>NC_136061.1:1458531243-1463331243 GCF_964261635.1 Lissotriton helveticus | reverse complement strand
AAAATTATTAAGACAGGGCCGAGAGTATTTAGTGTTTTGCTTTCACTGCACTAGTGGTAGTCTATGTGCTCTCTGTGTCTGGCAATCCCAGTCCCAATCTACTAAGTCTGGAAACGCCTTCTGCATTAGATGAGCAACTAACCCCCTCGGATCAGTCCCTTCCTGTCCCTCTGGAATTCCAAACAGTTTCAGATTATTCCGCCGTTGGCGATTTTCCATATCTTCGATTTTCAACTGCATTGAAGTCAATAGATCCTGATGTTGTTTCACAGAAGCAGACGCTTGGGAAGCTACTTCCTCATTATCAGCAACCCTTGCCTGAAGTTCCACCAAGTCGTTAGTAATAGTTCCAACCTTCAAGTTGACTTCTTTCAATGACTGCTGAACATCCTGATTGTCAGCTCTAACTTGAGAAAACAGCTCCCTTGTTTCCTCCCTTTGGTCTTTTAGGGACTGAAATATTAGTGAAAGTAGTGACATCTCCCCTGATGGAGCATCCCCACTCAGTGAGTTCCCTCCGGGGCATATTTCCCCCACTTCATCTGACACAGATGCAACACAGACATGTTGCTGGCATTGGACCATATCCGGTGACCCTTCGGGAGATTCTCCGGGTGATAGTCTTAGTGCCCCACAGATATCATCTACTATCCCTGCATCCGACAATCTGGATATCAGGGTTTTAACTCCTCCTTTCGACTGAACCCACCTCTGTATGGAGATTACTGCTTCTGTGTTCTTCCCAGGCTTTAACTTTGGCTTACCAATCGTGTGACTCACTGAAGGCTTTCTTCTATTTTCTTGAACTTCCTTTGGTGTTGTAGCTCTAGGGTCTTTCTCTTTATCTACCCGTGGGGTTTGTTTCTGCTTTTGCTTTTGCTTAGAATGGTGATGGATTGAACCCAGATCAGTTGACTGGGGGTGAGTGTTTGATTTGCTCAAACGCTCCGTCCATCATCCCCTTTTGTATCGCTTTGTTCACCCTAAGTTGGCAGGGTATGCTCAGACGCGAGTCCCTTGCTCACTTTGCCATTGGATTCAAGATAGCCTGGCTGATGAGGGTTATGAACCCGAAGCCGGTCCCAGGATGCTTGTTTCCGGTCCAGGGAAGACATGGCTTGGCAGTTCGGGCTGAACTGTTCCCATGAGGCACAGGGTCAGACTGATTTGCATATGGCCATGTCTGAACTGGGGTGGCGGAGTGAGCTAAAGAATGGTGATGGATTATCCCAGATCAGTTGACTGGGGGTGAGTGTTTGATTTGCTCATACGCTCCGTCCATCATCTCCTTTTGTATCGCTTTGTTCGCCCTAAGTTGGCAGGGTATGCTCAGACGTGAGTCCCTTGCTCACTTTGCCACTGGATTCAAGATAGCCTGGCTGATGAGGGTTATGAACCTGAAACCGGTCCCAGGATGCTTGTGTCCGTTCCTGAGAATACATGGCTTAGTAGTTCGGGCTGGACTGTTCCAATGAGGCACAGGGTCAAACTGATTTGCATATGGCCATGTCTGAACTGGGGTGGCGGAGTGAGCTAAAGAATGGTGATAGATTAAACCCAGATCAGTTGACTGGGGGTGAGTGCTTGATTTGCTCAAACCTCCGTCCATCATCCCATTTTGTATTGCTTTGATTTTGGTTTAGCATCCCCTAAATACTGTGTTAAATCCCCCATCGGGTCCTTATTACTCTGAATCTCATTCCGACCCTCCAGTTGTATGCCCTGGCCAGCCAGAGCAGTGTCAGTAATGCCGTAAACTAAGGCACTCTGCTGTACAGTGTCCTCCACCACGTTGCCGTTCTTGGCTGTGTCTAAGGCATTCTGCCTTAGTCCATCTTCCTCCACACTGCTTTTCACTACAGTATCGCGAGTTACCTTATCCCCTGGCGGTATCTCCTGTGCTGATTATCCTTAACCCCAAACTGTATCCCACTCGGGCTCTGCCTGCTGACAACCGGAGATTGTTGTTTCTCCCCAATTTCAACTTCGCTGTCAAAGCTCCCTTCATGTCTCACCATATTCAGAGTTTTCAGTATTTTGATCTCCAGCATTCAGCATTACGTTAACATACTGTTTAAGAGTGCTACTCTTACAGTCTGTAGCCGCATTGGCAGTGTTACTTTGTTGCGCCTCTACCGCATGAATAACCAGAGAGGCTAATTCGCTATTTGGTTTCCTCCAAACCTGCCACGGGAGAGAAGATCCCAGCTGATGCACCTGATTGCAGAAGGCTCTGTACCGGCCTCCCTAGCTTCTCTAGCTTCCCACTAGTTAGTTTGCCCTTCTGATTTCCACGCTTTGCGCCCCTTCAATGCCGCTGTCAGTGCCTACCGGTAGCCAGCTTGTCGCTCGAGTACTTCTCAATGTACCCTTTGGCGGCGCCATGCTTTGCCAGCCGTAATGTGCCCCGGTAACTTGCCAGCCAAACACACGGCAACTCTGGTGAGCGGCAGGAGCCTCAATCCAATCACCCGTATACAGCTGTAGCACATCGGAGCCCACTCCGACAAGCGACTCTAAACAAAATCCAAGTAAGTTTTTTTTCCCTCGGAGCAATGTTTTCCGTCTTTGGGTGTAAAATACAGGGTTCCTTCCCTTTTTTCTGCCTATTCCTTTTCGCCAGTCCCTTTGTGTAGTTAATTCATGTTTGTTCGGTCACTCAGCCTCGGGAGCTCCACTGTGCACCGCTGCTCACTGACGGCGTCAATCCGCTATCTTGTCTCCTCCTCTCGCATTGCTATTTCCATTGTAGACAATTCTAATTTAAAAATATACTTGGTACTTTTATCCACTGTTCTTTTCAACATTTAGTGATGTATTTGACAATAGTTGTGGTTTTGCAGTATAGTTTCCCCATTTTATTTACTCTGTTGCTGCCCATTAAATTTAATTAAATTATATTATGCTTGTCGATATTAAATTGATTTTCTCCATCTGCTTTACATTTTTGATCCAATTGTGCTTTCTGAATTAATGTCCTCTCAGCGCTCTTATTTTCAAGCTGTCACAATAGTTTTACTTTTTTTTTTAAACCTTGAGTGCTTTACAGCTCCTTTCACATGTTCAACTTTTTCATCCTTCTTTATTTCTTTCACAGTTTCTGTTTTTTCACCTATTTTGAGATTACTTTATTTGCCAACCCCTATTGTCCTTTCCTCATTCCCACATAATACTCACATTTCCACCTGGAGGACCACCCTTGCCGAATGCTGTTAATTTTAAGCAAACATTTTAGGGCTCCACATCCTTAACAAAATTAACAAACCTCTGAGTATTTTGGTCATATGTGATGATCTTATGTTTATCAAAGCTCTTTGAATTTGCTATATGGAGTAGTGTGGCTCACTGGTAGTGGAGTAGTGTGGCTCACTGGTTAGAGGCAGCAGGCCTGAGAGCAGAAGTCAGCCCGGGACCAGGGTTCAATTCCCAACGCGGCAGGGTCGTGGACCTTGGTCAGCGGACTTGATAATTCTGGCTTCGGTGCTTACTCTAATCAAGGGTTCCACTCGGCAACTCTGGGCATTAGCTTGCCTAATCTCCACAACGGCCCCACCAATTCCGGGGATGCCTGGCTCCACCTTGGGGACTCCCAGCAAGGGACCATCCCACAGGGAAAGCCAGGACGGGTTCCCCAGAGTTATACAGCGCCGGGACGCCCCGTTGCTGGGGCAGCTGTGCGCTTTACAAGTATACTACATTTACATTTACATTTATATAACATACTAGGTGGACATTAGATCAGCTCTTCCACTCCTTCAGCTGACATACAATATTAGTTATTCCCCAGGTGATAAATTTGAAAGTTTGCAGGACACTTTACGTATTAATCTCAACCACATATTAACTACTTCCCAGCTGATATCTGCGTGTGCAAATATTAGCACACTAACAAATGAAACCAAATAGGCTACATTTATTCTTCATGCGGAAATGTACCAGAATATAAGTATGCCTATAGTTTGGAATTCCCTGGTTGGTTCTTAATGAGCCCTGCAAGCTTGTTCAATTCCCCACCCATTATTCAATTTGCATTTCTCAGAGAAATTTTCTATTAGGTTTTTATCCACATCCCCCAAGCCATCCACTATATCTTAATTTTGCTCTTTATAGCATCCAATGTGTATTGAGTAAGGTACCAAATCATTACTTTTCAGCAATCAGGTTGTAAATTAGTTCAGACTTCTTGTACATAATATAATACATAGAATTAAGTTATTGTTAGACCTGCCAGTCTTAGGGTGGTTTTCCCCAGCATTTTGCATTGCTCCTCTATTTTTGCTTATCTCATTTTTGTTGGCCTTGGGACTCAGTGCACTTTACAACTGCTATCTAGACTTAAATGCATGTGCTTTCTCCTTTAAACATGGTGAAATTGGCTTACACCCAATTGGCACATTTAATTTACTTGTAAGTCCCTTGTAAAGTGGGAATACATGTACCCAAAGCCTCTAAATTAAATGATACTAGTGGGTCTGTAGCAAAAACCACAAATGATGGACAGAATGCTGAACAATGTCAAACAATCTCTCCCAGTACAGAGAATTGGGCCTAAATACATAGATTTTTGGCTCACCATGCCATTCCAGTCTTGACCCTGTTCCTCATGGGAACAATCCAGCCCAGTTTAGCCCAGCTAATGAGGGGTGATATCCCGAAACCGTTCCCAGGAGGCTTGTTTCTGTTCCAGGGAGGACTTGGCATGGCAGTTCAGGCTGCACTGTTCCCATGAGGATTAGGGTCAAGATTAATTTGCATATGCTGGATCTAAACTAGGGTGGCATAGTAAGCAAAGGAATGATGGATTTAGCCTTTTGCTTTCTTTCCCTAGGTTCTCATGGTATGCCCACACTTGGGTCTCGGCCTCACTGTGCTACTGAATTCAAGCTAGCCTGGCTGATATGGGGTGATACCCCAAAACCGGTCCCAGGATGCTTGTGTCTGGTCCAGGGAGGACATGGCATTGCAGTTCGGATGGGGCTGTTCCCATGATGAGCAGGGTCAAGACTAATTTGCATATGGCTAGGTCTAAACCTATGGTGGCATGAGAGCAAATGAACAATGGATTTAACCCAGCTTGCTTGACTGGGGGTGAATGTTTGATTTGTTCCACATTCCGTTCATCATGTGTGTGTCTATGCTTTCCTGCTCCACTAGTGGGTCTGCAGCCTTGATCGTGCCACCCACTTAATTCACCTTTAAGTATGTTTCAGACCTGCCATTGCAGCCTTCAAGTGCAGTTTTAAACTGCCAGTTCTCCAGGAAAAATACATATTTTGCCAGGCCTTTACATTCCTTTTTAAAACATATACTCCACCCCTAAGGTAGAGCCTCAACAGCCCATAGGGCAGGTGCAGCGTAATTAAAATGTTAATATGTACTTTTAACTTTTACAGGTCCTGGTACTGAAAAAATCTTCAATTCATTTTACACTACCGCAAGTCCTACTTTTTATATAGGATAACATGGGGTATCCATTTCTATATTTAATACATGATATGTTTTAATTGGGCGTAGGTAAAGATTTTGAGTTTTTGTGTCAAAAGAATTGTTGTTTAAACCCTTCTTTAATGGTAAAGTGAGATTTTTAGTCACAAATATGAAAGTGCCACTTTTATAAAGTTAAACTAGAACAACTGGAAATGAGCCTATACCTTGAATTATTTATGTGGAACTGCTTAATAGACAAGCACCTATACTTGTGTTTATCTCAGTATTTTTATTTTTAATATTTACTTATGCCTTTAGGTTATGAATTTCATACATTAGCACATGGAGGATGAAAACATTGTCATTTTCAAAATCACATAGCATAATATTTCATAAAATATCTCAAATTTACAAGTAATAAACCATGCTTACAAAAAACATCACAGAAAACTTTTTGACTAACAATTGTGAATAATCAATAACCAAATAAAACCCAACAAACAACGATCATTTATATCCTATCACACTAATTGTATGCAAAAAGAAGGACAATCATCTTGTGCCTTCCTTTAGTATCTACACTTAATTGTCATCTAATTCTTATAAATGATCACTAAGTTATGCAGTGGAATTTAACCACAGATCCTCCAAGAATTCTTTAGGGGAGGACATGCCGATGCGTTTCAAGTACTGATATATTCTTCACAGGCCTCTCATCAGGGCTTTCTCTTTCTTATCTGCAATACATTTTTGTGACATTAAAACATATATTAGTGGCCACAAGAAATGTATCTAGAAGAAGGAAGATCCCAGCTGAATAATCAAACATGGAACCGAATGGTCAAAGATGACCCTGTGCAGGCAATACAAGGTACAATCTCGAAAATGTTACAATTAGGTGTCAACGGAGGCTTCTTGGGACCAAAAGAATATGAATTCTTAACTAAAAAGTTCCCAAGAACTCCCGTCTTGTATTTCCTGCCAAAAGTTCATAAAAACAATGAAAAGCACCCAGGTAGACCGATAGTTTCTGGTTGTGATTCAGTTTTAGAACCTATCTCAAAATATGTGGATTTCTTTTTGAAACCCTTTTTGAAAGATGTGAAATCATATTTACAAGACACAATGGATTTTATCACAAGGGTGGAAGGTGTACCGTTTGATGACGAAAGACAAATGATGGTGACACTTGATGTCACCTCGCTTTACACTCAGATACCTCAAGATGAGGCATTGGAAGTTATGGAGCTTTACTTGGATCGCTGAGAACGACCCCACAGAGTTCCATCTTCGTTCATTCTACAACTTTCAGAGGCTGCCCTCACAAAAAACTATTTTAAATTTGAGGACCAGTTTTTTGTACAAGTCAAAGGTACTGCAATGGGTTGTCCCTATGCACCGGAAATGGCAGTTTTGTACATGGCCCAATATGAGGAACAATTTATTGACAACAACAACCCATTTAGAGACAAAAAAATGCAGTGGCTAAGATACATCGACGATATCTGGCTCCTGTGGCAGGGGAGCCAGATTGAATTGAACTCATTCTACGACTGGCTTAACACCCGCCACAGTGACATCAAGTATCTCTGTTCAATCAAGTAGAACTAGAATGACCTTTCTAGATGTTGAGATTAGTATAGAATCACAGCAATTGCGAACATTGCTGTATAAGAAAGATACAGATAAGAATACCATCCTGCATTACAAAAGTGTGTATCCGAAAATTCTGAAAGAAAATCTCCCTTACGGGCAGCTATTAAGCATCAGAAGAAATTGCAAAGAGGTTTCAGATTTTGAGGTACATGCAGCGTCCTTTTGTAAAGAAATGGCAAAAAGAGGCTATCCTAAAAAACTACTCAAGCACTATACCAAAAAAAACGAGGTTCACACCCCGTGAAAACCTTTTACAGGTAAAAGTGAAGATAGAACTAGAGAAGTTGGTGTGTGTCACCACATTTGGCCCAGAGACTAACACATTTAGACAGATTATCCTCACAAATTGGCACCTCCTTGAAAACCTTGAATATCCTTTTATAAAGCCAATATTCTCTATGAAAAAGAAGAAAAGTATAGGACAACAGATGATACGTGCAGACATTTCTTTACCGAAACCAAGAAGCGATTTATTATCTAAATAGAACATAAAACCAGTACAGGGCCACCGGAAGTGTGGCAATTGCGTGGCGTGCAGTAGCACGACTGAAGGCACAGAATTTAATCATAATGGGGTAAAGTGGAAACACACTGACTTTACTAACTGCAAAACTAGGAATGTAGTTTATGCTATATTGTGCCCCTGCAAAAAAGTGTACATAGGTAAGACAAACCAGCAGGCAAATACCAGAATCACACACCATAGATCAAGAATAAAAAAAAGGTAACCACTGTGCAAATGGTTGATAATTTTCTCAAAAAATCCCATGGGGAAAATGATTTTCAATTGACTATTTTAGCGGCAATTAATGTGGCTAATAGACCAATTATTTTGGAAAACACATTGCTACAGAAAGAAGCATATTTAATAACAAGGTTCAACAGTACTATCACAGGATTAAATAGCATGAGTGAGCTAAATCGAATATAAGAATTCATAACCCAGAATGCATCGTTTTGGTAAACTAAATAGGTCTGACTTTGATTGGTTGATATACCTAGAAACGCCTACCAATCTTCAATATAGCAAACCAAGGTCGTAAAATGGCTGCCACTGCCAAAGGCACCTTGAATTTATGAGATTCACTGAGAAAGCACGTTTCTTTATGGTGAGTAGCTGGCGATATAATCCATGATAAGGCTGAGACTAAACACTATGGAAATTCGACATCTATCTAGACTCGTATATTTAAATTGCAGGTAAATGCGAGAGTCACATAAGAAGTGTTACGAGGAAAGCGCGAGGTTCGGAAAGCGGCGCCTCTCGTGTGAACCGAGTCGGAAGGTAGATTTCAGCAACATTGTAACTGTGAGGTTAAATACAACGTTGCATGTTTAGATTATAAACGGATATTTTTTTCCCGCAGACACAAGGAGTCACCAGAAAATTGATACATACTATATCCGGCTGGATATAGTTTGTTTCAAACAAGGGCTGAAACGCTGTTCACTTAAATTGAGTGTCAAAAGCAAAGACCTAAGCCTGTAACGATTAATAGAAAGAGCTATGGACATTTTTTGCAGGGGCCAATAAATCTGTACAAATGAAGAGGACAGACCATAGCGCTGCAACATAAAAGGTACACAAAATCGCCCATAATCACAAATGCAAGCACAATTCGATATTAAGTTTAATGCTAAAAAAATCTGCGCTGTCGTTTTTAGAATAATGAGAGACCACTGAACCACCAGTGCACCGGCTGACCAGCCAGCTGAATTTTGGGAGAGTTAACCTACACTATTCAGGTACAATGACTTACAGATTAATATACGTAGAGAGGAAAGATAAAGAGAGGGAGAAACTAATATAGGTTTTAATGTCACAAAAATGTATTGCAGATAAGAAAGAGAAAGCCCTGATGAGTCCTGTGAAGAATATATCAGTACTCGAAACGCGTTGGCATATCCTCCACTAAAAAATTCTTTGAGGATTTGAGGTTAAAGGGCCATATGCATGAACACATTTTCCCATAGACACAGAATGGGCAAAACTCTTTGATGCATCGGGCCCAAAGTATTCCACTGTCTAACTTAGTGATCATTTGTAAGAATTAGATGAAAATTAAGTGTACATACTAAAGGAAGGCACAAGATGATTGTCCTTCTTTTTGCATACAATTAGTGTGATACGATATAAATAATCGTTGTTTGTTGTTTTTTTTTGGTTATTGATTAGTCACAATTGTTAGTTAAAACGTTTTTTTGTGATGTCTTTTGTAAAGCATGATTTATTACTTGTAAATTTGAGATGTTTTATGAAATATTATGCTATGTGATTTTGAAAAAGACAATGTTTTCATCCTCCATGTGCTAATGTATGAAATTCATAACCTAAAGGCATAAGTAAATGGTAAAAATAAAAATATCGAGATAAACACAAGTATAGGTGATTGTCTATTAATCAGTTCCACATAAATAATTCAAGGTATTTCCAGTTGTTCTAGTTTAGTTTTACGGCCCTGCCTAATCCTTGTCCGTTGGGCCTAACTCCTGTTGTTTCTAAAACTTTAAGAAAGTTGGCAGTGTCTATTCCAAATCATTTTGGTGCCTTCAGTCTGTATTCTGGGTCAGTGACTAGGTGTAGCTGGCAGACTTTGCGTTTCACTCTCAGACAGTGAGTCAAAGCGTAAATAGTATCTTATTTTATCTTATCCTGACTTGTAAAGCTCATAGCTACCCTAAGACTTCCTAGTGCTGTGAGTGTAAGAAAGTTCACCTGTAGGACAACAATTAGGCCTGAGAATTACTTAGTATTTAGACAAATTTTGAGACGCTTTCTAAATCTGATCTTAACCAACTCAGTTCTCAAACTGATTGGCATTGTTTTACAAAGTTTAGGAGAGAAGTAAGAGAACAGTCTTATACTCCATTTGGCCTTTTGAATATGTGGAACTGGCAATAGACCATTGTTAGACGATCTTAACGTCCTGCTCTGGAACATAGGAGTTGAATAAGGCTCTAACCATATGGGGGCCCCTCTCATTTATTGACCTGTGAGTCTTTTTATAACTGATTTCGGGGACCTGAATTTAGGGAATTTCCGTAATCCAGGCGTGATGAAATCAGTGCCTGGACTACCACTTTCTTGCATGACATTGGCAGTAGAGCCAAACATTTTCTCAGCATCCTCAACATGACAAAACAGGAACTAGTCAGTTTTTTGGCTTGGGTTTATATCTTAAGAGAATTATTCAGCCATATCTTCAAGCTTTTTATAGGGCATGACAGGTCGAGTACAGACCCTAGACTATCTGGCCAACCCAACAATGACACTGGGTAACATTGTTTCCCAGTACCATCAGTTCCATTTTGTCCCCATTTATTATCTATGAGCAACTTGCCATCCAGTAAGCCTTAGCCACTCTCTCAAGGCATGGGCATAACTGGGGCTGAGAACCCTCACTTGAGGAGAGGGAGATGACAAGCTGTTTGTCATCAGCATAGGACCCGATAGACACTCCAGTGGTTTAATACAGATAATAAAAAGGGTAGGGCTGAGTGCAGATCCCTTTGGAAACCTACATTACAAAGGGACCATCTCAGAGTAGTAGGAAGGTTCACAGATCTTGAATGATCTTTCTTTTACAATAGACACCAGTCATTCTAAAGCAGTACTCCTTGCCCTGATTTCCCATGAAAGCCAACTCAGACTGGATGCGGGGGAAGAGCTGTCACCTACCTCACTTGCATATCACACAGGCTCCACCCAGCACACCTACAAGGGGGAAATAGCAGGCAAACTTCACCACGCGGTCGCCAATGGATGCGCCCATCTTGTTTTTCTACTCTTTGTTATGGTTCTGGGGCCTGTTTTGAATACTCCTAATATCTTTTCAATCCTTTGTTTCTAAAACTCTTTTATTATCTATCCCTCTCTCTTCTTAAGTGTATATTTTGCGTTTTTTTTTACTTTTACTGCATTATTGTACTGGTTTTCCATTACCTGCTTTTTCTTTTTTTTTTACTTGCCTCCTTCTTCTCCTGTCTTTATTTTTTACTTCTACATTTTCTTTTCTGCCCCCCAGAACCATGGCTAAGAGTACTAAGACGAAGCAGAGGGTGACCAGGAGCTGCCCTTCTTGCGGAAGGTGGCGCACGGAAGGCGTGCAGCCCCGGCCCTTATTCTCAGAGGTGGAGGTGGCTGCCCGATTTTTTTTTGTGCAGCGCCACCTCCCCTTAACCTTAACAGCAGGGGGGCAAGCCTGGTTCAAGTTATGGTATCCAGGAGCATCACCGCAGGAGGGCGAGGGTACACCGGGTACTGTTTGCTGTTCTGAGGTCCTTCTCACCAACAACCAACTGACACACTTGTAGTCCGACATCCTGGACAGGGAGCAGGACCTGCTGGACCTGCTAGGTGTTGAGGTCGTGGGGCTTGGTGAGTAGCTAATTTTTATTACTATTGTGTGTTCTGTTTTGTATTATTGCGAATATTATTTTTTTCCCAAATAGCAAGAATGCTGCTGCTGCTTACATGCAGGTAGGTTAAGTTTAAAAAGCTTATATTCTGTGATTGTTATTCTTCTAGACAGGTGCTCCGGCTTGGGCTGATAATGTAAGAGAGATTAGAGTACTTAAGTTAGGTAATGCAGACTAGAGAGACTCCTTTCCCTTGTCCTGATATTAAGATAGTGGTAGGTAGTTATATTTAGTTACTTAGTATTAGTTGGTAATTGTTTAGAAGACTACTTGACGTGTCCTCTGTCATGTGCTGCTTACTCCTCAGTAAAACGTTTTGTAGTTTCTTAGTGAGTGAATAATATAGCTAGTCAGCATCAGCAACCAACCAACAGTTTGGTATATGTAATATGCATGCGTCCATCTATGCCAGAGGTCTTCAAACTTTAGTCAGCCGAGCCCCCCCATCTAAACCTTATTACAGGTCGAGCCCCCCCCACCGCCACTACCACCTGACAAAAAAGTTCTGGAAGCTGGTACTCTGCATCATTGATGGCCATTCCCTCCTGCCGAGCCC
This sequence comes from Lissotriton helveticus, assembly GCF_964261635.1. Lineage (NCBI taxonomy): Eukaryota > Metazoa > Chordata > Amphibia > Caudata > Salamandridae > Lissotriton > Lissotriton helveticus. The sequence continues at coordinate 1,463,319,185 of NC_136061.1, read as the reverse complement.
TGGTTGTATAGGGCAAATAATATTAAATAAAGTAAGAGTGATTAGTAAACTGAAGTTTTTGTAGTGCATGTGCTTATTCTAAAGTTAAAATGCAAAGTCTCCAAGAAAAAAATAGCACAAAAAATTACATTGTTGCTTTCTTTTTCACATTAAACACAAAATTTAGAATAGATTAGCAAAAACACTCACAAAACACAGGGGTGGGAGTGCTTGTTTTTCTCCAAAGAGACAATATGTGGATGGATTCTTGCTTCTGCCATCCTTTTGAGCAGTGCCTGGAAACGGGAGTGCTCACAACATTTTGCAATATATTTTTTGTAGTTTCATATAGGGCGAACATGAACTAAATGTATTGGAGAGCTTTACAGGAGCATCTATTACATTACACAAGCACATATTCATTTTTTGTAAGCACAGGGAGATTAAGTGATTTGCCCAGAATCACAGGATGTTGAGCAGACATCAAGAATTTAACCTGGTTTCCCAGCTCTACAGTCATCAGCTCTGGCTGTTGTGCCACATCCTTGCCCCTAAACAAGATATCAGAAAAAGAAGTTCCACAAAACATGCTTTCTGATACAATCGAATAATCCAAGATTATGTGGAGTATGGCCAGGTGTTGCCAAGTCAGTAGGAGGCCAGCCGCAGTTTTCCAAGAAGGCCTAGGGTGCATTTACATCATACACATGTGATATAAGTGGTTCAAGAGGATATATACATCTTTATTCTCCAGCAGCAACAAGAGTCAATTTGTTAGCATAGTTGGCTTATAAAGAAGAACGCCTTCCAAAGCTTCAGAAATAGCTGTACAAGAAAACATTTACATTTGGGCTACGAAAGAAGAGAGGACAGATGGTAGGCACACTTCACATTATTTGTTATATTTGACTTGTGGACTCAGCTCTAGGGATTGGAACATGTTAAACAAGCACCAGCGACTTTAATCAAGGTCAAATTCATTTTTTGTAAGTCACTGGTAAATTAAGTGATTTTCCCAGGATCACACGATGTTGAGCCGAACCCATGACTCCAACCTGGGTCCCCAGAACCAAAGGCAGAACTTATGGCATTAATGCCAAATCCACTCCTCCTTGAAATATCCAATGTTCCCACTAGTATTGGGACGAAGGGTAAAGGAGCGAGACTTTAAAAAAATAATACAAAAAGCTCTTTACTTTTACCTGCCAGAGAATGGAATCTTCAGGAAGGATGTAACCGTTGTAAATTCCTTGCAGTGAAACGTATTCCGACGTGGGAAGCAACACGGGGCACAACTAGACAAAACTTCGGGCGGGGGGCTAAGATTACCAGCCAGGGCAGGCCCTAACACTGATCGCACACATGAGGGACAGGTGAGTGAAGTGTCGCATGAGCAGTGTGAGTAGTGTGCTCGTGTGACTGCAGGGTGAGGTACAGGGTAAACAGCGCACGAGTATTGTGAGTGCAGAGTGATCACTGTGAGTGCAGAGTGTGCGGTGTGCTCACGTGACCGCAGGGTAAGTAGAGGGAGAACGGTTTAAGTTCATGGTGAGTGGCATAAGTGCAGTGTGTCAATGGATGGTTGTCTTGCACTGTGGATATTTCACATAAGTTTATGTGTGAAGTGCTGTGTGGTCACTGTGAGTACAGGGTGAGAGTGTGGGTTCATTGCATAGTGATCAGTGTGAGTACATTGTGATCCCTGTGAGTGCAGGGTGAGTGTGAAAGCGAAGGACGACAATGAGGAGTGAGTTGTCTGAATGCAGGGTGCATTCCCAGACACAGTTGAAGTTACTCAGCATGTTACTGAGGCTTGGCATAGGGTTTCAGATATAAGTTAAACTATTGCTTTTATGGCAAGGTCCAGGGATCGAGGATGGAGGAACTAAATATTGTGCTCATCGTGCAATAAACGTGCGATTAGGGTTGCCAGCTCATTATATTGATGTCCCAGAAGGTACAAAAATAAGCAGTCCCCTAAAGCCTATTTTCAGCACTGATTGGTGCACACTTGGAACAGCAAAAATACATAGAAAGTATTGCTAATTGTGTTCTAAGGCTGCCTGAATGATCTATGACTTATAATTAAAGGGAACAAAGGATTGAAACTTCACATTACGAAAGAATACATACTATTTTATTTATAACCCTTTTTAGTGTCAAGACAGGGCCTTTGCAGACTCTTTAAACAGCACATGGCTGGCATTTTTATTTTGGTAACCCTACTTTATATTCCTCTTCATGAAATGCATTCTCACATTAAGGCAGTAAAAAGTAAAATGTAAGGAATAGGCAGAGCGGGGACACAGGGGGTACTGGAACCAGAAAACAAACAGCCTCTTTAATCATTTTACAAAGGTATGTAAATATGCACATGGGGGCAGATTTACAAGCCCCTTGCGCCACTTTTACGTCACTTTTTCTATGTTAAAAGTGACGCAAAAGTGGCGCAAGGGGCTTGTAAATAAGCCCCATGGTTTTTAACAGGCGCATAATGCCCATGGGCACAAAAGGCTTCAGCATGCCCCCTTGGAATGGAAAAGTGGATTAATAAAAGGGATAGGACTGTCCGTGATCGCGATACCAGTCTACTACTACTAGTCGATCTGATTAGATAGGTCAATTTTATTGCCGTTTCCTGTCAAAAAATCTTTTGGAGCGATTTGTTATATATTTATTTGTTATCTTCCAGTAACATTTTGGCTCTTTATTATGTCTTACATGATCAGCATCCAGGAGCAAGAAGACAACAGGGTCTGTCGAGGCCGGAGCTGGAGATGCCTTCTAGATCACTCCTCTACTACCGATGGCTCGGCTACTGGCCCCAGTAAGTCCTCCTGTTGTTAATATTAATAATTATATAATTATATCTCCCCAACGTTTACTGCACCTTATTTTTTTTAACTATTATTTCCATTTCCTAATTCAATTTTTTACTAAATCTTCTTTGATCTGGCTGTTACTAGTTTCTTGTTATCCATGCATTACCTACCAACTTAGTTATTAATATTTCTAGAGTCTGTTTTTTTTTACCTCAATCTAACTGCCTCTGACTCTGTACTACTATTTGTCTGTAGCTTGCTTTATAATTTATTCCGGTTTTTCAATCAGCTTTCCCTCTCCCCTTATATTTTGTGAACTGGCTAGTGGCGGTACTACTGTAAAACTCATAGAACACTTTGGTCCTTTACCAATCAGTAAATAAAATAATGGTCATGTTGGACACCCGAAAGTAGTGTTTTTTTTACTTTTTTCTCGTTTAGGCCAAGTACTTTTATTATTAGCAGCAGTTGATTGTGAACAACTGATTACTCTGCAACATGGCTGGAAGGAAGGATAAGGAGTATGAGGGCAAAATGATATTTTCCAACCAAGAGAGAGCACTCAAGAGAACTCATATCTGATTGTCCGCCCAGTTGGCCACTCTTTTCTTTTTAAAACATTTTAAAACTCAGATTCACCAACAGCTCTAGTCACTGTGTCCAGTCCTTTAGGTTGTCCTCTTCTTGAGAGGCTTTTCGAAAATTGGCAACAACAAAATGCTCAACCAGATATTTGATAGAATAGGACATACTATCTACTCTACTCTAGTTCCAGATTTGTACTAGTGATGTGTGTGGTGCATGTATTATATTTTCAATCTTACTAGTAAAATAAAATAGGGGGAGGTGTAAATGGCATCTAAAAATTGTGTAATGTTTTTTCTAGGCAACCAACAGCCAGTGCTGGGGCCAGCGTGGAAGGCGACACCAGCCAGGAGGGAGCAGATGTGGCAGCTGCAGGGGGTATGCCAGAAGAACACACTTGCTGCAAGGGTGTACAGTGTACTGTTGAGACAGACTAAGCTGTTGTGAACAACGGTTGAAGAAGACCCTTTACTTAACATTGGCACTAGCATTAGCGGCAGGAGTTGAATAACTAATGGCCTCTTTTATCTGACTTCAACTCAGCTGGGAAAGTTTTCATGAAGAAGAATAAGAGTCAGATGACCCTGATGGATGGTTGAACAACCAATAGCTGATAGCACGCATGGGTAGTTGAAGGATGAGTGAAAGGTGAAAGAAAGGATGATTGCCTGGGTAGATGAAAAATGCAAAAACAATAATTGATGGACAGAATGCAGAACAATGTCATACTTCACCCCAGTACAGTGATCTGGGCCTAAATCCATAGGTTTCTAGCTCACCGTGCCATTCCAGTTTGAACCCAGCCATATGCAAATCAGTCTTGACCCTGTGCCCAATGGGAACAGTCCTGCCCAAACTGCCAGGCCAGGTCCTCTGTGGACTGGAAACAAGCATCCTAGGAACAGTTTTGGGGTTTCACTCCTCTTCAGCCAGGATAGCTTGACTCCAGTGGCATGGAGAGCATGGGACCCACGTATGGGCATACCCGTCCCACTCGGGGTGACAAATGCAAAAACAACAATTGATGGACAGAATGACGAACATTGACATACATTCACCCCAGTACAGAGATCTTGGCCTAAATCCATCGTTTTTTTGCTCACCATGCTCATCACTTTGCCACTGGATTCAAGCTAGCCTGGCTGATGAAGGGTGTTACCGAGAAACCATTCCCAGGATGCTTGTTTTCGGATCAGGGAAGACATGACTTGGCAGTTCAGGCTGGACTGTTCCCATGAGGCACAGAGTTAAGACTGATTTGCATATAGCTGGGCCTGAACTGAGGTGGCGAAGTGAGCTAAAGAATGATGATGGATTCAACCCAGATCTGTGACTGGGGGTGAATGTCTGAAAAGTTTCAGCGCTCCATCCATCATCTCCTTGTTTGCTTTGTTTACCTGGGTGTGTGAGACTGTATGGGTGATAGGAATCCTCCAGGGTGTTTGATGGGTCAAACTCAAAGGCAACAAGGACGCATGGGTGGTGGTGTAAAAAGAAATTACAAATGTATGTTGTCGGTAAAAGGTTTGTTGAGAGATTAAGAAGAATGATAACTATGTTTACTTTGAATGGATGGATGCCTGGGTGGTATTCAATCATAGCATATATGAAGACTGTCACTGGATGAAGAGAATGTAAAAAAAACATGTGCCAGAGTAACAAAAGCCAAAGGTGAAGATAAGAATAAGATTAGAATAAAACAAAAAATAACGCTAGAAGAGCAATGCAATGAAAAATAGAAAAATCGCTGGGAAGAAACGAGGACTTTTTTTCTCAAGGTTATTGATTCAAGGTTGTATTTTAGAATACTCCCTTGACTCACAGTATTTTGCAAGGAGAACAGGTATATCGTGTATGTATGTACCCATACCAACCCATTATCAATCGCCTCTCTCCGACTTTGAAGCCCACTCCCTACCTATCTCATTTTGACCGTGTCAACCATGGGTGGCCTATCAGCTGCATGGTTACACAATCAAACAATAGTAGTACTTCACGTCATCCCATATATAATCATTCATATCAGATATCATCTGCATTGTCGTAGTAGTCAGGGTGAAAGTGAAATTGAGCAGTTGCCATTGATTTAACGGAGTATGGCCATAATTAATAGAAAATAGAGATAATTGTGTAGTTGTAGACTATAGCTGCCCCACATGTAGACAGTAATAAATAACGTGAGTTTGCGACAGCGACACAAGTATGTCTGTCTAGGGCGCAAGCTGACTAAGCTGGCATGCCTACAAGGTAAATTTAGCTAAACAAGAGAGAGAAGCAGAAGACTTGTCTACTCCATAGTGCCTAATAATGCCTGAAACTTCCTCAAATGTTAGAGGCAGATGAAGTGGGAGGATACCACAATTGGTATGTACTGCGCTTGCTAGTGCTACTGGTCCATTATAATTTTATGTGTATAATTAATTTTGTGTTACTGTTTTGCAAAGAGTATTGGACAACAGGAGCTGGAGGCCATCCTTGATGAATGTCAGCGGCTGGTGCTTCTGGTGAAGGAGGTGGAGGTGGCAGCAGCTATAGACTCCTCCAATGCCCAGGGCCCCAGCCAGGCCCCCCCAGTGCCTCCAGTGGTACTGTGCCATGGTCTGGCAGCCTCCCACTGTACTTCTTTAAACACTACTGCCAACCCCTGTTCATGCAACTGCAAGACATTTCAGCGATGCATGCTCCTCCGGATGGCGCACCTAGAGGAGCAGATAAACACACTGGAGAGGAGATCCGGCAAGTCCGCTGCTAGACCTCCGTCACCTTGTCCTTTTTTTAATCTTTTTTTTTGGTATCGAATACTGTACATGGGTGGGCAATCTAATATAGTTACTGTTGGATATAGTATATATACTTAGAGCAGAAGAAGATCCTAACCCTGCCTTGAGTTAGTGTTGCTTTCACCACATCCGCCCCAGCATGTGTGTGTGATCAATAATTGGTGTAAATTTAATTTGGGCACACGTCTGTATAAATAACACAGCCAGGGGGAAGAGGGTTAGGTTGTGGTGAATGGTTGGGAAGGGGGATTAGAGGGAAAGGTTTGACAAAGATAAACACTGCACATGGACAACAGTCAAAATCTTGGCAGCCGACCATCATATAAATCTGTTAAGGGAGAAAAGGTAAATCATGCATGATGATGATGACTTGATGAGTGTAGTACTAGACTAGTACAGGGCAGTGTATTAATAATTATTATGCAATTGCCTTGCCTATCTGTCCCCAGAGAGACCCAAGTTACATATATTTTATGTTCTGTTGTTGTACCGGGTTTTCTTTGAAAAGATAGCCAAGAGGATTACAAAATATCTGTAGAACTCAAATATATAAGCAAACATAATCAAAAACACACACTGTTGTAATGATTCAAGAGAAAAAATAAATCAAATGAAATTGTATAATTGTTGCCAAATTGGGAGTTGCATCTCTGCATTCCTCTTGGTCCTTCCTTGGACTGTCTGTCCATCAATCTTAGGTGCCTGTCTGGTGGATGTGGTTTGGTAAGGTAAGTGTGAGTTGTTTTCCCAGTATAGAGCAGGGTAAAGGCCAGCCTGTAGATGGGAAAACAAAAAGGATATTGAAAAATCAAGGAGAAAAGTTAAACTGCATAAATTAAAAGGGAGTGCAACAAGAATAATTTCAGAGTTGGCATGGCAAAATCATGTCTGTTTCCAGCCGTTACCACCAACAACAGGAGCAGGCCCGCCCACCCAACCTCCACTTAGTTTAGAATTTGAGCCAGACAGCACTGACCACACATAAACATAGAGCAACATAGCATTTTACAAATTAAGTAACAATATCAGTGCACCGCTGTCAGTCACACCACCACACTCTCCTCAACCACTACACAGACATGTAGGTCTGGTGTTTTTGTTTACCTTTTATGGCACTTCATGAAACGCCCTGAGTTATTCCATCAATCATCTCTGATCCTACTGACTGACTGCGAGTATGGTATGGTCACGGTGTACAACTCTGTTTTATCTCAAGTGAGTCCAAACTCAAAAATGCAATGGATTGGCCTGCAGTAGTACAATTTTGTTATTGAACAATATATTGACTTGAGTCACTTTTTGTGTGTAGATTAGAATACTAGTAGACATCATGCACAGCAAACACCAATCATTCAGAGTCAGCGTGCAATGCATGCCATAATTTACCTGTTCTTCTGGGGCAGTCCCTCTAGGCTTGGAAAGGAGGATAGATATATAGTTAGGTTTCGAGGGCCTTGAGGTGGGCACACATTTCACATTTGTTGTACTATTCTCCATCCAATGTCTGGCTTGAGGAAAATGGATTTAGGGCGAGTCAGGACTCAGAGGAGTGGACTTACTTCTTCACTGACTGCACACAGTTTGCAACTCCAATCTGGCAATAAACTAGTAAGATGGTGGTGATGGATTTGTTGTGATTAAAACCAGAAAGACAGTGTCACACACAATAATAAAGTAAATATATGTCCGCCATATCTTTTTGGAGGGCTTTTTTGGTGCATCAAAGGAAGAAGGAAAGTAACTAGAAAGCCTAGTTGTGAGGGAAGTAGAGCTCGTCCTCAAACTCTGGTAGTTCACCCATAAGTAGGTCACCTGACACAATACTTCCATGACCTGAGTCACCTTCATCATCTTCCTGCTGTGCTACTTCAGTTATGGAGTAATCTGGTGGTATAAAATGCTGATTCATTTTGTTCTTGGTTTACCTCTCCATGTTTTGGGTGAGAGACTGGTCTTTCTCACCGTCAGAATGGCACCAGCAGCACTGAAAACACCATCAGAAGAGACACTTACGAAAGGACAAGCCAGATAGTTTATTGCCAGCCTTCTGAGCACTGGCCATTGGCGCCTTTTCCCATACCAATACAGCAATAGGTTTTGATCAATGTAGACCTCTGTTGGGTCATCCAGATAGGCCTGGACAATCGCTCAATGCTCACGGGTGCTCTGCTTTGCTCTGCCTCTTTTGCCTTTGCTTCAGCACTGGACTGTAGAAACCTTTCCTTTGCTGGTTTTGAAGCTGATGCTCTTGTTGTTGTGATGTTGTTCTTGGTGTTGTTGGTGGTTTTGTCTGCAGTGAGCCAACCGCACTGCCCTGGCTCTGAAGTTGGACTTGAATTCTGATCTGCTAAAATTGTTGTGCCCTGGAGGAGTGGGCCTCCAAATCCTGGCTGATCTTTTTGTAGCTGACTAGCTTGCACAGCTATCCAGGTTTTGTAGCTGTCAACATCCCCGTCTGAAAAAGGAATGAAAGTGTGCAGTAATGGTTTGTACCAGGGATCAAGAATTGTGGCACAAATGTAGTGGTTGGATGACAGAATGCCTCGTTGCACCCTTGTATTTTCAGATAAGAGAAGGGTTAAGCTCTCCACCAACACATATGCTTCTTTTCCCCCCATACCTGCATACATTGCAAACACCCCTTTCAGCTGTTCCTATAGCATGTGCAACAATGGGATAGCTTGTAAAATAGTACAGTCCTCCTTGCTGACTTCACGCGTGAAGACCTCGAAAGGAAGTCGCATCTCTGTCAGGCATTTAACTAGGTCCCATTGGTCCATCTCAATGATCATGCCTTTCACAGTAGTATACCCTCTTTGCATGACATATTCATTGATTGGTCTGTATTGCTCAGATGTTCAAGCATTTAATAAGTTGAGTTCCAAGGTTTGGCAGCTCCGGGATGAGTGCCTAAATTTGCATTCTATTATCACGTTGAATGATCCTCAGCTGCTTCCGGGCTTTAAAAGAATGGCTGAAATGTGTGCAGATTCTTCTGCAGGTGGTCAGTAAGTTCTCTGTCTTCTTTTTTGAGAAAGTCTTGAACAATAATATTACTGCGGAGCGCCAAAAACAGCACCCTGAAATAGCCACAATTGGCCATGGCCTTAACTATATTAATGCCATTGCCTGTGCCAACAAAACCAATGTTAAGCCCTCTTGGTCACAGCAATTCAAATACCTTGCTGTTAAACTTTCCAAAATGCTTGTAGCAGTATGAGATTTCTCCTTGGCGAACATGGTTACAGTTGCATGTTTCAGAGCGGCATTAAAAATCTCAGCAGTCACCTACAGATATCTTCCCTCTAACTCCCACAAAAGAGATCGAGTGTGCAGTGATGCGCATGTCATCAGTAGCTTGGCAACTGGTCCACATGTCTGTTGTCAGGTAGATAGTATGAACAGCAGTCTGCTGTAAAGCTTGCCCAAGCAATTCCAGCACATCATTATGCATTGCTGGAACAGCAATTCTGGCAAAATAGTACCGGCTGAGAACCTTCCATTTGGGCAGATTGCTGCCACAAATTCAAGATAATCCACCCCTTCCATAAAAGAAAAAGGGAGGAGGTCCAGCGCTAACATTTTAGCCAGCTTTGCTTGTACAAACGTGCCATTGGGTGGTTGCGTTCGTATTGCCCCGTGACCTAAACATGCCGAGAATGGTAGCCTGAATTTTTTTCTTTTCTGATGCCACTGATGCAGGTGACTTCTTGATGCTAGATGTTATGCTAAATGCGTGTTTTTTCATTGCAGTACTCTCTTGCCTTGGTGTCTCAGACTGACGCTTGTGCCATTGCAATATTGCTGATGATTATGTGGCCAGTACCACTGTACTGCTGGGGACAGGGCTGCTTTGTGTAACAGAGAAAATGTCTCCCACTTGTTCATCTTCCACCATGATCGGATCTTCTTCTTCTTCATCCCCTCCCCCAACAACATGTGCAGATTTCTGGCCACTAAGGTGCGCCTCGACCTGGATCAAGTGGTGTTTTCTCAGCATTGTTGTTTTGCCTCCAGTACCATAGTTTGTACCAAGCTTACTCCGTCTAACACCTTGTCCACAAATGGAGCATATAGCAATGTTCAGCTCCTTCTGCGCCAAAGGTAAGCCCGTCTACGCCCGCCCGTCTACGCCCGTCCGCGCCTGGACCGCGCCCAGCGCCAGACCCCCTGGTCCCCGTAATGCCCAGCCCACTCGCATCACTTACGATGCCACCACCCTCCTAGCCCTTAACCCCGGCCGCTCCCCCAACTGCTTCCAAGCCGCTCCTGGACACACCCATGGACCCTTCTCTTGCAACACTTGCAAGTTTGACGGCACCAAGAACAACTCCTCACCCACTAATACCAACCAGATACCTGACACCAACCACCTACAATGCATCCTGCTCAACACCCGCTCGGTCCACAGGCACGCCATCGACCTCTGGAATCTACTAGACACCATCTCACCGGACGTCGCCTTCCTAACAGAAACATGGATGAATGCCTCTTCAGCCCCAGACATCACCATTGCCATCCCGGAAGGATACAAGATCATCCGCAAGGACCGCATCAAGCATACAGGAGGAGGCATCGCTATCGTCCATAAGAACTCCATCCGCATCTCAACCAGCTCAGATATCAACCTTGCCAGCGCCGAACACCTTCACTTCCAGATCCACACCGACCCCAAGACCACACTCAGAGGCACCCTCCTCTACCGACCTCCAGGACCCCGTGCACAATTCAGTGACGACATCACTGACTTTATCACCCCACACGCCCTCCCCTCCGAGGACTACATTCTATTGGGAGACCTCAATTTTCACCTGGAAATGAGCAATGACAGCAGCGCCACCACCCTTCTGGACAATCTCGCCGACCTCGGACTCAAACAACTTGTCTCTACGCCCACCCACATCGCAGGTCACACGCTCGACCCTATCTTCACCTCCAGCAAACATATCTCATTCAGTCACACCACAGCTCTTCACTGGACGGACCACAGCTGCGTTCACTTTACCTACAATAAGACCACAATCCACAACCAACCTCAACCCACCCTGCGAAGAAACTGGAACAAAATCACCAACGACCAGATCTCCTCATCGCTTCTACTAAACCCCCCCGCCCACTCCTCAAACCCCGACCAAGCAGCCATTAACCTCACCCAATGGCTATCCAACAGCGCCGACATCCTAGCACCGTTGAAAAAACGCCAAAGCAAACTAGGCAGCAAAAATGCATCCTGGTTCAACGATGATCTTAAGAAATCGAAGAAACAATGTCGCTCCCTCGAAAAGGCCTGGAAAAAAGACCCAAACACCAGCACCAGGGACGCCTTCAAAAACGCCACCCGCATACACCACCAACTAATCCGGTCTGCCAAGAAAGCCGCATTCAAAGACCGTCTAGATAACAACGCCCACAACAGCAAGGAATTATTCAACATCGTCAAAGAATTTACCAACCCATCAGCCAACTCCAACGACATCACCCCCTCCCAAGCCCTCTGCGACTCCCTAGCTTCCTTCTTCCACAACAAAATCGCAGACATCCACAACAGCTTCGATAACCGACCCGGAGACCAACCCACCCAACCTCCTGCAGGACCTTCACCCCCCTTGAACATCCTTAACGACTGGAACCCAATCTCCACTGAGGACACCATCCGCCTGATGAACTCCATCCACTCAGGATCCCCAACTGACCCATGCCCTCACCACATCTTCAACAAAGCAGACTCCATCATAGCACCACACCTCCGAGATGTCATCAACTGCTCCCTCAACTCCGCCACCTTCCCGGAAAGCTGGAAACACGCAGAACTCAGCGCCCTTCTGAAAATACCCACAGCTGACCCCACCGAACTCAAAAACTACCGCCCCATCTCGCTTCTTCCATTCCCGGCCAAAGTCATTGAGAAAGCTGTCAACAACCAGCTCGCCGCCTTCCTCGAAGCCAACAAATCCCTAGACTCCTCACAGTCCGGATTCCGAGCCAAACACAGCACTGAAACCGCCCTCATCGCAGCAACAGACGACATTCGAACTCTACTGGACAATGGAGACACAGTCGCCCTCATCCTCCTCGACCTCTCCGCTGCCTTCGACACAGTCTGTCATAGCACCCTTATACAGCGCCTCAGAGACGTAGGAATCCAAGGAAAAGCACTGGACTGGATCACCTCGTTCCTCACCGGAAGAACACAGAGAGTCCGCCTCCCACCATTCAAGTTAGAGGCCTCTGAAGTCATCTGCGGCGTGCCACAAGGATCGTCACTCAGCCCCACCCTCTTCAACATATACATGAGCCCCCTTGCGGCCATCGCTCGCCAACACAATCTCAACATCATCTCCTACGCGGATGACACTCAACTGATCCTATCACTCACCAAAGACCCTAACACCGCCAAAACTAACTTACACGAAGGAATGAAAGAAGTAGCCGAGTGGATGAAGCACAGCCGTCTGAAACTGAACTCAGACAAAACAGAAGTCCTCATCTTAGGTACCTCCCCCTCCGCCTGGGACGACTCTTGGTGGCCAGAAGCCCTTGGAAAAGCACCCATTCCGACGGACCACGCACGGAACCTGGGCGTCATCCTTGACTCCTCACTCTCGATGACCAGACAAGTCAACGCCGTTTCATCATCTTGCTTCAACATTCTTCGCATGCTCAAAAAACATTTCGCTGGATCCCCACTGAAACTAGAAAAACGGTCACCCACGCACTGGTCACGAGCCGCCTGGACTACGGAAACACACTATACGCCGGTACCACCGCAAAACTCCAGAAAAAACTCCAACGCATCCAGAACGCTTCAGCCAGGCTCATACTAGACATCCCGCGTAAAGAACACATCTCTGGTCACCTGAAAAACCTCCACTGGCTCCCCGTAAATAAGAGGATTACTTTCCGCCTCCTAACCCACGCACACAAAGCACTTTACGAACTTGGGCCTGAATGCCTCAACACAAGATTGTCCTTCTACACCCCCTCCCGTCAGCTGCGATCCTCCAACCAAGCCCTTGCCACTGTACCTCGCATCAACAAAACCACCATGGGAGGTAGATCCTTCTCCTACCTGGCAGCTAAAACCTGGAACTCACTTCCCACTCACCTTCGCCTCACTCAGAACCACCTAGCATTCAGAAAGCAACTTAAAACTTGGATATTCGACAAGTAATTCCCCACCCTTCCTCCAGCGCCTTGAGACCCTATGGGTATGTAGCGCGCTATATAAATCTCTTGACTTGACTTGACTTCTTGCTAACCAAAAAAAATCCCAAACTGGGGAGGTCAATTTTCTGGTGCTGCTGGTGCCCCTTGCAATGTCAGATGAACTGGTGGGTGGGCGTGATGTTTGACTCTCTGCAGTACCTTCTTCTACTGAGATGTTTCTGATGGATGTAGGTTGCTACCGGTGAAATATGGAAGCTGGAGGTGATGTTAGTGGTATCATCTGTGTTGGTGGTGTCAGCGCCACATCCCTCACAGCAATTTGGGATGGGTTAATGTCAGTCTCCACTGGGGCGGGACTAATGACCATGATGACTGCTCATCATCAGCCTCCTCTTCTACATGTATCTCCATAACTCTAAGGCTTTCTGGAACCTTCCTCTTCCCTAGCTTTGGGGGGCTTGCAGAAGAAGTTGATTCCTTGATTGGGATCTGGAAGAAAATGTATCTTCTGAAAGAGTGGCTTGCCCGTTTTCTTCCTCTGCAGAAAGCTCAATCTCCTGAACTGCTCCTTCTTTGGGAGGAACAACTACTATTGGGGGTGGTTGTGGCTATTGTTGCCCACTTATCTGAGTTTCCTGCATTGATTGGATACTACTTTGTGATAACAATAAGTCAATTTCACATCACTGCTCGTCGTCGTTGGACTCATGGTTATACTGGCTGCCTCTGCGACAGACATGGGTTTGGGCTTAGGTAGGTGGGGTGTGTCTACTGATGCAGGGGTGATGCTCCCAGCTTGCTTCCTGGACACCGCTGCTGCAGGTGCAATTTTTGATTTTCCATAAAAGGTCTTGGGCGACATACCAGTGGTGGTAAGTGGCAGTGCCTTCTTCTCACTGGCAACTTTCTTGGTAGGGGACCTAGTAACTTTCTTTGGGGCCAGCTTGAAGAAATCAGCAGCACGCAGTGGCACAAGTTGAAGAGATGTCTGTGGTCACACATCACATAACGTCATGTGCAGCGGGACTTCTGTTTGGCACTACAATGGGCGATGTTGTCTCCTCCTCTTTTGTGCACCTAAAAGCAAAGAAGCAAGAAGAACATTCATTGTTGTTGTTCAATTACTACTTGTACAAACAAACAAATATAATATATAACTTAGTGTGTAGTCACACTTGTTAGTGGTAATATTGTTAAATGTATTACCTCAGTTATTAAAAAACATAACAACACACTGTAGCCGTTTGCATGACTTTGACAACAACAAGGGCTATCATGGTGTCCTGTACAGTACGCCCAGGAACGATAGGAAAGAAGAAGGATAACAACAAAAATACAAATGTAACAGACCTGGTTTGGCATTGTGCATCACCTGGGATGCAGCATTCAGGGAGCTGAATCTGACAATGTGTGGAAGGAATAAGCCAAGAGGAACACAGGAAAGACATTTAGGCCTATTGCAAAAGCAGTAAAGCACACTACCTGCTACCACAAAATGGACACCAGCCACATGGTCACTCACAAGTCAAAACAAAAACAAGCAGGCCTATATGGAGTTTGACACAGACTTTACAAACGTACCCCATGCCATATGGGGAGGCTCAGCCAAGGCAAATGCTACCTTTCCAAAATGGCCACCAGCCACATGGCCAGGCCACAACAACCAGAACGGGAAGACAGACAATGCAGGCCTATGGCAAAAGCACACTGGCTGCCTTTCCAAAATGGCCACCAGCCACATGGCCAGGCAACAACAACAAGAAAGAAAAGACAGACAATGAAGGCCCATGGCAAAAGCACACTGGCTGCCTTCACAAAATGGTCACCAGCCACGTGGCCAGGTTACCACAACAACAAGCAATAAGCCAAGAGGAAAAAAGGAAAGACATGCAGGCCTATGGCAAAAGCAAACTAACTACCACAAAAATGGCCACCAGCCACATGGTCACTCACAACAGTAACATTCAGGAGGCCAAAAAAACAATCAACTCAAGCAGGCCTACATGGACACAGACTTTACAATATGGCCCCAGGCTGCATGGGGGGCTAAGCCAAGGTAAATGCTGGCCCACTAATACATGCACACTCACACACTGGCCAGACAAAGGAGGTATCCTAATAAACACAGCTTTAATACACAATGGCAAAAATGAAGCTCCACAGTGCTAAAAATGGTTTGCACGTTGCACAACAACCACACACATCCAACAGAGGGATTTAATTAACACACATGAAAAAAAGAGAAATACCAAAAAAGCTCACATTTTGCATTTCATGCCCTAAATGATGTTTAAATTCAACAGACACCCCAGAAACAGTAGTTTCATGCACCAATGAGTAGCTCTGGACCTACTGTCTGAAAGGGCTAATGGCAGACTACTGAGCTACTGAATTAAATAGATATCGCAAATTGATTTCAAAAGTTGGAGAAAATGTACTGAACTGTGCAACATATTTCTTTTATAAAAGAAGAAATTGTAATTACAAAGAAGCAACTAGGCCCCTACTGAAACGACAGGCCACCCACCACAATAAATTTAAAAAACACAATGAAAAGTGCAAAAAAATCTAGGTGCATGGCCCCAATCAAACAAACAACACTAATTTTCCAGCTTACTTGTGAAATCCTAATTTAATTCAAAAGTTCTCAAATCTACTGTTATATAATGCAGCAGACACAAAGAGTGATCCTTCCAACTCCAAATCCAAATGAAAAGTGAACAGGAGATGGACAAAGCACTGGGAGGAGCCTGCTGGACAGGAACAGGAAGTCGGTGACTCTGGGGCACTTCCTTCCTCTTTAGAAAAAGAGTAAAAAAAGAAAAAGGACTCCTTGCACAAAAAATGATAGTCAAATGTCAATCTGAGGAGATTTTTAATCCAAAACTTCATTTCGAGAAGGTTTTGATGCTGATTGGGAGAGAACCTTCTCCAGATTGCAAATAATGTGTGTTCGGGATCGCGATCTTCACAAAATCCCCGCCGGAAGTCCTCGGGTGCACTCTAATGATGTGTTCGCAATCGCAAACTCTTGCGGGACCATGCGGCCGTCTAGCAAATCTTGTGACAATCACAAATGGCTCTAGAATTTTCATCGACAATCACAAGCACCCAGTAAGTCGTTCCCACACACGCAAAAATGCATTTTGGGCACATGAATAAAAAAAAAAAAACTCTGCTCCGTTGTGGAGTGCAAATTTTTCCGGCAGCACCACGTTCTATGCGGAACGCGGAGTTGCCAAAAATAGACAAACTCCACGAGTGGAGTTTTACGCCCAAGGTTATTTTTTCAACCAATTAAGCAAATCCTTGGTCATTCTCTTTAATGACATTTTGTCAGGCAAGGACCCTCTCAGCTCTTTCACCGAGGCAGTCATCGTAAGCTTTTCACAAAAGGCTAGGCCACTGTAAAACCCTGATTCATATTGTCCAAATGGCCTATTGAATTGCTATTATACATTTTTGTGAAAATATTATTAAGCAGAATGGCCCCATTAGCACACACTGTGGTCCATCAAGACCAAAATGGCTTTCTTCCAACAAGACTGGTATCTAATAATACTGATTACTTAGGTCAAGCTATTGGTCACTATTCAGTTAATGAGACTAAGGCAGCTATCATTATGCTTGATGCTGAAAAAACATTCAGTAGTTGCTATATTGATGAAATTCAGGTTGGCACTTAGACTGTTTGACCAGCTGTGAAATGTATATGAAAAAGCTGATGCTAAAACTGTAATTAACTCTAAAAGAGTGAGATATGTTACTGGTAACCATGGGATGAGGCATGGGTGTCCTATTTCGCCTGTTCTCTTTGCACTATTTATCAAGCCTGCAGCCAGTGCACTTAGTCAAGATCCTAGAGTTTTGGCTTCTTTCAAAGGGGCAGCGAAATTAAAAATGTTGCCAAAATTGAGAAATGTACTTGTATAGGAGGCTATAAAATCATTAATTCCAAATCAGAAGCCTTGCTTCTCCTTACATCCTGCCTGTAAACATACAGGTGCAGTAACCCACTGAATATCCTATTAGATATTTGGGAATCTCTATTACAACAAATTTTGCCAATTTATTCAGACTAAATTATACCTCAACCTTTATTAAAGTTTGTGGGCTACTGAGCCAATGGAAGTCATTAGCTCTCACTATTATTGGTCGGTTTGCACTAATAAAAATGGCCGGTCTCCTTTGGGTCATATTCAGTTAGTCATAATATTAACTTTAGTTTGCCACTACAAGTGGCATATAAAGTATTCTACAATAATCAATCAAAAATGTTAAAAACATATTATGTTTCAAATCACATAGAAATGCATACAACTCATTTAAAATACACAAAAGTTAAATAAATAATGTCATAAAAACAATATTTCATATATATTTCCTTTTCTATTATACGTACATTCAGTCATATAAAATAGATTTTCTCCTCCCTTATAACAGACAGCAAAAATGAGACTACACAATACAAGACATAAGGGTTGAGCAGTAGTTGCAGAAAATATAAAGCCTGGGCGACATTGTCTAAAAGGAATGAAAATGGAGGTCATTCTGAAAGGATCATTCGCCACATGAACAAAGTGGCAGTGCATCAACGGAGTATGTTTTAGCAGGGTAACCTGACATCAGTGAGATGTATTTCAGTCTGAATCATAACAGGACATACAAAAGCATGACAGACAGATGTCAGATATTTTATTTTTTTTAAGTTTGATTTATTAAGGAAAAGGATAAAATAAGGGGAAGGGAAGGGAGGAACGGGAGAAGAATTACAATGAATGAATGAAATAAACAGTATAATGAAAAATACACATGGCATAATAAGTAAGCATTACAAGCATGAAGTAATATGAGCACAACAGAAGAGTAATAATTGCAGTAGATAATATACAAGAAAATGAGATATAATAATCATAATAAGTAAAGAAAAAGGTACAAATATGAATAAGAAAATCACGGAGGTTTGCGAACTTCAACTTTATCAGGATCAGGAGAGGGATGGGCTGGAGCAGGAGAAGAGAGGTATGTTGTTAAAGGGAGCCAAATCAAATCACGTTTGATAGCTAGGGAGATGGGGGATACATAATTGGTGTCTAAACGATGATTAAAACAGATTGCATTCCACCAAGACTGATATGAAATATTAGTAGCCTGTTTCCAGTTTGAGGTAATAATATGGAAGGCAACAGCAATGAAAAGGTCTAGTAAAGGATAATGTTTGGGGGAAAGAGGGAGCTCTGATGAGAGGGAGCCAAGAAATACTAGAGATGGAGAGAAAGGGACCTGAAGATGGAAAAACTTTTGTATTTGCTGCCAGACTGATTGCCAAAACTGATAAGTAGGGGGGCATTCAAACAACATATGTTTAAGATCAGCAGAAGGACAAGGACAGGACCAACATGTAGAGGGAGTGTCTGGTGAAAAGCGGGACATGGCAAGTGGTGTAAATAAAGTTCTATGAAAAATGGAAAACAAAGTTTGGGTAGTGTTACCAGCTCTAGAGGTCTTATGAAGTTTAGTCCAAAGTTTATCCCAAAGAAGTACAGGCCAATCCTGGGAAAAATCCGACTCCCACGCAATTTCAACACAAGACTTCAATCTATTAGTGATGAGACAGAAAGAATTATATAGAGCGGATGCGGAAGGGGAGGACTCCAACAAAAGGGATGTGGGCCTACGATCTATGGGAATCTCATTGGTGGGTAAAAGAGAGTGAAGATAAGAGATCAAGGCAGGAGAAAGGGAATTGTATTGCGAACGAGCAGAAGCAGGTAGAGAGAAAAGAGATTGAAGATCCTTGAAAGGGAGAGGTGTACCTTGATGAAGAAGTTGAGAAATCCAGCAATTTCCACGAGAATGCCAGTTTTTCCAAAAAATAGTACGGTTCCGGATTTTTAGAAGGTTATTATTCCAAATTGGTTGCTCGTGTATGGAAAGGAGTGATGGGTAAGAAGAAGTTAAGTAAGGAGAGAGAAGAGTGCGAGAATGCGAAAGAATAGGTGAACGAAAGCGGGTTAGAGAAGAAGTAAAAGATAAGAATTCGCGAAAGGTGAAGGGAGAGATGAAAAAAGATTCCATGCTTAGCCATACAGGGGGATAATGAGGCTGAGAAGACGAAAACCAACGGATCGATTGCTTGAAAGAAAAAGCACGGTGATACTGTTTGAAATCTGGAGAACGTACTCCAGAATGATTTTTGTCTTTACGTAAAGAAGCAAGAGCTATTCGGGGGCGTCTACCGTTCCAGAGGAATTTAAGTAACAAGGAGTCCATTTTTTTTAAGAAAGAGAGAGGAATGTGTAAAGGAAGCATGGAAATGGTATAGAGAAGTAAGGGGGATAGCATCATTTTAATAGAATTGAGTCGACCCCACCAGGATAAAAAGAGCGGATGCCAGCGAGAGATAGCTGTATCCATTTTCTTGTAAATATAGTCAAAGTTTAATTTAAGAGTATCGGATAAAAGAGGAGCAAACCAAACTCCTAGGTATTTGATTTTAGATGGTTGCCATGAAAAACATGTAGAAGAAAAGTGATGTTTTTGACATAGAAGCTTCAGAGGTAAAATTTCACACTTGTCAGCGTTCAAGCGATATCCGGAAACCGCAGAGAAAGAAGAGACCTGATGAAGAAAAGAAGGAATGGAGATGGCAGGGTCGGAGCAATAAAAAAGAATATCATCAGCGTAAACTGAAAATTTGACCTGTTGGGAACCAAAATGAAAGCCAGAAATAGTATCATCTAATCATATCTTAGTAAGGAAAGGTTATAAGGCTAAAACAAAAAGCAAAGGAGACAAGGGGCAACCTTGACGAACCCCTCTGTGTAAAGAAAAATAGTCCGAGGACATTCCATTAGCGAAAATAGAAGCTTGAGGATTAGAGTAAAGCAAAGAAATAATGGAAATGAATTTAGAAGGAATACCAATCCAACGTAAAGCTTGAAACATGAAATCCCACCCTATCCGATCAAAAGCCTTCTCCACGTCCAGGGAAATAGCCGCAAAGGGCAGAGTCAAGGAGGAAGTTTTGCTAAGAATATTAAGAAATACCCGAGAATTATCAGAGGCGAGACGTCCCTTGACAAAGCCGGATTGTTCTGGACCAATTAAATCAGGCAAAAGGGGATCCATACGAAGAGCTAGTATCTTTGCTAAAATTTTGTAATCAGTGTTAACTAAAGATATTGGCCTGTAATTTTTGCACAAAGAGTGGTCTTTATCTTCTTTTGGAATTAAGCAGATTAAGGCTTGTTGAAAAGAACCGCTAGATGAACCGGTAGCAGAGAAAGATTGAAATAAGAGTAATAGTTTAGGAAGAAGAAGAGAAGCAAAATGACTGTAAAATTCAATGGTAAACCCATCAGGGCCCGGAGATTTACCGTGACGGAGTGTGGATACAGCATGGGAGATTTCAGAAAGTGAAATATCTTGCTCCAAAGAGTGGAAGTCAACATGTGAAACCGAGGGAGATGGAAGAGATTGAAAGTAAGAAAGAAGGTCATCAGACGATGGGATCTGTTCAGGGGTATAAAGAGAATCATAAAATTTGACAAATTCAGAAAGAATATCCTTATCTTTAAATGTGGATTCACCGGAGGAAGTCTTGATAGATTGAATCTTTGTACGTTCCTTACGAATCTTTAAATAATTGGCTAAAAGTTTCCCCATCTTGTTCTTACCCCCATAATATCTAGAATTACATTTTAGTAAGATGTTAGAAGCAGCATCTGTTGTAAATTTGTTAAACGAAATTTTAGCGTCAATAAGAGCCTTATGGGAGATGTCAGATTTAGAAGAATAATAAGCAAGCTCTAGAGCCTTGATGTCAGTCAAAAATGTCTCCGACTTGGCCTCTCGAAGTTTCTTTCGCCGAGATACAAAATTAATAATAAAACCTCTAGAGGCTGCTTTAAATGAATCCCAAACTGAAACAAAAGATGAGTCAGGGGATTGGTTTAGAAGAAAAAACTCTTTGGCAAAGGAAGTGAATTCGGTAGAAAAGGAGGGGTCTAAAAGTAAAGTATTATTGAAACGCCACCTTCCAGAGTGAGGGGAAAATGGGAGTAGATCAAGGTCTACAAAAACTGGGGCGTGGTCAGAAAGTAGGATAGAGCCAATTTCAGAGCGGATGGCGTGTTGGGAAAGGGACTTACTAAGAAAAATGTGGTCAATGCGGGATTGGGATTGATGAGGAGGGGAAAAGAAGCTGTACTCTCTAACATCTGGATTGCATAATCTCCAAATATCCACTAAGGCATTATTTTGAAGGGAGTTCACAAACTGTGTATGCATTCTGGAGGGAACAAAAGGAGCTTTCGAATGGCGATCAAGGAATGGATCAACAACCTGGTTGCAATCTCCTCCAAGAAGTATATAATCGCCAGGGAGGGAGGATAATTTAGAAGAGATAGTAGGCCAGAAGGATTTATCGATTCCAGTAGGAGCATATACATTAAAGAGGGTGAGGGGAATATTATCAATAAGTAAGTTAACAATGAGCCAACGGCCATCACCATCACATTCAAAGGTAATCGAGGAGACATTTAATTTTTTGTGTAACAAAAGAACAACACAATTTTTCCGAGAACCTGTAGGAGAACAAAAAACATGACCCACCCAGCAACGTTTAAGTTTCAAAGCTTCTGGTTCAGCAAGGTGAGTCTCTTGAAGAAGAGCAACATCAGTTTAAAGTCTAGCTAAGTGTGAGAGAACCCTCTGTCTTTTAATAGGATTTGTTAATCCCTTAACATTCCATGTGGTCACACGGAACGGAATGATTCAGAAAAACAACTGAGTGCAAAATGCACAGTAATGCATAAAAAATACAATGAAGAAAAATAAGAAAGATGAAGAAGATGAAAGAGAACAGGAAGAGGAAAAGAAAGAGAGAAGAAAAGGAGAAGGAGTATGTGTATGAGGAAATGGCAGATGTGAAAGAGAGAAGAAGGGACATCAGAAAAGGGGAAAGAAAAATAAAGAAGAGTCCAGGGAAAAGGTAAAAGAGAATGCAAGAAAAGAAAAAGGGGAAAGAGGAAAGGGACAGAAATGAACATAGAGACAGTACAAGTTCGAAACGAACGACTGAAAGACATACTTACGAAAAACGAAGAAAACCCAGACAGGAATGGGAATGGTGGTTGCGGGAGATGACGACGTCAACAACCAAAGCGAGTAACCAACCAGTGATATGTAGAGATCCAAATGGGAAAGCCAAAGAACATTAGGAAGCATCAAGAAGGGTGGACGAGGGAAGTATCTTAAAGGAAGGAAGGAGATATACATTAGGGAATAATATAAGAAATCACAGTGAAAACATGACTCGACTAAGTATAATAGTATATAAAGCTGTAGAATAAATTAACAAAACAGCTATTAGAATAAGAAACATCAAATAAAACAGAATAAACAACACTAAGGAAGAAAAAGTAGAACCATAATCAGACGAGATCAGGAAGAAGTATCAGACAAGGGACAACAAGAGTTTTCAGCCAGGTTTGGAGGTGTCCATAACATCCGGATTCAACTTGCGAAGAAAGCCTTGCAAAGCCGCAGGATCTTCATATGTGGTGGTTTTGTCTTTATACGTAACCTTGAAGAGACAAGGATGTAGGAGACCGTATCTAGCATTAATAGCTCGTAACTGAGGTCTCAAGTCTAAAAACCTTTTCCTTCGATCTGTGGTGGCCTTGGAAACGTCCTGCGAAAGATAGAGACGGTGACCTTCCCACATGATTTGCTTTTTGAGTTTGGCGGCTGAGAGGACCTGCAGGAGATCAGTATACTGCAAAAACAGCATGATAACACCTCTAGGCTTGGTAGCAACCCTGGGTCCAAGATGGTGCGCTCGCTGAATATTGATGGAGGATAAGGCCGGAGCGTCCAGTATCTTCGCAAGGAAAGATTGGAAAAAGACGGTAGGATTGGACCCCTCTGAAAGTTTCGGAAGGCCGTATAAGCGAAGGTTGTTCCTGCGATTTCTATTTTCCAAATCCTCAGTTTGACGCCTGAGGAGAAGAATTTCAGCCTCTATTGAAGGAATGCGGGAGCAGGAAGAATGTAAAGAGTCTGAGGATTCCTCCAAAGTCGTGACGTGTGAATCCAAAGATGTCCACTTCTCCTGCATAGCCTGCATGTTTTTTTGTGGTGGCTTCCATAAAGGGTTTGAAGGCACGGAGTTCTTCCAGAATGAGATCCATGGAGGAGGAAGAAGAGTTGCTCCCAGGAGATGGTGGATCTTTCTTCAGCCGCTTGGATGAAGTCAGAGAAGGTTGTGCCTTGCCTCCAGCTTGAGCTTTAGGAATAGCCCCATGGGCTGAGTCATATTTCGAGGGTTTGCCCTCCTCCATTTCCTGGTTAGGAGAATCAGAATCAGATCCAGATGGTAGTTTCTGCAGAGAAGTGAGCTTCAAAGTACGTAGTTTCCCCATAAAAGGCAATCAAAGAACCAGGAGCATAAGGAGGACAGGAGAACCTCGCAACATCAATGTTGTGATGAGTAGTGGTCACACTGCGTAGAAGAAACAATCCACAGGGAGAAAATCAGCCAAGAACGCGGGACTGAAGGCAATTGGTGAGAGGAAGAGTCCTGTCAGAATGTTCAATGCATGGGAAAACAGAAGCACCAATTAGTGAGAAATAGCGCTGCAGGAGAGCAGCGTATGGCAAAGTTCATGTAAGTATCGACCGTTGAGGATGAAAGGAGGTAAGTCAATCCCAAAAAGGTCTTGAATGCGTCACTGGCCGAACATGAGAAAAGAGGGCGTCTTAAAAAAAGTCAAGAGAATAGCATCATGAAGGGCGAACACTGCAGAGAAGCGTAGCTGAGCATGAGAGGATAAGGACACGTGTGCTGAGCGGCCCCTTTTGAGGAAAACACCACTGGCGTGTAACACGTTGGCAGCAGGATGAATACAAGACCCCACGCACCAGAAATTGGTGACTGAAAAGTAAAAGAATGAAGCTTTAACGTGGTTTGCACCGCAGTTGAGAGATTTCCTGAGAAGGCATTGAGGGGAAAGTACAGTAGAGGCGCAAATGAGAACGTTATGAAGCGTTGCTGCTGTATGTCACATATGGTAATAGTCTATAAATGCCTCATAGCGTAATGCAGGCGAAGCTTGAGTAGAAGGGCGCTTCAAAAAGCTAGTTGCAGAAGGCTTACCAAGGGTGCAGCTGCAAATTCAGCACTTCGTAAGGTGAGGTACAACTTCTTCCTCGGGAACCGAGGACCGTCCGAGTGAAGAAATGTGCTGAGGTGCCGGCCGCCGCTGTGTTCCGCGGCCGGCGCACAAAATGGCGGCAGCAGTCGCAAGACAAAATCCTTCGGTAGCTCCTTCGTTGTCACGTAAAAAACGGAAACAGTGAGGGCGCCGGGCTCTGCTCACGTGCCGGTTTGCGGGACGGTGGTCGGAATAGAAGAATTCGCCGACATGATGCCCTTCGTGTGGAGACAGGAGCTGGTCGGTAACGGAGCGCTCAGTTACGCCGCCATCTTAGCCGGCGTCCAAGCCACGCCCCGATGTCAGATATTAATATGTAGACTTATCAGTCCTAGGTGTTAGTAAATATTTGTTAACCTTGCTCTTATTGCAGTTCCTCTCCCATCTTTCTTTGCTCAATCTATCCAATAACCGTTTCTTGATATTGTCAGACATAAGGTAGGATCTTTAAAGAATTTTCCCAAAGCAATTGAGTCCAAATTTGGCTCAATACATTTTTACCAACAGATTTTTTGATATACCATCTAGGTTCAAGCAGTCTTCTATAATATCTCTAGTTAAATTTAGTGTTTCTTTCCTCCAGATTGAGTGCCAGGTTAAAATAGGGGCTATGCAGATTTGGTCAGGAAAGTAGAGTATGCTATGTTCAGAGTGACAGTTAGATGATGAGCAAAAATGTAGGAGGCAGCCTAGTCTCTTCAAAAATCTGTCCCCTATTCTTTGGAGTTTAAATGCCTCGGTTAGACCCTCATACAGCTGCCCCATAAGTTGCAGATGAGATGATCTTTGCAAGATAGATATGTTTTATGGTGTCAATTGGTTTGATCCAAGTGTTTTTATAAAGTTAAAAAGCCCTCCAATTCTATTTTCCATTTGCGGCCCTCTATTAATCACCATACTTTGCCAGTTACTCTCCCTATCAAATCAAACCCCTAAATAGTTGAAGGAGTCCAAAACCTCAAGTGTACACCCTTCTATGTAGAATCTTGGATATTTCTTAAGCTTTGAGCCTGCCACAAGAACAAAGGACTTGGATTCATTGACTCTAAGGCCTAGGTTCCCCATAAAGTATGTGTACCCGACTATGAGTCTTTGCAGTGGATTGCAAGTCTGTGCCAGCAGCACCACATCATCTGCATAGAACAGTATGGGAACAGCTGATGAATTGACAAATGAGACATCTCTGGTAGTTTCCTCCAAGGCCAGCTCTATGGCAGTGTACAACGTAAAAGTGTACACTCTTGAGTATCCGTGCGCGATATAAATGTTTAATAACATAACATAACACAACATAACAACGTGAATAAGAAAAGTCAGAGGAAGCATCCCTGCAGCACTCCACGAGTAATACTAAAGAGTCTTGAGCAGTCACCGGACTCATGTAGTGGCATCAGTATACATCTCACAAATAAAATGAATAATCGTGATATCAGCTCCCATTTCTTCAATAATTCTCCACAACTTAGTATGAACTCCACAATCAAATGTGGCCGACGGGTCCACAAAGGCCATATAAAGATGGCCGACCTTAGTTGCAGTATATTTAGCGATAACCAAGTTTCAATTTAAACACTGGTTGATTGTACTCTTCATTTCCTAAAACCATATTGTGAGGAAATGATTATATTCCTTTCAGTGGCCCATTCGTCCAGTCTTTTTGAAAGTAGCCGACCCATTAGTTTGGCTGTGCTATCCAATAGGAAGTTGGACCTGTAGTTTATTGGATTAGCCTTATCCCCTTTCCAAGAGGCTAGTATGCCCATACGTACTACTACATTAAAAACATGTGTGAAAAACAGGCCCAAACTTCCTGATTATCTAGGAAAATATCTTGCGGGAATCCATTGGGTCCCGGTGCTTTTATTCTACAACACTATTTAAGAGCACCATTCATTTCTTCCAGGGTAAATGGTATAACACCGCCTGTAAGGGACACTAGTAAATCTATTTGCAGGGTAGATAACTCTCCAGATTATCCAAATACAGTTTGGTGCGCCACCCATGCCTCCTTTATGACATACATTTCTAAGCTAATATCTATATCTTATTTTAAGAAGGGAGCATTGATTATAGTCCAAAACCCTTTGCTGTCTCTCATTACTGCTGCGCTTTGGAGTTTCTCCCATGCTTCCTCTTTCAGTGCCCTCAATATTGCTAATCTCACTAATTTATATGTCTCATGGCGTGATCTCACCAGGATACCAGAACGTGGAGTAGATCGTAAGGCCACATGAAGTGATCTTAGAGCTTTGGAGCAGACATCATCAAACCACTGTATCTCCCTATGTTTATTATGCATTTTGGGCAAAGTAAGTTCTCTCTAATTTCTGCTAAAATGTTGTTAAATGCTAATGGTATAGGGTTACCAACTGAATCTAGATATAAACACTTGTCAATTACCTGACTCCTTTTGAGCACAACACCCCAATAAATGTTTTGGTATTGACTTTTTCCCTATTTCAAAATAACCCAATTTTTCCTTCCAATGATATGCTTAGGTAAAGGGTTTTGAGGAGGTTTTACTCACTGACCATAGTACATATGGCAGGTGATTGCGTGTGATCACTAAAGGCATTGGATGTTGTTTTTATATTAGAAAAGTGCATTCTAATTAATTCAGAAACAAATATGTAATCAAGGACTGAAAAATAAGACCCGCAAAAAAACGTAGGATGTAACTGGCACATGCTAGTTTCAGAAAATATTAATAATGTTCAGGTTAAGGGTCATCAACTATCTATTCAAAGAGTCCCTGTAATTATGGAGTTGAAAATGATGGTGGCAATCCCCATACCATCCTTCATATCACACACAGAAGTAACCATCCTCCTACAATTATGGGAATTAAAATCATCTATCCAAACTGCATAGAAATCTTTCTGATGGGAATTCATGAGGTGATTAATATTTCCTTCTAGGGGGTTCTAGTACTGTCGCCATTTTGGGGCCAATCTTATTATTAAAATAATTAATGATGATCCAATCTCACTCTTTATGCCCTTTATAAGCATCAAATAATAGAATGTGATAGAGGTGTGAGGTGGCTAAAATTTGTTTTATCTTGAGCCTGTCTAAGTTAGATATTAAGTTTAGTAACCCTCCACTATGACGGCCAGCAGTAGTACACAAAGCAGGTGTTTGATAGAAAGAGTACACATCTGGATGAACATTGTTGACTTCCCATGTTTCTTGGGTAGATACTATATCATACTTGGCCACCAGGGCTAGCCAATCAGATGTAGCTCTTTTCTGGCTATAGCCCGCTATGTTCCAATACATCATTTTTAGATTTACTTTTGTTAAGGCGAGAATCCCTATTGGGGTATTACTTAATCAATCAGATGCTTCCAGGTCTCGCAATGGCACAAATTAGTTGGTGAGTGATAGGGCAGGATTCATTTTAGCAGAGGGACAATTTGACAGAACATTGGAGTTAGACAGAGGGTGAAGGTGATTAAAACACCTTAATTTGGCATGTGCCGGAGTAAAAATGCTGAGGAGCTGGTAAAAGAAGCATAATGGTAATGCAAAAATCTCTGTGTCAAAGGATGGAGAGTTGGGCAATATCCGTAGTAATTCACCCACCAAATGTTGGTTGTTAAAGTTTATAGCAATCCAATCACCTCCTATTTTTTCCGTTGAAGACCCCACCCACTTTACTCTTTTTGGCATAATGAGATGACGACAGATGTTAATCCCTCTAGTAAAGAATTTAGACATCCAGTGTAGTGCCTGGCGCATCAGTTGCTCTGTTAATTCCTGTTGATGAAATTTCAGGATCCGAATTCCAACTAAAATGTTTACAAAAGGGCATGTAGCTGGGGAGCTCGAGAGTCTATCCATATTCAGGCTGAAGATTTGATTGATGATTTATGTACTTAGAGTTAGACATCGTACATACAGTGCTTGGGAGTCCAGAGTTGTTAATCCCACTAGGAGCTGCACCTCTACCCATCTATCCTAGTCAGGGCTCCCGGGACTATTATCCCATCGCAGGAATACAATGGTTTGGTGGATTGCACAATAGGGGGTAGGTGGTCTCTATTCCCTCTCTCACAAGGTCAACCGGTTGTGCTCTAAAGTGATCGTCTTTGATTTCTAGCCGTAAGTGTTGGGAGGGTGACTTGAGGAACCAGAATAGTGGCAGAAGATGGTAGCGGGCAAAACGGTGGCACTTGGGATTGCATATGAGAGCCCTGATCCCCCTCCCCTAAGACAGTACCTTTGTACCCTCTGGATAGCAATATTAAAGTCTCTTCAATTTTAGATAATCTAGCTACAATTTGCTGAAGGGAAGATGAGACAATTAAATTTATTTTTTGAAGAAGGTCTTCATTAGTAATAAATGTGACAGGCCCAAGGGTAGTAGTTGAGTTAATAGCCACAGTAATATCCAAATTATTATATCCACTAACATCAGGAGGCTTAACAGTTTTAGCGATTTTGATCGGAGTTCACTTTCGAGCTCTCCCCTCGCTTCCTTTTACCTGGTGGCTCGGCCTCTAAGGTTGAGCCATTGGCAGAAGTTTTAGCAGAGCCTGATAAGACAGGAGCATGGACAGGGGGATGAGAGACAGTAAAAGTACTCCCATTCGGTAGAGGTGATAGGGGAATCAATTCATTCATTGTCACAGCGCTTCTTACTTCTTCCAGTGAGAGGCGGCGCTCTGTCAGCTCTCTTTCCTTTGAGAGCATGTCTGACACTCTCATTATGAAAGAATCCAAGGTATTAGTTATCCCCCCTCGTGTATCTGTAGTTCTGGTCTTCCTCTTAGTCATGCTGTGACTCACTGTGTTCCTTGAGTTTGGGAAAACGCTCACCCCACAGAGTAGAAGTTAAGGGGGGTGACCCAGCCCAGCCTCTTCTGTGAGATGACAGGCCTACAAGAGCCTGGCCTTGGCAGGCTTTGCCTGGTTGCGTCCCCGTTGAATGTCTGACAAAATATCGAAACACAAAATATCTAGATACAAATATATTGGAGCAATAATATCGATATCAACCATATCAACATCCTATCTACAACAAGGTAAGTACAAAAATATTGGGAAAAAAAAATCGAAGTCAAAAATATTGTTTTAAAACGAAAAAAAACATTTTTGTAAATTAAAAAAATATGTAAAATTAATTAAAAAATACTTAAGAATATAATAAACATAGTAACAAATATTTTATATTATTTAATAAGTAATATACATAATTTAATACAAAAATAATTAAACATATACATATAATATATAATATATATACTCAATAATCAGTTGTAATGTTTATTGTAATAACTTATAAATAAATAAAAATATTATAAATTACAAATTCATCTAAACACATACAATAATAAATTAAATAATAAATAAATAATTATGCAAAACAAATTAAAAAAATTACATTTTCTTTTAATATTTTTAAAATTAAATATATATACATTAACTAAAACAATACAAAAAAATATTAAGTAACAGAGGGAATAAAATACTGTTCCAGCTCCAAAAAAAACCAGTTAGGAAAATGTTGGATAGCGTAGGAGTAAAATGACTATTCCCACTCCAGAGGGTGCTCAGGAGGGAAAGTGTTGGATAGCGTAGGGGTAAAAATAACTATTCCAACTCCAGAGAGTGCAAGAGTAGGGAAAGTGATGGATAGCGTAGGGGTAAAAATTACTATTCCCACTCCAGAGAGTGCAACAGTATGGAGAGTGTTGGATACCGTAGGGGTAGCAATTACTATTCCCACCCCAGAGAGTGCAACAGTAGGGAAAGTGTTGGATAGCATAGGAGTAAAAATTACTATCCCCACTCCTGAGAGTGCAACAGTAGGGAACGTTTTGGATAGCGTAGGGGTAAAAATTACTATTCCAACTCCAGAGAGTGCAACAGTAGGGAAAGTGCTGGATAGCGTAGGGGTAAAAATGACTATTCCCACTCCAGAGAGTGCAACAGTAGGGAAAGTGTTGGATGTTGGATAGCGTAGGGGTAAACATTACTATTCCCACTACAGAGAGTGCAACAGTAGGGAAAGTGTTGGATAGCGAAGGAGTAAAAATTACTATTCCAACTCTAGAGAGTGCAACAGTGGGGAAAGTGTTGGATAATGTAGAAGTTAAAAATAACATACTTATAAATAAATTAGTATTTTAAAATATTTAAAAAAGTATTTATTAAATTAATCTAAACTATTTACAAATACCAATAAATAATTATTAAAAAAAATTACCAATTAATAATCAATATCTCCAAAAATAAATATCAATACCCAACTATAATTGTAATAACTACTTAATTACATATCAATTACTTTACACACTATTCCCCTATTAACGCACAACAAACGCCAATAATAAAATAAATTTAACGTATTTATCAATTATTCAATTAATTAAAATTAATTACCAACTAATAATTAATTTGGATAAGACAAGAGAGGTCAGTACTGTTTTTCTTGTATTTATGGGGATAAAAGGAAGAATTTTGCGTATAATTCTGACAGTGAGGAAGGAGGAGGAGACCACCTTAGAGACTTGAGACTTCATGTTGAATTTTTCATCTATTATGACCCCCAAATTCTTTGCCTTGGCTACTGGTGTAGGAGTAGGGCCCAGTGTGTCTGGCCACCAAACAGGTGACCACTGAGGAGAAAGGTTTCCAAATAATACCACCTTAGTTTTTCCTGAGTTCAATTTCAGACAGTGCCTACCCATCCAGTTGCTCAGGGTGACCGTACAGTCATAATGTTTGATGGAGTAGTTGATGTCCTTGTCTGCTGCTGAGATAACCAACTGATGGTTGTTGGAATAAGATGTGGGGATCAAATCAAAGCTTATAATCAAGGAAGCTAATTCAGAAACTTAAATATTAAAAAGCATAGGGCTTAACGAGGACCCCGGAGGCACCCCATATGGCAAGATAAAAGGTGTAGATTTAAAATTGCCCAATTGCACAGATTGAGTTCTATCCGAAAGGAATGAAGTTAAAAGACAGAGGCCCTTCCTCCTATCCCTATGGCTTTTAGGCGTTCGACCAAAAGCGTATGGTCCACGGTATCAAATGCCGCGGACAGGTCAAGGAGCCGACCCTCCACCATCTAGTGTCTTACAGATTTCCTCAGTAGTTTTTATTAGAGCCGTCTCGGTAATTTCACCTGCTCTGAAACCAAACTGACTCTGGTCCAAGATTTGATTCTCTGCAATGAAGGTGGAGAGCTCAGTATTTGACAATTCTCAAAAAAAATTGCGGGAAGTGGGAGCCTAACAATAGGTGCCCGTGCGTGTCCCGCGTTGCTGGTCGTCATCGCAGGCTGGTGCTGTGCTAAAGAGTGCTCTCCAACTTAGGGGGGTGACGGTAGTGGTGGTCTCCCCCTATGGCTCTGGGTACTGCAACGCAGTGTGGCCTAGGGCAGTTCGCCTCGCGTAGCGTGGAAATGATTACACACCAATAGTGTTACTGTGTGTGGCAGAAAGACCCCAAGCGGTCTTCCAGCGTTTATATATCTCCTCTGGACGACCCTGCCCCGAGGAGTGTATGCCAGTGCAAAATTGTATAGGAGAGTCTAGATGGCTCTCTACATCTCTCCTTTTCTTTAGTATCTGTCCATCACAGCCAGCATGCTCATGGGGACGGTCACACAAAGTCCTTGAACTTCTGACTCTGCACAGTCTTCGGGCGGGGCCCATACTTCTGGCTCCGTGAGTTGGAATGACTCTCTGTTTGAGCTGGAATGCTGGGTGAGGGTGCATTGGTAACGCTTTCACTTTGTTTCTCGGGGATAGATGCCATCGCCATGCCGCCTGCTCTCGTCACCTCCGGTGGAGAAACTGCTGAACTTGGTGAGCCAACATCCTCTTGGCTCTGGTCCCCACCAGGCACATTATGCTCTGCAGCGTCTGCGGTAGGCCCCAGAACTTTCTTGAAGCAAACAATATTCCGGGTAACCACCTGGTAGCCCCACTGGGCTGATACCATCATACCCTGAACTCGGACCACAGTCCACACCTCTGGCTCATAGGGTGTCCGGAACTTCCACCCGGGGTATCTGTCCTTGACCACTACCCGATCGCCCACGATCACCTGTGGCAACTTGGCTCGTCTGGACACACTTGCCTTTTGATTTGTCTTTGCCATTTTTGCCTGTATGGCCACGTCGTCTCTCTCCGGAGGCATCCATTTTGGATCCGTCGGGATGCTGTCTCGCTGGGCCCTTTTGAACATCAGATGCGTCGGGGCACAGCGTGTTGGACTGGGTGGAGTTTGTCTAAAGGCACTCAGAAACTGGTTCAGCGCTGAATGTTCATCTTCTCTTTGATCCACGGCAATCTGCAAGACTCAGTTGAGGGTCCGCATAAAATGTTCTACTCCACCGTTTGCCTGTGGCCATAACGGCGTGATCCTCCGATGCCAGATTGCCCTCTTCTCCAGGTACTCCGGAAACTCCCGGCCTTGAAATGGGGGCCCATTGTCTGATCGGATCACATCCGGTAGACCCATGAGTGCAAAGACCTTATCTAGCGCTCTTCTCACATGTGTGAATTCCATTGATGAGACTACTTCTACAATTAGAAATGTTGAGAATAAGTACACCAGCACCCGGTTTTTGCGTCCATCCGGGCAGCTCCCAAAATCGATACTAATCTTGAACCATGGAATCTCACTCAGCTTTTCGGTGATGATGGGTGCCGGTTTAAGATTACTGCTGGTGATTGTGCAGGAGTGGCCTTGTCGTACCTTGTCTTCCACCATGGTGTCCATTGCTGGGAACTACACTTTATTCCACAGACGTGTTTTGGTTTTCGCCATCCCTCGGTGTCCAACATGTGCCAACAACACTATTCCCTCTTGCAGTGTTTTTGGGATGACAATGACGTGTCCACGTAGCATGACCCAATGAATTCCTTTATTCAGCTCACTGCGTATCCTCCATAGTTGTTGTCGGGCATGCCTATCCTCGGTATTGAGCGACTGGGCCTCCAAAATACGTGCCCAACCATTGAACATTAGGGCGCTCTTGACTCTAATCAGTGTTTCATTGGTAGCTGTGAACTGCCCAATCTCCTACAGCATCATTGCTTTGGGGCACGCCTCACAGGTGACCATCTTGACAAATGCTTCAGAGTATGCAACATCCGCGGGCGTGTGGTAGATGGCCTAAGGCTCTGGGTGTCTGGATAGATTGCGGGATTGTGTGCACCTGAGCAATAGATGACTTTGAAGTTGAATGCCTGCAGCTGCAGCACCCACCTCTCTATCCTTGGGGCGCCAGTCACGACGACCTCACAAGCAGTGGGAGCAGCGGCTTGTGATCTGTTACAACATGGAACTCTTGTCCATACAGGTACAAGTGGAAATGTTGGCACGCCCATTTTATTGCGAGGGCCTCCCGTTCTATCTGGGCATACCTCATTTCGGTGTCTGATAAATCCTGGCCGGCATAGGCGACCGCATCCACGTTTCATCCTTGTATTCTTGGAGAAGGACGGCTCCGAAGCTGACAGGACTGGCATCCACGACCAGTTTGGTGAGTCGTCCTGGTTGGAAGTACGCAATTACTGCTTTGTCCATCGGGGCTGCCTTGATGGTGTTGTAGGCTGTGTTGGCCGCCGTGGTCCACTCCTGCGGTTGATCGTTCCGAGTGAGGGCACGAAGGGTCTCAGAGAGGGAGGCTAGGTTCGGTATGAACAGGCCATGTATGTGGCCATACCAAGGAAACTGCGGACCTCAGTGGGTGTCTTTGCTGTGCTGGCAGCACGGATGGCTATTGCCTTCTTGGGGTCCACTCTCAGCCTGTCGCGTGTAAAGATGTATCCAAACAAAGTCTATGGACTCCTGATAAAAGGATCACTTTTCCTTGTGGAGGGTTAAGCCGCAGTCTTTCAGTCAATGAAGGGTGGCTTGGAGGTGAGCATGGTGGTCTTCCAGGGTGTTCGAGAACAAGAGGATGTTGTCACTCAGATTGAATACGCCTTAAGGCCGGATGGAGCTTCCCTGATGGCATTTTGGAAGACCTTCGCCGACAACAACCTGAAGGTCAGTCTCTTGTACCTCCGGAGGCCCATATGCGTAGAGAACGTGGTGATGTACCCACTCTCTGGTCCTACCTGAAGGTGGTGGTATCCAGCATACAAGTCCGGTTTTGAAAACCAGATAGCAACATTCAGGTCCACCGATATGTCATCCATGGTGGGCATGAGGTGGCACTCCCTCTTCTAGGGGTGGGCGGAATTTGCATAAGCGCGTTACGCAAATCTCCACGAAACGGTAAAAAATCTCCGCGAACATGCAGAAATTCCACCAACACGTGGAATTGTTTGTTCGCAATGCATTTTTACTGTTCGCAATTGCTGTTTGCGTGCTCGTGGGGGAAATATCTTGCAAACACGCATGTTGTGAACGCGAACAAGCAAAAAATTTCACGAAGTCGCGGAATGCAGAATTTTGGGAAATTTTACGTTCTCCGCAGAACGCGAAATTACCCAAATTCCGCAAATTCCGCGAGCTGAACGGAATTTACCGCCCAGGCCTATTCTTGACCGCTTGGTTCGAAAGTCTCATAGCCACAATTAGTTGAATGGCTTCCGGCTGTTTTGGTTTTGAGGCCACGAGCAGTGGAGATACCCACGGGGTGGGGCTGGACACTTTCTCTATGACATCGAGATCCTCGAGTTTCTTCAGTTCCTGAGGATGGAGATTGAATGGCACTCTGCGATGTCTCAGGGTGGTTGGTCTGACAGTGGTGTCAATGTGGAGTTTGAATTGCTTCCCTTCCAGTTTGCCAAGACCCGTGAATAGTTTGGGAAAGTCTTGCATGATGGCCTCGGCATGAGAGTTGTGTATCTGATTGGCGAAGAAAACTAGGCCCAAATCCTCCGCCGTGTGACAGCTGATGAGTGTATCCTTGTTTCCTTCTGTGATATGAAAAAGTGCCGTCGCCCAGTGTTTCCCGCTCTTGATTGTAGCTTCAATGACTCCTCTGAGGGGGAGCGTACGAGTTCCTCCATACGTGTGTATCCTTGCTCTTGTGGGTGCGAGTGGGGGCCATGGAGACAAACGCTCATACTGGTCCGAGTCCATAACCTTCATGGACGCCCCTGTGTTGATCAGCGCTCTAACAGTGGATCCCTCTATTTCCACTGTGCACATCGGTGGAGGCCGCCTGTGCTTTTCTGGCCGACTGACGAGAGATATAATGAACACGTCATTGTCGTAATCTTCCAGGGTTAAACTGTGTCCTCGCTGCAAGCTGTCCTCCTGCGTCTGTGGGCTTTCAATGGATAGCTGGCGTAACTGTTGCGTCGATCTCCTGGGTCTGGCATTGGCTTGCCTCTATCTGTTATTCCTGCACACTTTGGCAAAGTGGTTGGGCTTCCCGCATCAGGAGCAAGTCTTCCCTTTTGCTCCACACACTCTGGTCGGTGGATGTTCCATGCTGTAGTTGCGGCACGGACCCCTTGGTGGGGACCGTGGCACAGGGGGAAGGTGTTGGGGCACCGCTGAATTGCCTCGACCCGCTCCTCTTTGACAGGTGTGAACCTGGGAGCGTGAGATGCAGCAGAACTTCTGTGCAGGGCAGCCTCCATTTCTTTAGCCCGGGCGTCTGAGAGCTCATGGGACCAGGCCAGGATGAGAATCTCGTCTAGGGATATACCTGGTTGTCGGAGGATCAGTTTTCGCAATGGCAGCGAGTGGCATCCCTGGGTCACTTGACTGCGTATGACCTCCCTCTGATCGGTATGGCGCATTTGTTTGCTAGTTTGCGTAGCCTTGCGTAGAACATATCCACTGACTCAGAGTCTGCCTGCTTCGCCTGCCTGAATTTGAATCTCTCAAAATCGGGGTTGAGTTGGGGTCAAAATGCCTGTTGAGCGCCTCTACGGCCGCCTCGTAGTCATCGTTGTCCCCCTCGTCAGGCAACTTTTCAAAGAGTTCATAAATCTCCGCACCCCCATAGTATATGTGCAGTGACCTTTTCACTGTTTCATCAGTTTCCCTGGTCCCTTTGAATTAGTGGTTCAGGCGCCCTATCCACGCCTTCCAGCGTGGGTCTGCTGTGGTGGGGTCAGTGGGGAGATGGCAGCATGACTGCACCTGCGGTGGTGCATTGACTCCTCTCTGTGGTCCACCCATCTCCGCCTGTGGGCCTGTGGTGCCTGCTTGGGTGGTGCGCTCATTGCTCCAGACCCTGTAAGCAGCAGGGTGCTGTCCTTCTGGGGTGAAATGTGCCCCCCCCCCTCGCTTCTAGAGAGTGTTCTTCTGTGGGTTTCTCAGTCTGTTCCAGCTGCATGATGGGAGATTGAGCCAGACCAGTTCTCAGCTCTTGGATGTGGGGTGAGGCAGTTCACTTTTTTTTGTGGTTCATACTGGAGCACTTGCCCCCAGTCACAGGGTTCAGCCAGCACACGGGTGAGGCAGGGTCAGAGGGGTCTTCACAGGCCAATGGTTCCCTTTTGTGATCACCCGCTGCCACACTGATCGCAGTCCCAGCAGCAGACCCGCAGTCTTGGCGCACTCCCACGTGGCCTCAGGGAGTGCGTCTCAATGCTGTTCAGGGCGCGGGGAGTGCGCCAAGTGTCGCAGCCAATTGCGGCGTGGCCAAGCATCAA
This sequence comes from Lissotriton helveticus, assembly GCF_964261635.1. NCBI lineage: Eukaryota > Metazoa > Chordata > Amphibia > Caudata > Salamandridae > Lissotriton > Lissotriton helveticus. The sequence continues at coordinate 1,463,282,046 of NC_136061.1, read as the reverse complement.
CCTCTTCACACGTGCCGACTCCAGCGCATGTGCGCCAGCATTCACTACTCAGCAGCAGCGGGAGGTGCAGCGCGGTAGGCCCTGCATTGACGCCGAGGAAGGGCAACCCCAGAGCCGTCACAGTGGACACACGAGCAGGCACCTCAGCCTTTCGGGCAGCAGAGCCACGTCTGACGGCGTGGAACACTGTCGCTGGCCTCGCAGGTGAGGTGAATGAGGCACTGGAGTTCGACTGGCCTTGTCGCCAATGTAGCGCGGCACGGCGTAGCTCAGTTCGGCCTCGCACAGCGCTGAAATAATTACACACCACTAGTGTTAATGTGTGTGGCAGGAAGACCCCGAGCGGTCTTCCAGGGGTTTATTTATCTCCTCAAGATGAGCCCGCCCCGAAGAGTGCATGCCAGTGCAACATTGTATAGGAGAGTCCGGACGGCTCTCTACAGGTACGACCTCCCTCAACCTGGGGAATGGCGTGAACAAGTGTTGGTGGCTACAATCAGCCACGGGCCGGAGTTGCACTAAAGAGAGCTTTCCAATGCAGGTGGATGATAGGAGTTGTAGTCTCCCCCTGCGGCTCAAGGTATGATCTCTCCCTCTCCTGGGAAATTGCGTGAACAAGCGTTGGCGGCTGGTCATATTCATTTCTTCCAATGCAATGATTGAAATTCATCAGTTTTAATTTGATGAATTGAATCAAATCATGCACCACTTTCTATGGCAGGGCAGAAAACCTTGCACCAATCTAAAGGCGTTACAGTTTGGTATAAATGAGGGAGGGCAGGTACTCCCGAAAACCAAAATGCACTATCAGGCCAACCTGTTAGATAGGGTAGTCTGAGCTGCAATCGTCAGTGCCCATTCAAATCAATTCTATCTTGGTATGATGTTAAGAGTGGGAGATGTCAAGCTCTCCACGTTTTTAAAAATACTGATGCTGCGGTAGCGAATAGGTACAAGATGCCCCACTTTTTTGCTACTAGATTAGATAAAGTATGGCAGGAGTTTCACATTCTTTGGCTTCACACATCTTTAAGCATCACAGAATATACATGCAGAAATTGCTCCTAATATGTGGTTCAATTATATAACAATAAAAAATGTTCTTAGTGATAGCAGACAGGAATCTTGCAAATTAGCAGAAAGTATTATCAAAGCCTACTTTCTAACTTGTCTTAAAGGCATGGTCACTTGGAATTGTCTGTTATGTCAGAAACTAGAAAAAATGATACATTGTTTTCTAGATACCCTTGCAGCCGGCACATATTGTAAAATCGATCGAGATCATTTTATATTCTAAAAATAAATTGGCTGTAAAGCCATTCGTACTGCAAACTACAGAAGAAGGTCCTCTTTCAGCAAGTGGATGTTATAGCACACTCCATACCTTATTCAAACAATGTGTCATGCATTCTTAGCAGCATGTTTTAGTTGTGATAATGTTCATGGTGATTGGTTGCATCTATGCTTTACATGCCCGTGTCTCTATCGTTTTTGGGTCCAGGTGTTTCAATTTATTAGTCAAAAACTCCAGCTGACTTTACAAACAGATCCCTACGTGGATTTATTTGGAATGATTGCACAACCTAGCTATATCACTGTATGGCAAAAACAATATATGTTTGTCGCCTTGATAAATGCTAGGTCGTAAATATTTTTTAAAAAGACGGGGATCAATTGAGTTGCCTACTTTTAGTCACTGGCTATATAACATCAAACAGTATGAGTGCTTTTACGATGGAAAAATAGTGCCCACAGTTTTTTTATAGCTATGGAGATATCTGCCTGAGTTAGTCATGTTTTTTTTTATTTTATTTTTCTGATTATCATGAAATGAATTATTTTCTAAGTGTTTAGTAGTTACTAGACTTGTGTCGGATAATGAACTATGCTGCCTATTTGTAGCAGCATTATAGGGAAATATTGTTTTAATATATTGGATTTAATGTATCATCATTGTTGGGGACCCCAGGTCCCAGGACGCTCTGCTGCAGTTGGTGCCAGGAGGCACCTGCATAAGTGAAAGAGGAGGAGGCATCAACACCCCCCAGAGCTTATAGCGCTCCACTCACTCTTGTAGCACGGACCATCATTGTTGAGGACTCCAAGTCCTCGCAGTTCTTTGTTTATGATCCTTTTCCCTGCATTGTTAGATGGGGAGGGGCAGAGATCCAAGTGCTAAATCTCTGCGGTTTTCCGCGAATAGGTCTTCCTGCCACTGTGCAGTGTGGAGAGCTCTGTTAGAGGCCTGAGCTATGTACCCGCGGTCTTGACTTTCATAGTTGTTAAACTTGTTGGGCTCTCTAATTTCTCTGTGCCCCAAGGAAGTGGGTGCCTCCTGATCACAGTCTGGTTGACTGACTCCAATGGCTCTGTAAATTAGCCTGTTCATCTGGACTGGACTTAAGTGAGACACTCTTTTTTGATCCCCGGGGCATGATCTAAGGACAGATGAGCAAACGTGTGTACAGTGCGTACAGACATTTGCTCATCTGTCATGTTGAGTGGGACCCTGCACAGGGACATCTTAAGGATTTTGGGGGCCCTGGGCCAAACATACTTTGGGGGCCCCTGGTCAGAACAGCTTTGGGTTTATAATCCAATTTAAAGTTTTTTCATGCCCTCTTTGGCCAGGTCACGGACACCCCACAGGCATACTCGTCCATATCCCAAATATATTTACATCTAATATTCAGGCATAGTTACATGTATTTTCAGTATTGTAACACAGCAGCAGCTCACTAATATTACTGCAATTAATCCCTGTGACACCCTCCCACTTCTGATATGTGAGGACATGTTTTGATCTAAAGGAGAACGTTTTTGGGGAATGTTGCACTAAAACGGCATTTCAAGCAATCTATTTAAGAATTATTAAAGGTCATCAAGGCAAGACTCTGCAGATTAGAGCTGGCTCTAACAGGAGCCTCCTGACAGGCTGGGGCCCTGGGCCAGAGCCCACTTTGCCCATGCATTAAAACATCTCTGACCCTGCAATAGTGTATTCAATGTCCCCCTAGCTACCTCTTTTGGCTTATACGGACTACAAGGACTCATCATATCGTTTTCCCAATGTTTGAGACTCTCCCCCAGGGCGGACTGTTCAGCTTGGCAGAGGCCTCGGAGAAATCATTATTCCCTGATATCCTGTCAGCTATTATTGTGTTTATTCCCTTGCTGCATGTGTGCCTAGCGATAGGTTATAGATAGCAGATGCCCACACCCATATCTTAGATAAAATGGGGAAGAGCAAAGTGGGAGCGCAAAACGACACAGCTAGACGCCCTAGAACTAACAACACAATTCTGTCATTCCTTAACAATGTTAGGGGGTGCTCATTGAAGAAATTTAAAATGTAGAAGAGAAATTCACCCAAACCCAGCAGTCTACAGACTCCTTTTTAGCAGGTGTAGAGGAGCATATTTAATTGGTTCCTACATCTGCTTCATTAGGTCAAACACAGCCTTCCTCCGTTACCGAAATTGACTCAGTCCAGTGCTTTAAAGGGGCCGGTACTGCCCGGTATAGAGTACAACACTTTTTTATTTTGCGAGGGAGAGTATCAGCACTTCTCAAGAGCGACGTAATACTTTTAATTGGAGAGTAACGGCACACTTTTCAGAAACAAGAAGGTACACTACTACAGAGTACCTGCACTTTTATCTTTCCATTTCAAGCACTGCCTCAATCCATAATGAGGCCCAGGTGAAATTCATTCTCCCTGGCTTGCCAGCCAGTTTTGTTACCCGGAAAGCAAATAGAGCTAGTGGGGAAGGTGGAGGTAAAGTGGTTGATAAACAAAAGGGGGATATCTTCCCAAGACCAGACATGAGGTCATAAAAATGCCAATGGAGACTAAAGGGGTCTCCTGTTATTTTTCCCAAAGATATGTTTGTCAATCAGTCAGTCAAAAATACTTTAGTTGATTATTTAAAATCATAAAAGCAAATGTATAACAATTCATATGTTCCTGTAGATACATCACATGTGTAAAATTTAAAAAACAGTTAAGAGGTTTACCCGTTAAAAAAAAATAAACAAATATAAAAACAGTTTGTAAATAGCTTAAAAAGGCAAAATCATTCATGCGGATTACAAATTACTGTTCTCTTAGCCTTCTTCCGTACTGCTGCTACCAGGAAATTTGCAACACCAAACATTACTCGGCTGCTACTTAATAGTTGCAAATAAGTCAGTGCAGGTCTAACTTGTATAAACCCAGCCTCCCTCAGTAGCGGCTTTAAAAAGGTTTTACGAGGTTCAGCATAATGATCACAGAACATAATGAAATGCAACGTATTTTGGGAGGAAAAGTTATCACAGCTGCATGGTGGGGAGGAATCCGGTTTACCCCACACTGGAAAATGTCCTGAAGAATAGTGGATCAGGTTAAACCTAAACCTAATTAGGAGATGCCGGTGGAACGGAATTGGAACAGTTTTTAAATATGGTTCTAGGGACATAGTTGTCAACAGGGCATAATTTGATCTGACACAGGGTTTTAACAATTCCCGTTCCTCTCGTTCTAAAACTAGCATACCCAAGGCATTCTTCTTTGTCCATGCTATATCTTCCTTCTTGACGAGCTCCGGCGACCAATAAAGTTCAGGGGGCCCAAGTTTCCTAAACATTGCCTTTATATAAACTAACCAAGGTACCCTGTCTATCCTCTCTAGGGCCATACATTCTCTCAAAATTAGGTGGTTCAATGTGATCTCCTGGTTCAGCCAGGTCTTAACCCAGGTAATCAGTGGGGCCACCTTTAGTTGATCACTCACATAACCCACACCCACCTCAGAATGAATGGAAAAAGTAGGGGTTGAGTTGGGGACCGCCAGGAGAGATCTTAGAAATGTATTCTCAGCCACCTGTATTTTTTCCTGGGGTATATAGCCCCATAATGAGGCACCATATGAGGCTATGGCCAGGCATTTTGACTTGGATATATTTAAAAGTGCCTCCATAGGCCTCGCCCCCAGCCATTTTGCAAAGGCCATAAGTGCACATGTTGACCTCGTCACCACATTAGCCTTTTGCTTCTGTTGAGGGCCCCATGTTCCTCTATCATCAAATAAAACCCCAAGGTATGTAAAAACAGATACCCCGGAGATTTCCATACCATTGCAGAAAAAACATTTAGATTTAAGGCCCCTCCGGTTTTTACCCACAATCATGGCATGTGACTTTGAATTATTGACCCTAAGATCCAGGGAACCCATAAATGTGCCAAACGAGTCTAATAGCCTCTGGAGCCCAAGGCCCGTCCTGGCCAACAATACTGCATCGTCCGCGTACAGGAGGACCGGTATAGCCGATCCCCCTATACGCGGAACATCCAGTGAGGTGCCCTCCAAATTTTTGTCTAAGGCATTAATATATAAAGTAAAAAGGAGGGGCGCCAGGATGCAGCCCAGCCCGATGCCCCGCCTTGAGCTAAAGTGACTAGTGCGACCCCCCTCCCTGGTAACCCTAATTGATGCTAAAAGCCCTTGGTGAAGAGCCGCTAAAAATTTTACTAACGCTGGGTCAATCCCTATATTTAATAAAATAGTCCAGAGTTTTGACCTGTTCACCAGGTCAAAGGCCGAAAAAAGGTCCATAAAACCTAAGTAAAGCCATCCTTCCTTAGCATGTGTATATTTGCTTATCAACAGGTGGAGGTTTAAACACTGATCTAAAGTGCTTCTGCGCTCCCTGAACCCGTATTGTAAGTTGGATGAGACCACTCTTTCCTCCAGCCAATCCCTAAGTTGGTACAGAATGACTCTGCCTAAGATTTTCACAGCAGAGTCAATCATCGAGATCGGTCTGTAGCAGGAGGGGTCATCCCTTCGGCCCTTTTTAAAAACTGGAACTATTACAGAGGTTGACCAGGATGCCGGGAACCCATTAACTGTTGACACATTAAAACATTAGTTAAAATTTTTGCCCAAAATTTGGGTAAAGTGCTATACAAATCCGCCGGAACCCCATCAGGACCTGGGGCTTTGTGTTTGGACATTTCCAATATTGCTTTATGAATATCTTCTTCTTTAAAAAGAAGAGGGGACACCGACTGTATGGGCTCGTATTCAGTCTCTTGGGCATCCCTACTCCCCTCAGCATAAATCCCTCTAAAATGCGACAGCCATCTATCATCAGGTATCACACAATCTAAAATAGACATATCTTGCCCAGAAAAGAAAGGGTGGTTTATTATAGCCCAGAATTTACTACTGTCCCTTAAAACATCTACCGCTAGAAGGTTATTCCACGCCTCAGATTTGATGGCCTTTTTCCGATTATAAATTGCCCCTTTATAAGCCTTCCTTAAGGTAACCACTAACTCTGTGTCTCTGGGCTTTTGCTTTAGTGCCTGTAGAAGCCCACCATGTGCTTTTGAGCAGTGACCATCAAACCATCTAAAAAGCTTTTTAGAACCTGATTTCTTTTGTACCATTAGGTCTCTTTCAATCTGGTTGCAAATAGTGACATACGCCTCAACAATATCACTGCTTGAGGCTGCGCTATCTAGACAGACTCCTAATGGGCCCTCTACCTTTTGAAGCAAACCCTCGATAAAGGCCTCTGGGATCACCTTCTCCCATTTCAGTCTCCTTCCTTGATCTTTTGGGGTCAGTTGGGTATAGTCAATTGTTAAATTATTTCTTCTTTTAAAGACTTCACCCCAACTCACATCCAGGGTCACAGGGTTATGGTCACTGAAACCTGATGGAACTGTCTCATATCGTGTAGCCCTGACTATTACCCCAGACAAGACGAAAATATAATCAATTAGCGTATTTGAGTCTCGGCCCTTAAAGGTGGGGACCCTTTCCACTTCCTGATCATATGCTACCTCAAACAAATTATGACTAGCTAAAAGGTCCTCTAAGGCCTCACCTTGTCTGTTATGTTCAAAGTGCGGGATCGACGAACTTTGGGGTCCAAAATTATTGTCCAAAACACAGTTCCAGCCACAGGGGTGGATATTAAAATCACCCATAATAATGGATTCGAATAAAGTGTCGTGTGCTGACTTATAATCCCATAAAAAACGTTCCGGGGAGCCTAAATGTTGATTCAGGAATTCCTGCTCACTGGCGTTATAAAAATTAAATAATAAAATAGTGCATGAGTCTGGCCGGGCCCACTCCACGATCAAAAGGTTATTAGACCCAGACTCCAATTTAATAAAGGAGCCAGTTAATTTTAACGAGATAAGTGTTATCAAACCACCCTTTTGTCTACAGCCTAAACCCGGGATAGCACTAACAACAAAACTAGAGTACCCATCCAGGCAAAAGTCCATTGAAGTATCCCATGTTTCTTGTAGGGCTAGGATCTCGTAATGATTAACAAAGTCTACCCATATTTCATCGTTCTGTTTTGTTCTAATACGGCCACATTCCAACTTAATATTTTACAACGGGGGGGGCTACCCAACCCATTCTTGTGGTCCCCTGTACTCTTGTCACTTTTAGGTAGTCAATCATTATCCTCTAAATTGGATAAAGGGGAAAAAGGCTGTGACAAAGCTATATCTGTTTGCCAGCTTGATGTAGCTATACCTGGGATAATAGCCGGGGGTTCTCCTGTGTTATCCTTTTTCTCCACTACTCTGCCCTTGTGTTCTCTTCCGATCCTTTGTGGGGGATCTGACCATAGATTGGGGCTGTGGGTCAAAATATTCTGGGCTAACAAGGGTGATTTCACATTACTTGGTGGGTAGAAATACCCCAGAGGGAGAGGCCTAATGCTGCCCCCCCCCCCTATTTCCGAAGCATCCCAGAACAGCCTATTGGCAATATTTGTAGTGTTAAAATTAACTACAATGCAATCCCCTGCAATGGATTTTTTTCGCTGACCAACCCACCCTACCCGTCTTACCATAATAATATGCGAGGAGATATCATTATTACCACTGCTCATTTGGGTACACCAGTTTTTTGCTTTACCCATAAGGTCTTGTGTAGACTCCCTAGTATCCTCAATCAGAGGTGGTACCCCAGCCAGGATAGCCAACAAGGGTGCCGCCTCTGGTGGAAGCTCCAAAATGTGTCCCCTCCCCTGGTCTTGGCCCATACCGACGGGGAGGCTTGCCCTAATAGGTGGAATAGCCCCTTGCTTAGCCGTGTTAGTCGTATAGTTATTGGGGGTATTGGACTGAGGGGTTTTGGATTTAGTCAGGTCCCTCGCCCTCTTGGTATTTTTTGCCTGGATGAGGGGCGCTTCAGCCAGAATACTAATACTAGTTTCTCCCTGTCTCCTTTTACCCCCACTACTGGTAAGTTCTTTCTGTATTTGGCCACTTGTTCTGCAACAATCCTTGTGTATTTTTATAAAATTGTGAATGTTAGCACATTTAGAGATCAAACTAGCCACACAGGTGTTCAAACAGTCCACAATGTTCTTGGCCAAGTCAGTTAGGATGGGCTGCAGACGTGACTCAAACATTTCTTCTAACAGGGACGCTAAATGGTCCGTTCCTGTGTTGTCTGCTCGCTGTGGTACCACCCCGGTATTAACTTTTTAGCTGACTTTTCGATGTTTCTTTCCCATACCATCCGTACCTGGTGGTACTTCAACAGTTTTAGCCACAAAATCTGGGGTGGAAAATGATCCCCCAGTTCTATGCATTTCTTTATCAGTGCCAATATCATCGTTATTTCCCACATGTGCAGGGTCCTTGATCAACACAACCGGGTCCAAAGGAAAGGGGGGGTCTTAGGATTTGTTCAGGTAAACTCTCGGGTGTCTCATCCAGGGGGACAGATGTTACCAAACCTAGTTCCTTTTCAGCATTTGCGATCTCAACTCTCAGCACCCCCACAGCTGAGGTCAAATAGGAAATGATGGGCTCCGATTTTCTGGGAACTTTTGCTTTTTTTGACACCCCCTCTCCATGATTATCCTTTTTGGGCTTACCCATATCTCCAACCAGGGGTGGTGGCCTGTCCCGGCCTCCTCTGGCCCCTGATGGCCACAGATGGCCCGCCCTCTGCCCGGGCTCCGCCCGCGCGCGTCCCGCAACGCGGAGGGAGCCTCTCCTCTCTTGTACCGCCTCCGGGCGGGATGGTGGTCGGAACCAGAAGTTAGCCGCCAAGCAGCCTGGGAGCTGTAGTCTCCCCCAGCTGCGGCTGCAAGATGGATGAAAGCGGCGACAGGGGAGACACACAGCGTTGGCCCCCTAGGTGCGACGAGAATGTCAGGAGCCCAGCAGGTAGGATGTCGGGACAGTCAGTTCCGTGAGAAAAGGCCCCCCCTGATCTGTTTAACACAGGAATTCCTGCAAAGTTGGAAAGTAAAATCATAGCCGCGTTTGATGCCATCAATTTGAGAATTGGCAATCTGGAGGAAGTGTTGGGACATATAGGCAAAACAGTGCATCAAGAGATAGTCTGGAGGATAACAGAAGCAGGATTGATTAAAGAATTGAGCCTAAGGATAGGAAGCAACAGTAACAACTGAACTCTGGGAGGACCTTGTGCGAGTGAGCATTTTTAACGTTAGCGTCATGTTTTGGAGGTTTTTAAATCACCCGTTTTTCAAAGAAGGCCAGCTTTCTGATCAGGCAGCCACCGTGTCAGCACACAATTTGTTGGATCCCTTTTCCATCCTCTATAATTGGGAGTACCCAGAAACCCCAACCCAGTCTTCTCCAAGGGCCGACATGGTTATAAGTCAGTGGACTGAAGTAAAATACGCTATTTTATCTCTACCCTTAGGCAAGGCAAAGGAGCCAGCAGTGTCCCGTGAGACTTGTTGAAGTCTCTAGTAGACCTGAGGCTCCCCTTAGTACCCTTCACAAAAATGCTGCGGTCAAAGGACCCATACCCGACGCCTGCCATCATTCTATAATAGTCCCGGTAAAAATGGATACATAACTGATCGTTGCTTCTACAGGACTATCTCTCCAGTGGATATCATAGTAAAAAATTATAGGTAGAGTCATCCTAGAGAGAATGACTAGCTGGGCTAATGAGAAAAGATACTATTTGACTTATAATATCAGTTCAGGCCCGAAGGGGGATGGTGGAGAAGAGCTTAAATGTATACCTTCTGATCTCAAAATACACTAAGGCCCGCAGGGGTGCCTTACATTTGGCCTTTATGAACCTTAACTCCACCTTTGATAAGATCAATAGAGATAAACTTTGGGCTGAGCTGGAGTCCATGCGGGTCGAACCGGCTCTGGTTGCCCTTCTGAGAGATGATCATAATGGTCTGGCAGGAGTGATTAGATATGACACCAATGGAAATGTACTAAGCCCTTCAAACTTAAACAAATTGTTTGAAAGGGCAGCATCCATGTGATATTCCTATTCATTATGTATATTATTTGGCTGGAGCAGGTATTATTTAACAGTGGCCTAGATGTCCCTAGAGTGGGTGTAGAGCGATTTATTTTTAATGATACAGTTTAAATTGCAGGCATATCCAGAAGCCTGCAGGGTCTTTTCAATTTATTATCATGGTGGTTGCCCCTAATCATTCAAAATGTCCAGTTTGTCAGCCTACAGTCATACTTTAAGTCAGGTGGAATATTTCTCTTACCATGGGCTTTTACTCAATTCCGGTCTTAGTTTGAAACCCTGTTTAAGAACAATGTAGGGAGTCTAACAAGAGCAATTTATGGCCTGAATTGCTTTGTCAGTCACCTTGGGCACAGGCCTCCAAAATTATTGACAGATATATATAAATAAGACCCAATAGATCCCTATGGCAACATTTGGGTGAGAGATATGGGGGATATGGTATACAACCTTTACAACGCAACTTTTACCACGACCTACCATTACCACGCATTTTTTACAACGCAGGATCCATTACAACGCATACCATTACCACGCATGTATTTACAACGCAGGTACTTTTACAACGCATACCATTACAACGTAAGTATTGGTAAGTATATTATTTTATTAAAAATATTATTTGGGTTTTTTGGTAAAGGGGTATTTTTAGGGTTCAGGGTCAGTTTTGGGTTTTTGGGTAAAGGGGTATTTTTAGGGTTCAGGGTCAGTTTTCAGTTTTTGGGTAAAGGGGTATTTTTAGGGTTTAGGGTCAGTTTTCAGTTTTTGGGTAAAGGGGTATTTTTAGGGTTTAGGGTCAGTTTTCAGTTTTTGGGTAAAGGGGTATTTTTAGCGTTCAGGGTCAGTTTTCAGTTTTTGGATAAAGGGGTATTTTTAGGGTTCAGGGTCAGTTTTCAGTTTTTGGGTAAAGGGGTATTTTTAGGGTTCAGGGTCAGTTTTCAGTTTTTGGGTAAAGGGGTATTTTTAGGGTTCAGGGTCAGTTTTCAGTTTTTGGGTAAAGGGGTATTTTTAGGGTTCAGGGTCAGTTTTCAGTTTTTGGGTAAAGGGGTATTTTTAGGGTTCAGGGTCAGTTTTCAGTTTTTGGGTAAAGGGGTATTTTTAGGGTTCAGGGTCAGTTTTCAGTTTTTGGGTAAAGGGGTATTTTTAGGGTTTAGGGTCAGTTTTCAGTTTTTGGGTAAAGGGGTATTTTTAGGGTTCAGGGTCAGTTTTCAGTTTTTGGGTAAAGGGGTATTTTAAGGGTTTAGGGTCAGTTTTCAGTTTTTGGGTAAAGGGGTATTTTTAGGATTCAGGGTCAGTTTTCAGTTTTTGGGTAAAATGGTATTTTTAGGGTTTAGGGTCAGTTTTCAGTTTTTGGGTAAAGGGGTATTTTTAGGGTTCAGGGTCAGTTTTCAGTTTTTGGGTAAAGGGGTATTTTTAGGGTTCAGGGTCAGTTTTGGGTTTTTGGGTAAAGGGGTATTTTTAGGGTTCAGGATTAGTTTTGGGTTTTTGGATAAAGGGGTATTTTTAGGGATCAGGGTCAGTTTGGGGTTTTTGGGTAAAGGGGTATTTTTAGGGTTCAGGGTCAGTTTGGGGTTTTTTGGTAAAAGGGTACATGGTAAAAATTAAATATAATTAAATTTAAATTAAATTAAATTAAATTGATTAAATTGAATTAAATTAAATTAAATTAAATTAAATTAAATTAATTAAATTAAATTACATTATATTAATTTTAATTAAATTACATTTTTAAAAATATTATATACTTACCAATACTTACGTTGTATTTGTATGCGTTGTAAAGGTATATGCGTTGTAAATACATGCGTGGTAATGGTACTTCGTTGTAATGGATCCTGCGTTGTAAAAATTGCGTGGTAATGGTAGGCGTGGTAAAAGTATGCGTTGTAACGTCATACATCCGGGGGATATGCACCTGTCAACCAGATCCAAGTGACAGAAATCAAGTCTTTGAGTGGCTTTTGGCCTTGGCACAGGGAATCCCAGCGGAAATATTCTCGAAGAATAGGTCATGAATTTTAGCACAGATTTTATTCGTCTTCATGCACTTCTACTTTGGTGTTCCATTTAAACGGGTTGATTCTCCGGGACTGTTTGTCCCTGGATAACGTATCTCGGATACCATGGCTCCATTATATAAAGTCCACCGTTAAAGATCAAGGGAGACTAGGATTATGTTCAATTCCTAGAGGCATTTTAAAAAAAAGATCGCGACTGGGTAAAGCAGACCTTCTCACTCAGGGTGGCAGTTAAACTGGAGGTCACTGCTTTGCCCAAGTAGTCGATGCATAAATACATTATGGTCAAATAGGTTGGTGGGATTGAGCCATACCTCCTCTTGGAAATGGCAAACACAATCATTGTCTTTCGACCTGTTTTAGACTAGGCATGTTTCATCAGCTAATGGTTCCAAAGGGGGTCTGGTACAAACCGTCTAATTTGCCTCTTTGTTCTACTGACAATGTATCAGTTTAAGACACTATGGGCCAGATGTAGGAACCCTAATACCGGTCGGTAACGGCCGAAATTACCGAATTTCGGCCATTACCGACCGGTATTAGGCATTTGGGATGTAGGTGGCTACATTTCAGATTCGGTAATTTACCGAATCGGTATTTAAGAATTCGGTAAATTACCGAATTTTTAAATACCGATTCGGTAAATTACCAAATCTGATATTTAGGAAGCACTCAAGTGAGTGCTTTTCACCTGTAAAGATCCGTTATTTACCACCAGCTATAAATTGGTGGTAAATAACGAATACCTTTGAAAATGCAAATCTGTGCATTTTCAACTGTGCCATGTGGCAGACATAAATGCCCTAGGGCATGTATGTGTGCCACATCTGCACACAGGCACGATTCAGGGGTGCAACAGGGTGTCAAAGTGACACCCTGGTACCCGTGAATGTTTCCCCCATTTTACCGAATCGGTATTTATCGATTCAGTAATTGCCATTTATTCCTATGAGCTTCCAGGCCCATAGGAATGAATGGCAATTACCGAATCAGTAAATACCGATTGGGTATATACCGTATCTTACAGATTCGGTAACTTTTACCGAAAATGTATCTACATCCCATTTACCTATTCTTAAATACCGAATCGGTAAAATTCAGTATTTAAGAATAGGTAAATTGGGATTACCTACATCTGGCCCTATGCACCTAGTACTTATCTGTTCCAGATTCACCACCCTTCGTCATAAATATATAAGGCCCCTTTTGTTGTCTATTGGTATTAATCAAATTAGACCTGCATTTTTATATCTGCAACATTTAGCGACATCTCATCTGAGTTTTTATATATCATGGTTTCCTGCAGGTGTTTTTATTTTAAGTTTTCAGTCCTCCTATGCACTGACATTAGTTTAATGGTTGTATTCATTGATATTCTTTTCTGTGATACAACTTCTGCTTATATGCGAGTGTGAGCCATTTACTTTTTATTGATATTTTCTGATAGTACAGGCTTTTATCTATGAATACGTTGTATACATCTTTGTATTGATATTTGTGTAATGTCCTTTTAATGTATACTTTTATGTCGCAAAAATCGAATAAAGTTTTGATGATGATGATCTGTCATGACTTTTCTAGTTAATAAAAAAAAGATACAGAGCATTTCTTCTCTCTCCTTGCTCTGGTGCACTGTGTGCTGCCTACACTAAGGCAGGCACCTTTGCCACCTTTGCACTATAGTGCAAGGGTACCTGCCTTACAGGCAGGATTGTTTTTGTGCTTTAATAGACCCCAACATGAAGACAATCCTTAGAGACATATTCTTCTTTCTATGTGTGCCACAGAATGCAGCACACATGGAAAGAGGAAGTTATAAGGAGAAACAAATATATTTCTCCGTGTTACACCTCTGTCAGGTAGGCGCATCATTTTGACACTAACTCAGGTTTACATGTTTTTGTAAACCTGAGTTTGTGTCAAAATACATGGGTGTATACATAGGAACGCCCATGTTCCACCAATTCAGTGCCTACCCGATGTAAAGTAACGCAAGACATGGCTATCTGCTGTGTTGTGTTGCGTCATATTTACCAAGCCACATAAAGTTAATTCGAAAAATGATATTGTATCGAGCCTGCGCCACAAAAGAGATGGAACCCGGCACAGAATCATGTTAAATCTGTGCCCTTACGTTTCTCTAAAATGCTAGCAAGGAAGTTGCAGTTGTAAGAAATTTCTTTTAGAAGTGATGAGTTGTGGCTGGGATGCAGAGAGTGACAGATGTTCAAGTTAGAAAAGCTAGACAGCAGACATGTTTAAGGGGCATTTCTGTACTTGCTACATGTCTCTTTTTGTTCCTTTTTATGCCAGTGAAGTGGAGCTCTGCTTGCAGGGAGGGGTCCTCAGCCTGCAGTCTACACACATTTTAGGTTGTGTGTACAATATAATGTACCTAACCCTATATCCAAGATCAAATAAATTCCTAATACGATAAATCACTGCTGGAAGCTGAATCAATATTCTCTGGCCAGACAACAACACTGTGGAAATTCCTTACCCAATGGTGTCTCCAGGTAAGGTCCAGAAGAGACCCGTGCCCAGCTCCATTTGTTCTGGCCACTGTTTGCTGTCATCAACACTGCTTTCGCGTGCAGTGCTGTATCCGGCATCAACAAAGAAAAAATACAGATACTTTAATGTCCTCGAGAACGTTTCACTACAAAGCAGAGATTGTGCACATACATAAGCCTACATGTTTCCTCAAAATGTCGAAATATGACTATGTATGTGTGTATATATAAACATATAGACACGCACATGCGCACACTCTTCCTGTTGTAGTCAATTATGTGCCCTGCCGAAAAATCACTTTTAAAGACTTCACAGCCCATAATATCCGCATTAGGAACAGAAAGGGGATCATCAGCAACGATGGGTCAAAAGCACGTGTCCATAAACAAACACACACATATATATCTATATATACACATATATACATATACATACATGCGCACAGAAAAAAAGAATTAAGCACTCAGGCTCACACATACAGACAACCAATACATATAAGCCACTTTTATAAGTGAAATGCGTGTGCGACAGCACTAGAAAACATCGTGAGAGGTGTGTAATATATCAAATGGTAAAAAGCAAGTGCCTCTCAGCACATCCGTTTTCCATCTCCTCTCTGTATGCTGCTACAGGGGATGTAACTATGTTGACAACCGATGAATCTCATTTATATTATCTTTTAATTGGCTTGGCCTATGAAATAATTGCGTCAGTTAACTTTGGAAATGTAGATGACATGCCCTGTAGCTTTTGTGCTGCCTGTGCCTCTTGCGAATATTGTCTATAATGTGGAATTAAAGACAGTCGGAAGCATCTGAAATCAGAGATCCCTCGTGTGTTTCCTAGAGCAATTTTTCCTCCTCATCTGTTAAACCGAGGGGATGGGAGCTAATCATGCATAATGTTGCCATTGCTTTCAGGGCTCGCAGGCCAGTTTAATATGAGGAAGTGTATTGACTTGCAGCAATTACACCCTCTCTTTTTTTAGGTTGAGCCTAGCGGCAGTAGCATGCACTGCTCGCTCTGCGAGACTGCTGTAGTAGAGTATGGAAGAGAAGCCGCGCCCACTCTCCTTTCATATATTTTTCAATGACTTGTGACATTGTCTTTCCTAAATGCTGCCTTCGGATTCGTTGATAGGCTAGTTAGTCCCTCCTTAGTACAGCCCTGTCTTCATTTGTACCCTCCTATTGTGACTGGCCCTTTTACTCTAGTTGTTTCACAGCACCTGTTATTTAGTCAGTAAACACTATGTACTTTATTGAGTTTCTCTTACTGCTGGCCGGACATTCTCTGCTTCAGCTGAAACCGCTTGTGTTTTTTTAAGCAGCACGGTCGCCCCTGTAACACGGGCGCCTGCTTTTAATCACTTTAACCCAGCATTATTTTGTGGCTGTTTCAACACCCCAACTAAAATGGATCTAGAATTTATTACTGAATTAAGTCATGTAAATTCCAGTACCACATAATCCTGTGCTACAGGGCTGAAACTGACAACAGCATATCTGTACTAAAGCCACCTAAAGGCCTGTTTTGAAAAGGCTATTTTATTAACACCACCACCAATACCACCACCACCACCAATACCCCCACCATCAATACCTCCACCACCAATACCAATACCACCAGGGGCGTAACACAGGCCCCCGCAGCCTCCACGTTGCGGGGGGCCCCTGTGCACCAGGGGCCTAATTAGAGTGGAGCCAGTAAGCACTACACAGACATCTGTGATGTATTGGAATTTTTGATAGGAAATAGATTACTACGTAGGTTATGTAACTTATGTTACGATACGCTTGCGCTAGTAGACTTCATATATTAAACGGGAGTGGGGGGGGGCCCTGCTCCAGGGGGAACCTCAGCGGAGCCAGCAAGCACCACTAAACATCTGTGTCCTCTGGGAATTGTGTAGGTAATTAGTAGATAGGTAACACTCGTTCTAGACTAGACTACTTCATAAATTAGATGGTAAAAAATGGTAATGGTGCGCAGCGTGCAGATGTCTCCGTCGCCGCTTCTGTGCAGTATCACTCTTCACCCTTAGGGTGGGGCTGATAACAAATTGTCATGCGCATTGCGGCTCGCGCAATTAAATGTCACTCCCCTTGAATCAGTCGATCTTAAACCTATCATGGACCTGATTAAAACTCTAATAGTCCCGTTGATTGACGAACTTAAGGGTTTGGGGGCGAGAGTAGACAAATTCGAACAATCCACCCTGGATAACTTTTTCTCACTTAAGACTCTTATTAAACACCAGTCTAGAGCAAGTGAGGATCCAGGGGGTAGAAATACGGGAAAAGGATTGCCTCCAAATCCTCTCCCAGTGCAGGTTGCTCCTTGCCCAACCCTTCTTCCCGAGGCAACAACTGGCAGGGATTTTCCCTTAGTTCCACCGGTTCCTCCACCTACTAAGCCAGGCCCTGTCCCTTGTATTCCTAACTTAAGACCAAAGCCCCCTATGGTATCTAAAAATCAGGCCAATAAACCATCTCAAATACGCTCACCGGCAGCCGTGGGGTTGGTCAAGAGTAGCCAATCTGCTCAGCCGAGTGCTAACATTAAGGGGGTTGGGACAGCACCGCCACCCAAGGTGCCTAGTTTTAACTTGGCACCTGATGCTGCCACAATAGCTCCCCCAAAGGTTACCACCCGGATACCCCCGGTTAATCTCCCCCCTGACTGCCACCCCTATGTAGTAGTTCTCGTTAATGTTCCATCATTGAAGGCTAACCAGCCCGAGTCACACCGGGCTCTAAAAAATAAGTGTCTCCATTGGTTAAAAGCAAACAAACCACTCCCAATAGGTATGGACGCATTAATCCTTGGTGTTCGAAGGGTTGGTTGGGTGGGACAGGGTAAAAAGCGGTTGGAGGGAGACTGTATCATCATCAACTTCCAGGATAGTAGAGTGGCTGAGATAATCTGTGGCCAAAAACAAGAGGGGGATGGCCCTGGAGTCAGAGCAGTGGATCTGACCTACTTCTACCCTAGGCCCGCTGGTAATCCGCCCAGGCTTGCAAATAGGGATATTTGTTTAGGCCCTAGGGGAAGCCCGCGATATCCCGTGGCGCCCCTCTTCTTTCCCCAAGTCGGATGGCCGGAGATGATCTGTGGCTCCAGGGGTCACTGACTCGAGGGCGGGAGCGGGACGTTGGTAGGGAAGTTGAGAGAGTCTTCGCCACCTACCTTGATGCAGCCCTCATCGCCCCCCCATCTGAAAACCATTCCACACTACTAGATGTACCGGGAATGATAGAGATACCCGACATAATTGGAGTTCCGATGGTTCTACAAGAGGTTTCCCCAAGTCACGACCTGGTATCAGGGGGCGTCCCAGCTGTGACGGACCCATCTTTTAAGGTCCTCAGCTGGAACGTAGCTGGAATTTCAGGGAAATTGACATTGCCTGACTGGAATGCATTAGTGGACGAGCACTCCATATGCATTTTTCAGGAAACTTGGAGCATGGATCTCACTTATAGGGTGGGTTACTCTACCTTCTCTATCCCAGCAGTTCGCACAGAATCAGGGAGAGGACGCCCATCTGGTGGCCTCCTTATCTGGGTTGCTGCCTCATTGAATTGTAGGATAAGGGAGCATCAGACTGGTTGTCCGGACCTCCTTAATATTACCTTGAAGGACTCCAGGGGTCGTGCCATTTTGAACATCTTTAACATTTATGCATGTGGCGCCAAGGGGGGAAGGCAGTCCCCTACGATTGCCCTGCTGGAGGATCTTTTGAGATCAACCCCATATAAGGCTTGCACCCTGGTTGCCGGTGATATTAACTGCACATTCGAGCCCTTAGGCTTGGATATTTCCCTGGACCAGGATGAGGAGGACGTTAGGAGGGGAATCCCTGCTCTAGAAATAGCCCCCATTAAGAGGTGGACCGAGGTGGCCCTGCAGGTGTACACACTCAGCTTGGAGTTTAACTTGAGGGCTCCTAATGGGAGGACAGAGTCGGATAAGGGGGGGCTCACACCTACAATAGGCCCAACCACACATCAAGAATTGATCACATCTTGCTTGATGTGTGTTTGTGGAACTCGGTGAAGGACATGGCTGTGGTCCCCTCAATAGAGAGCGATCACAACTCACTTTCCCTCACCTTAGACCTCTGGTGGCTAGTTGATAGGGGAAGCCTGGTACCCTCCTCCATAGTGGAATTGGGAGAGTCACAAGTAGCTTCGTGTGGGAGGAAAATAAAGTGGACAAAATTGATTCTCTCAGAGGAGAAGGTTGCTGCTATAACGCACCTGTTAGCCCAAGCACAATTTAGCTTGGGGAACACTGAGGGAGGATTGGGGATGGCGTGTGGGGTCTTTAGTGAGCTCACTGAGGCCCTAATCAATGTGTTCACTGCTCCCCCAAATAGACGAGGGACCAAAGAAAGACAGGTAGGAACTAAGGGATGGTACACCCATACATGTAGAGAGACCAAGACCAGACTGGTAGTAGCAGTTAAATCTAAATCCCAAATTAAGATCAGAGAGGCTAGAAAGGCTTACTCCAGGTCCCTCCAAATTGCGAAGAAGGACTGGGAGGAAAAATTTTGGGCAGATTTACTAGCTGCAGTAAAAGCAAGGATGCAAGAGGGTTTTGGAAATTGGTGGGTGCCGGCAACAGACCCGACGATACTCTGAGGACATGCAATATTCCTCCCCAGAGTTGGTCGAAACACTTTGGATCCCTATATGCTCCTGTAGATGGCCCCCTAAATGATCCTGCCCCTGCCCCCGTCTCGTTAGGGGACGTCACTCTAGATCTGTTTACAGGTAGGGAGGTAGAGGAGGTTATAAAATGGGTGGCACCACGGAAAGCTGCAGGACCGGATGGTCTTCCGGGCGACCTCCTACGTGCATATCCATCTGACTGGGGCATAGTAATTGCTGCCCTTTTAAATGACATCCTAAAGGGCGGCCCTGTACCGGATTCATGGAAAGGGGCTGTGGTCGTCCCCATCTATAAAAAGGGATGTAGGAACAGCCCAGGAAACTATAGGCCAATAAGCCTGATCGATTCTACCCAAAAGGTGGCAGGAAAGGTAATTTTGGGAAGGATCCTTAACTGGGTGGAAGACAATAGAGTGCTATCTGACTTCCAGGCTGGGTTCCGCTCAGGAATGGGGACCATTGAGCAGGTTTTCAGATTAGCACTCTTAAATTGGAAAATCGTGGAACTAGGCAAGGGCAGTCTTTACTTGGCCTTTATTGACCTGAAGACTGCCTTTGACCTGGTTCCTAGGGAGGAACTCTGGAGGGTGCTCCAGGGACTGGGGCTGCCCCCCTACATTCTATCCCTACTCATTAAACTCCACACCAGTAATTATGCCCAGGTCCGATGGGGGAAAAATGGGGAAACAACGGACAGGATACCGGTCTGTAGGGGAGTCAGACAGGGTTGCGTGTTAGCTCCCACACTCTTTTCGCTGTATGTAAATGGTGTGGTTGAGCATCTCCAGGAAGAACTAGCGGACGCACCCTGTCTGGGGGGAGTAAG
Source organism: Lissotriton helveticus (assembly GCF_964261635.1). Lineage (NCBI taxonomy): Eukaryota > Metazoa > Chordata > Amphibia > Caudata > Salamandridae > Lissotriton > Lissotriton helveticus. The sequence goes on along the minus strand of NC_136061.1, from coordinate 1,463,261,717 downwards.
GATCCCTACTCTGCTTTTCGCAGATGATACTATGCTTATTTCAAAAACTCCCCAGGGCCTACAGAAGCTATTGACCCGCTTCCAGGACTTCTGTGTATCTAGAGGTTCGGTTATAAACGCGGCCAAAACTAAATATCTGATTTTGCACCCCCCAAGGAAATTAGGAAGTCCGCCTGTCTTGAACACCGTCCCCTTGGAGAAAGTCTCCGAATTCGACTACCTAGGGCTTTGCATAACTGACAATATGAACTGGTCCGCCCACATTGATAAGATGGTACTTAACCATAAAAAGGTAGGAGGTGCTCTGCTTACGGAATTTCGAGCATCACCGAGACAAGCGGTGAGTCCTGCAATTGAGATCCATAAGGCAAGAGGCGTAACATCAGCATTGTATGGGGCAGAGTTGTGGGGTCATTGCAACATGGACTCTCTCACTAAGGCTGAGAACAAACTTTTGAAGGATCTCCTAGCCCTCCCTTCAAGTACCCCGACAGTCCCGGTGCTCCTGGACGTTGGCTGCAAGAGTATTAAAGACCAGGCTCGCCTCCGACCACTGCTTCTTTGGTCCCGCATTTGGAGGGTCCCGGAGCTAAAGTCCTATGCCGACGGCCTGGCAGAGATAATGAACATGGGAGGCTGGGCCAAGATCAAGTGGCTGAGGGACACTAAAAGTCTTTTGGGGGAGTTGGGCTTGGGGGACTGTTGGATCTCAAAATCTGCTCCACCAAATGCTGACCTTAAAAAGTTATATTGGGATTGGGTCTCTGGTAAACTTATCAGGAACAAACACCATTGCAACCTGACTGCATCATTCTTGGAATTAAAGGATGCGGCTGTTTTTGAACCCTTTCTGGACTTAATCTCCTTGCCAGCTGATAGGTCCCTGTATTTTAAACTCAGGGTAGGCACCCTTCCGATTGGGGCCTTTGTATCAAAATGGAATGGTGCACATCGAACGTCTTTCTGTGCTTTTTGTCCATCTAGGCTAGAAACTGTAGCACATATATTTTTTGAGTGCCCAGACTATATTAAACCTAGGAGACGTTGGCTCAAACCTCTTTTTAAACGCCTGGGAACACGTAGGCATTTGGTCGCACTACGTATTCTAATGACTGATACCGCCCCTTTAATAGTTTGTGGTGTTTCTAAGTTTTTAAAACATTCATGGTTGATTCGTAGCAAGAGACTCTCTGTTTCAATTTAATCCATTTTTAGCTAAATTATCTTGGGTTATTTCCATTTTTATCTGTCTTACCATTTAAATGTAACGTACATTGCACTGTTTTAAAAAATATGTTTCATGTGTATGTATGCTTTCAAGATATCTTGCTTATCGAATAAAAGCTTTCAACAACGACAACAGCATATCTGTACTAAAGCCACCTAAAGGCCTGTTTTGAAAAGGCTATTTTATTAACACCACCACCAATACCAGAACCACCACCAATACCCCCACCATCAATACCACCACCACCAATACCAATACCACCAGGGGCGTAACACAGGCCCCCGCAGCCTCCACGTTGCGGGGGGCCCCTGTGCACCAGGGGCCTAATTAGAGTGGAGCCAGTAAGCACTACACAGACATCTGTGATGTATTGGAATTTTTGATAGGAAATAGATTACTACGTAGGTTATGTAACTTATGTTACGATACGCTCGCGCTAGTAGACTTCATATATTAAACGGGAGTGGGGGGGAGCCCTGCTCCAGGGGGAACCTCAGCGGAGCCAGCAAGCACCACTAAACATCTGTGTCCTCTGGGAATGGTATAGGTAATTAGTAGGTAGGTAACACTCGTTCTAGACTAGACTACTTCATAAATTAGATGGTAAAAAATGGTAATGGTGCGCAGCGTGCAGATGTCTCCGTCGCCGCTTCTGTGCAGTATCACTCTTCACCCTTAGGGTGGGGCTGATAACAAATTGTCATGCGCATTGCGGCTCGCGCAATTAAATGTGCGCGTGCCTGGTGAGGTGAGGAGGCATCCCAGAGGCCTGAGATGACTGACAGGTACCGTGCTACCTCCTCTTGCCATAATTTAATTATTTCTATCTCCTGGCTAGTGGCTAGCCTTGCCCTGTTGTCTCCTCTGCCGCCCGTTGGTGAGTCTGTCTGTTCCAGGCCCAGCAGTCGGGTGGAATGGAATGGGATGCATGCAGTGCATCATCATAGGCTGGGCAGTGGGCGCCACAGGCAGGCGGACAGGCCGGGATTTAAAGCAAAAAGTAATATAGGCCCGGGCCCAGTTCTGCGCAGTGGACGGAGTCTGGAGACCGTGAAGATACATATCTCCAGTTTGTGAGAGCGGAGAGAGGTGGCTGTGGCTTGCGCACCGTCGTAGGCCGTGGTCAGCTGCTATCAATCAAAATGTTTAATCATGATCATTATCACTGTGACCATGACAATCATCATGATTAAAATGTTTGATTTATTACAGCCAGTGTGCGCGCAGCGCAACTGCATGCATCAAGGGGCAGGTGGCATCCAGCTGGGCTGCGATTTAGGAGTATAATACAGCCCCGGGCCTGGTTCTGCCAGGCGCTGCGCAGTGGAGACCGTGACGAGGATTGCCAGCCCCAATTTCAGTTTGTGAGTGGGAGCGAGGTCGGTCAGTGTGGTTACTGACATCATTATAAAAACATGAGATTATATCATGAGTGAGATTTTAGCGTGAGCAGCACTAAGCTCACTTAAATGTTTTCATCTGCCCACATGCATGTGTATATAACCTTATAGATAGAGCCTTTCTCATTTTACAGGCACATAACTGTCTTGCCAACTCCAGGAACTTTGCCTGTTGCAAATAGATGTGCTGATTTCAGAACCACCAGAAAGTGGGTAGGATTTTGTTGACATTTTACGGAATTATAGGCGCGGTTGCTGGTGAACAAGTATTAAGTACTTATGTCTGTATTTTAAACACATAATCAGACATTATGTTGTTGCATTGCAAAACGTGCATTCGCCCTGCAGCTTTACAACTGTGGGCAACTGGCTGTCAGGATTATGCACTTTAGAGGGCCCAGGGGTGTGGACCTTCACCTAAGCTTTTGCGGGGAGACATGACTGCTACCGGGTTGAGGTTTACTGTGCACAGTGTTCCTAATGGACTGCAATGGTGACCTTTATCAACACAGCACAGGAAGATGAGTACTGGCGCTTGTGCACTGAGTCATCACATCTGTACTATGCAGCCTTCAGTGCTCAGCTTCATGGGGCACTTTCTCCTGCTTTTACCCCACCCTTCCTAAATTCATCACATAGTGCGGTGGATGCCGATTGCCCACAGTCGTGTGGCTGCAATAAATCAAAAATGTAATCATGACCGGTGGTTGTCACCTTGACAATCATCATAATTCAGGTTTTATATTTATTGCAGCCACGCGACAGTGCGCAAGCTGCAACCACCATCCTTGTTCTCACAAATTGCACCCCAACTGCAGCGAATCCGAATTGGAGAGGGAATGATATATTGCTGCAGGCCAGGCCAGGAATGGCAGGCAACGGGGCCCAGAATGCCCGCCCGCAGTAATTGTAAGGACATTCACTGACTGACTCACACAGTAGGTCATGACATGTGTGTGAACCTTTCATGCTGCAAGGAGAGGACCCACCGCTCCGCCCTTGCAGTGAAAGGCCTGGTGTCTCCGCCATGGCTTAGGCATGAATAGAAGTGGTTTTGATGCATCTCTACCTACAGGGGCGCCCTTAGGCATGTGCAAGCTGTGCACCTGCACAGGGCCGCCAAACCCCAGGGGCCACCACGCCAATATATATCCTTAATATAATAATCCTCTGAGGATGGATACATATATGCGTGGTGGCCCCTGGCAGGGATTCCGGCTCTTTTCCACTTCCAAACACCCTGACCCCGGCCCCCCCCCTCTTCACTAGCCTCCGCGCCTGCGTTCCTCATGGTTCCCGCCCAGACCCACTCCTCCGAGGCCCCATACCTCCGCTCCCTGCCCAGGGCCGCCATGAGCCTAGAGCCGCCCCTGCTACCTAGAAGTGAAAGGCTATGCATCCCAGAGGCAATTGAGTCCTAGTGATAAAAGTTCATGAATGAATGAACACTTCTACTAATCTAGCTCTACATTTGAGAGGCATCACAACTAGGTAGTAATACAGCACTACTAGTTAAAGGTTCTTCCTCACTAATAACCCACCCTTGGAGGTGATTTACCATCTATCCACATGATAAGTTAGCCTTACAAGTAAAAGGTCCTGTATTTATGTGAATGTAGTTGTAATTTAAAAGGTTATTTATTCACCCAATGGCTCCATGTTGCCACATTAGTCCATTAAGAGGATGACAAGTTAATATTCTCCACTATTTTCAGAGTTGTTAGTGACACGCAAGGGCAGCCTCATCACCAGGACACACTATTACTGGGTAATAGTGCACTTAAGAAATATATAAATCGCTCAAATTATCCAATCATTAAGGCTACCAATATGCTTGTGGGGATTCATGAGATAGCCATCCTTGGAGGTAAAAGTATCTGCATTTTCGGTTGATAAAATGGTCATGCGGGCTAATACATTCACGGACAGTGTAGAACCTTCAAATCAAAAATTTGAATTCCGGCGAGTCTGCCCAGTTGCCTATATTCTGATGCCAATAAAAGTATTAATCACGGAGCTCGGCAATAGTAATCTACCATGTTGTAAGAGTTTAGAGATGATTGAATTATTTGCGTGTGCCATAGGTGAAAGGTACTGCATCCCTGTGTCAGCCCACTACTAGATGTGAAAGTTACTCTATCCCCTGGATAACCCATCCCTATGATGGTTCAGTACCAGAAGCAAACGGTTCCTAATCCCCACTGTTTTTTGCTTTAGTAGTGAACAGTTCTTAATCCAAAGAACTACCCATGGGCATCAGCGGCTGTGTATCTCTAGCGATAATCCAGACCTAGGTGTGGAAGGCCTGTATCCTTCTTCTAATTCTGTCACAACTGCAAAGATCATAGATGAAAAGACTTAAAGGATGTTCACCCAAGTGAATCCATACCGTCATGGTGCAAGGCCCTGTCTCCTTATGGTAATCCAGCCTCAGTTGAAAGACCTTGTATGCTGGTCGTAACTGAGCCGTAGGAGGTGAAGTCTCTGTAGTTCTATGAAAATTAAAAATCTACATTAAGGGTGCAGCACATTGTATCCCGGATTCAACACACGTCCTATAAGAGAAATACTGCATCCTGGTTTGGTTTTCATGGCCTATGCAGTGCTAGAGGCGAAGAGCTCTATCTCACTGGGCGGGAAAGGGTCACACTCCTGGCATGTCTGCACATTCGCTCATTCTTCTGACGCACATACAATGAACAATAACCTCTTGGGTAACAGCCTGAATCCAGTCCCTATAGATAATCCAGATCATAGGCTGTGCTGTAGGTGAAGATATGTGCAATTGTGAGCCAATCCAGCCATATAACAAAAAGCACTACAACCGTAAATGGGTGCAGAGATAGGGGTCAAGGGACTCTTGGCACCAGCCATATGGTGATTCCCAGGAGGAACTCTGCCCTAGTGGTCGGTACACTGGTGATTACACAATACTTTACACGCTTTGAGCTTTTAAGAATGTGTGTGTAAAGTTTAGTCACAGGTTCCTAATGAGGGTACAGAGACCGGGGTCAGGATTAGCTTTTTATGGTGGGTCCGAGGGGTACTTATATTTAACAAATGGTTGTATCAATTTAGTCTGCTGTGGCTAAGACAGACTCCGCTCTTTAATCATCTTGTAAAAGTGACAGCAGTAAAACAGTAGTAAGGCTGATCTAGATAGGACTTCTTCAGGCTAAGTTACACTGATGTAGGCCACTAGGTGGGTTTTCTTACTTTTATTTATTTCAATTACATGTTTTAATTATACAGCTCCCTCGCCCTAATAAAAACTTTAGTTTGAATAATCTGTGCCGTGACTCATTTCTTCCTTACTGAAGTGAGCAACTCAAGATAAATAAACTCAGACTTAATATTGTCAGACTGAAAAGTAGAGACGTATTTAGAGTTCGCAATCAATGTTACTATAGCTTAAATACTCCTATCACACGTGCAAGGACAGTAACTCCACTGAGCCATAAGCCAGATGGGATAAGTTGATCCCATATAGTCAACTACAGAACACCCTGGGTCTACGCATAGAAATGAAAGACAAATGAGTCAGCTGAACGGAGCAAGCACTCGAGTGCCAGTGTTCCGAGTGGGAGCGAGATATCCTGCTGCCAAGACCCATCAATCACCCAATGTCATTCATCATCTGGGTTTTGGTACAATCTTAGTCAAGGAAAACCGATCTTGTGAATTGATCGGAAAAAACCTTGACATAAAGAAGGACTGCGGGCTGACTAGTCACCCTACATAGTCCTTGCTATCGTCCAGAGACTCACTTGAGAAGGTGAGAGGATCAAAGGGATATAGGCAAAGAGGAGTGAAAAAGTGCAGCGCAACAAAAAGATATAAGAAAGTGGTGTTCTAAAAATGACTAAGGAGTACTCATAATAACTTTATTCCTCAAGTCCCCTTGTCATGGTTTAAAAAGCAGAGTGTCGACGCTTGGAATTTACCAGACGTCAACCAGAGTAGAAGGTCGAGATGTTTCTGCCCTCACTAGGACCTAACTGTGTCGGGGCATTCTTCAGGACCAGGCTATAAACATATAAAGCTGCTGCTGCAGAGGTGAAAATTATAACTATGTGAAATTTATATTGTGAAAAATACTCCACCGGTCATGTCCACCACGAATGCTTTATGGGTACATAAACCGGAACCTGTAATAGACAAATATGACATGTATGTCAGAGCAAAGCTCCTTCACTGCACTCACTTCCAATCACAACATTCCAGCGTCACATAACGCTTATACATTTTTATTTTGCTTGGTGATATTACAAGAGTTTTATCACTTACCCATAACAATTGGGTGTCGCCCTCACCTCAACCTGGTTCATTACTCAGGGAAGGAGGCCCCGCTCTATAACAAGGACAAAAACAACCTGTCAATGATGTACATACACCACGACTGCATATGTCTTGTATTTACTTCAACTCGCCCCTGGCTAGGGCCAACGGCCGGCACAACAACTCTAGTCTAGTCTTAGGGGAGTAACCATCCTCAAAGAATGGGACTCCTGTTCATCAGAGGTATCTAGTAATGTCCTCATCAAATTGAGGGACAGTTCCTAACACCCCTTTCTCTTCCTATCTACATCTCATAGTGTCTATCTAGTATAAGGTATCCCTTTTACTCAGTTAGGCTAAAATGTCCAAAAGCTCTTGTCTAGTGCAAGATATACTTTTACTCAAAAAGGCTGCAACGTACAAATTAACATGGGTCACAAGGCAGAGTATTCCCCCACCCATATTATTAACCAGTCCCCCTTTATCACAGAATCTGTGTTTAAAAGAATTCCTGCTACACAGTGACTCACCTATCCGTCGGTACCCCGGGCCGTCTGGAGTAATGACCGGAGGTACCGACGTTCGTCTCCTGTGTGTTTTTATTCCATTAAGCGCGCTATCCCCGCCTCGCTGGGTCCTTAAACACAGGTCAGACCGCGGCAATGCCTGCAGTCATTCCGTCTTACTTGCGCATGCGCGTAGAAAGAAAACACTCTCTCGCGCATGCTCAGTTTAAGGACGGCTAGCCCTGTTGTAGTGCGTCGTTATAGAACAAAAGACACTTTTACTGCGCATGTATGTGAGTCTAGAACTTTGCCGCGCGTGCGCGTGACGACACACATTAGAACACAAATGCGCCATTCACCTAGTGCAGGGATTAGCATCAATGACGCATGAACTGCGCATGTGTGTGACGAGTACACTATTGCTCAGACAGAGGTCTTGTCCTCGATCCAGGGAACGTGGAGATGTTCATTTCAGCCCCTCGTTTAATTAATGATGCAGTAGTTTAGACATGTGGCAGTTTGGAAAATATACATATCAACTGAGTTCTCTAATTTCAGAGAGAGTATTATGTGGTTCATAATTGTTTGTATGGTGTAACTGATGATGCCACATATTTCTTTATTAATGCGTAAGTACTGTACTGGTAATGTTCATTTCAGCCCCTCGTTTTATTAATAATGTGATAGTTCTGACATGTGGCAGTTTAGGGACTATATACATCAAATGAATTCTCTAATTGCAGAGAGAGTATTTATGTGGTTCATAACTGTTTGTATGATGTAACTGATGATGCCACATATTATCCTATTAATTCGTAGGTACTGTACTGGTAGTGTACTGGTGGTTGGTGAACCTCCATCTCGCTCATTGGGACAAGGACAAATGGTGACAAGGTAACATGGTAACATGCCCTTGTGTTTTCGCTACATTGTTGTACCCATGATGGTATTATGTCTGGATAGAGACCTAGTCTGTCATATTATAATACTGTTGGCAAAAGTATGTATATTGACAAATCAGTTTAGTGCCAACCACGGTATTTCCTCGTTGAGCCCCTCCACATCTGCACGTAATCGGAACAACCAGCGCTGTTCCCGTTGCAAGAGGAATTTCTGGATGTCTCTAATGTGTGTGGGGATATATGGTTTTTCTAAGATCACCCAGTAGAGTTCTGTATCAGAGTGTCCTACCTCTATGTAGTGGTTGGTCAATTTGGTGGCACTTTTCTTGCACCTTATTGTGCTCCGGTGTTCGGAAATTCTCACCTTGATCTTTCTAGAGGTCATCCCTACATACCTTTTGTTGCAAGGACATGTGATGAGGTAGATGACTCTCTCTGTATTGCAATTGGTGTGTTTGTTCAGGGTCCAGGGTCTGGTGGTACCTATATCTATCTCTGTAGTGTGACTAGTCAGTGAACATACTGAGCAGTTTCCACACGGAAAGTGACCCTTCACAGGTGGTAAGTCCCATAGGCCTCGTTCTTCCTGGTCGGGTTTCGACTCTCGTGGTCTGGTGTGTACAAGCCGATCCTTGACATTCATGCTTCTCTTAAATGCAAAAAGAGGAAGGGGTATTGTCTTTCCTCCAATTTCCAAAATCTTCCAATGTTTGAGGATACTTTTCTTCAGGGCATTCGAGTGACCTGAAAAAGTGGTCACACATGTCATCCTTTGTGTATCCGGCTCCTCAAGAGGTGTTGGTTTAGGCTCCAGTAACGCATCTCTGTTGTTGTTGGACGCTCTTTTTAGTGACGCTTTAATTGTCTTTTTTGGGTACTGTCGTTCTCGCAGTTGTCTAGAGAGTGCTTCTGCATGTTCCTTGTATTTTGCTGTGTTTGAGCAGTTACGTCTTACCCTCAAGAACTGACCAAATGGTAGGTTCTCACGAAGTGCCTGGGGGTGATAGCTCTGAAAATGAAGAAGTGAGTTTCTCGCCATTGGCTTTCTGTAAAGTTCAGTACTTAAAGACCCATTCTGAGGGTAAATATTCACATCCAGAAAAGGAAGATTCTCTTTAGAGAAATCACAGGTGAACTTCAAAAATTGGTTCCTCTGGTTTAGCCAGGTATGAAATTCATTTAAGCTCTCAGCTGTTCCTCTCCAGATCACTAAAACGTCATCTATGTAGCGTTTCCAAAAATGGATTGATGTTGCATAGAACCTGGGTCTGTTCGAATTGGTGCACATATAGATTCGCCAACGATGGGGCAAAAACGCTGCCCATTGATGTACCTGAAACTTGGAGAAACAGGTCCTTCTCAAACTGGAAAAAGTTTTCTTTCATAGCGATAGATGCACAGGCCATAATGAAGCTTACTGGAGTCATGCTATCCAGGACAGTCTGTTGCAGGAGTGTTTCTATCACAGAGAGAGTCTCGATCCCACCCTGAGCCAATGCCCAAGTAACGTCAGTTCTGTAATGAGCCTCAAGCTAATAATACCTTTAAGCCACAGCGAGACTAGACCTAGTAACTTCATGCTTCCCTGAGCATGGGCGCAGCAATCTCAGGCTCTGAGAAAAGGGCCACACATTGCAGAATAATGGATTCCCATAAACAATGCTCTGAATGGGTCCAAGTCTGTAAAATATATATATTTAAAGAACACTGAATTTGACTATCTCCTTCTTAAAAAGATGATACTACAGACAATGAGTGTTTGGAGGGCAGTTTTCATGATCATGTCCTTCCTAAAATACTGTAGCTGTTTTGGTTAAGTCAGCAACACAAGACAGTTAATGACACTGGATCATACTGACTACCGGTACCAATATTAAAGAAGGGCTTATCCACCAGAAATGTGGCAATGGGATCTACAAATTAGCTCAAATGAGAATAGGTTGAGGTACGATCGAGTATGATTGGTACACTTATAGTCGTTGAAATGTCACTCATAATTACACTGAAATTATGAAAATGTCACAAATGGCAATGAAACCTTGGCAGCTGTGCCCGCAGCAGCCCCCGTGTTCAATCTTCCAGGGGCCCTATCAGTGCTGTAACACACACAGTCAGCACTACACTCTCTTGCCAGCAATGGTTGCACCAGTGAGTTGCCTCATAACAGTCCTGCCTCGTAAATTAAATGGGTGCAGGTGACCAGGGCTTCCAGGCCCAGAAGCAAGGGGGTCGAAGGCAACTAGGCCAGAGACCGTTTGCATATATACAATACAAACCTTGGTAAAATGGTTACTGAGGCTTATTTTTTTTCTGGTTCCACTACCCCCAGGCCCCCTCTCTGCCTATTCCTTACATTTTACATTTACATTTCCTGCTGCAGTGTGAGAATGCATTTCATGAAAAGGAATATATAGTAAGGTTGCCAAAAGAAAAATACCAGCAATGTGTTTAAAGAGCCTGGAAAGACCTCTTGATACTAAATAGGGTTATACATAAAGTATGTAGACTTTTCTGTCTTTGTCCTTATTCTCACCCTTCCCTTTCATGTTCACCATGCACTTACAACAATCACAATGCACTCACACTGATCACCATGTCCACCCGGGGAGGGGGGCCCCCTCCATGTGCTTTGCAGGGGGGCCCCCTCAAGTTTCATTATACCACTGAATACCACCGCCACCACCACCAATGCCACCACCACCAATACCATCACCACCACTACCACAACCACTACTACCACAACCACCAGTACCACCACCACCAATACCACCACCATCACCAATACCACCACCACCAATACCACCACCATCAATCCAATATGACCGCCACCAATACTACCACCACCAATACCACCACCACCAATATCACTACCAATTCCTCCAGCACAGCTAATAAAACAACCACCACCTAACACCACCACCAATACCACCACCAACACCACCAATACCGCCACCAATACACCCACCTACACCAATACCACCACCACCACCACCAATACCACCATCAATACCACCACCATCATTATCACCACCAATACTACCACCATCAATACCACCACCACCAATACCACCACCAATACCACTACCAATACCACTACCACCACCAATACAACCACCACCACCAATACCAATACCATGACCGCAAACACTACCAATACCACTACCACCACCAGTACCACCACCAGTACCACCACCACTAATACCACCAACACCAATACCACCACCAATGCCACCACCACCAATACCACCACCAATACCATCACCAATACTACCACCACCAATACCATCATCACTAACGCCACCACCATCAATACCACCACCACCAAACCCCTACCACCACCAATAAACACCACCACCAATACCACCACCATCAAAGCCACCATCACTAATACCACCACCAATCCCACCACCAATCCCACCACTGATATCACTACCACCAACATCAATACCATCAACAACACTTCCACTAATACCACCACCATCACCACCACCAATACCACCATCACGACCACTATTACCACCACCAATACCACCACCACCACCAATACTGACACCAGCAATACTGGCACAACCAATGCCAGTACCAATACCACCACCAACACCACCAGCATGAATACCACCAACAATACCAATGTGACCACCAATACCACTACCAATACCACTACCACCACCACCTCCACCAATACCAATACCACAACCGCCAACACTACCAATACCACCACCACCACCAGTACCACTACCAGTACCACCGCCACCAATACCAACAACACCAATACCACCACCAATGCCACCACCACCAATACCACCACCAATACCACCACCAATATCATCACCAATACCACCACCATCAATACCACCATCACTAATTCCCCCACCATCAATACCATCACCACCAAACCACTACCACCACCAATAACCACCACCACCTTTTCCACCACCATCAAAACCACCATCACCAATACCACCACCAATACCACCCCAATCCCACCACCAATCCCACCACTAATATCACTACCACCACAATCAATACCACCACCAACACTTCCACCAACACCACCACCATCACCACCACCAATAACACCATCACCACCACTACTACCATCACCAATACCACCACCACCAATACTGACACCAGCAATACTGGCACAACCAATGCCACCACCAATACCACCACCAATACCACCACCACCAATACCACCAACAATACCAATGCGACCACTACCAATACCATCACCACCAATACCAGTACCACCACCACCAATACCACCACCACCAATACCACCACCACCACCCCCATACCACCACCACCAACACTAATACCACCACCACCAATACTAATACCACCACCACCAATACCACCACCACCAATACCAATAACACCACCACCAATACCAATACCACCACATCAGCACCTCTCGCTCACTAGTAATAGCAGGGGTACTGTACGAGGCCGGAGCTGTAGCCAAGACCATCCCTACCTCCATGCCGGAGGTAAAACACAGACCAGAAGGTGAAGCCAGGGCCCTACTACAGCTCAAGTTTTTCTTTAAATTAGGCCAAATATAGCAATAACATTACACAATGCCAAACTGCACAATCAAATCACAGGGAGGGCAGGAAATAGCCCCCACTCCCGCTCTTCCTCCTGAGCCGCGACAATGTAATCACAGAGCAAAAAGTATTGGAGTGCTTTGTTAGTGTTTATAGCTTCGATCATATGTAACTCTCACTTCCTACTTTGTGTCTGTGTAATTTACAACACTTACACATATCATTCACTGTTTTATTTATTACTACTTTGAAGATGTCATAGGCCGGTCTCTTCCTCTGCTATTTAGAATCTAACAAGCGGTCGAGAAAGCCCTTAATTGAAATGCAATAGGTCTCGCATTTGCAAGAGTTTAAGCTATTAGTATTGTAAATGACAATGCCTTTTATTAATGTTTTAAAACCAAAAAATAATTAAAAGGTATTGTCATTTACATTGCCAATAGCTTAAACGTGCGTGAATGCGAGACCTATTGCATTATAATTGCTTGTTCTCTACAGCATTTAGTCTCTCTTTCTTTCTTTCATTCTCCAACTGCTGGAAACAGGGTTTCTGGTTGGCTAAAGTATGCAGCCCAGCAAGGCAAAACCCATCACTCTAGTCAGGGCAAGTCAGATACACACCAACATAACCTGTGCTCACCCTCTGGAAGCTTGGTGCAGAGCAGGCAGGCTTATCTCCAGCGGCAATGTGGTTACATCCCATCTTGATTATGGGAATGCCCTGCTCTGTGGCCTCAGTAAAAGGGGAATGACCCAGTTGCAACGTGTCCAAAATGCGGCGGCCAGGCTTGTTCTGAAGCTGCCAAGGAGGTCGTCAGGAAAACGTGCGCTTCAGAGCCTGCACTGGCTCCCCATGCGGGAACGCATTTGGTTGAAGACCTTGTGCATTAGTCACCGCATTGCACATGGCAGCGGCCCGGCCTACCTTCACAAGTTGCTAACTATCTACCGTCCTAGGCGTCTTTTGAGATCCATGGGTAGCATGCAGTTCTCGATACCCCGCATTTATAAAGCACGGATGGGAGGGCAATCTTTCAGATTCCTGGCCAGCAAACAATTGATTGAACTTCCTGTTGAGCTGCGGATGGAGCCGTCAGAAATCAGGTTTCGGCAGAAACTGAAGACCTATCTATTTACTGAAGATTAGTTTAACCTAGGATTTCTCTTCCCCTGTCCCCTCTCCTTTCCGTGGTCTGATCTTGATTTCTTAGCTGTGTTGGAACGCATCCTAGCGCGGAGACGCACTGTTTTTAGTGTATTCAGGCGCTTAATAAATGTTTTTATTATTTATTATTAATAAAGAGATTGTGTCACACTATCATACCGTAACACAATAAATACACCACAAAAGAGACTCCACACAGGATTATAGAAATAGTTCTCTATATTATGAATCAGAAAAGACCAAAACGACATGTATCCAATAAGTACTCAGCATGTAATAAAGGTTTTCTAAGCTAAATCACATTAATCAAAGGGAAAACATAGGGCACAGAGCACCCGCACTCCTATTACACTGCATAAAGTAATTGCTGTGAGCCCTGTTGAAGCAAAAGCATCCAGAAAAAAACATTGGGCACAGGAGCACTTGCACACCTACTAACCATTATAAAGTATTTTCACAAATGTGTGTGTCAATTATTCCATATACTACAAAGAAAGAGAAACATCATGATTATCCAACTGAGTTGCTTTAAATGTTTCCGTTCTCAGGAAGCAGTCTCCCACTCCCACAGAGAGGTTTTCCCTCCCAGCTAAAGGACCTGGAATAATTCCCCCAATGGTCTCAAATGAGGTAAAAAGCGGGAAGATATAAGCTCAAGGGGCATGCAATTGACCTCACTTCACTGCTTGCTACTTTGCGCTCACTCCGGCTGTCCCCAAGTGCAGTGCAGCTACAGTAACCCAACACCTTGGCCCTGGCTGTGTAATGGAGGTCTCCCCTCTGTGCTTTGGGGCTGGAAGGAATGTCTTTATGGACCACACTGAGCTGTCCTTTGTCTATTGGGACAGCCTCAGGAGTCCAACGCTGGAGTGCCAGTAATGTACGGTCAGTAGCGGGAAGTCAGGTGGGCTGTTCCGGGCTGTTTTTCCATCATTGAGACAGACTCAATGGTCTATGATTTGTACAGCATCACTGGTGCAGCCCATGTTGTCCCAGGCATTGTGTCAGCAGGAAGACTTCCTTGCACCCAGCTTGAATCTCTGACAATTCCCTCTTCTTGAAGAAATCAGTGTTGGAGGGTACAATTCGCTTGAGGCATGCGCTGCTGAATGATACAAATGCTCAACGTGCTGACTTAGAAGGTTAGGGCTTCCGTATTCAGAGACCACTGCAAGGACTTGATGAAGCAGAGTCTTTTATGGCCCTGAGACTTTATACAAACGGGGCAAGCCAACACGCCATTGGAGAACACTTGGGGGGTAAAAAGGAAGCAGCAAGCAGCAGGCCAGCACATTTAAGTCATGCTGCAAAGTGGCAGTCCCTCCTGCAGTCCAACAATCAGCAGGCAGCAGCCCGACACAGCAAAGCAGTCGGTAAAATGGTGGTTTCTCCTGGCACAACAGCAGTCCTCTGGCTATGTGCACCTGTAGAGCCAGCAGTGCCTGCTTACAAATCCCATGCAGTGTCGATAGATGTAGGCTCAGAGCCCCAGTACTTATACTCTAAAATGCCTTTGATGTAGGGGTGACTTCAATTGAACCCTTAGAAGTGCACACAATCCCTTTCAGCCCGGTCCTGGCACCAGCCGATTAGTAGGTGGTAAATCAGCCCTTGTATGAGGGCAAGACACAACCTATTCCAATGTAAGTGTGAACCACCTCTCTCTCTCTCCCTGCCCAGGAAGACTATCAGTATGCCGATGAATGCAGATGTATCCCCTGTCACACCCAGCCCTTCCTGTGTTGTGGTTGTCTGGAGAGAATGCACAAAGTATAGCTGCCATCCAGCCAAGAGATGTTTTGAAGGCAGGCTCCAATCAGAAAGAGTTATAAGCACAGAGAAATGGCCACTTCTAAAAGTCAAACCACAACACAAGTGCCACTACTGATGTCACTCCTTCATTTCATTCACACACCTTGATCACACACCTCAATTGTCATGACCATAAATGAATGTAGCAAACATAAGGACATGATGGACGGAGTGTTGAAACTTTTCAGACACTCACCCCAGTCACAGATCTGGGTTGAATCCATCATCGTTCTTTAGATCACTTCGCCATCTCAGTTCAGACCCAGCTACATGCAAATTAGTTTTGGCCCTGCACCTTATGGGAACAGTCCAGCCGGAACTGCCAAGCCATGTCTTACCTAGATCAGAAACAAGCATCCTGGGACCGGTTTTGGGGTAACACCCCTCTTCAGCCAGGCTAGCTTGAATCCAGTGGCAAAGTGGATCTTGTCTATGAAGTAAGGACCATAAATCATTATTACACGGTCCAAAGCTTTGCCAACTGTTGCACAGACTGGACTGAGACTATTAAATGTTATAACTCAGTTCAGTTCATAAACTTTATTCATTTTTTGGGTGAACCATAAAAGTCACACGCACAAAAAAGTGCAAGATATTTAAAATACATGAAAGAAGTAAAACTAGCTGAAAGCAGCTGGCCCACATACCATTCTTAAAAGAAACATTATCAAGTTTCACCTGCAACTGGGCAAGTTCTCTATTTAGGATACACCACAAGACCCCAGCTGTAGGGCAATCATTTTTAAAAGTGCATAGTGCCATATGTTATTACAAAGCTTTCCTGGTTAACAGCAACGTGTAAACAGGGCATGTAAACATTTGGTAAAAGGGCATAATAACTTTTCACAGTAACTGGCAGGTTTCAGTCAAAAGTAGTTAATTTTCCTATGGTTAACCGACTTTCAGGTAAAATTTGGGGTTCAGCCATTACATACTACCTTTAAAAACAGTCATTCTTAAAGTGCAATAACGCCAGAAAAATTAAAATATAAAAGCCTCCACAGGTTGCAGGTAATTGTTTTAAAACAATCTCAGAGGGTAAAACACAAAACAACCTTTCCAGTAAAGGAGACCCATTATTTTTCGACTACCCTCCTTAAGTCAATTGCAGCAGAAATAAATCTAAATATCATTTTGCAAATATATTCTGATTGGAGTAGTCAGAGATAAAACAGCGCTGGCCTACATTTTCTGATGTTCAGAACCCTCAATAGTGGTAAAATGAAGTCCTCGCGTGGTTTATTGTATAACTCGAAGAAGAAAAGAAAGAGCAAAATAGTCTGGCTTGATTTACAGTCAATGGGGCATGGATCCAGATGGGCGTCATGATATGTTTCGCTGGGATATGATTCCAAAAAGTGAGCGATGCCGAATCTGAATCTAGTAAGGTAGAAAAATATCAAACGATTAAAAGGGTACAACAGATATGGCTCAATTTCTTCTGTGGTAATTAAAGGTAAATAGTAAACAACCTGTTGTTTA
This sequence comes from Lissotriton helveticus, assembly GCF_964261635.1. Lineage (NCBI taxonomy): Eukaryota > Metazoa > Chordata > Amphibia > Caudata > Salamandridae > Lissotriton > Lissotriton helveticus. The sequence continues at coordinate 1,463,244,394 of NC_136061.1, read as the reverse complement.
CTGCGCTCCATATATTCTCTACGTTTACTTAAAATATTTAGAAGATTTATTTTAAATTAAGATTTTATGACAGAAGTAATGAGCTGAGGTTCATAAAGAGATCCAGCCTCCCCATGCGAGTCAGCTGGGTCGTCACATGGCTAAGCCATGGTGTTTTGTGTGCATGGTCACTGTTTAAACAATCTTGAATTATTTACCAGTTGAGGGCCGGTTCTTCGTTTGTCCAGATCGAGCACCATAACATGATTGGGGCATTTAGTATATGGTCCTCCAGGGGGGGTTAGCCCCAGCTCCTGATAGCAAATACTAGAAGTTAAGCTGGGGGGGCAAACAGTAATCTTCTAAGGAATATATTTTTTGATCTATGTAGGATGGACGAGTTACAGAATCCCCATACCCCAGGTCCGTGCAGAATCACGGTGCAGAATTGGGTGGTGTGGATGTTAATGAGGGGCTCGGATGGTCTGGAGCTGAGTTCCCTGAAGAACCTGAATAAGGCCTTGAGCATTCTATTGAAGCTCCTATTTCTAACCTCCAAGAGGTGAGCCTATGCCCCTTTTTGATCAAATGGGATACCTAGGAAGCAAAAATTTGACACCTGGAGTAATTTTTGGTTATTAATAAAACAGGGTCTCATTTTCCTATAGGCTTTCCCCACCACCAAAGAACATTGACTTGGCGTTGTTGGACCACGGACCCAACTCCCTCATAAAGTCATTAAATCTGTTGAGAAGTGTCAGCAGACCCACACCTATCCTTGAAATCAGTACACAGTCATCTGCATATAATAATGCAGGGAGGTTTCTCCACTGCACCTGTAGATCCTCAATCTCCCCTTCATTCAAGGAAATCTCCAGATCATTTACATATAAGCAAAACAGGAAAGGGCTAACACACACCCCTGTCACACACCATTGTTAATTTTAATTGGGGCTGATAATTCCCCATCCACCTCGTATCTTACTTTGCCCCTAACATCCTGATGCATTTGCCCTAAAAAGCAGACCAGGGTAGCATCTATGCCCATGCCTAACATCTTTTGCCATAATTTCCCTCTCATCACACAATCAAAGGCCGATGTCAAATGCATGAAGCCAAAGTAAATATTGGTGTTTTTTGCCAAAGTATATTTGCTGATTACCAAATGATGGTTAAGGCATTGCTCCACCATGCCCAGGCCCCTTCTGCATTCATATTAGATGGCTGAAAAAGTCCCTTTTTCTGCTATCCATCTTTCAAGGCGGTCAAGTAAAACCCTGCCCATGAACTTGCATGTGGTGTCAACCAGTGATATTGGGCGGTAACATTTGGGGTGCGACCTATGTCCCATTTTAAAAATGGGGACAATTATTGCTGTTGACCACGATTCTGATGGACCCATAACTGTAACACAGCATTAAATGTTGGTTAAAATTGCGAGCTAAAGGTCAGTCTTTGTCAGGAAGAGATCGGCTGGTATACTGTCAGGACCGACAGCCTTGTTTGACTTTATCAAGCCGAAAGCCTTTGTAACTTCCTGGATTGTTGGTGGATCTAATTTTCTCGCAGTCCCTTTTACATAATCTCATGTAATGTTAGCCCCTCCTGTCCATAACGGCAACCAGCAATAGAAGTACAGTGGTTAAATAGAAAAGTAAATGTCCAGTAGTGGCAGGACTAATGAAACTTTGAGACCCCAGCCAGGGCTTCCGAATATCTCACGGGCACTACTGCTATCACGAATGCCCCCGGGATGCCGGGAGGAGAGCCGAATGTGCCGCCACCCCTCTGGGCGTATGGCCCTCGGCACCTTCAGCTTCCGGGTGTGTCACTTTACAGGGTGCCGAGAGTGATGAGTATTGTGCCGACTGGCTTGTCTGCCCTTCCTGCTGTTCTCTCTTATCCTTAGCACACTTTGCGTCTTCCATGACTTGTGTGCAGGGAGGCACACCTACCAGCCTCCCTCACTCACTTAAATATGTCTCTCTTTTATTTTCACTTTTCCTAGGTCACAATCGGGAGTGGAATCTACTATATAGTAAAATGCCTGGACTAAAGAACTCTTGGCCCCAGCCCCCCACTGATCATCTAGAGGGATACTTACCCATCTAACTTATAATTTTTTACATGCACAACACCACTGTCACTGTTCGCTTTGGTATTGATGAAACGCCAAAGATCGTTATGACAATAGAGGCATGAAACATGTCAACCTTATAGTTACCTGGGCACATTATGCCAACAGGGGTAACTCATTAACCTATGGGTTTTTTATTCTGCCAAGGGTACCACTTTATTAAAGCATTCTTTGGTAACTCTTAGGCAATTTTAACATTCTGCACGCACTTAATCATCCTTCACGGAGGACTCACTCCACACACCTGCACATATCAAATGGCAGTTCTCAAAAGATCTCCGATAAAGTGACCCTTCGGTGGACCCGTAGGGCATTGAAGCATCGGCCCGACGAGGAGCAACTGCCCAATTATGAAGCATGACATCCCTTTGGGTGTGTGAGGGCAAAAAGAGCCAAGACTTGTTCTCCCCCATTTGATTCCCAGACCTAGGACACCTCCCCTATGCTCCCTTTGTTCCTCCCCCTCTTTACAGAGAGTGAGGCAGTGATTTTCTGCACTATCACCTTGGAACAATGTCTCCCCCTTTGTTGTATTCATGGTAAGTATGGAGCACGGACACTGGACCATTAACTAAGTCCTGGTCCTCTCTCCCTCCTTCTTTGACGTAGTCCACCACAAGGTGCCTGGCACAGGGTGGAGAGATTAACACCACCTCCCATTTCACTATGGGAGCATGTGATACGGCTGGTATATGGCCGTCCGTAACACATGCTTCCATAGGGAAATGTCAGAATGCGAGTGAACAGTGTTCAGTCGATTTCTGTTCAGGTGGGCAGGACCGCCGACTGGAGGTCAGTCAGTCCTGTTTCCGAGACATCGTAATCGGCCCTTAAATATAATACAGAGAAGATCACTTGGGTCTTTTCACAGTATCATGCCCTCCTATACAGAGACAGGTTGGAAGAAAATGAGACTGATATAAACAACTACTTAGATAAATGTAACTTTCCTACTCTGTCATCTGACTAGTTCCAAGTCCAAACATAATACCAGGAGAACTATATCAAATTCTAAGAGAAATTATTCCACCTTAATACCATAAAATTCTGATGAAAAATAGGGAGATGATGAACCACCCAGAAACCTGAAAGGAAGCAGTTATTACAATCTTACAATCTTCCTAAAAATATTACGACCCTCATGACTGCCAGTCCTATAAGTATGGGCAAAATCTGCGAATTCGCGTTCCGCGAATTCGCGCAAAATCGAATTCGCAATCCGCAAAATCCGCGAATTTGTGCAAATTTGCGGATTTTTGTTTTTGTGCATGTTCGTGGGGCTTTTTGCGTGTTCGCGGGCCGCTTGCACGGCGAAGTTACCCATGCGGTTGTGTATGGGCACCGCACCCTCTGGTTCACCACTGCCGCCCTCTGGTTCAGCACTGTCACTCTCTGGTTCACCACTGCCACTCTCTGGTTCACCACTGTCACCCTCTGGTTCACCACTGCCACCCTCTGGTTCATCACTGCCACCCTCTGGTTCATCACAGCACCCTCTGTTTCACCACTGCCACCCTCTGGTTCACCCCTGCCACCCACTGGTTCAGCACTGTCACCCTCTGGTTCAGCACTGTCACCCTCTGGTTCACCCCTGTCACCCTCTGGTTCACCACTGCCACCCTCTGGTTCACCACTGCCACTCTCTGGTTCACCACTGCCACCCTCTGGTTCATCACTGCCACCCTCTGGTTCACCACTGCCACCTCTGGTTTACCCCTGCCACCCTCTGGTTCAGCACTGTCACCCTCTGGTTTACCACTGCCACCCTCTGGTTCACCACTGCCACCCTCTGGTTTACACTGTCACCCTCTGGTTCATCACTAGTTCCAAGTCCAAACTTAATACCAGGAGAACTATATCAAATTCTAAGAGAAATTATTCCACCCTAATACCATAAAATTCTGATGAAAAATAGGTAGAGGATGAACCACCCAGAAACCTGAAAGGAGGCAGTTATTACAATCGTACAATCTTCCTAAAAATATTAGGACCCTCATGACTGCCGGTCCTATCATTAAGTATGGACGAAATCTGCGAATCTCCCAGATGCGTCACGTTGTTAATATACCCCGCACCATGGCACCTCTTTTGCGCTGCCGCTGCGTCACAAAAGTCACGCAACAACGGAGCAAAAGAGCCCCAAGGGACTTGTAAATCTGCCCCTAGAGAATCAAGTCCAGTCCTTCCTTTGTACACCTGCCACTAAGAAGAGATGGATTGATAGTTTGAATATTTTAATGACTGGTTATGTAGTAGGAAACATACTTTTTAGTGTTCTCACTGGTCTGCAATCACGATGGACTTTGTCTGTCACTTCGCGTGCTGCGGAGTGCTGCCTGCCAGTCCTAGTCGAACCTTTTTATAGTTGGTTTAGTGAGTTACATAACTTTCCAAGTCGACGGTGCGCAAATCCAGCAATACTAATATCCTAGTAGACCACATCATATAGGTCAATAAATGTAGTGCAATTGTTGTCTATTTGCTATTTCCCCGAAATAATTTGTTATTGTTCTTTTGAAATGTTTGATTTGGTTGACAACAATCATCCATGTTTGGGTCTTTCTTTCATGTTGTACATCAGCTCCCCCCAGGGGCAAGAGGACAGACGAGGAGGTAGCGGCACCGGCGGAGGAGGAACAGGAAGGCCAGGATCAGTCCGGCGAGGGCTCCTCTTATGGCCCCAGTACGTTTTCATGTTAATATTAATAATTATACTTCCCTATCTTTTAGAGTACCTATTTTTTCCTAACGTTCCTCATTTGATTTTTTCTAAATCGTCTTTGATCTTCTTGTAGACTGTTTCTAAATTCTTATCCTGCCTCTACTATGACTCCCTGTGGCACTACTAGATTATTATTATTAGTCTGTCTGTGTAGCTAACTAAGCTTGCACAGTTGGCAAAAGGTGTTAAACGAAACTCCCATTCTATTCAGCAATAGCTCTATGCACTGAGTGCAGTCCTCTGGGTTGTCCATAATGTCTTTTGAAGTCTTCTAAATGTTTATGCTTTGACAATTCCCAACAATAAACTGTCAATGAACACCAAGAAAGAATAAGATACTAGTTTACTTTTTGATTGGATAGAAGGACAATCCATACTACTATTGTTGCAGGGACAATTCTGCACGAACAGAACTATGGACACTAAATAGTGCATTGTTTATCAATTATAATATGCGCAGTTAGACTTTCCACATACCTCAGACATAACAGAATTTGAATCCCCAATCTCCTTACTGACTAGCTAGTGTGACAGAGTCATTTAGCTCCCTAATTCATCGATGATTGATCCCCAATGATGATTATCTAACCCAGGACATAAGACTACGGAGTCAGAGTCCAGAACTGTCAGAGCCACTGACTCATGCTTGCAAATTTGAAACACTTTCGCTCACTCACTCATGACTAAAAACCACAGAGTCTATGTAAGTTTTAAAGCTTTATTAAAAGTAAAAACATTTATTAAAATCAAGTTCATCATACAACATAAACGGTGGATTGCAAATGGAAAAGTGCTTAGTGATTTCACACATTATTTGTGGGCGAGCTCTCACCTTGTTGGAACTTCAAATCTTCTTTGTGGTGCTGAATCGTTGCTGACTCCGTCCTAGTGATGATGATCTGATCTTGCTCTTGTTCTTAGAAGGGAAGCTGCTGTCTGTTATGAGAAAAACGATGAGTGTTAAAAAGCAAGCATTCATCAGTTGTGTCAAAAAGTGTAGCAAGACAACACCCTTCCCTGAAAAAAGTGCAATTTTTAGTTTTGAATAGACAGTCACAAATTATTAAATTTGTTTGTGTAGTCGTAGTGACATTTTTTGATTCCTAGACAAAATACTTGGGAGTGGTGTATATGGCATGTAAGAATCTGAAATTTATTTTATAGGCGGAACATCGGCACAACCATCCACCGGTGCCGGGGCCAGCGCGGAGGTGGGTACTCCTGAGGCGGTGCAACAGCCAGCGGAAGCTGCTGTGGGGGATGCCACGGTAGTGGCGGACAGTGGTAAGCTATTATATTTCTTTTATTATTGAGATTGCATGCAGACTGCAGAGTGTGCTCTCTGCACGGGTGTATATGTTATACAGTACAAGTATACTATACTGTTCAGAAGACTTACAAATTTAGAACTAAGTTTTTATCAACCAGGTAGTAGCCTCCTCTAAATTGACTTCAACTCAGCTGTGAAAGTTTTTTCGAGAATCCAAGTCAGATCAGAGATGAACTTAATGGATGGGATGAACGAAAAGGGAAAGAAGGGTGTAAGTAAGTGTGGAAGGACGAGCGAGTTAAAAGTAATGATGACTTGCAAAGAATGATACGTGTTTTTGAATGCTGCCTGAGTTGGCTTGGAATATGATGCATGGCCGGTTGAAGGATGAAGCAAGGATAGGTGGAAGGAGAAAGGGAAGAGGACTGCCTGGGTGGGTGAAACAGAAACTGCATGTGTGCGCAATATATCCTTTGGTTGAAATTTAAATGCAAGTCAAGCACGGATGCATGGCTTGCGGTTTCCAAAATAAAATGAAAATGTTGTTTTCCCGTGAGAAAAAGTAAGGTTTGTCCAGTTGAGACATTAGGAAGAATGATTGACATTTACTTTGAATGGATGGATGCCTGGATCATGGTACTATCTGACTCATAGATAGCATATGTGTATGTAGAGAGAGTAGACGGTCACTGGATGAACTAAGTGTTACTTTGAAGAGCATGTAACATCGCACCCGCACGTCCGTTCCAGTGAATGAAAGGCAAGGAAAAGAAGTTGTAATTTTTCCGAATACTACCATGAATAGTAGCAGTAGTTTGTATTGCAAGCACAGCATGTATCAGGCGATTACGGGTGCCACTCACTACCTCTGTTAATAATTTTAGTACAACTCTGTCATTCATGTGTGGCCTATCAGTGTTCACTCAATAAAAAACAAAGCACCTAAAGTCATTCCATATGTAATCAAATACATATCCTGTGAAGGGATAGATAATCATATTATTTATCTTCTTCATTTTCCTTTTTTAGTAGTCATTGGCACTGTAGGGTGAAAGTTAAATTAATTAAGCAGTAGCCCTTGTAACAGAGTATTCTCTGTGCCACCCGTAATAGAAAAGTAAGAGCTTCACCACCTGCATGTACTGGACTGGTACAGTAACGCAAGCCTGTGTCATCATGGCGTGCGTCTGTTTTTCTCGGGTGCAAGTTGACTGCGCTGGCATTATGCCAGCTTCCAGAAGTTTACGTACCAATTTCGCTAAACAAGAGAGAAGAAGAAGAATAAGACTGGTGTACTGTCATAGTCGACTCTAATGTAGTGAGTCCATAGTGCTCGTAGAATTGATTCCTGAAAATCTCACTAATGGTAGAGCAAGGCTGAAGAAGTGGGAGGTTAGATAGATACAGGCCACAAATGTTATGTACTGTGCTTGCAAGTTGCTAGTTCTACTGTGACACAACTTTTTGCTGAATTATTTTGTGTTAATCTTAAAGAGCATTGGTTACAGACTATGTTGTTCATTCTTCATATAGATGCTCCTTCAAAACTGTTACGGGAGTAGCTGGCTAGACGGGCCCGGCAACGGAAACTGGAGGCGACTGTCGCCGAATATCGGCGGCTGGTGACCCAGGAGGAGGAGGACACGCAGTCGCAGACCACCACAACATCCACAGCGACAGCTGCATCCTCCTCCGCGCTCCCTGGGTCAGCCAGTCAGCGAAGGCCTCCAGCGGTACGGAGCGGTGGTACGGCAGCCACCCGCCACCGCCAAGCAGCCAAGAAATCAGCTGCCCCCACAGCAGGTGCAAGGCAGGCGTGCACCGCCTAACCCTCAAGGTGTCCTACCTTGAGCAGGAGCAGAAGAAAATGAGAATCCTGCTCAAGAACCTCCGCAAGGAGCATGACCACCTGGCCCAAAAAGTACAACACCGGTGGCATTAGAGGAGGAGAGACTGTCCATTGCCCCTTTTTTAAAGACTTTTGGGGGGTGGGAATTGGGAGTTGGGTTTTTTGGACTTTGGGGACTTTTTATTTCACGGACATTCGTTGGGGTTAGGTAGGGGGTGAGTCGGGTCTTGCGGGATAGTTTATTTTTGTTAGGGATATAAATAATTATTACTTTCAACTTAAACATAGCATACATGTTTTTTACTGCATTTGAGGCTGGAGGGGGGAGGGGGGGGGGGTTAACTATAAGTTTGTTTTCCTGAAACTTAAGTGGCTTCTTGATTCAAACTGTGTAAGTAATTGCCCAAATGTTTACAAAAGTAAGTGCCTCTCACAGAGTTAGTGAATTTAATTGTCCTAGGACTTTACTAGTACTACCGCCAGTCTCTCGTCTCTCCTACTACTCCATTATTCTTCCTCCCCCCAAACGCTTATCTTACCGGTAATTCGTGTTTGAAAATAGGGCAAGGCACAGGGCTGGCTGCATGGCAAATGGCGATTAAGGTTGGCAATCCTGGGCGGTTGAAATGGCATCATTGCGGTGGTACTAGTGGTGGTACACAGTGGCAGTTGCAGCATATGAAAAAAAAGAAATTGAAACCTTGATTGGCCTGAGAGGAGCATTAGAACGGTACGATAGATACTATAGCACATGACAGTACACTAGAACAGTGCCATAATGTAGCCTTACAAATGCTAAAGTATTGAAAGTATAACTACTACTTGCGTGGAATTTGACATTGGCTACTACTACAAGAAATAGTACTGAAGGTGAAGGACAGAGTAGTGTAATCATTTGCCACGTGTAGGAGGAGGATGTTCTTCATGATCAATCCAGTTGATGGCGCCCATCAAAATCTGCTTTGATTTGCCAATAGTCATGGATCTGTGTCAAGCTGAGTAAGAATATATCCTCAGATTCCTTCACCAGCCTTGAAATGTAATTCATTTTCAGTTGCTATGACATTATCCTCCCCAGCAAGTGTGTGGAATTATTGCTGTCATTTACTCTCACATCAATGAAAACCACAAAGCCCGGGGGAAGAGGGTTAGGGTTTGGAAATTGGATGGGAATGGGTTTTTTTGGGAAAGTTTTGTTGAGAGAGGAAAAAAACACAGCATGGACAAACAACAAATGAAGATAAACAAATCTTTGGATACGAAGATATCCATACATATTTTAAGGGACATAAAGGAAGTGCATGCACTACTGCAGGCATGAAGTTGATTGCTAAATGGATGGTTAGGTTACGTAAACTAAGTAGTACTTTCTAATGAATGAAAGAATGCGACAGTACAGGGCTGCAGTAATTATGCGTTTTCACTTGCCTATCTCTGCACTCAGAGAAACACTTTGTTCATTAAATAAGTTTGAAAAATAGCAAAGTAAAACTATACAATGGCTGGAGGGATGAATTTAGAAGCAGAGAGCAAAGAAATGCAGAGTCACACTCATAGAAGTTCACAGCAATAACATTACTTAAAATATAAGTAGAAATGAATGGATACTTTTACTGTATGTTGTTGTACTTGTCCTGTTGAATTTGGGAAGTTGCATGCATCCAGCCATTCCTCTTATTTGCGGTACTCCTCCGTTCCATCTGACGCTCCGTCGATCAATATTGGTGACCAGAAGACACCCTGTCCACTGCCTGCCTGGCGGATGCTGAATTGCGGGTCGCTAATGTGAAGCCTGACTTCATCCTTTGTTCCATTGCACAGGGTGAAAGCCGCCCTGTAAATGTTGATGGAAAAACAGGAAGAGATATTAAAACACCACTGAGAAAAAAATATAAGGTACTGTGCTGTGTAATGCAAAAAGTCACACTTTCAGTTTCAGAATCGACAGTACTATAGTTTCGAAAGGGCGTACTCTGTGTCTCCTTTTGAAGGATAAATAAGTATGGGCGAATTTTGCGGATCTTTCCCCTCAAGCTAGGTGTACTGTAAACTACGATTTTAGAACAAAATTAGACCTTCCCAGCAGTACTCCCAGACCCTTCAACACAGATGCTAAAATGACCCCAAAAAACGTGCGATACTGCTACCTGTCTGAAGCCTAGTGGAAAATGGTGACAAAACACACTTTGAAAGTAAAGTAGGCTCAAATCCCCCCTTTCCCACCATGGATTTTCTTCAAACCACTTGCAACCAAAATTAGACATTTCTCGACAAGTGCTCCAAGAGTAGACCACATAACCCAGTTGCCAAAATCTCGAACACCCCCAAACACATGCAATACTGCTAACCATAATGAGCCCTAAGTTAAAAATAGTGTCAAACGGTTTCTTCAACTAGGTCCTAACTACCCTTTGCCACCATGGATTTTCTCCAAACCACTTGCAATGAAAGTATCCATACCCAGCGTTGCTCCAAGACTCCCCAACCCCCCCCCCAAACACCAGGACCCCCCCAAGCAGGCCCCCGAAAACACTAAAGTGAGCAAAATGTCTAAAAAATGAAAAGCTTTTTCACCATGTATTTTCTCCAAAACACTTTTATTCGGTATTAGACCTTCTTAGCAATGCCCCCAGACCCGTCAACCCAGGCGGAAACAAGTTTAACACCCCCAAACAGCCAAAAAGCAAAACCGCAAAAAGTCGCACTTAGAATTATTTAGCCCTCAATCCCAAATCACTCCGTGCGCGCTCTGCAGCTAGGCCCTAACTCCCCTTTGCCACCATGGATTTTCTCCAAACCACTTGCAATCAAAAGTATCCATACCCAGCTTTGCTCCAAGACCCCCACCCCCCCCAAACACCAGGAACCCCCCCCCCAAGCAGGCCCCCGAAAACACGAAAGTGAGCGAAAACTCTGAAAAGTTAAAAACGTTCCCACCATGGATTTTCTCCAGACCACTTTTATCCGGTATTAGACCTTCCCAGCAATGCCCCCAGACCAGTCAATCCGGGAGAAAACAAGTTTAACACCCCCAAACAGCCAAAAAGCAAAACCGCAAAAAGTGAGACTTAGCACATTTCGGGCCTACCTGGAATTCAGTCTAAATGCGCTGTGCAGCTAGGCCCTGACTCCCCTTTTCCACCATGGATTTCCTAAAAAACAAATGCAATCAACATTAGACTGTGCCAGAAGTGCTCCCAGACCCCAAAACCCACCCCCAATAACCTAGAAGCCCCCCAAACAGCACCCCAAAAACAGGCAAGTGAGCAAAAACGGAAAAACTTTTTCACCATGGATTTGGTCCAAAACACTTGATTCGGATATTAGACCTTCCGAGCTATGCCCCCAGACCCCTGCAGCCACCCGTCAAAAAGCAGAACACCCCCAAAAAGGCAAAAAGCAAAAATGGGCCTACCTTCAATTCAGTCCAAATACACTCTGCAGCTAGGCCCTTACTCCCCTTTTCCACCATGGAGTTTCTTAAAAAAAAAAAATGCAATCAAAATTAGACTGTGCCAGCAGTGCTCCCAGACCCCAAAACCCACCCCCAATAACCTAGAGGCCCCCCAAAGAGCACCCCAGAAACAGGCAAGTGAGCAAAAACGGAAAAACTTTTTCACCATGGATTTGGTCCAAAACACTTGATTCCGATATTAGACCTTCCGAGCTATGCCCCCAGACCCCTGCAGCCACCCGCAAAAAAGCAGAACCACCCTAAACAGGCAAAGAGCAAAAATGCAAAAACTCATGCTTAGAAAATTTTCAGCCAATCAGTCAACATCGATCCAAACGCGCTCTGCAGCTAGGCCTTAACTCCTCTTTCCCACCATGGACATTCTTCAAATCACTTCCAATCAAAATTATGCTATCCCAGCAGTGCTCCCAGACCCCCACACCCTCCCCCACAAATCTAGAACACCCCCAAACAGCCACCCCAAAACATGCAATACTGGTTTATTCAAAACATGGCAAATTGCGCTGTTCACAAAACATTGTTTTCAGCACTTCCACTACTTCGATCCTCTTGAAACTTACCTGGACAGTCACTTGTTCCAGCGATTCACAAGAATCTCCGCGAGGCAGAACAAAATCGAACCACAGCGCTCTTTGAAGAAGAAGAAGAAGAAGAAGGTCTATGACTAGTTTTCACTTAGTTTTCACCCAAACACACGCGCCCGCAAAACACCCAAAAAGACCAAAATTCTGCCAGTTCTGGACCAAAGAGCAGCAAACCGCCTAAAACATTGCCAACATCATTATAAACGAGCCTGCATTGGGCCCCGAGCCCTAGAATCAGCGTGAACCATACCAACTTAAACCCAAAAACCCTAGTAAATCGCACTGAACCCTAAACCGTAGATATGCTTAGTCTGTCTGTGTCAAAGAGCCCAGGTATGCTACATCAGGAGGATGCTTCAATCAGTGGTGCCTGACTTGACCGTCTGCATGGCCATGCCGCAAGCATGGGCCAAAAATCCGTTCCGCTCAAGAATTTGCAATTTTTCGGTACTTTTGCAAGATTTGCAAAATACCGAAAAACAGCAAATTTTGCAAACATAACGGATGTTTGGCCCAAGCTTGAGGCAGTGCCATGCAGAGCGTCAAGGCAGGCACCACTGAGTGAAGCAACCTGATGTAGCACACCTAGGCTCTTTGTCAGACAGACAAAGCATATCTAGTTGTATGCAGCAAGCCACATAGCTCCGATTTAGTGGCCCCTGAATTTGAAGTACAATTTTAATTAAACAAGGTAAAAAAACAGTTGACATGAGTTACAATTACTGTGTGAAAGATTAAATAATAGCTAAGACAAGACATATGAATCATCATTTCATGCACAAAAAACAAACAGCATTTGGTTTCATCAGAGCCAGACAGCCATTGCTGTCCACTGCATGTCATCTTCTCAATTATTCATTACCTGTTCTACTTTTTGTCCGCATCTTGTTCGGAAAGTGAGGACCACAGGGCAGCCTCTCCTGTCAATATCAGAAGTAACTCTGTCAGCAATCAGCAAGCATGTGGTCAGTCAGAAATTTCAGTCCCACTTGAGGAGACTCGTCGTAATCCATCCATCTGCCTGAGGGAAATGGATAGGGGGAGTCTGGAGGAGGAGAATAAAGGAGCATGATTGAGTTGTGAACTGAACTTGTGAACCTCAGGAATGCAGACTGCGGCCCCTTCAAATCAATAAGGAATATAAGATGAAGACAGTGCTGCTGATGGACTTGTTGTGATTAGGTGATTAGAGTTTTGTTGTGGTAAAAGTTGCAAAACAAAGAAAGACACACAGGAATAAAAGTGAATAAGGACAGAACAAAGGAAGTCATTTTCAGGGCTCGGTGTCAGGGAAGTAGAGCTCGTCCTCAAACTCCATCAATTGAGACGGGAGAAGGTCAGGTAACAGAGAAGAACTTCCGTCACCTAAGTCGGTGTCCTCTTCTTCCTGCATGCATTCACGTACTTTGTATTCTGGTGGTATCAAGTGCTGATTCATCTTGATCAGTGTTATCCTCTCCACATTTTTGGCCGAGAGGCGGGTCCTTTTTGAAGTTACAATGGCACCAGCAGCACTGAAAACATGTTCAGAAGACACGCTTGCGAGTGGGCAAGACAAATAATTTATAGCCAGGTTTGTGATCAGTGGCCATAGAGCCATTTTCCTGTACCAATACAGCAATGGGTTCGTATTAACAAAGAACTCTGTTGGGTCATCCAGATAGGCCTGCACCATCAACTCAAGGTTCTCCACGGTTGCTCCACTTTGCGTACCATCTGTGGCCTTCGCAGCACTGGAACGAGCAAACCCTTGCTGAGTTAGCCAATCCACTTCCAACAATATTATGGCTGGGCCTGGTGCAGGTGAGGATGATGATACGGTTGCTGCTGGTGTCGTTAACGGCTGTGAGGGTAAGTGACTCACTTCTGCCGTCTCCTTGAATTTTCTGCCGCTCTTTTTCGAATCGACTGGCTGACACAGCTAGCCAATGTTTTTACTTTGAAACATCTGCTTCATCAAAAGGAATGAACGCTTTGCTGGCCACTGCCTTTTTGTACCTTGGATCCAGAATAGTGGCACAAATATAATGTTGTTCTGTATGTATGTTTTTAAGCCTTTCATTGGCAACTAGGCAGCTTAATAAGCTCTCCGCCAACTGATATGCGTCTTGCTTTTTTTCACCAGCATCTCTGAACGTTGAAGACACCGCCTTCACTTGGTGCTCTAGCATGACCAACAATGGGATAGCTTTGCCCAAAGAACAGTCCTCCCTGCTGACTTCACGCGTGAAGACCTCAAAAGGACAAAGCATGTCTGTCATGGTTTTAACTAGCTTCCTTTCCTACAACTCTAGCCTCTTGTCTTTATGATCAGAACCTAGTTGAAAGACATAGTCATTGATTACCATGCACTGCTCAGACAGATGCTCAAGCATGTAAAAGGTTGAGTTCCAACGTGTTGCCACCTCCTGGATGAGTCCTTTGACTGGCACTTTACTTTCATGTTGAATGCTCCTCAGCTCCTTCCGGGCCTTAAAAGAATGGCTGAAACGTGTGTAGATTCTTTGGCAGGTGGTCAGTAACTTCTTGACTGTGTTTTCAGTTTTCAAGAAATCTGGCACAACCAGCTTTATACAGTGCGCCAAACACGCCACTCTGAAATATTCACCTTGATGCATGGCCTTAACTATATTACTGCCATTATCCGTGGAAACATACCCAACTATGCGATTTCTTGGTTGCAGCCATTCAGAGACCTTACTGTTAAACTCCTCCAAAATGTTTTTTGCAGTATGAGTTTTCTCCATGGCAAACATGGCTAATGTTGCATGTTTCCGAGTAGCTTGAAAAACTGTGTCCAGGTCAACCACTGCACTTGACTTGTCTCTAACCCCTGCAAAAGACCCTGCAAAAGAGACCCAGTGTGCAGTTATGCACATGTAATCAAGGGCTAGGCAACTGGTCCACATGTCTGTTGTCTAGTGGATAGTGTGAACTGCACTCTTCTGCAAAGCTGCCCCAATCACCTCCAGCACATCTTGATGTAGTGCTGGAACCGCAACTCTGGCAAAATAGGACCGGCTAGGAACATTCCATTTAGGGCAGACTGTTGCGACTAATTCTAGAAACCCCACCCCTTCCACGAAAGAAAAAGGGAGAAGGTCCAGCGCTAGCATTTTAGCCAGCTTTGCGTTATACAGACGTACCGTTGGGTGGTTGCGTTCAAATGGCGCCTCCGACCACAACATTCCGCGAATGGTGGGCTGGATAATTTTACGTGATGATGATGATGATGACGTCTTTAAACCAGTTAGGCCCAGTGATGTAGTTTTTCGCATAGGTGTCTCTTAGTGTGCCTCATAGATGTTGCAGGGGTAGAGGGTGTGGGCGATACCACTGCAGTGCTGAGGCCAGTAGAACTGGGTGCACCAGAAAAAATGTCTGTCGCTTCTTCACTTCCCCCATGCACGATCAGCCTCTCGTCATCATCAGATGCAATATCAAGGGATACATTTGGATTTGTTTTTCTTTTGCCTTCCTCGATCTTCCTCATGTGTGCTTCCCAAATGATAGTGTGGTGTTGCTTGAGATGACCTCTCTGGCCTCCGGTACCATAGTTGGTACCAAGCTTACCCCGACTAACTAATGTTTTACAAATCGAACAAACGACCATGTTTTCTGCCCTTTGGCTAACAGTAAAGAAGTCCCAAACTGGGAACTGGTGATGTCTGCTGAAGGTGGAGGTGCTACTTTGACTTTCAATGCCAGATGAAGTGGAGGATGGGCGTGGCTGAATTTGTTTCTGTTGTTCACTTACAGCACCACTACTTGAGGTCGAGCTGGATGGAGGTCCATGCCGGCCCTTCTGACTAAAAAGATGGAAGCTGTAGGTCGTGTTGGTGTTGTAGTTAACGGTGGTGGTACCAGTGCCGCGCCGCCCATATCCCACTCAGCAGCCATTCGGGATAGGGTCAAAATGTGTGTCTGCTGCATGCCCGCTGGGGCTGGAGTGACGACTGTGATGACTGGGTCGATGTCAGACTGTTCATCAGCAGCAGAAGACACCACTTCTTGTTCCTCGTCATCACCCATAGGTCGAAGCTTTGAGGGAGCGTTCCTTTTAGGCTTAGCTACCTTTGTCGGCTCATGGCGTGACTCACTCTCAGACTGCATGGCTGGGTTCCAATCACGATCAAGGTCATCAGAATGAAGGGGGCTTGAAGAAGAACTTGTAGTAGTAGTAGTATCCCTCCTTGACCTTTTTCTTGCTGGGGATCTGGAAGACAATGGATAATCATCATCAAGAGGAGTGGCTTCCTCGGATGATACCTCCTCTTGAATATCAATTTCCTGATGTGCCCCTAATTCTGGAGGAACAAGCGTTGTAGGCAGTTGTGCCGCTCCATGAACCTCTAGTTGCACCTCTCCATGCACCTGTCCATGCGCCTCTCCATGCGCCTCTACTTGCACCTCTCCTTGCGGCTCTACTTGCGCCTCTCCTTGTGGGTCTACTTGCGCCTCTCCTTGCGGCTCTACTTGCGCCTCTCCTTGCGCCTCTCCTTGCCCATGTACTTGCGCTTGTACTAGTTGCACGTGTGGTTGGCGTTGCGGCTGTGGTTGTTGAACACTCGTCAGCTGAGTTACACCCGGCGTTGATTGGATGGTACTTTCTTGTGATAAGCCAACATCACTGGTCGATGGTGATTGAACAACCAAAGTGGCTGCCGCAGCAGCACTCATGGTCTTGGACCTAACTTGGCGTGGTGGCACTGAGCCCAATGAAGCGGAGGTGCTGCTTCCAGCTTGGTCCCCGGCGGACACCGCTGCTGCTGCAGGCGTAGGTTTTTTTCCCCAAAAAAAGGTGTCAGTGGGCACAACAGTCTCCTTGGTAGGTGGTGCCACTTGCTTCTTCTGCACCTTCTTACTGGCAGTGGCACTGGCAACTTTTTTCGCTGAGGCGTTACGGCCACCTTTCTTTGGGCCCATCTTCTTCAGATGTCAGAGCAGTAGGCCTCAGTTGCACGAGTTGCAGAGTTGTCTTGTCTGTGGCCACACGTGACGCCGTGTGACGTTGTGCTGCACACACCGCTGCAGGACTTCTTCCTGGAACTGGTGGTTCTCTTGTGCACCTAAAAGCAAGGGAAGCCAGAGGAACATCAGTTAAACAACCCAAAAAGTCGAAAAACACTCAGAAATCACCACAAACCTCTGCCACCCATGCCCTCAATGATGTTTAAATTCAAGACACCCCACAGAAAGACTAGGCCCATGCACCACTGAGTACCCCTGGGCATAATGGATTAAAGCAAGGCAATCTGGGTGCAGGCCTGAGTACACTGCCTGCCTTCAAAATGGCCACTTGACCCCCACCAAATGGCCAGGCCCTGCCTGTCCCAGGGCTCAAAATGGCCCACACCCACATGGCCAGGCCCCAACAACACCCCAAAAAGTCAAAAAACACATATAAATCACCGCAATCCAATGCCATCCATGCCCTCAATGATGTTTAAATTCAAGACACCCCACAGAAAACCTTGGTCCATGCACCACTGAGTACCCCTGGGCATAATGGATGAAAGCAAGGCAAACTGGGTGCAGGCCAGAGCACACTGCCTGCCTTCAAAATGGCCCCTTGACCCCCGCCACATGGCCAGGCCCTGCCTGTACCAGGGCTCAAAATGCCCCCCACCCACATGGCCAGGCCCCAACAACACCCCAAAAAGTCGAAAAACCCATATAAATCACCACAATCCAATGCCATCCATGCCCTCAATGATGTTTAAATTCAAGACACCCCACAGAAAGACTTGGTCCATGCACCACTGAGTACCCCTGGGCATAATGGATGAAAGCAAGGCAAAATGGGTGCAGGTCTGAGCACACTGCCTGGCTTCAAAATGAGCCCTTGACCCCCAGCCACATGGCCAGGCCCTGCCTGGACCAGACATCAAAATGGCCCCCACCCACATGGCCAGGCCCCAACAGCACCCAAAAAGTCGAAAAACACTCAAAAATCACCACAATCAAATGCCATCAATGCCCTCAATAATGTTTAAATTCAAGACACCCCACAGAAAGACTTGGTTCATGCACCACTGAGTACACCTGGGCATAATGGTTGAAAGCAAGGCAAACTGGATGCAGGCCTGAGCACACTGCCTGGCTTCAAAATGGCCCTTGACCCCCACCACATGGCCAGGCCCTGCCTGTACCAGGCCTCAAAATGGCACCCACCCACATGGCCAAGCCCCAACAACACTCCAAAAAGTCAAAAACACTCAAAAATCACCACAATCCCATGCCATCCATGCCCTAAATGATGTTTAAATTCAAGACACCCCACAGAAAGACTAGGCCCATGCACCACTGAGTACCCCTGGGCATAATGGTTGAAAGCAAGGCAAACTGGGTGCAGGCCTGAGCACACTGCCTGGCTTCAAAATAGACCCTTGACCCCCAGCAACATGGCCAGGCCCTGCCTGGACCAGGCCTCAAAAAGGCCCCCACCCACATGGCCAGGCCACATCAACATCCCCAAAACTCGAAAAACACACAGAAATCACCACAATCCAATGCCATCAATGCCCTCAATGATGTTTAAATTCAAGACACCCCACAGAAAGACTTGATCCATGCACCACTGAGTACCCCTTGGGCATAATGGATGAAAGCAAGGCAAACTGGGTGCAGGTCTGAGCACACCGCCTGCCTTAAAATGGCCCCTTGACCCCCACCACATGGCCAGGCCCTGCCTGTACCAGGGCTGTAAATGGCCCCCACCCACATGGCCAGGCCCCAACAACAGCCTAAAAAGTCGAAAAACACATATAAATCACCACAACCCAATGCCATCCATGCCCTCAATGATGTTTAAATTCAAGACACCCCACAGAAAGACTTGGTCCATGCACCACTGAGTACCCTTGGGCATAATGGATGAAAGCAAGGCAAACTGGGTGCAGGCCTGAGTACACTGCCTGCCTTCAAAATGGCCACTTGACCCCCACCACATGGCCAGGCTCAAAATGGCCCACACCCACATGGCCAGGCCCCAACAACACCCCAAAAAGTCGAAAAACACATATAAATCACCACAATCCAATGCCATCCATGCCCTCAATGATGTTTAAATTCAAGACACCCCACAGAAAACCTTGGTCCATGCACCACTGAGTACCCCTGGGCATAATGGATGAAAGCAAGGCAAACTGGGTGCAGGCCAGAGCACACTGCCTGCCTTCAAAATGGCCCCTTGACCCCCGCCACATGGCCAGGCCCTGCCTGTACCAGGGCTCAAAATGCCCCCCATCCACATGGCCAGGCCCCAACAACACCCCAAAAAGTCGAAAAACCCATATAAATCACCAAAATCCAATGCCATCCATGCCCTCAATGATGTTTAAATTCAAGACACCCCACAGAAAGACTTGGTCCATGCACCACTGAGTACCCCTGGGCATAATGGATGAAAGCAAGGCAAAATGGGTGCAGGCCTGAGCACACTGCCTGGCTTCAAAATGAGCCCTTGACCCCCAGCCACATGGCCAGGCCCTGCCTGGACCAGACCTCAAAATGGCCCCCACCCACATGGCCAGGCCCCAACAGCACCCAAAAAGTTGAAAAACACTCAAAAATCACCACAATCAAATGCCATCAATGCCCTCAATAATGTTTAAATTCAAGACACCCCACAGAAGGACTTGGTTCATGCACCACTGAGTACACCTGGGCATAATGGTTGAAAGCAAGGCAAACTGGATGCAGGCCTGAGCACACTGCCTGGCTTCAAAATGGCCCTTGACCCTCACCACATGGCCAGGCCCTGCCTGTACCAGGCCTCAAAATGGCACCCACCCACATGGCCAAGCCCCAACAACACTCCAAAAAGTCATAAAACACTCAAAAATCACCACAATCCCATGCCATGCATGCCCTAAATGATGTTTAAATTCAAGACACCCCACAGAAAGACTAGGCCCATGCACCACTGAGTACCCCTGGGCATAATGGTTGAAAGAAAGGCAAACTGGGTGCAGGCCTGAGCACACTGCCTGGCTTCAAAATGGACCCTTGACCCCCAGCAACATGGCCAGGCCCTGCCTGGACCAGGCCTCAAAAAGGCCCCCACCCACATGGCCAGGCCACATCAACATCCCCAAAACTCGAAAAACACACAGAAATCACCACAATCCAATGCCATCAATGCCCTCAATGATGTTTAAATTCAATACACCCCACAGAAAGACTTGATCCATGCACCACTGAGTACCCCTTGGGCATAATGGATGAAAGCAAGGCAAACTGGGGGCAGGTCTGAGCACACCGCCTGCCTTAAAATGGTCCCTTGACCCCCACCACATGGCCAGGCCCTGCCTGTACCAGGGCTGTAAATGGCCCCCACCCACATGGCCAGGCCCCAACAACAGCCTAAAAAGTCAAAAAACACATATATATCACCACAATCCAATGCCATCCATGCCCTCAATGATGTTTAAATTCAAGACACCCCACAGAAAGACTTGGTCCATGCACCACTAAGTACCCCTGGGCATAATGGATGAAAGCAAGGCAAACTGGGTGCAGGCCTGAGCACACTGCCTGCCTTCAAAATGGCCCCCTGACCCCCACCACATGGCAAGGCTCTGCCTATACCAGGGCTCAAAATGGCCCCCACCCACATGGCCAGGCCCCAACAACACCCCAAAAAGTCGAAAAACACATATAAATCACCACAATCCGATGCCATCTATGCCCTCAATGATGTTTAAATTCAAGACACCCCGCAGAAAGACTTGGTTAATGCACCACTGAGTACCCCTGGGCATAATGGATGAAAGCAAGGCAAAATGGGTGCAGGCCTGAGCACACTGCCTGGCTTCAAAATGAGCCCTTGACCCCAAGCCACATGGCCAGGCCCTGCCTGGACCAGCCCTCAAAATGGCCCCCATCCACATGGCTAGGCCACAACAACACTCCCAAAACTCGAAAAACACACAGAAAACACCACAATCCAATGCCATCCATGCCCTCAATGATGTTTAAATTCAAGACACCCCACGGAAAGAATAGGTCCATGCACCACTGAGTTCCCCCTGGGCATAATGGTTGAAAGCAAGGCAAACTGGGTGCAGTTCTGAGCACACTGCCTGGCTTCAAAATGGCCCCTTGACCCCCACCAGATGGCCAGGCCCTGCCTGTACCAGGCTTCAAAATGGCCCCCACCCACATGGCCAGGCCCCAACAACACCCCAAAAAGTCAAAAACACTTACAAATCACCACAATCCCATGCCATCCATGCCCTCAATGATGTTTAAATTCAAGACACCCCACAGAAAGGCTAGGCCCATGCACCACTGAGTACCTCTGGGCATAATGGTTGAAAGCAAGGCAAACTGGGTGCAGGCCTGAGCACACTGCCTGGCTTCAAAATGGACCCTTGACCCCCAGCAACATGGCCAGGCCCTGCCTGGACCAGGCCTCAAAATGGCCCCCACCCACATGGCCAGGCCACAACAACACCCCCAAAACTCAAAAAACACACAGAAATCACCACAATCCAATGCCATCCATGCCCTCAATAATGTTTAAATTCAAGACATCCCACGGAAAGAATAGGTCCATGCACTACTGAGTTCTCCTGGGCATAATGGTTGAAAGCAAGGCAAACTGGGTGCAGGCCTGAGCACACTGCCTGGCTTCAAAATGGCCCCTTGACACCCACCACATGGCCAGGCCCTGCCTGTACCAGGCCTCAAAATGGCCCCCACCCACATGGCCAGGCCCCAACAACACCCCCAAAAAGTAAAAAACACACAGAAAACACAACAAGCCCATGCAACCCATGCCCTCAATGATGTTTAAATTCAAGACACCCCACAGAAAACCTTGGTCCATGCACCACTGAGTACCCCTGGGCATAATGGATGAAAGCAAGGCAAACTGGGTGCAGGCCAGAGCACACTGCCTGCCTTCAAAATGGCCCCTTGACCCCCGCCACATGGCCAGGCCCTGCCTGTACCAGGGCTCAAAATGCCCCCCACCCACATGGCCAGGCCCCAACAACACCCCAAAAAGTCGAAAAACCCATATAATTCACCACAATCCAATGCCATCAGTGCCCTCAATGATGTTTAAATTCAAGACACCCCACAGAAAGACTTGGTCCATGCACCACTGAGTACCCCTGGGCATAATGGATGAAAGCAAGGCAAAATGGGTGCAGGCCTGAGCACACTGCCTGGCTTCAAAATGAGCCCTTGACCCCCAGCCACATGGCCAGGCCCTGCCTGGACCAGACCTCAAAATGGCCCCCACCCGCATGGCCAGGCCCCAACAGCACCCAAAAAGTCGAAAAACACTCAAAAATCACCAATATCAAATGCCATCAATGCCCTCAATAATGTTTAAATTCAAGACACCCCACAGAAAGACTTGGTCCATGCACCACTGAGTACCCCTGGGCATAATGGATGAAAGCAAGGCAAAATGGGTGCAGGCCTGAGCACACTGCCTGGCTTCAAAATGGCCCCTTGACCCCCAGCAACATGGCCAGGCCCTGCCTGGACCAGGCCTCAAAAAGGCCCCCACCCACATGGCCAGGCCACATCAACATCCCCAAAACTCGAAAAACACACAGAAATCACCACAATCCAATGCCATCCATGCCCTCAATGTTGTTTAAATTCAAGAAACCCCACAGAAAGACTTGGTCCATGCACCACTGAGTACCCCTGGGCATAATGGATGAAAGCAAGGCAAAATGGGAGCAGGCCTGAGCACACTGCCTGGCTTCAAAATGAGCCCTTGACCCCCAGCCACATGGCCAGGCCCTGCCTGGACCAGACCTCAAAATGGCCCCCACCCACATGGCCAGGCCCCAACAGCACCCAAAAAGTCGAAAAACACTCAAAAATCACCACAATCAAATGCCATCAATGCCCTCAATAATGTTTAAATTCAAGACACCCCACAGAAAGACTTGGTCCATGCACCACTGAGTACACCTGGGCATAATGGTTGAAAGCAAGGCAAACTGGATGCAGGCCTAAGCACACTGCCTGGCTTCAAAATGGCCCCTTGACCCCCACCACATGGCCAGGCCCTGCCTGTACCAGGCCTCAAAATGGCACCCACCCACATGGCCAGGCCCCAACAACACTCCAAAAAGTCATAAACACTCAAAAATCACCACAATCCCATGCCATCCATGCCCTAAATGATGTTTAAATTCAAGACACCCCACAGAAAGACTAGGCCCATGCACCACTGAGTACCCCTGGGCATAATGGTTGAAAGCCAGGCAAACTGGGTGCAGGCCTGAGCACACTGCCTGGCTTCAAAATGGACCCTTGACCCCCAGCAACATGGCCAGGCCCTGCCTGGACCAGGCCTCAAAAAGGCCCCCACCCACATGGCCAGGCCACATCAACATCCCCAAAACTCGAAAAACACACAGAAATCACCACAATCCAATGCCATCAATGCCCTCAATGATGTTTAAATTCAAGACACCCCACAGAAAGACTTGATCCTTGCACCACTGAGTACCCCTTGGGCATAATGGATGAAAGCAAGGCAAACTGGGTGCAGGTCTGAGCACACCGCCTGCCTTAAAATGGCCCCTTGACCCCCACCACATGGCCTGCCCTGCCTGTACCAGGGCTGTAAATGGCCCCCACCCACATGGCCAGGCCCCAACAACAGCCTAAAAAGTCGAAAAACACATATAAATCACCACAATCCAATGCCATCCATGCCCTCAATGATGTTTAAATTCAAGACACCCCACAGAAAGACTTGGTCCATGCACCACCGAGTACCCCTGGGCATAATGGATGAAAGCAAGGCAAACTGGGTGCAGGCCTGAGCACAATGCCTGCCTTCAAAATGGCCCCTTGACCCCCGCCACATGGCCAGGCCCTGTCTGTACCAGGGCTCAAAATGGCCCCCACCCACATGGCCAGGCCCCAACAACACCCCAAAAAGTAAAAAAACACATATAAATCACCACAATCCAATGCCATCCATGCCCTCAATGAAGTTTAAATTCAAGACACCCCACAGAAAGACTTGGTCCATGCACCACTAAGTACCCCTGGGCATAATGGATGAAAGCAAGGCAAACTGGGTGCAGGCCTGAGCACACTGCCTGCCTTCAAAATGGCACCCTGACCCCCACCACATGGCCAGGCTCTGCCTATACCAGGGCTCAAAATGGCCCCCACCCACATGGCCAGGCCCCAACAACACCCCAAAAAGTCGAAAAACACATATAAATCACCACAATCCGATGCCATCTATGCCCTCAATGATGTTTAAATTCAAGACACCCCGCAGAAAGACTTGGTTAATGCACCACTGAGTATCCCTGGGCATAATGGATGAAAGCAAGGCAAAATGGGTGCAGGCCTGAGCACACTGCCTGGCTTCAAAATGAGCCCTTGACCCCCAGCCACATGGCCAGGCCCTCTCTGGATCAGCCCTCAAAATGGCCCCCATCCACATGGCCAGGCCATAACAACACCCCCAAAACTCGAAAAACACACAGAAAACACCACAATCCAATGCCATCCATGCCCTCAATGATGTTTAAATTCAAGACACCCCACGGAAAGAATAGGTCCATGCACCACTGAGTACCCCTGGGCATAATGGTTGAAAGCAAGGCAAACTGGGTGCAGGCCTGAGCACACTGCCTGGCTTCAAAATGGCCCCTTGACCCCCACCAGATGGCCAGGTCCTGCCTGTACCAGGCCTCAAAATGGCCCCCACCCACATGGCCAGGCCCCAACAACACCCCAAAAAGTCAAAAACACTTAAAAATCACCACAATCCCATGCCATCCATGCCCTCAATGATGTTTAAATTCAAGACACCCCACAGAAAGGCTAGGCCCATGCACCACTGAGTACCCCTGGGCATAATGGTTGAAAGCAAGGCAAACTGGGTGCAGGCCTGAGCACACTGCCTGGCTTCAAAATGGACCCTTGACCCCCAGCAACATGGCCAGGCCCTGCCTGGACCAGGCCTCAAAATGGCCCCCACCCACATGGCCAGGCCACAACAACACCCCCAAAACTAAAAAAACACACAGAAATCACCACAATCCAATGCCATCCATGCCCTCAATAATGTTTAAATTCAAGACACCCCACAGAAAACCTTGGTCCATGCACCACTGAGTACCCCTGGGCATAATGGATGAAAGCAAGGCAAACTGGGTGCAGGCCAGAGTACACTGCCTGCCTTCAAAATGGCCCCTTGACCCCCGCCACATGGCCAGGCCCTGCCTGTACCAGGGCTCAAAATGCCCCCCACCCACATGGCCAGGCCCCAACAACACCCCGAAAAGTCGAAAAACCCATATAAATCACCACAATCCAATGCCATCCATGCCCTCAATGATGTTTAAATTCAAGACACCCCACAGAAAGACTTGGTCCATGCACCACTGAGTACCCCTGGGCATAATGGATGAAAGCAAGGCAAAATGGGTGCAGGCCTGAGAGCACTGCCTGGCTTCAAAATGAGCCCTTGACCCCCAGCCACATGGCCAGGCCCTGCCTGGACCAGACCTCAAAATGGCCCCCACCCACATGGCCAGGCCCCAACAGCACCCAAAAAGTCGAAAAACACTCAAAAATCACCACAATCAAATGCCATCAATGCCCTCAATAATGTTAAAATTCAAGACACCCCACAGAAAGACTTGGTCCATGCACCACTGAGTACACCTGGGCATAATGGTTGAAAGCAAGGCAAACTGGATGCAGGCCTGAGCACACTGCCTGGCTTCAAAATGGCCCCTTGACCACCAGCAACATGGCCAGGCCCTGCCTGGACCAGGCCTCAAAAAGGCCCCCACCCACATGGCCAGGCCACATCAACATCCCCAAAACTCGAAAAACACACAGAAATCACCACAATCCAATGCCATCCATGCCCTCAATGATGTTTAAATTCAAGACACCCCACAGAAAGACTTGGTCCATGCACCACTGAGTACCCCTGGGCATAATGGATGAAAGCAAGGCAAAATGGGAGCAGGCCTGAGCACACTGCCTGGCTTCAAAATGAGCCCTTGACCCCCAGCCACATGGCCAGGCCCTGCCTGGACCAGACCTCAAAATGGCCCCCACCCACATGGCCAGGCCCCAACAGCACCCAAAAAGTCGAAAAACACTCAAAAATCACCACAATCAAATGCCATCAATGCCCTCAATAATGTTTAAATTCAAGACACCCCACAGAAAGACTTGGTCCATGCACCACTGATTACACCTGGGCATAATGGTTGAAAGCAAGGCAAACTGGATGCAGGCCTGAGCACACTGCCTGGCTTCAAAATGGCCCCTTGACCCCCACCACATGGCCAGGCCCTGCCTGTACCAGGCCTTAAAATGGCACCCACCCACATGGCCAGGCCCCAACAACACTCCAAAAAGTCATAAAACACTCAAAAATCACCACAATCCCATGCCATCCATGCCCTAAATGATGTTTAAATTCAAGACACCCCACAGAAAGACTAGGCCCATGCACCACTGAGTACCCCTGGGCATAATGGTTGAAAGCAAGGCAAACTGGGTGCAGGCCTGAGCACACTGCCTGGCTTCAAAATGGACCATTGACCCCCAGCAACATGGCCAGGCCCTGCCTGGACCAGGCCTCAAAAAGGCCCCCACCCACATGGCCAGGCCACATCAACATCCCCAAAACTCGAAAAACACACAGAAATCACCACAATCCAATGCCATCAATGCCCTCAATGATGTTTAAATTCAAGACACCCCACAGAAAGACTTGATCCATGCACCACTGAGTACCCCTTGGGCATAATGGATGAAAGCAAGGCAAACTGGGTGCAGGTCTGAGCAGACCGCCTGCCTTAAAATGGCCCCTTGACCCCCACCACATGGCCTGCCCTGCCTGTACCAGGGCTGTAAATGGCCCCCACCCACATGGCCAGGCCCCAACAACAGCCTAAAAAGTCGAAAAACACATATAAATCACCACAATCCAATGCCATCCATGCCCTCAATGATGTTTAAATTCAAAACACCCCACAGAAAGACTTGGTCCATGCACCACCGAGTACCCCTGGGCATAATGGATGAAAGCAAGGCAAACTGGGTGCAGGCCTGAGCACACTGCCTGCCTTCAAAATGGCCCCTTGACCCCCGCCACATGGCCAGGCCCTGTCTGTACCAGGGCTCAAATGGCCCCCACCCACATGGCCAGGCCCCAACAACACCCCAAAAAGTAAAAAAACACATATAAATCACCACAATCCAATGCCATCCATGCCCTCAATGATGTTTAAATTCAAGACACCCCACAGAAAGACTTGGTCCATGCACCACTAAGTACCCCTGGGCATAATGGATGAAAGCAAGGCAAACTGGGTGCAGGCCTGAGAACACTGCCTGCCTTCAAAATGGCCCCCTGACCCCCACCACATGGCCAGGCTCTGCCTATACCAGGGCTCAAAATGGCCCCCACCCACATGGCCAGGCCCCAACAACACCCCAAAAAGTCGAAAAACACATATAAATCACCACAATCCGATGCCATCAATGCCCTCAATGATGTTTAAATTCAAGACACCCCGCAGAAAGACTTGGTTAATGCACCACTGAGTACCCCTGGGCATAATGGATGAAAGCAAGGCAAAATGGGTGCAGGCCTGAGCACACTGCCTGGCTTCAAAATGAGCCCTTGACCCCCAGCCACATGGCCAGGCCCTGCCTGGACCAGGCCTCAAAATGGCCCCCATCCACATGGCCAGGCCACAACAACACCCCCAAAACTCGAAAAACACACAGAAAACACCACAATCCAATGCCATCCATGCCCTCAATGATGTTTAAATTCAAGACACCCCACGGAAAGAATAGGTCCATACACCACTGAGTACCCCTGGGCATAATGGTTGAAAGCAAGGCAAACTGGGTGCAGGCCTGAGCACACTGCCTGGCTTCAAAATGGCCCCTTGACCCCCACCAGATGGCCAGGCCCTGCCTGTACCAGGCCTCAAAATGGCCCCCACCCACATGGCCAGGCCCCAACAACACCCCAAAAAGTCAAAAACACTTAAAAATCACCACAATCCCATGCCATCCATGCCCTCAATGATGTTTAAATTCAAGACACCCCACAGAAAGGCTAGGCCCATGCACCACTGAGTACCCCTGGGCATAATGGTTGAAAGCAAGGCAAACTGGGTGCAGGCCTGAGTACACTGCCTGGCTTCAAAATGGACCCTTGACCCCCAGCAACATGGCCAGGCCCTGCCTGGACCAGGCCTCAAAATGGCCCCCACCCACATGGCCAGGCCACAACAACACCCACAAAACTCAAAAAACACACAGAAATCACCACAATCCAATGCCATCCATGCCCTCAATAATGTTTAAATTCAAGACACCCCACGGAAAGAATAGGTCCATGCACTACTGAGTACCCCTGGGCATAATGGTTGAAAGCAAGGCAAACTGGGTGCAGGCCTGAGCACACTGCCTGGCTTCAAAATGGCCCCTTGACACCCACCACATGGCCAGGCCCTGCCTGTACCAGGCCTCAAAATGGCCCCCACCCACATGGCCAGGCCCCAACAACACCCCCAAAAAATAAAAAACACACAGAAAACACCACAAGCCCATGCCATCCATGCCCTCAATGATGTTTAAATTCAAGACACCCCACAGAAAACCTTGGTCCATGCACCACTGAGTACCCCTGGGCATAATGGATGAAAGCAAGGCAAACTGGGTGCAGGCCAGAGCACACTGCCTGCCTTCAAAATGGCCCCTTGACCCCCGCCACATGGCCAGGCCCTGCCTGTACCAGGGCTCAAAATGCCCCCCACCCACATGGCCAGGCCCCAACAACACCCCAAAAAGTCAAAAAACCCATATAAATCACCACAATCCAATGCCATCCATGCCCTCAATGATGTTTACATTCAAGACACCCCGCAGAAAGACTTGGTTAATGCACCAATGAGTACCCCTGGGCATAATGGATGAAAGCAAGGCAAAATGGGTGCAGGCCTGAGCACACTGCCTGGCTTCAAAATGAGCCCTTGACCCCCAGCCACATGGCCAGGCCCTGCCTGGACCAGCCCTCAAAATGGCCCCCATCCACATGGCCAGGCCACAACAACACCCCCAAAACTCGAAAAACACACAGAAAACACAACAATCCAATGCCATCCATGACCTCAATGATGTTTAAATTCAAGACACCCCACGGAAAGAATAGGTCCATACACCACTGAGTACCCCTGGGCATAATGGTTGAAAGCAAGGCAAACTGGGTGCAGGCCTGAGCACACTGCCTGGCTTCAAAATGGCCCCTTGACCCCCACCAGATGGCCAGGCCCTGCCTGTACCAGGCCTCAAAATGGCCCCCACCCACATGGCCAGGCCCCAACAACACCCCAAAAAGTCAAAAACACTTAAAAATCACCACAATCCCATGCCATCCATGCCCTCAATGATGTTTAAATTCAAGACACCCCACAGAAAGGCTAGGCCCATGCACCACTGAGTACCCCTGGGCATAATGGTTGAAAGCAAGGCAAACTGGGTGCAGGCCTGAGTACACTGCCTGGCTTCAAAATGGACCCTTGACCCCCAGCAACATGGCCAGGCCCTGCCTGGACCAGGCCTCAAAATGGCCCCCACCCACATGGCCAGGCCACAACAACACCCCCAAAACTCAAAAAACACACAGAAATCACCACAATCCAATGCCATCCATGCCCTCAATAATGTTTAAATTCAAGACACCCCACGGAAAGAATAGGTCCATGCACTACTGAGTACCCCTGGGCATAATGGTTGAAAGCAAGGCAAACTGGGTGCAGGCCTGAGCACACTGCCTGGCTTCAAAATGGCCCCTTGACACCCACCACATGGCCAGGCCCTGCCTGTACCAGGCCTCAAAATGGCCCCCACCCACATGGCCAGGCCCCAACAACACCCCCAAAAAATAAAAAACACACAGAAAACACCACAAGCCCATGCCATCCATGCCTTCAATGATGTTTAAATTCAAGACACCCCACAGAAAACCTTGGTCCATGCACCACTGAGTACCCCTGGGCATAATGGATGAAAGCAAGGCAAACTGGGTGCAGGCCAGAGCACACTGCCTGCCTTCAAAATGGCCCCTTGACCCCCGCCACATGGCCAGGCCCTGCCTGTACCAGGGCTCAAAATGCCCCCCACCCACATGGCCAGGCCCCAACAACAGCCTAAAAAGTCGAAAAACACATATAAATCACCACAACCCAATGCCATCCATGCCCTCAATGATGTTTAAATTCAAGACACCCCACAGAAAGACTTGGTCCATGCACCACTGAGTACCCTTGGGCATAATGGATGAAAGCAAGGCAAACTGGGTGCAGGCCTGAGTACACTGCCTGCCTTCAAAATGGCCACTTGACCCCCACCACATGGCCAGGCTCAAAATGGCCCACACCCACATGGCCAGGCCCCAACAACACCCCAAAAAGTCGAAAAACACATATAAATCACCACAATCCAATGCCATCCATGCCCTCAATGATGTTTAAATTCAAGACACCCCACAGAAAACCTTGGTCCATGCACCACTGAGTACCCCTGGGCATAATGGATGAAAGCAAGGCAAACTGGGTGCAGGCCAGAGCACACTGCCTGCCTTCAAAATGGCCCCTTGACCCCCGCCACATGGCCAGGCCCTGCCTGTACCAGGGCTCAAAATGCCCCCCACCCACATGGCCAGGCCCCAACAACACCCCAAAAAGTCGAAAAACCCATATAAATCACCAAAATCCAATGCCATCCATGCCCTCAATGATGTTTAAATTCAAGACACCCCACAGAAAGACTTGGTCCATGCACCACTGAGTACCCCTGGGCATAATGGATGAAAGCAAGGCAAAATGGGTGCAGGCCTGAGCAGACTGCCTGGCTTCAAAATGAGCCCTTGACCCCCAGCCACATGGCCAGGCCCTGCCTGGACCAGTCCTCAAAATGGCCCCCACCCACATGGCCAGGCCCCAACAGCACCCAAAAAGTCGAAAAACACTCAAAAATCACCACAATCAAATGCCATCAATGCCCTCAATAATGTTTAAATTCAAGACACCCCACAGAAGGACTTGGTTCATGCACCACTGAGTACACCTGGGCATAATGGTTGAAAGCAAGGCAAACTGGATACAGGCCTGAGCACACTGCCTGGCTTCAAAATGGCCCTTGACCCCCACCACATGGCCAGGCCCTGCCTGTACCAGGCCTCAAAATGGCACCCACCCACATGGCCAAGCCCCAACAACACTCCAAAAAGTCATAAAACACTCAAAAATCACCACAATCCCATGCCATGCATGCCCTAAATGATGTTTAAATTCAAGACACCCCACAGAAAGACTAGGCCCATGCACCACTGAGTACCCCTGGGCATAATGGTTGAAAGAAAGGCAAACTGGGTGCAGGCCTGAGCACACTGCCTGGCTTCAAAATGGACCCTTGACCCCCAGCAACATGGCCAGGCCCTGCCTGGACCAGGCCTCAAAAAGGCCCCCACCCACATGGCCAGGCCACATCAACATCCCCAAAACTCGAAAAACACACAGAAATCACCACAATCCAATGCCATCAATGCCCTCAATGATGTTTAAATTCAAGACACCCCACAGAAAGACTTGATCCATGCACCACTGAGTACCCCTTGGGCATAATGGATGAAAGCAAGGCAAACTGGGGGCAGGTCTGAGCACACCGCCTGCCTTAAAATGGTCCCTTGACCCCCACCACATGGCCAGGCCCTGCCTGTACCAGGGCTGTAAATGGCCCCCACCCACATGGCCAGGCCCCAACAACAGCCTAAAAAGTCAAAAAACACATATATATCACCACAATCCAATGCCATCCATGCCCTCAATGATGTTTAAATTCAAGACACCCCACAGAAAGACTTGGTCCATGCACCACTAAGTACCCCTGGGCATAATGGATGAAAGCAAGGCAAACTGGGAGCAGGCCTGAGCACACTGCCTGCCTTCAAAATGGCCCCCTGACCCCCACCACATGGCAAGGCTCTGCCTATACCAGGGCTCAAAATGGCCCCCACCCACATGGCCAGGCCCCAACAACACCCCAAAAAGTCGAAAAACACATATAAATCACCACAATCCGATGCCATCTATGCCCTCAATGATGTTTAAATTCAAGACACCCCGCAGAAAGACTTGGTTAATGCACCACTGAGTACCCCTGGGCATAATGGATGAAAGCAAGGCAAAATGGGTGCAGGCCTGAGCACACTGCCTGGCTTCAAAATGAGCCCTTGACCCCAAGCCACATGGCCAGGCCCTGCCTGGACCAGCCCTCAAAATGGCCCCCATCCACATGGCTAGGCCACAACAACACTCCCAAAACTCGAAAAACACACAGAAAACACCACAATCCAATGCCATCCATGCCCTCAATGATGTTTAAATTCAAGACACCCCACGGAAAGAATAGGTCCATGCACCACTGAGTACCCCTGGGCATAATGGTTGAAAGCAAGGCAAACTGGGTGCAGTTCTGAGCACACTGCCTGGCTTCAAAATGGCCCCTTGACCCCCACCAGATGGCCAGGCCCTGCCTGTACCAGGCTTCAAAATGGCCCCCACCCACATGGCCAGGCCCCAACAACATCCCAAAAAGTCAAAAACACTTAAAAATCACCACAATCCCATGCCATCCATGCCCTCAATGATGTTTAAATTCAAGACACCCCACAGAAAGGCTAGGCCCATGCACCACTGAGTACCTCTGGGCATAATGGTTGAAAGCAAGGCAAACTGGGTGCAGGCCTGAGCACACTGCCTGGCTTCAAAATGGACCCTTGACCCCCAGCAACATGGCCAGGCCCTGCCTGGACCAGGCCTCAAAATGGCCCCCACCCACATGGCCAGGCCACAACAACACCCCCAAAACTCAAAAAACACACAGAAATCACCACAATCCAATGCCATCCATGCCCTCAATAATGTTTAAATTCAAGACATCCCACGGAAAGAATAGGTCCATGCACTACTGAGTTCTCCTGGGCATAATGGTTGAAAGCAAGGCAAACTGGGTGCAGGTCTGAGCACACTGCCTGGCTTCAAAATGGCCCCTTGACACCCACCACATGGCCAGGCCCTGCCTGTACCAGGCCTCAAAATGGCCCCCACCCACATGGCCAGGCCCCAACAACACCCCCAAAAAGTAAAAAACACACAGAAAACACAACAAGCCCATGCAACCCATGCCCTCAATGATGTTTAAATTCAAGACACCCCACAGAAAACCTTGGTCCATGCACCACTGAGTACCCCTGGGCATAATGGATGAAAGCAAGGCAAACTGGGTGCAGGCCAGAGCACACTGCCTGCCTTCAAAATGGCCCCTTGACCCCCGCCACATGGCCAGGCCCTGCCTGTACCAGGGCTCAAAATGCCCCCCACCCACATGGCCAGGCCCCAACAACACCCCAAAAAGTCGAAAAACCCATATAAATCACCACAATCCAATGCCATCCATGCCCTCAATGATGT
The DNA here is from genome assembly GCF_964261635.1 of Lissotriton helveticus. Taxonomy (NCBI): domain Eukaryota; kingdom Metazoa; phylum Chordata; class Amphibia; order Caudata; family Salamandridae; genus Lissotriton; species Lissotriton helveticus. Next base: position 1,463,210,854 of record NC_136061.1, on the reverse strand, counting down.
TTAAATTCAAGACACCCCACAGAAAGACTTGGTCCATGCACCACTGAGTACCCCTGGGCATAATGGATGAAAGCAAGGCAAAATGGGTGCAGGCCTGAGCACACTGCCTGGCTTCAAAATGAGCCCTTGACCCCCAGCCACATGGCCAGGCCCTGCCTGGACCAGACCTCAAAATGGCCCCCACCCGCATGGCCAGGCCCCAACAGCACCCAAAAAGTCGAAAAACACTCAAAAATCACCAATATCAAATGCCATCAATGCCCTCAATAATGTTTAAATTCAAGACACCCCACAGAAAGACTTGGTCCATGCACCACTGAGTATACCTGGGCATAATGGTTGAAAGCAAGGCAAACTGGATGCAGGCCTGAGCACACTGCCTGGCTTCAAAATGGCCCCTTGACCCCCAGCAACATGGCCAGGCCCTGCCTGGACCAGGCCTCAAAAAGGCCCCCACCCACATGGCCAGGCCACATCAACATCCCCAAAACTCGAAAAACACACAGAAATCACCACAATCCAATGCCATCCATGCCCTCAATGTTGTTTAAATTCAAGAAACCCCACAGAAAGACTTGGTCCATGCACCACTGAGTACCCCTGGGCATAATGGATGAAAGCAAGGCAAAATGGGAGCAGGCCTGAGCACACTGCCTGGCTTCAAAATGAGCCCTTGACCCCCAGCCACATGGCCAGGCCCTGCCTGGACCAGACCTCAAAATGGCCCCCACCCACATGGCCAGGCCCCAACAGCACCCAAAAAGTCGAAAAACACTCAAAAATCACCACAATCAAATGCCATCAATGCCCTCAATAATGTTTAAATTCAAGACACCCCACAGAAAGACTTGGTCCATGCACCACTGATTACACCTGGGCATAATGGTTGAAAGCCAGGCAAACTGGGTGCAGGCCTGAGCACACTGCCTGGCTTCAAAATGGACCCTTGACCCCCAGCAACATGGCCAGGCCCTGCCTGGACCAGGCCTCAAAAAGGCCCCCACCAACATGGCCAGGCCACATCAACATCCCCAAAACTCGAAAAACACACAGAAATCACCACAATCCAATGCCATCAATGCCCTCAATGATGTTTAAATTCAAGACACCCCACAGAAAGACTTGATCCATGCACCACTGAGTACCCCTTGAGCATAATGGATGAAAGCAAGGCAAACTGGGTGCAGGTCTGAGCACACCGCCTGCCTTAAAATGGCCCCTTGACCCCCACCACATGGCCTGCCCTGCCTGTACCAGGGCTGTAAATGGCCCCCACCCACATGGCCAGGCCCCAACAACAGCCTAAAAAGTCGAAAAACACATATAAATCACCACAATCCAATGCCATCCATGCCCTCAATGATGTTTAAATTCAAGACACCCCACAGAAAGACTTGGTCCATGCACCACCGAGTACCCCTGGGCATAATGGATGAAAGCAAGGCAAACTGGGTGCAGGCCTGAGCACAATGCCTGCCTTCAAAATGGCCCCTTGACCCCCGCAACATGGCCAGGCCCTGTCTGTACCAGGGCTCAAAATCGCCCCCACCCACATGGCCAGGCCCCAACAACACCCCAAAAAGTAAAAAAACACATATAAATCACCACAATCCAATGCCATCCATGCCCTCAATGATGTTTAAATTCAAGACACCCCACAGAAAGACTTGGTCCATGCACCACTGAGTACCCCTGGGCATAATGGTTGAAAGCAAGGCAAACTGGGTGCAGGCCTGAGCACACTGCCTGGCTTCAAAATGGCCCCTTGACCCCCACCAGATGGCCAGGTCCTGCCTGTACCAGGCCTCAAAATGGCCCCCACCCACATGGCCAGGCCCCAACAACACCCCAAAAAGTCAAAAACACTTAAAAATCACCACAATCCCATGCCATCCATGCCCTCAATGATGTTTAAATTCAAGACACCCCACAGAAAGGCTAGGCCCATGCACCACTGAGTACCCCTGGGCATAATGGTTGAAAGCAAGGCAAACTGGGTGCAGGCCTGAGCACACTGCCTGGCTTCAAAATGGACCCTTGACCCCCAGCAACATGGCCAGGCCCTGCCTGGACCAGGCCTCAAAATGGCCCCCACCCACATGGCCAGGCCACAACAACACCCCCAAAACTAAAAAAACACACAGAAATCACCACAATCCAATGCCATCCATGCCCTCAATAATGTTTACATTCAAGACACCCCACAGAAAACCTTGGTCCATGCACCACTGAGTACCCCTGGGCATAATGGATGAAAGCAAGGCAAACTGGGTGCAGGCCAGAGCACACTGCCTGCCTTCAAAATGGCCCCTTGACCCCCGCCACATGGCCAGGCCCTGCCTGTACCAGGGCTCAAAATGCCCCCCACCCACATGGCCAGGCCCCAACAACACCCCAAAAAGTCGAAAAACCCATATAAATCACCACAATCCAATGCCATCCATGCCCTCAATGATGTTTAAATTCAAGACACCCCACAGAAAGACTTGGTCCATGCACCACTGAGTACCCCTGGGCATAATGGATGAAAGCAAGGCAAAATGGGTGCAGGCCTGAGCGCACTGCCTGGCTTCAAAATGAGCCCTTGACCCCCAGCCACATGGCCAGGCCCTGCCTGGACCAGACCTCAAAATGGCCCCCACCCACATGGCCAGGCCCCAACAGCACCCAAAAAGTCGAAAAACACTCAAAAATCACCACAATCAAATGCCATCAATGCCCTCAATAATGTTAAAATTCAAGACACCCCACAGAAAGACTTGGTCCATGCACCACTGAGTACACCTGGGCATAATGGTTGAAAGCAAGGCAAACTGGATGCAGGCCTGAGCACACTGCCTGGCTTCAAAATGGCCCCTTGACCACCAGCAACATGGCCAGGCCCTGCCTGGACCAGGCCTCAAAAAGGCCCCCACCCACATGGCCAGGCCACATCAACATCCCCAAAACTCGAAAAACACACAGAAATCACCACAATCCAATGCCATCCATGCCCTCAATGATGTTTAAATTCAAGACACCCCACAGAAAGACTTGGTCCATGCACCACTGAGTACCCCTGGGCATAATGGATGAAAGCAAGGCAAAATGGGAGCAGGCCTGAGCACACTGCCTGGCTTCAAAATGAGCCCTTGACCCCCAGCCACATGGCCAGGCCCTGCCTGGACCAGACCTCAAAATGGCCCCCACCCACATGGCCAGGCCCCAACAGCACCCAAAAAGTCGAAAAACACTCAAAAATCACCACAATCAAATGCCATCAATGCCCTCAATAATGTTTAAATTCAAGACACCCCACAGAAAGACTTGGTCCATGCACCACTGAGTACACCTGGGCATAATGGTTGAAAGCAAGGCAAACTGGATGCAGGCCTGAGCACACTGCCTGGCTTCAAAATGGCCCCTTGACCCCCACCACATGGCCAGGCCCTGCCTGTACCAGGCCTTAAAATGGCACCCACCCACATGGCCAGGCCCCAACAACACTCCAAAAAGTCATAAAACACTCAAAAATCACCACAATCCCATGCCATCCATGCCCTAAATGATGTTTAAATTCAAGACACCCCACAGAAAGACTAGGCCCATGCACCACTGAGTACCCCTGGGCATAATGGTTGAAAGCAAGGCAAACTGGGTGCAGGCCTGAGCACACTGCCTGGCTTCAAAATGGACCATTGACCCCCAGCAACATGGCCAGGCCCTGCCTGGACCAGGCCTCAAAAAGGCCCCCACCCACATGGCCAGGCCACATCAACATCCCCAAAACTCGAAAAACACACAGAAATCACCATCAATCCAATGCCATCAATGCCCTCAATGATGTTTAAATTCAAGACACCCCACAGAAAGACTTGATCCATGCACCACTGAGTACCCCTGGGCATAATGGATGAAAGCAAGGCAAAGTGGGTGCAGGCCTGAGCACACTGCCTGCCTTCAAAATGGCACCCTGACCCCCACCACATGGCCAGGCTCTGCCTATACCAGGGCTCAAAATGGCCCCCACCCTCATGGCCAGGCCCCAACAACACCCCAAAAAGTCGAAAAACACATATAAATCACCACAATCCGATGCCATCTATGCCCTCAATGATGTTTAAATTCAAGACACCCCGCAGAAAGACTTGGTTAATGCACCACTGAGTATCCCTGGGCATAATGGATGAAAGCAAGGCAAAATGGGTGCAGGCCTGAGCACACTGCCTGGCTTCAAAATGAGCCCTTGACCCCCAGCCACATGGCCAGGCCCTCCCTGGATCAGCCCTCAAAATGGCCCCCATCCACATGGCCAGGCCACAACAACACCCCCAAAACTCGAAAAACACACAGAAAACACCACAATCCAATGCCATCCATGCCCTCAATGATGTTTAAATTCAAGACACCCCACGGAAAGAATAGGTCCATGCACCACTGAGTACCCCTGGGCATAATGGTTGAAAGCAAGGCAAACTGGGTGCAGGCCTGAGCACACTGCCTGGCTTCAAAATGGCCCCTTGACCCCCACCAGATGGCCAGGTCCTGCCTGTACCAGGCCTCAAAATGGCCCCCACCCACATGGCCAGGCCCCAACAACACCCCAAAAAGTCAAAAACACTTAAAAATCACCACAATCCCATGCCATCCATGCCCTCAATGATGTTTAAATTCAAGACACCCCACAGAAAGGCTAGGCCCATGCACCACTGAGTACCCCTGGGCATAATGGTTGAAAGCAAGGCAAACTGGGTGCAGGCCTGAGCACACTGCCTGGCTTCAAAATGGACCCTTGACCCCCAGCAACATGGCCAGGCCCTGCCTGGACCAGGCCTCAAAATGGCCCCCACCCACATGGCCAGGCCACAACAACACCCCCAAAACTAAAAAAACACACAGAAATCACCACAATCCAATGCCATCCATGCCCTCAATAATGTTTAAATTCAAGACACCCCACAGAAAACCTTGGTCCATGCACCACTGAGTACCCCTGGGCATAATGGATGAAAGCAAGGCAAACTGGGTGCAGGCCAGAGCACACTGCCTGCCTTCAAAATGGCCCCTTGACCCCCGCCACATGGCCAGGCCCTGCCTGTACCAGGGCTCAAAATGCCCCCCACCCACATGGCCAGGCCCCAACAACACCCCAAAAAGTCGAAAAACCCATATAAATCACCACAATCCAATGCCATCCATGCCCTCAATGATGTTTAAATTCAAGACACCCCACAGAAAGACTTGGTCCATGCACCACTGAGTACCCCTGGGCATAATGGATGAAAGCAAGGCAAAATGGGTGCAGGCCTGAGCGCACTGCCTGGCTTCAAAATGAGCCCTTGACCCCCAGCCACATGGCCAGGCCCTGCCTGGACCAGACCTCAAAATGGCCCCCACCCACATGGCCAGGCCCCAACAGCACCCAAAAAGTCGAAAAACACTCAAAAATCACCACAATCAAATGCCATCAATGCCCTCAATAATGTTAAAATTCAAGACACCCCACAGAAAGACTTGGTCCATGCACCACTGAGTACACCTGGGCATAATGGTTGAAAGCAAGGCAAACTGGATGCAGGCCTGAGCACACTGCCTGGCTTCAAAATGGCCCCTTGACCACCAGCAACATGGCCAGGCCCTGCCTGGACCAGGCCTCAAAAAGGCCCCCACCCACATGGCCAGGCCACATCAACATCCCCAAAACTCGAAAAACACACAGAAATCACCACAATCCAATGCCATCCATGCCCTCAATGATGTTTAAATTCAAGACACCCCACAGAAAGACTTGGTCCATGCACCACTGAGTACCCCTGGGCATAATGGATGAAAGCAAGGCAAAATGGGAGCAGGCCTGAGCACACTGCCTGGCTTCAAAATGAGCCCTTGACCCCCAGCCACATGGCCAGGCCCTGCCTGGACCAGACCTCAAAATGGCCCCCACCCACATGGCCAGGCCCCAACAGCACCCAAAAAGTCGAAAAACACTCAAAAATCACCACAATCAAATGCCATCAATGCCCTCAATAATGTTTAAATTCAAGACACCCCACAGAAAGACTTGGTCCATGCACCACTGAGTACACCTGGGCATAATGGTTGAAAGCAAGGCAAACTGGATGCAGGCCTGAGCACACTGCCTGGCTTCAAAATGGCCCCTTGACCCCCACCACATGGCCAGGCCCTGCCTGTACCAGGCCTTAAAATGGCACCCACCCACATGGCCAGGCCCCAACAACACTCCAAAAAGTCATAAAACACTCAAAAATCACCACAATCCCATGCCATCCATGCCCTAAATGATGTTTAAATTCAAGACACCCCACAGAAAGACTAGGCCCATGCACCACTGAGTACCCCTGGGCATAATGGTTGAAAGCAAGGCAAACTGGGTGCAGGCCTGAGCACACTGCCTGGCTTCAAAATGGACCATTGACCCCCAGCAACATGGCCAGGCCCTGCCTGGACCAGGCCTCAAAAAGGCCCCCACCCACATGGCCAGGCCACATCAACATCCCCAAAACTCGAAAAACACACAGAAATCACCACAATCCAATGCCATCAATGCCCTCAATGATGTTTAAATTCAAGACACCCCACAGAAAGACTTGATCCATGCACCACTGAGTACCCCTTGGGCATAATGGATGAAAGCAAGGCAAACTGGGTGCAGGTCTGAGCACACCGCCTGCCTTAAAATGGCCCCTTGACCCCCACCACATGGCCTGCCCTGCCTGTACCAGGGCTGTAAATGGCCCCCACCCACATGGCCAGGCCCCAACAACAGCCTAAAAAGTCGAAAAACACATATAAATCACCACAATCCAATGCCATCCATGCCCTCAATGATGTTTAAATTCAAAACACCCCACAGAAAGACTTGGTCCATGCACCACCGAGTACCCCTGGGCATAATGGATGAAAGCAAGGCAAACTGGGTGCAGGCCTGAGCACACTGCCTGCCTTCAAAATGGCCCCTTGACCCCCGCCACATGGCCAGGCCCTGTCTGTACCAGGGCTCAAAATGGCCCCCACCCACATGGCCAGGCCCCAACAACACCCCAAAAAGTAAAAAAACACATATAAATCACCACAATCCAATGCCATCCATGCCCTCAATGATGTTTAAATTCAAGACACCCCACAGAAAGACTTGGTCCATGCACCACTAAGTACCCCTGGGCATAATGGATGAAAGCAAGGCAAACTGGGTGCAGGCCTGAGCACACTGCCTGCCTTCAAAATGGCCCCCTGACCCCCACCACATGGCCAGGCTCTGCCTATACCAGGGCTCAAAATGGCCCCCACCCACATGGCCAGGCCCCAACAACACCCCAAAAAGTCGAAAAACACATATAAATCACCACAATCCGATGCCATCAATGCCCTCAATGATGTTTAAATTCAAGACACCCCGCAGAAAGACTTGGTTAATGCACCACTGAGTACCCCTGGGCATAATGGATGAAAGCAAGGCAAAATGGGTGCAGGCCTGAGCACACTGCCTGGCTTCAAAATGAGCCCTTGACCCCCAGCCACATGGCCAGGCCCTGCCTGGACCAGCCCTCAAAATGGCCCCCATCCACATGGCCAGGCCACAACAACACCCCCAAAACTCGAAAAACACACAGAAAACACCACAATCCAATGCCATCCATGCCCTCAATGATGTTTAAATTCAAGACACCCCACGGAAAGAATAGGTCCATACACCACTGAGTACCCCTTGGCATAATGGTTGAAAGCAAGGCAAACTGGGTGCAGGCCTGAGCACACTGCCTGGCTTCAAAATGGCCCCTTGACCCCCACCAGATGGCCAGGCCCTGCCTGTACCAGGCCTCAAAATGGCCCCCACCCACATGGCCAGGCCCCAACAACACCCCAAAAAATCAAAAACACTTAAAAATCACCACAATCCCATGCCATCCATGCCCTCAATGATGTTTAAATTCAAGACACCCCACAGAAAGGCTAGGCCCATTCACCACTGAGTACCCCTGGGCATAATGGTTGAAAGCAAGGCAAACTGGGTGCAGGCCTGAGTACACTGCCTGGCTTCAAAATGGACCCTTGACCCCCAGCAACATGGCCAGGCCCTGCCTGGACCAGGCCTCAAAATGGCTCCCACCCACATGGCCAGGCCACAACAACACCCCCAAAACTCAAAAAACACACAGAAATCACCACAATCCAATGCCATCCATGCCCTCAATAATGTTTAAATTCAAGACACCCCACGGAAAGAATAGGTCCATGCACTACTGAGTACCCCTGGGCATAATGGTTGAAAGCAAGGCAAACTGGGTGCAGGCCTGAGCACACTGCCTGGCTTCAAAATGGCCCCTTGACACCCACCACATGGCCAGGCCCTGCCTGTACCAGGCCTCAAAATGGCCCCCACCCACATGGCCAGGCCCCAACAACACCCCCAAAAAATAAAAAACACACAGAAAACACCACAAGCCCATGCCATCCATGCCCTCAATGATGTTTAAATTCAAGACACCCCACAGAAAGACTTGGTCCATGCACCACTGAGTACCCCTGGGCATAATGGATGAAAGCAAGGCAAACTGGGTGCAGGCCAGAGCACACTGCCTGCCTTCAAAATGGCCCCTTGACCCCCGCCACATGGCCAGGCCCTGCCTGTACCAGGGCTCAAAATGCCCCCCACCCACATGGCCAGGCCCCAACAACACCCCAAAAAGTCAAAAAACCCATATAAATCACCACAATCCAATGCCATCCATGCCCTCAATGATGTTTACATTCAAGACACCCCGCAGAAAGACTTGGTTAATGCACCACTGAGTACCCCTGGGCATAATGGATGAAAGCAAGGCAAAATGGGTGCAGGCCTGAGCACACTGCCTGGCTTCAAAATGAGCCCTTGACCCCCAGCCACATGGCCAGGCCCTGCCTGGACCAGCCCTCAAAATGGCCCCCATCCACATGGCCAGGCCACAACAACACCCCCAAAACTCGAAAAACACACAGAAAACACCACAATCCAATGCCATCCATGCCCTCAATGATGTTTAAATTCAAGACACCCCACGGAAAGAATAGGTCCATACACCACTGAGTACCCCTGGGCATAATGGTTGAAAGCAAGGCAAACTGGGTGCAGGCCTGAGCACACTGCCTGGCTTCAAAATGGCCCCTTGACCCCCACCAGATGGCCAGGCCCTGCCTGTACCAGGCCTCAAAATGGCCCCCACCCACATGGCCAGGCCCCAACAACACCCCAAAAAGTCAAAAACACTTAAAAATCACCACAATCCCATGCCATCCATGCCCTCAATGATGTTTAAATTCAAGACACCCCACAGAAAGGCTAGGCCCATGCACCACTGAGTACTCCTGGGCATAATGGTTGAAAGCAAGGCAAACTGGGTGCAGGCCTGAGTACACTGCCTGGCTTCAAAATGGACCCTTGACCCCCAGCAACATGGCCAGGCCCTGCCTGGACCAGGCCTCAAAATGGCCCCCACCCACATGGCCAGGCCACAACAACACCCCCAAAACTCAAAAAACACACAGAAATCACCACAATTCAATGCCATCCATGCCCTCAATAATGTTTAAATTCAAGACACCCCACGGACAGAATAGGTCCATGCACTACTGAGTACCCCTGGGCATAATGGTTGAAAGCAAGGCAAACTGGGTGCAGGCCTGAGCACACTGCCTGGCTTCAAAATGGCCCCTTGACACCCAGCCACATGGCCAGGCCCTGCCTGTACAAGGCCTCAAAATGGCCCCCACCCACATGGCCAGGCCCCAACAACACCCCCAAAAAATAAAAAACACACAGAAAACACCACAAGCCCATGCCATCCATGCCCTCAATGATGTTTAAATTCAAGACACCCCACAGAAAACCTTGGTCCATGCACCACTGAGTACCCCTGGGCATAATGGATGAAAGCAAGGCAAACTGGGTGCAGGCCAGAGCACACTGCCTGCCTTCAAAATGGCCCCTTGACCCCCGCCACATGGCCAGGCCCTGCCTGTACCAGGGCTCAAAATGCCCCCCACCCACATGGCCAGGCCCCAACAACACCCCAAAAAGTAAAAAAACCCATATAAATCACCACAATCCAATGCCATCCATGCCCTCAATGATGTTTACATTCAAGACACCCCACAGAAAGACTTGGTCCATGCACCACTGAGTACCCCTGGGCATAATGGATGAAAGCAAGGCAAAATGGGTGCAGGCCTGAGCACACTGCCTGGCTTCAAAATGAGCCCTTGACATCAAGCAACATGGCCAGGCCCTGCCTGGACCAGACCTCAAAATGGTCCCCACCCACATGGCCAGGCCCCAACAGCACCCAAAAAGTAAAAAAACACTCAAAAATCACCACAATCAAATGCCATCAATGCCCTCAATAATGTTTAAATTCAAGACACCCCACAGAAAGACTTGGTCCATGCACCACTGAGTACACCTGGGCATAATGGTTGAAAGCAAGGCAAACTGGATGCAGGCCTGAGCACACTGCCTGGCTTCAAAATGGCCCCTTGACCCCCAGCAACATGGCCAGGCCCTGCCTGGACCAGGCCTCAAAAAGGCCCCCACCCACATGGCCAGGCCACATCAACATCCCCAAAACTCGAAAAACACACAGAAATCACCACAATCCAATGCCATCCATGCCCTCAATGATGTTTAAATTCAAGACACCCCACAGAAAGACTTGGTCCATGCACCACTGAGTACCCCTGGGAATAATGGATGAAAGCAAGGCAAAATGGGAGCAGGCCTGAGCACACTGCCTGGCTTCAAAATGAGCCCTTGACCCCCAGCCACATGGCCAGGCCCTGCCTGGACCAGACCTCAAAATGGCCCCCACCCACATGGCCAGGCCCCAACAGCACCCAAAAAGTCGAAAAACACTCAAAAATCACCACAATCAAATGCCATCAATGCCCTCAATAATGTTTAAATTCAAGACACCCCACAGAAAGACTTGGTCCATGCACCACTGAGTACACCTGGGCATAATGGTTGAAAGCAAGGCAAACAGGATGCAGGCCTGAGCACACTGCCTGGCTTCAAAATGGCCCCTTGACCCCCACCACATGGCCAGGCCCTGCCTGTACCAGGCCTCAAAATGGCACCCACCCACATGGCCAGGCCTCAACAACACTCCAAAAAGTCATAAAACACTCATAAATCACCACAATCCCATGCCATCCATGCCCTCAATGATGTTTAAATTCAAGACACCCCACAGAAAACCTTGGTCCATGCACCACTGAGTACCCCTGGGCATAATGGATGAAAGCAAGGCAAACTGGGTGCAGGCCAGAGCACACTGCCTGCCTTCAAAATGGCCCCTTGACCCCCAGCCACATGGCCAGGCCCTGCCTGTACCAGGGCTCAAAATGCCCCCCACCCACATGGCCAGGCCCCAACAGCACCCAAAAAGTCGAAAAACACTCAAAAATCACCACAATCAAATGCCATCAATGCCCTCAATATTGTTTAAATTCAAGACACCCCACAGAAAGACTTGGTCCATGCACCACTGAGTACACCTGGGCATAATGGTTGAAAGCAAGGCAAACTGGGTGCAGGCCTGAGCACACTGCCTGGCTTCAAAATGGACCCTTGACCCCCAGCAACATGGCCAGGCCCTGCCTGGACCAGGCCTCAAAAAGGCCCCCACCCACATGGCCAGGCCACATCAACATCCCCAAAACTCGAAAAACACACAGAAATCACCACAATCCAATGCCATCAATGCCCTCAATGATGTTTAAATTCAAGACACCCCACAGAAAGACTTGATCCATGCACCACTGAGTACCCCTTGGGCATAATGGATGAAAGCAAGGCAAACTGGGTGCAGGTCTGAGCACACCGCCTGCCTTAAAATGGCCCCTTGACCCCCACCACATGGCCTGCCCTGCCTGTACCAGGCCTCAAAATGGCCCCCACCCACATGGCCAGGCCCCAACAACACCCCCAAAAAATAAAAAACACACAGAAAACACCACAAGCCCATGCCATCCATGCCCTCAATGATGTTTAAATTCAAGACACCCCACAGAAAACCTTGGTCCATGCACCACTGAGTACCCCTGGGCATAATGGATGAAAGCAAGGCAAACTGGGTGCAGGCCAGAGCACACTGCCTGCCTTCAAAATGGCCCCTTGACCCCCAGCCACATGGCCAGGCCCTGCCTGTACCAGGGCTCAAAATGCCCCCCACCCACATGGCCAGGCCCCAACAGCACCCAAAAAGTCCAAAAACACTCAAAAATCACCACAATCAAATGCCATCAATGCCCTCAATAATGTTTAAATTCAAGACACCCCACAGAAAGACTTGGTCCATGCACCACTGAGTACACCTGGGCATAATGGTTGATAGCAAGGCAAACTGGATGCAGGCCTGAGCACACTGCCTGGCTTCAAAATGGCCCCTTGACCCCCAGCAACATGGCCAGGCCCTGCCTGGACCAGGCCTCAAAAAGGCCCCCACCCACATGGCCAGGCCACATCAACATCCCCAAAACTCGAAAAACACACAGAAATCACCACAATCCAATGCCATCCATGCCCTCAATGATGTTTAAATTCAAGACACCCCACAGAAAGACTTGGTCCATGCACCACTAAGTACCCCTGGGCATAATGGATGAAAGCAAGACAAACTGGGTGCAGGCCTGAGCACACTGCCTGCCTTCAAAATGGCCCCCTGACCCCCACCACATGGCCAGGCTCTGCCTATACCAGGGCTCAAAATGGCCCCACCCACATGGCCAGGCCCCAACAACACCCCAAAAAGTCGAAAAACACATATAAATCACCACAATCCGATGCCATCTATGCCCTCAATGATGTTTAAATTCAAGACACCCCGCAGAAAGACTTGGTTAATGCACCACTGAGTACCCCTGGGCATAATGGATGAAAGCAAGGCAAAATGGGTGCAGGCCTGAGCACACTGCCTGGCTTCAAAATGAGCCCTTGACCCCCAGCCACATGGCCAGGCCCTGCCTGGACCAGCCCTCAAAATGGCCCCCATCCACATGGCCAGGCCACAACAACACCCCCAAAACTCGAAAAACACACAGAAAACACCACAATCCATTGCCATCCATGCCCTCAATGATGTTTAAATTCAAGACACCCCACGGAAAGAATAGGTCCATGCACCACTGAGTACCCCTGGGCATAATGGTTGAAAGCAAGGCAAACTGGGTGCAGGCCTGAGCACACTGCCTGGCTTCAAAATGGACCCTTGACCCCCACCACATGGCCAGGCCCTGCCTGTACCAGGCCTCAAAATGGCACCCACCCACATGGCCAGGCCCCAACAACAGCCTAAAAAGTCGAAAAACACATATAAATCACCACAATCCAATGCCATCCATGCCCTCAATGATGTTTAAATTCAAGACACCCCACAGAAAGACTTGGTCCATGCACCACTGAGTAACCCTGGGCATAATGGTTGAAAGGAAGGCAAACTGGGTGCAGGCCTGAGCACACTGCCTGGCTTCAAAATGGACCCTTGACCCCCAGCAACATGGCCAGGCCCTGCCTGGACCAGGCCTCAAAAAGGCACCCACCCACATGGCCAGGCCACAACAACACCCCCAAAACTCGAAAAACACACAGAAATCACCACAATCCAATGCCATCAATGCCCTCAATGATGTTTAAATTCAAGACACCCCACAGAAAGACTTGATCCATGCACCACTGAGTACCCCTTGGGCATAATGGATGAAAGCAAGGCAAACTGGGTGCAGGTCTGAGCACACCGCCTGCCTTAAAATGGCCCCTTGACCCCCACCACATGGCCTGCCCTGCCTGTACCAGGCCTCAAAATGGCCCCCACCCACATGGCCAGGCCCCAACAACACCCCCAAAAAATAAAAAACACACAGAAAACACCACAAGCCCATGCCATCCATGCCCTCAATGATGTTTAAATTCAAGACACCCCACAGAAAACCTTGGTCCATGCACCACTGAGTACCCCTGGGCATAATGGATGAAAGCAAGGCAAACTGGGTGCAGGCCAGAGCACACTGCCTGCCTTCAAAATGGCCCCTTGACCCCCAGCCACATGGCCAGGCCCTGCCTGTACCAGGGCTCAAAATGCCCCCCACCCACATGGCCAGGCCCCAACAGCACCCAAAAAGTCGAAAAACACTCAAAAATCACCACAATCAAATGCCATCAATGCCCTCAATAATGTTTAAATTCAAGACACCCCACAGAAAGACTTGGTCCATGCACCACTGAGTACACCTGGGCATAATGGTTGATAGCAAGGCAAACTGGATGCAGGCCTGAGCACACTGCCTGGCTTCAAAATGGCCCCTTGACCCCCAGCAACATGGCCAGGCCCTGCCTGGACCAGGCCTCAAAAAGGCCCCCACCCACATGGCCAGGCCACATCAACATCCCCAAAACTCGAAAAACACACAGAAATCACCACAATCCAATGCCATCCATGCCCTCAATGATGTTTAAATTCAAGACACCCCACAGAAAGACTTGGTCCATGCACCACTAAGTACCCCTGGGCATAATGGATGAAAGCAAGACAAACTGGGTGCAGGCCTGAGCACACTGCCTGCCTTCAAAATGGCCCCCTGACCCCCACCACATGGCCAGGCTCTGCCTATACCAGGGCTCAAAATGGCCCCACCCACATGGCCAGGCCCCAACAACACCCCAAAAAGTCGAAAAACACATATAAATCACCACAATCCGATGCCATCTATGCCCTCAATGATGTTTAAATTCAAGACACCCCGCAGAAAGACTTGGTTAATGCACCACTGAGTACCCCTGGGCATAATGGATGAAAGCAAGGCAAAATGGGTGCAGGCCTGAGCACACTGCCTGGCTTCAAAATGAGCCCTTGACCCCCAGCCACATGGCCAGGCCCTGCCTGGACCAGCCCTCAAAATGGCCCCCATCCACATGGCCAGGCCACAACAACACCCCCAAAACTCGAAAAACACACAGAAAACACCACAATCCATTGCCATCCATGCCCTCAATGATGTTTAAATTCAAGACACCCCACGGAAAGAATAGGTCCATGCACCACTGAGTACCCCTGGGCATAATGGTTGAAAGCAAGGCAAACTGGGTGCAGGCCTGAGCACACTGCCTGGCTTCAAAATGGACCCTTGACCCCCACCACATGGCCAGGCCCTGCCTGAACCAGGCCTCAAAATGGCACCCACCCACATGGCCAGGCCCCAACAACAGCCTAAAAAGTCGAAAAACACATATAAATCACCACAATCCAATGCCATCCATGCCCTCAATGATGTTTAAATTCAAGACACCCCACAGAAAGACTTGGTCCATGCACCACTGAGTACCCCTGGGCATAATGGTTGAAAGGAAGGCAAACTGGGTGCAGGCCTGAGCACACTGCCTGGCTTCAAAATGGACCCTTGACCCCCAGCAACATGGCCAGGCCCTGCCTGGACCAGGCCTCAAAATGGCCCCCACCCACATGGCCAGGCCACAACAACACCCCCAAAACTCAAAAAACACACAGAAATCACCACAATCCAATGCCATCCATGCCCTCAATAATGTTTAAATTCAAGACACCCCACGGAATGAATAGGTCCATGCACTACTGAGTACCCCTGGGCATAATGGTTGAAAGCAAGGCAAACTGGGTGCAGGCCTGAGCACACTGCCTGGCTTAAAAATGGCCCCTTGACCCCCACCACATGGCCAGGCCCTGCCTGTACCAGGCCTCAAAATGGCCCCCACCCACATGGCCAGGCCCCAACAACACCCCCAAAAAGTAAAAAAAAACACAGAAAACACCACAAGCCCATGCCATCCATGCCCTCAATGATGTTTAAATTCAAGACACCCCACAGAAAACCTTGGTCCATGCACCACTGAGTACCCCTGGGCATAATGGATGAAAGCAAGGCAAACTGGGTGCAGGCCAGAGCACACTGCCTGCCTTCAAAATGGCCCCTTGACCCCCGCCACATGGCCAGGCCCTGCCTGTACCAGGGCTCAAAATGCCCCCCACCCACATGGCCAGGCCCCAACAACACCCCAAAAAGTCGAAAAACCCATATAAATCACCACAATCCAATGCAATCCATACCCTCAATGATGTTTAAATTCAAGACACCCCACAGAAAGACTTGGTCCATGCACCACTGAGTACCCCTGGGCATAATGGATGAAAGCAAGGCAAAATGGGTGCAGGCCTGAGCACACTGCCTGGCTTCAAAACGAGCCCTTGACCCCCAGCCACATGGCCAGGCCCTGCCTGGACCAGACCTCAAAATGGCCCCCACCCACATGGCCAGGCCCCAACAGCACCCAAAAAGTCGAAAAACACTCAAAAATCACCACAATCAAATGCCATCAATGCCCTCAATAATGTTTAAATTCAAGACACCCCACAGAAAGACTTGGTCCATGCACCACTGAGTACACCTGGGCATAATAGTTGAAAGCAAGGCAAACTGGATGCAGGCCTGAGCACACTGCCTGGCTTCAAAATGGCCCCTTGACCCCCACCACATGGCCAGGCCCTGCCTGTACCAGGCCTCAAAATGGCACCCACCCACATGGCCAGGCCCCAACAACACTCCAAAAAGTCAAAAAGCACTCAAAAATCACCACAATCCTATGCCATCCATGCCCTAAATGATGTTTAAATTCAAGACACCCCATAGAAAGACTAGGCCCATGCACCACTGAGTACCCCTGGGCATAATGTTTGAAAGCAAGGCAAACTGGGTGCAGGCCTGAGCACACTGCCTGGCTTCAAAATGGACCCTTGACCCCCAGCAACATGGCCAGGCCCTGCCTGGACCAGGCCTCAAAAAGGCCCCCACCCACATGGCCAGGCCACATCAACATCCCCAAAACTCGAAAAACACACAGAAATCACCACAATCCAATGCCATCAATGCCCTCAATGATGTTTAAATTCAAGACACCCCACAGAAAGACTTGGTTAATGCACCACTGAGTACCCCTGGGCATAATGGATGAAAGCAAGGCAAAATGGGTGCAGGCCTGAGCACACTGCCTGGCTTCAAAATGAGCCCTTGACCCCAAGCCACATGGCCAGGCCCTGCCTGGACCAGCCCTCAAAATGGCCCCCATCCACATGGCTAGGCCACAACAACACTCCCAAAACTCGAAAAACACATATAAATCACCACAATCCAATGCCATCCATGCCCTCAATGATGTTTAAATTCAAGACACCCCACACAAAGACTTGGTCCATGCACCACTAAGTACCCCTGGGCATAATGGATGAAAGCAAGGCAAACTGGGTGCAGGCCTGAGCACACTGCCTGCCTTCAAAATGGCCCCCTGACCCCCACCACATGGCCAGGCTCTGCCTATACCAGGGCTCAAAATGGCCCCCACCCACATGGCCAGGCCCCAACAACTCCCCAAAAAGTCGAAAAACACATATAAATCACCACAATCCGATGCCATCTATGCCCTCAATGATGTTTAAATTCAAGACACCCCGCAGAAAGACTTGGTTAATGCACCACTGAGTACCCCTGGGCATAATGGATGAAAGCAAGGCAAAATGGGTGCAGGCCTGAGCACACTGCCTGGCTTCAAAATGAGCCCTTGACCCCCAGCCACATGGCCAGGCCCTGCCTGGACCAGCCCTCAAAATGGCCCCCATCCACATGGCCAGGCCACAACAACACCCCCAAAACTCGAAAATTACACAGAAAACACCACAATCCAATGCCATCCATGCCCTCAATGATGTTTAAATTCAAGACACCCCACGGAAAGAATAGGTCCATGCACCACTGAGTACCCCTGGGCATAATGGTTGAAAGCAAGGCAAACTGGGTGCAGGCCTGAGCACACTGCCTGGCTTCAAAATGGCCCCTTGACCCCCACCACATGGCCAGGCCCTGCCTGGACCAGGCCTCAAAATGGCCCCCACCCACATGGCCAGGCCCCAACAACACCCCAAAAAGTCAAAAACACTTAAAAATCACCACAATCCCATGCCATCCATGCCCTCAATGATGTTTAAATTCAAGACACCCCACAGAAAGGCTAGGCCCATGCACCACTGAGTACCCCTGGGCATAATGGTTGAAAGCAAGGCAAACTGGGTGCAGGCCTGAGCACACTGCCTGGCTTCAAAATGGACCCTTGACCCCCAGCAACATGGCCAGGCCCTGTCTGGACCAGGCCTCAAAATGGCCCCCACCCACATGGCCAGGCCACAACAACACCCCCAAAACTCAAAAAACACACAGAAATCACCACAATCCAATGCCATCCATGCCCTCAATAATGTTTAAATTCAAGACACCCCACGGAAAGAATAGGTCCATGCACTACTGAGTACCCTTGGGCATAATGGTTGAAAGCGAGGCAAACTGGGTGCAGGCCTGAGCACACTGCCTGGCTTCAAAATGGCCCCTTGACACCCACCACATGGCCAGGCCCTGCCTGTACCAGGACTCAAAATGGCCCCCACCCACATGGCCAGGCCCCAACAACACCCCAAAATGTAAAAAAACACTCAAAAAACACCACAAGCCCATGCCATCCATGCCCTCAATGATGTTTAAATTCAAGACACCCCACAAAAAGGCTAGGTCCATGCACCACTGAGTACCCCTGGGCATAATGGTTGGAAGCAAGGCTAACTGGGTGCAGGCCTGAGCACACTGCCTGGCTTCAAAATGGACCCTTGACCCCCAGCAACATGTCCAGGCCCTGCCTGGACCAGGCCTCAAAATGGCCCCACCCACATGGCCAGGTCACAACAACACCCCCAAAACTCAAAAAACACACAGAAATCACCACAATCCAATGCCATCCATGCTCTCAATGATGTTTAAATTCAAGACACCCCACTGAAAGACTTGGTCCATGCACCACTCACTACCCCTGGGCCTACTGGCTAGTGAGGCTTTACAGGCACCCCAAAATTAAAAACAAAATCAACATATAACAGTGAGCTAAAATTCCATGACATAAATGAGAAGTACGTTAAAAAAATTACAGAAACAGTTGTATCATGCACCCATGACTAACCCTTTCAACTGGATACTGTGGCTATCCACCACAATATATATTTTGTTAAAGTTGTGAAAAAAGTTTTAGAACTGGCGTTGCCTCAAATGCAATGCCCCAAACAAACAACACCAACTTACTTGTAAAATCTTAAGTCCAAAAGTGATCCAAACTCCAAAGTCCAAAAAGTCCTCAAATACAAATATCCAGCAGCAGCCACAAAAAGTAGTACTTCCAGCTCCACAGCCAAATGAAAAGTGACCAGGACATGGACAAAGCACTGGAAGGAGGCTGCTGGACAGGAACAGGAAGTTGGAGACTCTGGGGCACTTCCTTCCTCCCACCCCACCCCAAAAAGTGGACTCCTGCACCACAAAGTGCAGCCAAATGTCAATCTGAGGAGTTATTCTGATCAAAATCATCATTTTCACAAGGTTTATGCTTCCTTCGGTGGATTTCTTGTGCAGAATTGCAATTTTTGCAATTTCGGGAACGCGAGCTGTTCAAATCTCCCGCCGGAAGTCAGCTGCGCGCCGCATCTACATGTTCGGCATTGTTTACTCCCGCGATGCGTGATCGCGGGCCTTTATGACGTACTCGCGTTGTCAAACTCTCGCTCTGCAAGATGGCAAGCCGCGATAACGTAATTGGGTTCGAAAAACACTCGCGCGATCACGCAGCAAGATCGAAAATGGAGCAGCACACGCAAAACCGGGAGAAAAACAACTCGGCGGACTCAGAGTCAACGCCGTGCGCGCGATATTGTATTTTTCAAGCGCGACCAAGCAAAATAATTCGTAGCTTGCGGATTATTGGGCAAATTCGCGCGATTCGCGGATCGCGAAATCGTCAAAAATCTGCTAATTCGCCCGCGAAACGGATTTTACGCCCACGCTTACCTATCATCCATTCTCTCTTTGAAATAACAACGTACTTCAGGAGTTTGCATAATAAGCTAGCAGCATTATCAGATGTCTTAGTGTCAGTATTTCAGCAAAGGTTTGTTGCCAGAAGAGACGCCACATGTCATACAAATACTGCCATGTGCCTCATGAAATGAGCACAAATGTTAAGAGACCCCATGGCAATGTTTTAGAAGCTGAAATATCATGTGATCGGATTCATTGGCAATATATTTCAGAGACAATGCAAAGGGTGAATAGTCCCATATTATTTGTAACATGGGATCAAAACACCCACTCAGTCCCCTCTGTTGGAATCCTTAAAAATGGAAACTCACCAACCTTAATAAAAATTCAGAGAGGCAGATGTCAGAGAAGGCTCCTGCGATATATTTTCTATCTATGGAGCCTTTATAGCAGGGGACTTTGTGCCTAATGTTATTTGTGCAGGAATCAGATTAATGTAATATTTTAAGCAGATGACTTAGCAATATACACTCCAGACACAGAATCATCTATTAAAAGATGAAATCACATAGCATCTACTTTTAATAATGTGCCCAGCTACAATCCGAATCAAGGGAAAAGACAGGTACTGTTTACTTCTCTCCTCAACAGACTCCTGAGTAGTTTCAGAAACTAGATGTCAGGATGTGAGATTAACAAACACGTCTCAGCTTGCATTCCAAGGTAACTATGAGCAAATATATGCTGACCTAGCAGAGCTCTTACGCAAAATGGAATCATGTACCAATATATTTCACAGAGAAATGCACTTTTACCTAAATTATTAGATTCATTTGAAACCTTACTTCTTTATACACCAGCAACCAACTTTACAAAAGTTCATACATTGATACGTAACTTCATACACATTAATACGTCACCTAGAAGACCAATTAAATATCTATTCTGGGAGAATGGGGGCGAAGTAGAAAAATCTGTATTATTTATTAGAAAATGTCAGCCATTTCTAATAAATAATTTTTTGTTCCCTTGATCGACACTACAACTTTTTTTTAAAGAAGAGACTCCTTGGTAATTAAAAGAGGTCAAGTTTAAATCCCTAGAGGTCTTTTATCATGCTTGTTCTGTTCTACATACATTTTTGAAACTATGCATAAAAACAGCAACCATACCATGGACACATATTGACTACCAGAAATATTTATTAATGCCTTAATAAAACCCTGCAAGAGAAACAGACATGACAATTGTGAAATCTATCTGAAGGGTGCCAAAATAAACCCTTCAAGATTATTTAGACACAGATAGCACTGATGCCACCCAATGAAAAAAGATTTACCAAGACTTAGTGATTATGAAGTCTTTCTTCCGCTATGGCAGACCCCGCCTGCGAGTATCCTCAGCTGATCATCGCCCCGCCCGGTACCTGGAAGTCCGACCGTTGACCGAGATGCTTGGCTCCGCGGCATTTGAGAGATTTGGAGAGCGTATTTCTTCGCCGTTTTCCCGGCAGTTGTTGCTTGTTTTACCGCTTGGGCGGTGAAAGGAAAAGAGCGGTTAAGCCAGGAAGAGGTGCTGCTTCGGTCCCGCTGGGCTCTCTTTGGATGGTTTAAGGCTCAATGAAAGCTTGGTGCTGGAGTGGAGCCAGCGGACGAACTTCGATTGGGATAATTGGGGGCGGCAAGGGGGAGAGGTGTGTGAGCTGCTCCGGACCTGCCTGCCTGGCTGGATATTTGGCCCCCGCTTCTGCACCAGTGCTTAATTTGAGCAAGTGCTTTCAGGTGCTCAGCACCTGCACTTCTTTCACAGGGCCGGGGCTACAATTTCTGAACTGGCAGGTGGTGGTCTCAATATTAATTGTTCAATTCAAAATAAAAAGAATAACATACATTGCATGGTGACTGGCTGGTAAATGTTCTTAGGCAGGTTGGCATACACCTGTCCAGGCAGGCATGATTGTGTATTACCACGTTAGTGATGATGTCATCACACTGATCACAAATCCAAGAAGTCATCGACAAACTATGGCTTGCATTCTATTCCCCTAGTCTGCTGCACCCCGCCACTGCTTGAGCCTAAACCTCCCATTGAATATTTGTAGCTGGGGGCTGGCTCATGACGAAGATGAGGCAAGGAGGCTGCAAGAGCGCATTTGGAATTTGGGAGTGAGGGCTCTTGAGGAAGAATAAATTAAAGTAAGTGTGGCTTTCCACTTGTTGCGTAGCCAGAATAGCATATCCGGCAGCCCTACATTGCTGCTATCCTCAATGTGCTTGATGTGGCTGTGGCCCAACAC
Source organism: Lissotriton helveticus (assembly GCF_964261635.1). Classification (NCBI taxonomy): domain Eukaryota; kingdom Metazoa; phylum Chordata; class Amphibia; order Caudata; family Salamandridae; genus Lissotriton; species Lissotriton helveticus. The sequence continues at coordinate 1,463,188,656 of NC_136061.1, read as the reverse complement.
AACTTTTGTGCGCCATAGCGTCACCAGTAGAATCTGTGCGCTGCACCCCAGCATGGTAATTGCTGAGCCTGAGTGACTCCAGTAGACACCACAGCCATACTTACCGGAATTGGCATCATTACTGCTGGGGACAATGCCTGTGCTGTAGCAGGCAGGATCACAGCAAGCTGAGCAGTGGATGCCGATGCCATCGACATCCCTGGACCTACTAATTACAGGCAGCACTAGCAGTGACATGACCTGCTGTGCTCAAGCAGCCGCCTGTTCTGCAATAAACCCAGTCATACCACACAGATTAATATATTCAAAAAAGCATTTTCATTTTGTTTTTGTACTCAGTGTAGGTAAGAAAGTAAAACACGTCATCTTCCGCTTCATTAGGAATGACAACAGGAAAAAGCAGAGTTCAAAATAGCAGGGACATGTACAGGTTGACGACAGGGGTCACAGGCTGCCGCAGTGTTATAGATGAGAGAAAGCAAGAATAAAAAGGAGAAGAAACAACAAGAGAGGAGAGAGATAAAATGGAGCAAAGTAGAGGAAAAGGAGGAGAGCAAATCAGATAGAATGAGAAAGCAGCCATGATGTGAAGAAGAGAGCATTAAGAAGAGAGAAGATAGAATGAATGGATGTGGAGTACAGGACAGAGGAAAAAAAGCAGACAAATGATAAAATGGAGACACAGCTAATTACTGCTAGAGAGTGATAGTAGAGAGCCAAGATCGCGGAGAGAGAGAGCAGAGCATGGATAAAAGTGAAGAGAAAAAAAGGCAGGGCTAAAATGAATAGAGGGCAAATCAGAAATACAGGGTGTGACAAAGGTGATAGAAAACAATTAGAGAGGTGAGAGGATAGACTCTTAGAGCAAAGACTTAGGGACAGACAACAGAACAAGGTTAGAAGATAGAGACTGAGGCAGTGAGAGTGTTGAAAGTGGGGCTCACCGGAGGAAGACGTGAGCGGTGACCTCCGTGGCAAAAGTTTCAGCACCTACACTTCTTTTTTTTACAAATTAAGCACTGTTCTGCACCTCTTCAGTTACCTGGATTGCTGGTAGTGTTACCAAGAGCGCTGATGCTAATGCTTGGAGGGGGTTAAAGCAGGTCAAAGAGGCTGCCCCATGATTCTGGTTGCTTGGAAAAACAAGCATTGAAAATGCAATAGGCCTCACATTTATTGAGTTAGAGTTTTGGGCGCTGTAAATGGGAATGTATTTTACCTATGTGTCATGGAGTTGTATGTATGTGGTGTGTAGTGGAATTATGTGTGTTGTATTGGGATAGTTAATTGTGGAGCAGTATGACCAAGTAAGGAGAGTGAGGAGAAGAGCAGCAGGAGGTACAAGTAAGAAGAGTGAGGAGAAAAGTAGTGTGAGGCACAAGGAAGGAGAGTGGGGAGAAGAGCAGCAGGAGGTACAAGGATGCAGTGATAAGAGCAGCAGGAGGCACAATGATGGAAAGTGAGGAGAAGAGCAGCGTGAGGCACAAGGATGAAGAGTGAGGAGAAGAGCACCACGAGGCATCAGGAAGGACATTGAGGAGGAAAAGAGCAGCATGAGGCAAAAGGAAGGAGAGGGATGAGAAGAGGAGCCGAAGGTACAAAGAAGAAGAGTGAGGCAAAGAACCACATGAGGCACAAGGAAGGAGAGCGAGGAGAAGAGCAGCAGGAGGTACAAGGAAGGAGAGCGAGGAGACGAGCAGCAGGAGGCACAATGAAGGAAAGTGAGGAGGAGAGCAGCTGGAGGCACAAGAAAGGGGAGCGAGGAGAAGAGCAGCAGGAGGTACAAGGAAGGAGAGGGAGAAGAGCCGCAGGAGGTACAGGAAAAAAAGAGCGAGGGGAAGAGCAGCAGGAGGCACAACAGAGGAGTGAGGAAAACAGCAGTGTGAGGCATGAGGAAGGAGAGGGAGGAAAAGAGCAGCGTGAGGCACAAGGAAGGAGAGAGAGGAGAACAGCAGCATGAGGCATGAGGAAGGAGAGTGAGAAGAGTAGCTGGAGGCACAAGGAAGGAGAGTGAGGAGGAGAGTAGCGTAAGGCACAAGGAAGGAGATTGAGGCAGAGTGCCGCAACGTGAGGCACAAGGAAGGAGAGTGAGGAGGAGAAGAGCAGCGTGAGGTGGGGTTTTGTTAATTGTTCCAGATAATAACGAGAATGGCTTAATAATAATGCAGACAAGTGAGTAGGGAAGAAGGCATTGACACACAAGAAAGAAACTCAGCTGGTGCTAAAAACGAGATGCTAAATGAAGTTAGGGATTATGAAACAGTAAGCAGAAGTTAGGAGAGGAGGGGGCAAGTAAGCAAAACTAAAACCGGAGTAGAGCAGCTAGGGCAACAGAAGAGGAACTGCAAACATACATTGGTGGCACTGAGGCACACAGTTCTATTTTTATTGTAGTAATGTCTGTAAATGACTAAACAGAGAAATATACTTAGACTGGGGCAGAACACACAGAAAGACACCTAATTAAAAGTACTTCCTATCAGCGAATCAGATAACCAAAAATTAGCTAAGTTATTTTACAAACCCACATTTGTTTTAAAGAATAAGGGTGTGTGAGTACGTCAACAGAATCCCGTGGCAGGGTTCTGGAGAGTGGGGTGGTTAATAAAGCAAACAATTTTAACATTTTAAGGCACAGAAAACATTTTAAAGTCAGAAACACAAACAGAAAGGCCCACAAATTGAAGAACAAATAAACCAAAATTATGTGTAAATTTCCATAGATTATAATGAGCTGGAAACCGTTCATTTCTTTTTGGGTATTGCAGTAGCGCCAAGGATAAGGGTGCAGGCTGCCACCTCCCAGCTGATATCTGGTCTATAAACTCAAACTTCCCTATTACCCCTCCCACCTCTCACAGCCGTGTGGGGGGCGTGTGGGTGTGGAGCAGTAAATATTTGCTAATACCTTTAATTGTGGATGCTTAGTTGTGAAAACTTTAGCAGGGCTGGATATTTTCACTACATTAAATGCCACCTAGAGGCATTAAAAACCACCTAATCCCTGGGAAATGGCTGACTGCGGTGGACTAGGGATTGCATTTTCTGGTACAACTCTGCCTGCAAAAAGGCTAAGATGGAGATAATAACAGCATTAAAAGCAGGCACAGATAGGGGCAAGGTCGCCGTGTTGCGGCGGGAATATAAGGAGATAATGGCACGGGCAAAGTCGGAATGGGACTGGGACAGATGGCAGGATCTCTCTCTTGCCCTAGAATCAAGGGACTCCAGGAGATTCTGGTCCCTGGTAAACATTGGCACAGGTGAACCAAAAACTGCAGTAAAGCCTAATATTGCAGCTCCTGTGTGGGAAGCCCACTTTGGTAAACTTTATGAAGATATCTATGAAGGCACCAATGAGGTGGCTGCAGCCGTCCTATCCCAACCTGGCGACGGATTGGAATTTAGTCTTGGGGAGGTGGTCAGCGCGATAGAGAGGCTGGCGTTGGGTAAAGCTCCGGGTCTTGATAGATTGCCTGGTGACCTCTTTAGGACCCATCCTGAGATTAGGGCCCCGTACCTCCGTATTCTTTTCAATTCAATTGCAGGAGGCATGGAGATCCCCTGTACTTGGCTGGGGGCAGAGATAGTACCCATCTTCAAGAAGGGCTGTCCTCTTCTCCCAGCCAACTACAGGCCGATTAGTCTTATCGATGTGCCCCAAAAACTCTTTTCACGCCTCATACTGGACCATCTCCTGTACTGGATGGAGGATAAAGACATCCTAAGCCCCCTTCAGGCTGGCTTCAGGAAAAACACGTCCACCATGGACCAGATCTTCCGCCTCGTACTCCTCTACTGGAAAACTGTGAAGATCGAGGGGGGGAGGCTGTATATGGTGTTCGTGGACCTGAGGTCAGCATTCGACCTGGTCCCCCGCAAGAAACTCTGGGAGGTTTTAAATGAGATGGGGGTTCCTACACACCTCCTTCAGGCCATAATCCGGCTCCATGTTGGTTATTTTGCTCAGATCAGGTGTGGGAGGGGTGGAGCTTTGTCAAAAAGGTTTCCAGTTCTTAGGGGGGTAAGGCAAGGTTGTGTTTTGGCACCAACCCTGTTTTGTCTTTATGTTAATAACATTATATCTCATCTCTGTAATGTAAGGGATAATGATGCTCCAGTTTTGGCAGGCAGGAGGGTGCCGGCCATCATGTTTGCTGACGATACCCTCCAGCTTTCCAAATCCCCCATGGGGATACAGCGAATCCTGGACGGATTTGGTCTTTTCTGTAGACAATATGGTCTAGAGATCAATACAGGGAAGACCAAATTCATGATATTTAACCCCTCACCCAAGACAAGACCAAATCCCCTACTGAGCTCTGTAAGGTTGGAGAGGGTAAAAACATTCCAGTATTTGGGGGTTACCCTGCATGAGAATCTATCCTGGGAACCACAAATAGCAAGATCTCGGATAAGGCTGTCTCAACTGTCCGGGGAAATTTTGAAGGTTAAGAATACTTCTACCTTCAAACCCATTGCCCCGGCAGTTGAAATGTACAAAACACAAGCTAAAGCTGCTGCATCATATGGCAGTGAGCTATGGGGGTATAAAGCAGGGTCAGCGTTGGCGAGCGTAGAAAACAATTTTTTGAGACGTCTCCTGGCCCTCCCCGTGGCACGCCCCTGCTTCCGTTAAGATTAGACGTGGGTCTTCTCCCCATAGGTGAGGATCTGGAATCAAAGCCACTAAGATTTTGGCACAGGCTTTGGACCACCGCTGAGCTTGTACACTATAGGCAAGATCTCACCGATGTAATGAACTTGAACCAATGTGACAGAATCCCGTGGTTGGCTTTTGTAAAGAAAGAACTGTACCGGTTGAGTCTCCACGAGCTTTGGGAGGCTCCTGAGATAGGCTGCCAAAAAGTTTCCCGGAAAAGACTTGTAGAGATTTACAAGGAGAGAAGTCTTGCTTCCCTTGTGGTTGCACCCTACAACGGGATTTTAACTGAACGTTTCCTGGACTCCAAAAATTCTTATTACTTTGAAAATTTTATGGACATCATCTTCCCGATATTGACAAGAAAACTATTCATCCAATGGAGGTTCGGTACATTGCCCATTAAATCTTTTACATGTAAATGGGCCAAGGGGGATGACAAAACATGCCCTGGCTGTTGCAACTATGTTGAGGAGGAAATTCATGTTTTGTTCTTCTGCCCAGCCTACAATAGACCCAGGAAACACTGGCTAGTGCCTCTATGTAGGGACTTGGGTGTCAGGAGCTCTGTGATTTCTTACAGAATATTGAAAACAAATACTTCCCCTCATATAGTATTTGCAGTTGCTAAATTTCTAATGGCCATGTGACACATTAGGAGGAAGCTATTAAAACTCTGATCACCAAAAGATGTTTTTTTTATACAATCGTATTGCCAATGTATTTCTTGGTTACCAATCGGGAATTGATATTTGTTTTATTTATCTTTCCAAAGCATGTCTTAACATAATGTTTTAAATATAATATGTATTCTTCGTAAACTATGTGCTTTTATATGTATCTTTTATGGCCTAAATGGCCGAAATAAAGAATTTTTGGATTGGATTGGATTGGATTGGATTACCAAGGCCTGGACTTCTATTATTAATAGAGCTAGTGTGGAGAAGTATGCAGGCCGTATTGATTAACCTTACCATTTGGTAAAGTGGAACGGCTTTTCCAGCCTCCATCAATGGACTCTCCTCATTACATTTTGCGACCGAAGGCTTTTTTGATGACGTAGGGCAAGGAAGGGTGCTTTGGGAAATTAAGACATATATTCCAGCAAAACATCATAACGATGGATTGGAAAACACAATGAAGCCTACATTTTAAACATGGGGGACGGTAGTGATGGGCGTAAGCTTTAAAACAATATGAGATTTCGGTAACTGATTTGGAAAACGCATTATTAATGCCCTCCACTTTTTAAAGTCTTGCGGCATATATAAACATAATTTTGCAACCGGAGGCAAGCTCAACCGTGGGCAAACTGTGTTTCTAGTTCACAAGAGCTAATGAAGTTCTGTCCGAGGGTACAGTAAAACAAAAAACAAATGTGTTCACAGCACAGTGCAACAGATGCCTCTTCTAAATCACGAAGCCAGTACTGGCTGATTAGCAAGTGATGCTGGGGAGGCGGGTGGGCAACAGTGTGAAAATAAGACTAAAACAAGCAACCACAGACTTTGTTTCGCATTTGTATGCCTCAGCAGTGAACTGCGGCCTGAGTACTATGATACAGTGGGCTACGCGACCCATATTTGGGAATACCAGTTGCTCTTAAGGAGGTCACACATTGAAAGACAAACATGTTATAGGAGGAATGTTGAAATTATCTCAGCCAATCAGTTGATTTTTCCGTAATGTGCCACTCCAGACAAGAACAACCTATATGCAAATGCGACATGCACAACACTGAAATAACAACCTTCATATTTTCTACTTTTGGACAGATAAAATTACTTGAATGGTTCAAAGGAATACTTAGCCTGCAGTTATGAAATCTGGTAACGATCCCACTCTTCACCAGAAATAAAGTGCCATATAGCAACTGCAACCCCAAACAGTCAACAGAGATCTAATTCATAGCCCAGCACTAAAGTGTTATTATTTCTCTGTGTTATTTATATGGTGAGGCCTAAACTGCTAAGGCAAAGAGACACTTTACAAGCTTGACCAATCTGTAATCTTTGCCCATACAGTGGCATATCATAATATATGATAAATATGCATACTAGTGTAAAACGGAAAGATAGTATACAATAGGGTAAAACAAGGTAAAAGGGAAGATTCATCTAGAGCATGAGATGTAACCTTAAGGTGTTGACAATACTGCAGGGTGCTGTGTGATGGGGAAACTAGTACCATTTATCTGTACCCAAGGAAGACATTCACAAGGGGGAGCACAGCTACTAGCTGGAACCATATCCAGAGACAAGACAAAGGCCCATTTTTGGCATAAGAAGAATGGTTATATCATTCATGACGTATTGTTGTAGTTTTATCTAGGACCCTACATTCGATAGTCCTGATTTATGCCCTTATGTGGTTATAATAAATAATATCCCTATAAAGGCATGAGAATCATATCCATATTTAGTCATAGGCCATGCTGTCCAAATTAAGCAAGGCTACTTCCCCAGGCTCCTAGAAAGTACAACGAGTTCTGTAAACAAACCAAACCTCCAGCAACCTGGGAATTCCCCATTGCTTCTGTTTTGATTTCGTCCTAGAACTCCTGTGAGCACTCTAAGAATGGCCAGTTCTTAGTGACATCTTCATTGACGTCTTATGTCCAACCTTACATCAAAACCCGGCACCTTTCAGGTATAAATATACCAACGTTGCCTTAAGCAAACACACGGTGGTGGTTTTGGAGCAGAGCGGCTATCTACTTGCCCAAGAGCCCAGCTGATGCGAGAGCCCACGGACGCCGCCCCTCCCCTTTGACGCACAGAGAGCGACTCTGTCTTTTCTCCTGCCGAGAAATCCAGCTCCAGTGTTTCCAGATACCCTCGCGGGTTACTGGGATATCGAGTCCTGAAAGAGAGATACCAGACCTCCTGCTTTCCAATACCCAGGTACGGAGCTGACTAAACCCTTAAAGAGAATTCTTGATTCAGATTCCTTGGCAAAACCAACTTAACTTAAACTGCTACTTACTTACTCCTTCCCACGTATTAGGCTTAGGTCAGGTACACCGGGGTAGGCGTATTTAGAAGCACCAGTTGAGTATGTTAGTCAATGTATATTTGTATGTATATATTTTATCTATTTTAAAGAAACATATGGCTAAGAAACCATATCCATGCTTTTACAGTATTATTTTATAATACTCCTTTTACTGTACACACTTTACTTTATGCTAAATATTGCAATTGTGGCAATTCATTTCTCTTGTATGAGAAAGAAGACTGCTCAATAAATAACACCTTTTGTTGAAAACGCCCGTCTCTCTTTTTTCTACACTCTGGTGAAACTAAGTATGCACACTTGACTGAGTGAAATAGCTGTCTATTGTTTTCACACGACTCTAGAGATACACTCTTATTCTGAGGGAGCAAAGTTGTCATGTTTTATGGTTGTCAGAAGCTAATCCCTTCTTGTCTATCCAGGGAGGTTAAACTCCTCCTAGTTTATTCGAGAAAGTTTCTAGTGACCTCTGAGCTAGCTGGCAAACCTTAAGTCTAATATAGTCAGTAGAGACCTAGTCGACCTCAGTCCTACATCTACACTGCTGAATATATTATTCCAATGCGCAGAGCCCATTGGGAATATAGGAACTACACTACATGGCGCCCAGCGTTTGGTAAGGCGATAAATCTTACGCAAGACGTTAGAGTAACTCAGTCGTGCTTTTTCACACAGACCCCTTTTCCCGTAAATACTCCAAAAGACGTCTGGAGTGTTATGTTATGTTATGTTACTTTATTTCTTTTATAGCGCGCGGCAACTCCAGTGGAGCATCCCGGCGCTTTAGCAAAGAAAAGGAACAGCATGAAAAGCAACTACACAACAGAAAAAGAGATAAAAGGACTAATTCCTAAAAAGCCATGTCTTCAAGTCCTTTCTAAAAGCAAGAAGACAGGGGGCCGATCTCAGGGACAGTGGCAGTTCATTCCAAGCCTTGGGAGTCAAATAACGAAAAGATCGACCTCCCAAGCGTACACGACGGATTGCAGGGACAGTCAATAAAGACAGACCCGATGACCTGAGAGTCCTGCCTGGCACGTACCGAGAAAAACGTTTCCCAAGGTATTTGGGGCCAATACCATGTAGGGCCTTAAAGGCCACCGTCAGGCATTTAAAAAGGACTCGCTTGGAGATAGGCAGCCAATGAAGGGTGTTCAATAAGGCAGTGGCACCAGCTCTCCTCGGGAGACCAAAGATGGCACGGGCTGCCGAATTTTGGACCACTTGCAAACGGGTCACAAGGTATTTCGGTAGACCCAAAAACAACGCGTTTGCGTAGTCCAAACGGGACCCGATTAGTGCCTGAACAACTGTCTTCCTGTGGTTGAGTGATAGTAGAGGAAGAAATTTCCTCAGCATCCGTGGGTAAAAGGTTATGATCCGCCGGAACTTAGTAGGAAGAGATTCCTATGTAAAGTTTTTGGTTTAGTCAACGTTGAAGGATACAGTGTTCCAAAATATTGTGCACCTAATCTTTGTTTCCTTGAAACTTGATCTGCAACAAAAACCTTTTTGTTAGTAAAAATGACGGAAAGTGAAGAAGAAAGGGAGGCAGCTACAATAGCAGCTCATCTCCTAGCGGATGATACAAGTCTCCAAGAAAATGACCCGAATATTATACTCATTCCGGTCAACATAAGAAAAACTATAACTCTTAAACTTATAGAAAATGGACTGACATCACGAGGTGGTATTGTCATATTCGTGATAGAGGCCCATGAATATCGGCAGACAGAGGTATTCTATTCATGGATAAACTTTCCAGCAGCAAACGCTGTAACACACGAATTCCACTATTGCAAAATAGAGGAACCTCCAGATGTATACACTTCTTTCGAGTAGATTGAAATCCCACTAAATTACCAAGAGCACCTGCTCTGGTTTAAAGGCACCCTAAAACATAACAATCACATCACCAGACTCGGTCCACTAGGTAGACCAGGAGCAACGTGGCCGGTTCTAGCCAGCTACACACCACATCCAGACATCGAAAAAATGTCAGTACCAGAACTTTTAGCACAGCTAAAACAACTGATTAAAATACATAGACAATTAGTCCAGTATGTAATGCAGACCTCAACGGTTCAACCAGCAATTAACATTCCACAGCTGACCCCTCATCAGGGGAACACAAACAAAATCACACCACAGAACATACAATCCTGTCTTGCTAAAACACCTGCAAAACGGGAACAAATTCCGTTCTGGTTAGCACAAAAAATAGAGGCAGTACTCCCGGATACTACACCTACTGAGAAACACAGAATTCTGACTATCTGTCTTCCAATGGGGATCGCACCACATGTGGAGGACTGTGACACTTGGGGCACAGTCTTTGCTTCCATTTACACAAAAACACATGGTTTTCCGTCCATGGCTGTAATACCAGATGTGCTAAGACAGATTTAAAATGAATACGGTCCAGAACCTGCTTTAACTCTGGGTATGAAATTACTGAAAGACTTCAAGCAGGTCTCGGCTATATTATTAGCCAACATAAAAGGAGAAGCAGCATCTGTGGTGATCCGCCAGAAACTGAAAGAAACAGATATAGCAGAACAGCCATTTGAACTTGCCAGACTCATAGAAAAATCCTATGAAGAACTAGGTAGAGATAGTTTGGGTGGGAAACCAGTAAAACCCCAACTAACTGAAAATCCTGAAAAAATATTTATTAAAAATAATCTAAATACTCCTAAAAAGAGCTGGGATGGAAATAAATAATCCACTCCCAAAGAAAAAAGATTCCAGACCAGAGGAAGGTCTCCTCAACAAAGAGAAAGATCTCCTGACCGAGGAAACAAGTCTCCTCAGAGGGAGCCCTCTGAGAAAAGATACAATCTTAGAAATAGGGATAATTTGAAAAAACCTGATAGATATCAAGATATTGATACACGTCCCTCTCGATCTTTTCAGACTTCCTCACAGAAATCGGAAAGAAGAGGACGGTCAGAACACAGGGAAGAGCAGTCAAGTCCGAAGACAAGGAACCTGCTCAACAAAGTAAAAAGTTACAATTTCCAAGAAAGAAGGTGGCCAGTATTAAAATAATTAAACATGCCGAGGATACTGAGTACACAACTGAAAAACAGAGAGTGGGACCAGACAATGCTAGACAGCGCAGCAGAAGTGACCATAGCTCGCAAGATCCTGATGAATCTTCTGGAGACAGTGGACACGAATGAATACATTCAAGTGGAAACTGCAGATACCAGAGTTAGCAAACCTCATAAAATATACGAGATAACTTTACGTCTTTTGGGATAATCTTTCAAAAGGCTATGCCATCCTTTTAGCTGAGAAAGACTGGCCACCAGAGTTTGTCAGGGAGTGCCCTCATGGCGAAGAAATGATTATGCCTGCCTTCTCAAATCATATTTCAATTCATAGAAAATATACAAATGCAAGAAAATGGGCAGTAGCCCAAGCTCCTGCATTATACAAAAATCATGTAGGATGGGATGAGGACTCTACTCCTCACACAATCCAGTTAAAATGTCAACCCACTGCACAAAGGCAGTGCCCAATTAAGCAAGAAGCAAAAAAGCAAGTCAGGGAGATCTTAGATCAACTTGAATACCAGGGGGTTATTGAAACATGCACCTCTCATATGAACAATCCTTTGTTTCCTGTCTCCAAGCCAGATGATTCATATTGTCTAGTTTTGGACTACAGACACTTTAACTCATGTTGCAAAACATTTGCAGTACAAAACTCACACAGTGCAGCACTAATGAATAACATCGTGCGCAAAAAATACAAAACGACATTAGACATCTCTAATGGATTCTTTTTTCAAAACATTGCACCTGAAAGCAGGTATTTGACCACTTTTTCACGTGATACATACACTGAGTCATCAGCGTGATGGCGTTCGCGCTGCAGGGAATTCATTGGCTAACACAGCCACAGCGGAAGCAACTAATCAGGCTTCCGTAGCCACAAAAAAGCGTTCAGAAAAATACATAGATGGGGAAACCATGCTGGCGGTAAAAATGACTTCTAAAGGCGACTGTGCAGCACTGTCCTTGAACTATCCACTCATTTAAACATACATAATTGATGCAAACTCCGTTCCTTTTGCTCGAATCCCTGGAGTGGGGGATAGAGTGATTCCAAACACGAACAGGAGAATCTTCTTGATTCAAGAAGCACATATGGGATTAAGTCTAAGGCACCAGGAGATCAAGACATCTCTGAAAGAATTACAATCAGAATACTGGTGGCCGGGGATGAGCCTGCATAACTACAAATTTGCAATGGGCTGTCCAAACTGCAACAGAGATCGCAGTGGCGAACCGGCCGGAGTAATACCAGGACACTTCTTTTAGAAAGCATAAGGCTATCTATACGCATAAAATCCAATAGGAGATATGCGTCCCATTAATGTTTAAGACTAGATTCACTTAAAATGTAGACACCAGCGCTCGGCTGACACCAGAACTGTTATAAAAGATTTGCGAGCCTTTATCGACACATACACAATTGGCATGCTACATTCTGACCAGGGTCCTGCTTTTAGCTCTCAAGCTTATAAGGAGGCCATGACCAGCATGGGCATTGCATTGCGGTACTCTTGTTCCTTCCATCCTGAGGGAAATGGGATTGTGGAAAGAAAAAACCGGGACATAAAGCAATCTATAACGGCGATGGTATTAGGTTCGGGTGATGGGTGGGTCCAACATTTAACAAGTGTCCAACGTAGTCTTAATAATCTGCCAAGAATTTCTCTGAAAGGTTTCAGTCCGTACGAACTATTGTTCGGGACTAGAATGCATATTCAGGACCTTGATAGTCAGACTTCAGTGGTAGAAGAAAAATGCTTTGATATCAAAGATCGTTTGGCTATTTTACAGGACTTAAATGAAACAAGAAAAGGCCTGAGCAACGTAAAGTTAAAACAACAGCCAACAGTCACTGAAGATAAACCACCTTTCCCAGCAAGGCCTGTCTGGATTCCAAAGATTGGGGATCTGGTCAGAGAGAAGATCGCGTTGAAGAAGGAATTTGGGCCTTCTTACAGAAAAGCAGTACCTGTCTTAGCTGTCAGTGTAACAAAATCAGTAGTACTACCGCCCCTTGCTGGTAAAAAGGAGAACCGAGTTGTATCCATCGACCTGGTAAAACCACAATCATGTGGCCAATAATAAGTAGTAGGCCCAGTGGACTCCCAAGAAATAGCAGAGTACCAAAATTTGCTACAATACAAGAGGTTCAAACTGAGAGACTAATCACATTCGATAAACCTGCAGTGAATAAAAAAGGACTATGCAACAATGCCATGGAACTTGTGCCTCTTGAAACCCAAATTGCAACAGTTCGTCAAGAAACACCAGTCTACAACGATGTAGCCTCAGACTATGCTAGTGAAACAAAGAAAAATACAACAGCAAATGAAAATTCGGAAGCAATTCCAACAATTGTGAGAACTGCATCTGGCTACTTCATCAATTTCGATAACTTTTCTGAAGATCCAAGCGAACAGGAAGACACGCCAACAACAAAAACTTTTGAAGACAAAATAACTGAACTTCTACATCAACTCAAAGAAACCTATCTGATTTCTCCATGGATTGAATTTTGGATTGTGTTAGGTGTACTTTTCCTCCTGCTTTGGCTCATCATGGTTCTTTGTTTGGGAAAATTCATTGAAGGAAAATACAGTACAATAGACACAGCAAGTCAGAACGTCAACTTGGTCCTAAAGCTTTACAAGTCATCTCACATTGAGAAAAGAGAACTATCATCAGTGAATGTCACAGCCAATCCAATACCCGGTGGGGTAGCATGGGACAAAACGGATTATGAAATCTATGGCCCGGTTGAGCTCTTGAAATATCCACATCAGTTCAAGGTTTCATTAAGTGACTTTGTAAAACAGAGTACATTCTCTGATGATTGGGACTTTGAAAGTATTAATGATATGATGTCAGATTTAGTAATGTCAGCAAAATTTACAGAACATGATTACTTACAGGGTTCATCAAATTATGAAGAAATGTATTGTTATAATCACTTTGCACATCACTATTTGCATAAATCTGCTCAGCCTAGAAATGTTTTTAATTATAATCAATGAAAACATTGTGCAACTCCACCGAAAAGCAGTTTGAAAACATTTTATGAGAAATTCCCATACTTCTCAGGGTTTAACACAAGTGATGCAGAAACATTTTATTTCAAACTGTTAAATAAGACAGGGGTCAAAACAATGCTGACTAATACTAAATTCATCTATTCGGAAACATTTTATGAAAAAATGATTACATTTGGTTTTGAATTCTGGAAAAACAACATTGAAACAAAAACCATCTGGGGTACAAAAGAATGGCAGGTACAAGGTCTAGAAGCATTATTTAGAGCCTGCATGATCCCAGAACAAATAATATTCTTGAATGATACCATTCAACAGACAACCTGTCTTGGCCTAGCCAAGATAAAAGACTTAAACAAACCGTCTATTCCAAAGCCAACACCTGACAGTAATAGCACTACAGATGTTGAGAGAGACGTATCCCATATTTTTAACCAAAACAGAACAAATCCTGATTGGAAAAAATGGTTGATCTGGCCCACAGACACAAATACCTGTCAAGATAGATTCCTGAACAAAATACAGGGGTTCAAAATGACCAGGCCAGACCCAAGATACTCCCAGAGACAACATCCAGGGATAGTCACAACATACAGTGTAGGGAAACTCTGCCTCGAATGGCTACAGAAATCCATACTGGCTGAAATTAAGCAACACTTGACTTTACTTAAAGATGGAGCTGACTTGCGTGATTTCATAATGGGACCACGCAAACAGCGTCAAAAACGTTTGATAGTGGCCGGTATATACGCTATGTACAACAAAGTTTGGAAAGTAATGCAAATTGAAACAGCGGAAAAAATACGAGAAATTGATCGTATTAATTTGGAAAACTCACTTTCTGTTGTGGACAATGGGTTAATGACTCTGTCCTCCAGAATATATTCACTGGACAGTATTGTATCATCTGCTATTGATATAATAGAGCAGGACTTACTAATGTTACAACACGGTCAGTCCCAATTACGTTCTATTGTACAGCTTGGCTGGACGTTGCAAAATCTGCGTTCAGGCTACGTGCCCTGGCGTTTAATCAACACAACGTCATTATTCTCTATCTTTAACCTTACTGATACACAAATCAGTTTGGCACAAAAAGGAGCAGACTATACGATTCTGAGCATTGAAAAACTTGAGAGATTACCATTGACAATGTCAGAAAGACCTGTCATTGAATGGATAATACATGGAATAATCACAATTCCGAGAACAACTTTCCAATTTAAATACTGCCAAGAGTATATACCAGCGGGCCAGTATGAAAGGTTGGGTAAAGGGTACATCAAGTCATCATGGAAATGACCTTATACACACACATGTTACAGTGAAAAGAAACAGAATGTATTTCTTAGTGGTAAAAATTGTAAACGATCACTAAGCGGTATACTTCTATGTCAAGGCATTAACCTGCATGGAGCCTGCGAAGGGTCTTCAAATAACCTTTCATGTCACCAGCACATTCTTTAGACGGCTTTCTAACGGGAGCTATATTCTAATAGTGGATCACAGCTGTTGTGGCATGGTGCCAGGGAAAGCCTATCTCGTCAGCGTGAGTTCCATGGTCACTTGCTGTATACTAGTATTGTATCCAAACAGCACTCCAGATACGGAGGCAACAATTTGGCCTTCTTTGAATATCTCTTCTATTCGAATTGATACTTTAAGCAGAATAAAGTCTGTTCTTTTACAGACAACTGCGCCCTTAACGTCATCAAAAGAAACGTATGATCTGCAAGTCGCAAGGACAACGGCAGAGATACATACCCTTTTATCAACAAATTGCCCCGTGCATTTCGTAGAAATGCTAAGCCAAATCCTAAATATGTCAGATACCAGTGGCATCCCACATGTATTTAAGACAATTTCTTCGGGACTGTTAACACCCTTCGAAACAGTTCTGGGCATTTTCCCTAAATTTGTCCATTCTGTCTTTGGCGGCCTACCACTTCTTTTGGGACTCGTATCAGGAATTTTATTTTTGATCCTTCTGCTCCGATATGGCAAGCCAAGTCGCAGACAAGACTCCGGCAACGATGGAAGAAACGATCCTAGCTATACGCTATCGGGACCGCATAACTAAAGTCCTTGGATTAGCCCGGCTAAGAGATCTGAATATGACCTGGTTTCTTTCATTCAGACCCATCTGGCAGAACTGCATCCTACCTGTGCTTCGACGTATGCTATGCGGAGAAGAATGCGTGTTGGACGTCTGTCTTACACTACCATCAGCAGTACCATTGGATACATATACTTTGCTAAGTCCTGTAACGGCTCATGCATCGTGTTGTCTCCAGCGGCTACCCATTCTGATGACGGCATTCGTTGAGACTTCACCACTACGATTAGGGGGTAATGAAGTACGAGGTGAGAGCAGCATCACCCAGGTACGACCTTCTGTGAGCATTGCTGATCCTGACATCGATGATAGCAATCATTCTCACGATTGTACTATTGCGGCATTTTCAAACTTGGTCGAGCTTTCACCTGAAACCGTAGACCAGTTTTTTGAGAGTCTGTCTGAAATGATGTTCTCCGCTGACCAGAAAGAATATCTTTTTAAGCAATGAGCACACAGCGTTCCCTGAACTCTGAATTCGGCCTTCAGCTTTGATAAACAAAAGCTACTGAAAACATTTGGAACTAATTTTTTTTCCCCTGAAAGCGAAGTTATTTTTTTTCCACTTCCAAAATATTTACCTTTTTCTGGCACATGTACTCTGCTTAAAGTAGAACTATTCTTAGAGAACAGAGCTTCTATTTTAGGAACTCTAGAGACAATATATTACCCCAGCCTCTAGCACATGTACAGCATTTTGTATTAATATGTGATGGAATGGTCTCGACCTTCTCTTCTGTATTAACAGCCATTTCATGTGTAATTTTCACAAATCATTCAGCTGATAATTATATGCAATCCTTTTTTCTGAATGATAACACTGCTTGAAAAACGTACAGTACCAATACTCATTTTCGTGTATTACCATATACCATTTCAAATATGCAAATTTATGTATTTTGGGGTGGATTGGAAAACACATGCATCATTATATGTTTATATGTTTACTATTACTTAGTTTTAAGTAATGAGGGACATTAGATCGTGGAGTGGGTGTTGTAGTTCTATCTAGGACACTAAATTAGAAAGTCCTGATTTATGCCCTTATGTGGTTATAATAAATAATATCCCTATAAAGGCATGAGAATCATATCCATATTTAGTCATAGCCCATGCTGTCCAAATTAAGCAAGGCTACTTCCCCAAGGCTCCTAGAAAGTACAACGAGTTCTGTAAATAAACCAAGCCTCCAGCAACCTGGGAATTCCCCATTGCTTCTGTTTTGATTTCGTCCTAGAACTCCTGTGAGCACTCTAAGAACGGCCAGTTCTTAGTGACATCTTCATTGACGTCTTAAGTCCAACCTTCCGTCAAAACCCGGCACCTTTCAGGTATAAATATACCAACGTTGCCTGAAGCAAACACACGGTGGTGGTTTTGGAGCAGAGCGGCTATCTAGTTGCCTGAGAGCCCAGCTGATGCGAGAGCCCACGGACGCCGCCCCTCCCCTTTGACGCACTGAGAGAGACGCTGTCTTTTCTCCTGCCGAGAAATCCAGCTCCGGTGTTTCCAGATACCCTCGCGGGTTACTGGGATATCGAGTCCTGAGAGAGAGATACCAGACCTCCTGCTTTCTAATACCCAGGTACAAGAATGACTAAACCCTTAAAGAGAATTCTTGATTCAGATTCCTTGGCAAAACCAACTTAACTTAAACTGCTACTTACTTACTCCTTCCCACGTATTAGGCTTAGGTCAGGTACACCGGGGTAAGCGTATTTAGAAGCACCAGTTGAGTACGTTAGTCAATGTATATTTGTATGTATATATTTTATCTATTTTAAAGAAACATATGGCTAAGAAACCATATCCATGCTTTTACAGTATTATTTTATAATACTCCTTTTACTGTACGCACTTTACTTTATGCTAAGTATTGCAATTGTGGCAATTCATTTCTCTTGTATGAGAAAGAAGACTGCTCAATAAATAACACCTTTTATTGAAAACGCCCGTCTCTCTTTTCTCTACACTCTGGTGAAACTAAGTATGCACACTTGACTGAGTGAAATAGCTGTCTATTGTTTTCACACGACTCTAGAGATACACTCTTATTCTGAGGGAGCAAAGTTGTCATGTTTTATGGTTGTCAGAAGCTAATCCCTTCTTGTCTATCCAGGGAGGTTAAACTCCTCCTCGTTTATTCGAGAAAGTTTCTAGTGACCTCTGAGCTAGCTGGCAAACCTTAAGTCTAATATAGTCAGGAGAGACCTAGTCGACCTCAGTCCTACGTCTACACTGCTGAATATATTATTCCAATGCGCAGAGCCTATTGGGAATATAGGAACTACACTACAGTATGTTACACAATATTTTTAAAATACTCCATCTAACTAACAGTTCACTTTAACATGGCGCTCAACAGGAAGGAAGGTCTATTTTCCCTAGATGTTCACCAGCAGGGCCTACACAAAAGATCTGATGTACCTTGCACTTTTGGAATCACAAACCCTTCGCTTTGCAAAATCACGAAGCCGGCACCAGCAATAGTGTGTTTTAGTAGTTATTCAATCCCTTTTATGAGTCAGAATTCTCTTTTTCGCTCACTGAACGGTTTTAGCAACTCATTCAGAATTGCAGTTAGGAGAAGCCATGAAAGAAGCCTCCTATTGTAAAAGCGATTCACAATGGCGTGTATCAATGATTTATAACTGTCATTGTGGTTGCAAATCATTGATCAGATAATGACACCCGAGTAGGGGTGGTATGCCATTTTCAAACGGAAAGGTGTCAATGTTAATCAACTTCCCATTTAGGAATCATCTAATTTCCCCCACCCTCTTTCCCCCCAAATAATTTGCGAAACAGTACACATTTTTTTAAGAAGAACCTGTCACTAAGGGCCATAGGCTGCTTTAAAAAAGTTCCTGTGCAAGAGGAATACGAATGCAGGGATAGAAGTCTGATGTCTTCTGCAGGCCACCATCCTTGTATTTGCAACCAAACGAAAAGGGTTGCAAACAGCAACCTGCTCAATTAATATTTATGAGGTAGGTTGTTTTAGGACACTTTCCAAATGGCCATTTAGCAGTGTGACGTATTAATAAACTGGTTGGAACACAAAATGACATGACCATTTCAAGAAGTAAGTGCTTGGTTTGCATTCACTATTTGTGATCTAGACTTCCCTGCAACTGGATGATATACGTAGATTTGAAGGCACAGAGTGCAAACTCACACAGTGGGTGGCATCTCACTCCATGTCCTTACATGTGTCCTTACATGTGTCTAGTTCTGGCCTGTCATGCGATAGATATCCTAATGAATGCTAGGGGTTGTAGTCTTAACTTGATTCCATTGACTAAACCAGGCTAACAAACCTAATAGCAATAATGTAACCTGGATACAAAGCATGTGTGGACATGCAGTAAGGTGGCCACCCTCAGAGTCAGATTAGGAAGGCGGCAGTCGGGCATTGGGCGGATGCCTCAGGGTCACCTGTGGGCCGTTTCTTTAGGGCCTCAGTCAACCAGCCCACTGAGCCTTACTGTCTTCCAGGCCCTGCAAGGCCTCTGAAATGTGGGGCTAGCATCATGAGGAGGCTGGCTCATAGAGGGCATGGACTTACAAAGACACTAGGTCAGTATTGTACTGGCACTGGCAGGCTTCAGTTTGGCTCCGTCGGGGACGGCCCAGAACCCCACAAGCAGTGTTCCACAACCCTTCCATGCTGTCAAAGTAGCACAAAAGAAGGGGAGAGGACAGCAGCCTACTGGGGGCGGGTGATGTGGCCATTGTGCCATATTCACCTCAGCCACACCAGCCAGGCTGGGCCCAGGTGTTGTTCTGGCCCATGGGCCATTCTTACCATAGGCCCCTACCCCACCCATGTGTCCGACTAGGCCCAGCAGCAGTGTTTTTCCCACCACATTCAGGTCATGGTGGGTCTGGGAGGGGGAGTATGTAGGGG
Organism: Lissotriton helveticus; assembly: GCF_964261635.1. Classification (NCBI taxonomy): domain Eukaryota; kingdom Metazoa; phylum Chordata; class Amphibia; order Caudata; family Salamandridae; genus Lissotriton; species Lissotriton helveticus. Next base: position 1,463,168,858 of record NC_136061.1, on the reverse strand, counting down.
CCTCAATGAGGGGGCAGGTGTTTTCATCTCAGCCCCAGTGTCTTTTAGGTCTTGGTGGAGGGGGTGTGCCTTTGCATGGGCCTTGCTGTGAGGCACCTTTCCCATAAAGAAAAATAGAGAAGATGTAATTTGTAAACTATGTGCGAGTCCCTACATTGGTTCAGCATCCTGTGATTCTGAGCAAGTCACTAAATCTCACAAGGCCTAAAATAAACTATGAATTTGACCTTGTGTAATTTAACTGGTAATGTAACTGCTGCATGCCTTGGGCCAAGTTAACGCTATATAACAGTATACAAACACAAAATATCCAGCCACATTCTGCAAAGACCCGAGCAGGATCATTAAAGAGGACTCTTTATATAAAAACATCTGTATTCATTTTTTGCATGGCTTTTCTACCTCTGCATATTAAACTATCAACCACAGATCCTTACAGTAGCTTAAGTAAACATTTTCGTTCGAGCCAGGACATTAAAATACTGGTTAAGCTAGTAAAAAAAACAGCCATGTGGCAACCCAAGGCAGATCAGGTGTTGTGGCTCCTGGGTCATTTTACTTCCCCTTGCAAGCCCGGCCAAACTGCAGTGCTTCTAGCTTTCACCAATGTTACTGGCTCTACAAGCTTTAAACTGCTTAATATAACAAACATTTTATGAAAGGGATGATCCCGGGAGGTGGGCCATTTTTTTTGGGGGGGGAGGGGGTATACGGGCCTAATCGTGATCCCAATCTGACCCTGGCCGCCCTCTGCCTCTGATGATGGAGCTGCGCTGTATGATACTTTCCTTCAGCACCTGCAGTCAGCGGCTTGTTCCAGGTACCTCGCCCAGCTGTCGGGACTGCTTCCTGCAGCCCAGGTTAGCGCGAGACCCGCCACACAACATACGCAGGATGTGTACGTTTAATGAGGACCGGAGCACATGAAACCACTTACTGCTTCATTGGCAAATCTGTTCACAAAGCGCGGGGCTGGGGATAAACATGCTTAAGGCCGTAAATGCTTTCGCGAGATGATATAAACCAAATCCAGAGAGTTAACCCGGCGCACTGCCAGCATGCCCAAGCATTCATCTTGTCAATTTCCTCAGGACGACATGGCGCGTACAGGGAGGGTTATGAATGTGGAAAATGAAACAGCACGTCCGGCCTGCGGGGCCCTGGCCCTCCCCGGGTCCTGCCTGCCTCCTGCTGCCCCTGCCTTCCCCTGGAGCTGAGGGGCGTATGGTGGAGGGGCGGGGGTGGTCGCCGGAGGCGCTGGCACTAAATAGAGGCATAAGGCGTGTGCACGGGGGCAGAACTGACTTTCAAAGGCACCGGATTGACAGAAGTGGGCCGCGGGAGACGGGGTGCAGAGCAGGAGATAAGAAGTCGCTCGAGCACACCTTCTCCAGTTTCCTCACTAGGCCAGGCCTTCAATAGTACAAATGGGAGAGGAGACTGGCGAGATCGGAAGGTGGCAAACAAGCAGCAACTTAAAAATATAGCATGCGGATACCAAAAAAAAGAAGCTGAGGATCGCCGGGCGCGAAACAGCGCGGTGGGCGCGCACGAGACGCAGTGCCGTGAGCATGCACATCGGCTGTCCCGGCGCAAGCAAAAGATCGCCGGAGAAGACACGCCGACCTCCGAGTCTGCCTGCTGCTGAGACTGACCAGCTGCGGAGGGAGAGGAACACGCGGAAAGAGCCCTGTGAGTTTGGGGGAGTGGGGGGGTGAGGGGGGTTGAGAGGGAGGGAATGTGTGTGTGCCTGTGTATGTGTGTGTTTGTGTGTGCGCGTGCGTGCCTGTACGTGCGTCCACAGACCCGAATCGCCGCGCGTGCCCCGGTCTGTCTCCCTTGAGACCCATCTCGACGACAATAGGTCTCGAGAGCGAGACCTAAAAAGGGAGTTCCTCTGATAGCGGTGACGGGGGGAATAAGCTGAATAGGGTGAGAAGCAGAAAGGAGGGGGCGCTTCTCCCTTTGCGACCTAGTGACTTGGTAATTTTGGTGATTTTTGCAACTTTTTGCATCTCAGAGATAAAGATAAAGGAGAGTGGAGAAGGCCGTACTTCTCTGTTCATCTGTAGTTGTGTGGAGTGCCTGCGGACTCGGAGAGCTGTTGCTGGTTGTCCCTTAACCTGTACGGTATAAGCTCAAACGAGGTTAAGTGTGGATTACTCTGGACCTGCCTTACATTTGGCCCCATCTCCAGATCTTACCTCCTTCTTCTCCTTCTTCTCTTTGGCCACTACAGTTGATCAGCAGCGCTGAGCTGGGGCCTATATCTGGAACTTTGAAGCCAACATTGAGGGACATTAAGACCCTGGAGTTTTATTTAGCTGGAAAAAAAGAGGGAGCTCCCTGGTGGCTGCAACGGGCTGGAAGAACAATAAACCAACAAGGTGAGAAAAGGCATGCAATAGTTAATTAATAGGGGATACCCTTCTGTGGTGATCCCGAGGCGAGGCTGCGATATTTCCTTCATCTGTCATTGTTTGACCTTCCTTGACTCCTGCTTTCACAGAGAAGGGGCGGTAACAATTCTAATAAGTAGTACTCTACCCAATGGGAAGACATACTAAGAATCAAAGTCCACCGACTCAGATGGACACAAATATGTAATTCAAATTTAAAGCTCATACTACACAGTGAAAGCTAACCACAAAGGCGGAGCGCAAGCGTGAACGTGTGCAGAAGGTCCGGCGTGGCTCTTCGCCTATAGTAAATTCCTCATGCTCTGAGGATGACGTTTTGGGTCAGGGAGAGGAGGGCCTAGGGGTTATAACCCAGGCAAAGTTTAATCTTACATGTCAGACAACAATTAACATAGCTCCAGAGGAGTTTGAACCTTAGCAGTGAAATATCTGGCCCAGCTATGATGGTAGTAAGCCAGGCCAGCGATGCCCCCTGTGGTTACTCAAGAGAACACTCAGCCAAATCTCTCCGGTACACCTCCAGGCAAAACCAAGGAGTATGCTATGTTTAAAAACCCCATAGACATCTCAATCTTAGTCCCAGATCCCTCTCTCTATGCCACAGCAGGCCTCTAAGAAAGCCTCTAAGCAGGATAGTCATACAAATAACTATGCACTGATTGGCCAGCCTCGGCCGCAGCGGCAGCCACTACCGCAGTCACTATCCAGTCCTGAAATGATCGACCTGGCGCCTTCTCTGCTTTTCCAACCTCTATTGAATTTACCACCTTTAACTTCAGTATCAACGTAAGAGGTTGAAGTAACCACGCCAGCTCACTTGGAGTCTGCGAACACGGCAGGCATTTCTTTCCAGTGTGATATAAAAGGAATGTTAAATATTATCCTTGAAGAGATCAGGGAAATGAAGGCTACACAAACAACAGAAATTGCAGCATTGCATGCCCGACTATCCATAATAGAAGAAGTAGTAGGGGCCTTACCGTCTAGACTGCAAGAGGCCAAAACTAGAATCTCCCAGTTATAGGACCAGATGACCTCTATGCAGCAGCAAGTCTTAACGGATAAGAAACAAAAGAATCTGCTGGAAGCGAAACTCAATGAATTAGAGAATCATTCACGTCGGACTAATCTACACTTGGTTGGGGTTCCCGAGGGCTGCGAAGGGTCTCAGCCAGTACAATGGGTTGAGTCATTTATAAAAGAGATGGTGCTCCCAGAATTCTCGGGAGATCTCTCGATCACTCGTACCCACAAAGTACCAGCACAGCCTTTCCCAAACTCTAAATTGCCCAGAACTATCCTAGTGAATTTTTCAGACTACTGCCTGAAGGAGCAGATTCTAACTAGGGCAATACAGAAGAAGCAATTCTCATCTCAAGAGGTTCTCAGTTGCTGTATATTCTCAGATATGAGCGCAGCAGCAGCATGTCGCAGGAAAGAGTTTGTCAAGCTTCTGTATTTCTTTAAAGCACCGGGAGCCCAAGCAGCTATTGCCCAACAGTCAAAACTTCGAGTTCTGGTTCATGGCAAGTTTCATATGTTTACAAGTTTAGAGGAAGCCCAGGAAGTTTTGCATCTACATTTAAAAAGGACAAGTAAAGCGGTTTGTTTAGATGTTAAGGACATTTGTGCTACAGTTTTGGGGATTGTTTGTGTTTTTTCTTTTTTCTTTCCAGTGTGTTTTTCTTCTCTCCCAGTGTGGGCGTGCGATGCATGGCACCTGATATCAAGGGCCCAAATTTTGGGCTGGCAGGGGGTAAGGTGGGCAATGCCCCATCTGTCAGTAGAGGGAAGGCTCACAGAGTTTTGGGGAGGGTTAGGGCTAGGGCACTGAGGGAGGGTGGTGGTTTAAAAAAAGAAAAAGAGCAGAATTATTCAATGATGATTTGGAATAAAGTAATTGCAGTGCATTCAGAAGACCACTTTAGTATAAGGGTATATCTACTGATTAATAATGGATAATAATCTCCGCATTATGTTGATCAATGTAAATGGTATCCTGAACAAACAAAAATATGGTGGATTGATAAGATGGTTGGCGACATTCTCACCCCAAATTTTGTTTATACAGGAAACTCACCTTAAAACCAATCAGCCCAATGTGTTTATTCCTAAACCTTTCTCTAAGGCCTATTTTGCTTCGGCTAAGGCAGCTATAAGGGGGGTTGCAATTTATTTTGGACGAGGGATAAACTGGGACTTAAATTAAATTCAAAGAGATCACAATGGCATATGGATTTGGATTATTGCAAAGGTAGATGGCACCACACTCAATTTTGTGAATTATTATGCACCGGTGGTAGATGACTTTGCGGCTCTTAAGAGCATCAACAACAAAGCCAGAACAGCAGTTGGCCCAATTATTTTAGGGGGGATTCCAATTTTATACAAGATCTCCAATTAGATACTTCAAATAAAGTTAAAAAGCAGATGAAGACGGGGCCAAAAAGTTGATAGATATTATAAAACAGGATCATCAGCTGGTTGTTACTTGGCGTAGGGCTCATGGTATAGCCAAACAATTTACTTATTACTCTAGTCAATTTAAGTCCTCTTCACTGATCGATTTCTTTCTGGTGTCATGCTCTTTGACATGCTTGAATACTGAGATTTTGGCTAACTCTTTTTCAGACCATTCTCTAGTAAATTTAGAAATAAATAGAGTATTGGGGGAGAGAATCTCCCAGTTATAGGACCAGATGACCTCTATGCAGCAGCAAGTCTTAACGGATAAGAAACAAAAGAATCTGCTGGAAGCGAAACTCAATGAATTAGAGAATCATTCACGTCGGACTAATCTACACTTAGTTGGGGTTCCCGAGGGCTGCGAAGGGTCTCAGCCAGTACAATGGGTTGAGTCATTTATAAAAGAGATGGTGCTCCCAGAATTCTCGGGAGATCTCTCGATCACTCGTACCCACAAAGTACCAGCACAGCCTTTCCCAAACTCTAAATTGCCCAGAACTATCCTAGTGAATTTTTCAGACTACTGCCTGAAGGAGCAGATTCTAACTAGGGCAATACAGAAGAAGCAATTCTCATCTCAAGAGGTTCTCAGTTGCTGTATATTCTCAGATATGAGCGCAGCAGCAGCATGTCGCAGGAAAGAGTTTGTCAAGCTTCTGTATTTCTTTAAAGCACCGGGAGCCCAAGCAGCTATTGCCCAACAGTCAAAACTTCGAGTTCTGGTTCATGGCAAGTTTCATATGTTTACAAGTTTAGAGGAAGCCCAGGAACTTTTGCATCTAAATTTAAAAAGGACAAGTAAAGCGGTTTGTTTAGATGTTAAGGACATTTGTGCTACAGTTTTGGGGATTGTTTGTGTTTTTTCTTTTTTCTTTCCAGTGTGTTTTTCTTCTCTCCCAGTGTGGGCGTGCGATACATGGCACCTGATATCAAGGGCCCACATTTTGGGCTGGCAGGGGGTAAGGTGGGCAATGCCCCATCTGTCAGTAGTGGGAAGGCTCACAGAGTTTTGGGGTGGGTTAGGGCAAGGGCACTGAGGGAGGGTGGTGGTTTAAAAAAAGAAAAAGAGCAGAATTATTCAATGATGATTTGGAATAAAGTAATTGCAGTGCATTCAGAAGACCACTTTAGTATAAGGGTATATCTACTGATTAATAATGGATAATAATCTCCGCATTATGTTGATCAATGTAAATGGTATCCTGAACAAACAAAAATATGGTGGATTGATAAGATGGTTGGCGACATTCTCACCCCAAATTTTGTTTATACAGGAAACTCACCTTAAAACCAATCAGCCCAATGTGTTTATTCCTAAACCTTTCTCTAAGGCCTATTTTGCTTCGGCTAAGGCAGCTATAAGGGGGGTTGCAATTTATTTTGGACGAGGGATAAACTGGGACTTAAATTAAATTCAAAGAGATCACAATGGCATATGGATTTGGATTATTGCAAAGGTAGATGGCACCAAACTCAATTTTGTGAATTATTATGCACCGGTGGTAGATGACTTTGCGGCTCTTAAGAGCATCAACAACAAAGCCAGAACAGCAGTTGGCCCAATTGTTTTAGGGGGGATTCCAATTTTATACAAGATCTCCAATTAGATACTTCAAATAAAGTTAAAAAGCAGATGAAGACGGGGCCAAAAAGTTGATAGATATTATAAAACAGGATCATCAGCTGGTTGTTCCTTGGCGTAGGGCTCATGGTATAGCCAAACAATTTACTTATTACTCTAGTCAATTTAAGTCCTCTTCACTGATCGATTTCTTTTTGGTGTCATGCTCTTTGAAATGCTTGAATACTGAGATTTTGGCTAACTCTTTTTCAGACCATTCTCTAGTAAATTTAGAAATAAATAGAGTATTGGGGGAGAGAGGAAATCCAGTTGGCAGATAGCTAGATCTAACCAATCAACAGAGGATAATAAGTATGCGAGAATGGATCAGGGACTTTTTTTTAGATTAATTGGGGCACTGCCAGACTTTTTTCAGTTTGGGGAGCCTTTAAAGCTGCAGTGTGAAGTCAAATGATTGCCTTTATGATGGAACAAGCCAGAGAGCGTACAAATCAAATTAAAGAACTTCAGAAAGATTTTGATGTGGCCTTGGTAAAGAGAGGTTCCTCTGGGGGGTTGACATCATCACGGAGAGGATTTAAAAATGGCCAAGCAGGAATTGAGGGAGTTTTTTTTATTATGGAAGAGATTAGCAGTTTGAGAGCGTACCAATAGAAAACCTATGAAGAAAGCCAAATGGAAGGAAAGTTGTTGGCATGTTCAACTAGAGTTAAGCAAGAAGCTGCGGTAATAGATGAAGTGGTAATACCAGTGACGCAGACAATCGTTTCAGAAAAAGAGAATATCTCTAAAATTTTTGTTGATTATTATAAGGATCTCTATTCAACTGACTATCAGATATCTAAACAGACGATCCAGGGCTATTTTGATGATTTAGTTCTCCCCCAGCTTTCTACAGGATAGACAGAAGCTCTAAGGGCCGCAATTTCTGCATAAGAAATCTCTAGTGCTTTGATCTCAATGCCTGGATGTAAGGCCTCTGGGAACGATGGTCTTCCGACTGAATTTTATAAGGTTTTCACGGAAGAGTTAATACCATATCTGCTTGAGTTATTCAATCATGTTAAAGCGGGAGGTGACATCCCTGTGGCCTTTAAAGAGTCTTCAATAGTCTGTTTTGTTAAGAAGGGCAAAAATTCTAGGGAGGATCGGCTCTTATAGGCCAATCAGCCTCTTAAATGCAGATTAAAAACTACTGCTGAAAATATGGTTCAACCGATTTTTCCCTGTGCCACAATATGCAATTCACACAGATCAATCCGGCTTTATAGCAGGCCGGTCAATGTCATCAAACACCGGCAACTTAATTCAAGCAATTGACTATTTTAATACCCATCAAACTTCCGCAATAGTAATGATGGTGGATGCCGAGAAGGCATTCAACCTTGTGAATTGGGATGGCCTTGAACGATTTGGGTTCCCGGTGCAAATGATCACTATGCTACAGAATATATATCAAGGGGCCCAAGCTCAGATTGATAAATTCAAAATCAGCAGGGATAATAGATATTAGATGTGGGACCCTGCAAGGGTGTCCCCTGTCGCCAGTTTTATTTACTTTTTTATAGAATCTCTGGCCGTAAGGATTCGAGATAATTTAGATATAAAAACTCCAATAGAGGGGATGTCGAAAATAAAATTATTCGCAGACGACATCATACTCTATCTTAAACCAGAGAAACAAAATATTGACAGGATTTTAAAGGAGTTCACTGAATTCGAGGCGATTGGAGGATATCAAATAAATCATAAAAAAAATGAAGTACTAGCGCTTAATGTCTGCTGTAACTTTCTTCCGGGCAATTTAAGACTACACGCATGTTCTTCTGAGCCAATTCAGTATTTGGGAATTTTTGTCTCTAACCAATATGCGGATTTGTTCTGGGTAAATTATGAAGTAACATTGAGAAAAATTAAAGATCTATTGGGAAAGTGGACACTTCTCCCCCTTACTTTGGTAGGGCGTGTAGCTTTAATCAAAATGTCAGTACTACCCTTATTCATTTTTTTATTTTCAAATATATTTCGATTAAAATTAATGTCTCTTTTTTAGTGAATTGGGAAAATAATTCCGCCAATTTAATTGGAATAAAAAAATTTCAAGGTTAAAATTATTGATTCTTCAACTAACTAGCTGGGGTGTGTTGGCACTCCCCCATATTCGTACCTATTATAAAGCAGCATTTAAGGATATAGTAGTGCAGTTGCTTGACAATAGGGGATCTTTTTTTCTGAGCAAGATGTCCATGAAGCCGGAACTCAACTTCGTTTTGTTTTAAAAACATCAAAACTTCCTAAAAAAGTATGATATAAGACGCTTCAAGCCTTCTCTAATAGACTCCAAAAATTCTATTCTCAAAAGGCCCAGTCTTCGGGGGTTGGATACCTGGGTTTAACTAAGGCCAGAAGCCTGGGCCTTTACATCCGGAATAGTCAAGTTAAACTCTGGGAATCCACAGGTTTCAAAGAGATAGGTCACTTTATAATAGGAGGTAGATGCAGAGCAGATTGCTTTTTTTTAGATTCCTCCTGGTTAGATTACTGATAAATAAATATATACCGCTAGGAAATATTGGTACCTCCTCGGTCCTTGCTGCTGTGTTTAGAACTAAATTGCGAGGTATAGGGAATTGGTACCGAGATTTTCAAAATCAAGGAGATCCCTTCTCGTTACCAATTTTCTGGAAAAATAAAACACGAATGGTCTTGCAGCCTTTCAGTTAGAGAGTGGAAAATTACTTGTTTACAAGGCCTTGAGAGCACCAAACTTCAAAAGGATGGCATTTTTGTCCCAATGGACGGCTTACTATACCCCATACGCTTTGAATAAAATGTATCCAGAGGTTGAAAATAAGTGCTATCGCTGCCAGCAGTTGGGGGAGGGTGGTTGGCTGCATATTACTTGCACATGTTCAAGGTTGAGCCAGTTCTGGATGAAAATGTGTGCTGAAATCAGTCGTGCCCTCAGGAGCAATATACAAGCAGAGCCTGAGGTCAATTTGTTTGGCTTATTAAAACCAGTTTAAACAAGGCTTTAACTATTGGGGGGAATGTTTTTATCAATCTCTTTTTTGGTGGCACACTCGTTGATCCTCTAGAACTGGAAAACAACTAAGACCCCGACCTTTCTTGAATGGTATAATAAAATGAAATGAGTAAGATCCTTTGAAGAAGCATATGCGAAAAGGGTGGGAGCCACTAGGAAATTTAGTTTAGTCTGGAAATATCTGGATCAGATGGAAAGGGATCTCCAAGGGTAAAAAGTCTGTTTAGTATGAACTGTATTTCCACTAAATTGAGAAAGGGGTTTATGGGTTATATATCCATTGGCTTTAGCACTTGCACTTTGGTTGATATGAAATGATAGGTTCCTGATTGTATAATACTCGCAAGGTTTACATTTTCTTATTAAGTGAAAGCAATTTTTTTTAATGAGTTGCATTTTGTATATAATGAAAATGGGGTTTCCAAGGATATTACAACTGCCCGTTTGAGGCCAGTCATAGCCTACTCATTGTTGTTAATATTAAATTTCTGTAATGTATTTTACAGGTGTCAACTATATCTCCTTGCTGAGCAGTATTATTGTTAGTGTGAACTGATCCTATCATACTTCAGTCTTTCTTTAGAGGAAATAGTTTGAATCCTCTGCACTTTAGCACTTGCACTTTAGTTGAAATGCTATGATCTCTTTCCAGTACATTAATATTTGTGATTACTATATCTAACGTAAAGGATGGTACAGGATGAATTGTGTTAGTAGTTTGGCTTTTATCCTTGATTGACTTTTTGTATGTTTTTTCTATTCTGCTCAATAAAAAAAAAGATTATGAATTCCCTCTTTCAGTTGTTCTCGCTATATCAGCTTTGTATAAAGAAGTTTTCACAGAGAGACGTGGTGATCTATCCACCTGGCTGTGAAATGGTAATTTACCGCAAGCATCCCTAATGATTCTATATGTATAAGCACGGTCCTCACAAGAAGATGAGGAATTATTGTAACAATTTAAACAGGAGAAATGCAGTATAATTTTTATTTTTTATTTTTATGTTACCCCAGCCACGCTCACCAAACAGAAATCAGCATATATGGACTTGTGTCCCAGATGTGCAACAGAAAATGCTGATAAGAACCATGCGCATTTTGTCCTCAAATATAGTTATATTGGGTGAATATATCTTTGACACTGAACAGCAATATTAGATGATATTATGTGCAGTCGATATTACCAGGAATTTGATTGATTAAATGTTTAAATTAAGCAGCCTCCTTCCATTTGGGACTGATGGAGCTACTTCAACTAAGCTGCAACCTCTCAAAATCGAGTCACTATGACTAAAATCCAACTGAAATGTATGCTAAGGCTTTAGTATTTTCAATTTAGAACTGGTTTTATTAATTAAAATATCACATGCATATGTTAGTCGAATAATCAAACAGTCAAATATATGCATCTCAAAAGTCCCTCACAGAAGTTTTATAAAAGTGGATCACTGTAATCGCAATTAATTATTTTTTTGCAATATGAGAATGAATCATTTTAATATAGTTAAAAAGAGAGATACAATATCAGATCCCACATCTACTCTGCCTTTGATCCCCCAACATTCACTCCCAAGTGTTTTGCCTTCAGTCTCCTCCCACTCACAACACTCATTGATACCCCTAAATTAAAGTACCCTTTCACCCCTCATTTGCATTAAAAACGTCAACCTCAAACAAAGAATTCTCCTAGATGCCTTCAAAATGGTGTAAACCATCACTGTTAACCACCTCTCCTTCAGACCCAGAACCAGATGGTCCACCCTCCTAATCACGATCACCCAACTTTTACTGGGAACATTTTATTGAGCATACAGTGACCAGTCAATTTCAGGATCAAATCAACAATGATCTACAGGGCAAGTCATCAGGCTTCAGAACTGGATGTATCATGGAGACTGCTACCTTTAATTCAGTCCATGACTCCCTTGTCTTCAGTCACATAATGGACCATGCCTCCCAATCTTGTTTGGCTTCTATGAAGCCTGCATAATAATTGACAACCATGTAGTGCTCCACATCATGCCATTCTGAAACCCAGCATGGTTCATAAGCTACCATAACTACAGCCCACACCTCATAGAGATGAGAACTCCAAGATCCCAGTAATGCAGCTTACCACAGGCATACATCTTATGCCTATCACCTTCAATCTCTACATAGACCTCCCCTTGATCCTCACTGACAAAGTACTTGAACCCACCTGAGGTGTGACATAGATAACTGATGATTGCTCGCTCAAACTTTGAGCTCTTATGTCAGCCTCTTTAAGTAGAAAATGGCACTTATCCCATGGGCTTAAGAGAAGCGGTATGTGAATAAAAAAATGCATAGCATTGCCACAGCTGGAAAAATGAGAACCTGGTTCTACACAGGTTTGATTGCTATCTTACCTCTCAGCAGTTATTGTTAAGCAATTCATTGCCTACAAGAACATACAAGAACTATGATGCAGTCCCTAACATCTACCATAAACTACTGACACATGGGTTTCAATCTGTACTAGTATATCTAAATGTGCTTTTGACTCCCCTGAGCTGTGCTCCTATTAGTAGGTTATGATGAACTAATCTTTAACCTTAAAACCATAAACAGAGTAGTTAGCTCTTCCTCTCCAATGGTGACTAAACATTCTGCCAGCCCAAGCTTCCCTTAATTCAGGTCAGGTGTTAAGTATAGTTCTGCATTCAGGATGTCTCTAACTTCACAGCCTCTCTTATGACCACCTATATCATGGATTGTTACATCACAGCCGTACTATGTTTCCAAGTAGTGCAATTTGCATCTTTAGTAAAGTAATAAGGGTGGTTCTTCTCTACCAACCAAGAACTCCACATGTAACCTAAAACAAAGAATATCACCTGAAGCACGTAAATCATGCCTCTGTTGTATGGCTTGATCCTCTCCAGTTGAACTGTGTGTTTGTTGGACAACATAGACATCAGGATTGTGCCAGACCGATTGCGTGCACACGAACAGGATATGGTGGCCTGTATCCCTGCTAGCACACACTGCATCATATGGACCTGTAACCTTACAGGGTAACACATGTGTGTAAAACCTCAGAACATGACAGCCCTGATCTCTCAAGGAAGTGTGGTAACAGATCTAGATCCCTTTTTGTTTAGGCTTGCATGCATACCCAAAGAAATACACAAGAAATAACCCAACTGGTCCACATGCTAGCCACACCACAGACTTTAAACGGATCAAAACCTCAGTCGCTAACACGCCGGAGGTATTACAAGCTGCAAAACACCAACTAAACAGCTTTAACTACCCCTCAGGCAATCCAGTAGCAGGCTGGGAACAATTTATGGCTGATTTTGCAAATCAATACTCATCTATTGTACGGCACAGTTCATCTGCCGGCTGTGGTGCCCTAAGGAAGATCTCAAGCTCCCAGAAATCAGCCCTAAAAACTCATAAAAAAGAGATCACCAGTCTGTTAGGAATGCTGAGAAAAAGCTGGGGGGACAAGGCCCTTCTTGTAAAACTTCAGAAGGTTCGGATGGACCTAAAAAAACTGACATGGTCAGTCAAAAGATCCAATGAAGAGGACCTCTGGGTAAAACTTCATCACGACTTGAAGGGTAACAACAGCGCCCAGTTTTGGTCTACAATAAACAAAATATTAAATCCAAAAAACTGCGGAATAACGTCCCACATTACCAAATCTTCTTGGGAATCCTTCTTAGACTCACACTTTAACCAGCAGGTCGCCACTGAAAGCAAGCCCCAGGAAGCCCCGGAGGGCCACACGTTACAAACAACAACAACTTGGTTAGAATTCGAACCTAGAATCTCAGCGACTCTGCTGAAACTTATTGCGAAGGGAAGGAAGGATGGTGCAGCAGGGCCAAACGGGATTCCTCCGGCCCTGTTCAAACTTGAGCCAGAATACTGGGCAGAAACGCTCACACCTCTTTACACGTCTGTGAGCCGACTCAGGACTCTTCCTGCCTCATGGAGGGGTTCGATTGTTTCACCAATTTATAAGGCGGGGGATGGAACGCTGCCAAAAAATTACCGGCTGATAGCACTCCTGGATATTGAGGCTAAATATTTTGCGGGGCTCCTACTGACCCACCTGTGCGATTGGGCAACACACCACAATATAATTCCTCCAAGTCAAACTGGTTTCAGCAAAGAAATGGGAACAACGACAAACTTGCTGGCAATTTCACAACTCATCGACAAAGCAAGGGTGACCAAACAGGCTCTCCACCTTTGCTTTGTCGACTTCAAGGCGGCGTTCGATAATGTCAACCGGGGCTACCTCTGGAGAAAATTGGCCTAATGGGGGATCCCCGATCCCCTATTGCACCTTCTGATAGAACTGCATACCAACACGTGGGTCCAGGTTAAGCTTGGCAATGGTACACACCTTTCCAGGTGCATTCCGACCACCAACGGCCTAAAGCAAGGGTGCGTCTTAGCACCGACCCTTTTCAACTTATTTACAGCGGATTTACCACCTGCCCTAGAAACCTGCAACGCACACGCTCCACGCCTGGGGGGCAAAGCGCTGCCTAGTATATCCTACGCAGATGACGTGGTCCTGGTCAGTCACACCAAAGTAGGTCTCCAAAACCTCATCAATGCACTGCACGGATACTCCGAAGCGAACCTGTTAGAAATAAACATTAACAAGACCAAAGTTCTGTCTATAAATGGGAACAAAAAGCGGCATACTTGGTTCCTTGGAACAAAGGTTGTCGCAAACTGTTCAGAATATAAATACCTCGGAATATTGTTCGACAAAGGAGGTCGCTTCTCGAACCAACAAGAGGCAATCAAGAGGAAAGGGATGCTGATAACTACCACACTCAAACAGCTAAAGTCTAATCTGAATGGTCCCACTCTTCTCCCACTGCTCCGTGTGGCACAGGTTAAGCTATAGTAATCTATTACATACGGCAGTGAGGCTCTAAAAGGCATAGATGCGAAACTGCTGGACACAACCATTGTAAAGGCCTACCGACTTCTCTTCAACCTGCCAATCTACACCTCACAAGCCCAGATCCGGTTAGAGTTTGGACTGACCTCCCAAAAGCTTGCTAGAAGAGGCTCATACATTAAGTGCTGGCAGAAGATAAAGAACTCGCCAGAAAACTCACTTAACCATCTGCTATGGTTAGACCTAAGCAGCTCTCTTCAACTGCCGGCGAAAACTTTCCTAGAGGAATCCCTGACTGTCACAGGTCTAAAAGAACTATGGGAAACTCCTTTACCGCATGTGCAATTCAAGCGTGTTGTTAACAAGAGCATAAAAAGACAATCGCACTTGGAAGATAAAGCGACCTTTTCACAAAGGCGACACGCATGGATGACTTTGTCCACATACAAATCGCCTGGGTTACAAGCGTACTTTGGTCTGGGGTATGGCAGGAAAACAAAAGAAGCCTTCTTAAAACATAGGCTAGAAATGTTACCCTCTATTCCGCATCTGCAACCATGGCTGAGAAGGGACTGTGGGACAAAATGAAGGCTGTGCGGGCAGAATATGAAGTCTTAGAACACCTACTATGCATCTGCCCAAGGCTGAAAGAGGAAAGAGTAGCCCTGTTAAAAACTGCCTTCAATGAACAAAAAATCTGCACACGTAGACAAGCGGTTCTTGCTTGTTTCGACCCAGCTCTTCCCCCATTAAACGGAAAGTTGGTCAAATTCCTGAAATGTTTGGAATTGAAACTAAAAAATCTGGAAGTTGGCACCAGACCGGACTAGTTGAAAACTGGCCAAGACACCACACTACGACCACACACCCGCACCAAATTGTTTTTATCAAAGGTTTTTTGTTTTAAAACATAATATATTTTTTCTTACAATTTTTTATCGGAAGGTATGAGTGATCAATGTACTTTTGTAATGGTTTTAATTAACCTAAAACTATAAAAATTACTTACTTAAATTACTTACTTACACAAGAAATACTAAGCAAGCTGTTTCAATATTTATTTATTGAGGGGCTGGTGTACTTGGGAAAGAACCTTGCTCTTCACATAACAGGCCGGTTGACCCAGCTCTTTTGGTTTATGATGCCAAAGTAGTCAGCTATGGCGATTCGACAAGGTTGAGGATCTCTGGAGATCTGAGCACAAGTTCATCAGGGACCTGGTGATGTTGCCCCAAAATGTTCACCTCACCACTCTAATGCTCAACATGGGCAGGCAGCCAATCGACGACGCAGCTAGACTGTGCCCATTGCTCTTTTGGGCCCGCATCAGGCGCATCTCGAGCTTTCCAACTGCGCTGAAGCCCTCACCGAGGTCACACGGATACACACTGGCCCCAAAATAGGATGGATTTCAAAAATCAGGAAAATTATGTCAGCCCTGGGGCTCCAAGCACACTGGGCTAGCCAGGAACCACCAAGCAAAGATGAGCTCAAACGAGTGTACTGGAATTGAGGGAGTTTTTTTATTATGGAAGAGATTAGCAGTTTGAGAGCGTACCAATAGAAAACCTATGAAGAAAGCCAAATGGTAGGAAAGTTGTTGGCATGGTCAACTAGAGTTAAGCAAGAAGCGGCGGTAATAGATGAAGTGGTAATACCAGTGACGCAGACAATCGTTTCAGAAAAAGAGAATATCTCCAAAATTTTTGTTGATTATTATAAGGATCTCTATTCAACTGACTATCAGATATCTAAACAGACGATCCAGGGCTATTTTGATGATTTAGTTCTCCCCCAGCTTTCTACAGGATAGACAGAAGCTCTAAGGGCCGCAATTTCTGCATAAGAAATCTCTAGTGCTTTGATCTCAATGCCTGGATGTAAGGCCTCTGGGAACGATGGTCTTCCGACTGAATTTTATAAGGTTTTCACGGAAGAGTTAATACCATATCTGCTTGAGTTATTCAATCATGTTAAAGCGAGAGGTGACATCCCTGTGGCCTTTAAAGAGTCTTCAATAGTCTGTTTTGTTAAGAAGGGCAAAACTCCTAGGGAGGATCGGCTCTTATAGGCCAATCAGCCTCTTAAATGCAGATTAAAAACTACTGCTGAAAATATGGTTCAACCGATTTTTCCCTGTGCCACAATATGCAATTCACACAGATCAATCCGGCTTTATAGCAGGCCAGTCAATGTCATCAAACACCGGCAACTTAATTCAAGCAATTGACTATTTTAATACCCATCAAACTTCCGCAATAGTAATGATGGTGGATGCCGAGAAGGCATTCGACCTTGTGAATTGGGATGCATTATTTTATGGCCTTGAAAGATTTGGGTTCCCGGTGCAAATGATCACTATGCTACAGAATATATATCAAGGGGCCCAAGCTCAGATTGATACATTCAAAATCAGCAGGGATAATAGATATTTGTTGTGGGACCCTGCAAGGGTGTCCCCTGTCGCCAGTTTTATTTACTTTTTTATAGAATCTCTGGCCGTACGGATTCGAGATAATTTAGATATAAAAGCTCCAATAGAGGGGATGTCGAAAATAAAATTATTCGCAGACGACATCATACTCTATCTTAAACCAGAGAAACAAAATATTGACAGGATTTTAAAGGAGTTCACTGAATTCGAGGCGATTGGAGGATATCAAATAAATCATAAAAAAACTAAAGTACTAGCGCTTAGTGTCTGCTGTAACTTTCTTCCGGGCAATTTAAGACTACACGCATGTTCTTCTGAGCCAATTCAGTATTTAGGAATTTTTGTCTCTAACCAATATGCGGATTTGTTCTGGGTAAATTATGAAGTAACATTGAGAAAAATTAAAGATCTATTGGGAAAGTGGACACTTCTCCCCCTTACTTTGTTAGGGCGTGTAGCTTTAATCAAAATGTCAGTACTACCCTTATTCATTTTTTTATTTTCAAATATATTTCGATTAAAATTAATGTCTCTTTTTTAGTGAATTGGAAAAATAATTCCACCAATTTAATTGGAATAAAAAAAATTCAAGGTTAAAATTATTGATTCTTCAACTAACTAGCTGGGGTGTGTTGACACTCCCCCATATTCGTACCTATTATAAAGCAGCATTTAAGGATATAGTAGTGCAGTTGCTTGACAATAGGGGATCTTTTTTTCTGAGCAAGATGTCCATGAAGCCGGAACTCAACTTCGTTTTGTTTTAAAATCATCAAAACTTCCTAAAAAAGTACGATATAAGACGCTTCAAGCATTCTCTAATAGACTCCAGAAATTCTATTCTCAAAAGGCCCAGTCTTCGGGGGTTGGATACCTGGGTTTAACTAAGGCCAGAAGCCTGGGCCTTTACATCCGGAATAGTCAAGTTAAACTCTGGGAATCCACAGGTTTCAAAGAGATAGGTCACTTTATAATAGGAGGTAGATGCAGAGCAGATTGCTTTTTTTTAGTTTCCTCCTGGTTAGATTACTGATAAATAAATATATACCCCTAGGAAATATTGGTACCTCCTCGGTCCTTGCTGCTGTGTTTAGAACTAAATTGCGAGGTATAGGGAATTGGTACAGAGATTTTCAAAATCAAGGAGATCCCTTCTCGTTACCAATTTTCTGGAAAAATAAAACACGAATGGTCTTGCAGCCTTTCAGTTAGAGAGTGGAAAATTACTTGTTTACAAGGCAGTAAGGCCTTGAGAGCACCAAACTTCAAAAGGATGGCATTTTTGTCCCAATGGACGGCTTACTATACCCCATACGCTTTGCATAAAATGTATCCAGAGGTTGAAAATAAGTGCTTTCGCTGCCAGCAGTTGGGGGAGGGTGGTCAGCTGCATATTACTTGCACATGTTCAAGGTTGAGCCAGTTCTGGATGAAAATGTGTGCTGAAACCAGTCGTGCCCTCAGGAGCAATATACAAGCAGAGCCTGAGGTCAATTTGTTTGGCTTATTAAAACCAGTTTAAACAAGGCTTTACCTATTGGGGGGAATGTTTTTATCAATCTCTTTTTTGGTGGCACACTCGTTGATCCTCTAGAACTGGAAAACAACTAAGACCCCGACCTTTCTTGGATGGTATAATAAAATGAAATGAGTAAGATCCTTTGAAGAAGCATATGCGAAAAGGGTGGGAGCCACTAGGAAATTTAGTTTAGTCTGGAAATATCTGGATCAGATGGAAAGGGATCTCCAAGGGTAAAAAGTCTGTTTAGTATGCACTGTATTTCCACTAAATTGAGAAAGGGGTTTATGGGTTATATATCCATTGGCTTTAGCACTTGCACTTTGGTTGATATGAAATGATAGGTTCCTGATTGTATAATACTCGCAAGGTTTACATTTTCTTAATAAGTGAAAGCAATTTTTTTTTAATGAGTTGCATTTTGTATATATTGAAAATGGGGTTTCCAAGGATATTACAACTGCCCGTTTGAGGCCAGTCATAGCCTACTCATTGTTGTTAATATTAAATTTCTGTAATGTATTTTACAGGTGTCAACTATATCTCCTTGCTGAGCAGTATTATTGTTAGTGTGAACTGATCCTATCATACTTCAGTCTTTCTTTAGAGGAAATAGTTTGAATCCTCTGCACTTTAGCACTTGCACTTTAGTTGAAATGCTATGATCTCTTTCCAGTACATTAATATTTGTGATGACTATATCTAATGTAAAGGATGGTACAGGATGAATTGTGTTAGTAGTTTGGCTTTTATCCTTGATTGACTTTTTGTATGTTTTTTCTATTCTGCTCAATAAAAAAAAAAGATTATGAATTCCCTCTTTCAGTTTATCTCGCTATATCAGCTTTGTATAAAGAAGTTTTCACAGAGAGACGTTGTGATCTATCCACCTGGCTGTGAAATGGTAATTTACCGCAAGCATCCCTAATGATTCTATATGTATAAGCACGGTCCTCACAAGAAGATGAGGAATTATTGTAACAATTTAAACAGGAGAAATGCAGTATAATTTTTATTTTTTATTTTTATGTTACCCCAGCCACGCTCACCAAACAGAAATCAGCATATATGGACTTGTGTCCCAGATGTGCAACAGAAAATGCTGATAAGAACCATGCGCATTTTGTCCTCAAATATAGTTATATTGGGTGAATATATCTTTGACACTGAACAGCAATATTAGATGATATTATGTGCAGTTGATATTACCAGGAATTTGATTGATTAAATGTTTAAATTAAGCAGCCTCCTTCCATTTGGGACTGATGGAGCTACTTCAATTAAGCTGCAACCTCTCAAAATCGAGTCACTATGACTAAAATCCAACTGAAATGTATGCTAAGGCTTTAGTATTTTCAATTTAGAACTGGTTTTATTAATTAAAATATCACATGCATATGTTAGTCGAATAATCAAACAGTCAAATATATGCATCTCAAAAGTCCCTCACAGAAGTTTTATAAAAGTGGATCACTGTAATCGCAATTAATTATTTTTTTGCAATATGAGAATGAATAATTTTAATATAGTTAAAAAGAGAGATACAATATCAGATCCCACATCTACTCTGCCTTTGATCCCCCAGCATTCAATCCCAAGTATTTTGCCTTCAGTCTCCTCCCACTCACAACACTCATTGATACCCCTAAATTAAAGTACCCTTTCACCCCTCATTTGCATTAAAAACGTCACCCTCAAACAAAGAATTCTCCTAGATGCCTTCAAAATGGTGTAAACCATCACTGTTAACCACCTCTCCTTCAGACCCAGAACCAGATGGTCCACCCTCCTAATCACAATCACCCAACTTTTACTGGGAACATTTTATTGAGCATACAGTGACCAGTCAATTTCAGGATCAAATCAACAATGATCTACAGGGCAAGTCATCAGGCTTCAGAACTGGATGTATCATGGAGACTGCTACCTTTAATTCAGTCCATGACTCCCTTGTCTTCAGTCACATAATGGACCATGCCTTCCAATCTTGTTTGGCTTCTATGAAGCCTGCATAATAATTGACAACCATGTAGTGATCCACACCATGCTATTCTCAAACCCAGCATGGTTCATAAGCTACCATAACTACAGCCCACACCTCATAGAGATGAGAACTCCAAGATCCCAGTAATGCAGCTTACCACAGGCATACATCTTATGCCTATCACCTTCAATCTCTACATAGACCTCCCCTTGATCCTCACTGACAAAGTACTTGAACCCACCTGAGGTGTGACATAGATAACTGATGATTGCTCGCTCAAACTTTGAGCTCTTATGTCAGCCTCTTTAAGTAGAAAAAGGCACTGATCCCATGGGCTTAAGAGAAGCGGTATGTGAATAAAAAAAAAATGCATAGCATTGCCACAGCTGGAAAAATGAGAACCTGGTTCTACACAGGTTTGATTGCTATCTTACCTCTCAGCAGTTATTGTTAAGCAATTCATTGCCTACAAGAACATACAAGAACTATGATGCAGTCCCTAACCTCTACCATAAACTACTGACACATGGGTTTCAATCTGTACTAGTATATCTAAATGTGCTTTTGACTCCCCTGAGCTGTGCTCCTATTAGTAGGTTATGATGAACTAATCTTTAACCGTAAAACCATAAACAGAGTAGTTAGCTCTTCCTCTCCAATGGTGACTAAACATTCTGCCAGCCCAAGCTTCCCTTAATTCAGGTCAGGTGTTAAGTATAGTTCTGCATTCAGGATGTCTCTAACTTCACAGCCTCTCTTATGACCACCTATATCATGGATTGTTACATCACAGCCGTACTATGTTTCCAAGTAATGAAATTTGGATCTTTAGTAAAGTAATAAGGGTGGTTCTTCTCTACCAACCAAGAATTCCACATGTAACCTAAAACAAAGAATATCATCTGAAGCACGTAAATCATGCCTCTGTTGTATGGCTTGATCCTCTCCAGTTGAACTGTGTGTTTGTTGGACAACATAGACTTCAGGATTGTGCCAGACTGATTGCGTGCACACCAACAGGATATGGTGGCCTGTATCCCTGCTAGCACACACTGCATCATATGGACCTGTAACCTTACAGGGTAACACATGTGTGTAAAACCTCAGAACATGACAGCCCTGATCTCTCAAGGAAAGTGTGGTAACAGATCTAGATCCCTTTTTGTTTAGGCTCTCATGCATACCCAAAGAAATACACAAGAAATAACCCAACTGGTCCACATGCTAGCCACACCACAGACTTTAAACGGATCAAAACCTCAGTCGCTAACACGCCGGAGGTATTACAAGCTGCAAAACACCAACTAAACAGCTTTAACTACCCCTCAAGCAATCCAGTAGCAGACTGGGAACAATTTATGGCTGATTTTGCAAATCAATACTCATCTATTGTACGGCACAGTTCATCTGCCGGCTGTGGTGCCCTAAGGAAGATCTCAAGCTCCCAGAAATCAGCCCTAAAAACTCACAAAAAAGAGATCAACAGTCTGTTAGGAATGCTGAGAAAAAGCTGGGGGGACAAGGCCCTTCTTGTAAAACTTCAGAAGGTTCGGATGGACCTAAAAAAACTGACATGGTCAGTCAAAAGATCCAATGAAGAGGACCTCTGGGTAAAACTTCATCACGACTTGAAGGGTAACAACAGCGCCCAGTTTTGGTCTACAATAAACAAAATAATAAATCCAAAAAACTGCGGAATAACGTCCCACATTACTAAATCTTCTTGGGAATCCTTCTTAGACTCACACTTTAACCAGCAGGTCGCCACTGAAAGCAAGCCCCAGGAAGCCCCGGAGGGCCACACGTTACAAACAACAACAACTTGGTTAGAATTCGAACCTAGAATCTCAGCAACTCTGCTGAAACTTATTGCGAAGGGAAGGAAGGATGGTGCAGCAGGGCCAAACGGGATTCCTCCGGCCCTGTTCAAACTTGAGCCAGAATACTGGGCAGAAACGCTCACCCCTCTTTACACGTCTGTGAGCCGACTCAGGACTCTTCCTGCCTCATGGAGGGGTTCAATTGTTTCACCAATTTATAAGGCGGGGGATAGAACGCTGCCAAAAAATTACCGGCTGATAGCACTCCTGGATATTGAGGCTAAATATTTTGCGGGGCTCCTACTGACCCACCTGTGCGATTGGGCAACACACCACAATATAATTCCTCCGAGTCAAACTGGTTTCAGCAAAGAAATGGGAACAACGACAAACTTGCTGGCAATTTCGCAACTCATCGACAAAGCAAGGGTGACCAAACAGGCTCTCCACCTTTGCTTTGTCGACTTCAAGGCGGCGTTCGATAATGTCAACCGGGGCTACCTCTGGAGAAAATTGGCCTAATGGGGGATCCCCGATCCCCTATTGCACCTTCTGATCAAACTGCATACCAACACGTGGGTCCAGGTTAAGCTTGGCAATGGTACACACCTTTCCAGGTGCATTCCGACCACCAACGGCCTAAAGCAAGGGTGCGTCTTAGCACCGACCCTTTTCAACTTATTTACAGCCGATTTACCACCTGCCCTAGAAACCTGCAACGCACACGCTCCACGCCTGGGTGGCAAAGCGCTGCCTAGTATATCCTACGCAGATGACGTGGTCCTGGTCAGTCACACCAAAGTAGGTCTCCAAAACCTCATCAATGCACTGCACAGATACTCCGAAGCGAACCTGTTAGAAATAAACATTAACAAGACCAAAGTTCTGTCTATAAATGGGAACAAAAAGCGGCATACTTGGTTCCTTGGAACAAAGGGTGTCGCAAACTGTTCAGAATATAAATACCTTGGAATATTGTTCGACAAAGGAGGTCGCTTCTCGAACCAACTAGAGGCAATCAAGAGGAAAGGGATGCTGATAACTACCACCCTCAAACAGCTAAAGTCTAATCTGAATGGTCCCACTCTTCTCCCACTGCTCCGTGTGGCACAGGTTAAGCTAGAGTCATCTATTACATACGGCAGTGAGGCTCTAAAAGGCATAGATGCGAAACTGCTGGACACAACCATTGTAAAGGCCTACCGACTTCTCTTCAACCTGCCAACCTACACCTCACAAGCCCAGATCCGGTTAGAGTTTGGACTGACCTCCCAAAAGCTTGCTAGAAGAGGCTCATACATTAAGTGCTGGCAGAAAATAAAGAACTCGCCAGAAAACTCACTTAACCATCTGCTATGGTTAGACCTAAGCAGCTCTCTTCAACTGCCGGCGAAAACTTTCCTAGAGGAATCCCTGACTGTCACAGGTCTAAAAGAACTATGGGAAACTCCTTTACCGCATGTGCAATTCAAGCGTGTTGTCAACAAGAGCATAAAAAGACAATCGCACTTGGAAGATAAAGCGACCTTTTCACAAAGGCGACACGCATGGATGACTTTGTCCACATACAAATCGCCTGGGTTACAAGCGTACTTTGGTCTGGGGTATGGCAGGAAAACAAAAGAAGCCTTCTTAAAACATAGGCTAGAAATTTTACCCTCTATTCCGCATCTGCAACCATGGCTGAGAAGGGACTGTGGGACAAAATGCAGGCTATGCGGGGCAGAATATGAAGACTTAGAACACCTACTATGCATCTGCCCAAGGCTGAAAGAGGAAAGAGTAGCCCTGTTAAAAACTGCCTTCAATGAACAAAAAAATCTGCATACGTAGACAAGCGGTTCTTGCTTGTTTCGACCCAGCCCTTCCCCCATTAAACGGAAAGTTGGTAAAATTCCTGAAATGTTTGGAATTGAAACTAAAAAATTTGGAAGTTGGCACCAGACCGGACTAGTTGAAAACTGGCCAAGACACCACACTACGACCACACACCCGCACCAAATTGTTTTTATCAAAGGTTTTTTGTTTTAAAACATAATATATTTTTTCTTACAATTTTTTATCGGAAGGTGTGAGTGATCAATGTACTTTTGTAATGGTTTTAATTAACCTAAAACAATAAAAATTACTTACTTAAATTACTTACTTACACAAGAAATACTAAGCAAGCTGTTTCAATATTTATTTATTGAGGGGCTGGTGCACTTGGGAAAGAACCTTGCTCTTCACATAACAGGCCGGTTGACCCAGCTCTCTTGGTTTATGATGCCAAAGTAGTCAGCTATGGCGATTCGACAAGGTTGAGCATCTCTGGAGATCTGAGCACAAGTTCATCAGGGACCTGGTGATGTTGCCCCAAAATGTTCACCTCACCACTCTAATGCTCAACATGGGCAGGCAGCCAATCGACGACGCAGCTAGACTGTGCCCATTGCTCTTTTGGGCCCGCATCAGGCGCATCCCGAGCTTTCCAACTGCGCTGAAGCCCTCACCGAGGTCACACGGATACACACTGGCCCCAAAATAGGATGGATTTCAAAAGTCAGGAAAATTATGTCAGCCCTGGGGCTCCAAGCACACTGGGCTAGCCAGGAACCACCAAGCAAAGATGAGCTCAAACGAGTGTACTGGAATTGAGGGAGTTTTTTTATTATGGAAGAGATTAGCAGTTTGAGAGCGTACCAATAGAAAACCCATGAAGAAAGCCAAATGGTAGGAAAGTTGTTGGCATGGTCAACTAGAGTTAAGCAAGAAGCGGCGGTAATAGATGAAGTGGTAATACCAGTGCCGCAGACAATAGTTTCAGAAAAAGAGAATATCTCAAAATGTTTTGTTGATTATTATAAGGATCTCTATTCAACTGACTATCAGATATCTAAACAGACGATCCAGGGCTATTTTGATGATTTAGTTCTCCCCCAGCTTTCTACAGCTCAGACAGAGGCTCTAAGGGCCGCAATTTCTGCAGAAATCTCTAGTGCTTTGGTCTCAATGCCTGGATGTAAGGCCTCTGGGAACGATGGTCTTCCGACTGAATTTTATAAGGTTTTCACGGAAGAGTTAATACCATATCTGCTTGAGTTATTCAATCATTTTAAAGCGGGGTGACATCCCTGTGGCCTTTAAAGAGTCTTCAGTAGTCTGTTTTGTTAAGAAGGGCAAAAATTCTTGGGAGGATCGGCTCTTACAGGGTAATTAGCCTCTTTAATGCAGATTAAAAACTACTGCTAAAAATATGGTTCAACCGATTTTTCCCTGTGGCACAATATGCAATTCACACAGATCAATCCGGCTCCATAGCAGGCCGGTCAATGTCATCAAACACCGGCAACTTAATTCAAGCAATTGACTATTTTAATACCCATCAAACTTCCACAATAGTAATGATGGTGGATGCCGAGAAGGCATTCGACCTTGTGATTTGGAATGCATTATTTTATGGCCTTGAAAGGATTGGGTTCCCGGTGCAAATGATCACTATGCTACAGAATATATATCAAGGGGCCCAAGCTCAGATTGATACATTCAAAATCAGCAGGGATAATAGATATTAGATGTGGGATCCTGCAAGGGTGTCCCCTGTCGCCAGTTTTATTTACTTTTTTATAGAATCTCTGGCCGTACGGATTCGAGATAATTTAGATATAAAAGCTCCAATAGAGTGGATGTCGAAAATAAAATTATTCGCAGACGACATCATACTCTATCTTAAACTAGAAAAACAAAATATTGACAGGATTTTAAAGGAGTTCACTGAATTCGAGGCGATTGAAGGAAATCAAATAAATCATAAACAAACTGAAGTAATAGCGCTTAATGTCTGCTGTAACTTTCTTCCGGGCCATTTAAGACTACACGCATGTTCTTCTGAGCCAATTCAGTATTTGGGAATTTTTGTCTCTAACCAATATGCAGATTTTTTCAGGGTAAATTATGAAGTAACATTGAGAAAAATTAAAGATCTATTTGGAAAGTGGACACTTCTCACCTTACTTTGGTAGGGCGTGTAGCTTTAATAAAAATTTCAGACATTTTGTTGGTTTTTTCTATTCTGGGCAATAAAAAAAAGATTATGAATTCATTCTTCCAGGTTATCTCGCTATATCAGCTTTGTATAAAGAAGTTTTCACAGAGAGACGTGGAGATCTATCCACCTGGCTGTGAAATGGTAATTTACCGCAAGCATCCCTTATGATTCTATATATATAAGCACGGTCCTCATAAGAAGATGAAAAATTATTGTAACAATTTAAACAGGAGAAATGCAGTATAATTTTTATTTTTATTTTTATGTTACCCCAGCCACGCTCACCAAACAGAAATCAGCATATATGGACTTGTGTCCCAGATGTGCAACAGAAAATGCTGATAAGAACCATGCGCATTTTGTCCTCAATTATAGTTATATTGGGTGAATATATCTTTGACACTGAACAGCAATATTAGATGATATTATGTGCAGTCGATATATTCCAGGAATTTGATTGATTAAATGTTTAAATTAAGGAGCCTCCTTCCATTTGGGACTGATGGAGCTACTTCAATTAAGCTCCAACCTCTCAAAATCGAGTCACTATGACTAAAATCCAACTGAAATGTATGCTAAGGCTTTAGTATTTTCAATTTAGAACTGGTTTTATTAATTAAAATATCACATGCATATGTTAGTGGAATAATCAAACAGTCAAATATATGCATCTCAAAAGTCCCTCACAGAAGTTTTATAAATGTGGATCACTGTAATCGCAATTAATTATTTTTTTTGCAATATGAGAATGGATAATTTTAATATAGTTAAAAAGAGATACAAAATCAGATCCCACATCTACTCTGCCTTTGATCCCCCAACATTCACTCCCAAGTGTTTTGCCTTCAGTCTCCTCCCACTCACAACACTCATTGATACCCCTAAATTAAAGTACCCTTTCACCCCTCATTTGCATTAAAAACGTCACCCTCAAACAAAGAATCCTCCTAGATGCATTCAAAATGGTGTAAACCATCACTGTTAACCACCTCTCATTCAGACCCAGAACCAGATGGTCCACCCTCCTAATCACGATCACCCAACTTTTACTGGGAACATTTTATTGAGCATACAGTGACCAGTCAATTTCAGGATCAAATCAACAATGATCTACAGGGCAAGTCATCAGGCTTCAGAACTGGATGTATCATGGAGACTGCTACCTTTAATTCAGTCCATGACTCCCTTGTCTTCAGTCACATAATGGACCATGCCTCCCAATCTTGTTTGGCTTCTATGAAGCCTGCATAATAATTGACAACCATGTAGTGCTCCACATCATGCCATTCTGAAACCCAGCATGGTTCATAAGCTACCTTAACTACAGCCCACACCTCATAGAGATGAGAACTCCAAGATCCCAGAAATGCAGCTTACCACGGGCATACATCTTATGCCTATCACCTTCAATCTCTACATAGACCTTCCCTTGATCCTCACTGACAAAGTACTTGAACCCACCTGAGGTGTGACATAGATAACTGATGATTGCTCGCTCAAACTTTGAGCTCTTATGTCAGCCTCTTTAAGTAGTAAAAGGCACTGATCCCATGGGCTTAAGAGAAGCGGTATGTGAATAAAAATGCATAGCATTGCCACAGCTGGAAAAATGAGAACCTGGTTCTTCACAGGTTTGATTGCTATCTTACCTCTCAGCAGTTATTGTTATGCAATTCTTTGCCTACAAGAACATACAAGAATTATGATGCAGTCCCTAACCTCTACCATAAACTACTGACACATGGATTTCAATCTGTACTGGTATATCTAAATGTGCCTTTGACTCCCCTGAGCTGTGCTCCTATCAGTAGGTTATGATGAACTAATCTTTAACCGTAAAAGCATAAATAGAGTGGTTAGCTCTTCCTCTCCAATGGTGACTAAACATTCTGCCAGCCCAAGCTTCCCTTAATTCAGGTCAGGTGTTAAGTATAGTTCTGCATTCAGGATGTCTCTAACTTCACAGCCTCTCTTATGACCACCTATATCGTGGTTTGTTACATCACAGCCGTACTATGTTTCCAAGGAATGAAATTTGGATCTTTAGTAAAGTACTAAGGGTGGTTCTTCTCTACCAACCAAGAATTCTACATGTAACCTAAAACAAAGAATAACACCTGAAGCACGTAAATCATGCCTCTATTGTATGGCTTGATCCTCTCCAGTTAAACTGTGTGTTTGTTGGACAACATAGACATCATGATTGTGTCAGACTGATTGCGTGCACACCAACAGGATATGGTGGCCTGTATCCCTGCTAGCACACACTGCATCATATGGACCTGTAACCTTACAGGGTAACACATGTGTGTAAAACCTCGGAACATGACAGCCCTGATCTCCCAAGGAAAGTGTGGTAACAGATCTAGATCCCTTTTTGTTTAGGCTCTCATGCATACCCAAAGAAATACACAAGAAATACTAAGCAAGCTGTTTCAATATTTATTTATTGAGGGGCTGGTGCACTTGGGAAAGAACATCACTCTTCACATAACAGGCCGGTTGACCCAGCTCTCTTGGTTTATGATGCCAAAGTAGTCAGCTATGGGGATTCAACAAGGTTGATGATCTCTGGAGATCTGAGCACAAGTGCATCAGGGACCTGGTGATGTTGCCCCAAAATGTTCACCTCACCACTCTAATACTCAACATGGGCAGGCGGTCAATTGGCGACGCAGCTAGACTGTGCCCATTGCTCTTTTGGGCCCGCATCAGGCACATCCTGAGCTTTCTAACTACACTGAAGCCCTCACCGAGGTCACACGGATACACACTGGCCCCAAAATAGGATGGATTTCAAAAATCAGGAAAATTATGTCAGCCCTGGGGCTCCAAGCACACTGGGCTAGCCAGGAACCACCAAGCAAAGATGAGCTCAAAAGCGTGTAGTGGGAATTTGTTGGATCACCAGGAAACCTGCAAACCCAATGTGGGCAGACTAACTGCAGAATTTTATCTACATAAATCTACATAAGCAGACAAGACGCCTAGAGCCCTTTT
The DNA here is from genome assembly GCF_964261635.1 of Lissotriton helveticus. Taxonomy (NCBI): domain Eukaryota; kingdom Metazoa; phylum Chordata; class Amphibia; order Caudata; family Salamandridae; genus Lissotriton; species Lissotriton helveticus. The sequence continues at coordinate 1,463,139,663 of NC_136061.1, read as the reverse complement.
TAGATATAATTCAGGTCACGAGGGACAGAATGCTGTACATTCACTTTATGTTTTGTGTTTGAGATAACTGCAAAATGGCACCCAAACAGACACCAACTGATTGCCCATGTAGCAGGGCCCCGATGGAAAGTGTGGCACATGTTATGTTTGCTTGCTCGGCAAATAGCATACCGAGGTCCAAGTGGCTAAAACCAATCTGCCAACAACTGGGCACACGGGACCATCGGGCTGCCCTGCGATTTCTTAGGTCTGATTCTAGACCTCTTTTCGGGTGCTGCTTGGCTACGTTTCTTAGCATGGCTAATTAGAAGAAAAGTCTTGTCAGGAGTGGCTCAGCACCCTACTGAGGGAAGCTGATATAAAATTGCTGCAGGGTTCTAAGGTCGATCAGTTATGCTTCAAAACTGTATTTTATGCATGTGCACTTAATATCTCGACTCTCCCCATAGTCATCCCAAGGAGGGTGTAAACTAATAATATTTGGCCTGTTGGTGGTTGTTAACTGAGCCCGTAACAAGGCTTCTATTATGATGGATTCCCATGCTGCTTTCTTCTAATTTCTTTTACTGTGTTATTGCTTATGTTTTTATTGATAAATTGTATATTATTTTTTAACTAGTAGATTTCGGCAACTGCACCTGGCATAGAGGGTGCAAGAGTGTATTTCTATGGACTTCCTGGGTGTATCACGTTTTATCATGTGGCTGTATCACATGTCCAACCTGTATTTCATTTATAAAATGTCTTTTATACGTGCGCTGGCATAATTAGTGTTATGAGAACAGTGAAAAGGATGAACAATTCCACCATTGTGCTATAACCGTGAACATATGCAGGCATATAAGTAGTGTGGATAGTGTACTCAGACCTTGCTCACCCCTAACATAGCCTCGGCTAGAGAATATGATGTACCAAATCCCTGCCGGGTAGGCTAATTTCCCATTACCCATGGGTAAGTGTTATCAGGCTATCCGTCTTGGTGTAGAGCTGGACATCCCTCATGTTGGTGAACAGGAATTAGCTGAGATGGATTTCCAGCATGGAGTGACCACCCAAAGTCAGCTAAGCACTCCTCTCCTTAAAGAAGGAAGTGGTTCTGTATATATAATAAACAGCACCCATATGGCTGTATGGCAACCCCGGTCAAGCCACAACTGTTTAGTCTAGCGTGATGGCTCTGTCTGCAGACCCTACTGCATGCTTAAGTTCACATCAGTAAATGTCCTGCATGTTATATTATATGCACGCTGGTTACATTGTTACTGTGATATCACATTTATTTCATCTAATGTGAGCATTGTTGTGCACAACACTACTGTGTTCCTTATTATTGCTGTACTGTGAGCACTGCCTGCAAATAAGAACTGTAGGAACTCCCTTGATTAGCATTGTTTATGTAAAATGTTACCAGTTTGCCAAATAGCCACATGAGCCATGTGTTTTGTAACAGTTCAGTTACTGCGGGGAAAAAACGTTGCCACTTGCCACGTGAGAAACATGTTTTTTTCACCTTTTCAGTATCCCACGTGCAATAGAACGCTAGCACACAGTACATGAGTAAGCAGAAACGTCTTCAAATGCACTTTACTGAGGTATGGCTATTTATTCGGCCCGTCTCAACATGCAATGCTTGGCCTCGTAGTTCAGCTGCTCAACTGTATCTCCAGCCTTTCTTCATTTGCAGGATCTTGTTCTGCCTTCAGTAGCGCGTGGTTCCACTTTAGAACTTAATGACTGACTCCTGAAGGAAGGTCACCAGCCCCCTAGACTACGTTCCGCTCCTTTTTTCCATGAAGATACCTGCCCTAGGGACAAGTTCCCACAGAAGGTGTCCCACACAAATGAGGATGGTCCGCTACTAAATGCAAGTGCAAGTAGTACCTCTAATAACCCTAGCTGGTCGGAGGGTGTGCTCTGCTGCACCGATTATAATATCCAAATACACTGGGTACTGGCAAAAGGTTCAACACCCATAGCTATAGTCTCTTGGAATGTTGCAGGCCTAAGACAAAAACTTGAGGATCAGGATTGGCACAGCTGCATAGATAACTTTGATCTCTGCTTCTTTCAAGGGACATGGCTACTGAACCCGCATTTAAGTTGGGATATAAAACATACTACAAGAATGTTACCCAGTCGCAAAGAGGAAGATCCTCAGTAGGGCTTGTATTATGTATCAAAATAACCCTGGGAATGCAAATCAATGCCTATACTATAGTTTCACCAGATCTATTGGCAGTATACCAAGACACGAACACTTATGGCAATGAAAAATTGTACCCTTTTTAATGCCTACAACAGACCAACCAGGCAAAGTCTCTGCTCTGGGATTATTGATTTACTAGGCAGTTCCCTGTACCACGTAGACCCCAGTGATACTTTGATTGTATGTGGGGACTTTAACTGTGCCTACGAACCACTAAATAGCCTAGAAAGTCTAACAGAGGTAGAAGATATAGCCAGCGTTTGTCCCAGCTTGAGCTTGGACTGCCAAAACCATGCACCAATGCCGCAATACAGATAATGCAGCTTACCATCGAACACCACCTAAGGGCATGTAATGGAATGGTGACCAATAAAGGGAATGACAAATCCCCCCTAAACACATTTAAACATGGAAGCTCACAATCAAGAATAGATTAAATTATGCACATTATGCACAGTTGGAGCAGGATTGTGAGCTTTAGATTAAATGCGCGAGAGGATAGTGACCATTGGCCACTTTGTTTAGTAGTAACAGGTTATATAGCAAGGGACGACCCACCCGGCACTTGCCCGCAAAATATTCAGCCTCTTATAGTGAATAACCGTAGAGCTATTAAATGGCTTCGGATCACAGGAAACATAGAGCTAATGAAAAGTATTTATAACACATTTGTGGAGTTAGTGGGTGCCTATGTAGAGACAAGTGGATCGTCAGTAATAACAATGAATACTTTCTTAGTCGCAAAGCTAGAGCCCCTTCTCACCAGAGATACTATGAAGAAACTGAAGCCCAACTGTAAGATGGGCACAAAAACAAACCCCTGGTACACATCGGGCTGCAGGAAAGCCAAGAAATGCTTACTAGAGAATCTACAGCACGTAAGTGCAGACTCAATAAGGAGGGCTAGGGATATCCACAGGAAAACAATTGCTCTTGTAAGAAAGAATTGGGAGGAGAACAGTTGGTTGAACTTCCTCCACGCAGTAAATACCAATAATATGGCAGAGTTCTGGAAAATAACTGCATGGGGAGGGCAAGGACCAAGTAATGAGAACAGAGCATCACCTGGATTCAGTAGCTTGGACTGAGAAATTCACTAATTTATACTCGATCTTCAGGCCCATTCCTATGGAATACTGTGAGCCTGCTGGAAACGAGGGAGACAGAGAAGTGATAATTTTTACGCTAAAAGAAACTGAACACGCAATAGACACCATCAATCAGGGAAAATACCCGGGACTGAATAGACTCCCAGAGTTCTCCTCAAGCATGACAAAAAGTTTTGGGTCCATATGTCAACCTAATTAGCAACATGACAGCAGCAGGTGCACCTGCACCAGCAACGTGGAAAGGGGCTGAAATTGTCCCTATCCAGAAAAAAGGCAGCAAACAGAAACCCGAGAACTACAGGCCAATTAGCCTGATAGATGTTCTAAAAAAAATGTACGCCCAACAACCATTGAATAGGCTTAGCGAATGAATAGAGACTAACAACATAATGTCCCTGTACCAGGCAGGATTTAGACCTTGCACAAGTACGGTGGATCAAGTCTTCAGACTTTTATGCATCATTTGGAAATTTGTCAAGGTAAAGGGGGGCCACATCAATGTACCCAGATGTTTATTGTGGGACTCACGAACAAAGCGATACCAAAGGGGATGATGGACAGAGCGTTTGAGCAAATCAAACACTCACCCCCAGTCACCTGATCTGGGTTTAATCCATCACCATTCTTTAGCTCACTCCACCACCCCAGTTCAGACATTGCCATATGCAAATCAGTCTGACCCTGTGCCTCATTGGAACATTCCAGCCCGAACTGCCAAGCCATGTCTTCCATGGACCGGAAACAAGCTTCCTGGGAACGGTTTCGGGTTCATAACTCTTATCAGCCAGGCTATCTTGAATCCAGTGGCAGAGTGAGCAAGGGACCCATGTCTGGGCATACCCTGCCAACTTAGGGCAAACAAAGCTATACCAAAGGGGATGATGGACGGAGCGTTTGAGCGAAACCGGTCCCAGGATGCTTGTTTCCAGTCCAGGGAAGACATGGCTTGGCAGTTCGGGCTGGACTGTTCCCATGGCACAGGGTCAGACTGATTTGCATACAGTCATTTCTGAACTGGGGTGGTGGAGTTAGCTAAAGAATGATGATAGATTAATCCCAGATCAGTTGACTGGGGGTGAGTGTTTCATTTGCTCTTACGCTCCGTCCATCATCCCCTTTGGTATCGCGTTGTTCGCCCTAAGGGGCCGATTAGGATTGCGGACGGAAACTGGTTCCGTCCGCCAAGGAAGCGGCCAAGATACTCCGGACCGCACCGCGGAGAAACCTCCGTAGCAATTAGGATGAAAATGGGACTACAGTCCGACCGCAGCGGATGGACCACATCAAACTCCGTCCGCGGCGAACGGAGTACACCGGAGACCCCCGCAAGCGGACGGAACCTAAGAAACCCCCACCGCCGCGGACGAACATGACCGCCGGAACAGCCACAACCACCGCAATACCAGTGGAGGCTCCGTGGGCGCGATTAGGATAACGCCGCCTGTTCCCCGGTACGCACCTCCATCCACGGCCGCAGCGGAAACAATGCAACGAGAAACTGTGCATCCCAGCGGAAGGCCAACACGAACAACATCCCTACCGTCAAACCAATGGCAAAATGTCTGACGGAAGTTAATAGAAAACACACGAAACAGGACTACCACCCACCTGAAACACCCACACCAATCACAAGCCACAATGACATCCCCCCAAGCACCTACTAATCCACACTAGTCAACACACCCACCTAGCACCTGACTGCCAACAACCATTGGGACACAACCACGACACAGACTATAAAATTACTCCCACCCACTACCACAATCCTTTGCATCACAGCATAGCTGCTAGCAAGAGGCCCGAGACGATGGACAGCCGACGCAAATTGCACACATACAACCACCACCCAAACACACCCACCACACAAACACCCACCACACCATTCCTACACACCACACACCTGCACCTCCCAAACCAATCAACCCACACCTTGAGCACCACACACCATGGCACCCAAGAAAAACCCGAAATTCACGGAGACAGAGTTGAAGGTCATGGTGGATGAAATCATCTGTGTTGAACCCCACTTATTCGGGACACTAGTCCAGCAGACCACCGTGGCCCACAAAAATCACATGTGGGACAGGATAGTAACTCGGGTGAATGCGTCAGGGACCGTGCCAAGGACAAAGCACGAGATCCAGAGGCGGTGGCATGACCTAAAAACTAGGGTCAAAGGCATCCGTGCTAAAAACCATCTGCGAGTACATCACACTGGCGGCGGCACACCTCCGGACCCCATACCCTATACTGATTGGGAGGAAAAGGTGCTGGGCATACTGCACCCAGAGAGCCTGGAAGGAATTGAGGAAGGAGAAGAGGCTGGTAAGTACAAACCAAGCACCACGAGCACATAGACATGGCCTGACTCACACAACTGAGAAGAAAGAGCTCCCAGGCTCTAACCCATGCATGTGGGCTACATACTCACCAAAATGTAAACGATTCCCAACAGGCCCCCATGCCCACAGGGAGGGTGGTGGAGGGTGGGGCGTGTGAGAGAGGATAGTACTACAACTCCCAACAGGCCCCCATGTCCACAGGGAGGGAGGTGGAGGGTGGGGTGTGTGAGAGAGGTCACAACTACAACTCCCAACAGGCCCCCATGCCCACAGGGAGGGTGGTGGAGAGTAGGGCGTGTGAGAGAGGATAGTACTACAACTCCCAACAGGCCCCCATGCCCATAGGGAGGGTGGTGGAGGGTGGGCGTGTGAGAGAGGATAGTACTACAACTCCCAACAGGCCCCCATGTCCACAGGGAGGGTGGTGGAGGGTGGGGTGTGTGAGAGAGGTCACAACTACAACTCCCAACAGGCCCCCATGCCCACAGGGAGGGTGGTGGAGGGTGGGGCATGTGAGAGAGGATAGTACTACAACTCCCAACAGGCCACCATGTCCACAGGGAGGGTGGTGGAGGGTGGGGTGTGTGAGAGAGGTCACAACTACAACTCCCAACAGGCCCCCATGTCCACAGGGAGGGTGGTGGAGGGTGGGGCGTTTGAGAGAGGTCACAACTACCACTCCCAACAGGCCCCCATGCTCACAGGGAGGGTGGTGGAGGGTGGGGCGTGTGAGAGAGGATAGTACTACAACTCCCAACAGGCCCCCATGTCCACAGGGAGGGTGGTGGAGGGTGGGGTGTGTGAGAGAGATCACAACTACAACTCCCAACAGGTCCCCATGCCCACAGGGAGGGTGGTGGAGGGTGGGGCATGTGAGAGAGGATAGTACTACAACTCCCAACAGGCCCCCATGTCCACAGGGAGGTTGGTGGAGGGTGGGGTGTGTGAGAGAGGTCACAACTACAACTCCCAACAGGCCCCCATGCCCACAGGGAGGGTGGTGGAGGGTGGGGCGTGTGAGAGAAGATAGTACTACAACTCCCAACAGGCCCCCATGCCCACAGGGAGGGTGGTGGAGGGTGGGGCGTGTGAGAGAGGATAGCACTACAACTCCCAACAGGCCCCCATGTCCACAGGGAGGGTGGTGGAGGGTGGGGTGTGTGAGAGAGGTCACAACTACAACTCCCAACAGGCCCCCATGCCCACAGGGAGGGTGGTGGAGGGTGGGGCGTGTGAGAGAGTATAGTACTTCAACTCCCAACAGGCCCCCATGTCCACAGGGAGGGTGGTGGAGGGTGGGGTGTGTGAGAGAGGTCACAACTACAACTCCCAACAGGCCCCCATGTCCACAGGAGGGTGGTGGAGGGTGGGGCATGTGAGAGAGGTCACAAATACAACTCCCAACAGGCCCCCATGCCCACAGGGAGGGTGGTGGAGGGTGGGGTGTGTGAGAGAGGATAGTAGTACAACGCCCAACAGGCCCCCATGTCCACAGGGAGGGTGGTGGAGGGTGGGGTGTGTGAGAGAGGTCACAACTACAACTCCCAACAGGCCCCCATGTCCACAGGGAGGGTGGTGGAGGGTGGGGCGTGTGAGAGAGGTCACAACTACAACTCCCAACAGGCCCCCATGTCCACAGGGAGGGTGGTGGAGGGTGGGGCGTGTGAGAGAGGACACTGAAAAGTAATGTATGGCAAACAAAACATGTCATGTCCAAAGTATTGATCATCAAAATCTTGTCCCTCAGGTGATTGCAATTTGACTGCTGAAACCAGCAACCCGCCGCAACACTCTCCTCACTCACATCCAGGACTCTCTTGGGACGATGCCACAGCCAGCTCCGGTGCAGAGGAGGGAGCGGGCCAATGCACAGTGCTAGGGCCATCTGCCTCACTGGAAATCCCTGCCTCAACAACCGTGGCCTGTGTCACTCCTGCAACACCTGCCACAGTGAGCCGTAGACCCACCACCATCACCTCCACCACCACCATTTTTATTTTTTTTTTAAGACCAACGGTCCCAAACTTTATTTAGTTTCACAGATAAGCCAGTAGTTATTCATACAGTGTCATAACAATGAAGTATTGCCACAAACGGTATCCAGCAAATAGCACATGTTGACATGTCAGTTGTACATGAGTGAAAATAAACAGTTGCTGGTGGAAGTGCATTAGTCCATAGGTGACGTTGCCAGGAATTGACTCATGTTGCAGTGCTCGCAGTTCGTAGCACTGCAGAAAGGGACCAGTGTGGTCACAAAAGTCAACAGTCATTGTTTGAAGTGGAGTCCCCTGATGAATGTGGCAGCGGGTAGAGGCAGCATCATACCCTCCATTGTCGCATGGACCGCTGGGTGCCCGCTTCCTGGTCACGGGCGCAGCCAATCAGCCTTATGTGAAATGCAAATGAGGAAGGGTGATCGAGCATTATCAAGTGTACAGTATGAACAGCCTCTGTGTCAACCAAAGGGAATAACTGGGTAGTTTAATACGAGGGGGAGGGGGAAACATTTCAATAACTGTTGGACTAGCATTCGTGTGTGTGGTGTAATGTATCTAGAACCCTAGCTGCGTGTGGTGCATCCTATGTGGGTCGTGCAGGGGCGGGGACAATAGGGGAGGCGGGGGCGAGGGGGGGGGGGGCGAGCGGCGGGGGGGGTGAGAGCGGCGGGGGACCTCTCCGTCGTGTAAGGCCTCAGTCATCGGGGGGGGAGAGGGGGGGAACGCGCGCGGGGCGGGGGGGTAGGGGAGGCGGTAGAGCCCGCGCCAGGTATGGACAGCAATCAAGTGGGCCTCCTCTATTCTGTGTCGGGACGGTACTCTATGCCGGCTTGGGCGCACGCTCGGTGATATGTGATCAGGGCAGCATCCCAATCCTGGGCGATCGGGTATTTCCGTAGGCCAGCGGCTTCCTCCCTGTGTAGTGACACACTCTCGGCACAAGCCCAGTTGGCAAAAGAGCGACGCCAGTCCGTGGGGCGCGGTGGGGCAGCGCTTTTCCAACGTCGTGTGATAAGACGCTTGGCCGTAATGAGGCCTAAGTCCCAAAAACGTGCCCGCAGTTTGGTCTGCTTGGTCCTCTTGTAGAGTCCTAATAGGCATACTTCCCATGTCTTGGGGAGGATATCGCCTGTGGCCGCCGTCAACATGTCCGTGACCGCCGACCAGTACGAGGTAAGATGAGCGCAGCTCCAGAGCGCATGCAGGAAGTCCGAGTCCAGGAGTCCGCATCTGGGACACGCCGACGAAGCGAGTCCGAAGTAGCGATTCAGTTTGTCCGGAGACAGATATGCGCGGTGGATGATGTAATATTGGATGATCTTGAATCGCGCATTGCGGGGAATAACCCTGGCGCCTGCTAGAATAGCGGCCCACTGTTTGTCCGTCCAGTCTGCGCCTCGGTCGGTCGTCCATTTTTCCCTCAGTCTCTGAGAGGAAAATTGCGTATGACTGTGCAAGGCTTGTGCAAGCCAATGCACAATGTGGGATCCATCGCCCATCACATGTAGGTACTGGACGAGTAGATGAGTGGACGGTTCATGGCTGAGGTCGCCCCACGCCTTCGTCAGCTCATGGAGGAGTTTGGCGTGCGTCAGAAATTGACCCACTGGTAGTTCTGTGTCCGCGGCCAGGGCCTCGAAGGGCAACAGCTCTCCGTCATTGTACAGGCCGCTCAGGTCATCTATGTCTGCCGCAGTCCAGCTGCGCAGCTCGGTCGAGGACAGCGTGCCAGCGCCCAAGGGGGTCCCCAGTAGAGGTAGGTTCGGAGCATAGGGCACCATATGTTTGGTGAGTCTGAGGCTCCGCACGTAGCACCGCCGTGCCACCGCCACGTGGAGCTGTGCAGGGGGGCGGCCCTGCGTCAGTGGGTGGAAGAGTGTTAGCACCTGTACGGGAGATAGGATGGTGACGGCTGTGGCCGTGTCCACTAGGTTCTTGCCGCTCAGCCAGTAGGCGACCCACTGCAGCTGCGCTGCTAAGTAATAGAGCTCCTGATTGGGAACCGCTAGGCCTCCAGCGTCTGTGGCTGCATACAGGGTCTTCAGTGCTACCCGGGGTCTCCCCTTATTCCAGATGAGGCGTCTGGTGAGGGTTTCCAGACCCTTGATAATGCGCGCCGGCACGTACACTGGCAGATTAGTATAATAATAGAGGAGCCGGGGAAGCATTATAATTTTGGTTAGTGCCACTCTGGCCGGCACATTCAGTGGGAGGGAGTTCCAGAACGTGACCTGGGCCGTGAGCGAGGATATGGCTCTCACTAGGTTCCCCTCCAGGAGAGCCACGGGGTCTCGATATATGAAGATCCCTAGGTACCTGAATACCGTCGGGTGCCATCGGAGCGTCTCCCCCATCATGCGCACATCACACTGTGGCATCTCGCCATCGAACGCATAGACCCCTGATTTGGCCCAGTTAACGTGGAGTCCTGACATGACTCCAAACGTCCGAAAGATGTCTGTGATCGCCGCTGGTATGTGCGCGAGATCTCTGACATATAACAACAAATCGTCGGCGTACAGAGACACCGAGTGAATGCCATCTGCTAGCGGGATGCCCCAGGCGTCTCCGGAGGTGCGGAGCATCTCCGCCAATGGCTCCATCGCCAAGGCGAATAAGATAGGGGAGAGGGGGCAGCCCTGTCTGGTACCTCTCCCGATGCGGATCCTGTCAGAGAACAATCGACCAGTCCGGACCTCGGGAGCTTGATAGAGGAGTCCCACCATCTGGACGTAGGCATCGCCCAGCTCGTACTTCTCGAGGACTCGGAGGAGATATGGCCATTCCACCGAGTCGAACGCTTTTTCCAGATCGAGCACGATGCATCCCGAGCGTGGCCAGGTCGGGGTTGCATATCGTTGGACCCTGAAAAAACGGCGTAGGTTGTAGGACGTGCTCCGGGTGGGTACGAAGCCATTCTGATCAGAGTGAACCAGAGTGGGGACCAGTGGTGCAAGCCTCCGGGCCAGCGCCGCTGCAAGTATTTTGTAATCTGTGTTGAGGAGCGCTAACGGCCTGTATGAGCCGAGTTTGTTCACTTCTCTACCAGGTTTCAGCAGGGAGACCACGTTAGCTTCGTTCAGGGACGCCGGGAGTTCAGCGTCTTCCAACGCCGCCTTGTACACTTTCAGCAGTTCCGGTATTAACACCAGTGAGTAGGCTTTATAGAACTCCGCCGGGAGCCCGTCGGGGCCCGGCGCCTTGCAATTGGAGAGGGAGAAAATCACCTCCCGTAGTTCCTCACCAGTGAGCGCAGCTCCTAGCTCCTCTTGTTGGGCAGGGGTAGCAGTCGGGAGTCGCAGTGTCGCCAGGTAGTCCGCGATCTCCACCACCGTGGCCCGTAGCCGTGAGCTGTACAGGGACCGGTAATGCGATGTGAACGCTTCATGGATCTGCTTCTGGGTGTAGACCTCAACGCCCTGGGTCGTGCGGATGGACAGGACCGATGCGGATTGCGTGTCTTGTCGTACCAACCACGACAGTAGCCTGCCGGGCTTGTCGCCTGCGCTGTGGGTGCGCGCGGAGTGTGCTGTGAAGTTAATGTTCTTTAGGCGCTTCATCAGAGCAGCGTGGTCTGCCCTGGCCGAGATCAGTAGGGAGTCATCGCCCCCTGTCGCCTCCCGTTCCTTATCTAGTAGTGCCTCCTCCGCCCGTGTCAGATCTCTCTCCACTCGTCTACGTAAGCCCGCTTGTACACCGAGGCAGCTTCCCCGGGTCACCGCTTTAAAGGCGTCCCATTCAATTCTCGGGGAGGAGGTCGAGTCAACATTGTTCTCGAAGTACTGTAAGATCTTCCCGGAGATTTCCTCTCGGAATGGGGTGTCAAGCAGGAGATCCGGCTGTAAGCGCCACGTAGGTACGGGTGGGTGCGGGCGCTTCCATCCATATACCAGCGTGTGCGGGTTATGGTCCGAGTGCGTCCGACCTAGGTAGTCAGTGTCGGACACGGAGGGGAGCAGGTCATGGGACATCATGTACCTGTCCAACCTGACATGTAGAGAGTGGGCTCCCGAGTAGTAGGAATACACCCGGGCGGTGGGGTTTCTGACGCGCCAGGCATCTTGCAAGTTCCACTGAGTTGCCCAGTCAAGTAGGGCCTTGGAGGTTGCCTGCACTGGGGCGGTTGCCGCTGGGGGGGACGAGCGGTCAAGGGAGGCATCTAACACGCAGTTGTAATCCCCACCCATCATCAAGGGTACGTCTGGCCATGGCGCTATTACTGCTGACAATCGTGTGAAGAATTTCCCCTGCTCCACATTGGGTGCGTATATGGAGGCTATGACGATCTGCTGCCCGTCAAGTCTACCCTGTATGAAGACATAGCGTCCCTCAGTGTCAACATGGCTGTGTGTCAGTGCAAACGGGACCCCGGGCCGAACCCAGATCAGGGTTCCTCGCGCAAATGCTGAAAAGGTTGTGGCAAATATCTGTCCCCTCCACTTACGGCGAAGTGTGGCCACCTCAGCGGCAACTAGGTGTGTCTCCTGTAGTAGTGCAATTTGAATCTGATGTCTCTTAAGATAGGAGTATACCTGGTATCTACGGGAGGGTGTGTGCATGCCCCTGACATTCCAGGTACAAAATTTAAACGTAGCCATCACAATGTTTATGGCGTTCAAGCACCCACCCCTCCCCCCCCGGCCCCCAACCCGCCCCACCCACACCCGCACAGCAGCAGCGAACAGTGAGCATTTTTACCCTACGCTCTCTCCCACAGACCCAGGGATGCACGTTGCAGTATTTCAGCACCAACACTAGTCTCAAAATGAAGAACTTGAACATAAACATAATACCAAAAGGGCAACAACAAAACTAGTCGCCGCCCAAACGCTCTATCGAGCTCAATCAATCCGTAAGTTCAATGGGGGAGTGTCTGAGTACAGCACTTGAATAAAACAAGGTAGTTTGTTACGCCAATAAGAGCCGTAGTGGCTCCCCTCCACGGGCAATGGGCCAGAAGGGCGCCAGGAGTCAGTTACAGCGTCCGTAGACAGGTCGGAATTCCCAATGTCACTGGACCCAGGCAGTTGTTCCCATGGTGGGATCTCATCCTCCATCCCCCCAGGGGGGGGGCACTCACCTCTAGGGGTCCGTCCACCCGTCCAAAGTTATGGTCCCGGTGATGCTCCAGTGGGACAGCTCAAGCTCCCCACCCGGTACCACGGCGGCTCCGCGGCAATCCGGTAGGTGGGGGGGGTTTGGGAGCAGGGCACAGACCCCGGAAAAGGTGGCGTTCATGACTGCCGAGGCCTCTAGGAGCGTTGGTGTGGGCCCCTGATCGGGCCATCTTTGGAAGTGAGCTGACTATTCCGTTATGCGAGTTGCAGTAGTCCAGCCAGGGCCGGGCTGGGGAGGAGTGTTCATGCTATCAGATCCGATGTTTGGGGCGTGACATCTGGCAGGCCCTCTGTGTTCGAGTCATCCGGTAGTCCGTACATGGAGTCGTCGTCCGCACTTCCGCGTGAACGTGGGCTAGCGTTGGAGATCAGGATAGGCGATTGAGACCCGCTAATCTCCGCAGTCATGCGGACGGCATCCAGTTGTTCATTCTGAATTTGCTCCGGGGTGGGGCCGAGCTCCGTTTCCACGGCCGAAGACCTGGCCCTCGAGGTGCGCCGTTTTCTCCGCCTGTGTGTGCCCCGATTCCGGCGCCGCTCCATTGGCACGGGCCCGGGGTTCGTGTCTACTCCCGAATCCAGCCAGGCCACTGCCGCCTCTGGGGTGTCGAAGAAGTGGGTCTTGTCCAGTGCCACCACTCTGAGGCGTGCTGGAAACAACAGTGAGTATTTGAGAGCCAGGCGCCTGAGCCGCTGCTTCACTGCGAGGAAGGATTGACGTCTTCGTTGAACTTGTATGGTGTAATCAGGGAAGAACATCACCTTGGCGTTGTCTACCTGTATATTCGACAGCTTCCGTGTTTCGCGGAGGATGGCGTCCCGGTCGCGGTAGTTCAACACCCGCATGAGCATTGGCCTCGGGTTGGAGCCCTCCGGAGGTGGACGGGATGGTACTCTGTGTGCCCTTTCCACTACAAAGTGTGGCGACAGCGTGCCCTCTGGTAGTAGCTCTCTGAGCCAGGTCTCCATGTGTTCCGCCGTCTCTCTCCGCTCCCATCGTTCCGGTAGGCCCACTATGCGCACATTGTTCCTTCTGGCCCGTCCTTCCGCGTCCTCTGCTCTATCCTCAAGGAACTCCACCCGGTTGAGCAGGTCACGGACGTGTTCGTCCGTCTGCGCCAGCTTGGGAGTGGTCTCCGCCATCGTATGCTCCAGAGTCGTGGTGCGGTCGGACAGTTTCTTGTGGTCCGCCCGGAGGAGTGTCAGATCCACAGCCACCTTATCGATCCTGTTCTCCAGTGACGTACGGGTTAGTTGCATGGATTCTTCCAGGCGCTCCATGGCCGCCAGCATAGTGTCCAGTTTGGAGGCCGTTTTGTCAGCCTCTACGGTCTTCACCATTTTCCCTTTGCCTAGTGTCCCTCCGGTGCCAGTCCTCGTCCTGGTCCCCCCTGACATGTGAGTGGCCTTTGCAGCCGGTCAGTCGAGTGGGTATGCTCTCGCAATGTGCAGTGGTGGGACCGGTGCGTGTGGGTCTCCCGGTCAGGCTCTCCGTGCCGCCCGTGGCAGATGGTGCGTGGCTGCGGGCGAAGGGGAGGACTGCTCCACCGCAGGGCTCCGGGGTTCCGCGCTATACTACCATCCGGGGAGGACGAGGTGGTTGCGCAGTGGCTGGTATGAGATCTCCCAGGTGCGTCAGTCTATGCCGTGAAAGTCCTGTTTGCAGAACACCTCTCGTCTGCGCTATGCGGTGGCTCGCCAGGCCGGGTCACTAAGTCTCTCCGGGTGTGTCCGTCCACTGGGCTCAGGAGGACGCACCTTGCCTGACGATGCTAGACGCCACCAAGCGTCGCGTGGGGATCTGCGTGGTCCAGCACAAGTCCGGTGGGGGCGGGGTGTGCGAGCCGTGCAATCTCCGCACTTGCGCCGGCCCGGGAGAGTCCCTCAGTGCTGGGCCGGCCGTCAGTGGGGGCCGATGTGACGCGGCCTCAGTTTGTGTGTGGCACGGTCTAGGCCTCTCGGCACCAGGCGGGTCCGGTGTTGATCCGTGGCGGCATCCAGGTGGCGGACGGGTACAGAGGCCCAGGAGATAGGGCCGTGCGGACTCCGGTGGTGGTCTGCTGGGCCCAGGGGCGACGGCGTCTGTGTGGATCTCACGGTGGCCAAGCTCGGAGACCCTCCGATGTCCGTCAAGCCCGGCTGGGCGACTCCAGTTTCAGTAGGTGGGACGGGGTGGTGTCACAGTCCGCCACGGGCTGGCGTGACTTGGATACGTGTAGCTCTCGGGCCCTCGAGTGGCTGGGCCGCCGGGGGTGTTGGGTGCCGTATCGTGGATTCCTACCCGTGGCCGGGCCTATGTCAGGGTGGCAGGCGGGCCTGGGGGGCCCAGGGAACTGTGCTGGGCAGCGTCCGTATTAGGCCGGCAGGGCCTAGGGGCGATGGTGCCAATGTGGGTCCCCAGCCAGTCCCGCGCACTCTCCCCCGATGTTCACGGAGCCCGGCGGGATGTCCCCAGTGACGGCAGGCAGGGCGGGTTGGTGTCGTGACTCGCCGTGAGTCCAGGCGGCGAGCCTTTTGCTAATGTCCGGGGCCCCTGTATAGTTGGGTCTTCAGGGAGTGTCCGGTTTGCGGGACGTGGGCTCTGTTCCCCGCAGGATTGCGTTTTGGAAACCACGCGCTCTGTGGCCCACCTCGCAGGGCCAGATCCCCGGCCTCAGGTGGTTGGGGTCGCCGACCGGAAGTGCACTCAGGGCGGTCAGCTGCCAGGGTCGCTGTCGGTCGGATGGTCAGGTGTTCCGATTCGCCTGAAAATCGCCCAGGTGGTGGATCGGGTACCCGGGTACACTCGGTTCGAGTTTGGGCCCGGTTCCACCAGAAATGCAGGATAAATGGCCCGTGGTGGGGGAGCTTCACTCGGAGCTCAGCCCGGGCACGTCTTTTCACATCTCGTGCTTGGCCACGCCCCCCTCCACCACCACCATTACCACCACTCCTGCCTGTGCCACCCTGCCTGACCCACCGCAAGATGCAGGGCCATCAACATCTCAGCCAAGCAGGGAGAGTGGACGGGAAAGGAGAGAGCCAAGGCAACATCCCCCAAGCAGGAGTACCTCACACCGGCGAGCTGGGGAAGGACACCCACCCCATCCTGCCGCTGATACACTGGAAGCCCTAGGCAGAGTCCAGGCTTCCTATGAGTGTGGCCAGGGACATGCTGATCGTGCCCACCAGGACTCGGTTGATAACACCAATGTGTTGCGGTCCATTGACAGCCGCCTTGGCCAAATAGTGGCCCTCCTGGGCCAGCACACACCACTGTGGAGGGAATGGTTAGACCGCAACACCCCCCCTCAACCAAGTGTCCAGCCGCCACGGTTAGCAACACCACCGCCACCTGTGCCCCTGGACACGGATGTGGCCCCTGAGCAACCTGCCCCACAAGCTGACTCCGCACCGGCTCAAAGACAGAGGGGCCGTCCGAGGCTGGATGGAGGTGAGAGCAGTGGGGATGCTCCATCTACACGCTCAAAGAGGGGCCGACAATGACTGTAACACTGCCTGAGGCTGCCATCCACCCGCAAACTATCCTGTCCCACTACGCCAAGTATTGCCACAGGTCTGCTGGACTAGCCCGACATCACCCAATGTGGTGTCAGCACGGACATTTCATCTACCATGACCTTCAACTCACACTCCCCCACCCAACACTTACTTGCATATATCCACCAGCACCAATGCACAACCTGTAAATAAATTTCACCTACACACTCAATGATGTGTTGCCTCCATGTTTATTCACATGATTGTCTCAGAAACAGACCTGACCAGGTGCAGGGAACCATGTCATACAGAATCCTGCCGCTGTGGGAGTGACCTAGGGAAAATCAGAGACAGCAAACACATGTCAGGAAAGTGAATCACACCCATCACAACACACAGCAGTGCATAATTCCACAAACCACACCCATCACAAATTCAGTGGATGAGAGGACACACATCATGGAGACTTGCATGTCCAGAGAAATAAACACACATACATGCAAACATAACATAGCAGAACAGGCAGCTGATGAACACCATATGCACACACCACCAGCAAACATACATAACGCATTGTCAACCGGCACAGGAGGTAGTCACTCACATTCAAGGGAAATAGCGATCAATGAGCTGACGCCTCTGGTCCACACCTTCTTCCTCACCACTATCCTCATCAGTCGACATGGGTGAGATGGGAGGCCGAGGAACTTGTTGGTCTTCAGGGTCCAAGATCAGTTCAATGTTATTGCGCACTGCCAGGTTGTGGAGCATGCAGCAGGCAATCACGATCCTGCATACTTTGCCTGGTGAGTAAGGCAGGGCCCCTCCGGTCTTATCCAGGCACCGAAACCTGGACTTTAGCAGTCCAAAAGTACGTTCCACCACTCAACGTGTCCTTCCATGGGCATCATTGTAGCGCATTTCACCCGCTGTAGTAGGATTACGTATGGGACTCAGGAGCCAGGGCCGGTTTGGGTACGTCGAGTCGCCTATGTAGGGGGATGACAGACACAAATATCACAACCAGAATTGGTGGGTACCCCATGCCACACAGAAATCACAAATGTCCCCACAGCATACTCACCAACAAGCCACGCGTGTCCTGGACGCAGATTTGCCATCAGTTGGGGGGACAATGCTGCTCCGCATGATGTGGGAGTCATGTGCGGAGCCTGGAAATCTTGCACACACATGGGAGATGATGTTGTCGGCAGGCACACCACCTGCACGTTGAGCGAATGAAAGTGCTTGCGATTCCTATATACCGGCTCACGTGCCCGTGGTGGAATGAGAGCGATATGTGTGCCCTCAATGGAACCCACTACGTGTGGTATCTGGCCCAGTGCATAGAAGTCTGCTTTGACTGCTGCCAACTCTGCCGGCCGTGGGAAATGGATGTAGTCATCCTTGTACAGCATCATGGCTTTTAGAAGATCCCGAAGTACCATGCTGAACATGGACTGTGACATCCCCCTGGCATGTCCAACTGTGTACTGAAAGGTGCCAGTAGCAAAAAAGTGTAGTGCCGCCATCACCTTAGCTGTGGGTGTAATGGAACCAGGATACGTCCTTCGTGGCTGCAGATGAGGAGACAATTGGTCTACAAGCTCCTTCAATCTACGTCGATCTAGCCGGAATTTCCTGATCACCTCCTCGTCAACCATATCCTCCAGCACAGTGTATGGGCAATGGACATTTGGTGCCCTCCTGTTTGGGAGTAGATGTAATATAAGTCAACTTACAAACAACGCATGGCTGTGCAACTCCATCACATGTAAGCCAACACTAGCAAGAAGATAAATGTTGTGGACGATAGTCATATGTGTGACATCTCAGAAAATTACGACAATACGGAGTGCCCTATGAACAATGTGCAGCCACTAGCAACATGAAGTGTGTCAACATGTACAATGCAACCTAGGGCCCCATTAGGATGACGGGCGGACATTGTCCGCCCGCCACCCTATCGGAGAACGGGACCGCCCGCCATAAGGGCGGGGGTGCCGTGGGGGGAATTAGGATGTGCCCGCCACAGTGGCGGGCACATCCTGTAGTTTTAGCATTGTGGCGGGCGGTGCACTCTGCACCGCCCGCCACAATGCAAAAAATGCTTTTTCGCATTTGCATATGCAAAGCGGCAGGCACCGCACGGTGCCTGCCGCTTTGCAAATGCAAATGTGGGGGGGTACCAGAGGTACCCCCATGTGCCCCCCTGACAGTGGCGCCAACCTGGGGGCCCTGCAGGGGGCCCCCGCAGCAATCGCCGCATGCCTTTCCGTGGCGGCATTGCCGCCGCGGAAAGGCCCCTAATGTAAGCCATCCTAATATGGCTGGCGGTGTCCATTGGCCACCGCCACCATATTAATCTATTACCGCCGCGGTCGCAGGGCGACCGTGGCGGTAAAGCGGCGGACGGTCTTTCCGTCCGCCATTGTCCCCTCCGCCATCCTAATCAGGCGGAGGGGAAAACGAGAGTGGTTGTCGGGCGGATTGCCTCCGCCAGGGTGGCGGTGGCCACCGCCGCCCTGGCGGAGGCAATCCGCCCGATATCCTAATGGAGCCCTTAGTCTCATGTCAACATTACTGCCAACAAGACATGTGTAAGGACCCAAATGTCTAAAAGCCTCATCACAGACACACATGCACGTGCAAACACTAAACGATAATGCTACACACACTCCATGTCATCATGCACCAATGACAACACTGACAATGGTGAGCATCCGCTCATTACATGCATGGTCAAACAACAGGCAACACACATACGGATACACAGAATGCATGTGTACCCCCACCATTGTTATTAGCACACATTAACTTCACACTGTCAACAGATTCAGAATGTGGCGAGACAGGCCTGATGTACTGTGTAGATGTGAAGAATTTGAAACGTGTGTCGGGAAATACAAGACGTCAACACGTCGACATGCACATGTGTAGCACATTGTGTGTACATCAATGGGCATAGTATGAACACACATGATATAGTGCATGACATACGAACTTTCGCCAGCACGGTCACAACCCTCATAACGCAATAGCGGACTATACAGCACGGTGCAGCGGTCCAATTAATAACATCATTAGCGCCGCCATGGCGGTGCACTGCTTCCGCGATTTTCAAATGGGCATACGCGGCCCGCGTTCCCTCTTCCCATTGGCTGCATGTGCACAGACCGTCATGGTCACACAGCGCAACCGCATGTGGAAGCTTCCGGGACGGATGCTTCTCTTGCAACAATGTTCAATCCCTGGCGCCACCATGGCGGTGCACGCATTCCGCAGGGGAGGTGCAGGCCAACACATCCTTCTGATGATGTCAATGGACATGGCAGTTCATGACCCCCCTTACAGTCACATTGCATCATCCACCGTACACCGGCCGTGCCAGGTCGGTGCACACCCGCCGTGCTAGGCATGTCACCCACCGCCGTGCTAGGCATGTCACCCACTGCCGGGCCAGGCCAGTGCACACCCGCCGTGCTAGGCATGTCACCCACCACCGGGCCAGGCCGGTGCACACCCGCCACGCTAGGCATGTCACCCTCCGCCGGGCTAGGCATGTCACCCACCGCCGGGCCAGGCCGGTGCACACCCGCCATGGTAGGCATGTCACCCACCGCCGGGCCAGGCCGGTGCACACCCGCCGTGCTAGGCATGTCACCCACCGCCGGGCCAGGCCGGTGCACACCGCTGTGCTAGGCATGTCACCCACCGCCGGGCCAGGCCGGTGCACACCCGCCGTGCTAGGCATGTCACCCACCGCCGTGCTAGGCATGTCACCCACCGCCGGGCCAGGCCGGTGCACACCCGCCGTGTTAGGCATGTCACCCACCGCCGTGCCAGGCATGTCACCCACCGGCGGGCCAGGCCGGTGCACACCCACCATGCCAGGCATGTCACCCACCGCCGGGCCAGGCCGGTGCACGCCTAGCACGGCGGGTGTGCACCGGCCTGGCCCGGCGGTGGGTGACATGCCTAGCACGGCGGGTGTGCACCGGCCTGGCCCGGCGGTGGGTGACATGCCTGGCACGGCGGTGGGTGACATGCCTGGCACGGCGGGTGTGCACCGGGCAGGGACGGTCGGTCTACGGTGGATGATGCAATGTGACTGTAAGGGGGGTCATGACCTGCCATTTCGATTTCCATAATTACAAGTATGTGTTGGCCTGCACCTCCCCCGTGGAAGGCGTGCACCGCCATGGTGGCGCCACTGATTGAACATTGTTGCAAAAGATGCAACCGTCGCGGAAGTGCGCACGTGCGGTTGCCGATGTGTGTCCGTGACGGCACGTGCACAGGCAGCCAATGGGAAGGGGTAACGCGGGGCGCGTATGCGCCATCGACAATGGCGGAAACAGTGCACCGCCACACCAGGGCCTGTCATTGGGCCTTTTCGAATGAGGCATCCAGGGGGAACCAATAGCTGGCCACGTGTGCCACTGACATGGGCTCTGGGCTCTATATATGTGTGACTTTCACAAGCACACATTCACTGCTTTGATCCAGTGCTGCCTGTGACCATCACCTCGACCTGCTGCTGCTGAGCTGACCAACGGCTGCTGCCTGAGACCATCACCTCGACCTGCTGCTGCTGAGCTGACCAACGGCTGCTGCCTGAGACCATCACCTTGACCTGCTGCTGCTGAGCTGACCAACGGCTGCTGCCTGTGACCATCACATCGACCTGCTGCTGCTGAGCTGACCAACGGCTGCTGCCTGAGACCATCACCTCGACCTGCTGCTGCTGAGCTGACCAACGGCTGCTGCTGTTGTGCCACAGTCCAGGACCTTGCCATGCAGGGAGTGCGAGAGACCCGGTCGCGTTCCTTCACCGCAGCGGAGCTGGATGTCCTTGTGGACGGTGTGCTCAGCCACTACCAACGGCTCTACGGTGCGCCCGGACAGGTGGTAAGTACAGTGGTGTACATGTTGTTGGTCATGAGGTGTTCTGTGGCTCCTGTCTTCTGCAGACCGTGTGGTGTGCTGTGGGACCTTTACATGTGTAGTGCTGAGCATGGCTGCATGTTGAAACGTGTTACTACGATGTTTGTGCATGTCATACTGTCCACTTACGTTACCCTCTTGTCTCCCATCATGGCCGGTAAAGCTGCACCTTCGTAAGGCCGTGTGGAGGACGATTGCACGTGATGTATGGGCAGTGGAGGGGTTCAATAGACGACACACACACTGCCACAAGCGCTGGGACGAAATCTCCAAACTTAGCAGGAATGTGGCGGAGATGACACTGGGGATGATTCCGAGATCTACACGTCTGGCCCGCCGCACCATGACCCCTCTTATGCACCGTATCATTGCTGTGACGTATCCTGACCTGTCCGCCCAGCTGAGTGGGGAAGCACAGCAAACTAGCGGTGAGCAGATTGTATGTGTATGTTACTTGGGCCTGCAATGCATGTATTGCTGCTCAGACACAGTAGTGGCTTCCGTGGTGCGTATGTTTATCTGAAATACCATGCTGGTGCCATTAGCGGAGTAGGCGTTGGCATCCATGTCCGCCAGGTGGACAGCCCACTTGCTTGGTAGTTGAGGGTTCCAGGACATGCCGTTGAGGTCTGTGGTCCCATGGCATGACATGTGTGCAGATAGTAGGGGTGTGACATGTGCAGGATGTGTGCTACATGTACAATGTATGTAATGGAATCCTAGATCTGTTGTCCTTCAGTACGTCAGTGTGGCACTTACTCACACCGCGTTTCTCTCTATTTCAGCTTTGGCAGAGGGCACTGACCCACAGACGACGGAGATGAGTGGTGGCAAAGATTCCGAATCAGAGGTCACACACACGCAGACTGACACTGAAGAGGGCAGCCCCGGAGAGGGGGACAGGACCGTCCCTGAGGACTCGCATGTAGAAACACCATCGCCCTCATCCTCTGAAAGTGTTGGTGAGTCCGCACTGTTGGCACAGACAGGGAGTGGGCAATCAACACCTTCAGTCCGGACACAGCACACAGGGCCCACACTGCCACCCACTGCAACATGTACTGCTCGTGCTCGCCAGAGGAGGGGGAGCAGAGTTGCCTTCGGTGCAGGAACCGCCGCCCCATCCCCAGTGACACAAAGTGCACTTTGTGCAGAGGCTGTTGATCTGCTGTGACAGCTGTGTGTAGGACAGACCAACATGATCAATGCATTCCAAGACCACGATAGGAAGTTGGGGCAGGTGGTGGCATTCATGGAGGGGATGCATGGCGATGTTGCTGGTCTCCACAGAACAGTTCAGTCATTGGCAAACACTGTGTCCTCAGCCATTGTACAGTCGCATAGAAAGGGTACTACTTCTGTACAACCATCCACACCACTTGATGTTACAGGGGAGAGTGAGTCCTCAGACCAGGCCTCTTATTCTGGTCATTACACTAGGAGCAGCCACAGGCAGCAAGGCAGGGCATGGAGGGCACAGACACCATCCCCTAAGCCTGTGATCTCTTTATCCGAAGACAACGTGTCAAACACTGGAGTTGACAGACAGGATCATGTAGGGATGTGTATGGAAATGGATTCACTTGCTACACAGCCATCCCCCACCAAAGTGACTCCCAAGCCAAGGCCACCTCCCAAGAGCAGGGACACTCCCAAGGACAAGGACAGTACAAAGGAAAGGGCACCTCCCAAGAGCAGGGACACTCACAAGGACAAGGACAGTACCAAGGAAAGGGCACCTCCCAAGAGAAGGGACACTCACAGGGACAAGGACAGGAGCAAGAAAAGGGCACCTCCCAAGAGCAGGGGCACTCCCAAGGACAAGGACAGTACCAAGGTAAGGGCACCTCCCAAGAGCAAGGTAGCTTCAAAGGAGAGGGACACTACAATGGACATGTCTGCACCCAGGGACAGGGCACCGGAAAGGGATCAGGCCCATTCCAGGGACAGGACACCTCCGACGTCCAAGGCACATCCCATGGCCAAGGGTTCTCCCATGGACACGAGCACCATCAAGGACAGGCATATTTCACCCCTGGCTGCACTGAGGATGATGTTTAAGGAACGTACAACACATGTATCAGCGGTGGAGTCCCCCCATACCTCTACTCCCATCCACGCCCCGCTAAAGCAGAGGAAGGAGTACACTGTTGTTGCATCCCCCATTACACATGATGCAGAGGGCAGAAGCCAGGCCCACAGCAAATGGAAGGCAGGGTCCAGCACGTCCCCAGAGAGCAGACCACCACAAGCACATGATACACCTTTGATGTCTGGTGATGCCACTCCACTTACCAGTCCAGGCATGTCCGGGGTGCCCCTATGTTTCACAAGGAAACAGAGACACACACCACTGAGACCTGACCACCCCAATGTCGCTCCAGTCCAGCTGTCCCCAGCTCCCAGAGCCACCCTGCCTCCTGGCCCATACAGCCCTGTGGGTCACCATTTCAGTGGTCCTATTGGCTCAGCTGCTGTTCACTCACATGTGTCAGGTGCAGGCATGGTCTTTGTTGGTCAGTGTACAGGGACATGTCCGGGCAGTGTGTCTGGGTCTATGGCACATGTGTCAGTCACCACAGCTGTGGCTGTGTCTCACACTCCTGTTTCTGGTGCTGGCGGTGTGTCTGGGTCTAGGGGTCATGTGTCAGTCAGTAGATCGGTGGCTGTGTCTCACACTCCTGTTGCTGGTGCTGGCGGTGTGTCTGGGTCTAGGGCTCATGTGTCAGTCAGTAGATCGGTGGCTGTGTCTCACACTCCTGTTGCTGGTGCTGGCGGTGTGTCTGGGTCTAGGGCCCATGTGTCAGTCAGTAGATCGGTGGCTGTGTCTCACACTCCTGTTGCTGGTGCTGGCGGTGTATCTGGGTCTAGGGCCCATGTGTCAGTCAGTAGATCGGTGGCTGTGTCTCACACTCCTGTTGCTGGTGCTGGCGGTGTGTCTGGGTCTATGGCACATGTGTCAGTCACCACAGCTGTGGCTGTGTCTCACACTCCTGTTTCTGGTGCTGGCGGTGTGTCTGGGTCTAGGGCTCATGTGTCAGTCAGTAGATCGGTGGCTGTGTCTCACACTCCTGTTGCTGGTGCTGGCGGTGTGTCTGGGTCTAGGGCTCATGTGTCAGTCAGTAGATCGGTGGCTGTGTCTCACACTCCTGTTGCTGGTGCTGGCGGTGTGTCCGAGGCGAGTTGTTCAAGCAGTCCACCTGATTCTGTGGTGTGAGGTCTAGTTGCCATCAGTCACATGTCATTTAAGTTTGTGTGTAGATTGACGAATGTAACCACGTAGGTTTTATTAATCTCCTTGTGACGGGTCGCTTGACACACGTACTTGGGTAGCCTCTGATGTACCTGCTCAGTTGGGCACTATGCCTTGTTGCTGTTGTGATACTGCATTCTGCCCTCTCACGTGCTGCCAATGATGTACCTGCTCTGTTGTCCACAATGCCCTGTTGCTGTTGTGATACTGCATTCTGCCCTCTCACGTGCTGCCTCTGATGGACCTGTTCAGTGCAATGAACTGTTGGTGCACTTAGCCCCTCTCACGTGCTGCCTCTGATGGTCATGTTCAGTGCAATGGACTGTTCATGCACTTAGCCCCTCTCACGTGCTGCCTCTGATGTTCCTGCTCTGTTGTCCACAATGCCCTGTTGCTGTTCTGATATTGCATTCTGCCCTCTCATGTGCTGCCTCTGATGTACCTGCTCTGTTCTCCACAATGCCCTGTTGCTGTTCCGATACTGCATTCTGCCCTCTCACGTGCTGCCAATGATGTACCTGCTCAGTTGGGCACAATGCCCTGTTGCTGTTGTGATACTGCATTCTGCCCTCTCACGTGCTGCCAATGATGTACCTGCTCTGTTGTCCCCAATGCCCTGTTGCTGTTGTGATACTGCATTCTGCCCTCTCACGTGCTGCCTCTGATGTACCTGCTCTGTTGTCCACAATGCCCTGTTGCTGTTCTGATACTGCATTCTGCCCTCTCACGTGCTGCCTCTGATGTACCTGCTCTGTTGTCCACAATGCCCTGTTGCTGTTCTGATACTGCATTCTGCCCTCTCATGTGCTGGCTCTGATGGACCTGTTCAGTGCAATGGACTGTTGATGCACTTAGCCCATCTCACGTGCTGCCTCTGATGGACCTGTTCAGTGCAATGGACTGTGGATGCACTTAGCCCCTCTCATGTGCTGCCTCTGATGGACCTGTTCAGTGCAATGGACTGTTGATGCACTTAGCCCCTCTCACGTGCTGCCTCTGATGGACATGTTCAGTGCAATGGACTGTTGATGCACTTAGCCCCTCTCACGTGCTGCCTCTGATGTACCTGCTCTGTTGTCCACAATGCCCTGTTGCTGTTCTGATAATGCATTCTGCCCTCTCACGTGCTGCCTCTGATGTACCTGCTCTGTTGTCCACAATGCCCTGTTGCTGTTCTGATACTGCATTCTGCCCTCTCACGTGCTGCCAATGATGTACCTGCTCAGTTGGGCACAATGCCCTGTTGCTGTTGTGATACTGCATTCTGCCCTCTCACGTGCTGCCAATGATGTACCTGCTCTGTTGTCCACAATGCCCTGTTGCTATTGTGATACTGCATTCTGCCCTCTCACGTGCTGCCTCTGATGTACCTGCTCTGTTGTCCACAATGCCCTGTTGCTGTTCTGATACTGCATTCTGCCCTCTCACGTGCTGCCAATGATGTACCTGCTCAGTTGGGCACAATGCCCTGTTGCTGTTGTGATACTGCATTCTGCCCTCTCACGTGCTGCCAATGATGTACCTGCTCTGTTGTCCACAATGCCCTGTTGCTGTTGTGATACTGCATTCTGCCCTCTCACGTGCTGCCTCTGATGTACCTGCTCTGTTGTCCACAAGGCCCTGTTGCTGTTCTGACACTGCATTCTGCCCTCTCACGTGCTGCCAATGATGTACCTGCTCAGTCGGGCACAATGCCCTGTTGCTGTTGTGATACTGCATTCTGCCCTCTCACGTGCTGCCAATGATGTACTTGCTCTTTTGTCCACAATGCCCTGTTGCTGTTGTGATACTGCATTCTACCCTCTCACGTGCTGCCTCTGATGTACCTGCTCTGTTGTCCACAATGCCCTGTTGCTGTTGTGATACTGCATTCTGCCCTCTCACGTGCTGCCTCTGATGTACCTGCTCTGTTGTCCACAATGCCCTGTTGCTGTTCTGATACTGCATTCTGCCCTCTCACGTGCTGCCAATGATGTACCTGCTCTGTTGTCCACAATGCCCAGTTGCTGTTCTGATACTGCATTCTGCCCTCTCACGTGCTGCCAATGATGTACATGATCTGTTGTACCCAGTGCCCATGCTCTTGGATAATCTGATAATATGCAACTATTATGTTGAATAAAGCTAATAAATCATGTTTTGTGGTTTGTCGCTGTCATTCCTGGTTGTGTACTTCAATTGTGTATATTTTGGTACGTTCGAAAAATGTATTTCCTGTGACATGACACTCCCCCTCCCAACGTCACAGCCCTGCCAGGTACTCCCCTTCCGGCAGTAAATGGTGTGTAGCGCACCTGCGTCGTCGTCCATGATGGTCCATGACTTGCTGGTGGAGGATCGCGAAGAGTATCGGAAAAGAGTGTAGCGCTGGGTCCATGTGGGCGAGCTGCTTGTGGTGGGTATCTTCGCAATGTGTGGTTTGTTGGCCGTGGGGAATCTGCCGTGGTCAGGCAGGTTGTTTTTCCGCTGCGGTTTTATGTGTGTTTTCCGCCATCGTGATTTGGGACACGGTCGAAGACGTCATTCCGTACGGCGGTGTCTCTGGATTGGTTACGTCCGCCGCGGGGTCGGGTGTCATTCCGCGGCGGTGCGTTCTCTTCCACCGCGTACGGAGTTTCGACAGTGTTTCCCATCCTAATATGGTGGTCGGACTGTCCGCGGCAGGCGGACGGAAAAAGGCTTTTTCCGCCTACTCCAGGACGGCGGTCGTCCTTCCGTCCGCCATCCTAATGAGCCCCTAAGTTGGCAGGGTATGCCCAGAAGTGGGTCCCTTGCTCACTCTATATATATATATATACCAGTGGCAATATAAAGAAGATACAAAGTGCCTTCTCTGTGGTCCTTCTCACTAGCTTGTAATCTAGCTGTAGTACCTCAGATTTCACAGAAATTAGTCCTAATAATTCAGAGTGGCGTGTGTCTTGCAGATCATGTATTGTTTTCTGCTAACGAAGAGATGGTGGGCTACTCCTTAGACAATGGAAATAGTAGGAAAATATTGTGGCTTGCATACATACAAACCTTTTTAAAAAGCTGCAGATTAATCCTAGAGCCTAAAGAACCTATGTCTATTCTAGAACATAGCAAGAAACAATTGAAAACAAGATTTATTGCTGCTATGGGCTTAGCAAGGGAGGATGATCAAAGTACAAAACAAAGTGTTATTTCCTATTATGAACGCCCCTTTTTTATGGGCATACAACCTTACCTTGTTACAGTAAGAAATGTCCATCATAGGTTCTTGCTGACCTGACTAAGACTTGGTACACTATTTGGTTGCTTTCCCCAAGACAAGGAGAAGGTATCATGTATTACCAAATTGTCCATGCGATGGAAAATCGTCTCAAACCACGGTGCATTTTTTATTATTTTGTGATTTTTATAGGGACATCCGTAAATTCGCTTTGAGACCCCTTTTTAAAACAAATACATATTATCATTATAAACAAGCTTTTAATATTATGTGTAGCTTGGAGGATGAAAAAATTATGAATGCTCCTTGTAATTTCACTCAATTGTCAATTCAGAAAAGAAAGACTTACTCCCAATTCAAGGCTTCAACTTATGAAATCTATGAGAACTGAAGTTGGATAACATAATGCTCAAAATGTTATTATGATGATATCTACAACTGAATGCACTTTATGTACCATGTGATGATTTTAATGAATTGGTACTGTACAGTTTCCTAGGAGCCTTATCGAAATATGGACTGTAGTTTGTAAATTAATAGATAATGTGTAATTTATATATTTGCAATTTTATGTTTTTAGCATGCTTTTATGGCATGAAAAATGTACCGAATAAAGCTTTTTGAATTTGAATTTGAATCCTTAGACAATGTTGCAGGCCCTGCATCCCGCGCTGTAGCGGTAAGTGGACTATTCTACATGAACCTATCTTCTCTGGGGATCTAGTTGTAAGGAGTTTGCAATTTAGGTAATTCAGCAGGGGTAGAAATGAGTCTGGGTGACTTTATTGGGGTTACCTTTTCCTGTATAAGGCATGTAAGTTTCCCAATTAAGCTCAAACCTTCCTCCTCGACTTCCCTGCACATGTATGCAACTACATGTTAGTTTTGTCTATTCTGGCTGCACCAATTCTTGCTTCCTCCAGTCACCTGCATCTGTGCCACTGTCTACTTGCCTTCATTCCTCTTCACCATTATGTCTCCTGTTGGTATGGCTGTATTCAGCAGTGTCTGACAGTCCAGACTCTCAGTGCATTTTTACAGTATTGTAATTGCATGTATATAGTGTGTACTATGCCAGATGGCAGGTATTGCGCTATTCTCTAGCCCAGAGTTAGTGGCGGATTAAATGGGTCATAATTATTGTTTTAGTGTGTTGGTAATTTGGTCATTCTTGTGCTTTAAGGACACTGAAGATTTTCCACCATTTACTAGTGGTGATATAGTAGGTTGATAGAATAGATGTAATTATTAGCGTGAGTTAATGTAAGTGGAAAAAGAGAGGTGAGAAAATAGGGTGGGGGAGGTTAGATATTGTGAGTCAGGAAGGAGAGGTTAAACAGAATGTGACAGTGTATGGGAGTGGAACGAGCAGAAAGGTTAGTTTTCTAAAGTATAGTAAAGAATACGTCAGAACCAGTTATTCGTGCAGCGGGAGGGAGCATTAGGTGAGTATCATTCAAATAGGAAGCCAGGAGAGAGAATAAGCCCAAGGTATAAATTAGATTAATTTCATGCTGTGTGTTTTGGAATGTTGAGGTAGGATGCAATCGGAGGATGTATCAAAAATAGAAAGAAAGGCAAAAACCTGATTATCTGTGGACACATAATACAAGTTGTTTTGCCTAAGGTGGTTTTTCTTGACTATACTATCTGTTCCTTATGCATAGGTTGTGAACTATAATGAAATTGTATGACACAGAGGGGCTGATTCCCGATCTCGCTCAGAAGGGCTCCGAACGCGATCCAGCCTGAAACAGTACGAGCCGTACTCGTGTTTTCCCACCGACTCGTACAGCTGTACAAGTGAGCAAGTACTATGCAAGAAACGCAAAATCGCCGACCGAATCAGTTCCAGGTTCAAACTGCTCTGTACGTCTCATCTGTAGGCAAACCGTACTGTGCAATGGAGGCGATTTCCGACCGAGCCAGTACGATGCACGATTCGGACAGCCAGATCGAGTCGGAGCCCCAGACAAGTAAATGCTCCAGGAAGCAGACTTCGGGGGTCCATGCTGGACCCCCCTTCACCCGTAGTCGTACGAGTCGATTGCTGGGGGGCCCCAAGGGTCCCCCTACACATGCATGTATGGTGTGGGTGGCACAGATGCATCCCAACTACAGGGCGCCCTTGTGCACAACATACTTTTTTCGTCAATGGAGCCTATGTGTGTGTCGTACAACAGGCTCCCATTGACTTCAATGGGGCTCCGAGCGACCCGCGTCCTTCAGCGCTTGTTTACATCGTACTCAGGCACTCGGAACACCGGAGCACGAGTCGGTCAGAAAGCCCTCCGGATCCAAGTCGGATGGTGCCTTCTCCCAACAAGATCGGAATCGGCTCCTGAATGTTGTTTTTTAATATGGGGTACTGAGTATGTTTTATGTCTGGACAGCAGTTTGTTATGTATGTCTGTTGAGATGTGGAAAATCAAGTGGATTTGCATTGCTAATATCATTTTGGATTTGTTTGAGAAAAGTACATAGATTTTTTTTTCAAAGGTGATGTGATTCTCCCTGGTATTATGTATTGTTTGTTAATGGATTCTACTGATTTAGTACTTCCTTGATCTTAGAGGGTCATATAGAGGATATCTGTGTGTAGGTATTAAATGAGAATGTGTGAAGTCTTTGTTGAATCACATTGGGAAAAACCAGCTCTTAACAATTTTTCCAAGTACTAACAGAATCTCAGTGGATCTGATCTTTGCTAGTAGGCAATTCCAAAGTTTTTGCTGCTTGCACAAAAGTAGTTTAACCAATGGTTTTCTTCTTATAAGCAGAAATTATTAAGCATGGTACCAGTCTGGAACATTAGTCCTCTTTAGGAATATTTAGTTATTTTAGCTGCAATAAATATTGGTCCTTTGCCTTTAAAAACTCAGTTAGTGATGCACAGTAGTTTCAAATAGGACCTCCTGCTATTGGGAGCCAGTGTGCAGCCTTCAGGACCAGAGAAAGGTGGCTTTTTATATTTATATTAAGAATTAGCTTTCCTGCTGAGTTTGGTGGGAGTCCCAGTTAATCTGCCCAGAGAGATACAGGGTCATAGGTTTTCCAATCACCACCGATCAGTAATTCAGTTTGGGAAGCATTCAGCTTGAGGTGATTCTGTGCAAACCATTGCTTTACAGCTATGAAGCAGGTATTATGTTTTGATGTTCCTGCAAAAGGAGCAACTGCCCAGGAGGAGTGAAGTGCAGCGTGACACTGGTGTGGTGGGATCTAGCAGAAGAGGAAGACTACATAGAATGATCTGCGTGATCCTGTGTCGGCACATAACAGTCTCTGATTTCTGCTGGGAACCGTGCAGTGCAATCAAAGATTACTGGAGCCAAGTTAGGAAATTACCTGAGTTGCTGAGCCATAAGAGAAGTTGTCACATAACCTAAGTTCCCACACCAGAAGAAAAGTTGAGGTTTGACCTCTGCCACAGTGCAAACAAAGACAAGACTGAACTGTGTGCTTCGCAGCAGCATCCTGAGACTGGCCTGTGTCACCTACGACAGCCATCTGTGCCTGCGAAGTGCTGACCCGGTCTCCACAGAACAAAGAAAATCTGCCTCATGTGAGACTGGACTTCCCATAGAGACCTTGTTAAGAACTGCATGATTTTGCTTTCTCAGAAGAGGGAAAGCGGGTGAGCACAGGAGGAGACAGTCGCCCAAGTCTACCAATGCAAACCTGATGGAGAAACCTCACTTAGGACCTCATTACGATGCCAGTTGGATGAACAATCTAACCGCAGTGGCAGCGGTCCAATCCTGACTGCTAAGGCCGCAAAGGTTCCCCTCTCGTATTACAATGCATGCAGGCTGATCCTCCGACTGCTGCAGTTGGATTGTTCTCCTCATGGGCTGCCCCAGATCGAGTATTTACTTATGTGCTGCCGTGGTTGGAAAGGTTGCTGATAGAAACTCCAATGGCACCAGGGCTGTGTTCAAAAACACATTAGAACAGAGGGGTGAGAGGAAATATACACCCTTCGACCTCCCGCTCAGGCTTTTATCACAAAAAGAAGGGGAAACAGTAATAAAGCAAAGAGAAATAGTGACTAAAAGTGTGTCACGGGAAAACACCTTGTACCACAGCCAAGCAGATTACGAGTAAACCATTGTACTGGTGGTCCCTTGTCAGCTGTTTCACAACAGTGTTAGACTGCTGCCCTACGACTGCCACAAAGCACCACAACAGTGCCCATTGGATGCAGAAAAACTACACAGCTGACAGCCATTGCCAAAGTGGACACACCTACAAATCATGCTATAAAACACACCCCATCCCAGACCATAAATCTGTACCACTACACTGCAGCAAAGCAAGATAGATGACATTGTTGTTGAGAAAAGGCAGCCCTTTTCCCACAATCTCATCGCAAACATTCCACATTCCTTTTTTGCACTATTTTTATCATCATTCCTTGGTGTAAATCGATTTTCCGTTTTCCGCACTGTCAATCACTGTATTTAATAATCATGTCACCCGCCGAAATTCCACTGTTCTCTGACACCGAGTTGTCAGTGATGGTGGATTAAATCATTAGAGTAGAGCCACAACTGTTTGGAGCCCACGACCAACACATTTCTGTCATTAGGAAGAACGAAATGTGGAACAGGATTGTTTAGAAAGTGAATGCTGTAGGTACCACCCTGCACACAAAGGAAGACATCAGGAAGAGGTGGCATGACATGAGGGTGAAGAACCTGGCCTCCAGGCACCACCTGGTGGCCCAGAGGATTGACGGTTGTTGTTCTGGCCCACCATTATATCTTACACCCTGGAAGGAGAAGGTTCACACCATCCTGCATTCTGAGGGCTTAACAGGAATACCTGGGTGAATGGAGACTGGTAACACCTCACCAGTGGTCAGAGCATATCACTGTTCCATTTACACACATCTCAGCTCTTGCTATAGTGTTACCCATCTACGTTTCCTAAATGCAGGAGCCAAAGAATCAGAGATGTGTGATTGTCAGTTACAATCAGTAGCCCTGCACATAAGATCACATACATCAACCTTCATTACATATTACATGTGATAATGTTGTCTGTGTGTGCATTACCATCAAATCATCATCTCAGAACCCATAATATGTACAAATGTTTAATAGTATGGCCTAGCAAAACTGCATTTCGCAAACAGGTATGGAACACAAACCAGTTTTGCTAGTGTTTGCAAGTCTAAATTGAAAGAACTACAACTACCATGAGACCCTTTTGCTTGAACACTTAACAAGATGTACTATTTTAGTTTGCCCATTTTTACTTGTCAGCCATGGGACTACTGATGTCCACCTCACATGCAGTTAGCCATTTGTCAAGTGCCGGGTAGGAGAGATTGAAATGATTACATCTACCACGAGGCCCTGTTTCTTGAACACTTCTCAAGACGTACTAGTTCCATTTGCCCATACTCACTTGTCAGCCTTTTGACTATTGCTCTCCTATTGCTTACCTCACATGCAGTTTGCCATTGGTCAAGCGTAGGTAGGAGATATTATAGGAGAGATTATAATGACTACTTCTACCATGAACCCCACTCATCTAACTGTGAACAAGAGGCACCACTGGTGTTAGCCCATATTCACTTGTCTGCCATGTGACTACTGAGGTTTGCCTCACATGCAGTTAGCCATCGGTCACTAGTGGGTAGGAGAGAATTAAATGACTGCATCTACCACGAGGCCCTGTTCCTTGAACACTTAACAAGATGTAGTAGTTATGTTTTCCCTTACTCGCATGTCAGGCATGTGACTCCTGATGTTCACCTCACATGCAGTTAGCCATTGGTCAAGTGTGGGTTAGGAGAGATTGAAATGACTGCATCTACCATGAGGCTCTGTACCTCTATCTCTGAGCAAGAGACACCAATGTTGTTTGCACATACTCAAATGTCAACAATGTCACAACTGATCCCCAGGTAAAATAGACTGAGCACTCTAAATACAATGTTCTTCTCAGACAAGTGTCTGCTTCTCAGCCTGAACATACCCTGTTCTCCCTAACTGAAAAGAATGAGGCCATGAGTCACACCATATCAAGTGTGTAGATGAAATATCAGTAATGTATGAAGGGATCCCAGCTGATTTGAATTGGCTGGTGACCCATTGACAATGTACAACACACAGGATTGCCAAGGCTAAATCAACTACCAAATTGTGTGTATGTTTGTTTTGTACACAACTAGGACTTCAAATGTACAAATCACATGTTACTTCTACACTGTGTTGGGTTCAAGTTATTGTGAGATGGCACATCCATCCATCATTTCAAAATTAACCATATCTGCACAGCAAATAATCAAGCCAATACCACAATGTCTTGAAAACACAACTGGTACAGATCACAATGTTAACCTCCACCCGTTTTGTCACTCCCAGGCCTGAACTCACTGAGTCCCAATTGAAGTGGATGTAGATATCACCCTTACAACAATAACACTCTACTCTATGTCTGAACAGGTCAATCAGGTACAACATCTGGCCAGAGTCAGGACACCATCCAGACTCCAACTTCACCCCTTAATGAAGTCTTCAGTGATGCAGAATATTATGGACTCATGGACGTGGAGGACCTACCTGGCACATCTGGTCAGCCTGGGCAGACAGCAATAGTGAGTCTCACTGTGCCTGCAACAACACCTCTCAACCCAGCTGCAACATCTTTGTTGACCTCTGCCCCAACAACTGGTGGACCTAGCATGGATAGCAACATTCCCTGTCCCCAGTTCTATTTCCGGAGGTGAGGATTGGCAACACTCTCACTTTTAATGGAGGAGCCAGTGGAAGATGGCAAACTGGCTGAAGGGTGCAGGCTTGTGGTGGCAGGGATAGTAGGAGGGTAATGATGGGCCTGCAGAGTGAGGCCACAAGTGCCACTGATGCCAAGTCCACCATTGATCGAGTCTTAGGAGCCTAAGAGAGCTCCCAATGATTTATTAGCCAGGTATTCGAGGAACTCCAAGAGATCAAGCATCTGTAGAGGTCCATAGACCAGAGACTGGACACCCACAATGAGAACATGGGCCAGCTCTTTTGAGTGTGGGGGGGTCACTAACGCCAGACTCTGCAGGTATTTTCCACCGTCACCTACTCCTTCCTGTGGTCCAACTACATCTGGTCCTTCTACATTTGCAGCAGCCACAGTAGGGGAGGGCCTGTCAGAGGAAGACACCTCTGACGCCCGAAACCATGCAGCAGCAGATCCACCCCACAATCATAGGCCAGAACATCCAAGAAAACATCTAGGATGTTCGGTTGGCAATGCACCTACAACTGCCAGGAAGAAATGTTGCATCTGATCTCTTTTGTGTGCACCACATTCACTTTTTACTCTATTCCTTTACACTTTTCCATTTCTGTTGGGTGGAGTATATTGGACTTTGGTCTTCAGACAATGTGGCTTCTACAAAATGATTTCATTCATCCACACTGACTGCTACACTCCTGTGCCGTCACTATTTGTCTGCATATTGTTCTATTTTTCACTTGAGCACTACAATAAATTCACTTGTAACAAAATCATTAGCTCCAGTAGTTTCATTCATATCTAACAAGTTATGAAGTTATCCCCATGTGATTTACCAAATGGAGGTAGAAGCTACTTGTGTAAGCAGGGAAATGCGGAATGACAACAATGTGCAACTGAGTATCACAACCATGTCACCCTAACCCAGACATACAAGTGTATAGTCTCCTGACATCTTTGTTCCATAGTTCCAACCTTAGGCGGACACAATGAAAAAAGACAGAGCAAAATAATACATCACTGAAATGATCTGTGTCAGTGTCCACAAATGTCATGTGCAGACCTCAACAACATGGTCAGGGGGAATACATCTGACAATGCGAAATAGATTAGGGAAATAACAATTGGTTCTTGTCATCAACTGGAGCCATAACGTCTACCACACAAAAGGAATCCCACATCATTGAAAACAAGAAACAAAAACTTGGCAACAGTTTCTGAGAACAGGTTTATTCCAATCCAGTGCTGGTGCATCTGGTGAAATATCACAAACAAATGTCAGTTGTGCACCACAAGCACTGTGGCATGCAATGATGAGACACATCAACAGCTTCATCCAGTTAATACACATTGAGGACTCAGACAATTTGAAGGGAGACTAGTATGATTTGGCCCAACAACAACATTGTGTTGGAGCACATGATGGCACTCATATTGCAATAGGAACACCACACAACAGGGAACTAGTCTTAGAGGTTCATTGCAACTTCCTTCCTATCACTGTTCAAGCTCGCTTGGCACTGGAGTTGTACACCCAAAGTCTGTGCCAGACATTACCAGGAACAATCCATGATCACTTCGTATACTTTGAAACTGCATCATTTACCTGCTGATGTCACAACTCTGACATGTCCAAATGAAGAGGACATGGGGAAGGTACCTAAAACATACCAATACAATAGATTAGGTAGGAAGTCATACTCATGCACCAATTTCAGTCAACTTCTGGAGTACGCAGTACATGTGAACTTTTCACCTACACAAAGCAACAGCAACGTGTGCATGTGTCAAGACATTCCTCCACAAACATTCATCTCCCAGCCACTTCATATTATTTGTCGTTTATAGAAACTGTCATTTATAATATCTATGAATATGTATCATGTGTCCTTTATTTTGTATTTTTTTGATCAACTTTCTGATTTGATTTCGGCCGAGGCTAGGTGCCAAGAGCGCAGAGACCTGCTGCGAACCGCTGAGAGCCGCGGTGTAACCCTTGAATAGCCCTGTGTAGCAGAGTGACTGTGAACACTGCGGCGAGGCGAGGTGGGACACGGAACACAGGGGAAGACCCGCGAGTAGCCGCGAGTGAGCTTGCCAGCTGCCAAAGCTATCACCGCCGTCACCATTGCAGCGAGGGGGCTGCAAGGGAAAGCGGGAGGCAGGCAACTCACAGTCAACTACAGCACTGCACTGCACCGCCATTGTGAGCCAGGTACCGGCGCAAGTGCAAGTGTACGAGCGGGAGATAGAGCCGGGTTGAGTAGGGTCGAGCAGAGGCCAACTCCCCATACTCCCCAGCTCCCCCTACTCCCGCTCCTGCTTCTTCACCCCCCGCTTCCCCATGCCATCTCCCCAAACAGGACCCTCTGCATTTCCTATCAGGATGTGCAGGCAGGACGGGCAGAGCAGCTTTAGTTCCCTTAAATAGCATTCACAGCATCACTGCATTATTACCAATGACCATCGATAGTTAGCAGAGGCAACTTGAGCCCAGCTGAAGAGACAGGGTGACTCAGTAGTGCCCACCTGCGAAGAAGGAGGAGGAGATCAGTGCAGTCAGCAGTCAGTAGTCAGTTACCTGGCAGATACGGACCGGAACCGGCGATTGGGGTCAGTGTTGGAAGTGCAGAGGGGCTGAGTAAGGTCAAGCCACGCAAGTTAGTTAGTTAGTTAGTGCGGCGGCCACAGCTCCTCTCTTTCTCCTGCTCCCTCCGCTCTCGACTCCCCATGTTTGCCCAGAGTCCGGCTGCCGCCCATCGGGGCTAAAACCTGCAATAAATAAGAGTAAAAGCGAGATTGTCATAAGGAAGTCAAAATGCCAAAGAATGGGGGGAACAGCCACGGTGCGGTCTGGAAGGCTTGGGAAAGAAACAGCAAAAAACTGCAAGAAGTTGAATAAAGAACTCGAGAGCTCGTTGTTGGAAGCGAGGGCATTTGCTATTAAGCCCGCACAGACCTGTGCTTTGTTGTGCCTCCGCCTCTGCCCTGCTTTGTGGGGGACCGGCACCGCCAGCACGATATCGCGGCCCCTGAGTCTTTAAATCCCGGAACCACTCGCGGCACACACGCCGCCGACGCTGCATTTAAGCGTCAGGGGTGCTAAAAAGGATTCACCGGCCAAGGACGGGCACGTCCACGCCCGTCAAAGGCTGGATGAGGCCGGGCCCTTTCTCTTGGTTCCCATTTGCAACAACCTGCGGTGAGACATTTTCTGGTCTGGACTGTTGATTGGCTAACTTATTGAGTGGGTTGCTTGCAGAGGTGTATTGCAGGCTATTCAGTGGAGTTATTGTTATATCTCAGGGAGCTTGGTACTACACTAGTGTTTGGGTTTTCATCTTTAGCAGGTGCAGGGAGGTAAACTCCGAGTGTTTATTATGGGGAAAAGGAAGATTCAAGTATGTCAAGAGGGGACGCGGGTTGCCACTAGGGCCAATGTCACAACTATGGACGACTTCTTGATAAGAGCTTCTTCAGTTATTGATAGGGAAATTGAATTAGTTATTAGGCGTTTGTCCAGATCACCCTCAAGAGGTGTACCTTTGCAGACGGGGGGCAATATTGTAACAAGGAAAACTGTTATTGACTCCCTGAGTTCCTTATCATCTCCTGGGCTGAGTGACAGCTCCCAGTTAACTGAAGCTACATAACTCATGCAGGGTTCTCCCCATCTGGCACCCAGTAGAGTACTCTCTCCAACTGTAATTATTGCAAATAAGGAGAGGAGGGCACCAGAACCCCTGTTGGGATCGGAGGGGTTTGATGGCATTCTGAACCATGTGCCTCGGGAAGCACCCTGTAATGTGGGCCCTTTAGGAAATATGAAGGGGGCTTTCAGGTCAAGTGGGAGTGCCAAAAGGAAGTCTAAGCCAATAGTCAGGCAGGCTAAAAAAATGTAATTAAACATACCCTCTAATTCTGTCCTTAAAAACAAGGCAGGTGGCCATTTAATGGCTAACATAGTTAATCAGGACATATTGGAGGCATTTAAATCCACCTGAGCTGCATGTTGGATGAAAGGCTGAGCCCCATTGTAGAAAAATTTAATTGTATTGAGAATATTCTGGTAGAACACAACAAGCTTTTACAGTCCACACATATTTCTAATTCTTTGCCCCCTAATTCGAATGTAGTGAAGTACTAAAAAATATACTATAGAGCTATACTTACCAAAAGCCCATATACCTTATTTACCAAGAATAAGTCAGTCGGCAATGGAGAAGGTTCAATCGTTTATTTTGCAAAAGCGCCCTATATAGGGGAGCCTCCCTCTCACCACAGCTCTCAAAGGTGTGCAGAGGAGACTGCTGGATTACATACAAGACAGTGCATATATGCTTTCAGCATACCTCATGAAAACCCCGTACAAGGCAAGTTTCTCATGAAGCTAACAGGAAAACCCATATAAGGCACAACTGATTGATTAGAAACTTTGCTCAAGTTATTCTGGGGGTAGGTCAGTAAAGGTGCCTCCCTCTCACTCTGGGGCACAGGAGTACAGACATGGCACCTACAAGAATGTTTTCATCCCACAAGAAAGACAGATGTGACCTTGTATTTCCTAAGTTAGAATCAATCGTCTGTTCATATCCCAGGCCGACCTTTCAGGCTCTCCCCTCAGCAGTATGTCACGTGCTTTCCTAACTAACGAAACAGACGTTGCGAAAGCTAACACCATAATGGCGTCTGCTCATCCTAGGCCCGATTCTTGCTATTCCATGTATACATGGTAAAGATATATTTACTAGAGGTTCGTCTAAGACCGCATGCTAAGATATATTGGATATATCAGGCCAACATTATGACAACATTATGACATCGATTTTTATATTCCTTCAGACCGCTCTTTTGGCGTGATTTAGCCAATATATACTATAATGTACTAGATTGTTTAATCTAAAAACACACCTTCATCTATTTGCATGAGGTCAGTAACCTCCTTCTGCACTAACTATTTTTAAATTTTTGCCTGTCGTGAAACGGTCAGTGAGAAAGTGAGCCGGGCAGCACAGAAAGAGCAGCATGCTGGCCCACAATGAAGACATAGACAACAAACAAATACCACCCCAAGTGCTCCAGCTAGGATCATGAAAAGTTTCCAGCCCCAGGTGGATAGGAGATTCCAGAACCACCCTGTTAAGGACCAAGTCCCAGTGTCAGCATGGACCTCTGCAGCTAAGCGATGTAACTTTTGAATGGCTAAATGTATGGTTGGAGCAGAATCAGGAATATATACACAGCAGGAGCTGCAGATCACGCGGCATGCTCCTCCTCGGTCTGCTAGGATGACGTCAAGCACCATCCGATTTTGGAGCAAAACAAGCCTCGTAGCCTGAAGATCCACTGTCAAGTTAGTCAAAATCCCAGTAGTGGTTTGAACTACATTTTCCACCACTCTAGAGAGACGCCTAACATCCCTACTAGTGAAAATAGGACCCCAGATAGGGAAGAGACCCTTTGCTATATCTACAACCTGCTGAGAAGTGCCTTCAGTATCAATACTTCTGCTAACTCGGTAAAGATCTGAACTTCGTTTAGTCAGCTGGTGTGTTTTGTGATAATTAGAAGGGGCTATATACACCGGGGGGTAAAGTAAGGACAGGTAACATCACCCTGACCAACCTCTGGGGAGCCAAGTATAAGCGTTCTCACCACATACAAAATACACATTAGGTGGAGTAATTAAAGGCGGGGTGCTGCTGGTATGCAAAGTGTAGGTATAGTTGCATCTACTATCTCCTACTTTAACATGACCTTGCACGTGTATCAAAAAGGAAGCAGTACTATTCAGGATGGGAACTGGCATTGCCTTATCATCAGTAACATTACGATCCTGAAAATGCTGAAAATATTGCGTGGAGCTAAATTGTTCAAAATCTTGTTTCCGGTCCAGGGAAGGCATGGCTTGGCAGTTCGGGCTGGACTGTTCCCATGAGGCACAGGGTCAGACTGATTTGCATATAGCCATGTCTGAACCGGGGTGGCAGAGTGGGCTAAAGAACGGTGATGGATCAAACCCAGATCTTTTGACTGGGTGTGAGTGTTTGATTGGTTCAGATGCTCCGTCCATCACCACCCCCTTTTGTACCGCTTTGGCCGCCATAAGTGTGGCAGGGTATGCTCAGACGTGAATCCCTTGCTCACTTTGCCACTGGATTCAAGCAAGCCGGGCTGAAGACGGCTGGAATGCCAGAAACCGGTACTCGGAAGCTTGTTTCCGGTCCAGGGAAGGCATGGCTTGGCAGTTCGGGCTGGACTGTTCCCATGAGGCACAGGGTCAGACTGATTTGCATATAGCCACGTCTGAACTGGGGTGGCAGAGTGGGCTAAAGAACGGTGATGGATCAAACCCAGATCTTTTGACTGGGTGTGAGTGTTTGATTGGTTCAGATGCTCCTTCCATCACCACCCCCTTTTGTACCGCTTTGGCCGCCATAAGTGTGGCAGGGTATGCTCAGATGTGAGTCCCTTGCTCACTTTGCCACTGGATTCAAGCAAGCCGGGCTGAAGACGGCTGGAATGCCAGAAACCGGTCCTCGGAAGCTTGTTTCCGGTCCAGGGAAGGCATGGCTTGGCAGTTCGGGCTGGACTGTTCCCATGAGGCACAGGGTCAGACTGATTTGCATATAGCCATGTCTGAACTGGGGTGGCAGAGTGGGCTAAAGAACGGTGATGGATCAAACCCAGATCTTTTGACTGGGTGTGAGTGTTTGATTGGTTCAGATGCTCCGTCCATCACCACCCCCTTTTGTACCGCTTTGGCCGCCATAAGTGTGGCAGGGTATGCTCAGACGTGAGTCCCTTGGTCACTTTGCCACTGGATCCAAGCAAGTCGGGCTGAAGATGGCTGGAATGCCAGAAACCGGTCATCGGAAGCTTGTTTCCAGTCCAGGGAAGGCATGGCTTGGCAGTTCAGGCTGGACTGTTCCCATGAGGCACAGGGTCAGACTGATTTGCATATAACCATGTCTGAAATGGGGTGGCAGAGTGGGCTAAAGAACGGTGATGGATCAAACCCAGGTCTTTTGACTGGGTGTGAGTGTTTGCTTGGTTCAGATGCTCCGTCCATCACCACCCCCTTTTGTACCGCTTTGGCCGCCATAAGTGTGGCAGGGTATGCTCAGACGTGAGTCCCTTGCTCACTTTGCCACTGGATTCAAGCAAGCCGGGCTGAAGACGGCTGAAATGCCAGAAACCGGTCCTCGGAAGCTTGTTTCCGGTCCAGGGAAGGCATGGCTTGGCAGTTCGAGCTGGACTGTTCCCATGAGGCACAGTGTCAGACTGATTTGCATATAGCCATGTCTAAACTGGGGTGGCAGAGTGGGCTAAAGAAAGGTGATGGATCAAACCCAGATCTTTTGACTGGGTGTGAGTGTTTGATTGGTTTAGATGCTCCGTCCATCACCACCCCCTTTTGTACCGCTTTGACCGCCATAAGTGTGGCAGGGTATGCTCAGACATGAGTCCCTTGCTCACTTTGCCACTGGATTCAAGCAAGCCGGGCTGAAGACGGCTGGAATGCCAGAAACCGGTTCTCGGAAGCTTGTTTCCGGTCCAGGGAAGGCATGGCTTGGCAGTTCGGGCTGGACTGTTCCCATGAGGCACAAGGTCAGACTGATTTGCATATAGCCATGTCTGAACTGGGGTGGCAGAGTGGGCTAAAGAACGATGATGGATCAAACCTAGATCTTTTGACTGGGTGTGAGTGTTTGATTGGTTCAGATGCTCCGTCCATCACCACCCCCTTTTGTACCTCTTTGGCCGCCATAAGTGTGGCAGGGTATGCTCAGACGTGAGTCCCTTGCTCACTTTGCCACTGGATTCAAGCAAGCCGGGCTGAAGACAGCTGGAATGCCAGAAACCGGTCCTCGGAAGCTTGTTTCCGGTCCAGGGAAGGCATGGCTTGGCAGTTTGGGCTGGACTGTTCCCATGAGGCACAGGGTCAGACTGATTTGCATATAACCATGTCTGAACTGGGGTGGCAGAGTGGGCTAAAGAACGTGATGGATCAAACCCAGATCTTTTGTCTGGGTGTGAGTGTTTGATTGGTTCAGATGCTCCGTCCATCACCACCCCCTTTTGTACCGCTTTAGCCGCCATAAGTGTGGCAGGGTATGCTCAGACGTGAGTCCCTTGGTCACTTTGCCACTGGATTCAAGCAAGCCGGGCTGAAGACAGCTGGAATGCCAGAAACCGGTCCTCGGAAGCTTGTTTCCGGTCCAGGGAAGGCATGGCTTGGCAGTTCGGGCTGGACTGTTCCCATGAGGTACAGGGTCAGACTGATTTGCATATAGCCATGTCTGAACTGGGGTGGCAGAGTGGGCTAAAGAACGGTGATGGATCAAACTCAGATCTTTTGACTGGGTGTGAGTGATTAATTGGTTCAGATGCTCCGTCCATCACCACCCCCTTTTGTACCGCTCTGGCCGCCATAAGTGTGGCAGGGTATGCTCAGAGGTGAGTCCCTTGCTCACTTTGCCACTGGATTCAAGCAAGCCGGGCTGAAGACGGCTGAAATGCCAGAAACCGGTCCTCGGAAGCTTGTTTCCGGTCCAGGGAAGGCATGGCTTGGCAGTTCGGGCTGGACTGTTCCCATGAGGCACAGTGTCAGACTGATTTGCATATAGCCATGTCTAAACTGGGGTGGCAGAGTGGGCTAAAGAAAGGTGATGGATCAAACCCAGATCTTTTGACTGGGTGTGAGTGTTTGATTGGTTCAGATGCTCCGTCCATCACCACCCCCTTTTGTACCGCTTTGGCCGCCATAAGTGTGGCAGGGTATGCTCAGATGTGAGTCCCTTGCTCACTTTGCCACTGGATTCAAGCAAGCCGGGCTGAAGACGGCTGGAATGCCAGAAACCGGTCCTCGGAAGCTTGTTTCCAGTCCAGGGAAGGCATGGCTTGGCAGTTCGGGCTGGACTGTTCCCATGAGGCACAGGGTCAGACTGATTTGCATATAGCCATGTCTGAACTGGGGTGGCAGAGTGGGCTAAAGAACGGTGATGGATCAAACCCAGATCTTTTGACTGGGTGTGAGTGTTTGATTGGTTGAGATGCTCCGTCCATCACCACCCCCTTTTGTACCGCTTTGGCCGCCATAAGTGTGGCAGGGTATGCTCAGACGTGAGTCCCTTGCTCACTTTGCCACTGGATTCAAGCAAGCCGGGCTGAAGACAGCTGGAATGCCAGAAACCGGTCCTCGGAAGCTTGTTTCCGGTCCAGGGAAGGCATGGCTTGGCAGTTCGGGCTGGACTGTTCCCATGAGGCACAAGGTCAGACTGATTTGCATATAGCCATGTCTGAACTGGGGTGACAGAGTGGGCTAAAGAACGGTGATGGATCAAACCCAGAACTTTTGACTGGGTGTGAGTGTTTGATTGGTTCAGATGCTCCGTCCATCACCACCCCCTTTTGTACCGCTTTGGCCGCCATAAGTGTGGCAGGGTATGCTCAGACATGAGTCCCTTGCTCACTTTGCCACTGGATTCAAGCAAGCCAGGCTGAAGACAGCTGGAATGCCAGAAACCGGTCCTCGGAAGCTTGTTTCCGGTCTAGGGAAGGCATGGCTTGGCAGTTCGGGCTGGACTGTTCCCATGAGGTACAGGGTCAGACTGATTTGCATATAGCCATGTCTGAACTGGGGTGGCAGAGTGGGCTAAAGAACGGTGATGGATCAAACTCAGATCTTTTGACTGGGTGTGAGTGTTTGATTGGTTCAGATGCTCCGTCCATCACCACCCCCTTTTGTACCGCTTTGGCCGCCATAAGTGTGGCAGGGTATGCTCAGACGTGAGTCCCTTGCTCACTTTGCTACTGGATTCAAGCAAGCCGGGCTGAAGACGGCTGGAATGCCAGAAACCGGTTCTCGGAAGCTTGTTTCCGGTCCAGGGAAGGCATGGCTTGGCAGTTCGGGCTGGACTGTTCCCATGAGGCACAAGGTCAGACTGATTTGCATATAGCCATGTCTGAACTGGGGTGGCAGAGTGGGCTAAAGAACGATGATGGATCAAACCTAGATCTTTTGACTGGGTGTGAGTGTTTGATTGGTTCAGATGCTCCGTCCATCACCACCCCCTTTTGTACCTCTTTGGCCGCCATAAGTGTGGCAGGGTATGCTCAGACGTGAGTCCCTTGCTCACTTTGCCACTGGATTCAAGCAAGCCGGGCTGAAGACAGCTGGAATGCCA
This sequence comes from Lissotriton helveticus, assembly GCF_964261635.1. NCBI lineage: Eukaryota > Metazoa > Chordata > Amphibia > Caudata > Salamandridae > Lissotriton > Lissotriton helveticus. The sequence continues at coordinate 1,463,095,082 of NC_136061.1, read as the reverse complement.
GAAACCGGTCCTCGGAAGCCTGTTTCCGGTCCAGGGAAGGCATGGCTTGGCAGTTTGGGCTGGACTGTTCCCATGAGGCACAGGGTCAGACTGATTTGCATATAACCATGTCTGAACTGGGGTGGCAGAGTGGGCTAAAGAACGTGATGGATCAAACCCAGATCTTTTGTCTGGGTGTGAGTGTTTGATTGGTTCAGATGCTCCGTCCATCACCACCCCCTTTTGTACCGCTTTAGCCGCCATAAGTGTGGCAGGGTATGCTCAGACGTGAGTCCCTTGGTCACTTTGCCACTGGATTCAAGCAAGCTGGGCTGAAGACAGCTGGAATGCCAGAAACAGTTCCTCGGAAGCTCGTTTCCGGTCCAGGGAAGGCATGGCTTGGCAGTTCGGGCTGGACTGTTCCCATGAGGTACAGGGTCAGACTGATTTGCATATAGCCATGTCTGAACTGGGGTGGCAGAGTGGGCTAAAGAACGGTGATGGATCAAACTCAGATCTTTTGACTGGGTGTGAGTGTTTGGTTGGTTCAGATGCTCCGTCCATCACCACCCCCTTTTGTACCGCTCTGGCCGCCATAAGTGTGGCAGGGTATGCTCAGACGTGAGTCCCTTGCTCACTTTGCCACTGGATTCAAGCAAGCCGGGCTGAAGACGGCTGGAATGCCAGAAACCGGTCATCAGAAGCTTGTTTCCGGTCCAGGGAAGGCATGGCTTGGCAGTTCAGGCTGGACTGTTCCCATGAGGCACAGGGTCAGACTGATTTGCATATAGCCATGTCTGAACTGGGATGGCAGAGTGGGCTAAAGAACGGTCATGGATCAAACCCAGATCTTTTGACTGGGTGTGAGTGTTTGATTGGTTCAGATGCTCCGTCCATCACCACCCCCTTTTGTACCGCTTTGGTAGCCTTAAGTGTGGCAGGGTATGCTCAGACGTGAGTCCCTTGCTCACTTTGCCACTGGATTCAAGCAAGCCGGGCTGAAGACGGCTGGAATGCCAGAAGCCGGTCCTCGGAAACTTGTTTCCGGTCCAGGGAAGGCATGGCTTGGCAGTTCAGGCTGGACTGTTCCCATGAGGCACAGGGTCAGACTGATTTGCATATAACCATGTCTGAACTGGGGTGGCAGAGTGGGCTAAAGAACGGTGATGGATCAAACCCAGGTCGTTTGACTGGGTGTGAGTGTTTGATTGGTTCAGATGCTCCGTCCATCACCACCCCCTTTTGTACCGCTTTGGCCGCCATAAGTGTGGCAGGGTATGCTCAGACGTGAGTCCCTTGCTCACTTTGCCACTAGATTCAAGCAAGCCGGGCTGAAGATGGCTGAAATGCCAGAAACCGGTCCTCGGAAGCTTGTTTCCGGTCCAGGGAAGGCATGGCTTGGCAGTTCGGGCTGGACTGTTCCCATGAGGCAGTGTCAGACTGATTTGCATATAGCCATGTCTAAACTGGGGTGACAGAGTGGGCTAAAGAAAGGTGATGGATCAAACCCAGATCTTTTGACTGGGTGTGAGTGTTTGATTGGTTTAGATGCTCCGTCCATCACCACCCCCTTTTGTACCGCTTTGGCCGCCATAAGTGTGGCAGGGTATGCTCAGACGTGAGTCCCTTGCTCACTTTGCCACTAGATTCAAGCAAGCCGGGCTGAAGACGGCTGGAATGCCAGAAACTGGTCCTCGGAAGCTTATTTCCGGTCCAGGGAAGGCATGGCTTGGCAGTTCGGGCTAGACTGTTCCCATGAGATACAGGGTCAGACTGATTTGCATATAGCCATGTCTGAACTGGGGTGGCAGAGTGGGCTAAAGAACGGTGATGGATCAAACCCAGATCTTTTGACTGGGTGTGAGTGTTTGATTGGTTCAGATGCTCCGTCCATCACCACCCCCTTTTGTACCGCTTTGGCCGCCATAAGTGTGGCAGGGTATGCTCAGACGTGAGTCCCTTGCTCACTTTGCCACTAGATTCAAGCAAGCCGGGCTGCAGACAGCTGGAATGCCAGAAACCGGTCCTCGGAAGCTTGTTTCCGGTCCAGGGAAGGCATGGCTTGGCAGTTCGGGCTGGACTGTTCCCATGAGGCACAGGGTCAGACTGATTTGCATATAGCCATGTCTGAACTGGGGTGGCAGAGTGGGCTAAAGAACGATGATGGATCAAACCTAGATCTTTTGACTGGGTGTGAGTGTTTGATTGGTTCAGATGCTCCGTCCCTCACCACCCCCTTTTGTACCTCTTTGGCCGCCATAAGTGTGGCAGGGTATGCTCAGACGTGAGTCCCTTGCTCACTTTGCCACTGGATTCAAGCAAGCCGGGCTGAAGACAGCTGGAATGCCAGAAACCAGTCCTCGGAAGCTTGTTTCCGGTCCAGGGAAGGCATGGCTTGGCAGTTCGGGCTGGACTGTTCCCATAAGGCACAGGATCAGACTGATTGCATATAGCCATGTCTGAACTGGGGTGGCAGAGTGGGCTAAAGAACGGTGATGGATCAAACCCAGATCTTTTGTCTGGGTGTGAGTGTTTGATTGGTTCAGATGCTCCGTCCATCACCACCCCCTTTTGTACCACTTTGGCCGCCATAAGTCTGGCAGGGTATGCTCAGACGTGAGTCCCGTGGTCACTTTGCCACTGGATTCAAGCAAGCCGGGCTGAAGACGGCTGGAATGCCAGAAACCGGTCATCGGAAGCTTGTTTCCGGTCCAGGGAAGGCATGACTTGGCAGTTCGGGCTGGACTGTTCCCATGAGGCACAGGGCCAGACTGATTTACATATAGCCATGTCTGAACTGGGGTTGCGGAGTGGGCTAAAGAACGGTGATGGATCAAACCCGGGTCTTTTGACTGGGTGTGAGTGTTTGATTGGTTCAGATGCTCCGTCCATCACCACCCCCTTTTGTACCTCTTTGGCCGCCATAAGTGTGGCAGGATATGCTCAGACGTGAGTCCCTTGCTCACTTTGCCACTGGATTCAAGCAAGCCGGGCTGAAGACGGCTGGAATGCCAGAAACCGGTCCTCGGAAGCTTGTTTCCGATCCAGGGAAGGCATGGCTTGGCAGTTCGGGCTGGACTGTTCCCATGAGGCACAGGGTCAGACTGATTTGCATATAGCTTGTCTGAACTGGAGTGGCAGAGTGGGCTAAAGAACGGTGATGGATCAAACCCAGATCTTTTGACTGGGTGTGAGTGTTTGATTGGTTTAGATGCTCCGTCCATCACCACCCCCTTTTGTACCGCTTTGGCCGCCATAAGTGTGGCAGGGTACGCTCAGACGTGAGTCCCTTGCTCACTTTGCCACTGGATACAAGCAAGCCGGGCTGAAGACGGCTGGAATGCCAGAAACCGGTCCTCGGAAGCTTGTTTCCGGTCCAGGGAAGGCATGGCTTGGCAGTTCGGGCTGGACTGTTCCCATGAGGCACAAGGTCAGACTGATTTGCATATAGCCATGTCTGAACTGGGGTGGCAGAGTGGGCTAAAGAACGATGATGGATCAAACCTAGATCTTTTGACTGGGTGTGAGTGTTTGATTGGTTCAGATGCTCCGTCCATCACCACCCCCTTTTGTACCGCTTTGGCCGCAATAAGTGTGGCAGGGTATGCTCAGACGTGAGTCCCTTGCTCACTTTGCCACTGGATTCAAGCAAGCCGGGCTGAAGACAGCTGGAATGCCAGAAACCGGTCCTCGGAAGCTTGTTTCCGGCCCAGGGAAGGCATGGCTTGGCAGTTCGGGCTGGACTATTCCCATAAGGCACAGGATCAGACTGATTTGCATATAGCCATGTCTGAACTGGGGTGGCAGAGTGGGCTAAAGAACGGTGATGGATCAAACCCAGATCTTTTGTCTGGGTGTGAGTGTTTGATTGGTTCAGATGCTCTGTCCATCACCACCCCCTTTTGTACCGCTTTGGCCGCCATAAGTGTGGCAGGGTATGCTCAGACGTGAGTCCCGTGGTCACTTTGCCACTGGATTCAAGCAAGCCGGGCTGAAGACGGCTGGAATGCCAGAAACCGGTCATCGGAAGCTTGTTTCCGGTCCAGGGAAGGCATGACTTGGCAGTTCGGGCTGGACTGTTCCCATGAGGCACAGGGCCAGACTGATTTGCATATAGCCATGTCTGAACTGGGGTTGGCAGAGTGGGCTAAAGAACGGTGATGGATCAAACCCGGGTCTTTTGACTGGGTGTGAGTGTTTGATTGGTTCAGATGCTCCGTCCATCACCACCCCCTTTTGTACCTCTTTGGCTGCCATAAGTGTGGCAGGGTATGCTCAGACGTGAGTCCCTTGCTCACGTTGCCACTGGATTCAAGCAAGCCGGGCTGAAGACGGCTGGAATGCCAGAAACCGGTCCTCGGAAGCTTGTTTCCGATCGAGGGAAGGCATGGCTTGGCAGTTCGGGCTGGACTGTTCCCATGAGGCACAGGGTCAGACTGATTTGCATATAGCTTGTCTGAACTGGGGTGGCAGAGTGGGCTAAAGAACGGTGATGGATCAAACCCAGATCTTTTGACTGGGTGTGAGTGTTTGATTGGTTCAGATGCTCCGTCCATCACCACCCCCTTTTGTACCGCTTTGGCCGCCATAAGTGTGGCGGGGTATGCTCAGAAGTGAGTCCCTTGCTCACTTTGCCACTGGATTCAAGCAAGCCGGGCTGAAGACGGCTGAAATGCCAGAAACCGGTCCTCGGAAGCTTGTTTCCGGTCCAGGGAAGGCATGGCTTGGCAGTTCGGGCTGGACTGTTCCCATGAGGCACAGTGTCAGACTGATTTGCATATAGCCATGTCTAAACTGGGGTGGCAGAGTGGGCTAAAGAAAGGTGATGGATCAAACCCAGATCTTTTGACTGGGTGTGAGTGTTTGATTGGTTCAGATGCTCCGTCCATCACCACCCCCTTTTGTACCGCTTTGGCCGCCATAAGTGTGGCAGGGTATGCTCAGATGTGAGTCCCTTGCTCACTTTGCCACTGGATTCAAGCAAGCCGGGCTGAAGACGGCTGGAATGCCAGAAACCGGTCCTCGGAAGCTTGTTTCCGGTCCAGGGAAGGCATGGCTTGGCAGTTCGGGCTGGACTGTTCCCATGAGGCACAGGGTCAGACTGATTTGCATATAGCCATGTCTGAACTGGGGTGGCAGAGTGGGCTAAAGAACGGTGATGGATCAAACCCAGATCTTTTGACTGGGTGTGAGTGTTTGATTGGTTGAGATGCTCCGTCCATCACCACCCCCTTTTGTACCGCTTTGGCCGCCATAAGTGTGGCAGGGTATGCTCAGACGTGAGTCCCTTGCTCACTTTGCCACTGGATTCAAGCAAGCCGGGCTGAAGACAGCTGGAATGCCAGAAACCGGTCCTCGGAAGCTTGTTTCCGGTCCAGGGAAGGCATGGCTTGGCAGTTCGGGCTGGAGTGTTCCCATGAGGCACAAGGTCAGACTGATTTGCATATAGCCATGTCTGAACTGGGGTGACAGAGTGGGCTAAAGAACGGTGATGGATCAAACCCAGAACTTTTGACTGGGTGTGAGTGTTTGATTGGTTCAGATGCTCCGTCCATCACCACCCCCTTTTGTACCGCTTTGGCCGCCATAAGTGTGGCAGGGTATGCTCAGACGTGAGTCCCTTGCTCACTTTGCCACTGGATTCAAGCAAGCCAGGCTGAAGACAGCTGGAATGCCAGAAACCGGTCCTCGGAAGCTTGTTTCCGGTCCAGGGAAGGCATGGCTTGGCAGTTCGGGCTGGACTGTTCCCATGAGGTACAGGGTCAGACTGATTTGCATATAGCCATGTCTGAACTGGGGTGGCAGAGTGGGCTAAAGAACGGTGATGGATCAAACTCAGATCTTTTGACTGGGTGTGAGTGTTTGATTGGTTCAGATGCTCCGTCCATCACCACCCCCTTTTGTACCACTTTGGCCGCCATAAGTGTGGCAGGGTATGCTCAGACGTGAGTCCCTTGCTCACTTTGCCACTGGATTCAAGCAAGCCGGGCTGAAGACGGCTGGAATGCCAGAAACCGGTTCTCGGAAGCTTGTTTCCGGTCCAGGGAAGGCATGGCTTGGCAGTTCGGGCTGGACTGTTCCCATGAGGCATAAGGTCAGACTGATTTGCATATAGCCATGTCTGAACTGGGGTGGCAGAGTGGGCTAAAGAACGATGATGGATCAAACCTAGATCTTTTGACTGGGTGTGAGTGTTTGATTGGTTCAGATGCTCCGTCCATCACCACCCCCTTTTGTACCTCTTTGGCCGCCATAAGTGTGGCAGGGTATGCTCAGACGTGAGTCCCTTGCTCACTTTGCCACTGGATTCAAGCAAGCCGGGCTGAAGACAGCTGGAATGCCAGAAACCGGTCCTCGGAAGCCTGTTTCCGGTCCAGGGAAGGCATGGCTTTGCAGTTTGGGCTGGACTGTTCCCATGAGGCACAGGGTCAGACTGATTTGCATATAACCATGTCTGAACTGGGGTGGCAGAGTGGGCTAAAGAACGTGATGGATCAAACCCAGATCTTTTGTCTGGGTGTGAGTGTTTGATTGGTTCAGATGCTCCGTCCATCACCACCCCCTTTTGTACCGCTTTAGCCGCCATAAGTGTGGCAGGGTATGCTCAGACGTGAGTCCCTTGGTCACTTTGCCACTAGATTCAAGCAAGCCGGGCTGAAGACAGCTGGAATGCCAGAAACAGTTCCTCGGAAGCTCGTTTCCGGTCCAGGGAAGGCATGGCTTGGCAGTTCGGGCTGGACTGTTCCCATGAGGTACAGGGTCAGACTGATTTGCATATAGCCATGTCTGAACTGGGGTGGCAGAGTGGGCTAAAGAACGGTGATGGATCAAACTCAGATCTTTTGACTGGGTGTGAGTGTTTGGTTGGTTCAGATGCTCCGTCCATCACCACCCCCTTTTGTACCGCTCTGGCCGCCATAAGTGTGGCAGGGTATGCTCAGACGTGAGTCCCTTGCTCACTTTGCCACTGGATTCAAGCAAGCCGGGCTGAAGACGGCTGGAATGCCAGAAACCGGTCATCGGAAGCTTGTTTCCGGTCTAGGGAAGGCATGGCTTGGCAGTTCAGGCTGGACTGTTCCCATGAGGCACAGGGTCAGACTGATTTGCATATAGCCATGTCTGAACTGGGATGGCAGAGTGGGCTAAAGAACGGTGATGGATCAAACCCAGATCTTTTGACTGGGTGTGAGTGTTTGATTGGTTCAAATGCTCCGTCCATCACCACCCCCTTTTGTACTGCTTTGGCCGCCTTAAGTGTGGCAGGGTATGCTCAGACGTGAGTCCCTTGCTCACTTTGCCACTGGATTCAAGCAAGCCGGGCTGAAGACGGCTGGAATGCCAGAAACCGGTCCTCGGAAGCTTGTTTCCGATCCAGGGAAGGCATGGCTTGGCAGTTCGGGCTGGACTGTTCCCATGAGGCACAGGGTCAGACTGATTTGCATATAGCTTGTCTGAACTGGGGTGGCAGAGTGGGCTAAAGAACGGTGATGGATCAAACCCAGATCTTTTGACTGGGTGTGAGTGTTTGATTGGTTTAGATGCTCCGTCCATCACCACCCCCTTTTGTACCGCTTTGGCCGCCATAAGTGTGGCAGGGTACGCTCAGACGTGAGTCCCTTGCTCACTTTGCCACTGGATTCAAGCAAGCCGGGCTGAAGACGGCTGGAATGCCAGAAACCGGTCCTCGGAAGCTTGTTTCCGGTCCAGGGAAGGCATGGCTTGGCAGTTCGGGCTGGACTGTTCCCATGAGGCACAAGGTCAGACTGATTTGCATATAGCCATGTCTGAACTGGGGTGGCAGAGTGGGCTAAAGAACGATGATGGATCAAACCTAGATCTTTTGACTGGGTGTGAGTGTTTGATTGGTTCAGATGCTCCGTCCATCACCACCCCCTTTTGTACCGCTTTGGCCGCCATAAGTGTGGCAGGGTATGCTCAGACGTGAGTCCCTTGCTCACTTTGCCACTGGATTCAAGCAAGCCGGGCTGAAGACAGCTGGAATGCCAGAAACCGGACATCGGAAGCTTGTTTCCGGCCCAGGGAAGGCATGGCTTGGCAGTTCGGGCTGGACTATTCCCATAAGGCACAGGATCAGACTGATTTGCATATAGCCATGTCTGAACTGGGGTGGCAGAGTGGGCTAAAGAACGGTGATGGATCAAACCCAGATCTTTTGTCTGGGTGTGAGTGTTTGATTGGTTCAGATGCTCTGTCCATCACCACCCCCTTTTGTACCGCTTTGGCCGCCATAAGTGTGGCAGGGTATGCTCAGACGTGAGTCCCGTGGTCACTTTGCCACTGGATTCAAGCAAGCCGGGCTGAAGACGGCTGGAATGCCAGAAACCGGTCATCGGAAGCTTGTTTCCGGTCCAGGGAAGGCATGACTTGGCAGTTCGGGCTGGACTGTTCCCATGAGGCACAGGGCCAGACTGATTTGCATATAGCCATGTCTGAACTGGGGTTGGCAGAGTGGGCTAAAGAACGGTGATGGATCAAACCCGGGTCTTTTGACTGGGTGTGAGTGTTTGATTGGTTCAGATGCTCCGTCCATCACCACCCCCTTTTGTACCTCTTTGGCCGCCATAAGTGTGGCAGGGTATGCTCAGACGTGAGTCCCTTGCTCACGTTGCCACTGGATTCAAGCAAGCCGGGCTGAAGACGGCTGGAATGCCAGAAACCGGTCCTCGGAAGCTTGTTTCCGATCGAGGGAAGGCATGGCTTGGCAGTTCGGGCTGGACTGTTCCCATGAGGCACAGGGTCAGACTGATTTGCATATAGCTTGTCTGAACTGGGGTGGCAGAGTGGGCTAAAGAACGGTGATGGATCAAACCCAGATCTTTTGACTGGGTGTGAGTGTTTGATTGGTTCAGATGCTCCGTCCATCACCACCCCCTTTTGTACCGCTTTGGCCGCCATAAGTGTGGCGGGGTATGCTCAGAAGTGAGTCCCTTGCTCACTTTGCCACTGGATTCAAGCAAGCCGGGCTGAAGACGGCTGAAATGCCAGAAACCGGTCCTCTGAAGCTTGTTTCCGGTCCAGGGAAGGCATGGCTTGGCAGTTCGGGCTGGACTGTTCCCATGAGGCACAGTGTCAGACTGATTTGCATATAGCCATGTCTAAACTGGGGTGGCAGAGTGGGCTAAAGAAAGGTGATGGATCAAACCCAGATCTTTTGACTGGGTGTGAGTGTTTGATTGGTTCAGATGCTCCGTCCATCACCACCCCCTTTTGTACCGCTTTGGCCGCCATAAGTGTGGCAGAGTATGCTCAGATGTGAGTCCCTTGCTCACTTTGCCACTGGATTCAAGCAAGCCGGGCTGAAGACGGCTGGAATGCCAGAAACCGGTCCTCGGAAGCTTGTTTCCGGTCCAGGGAAGGCATGGCTTGGCAGTTCGGGCTGGACTGTTCCCATGAGGCACAGGGTCAGACTGATTTGCATATAGCCATGTCTGAACTGGGGTGGCAGAGTGGGCTAAAGAACGGTGATGGATCAAACCCAGATCTTTTGACTGGGTGTGAGTGTTTGATTGGTTCAGATGCTCCGTCCATCACCACCCCCTTTTGTACCGCTTTGGCCGCCATAAGTGTGGCAGGGTATGCTCAGACGTGAGTCCCTTGCTCACTTTGCCACTGGATTCAAGCAAGCCGGGCTGAAGACAGCTGGAATGCCAGAAACCGGTCCTCGGAAGCTTGTTTCCGGTCCAGGGAAGGCATGGCTTGGCAGTTCGGGCTGGACTGTTCCCATGAGGCACAAGGTCAGACTGATTTGCATATAGCCATGTCTGAACTGGGGTGACAGAGTGGGCTAAAGAACGGTGATGGATCAAACCCAGATCTTTTGTCTGGGTGTGAGTGTTTGATTGGTTCAGATGCTCTGTCCATCACCACCCCCTTTTGTACCGCTTTGGCCGCCATAAGTGTGGCAGGGTATGCTCAGACGTGAGTCCCGTGGTCACTTTGCCACTGGATTCAAGCAAGCCGGGCTGAAGACGGCTGGAATGCCAGAAACCGGTCATCGGAAGCTTGTTTCCGGTCCAGGGAAGGCATGACTTGGCAGTTCGGGCTGGACTGTTCCCATGAGGCACAGGGCCAGACTGATTTGCATATAGCCATGTCTGAACTGGGGTTGGCAGAGTGGGCTAAAGAACGGTGATGGATCAAACCCGGGTCTTTTGACTGGGTGTGAGTGTTTGATTGGTTCAGATGCTCCGTCCATCACCACCCCCTTTTGTACCTCTTTGGCCGCCATAAGTGTGGCAGGGTATGCCCAGACGTGAGTCCCTTGCTCACGTTGCCACTGGATTCAAGCAAGCCGGGCTGAAGACGGCTGGAATGCCAGAAACCGGTCCTCGGAAGCTTGTTTCCGATCGAGGGAAGGCATGGCTTGGCAGTTCGGGCTGGACTGTTCCCATGAGGCACAGGGTCAGACTGATTTGCATATAGCTTGTCTGAACTGGGGTGGCAGAGTGGGCTAAAGAACGGTGATGGATCAAACCCAGATCTTTTGACTGGGTGTGAGTGTTTGATTGGTTCGGATGCTCCGTCCATCACCACCCCCTTTTGTACCGCTTTGGCCGCCATAAGTGTGGCAGGGTATGCTCAGACGTGAGTTCCTTGCTCACTTTGCCACTGGATTCAAGCAAGCCGGGCTGAAGACAGCTGGAATGCCAGAAACCGGTCCTCGGAAGCTTGTTTCCGGTCCAGGGAAGGCATGGCTTGGCAGTTCGGGCTGGACTGTTCCCATGAGGCACAAGGTCAGACTGATTTGCATATAGCCATGTCTGAACTGGGGTGACAGAGTGGGCTAAAGAACGGTAATGGATCAAACCCAGAACTTTTGACTGGGTGTGAGTGTTTGATTGGTTCAGATGCTCCGTCCTTCACCACCCCCTTTTGTACCGCTTTGGCCGCCATAAGTGTGGCAGGGTATGCTCAGACGTGAGTCCCTTGCTCACTTTGCCACTGGATTCAAGCAAGCCAGGCTGAAGACAGCTGGAATGCCAGAAACCGGTCCTCGGAAGCTTGTTTCCGGTCCAGGGAAGGCATGGCTTGGCAGTTTGGGCTGGACTGTTCCCATGAGGCACAGGGTCAGACTGATTTGCATATAACCATGTCTGAACTGGGGTGGCAGAGTGGGCTAAAGAACGTGATGGATCAAACCCAGATCTTTTGTCTGGGTGTGAGTGTTTGATTGGTTCAGATGCTCCGTCCATCACCACCCCCTTTTGTACCGCTTTAGCCGCCATAAGTGTGGCAGGGTATGCTCAGACGTGAGTCCCTTGGTCACTTTGCCACTGGATTCAAGCAAGCTGGGCTGAAGACAGCTGGAATGCCAGAAACAGTTCCTCGGAAGCTCGTTTCCGGTCCAGGGAAGGCATGGCTTGGCAGTTCGGGCTGGACTGTTCCCATGAGGTACAGGGTCAGACTGATTTGCATATAGCCATGTCTGAACTGGGGTGGCAGAGTGGGCTAAAGAACGGTGATGGATCAAACTCAGATCTTTTGACTGGGTGTGAGTGTTTGGTTGGTTCAGATGCTCCGTCCATCACCACCCCCTTTTGTACCGCTCTGGCCGCCATAAGTGTGGCAGGGTATGCTCAGACGTGAGTCCCTTGCTCACTTTGCCACTGGATTCAAGCAAGCCGGGCTGAAGACGGCTGGAATGCCAGAAACCGGTCATCAGAAGCTTGTTTCCGGTCCAGGGAAGGCATGGCTTGGCAGTTCAGGCTGGACTGTTCCCATGAGGCACAGGGTCAGACTGATTTGCATATAGCCATGTCTGAACTGGGATGGCAGAGTGGGCTAAAGAACGGTCATGGATCAAACCCAGATCTTTTGACTGGGTGTGAGTGTTTGATTGGTTCAGATGCTCCGTCCATCACCACCCCCTTTTGTACCGCTTTGGTAGCCTTAAGTGTGGCAGGGTATGCTCAGACGTGAGTCCCTTGCTCACTTTGCCACTGGATTCAAGCAAGCCGGGCTGAAGACGGCTGGAATGCCAGAAGCCGGTCCTCGGAAACTTGTTTCCGGTCCAGGGAAGGCATGGCTTGGCAGTTCAGGCTGGACTGTTCCCATGAGGCACAGGGTCAGACTGATTTGCATATAACCATGTCTGAACTGGGGTGGCAGAGTGGGCTAAAGAACGGTGATGGATCAAACCCAGGTCGTTTGACTGGGTGTGAGTGTTTGATTGGTTCAGATGCTCCGTCCATCACCACCCCCTTTTGTACCGCTTTGGCCGCCATAAGTGTGGCAGGGTATGCTCAGACGTGAGTCCCTTGCTCACTTTGCCACTAGATTCAAGCAAGCCGGGCTGAAGATGGCTGAAATGCCAGAAACCGGTCCTCGGAAGCTTGTTTCCGGTCCAGGGAAGGCATGGCTTGGCAGTTCGGGCTGGACTGTTCCCATGAGGCACAGTGTCAGACTGATTTGCATATAGCCATGTCTAAACTGGGGTGACAGAGTGGGCTAAAGAAAGGTGATGGATCAAACCCAGATCTTTTGACTGGGTGTGAGTGTTTGATTGGTTTAGATGCTCCGTCCATCACCACCCCCTTTTGTACCGCTTTGGCCGCCATAAGTGTGGCAGGGTATGCTCAGACGTGAGTCCCTTGCTCACTTTGCCACTAGATTCAAGCAAGCCGGGCTGAAGACGGCTGGAATGCCAGAAACTGGTCCTCGGAAGCTTATTTCCGGTCCAGGGAAGGCATGGCTTGGCAGTTCGGGCTAGACTGTTCCCATGAGATACAGGGTCAGACTGATTTGCATATAGCCATGTCTGAACTGGGGTGGCAGAGTGGGCTAAAGAACGGTGATGGATCAAACCCAGATCTTTTGACTGGGTGTGAGTGTTTGATTGGTTCAGATGCTCCGTCCATCACCACCCCCTTTTGTACCGCTTTGGCCGCCATAAGTGTGGCAGGGTATGCTCAGACGTGAGTCCCTTGCTCACTTTGCCACTAGATTCAAGCAAGCCGGGCTGAAGACAGCTGGAATGCCAGAAACCGGTCCTCGGAAGCTTGTTTCCGGTCCAGGGAAGGCATGGCTTGGCAGTTCGGGCTGGACTGTTCCCATGAGGCACAGGGTCAGACTGATTTGCATATAGCCATGTCTGAACTGGGGTGGCAGAGTGGGCTAAAGAACGATGATGGATCAAACCTAGATCTTTTGACTGGGTGTGAGTGTTTGATTGGTTCAGATGCTCCGTCCATCACCACCCCCTTTTGTACCGCTTTGGCCGCCATAAGTGTGGCAGGGTATGCTCAGACGTGAGTCCCTTGCTCACTTTGCCACTGGATTCAAGCAAGCCGGGCTGAAGACAGCTGGAATGCCAGAAACCAGTCCTCGGAAGCTTGTTTCCGGTCCAGGGAAGGCATGGCTTGGCAGTTCGGGCTGGACTGTTCCCATAAGGCACAGGATCAGACTGATTGCATATAGCCATGTCTGAACTGGGGTGGCAGAGTGGGCTAAAGAACGGTGATGGATCAAACCCAGATCTTTTGTCTGGGTGTGAGTGTTTGATTGGTTCAGATGCTCCGTCCATCACCACCCCCTTTTGTACCACTTTGGCCGCCATAAGTCTGGCAGGGTATGCTCAGACGTGAGTCCCGTGGTCACTTTGCCACTGGATTCAAGCAAGCCGGGCTGAAGACGGCTGGAATGCCAGAAACCGGTCATCGGAAGCTTGTTTCCGGTCCAGGGAAGGCATGACTTGGCAGTTCGGGCTGGACTGTTCCCATGAGGCACAGGGCCAGACTGATTTACATATAGCCATGTCTGAACTGGGGTTGCAGAGTGGGCTAAAGAACGGTGATGGATCAAACCCGGGTCTTTTGACTGGGTGTGAGTGTTTGATTGGTTCAGATGCTCCGTCCATCACCACCCCCTTTTGTACCTCTTTGGCCGCCATAAGTGTGGCAGGATATGCTCAGACGTGAGTCCCTTGCTCACTTTGCCACTGGATTCAAGCAAGCCGGGCTGAAGACGGCTGGAATGCCAGAAACCGGTCCTCGGAAGCTTGTTTCCGATCCAGGGAAGGCATGGCTTGGCAGTTCGGGCTGGACTGTTCCCATGAGGCACAGGGTCAGACTGATTTGCATATAGCTTGTCTGAACTGGAGTGGCAGAGTGGGCTAAAGAACGGTGATGGATCAAACCCAGATCTTTTGACTGGGTGTGAGTGTTTGATTGGTTTAGATGCTCCGTCCATCACCACCCCCTTTTGTACCGCTTTGGCCGCCATAAGTGTGGCAGGGTACGCTCAGACGTGAGTCCCTTGCTCACTTTGCCACTGGATACAAGCAAGCCGGGCTGAAGACGGCTGGAATGCCAGAAACCGGTCCTCGGAAGCTTGTTTCCGGTCCAGGGAAGGCATGGCTTGGCAGTTCGGGCTGGACTGTTCCCATGAGGCACAAGGTCAGACTGATTTGCATATAGCCATGTCTGAACTGGGGTGGCAGAGTGGGCTAAAGAACGATGATGGATCAAACCTAGATCTTTTGACTGGGTGTGAGTGTTTGATTGGTTCAGATGCTCCGTCCATCACCACCCCCTTTTGTACCGCTTTGGCCGCAATAAGTGTGGCAGGGTATGCTCAGACGTGAGTCCCTTGCTCACTTTGCCACTGGATTCAAGCAAGCCGGGCTGAAGACAGCTGGAATGCCAGAAACCGGTCCTCGGAAGCTTGTTTCCGGCCCAGGGAAGGCATGGCTTGGCAGTTCGGGCTGGACTATTCCCATAAGGCACAGGATCAGACTGATTTGCATATAGCCATGTCTGAACTGGGGTGGCAGAGTGGGCTAAAGAACGGTGATGGATCAAACCCAGATCTTTTGTCTGGGTGTGAGTGTTTGATTGGTTCAGATGCTCTGTCCATCACCACCCCCTTTTGTACCGCTTTGGCCGCCATAAGTGTGGCAGGGTATGCTCAGACGTGAGTCCCGTGGTCACTTTGCCACTGGATTCAAGCAAGCCGGGCTGAAGACGGCTGGAATGCCAGAAACCGGTCATCGGAAGCTTGTTTCCGGTCCAGGGAAGGCATGACTTGGCAGTTCGGGCTGGACTGTTCCCATGAGGCACAGGGCCAGACTGATTTGCATATAGCCATGTCTGAACTGGGGTTGGCAGAGTGGGCTAAAGAACGGTGATGGATCAAACCCGGGTCTTTTGACTGGGTGTGAGTGTTTGATTGGTTCAGATGCTCCGTCCATCACCACCCCCTTTTGTACCTCTTTGGCCGCCATAAGTGTGGCAGGGTATGCTCAGACGTGAGTCCCTTGCTCACGTTGCCACTGGATTCAAGCAAGCCGGGCTGAAGACGGCTGGAATGCCAGAAACCGGTCCTCGGAAGCTTGTTTCCGATCGAGGGAAGGCATGGCTTGGCAGTTCGGGCTGGACTGTTCCCATGAGGCACAGGGTCAGACTGATTTGCATATAGCTTGTCTGAACTGGGGTGGCAGAGTGGGCTAAAGAACGGTGATGGATCAAACCCAGATCTTTTGACTGGGTGTGAGTGTTTGATTGGTTCAGATGCTCCGTCCATCACCACCCCCTTTTGTACCGCTTTGGCCGCCATAAGTGTGGCGGGGTATGCTCAGAAGTGAGTCCCTTGCTCACTTTGCCACTGGATTCAAGCAAGCCGGGCTGAAGACGGCTGAAATGCCAGAAACCGGTCCTCGGAAGCTTGTTTCCGGTCCAGGGAAGGCATGGCTTGGCAGTTCGGGCTGGACTGTTCCCATGAGGCACAGTGTCAGACTGATTTGCATATAGCCATGTCTAAACTGGGGTGGCAGAGTGGGCTAAAGAAAGGTGATGGATCAAACCCAGATCTTTTGACTGGGTGTGAGTGTTTGATTGGTTCAGATGCTCCGTCCATCACCACCCCCTTTTGTACCGCTTTGGCCGCCATAAGTGTGGCAGGGTATGCTCAGATGTGAGTCCCTTGCTCACTTTGCCACTGGATTCAAGCAAGCCGGGCTGAAGACGGCTGGAATGCCAGAAACCGGTCCTCGGAAGCTTGTTTCCGGTCCAGGGAAGGCATGGCTTGGCAGTTCGGGCTGGACTGTTCCCATGAGGCACAGGGTCAGACTGATTTGCATATAGCCATGTCTGAACTGGGGTGGCAGAGTGGGCTAAAGAACGGTGATGGATCAAACCCAGATATTTTTACTGGGTGTGAGTGTTTGATTGGTTGAGATGCTCCGTCCATCACCACCCCCTTTTGTACCGCTTTGGCCGCCATAAGTGTGGCAGGGTATGCTCAGACGTGAGTCCCTTGCTCACTTTGCCACTGGATTCAAGCAAGCCGGGCTGAAGACAGCTGGAATGCCAGAAACCGGTCCTCGGAAGCTTGTTTCCGGTCCAGGGAAGGCATGGCTTGGCAGTTCGGGCTGGAGTGTTCCCATGAGGCACAAGGTCAGACTGATTTGCATATAGCCATGTCTGAACTGGGGTGACAGAGTGGGCTAAAGAACGGTGATGGATCAAACCCAGAACTTTTGACTGGGTGTGAGTGTTTGATTGGTTCAGATGCTCCGTCCATCACCACCCCCTTTTGTACCGCTTTGGCCGCCATAAGTGTGGCAGGGTATGCTCAGACGTGAGTCCCTTGCTCACTTTGCCACTGGATTCAAGCAAGCCAGGCTGAAGACAGCTGGAATGCCAGAAACCGGTCCTCGGAAGCTTGTTTCCGGTCCAGGGAAGGCATGGCTTGGCAGTTCGGGCTGGACTGTTCCCATGAGGTACAGGGTCAGACTGATTTGCATATAGCCATGTCTGAACTGGGGTGGCAGAGTGGGCTAAAGAACGGTGATGGATCAAACTCAGATCTTTTGACTGGGTGTGAGTGTTTGATTGGTTCAGATGCTCCGTCCATCACCACCCCCTTTTGTACCACTTTGGCCGCCATAAGTGTGGCAGGGTATGCTCAGACGTGAGTCCCTTGCTCACTTTGCCACTGGATTCAAGCAAGCCGGGCTGAAGACGGCTGGAATGCCAGAAACCGGTTCTCGGAAGCTTGTTTCCGGTCCAGGGAAGGCATGGCTTGGCAGTTCGGGCTGGACTGTTCCCATGAGGCATAAGGTCAGACTGATTTGCATATAGCCATGTCTGAACTGGGGTGGCAGAGTGGGCTAAAGAACGATGATGGATCAAACCTAGATCTTTTGACTGGGTGTGAGTGTTTGATTGGTTCAGATGCTCCGTCCATCACCACCCCCTTTTGTACCTCTTTGGCCGCCATAAGTGTGGCAGGGTATGCTCAGACGTGAGTCCCTTGCTCACTTTGCCACTGGATTCAAGCAAGCCGGGCTGAAGACAGCTGGAATGCCAGAAACCGGTCCTCGGAAGCCTGTTTCCGGTCCAGGGAAGGCATGGCTTTGCAGTTTGGGCTGGACTGTTCCCATGAGGCACAGGGTCAGACTGATTTGCATATAACCATGTCTGAACTGGGGTGGCAGAGTGGGCTAAAGAACGTGATGGATCAAACCCAGATCTTTTGTCTGGGTGTGAGTGTTTGATTGGTTCAGATGCTCCGTCCATCACCACCCCCTTTTGTACCGCTTTAGCCGCCATAAGTGTGGCAGGGTATGCTCAGACGTGAGTCCCTTGGTCACTTTGCCACTAGATTCAAGCAAGCCGGGCTGAAGACAGCTGGAATGCCAGAAACAGTTCCTCGGAAGCTCGTTTCCGGTCCAGGGAAGGCATGGCTTGGCAGTTCGGGCTGGACTGTTCCCATGAGGTACAGGGTCAGACTGATTTGCATATAGCCATGTCTGAACTGGGGTGGCAGAGTGGGCTAAAGAACGGTGATGGATCAAACTCAGATCTTTTGACTGGGTGTGAGTGTTTGGTTGGTTCAGATGCTCCGTCCATCACCACCCCCTTTTGTACCGCTCTGGCCGCCATAAGTGTGGCAGGGTATGCTCAGACGTGAGTCCCTTGCTCACTTTGCCACTGGATTCAAGCAAGCCGGGCTGAAGACGGCTGGAATGCCAGAAACCGGTCATCGGAAGCTTGTTTCCGGTCTAGGGAAGGCATGGCTTGGCAGTTCAGGCTGGACTGTTCCCATGAGGCACAGGGTCAGACTGATTTGCATATAGCCATGTCTGAACTGGGATGGCAGAGTGGGCTAAAGAACGGTGATGGATCAAACCCAGATCTTTTGACTGGGTGTGAGTGTTTGATTGGTTCAAATGCTCCGTCCATCACCACCCCCTTTTGTACTGCTTTGGCCGCCTTAAGTGTGGCAGGGTATGCTCAGACGTGAGTCCCTTGCTCACTTTGCCACTGGATTCAAGCAAGCCGGGCTGAAGACGGCTGGAATGCCAGAAACCGGTCCTCGGAAGCTTGTTTCCGATCCAGGGAAGGCATGGCTTGGCAGTTCGGGCTGGACTGTTCCCATGAGGCACAGGGTCAGACTGATTTGCATATAGCTTGTCTGAACTGGGGTGGCAGAGTGGGCTAAAGAACGGTGATGGATCAAACCCAGATCTTTTGACTGGGTGTGAGTGTTTGATTGGTTTAGATGCTCCGTCCATCACCACCCCCTTTTGTACCGCTTTGGCCGCCATAAGTGTGGCAGGGTACGCTCAGACGTGAGTCCCTTGCTCACTTTGCCACTGGATTCAAGCAAGCCGGGCTGAAGACGGCTGGAATGCCAGAAACCGGTCCTCGGAAGCTTGTTTCCGGTCCAGGGAAGGCATGGCTTGGCAGTTCGGGCTGGACTGTTCCCATGAGGCACAAGGTCAGACTGATTTGCATATAGCCATGTCTGAACTGGGGTGGCAGAGTGGGCTAAAGAACGATGATGGATCAAACCTAGATCTTTTGACTGGGTGTGAGTGTTTGATTGGTTCAGATGCTCCGTCCATCACCACCCCCTTTTGTACCGCTTTGGCCGCCATAAGTGTGGCAGGGTATGCTCAGACGTGAGTCCCTTGCTCACTTTGCCACTGGATTCAAGCAAGCCGGGCTGAAGACAGCTGGAATGCCAGAAACCGGACATCGGAAGCTTGTTTCCGGCCCAGGGAAGGCATGGCTTGGCAGTTCGGGCTGGACTATTCCCATAAGGCACAGGATCAGACTGATTTGCATATAGCCATGTCTGAACTGGGGTGGCAGAGTGGGCTAAAGAACGGTGATGGATCAAACCCAGATCTTTTGTCTGGATGTGAGTGTTTGATTGGTTCAGATGCTCTGTCCATCACCACCCCCTTTTGTACCGCTTTGGCCGCCATAAGTGTGGCAGGGTATGCTCAGACGTGAGTCCCGTGGTCACTTTGCCACTGGATTCAAGCAAGCCGGGCTGAAGACGGCTGGAATGCCAGAAACCGGTCATCGGAAGCTTGTTTCCGGTCCAGGGAAGGCATGACTTGGCAGTTCGGGCTGGACTGTTCCCATGAGGCACAGGGCCAGACTGATTTGCATATAGCCATGTCTGAACTGGGGTTGGCAGAGTGGGCTAAAGAACGGTGATGGATCAAACCCGGGTCTTTTGACTGGGTGTGAGTGTTTGATTGGTTCAGATGCTCCGTCCATCACCACCCCCTTTTGTACCTCTTTGGCCGCCATAAGTGTGGCAGGGTATGCTCAGACGTGAGTCCCTTGCTCACGTTGCCACTGGATTCAAGCAAGCCGGGCTGAAGACGGCTGGAATGCCAGAAACCGGTCCTCGGAAGCTTGTTTCCGGTCCAGGGAAGGCATGGCTTGGCAGTTCGGGCTGGACTGTTCCCATGAGGCACAGTGTCAGACTGATTTGCATATAGCCATGTCTAAACTGGGGTGGCAGAGTGGGCTAAAGAAAGGTGATGGATCAAACCCAGATCTTTTGACTGGGTGTGAGTGTTTGATTGGTTCAGATGCTCCGTCCATCACCACCCCCTTTTGTACCGCTTTGGCCGCCATAAGTGTGGCAGAGTATGCTCAGATGTGAGTCCCTTGCTCACTTTGCCACTGGATTCAAGCAAGCCGGGCTGAAGACGGCTGGAATGCCAGAAACCGGTCCTCGGAAGCTTGTTTCCGGTCCAGGGAAGGCATGGCTTGGCAGTTCGGGCTGGACTGTTCCCATGAGGCACAGGGTCAGACTGATTTGCATATAGCCATGTCTGAACTGGGGTGGCAGAGTGGGCTAAAGAACGGTGATGGATCAAACCCAGATCTTTTGACTGGGTGTGAGTGTTTGATTGGTTCAGATGCTCCGTCCATCACCACCCCCTTTTGTACCGCTTTGGCCGCCATAAGTGTGGCAGGGTATGCTCAGACGTGAGTCCCTTGCTCCCTTTGCCACTGGATTCAAGCAAGCCGGGCTGAAGACAGCTGGAATGCCAGAAACCGGTCCTCGGAAGCTTGTTTCCGGTCCAGGGAAGGCATGGCTTGGCAGTTCGGGCTGGACTGTTCCCATGAGGCACAAGGTCAGACTGATTTGCATATAGCCATGTCTGAACTGGGGTGACAGAGTGGGCTAAAGAACGGTGATGGATCAAACCCAGATCTTTTGTCTGGGTGTGAGTGTTTGATTGGTTCAGATGCTCTGTCCATCACCACCCCCTTTTGTACCGCTTTGGCCGCCATAAGTGTGGCAGGGTATGCTCAGACGTGAGTCCCGTGGTCACTTTGCCACTGGATTCAAGCAAGCCGGGCTGAAGACGGCTGGAATGCCAGAAACCGGTCATCGGAAGCTTGTTTCCGGTCCAGGGAAGGCATGACTTGGCAGTTCGGGCTGGACTGTTCCCATGAGGCACAGGGCCAGACTGATTTGCATATAGCCATGTCTGAACTGGGGTTGGCAGAGTGGGCTAAAGAACGGTGATGGATCAAACCCGGGTCTTTTGACTGGGTGTGAGTGTTTGATTGGTTCAGATGCTCCGTCCATCACCACCCCCTTTTGTACCTCTTTGGCCGCCATAAGTGTGGCAGGGTATGCCCAGACGTGAGTCCCTTGCTCACGTTGCCACTGGATTCAAGCAAGCCGGGCTGAAGACGGCTGGAATGCCAGAAACCGGTCCTCGGAAGCTTGTTTCCGATCGAGGGAAGGCATGGCTTGGCAGTTCGGGCTGGACTGTTCCCATGAGGCACAGGGTCAGACTGATTTGCATATAGCTTGTCTGAACTGGGGTGGCAGAGTGGGCTAAAGAACGGTGATGGATCAAACCCAGATCTTTTGACTGGGTGTGAGTGTTTGATTGGTTCGGATGCTCCGTCCATCACCACCCCCTTTTGTACCGCTTTGGCCGCCATAAGTGTGGCAGGGTATGCTCAGACGTGAGTCCCTTGCTCACTTTGCCACTGGATTCAAGCAAGCCGGGCTGAAGACAGCTGGAATGCCAGAAACCGGTCCTCGGAAGCTTGTTTCCGGTCCAGGGAAGGCATGGCTTGGCAGTTCGGGCTGGACTGTTCCCATGAGGCACAAGGTCAGACTGATTTGCATATAGCCATGTCTGAACTGGGGTGACAGAGTGGGCTAAAGAACGGTAATGGATCAAACCCAGAACTTTTGACTGGGTGTGAGTGTTTGATTGGTTCAGATGCTCCGTCCTTCACCACCCCCTTTTGTACCGCTTTGGCCGCCATAAGTGTGGCAGGGTATGCTCAGACGTGAGTCCCTTGCTCACTTTGCCACTGGATTCAAGCAAGCCAGGCTGAAGACAGCTGGAATGCCAGAAACCGGTCCTCGGAAGCTTGTTTCCGGTCCAGGGAAGGCATGGCTTGGCAGTTCGGGCTGGACTGTTCCCATGAGGTACAGGGTCAGACTGATTTGCATATAGCCATGTCTGAACTGGGGTGGCAGAGTGGGCTAAAGAACGGTGATGGATCAAACTCAGATCTTTTGACTGGGTGTGAGTGTTTGATTGGTTCAGATGCTCCGTCCATCACCACCCCCTTTTGTACCGCTTTGGCCGCCATAAGTGTGGCAGGGTATGCTCAGACGTGAGTCCCTTGCTCACTTTGCCACTGGATTCAAGCAAGCCGGGCTGAAGACGGCTGGAATGCCAGAAACCGGTTCTCGGAAGCTTGTTTCCGGTCCAGGGAAGGCATGGCTTGGCAGTTCGGGCTGTACTGTTCCCATGAGGCACAAGGTCAGACTGATTTGCATATAGCCATGTCTGAACTGGGGTGGCAGAGTGGGCTAAAGAACGATGATGGATCAAACCTAGATCTTTTGACTGGGTGTGAGTGTTTGATTGGTTCAGATGCTCCGTCCATCACCACCCCCTTTTGTACCTCTTTGGCCGCCATAAGTGTGGCAGGGTATGCTCAGACGTGAGTCCCTTGCTCACTTTGCCACTGGATTCAAGCAAGCCGGGCTGAAGACAGCTGGAATGCCAGAAACCGGTCCTCGGAAGCCTGTTTCCGGTCCAGGGAAGGCATGGCTTGGCAGTTCGGGCTGGACTGTTCCCATGAGGCACAAGGTCAGACTGATTTGCATATAGCCATGTCTGAACTGGGGTGGCAGAGTGGGCTAAAGAACGATGATGGATCAAACCTAGATCTTTTGACTGGGTGTGAGTGTTTGATTGGTTCAGATGCTCCGTCCATCACCACCCCCTTTTGTACCTCTTTGGCCGCCATAAGTGTGGCAGGGTATGCTCAGACGTGAGTCCCTTGCTCACTTTGCCACTGGATTCAAGCAAGCCGGGCTGAAGACAGCTGGAATGCCAGAAACCGGTCCTCGGAAGCCTGTTTCCGGTCCAGGGAAGGCATGGCTTGGCAGTTTGGGCTGGACTGTTCCCATGAGGCACAGGGTCAGACTGATTTGCATATAACCATGTCTGAACTGGGGTGGCAGAGTGGGCTAAAGAACGTGATGGATCAAACCCAGATCTTTTGTCTGGGTGTGAGTGTTTGATTGGTTCAGATGCTCCGTCCATCACCACCCCCTTTTGTACCGCTTTAGCCGCCATAAGTGTGGCAGGGTATGCTCAGACGTGAGTCCCTTGGTCACTTTGCCACTGGATTCAAGCAAGCTGGGCTGAAGACAGCTGGAATGCCAGAAACAGTTCCTCGGAAGCTCGATTCCGGTCCAGGGAAGGCATGGCTTGGCAGTTCGGGCTGGACTGTTCCCATGAGGTACAGGGTCAGACTGATTTGCATATAGCCATGTCTGAACTGGGGTGGCAGAGTGGGCTAAAGAACGGTGATGGATCAAACTCAGATCTTTTGACTGGGTGTGAGTGTTTGGTTGGTTCAGATGCTCCGTCCATCACCACCCCCTTTTGTACCGCTCTGGCCGCCATAAGTGTGGCAGGGTATGCTCAGACGTGAGTCCCTTGCTCACTTTGCCACTGGATTCAAGCAAGCCGGGCTGAAGACGGCTGGAATGCCAGAAACCGGTCATCGGAAGCTTGTTTCCGGTCCAGGGAAGGCATGGCTTGGCAGTTCAGGCTGGACTGTTCCCATGAGGCACAGGGTCAGACTGATTTGCATATAGCCATGTCTGAACTGGGATGGCAGAGTGGGCTAAAGAACGGTGATGGATCAAACCCAGATCTTTTGACTGGGTGTGAGTGTTTGATTGGTTCAGATGCTCCGTCCATCACCACCCCCTTTTGTACCGCTTTGGCCGCCTTAAGTGTGGCAGGGTATGCTCAGACGTGAGTCCCTTGCTCACTTTGCCACTGGATTCAAGCAAGCCGGGCTGAAGACGGCTGGAATGCCAGAAGCCGGTCCTCGGAAACTTGTTTCCGGTCCAGGGAAGGCATGGCTTGGCAGTTCAGGCTGGACTGTTCCCATGAGGCACAGGGTCAGACTGATTTGCATATAACCATGTCTGAACTGGGGTGGCAGAGTGGGCTAAAGAACGGTGATGGATCAAACCCAGGTCGTTTGACTGGGTGTGAGTGTTTGATTGGTTCAGATGCTCCGTCCATCACCACCCCCTTTTGTAGCGCTTTGGCCGCCATAAGTGTGGCAGGGTATGCTCAGACGTGAGTCCCTTGCTCACTTTGCCACTAGATTCAAGCAAGCCGGGCTGAAGATGGCTGAAATGCCAGAAACCGGTCCTGGGAAGCTTGTTTCCGGTCCAGGGAAGGCATGGCTTGGCAGTTCGGGCTGGACTGTTCCCATGAGGCACAGTGTCAGACTGATTTGCATATAGCCATGTCTAAACTGGGGTGACAGAGTGGGCTAAAGAAAGGTGATGGATCAAACCCAGATCTTTTGACTGGGTGTGAGTGTTTGATTGGTTTAGATGCTCCGTCCATCACCACCCCCTTTTGTACCGCTTTGGCCGCCATAAGTGTGGCAGGGTATGCTCAGACGTGAGTCCCTTGCTCACTTTGCCACTGGATTCAAGCAAGCCGGGCTGAAGACGGCTGGAATGCCAGAAACTGGTCCTCGGAAGCTCATTTCCGGTCCAGGGAAGGCATGGCTTGGCAGTTCGGGCTAGACTGTTCCCATGAGATACAGGGTCAGACTGATTTGCATATAGCCATGTCTGAACTGGGGTGGCAGAGTGGGCTAAAGAACGGTGATGGATCATACCCAGATCTTTTGACTGGGTGTGAGTGTTTGATTGGTTCAGATGCTCCGTCCATCACCACCCCCTTTTGTACCGCTTTGGCCGCCATAAGTGTGGCAGGGTATGCTCAGACGTGAGTCCCTTGCTCACTTTGCCACTAGATTCAAGCAAGCCGGGCTGAAGATGGCTGAAATGCCAGAAACCGGTCCTCGGAAGCTTGTTTCCGGTCCAGGGAAGGCATGGCTTGGCAGTTCAGGCTGGACTGTTCCCATGAGGCACAGTGTCAGACTGATTTGCATATAGCCATGTCTAAACTGGGGTGACAGAGTGGGCTAAAGAAAGGTGATGGATCAAACCCAGATCTTTTGACTGGGTGTGAGTGTTTGATTGGTTTAGATGCTCCGTCCATCACCACCCCCTTTTGTACCGCTTTGGCCGCCATAAGTGTGGCAGGGTATGCTCAGACGTGAGTCCCTTGCTCACTTTGCCACTGGATTCAAGCAAGCCGGGCTGAAGACGGCTGGAATGCCAGAAACTGGTCCTCGGAAGCTTATTTCCGGTCCAGGGAAGGCATGGCTTGGCAGTTCGGGCTAGACTGTTCCCATGAGATACAGGGTCAGACTGATTTGCATATAGCCATGTCTGAACTGGGGTGGCAGAGTGGGCTAAAGAACGGTGATGGATCATACCCAGATCTTTTGACTGGGTGTGAGTGTTTGATTGGTTCAGATGCTCCGTCCATCACCACCCCCTTTTGTACCGCTTTGGCCGCCATAAGTGTGGCAGGGTATGCTCAGACGTGAGTCCCTTGCTCACTTTGCCACTGGATTCAAGCAAGCCGGGCTAAAGACGGCTGGAATGCCAGAAACCGGTCCTCGGAAGCTTGTTTCCGGTCCAGGGAAGGCATGGCTTGGCAGTTCGGGCTGGACTGTTCCCATGAGGTACAGGGTCAGACTGATTTGCATATAGCCATGTCTGAACTGGGGTGGCAGAGTGGGCTAAAGAACGGTGATGGATCAAACCCAGATCTTTTGACTGGGTGTGAGTGTTTGATTGGTTCAGATGCTCCGTCCATCACCACCCCCTTTTGTACCGCTTTGGCCGCCATAAGTGTGGCAGGGTATGCTCAGACGTGAGTCCCTTGCTCACTTTGCCACTAGATTCAAGCAAGCCGGGCTGAAGACAGCTGGAATGACAGAAACCGGTCCTCGGAAGCTTGTTTCCGGTCCAGGGAAGGCATGGCTTGGCAGTTCGGGCTGGACTGTTCCCATGAGGCACAGGGTCAGACTGATTTGCATATAGCCATGTCTGAACTGGGGTGGCAGAGTGGGCTAAAGAACAGTGATGGATCAAACCCAGATCTTTTGTCTGGGTGTGAGTGTTTGATTGGTTCAGATGCTCCGTCCATCACCACCCCCTTTTGTACCGCTTTGGCCGCCATAAGTGTGTCGGGGTATGCTCAGAAGTGAGTCCCTTGCTCACTTTGCCACTGGATTCAAGCAAGCCGGGCTGAAGACGGCTGAAATGCCAGAAACCGGTCCTCGGAAGCTTGTTTCCGGTCCAGGGAAGGCATGGCTTGGCAGTTCGGGCTGGACTGTTCCCATGAGGTACAGGGTCAGACTGATTTGCATATAGCCATGTCTGAACTGGGGTGGCAGAGTGGGCTAAAGAACGGTGATGGATCAAACCCAGATCTTTTGACTGGGTGTGAGTGTTTGATTGGTTTAGATGCTCCGTCCATCACCACCCCCTTTTGTACCGCTTTGGCCGCCATAAGTGTGGCAGGGTACGCTCAGACGTGATTCCCTTGCTCACTTTGCCACTGGATTCAAGCAAGCCGTGCTGAAGACGGCTGGAATGCCAGAAACCGGTCCTCGGAAGCATGTTTCCGGTCCAGGGAAGGCATGGCTTGGCAGTTCGGGCTGGACTGTTCCCATGAGGCACAAGGTCAGACTGATTTGCATATAGCCATGTCTGAACTGGGGTGGCAGAGTGGGCTAAAGAACGATGATGGATCAAACCTAGATCTTTTGACTGGGTGTGAGTTTTTGATTGGTTCAGATGCTCCGTCCATCACCACCCCCTTTTGTACCGCTTTGGCCGCCATAAGTGTGGCAGGGTATGCTCAGACGTGAGTCCCTTGCTCACTTTGCCACTGGATTCAAGCAAGCCGGGCTGAAGACAGCTGGAATGCCAGAAACCAGTCCTCGGAAGCTTGTTTCCGGTCCAGGGAAGGCATGGCTTGGCAGTTCGGGCTGGACTGTTCCCATAAGGCACAGGATCAGACTGATTGCATATAGCCATGTCTGAACTGGGGTGGCAGAGTGGGCTAAAGAACGGTGATGGATCAAACCCAGATCTTTTGTCTGGGTGTGAGTGTTTGATTGGTTCAGATGCTCCGTCCATCACCACCCCCTTTTGTACCACTTTGGCCGCCATAAGTCTGGCAGGGTATGCTCAGACGTGAGTCCCGTGGTCACTTTGCCACTGGATTCAAGCAAGCTGGGCTGAAGACGGCTGGGATGCCAGAAACCGGTCATCGGAAGCTTGTTTCCGGTCCAGGGAAGGCATGACTTGGCAGTTCGGGCTGGACTGTTCCCATGAGGCACAGGGCCAGACTGATTTACATATAGCCATGTCTGAACTGGGGTTGCAGAGTGGGCTAAAGAACGGTGATGGATCAAACCCGGGTCTTTTGACTGGGTGTGAGTGTTTGATTGGTTCAGATGCTCCGTCCATCACCACCCCCTTTTGTACCTCTTTGGCCGCCATAAGTGTGGCAGGATATGCTCAGACGTGAGTCCCTTGCTCACTTTGCCACTGGATTCAAGCAAGCCGGGCTGAAGACGGCTGGAATGCCAGAAACCGGTCCTCGGAAGCTTGTTTCCGATCCAGGGAAGGCATGGCTTGGCAGTTCGGGCTGGACTGTTCCCATGAGGCACAGGGTCAGACTGATTTGCATATAGCTTGTCTGAACTGGGGTGGCAGAGTGGGCTAAAGAACGGTGATGGATCAAACCCAGATCTTTTGACTGGGTGTGAGTGTTTGATTGGTTCAGATGCTCCGTCCATCACCACCCCCTTTTGTACCGCTTTGGCCGCCATAAGTGTGGCAGGGTATGCTCAGACGTGAGTCCCTTGCTCACTTTGCCACTGGATTCAAGCAAGCCGGGCTGAAGACAGCTGGAATGCCAGAAACCGGTCCTCGGAAGCTTGTTTCCGGCCCAGGAAAGGCATGGCTTGGCAGTTCGGGCTGGACTATTCCCATAAGGCACAGGATCAGACTGATTTGCATATAGCCATGTCTGAACTGGGGTGGCAGAGTGGGCTAAAGAACGGTGATGGATCAAACCCAGATCTTTTGTCTGGGTGTGAGTGTTTGATTGGTTCAGATGCTCTGTCCATCACCACCCCCTTTTGTACCGCTTTGGCCGCCATAAGTGTGGCAGGGTATGCTCAGACGTGAGTCCCGTGGTCACTTTGCCACTGGATTCAAGCAAGCCGGGCTGAAGACGGCTGGAATGCCAGAAACCGGTCATCGGAAGCTTGTTTCCGGTCCAGGGAAGGCATGACTTGGCAGTTCGGGCTGGACTGTTCCCATGAGGCACAGGGCCAGACTGATTTGCATATAGCCATGTCTGAACTGGGGTTGGCAGAGTGGGCTAAAGAACGGTGATGGATCAAACCCGGGTCTTTTGACTGGGTGTGAGTGTTTGATTGGTTCAGATGCTCCGTCCATCACCACCCCCTTTTGTACCTCTTTGGCCGCCATAAGTGTGGCAGGGTATGCTCAGACGTGAGTCCCTTGCTCACGTTGCCACTGGATTCAAGCAAGCCGGGCTGAAGACGGCTGGAATGCCAGAAACCGGTCCTCGGAAGCTTGTTTCCGATCGAGGGAAGGCATGGCTTGGCAGTTCGGGCTGGACTGTTCCCATGAGGCACAGGGTCAGACTGATTTGCATATAGCTTGTCTGAACTGGGGTGGCAGAGTGGGCTAAAGAACGGTGATGGATCAAACCCAGATCTTTTGACTGGGTGTGAGTGTTTGATTGGTTCAGATGCTCCGTCCATCACCACCCCCTTTTGTACCGCTTTGGCCGCCATAAGTGTGGCAGGGTATGCTCAGACGTGAGTCCCTTGCTCACTTTGCCACTGGATTCAAGCAAGCCGGGCTGAAGACAGCTGGAATGCCAGAAACCGGTCCTCGGAAGCTTGTTTCCGGCCCAGGAAAGGCATGGCTTGGCAGTTCGGGCTGGACTATTCCCATAAGGCACAGGATCAGACTGATTTGCATATAGCCATGTCTGAACTGGGGTGGCAGAGTGGGCTAAAGAACGGTGATGGATCAAACCCAGATCTTTTGTCTGGGTGTGAGTGTTTGATTGGTTCAGATGCTCTGTCCATCACCACCCCCTTTTGTACCGCTTTGGCCGCCATAAGTGTGGCAGGGTATGCTCAGACGTGAGTCCCGTGGTCACTTTGCCACTGGATTCAAGCAAGCCGGGCTGAAGACGGCTGGAATGCCAGAAACCGGTCATCGGAAGCTTGTTTCCGGTCCAGGGAAGGCATGACTTGGCAGTTCGGGCTGGACTGTTCCCATGAGGCACAGGGCCAGACTGATTTGCATATAGCCATGTCTGAACTGGGGTTGGCAGAGTGGGCTAAAGAACGGTGATGGATCAAACCCGGGTCTTTTGACTGGGTGTGAGTGTTTGATTGGTTCAGATGCTCCGTCCATCACCACCCCCTTTTGTACCTCTTTGGCCGCCATAAGTGTGGCAGGGTATGCTCAGACGTGAGTCCCTTGCTCACGTTGCCACTGGATTCAAGCAAGCCGGGCTGAAGACGGCTGGAATGCCAGAAACCGGTCCTCGGAAGCTTGTTTCCGATCGAGGGAAGGCATGGCTTGGCAGTTCGGGCTGGACTGTTCCCATGAGGCACAGGGTCAGACTGATTTGCATATAGCTTGTCTGAACTGGGGTGGCAGAGTGGGCTAAAGAACGGTGATGGATCAAACCCAGATCTTTTGACTGGGTGTGAGTGTTTGATTGGTTCAGATGCTCCGTCCATCACCACCCCCTTTTGTACCGCTTTGGCCGCCATAAGTGTGGCAGGGTATGCTCAGATGTGAGTCCCTTGCTCACTTTGCCACTGGATTCAAGCAAGCCGGGCTGAAGACGGCTGGAATGCCAGAAACCGGTCCTCGGAAGCTTGTTTCCGGTCCAGGGAAGGCATGGCTTGGCAGTTCGGGCTGGACTGTTCCCATGAGGCACAGGGTCAGACTGATTTGCATATAGCCATGTCTGAACTGGGGTGGCAGAGTGGGCTAAAGAACGGTGATGGATCAAACCCAGATCTTTTGACTGGGTGTGAGTGTTTGATTGGTTGAGATGCTCCGTCCATCACCACCCCCTTTTGTACCGCTTTGGCCGCCATAAGTGTGGCAGGGTATGCTCAGACGTGAGTCCCTTGCTCACTTTGCCACTGGATTCAAGCAAGCCGGGCTGAAGACAGCTGGAATGCCAGAAACCGGTCCTCGGAAGCTTGTTTCCGGTCCAGGGAAGGCATGGCTTGGCAGTTCGGGCTGGACTGTTCCCATGAGGCACAAGGTCAGACTGATTTGCATATAGCCATGTCTGAACT
This sequence comes from Lissotriton helveticus, assembly GCF_964261635.1. Lineage (NCBI taxonomy): Eukaryota > Metazoa > Chordata > Amphibia > Caudata > Salamandridae > Lissotriton > Lissotriton helveticus. Next base: position 1,463,065,008 of record NC_136061.1, on the reverse strand, counting down.
GGGGTGGCAGAGTGGGCTAAAGAACGGTGATCGATCAAACTCAGATCTTTTGACTGGGTGTGAGTGTTTGGTTGGTTCAGATGCTCCGTCCATCACCACCCCCTTTTGTACCGCTCTGGCCGCCATAAGTGTGGCAGGGTATGCTCAGACGTGAGTCCCTTGCTCACTTTGCCACTGGATTCAAGCAAGCCGGGCTGAAGACGGCTGGAATGCCAGAAACCGGTCATCGGAAGCTTGTTTCCGGTCCAGGGAAGGCATGGCTTGGCAGTTCAGGCTGGACTGTTCCCATGAGGCACAGGGTCAGACTGATTTGCATATAGCCATGTCTGAACTGGGATGGCAGAGTGGGCTAAAGAACGGTGATGGATCAAACCCAGATCTTTTGACTGGGTGTGAGTGTTTGATTGGTTCAGATGCTCCGTCCATCACCACCCCCTTTTGTACCGCTTTGGCCGCCTTAAGTGTGGCAGGGTATGCTCAGACGTGAGTCCCTTGCTCACTTTGCCACTGGATTCAAGCAAGCCGGGCTGAAGACGGCTGGAATGCCAGAAACCGGTCCTCGGAAGCTTGTTTCCGATCCAGGGAAGGCATGGCTTGGCAGTTCGGGCTGGACTGTTCCCATGAGGCACAGGGTCAGACTGATTTGCATATAGCTTGTCTGAACTGGGGTGGCAGAGTGGGCTAAAGAACGGTGATGGATCAAACCCAGATCTTTTGACTGGGTGTGAGTGTTTGATTGGTTTAGATGCTCCGTTCATCACCACCCCCTTTTGTACCGCTTTGGCCGCCATAAGTGTGGCAGGGTACGCTCAGACGTGAGTCCCTTGCTCACTTTGCCACTGGATTCAAGCAAGCCGGGCTGAAGACGGCTGGAATGCCAGAAACCGGTCCTCGGAAGCTTGTTTCCGGTCCAGGGAAGGCATGGCTTGGCAGTTCGGGCTGGACTGTTCCCATGAGGCACAAGGTCAGACTGATTTGCATATAGCCATGTCTGAACTGGGGTGGCAGAGTGGGCTAAAGAACGATGATGGATCAAACCTAGATCTTTTGACTGGGTGTGAGTGTTTGATTGGTTCAGATGCTCCGTCCATCACCACCCCCTTTTGTACCGCTTTGGCCGCCATAAGTGTGGCAGGGTATGCTCAGACGTGAGTCCCTTGCTCACTTTGCCACTGGATTCAAGCAAGCCGGGCTGAAGACAGCTGGAATGCCAGAAACCGGTCCTCGGAAGCTTGTTTCCGGCCCAGGGAAGGCATGGCTTGGCAGTTCAGGCTGGACTATTCCCATAAGGCACAGGATCAGACTGATTTGCATATAGCCATGTCTGAACTGGGGTGGCAGAGTGGGCTAAAGAACGGTGATGGATCAAACCCAGATCTTTTGTCTGGGTGTGAGTGTTTGATTGGTTCAGATGCTCTGTCCATCACCACCCCCTTTTGTACCGCTTTGGCCGCCATAAGTGTGGCAGGGTATGCTCAGACGTGAGTCCCGTGGTCACTTTGCCACTGGATTCAAGCAAGCCGGGCTGAAGACGGCTGGAATGCCAGAAACCGGTCATCGGAAGCTTGTTTCCGGTCCAGGGAAGGCATGACTTGGCAGTTCGGGCTGGACTGTTCCCATGAGGCACAGGGCCAGACTGATTTGCATATAGCCATGTCTGAACTGGGGTTGGCAGAGTGGGCTAAAGAACGGTGATGGATCAAACCCGGGTCTTTTGACTGGGTGTGAGTGTTTGATTGGTTCAGATGCTCCGTCCATCACCACCCCCTTTTGTACCTCTTTGGCCGCCATAAGTGTGGCAGGGTATGCTCAGACGTGAGTCCCTTGCTCACGTTGCCACTGGATTCAAGCAAGCCGGGCTGAAGACGGCTGGAATGCCAGAAACCGGTCCTCGGAAGCTTGTTTCCGATCCAGGGAAGGCATGGCTTGGCAGTTCGGGCTGGACTGTTCCCATGAGGCACAGGGTCAGACTGATTTGCATATAGCTTGTCTGAACTGGGGTGGCAGAGTGGGCTAAAGAACGGTGATGGATCAAACCCAGATCTTTTGACTGGGTGTGAGTGTTTGATTGGTTCAGATGCTCCGTCCATCACCACCCCCTTTTGTACCGCTTTGGCCGCCATAAGTGTGGCGGGGTATGCTCAGAAGTGAGTCCCTTGCTCACTTTGCCACTGGATTCAAGCAAGCCGGGCTGAAGACGGCTGAAATGCCAGAAACCGGTCCTCGGAAGCTTGTTTCCGGTCCAGGGAAGGCATGGCTTGGCAGTTCGGGCTGGACTGTTCCCATGAGGCACAGTGTCAGACTGATTTGCATATAGCCATGTCTAAACTGGGGTGGCAGAGTGGGCTAAAGAAAGGTGATGGATCAAACCCAGATCTTTTGACTGGGTGTGAGTGTTTGATTGGTTCAGATGCTCCGTCCATCACCACCCCCTTTTGTACCACTTTGGCCGCCATAAGTGTGGCAGGGTATGCTCAGATGTGAGTCCCTTGCTCACTTTGCCACTGGATTCAAGCAAGCCGGGCTGAAAACGGCTGGAATGCCAGAAACCGGTCCTCGGAAGCTTGTTTCCGGTCCAGGGAAGGCATGGCTTGGCAGTTCGGGCTGGACTGTTCCCATGAGGCACAGGGTCAGACTGATTTGCATATAGCCATGTCTGAACTGGGGTGGCAGAGTGGGCTAAAGAACGGTGATGGATCAAACCCAGATCTTTTGACTGGGTGTGAGTGTTTGATTGGTTGAGATGCTCCGTCCATCACCACCCCCTTTTGTACCGCTTTGGCCGCCATAAGTGTGGCAGGGTATGCTCAGACGTGAGTCCCTTGCTCACTTTGCCACTGGATTCAAGCAAGCCGGGCTGAAGACAGCTGGAATGCCAGAAACCGGTCCTCGGAAGCTTGTTTCCGGTCCAGGGAAGGCATGGCTTGGCAGTTCGGGCTGGACTGTTCCCATGAGGCACAAGGTCAGACTGATTTGCATATAGCCATGTCTGAACTGGGGTGACAGAGTGGGCTAAAGAACGGTGATGGATCAAACCCAGAACTTTTGACTGGGTGTGAGTGTTTGATTGGTTCAGATGCTCCGTCCATCACCACCCCCTTTTGTACCGCTTTGGCCGCCATAAGTGTGGCAGGGTATGCTCAGACGTGAGTCCCTTGCTCACTTTGCCACTGGATTCAAGCAAGCCAGGCTGAAGACAGCTGGAATGCCAGAAACCGGTCCTCGGAAGCTTGTTTCCGGTCCAGGGAAGGCATGGCTTGGCAGTTCGGGCTGGACTGTTCCCATGAGGTACAGGGTCAGACTGATTTGCATATAGCCATGTCTGAACTGGGGTGGCAGAGTGGGCTAAAGAACGGTGATGGATCAAACTCAGATCTTTTGACTGGGTGTGAGTTTTTGATTGGTTCAGATGCTCCGTCCATCACCACCCCCTTTTGTACCGCTTTGGCCGCCATAAGTGTGGCAGGGTATGCTCAGACGTGAGTCCCTTGCTCACTTTGCCACTGGATTCAAGCAAGCCGGGCTGAAGACGGCTGGAATGCCAGAAACCGGTTCTCGGAAGCTTGTTTCCGGTCCAGGGAAGGCATGGCTTGGCAGTTCGGGCTGGACTGTTCCCATGAGGCACAAGGTCAGACTGATTTGCATATAGCCATGTCTGAACTGGGGTGGCAGAGTGGGCTAAAGAACGATGATGGATCAAACCTAGATCTTTTGACTGGGTGTGAGTGTTTGATTGGTTCAGATGCTCCGTCCATCACCACCCCCTTTTGTACCTCTTTGGCCGCCATAAGTGTGGCAGGGTATGCTCAGACGTGAGTCCCTTGCTCACTTTGCCACTGGATTCAAGCAAGCCGGGCTGAAGACAGCTGGAATGCCAGAAACCGGTCCTCGGAAGCCTGTTTCCGGTCCAGGGAAGGCATGGCTTGGCAGTTTGGGCTGGACTGTTCCCATGAGGCACAGGGTCAGACTGATTTGCATATAACCATGTCTGAACTGGGGTGGCAGAGTGGGCTAAAGAACGTGATGGATCAAACCCAGATCTTTTGTCTGGGTGTGAGTGTTTGATTGGTTCAGATGCTCCGTCCATCACCACCCCCTTTTGTACCGCTTTAGCCGCCATAAGTGTGGCAGGGTATGCTCAGACGTGAGTCCCTTGGTCACTTTGCCACTGGATTCAAGCAAGCCGGGCTGAAGACAGCTGGAATGCCAGAAACAGTTCCTCGGAAGCTCGTTTCCGGTCCAGGGAAGGCATGGCTTGGCAGTTCGGGCTGGACTGTTCCCATGAGGTACAGGGTCAGACTGATTTGCATATAGCCATGTCTGAACTGGGGTGGCAGAGTGGGCTAAAGAACGGTGATGGATCAAACTCAGATCTTTTGACTGGGTGTGAGTGTTTGGTTGGTTCAGATGCTCCGTCCATCACCACCCCCTTTTGTACCACTCTGGCCGCCATAAGTGTGGCAGGGTATGCTCAGACGTGAGTCCCTTGCTCACTTTGCCACTGGATTCAAGCAAGCCGGGCTGAAGACGGCTGGAATGCCAGAAACCGGTCATCGGAAGCTTGTTTCCGGTCCAGGGATGGCATGGCTTGGCAGTTCAGGCTGGACTGTTCCCATGAGGCACAGGGTCAGACTGATTTGCATATAGCCATGTCTGAACTGGGATGGCAGAGTGGGCTAAAGAACGGTGATGGATCAAACCCAGATCTTTTGACTGGGTGTGAGTGTTTGATTGGTTCAGATGCTCCGTCCATCACCACCCCCTTTTGTACCGCTTTGGCCGCCTTAAGTGTGTCAGTGTATGCTCAGACGTGAGTCCCTTGCTCACTTTGCCACTGGATTCAAGCAAGCCGGGCTGAAGACGGCTGGAATGCCAGAAGCCGGTCCTCGGAAACTTGTTTCCGGTCCAGGGAAGGCATGGCTTGGCAGTTCAGGCTGGACTGTTCCCATGAGGCACAGGGTCAGACTGATTTGCATATAACCATGTCTGAACTGGGGTGGCAGAGTGGGCTAAAGAACGGTGATGGATCAAACCCAGGTCGTTTGACTGGGTGTGAGTGTTTGATTGGTTCAGATGCTCCGTCCATCACCACCCCCTTTTGTACCGCTTTGGCCGCCATAAGTGTGGCAGGGTATGCTCAGACGTGAGTCCCTTGCTCACTTTGCCACTAGATTCAAGCAAGCCGGGCTGAAGATGGCTGAAATGCCAGAAACCGGTCCTCGGAAGCTTGTTTCCGGTCCAGGGAAGGCATGGCTTGGCAGTTCGGGCTGGACTGTTCCCATGAGGCACAGTGTCAGACTGATTTGCATATAGCCATGTCTAAACTGGGGTGACAGAGTGGGCTAAAGAAAGGTGATGGATCAAACCCAGATCTTTTGACTGGGTGTGAGTGTTTGATTGGTTTAGATGCTCCGTCCATCACCACCCCCTTTTGTACCGCTTTGGCCGCCATAAGTGTGGCAGGGTATGCTCAGACGTGAGTCCCTTGCTCACTTTGCCACTGGATTCAAGCAAGCCGGGCTGAAGACGGCTGGAATGCCAGAAACTGGTCCTCGGAAGCTTATTTCCGGTCCAGGGAAGGCATGGCTTGGCAGTTCGGGCTAGACTGTTCCCATGAGATACAGGGTCAGACTGATTTGCATATAGCCATGTCTGAACTGGGGTGGCAGAGTGGGCTAAAGAACGGTGATGGATCATACCCAGATCTTTTGACTGGGTGTGAGTGTTTGATTGGTTCAGATGCTCCGTCCATCACCACCCCCTTTTGTACCGCTTTGGCCGCCATAAGTGTGGCAGGGTATGCTCAGACGTGAGTCCCTTGCTCACTTTGCCACTGGATTCAAGCAAGCCGGGCTAAAGACGGCTGGAATGCCAGAAACCGGTCCTCGGAAGCTTGTTTCCGGTCCAGGGAAGGCATGGCTTGGCAGTTCGGGCTGGACTGTTCCCATGAGGTACAGGGTCAGACTGATTTGCATATAGCCATGTCTGAACTGGGGTGGCAGAGTGGGCTAAAGAACGGTGATGGATCAAACCCAGATCTTTTGACTGGGTGTGAGTGTTTGATTGGTTCAGATGCTCCGTCCATCACCACCCCCTTTTGTACCGCTTTGGCCGCCATAAGTGTGGCAGGGTATGCTCAGACGTGAGTCCCTTGCTCACTTTGCCACTAGATTCAAGCAAGCCGGGCTGAAGACAGCTGGAATGCCAGAAACCGGTCCTCGGAAGCTTGTTTCCGGTCCAGGCAAGGCATGGCTTGGCAGTTCGGGCTGGACTGTTCCCATGAGGCACAGGGTCAGACTGATTTGCATATAGCCATGTCTGAACTGGGGTGGCAGAGTGGGCTAAAGAACAGTGATGGATCAAACCCAGATCTTTTGTCTGGGTGTGAGTGTTTGATTGGTTCAGATGCTCCGTCCATCACCACCCCCTTTTGTACCGCTTTGGCCGCCATAAGTGTGGCGGGGTATGCTCAGAAGTGAGTCCCTTGCTCACTTTGCCACTGGATTCAAGCAAGCCGGGCTGAAGACGGCTGAAATGCCAGAAACCGGTCCTCGGAAGCTTGTTTCCGGTCCAGGGAAGGCATGGCTTGGCAGTTCGGGCTGGACTGTTCCCATGAGGTACAGGGTCAGACTGATTTGCATATAGCCATGTCTGAACTGGGGTGGCAGAGTGGGCTAAAGAACGGTGATGGATCAAACCCAGATCTTTTGACTGGGTGTGAGTGTTTGATTGGTTTAGATGCTCCGTCCATCACCACCCCCTTTTGTACCGCTTTGGCCGCCATAAGTGTGGCAGGGTACGCTCAGATGTGATTCCCTTGCTCACTTTGCCACTGGATTCAAGCAAGCCGTGCTGAAGACGGCTGGAATGCCAGAAACCGGTCCTCGGAAGCATGTTTCCGGTCCAGGGAAGGCATGGCTTGGCAGTTCGGGCTGGACTGTTCCCATGAGGCACAAGGTCAGACTGATTTGCATATAGCCATGTCTGAACTGGGGTGGCAGAGTGGGCTAAAGAACGGTGATGGATCAAACCCAGATCTTTTGTCTGGGTGTGAGTATTTGATTGGTTCAGATGCTCCGTCCATCACCACCCCCTTTTGTACCACTTTGGCCGCCATAAGTCTGGCAGGGTATGCTCAGACGTGAGTCCCGTGGTCACTTTGCCACTGGATTCAAGCAAGCCGGGCTGAAGACGGCTGGAATGCCAGAAACCGGTCATGGGAAGCTTGTTTCCGGTCCAGGGAAGGCATGACTTGGCAGTTCGGGCTGGACTGTTCCCATGAGGCACAGGGCCAGACTGATTTACATATAGCCATGTCTGAACTGGGGTTGCAGAGTGGGCTAAAGAACGGTGATGGATCAAACCCGGGTCTTTTGACTGGGTGTGAGTGTTTGATTGGTTCAGATGCTCCGTCCATCACCACCCCCTTTTGTACCTCTTTGGCCGCCATAAGTGTGGCAGGATATGCTCAGACGTGAGTCCCTTGCTCACTTTGCCACTGGATTCAAGCAAGCCGGGCTGAAGACGGCTGGAATGCCAGAAACTGGTCCTCGGAAGCTTGTTTCCGATCCAGGGAAGGCATGGCTTGGCAGTTCGGGCTTGACTGTTCCCATGAGGCACAGGGTCAGACTGATTTGCATATAGCTTGTCTGAACTGGGGTGGCAGAGTGGGCTAAAGAACGGTGATGGATCAAACCCAGATCTTTTGACTGGGTGTGAGTGTTTGATTGGTTTAGATGCTCCGTCCATCACCACCCCCTTTTGTACCGCTTTGGCCGCCATAAGTGTGGCAGGGTACGCTCGGACGTGAGTCCCTTGCTCACGTTGCCACTGGATTCAAGCAAGCCGGGCTGAAGACGGCTGGAATGCCAGAAACCGGTCCTCGGAAGCTTGTTTCCGATCCAGGGAAGGCATGGCTTGGCAGTTCGGGCTGGACTGTTCCCATGAGGCACAGGGTCAGACTGATTTGCATATAGCTTGTCTGAACTGGGGTGGCAGAGTGGGCTAAAGAACGGTGATGGATCAAACCCAGATCTTTTGACTGGGTGTGAGTGTTTGATTGGTTCAGATGCTCCGTCCATCACCACCCCCTTTTGTACCGCTTTGGCCGCCATAAGTGTGGCGGGGTATGCTCAGAAGTGAGTCCCTTGCTCACTTTGCCACTGGATTCAAGCAAGCCGGGCTGAAGACGGCTGAAATGCCAGATACCGGTCCTCGGAAGCTTGTTTCCGGTCCAGGGAAGGCATGGCTTGGCAGTTCGGGCTGGACTGTTCCCATGAGGCACAGGGTCAGACTGATTTGCATATAGATATGTCTGAACTGGGGTGGCAGAGTGGGCTAAAGAACGGTGATGGATCAAACCCAGATCTTTTGACTGGGTGTGAGTGTTTGATTTGTTCAGATGCTCCGTCCATCACCACCCCCTTTTGTACCGCTTTGGCCGCCATAAGTGTGGCAGGGTATGCTCAGACGTGAGTCCCTTGCTCACTTTGCCACTGGATTCAAGCAAGCTGGGCTGAAGGCGGCTGGAATGCAAGAAACCGGTCGTCGGAAGCTTGTTTCCGGTCCAGGGAAGGCATGGCTTGGCAGTTCGGGCTCGACTGTTCCCATGAGGCACAGGGTCAGACTGATTTGCATATAGCCATGTCTGAACTGGGGTGGCAGAGTGGGTAAAAGAACGGTGATGGATCAAACCCAGATCTTTTGACTGGGTGTGAGTGTTTGATTGGTTCAGATGCTCCGTCCATCACCACCCCCTTTTGTACCGCTTTGGCCGCCATAAGTGTGGCAGGGTATGCTCAGACGTGAGTCCCTTGCTCACTTTGCCACTGGATTCAAGTAAGCCGGGCTGAAGACGGCTGGAATGCCAGAAACCGGTCCTCGGAAGCTTGTTTCCGGTCCAGGGAAGGCATGGCTTGGCAGTTCGGGCTGGACTGTTCCCATGAGGCACAGGGTCAAACTGATTTGCATATAGCCATGTCTGAACTGGGGTGGCAGAGTGGGCTAAAGAACAGTGATGGATCATACCCAGATCTTTTGACTGGGTGTGAGTGTTTGATTGGTTCAGATGCTCCGTCCATCACCACCCCCTTTTGTACCTCTTTATGTAACACAGTCTTTCTTTCTGAACAGAGCAATATAACAGTTCCGTGCTCTCAACGGGTTCAGTCCAGTGTCTTGCTCAATACCCCAGTAAAAAGTGATTTTCAGCCCTTCAGCTCAAGTCTTTCCCTATCTCCTGCAATCCGAAACTGCGGTATCGCGCTGTTTCCGGGGTCGTAAATTGTATCGAAGATGGCCAGGTTGCTCCTGATCATGGAACAACACAGCAGAAGGGACATTTGGTGAAACACGTTTTTCAGGAGCCTTATCACTGTCAGTCACTGGTTTCAGAAACTGAGGCCGATTTGTCTCAGTGTGGCGTCAACAATCCATTCTCTTGCCTGATTTCAATGGCATCCGAGAAAGGCACAAAGCTCAACCTCTGCTCTCCCTCTTGTGTCAGAACTCCGTCTTGATTCTGTTGGTCAGAAGGAAGCGGCAGGGGTAGTTTCTTTACATGCGAAACGTGTATCCAATGTTTCTTCCCATACACTTTCACTGCTGTTCGAGTGGGCGAGAGGATCTGGTAAGGACCGCTCCACCTGGGTTCCAGACTCGATTTCCGTTGGTAATTTCGCACCAGGACCCACTGTCCTGGTTGTAAGTGATGTCCGGGACCCTCCGGCAGCGGCTGCAGTACTGCTGACAACCTGTTGATGAAAGGAATTCAGATCTTTAGTTAAAGAATACAGATAATCTGTCATCATAGGATAATCAAGATCACGGAAGGATCTAGGCCTTGGGAAACCCCATACATTGGCTGGTCGACCAAAAACAACCACATAAGGTGAGAGCCCAGCCCGAGAATCGGGGGTTACCCTTATTGACATCAACACTAGGGGCAGCGTATCAGACCATCTCAAACCCGTGATTTCCTGTATCTTTGCCATCTTTAATTTCAATATGCCATTATATTTCGCAACCAGTCCTGCAGATTGCAGGCGACGTGCTGCATGAAATTTCTGTTTTATCTGTAACCCTTTACAAATATATTTAACGAGTTCTGCATTGAAATGCACCCCGTTGTCTGTCCATATAATTCGGGGGAAACCAAATCGAGCCAGAAACTCCTTAATCAGGGCTTTTGCAGTGGCCAAGGCAGTATTGTCTTTGGTGGGGTATGCTTCAACCCATTTGCTAAATGCAAAATCACCACCAGTACATACTTAAGGTTGTTGACTCTATCAAATTGAATATAATCCATTTGTAGTACTTCGAACGATAAAGAAGGGGGCGCAAAGTTTCCACTGAGAACTGTCTCTCTCCCACCGGGATTGTGTTGTAAACAGACCATGCAGTATTTAACCACATGGGCAGCAGTCTTGGGGATATTCGAGTTATTCCCTACGTGGTCCAATAAAGCAGAAATACCTTTTGCTCCAATGTTGGCAGTGCCATGAGCCATCACTACTACTGCGTACACCAGGGCATTGGGCAATAGCCATCTCTGTTTGTCAGTCAAGTAAGTCCAACAATCGTTTTTATCTAATCGTCCTATTTCCTGTTCCCATTTCAATAATTCGTCAGGAGTTGCTTCTTTCTGTAATTCTCTAACACTTTCAATAGTATTATCAAATACTGTGGTCTCAGCCACCCATCGGGCTGCTACACTAGGAAACATTGTGGACGTTTTAGTTTGTGCTGTTTCTTTCGCTACTTGATCGGCAAAGGCATTTCCCTCTCCTGTAGTGTCAATTAATCTCTTGTGGGCGCTACACTTGATGATAGCGACCTTCTCTGGTAAAGTTAGAGCATTTAACTTTATTTTAATCAAAGGGCCATGTTGTATTCTTTGACCATGGGAGGTAAGGAATCCTCGTTCCCTCCACAGCCGTTCAAAACTATGGGCCACGCCAAAGGCGTACTGACTGTCTGTAAAAATATTTACTCTTAAACCTTCGCTCAGTTCACATGCTCTTAATAAGCCTATTAGTTCAGCTGCTTGCGCTGAATGCTGAGAAACCCGAGCGGTCTCTACTACTGTTCTAAGGGTAGTTATAGCATAGGCAGCTGTTGTCGTGCCATCTGGTAACTTAAAACAAGAGCCATCCACATACAACTCCCCTTGTGGGTCAGATAAAGGGGAGTCAGTGAGGTCTACACGTCCCTTCGTTTCTTCTTCAGTCCGAAATATACAATCATGGACATCGTCCTTTTGATCACTCGAAGGGAGGGGTAGTAACGTGGCTGGATTCAGAGTGGCACATCTTTTAATTTTAATGTGGGGAGCAAATAGAGTTAATTCATAACCAGTCAATCGTGCACTCGTAAGGTGCTGAGTTTTTGTTCGATTCAATAATATGTCCACAGCATGCGGTACCATCACTGTGAGATCAGTATTTAAAACAATCCCCTCTGACTGCCGAATGGCCACCACTACAGCAGCAGTGGCCCTTAAACAGCTAGGTAGGGCACTGGCAACATTATCCAATACTGCCGGAAAATATGCGCAAGGTCGTTGCTTTCCGCCAAAACTCTGGGTTAACACTGAAAGAGAACAACCGTCCACTTCATGCACGTAGAGTACAAAAGGTTTTGGTAGTCCGGAGTACCCAAGACGGGTGCAGAGCAAAGAGCAGATTTTAAAGAATTAAAAGCCTCTTGACATTCATCCGTCCAGGGCAAGGGTTCAGGCACATCTTTGGTAACCAAATGTAACAAAGGTTTAGCCAGAAGAGAAAAATTAGGAATCCATTGGCGACAGTAAGAGGTTATGCCTAGAAAAGCACGAATATCACGCTGAGTACGGAGCACAGACATGTTAGTAATAACAGTTATCCATTCAGGAGTTAGTCTTCTCCCCGCTTTCGACAGTAAATGACCAAGGTAGGTCACTTCCTGTCGACAATACTGAAATGTGGACAAGGACACTTTATTGCCATTAGCTGCCAAATGATACAGCAATTTAACTGTGACCTCCTTACAACCATCCGCCGTATCCGATGCCACTAAGATGTCATCCATATATTGGACGAGAACATTACCAGGAGGTAGGACTAATTCATCTAATACTGCTTTTAGGGCTTCGCTATAAATACTGAGACTTTCAGTATAGCCTTAAGGTGCGCGGCAAAATCTGAAGCTTCGGCCAGATAATGAGAATCCGAAAATATGAAGGCTGTCAGGATGGATCGGGATACTAAAGAAAGCATTCTTTAAATCTATTACTGAAAAATACTGGGCAGTAGGGGGAATCATAGTCAGGATAGCAGTGATATCCGGGACCACAGGGTATTGAGGAATCACTATTTTATTAACATCTCTGAGGTCAATTACAAAACGATATGTATCTTTATAATCAGGGTCACCATCTAGAGGGGCCTTTTTCAAAATTGGTAAAATGGGGCTGTTACAAATGTTTGCAGCCATTTATTCTACCACTACTTTCTTAATTAAATCACGGATGACATGTAATAAAGCCTGCTCCCCATCGGGTGAAATTCGATATTGGGGAATACGAGGTAGATGTACGTTTGGTTTTAAAGTTATGGATACAGGGGATATTCTCAACAATCCGACATCCGTGTCTCCTTTTGCCCACAGAGTGTGGGGTATATCTGAAAATTCAGGAGGGAGAGGTGCATTTTTGACTAAACATTGCGACATACGTTCAAGAGGAGGCTGTAATGTTAGATACACACCACCAGGAGAACAATAATTACGAGCATGCAACTTTTTTAGTATATCCAATCCCAACAAATTTTCGCCACAACTAGAAGTAAGCAAGAATGGTGAGTCCACAGTAACACGGCCAATAGTAAAGGGAAGTGGCTTTGAAACGGGGCTTACCACGGGGATTCCTGAAAATCCCACCAATACGTTATTTTGCCCAGACAGAGCAGCCCCTGGGACCAATGTATGAGCAACAGAACTATTCATTGCTCCAGTATCCACCAAAAACTTCTCAGATGTCACCGTCAATTGCCCCTGTACATAATGCCCCTGCTGGTCAACTGGTACTGATATATGGCCCCTGCTCTGTCCGTGGCTGTCTCATGCATAATTGTGTCCATCATATCCGTCTTCTCAATAATCCTCATTATGGTATTGCCTTCCTTGAAAATCATCAAAATAATTCTTTCCTGACTCATCGCCGGACCTATCACCACGTCTCATACTATTCCGATAGGTACCTCCTCTTCCTTGTCCTCGATTAAAACCACCCCGTCCATACAATAATGGACACTGGGCTCGCCAGTGTCCCTCCTGTCTACAATTGGAACACTGATTAATCCCTATATTAGGTCCCTGACCACCTCTTCCTCTCATCATTCCGCCTCTTGGGTAGGAGCCCCTTCCTCCCCTTCTTCCGTTTTGCCCTCTGCTGACATGCTGTAGCAGTACTCGGGTTTTCAACTCCTTAACCATTTTATACGACTTATCCTTGCTCTCATTTTCCCGATGTTCATAATACTGAGCCATGCTAAGGATAACCGAGGGGGTTGAAGTGGTCCAAGTACTTTCAGCAGCCTGTAAACGGGTCTTTATTTGTGGTAACAAATTAGTGACAAATCTATTTACAAATAATCGTATGCCACCTTCTGTGGACAAATCTTGTCCACTGAAGTCAATAAACACTTTCTCAAAGCGAGTAAAGAAATCAGACACATTTTCATCCTTCTTTTGATTGCAAGCTGTTAATTTATCCCAATCCACCTTTCGTGGAGGAATGAGTGTTTGCATATATGTAATGATTCGAGCAGGTATAGCTAAAATCTCGTCTTTAGGCTTGTCGCCCAGTTTTCGATCTTTGTCCCATGTTTTAATCTGATCCCAGGTCCCTCCAAGTTCAGCAGCATGATCTGAATCATGCACCTGTCTCCATATATCTACTGGGATCAAAAGACCAAAAAATAACTCAATGTCAGCTAAAGTCATAACGGCTGAATTTGCGGCTTCTGTTAATTCTTTATAATAAGCCGTAGGGTTTTTTTGGGGGTCAGGGAGTTGGGCTTTCAAGGTAAGAACCTCGCTCCGCTTCCAAGGGGTATAAACCCACTGTTCTTGGAAACGTGCCTCTACACGTAGTCTGGTTACCTGGCCCCCTCCATCTAACACTTCAGTAATTTCTGGATGGAAAAGAGGGTGCACTTCCCTCATGGGATACTGTGCACCTACATTCGGACAGCTACTATTCATTCGGTTCCGATATCGTATCAAAGTTTTGACATTTTGAAATACTTCTTCGAACTGTAATTCGAACTTAAAAGCTCGATCTTTGATATCACATAATATCTGGGGGGCCAGCCCTTCCTGAAAACATTGCTCCCATAAGGAAATCAGTCTTATTGCCATGTGTTCTAATGCTAATTGTTGAGTAACTGGTTCAAAATCTTTCACAGTACTCCAACTGTCTTCCAGAGTATAAATTGGATTCCGCATCCATTGGGACGCCTGAATCACCACAGCCCGCCTTTCTTCATCTCCTAAGGACGATCGAGTAAAACCTCGTCGACCTTCCATCCCTCCCATAGGGCGTTGTGGCGTGACATCTAAAGAGGCAGCGGTCATTCCCATAGGGGTGACCGTCATTCCTCTATCTGGGGGCATTAAAAATACCGGGGACAAGGGAGAGGCAGCACCTGACCCTGGTATCAAAGTAATCAAATCTGAGGTAGTTGAACGAAGGGTAGGAGGGGCGGACAACGGAGCCGGAGAGTGTATGGCTACCGGTGCGGTAGCAACTGCAGGCACCGCTGCTCCCGCCCTTCCTGTCCGGTCCACTGGGACCGCCGGGTACAAACTTTGGGGGCATATGGAGGCGGAGGGCGAACCTCTAATAGTTCCTTTATTTAATCTTCTGCCTCGGTTCGGGTCACATAACTTTTATCCGTTTGCAAACTGTCTATCCAATTGCTCAATATTCTTCTCTACTTTTTCCTTTTCATACGCTACTGCCTTTTGGGTTACAGTCTGTCCTGCTTTAATCTTTCCCAATTTTTCTTCTCGTATTCGCCGACGTTTTGCCTCCTTCAACCACAAGGTCAAGGAGTCAAACATAGTCTGGCAGCTTCTTCTTAAAAACAATTTATTCTGTAAATAATACATTTTTCTTTCATCGAAAGATCCAGTTAAAGGCCATTGTCATTCTGCATTGTCTTTAGTATATTTATTCCAACAGTGTATTAAACAAAATGGGAGAAATACCATGTTTAACATACATATCAAAAGTAGGACTACCTTCCGGAGGAGTAGGCTGTCATTCTTCCAGCCGTCCACTTCTCCGACGGCAGCATCCAAAACACATTTTACTGAAACACGACATTTTTATGAATTATCAAATCATACCATTCCGACTGAAGTCACACTCATGGACGCGTCCACTCACTACACATTCATTCACTGTTCAATTCAAAACAATTTTATTCACATAATCATACTTAAAGTGCATACATTTCGATCGATAAGAGTACTCCGGTTATGAATTCACAATTCCATACGACATGTCTTATACTCGAACAGAGCCCGTCGACTCCTGTTCGGGGAATCGATCACCCTGGATTCCAGACCACTAAAAGAATTCACAAAAGGGGCAGTCCAAAGACTACCCTGGGATCATCAGACAGGCGCACCATGAACCCTCTTACAGACTATGGGTCGGGGGTTATGGGCGCAACCCCAGACCCCGTGCTTACCCAGTTGTTCCTGCAGGCCTTTCCGAAGAGGATTCGGCCGAGTGAGCACCCACCGTGCAACACTAAGGCGTCCGATGTTGTCCCAACTAATCACCGAACAAGTCTGTGAGGCATCTGCCCGTGCAGTCACACCTCTGCCACGTCAGACCCCCAGATTCCCTGCGGTTCGCTAACCACTACATTCCAAACTCAGTTAACTGTTCTTCTGAGCCGCTTCTCAAAAGTGCTCGTTCCAAAGTCAACAAAGGACTTACAATACAATTCACTCACCTGGTGCACTCAGGTCTGATTGCGTGTTTTCCACTGCCGACTTCTTTTATTGACCAACACGGTCAGCTGTTCCCGTGTTAAGCCCAAAGGACTCCAGCGATGGGTTATTTAGCAGCTTGGAAGGTCACTGGGCCGAAGAGTGGAATTTTCCTCCTTTACCACAAACTGGTTTCTCAATTAGGATCCTTTTTCAATGCACCCCCTTGACCAGAACCCCTCCCTGTCCCTCTTTTCCTGCTTACAGGAGGGGACAAACCTATTGCGGAGTCCCAGCGGAGTCGCCAACTGAAGTACTTAAAAATATACCATAGAACTATACTTACCAATAGCCCATATACCTTATTTACCAAGAATAAGTCAGTCGGCAATGGAGAAGGTTCAATCGTTTATTTTGCAAAAGCGCCCTATATAGGGGAGCCTCCCTCTCGCCACAGCTCTCAAAGGTGTGCAGAGAAGACTGCTGGATTACATACAAGACAGTGCATATATACTTTCAGCACACCTCATGAAAACCCCGTACAAGGAAAGTATCGTTTCTCATGAAGCAGGAAAACCCATATAAGGCACAACTGATTGATTCGAAACTGAGCTCAAGTTATTCCAGGGGTAGGTCAGTAAAGGTGCCTCCCTCTCACTCTGGGGCACGGGAGTACAGACATGGCGCCTACAAGAATGTGTTCATCCCACAAGATAGACAGATGTGACCTTGTGTTTCCTAAGTTAGAATCAATCGTCTGTTCATAGCCCAGGTCGACCTTTCAGGCTCTCCCCTCAGCAGTATGTCACGTGCTTTCCTAACTAACGAAACAGACATTGCAAAAGCTAACCCAAAATGGCGTCTGCTCATCCTAGGCCCGATTCTTGCTATTCCATGGAAAACATGGTGGAGATATATTTACTAGAGGTTCGTCTAAGACCGCATGCTAAGATATATTGGATATATCAGGCCAACATTATGACAACATTATGACATCGATTTTTATATTCCTTCAGTAGTCTCTATGATGCTGCGCCCTATCCCTCCACCTGTAGAAGTAGCAGTCTGCCACCCCTCATAGTACTCAAAACAATAGCGTAAATGAGTCTGCAAAAGATTTAGGTAGGGTGGCTGATGGTGTAAGTCTCGGACTAGATACTATCAGGGATCGGCTCTGCAGAGGACAGGAAGAGGCTAGGCCGATCACCAGGGACCCTCCATTTCTGACCCAATTTCCGCCAATCAGAATTTAGCAGTTGTTGATCTTCCACCACAATCCACACACCTGGTAGTGATTTTGACAAATGTTCCGCCACTCCCCCTTGGATCTCAGAAAAATTTCATTCAACTTAGAAATAAGGTAACTTATTGGTTATCTAGTACTACCTCACTGGGACCAATGGTGGAGTGTAATATCATCATGGTGCGCCGAGTGAGGTGGATAGGGAGCTCGCGGAAACATGAAGGGGGCGATTGTATTATTATGAAATTTAATAGCAGCTACCTTGTGGATGGAATCCTTTGGGAGGTTTACCTTAATTCTCCTCACAGAGATTTTGGCATAAAGGCCCTCCCATTTGGTTTCTTCTATAAGGTCGACCCTAGAAGTCAGTTGAATTCAAATCCACTTATTAGTGGTTGGGCTCAAAGATCTCTTGCGGTGTTGGGGATGGATTCTTCATTTCAATCTGGAGGCGTAGGGCGCCTAGATGGGCAACAGTCGGTTACCCGGCTGGAGCTCTCTGATAGGTTTTCAGC
The DNA here is from genome assembly GCF_964261635.1 of Lissotriton helveticus. Classification (NCBI taxonomy): domain Eukaryota; kingdom Metazoa; phylum Chordata; class Amphibia; order Caudata; family Salamandridae; genus Lissotriton; species Lissotriton helveticus. The sequence goes on along the minus strand of NC_136061.1, from coordinate 1,463,047,266 downwards.
CCTTTCTAGGCTGGGAGAGTGTGATTGACTACATCCGAGGTCTGAGTCAGCAGGAGCATCAACCCAAAGGCAGGAGGAACCTTGCACAACCACACAAGACATTGTGCCTGGTGGGTCAGGGAGGTTTAGCCCCCAGATGAAGGCATCCGTGTTGGTGGGAACCCAGGTAAAGCAGCATAACCTGGAAACATATAATGTTCTGTCATGGAATATTGCAGGTTTAGCTGGGAAAATCCAGGACCCGATATGGCTGCAGTACATCAGGTTATTCTCTGTGATTTGTCTGCAGGAGACCTGGCTGGTTGACTGCAACCTATCGTTGGAGGGTTATAAAGCTTTTTTTGTCCCCGCAATACTGTCAGTACGCGGCAGAGTTAGTGGTGGTTTGGCCATATTTATAGCATTGGCAGTGACTTGTAAGATCCAGCAATACCCTTTTTTTTAATAAAGACACTCAAGAAAAGAGGAAATAATAGTCTGGGAATTATTAATTTCTATAATACTATGGCTTTACAGGCGGTGTGCAAAATTGCTCAGTTATGCACCCTTTTAAGGAAGATGTGTGGCTCTGTTACAAATAGCCTTATGATAATGAGAGATTTTAACATCCACCCTTGTGGTTACCCGGCAACTGTCTGTATGGAGGAGCTGGGGTGTGCAAGGATGCGGGGATTTCATTTTGAACACTCAGCACAGGGAGATGCCCTTAGTAGCATGCTCAACCTTTTTGACCTGCTCCCATTAATGACATTTTCGCACCCGCTTAGTAAACAGCTAGTTCTCTCATTTAAAGACCGGTATAAGGGCTCTTTCATTGATCATATTTTGATCTCTGCTGGTTTACAGAGCTATTTACAAAGGTTTGCAATCATAGAAAGTGCATTTAGAAACCATGGGCTTAACATTGTCTCCTTCGCTGATGATACCCAGCTCATCCTCTCCCTCACCAAGGAATCCGACAACACCAGGCACAATTTCAAAGAAGGGATGAAAGGCGTCTCGACCTGGATGAAAAACAGCTACCCGAAACTTAACTCCAAGAAAACAGACGTCCTCATCCTCAGCTCTACCCCTTCTGCAGTGGACAACACCTGGTAGCCCCGTCCCTCAGAAACCCACCCACCCCCACGGACCATGCATGCAACCTAGGCATCATTCTGGACTCATCACGCACCATGAACCGCCAGATCAACGCCGTCTCCTCCGCATGCTTCAACACCCTACACATACTATGCAGGACATTCAAGTGAATCCCCCCGACTCCAGAAAAACTGTCTCTCACGCACTCAACACTAGCAGACTGGACTAGGGCAATTCTCTCTATGACAGAATCAACAAAAAAAATCCTCTGCAAACTCCAGACCATCCAGAACTCCGCAGCCAGACTGATCCTCGATATCCCACGGCACAAACACATCACCCAACACCTCCACGACCTCCATTGGCTCCCTGTCGAAAGAAGAATAACTTTCAGGCTGCTCACTCACACCTACAAGGCCCTACACAACACCGGACCCAATGCCTCAATGACCTAATCTCCTTTCATGCTCCCAAGCCAAACCTCCGCTCAACTGACCTTTCCCTAGCCACCATCCCATGCTCCTAGAGGATCAGAGCAGGTGGAATATCCTTCTCCTACCTCACAGCCAAGACCTGGAACGAATTCCCCCTTCCCCTCCGATGAGCCCGACACTGTACCAATTCAGGAAGGACCGCAAGACCTGGCTCTTTGAATTACATCAAATGGAGCTACTCACACCCATCCCTGCACTTTGAGACCCTCACGGGTGAGTAGTGCACTCTACAAACCCCTGATTGATTGAGTGATCTTCCACAGACCTTAGTAATGTTTAAATTAGTCTTACATTTTCAAAAGTGAAATATTTAGAAATCTAACAATTCACACCAAAATCATATACTCATATGAGTCATTCACCTGATAATGCTAATAAACCATAGGCCTGGCTTGCTTTACGAGTATGTTGATTGTTGCAGTATTTGTCTGAATACAACATTAGAAAATAGAGGAGCACCCAACTGACATTTGCTTTGATTTACTCATGAGAAAGTGTCACAAAAGTGCCAGTCATTTGGAAGTAGATGTCACTCATACGTACAAAGAAAACATAGACATGTCCCACATATGCTGTCTGGAAAAATGGCAGCTATGAGGCTGTATTCTGCAACAATTAGCCTATTTAATTCCATAGGTCACAATGTGCTTCTGAGCCCTAGACTGACATCAGAGGTATGTATGTGTAGTAACGAAACTAGATTCACCAGATGTCTTGAGAGGTTTATTTCATAGTTACATGGAAGATGAGCCAGCTTTACTCCAACCAATTTGAACGGATACCATCTCAAGAATATCTCATGTACCTTGTATCTAAGGAGCAAACATGACTGTTCTTAAAGAAACACCACATAATAAATAAGATAGCTAAACTACAGATTACTACATTACCTTCCCTTCTCAACATAACAAAAAAAACTTAAGAATAACAAAAAATATGAACAAATAATGTCTTATTACTAGACTTTACAGAAAAACAATATCAGTGTAACAAGAAAAAAAAAGCATATCCATACTAAATTATCTAAACCTCGCAGGTTTAACAATGGTTCTTAAACTTTTCCTGCAAGCTTCAGATCCATTTTTCACATTAAGATCAACATTGAACTTAACCTTTTCTGATGACCCTTGGTTGGCCAACAGATTGAAATTTACCCCCTTTATTCAAATTCCACCAACAACCATTGTCCACTTGAACTGCATTTCCTACAATTTTAACAACTGTGACCGGTGGACCAAATTTACTTTCACCTTTGTTGACATGAACAGATTTCCTTATTTTGACAGTGTCACCAACCTTCAATGTGGACATTTTAGTTCCTCTCTTAGAATCAAAACACAGCTTTTGTTTGGCTTGAGTGATAGATGAGTTTTCTCTTACCAAAGACATTAATGTTTGCACATCAGACTCAGTGTTAAGCCACTTGAACATCCACCCTGGACGGAAAGAGGTAATAGCCTTTCTTCCCCTCATCAATTCAAAAGGAGTCACTTTCATTGAGGAATGTGGGGTGGTTCTATAAAACCAAATCATGCTGTTAAGGGATTTTACAACATCTTTGTTACAAGATTTCGCCCATTTCACACAATCCCCTACAACACGATTCATCCTCTCAACAAGTCCATTCCCTTGAGGGTGATAAAGCGAACTTTTAACGTGTTTTATCCCATGAGTAGACAAAAAGGATTCAAAATCTTTGCTTATAAATTGCTTACCATTGTCAGAGACAAGCATCTCTGGAAAACCTTCTCTAGACCAAACGTCCCCTAGAAAATCCATAATAGGTTTTTGTGTCAGATTCTCTAACTAATTTGACTTCAGTCCATTTAGATGCATAATCAACCAGAACAAGAACGAACTTTAAGCTTCCACTTAGAGTACCTTAAGGTCCCATCACATCTATTCCAACCTTCATCCAGGGACGTTCAGGGCACTCTACAGGAATGAGAGGAGGAACAGAAGTCTTGAGACACTTATCAGCAGACTAACAAATCTCACAATCCAAAACCAATTCATCAACCTCCGAGTCCATTCCCGGCCACCAGAACGTGTCACGGATACGTCCCTTGGTAAACGATGCACCCAAATGTCCTTGATGGGCCCTAACAATGATCCCTTTTCTGAATACATGTGGAGGAATACGTTTGTCATTGCGGATCAAAATATCATCCTCCACAGATAATTCATCTTCAATTTTAGAAAATGGTTGAAGAGCAGGAGACAAAACATTTTCCCTTGGCCAACCACCACAAATGAACTTACAAACATCTTGAAGGACACAATCCTTAGCAAAAGCCAACTTCCACTCTTCCTCAGAACAAAACCTTAACTCAGGAATGTCCATACCCGCTACAAAACAATCCTCACAATCTTCATTTATGAGATCTGAAAGAGTGACATCTTCCTCATGGGAGTCTAAACATGAAACCGAGAGAGAAAATCCGCTCTGCCATTTTTGCCACCTCAAATGTGTTTGACATCAAATTGATATTGAAGTAATCTACTAACCATTCTCATTATTCTAGGAGTACAACATTTAGTAAGAGCTCCATCTAAGATATTTACGAAAGGCTTCTGGTCTGTTTGAAGTAAGAAACATTTTCCCCATACATAGGACCTAAACTTTTCAATAGCCCATGCACAAGCTAATAATTCCTTTTCTACAACTGAGTATTGTGACTCTGTTGATCTCAAAACTCTAGAAGGAAACCCTATTGTTCTCTCGACTCCATTCTCAACCTTCGTTAGAGTAGCCCCTAAACCCACTTGACTAGCGTCAACAGTTAAACAACAAGGTAAACTTGGGTCGAAAGGTTTGAGTACTGAACTCTCACTTAAAAGAGTTTTTTCCTCTTGGAACGCCAAAACACATTCATTATTCCACTCAAACTTAGTACCTTTCTTTAAGAGATTGCTAATATGGTGAACAATTGAAGCATAATGTGGAATAAATCTGGAGTAGTACTCACACAATCCCAAAAGAGACTTGACTCCAGTTTTATCTATGGGAGCAACAGCTTTTGCAATTGCTTCTAAAAGCCCGGGCCTGGGTTTGATACCGTCTTGGGTGACAATATGACCCAAGTAATCAACCTCAGTGCAATAAAACTTACATTTTTCCATCTTAAGAACAACACCATGTTCCTGAAATAAACTAAGCACTTTGTGTACAATACAGTCATGTGAAACAGTATCCTCTGTGAAAATGAGCACGTCATCTTGAAAAACCAAGACTCCATCCACTCCTCTGAGGATGTTGTTCATGACCCGTTGAAATACAGACGCGGCAGATACCAACCCAAAAGGCATTCGACGATATTGGAACGTACCCAGAGGAGAGATGAAGGCAGTAAGATGACGTGACTCGGGGGCAACTCAACCTGGTGATAAGCGCTGGCCAGGTCAAGTTTCGTGAAAAACTTATTAGCACCCTTGGTGGATGCAAAAAGATCATGTATTTTAGGGAGAGGGTGTGAGTCAACCCAAATCTCTTTCTTTAGGGACCTTAAGTCGACACAAACTCTGAGTTTTCCACACCTCTTCCTAGCCACCACTAAAGGCGAAAGCCATAGTGCAGACTCTGTTGGCTCGATAATACCATTAGCACAAAGTTTTCTTAGTTCTTTCTCTAAGTCTTCCTAGACACTGTAGGGTACACATCTGAGCTTATGTTTTCCAGGCTGGGCTCCATCTTTAGCAATTATTCTATGCTTAAAACCTTTCATTTTCCCAAGACCAAAACAGAAGGAAAAGCATCTTGAAGGGCTTGGACTTCATCAGAACATCCTACAACAAGAACTTGTTCCTTGGTTCCAGGTTTAAGGATCATACCAAAGAGTCCTTGGTGGAACCATCCTAAAATATTAAGCCCCTTGACAGCAACATAGATTTTCCCCCTTATTCTCCTCCCTTTAAAACACATTTCTACCTCAAAAAAACCAAGAAGATCAATCTTCCGACCTTCATATGACACCAGAGATCTGTCAGGAGGGAGAAGAGGTTGTGACCCTTCCCATGTTTCATTAAAAAGTTTCTCGGTAATCATAGTAATCTTAGCACCGGAATCAACCAGTAGCTTGACACATTTGGAGCCAACAAAAATATCTACTATTGGATCAACGCAATCTTTGGGATCACCTTCTATGACCTCACAAGAAGTAAGATCTGTGACTACTGAAACCACGTCAGAATCAGAAGAGGATTCTGAATCAATCATACAAACAGTGGGTTTCTTGAAATGTTTCTGACTTTTAAGTTTTAAGCAAACTTTTGCAAAGTGTCCAACCTTTTTGCAATAATTACAAGTGAAATTTGATGCTGGACAACGTGAACCTTTTGCATGAGGAGGATTTCCACACCTTAGACAATATTGTGTATCAAGTTTTTTAACTGATTTTGATTCTTTGTTAGAATACAACTTCCCTTGTTTCCTCGAAGATTTAACATTAGAACTTGAATTTAGGTTGATAGCATTAACAGGTTCAATAATTTTCTCTTCCAACTATTTCAAAGAGACCATAGAGATTTCAATACTCTTAGCTAGTTTTATGGTCTCATCCAAAATAGGGTCACCCATTGTAAGTAATTTGTGTCTAATGTTTTTATCCTTACAGTGACAAACAAATTGGTCTCTGATAAGTTGGTCTGTGAAATTTTCAAACCTGCAGTCCGCTGCCAATCTTCTCAGGACTGATATGTAGGAGCCTACATCCTCAACTTCTGATTGTTTCCTCTTGAAAAATTATGTCTGAGAACCATGAGACTCGGTTGTTTATCAAAAGGAAGTTTTAATTTTTGCACAGTCTCCTTATATTCATCAGAAGTGTTGGGATCATCTTGGCGTAAATCAGGTAAGTGCTTGAAAACAGATCTGCCTTCAAAACCCAGAGAGTGTAAGAGTAGGCATTTTTTCCTTTCAGCAACGAATCTGGATGCACCTATGGCTCCCAAATAGGTTTCAAAAGCATCATGCCAAACCTCCCATCTGATTGTAGGTTCCCCTGGTGTATCAAGAAATGCAGGGGGAGGATTTACTGACTGAAGAGTGCACATAGCTGTAATAAATAAAGTTAAAATAAATAAACAACGTATTAACAGTTAACACTTATATTAGATGAGCTCAAACAAAGAGAAAAAAAAAATATATATATATTTTTTTTTACATCAATGCAGGATGTATGTACACATGAGTATTCCGTCGTGAAAACTATGCCCTTAGAATTGGTGTACACACTTCAGTGATAAGGTTTGTCAATGTACATCTCATGTTTAGATTGCTGTGTACATCAGCGTTGGTATACACCCATCGGAGCAGATTAGCTGTGCAGACGAGAAACAATGTGCACATATGAGTGTGAACATATGAGTCAAATAGTTGAGGCTGTGCGCATCAGCGTTTATGCTTTTGCGCACGGTGAAAATCGAACAAAATTGTTAAAATAGAAAGAACTTTTGTGGCTGATTGAGGCTGAGTGCATCAGCGTTTATGCTTTTGCGCAAGGTGAAACACAAAGAAAATTGTAAAAATAGAAGGCAATCTTGTAGCTGAGCGTATCAGTGTAGTAGATAAGTGAAGAAATCTGCTTGTGCGCACGATGAATACTGAGTTAGCAACGCTCCGCACAGTAGCACTTGGTTGCTAAGGAAACGGCACTCAGTAAAGGTTGCTAGGAGACTTGACCCCTTGAAGAACGTGTAATTGCGTGTCTTCATTTCCTACGACCAGCGTCATCATGTAACCAAACAGCGTGAGATGGCGATGACGGTGAGATCGAGAGGAATCTTCGTGAACGCAGAGAAAATGTTCTGTTTCGTCGCGTTCCAGAAAGCAAACAGGTAAGGCACGAGAGTTTCCTTATTCAAAAACAAACTCTGGGCCACTGTTGAACTGTAGTAAAAGCACAAATAAGTCAGATATCCAAAATTGTTAACAGTATATTTCGCAAGAAAACTAAGTAGCTGGCTCAAACAAATGCCGCTTCAAACAAAGCTCGAAAAACACACTGTTGCAGCACTCAGTTTAAAGTCAATAAATAAATGTATGAAAAGCCAATAATCTGTTACCGAAAAAGTGGAACAAAACGGAGCTGGGCAGTAATTAAAGAAATAAAAACGCCCTACCATGAGTTAATTTGAAATCCGGTTTTCAGTAGATTGGTGGCAGTTCCAATGATGATAGAAAGCGAGAAACATGAAATCTTGATTTAAGAAATTTCTCAATCTTCATATGCACGCAGGGTATTCCATGTAACAGGGTCATCGCCAATAAAATTTAGTAACAAAACTGAATTCACCAGATGTCTTGAGAGCTTTATTTCATAGTTACATGGAAGATGAACCAGCTTTACTCCAACCAATTTGAACTGATACCATCTCAAGAATACCTCATGTACATTCTACTGTATCTAAGGAGCAAACATGACTGTTCTTAAAGAAACACTACATAATAAATAATATAGCTAAACTACAGATTACTACAGTATGTTAGATAGTGTGGCCTCTTCATAGGACAATCATGTCATGGGGCACAGTACTTTGTGGACTTCACATCACCATAATGATGTGTAATGAGTCCTATATCCTACGCCGGTTGAATGTGCATATTTATGCATGTATACATTTCATGTTGCCAATGATTAATTTGCTATTCAGTTCATGGCAGATGTGCTAAGAAACGTATTGTCCTTACACCATAAGTTGTGTACGTATCCTGTAAGTATCAAGTCAGGGTGATGTGATATATGTGTACAGTCCCCCATATCACTCAGCAAACATCAGACCTCATCAAACTGTTGTATGTGAGATATCCACACCCTACAGGCCCCTTCAGAGTGATCCACAACAGTCATGTCATGTAAAGGATGGCCACAAGATGTAATGTTAGGTATGGAAAATGTGGGCATGTGGATATTAGAGATAGGGAACAGGGTTTTGCTGTCATCAAATTTAAAAGCGCAACAATATAAAACTTTGTATGATCTTTATTATATGCCAGCGAAGTTGGTCGGCTGGGGTATGAGCCAAACAGATGAATGCCCAAGGTGCCAAAACAAACCGGCAGACAGTAGTCACATGTTTTATTCTTGTGGAAACTAGATGAACTTCAAACAGGTATAGAGAAGTTCTGGCTCCAAGTGACGAATATAGAAATAAAAATCATGTGCAGCTTTCATCGACCTCATCTGGCAGTGGATAGATGTGAAAGTGTCACTGGGGAAGTGCTAATAGTGTCGCATTTTGAGAGGCATTTCGAAAGGCATTTAGTTAAATCTAAATGCGTTTAGTGTTGGGTGTGTTAAAGATTAATTCATTATTTCTAACGCTTTTTTTATATTCTTGGTGAAATAACAAGTTTAGTCCATTAAATTGGACACTTTTCACAAATACTTTTGTGTTTTTCACAAATGATGCAAGCTTTAAATGTTTCCTATATTTGTTTCATGTTTTTATTGATTTAGTGATTTTGTCGTTTGTTGTAACTTGTTGCAAATAATTCTTATTTTGATGTATGTTCAATTTGGTTTTTGACTGTGAATTGTGTTATTTATATGTGATGGTTTCTGTGTCAATTTGAGAAATGTATGTCTCTTTTTGAAAAAAGTGTTTTTGATCAGTTTAAAGACTAATTAATAACATTTCTATTCGGACAGAAAAAGAATAGTCTGCCCATTACTCCATAAATAGTAGGAGTGTAGGCTAGTATGGAGCCAGGTGTTCGTGTTGTATTTTGAATTTTGAATAGCCCTACCTGGCACCGGTCCTTTGGCCTTAACCCCTATCATTGTTAGTAATACTATGAAATGGGCACTTCCATGTCACCTTATTCTTGGTAGTCACACAGTGCTGCAACTTAGCTGTAGCAGGTGCCCAGCAGTTCTACATGTTGTGGATTAGGCGCATGATCTTTTGCTGATTGCAGGGCCTTGTGTGGATAGATAGTAGTGCATCCCATGTGGGCATTTCATTGATGACTTTACCCGGTTACCGCTTGGTCCCCACATAACGGACGGATAGACGACTCTGTGACTACATGCTCCGAGCCATCTGGCACTGACTACTTGGCTCTGCACTATTAGGAGACTCATCCCTGCTGATACGTACTATATATGCATGGTCTATCTGTTAGACCTGGTATAATTGGCGTGAGTCTCCCTTCCATTTTTTTACTGATTGCCTCTATTTTTGATCTGTTTTGCTGGTTAGATGCGTTGGGCACTGTGCCACTGCTGTTCAGTGCCACAGTGCAAGTGCTTCCATATGTTAAATTGATGTATTGATGAGTGACTCCATGATTGGGTATTTGATTTACTTAATAGACCCTAGTACAGTGCACCATGTGTGCCCAGGGCATGTAAATCAAACGCTGCTGGTGGACTTGCAACACTGGTTGTGCCACCCACAGAAGCAGCTTGTAAAGTGTGTCTCAGGCCTGCCATTGCAGAGCCTGTGTGCAGTCTAGAAATGCCATGTCGACTTGGTAAGTGCACCCACTTGCCAGGCTCTAAACTTTCCCTTTTCTTGATATCAGACACCCCCTAAGGCAGGCCCAAAGGCATGGTACATTGTAAGCATAAGGTAGGACATGCACTGGTGTGTGTGGCATGTCCTAATAGTGAATTACAGCCATTTTAGTTTTTCACTATTGCGAGGCTACCTGTTCCCCATAGGCCAGAATGGCCAGTATGACTATAACATCTTATGATCCTAACTGACTCAAGGAACATGTAAGAAATTCAAATTAGGTATGCCTGAACTCAGAATGATAAAATGCATCTTTTAGTAAATTTGGTTTTAACATTCTGTGTTTGAAAATACCACTTTTAGAAAGTAGGCATTTTCTTGCCTAACTATCCAAGCCTGCCTCTGCTAGGTTGTGTATTCCTTGTCTGGAGATTGAGTGACAGGGGCTGGGGGATTCCAAGAAACAGAGTGAGTCAGCACAGGGCTGAATAGAGAGATCAGCATGTAGACGGGTGGGAGGAGTTGCACCTGGGACCTGACTATGGCTCTGCCTTCCCTCCAAAATGCTGGCTCCACCTTCTGTGGTGTGTCTGATATCCCTGGCCTACACTGTGAAAGGAAAGAAAGAGTTGTGTCAACAAAGTGCTCCAGTACTGACCAGAACTGGTTTGGACTAGGTACAGGCCCCTCTGCCTTCAGAGGACAAAGGATTGTACAGTATAAATATGGGGACCCAGACCCCAAGACATTAGTTCACTTCTGGAACAAGACAAACCTTTGCCAAGGAGAAGAACCAAGGAAGCACAGGAGTTTGGAATGCCCCCCCTGCCAGTGTGCTGTGTTGCTGGGTTGGCCTGCATTGGTTTCTTTTTGCAAAGGAAAGGAGAAGGAACTTTCAAAGAACTTTCATCATCTTGTAAAATATTACTCCAAGGGATTGAACTTGTGCTTTCCTCCTGATGAAGTCTTAGGGACAAAAGACTTCACCACCAGCTCCCATCTGAATTTCCTTGCTGGGAATTCTGTCTGCAGAAGCCTGCTTGTCGCTGGGAGCTGGAAGCGTGACGCATCGAGAAGAAGCGTGTCTCTGTCACAGATGTTGCTGTTGCATTGCCTGAGAAGCGTGTCACCGCTGCAGATGTTGCGGTTGTGTCACCAGAGAAGTGTGCCTTCGCCAAAGCTATTACCGGATGCATCACAGGAGAAGCGTGTCACTGCAGCAAGGTCATTGTTGCATCCCCGGAGAAGGGTGTCGTAGGCCCTGTCGTGGCTCCAAAGCTACAGAGTTCACCTCACGGCCGCTGGGCGTGCACTCATCGTCTTCACGTTGTCGCATCAAGGGTGCCATCTTATCGCATCACACAGGATTGTCGCATCGCATCGAGGCGCCATCTTGCCGCATCCGAACCGGGCTGCAGTACAAGAATCTACGCATCACCTCCTCTCCGGTAAGGACCAAGTCGTATCCCCTACTCTGTGCAAGCATTGAGGCACGACGCATCGTCTCCCCCGAAGCAAGGAACTGATGCATCTCCAACTCTGCAAGCCTTTTGATTGTTTTGTGTTAAGCAACCAGGTACTTTTGTGAGAACTGTGTCACATTTATCATCAACTTGAACTAAGCTACTTCTACCATCTTTAAGTCTATTTTGAGGACAGTATTGTGGATTTTTGTCATTTTTGGTCTTGTGTTAAGTCTATATAAAGAATACTTATTTTTATGAAACTTGTGTGGTGTCCATCTGTAGTGTTTTCACTGTATTACTGTATGTCTTCACAAATGCTTAACACACTGCCTCTGAGATAAGCCTGTCTGCTCGTGCCAAGCTACCAAGGGGGTGAGCAGGGGTTATCCAGTAGTGTAATCCCCTTTCCCTGACTTAGAAGCAAGGGTCCCTATTTGGTCAAAGGTGTATACTATTGCCAACTAGAGACCGCAGTTCTAACATTGGTGGGCAGCGGTGAGGATTTGGACCTGCATTAGTGACTCATATACAGTAATTGGTGTACACTACTAGTGAGTGCAGATCAAACACGACCACATACTTTTTTGGCAGAATTTTTTTTTCTTTCACTGTTATTTTTCCTGAGAACTGCCAATTCTTACTGCCATGAGTAGACCAGCATCTGTTGCATCTATGGATCTAGATTTTTAGGAAGAGACATTGGAGACCTACACTTTGAAACAGCACAAGCATCTCTGCAAGAAATTGAAAGTTGCTACATCAGGCATTTCCAAAAATGATGACTACCAAATGGCGCTAAGGGCCTGAGTAGAAGCAAGAAATGCCCCTGAGTTGGTGGTGGAGCCAATTGGGGATGCAGATGGGCAGCTGGATGGGCAAGTGTTTCCAGCCAGGGGAGGTGTACCGTCCCCACCTGGCAGTAGTACCTCTTCCAAAGACCTATCCCCCAGAGAGCTGGAAGACAGGGATAGAAATTGGGCACACAAACTGGAGATGGCTAAACTTAAGATGGAGGGTCAGAGGGAAATAGAGAATAACAGATTGTCCGTGGAGAGATAAAGAATGAGAATGGAACATGAGAGGATGTTGAGTGAGCAAGAGATCAATGCAAAGTTCTTAAAGATCATCCCTCTGGTGGCAGCGCACCATCTGTTCCTTCAGAAGGCAGGGTTTCTGTCCCCAAGGGCGTTATCAAAGATTTCCATAAGCATGAGGATATTGGGACTTGGTTTACAGCCTATGAGATAGCAATGTTGGCCCACCGGGTCCCTGAGAAGGATTGGGGAGTGGGTTGTGGGGCTGCTTTGTGAGTGAAGGGAGGGATACTTTGTTAGACCTACCCAGTAAAAATAGTATGTCTTGTGCCCACATGACGGAAGCCCTGATGACAAGGTATGGTTTGACCATAGAATTCTATAGACAGATATTCAGGAATTGTAAGAAGCTGGAGGGAACCACTTGGGTAGAATATGTATCTTTCTTTTGTAGAACTATAGATGGTTGGGTAAACAGTAGCAAAGTGGATACTTATGAAACGCTCCATGATTTGGGTGCAAGGGAGCACTTGTCTGCTAACTGTTTTCCAGAGCTACTTCAGCACCTTATTAATAGCAACTTAACTAACCCTGGGAAGATTGCTGAGGAGGCGGACCACTGGGTCAGTACCAGGGTCTGCAAGGGTCATGTGGGAGACTCAGCCAAAGGTGGGCAGGGTCCCTAGCAAAAGAGTGGGGGGGACAAGGGTAAACAGAGGGAGTTCCAGAAAGGGCCCAAAGTATTTCCCAAGGGAACCAAGGGAAAGGTTCCCAGCCTCCCCCTGAGAAAAAGCCAGAGCCCCCGACAGGTAAACCTTTTCACAGGGGGCCTGCTATGTGCTTTCGGTGTAAGCAAGTGGGACACCATTGGTATGACTCAGCCAAAGGTGGGCAGGGTCCCTAGCAGAAGAGTGGAGGGGACAAGGGTAAACAGAGGGAGTTCCAGAAAGGGCCCAAAGTAATTCCCAAGGGAACCAAGGGAAAGGTTCCCAGCCTCCCCCTGAGAAAAAGCCTGAGCCCCCGACAGGTAACCCTTTTCACAGGGGGCCTGCTATGTGCTTTCAGTGTAAGCAAGTGGGACACCATTGGTATGATCCCCAGTGTCCCCAAAAGGGTCAGTATGTGCCACCTCATGCACCATCCCGTCAGATGGCCAGTATAGCCCTGGGAGGGGAGGAGAGGTATGCCCAAGTTGGGTGGGTCCCACAGAAATGTCCGTTGTCTCATTAAGAGACTTTGGGATGGTCCCTAAAACTCAGGTGCCTGATAACACTAAAAAATACAGACAGTGGGTAACCATCATTGGCCATAGAGTGGAGGCTCTTAGAGACACCAGGGCTAGTGTGATAGCTGTCAGTTTCCGGTTGGTGTCCAAGGAGCAGGTTAGCTCTCATGCATTCTTCCCTGTAGTTGCAGCGGACAACTCACAAAGCCAGTGTGAGGTGGCTCAAATTCCCTTTTAGTGGGGGGATCTCTGGTACTTTTTAAGTAGCAGTGATTGGCTGCTGGGCAATGATTTAGAGAACTTCCCTTGGGATAAGGTGGAGAAGAAGGCACATTGGGAGATGTTGGGTCTGCCTGAGTGGGCGTGTGTGACCACTCGGTCTATGGCAGCCAGTAAGGGTGTTTAAGAGTTCCTGGATCCTAAAAGTATGGCCGATGAACCTGCCTTAAAGAGAAGAGGTAGAAAGCATGGGAAACCAGCCCCCATTGTTCCCACGGTCCAGGAGGAAGCAGACCTTGAGGGGGATGCCTTGGAACCTACAGGAGAGCAAATTGTTGAACTGGGGGACATACCTGAGCTGACCCATTTGCAGCAGGAAGGAGGACCCTCCAGGGAGGAATTTTGTGCAGAGCAGAAGAAGTGCCCTTCTCTTGTGGGTTTGCGGCAACATTCCACAAACCAGGCAGCAGGTGATCAGTCTGGATCACATTGGATCTACTTGGAGAACAACCTCCTGTATAGCGAGCCTAAGGTCGTTGTGCCTGGGTCAGCCTGTGTGCTGGTGGTACCCCAGCACTTCAGAGATTTCCTACTGGGGTTGGCTCATGATGTGCCTTTAGCTGGACATCTGGGGCAGGGCAAGACCTTTGAAAGGCTTGTCACCCACTTTTATTGGCCCCAAATGTGGAAGAGTTCAGACACTCATTGTAGGACTTGTCAAACTTCCCAAGCAAGTGGGAAAAGTCAAAGGAAGCACAAGGCTCCTCTCTAACCCTTCCCTGTAGTCAGTACCCCCTTTGAATGGGTGGGCATTGACATTGTGAGGCCACTGGACCAAAGACAGCCATGGGCAACAGGCTTATCCTGGTCTTGGTGGACCATGCTACCCGGTACCTGGAAGCCATCCCACTCAGGACAGTGACGGCCCCCATGGTGGGACGTGCACTAATGGGGATTTTCTCCCTTGTGGGGTTACCCATAGAGGTGGTGTCTGACCGAGGTACCAACTTCATTTCCAGTTATATGAAGTCCCTGTGGAAGGAGGGTGGTGTTTCATACAAGTTTACCACTCCTCACTACCCCAAAGGTAATGGGCTGGTTGAGATATTCAACCGGACCCTTAATGGCATGGTTATGGGTATTGAGGAACCAATGAGTAATAAGTGGGACATCCTCTTGCTATGCCTTCTTTTTGCTTACCGTGAGGTACCACAAAAGTCCCTAGGGATCAGCCCCTTTGAATTGTTGTATGGACACCCGGTGAGAGGACCTTTGAGTCTGGTCAAGGAATGCTGGGAGCAATCTCCCAGGAAACCTCCCCAGGATGTATTCAGTCATATGCTGGCCTTCAGGAACCAGACTCGGCGATTCAGACAGCTCGCTCAGGAGGCGAATCTGGAAGTCAGCCAGGAGGACATGAGGCGGTGGTATGATCAGAATGCCACTCGCATTGAGCTTCAACCTGAACAGAAAGTTTGGGTCATGGCCCCTGTAGAGCCTTGTGTGTTCCAGGACAGGTGGACCGGACCATTTGAAATAGTGGAGCGCAAGAGTGATGTCACATATGTAGTGAACTTGTGGTCTCCAAGGAACCCTTTGCGGGTCCTGCATGTTAACCGTCCGAAGCCCCACTTAGAAAGGTCCGAAGTGGGCATGATCCTAGCGACAGATGATGGAATGGAGGAGGAGACCGAGCCTCTTCCGGACCTCTTGTCTGCAGCAGAACAAGATGGGTCAGTGGATGGTGTCAGGCTCTCTGCCACACTGACCCCTGAACACTAGCAAGATTGTTGCCAACTGGGCAATTCTCTGATTTCTCTTCCCTGGTTCCTGGTGTCACTGAGTGGTGTGTCCATGATGTGGACACTGGGGACAGTCCTCCTGTGAAGCACAAGGCCTACAGAGTGACTGACAGGGTTAGAGCTTACATCAAGGAGGAGGTCTCCAACATGTTTGTCTTAGGGGTGATTGAGTCCTCCAACAGTCCTTGGGCCAGCCCAATGGTCTTGGTCCCAAAGGCTGGCTCGCCTGGTGCCACACCTGAACTCCAGTTCTGTGTGGACTACTGAGGACTCGATTCAGTCACCATGAAGAAAATAGAAACCTTTTCAGGGGTCTCACTGATACCTGGTCCTTTTAAACCAACAAAGAAGATATTGGCACAGAAGCTGAAATATAAAAAGAATGCATTTATTCACCTCAGATGAGGGAGACAATGTCACACAATACCCTCAGAAACTGTGTGAGGCAGTCTAAGGAGTACAGAAAACTGGGGCCTTAAATATGCTTAGGGTTACATAGTCAGCATAAGACCAAGGGACAGTCCTGGCTCATGTAAGCATGCAAACTGACTAATATGGGCATGCAATATCTGCTTGCTCAACAAAGTGGGAGGAGAGTTACTACACCATACAGCAGCAAAAATAGCCTGACAGTTGTATAAGAGAAGCAGGGACATTCTACTAGCTAGGCCCTCCGGAGCATGTTCAAGGCTCTGAAGAGGGAAAAAGCACATGGCGATCACATGGCTACCTAAAATGGCTGCCAAATACAAAATGGCTTTCAGCTCATGCTAATAAATCCCTACAATCTTTAACAGACGGTCCTTTTAGCATGAGCTAAAGACATTCCTATGATCCAGTAGGAACATAGAAAATATTTGCACATTAATTTTCATAAATTAATCAATATCCTAATTCATTGCTAGGTGGGCATTTTCATTTCATTAAGCCGGTAAATATGGGGTGTAAGCACGAATACAAAGGGAACAAAACATCGGGTCATATTTAACATAGAGATAGCAGGAGAGAGTAATGACCATTATCACAAACAAAATTATCATTTTTCATAACCCTAAGAAAAAGCAAATCCTAGAATCATCTAGTGAACATTTTCAGGGCTCCTATGCATTTCAGTGACCATCCATTTTAATTTCAGAATTGCCAACAGCACATATCTAATAAAAACATTTTTTGTAAACTTTTCCATTGTTCCCTTTATGAGGGCTAGAGCATCAATTATATTTGAGACCAGGAGGACCACACAGGGCCATAAGAATTAGGACGAAGAGCTGCAAAGGGCTACTCCTCAAAAAAATGGGATGACTAAAGGGATACATTATTAACAAGAAAAAGAAGAAGCCCTTGGGGAAATTGAAGCCGCTGTACAACCAACCAGAGGGGAGTCTTCTGTGTCAGTTTGAGCCTCACAGGCAGGCTCTTGTTGTTTCCATGGTGGAGCTGCACAACTCGCAACTCAAGAATCACAGCCCAGTTTCAAGGAAAAAGTCTCTTCTTTCAGGATAGGGTAGTCACCCACCAGGGAAAATGCTCTCAACGATACTGTCCAGTGTCTCAGGCAGTGCACCAGTTTCCTTCACTTCAATCTAACAGGCACCAGAGACACAGCACCTATACCCTAAACTCAAGTCCTTCCCTAACTCCTGTATTACTCTGCTGGCGCACTGCTCATTCGTTGGGGCCACACATTTGCATCGAGTGTGCTCAGGCACCTCTTGATCAACAAACAAAGGTGCAAACTTGCATTCACTT
This sequence comes from Lissotriton helveticus, assembly GCF_964261635.1. NCBI lineage: Eukaryota > Metazoa > Chordata > Amphibia > Caudata > Salamandridae > Lissotriton > Lissotriton helveticus. The sequence continues at coordinate 1,463,029,737 of NC_136061.1, read as the reverse complement.
TGGGACCATGATTCAGAGGCCTGATGCTAGGATCTCTGAAGCAACCCTTGTTTCAAAAGGGTTCATCTCAAGCAAATCCTCCTTGCTAAGTATGGGCGAATTTTGCAAATTCGCGGTCCGTGAATTCACGCAAAAGCGTACTCGCGGGCCGCAAAATCCGCGTATTTTTGCGATCTTGCGGATTTTTTTATTTTAGCGTGTTCGCGGGATTTTATCAGCGTGGCTACCGCGAAGTTACCCATGTGGTCGTACATGGGCTCGGCCATCTTGTTTTCAGTGTTCGCGTTGCGTATCTCCGTTTCCGGGCGCTATTTGCATGCTCGCGTTGTGCATTTTCTACGTGCGGTGTGCAATTGCGTGTTCGTGTCCATTTTTCAGTGCTCGCGGGGGAAATATCGCGCAAACTTACCCACGTGGTCGCAATGGGCATGGCCATCTTGTTTTTCATTCATTGAGATGGTTCTGGGCAGGCTTTTTCAATACTCCTTCAATCTTTGTAATCCTTTGCTTCTTTGAACTTTTTAAAAATCTTTTTTACTCTTTATCTATCACTCTTTTTTTGTACATCTATATTTTGTGTTTTTTTCTACTTTCTGTTACTTTAAAACTACTTTTTTAAACTTTCTTTTCTTTTATTAACTTTTTCCCTATTCTTTCCTATTTTATTTTCCTTTAACTGTCCAGGACCATGGCAAAGGGACCTGGCAAAAACCTGAAAGGGAAGAGTCCCGCACGCCGTAGCCGGCTCCCTTGCGGGCGCTTAAGGGGGGAGGCTGTAAGTCCCAGGGAGATTTTCAGTGCGGTAGAGGTGGCTGCACAGGTCTTCTTCGCGCAGCGCCACCTCCCCAAGACCGTCGCGGCAGGCCCGGTACTGGGTACGGCCTCCGGGAGTGTCTCCAGCTATGGGGTAAGGTGTGCCGTGCCATGTATTGGGAGTCTGGGGTCCGGTGCACCTACAACCAGGTGACGCACTGGTGGTCGGACATACTGGACCGGGAACACGACCTGCTCGACCTGCTTGGTGTGGAGATTCCTGGGCTTGGTGTGTACTAATAGCTATTTAATCACTACTTTGTTGTCTACTGCTCTGTGTTATGATATTGCAAATATATTTTTTTCCGAAGAGCAATTATGCTGCCGATTACATTGCAGGTAATTTATGTTTCTAAAGCTTCTGTGATTGCAGGTGCTCGCCTGCTCACTGGTGGTGCTACTATGCTTGCTTGTTTTCAATTTTGTGCTCATTTGGCCTGAGTGATTATGTATGAGTGTACTTTACAGAACTGCGTAATGCTAGACACTAGAGATTACAATGCAGGTAAATTATGTTTCAAAAGCTTCTGTGATTGCAGGTGCTCGCCTGCTCACTGGCGGTGCTACTATGCTTACTTGTTTTCAATTTTGTGCTCATTTGGCCTGAGTGATTATGTATGAGTGTACTTTACAGAACTGCGTAATGCTAGACACTAGAGACTCAAGTCCAGTCCTTCCTTTGTACTCCTGCCACTAAGAAGAGATAGTGGTGGTGGATTGATTGTTTGAGTTTATTATGACTGGTTATGTAGTAGGAAACTTTTTAGTGGTCTGCAATCATGACGGACTGTGTCTGTCACTTCGCGTGCTGCGGAGTGCTGCCTGACAGTCCTAGTAGAACCTTTTTGTAGTTGGTTTAGTGAGTTACATAACTTTCAAAGTAGAGGGTCTGCGAATCCAGTAATACTAATATCCTAGTAGACCACATCAGATAGGTCAATAATTTAGTGCAATTGTTGTCTATTTCCTCTAAATCATTTGTTATTGTTTTTTTTAAATGTTTGATGTGGTTGATAACAATCAAACATGTTTGTGTCTTTCTTTCATGTACATCAGCTCCTCCCAGGGGCAAGAGGACAGAGGAGCTAGCGGCGCCGGCAGAGCAGCAAGGCCAGGATCGGTCTGCCGAGGGCTCCTCTGCTGGCCCCTGTAAGTTTTACTGTAATATTAATAATTATACTTCCCTAACTTTTACAGCACCTATTTATTCCAAACGTTCATCATAATTCTATTTTTTCCTAAATCGTCTTTGATCTTCTTGTAGACTGTTTCTAAATTCTTATCCTGCCTCTACTATGACTCTTTTATTAGTCTGTCTGTGTAGCTAGCTAAGCTTGCACAGTTGGCAAAAGGTGTTATAACAAAACTCCTATTCAGCAATAGCTCTAGGCACTGAGTGCAGTCCTCTGGGTTGTCCATAATGTCTATTGAAGTCTTCTTAATGTTTATTCTTTGACAATTCCCAACAATAAAATGTCAATGGCCACCAAGAATAAGATACTAGTTTACTTTTTGATTGGATAGGGGGACATACTACTACTGTTGCAGGGACTATTCTGCACATACAGAACTATGGACAAGAAATAGGGCATTGGTGATAATAGGCGCATTTAGACTTTCCACATACCTCAGTCATAACAGAAGTTGAACCCCCAATCTCCTTACTGACTAGCTAGTGTGTCAGAGTCATTATTTAGCTTCCGAATGCAGCGATGAATGATCCCCAATGATTATACGACCCAGAACATAAGATTACTAAGTCAGAGTCCCGACCTCTCACAGTCACGGACTCATGCTTGCAAATTGCAAACCCTTTTGCTTACTCAGTCATGATCAAAAACCACAGAGTCTATGTAAGTTTTAAAGCTTTATTAAAAGTAAAACAACTATCTCTGTGTGTACTATATTAAATTTCAATTGTGCATTAAATAAAAAGATTTATTAAAATCAACGTCATATAACATAAACGGTGAACTCTTGAAAACTCAACAGTGGCTGTTTTTACACAATAATTGTGGGAGAGCCCTCACCTGGTTGGAACTTAAAGTCTTGGTGGTGATGATGACGACTCCGAGTAACCTATTGCTCTTGTTCGTAGAAGGGAAGCTTCTGTCTGTTATGAGAAAAATGGTGCGTGTTAAAAAGCAAGCATTCATCAGTTGTGCCAAAAAGTATAGCATGATATTGCTAAGCATAAAAAAAACACCCTCCCCTTACAAAAGGGGAATTTTCAGTTTAGACTAGAGAGTCACAAATAATTAAATGTGTTTATTTAGTAACATATTTTGTTCATTCCTAGACAAAATAGGGAGTGGTGTATATGGCATCTAAAAATATTAAATGTATTTTCTAGGCGTAATACCATCGGCACAGCCCACCACCAGTGCCGGGTCCAGCGCGGAGGTGGTCACTCCAGGGGCGGATGCGGTGCCAGCAGGAACTGCTGTGGGGGATGCCACGGTAGTGGCGGGCAGTGGTAAGCTATTATATTCCTTACTTATTGAGATTGCAGAGTAGGCTGGCTGCAGGGGTGTATATGTTGTACAGTACAAGTACACTTTACTGTTAAGAAGACTTACAAATTTAGAACTAAGTTTTTGTCAACCAGGTAGAAGACAGTCACCCGTGACTTCACATTAGCAATAGCATTAGCGGTGAGAGTTGACGAGTAACCAATGGCCTCCTCTAAATTTGACTTCAACTCAGCTGGGAAAGTTTTATCGAGAATCAAGTCAGATCAGAGATGTACTTGATGGATGGGATGAGCGAAAAGGGGAAAGAAGGGTGTAAGGAAGGACGAGTGACTTAAATTAATTAATGGCAAAGAATGATATGTGTTTTTGAATGCAGGCACAGGTGGCTGGGAATCTGATACATGGCCAGTTGAAGGCTGAAGCAAGGATGGGTGGAAGGAGAAAGAAAAGAGGACTGCCTGGGTGGGTGAAACAGAAACTGTATGTGTGCGCAATATATCCTTTGGTTCAAATTCAAATGCAAGTCAAGCACGGATGCATGGCTGGCGGTTTACAAAATAAAATAAAAAGGGTGTTTTTCGGTGAGAAAAAGTAAGGTTTGCCCAGTTGAGACATTATTAAGAATGATTGACATTTACTTTGAATGGATGGATGCCTGGATGGTATCTTCCTCATAGATAGCATAGGTGTATGTAGACAGAGTAGACAGTCACTGGATGAAGAGTGTTACTTTGAAGAGCATGTAACACCACACGTCCGTGCCAGTGTAGCAAAGCCAAGGAGAGTAGAAGTTGTAATTTTTCAGAATATTCCCTTGACTAACAGTAGTTTGCAAGCACAGCATAGATTGTGTATCTATATAGTATAGATCACATTATCAAGTCAAGTCACAACTCACAAGTGCCTTCCTCCGGCGATTACGGGGACCACTCACTACCTCTGGTAATAATTTTTCTTTAACTGTCATTCATGTGTGGCCTATCGGTGTTCACTCAATCAATAAAAACAAAGCACCTAAAGTCTTCCCTTATATAAGCAAATATCCTGTGAAGGGATAGATGATCATAATATTTATCTTCTTCATTTTCCTTTTGTAGTAGTCAGGGTCAGGGCAGGGTGAAAGTTAAATTAATTGAGCAGTAGCCCTTGTAACAGAGTAAGGCCAGTGCCACCCGTAATGGAAAAGTAAGAGCTTCATCACCTGCCTGTATTGGACTGGTAACAGTAACGCAAGTCTGCGTCATCATGGCTTGCGTCTGTTTTTCTTGGATGCAAGCTGACTGCGCTGGCATTATGCAGGCTTCCACACGTTTACGTACTAATTTTGCTAAAGAAGAGAGAAGAAGAAGACTGGTGTACTGTCTGAGTCTAATGTAGTGAGTCCATATAGTGCTAGTAGAATTCCTAAAATTCCCACTAATGTTAGAGAAGAGACCGACGAAGTGGGAGGTTAGATAGATAGATGCCACAAATGTTATGTACTGTGCTTGCAAGTTGCTAGTGCTACTGTGACGCAACTTTCTGTTGAATTATTTTGTATTAATCTTAAAGAGTATTGCTTACAATATGTTTTTCTTTCTTCATATAGATACTCCTTCTAAACTAACAAGGAAGGAGTTGGCTTTCCGGGCCCGGCACCGGAAGCTGGAGGCAATTGTCGCCGAATATCGGCAACTGGTGGCTCAGGAGGAGGAGGATGACTTGCAGTGGCATTCAACAACCACGACAGCTGCATACTCCTCTGCTGCCCCTGGGTCATACAGTCAGCGCAATCCTCCAGCGGTACGGCGCCGTGGTCCGGCAGCCACCCGCTTCCGCCGAGCAGAGAAAAAAACAGCTGCCCCCCACAGTAGCTGCAAGGCTCGAATGTACCAATTGACCCTGCGAATGGCCTACCTTGAGCAAGAGGTGGCGAGGCAGAAAGCCCTGCTCAAGGACCTCCAGAGAGAGCTGCGTGACCACCTGGCCACAGGAGGATACCACCGGCAAAAGTAGAGAGACTGTCCATTTCCCCTTTTTTAAAGACTCTTGGGGGGGAATTGGACTTTTGGGGACATTTGATTTCATGGACATTGGTTGGGGTTATGGGGGGGCGGGTCGCGTCTTGCGGGATAGTTTATTTTTGTTGGGGATCAAAATAATTATTTATTTTCTACTTAAACATAGCATACGCGTTTTTACTGTTTTGTGGGGGAGGCAGGGGGGGTTAACTGTACGTTTGTTTTCCTGAAACTTAACTGGCTGCTTGATTCAAATTGTCTAAGTAATCGCCCAAATTTGTACAAAAGTGCCACTGACAGAGTTAGTGAATTCAATTGTCCTACTACATTACTAGTACAACCGTCAGTATCTCCTCTCCTCCCACTCCATTATTGTTCCTCCCCCAAAATGCTTATCTTACCTGTGATTTGTGTTTGAGAATAGAGCTAGGCACAGGGCTGGCTGCATGGCAAATGGCAATTTAGGTTGGCTATGGAATCCTGGACAGATGAAATGTCATTGTTGTGGTGGTAGTTGTAGTGGTACACACTGGCAGTAGCAGCATATGAAAAAAAGGAAATGAAACATTGAGTGGCCTGAGAGGAGCATTAGAACAGTACGATACATAGTACAGTACACAAGAACAGTTCCATAAATTGTAGTCTATTCCATCAAAAGTTCACTACTAGCTGCGTGGAGTATGGCTACTCCAAGAAATAGTACTGAAGGACAGAGCAGCGCAAACATTCGTCACGTGTAGGAGGAGGATGTTGCTGATGATGAATCCACTCGATGTTGCACATGAAATTCTGATTTGATTTGCAAATACTCATGGGTGTGTGTCAAGCAGAATAAGAATATATCCTCAGATTCCGTGACTTGCCTTGAAATTGATTTTCTGGTGCTTTTGATCTAATCCTCCACAGCTAGTTTGTGGAATTATTATTGTCATTTAGTCACATGTCAATGAAAACCACACAGCCCGGGGGAAGAGGGTTAGGGTTTAAAAATTGGATGGGAATGGGGGTTTTTGGGAAAGTTTTTTGGAGAGAGAAAAAAAACACAGCATGGACAAACAACAAATGAAGAAAAACAAATATTTGGATTCGAAGATATCCATAAATCTTTTAAGGGACATAAAGGAAGTGCATGCATGAAGTTGTTTGGTAAATGGATGGTTAGGTTACTGAAAAGTGGTACTTACTACAACTTACTAACTATGAATAAGCAATTTGACAGTACAGGGCTGCAGTAATTACGCAATTGCACTCATAGAAGTTCACAACAATAACATTATTTAAAAGATAAGGAGAAGTGAAGAGGATACTGTGACTGTATGTTGTAGTTGTCCTGTTCAATTTGGGAAGTTGCATGCATCCAGCCATTCCTCTTATTCGTGGTACTCCTCCATTCCATCTGACTCTCCGCCGATCAATCATGGTGACCACACTGTCCACTGCCTGCCTGGCGGATGCGGAATTGCGGATTGCTATGGTAAGCCTGAGTTATTGTTTTTCCCATCGCACAGGGTAAAAGCCGGCCTGTAATTGTCGATGGAAAAACAAGAAGGGATATTAAAACACCCCTGAGAAAAAATATAAGGTACGGTGTGTAGTGCAAAAATAACACTTTAATTTTCAGAGGCGACAGTATTACATACAAGCATTATTTCTAAAGAGCGTACTCTGAGTCTTCTTTTCAAGAATAATAATTAGCACACAGCAGGCCAGGGCCATGCAGACGGTCAAGGCAGGCACCACTGAGTGAACCAACCTCCATGTAGCGTACCTATTTGACACAGACGGTCAAAGCAGATCTACCATCAGCGTCACGACCAATACCGAAGACACACTCACCGCCACCGAACACCTACACTTCCAGATCCACACCGACCCCCAGACCACCCTCAGAGGAACCCTCATCTACCGACCCCCGGGCCCACGAACACAATTCAGCTAAACCATCGCCGACTTCATCAGCCCGCACGCTCTAGCCTCTCCAGAGTACATCCTCCTAGGGGACCTCAACTTCCACCTGGAGAAAAACAACGACAGCAACACCACCACCCTGCTCGACAACCTCGCCAATCTCGGACTCAAGCAACTGGTGGACACGCCCACCCACCTCAACGGCCACACACTCAACCCCATCTTTTCCGCCAGCAACCACGTCTCCTTCAGCCACTCCTCCGGACTACCCTGGACCGACCACAGCTGCATCCACTTCACCTTCAAAAAGACCACCTCCCACCACCAGACACCACAGATCCCCCGCAGATGCTGGAGCAAAGTCACCACAGACCAACTGACCGCATCGCTGAGCTAAAACCCACCTGCCAACACCCCCGACACCAACGACGCAGCGCACAACCTCGCACAGTGGATCACCAACTGTGCCGATGACCTCACCCCTCTGAGGAAACCCCCAGGCAAGACTAGCAACAGAAAAACTGCATGGTTCACAGACGCCCTCAAAATCGCAAAGAAATCGTGCAGAACCATCGGAAAAGCCTGGCGCCACAAGCGGACACAAGAAAACATGACAGCCTTCAAGAGCGCCACCCGTGAATACCACCAGATAATCCACACCACCAAAAGGACATAATTCAAAGAGCGGCTGGACAACAATGGCCACAACAGCAAGGAACTCTTCCGCATCGTCAAAGAGCTCTCCAATCCCAGCGCCAGCAACAACGACATCTCACCGTCACAAGACCTCTGCAACTCCCTCGCCACATTCTTCCATCTCAAGATCACAGACATACACGACAGCTTCGGACCCCAGACCCCGCCCCCAACCACCAAACCAATGACCCCCACCTACAGCCTCAACGCATGGACCCACATCAGCACCGAAGACACCACCCGCGTCATGAACAGCATCCACTCCGGCTCCCCCTCTGACCCATGCCCTCATCATATCTTCAACAAAGCCGACACCATCATCGCACCCCACCTCCGGAACGTCATTAACAACTCCCTCACGTCAGCCACATTCAATGAAAGCTGGAAACACGCAGAAATCAACGCCCTACTAAAGAAACCAACAGCGGATCCCAAAGACCTCCAGAACTTCTGCCCCATCTCTCTCCTCCCCTTCATGGCTAAAGTCATCGAGAAGACCGTCAACAAACAGCTGACAGCATTCCTCGAAGAAAACAACTTGCTCGACCCATCCCAGTCCGGATTCCGAGCCAACCACAGCACCGAGACCGCCCTCATCGCAGCCACTGATGACATCAGGATCCTGATGGACAACGGAGAGACAGCCGCCCTCATCCTCCTCGACCTCTCGGCAGCCTTTGACACCGTATGCCACCGCACCCTAATAACCCGCCTCTACAACACTGGGATCCAAGGAAAGGCCCTAGACTGGATCACATCGTTCCTCTCCGACAGAACCCAGAGAGTCAGCCTCCCACCCTTCCGCTCCGAGGCCTCCAAGATCATCTGCGGCGTACCCCAGGGCCCCCTCGTCGCCATCGCATACAAACACATCAACATCATCTCTTATGCCGACGACACCCAACTGATACTCTCCCTCACCAAAGACCCCCTCACTGCCAAAGCCAACTTCCAGGACGGAATGAAAGACCGGTTGGAATGCCAGAAACCGGTCCTCGGAAGCTTGTTTCCGGTCCAGGGAAGACATGGCTTGGCAGTTCGGGCTGGACTGTTCCCATGAGGCACAGGGTCAGACTGATTTGCATATAGCCATGTCAGAAATGGGGTGGCAGAGTGGGCTAAAGAACGGTGATGGATTAAACCCAGATCTTTTGACTGGGTGTGAGTGTTTGATTGATTCAGATGCTCCGTCCATCACCACCCCCTTTTGTACCGCTTTTGCCGCCATAAGTGTGGCAGGGTATGCTCAGACGTGAGTCCCTTGCTCACTTTGCCACTGGATTCAAGCAAGCCGGGCTGAAGATGGCTGGAATGCCAGAAACCGGTCCTCGGAAGCTTGTTTCCGGTCCAGGGAAGACATGGCTTGGCAGTTCGGGCTGGACTGTTCCCATGAGGCACAGGGTCAGACTGATTTCATATAGCCATGTCAGAACTGGGGTGGCAGAGTGGGCTAAAGAACGGTGATGGATTAAACCCAGATCTTTTGACTGGGTGTGAGTGTTTGATTGATTCAGATGCTCCGTCCATCACCAGCCCCTTTTGTACCGCTAAACTGCCGAGGGGCATGGTGTACTTACCTTCCGTAGTTTGAGGCGGCTTGGACTCGGTCAAGCTCCAGAGTCAGGCGGTGTGCCGAGGATTGGTAGACACAATGGTCTTTCACCAACACATCACGAGAATCCGCTAATGCTGTCTGTGAAGCTGGATATCCGTGTACGAAATAGTGATTGGCGGCGTATAGACAGCGAGATAGGACTTAAGAATGACGAAGACGCAACGCAGCGGCCATTTTGGAGTGGGGTCATACTATAGGCTTACCCCTATGGTGATGCAAGTGAAGTTTTAGTTAGTGAAAAGTGCTGTGCTCTTAAAATAGCCATAGTGTTGGCAGTGCAACGTGACATCCGTTTTCATACTCGGGATTGGGCCAACAATATGTATACACATATACATTTAGAAGCATGGGTTTACTGTTCTTGAAACACATTATACACAGTTCGGGACTAAAATTGACCGGCACTTCAGTATAAGGGTGAGTACAGAGACCATAGTTCGTTCCTGCTCGTGACGCAGTAGTTCAGTCCTGCTGGGTGTTATGGTCTCGCCATGTAATGTCCAGTGTATAGCTCAGAGTAGGGTAGTCCAATCCTCCGTCCGATTTAGTCCATTCTGAATTGAGTCCAACATGATTATACATTTCAGTTCTTCCTTATTCAGTAGGTGCAACATGCTGCCTCCTCCTGGTGTTAGTCTCAGTGCTTTTAGTACAGTCCAACGGATGTTGTCTTTGCTGTGGTTGGCATTGGCGAAGTGTTCCACTAGCGGGGCATTCGGAGTTTGGCACCTGATGCGGCTTCTATGTTGGCAAATGCGTGTCTTAACCTTCTGTGTTGTTTGCCCAACATAGACTTTACTGCAAGGGCACTGGATAAAGTTGTTAAATAACATAGATTTACCTTCAATAGTCAAATCACACATGCTGCAGCCACCACATTTAACATGTCCAATAATGGGGTACAGACCCCATACAGCCTCAAGAGTAGAAGGGTGAGTGGGGCTAGGAAGGACTGCGCGGACCAGATGATCCTTCAGGTTTTTGCTTTTTTTGAAAGCGAACAATGGTCGCTCAATTTCCACAGTGCCTACATTAATGATTGGCAAATGGTGCAGTATCATTTTCCGGAGTTTGTTTGACAGTGGGGAAAATGTCGTAACACATGCTATCCTATCTAGATCTTTCTTGGGGGTTGGAGTTAATAAGGTCTCGCGAGGGAGATACCATGCTCGCTTTAGAGCATTCTTAATAATTCTTCTGGGGTAGCCCCTGTTTCTGAGTTTGGTGGCGAGAATAGCGCTTTCTCTGAAATAGTCCTCCCTACATGAGCAGTTTCTCCGAATTCTGAGGAACTGAGAAAAGGGGAGAGAATCACGTAAGGCCCTGGGGTGATTGCTCGAGTATTCTAGGAGTGTATTTCGCTCAGTGGGTTTCCTAAACAATCGAGTCAGAAGTGCCCCTTCCTGGTGGAAAAAAGTAAGGTCCAGGAAATCTATGGAGGATTTGTCAGATGTCAGTGTAAAATTAAGGCCAGAACAGTTATTATTCATCCAGTGCAGGAAGTGGCGTAGATCATTGGTGTCATACCTCCATAACATGAAGATATCGTCAATGTATCTACGCCACATGATGATCCCAGAGAAAAAGGGGTTTGATGGTATTAGGATCACTTGTTTCTCAATCTCGTCCATGAAAGTATGGCCAAGTTTGGGGCAAAAATTGCGCCCATGGAGGTACCCTTTATTTGCTGGTAAAAGAGACCATTGAATGTGAAAAAATTGCGGGTCAAACAGAGTTCTAGGAGCTGTAGGATAAATGAAGTGGGTATGGAATGGGGGCGGGGACGTGTGTCAAGAGTTTTTTGTATAACCCGTAGGGCTGCAATCTGGGGGATATTTGTGTACAAAGACTCCACGTCCATGGTACACAAGGTGTCAGTTGTGGGATTGAAGGGATGGTGTTCGATCAAATTGATCATGGACATGGCGTCTCGAACGTAACACAGGGTGGATGGCACAAATTCCTTGCTAAAAAAGTCTACAAATGCCCCTAATGGTTCCAAGACCGAGCCACAAGCCGAGATAATGGGCCGTCCAGGTGGCAAAGTGATGTTTTTATGGACTTTCGGGAGCGTGTATATCACAGGCGTCCTTGGGCTTTTCACATTTTTAGTAAGGAAACCCTCTGTTACTGCATCAGATGTGACCTTGCGTATTAGTTCCTGGATATCTTTGGTTGGGTTGGATGCTAGCCTCAAGTAGTGCTCCCTATTGTCTAGCTGCCTTTGGATTTCTGCAGTGTAGGAATCGAGTTCTTGTATAACGATTCCTCCTCCTTTGTCTGCACTCTTAATGACCAGGGAGTCATTAGTTTTCAGGGAATTTATAGGTTGTGTTGATGTAGTAGTTACCTTTCTCTAAACTATATGTTGGTTCATTCTTGGATAGGTACAGGCTTGTACCCTATCAAATGCTTACATTTGGTCTCCTTTAAGGTCACCTACTTTTTTACTGTATTGAATAAAAATGTCCTTACCCGGCTGGGTATAGGAATTGCAGATATAGTACTGATTCAAGTCTATAACCTCATTGTGTGTTTAATTTAGTTAGCCTTAGGACCCTTGTTTTCTATAATAATAGCAAAACAAAGAAAGACACACAGAAATAAAAGTGAATAAGGATGAAAAAAAGTAAGTATGTCAAGCCTAGCTGTCAGGAAAGTAGAGCTTGTCCTCAAACTCTGTGAATTGAACCTGAGTAGGTCAACTAACAGAGAAGAACTTCCGTCACCTAAGTCGGTGTCCTCTTCTTCCTGCGTGGATGCACGTATTTTGTAATCTGATGGTATGAAGTGCTGATTCATCTTGATCAGTGTTAACCTCTCCACATTTTTGGGCAAGAGGCGGGTCCCTTTTGAAGTTACAATGGCACCAGCAGTACTGAAAACACGTTCAGAAGACACACTTGTGAGTGGGCAAGCCAAATAATTTAGAGCCAGCTTGGTGATCAGTGGCCATTGAGGCTGTTTCCCATACCAATACACCAATGGGTTCTGATAAAAAAAGACTGCTGTTGGGTCATCCAGATAGGCCTGCACCATCCACTCAAGGTCCTCCATGGGTGCTCCACTTTGCGTACCATCTGTTGCCTTTGCATCAACACTGGAACGAGCAAACCCATGATGAGTTATCCAATCCGCTTCCGACAATATTATGGCTGGGCCTGGTGCAGGTGATGATGATGACCCGGTTGCTGCTGTCAGTAACGGATGTGAGGGAAAGTGACTGCCTTCGGCCACAGAAGTGGACCTTGAGTCCGAATGGCCTGCTGCTTCAGTAGTACTTGTGGTGGTTCCTTCAATTTCCTGCCGCTCTTTTTCTAACTGAGTGGCTGACAGAGCTAGCCAATGTTTGTACTTGGAAACATCTGCTTCATAAAAAGGAAAGAATGTATTGCTGGCTAGTGCCTTTTTGTACCTTGGATCCAGAATAGTGGCACAAATGTAATGCTGTTCTGAATGTATTGCTTTAAGCCTTTCATTGTCAACTAGGCGGTTTAATAACCTCTCCGCCAACTGATATGCGTCTTGCTTTTTAGCATCAACTCGGAACGCTGAAGACACCCCTCCTTCCGTTGGTGCTCTATCATGCGCAACAATGGGATAGCTTTGCCAAAAGTACAGTCCTCCCTGCTGACTTCACGCGTGAACACCTCAAAAGGACAACGCATGTCTGTCAGGCTTTTAACTAGGTCCCATTTATCCACCTCTAGCCTCTTGTCTTTCATAGAAGCACCCTGTGCGTTAAAGACATACTCATTGATTACCAAGTACTGCTCAAACAGATGCTCAAGCATGTAGAAGGTTGAATTCTAACGTGTTGCCACCTCCTGGATGAATCCTCTGACTGGCACTCTACCGTTACGTTGAATGATCCGCAGCTGCTTCCGTCCTTAAAAGAATGGCTGAAATGTGTACAGATTCTTCAGCAGGTGGTCAGTAACTAGCTGACTGTGTTTTCTTTTTTCAAGAAATCTTGAACAACAATGTTAATACTGTGCGCCAAACACGGCACTCTGAAATAGCCACCATCAGACCTGGCCTTAACTATATTACTGCCATTATCCATGGAAACATAACCAATCATGCGCTTTCTTGGCTACAACTATTCAAAGACCTTACTGTTAAACTCCTCCAAAATGTTTACTGCAGTATGAGATTTCTCCATGGCAAACATGGCTACTGTTGCATGTTTCCGAGTAGCTTGAAAAATTGTGACACTGTCAACACCTGCAGATATCTTGTCTCTAACCCCCGCAAAAGAGACCCAGTGTGCAGTGATGCACAAGTAATCAACGGCTTGGCAACTGGTCCACATGTCTGTTGTCAGGTGGATAGTGTGAACAGCACTCTTCTGCAAAGCTGCCCCAATCACTTCCAGCACATCGTGATGTAGTGCTGGAACCGCAACTCTGGCAATATAGGACTGGCCAGGAACCTTCCATTTAAGGCAGACTGTTGCCACAAATTCTAGAAAATCCACCCCTTCCATGAAAGAAAAAGGGAGACGGTCCAGCGCTAACATTTTAGCCAGCATTGATTTATACAGTCGTGCCGTTGGGTTGTTGCGTTCAAATGGCGCCTCTGACCAAAACATGCTTTTAATGGTGGTCTGGACCGTTTTCATATGAGATGAGGATCCAGACTTCTGCAACCCAGTTAGGCTCATTGATGTACTTTTTCGCATTCATGTCTCTACCATACTACTGTGCCTCCTAGATGTTGCAGGGGTAGAGGAGGGTGTGGGCGCTACCACTGCAGTGCTGCTGCCAGGGGTACTGTGTGTACCAGAAAAATGTCTCTTCTCGGTCCTTCACCTCCCCCCTGCACGATCAGCTCCTCGTCATCAGATGCAATATCAATGGATACATTTGGATTTGTACTTTTGGCTTTCCGGATCTTACTTAGGTGCGCCTCCCACTGGAAAATGTGGTGTTTTTTTAGATGACCTCTCTAGCCTCCATTACCATAGTTGGTACCAAGCTTACCCTGACTAACTACTTGTTTACAAATGGAACAAATGACTAGGTTTTCCGCCTTTTTGCTAATGCTAAAGAAGTCCCAAACTGGGGAGTTGAGATTTCTGGTGCTAGTGGAGGTGCTACTTTTAATGCCAGATGAAGTGGAGGATGGGCGTTGCGGAATTTCACTCTCTTGTGCACTTACAGCACCACTACTTGAGGTAATGGAGGTCGAGCTGAATGGAGGTCCCTGCCAGCCCTTCTGAAGAGAAAATATGGAAGCTGTAGGTTGTGTTGATGTAGTAGTTTTGGAATTCCTCAACTGGCTAAATGTCCAAGATGGTAACCTCAAGTTCACCTGGACTTATGATAGACACAAGGCAGTATACCTTGATCTGGACATCGAGTACAGCATGGGCACCATTAACACCTGTGTACACCAAAAGCCCACAGATAGGAATTCCTTGTTGTCTTACGATTCCTTTCATCCTAGGGCATTGAGGGACAATTTGCCCGTGGGGCAATTTCTGAGATACAGACGTAATTGTTCCATTACCAATACCTTCCTAGAACAATCTGAAGCACTGGCGGCGAAGTTGACCAGCAGGAACTACCCTAACAAGACAGTTAAACAAGCAAAAAAGAGAGCGCTAAATACACCTAGGAGCGCCCTCTTAGAAAAGGTAGTCAAACAGAGGGACGAATGTGTACCTGTGGTCATAACGTATGATCCCATGGCTACTCAAATTCGGCAGTCCATCCGCAAGCACTGGTCTATTCTGTCCGACAGCAACTTCCATATGCCTCCTCCGAGATTTGCGTTTAAGAGGGCGAGCAACTTAAAAGACAAGCTCGTACATTCGAGGGCCCCCTCAACACAAAGTGATAACAATTCCACCATACCTAATGGCCACTTCCCCTGTGGAACATGTTCGGTCTGTCCACTCACTAAAAAGAGCGAAAGCGTGACACTTACATCTGGCAAGGAGTGGTTCCATAACCAGTTTAGCAACTGCAATTCCACACAAGTTGTATATAGGTTAACGTGCCAGTGTAGTTTACACTACATTGGTCTCACTGCTCGCAAAATCAAAGTGCGCATACAAGAACATTTGAGCACCATCAGAGCTGGCAAATTAACAACAAAATTGGTCAAATCAAATCAAATCAAAAGGTACTTTATTCGGTGTATTTCAACCATAAAAGTGCATCAAACATATAGTACAGACATACAATAACATTCAATAAAATTAGATTGCAGGTAATAAAGGACTGAGTACATTAGATTCGTCAATTCATTCATTGGTCCAAGCATATTCGCAGTTTAAGAGACAGTTTTAAAAATTCAAGAACTTGCAAAACACTATCACTATGCAGCAATTGTAAATATAAAAAGGCTGGTCGTATCTGATTAAAATTCATTTTTTTTAAAAGAGCAATTAAAAAGCGTTTACGTGGGAATTCATAAAATCTGCATAAAAACATAAAATGCAACATATCCTGTGGAGACTTTCCGTCGCAGCCACAGGATATTGGATTTTTACAGAAACTCTCCTTTTTAGGCCTGATAAGCAGATGTTGAAACAGATTAAGTCTGAATCTTGTTAATAAGAACTTATCGTGAGTGCTAAGAGTGCCGAGTAGGTAAGGCTCTGTTTTCAAACAGGTTTTAACCATAATAAATTTCCTTACACTTACTTTATGTAACTCCGCACCCTCCCTCACAGCCTTCTTGCGCAGAAGAAAGGCCTGCTTGACTAGATCAATGTCCACCCTTCCAATTCCTGACGGGTGTTCAAACAAATCCGGATGACCCATCTCAGAGAAACAAGTTTTTAAATACTTCAACCAGGGAGTGCCCAGTGCATTGTCATGAGCCATAAAATCATTAACAATTAAATGTGTTAATGGAATGTCTTCACATAACCACATTTTCAGCCAGCATAACAGAGGTCGTAGGGACAGGATATCGCTCAAATACCCCACTCCTAGTTCCTCATGAACTGCAAAGTTGGAGGTGGAGGCCGGGATACACAGAAGCCGTTTATAGAAAAGATTTTCTGTGATCTGAAGTTGATCACCAGCCATGTATCCCGAGAGCTCACTCCCATAGGCTGCGGTTGCTACAGATTTTGCGTCATATAATTTTATCATAGCAGCCGTGGGCTTTTTACCGAGTTTTGAAGCAAAGTTGAAGATGGAAGCATTAACCCTAGTCACATCACATCTTTTCTTCGCAAGTTGTGGGCCCCAGGTTAGTTTAGAATCAAAGAGAACTCCCAGATAGGAGTATGTGTTAGAAAACGGTATTACTGCCTTATCTAGTTTAAAAGCATATTGTCTCTTTGGCTGTTTCCCAACTTGCAAAATATATGATTTAGAATTATTCACTAACAGATCTCTATCTTCCATGAACTTTTTGAATGCGTTCAGTAATGATTGAAGGCCTTTTTCAGTTCTTGCCAACAACACCGCATCATCTGCGTATAACAGGACAGGGATACTTCTTTTTCCCACTCTTGGACTATCTGCTTTCACCTCCTGTAAAACGCCATCCAGCTCGTTTATATAAAAGTTTAAAAGGAAAGGAGCTAATATGCAGCCTTGCCACACCCCCTTCCCTGTTCTAAAATCATCTGTTACAGACAGGTCTTGGCAGTACCTTATGTTTGCACTCGTATTACTGTGGAGGTCAACCAAGAAATTTATAATACCGCTGTCTACTCCCTTGTCCCTCATGGACCCCCACAGCTTTTCCCTGTTTACACAGTCGAAATCTGAGGAAAGGTCCATGAAGGCCAGGTGGACTGTACCCTTTTGTGCAATAGTGTATTTACTAAGTATTAGGAAGAGATTTAAGCATTGTGTTGTGGTCGAGCGGCCGTTACAAAAACCGTATTGAGTAATGGACATGATGTTATTGTCCCGTGTCCACTCAGAGAGACGCCGCAATACAATTCTCCCCACTAATTTCGCCATGGAGTTAATTAGAGAGATAGGCCTATAGCAAAGGGGGCTATCCCTGTCCCCCTTTTTAAATATAGGCACAATAGTGGAGAGCCCCCAGGATAGCGGGCATCTGACTCTCGCGGCTGCGTTAATAACTGCCATGATGATCGGGGCCCAAAAATTAGGATCCGATTTAAAGAGATCCGGGGGTATCCCATCAGGGACTGGTGATTTGCCCGCTGTGAGCCCCTCTATTCCCACTAAAACCTCTCCTACACTGACATTAAGGCATGAGCCCCCTTTGGTGCATTCAGGAAGTACAGCATTGACTTCACTGCCCCCGTACAATTGTTTAAAATGTGCAACCCATTCATCTTTAGTTATAACACATTCTAACCCCTCACCCGAGTCTTGCACCAGGAAGGGTTTCTTGAGCGCCGCCCAAAATCTGGCACTATTTTTCAGTGTTTGTGGTTCCAGTATCTCAGCCCAAGCCTCATTCTTCAGTACCTCCTTCCGTGAGGCAATGACTGATTTATACTCTTTACGTGATCTCTGTACTAATTCCTTGTTCCTTGGTTTTAATGACAAGGCAGATCTGAGGTCACGAGCTGCTTTAGAGCATTCCTTGTTAAACCACCTCGGGCCAACCCTCCCTCTACTCTGTAAAGGTTCTGTCATTAGAATAGCTATTTTATCTGTCAAGCTTTGAAAATCAGACAGGACCTGAGTTGGATCAGAATCATCTTGAATGCAACTATTGATTATGTCGCTACAGTTATTTTGGATATTCTGATATATGAGGTCCGGGGTGCACATAGACCATTTTAGGCGGCGTCTGCCATCCATTGCTGTTACCCTACCCTTGGCCAGGTTGCGACTTACGCTAACCACCCAAGGCCCCCTTAGATGTATGGTAAGTGGGTTATGGTCACTAAGTGCGTTATTATCAATAGAAAATTAACGCACAAAGACCTGGATGGGCAGGGTTAACAACATATAGTCAATAATAGTCCCCTTTCCGTGCCCTTTGAAAGTTGGGGTGACAAAGCGTTTTGAGGGATCACATAGTGCCATTGCTAAAGTAAGACCATGGTCATTAAGAAAATTATTAAAACGGGCCCCCTCCGTGGAATGTTCCAGGTGTAAACCATTTAGTCTAGGACAGTGTAATTCCTGAAGGTTTTTCCCTAGGGGGTCACCACAGAGATGAATATTAAAATCGCCCATGATCAACAAATTATGTGAACAGTCCCTCATTGAGGTACCTATATAATCGTTCAACATTTCTAAGTTTCCTTGACCTGTACCATTGTTATTAATAGAATTATAAAAATTGACCAGGCCAGCCTTACAATTGCCAGCAGATAGAATTAAACCTTGTATACCTGGGTTACTAGATGCCCTGCTATCAATTGTACAAGTCAGTGCTACTGAGATAAACATTACCATGCCACCCTTTGGCCTTCCCCGGTTTACTGATATGGCAGGTACATAATATGCCTTATAACCTTCAATATACATTTCACATTTAACTGACCAGGTCTCTTGAAGGCAAATAATCTGAAAACCCCTGATGTATAATAACCAGCTTTCATCTTGCATTTTGTTTTCTAGCCCCGCCACGTTCCAGCACATAACATTGTTTCTAAGAGTTGTGGGTGGGTTCTCCTCTGTCGGCTGTCCTACAGGAGACTGTTTGGTACTCTGAGCATCCGAGACCCTCAGTCAATCGCAGGCGTCCAGCCTTGAAAACATTTCAAAGCGGTTATGTGTGGGAACAGTATACCCTCTCATACTCTGATTAACAGCATTGGAATTTGCTGCCAGTGTTTGCCAGCCATTCTGCCCATTGGTGTTATTATTGTACATATTTGGTATTGCTGAAGTTGGAGTCTGCACATAGGGTGTGAGCCTATACCTGCGAGGGTCCTTAGGGGAATTCTGATCAGGAACATAGAAATAGCCCAAAGGGCGCACACAAACACTATTTGCATTGTATACTAGTGAGGATGCACGCAATAAGACTGTCGCGACATGTTGGGGATGCTGAAAATTAACAACCACACAATCCCCAGTAGTCGCCTTCCTCGAAGGGCCAACCCAATTGACCCTTTCAGTGGAAATGATTTGGTCATAATAATGAGTTGGGTAACCACAATTTTTGTTTAACCACACAACCGTTTTGTTTTTTAGAGAGTCATAAGATTCTCCATGTGGTTGGGTTGGTACTTCTTCGTAGCGTGGAACATTGGTTAACACCACCACATAAGGCACACAGTCAGGAGGGAGATTTACATTCCTAAGTTTAGCCCTCTGCGAGGCAGCTGCACGAGTACCCAAGGATGCAAGTGCCTGTTGAATTGGCTGGATTACCGGTGCTGTGGGTTTCAAAGCCTGTTGAATTGGCTTGATTACCGGTGCTGTAGGTTTCACAGCTGGGGCATCAGTCAAACCTTGGGGATTCGGCCGCTGCCCGCCCTGCCCCCTGGCTGCATTATCCTTCCCGCCCCTATCAGGTATAATATTCGGGGCTGTAGCTGCTGGGGCTGGGGCCAGGTGTGCCACCACCAAACTGCCCAGCCTTTCTACCTCAGAGGCTACTACTTCCAGTCTAGACATTATTGGGTTTATTAACTCAGTGATTTTAGCCTCCAGCTTTCCCACTATTGAGTTTATCAGTGTTTCTAGGTTGGAGGCAGATACATTTAAACTTCCTTCATTAATGCCCTCTGGATTGGTTTCTTGTATGACAGGGTTACTTGCACTGTTAACAATAGTGGCTTTACAATTGTTATGTGGATTGGCATGGGATTTAGTTTTAGAAGGTTTCCCCCCACACCTCCCTTGAGTCTTTCTGCACTTCCTCACTGGTCTTTGAGCAGAGGGAGCCTCTACTGACTCTTCCACAACTGAATCTTCCTCTGATGTATTGTCCAGTACCATAGGCTTCGCAAGATGAACCTGTGCCTGTACCACTAAGCTAGATCCCCCTGTACTATGTGGGGCATCTTCTAAATTGCCTTCTGAGCCTTCTGTTCTTTCAATTGGGACATTATCCATTAGGGGGGGAAGACTTTTACCACCTAGTGAGGCCCTACGCTCATTGTTAATTTGAGCGACTTTTTTGACCAGGAAGTTATCCATGGTACGCAGGCCAGCTGTTAATGGATCCGAGATTGTTTTGGGCATTATTTACAGTATGCCCCGAGCCCTCAATGGGCGATGCAGAACCTGTATTACCTCAGTCTAATGTAGCAATTGTCCACTATACAATACAAGATCAAATATAAAATAATATATGAACTGTCCAATGTCTCACTTGAATGTACTGGGTCCTTCTGTTGGAGCCAGGGCCCGTGGCCCGTCCCGTCCTCCTCAGGCCTCTGAGGGCCAAAGAGGGCCCGCCCTTTGCCCGGGCTTAGCCCGGCGCACGCCCGCGCGCGTCCCGCGACGCGGACGAAGCCTTCGCCCTTTGAAGCGCCTCCGGGCGCGCTGGCAGGCGGAAGTGGGCGGGAGTGCTTGCCGAGCACTCTGGGAGCTGTAGTCTCCCCGCGGCGTCCACAGGCTTCACTGGACCACTGCGGCGGGAGAGAGCTGCAGCGTGAGCACCCCAGAGGCGGCGAGGCAACGAGCAGGTAAGTGCCCCCAGGTCCGATGACAGCCGTCCCGCTCCTGTTCCGCTTTTGGAAAATGTCCCCCGCTCCTCAGATGGAGCCTTCGCCCTTTGAAGCGCCTCCGGGCGCGCTGGCAGGCGGAAGTGGGCGGGAGTGCTTGCCGAGCACTCTGGGAGCTGTAGTCTCCCCGCGGCGTCCACAGGCTTCACTGGACCACTGCGGCGGAAGAGAGCTGCAGCGTGAGCAACCCAGAGGCGGCGAGGCAACGAGCAGGTAAGTGCCCCCAGGTCCGATGACAGCCGTCCCGCTCCTGTTCCGCTTTTGGAAAATTCATCCAACACTGTTCTTCTATGAAACATACTTTCCAGTGGACAGTGCTTGAGAAGATAAGGGGTTCCCCTCAAAATATCGATGAGATTCTATTAGCTAAGGAAGCACGCTGGATTTACAACGAGAAAACCGACAGGATGGGTCTCAACGAGATCATAGAATGGAACAGAATCAAACTGTAATTGGCACTCTGCTCGAGGAGAGACCTTTGATCTTTATAATACAATACACATTGAATTGGCTGCTACTAGGTGTATTTTGGTTGGGGGGGAAGGACCATACTTTCAGAAGAGTTCTGTTTGATACCCCTGTCTTAGCGCCTTGTGGCCATTATGACCATGGTGAGATGAGGGATGGCATACCTCTAGTTACAGTGATGAGACATGGAGGGTAGTACACACATCTGTACCTGGTGGAGTTAGGAGTTTGCTTCCCCTGAGTTTTTTCTCCCCCTGCATTTTTTCATCATTGTTTCATTTTTTCATCAGTTACCTATCATGTCTTTTGGGTTTTGACATTAAACTCCCAGTGACGTGGCACCTTGTGACTACTTTGGGGGCGAAGTAAGTCTAAATACACGCAGGGATACATATAGATCCGCTAGTGATGACTAGGCTAAGATGGCCACCGCATTCAATGCCGTGATCACGGCGTGGTTACGTGAGGGGCGTGGCCCCGCCGGCACCATGCATTTTTTGTCTCTATGGACGGACCTTCGGTACGGCTGCGGAAAGGCGCCTTCCTGGCACGTCACGGTGAGGAGGTGCTCGTGTACAACTCGGCAGGGAAGTACCATGGGGACTTGTGGAGTGTGTTGTGTGTTGGTTACAGTGGGCGTAAACGCTGCGTAGAGTTACATTCCTTTATGGTGATGCTTGTGATATTCGATCCGAGAGTGGGAGTATTCCGCTGTTGTCACTCCTAAGGTAGTAGGGGGCACGGAATGTAGTTATGGCACAGCAGCGTCTTGACCCAACAGCACATGGGCTTTTTCTAAACTTTACCGGGGATTGTCCTCCAGGACAGCCACATGAGGGTTAGTTTTACGTGAAGGCTGCGATGTGGCAATTTGTCGCGGTTTGCCCTGGAATGTGCACCTTTCCGTCAAATATTGGTGCTTTTCTGTGTAGACTGGAAGTTAGCAGAATAACGTCCCAGCTAGTACATTATACAAACTCATGTACCTCTTCGCTCCCTGCAGATAACGATTTTTATCGAAAGAAACAAGGGACATACTTACGTTGGAAGTGTTTGTTGTCCTGGATTAAACAGGAGCGGCCGGTACGAGTGGCTTGGCTGTCCCCTGGTAAATACTTTATTTTTTACCTCACTTAGTACACCCAGTGTGCGTTCCTTGCCTCCCGGAGGCCTACATGTTTTTAATTATGTCTCTTTACCTGTTCTCTCTTGGCAGCACGCTATAGAACTAGTGTCCAAAAAAGTGAAGTGTCCTGGATTAAACAGGAGCGGCCGGTACGAGTGGCTTGGCTGTCCCCTGGTAAATACTTTATTTTTTACCTCACTTAGTACACCCAGTGTGCGTTCCTTGCCTCCCGGAGGCCTACATGTTTTTAATTATGTCTCTTTACCTGTTCTCTCTTGGCAGCACGCTATAGAACTAGTGTCCAAAAAAGTGAAGTGGCAGCTTTCGAGTGCAGCCCTGATGAAACTGCTTTAACGCAATATAGCAGTGAAACATGTCGGCACTGGCAGTAGGTTATGGTAGGCATGAGTAGCTACCAGCCTTTTTAATAATTACAGCACACAATCACCGCCCTATGAATAAAATTGGTTAAGGGACTGGTGTGTTTTGTGTGTGTTTTTATGCACTCAGTTATTATTTTTGTGTGTGTTTGTCACTAGCAGATAATTCTGCACTTCACCATTTGTCACTCTACATGTTGTTTGTTTTGGACAATCCTTTCCTTTCTGCTTATTTTTCTTTGAGAAGCAAATGACCACCGATGATGAGACAGGGACCTGTCTGGAAATTGTATACCAGTTACCCCGTTGGTGGTGTTTCCGTGAGGGGTCATTTGCTTCTCTCACATTTTTTGCTCTATTAAGAGCGGGGTCCAACGTTGGGTGTGGACTTGTGTGTGACCAATTATAGTCTGGTGCACTGTTAGTGGGTGTTCTTGGGTGTTGCCCGAAGAACAGGTTTTTAACGTTGGCGGAGGACAGTGCATTTTTCTCATTATAAAGTGGATAAGAGAGCAGTGGGGAGTAGGATTTTTGTACCCCCCTTTAGTCACTGATATAGGCGTACGCCAGTGGATTGGGTCTTTATTTGCATTGTAGATTTTGAGTGGAGGGCGACCCTTTCTGTATTCCCTCTGTGCTCCTATATATTGTTTGAATTGATGTAGTAGTTACCTGTGTTGGTGGTGGTACCAGTGGTGCCACGTCGCACACATCCTGCACAGCAGCATTTTTGGACAGTGTAAAAATGTCTGTCTGCTGCATGCCTGCTGGCGCTGGAGTGACAACTGTGATGACTGGGTCGTCATCGTCAGACTGTTCATCAGCAGCAGAATACACCAATTCTACTTCTTCTTCGTCATCACCCATAACTGAAAGCCTTGCAGGAACCTTCCTTTTACCTAGCTTTGTCGGCTCATGGCGTGCCTCCCTCTCAGACTGCATTGGTGGGTGCCAATCAAGATCTAGATCATCAGAAGGAAGGGGGCTTGAAGAAGAACTTGTACTAGCCCTCCTCGACCTTTTCCTTGCTGGGGATCTGGAAGACAATGGATTATCAGGAGGAGTGGCTTGCTCGGCTGATACCTCCGCATGAATCTCGATTTCCTGATGTGCCGCTACTTCTGGAGGAACAAGCATTGTGGGCAGCTGTGCCTCTCCATGCGCCTCTCCTTGCGCCTCTCCGTGTTGCACCTGTCGTTGTGGCTGTGGTTGAACACTCGACAGATGAGTTACACCCTGCGTTGCTTGGATGCTACTTTGCGATGAGTCAACGCCAACATCACTGGTCGATGGTGAAAGAGCAATTAAAGTGGCTGCCTCTGCGGCACTCATGGGCTTGGGCCTAACTTGGCGTGGTGGCACTAAGGCGGAGGTGCTGCTCCCAGCTTGGTCCCCGGCGGACCCCGCTGCTGCAGGTGTAGTTCCCCCCCCCCAAAAAAAGTGTCTGTCGGCACACCAGTCTCCTTGGTAAGTGGCGCCACTTGCATCTTCTGCTCCTTCTTACTGGCAGTGGCACTGGCAACTTTCTTGGTAGAGGAGCTATGGCCACCTTTCTTTGGGCCCATCTTCTTCAGATGTCAGAACAGCAGGACGCAGTTGCAAGAGTTGCAGAGTTGTCTGTGGCCAGTTGTGCACACACCGCAGCAGAACTTCTTTCTGGCACTACAACAAGTGATGATGATGAGGGTTATTCCTGGTTCTCAGTCGTTGTGCACCTAAAAGCAAAGGAAGACAGAGGAACATCAGTTAAATAAATGTTGCATATGTTGTGCTTCAATTAATATTTGCAACTAGGCATTTATTATTATTAACACAACACACCCAAAAACGGAAAGACCCAAAATAAAAATTGCAATTCTAATCCAAAATGGATGTTTAAATTAATAGAAGAGAGACCACACAGAGAGAGTTGTTTTATGCACCACTGAGTACTCCTGGGCATAATGGATGAAAGCCTCAAAATGGCCCCCACCCACATGGCCAGGCCCCGGACCAGGCCCCAACAACACCCAAAAAATCAAAATACACACAAAAATCACCCCAATCCAATGCCATCCATGCCCTAAATGATGTTTAGACTCAAGAGACCCCACAGAAAGACTTGGCCCATGTACCACTGACTACCCCTGGGCATATTGGATGAAAGCAAGGCCGACTGGGTGCAGGCCTATGGCACAAAGCACACTGCCTGGCTTCAAAAGGGCCCCTAGACCCCCCACCCACATGGCCAGGCCCTGGACCAGGCCTCAAAATGGCCCCCACCCACATGGCCAGGCCCTGGACCAAGCCCCAACAACACCAAAAAATCGAAATACACACAAAAATCACCCCAATCCAATGCCATCCATGCCCTAAATGATATTTAAATTCAAGAGACCCCACAGAAAGACTTGGCCCATGCACCACTGGTTACCCCTGGGCATAATGGATGAAAGCCAGGCAGACTGGGTGCAGGCCTATGGCACAAAGCACACTGCCTGCCTTCAAAAGTGCCCCTAGACCCCCACCCACATGGCCAGGCCCTGGACCAGGCCTCAAAATGGCCCCCACCCACATGGCCGGGCCCTGGACCAGGCCCCAACAACACCCAAAAAATCAAAATACTAAAAAACCACCCCAATCCAATGCCATCCATGCCCTAAATGATGTTTAAATTCAAGAGACCCCATAGAAAGACTTGGCCCATGCATCAATGACTACCCCTGGGCCTACTGGATAGTGTGGTTTTAACACACCCCCCAAAATGACAAAAAAACGTCCACATAGATATAACAGTGAGCTATTCAATTCCATGCCATCCATGCCGTAAATGATATTTAAGTTCAACAAAACTCACAGAAACAGTTGTATCATGCACCCATGACTAACCCTTTGGCCTACTGGATATTGTGGGCTACCCACAATATATTTTTAAAAAGTTGTGAAAAAGTTTATAGATTGTAGTTGCAGCAACTGCTATGCCCCAAACAAACAACACCAACTTACTTGTAAAATCTCAACTCCAAAACCGATCCAAACAAAAAGTCCTCAAATACAAATATCCAGCAGCAGCCACAAAGAGTAATCCTTCCAGCTCCAGATCCAAATGAAAAGTGACCAGGACATGGACAAAGCACTGGGAGGAGCCTGCTGGACAGGAACAGGAAGACCCTGGGACACTTCTTTCCTCCCAACCCCCCCAAAATGCACTCCTTGCACAAAAAAGTGCAGCCAAATGTCAATCTGAGAAGTTATTCTGATCCAAATCATCACTTTCAGAAGGTTTACACTGCCAGCGATAGATTTCTTGTGAAGAATTGCAATTTTTGAGATTTCGGGAAAGCGAGATGTTCAAATCTCCTGCCGGATGTCAGCTGCGTGGCGCATCTACGTATTCGCTATTGTTTACTCTCGCGATACGTGATCTCTGGCCCTTATGACGTATTCGCCTTCTGAAAGTCTCGCATTGCAAGATGGCGGGACTCTATTACGTACTCGCGGTCGAATAGTCTCGCGCGATCACGCCTTGACGTACTTGCGATCGAAAAGTCTTGCGCGATCACGCAGCAAGATCCAAAATGGCGCAGCACACGCAAACCGGGAGGAAAACAAATCGGCCAACTCAGAATCATGGTAAGTCAATGCCGCGTGCGCAAGATTGTATTTTTGAAGCGCGACCAAGCAAACAAAATCCACCAACTCACAAGTTACGAATTCTTTGACAATTTCGTGCAATTCGCAGACCGCAAAATTGCCAAAAATTCGCAAATTCCGCGAGTGGAACGTATTTTTAGCCCATGCTTACTCCTCGCTATTCTGGTCAGTCTGTGACTCTCAGCTGGGCATCAAATACTTGATCCACAATTTCTCCTTTCTGATTTGTGACTCTGTCTTTCGCCCAAGACAGTGACAGGGGAACACACTTCATCACAGGGCTTCTGCCTTCACTGAGGTCCTGGTTGCCAGCAATGCCTGTGCTGGCTACCTTCACTTTGGCTTCAAGCTGGACTGGTGCTGACGCTGTCTCCCCAGGCTGAATCTGATGTCCAGGGCCCTCTGGCAATGGTTGTAAAGCAGCAAATATATATTGGTGGACAGAACAAAAGGTCTTTAGACAAGGCACAGAAACAGTCTATCAACAGAGAGGATAGTCTCAGAATACTTCCTAGTCTTGGGACGCCCCTTATATTAGCAAGGCAAGGTGCTCAGAGGAAAAGAAAAAAACAACACAGACATACACTACATCCTTACATTGGTGTATTCATGTGTACTAATCTGAAAACACAAAAAAATTTAAATATTCTACATTTTTAAACTACTTGTACAAGACTGCAGGCACTTCTAAAATGATTCTTCTTAATAAAAGCACCTACATTGTTTGCTTAGGACCATGCTCTCATGTTATAGGAGCAACAGGAAAATCTAAAATTGCTAATTTAACAGGGTTTCTTATCTATAAAACAACATTTCCTTCAAACAATTTTTTTGCTAAGGGTCACATGGGCATCTTCCCTGCGTTCTACTTTTCATGATCCGAACTATGCAACAGCAGCTCTAATAAGGACTATCAGTTTATTTACACAGATTAGCTAATAAAAGCTAGCAATGCCCGTGCAAAACTATGAAGCATGAGAATAACATACAATAATGGTGTTATCACCTTAAGACTTGTAGAACAAAAACTACCCACATCTAGCTCCCCTTAAAGGTCAAACAAGGGAACAACAATCTAGACTATTTATCCTGTCATAATTTCATCAAACAGGATGGCCAGTAACATAACATATATACTTATTATCTTATTAATGCTAACAATGTTTAAAACAGTATTACTGAATAGCCAATTAAATGTCTCATTGCTATTTCACAGACAGCTTAGACAGGCTAAAACAAATTGAGAAAAAGAGAGAGCAACATACATTTTACCTAGTCTTAATTTGTAGAAGAGCTAGCCTCCTTCCCCCATTTTGACAGTAGTAAACCTGAAACAGGTTTCACTTCTGTCAACACTATCAACCCCTATTTGTAGCAACTGGGCATAAACAAAGTTATAGGAGGTACATAGCACTTTTGAGAGGGCTAAAACAAAATGAATACCCAAACCCCAATCCTTTTACCAAATGCAAAAGTGAAAGATGAGGGCACATGAAGTCAAACTAAATTTCATTGCCTCAGCTTTTTTTACAGTAATCCTCAGACAAAAAGCATTAGTGCTGAATAAAAATGGCAAAAGCTTTATGTTAATCAACGTGCACATATACCATGATATCGTTTTCTATCACATGAGTGCATAAAGTGCTTGCTTTTGCCAAAAAAAGTAAAACTTCTCCTTTTCTCCCCTGTCGTTTTTCAAAAAGTTTCAGAGGTCAAAATGGCAATGCAAACCTTGCTCTGGGAGCCCTGCCAGGCTTCTAAATATAGAACTGACATTAAACCCTTCCCAGCTGTCCTATTCTGTGTTCAAGGGTTCCCATGGCTTGCCCAATTCAAAGTCACCCTAGAGACAGAAAGCTGAAAATCAGACCCATTCCCCTGTTTGTCAGTTTAGAGTTAAGAGAATAACTTCTGCTGGTTTTATACATATTTTCAATTCTAGGCAGTGTGCAGTAGACTTGTTTAACAGCTGTTTGTATTATACCTAAATGTATGCATTTACTGAAGCCTAAGGCATTTTAAAAGCTGCTCTGAATTGCAGAATTTGTTTTTAAATTAGTGAATTTTGCCCAATTTCGACTTTGATATTTGGGGCACTTAAAAATGAATATCCTATAAATGATTTTGCATAATAGTCATCCTCAGAATGTTCTCTACAAATTCTGGAGATTGGGCATCAGAAATATATCATTTATACCCTTATAAAAAAAAATTCTTTACGCCTGCGCTGAGTGATTTCATATAGAAATTCACTCATTATGCATTATAACACAATTTAAATTTAATTTTAATGCTAGGAGGTCACAGTATGAGTATTAAGCTTTATAAATATTAAAAAACGAATTTAAAAGCACTTATTTAAAAAAAAGAAAATACATAATTATTATTATTATTATTTTTAATAAAACCAATCATTTTGATAATTCCACATAGGAAAAGCAAGCTTCATTCCTTGCCTATCATATTTAGACGCATTCATTCATAAGCCTAAGCACAGAAGCCTAACTTGAAACATGAAAAGTTTTGCGCCACTTTTTAAAAGGACAATCATTATTTATGTAATAATGCATTAAGAAAGGAAATCCCTACTTTAAATGTGTTCCTGTTATCCAAAATATTGAACCTGATTTTTGTAACTTTTTAAAACAGCAGTCTGAAATGCAGGGTTTTACACCATTTTCGCACTGACAAAATCCTAGCTGAGTCAACATTCCTGTCTCTCCGTGGCCTACAATCAAAACGACAGCTGCTGCTTAAATGACAGTTGACACAGCTGTTGGGAAGCTTTTTTTAGTGTTGGAATGTAAGCACAGTGACAGTCTATTTAAAACTGAGGCATTTCAATGCATGTTCTATAATATGTGTTTAGTTCAGCAACATCCAATTTACTCAGATAATGTGTTTGCCTGTAAATATCTAATACAATGTATCTAAGGAACATGCTGTAACATTTTATAATTGTTTATTTCTTGCAAAACACACACTTTTGTTTTTGAGGCCTATTTTATTCCTATTGAATGTGAATTATAATGTTATCTTTTAGGCATTGGCAGTTTGTACATGTGCATAGTTGCTTACTCTTATCAATGTAATAGTAACATGTAGTTATTTAGCATATAATATGGTTAATTTCTGGATTTTTTATTTAATTTTTAATTAATATTAATTAAATGACATTTTGCATAACAGACTAATGACAGCAAAACAAACCACAAACAAACACATTGAGCTCATTCCAGACATATACAGAAGGGGTCATCCACTCAGAACACATAATACAGCGCAATTAAGGCTAGCCATTCTTACACAAAGAGCGCAATCGCTATTTACTCACAGAAGTACCACTAATGTCAAACTACGAACCACATAGACATTTAAACACACATTTAACCCACAGATCAACACTTAGGACAGAAATAAAGGACAGCCCACAGACTGTACTTAAACCAAACCATCTGTAAATACTAGTTGTAAGTCATATTTACAAGAATAGCTTCTCAATAGTATTCCAAAAGACTCCAAAAAACAGCCCAACAGGCTATTTTCAAGAAGGCAACATACACTCAATTCACTAGCTTTGGCTGGCAGAACACCCAAAAATCGCTCTGCATATCTCCATTTTTAAAAGTACGCAGATTAGGATCCTTGTTTGTTTTATGGTCATATTTGAATTCCATGGGGATAAGTCACCAAGGAAGAAATATGTTTTTATACCTAAACCTATTTAGGTACTCCCTCTAGGGGAGCCGGCTAATTCACTTCACATCTCACTATGGTACCTCCAAAAAGCAACACATTCTTCGATGTGTGCTTGAAACAGGCATGCCAAAAATATTGCAACATATACAAATATTATAACCAGAGTAGCACTTAAGGTACTCTTGTACTGTGTGCCGTTCAAATCAATTCAAAACAGAGAAAATTCTCCTCATTACCTGCCTATGCAAATTGCAATTCATATATTACAAATTCCAAATACAAATATTGGCCAATCATACAAATCCAAAGCCACAGTAAGCGTTACTAAACTACCTTCCCAATCCAAGGCATCAAACCAACAGCAAGTGTTGCATCAAAACAACCCTTAAAAATCACTTGGTATCCAAATTCTAACTGCCAAGTTCTGAATGACCTTATGGTCGTTTTTAGAATACTCACGCCAAAAAGGTTCTCAGTTAGGAGTTTTAAAACATCATGTGGAGGATCAAAATCAGGAAGACCAGAAATATACTGAGCTGCAGAGACAGAGAATCCCCAGAATCTTCGTGCACAGAGTACCTCCTTAGTAGAATCCTGTCCTTCTCAATAGATTTCTGTCTCCTGACAAGATCACTCCCTTAGATAGCCACCTCTCTGATGAGGTCCACGGTGGAGTGCCATTTGAAGAAAATCGAACCATTCTCATGGGGTCTCACTGATACCTGGTCCTTTTAAACCAACAAAGAAGAAATTGGCACAGAAGCTGAAATATAAAAATAATGCATTTATTCACCTCAGATGAGGGAAACTATGTCACACAATACCCTCAGAAATTGTGTGAGGCCGTCTAAGGGGCCTTATATATGCTTAGGATTACATAGTCAGCATAAGACCAAGGGGCAGTCCTGGCTCATGTGAGCATGCAAAATGCCTAATATGGGCATTCAAGATCTCCTTGCTCAACAAAGTGGGAGGAGAGTTACTTCTCCATACAGAAGCAAAAATAGCCTGACAGTTGTATAAGAGAAGCAGGTGCATTCTACTATCTAGGCCCTTCTGAGCATGTGCAAGGCTCTGAAGAGGGAAACAGAACATGGCGAGCACATGGCTACCTAAAATGGCTGCCAAATACAAAATGGCTTTCAGCTCATGCTAACAAATCCCTGCAATCTTTAACAACCAGGACTGACGAGCACCCCATCCCTAGAGCTGATGAGCTCAATGATCGGTAAGGGGCTGCACAGTACCTCAGCACGTTTGATTTGACGTCTGGGTACTGGCAGATCACCTTGACTGATCGGGCCAAAGAGAGGTCAGCGTTCTCCACACCAGATGGGCACTACCTATTCCGGGTTATGCCCTTTGGAATAAAGAATGCCCCTGTTACCTTTCAGAGGTTGTTCAACCAGGAATTGGCTGGACTGGAATATTTCAGTGCTGCCTACCTGGATGACATTGCAGTGCTCAGCCCCAGTTGGGAAGTGTTGATGGCACTACCCATGGCAGTCCTCATGATCAAGGCGAGTAAGTGCCAGATCGAGCAGGGTTCCGTGGTGTACTTGGGGCACCAGGTAGGGAGCGGCCAGGTGGCACCCCCACAACCCAAGGTTGATACCATCCTGGCATGGGAACCCCTAAAGACTCAGACACAGGTGATAGCCCTTTTAGGACTCACGAGGTACTACAGGAGGTTTGTAAAGGGGTATGGCAACTTTGTTGCACCCTTGACTGTTCTGACTTCCAGGAAGCAGCCCAAGAAAGTGAACTGGACTGATATCTGCCAGAAGGCTTTTGACGCCCTGAAGACTGCCATGTGCACAGCACCCAGGCTTCAGGCGCCCAACTTCTCAAAGGAAATCTTTGTTCAAACAGACGCTTCAGAGCATGGTGAGAGGGCTGTTCT
The DNA here is from genome assembly GCF_964261635.1 of Lissotriton helveticus. Lineage (NCBI taxonomy): Eukaryota > Metazoa > Chordata > Amphibia > Caudata > Salamandridae > Lissotriton > Lissotriton helveticus. The sequence continues at coordinate 1,462,997,438 of NC_136061.1, read as the reverse complement.
TTCACAGATTAATGAGGAGCGCCTAGACCAACCTGTTGCCTTCATCAGTAGGAGGTTACTTCCACGGGAACAGAGGTGGAGTGAAATTGAGCTGGAAGCATTTACTGTGGTCTGGGCACTGAAGAAGTTGAGACCATACCTGTTTGGGACTCACTTTCGGGTTCAGACAGACCAGAGGTCCCTCAGATGTTTGATGCAGATGAGGGGTGAGAACCCAAAGCTGTTGAGTTAGTCCATTTCCCTACAGGGGAATGAACTTTATGGTGGAACACCGCCCTGGTACAGAACACGCCAATGCTGATGGTCTGTCCAGATTTTTCCGCCTTAGTGAAGAGAACTCCCAAGGGGAAGGGTAGTTCTCCCCACATTTCAGCTGGGGTGGACGCCTGTTAGACCTGGTATCATTGGCGTGAGTCTCCCTTCCATTTTTCTACTGAGTGCCTTGATCTTTTTTGCTGGTTAGATGCTTTGGGCACTGTTCCACTGCTGTTCAGTGCCACAGTGCAAGCGCTCCCTATGTTGATTTGATGTATTGATTAGTGTCTCCATGATTGGGTTATTTGATTTACTTGTCAGACCCTAGTACAGTGCAGCATGTGTGCCCAGGGCTGGTAAATCAAATACTGCTGGTGGGCTTGCAGCACTGGTTGAGCCACCCACAGATGCAGCTTGTAAAGTTTGTCTCAGACCTGCCATTTCACAGCCTGTGTGCAGTCTAGTGCTGCCATGTTGACTTGGTGAGTGCACCCACTTGCCAGTCTCTAAACCTTCCCTTTCCTTCATATCAGACATCCCTAAGGTAGGCCCAACGGCAGGGTGTATTGTAAGTATCAGGTAGGACATTCCCTGGTGTGTGCGGCATGTCCTAATAGTGAGTTGCAGCCATTTTTGTTTTTCACTATTGCAAGACTACCTTCCCCATAGGCCAGAATGGGCAGTTTGGTTATAACATCTTATAATCCTAACTGACTCAGGGAACATGGTAGAAATCGAATTTAGTATGCCTGAACTCAGTATGATAAAATACATATTTTAGTACAGTTGGTTTTAACATTCTGTGTTTAAAAATACCACTTTTAGAAAGTAGGTATTTTCTTGCCTAACTATCCAAACCTGCCTCTGCTAGGTTGTGTATTCCTTGTCTGGAGTTTGAGTGACAGGGGCATTTCAGGAAACAGGGTGAGTCAGCACAGGGCTGAATAGAGAGATCTGCATGTAGATGGGTGGGAGGAGTTGCACCTGGGACCTGACTAGGGCTCTGCCTTCCCTCCACAATGCTGGCTCCACCTCCTGTAGTGTGTCTGATGTCCCTGGCCTACACTATGAAAGGAAAGAAGGAGTTGTGTCAACAAAGTGCTCCAGGACTGACCAGAACTGGTTTGGAATAGGTACAAGCCCTTCTGCCTTCAGGGGACAAAGGATTTTACAGTATAAATATGGGGACCTAGACCCAAAGACATTGGATCCCTTCTGGAACAACAAGACAACCCTTTGCCAAGGAGAAGAACCAAGGAAGCTGCAGGAGTTTGGACTGCGCCCTTGCCAGTGTGCTGTGTTGCTGGGTTGGCGTGCAGTGGTTTCTTTATTGCCAAGGAAAGGAGAGAGAAGGAACTTTCAAAGAACTTTCATTATCTTGCAGAATGTTACTTCAAAGGTTTGAACTTGTGCTTGCCTCCTGCTGAAGTCTCAGGGACAAAAGAGTTCACCACCAGCTCCCCTCTGAATTTCCTTGCTGGGAATTTTGCCTGCAGAAGCCTTCGTGTCGCGGGGAGCTGGAAGCGCAACGCATTGAGAAGAAGCATGTCACAGTCGCAGCTGTTGCCATCGCATCGCCGGAGAAGCCTGTTGCCGCCGCAGCAGTCGCCGCCGCATCATCAGAGAAGCGTGCCTTCGTCAAAGCTGTTACCCGACGCTTCACCGGAGAAGCGTATTGCTGCCGGAAGGTCACCGTCGCATCCACGGAGAAGCGTGTCACAGGGCCTGTCGTGGCTCCAAAGCGACAGAGTTCACCGCACGGACGCCGGGCGTTCACGCATTGTCTTCACGTCATCGCATCAAGGACGCCATCTTATCGCATTGCACCGGATTGTCGCATCACATCGAGGCGCCATCTTGCCGCATCCTAACCGGGCACCAGTACAAGAATCTATGCATCACCTCCTCTCCGGTAAGGACCAAGACGCATCCCCTGCTCTCTGCAAGCATGTTGGCACGATGCATCGTTTCCCCAGAAGAAAGGAACCAACGCATCTCCCACTTGCAAGCCTTTTGTTTGTTTTGCGTTAAGCATCCAGGTACTTTTGTGAGAACTGTGTCACATTTATCATCAACTTGAACTAAGCTAATTCTACCATCTTTAAGTCTATTTTGAGGACAGTATTGTGGATTTTTGTCATTTGTGATCTTGTTTTAAGTCCATATAAAGAATACTTATTTTTATAAAACCTGTGTGGTGTCCATCTGTAGTGTTTTCTCTGTATTACTGTATGTCTTCACAAATGCTTAACTCACTGCCTCTGAGATAAGATTGTGTGCTCGTGCCAAGCTACCAAGGGGGTGAGCAGGGGTTATCCAGTAGTGTAATCCCCTTTTCCTGACTTAGAAACAAGGGTCCCTATTTGGTCAAAGGTGTATCCCATTGCCAACTAGAGACCCCCAGTTCCAACACTATCCAGAACATATTATACGCAAGGTTTTTTAGAACGTTTTCTACCCACAAAGAATTCATTCACTCAGATAGAGATTGTCAGTGGCTTTTTCTACAGTCAGACTCTGGTACTGATGGTACAAGCATCCCCTGGGTGTTTTTGTGTTGTTCTGACATCTGGCTAAGGTCCTGAGGAAGGTGGTGCCACCATTCTTTATGCCACTGAAATGCACGTCGACCAATGCTGTTCAGATCCTGCTACACGCAGTCACCCTAATTGGTCGTGGAGATTGTGCAATCTTTTGTCTCCCACTGTCCAGATATATGTATTTGTGAATGTTGAATGAGTGTGTATGAGGTTGAATGTTGGTGATTTAGTACGCATGACTTTTTAGTTTTGTTTTTTCACTCGGGGACACTAATCCAAGAATGTTTTCTTTTTAAATGTTATGTAATAACTTTGTGCATCTGTATGTACATGTTTACAATAATGGTTTTACTTTAATAAAAGAAAAATAAGTAAAAAGATTGTGGTACACAACAAAGAAGCCAAATAAATAATGTTTAAATTTAAAAGCTATTCTTTTGAATTTTGTTGTTGTCATGATATAGTTGGTTAGCCCATACTGAATTTAATATCAGATTGTTGTAAGAAATGTAGGTCACGAGGGAGTTTTTCTAGATTATACATTTGCCTTACCTTCTTCTCCCTGACCTCAAATCATTTTGTGTAGAGGGGGTCCCCAACGTTTGCTTAAGCATCCCATCGATGACATCAGGTAACTATGGTATGTCACCAGGGCCTAGGTTAACAGGTTATGATATCTCCAGCTACACACATGAGGATGGATTTGGGACAAGGTCACACATGCAGTTTGAACAGACTGTGGTTCTGAGACTATTAATGTGACTGTTCACTGGTCATGTAGCAATTATGCTGGTGCTCATGCCAATGTTGGAGGCAATGTAGTCATCCTTGTACGTATTGTGATTTGTGCAATTGTGTAATGTGTTGTGTTAGGATCTGTTTGTCCAGTGTGTTTATGCAATTGCAATAAACCTATTTCTACTATTATTTCAGCATCAACCCAGGGCAGTGGAAGAGACATGGGGAAGGAGCTGGCGACAGTGGTTCTCGTCAAGGCAGTGACACAGATGGAACCAGTGGACCAGAGGTTGAGAGGAGTGCCATGGAGCAGCCAGTTGACACATCAGAGTCATCAGAGTCAAGATCCAGTGGGCACTACCAGGTGGTGGTGGACCCCCTGGACCTGCGACCACAATATCCATGCCTGCCACCCATATTCCATCTTCACCCTCCCTGCTGCTCCCAGCCAAGTTATCCTGGCCCGCTCCCCTAAGAGGAGAGGCTTCTCGTTTGCTTCAGGCACCTCACCCCCTGCCCCTGTTTCGTCTGCTCCCTTGAGTGTGGAGGCAATTGACATCCTGAGACAGCTCTCTGTGGGTTAGACTGCAGTGCTGAATGTGTTCTAGGTGTAAAGCCCCCAGCTAACACAGATGGTGTTGTTTATGGAAGGCTGATATTTCTGCCCAATTGAGATCTTTTCAAGCTCTGGCTTCTACACTCGCAGCAGCCTTCCAACAATTCCACCTTTCCACCCCACCTCCTGCTTCTTCCTAATCCACAATCCCTTTTCCCATACCTGTCCCAAACACATGCACATATCAGAACGTATCCACCTCAACATCCCCACGCAGCACAGGCAAACAGAAACATATGAAAAAAGAAAAGCAGTCAGCTATTCAACAGGCACTCGCCCCATTCACCACTGCATTCAATGACATACAACAGGACACCACACCCACTGCAACACAGACTTCCACTACACACATACATCCAGACACCACATCACCATAAAGGGAGAATGGGCTTTAACTAGTCTTTTTGCAGTTACCTCTACAGCAGTGTTAGGTGGTACTGCTGCAGAGTTCAATTTATGTCTCACCCTGAGGGCATAAATGGAGAGTCAGATGGGACTCACCTCTGTACCTGTTTTTTCGACCTGCTAAAAACTCACACTACTCGCTCTTTCCACTGCCCCTTCAGGCCTACCTCATGTCCTGCTTTTCATGATATGTATATTGGCTTGACGTTAAATGATTATTTAAAAAGTTTGCTCACCCCCCATTCATACTGGCCAAGCTACACCATTGCTTTATAATGGCGGGGTATTGATTTGCTAAGGATTTATGTACACGGGTTGGTGTGAGACATACCGTTGGTTGAGTCCACAACAATGTTGATTTTGGGCATCATCGAGCAGGTACAGCAGCGGCAGGACGTGTGTGATCCGTTCCATGGTGGCACAGGACGTGAGGAGCTGTGTACTCTTGAGCTTCAAACTTCTATACCTTCATTTCCACCACCTCAGATGAGATGGTTAGACCATCATGATTGACTCAATGGAAAGGCACACTGTAAGTGGGCAGGCAATTCGTAAGGCGGTCCAATCTCTACTTCACTCCATTGGTTGTTTCCGATGCCACCACTATCGAAATTTCCTGTCGGAGGGACTGTGGCAGTCGGACTTCTGTTTATACACATGCATTGTAATTCGGTGGTCCGACCGACTGCTTCCAACGATAGCACAGCAGTCTACATCCTGACCAGCATCATAATAATTTCCTTTGTGAGATAACGTGAGCTGTGAGAGAGACTGTGCACATTGAGAGAGTATCAGGGTAGTCTATAACTGAGCCTAACCACTCTTAACATTCATTTTATTGTGGGAACTAAATTGTATGTTGTTCGTGTTGCATTATAGTATTTTATTCTAGTGTGCCATAAAGTACTTTGCTTCCTAAAATGACTGTGATGGACAGTTATATATTATGCTAATGTGTGTTAGTTGAGTACTGAGCTTGAGCAACCCCACACTACTTCCCTGAAAAGCTAGTTACTGCTCACCATCACTACCACTGCGAGTCATGAAAAGAAGGTGTTGTACTTTGCACAATTTGCAGAGCAATAGGATATACCCCGGGTCATAGGAGGCAAACAACATCTACCCAAAATGTTGAGGTCCAGTAACAATGGTTTGCCTCATGACCTCCCGAACATAGTCTGACTTACGTAGACACATTATGGTTTCCTCCAAAACAGAAAGCACCCCCTAACCAGGTGTCCCAGCACCTTTCTGCTTATTCAGAGCACATAGCACAAGTTTATGACTTCACCCTTAATTCCATATATTGTAATGGAATATTATCATAGTTCAAGAGCAATTCACAGATGGGTCCTAAGTACTGGTATATGTTAGTTTGCATTACTTTATCACAAAAATAAATGCAAAATAATTTATGGATAAACTACAATAATACTCTGAGACCAAAACACTGGTCATCGCAGAGTACATTCATAGGTACAAAGATTTATGTATCTGAAGCCAGTGTGTGTATGCTACATCTCTATATTTAGTTTACCTGTGGGAAGTCCCATGCAATTGGGGTGCAATCAATATACGTCCTCTGTTTGCTAGTTGGGCAGAGAAGATCTTGCAGTGGAATAAAACTGCCCATAACAATATTAATAACTGAAACAGATAACGATTCTACCCTTGCTCTTTTAACTATAATATTAATCCAACAAGTTCAGAGCAATTTAAGGCCATCAGTTAACGTATTGTGAAGGTAGGTGTTGCTTGCCTATATGCCCCTGTGCCTCCTTCTGGCAGCCCTAACTTTTACGCAGCAGCACTTAACGGATTGCCGTTTATAAGCCTTTATTTATAATAGTAAATTGAAACTACTTGTTTCCTATATAAAATGCTATTAGCATAAACCGCCTAAACTACAGGTATGTTGACAAGAGTCAAGTTTATAAAAGATGAAGTGGGAGGGAGGCGATTTTGTAATGGGTTCACAAATGCATGCAAAGTAGAAAGATTGTAGAAAAATGCTTGTTGCTGCTTAAGATGCTGAACTTGCAAATTTTTGCAATTAGTACAGAGGCTAGTGCTCCCTTTCTCCAGCCACGCTCTTTCAAAGAGAGACCGGTAATTTAAAAGCATTGTGATGGTGTAAATGCTTCATCATTAGGGCTACTCTTTCAATGTAACAGAACAAATAAAAAGCGATGGGTTAAATCTTGCACTTGCAATATACCAAATTGAGTCCATTTGAAACTGTTCTGTATTCAGCTATCAACTGTATACATGTTTTACTTCTCTCCTTCTTTCTTTTATCCTTTCCTAAGTTCTTTCACTACTTTTCCATCCCTTCTTTCTTTCCATCCTTCTTTTTCTTGTTTCCTTATTTCTTTCCTTTTCTTCTTTTCTCTTTTTTTTCTTGCCTTCTCTCATTCTTGCCTTCTTACGTTTTTTATTCTTTCTTTCTTTCTTCCTTTCTTTCTTTCTTTCTTTCTTTCTTTCTTTCTTTCTTTCTTTCTTTCTTATCTCATTCCTTCTTTGCCTCTATTTTTTAATATGTCCTTTCTTTTCTTTGTCTTGACTCCTTTCAGTACCTTTCTTCTCGTGTCCCTACTTTTTCTTTCTTTCTCTTATCTTCTCTCATTCTTTCTAGTTCCTTCTTTCTTGTATTCTCTCTTTCTTGCCTTCCCTGTTTTTATCCTTCTCTATTTTTCTTTCTTTCTTTCTTTCTTTCTTTCTTTCTTTCTTTCTTTCTTTCTTAAGGCTTGCAGCCAATGCCAAATTTATTGACTTTTTAAGTGGTGCCCTTCAGTGCCAGGGGATACTACGGTATTATATGTATTTTTTCCCTGTAACACATTATTTTTTTAGATTGTTGAGAGCCTGGTGTATTGTCAATCAAAAAAGGTAAGCAAAAACAAGACCAAAAAAAAAGGATTACCAGAAGTCTGGCATCCAATGCCAGACCATGTGGATTTTCCAAAGTTGGTTTCTTGTGGGGTCAAGACTAATTTGCATTTGGTTGATCCCTGAACGACGGCAGGTAATGCTGTCCCTAATATTGAGCAGTGGCTGAGATTATTTCAATCAGTTCATCCAATAACTTTGTTGCTGTCTCTTCATAACAAAGCGATTCAAAAGGGGATGATGGACCGAGCGCTTGAGCAAATCAAACACTCACCCCCAGTCAACTAATCTGGGTTTAATCCATCACCATTCTTTAGCTCACTCCGCCACCCCAGTTCAGACATGGCCATATGCAAATCAGTCTGACCCTGTGCCTCATGGGAACAGTCCTGCCCGGACTGCCAAGCCATGCCTTCACTGGACCGGAAACAAGCTTCCGAGGACCGGTTTCTGGCATTACAGCCGTCTTCAGCCCGGCTTGCTTGAATCCAGTGGCAGAGTGAGCAAGGGACTCACGTCTGAGCATACCCTGCCACCTTAGGGCGAATAAAGCGATACAAAAGGGGATGATGGACATACCAATCTCCACCATGATCTGTCAAACATTAGTTGGTGAAGGCTGTTGACACAGAAGCTCACTGCGTTTACACATGCAGCCCAAAAAAAACCTGAAATTCTGAAATGTCTTGGTCTTGCGAGTCATATGTTAGAATATCACTAACATAACCAACTGTTCATAAACCTTTAATTAATAAACCTTGCTGTATAAGATGCAAACACATAATGATCTCTGGTGCAACTCAGAACTGCCCCCAAAAGTATATGTTTATTTTATGCACTTTTAATGCAATTCTGTAAAAAATTTTAACCCAGCATATAACTTCCATTAGTGAAAGCAGTTGTTGTGAAAATAGAATCGAAGACGATGATAGTAAGCAAGAGGCGACCTATCATCAAATTTGGAATTTTCCAGGTGGAACTATTTGCTCTTGGTCTTCCTACCCATCAGTGGTAGTAAAATGTGGAGCATTTTCAATTTAGGGCCACGCCAGCTGAGGCCTCTGCATCACGGTGGCCATCCTTACCATTGCAAAGAGCCAGTATGGGGGTGGAAGGCTATAGTTGGCAGTTTTTCTCCTAATGCATGTGTTCGATGATGTAGTTGGAATAATAAATGTAGTGTGAAATTGGGAGTCAGTGCCCATGTCTCTTTAACAGTCTATGGGTGCACCCCAGCACCTTGGAGCCACAAAAATAACCTTTTTTTTATTTATTTTTTAAGTTTGAATTTTATTAAGGAATGAAATAGAAAAGCAGTACAGGAAGAAACAATCATAAGTTATAAAAAACACAACTTTTCTCTTACATTACAGTGGAATTATTCATGAAAATAAAAAGAACAATATGTATTGAAGAAATGCAAGAATATTGAGGAGAAGGGAAAATCATTAAAAGTATAAATCTTAGAAATAACAATAAGAAAACATAGTGTGTATCAATAAACTCATATATATTAAGACAAAACATTCATGGTGGTTTTTGAACTTCGACATTGCGTAATGGAGAAATGGGAGGTGGTCTGGAGATCTGGGATAGGTATTCGGTAAGGGGGATCCATAGTAGGTCACGTTTAATTGCTAGGGAAATAGGGGATACAAAATTTGTGTCAAGACGATGGTTAAAACACACTGCGTTCCACCATGCAGTGAAGGAAACATCATTAGCCCGTTTCCAATGTGATGTAATATGATGAAAGGCTATGGCAATCAGGAGGTCCAGTAGTTTGAGTTTGAGGTGGGATCCAGAAAGATCAGGGGAAAGGGAACCTAGAAAAATATGAAGGATGGAAAAGGGATGAGTGATGTTGAAAATTTTTTGGATTTGGGACCAAACTAAATGCCAGAAATGGAGAGTGGGAGGGCATTCAAAGAGCATGTGTTTCAAATCAGCTATAGGACAAGAACAGGACCAACAGGTGGAAGGAGTGTCTGATGAGAAAGATGATAGAATAAAGGGAGTATATAATGTACGATTATAAATAAAAAAATAAGGTTTGGGTAGTATTGGCAGCTCTAGATGTTTTGTGAATTTTAGACCAAATTTTATCCCAAAAAGTAGGGAGCCAGTTTTGAGACAAGTCTTCTTCCCAAGCCAACTCAACCTTAGTTTTAGAGCGTGCAGTCGATGATTGTAGAGTTTTATATAGAAAAGAAGCAGAGGGGGATTGGTCAAGGGCATTAGAGATGGAAAGATGAGGTATAGGAATAGAATTGGTATTGGGAAGATCGGAGAGATATTGGAGAAGGGATGGGATCAGCGATAAATATTGTTTACGAGAAGAGGAAGGTAGTGAAAATTGTTCTTGAAGAAGGTGGAAGGGGAGAGGATCAGCACCAGAAAAAAGTTGAGAAATCCATTTTAAACCACGAGAGTGCCAAGATTTCCAATAGAGAGAGCGATTGCGAATTTGAAAATGCTTATTATGCCAAATAGGTTGAGTGTGAATAGAAGAAGTAGAAGGATAAGAGGATAATAAGTAAGGCTGAAGAAGGGAGCGAGTGCGAGAAATTATAGGAGATCGAAGAGAGGCGACATTAGAGGAAAAGGAAAGAACTTCACTGAAGTCATAGGGATGAAGGAAGGATGATTCTAGCGTGAGCCAAAGTGGAGGATAATACGGAAGATCTGAAGAGAGCCAGCGTAAAGCTTGTTTTAAAGAAAAGGCAATATGATATGCTTTAAAATTGGGGAATTTGACCCCGCCCATAGATTTATCCCTCTTCAAAACAGAAAGAGCTATTCGAGATCTTTTTCCTTTCCATAAAAATTTCAGCAAAATAGAATCTATTAACTTGAAGTAATGATTTGGGATGTGAATAGGAGTCATAGAAATGGTGTAGAGAACCAAAGGCGCTAGCATCATTTTTATGGAGTCCAATCGTCCCCACCAAGAAAGAAAGAGAGGATTCCAACGTGTGGTAGAAGTCGTGATCTTAGTAGAGAGAGATTCAAAATTAAATTTGAGGGTATCAGAAAGGCGAGGGGCGAACCAGACACCCAAATATTTAATCTTAGAGGGTTGCCAGGAGAAGCCAGAGGTGTCAAATAGATGTTTGTGGCATAATGGGTTCAGGGGGAGTATTTCACATTTGTCCGTATTAAGTTTATATCCAGATACGATAGAGAAAGCAGAGACTTGATTAAGGAAGGAAGGTAGAGTTGTTTGAGGGTCGGAGCAGTAAAATAAAATATCATCCGCGTAGACCGATAACTTAACCTGTTGGTGGGAGCCATATTGAAAACCAGAAATGTGCTCATCTCGTCTAATTTTAGTTAAGAAGGGCTCTAAAGCTAGGATAAATAGAAGAGGAGATAGAGGACATCCTTGACGGACTCCTCTGCGAAGAGGAAAATAATCAGAAGTGATACCGTTGGCAAAGATGGAGGCGTGGGGACTGGAATAAAGTAAAGAAATAAGAGAAATAAATTTAGATGGAAAACCAAACCAACGAAGAGCTTGAAACGTAAAATCCCACCCTATTCTATCAAAGGCCTTTTCGGCATCGAGAGAAATGGCAGCTAGAGGAGATGGAAGAGAGGTCGCTTTACTTAAAATGTTAAAGAAAACACGAGAATTATCGGACGACAAGCGACCTTTAACGAATCCGGATTGCTCCGGGCCGATAAGTTCTGGTAGTAGAGGGTCAAGTCTAAGGGCTATAATTTTGGCGAAAATTTTATAATCAGTGTTTACCAGAGAAATTGGGCGATAATTTTTACATAACGTATGATCTTTATCTGGCTTGGGTATGAGACAAATTAATGCTTCCTGAAAAGATCCCTGAGAAGATCCAGATTGAACAAAGGACTGAAATAATAGTAAAAGCTTAGGGAGGAGAAGGGAGGAGAAGTGATTGTAAAACTCAATAGTAAAACCGTCCGGTCCTGGGGCTTTGCCTCTACGGAGGATCGAAACCGCATGTGAAATTTCAGAGGGGGAAATGTCCAAATCCAAGGATTGAAAATCTACATGAGAAGATTGAGGGGAAGGGATATCTTGGAAATATGATAAAAGGTCATCAGGATCAGGGCTAGACTCAGGAGTGTATAAAGTTTGGTAAAATGAGACAAACTGAGCTAATATATCTTTGTCTTTGAACAGAGAAACACCGGCAGAATCTAGCAAGGACTCAATCTTTGTTCTTTCTTTGCGTATTTTTAGGTAGTTAGCTAGAAGTTTGCCCATTTTGTTTTGACCTCCATAATAGCGGGAGTTACATTTAAGAAGAGAGTTGGAAGCTGCGTTAGTAGTAAACCTATTAAATTAAATTTTGGCAGAGAGAAGTTCACGAAGTGAAGATTCAGAGGTAGATTTATAATATGTATATTCTAGTTGCTTTATTTTATCCAAAATTTGAGTTGACTTAAGAATCGACTGTTTTTTCTTTTGAGAGACAAAATTAATGATAAATCCTCTAGCAGCTGCTTTAAAAGAGTCCCAAACAGTGACAAAGGAAGACTCAGGGAGGTGGTTTAGTGTAAAAAATTCAGAGGCAAACTCTATAAATTTAGTGGTGAAAATGGGGTCCAAAAGTAGAGAATTATTAAATCTCCAACGTCCCGAAGTAGGGGAGAAGGGAATAAGGTCAATATCGACAAAAACGGGGGCATGGTCTGAGATTAGAATGGAACCTATTTCTGAATGGGTGACTAGTTGTGCTAGGGATTTACTGAGAAATAAATAATCTATACGAGATTGAGAATGATGGGTGGGGGAATAAAACGTGTATTCTTTAAGGTCAGGATTACATAATCTCCAAATGTCAACTAGAGCATAGTTTTGAATCGAGGTAATAAATTGGGAATGCATCTTGGAAGGGATAAATTTAACTTTGGAATTCCTATCAAGAAAAGGGTCTAGGACTTGGTTGCAATCACCACCAAAAATAACATATTGTTCATTAAGAGTAACTAATTTATCAGAAATAGCAGGCCAAAACAACTTATCAACACCTGTAGGAGCGTAAACATTAAAGATAACAATAGGTATTTTATCAATAAGGAGCTTAGTAATAACCCAACGGCCACTATCATCATTTTCTTGAGTTACAACAGAAACATTTAACTTCTTATGACATAAAATAACAGTACCATTTTTTTTACCTAAAGCAGGAGAGTGAAAAACATGTCCTACCCAGCAACGTTTAAGTTTAGTAGCTTCTGTGTCCGAAAGGTGGGATTCTTGTATTAGAGCTACATCGGCCTTAAGGCGTGCCAAGTGGGATAGGACGCGTTGACGCTTAATGGGGTTATTTAACCCTTTAACATTCCATGTAACTACTCGGAATTCGTAAGCTTAGTAAAATGATATGAGGTAAGATATATTAAGAGATAAGCGAGAAATTGAAGAGAAGTGCAAGAAAAATGCGAGAAACATGAAATGCAAGAGACAAGGAGCAAAAGAGAATAGAGATAATAAAGTAAAGGAATAGAAGAGAAAGAATTGAGTAAAGGAAGAGAAAAGAGAAGTAAATAGAAAAGATAGAGCGATGAGGACAGAAAGAAGTAACATCGTAACTAACAACGAAGAAATCAAGAGAATTGAGGGATGACGACGCCAGAAGAGGACGACATCAACAACGGAGACTCACATCGTCGAACACCGTAGGAACCAGCGAAGGAACAAATGAATGGAAATATGGATACACCGGGATGGAGAGACACAAGGGTGGGATCTGTGGAAAGATAAAAATTGGAAAAAAAAAACATTAGAAATACATACGAAGAATAAGAGAGGAAGAGAGTGCCAGAATAATTGTACAACGGGTGTAGGATATAGAAATATAGGAGGTATTCAGTGAAAAACAAGCATTAGAAACAAGTGACGGCAGGGGACATAGAGGGAGACAAATCGAGAGAGCAAGATAAAACAAAGATGGTTAAACAGGTCTTGCAGTGTCCATGTTAACAGTTTCATGACGACGAAGGAACTCTTCCAGGACGAGTGGGTCTTCAAAAGTAGTTGTTTTTTCTTTGTAGGTCACCTTGAAGAGGCATGGATGTAGCAGTCCATAACGAGCGCCAAGAGTTCTCAAACGTGGTCTTAAATCAAGGAACTGCTTTCGGCGATCAGCTGTGACTTTAGCAACGTCCTGAGAGAGGTATAGCCTGTGACCTTCCCATACAATTTGTTTTTTAGTCTTTGCTGCTGATAATACTTGAAGAAGATCAGTATACTGGAGGAACAGCATGATGACTCCTCTGGGCTTGGTGGAGACTTTAGGACCAAGTCGGTGCGCACGTTGAATATTAAGAGAGGTGGGAGAAGGAAGATCCAAAATTTTTGGCAAAAATGTTTGGAAGAAGGCTGTCGGATTGGATCCTTCTGTAAGTTCTGGAAGATTATAAAGGCGAAGGTTATTCCTTCTGTTGCGATTTTCCAACTCCTCCGACTGTCGCTTCAAGAGAGAGATATCCTTTTCCAAGAGTGTAATTTTTGCGCAGGTAGTGTGAAGAGTTTCTGTAGATTGTTCCACCAATAAAACCCTCGATTCCAGAGTAGACCATTTGTCGTGAAGGAATTGTAAAGTTTTAGTCGTCTCAGCCATGAAGGGTTTGAGTGCACGAAGCTCCTCCAGAATAAGATCCATTGACGCAGAATGCGCTGAGGAATCTGGAGATGGAGGGGCTGTTTTCAGACGCTTTATTGAGGCAGGTTGAAGCATCTTACTAGTTGTAGTAGTTTTAGGAATTGCGCCGTGAGCAGTGTTTGGTTTGATGGGAGCAGAGTCATCCATAACTTGAGGCGCAGAGTCAGAGTCTGAGGAAAGCTGTGGTTTAGCTTTGGAGGCTGTAAGCTTGAGGTTGCGAAGCTTCCCCATAAATAACGGGAAAAAGAAGTGTAATGATACCACAACTTATCAAGGAATGCAGAGATTGAGCACAATGTTCGTCAACAAAATATATACTGTCTCCTCAGGGAAATCAGGAAGATTGTGGAGAGAGAATATCACCTCATGTCAGGGAGAAAAACAAACTGAAGCGCTGGCATAACCTAAGAGTCAATGTGGAGCAGCGTGACAGAACGTTGTAGAAAGTATGATAACATACATGAGTAAACAGCGTTTAGTTAGGATATAAGAAAATACATCGTTGCTTCCTGTCACTGAGTCAATAGATACACTTTACAAATGAAGCGGTAAAGTGATGGAGAGGAGACAGTAAAATCAAGAGTTCGGTGTGTGAAACAACCGCATTACGTATATTGCAGTGGAAAAGCGGCGTTTGAGGAAAGGGAACGTTGCGCGCCGAGACTGGCGAAAATGGCGGCCGCTGAAGAGCGAAGCGCGTCAGTGGTGATAAAATCTGACACCGCCGGTTCCGAGGAGAGCAGTTTAGTTCCCCCTGCTCACCTCATGTTCCGGCGGCGGAATCTGGCGACAGCGCTCGCATTTGCTTGAAGAATGCGGAGAAAATCGCCGGTTCCGGTGGACGGCTGACGGAGCTCCGAGGTCAAGCCGCCATCTTGTACGGCGTTCAAGCCACGCCCCCCACAAAAATAAACTTTTCATAGAAGTATGTTACCTTTTCGTAGCACTGTGCTAACTCTCTCACACATGGTGGTGGACCTGACTCAGCAGACGGGATTGCAGATCTGTCAGTTTTTGGTCAAGTTACGAAGCAGTATCCACAACTGGTCAACAGTCATATATGGGGAACTCTATTTCACAGTTACGCCTCCTGAGTCATGTATAGAGGAACTGCTTGATGGCGGATTCTTCACTCCCGGCATCATTTACAACAGCCGCCATCTCCTGTCATCGTAATTTGAGACCCATGCACCTATTCGTTTTTTCATGTATTCGTTCATGTCTGCACCAATCACATTCTCCACTAAAAACACATACATATACAAAAGTAAAACTACAGGAAAGTAATCTCATAGTGGCCAATCCTACTGTAGGTATTACAATCAGAAAGGTTAGAAAAGCTTAACACGAATATCACCATACAAAGAAATATTGAGATCACAGTTCCCCAGAGACCAAATATATCTGATGCAAAACTGTCACGGAGACTGGTAGGAGAACCCTTAAATTATTTACAGCCTATCTAATCTTAATCACAATTTCTGGTCAAATTCAATATTAATTATATAAGCACCAGGACTTCGGAATGGATGTAAATTAACAGGTCATCACATTTCTGTTGACTATTTGTCATAGGTATTAGCAATTTTCTTGGGGCAGCTTGCTATATTTGACTAATTTCCGACGGTTAATGAAACTGGCGTGTGTGCGTACGTATGCGTGTGCGTGGGAAGTCCAATTTGTGCACGATCGGTCATTGCAAAGGTCGTTGAAAAATTGCCTTGCACTGTTGCACATCGGTTTAACCTGATCCCATGATGGTGTTTCCATATAAAGGGAAGTGGAAAAGCACAGAGCTTTACAGCAATTGTAAAACGATAATAAAGCGAGCAACTAGTGTTTAGTCAGCCGCGCAGGGAGGTGTTACCGTGATGCATCGATCTGAAAAATATGAAAAGTGCCTTAGTCACAATATAAGCGCGCCACTGTTAATTTACGTGCATAGTGCCTCTTTGTGAAGAACGCAGTATAAACATTCTTCATGGGGAACAAGAATAAACACCAGCCGAGCAGGAAGACGTGAAGACAGACATAATCGAACCACATATCACCAACTAATTAGTATCCTGATACTTCAATCCTGAAATAGCATTTTAACGATTCTGAGACTAAATGGTAGCAAGTGGATTTAACCAAGATTAAGTAAGCGTGAAGTCGAAATAACAAGTGCGCGTGGCAAGAGGGAAATATCTATTTACTTTCTCTGAAAGTGACAAAAAAGCACTCAGGGGAATATGCAAAAGAAACTGACATTAGTAAACAGTTTTCATTATTTTCTCCATTGGCTGGTGAAAATGAGGAAAGAGTAGGTTACTTACCGATACTCTTCATTATGTTCTGGACAGGGAGCAACTGCTCATGCATAAGGACAGTGATGAGGAAGACGGTCGAGGAGGGAATGAAGAGTTCCTTGGTCCCAGGATACAGGACAGTGCTAGCTGTGTGATTGCTAGAAGCTGACTGAGATGATGCCTCCAGAGGGAGAGGCAGAACATGTTCTGCTATTTGTTCTTGCTTCATTGGTAGACAGGTTACAGAAGGCATCTACCTACAACAGAATGTCCTCACTGACCACCGGGCCCACCTGCCTTTCACTGCAGCCAGTATCAACTTCATCGCCCCAGCACCTCTCATCAACCAATTATATCCTACCTGGAGACCTCAACTTTCCCCTGGACAACCCCAATGACCAAAACACTGTCCTTTCTGGAGAACCTCACCAAGGTAGGACTCAAGCAGCTAGTCACTGCCCCAAACCACGCGACAGGACACACTCTCGACACCGTCCTCTCTGCCAGTGGAAACGTCACCTACAGACACATTATCGAAGTCCTCTGGACTGACTGCCACTGCATGCACTTTGCCTTCGCCAAACCCACCGCACAACAACGCAGCCCCACCCCGGCTGCAGCTGAAACAAGGTCATCAAAGAACAGATCACCGCCTCCCTCAGTACTACCACTCTGCCTACAGCCTCCGACGCCAATACCTCAGAACGCAACCTCCATTGATGGATCTCTAATTGCTCCAACACCCTGGCTCCCCTCAAGAAGGCACCCGGCAAGCAACACTCCTAAAAAGCAAGCTGTTTCACTCCCCGCCTCCATGAGTCCAAACTCACCTGCAGATGACTAGAGAAGAAATGAAGGGACAACAAAACACCGGAAACCCACACAAGCATCAAAGCCGCATTCACAGCACATCACCTTCTCCTCAAAACCACAAAGAAAACGGCCCTCCAGGACAGAATAAATACCGACGCAAACAACAGTAAAGAACTCTTTGCCATCGTCAAGGAATTTGCCAGGCCCAAGAGTGAGACCACTGACGTCCCACCCTCCCAAGACCTCTGCAACAAACTCAGCAACTTCTTCCACCACACGATCAGGCAGATCTATGACAGCTTTGACATCTAAGACCCTCCCACTAAGCCGACACCACCACACCTAACCACACCGCACCCCAACAGATCCTGCTCAACTGGACCCCACTCACCACAGAATACACTCCTCTCAGGACCATGAACAGCATCCATTCCGGAATGTCTAATGTTCAACATTGTATTACTTGGGTCTATTGACTCCACCAGTGCAGTCCTACAAGACCTAATTCCATGGTCAAGAAACTCTCATCTTAATAGGCTTCTTTGTTGGTCGAATAACACTGGGCAGATACATATAATGTGGAGCAGAGTCTGATGGCAAATTCAGCAGTTCCGGTCTTCACTTAGGCTGCCCATCCTCCATTTTGGCATGAGGTCTAATGCAGGTATCTCACCAGAGGGCTATAAATATCTGTATAACCTTAAGGTGATATGGTACTGCAAGCAGGAGTGATTCTCTTAAGATTGAATAAGATTTCAGCACCAGCCACCCATGACGACGTTTGGTCAACCTTTCATGGTCTGCAGTCCAGCTTTGCAAAGTGGTCAACTCATTAACCAATTTCTCAAAGGTTTGCCCAGTGATTTTATAGTTCCATGGTAGCTCTCCATGTTGGGAACCCCATCCACCCCCACGGACCATGCACAAAACCTTGGCATCATACCGGACTCCTCTCTCACAATAAACCGTCAGATCAACGCCATCTCCACATCTTGCTTCCACACGCTTCACCTGTTTTGAAAAACATTCAAATGGGTCCCCACTGAATCCAGAAAAACGGTCCCCCACGCACTCATAAAGCAGCCGACTTGATTATGGCAATGCATTGTCTGCCGATGTTACCCTAAAACGTCTCAGGAAACTATAGAACATTAGGAAAACCAAAGCCCTTGACACCTCCCTCCGCAGCCATATCACTGAACACCTCCGAGTACTCCACTGGCTCTCACTCAAAAAAAGAATCAAAAAAGAATTTGTTGGTCGAATAACACTGGGCAGATACATATAATATGGAGCAGAGTCTGATGGCAAAGTCGGCAGTTCCGGTCTTCACTTAGGCAGCCCATCCTCCATTTTGGCATGAAGTCTAATGCGGGTATCTCACCAGAGGGTCAAAAATATCTGTTTAACCTTACAGTGATATGGTACTGCAAGCAGGAGTGATTCTCTTAAAATTGAATATGATTTCAGCACCAGCCACGCATGACGACGTTTGGTCAACCTTTCATTGTCTGCAGTCCAGCTTTGCAAAGTGGTCGACTTATTAACCAATTTCTCAAAGGTTTGCCAAGTGATTTTATAGTTCCATAGGCCCTAGTTCTAGCATCCTGATACTATTCTCAAGATACTTCTTGTGGGCGCCATACCCCATTGTAGATTGATCTCAGATCAGACTAGATTGGCCAAGGTGTTATCAGCCGCTGCAGGCAATTTATAACAGAGGTTTACAAATGCCGCTGGCCTGGCGAGTGACTGTTTTGCAAGTAGAAATTCTAACCCGATATGCGCCGGCAAGCCCGACCTGGGTAGCATTAAGGTTTGTTTATAGGCTCTTATCAACTACCAGAAACAACTTACAGAGGGGGATGAAGGCCATTTCAACCTGGATGAAAAACAGTTGCCTCAAACTCAACTCAGACAAGATGGAGTCCTCATCCTTGGACCTATCTCCTCAGCATGAGATGACTCCTGGTAGCCTGTGCACACGTTTCTATGTAATGGGTTTTGATGTCAAAACCAGTTTTCAACAAATGAAATAGTACAAATAATGAAGGTTGAGAAATTGGAAGTTTCAGCTAATGGATTTATAAATCAATCCAGATCAGTACAAAGTATATTCTATAGGCTGGTAGAATATACTTTGTACTGATCTGGATTGATTTATAAATCCATTTGTTGAAACTTCCAAGTTCTCAACCTTCATTATTTGTACTATTTCATTTGTTGAAAACTGGTTTTAACATCAAAACCCATTACATAGAAATATGTGCAGAGGACTTTTGTTCAATTGTACGTGTGGACTCACATCCACACAAGTGCAGGGGTTGTTTTACCTGGGTTTGTTCTCCCCTGACCTGTTTGCACCGTACACGCAACAATCACAAGTACATCTCATACACGCACTAGCCAGAGCACCATCACTTCCTGTGTATAAATCTAAACCCATCACCGACATATTGACTCCTGGTAGCCCTCCATGTTGGGAACCTCACCCACCCCCACGGACCATGAACAAAACCTTGGCATCAAACCGGACTCCTCTCTCACAATGAACCGTCAGATCAACGCTGTCTCCACATCTTGCCTCCACATGCTTCACCTGTTTTGAAAAACATTCAGATGGGTCCCCACTGAATCCAGAAAAATGGTCACCCACGCACTCATCAGCAGCAGACTTGATTATGGCAATGCACCATCTGCCAATGTCACCCTAAAACTTCTCAGGAAACTACAGAACATTAAGAAAACCAACATCCTTGACACCTCCTGCCACAGCCATATCACTGAACACCTCCGAGAAAAGAATCACTTTCGAGCTACTCACACATGCCTACATAGCCCTCCACAACGAAGGCCCAGCATACCTGAACTGCCTCCTCTTATCCATATACCTAGCAGATACCTCCGCTCTGCCCGCCTGACCCTGGCCACCATCCCTCAGATCCACAAGTCTAGAATTGGAGGAAGAGCCTTCTCCTACCTTACTCCAAGACCTGGCACACCCTGCCTCTCCACCTCAGACAATTCTAGTTGCTGACCAAATTCTGGAAGGAGGTCAAGACCTTGCTTTTTGACTGAACCCCAGTAATTGGACGCTTCAGCAGCCCCCACTTTCCCCCAACACCTTGAGACCATCATCAGTAAGTAGCCGCACTTTACAAACCCTGATTGATTGATCCTCACTAGAACCAGGTTTTCTCATATTCCATCCTTTATCATATCTTTCTCTGTACTTCTCTTCCCCTACAACTCCTCACTCAGCCCTGCCTAATCCAGAACTCTTTACAACACCAGAAAAACCAGCAGAGAAGTTCCTTCTGCCCCCATACTTAGCCTTTCTTCCTCCACAAATCTTCCTTCCATCCATCCATCACTTTACTCAAATACATCCAGTTTCCCATCAAAGATAAATGCACCCCATCCTGCCAAAATAGCATGGGTCGTTTATATCCTATATTGACTTGGTTCACTGTCCCTAAGTTATGAGCCTTGCAAAATGAACCTACCTTTCTCTTATCTTTCTTGTGTGGCCTTTATATGGCCTCTAGGTTTCGTGCACCCATTCACAATATCAAAGATAGAAGGTGGATTTAAAATTTGTCTGCAATGTCCTGTCAACCCTGTATGGCCTTCAGGTCTCTCTTCATCGTTTTCAACAACTCGAGCCCTGTAAGCTGCCTTAGGTCATTTTCTCCCTTTTCAACTGTGACCATGACATGCCTAAGCCTCTCCCTCCTCACTTCCCAGAGTGTAAGTACCAGTTAAATCCACCTCATGGCTAATACCATGCTACCTCATCACCACATTACTCTACCAGTCTACCACAACTTAATCCTGATTGTTGAAAATAATATTGCTTTATTGTGTCCTCCCGTGGCCACTTGACTATGGAGGGACCACAAGTCCTAGTTACCATTGTCCTCTTAACTACTGGCCCGCTACCTGCAGGAAACACACAACACATTAGCACTGTATCTTCCCATTCTACTCTCTAGACTTAATGCACCACCACTTCCTGCAGGACCTCCACCGGCCTAGTCTCTGCAGCTTATCATACACCCTACCCCAATTAACGCTGACAGTGCTCCTCTTCAGAAGAAAGGTGTCCAAAAGTTATGTTCAAGCCAAATATCCATCCTCAAGCATTTTCACAACATCCCCAAAACTTGCCTGCCCATTGTGCACTTCAATCCTCATGAGTAAATGCCCAGCCTTGTTCTTCACTTCCAAGTAGCCGGTGCATACCCTAATGGCACAACTCTCATTCCTATCTTATCATCCTAGTGTCACCTACCTTTACATCTTTTCTCATCTGCTCTGTCTCGCTCCTTCTCTCTGCCTGACCTTCTCACCTTCATTCAACTGACTTCTTGCAAATTACCCTCCACGGCACTCATAGGACCACACATATTTTCCAACTGTCTCACTACTGCCGCGAGTGATAATCTTTTGTCCACCAATAAAATCACATAATTCACTACATCTGACCGGCTTGACAGTATTCCTGATTTCTCACCTCTTTTCCTCCCTTCTCCGATTTTGATGATTGACAATAACAATTTCTCATTGATGTAGCCAATAACCATGTCAGCATCGGAGCGAATCATTAAAAGGTCCAGCTTTAAGGAGTCCAGTACACCATATAGCAACTGTTGCCTGCGCAACCCAAATTTACAATAAAACACTTCTTACAGTTTCAGAGTCAGCCTTTATCAGAGAAACAGCATAGCTGCCTTCTATCCACCCCTAGCACTTCCTGAGATGGAAACACCAGATATGGAACAGCCTCAAACACACTTGGAAGACTGCATCAGCAAATCACATATGGCCCAAATATGTAATTCCTAAGAAACAATGCACACACTCATAAACACAAACAAGGACTCAGCAGAGGGTCTGCATTTGACCAAAGGACACAATACCGGAACAACCAGCCAGTTGCATTAATCAAATACAGCCCAAGCAATGCTTAGTAGTAAGAGTCAACCTAGACTACACACACTTAACACACCCAGCCACCTGGACCACCTCAGAACATGAACTAGAGTTGGTATTTATGGCCCCTTCTATCAGATTGGGGTCAAGCATCGAACACGTAATTTATGACCCAATGTACCAGTATTTCCTGCCCAAAGGTGGATGAGCTTCTCTTTACTGCACCTTCTGCACAGTATAAAGCATGCCATGAACTTAATGCAACTGTAAGAGATATGGATGCTATTCCCAGTCATTCCTTGCTGTTCTTTTGTTTGATAGTCAGAACTGGCTTACACCATTTGATGAGCCAGATAGGAGGTGATTACAGTGGATACCCAGACTGCAGCCTGGAGACATGAGGATCCAAATGCCCATGGCCACTTTGCATACATTTCTGGAGGAAAAGGTGCAACAGGCACCTTTCTTTACTGCAAATCTGCCGGCCCATGGCAGGCTGGATCCTTCCAATTGTGGCCATCCGAAAGGGTAAGATGCTGCAATTAGCTTTTCTTACCCAAATATTATGAACAACATAGCATGGCAAACAGAAGCTAAGCGTGGGCGTAAAATCCGTTCCGCTCGCGGATTTTGCGGATTTTCGGCAAATTCGCACTCCGCGAACTCTCGCGAATTTGCCTAAAATTCGCAAATTCTCGCGAAGCGGATTTTTTTGCTTGGTCCCACTTGCCAAATAGAATACTATAAAATTTTGCGGCGGGCAACGTTCACTTACCGTCATTCAGCGTTTGAAGAGTTGTTTTTCTCCATGTTTGCGTGTGCTGCGCCATTTTGGATCTTGCTGCGGGATCCCGCGGGAGTTTGTCGACCGCGATTACGTCATCGCGGCTTGCCACCTTGCACAGCGAAGGGTTTGGCAATGCGAG
Organism: Lissotriton helveticus; assembly: GCF_964261635.1. Taxonomy (NCBI): domain Eukaryota; kingdom Metazoa; phylum Chordata; class Amphibia; order Caudata; family Salamandridae; genus Lissotriton; species Lissotriton helveticus. Next base: position 1,462,974,380 of record NC_136061.1, on the reverse strand, counting down.
TACGTCATAAAGGCCCGTGATCACGCATCGCGGGAGTAAACACTTGCGAACACGTAGATGCGGCGGGCAGCGACAATCTCGCAATCGCGAGATTGCAAAATTTGCAATTTCGCACAAGAAATCCACCAGCAGGCAGCATAAACCTTGAAAATTATGATTTTTATCGGAATAACTCCTCAGGTTGACATTTGCCTGCACTTTTTTTTGCAAGGAGTCTATTTTGGGGGGGGTGGGAGGAAGGAAGTGCCCCACAGTCTCCAACTTCCTGTTCCTGTCCAGCAGGCTCCTCCCAGTGCTTTCTTCATGTGCTGGTCACTTTGATTTGGATCTTGACCTGGAAGGATTACTTTTTGTGGCTGCTGCAGGATATTTGGATTTGAGGCCTTTTTGACTTTATTTGGATCACTTTTGGATTAGAAATTTCACAAGTAAGTTTGTTTGGGGCATTACAGTTGCTGCAACTACAATTTTGTATTTTTTTCAGAACGTTAAATAAAATATATTGTGGGTAGCCACAGTATCCAGTAGGACCAGGGTTAGTTATGGGTGCATGATGCAACTGTTTTGTTGAATTTCAACATCATTTAGGGCATGGATAGCATTGGATTGTGGTGATATTGGTGTGTTTTTCGATTTTTTGGGGTGTTGGGGCCTTTTGCCCAGGGGTACTCACTCAGTGGTGCATGGGCCTAGTCTTTCTGTGGGGTGTCTTGAATGTAAACATCATGGAGGGCATGGATGGGTTTGGATTGTGGTGATTTTTGTGTGTTTTTCGATTTTTTGGGGTGTTGATGGGGCATGGCCATGTGGGTGGGGGCCATTTTGAGGCCTGGTCCAGGGCCATGTGGTGGGGTGAAGGGGCCATTTTGAATCCAGGCAGTGTGCTTTGTGCCAAAGGCCTGCATCCAATGTGCCTTGCTTTCATCCATTATGCCCAGGGGTACCCAGTGGTGAGTGGGCCTAGTCTTTCTGTGGGGTCTCTTTAATGTAAACATCATGGAGGGCATGGATGGCATTGGATTGAGGTGATTTTTGTATGTTTTTCGATTTTTTGGCTGTTGTTGGGGCCTTTTGCCCAGGGGTACTCAGTGGTGCATGGGCCTAGTCTTTCTGTGGGGTGTCTTGAATGTAAAGATCATGGAGGGCATGGATAGCATTGGATTGTGGTGATTTTTGTGTGTTTTTCGATTGTTTGGGGTGTTGATGGGGCATGGCCATGTGGGTGGGGGCCATTTTGAGGCCTGGTCCAGGCAGGGCCTGGCCATTTGGTGGGGGTGAAGGGGCCATTTTGAATCCAGGCATTGTCCTTTGTGCCATAGGCCTGCATCCAATGTGCCTTGCTTTCATCCATTATGCCCAGGGGTACCCAGTGGTGCATCGGCCTAGTCTTTCTGTGTGGTCTCTTTAATGTAAACATCATGGAGGGCGTGGATGGCATTGGATTGTGGTGATTTTTGTGTGTTTTTCGATTTTTTGGGGTGTTGATGGGGCATGGCCATGTGGGTGGGGGCAATTTTGAGGCCTGGTCCAGGGCCATGTGGTGGGGGTGAAGGGGCCATTTTGAATCCAGGCAGTGTGCTTTGTGCCATAGGCCTGCATCCAATGTGCCTTGCTTTCATCCATTATGCCCAGGGGTACCCAGTGGTGCATGGGCCTAGTCTTTCTGTGTGGTCTCTTTAATGTAAACATCATGGAGGCATGGATGGCATTGGATTGTGGTGATTTTTGTGTGTTTTTGGATTTATTTGGCTGTTGTTGGGGCCTTTTGCCCAGGGGTACTCACTCAGTGGTGCATGGGCCTAGTCTTTCTGTGGGGTGTCTTAAATGTAAACATCATGGAGGGCATGGATGGCATTGGATTGTGGTGATTTTTGAGTGTTTTTCGATTTTTTGGGGTGTTGGTGGGGCATGGCCATGTGGGTGGGGGCCATTTTGAGGCCTGGTCCAAGGCCATGTGGTGGGGGTGAAGAGGCCATTTTGAATCCAGGCAGTGTGCTTTGTGCCCTAGGCCTGCATCCAACGTGCCTTGCTTTCATCCATTATGCCCAAGGGGATCCAGTGGTGAATGGGCCTAGTCTTTCTGTGGGGTCTCTTTAATGTAAACATCATGGAGGGCATGGATGGCATTGAATTGAGGTGATTTTTGTGTGTTTTTCGATTTTTTGGCTGTTGTTGGGGCCTTTTGCCCAGGGGTACTCAGTGGTGCTTGGGCCTAGTCTTTCTATAGGGTGTCTTGAATGTAAAGATCATGGAGGGCATGGATGGCATTGGATTGTGGTGATTTTAGTGTGTTTTACAATTTTTTGGGGTGTTGATGGGGCATGGCCATGTGGGTGGGGGCCATTTTGAGGCCTGGTCCACACAGGGCCTGGCCATGTGGTGGGGGTGAAGGGGCCATTTTGAATCCAGGCAGTGTGCTTTGTGCCATAGGCCTGCATCCAATGTGTCTTGCTTTCATCCTTTATGCCCAGGGGTACACAGTGGTGCATGGGCCTACTCTTTCTGTGTGGTCTCTTTAATGTAAACTTCATGGAGGGCATGGATGGCATTGGATTGTGGTGATTTTTTGTGTTTTTCGATATTTCGGGGTGTTGATGGGGCATGGCCATGTGGGTGGGGGCCATTTTGAGGCCTGGTCCAGGGCCATGTGGTGGGGGTGAAGGGGCCATTTTGAATCCAGGCAGTGTGCTTTGTGCCATAGGCCTGCATCCAATGTGCCTTGCTTTCATCCATTATGCCCAGGGGTACCCAGTGGTGCATGGGCCCAGTCTTTCTGTGTGGTCTCTTTAATGTAAACATCATGGAGGGCATGGATGGCATTGGGTTGTGGTGATTTTTGTGTGTTTTTCGATTTTTTGGGGTGCTGATGGGGCATGGCCATGTGGGTGGGGGCCATTTTGAGGCCTGGTCCAGTGCCATGTGGTGGGGTGAAGTGGCCATTTTGAATCCAGGCAGTGTGCTTTGTGCCATAGGCCTGCATCCAATGTGCCTTGCTTTCATCCATTATGCCCAGGGGTACCCAGTGGTGTATGGGCCTAGTCTTTCTGTGGGGTCTCTTTAATGTAAACATCATGAAGGGCATGGATGGCATTGGATTGAGGTGATTTTTGTGTGTTTTTCGATTTTTTGGCTGTTGTTGGGGCCTTTTGCCCAGGGGTACTCAGTGGTGCATGGGCCTAGTCTTTCTGTGGGGTGTCTTGAATGTAAAGATCATGGAGGGCATGGATAGCATTGGATTGTGGTGATTTTTGTGTGTTTTTCGATTGTTTGGGGTGTTGATGGGGCATGGCCATGTGGGTGGGGGCCATTTTGAGGCCTGGTCCAGGCAGGGCCTGGCCATTTGGTGGGGGTGAAGGGGCCATTTTGAATCCAGGCATTGTCCTTTGTGCCATAGGCCTGCATCCAATGTGCCTTGCTTTCATCCATTATGCCCAGGGGTACCCAGTGGTGCATCGGCCTAGTCTTTCTGTGTGGTCTCTTTAATGTAAACATCATGGAGGGCGTGGATGGCATTGGATTGTGGTGATTTTTGTGTGTTTTTCGATTTTTTGGGGTGTTGATGGGGCATGGCCATGTGGGTGGGGGCAATTTTGAGGCCTGGTCCAGGGCCATGTGGTGGGGGTGAAGGGGCCATTTTGAATCCAGGCAGTGTGCTTTGTGCCATAGGCCTGCATCCAATGTGCCTTGCTTTCATCCATTATGCCCAGGGGTACCCAGTGGTGCATGGGCCTAGTCTTTCTGTGTGGTCTCTTTAATGTAAACATCATGGAGGCATGGATGGCATTGGATTGTGGTGATTTTTGTGTGTTTTTGGATTTATTTGGCTGTTGTTGGGGCCTTTTGCCCAGGGGTACTCACTCAGTGGTGCATGGGCCTAGTCTTTCTGTGGGGTGTCTTAAATGTAAACATCATGGAGGGCATGGATGGCATTGGATTGTGGTGATTTTTGAGTGTTTTTCGATTTTTTGGGGTGTTGGTGGGGCATGGCCATGTGGGTGGGGGCCATTTTGAGGCCTGGTCCAAGGCCATGTGGTGGGGGTGAAGAGGCCATTTTGAATCCAGGCAGTGTGCTTTGTGCCCTAGGCCTGCATCCAACGTGCCTTGCTTTCATCCATTATGCCCAAGGGGATCCAGTGGTGAATGGGCCTAGTCTTTCTGTGGGGTCTCTTTAATGTAAACATCATGGAGGGCATGGATGGCATTGAATTGAGGTGATTTTTGTGTGTTTTTCGATTTTTTGGCTGTTGTTGGGGCCTTTTGCCCAGGGGTACTCAGTGGTGCTTGGGCCTAGTCTTTCTATAGGGTGTCTTGAATGTAAAGATCATGGAGGGCATGGATGGCATTGGATTGTGGTGATTTTAGTGTGTTTTACGATTTTTTGGGGTGTTGATGGGGCATGGCCATGTGGGTGGGGGCCATTTTGAGGCCTGGTCCACACAGGGCCTGGCCATGTGGTGGGGGTGAAGGGGCCATTTTGAATCCAGGCAGTGTGCTTTGTGCCATAGGCCTGCATCCAATGTGTCTTGCTTTCATCCTTTATGCCCAGGGGTACACAGTGGTGCATGGGCCTACTCTTTCTGTGTGGTCTCTTTAATGTAAACTTCATGGAGGGCATGGATGGCATTGGATTGTGGTGATTTTTTGTGTTTTTCGATATTTCGGGGTGTTGATGGGGCATGGCCATGTGGGTGGGGGCCATTTTGAGGCCTGGTCCAGGGCCATGTGGTGGGGGTGAAGGGGCCATTTTGAATCCAGGCAGTGTGCTTTGTGCCATAGGCCTGCATCCAATGTGCCTTGCTTTCATCCATTATGCCCAGGGGTACCCAGTGGTGCATGGGCCCAGTCTTTCTGTGTGGTCTCTTTAATGTAAACATCATGGAGGGCATGGATGGCATTGGGTTGTGGTGATTTTTGTGTGTTTTTCGATTTTTTGGGGTGCTGATGGGGCATGGCCATGTGGGTGGGGGCCATTTTGAGGCCTGGTCCAGTGCCATGTGGTGGGGTGAAGTGGCCATTTTGAATCCAGGCAGTGTGCTTTGTGCCATAGGCCTGCATCCAATGTGCCTTGCTTTCATCCATTATGCCCAGGGGTACCCAGTGGTGTATGGGCCTAGTCTTTCTGTGGGGTCTCTTTAATGTAAACATCATGAAGGGCATGGATGGCATTGGATTGAGGTGATTTTTGTGTGTTTTTCGATTTTTTGGCTGTTGTTGGGGCCTTTTGCCCAGGGGTACTCAGTGGTGCATGGGCCTAGCCTTTCTGTGGGGTGTCTTGAATGTAAAGATCACGGAGGGCATGGATGGCATTGGATTGTGGTGATTTTTGTGTGTTTTTTGATTTTTTGGGGTCTTGATGGGGCATGGCCATGTGGGTGGGGGCCATTTTGAGGCCTGGTCCAGGCCGGGCCTGGCCATGTGGTGGGGGTGAAGGGGCCATTTTGAAACCAGGCAGTGTGCTTTGTGCCATAGGCCTGCATCTAATGTGCCTTGCTTTCATCCATTATGCCCAGGGTTACCCAGTGGTGCATGGGCCTAGTCTTTCTGTGTGGTCTCTTTAATGTAAACATCATGGAGGACATGGATTACATTGGATTGTGCTGATTTTTGTGTGTTTTCCGATTTTTTGAGGTGTTGATGGGGCATGGCCATGTGGGTGGGGGCCATTTTGAGGCCTGGTCCAGGCAGGGCCTGGCCATGTGGGTTGGGGTCTAGGGGCAATTTTGAAGCCAGGCAGTGTGCTTTGTTGTGTCATAGGCCTATACCCAGTCTGCCATGCTTTCATCCATTATGCCCAGGGGTACTCTGTCAGTGGTGCATTTTATTGGTCTTTCCATTTTGGGGGGTGGGTATAATAAAAATGCTTACTTGCAAACTATTAATTGAAGCACTACATATGCAACATTTATTTAACTGATGTTCCTCTGGCTTCGTTTGCTTTTGGGTGCAGAAAGACGAATCATCAGCCTCATCGTTCCTCATCAGTGCCAGGAAGAAGTCCTTCTGCGTTGTGTGCAGCACAACGTCACGTGTGGCCACAGACAACTCTGCAACTTGTGCAACTGTGGCCTGCTGTTCTGACATCTGAAGAAGATGGCCCCAAAAAAAGTTGCCCGTAGCTCCTCTAGCTAGAAAGTTGCCAGTAAGGAGCAGAAGAAGCAAGTGGCGCCACTTACCAAGGAGACTGGTGTGCCGACCGCCGCATTTTTTGGGAAAAAAAAAAGTACGCCTGCAGCAGCAGCGGGGTCTGCTGGGGACCAAGCTGGGAGCAGCACCTCCGCTCCATTGGGCTCAGTGCCACCACCACCATGCCAGCTTAGGTCCAAGCCCTTGAGTGCTGCAGAAGCAGCCAGTATAGTTGTTCAATCACCATCGACCAGTGATGTTGGCTCATCGCAAGAAAGTAGCTGCATCCCTCAATCAACACAGGTTGTTGTAACTCATCTGACGAGTGTTCAACAACCACAGCCGCAACAACAACCACATGTGCAAGTACAAGCCCAAGTACATGTGGAAGGAGAGGCGGCGCAAGGAGAGGAGCAAGCAGAGGTGCATGGAGCGGCACAAGTGCCCACAATAGTTGTTCCTCCCGAAGTAGGGGCACATCAGGAAATCGACATTCAAGCCGAGGTATCACATGAGGAAGCCACTCCTCCTGATAATTCATTATCTTCCAGATCCCCAGCAAGGAAAAGATCAAGGATGGTGTCTACTTCTTCTTCAAGCCCCCTTCCTTCTGATGATATGGATGAAACTTGGGAACCACCACGGCCGTCTGAGTGAGGCACACCATGATCTGACAAAGATAGCTAAGCGTAAAAGGAAGGTCCCCGAAAGTCTCAGAGTTATGGAGTGTGATGATGACTCTGAATAAGAAGTGGCGTATACTCCAGCTGATGAAGATTCTCACGACGACGACGCAGTCATCATACACGTCACTCCAGCCTCAGCAGGCATGCAGCAAACAGACATTTTAACCCTAGCCCGAAATGCTGCTGAGCGTGATGATGATGATGGCGATGTGGGAATGGGACCACCACGAATGCAGTTAACTAGTACACCACCACCTACAGCTTCCATATTTTCTCGCCAGAAGAGACCTCCATCCACTTCGACCTCCATTTCCTCAATTAGTGGTGCTGTAAGTGCACAACGTACTAAATTTCGGCAACACACATCCTCCAGTTCACCTGGCATTAGCAGCATTCCCAGTATCGCCTCCTCCACCCCCACAGACATTTGAAGTCCGCAGTTTGGGACTTCTTTAGTGTTAGCCCAACAAGGGAAAACATAGCCATTTGTACCATTTGTAAGGTTCGAGTTAGTCATGGTAAGCTTGGTACCAACTATAGTACCGGAGGCCAGATAGGTCATCTTGAGAGACAGCACACTGTCAAATGGCATGCGCACCTAAGGGAGATCAAGGATGCCCGAATTGCAAGTCAACAAATTGTATCCGTTGATGTTTCATCTGCTGATGACGAGGAGGAAGAAGCGTCAAACATTTCTTCAGTTACACCCAGTACCCCTGTCAGCAGCACACCCCCTGCAAGATATATGAGCCACACTAAGAGTGTGGGAGAGAGTGAGACACCAATGCGAAAAAGTTAATCATCACTGAGCGTAACTGGGTCGCAGAAGTCATCATCATCCCGTAAAATGGTCCAGCCCACCATTAGAAGCATGTTGTTTTCAGAAGCGCCATATGAACGCAACCACCCAATGGCACGTCTGTATAACACTAAGCTGGCTAAAATGCTAGCGCTGGACCTTCTCCCTTTTTCTTTTGTGGAAGGGATGGGCATTCTTGAAATGGTGGCAACGCTCTGCCCTAAATGTAAGGTTCCTAGCTGGTTCTATTTTGCCAGAGTTGCGGTTCCAGCACTACATGAAGATGTGCTGGAGGTGATTGGGGCAGCTTTGCAGAAGAGTGCTGTTCAGACTATACATCTGACAACAGACATGTGGACCAGTTGCGCAGCCACTGATTACATGTGCATCACTGCACACTGGGTCTCTTTTTCAGGGGTTAAAGCAAAGATAAACGCAGGTGTTGACTCGGACAAAGTTTATAAAGCTGCTCGGAAACACGCAACAATAGCCATGTTTGCCATGGAGAAAAGTCATACAGGAGAAAACATTTTGCATGAGTTTAACACAAAGGTCTTTGAATGGCTGTCCCCAAGAAAACGCATGATTGGTTATGTTTCCACGGATAATGGCGCCAATGTAGTTAAGGCCAAGGATATGGGTAACTATTTCAGAGTGCCGTGTCTGGCACACTGTATAAACCTGGTTGTTAAAAAATTCTTGAGCGAAGAAAGTCCAGTCTCCGAGTTACTGACCACCTGCCGAAGAATGTGCACACATTTCAACCATTCTTTCAAGGCCCGGAAGCAGCTGAGGTGCCTGCAACATGAACGTAAATTGCCAGTGAAAGCACTCATCCAGGAGGTGGCAACATGTTGGAACTCAACCTTCTACATGCTTGAGCGTCTGTATGAGCAGTATGCGGTAGTCAATCAGTATTTCTTTAAACTGGGTACACCTATGATAGACATGAGGATACGGGTGGAGCAATGGGACCTAGTTAAAAGCCTGACAGACATGCTTCGTCCTTTTGATGTCTTCACGCGTGCAGTCAGCAGGGAGGATTGTAATTTGGGAAAAGCTATCCCATTGTTGAGCATGCTAGAGCACCGACTGAAGGCGGTGTGTTCTAAGTTTGAAAAAGATGGAAAGGAAGAAGCATGTGAGTTGGCTGAGAAGTTATTACACCGCCTACTTGGCGATGATCGTCTTGAAATGATCAACACAGAACAGCATTACATTTGTGCTACTATTCTGGATCCACGGTACAAAAAGGCAGTGGCAGGCAGAGTATTCTTTCCTTTTGATGATGCAGATGTTACAAAGTACAAACATTGGCTAGCTGTGTCAGCCACTCAGTTTGAAAGAGAACGGCAGGAAATTGAAGGAAAAGGCAGTGCATCAGCATCAGCAGGCCGTCCGCAGTCAAAAAAATCCACTTCTGCATTTGTGGCTGTGGCAGAAGTGAGTGATTTTCCCTCTCAGCCGTTAACGACACCAGCAACCGTATCATCTGCACCAGACACAACAGTAATATTGTGTGAAGAAGAGGATTGGCTAACTCAGCTTGGGTTTGCTTCTGAAATGGTCCCAGAAAAAAGTAAGCAAAGTGGAGGAAGCCTGAAGAACCTTGAGTCAATGGTGCAGGCCTATCTGAATGACTCAACAGAGGTCCATCTTTCTCATGACCCATTGGCGTATTGTCATGGGAAAACAGATGTGTGGCCAGAGATCACCAACCTGGCTATAAATTACTTGTCTTGCCCACTCGCAAGCGTGTCTTCTGAACGTGTTTTCAGTGCTGCTGGTGGCATTGTAACTTCCAAAAGGACCCGCCTCTCGCCCAAAAATGTGGAGAGGTTAACAATGATCAAGATGAATCAGCACTTCATACCACCAGATTACAAAATACGAGAATACACGCAGGAAGAAGACGAGGAGGACACCAACTTAGATGAGGGAAGTTCTTCCCTGTTAACTGACCTACTCCCGTCTGAATTAGCAGAGTTTGAGGACGAGCTCTTCTTCCCTGACACCGAGCCCTGAAAATGAGTCAATGAATCACTAACTTTCTTTTTCGTCCTTATTCACTTTTATTCCTGTGTGTCTGTCTTTCTTTGTTTTGCAAAATCTATATAAAAAAAACTTTAATCACCTAATCACAAAAACAAGCCCATCAGCAGAACTGTCTTGACTTATTTGCTTATTGATTTGAAGGTGCCGCAGTATGCATTCCTCAGGTTCACAAGTTCACAAGAACACGCTCCTCTATCCTCCTCTTCCTCCAGACTCCTATTTCCCTCAAAGCAGATGGCTGGATTACGCCCAATGAAGAAAGACTCTGCAATTGTGGGGGTGTTCTACGTCTTTGCGGGTGAGTTTACGGGTCTGGGGCATTGCTGTGAAGGTCTAATACTGGATAAAAGTGGTTTGGAGAAAATCAGAGCAGAAAAATATTTTACGCTTTTGATCACTTGCCTGTCTTTGGGGTGCTGTTTGGCGGGCTTTTAGGTTGTTGTGGGTGGGTTTTGGGGTCTGCGAGCACTGCTGGCACAGTCTAATGTTGATTGCATTTGTTTTTCAGGAAATCCATTGTGGAAAAGGGGAGTTAGGGCCTAGCTGCACAGCGTATTTGGACAGAATTGAAGGTAGTAGGCCCATTTTTGCTTTTTGTCTCTTTGGGGGTGTTCTGCTTTTTTGCGGATGGCTGCAGGGGTCTGGGGCCATTGCTGGGAATGTCTAATACCGGATAAAAGTGGTTTGGACAAAATCGGAGGTGAAATTTTGTTTGCGTTTTTGCTGACTTGCTTGTCTTTGAGCTGTTGTTTGGGGGGTTTCCGGGTGTTTGTGGGTGGGTTTTGGGGTCTGGGAGCACTGCTGGGTATGGATAGTTTTGATTGCAAGAGGTTTGAAGCAAATCCATGGTGGCAAAGGGGAGTTAGGGCCTAGCTGCAGAGCACGCGTGGAGTGATTTTGGAAATTTGCCTGAAAATTTCTGTCCCCATTTTTGTAGTTTTGCTTTTTGGCTGTTTGGGGGTCTTCTACTTCTTTCCACCTGGGTTGACGGGTCTGGGGCCATTGCTGGGAAGGTCGAATACCGGATAAAAGTGGTTTGGAGAAAATCGGGGCAGAAAAAGATTTTGCGCTTTTGATCACTTGCCTGTCTTTGGGGTGCTGTTTGGCGGGCTTTTAGGTTGTTGTGGGTGGATTTTGGGGTCTGGGAGCACTGCTGGCACAGTCTAATATTGATTGCATTTGTTTTTCAGGAAATCCATGGTGGAAAAGGGGAGTTAGGGCCTAGCTGCACAGCGTATTTGGACAGAATTGAAGGTAGTAGGCCCATTTTTGCTTTTTGCCTGTTTGGGGGTGTTCTGCTTTTTTGCGGGTGGCTGCAGGGGTCTGGGGCCATTGCTTTGAAATGTCTAATATCGGATAAAAGTGGTTTGGACAAAATCGGAGGTGACATTTTTTTTGCGTTTTTGCTGACTTGCATTTCTTTGAGGTGCTGTTGGGGGGGTTCTGGGTGTTTGAGGGTGGGTTTTGGGGTCTGGGAGCACTGCTGGGTATGGATAGTTTTGATTGCAAGAGGTTTGAAGCAAATCCATGGTGGCAAAGGGGAGTTAGGGCCTAGCTGCAGAGCGCGCGTGGAGGGATTTTGGAAATTTGCCTGAAAATTTCTGTCCCATTTTTGTAGTTTTGCTTTTTGGCTGTTTGGGGGTCTTCTACTTCTTTCCGCCTGGGTTGACGGGTCTGGGGCCATTGCTGGGAAGGTCTAATACCGGATAAAAGTGGTTTGGAGAAAATCGGAGCAGAAAAAGATTTTGCGCTTTTGATCACTTGCCTGTCTTTGGGGTGCTGTTTGGCGGGCGTTTAGGTTGTTGTGGGTGGGTTTTGGGGTCTGGGAGCACTGCTGGCACAGTCTAATGTTGATTGCATTTGTTTTTCAGGAAATCCATGGTGGAAAAGGGGAGTTAGGGCCTAGCTGCATAGCGTATTTGGACAGAATTGAAGGTAGTAGGCCCATTTTTGCTTTTTGCCTGTTTGGGGGTGTTCTGCTTTTTTGCGGGTGGCTGCAGGGGTCTGGGGCCATTGCTGTGAAATGTCTAATATCGGATAAAAGTGGTTTGGACAAAATCGGAGGTGACATTTTTTTTGCGTTTTTGCTGACTTGCATTTCTTTGAGGTGCTGTTGGGGGGGTTCTGGGTGTTTGAGGGTGGGTTTTGGGGTCTGGGAGCACTGCTGGGTATGGATAGTTTTGATTGCAAGAGGTTTGAAGCAAATCCATGGTGGCAAAGGGGAGTTAGGGCCTAGCTGCAGAGCGCGCGTGGAGGGATTTTGGAAATTTGCCTGAAAATTTATGTCCCATTTTTGTAGTTTTGCTTTTTGGCTGTTTGGGGGTCTTCTACTTCTTTCCGCCTGGGTTGACGGGTCTGGGGCCATTGCTGGGAAGGTCTAATACCGGATAAAAGTGGTTTGGAGAAAATCGGAGCAGAAAAAGATTTTGCGCTTTTGATCACTTGCCTGTCTTTGGGGTGCTGTTTGGCGGGCGTTTAGGTTGTTGTGGGTGGGTTTTGGGGTCTGGGAGCACTGCTGGCACAGTCTAATGTTGATTGCATTTGTTTTTCAGGAAATCCATGGTGGAAAAGGGGAGTTAGGGCCTAGCTGCAGAGCGCATTTGGACTGAATTCCAGGTAGGCCCAAAGTTTTTTAAGTGTGGCTTTTCCCGGGTTTTTCCTTTTGGCTTGTTGGGGGGGGGGTTAAACTTGTTTTTGCCCAGGTTGACAGTTCTGGGGCCATTGCTGGAAAGGTCTAATACCCGAAAGAAAGTGTTTTGGAGACAATCCCTGGGGAAAAAGTTTTTGCATTTTCTGAGATTTCGCTCACTCTACCGTTTTCGGGGGTTCTTGGTGTTTGTGGGGGGGTTTGTGAGTCTTGGAGCAATGCTGGGTATGGATACTTTTGCTTGCTTGCAAGTGGTTTGAATACACTCCATGGTGGGTAAGGGGGGAGGGATTTGGGCCTACTTTACTTTCAAAGTGCGTTTTGTCACGTTTTTCTACTAGGCCTCGTTTTTGGAGATCTGATTGGGGGTCTTCTACATTTTTGCGACTGGGTTTAGTAAGGTTCTGGGAGCACTGCTGGGAAGGTCTAATTTTGTTCTAAAACACAGTTTACAGTACACCTAGCTTGAGGGGAAAGATCCGCTAAATTAATTCGTCCATACTTATTTATCCTTCAAAAGGAGACTCAGACAGAGTAGGCACTTTCAAAAATATTGTACTGTCTATTAGGAAACTCAAAGTGTGAGTTTTTGCACTACACAGCGTACATACCTTATATTTATTTGTCAGTGGTGTTCTAATATCACTTCCTGTTTTTCCATCAATAATTACAGGCCGGGTTTCAGCCTGTCAATGGGAAAAAAGGATGAAGTCAGGCTTCACATTAGCGAGCAGCAATTCAGCATCCGCCAGGCAGGCAGTGGACAGGGTGTCTTCTGGTCACCAACATTGATGGACGGAGCGTCAGATGGAATGGAGGAGTCCTGCTAATAAGAGGAATGGTTGGATGCATGCAACTTACCAAATTCAACAGGACAACTACAAAAACATACAGATATCCGTTCTTTTCTAATTGTCTTTTAAGTAATGTTATTGCTGTGAACTTCTTTGAGTGTGACTCTGCATTTCTTTGATCTCTGCTTCTAAATTCATCCCTACAGCCATTCTATAGGTTTTACTTCTGCTATTTTTTAAACCTAATTTAATGTAAGAAGTGTTTCTCAGAGTGCAGAGATAGGCAAGTGAAAACGCATAATTATTACTGCAGCCCTGTACTGTTGCATTCTTCCATTCACGGTTGTCGAAAGTACTACTTACTTTTCAGTAACCATGCATGCAGTAGTGCATGCACTTCCTTTATGTCACTTACAAGATTTATGGATAGCTTTGTACCCAAAGATTTGTTTATCTTCAATTATTGTTTGTCCATGCTGTGCTTTTTTTTCTTCTCTCAACAAAACTTTCCCAAAAACCCCCATTCCCATCCATTTTCCAAACCCTAACCCTCTTCCCCCGGGCTGTGTGGTTTTGATTGATGTGTGACTAAATGACAGCAATAATTCCACACACTTGCTGGGGAGGATAAGGTCATAGCAACAGGCTGGTGAAGGAATCCGAGGATATATTCTTACTCAGCTTGACACTAACCCTGGGCGTAGTAGGCGTAGTGGGGCTACGCGAAGCTACGCGAAGTGGACCAGAAACTAAGTCCACCTACGCACTTCGTGTAGCCCCACTACGCGCCGCCCGCCTCCCTCCCGCCCTCGCTAAATACCACCCGCCTCCCTCCCGCCCTCCCTAAATACCGAAATATTTATTTTAAAAACAATAAAACACCACTTACCTTGTCGGCTGCGTCTCCGGGGCTCCCTCTGGTAACCGCGCCGCCATCATGGATAGTAATGCGCATGCGCGGCCGCCCGCGCATGCGCATTTCTCGTGAGAAATGCGCATGCGCGGGTGGCCGCGTGAGCGTAGTGTTGCCTACTTCGCCATTTGCGAAGTAGGCGTAGCAGGCAACACTACGCCCACTCCGTGGGCGTAGCGAAGTTGCCCGCCACCCGCCTTCCTCCCGCCCTCCCTAAATACTGAAATAATTATTTTAAAAACAATAAAACACCACTTACCTTGTCGGCTGCGTCTCCGGGGCTCCTTCTGGTAACCGCGCCGCCATCATGGATAGTAATGCGCATGCGCGGCCGCCCGCTACGCCCACGGAGTGGGCGTAGTGTTGCCTGCTACGCCTACTTCGCAAATGGCGAAGTAGGCAACACTACGCTCACTCCGTGGGCGTAGCGAAGTGCTACGCCCAGGCTTACTTGACACTGAGTCACTATTGGCAAATGAAAGCAGATTTTCATGAGCGCCATCAACTTGATTGGTCATCAAGAACATCCTCCTCCTAGACGTGGCAAATTATTACGCTGCTGTGTCCTTCACCTTCAGTACTATTTCTTGTAGTAGTAGCAGCCAATGCCAAAGAAATTCAACGCAAGTACTTTCAATACTTTACCATTTGTTCGGCTACATTGAAGCACTTTTCTAGTGTACTGTCACCTGCTATATTCTCTATCGTACCGTTCTAATGCTACGGTAAGGATAAACAAGGTTTAATTTTCTTTTTTTTTCAGATGCTGCAACTGCCACTGTGTAACACCACAAGTACCACCGTAATGATGACATTTCATCCGCCCAGGATTGCCAACCTTAATCGCCATTTCCCGTGCAGCCAGCCCTGTGCCTAGCCCTATTTCCATACACAAATTACAGGTAAGATAAGCGTTTGGGGGGAGGTAGTATAATAGAGTATTAGGAGAGACGAGAGACTGACGCTCCTAGGGCTATTGAATTCACTTACACTTACACTGTAACAGGCACTTAGTTTTGAAAACATTTGGGCAATTACTAGTACTTACACAACTTGAATCAAGATGCTACTTAAGTTTCAGGGAAACAAACTTACTGTTAAACCCCCACCCACCAGCCTCAAAAGCAGTAAAAAACACGTATGCTAAGATAAAGTTTAAAGTATATTTATATATCCCTAACATAAATAATCTCCCGCAAGACCCAACCCACCCCCTCCCAAACCCCAACGAATGTCCATGAAAACTAAGTCTAAAAAAGTAGAAAACCCAACTCCCAATTCCCACCCCCCAGAAGTCATTAAAAAAGGGGCAAGGGACAGTCTTCTCCTACTGCTGGCTGCTATTGACTTTTCGGGCCAGGTCGGCATGCTCCTTGCGGAGGGTCTCGAGCAGGGTTTTGGTGTTGAGGAGCTCCTGCTCGAGAAAGGACACCCTCAGTGAAAGGCGGTGCATGTGTGCCTTGCACCTGCTGTGGGGGGCAGCTGATTTCTTTGCTGCTCGGCGGTGTCGGGTGGCTGCGGTACCCCGGCTCCGTACCGCTGGAGACCTGCTGTGCTGACTGGCTGACCGGCTGACCCAGGGAGCGCGGAGGCGGATGCAGGTGTCACCGTGGATGTTGTCGACGTACTCTGCGTGTCCTCCTCCTCCTGGGCCACCAGCCGCCGATATTCGGCGACAGTGGCCTCCAGCCTCCGTTGCTGGGCCCTTTTAGCCAGCTCCTTCCGTGTTGGTTTGGAAGGAGCATCTATATGAAGAAAGAAAGACATAGTCTGTAACCAATGCTCTTTAAGATTAACACAAAATTATTCAGCAGAAAGTTGTGTCACAGTAGAACTAGCAACTTGCAAACGCAGTACATAACTATTGTGGCCAGTATCTATCTATCCTCCCACTTCTTCATCCTTGCTCTAACATTAGTGGGAGTTTAAGGAATCAATTCTACGAGCACTATGGACTCACTCCCTTAGAGCCGACTATGACAGTACACCAGTCTTATTCTTCTTCTTCTCTCTTGTTTATCAAAATTGGTACGTTAACTTCTTCAAGCCGGCATAATGCCAGCGCAGTCAACTTGCACCCGAGAAAAACAGACGCCCGCCATGATGAGTGAGACAGACTTGCGTTACTGTACCAGTCCAGTACATGCAGGTGGTGATGCTCTTACTTTTCTATTACGGGTGGCACTGAGAATACTCTGTTACAAGGGCTACTGCTTAATTAATTTAACTTTCACCCTACAGTGCCAATGAATACTAGAAAAGGAAAATGAAGAAGATAAATAATCTGATTAACTATCACTGCACATGGTATGTATTTGCTTACATTTGGGATGACTTTAGGTGCTTTGCTTTTTATTGAGTGAACAGTGATACATCCACACATGAATGACCGAGTTCTAATAAACTTATTAACAGAGGTAGTGAGTGGCCATTGTAATAGCCGGATACATGCTGTGCTTGCAATACAAACTACTGCTACTATTCATGGTAGTATTCGGACAGAATTACAACCTCTTTTCCTTGCCTTTCCTACACTGGGACGGACGTGCGGGTGCGGTGTTACATGCTCTTCAAAGTAACACTTTGTTCATCCAGTGACCGTCTACTCTCTCTAGATACACATATGCTATCTAAGAGTCAGATAGTACCATGATCCAGGCATCCATCCATTTAAACTATATGTCAATCATTCTTCTTCATGTCTCTCATCTGGACAAACCTTACGTTTTCTCACGGGAAAACAACCTTTTCATTTTATTTGGGAAACCGCAAGCCATACATCCGTGCTTGACTTGCATTTGAATTTCAACCAAAGCATATATTGCGCACACATACAGTTTCTATTTCACCCACCCAGGCTGTTCTCCTTCCACCCATCCTTGCTTCATCCTTCACCCAGCCATGCATCATATTCCTTCCCAGCCACCTCGGGCACCAATCAAACACATATCATTCTTCTTTGTCAGTCATCATTACTTTTAACTTGCTCGTCCTTCCACATTTACTTACACCCTTCTTTCGCTTTTCATTCATCCCATCCATCAAGTTCATCTCAGATCTGATTTGGATTCTCGAAAACAAATTCACAGCTGAGTTGAAGTAAATTTAGACGAGGCTACTACCTGGTTGATAAAAAACTTTGTTCTAAATTTGAAAGTCTGCTTAGCAGTATAGTAACTTAACTGTAGAACATATATACTACACCCGTGCAGAGAGCATACTATGCAGTCTGCAATCTCAATAAGTAAGGAATATAAGAGCTTACCACTGCCCGCCACTACTGTGGCAACCCACACAGCAGTTTCGTCCGGCACTTGCACCGCCTCCTCCCCAGAACTGTCCTCCTCCACCTCCGCGCTGGGCCCAGCACCAGATGTTCCACCTAAAAAGTACATTTAAGAATGTTAGATGTCATAGACATACACCACTCACTAGTATTTTGTCTAGGAATGAAGAAATGTGAATACAGAAACCAATCTAATAATTTGTGACTGTCTACTCTAAAGTAAAAATGTCCCTTTTTCCAGGGAAGGGTGTTGTCTTGCTGCACTTTTTGGCACAACTGATGAATGCTTGCTTTTTAACACGCACCATTTTTCTCATAACAGACAGAAGCTTCACTTCTAAGAACAAATCATCATCACTAGGACGGAGTGACCAACGATTCAGCACCAAAAAGAAAAATTAAAGTTCAAACCAGGTGAGGGCTCGGCTCGCCCACAATAAATGTGTGAAATCACTAAGCACTTTCCCATTTTTAATCAACCGTTTATGTTTTATGACAAGCTTGATTTTATTAAATACTTTTACTTTTAATAAAGCTTTAAAACTTAAATAGACTCTGTGGTTTTTGGTCAAGAGTGAATGAGCAAAAGGTTTTGCAATTTCCAAGCATGAGTCCGTGCCGCTGACACTTCTGGACTCTGACTCCGTACTCTTGTCCCGCGTTGGATAATCATCATTGGGGATCAATCATCGATGAATTCGGGAGCTAAAAGACTCTGCCACACTATCTAGTCAGTAAGGAGATTGGGGGTTCTTCAAAGTCTGATATCACTGAGGTATGTGAAAAGTCTACCTGCGCCTATTATAATTGATAAACAATGCACTATTTAGTGTCCATAGTTCTGTTTGTGCAGATTTGTCCCTGCAACAGTAGTAGTATGGATTGTCCTCCTATCCAAACCAAAAGTAAAGTAGTATCTTATTCTTTCTTGGTGGTCATTCACCTTTTTATTGTTGGTAATTGTCAAAGCATAAACATTTAGAAGACTTGAAAAGACATTATGGACAATCCCAGAGGACTGCACTCAGTGCATAGAGCTATTGCTGACTAGAATGGGAGTTTCGTTTAACACCTTTTGCCAATCGAGCAATCTTAGTTAGCTACACAGACAGACTAATAAAATAATCCAGTAATACCACAGGGAGTCATAGTAGAGGCAGGATAAGAATTTAGATACAGTCTACAAGAAGATCAAAGACGATTTAGAAAAAATCGAATGAGGAACGCTAGGAAATAATAGGTACTCTATATTAAAATTAAAACTTACCGGGGCCAGCAAAGGAGCCCTCGCCTGACCGATCCTGGCCTTGAACAGCAGCAGCAGCCGATAACCCCTCCTCCTCTGTCCTCTTGCCCCTGGGGGGAGCTGATGTACAACATGAAAGAAAGAAAGACCCGAAAACATGGATGATTGTTGTCAACCAAATCAAACATTTCAAAAGAACAATAACAAAATATTTTGGCGAAATAGCAAATAGACAACTATTCCACGGGATATATTGACCTATCTCATGTGGTCTACTACGATATTAGTATTGCTTGATTTGCAGACCGTCGACTTGGAAAGTTATGTAACTCACTAAACAAACTACTAAAAAGGTTCACCTAGGACTGTCCGCAGCACGCGAAGTGACAGACAAACTCCATCGCGATTGCAGATCAGCGACAACACTAAAATGTTTCCTACTACATTAACCAGTCATTAAAATACTCAAACTATCAATCCACCACCACTATTTCTTCTTATTGCCAGGTGTACAAAGGAAGGACTAGACTTGAGTCTGTAGGGGCAGATTTACAAGCCCCTTGCGGCTCTTTTGCTCCATTGTTGCGTGACTTTTGTGACGCAGCGGCAGAACAAAAGAGGCACCATGGTGCGGCGTATATTAACAACGTGACGCATATAGGAGATGCATCATGTTGTAAAGCCCTGCGCCATCAGGGGGCGTTCCGGCGCAAGGGAGGGCGTTCCTGCGCAGGAACGCATCCTAAAAGTGGCTGAGGGAAATCTACAAGATTTCAATCAGTCACTTTTAGGACAATGATGCGTGACTCAAACCCTGCGCCTGCTTGAAGCAGACGTACGGCTTCACGCAGCATTGGGGAGATAGGGCGCCCCAGAGCATTGCTGGAGCTGTGCCATCGTTGCAAGGCAACTCCAGCAATGCGCCGCCTTTACGGCAGAGATGCGTAACACTTCGGTGACGTTTTGGGCATTGTAAATACGGCGCTCCATGGGTGGTGGTGGCGTGGCGCACAATTACTGGCGCATCCCTGCTACTTTGCAGGGATGGTCCGGTAATTGAAAATCTGACCCTTAGTGTCTAGCATTACGCAGTTCTTTACACTACACTCATACATAATTTCTCAGGCCAATGAAATGAACACAAAATCGAAAACAAATAAGCATAGTAGCAACGCTACTGAGAAGGAGAGCAGTGCACCTGAAATGCACGGAAGATTTTGAAATATAATTTACCTACAATGTAATCGGCAGCATTATTGCTCTTGGTAAAAAACAAAAATGTGCAATATAATAACACACAGAGCAGGAGAAAACAGAGTAGTGATGAAATAGCTAGAAATAGCTACTACTACTCACCAAGCCTGGGGATCTCGATGCCGAGCACGTCGAGCAAGTCGCGTTCCCGGTCCAGGAGATCCGTCCAACGGTGGGTGGCCTTGTTGTAGGTGCGCCGGACCCGAGAGTGTTGAAACATGGCCCGGCACACCTTCTCCCACCGCTTCCGGCGCTCCCGGAGCCCGTAGCCGCTAGCGATCTTGCCGCCTGCCATGATGGTCCTGGGGAGGCGGCGCTGGACATAAAACACTAATTCGGCCACCTCCTCCGCGCTAAAGATCTCCCGGGCTATAACTTGCTCCCCCCTCAAACGCCCACACGGGAGCCGGGCACGGGGTGGGGGACCCTTCCCCTTCTCAGGCATCTTCCCGGCTCCCTTTACCATGGTCTGGGCAGAAAGGAAGGTAAATAATAAATAAGAAATAGAATAGGGAAGAAGAAAAGAAAAGAGTTTAAAAAAGTAGTTTAAGATTAACCAAAAGTAGCAGAAAACACAAAAATATAGAGCTAGAAAAATAGAGGGATAGATAATAAGTAAAATAGATCAAAAAAACTTCAAAAAAGCAAAGGATTGCAGAGGTTGACAGAGGATACAGAAAACATGCCCAGAACCATAGCAATGAATGAAAAACAAGATGGCCGCGCCCGTTCACGACTGCGTGGGTAAGTTCGCGCGAGATTTCCCCCGCGATCACACGCGAACTTGTACTAGCGAGCCGCACACTTTGCGAGATTACACATAGCGCCCGGAAACGGAAATACGTCACGCAAACAAGATGGCCGCGCCCATGTACGACCGCTAGGGTAACTTCGCAACGTTGCGCTACAAGCGGCTTGCGAACACGGAAAAAATCACGCAAACTAACACGCCGCAAAAAAAACAAATCGTATATTCTCACGAATTCGCGGCTTCCGAATTCGATCTCGCGCAAATTTGCGCCCCGCGAATCGCGCGAAATTGCGGAAAACGATTTTTGCAAAACTGAAAGCACTCAGCAGGTGCAAAAGTTAAATTTTATCATTAGTAACCATTCCCTGTAGTGCTTCCTGAGGGGCCCCTCCAGAGTTCAGTTGCCTACTTGCAACTATTCTATGACCCTGCTCTGACCCTCACAGCAGGCTCAGAGAATAGCTACAAGTATGCCACAAAGGTCCTGTTCAAAAAAATTACACTGCAACAGAAAGCAATTACAGATAAGGAAGCAGGTGCCAGCCTGGAAGTTCAAATTCAGTGACACATTAATCAGCCCCTAATTCATTCATGTCAGTTGAGGCAGGGCAGGTGTGCTAACGAATTTTACAAAACTGAAAGCACTTAGCAGGTGCAAAAGTTCAAGCTCATCATTAATGAGGAAGCACTTACAGCTAAGTAAGCAGGTGCCAGCTCAAATTCAGTGACACATTCATCAGCCCCAAATTAATTCATGTCAGTTGAGGCAGGGCAGGTGTGCTTTTCCCCCCATAATCTACAGTGATGAACCAGAGGGTGGCATGGGTGAGCCAGAGGGTGGCAGTGGTGAAACAGAGGGTGGCAGTGGTGAAACAGAGGGTGCTGTGATGAACCAGACGTAGAAACAACATGGTCGCGACCGTTGCTACCCGACAAGTAAGTTCGCGTTTGCGAACTGGTAAAAAACCCTTGCGAATGGCAGAAACACTTGCGAACACAAAACAAAGGAATCCGCAAAATTCACGAGAGTTCGTGGATTTCCGGATTGCGAATCCGTAAATACGCAATTTCGCGGATTGCGAATTTGTAAAATTCGCCCATGCTGAGTTCAAATAGCCTTATAGCCCTTTGTAGCTGGGCTATAGTGGCTATTAAAGTCCCTCTCCCTTGTTAAAGGCCATAGCCTTTGGCTTGGGCCTTTAATGCTGGAGAGGGCCTTTAATAGCCGGTATAGCCTGCTACGGCGGGCTATAAGGCTATAGTATACTTGCTTGAAGAGGTTTTTTTAGATGAGTTATAGGTTTAGTAAGATTACCAAATTCTTCTTGCAAGTTTAAAGGAACAGTGAATAGTGTAGACTGTGGACAGATGAAATCCCAATTCGAATTGTTTTGATTTATTTATTGTAGAGTTTTATGTAAGTTATGTTGTTGTATTTTGTAAAGAGGGAGTGAGAAAAAATATTGATGGTTGTGTGTGTGTGAGTACTGCCTTCAATTAACACTGCAGACAGTAGTGTTCACAATTCAGATTGAGTCGCTATTGTAGATGATGCAGTCCTGTAAGAGAAGAGATTGCTGTAGTGTACTCTGTCTGCGCCACTTATACGCATTATTGCAGGCTCCGCCTGCATTTTCTTTGGTTTGGGTATTGCAAACTGTAAAGCTCAAGTCAATGCCACGTGGCTGTAGGCTCTTGCTGAACGCTCTCTCTGGCCGGTACTGTAGACTTCAGTATTCACATTTGACATTGAGTCGGAATTGTAGATGATGCAGTTCTGTAGGAACAACACATTGCTCCAGTGCGTTCTGTCTGCACCACTCATATTCATCATTGCAGGTTTTGCACACGTCTTTTTTGCTTCGCGTATTGCAAACTGTAGAGCTCAAGTCAATGCCATGTGGCTGTGGGCCCTTGCTGACTGCTTTCTCTGGCCTACACTGCAGACAGCAGTGTTCACAATTGAGAACAAGTTGATATTGTAGATGAGGTAGTCTTGTAAGAAAAGACATTGCTTCAGTGTGTACTGTCTGCACCACTCATATGCATCATTGCAGGCTCTGCACACGTTTTTGTTTGATTCGTGTATTGCAAGCTGTAGAGCTCAAGTCAATGCCACGTGGCTGTGGGCCCTTGCTGAACACTTTCTCTGACCTATACTGCAGACTTCAGTGTTCACATTTGACATTGAATCGGTATTGTAGATAATGCAGTCCTGTAGGAAAAGACATTGCTCCAGTGTGCTGTGTCTGCACCACTCATATGCATCATTGCAGGCTCTGCACACATTTTTTTTGCTTCGCGAATTGCAAACTGTAGAGCTCAAGTCAATGCCATGTGGCTTTGGGCCCTTGCTGACTGCTCTCTCTGAGTGGTCTGCTTAATTCAGACACTCTGTTCATCACCACCCCCTTTTCTGAATCGTTTTTGGCCACTATAGGTGTGGCAGGGTATACTCAGACATGAGTCCCTTGCTCACTGCTCCATCAGGATTCAAGCAAGCCGGGCCGACGAGGCTGAAATGCCAGAAACCGGTCCCCGGAAGCTTGTATCCTTTCTGGTGAAGAATTGGCTTGGTAGTTTGGTCTGCCCTGTTCCCATGATGCACTGGGCCAGGGACAGACTAATTTGCATATAGCCAGGTTCTGAGCTGGGATGGGGCAGTGAGCTAAATAACGGTGATGGATCAAGCCCTGATCTTTGGACTGGGTAAGAGTGGTCTGCTTAATTCAGACACTCTGTTCATCACCACCCCCTTTTCTGAATCGTTTTTGGCCACTATAGGTGTGGCAGGGTATACTCAGACATGAGTCCCTTGCTCACTGCTCCATCAGGATTCAAGCAAGCCGGGCCGACAAGGCTGAAATGCCAGAAACCGGTCCCCGGAAGCTTGTATCCTTTCTGGTGAAGAATTGGCTTGGTAGTTTGGTCTGCCCTGTTCCCATGATGCACTGGGCCAGGGACAGACTAATTTGCATATAGCCAGGTTCTGAGCTGGGATGGGGCAGTGAGCTAAATAACGGTGATGGATCAAGCCCTGATCTTTGGACTGGGTAAGAGTGGTCTGCTTAATTCAGACACTCTGTTCATCACCACCCCCTTTTCTGAATCGTTTTTGGCCACTATAGGTGTGGCAGGGTATACTCAGACATGAGTCCCTTGCTCACTGCTCCATCAGGATTCAAGCAAGCCGGGCCGACGAGGCTGAAATGCCAGAAACCGGTCCCCGGAAGCTTGTATCCTTTCTGGTGAAGAACTGGCTTGGTAGTTTGGTCTGCCCTGTTCCCATGATGCACTGGGCCAGGGACAGACTAATTTGCATATAGCCAGGTTCTGAGCTGGGATGGGGCAGTGAGCTAAATAACGGTGATGGATCAAGCCCTGATCTTTGGACTGGGTAAGAGTGGTCTGCTTAATTCAGACACTCTGTTCATCACCACCCCCTTTTCTGAATCGTTTTTGGCCACTATAGGTGTGGCAGGGTATACTCAGACATGAGTCCCTTGCTCACTGCTCCATCAGGATTCAAGCAAGCCGGGCCGACGAGGCTGAAATGCCAGAAACCGGTCCCCGGAAGCTTGTATCCTTTCTAGTGAAGAATTGGCTTGGTAGTTTGGTCTGCCCTGTTCCCATGATGCACTGGGCCAGGGACAGACTAATTTGCATATAGCCAGGTTCTGAGCTGGGATGGGGCAGTGAGCTAAATAACGGTGATGGATCAAGCCCTGATCTTTGGACTGGGTAAGAGTGGTCTGCTTAATTCAGACACTCTGTTCATCACCACCCCCTTTTCTGAATCGTTTTTGGCCACTATAGGTGTGGCAGGGTATACTCAGACATGAGTCCCTTGCTCACTGCTCCATCAGGATTCAAGCAAGCCGGGCCGACGAGGATGAAATGCCAGAAGCCGGTCCCCGGAAGCTTGTATCCTTTCTGGTGAAGAACTGGCTTGGTAGTTTGGTCTGCCCTGTTCCCATGATGCACTGGGCCAGGGACAGACTAATTTGCATATAGCCAGGTTCTGAGCTGGGATGGGGCAGAGAGCTAAATAACGGTGATGGATCAAGCACTGATCTTTGGACTGGGTAAGAGTGGTCTGCTTAATTCAGACACTCTGTTCATCACCACCCCCTTTTCTGAATCGTTTTTGGCCACTATAGGTGTGGCAGGGTATACTCAGACATGAGTCCCTTGCTCACTGCTCCATCAGGATTCAAGCAAGCCGGGCCGACGAGGCTGAAATGCCAGAAACCGGTCCCCGGAAGCTTGTATCCTTTCTGGTGAAGAATTGGCTTGGTAGTTTGGTCTGCCCTGTTCCCATGATGCACTGGGCCAGGGACAGACTAATTTGCATATAGCCAGGTTCTGAGCTGGGATGGGGCAGTGAGCTAAATAATGGTGATGGATCAAGCCCTGATCTTTGGACTGGGTAAGAGTGGTCTGCTTAATTCAGACACTCTGTTCATCACCACCCACTTTTCTGAATCGTTTTTGGCCACTATAGGTGTGGCAGGGTATACTCAGACATGAGTCCCTTGCTCACTGCTCCATCAGGATTCAAGCAAGCCGGGCCGACGAGGCTGAAATGCCAGAAACCGGTCCCCGGAAGCTTGTATCCTTTCTGGTGAAGAATTGGCTTGGTAGTTTGGTCTGCCCTGTTCCCATGATGCACTGGGCCAGGGACAGACTAATTTGCATATAGCCAGGTTCTGAGCTGGGATGGGGCAGTGAGCTAAATAACGGTGATGGATCAAGCCCTGATCTTTGGACTGGGTAAGAGTGGTCTGCTTAATTCAGACACTCTGTTCATCACCGCCCCCTTTTCTGAATCGTTTTTGGCCACTATAGGTGTGGCAGGGTATACTCAGACATGAGTCCCTTGCTCACTGCTCCATCAGGATTCAAGCAAGCCGGGCCGACGAGGCTGAAATGCCAGAAACCGGTCCCCGGAAGCTTGTATCCTTTCTGGTGAAGAATTGGCTTGGTAGTTTGGTCTGCCCTGTTCCCATGATGCACTGGGCCAGGGACAGACTAATTTGCATATAGCCAGGTTCTGAGCTGGGATGGGGCAGTGAGCTAAATAACGGTGATGGATCAAGCCCTGATCTTTGGACTGGGTAAGAGTGGTCTGCTTAATTCAGACACTCTGTTCATCACCACCCCCTTTTCTGAATCGTTTTTGGCCACTATAGGTGTGGCAGGGTATACTCAGACATGAGTCCCTTGCTCACTGCTCCATCAGGATTCAAGCAAGCCGGGCCGACGAGGCTGAAATGCCAGAAACCGGTCCCCGGAAGCTTGTATCCTTTCTGGTGAAGAATTGGCTTGGTAGTTTGGTCTGCCCTGTTCCCATGATGCACTGGGCCAGGGACAGACTAATTTGCATATAGCCAGGTTCTGAGCTGGGATGGGGCAGTGAGCTAAATAACGGTGATGGATCAAGCCCTGATCCTTGGACTGGGTAAGAGTGGTCTGCTTAATTCAGACACTCTGTTCATCACCACCCCCTTTTCTGAATCGTTTTTGCCCACTATAGGTGTGGCAGGGTATACTCAGACATGAGTCCCTTGCTCACTGCTCCATCAGGATTCAAGCAAGCCGGGCCGACGAGGCTGAAATGCCAGAAACCGGTCCCCGGAAGCTTGTATCCTTTCTGGTGAAGAATTGGCTTGGTAGTTTGGTCTGCCCTGTTCCCATGATGCACTGGGCCAGGGACAGACTAATTTGCATATAGCCAGGTTCTGAGCTGGGATGGGGCAGTGAGCTAAATAACGGTGATGGATCAAGCCCTGATCTTTGGACTGGGTAAGAGTGGTCTGCTTAATTCAGACACTCTGTTCATCACCACCCCCTTTTCTGAATAATTTTTGGCCACTATCGGTGTGGCAGGGTATACTCAGACATGAGTCCCTTGCTCACTGCTCCATCAGGATTCAAGCAAGCCGGGCCGACGAGGCTGAAATGCCAGAAACCGGTCCCCGGAAGCTTGAATCCTTTCTGGTGAAGAATTGGCTTGGTAGTTTGGTCTGCCCTGTTCCCATGATGCACTGGGCCAGGGACAGACTAATTTGCATATAGCCAGGTTCTGAGCTGGGATGGGGCAGTGAGCTAAATAACGGTGATGGATCAAGCCCTGATCTTTGGACTGGGTAAGAGTGGTCTGCTTAATTCAGACACTCTGTTCATCACCACCCCCTTTTCTGAATCGTTTTTGGCCACTATAGGTGTGGCAGGGTATACTCAGACATGAGTCCCTTGCTCACTGCTCCATCAGGATTCAAGCAAGCCGGGCCGACGAGGCTGAAATGCCAGAAACCGGTCCCCGGAAGCTTGTATCCTTTCTGGTGAAGAATTGGCTTGGTAGTTTGGTCTGCCCTGTTCCCATGATGCACTGGGCCAGGGACAGACTAATTTGCATATAGCCAGGTTCTGAGCTGGGATGGGGCAGTGAGCTAAATAACGGTGATGGATCAAGCCCTGATCTTTGGACTGGGTAAGAGTGGTCTGCTTAATTCAGACACTCTGTTCATCACCACCCCCTTTTCTGAATCATTTTTGGCCACTATAGGTGTGGCAGGGTATACTCAGACATGAGTCCCTTGCTCACTGCTCCATCAGGATTCAAGCAAGCCGGGCCGACGAGGCTGAAATGCCAGAAACCGGTCCCCGGAAGCTTGTATCCTTTCTGGTGAAGAATTGGCTTGGTAGTTTGGTCTGCCCTGTTCCCATGATGCACTGGTCCAGGTACAGACTAATTTGCATATAGCCAGGTTCTGAGCTGGGATGGGGCAGTGAGCTAAATAACGGTGATGGATCAAGCCCTGATCTTTGGACTGGGTAAGAGTGGTCTGCTTAATTCAGACACTCTGTTCATCACCACCCCCTTTTCTGAATTGCTCTCTCTGACCTACACTGCAGATAGCAGTGTTCACAATTGAGATCAAGTTGATATTGTAGATGAGGTAGTCTTGTAGGAAAAGACATTGCTCCAGTGTGTACTGTCTGCACCACTCATATGCATCTTTGCAGGCTCTGCACATATTTTATTTTGCTTCTCGTATTACAAACTGTAGAGCTCAAGTCTATGCCACGTGGCTGAACGGTCTCTTTGGCCTATACTGCAGGCATCAGTTTTCACATTTAACTTTGAGTCGGTATTGTAGATAATGCAGTCCTGTAGGAAAAGACATTGCTTCAGTGTGCTGTGTCTGCACCACTCATGCACATCATTGCAGTCACTGCACACTTTTTTTGCTTCACGTATTGGAAACTGTAGAGCTCAAGTCAATGCCTCGTGGCTGTGGGTCCTTGCTGACCGCTCACTCTGGCCTACACTGCTGCAGCAGTGTTCACAATTGAGATCGAGTCGCTAATGTAGATGAGGTAGTCCTGTAGGAAAAGACATTGCTCTAGAGCGCACTGTCTGCACCGTGCATACGTATCATTGCAGGCTCCGTTCATGCTTTTTTTGACGCTTCGCTTACTACACACTGGGCAGCTCACATCATCTTATGTAGCTGTGGGTCGTTGCTGACCACTCTCTGTTGGCAACATTGCAGACAGCAGTGTTCACAATTCAGATTGAGTCCCTATTGCAGATGATGCAGTGTTGATGGCAACAGATATTGCTCCTAGTACGGCCTGTCTACAGCACGCATTATCGCTGGCTGTGCACATGCTGAATGCTTTTGATGTGGCTATGTGAGTACACTAGAACTAATGGAGCGTTTATGATATAATCTTTATGTGTATTATATCAGATCTATTAATTGAGTGTCAGTATGCCACAAGTTTTGGTTCTTTTACGATATAATTATTTCTGTATAATTTTACATCTACTGTCCCTACCTTACTGCACCACAAATGTTACCTCTGGTATTGGAGAAAATGTTGGTAATTTAACTTTTAGGTGTATGGCTATCACAGTTGGAATGCTACTTTACAGAGCATGAATATTGATGAAAATGATGGTTGCATGTTGTGGGTAGTGTAAGATATGGGTATACTGCAAAATTGTTTAGAACAATGCTGTCTAAGCAGAAGAGGTGTGTCTCATGAAATGCAGTACAGATATTGACTACAATGGGTGGCATTTTTGAACTGTTACAATGGGAAATGTTATGAACTAATGATAGTCACATGGCAATCGATCAGCCAGTGGGCAATGAGATCACACCCGATGTGATTTTGAGAACATATATTTACTATAATATAAGTTTATTACAGTTAGAAATATATGACTGTTTAAAATATTTTTAATTATCGCTTTCTCTTATATACTCTTTAAAGTTATTTAGATATTTTTTTGAGACAAAAAAATGAGGGAATGGCATTTAAATGATGCGATTTCATACGTCTATGACGTAACACAGGGCATGGCAGCGTGCATTCATCGCATTTGGAATGCGCAGCGGGTGCCACCCCATACGTACATGACACAACGCTGCTTGGTAGTATGTATCCGTCGCATACCACAGTAGCAGCTGGCGGACCTCATACATACATGTTGTTATGCGGGACGCGGTGTCACAAACCCGTTGGATACGAAATGCGCATCATTTAAATGTGGTGAATAGGATTTGTGTGCTGATCGAGGTCGGTAGACTACCGGTATGGGACTGTAGTTTTCAACAAATAAAAAAAAGTTTGATATGCATATTTTTTTTGAAGATATAAAACTTGACATAATTTTTAAAGTTAGAAAAAGGATAATAGAGTTGTAAAATATTGAAAAACAATTAGAAAAAATATATGTTTTATAACTATTCAAATATGAAATTAACATTTAAAAAACCTTGGAAATTCACAGGAAAAAACATAGGTTTTACTGATGTTATAGTTAGGAATTAACATTTAAAAAACCTTAGAAATTCACTGAAAAAACAATAGGTTTCAGGGACGTTATAGTTAGTTGGACATTTGACTCATATAAAACCAGAGAAATTTGCCAGTTATAGTTAGTTGATCTAACTATAACTTGTGCGCCCACAATGCACTGCTGATGATGTCACATATTACATCACTCATGACATGGTCAGTGACATCACTGATGACATCACTGATGACATCTCAAATGGCTTCCCTGATGACATCACTGATGGCATCATCCACGTGATAATCTGATGCACATACTGATGACCTAATATAAACTATGATACACGCACTCTAAAATCCAGACTACTATTTTTGAAACCATACACACAAGAATTCCAGATACTACATGCCACCTACTATTTCCTAGGTGTATACACACATCCAGTGTCTTTTAAATAAAGTTACTCATCAATACAGTACTATAGTATGTACTGATACACCTATACATACAGTTACACTCTACCACTTATCCATAGAGTTAGTCACACACCTAGTCAGTCATGCAAAGAATGAATTACATATTCATTTACTCCTGTATACAGTTATATACAACAACTGAGTTATTTATACACACACCACATCACTTATTTATGCAGATACTAAGACATACTTAGTGTCTTATACAATCACTGATAGAAGCAGACAGTGATTTATACACCCACTCTTCAAATAGCTTACTCTCATGTATACTCATTTATATACTCCAACACCGACACATACTGCCTTAAAACAGATATAGTTATTAACACATATTCCACAGAGACATTAATTCATTCACCAACACGCCCATACACACACTAAGTCACCCACACAGCCCTTTACAGATGCACTTTTGAATCCATACAACTAGTGAATCATCCACTCAGACATCTATGCACAGAGTCACACCCACCCCACCCACCCACACAGAAACTCATGCACCCATACAGATACTCAGACAACAAATCAATAACCTATATATACACTCATGTAGCTACTCACCAACTCATGCAGCTGCTTACACACCAACTGAGAGACTAATACAGACTTTCACACAGTTTAGTCACTAACCCATGCATTCAGTAAGACACATTTAATCTCTCACTTATACAGTCAGTCACGCACCTACTAAATAATCCATTCAGGCACTTGTAAATCCACTCATTTTTCAAAGCACCTTGGCATAGATATATATGGAAAATATTTCAACTCTACAGAAACACACATTCACTGGATGATGTCATCAGTGATGTCATTTAAGATGTCATCAGTGATGTCATCAGTGATGTCACTGACTATGTTATGAGTGATGTAATATGTGACGTCATCAGCAGTGCATTGCGGGCGCGCGAGCTATAGTTAGCTCAACTAACTATAACTCGCGAATTTCTCTGGTTTTATATGAGTCAAATGTCCAACTAACTATAACCAATTGCATCTACACAAAATGCAAATGTAATGTATTAGCTATATAATGCTAACATAATATTGGGTAAAACATGAGTAAGATGACAATTTTACGTTACAATTATTCTTGCTATCAGGTAAGGGTCTTTACAATTCTAAAGGTAAAGAAAAACTGTTCAATCACAGGCTACTATTTTAACTCATGGGCTATCTGTCAGGCCTGAATTCTCTATGAGGATAAACACATGTGGTGATAGCATTTATACACAGCAGGCACAACAGGCTTGGAGAAAGTGTATACAGGGGCATATTCTTTGTGTCAGCAACCCTTTTGTCTAAGGGCAGAAACCTTTTTGCATGTTGTAGC
Organism: Lissotriton helveticus; assembly: GCF_964261635.1. Taxonomy (NCBI): domain Eukaryota; kingdom Metazoa; phylum Chordata; class Amphibia; order Caudata; family Salamandridae; genus Lissotriton; species Lissotriton helveticus. Next base: position 1,462,943,199 of record NC_136061.1, on the reverse strand, counting down.
TGACAGAATGTATGATGCACAGACTAGGCAACAAGTATGAGGGAAAAATAAAAGAGAGGCAACATTTGTCAGACCATTCCCTCGTAGGCAATACATAAATGTGAAAGTAAACATTATGAGGTAAGATTCAAGACAGACTTGTTATCAAGCAAGCTATAAGTCAGTGCGGCAGCAAAAAGCTGTTCTTCAATAATGGAACGACCAAAAGGATACATGGTAATTGGGAGGGAAATGCAATACAATGGAATTGGTGACCAGGGAACAGAAGGATGGGCAAAACTCTTCTTTCCAGTGTCTTTTAGAGAGCCATCACGGGCAGGCTCCTATTGTTCATCTGGCGTAGGCGCTATTGAGCACCGGCAATAGAGCTATTCATCTGTCTCTTTCTGGAAAAATCCTCTTCACTCAGAATAGGGCACCCTCCCTCCGGGGAGGACACCCTCAACTAGTCCTGTCCATGCCAGTGAACCAATCTCCTTTTCACTACTCTATCGCTGGTACCTTAGACAGGGTACCTATACCCTATTCTTCATCCAATGAAACCCATCCTAACTAATCCAACTTTCTTTTGGAGCACTCTTCCTCCATCAGGCGTATATTGTACCTTGTCACTCCAGGCACACAGGAGTCGGGGATAAGGGGTAAAGACTCAAGAGGACCAAGGGGACAGAGACTCAAACTCAGGCAAGCCCACAGGCTGGGCTCAAGGTCTGGGGCTCAAACACAGGAAGACCAACAGGCTGGGACTCCTGGATAGCCCCTCTCTTTGTTTAGTTTTTCAGTGGTACTGCCTTGTCTAGCACCTCTGTGCTCTGCAGCTCCACCTCAATTTTTTGCAAGTTGATGGTACAAAACAAGCAGCCATGCTGTGCATCACGTCTGGGCCCCTCTCTGGTGACTGTGGGGCATTCCGGACCTATTAGTAGCTAGAATGCAAACTTTCAGTTAACTGGCAAAGATAAAAGTTTATATAATTTTCCTTTTGTTGCCTCTCAACACTAAATAGTGGGATAAGCCTAAATCCATTTGCTAAACTGCTTAAAGAACAATCACGCCAGACGTCGAGCGAGAACAAGTGGAGAGAGTTGCTGAATGATCAAAAAATGAATTGGCTGAACTAGAAACGTGATGAAAAGAGTATCGGACCAAAGAGCGGCCGGCGCCCCTCCCATCAATACGCCACCTCGCCAACTTTTAAGAATCCGTATACCCGAGCGGCTATTTCCAACAGTAGTGGTTTAGAGTGCTACATACAGTTTTTGGCTACCTCCAGTCCGTGTCCTGAGGAGAACCCTAAAGTACCGTGTGGTTCGAAACGCGTTGACCCCGAGCCGGGGAAAGAGAAGAAGGGTGCAGCTAGGGTTATAAAATAGTACTACATTTTCCATCCCTAGGAGTGCAACCCAGAAAACCTTTATCTAGTCTCTGGCTCAGTAAGACAGGCAGGCAGTATCAATGAAATGTTTTGTCCGCCTGTCTTTTTGTATATAATATGAAGGACTGGTGCCCAGTGATGAAATCAATTGAGGCATTGTATTAATGTGTATTTGGCGTTTTCTAACTCACAACATTGATTTTGTGTATATTGAGCATTTGTATATATTTTGTATATCTCTACGTCTGTACGTGTTTATTACTGTTTGATGACTGTTTGTTTTGATGATATATGAAAATGTAATGAAAAAAGTTTTTTCTATAAAAAAAGACAAAAAGACTAAAATAAAATAGTCGATCACCTAGAACTGTTTGGCTGGGTGTGACAAAACTAAAAAAAGTAAACCTGTCTGGCTACTTTGTCTGTTTAAGTATGTTGGAGCGGTCCAAGCCAGTCAGAGATAGGACCCAAACCTTTTCGTTGCCCTGTAAAGAACAATCAGGACATCCTTTGAATTACTATATATGTCTATTCCTATATTATTCATCTGAAGGACATCAGAAAAGGAAAAAGTGTGATGCAAAATTACCAGGGGCATACAGGTACCCCTCCTAATATTGTGCGTCATTGCACATCATACAGTACACGTGTTGGGCAATGTCTCTTCATAACCACGAGAAATACATATGTATCTGATAACATTCTTCTTTCTTCCCTGGCCTATTAATTCACCATCCCTCATCCCTTCAAATGTAACTATTCTTTAAACTTAAACATCATGACTTCCAGTTCCCATTCAGCAGTCTATTACAAACATTCTTTTCATTTTCAGTCTAATCATTTTCCTTAGTTGTCTGATCTGCAAACATTAACCCTTCTTACATCATCAGTTACTTTCCGGGACGCTCTACACTTACTTACAATTCACAAACCAGTTACTCAGGCTAACTAATAAGGGACTTGTGATGTCTCTGCGGACTGTATGTGATGTTGCGTAACATGAGCAATAGTGGTGGTGCCACCTGAGAATTTAAACAAGAGCCATCAACCTATAGTTTCCCTTAAGGATCAGATAAGGGAACATCAGTCTAGTCTACACGCTCTTTCATCATCTTTTCAATTAAATTCCAACAATTTACAGACAGGAGGGGCAGTAACATGGCTGACTTCAAGGTGACACACTTTTAATCATGACAATTGTCAGGACAGTACTTTTTTGTAGCCGGTTAGACGTGCACTGGTGAGGTGCTGTGTCTATGGGCATGTTCACAGCATGGAGTACCATATCTGTGAAATTAGTGGCTAAAGCGAGTCCAACCGATTGTCTTATTGAGACGACTACCATCATGACTGGATCCACTTGGGAGGACTCTTGTGGTAGCGTCAAAGACAAAAAGAGCGGATGACAAACCGTCTTGTGTACTTACAACACAATACAGCAAACAACAATATATGTACCAAGCACAGAAGCCAAAGAAAAACGCAGTTAGTTAGTTGCTCAAAAGACTTTTTAGGCATTCATGGTAAAGGCTCATGCACCCATGCACCTCATGTTAATGTGTTAGTTTGCCAAGGAGCTAATCTCCTATCCCCCTTCGACAGTAGGTCACCTAAGCAGGTGACCTCCGGTCGACAATACATACCCACTTTTTAAAAGCATACTCCCTGGCCATTCAAAGCTAAATGCTATAGTACCTTTGTCCATACAGGGACCCTTTCTTCAAATCCGGGTAAGGGGAATATACACTTTGGATAATCCCCTGCTCACCCCCTTGGTAGCTCAGCACGAGCAGACAGTCCTATCCCAAAGGTAATGTGTAAAATATCTGTACCAACACTCACAGTAACACACTGTAAGCACCACAAAAGGACACCGCATCAAATGCACATCCTCTTTCTCTGTCCCACTGAAAACAGACAGTCAAGCCACAAACAGACAGAAACACACAGAAAAGCTGAACAAGAAAATAACCACTTCCTAAAAGCGCTATTTTCAAACACAGACTTTAAAAACCATTCTTATTAAAAGATGTATTATCAACTTCTGAGTTCAGGGATACCAGACCCCAATTTTCCATCTCATTCCTATGGGAAGATATGCTTGAAAACTGTTACAAAGTGTTCCCCATTCAGTCCTATGGGCAAGATAGCCTTTCAATAGTGAAAAACAAAGCTGGCAGCATTTCACCACCAGGAAATGCCACACACACCAACATACACCCCATGCCTCACACACACCGCACCCTGCCCAGGGGGGTACACTAGGCCCACCATAGGGGTGCCCTATGTACAAACAGCACGCAGGCACTGTGTTGGCAGGCCCGAGATGTGTTTTCCAGGCCACTCATGTGGGTGGCACAATCAGCACTGCAAGCCTACCAGAAACACTCGATCCACCAGCCCTTGCACACCCAGTACACTTCACTAGGGATATACTGGCAAAACAAATATGCCAATCAGGGAGAACCTAGCACAATATCAATTTACACAGAAAACACTTGAACTGTGACACTGATCAGCAGTGGCAAAGTGCCCAAAACATCTAAACCAGCAAAATTGAAATCCAGTACAGCATCAAAAACATAGGAGGTAAAGGCAAAAAGTCAGGGAAAACCACACCAAGGATGCCATGTCCAACGCTATTTAACTGTACTGTCCCTACAACTTTGCGTGTCTGAAACGATGAGCAAATAACTTCCTTCTGTGAACATTTTTATAGATGCTCTGTCTTACTTCATAGTCCTAAGAAGCACGGCAGAGCCTCTGACTACCACCAGTCAATGTGAATCCGGAAAAAGACCTCTTATTTAAATAAATAGTAACGCTAAAGAATGTATTTTACATCAGTGATAGAAAAATATTGAGCACCAGAAAGAACCATTAGCAGAAGCATAGCAATGGCTAGAACAACAGGATGTAGGAACCTACCTTTTCATTAACTTCATACCAATCAGTCACAAAATTGTAAACACAATCAAAATAATGGGACTATTGCTATTTACCAGTTGTCTCTTCACTAGCATCTTTCTCAACCAAATACTGAATCATGCACAACAAGGCTGAAATCTGTAGGAATCCCAGCTCTACATAGCCTGTTTCCCACAAAGTAGATGGCACATCCGCAAAACTCGGTGGGGGGACAAACACTATTCACTACTTACATTAAGGCCCATCATCAGACATTCAACTGCCTGAGAGCAGTAATAGTAGGATGCCAAACCCATAACATGTTCACCACAATTACACATTAACTAAAACAGAAAATCCACTGTAAAAAGGAACAACAATCAGAGCAAGAGAGCGCAAAACATGTGCGTTAAATTTCATAATGTAAATGTAAATGTAAATGTAGTGGTACTTGTATAGCGCACGAATCACCCATGAGGCATCTCGGCGCTTGTACGAATACCGCTGAGGAACCCTTCCTGACCTTTCCCTGTGAAGTGCCCACTCATGGGCACCCCCAAGGTGAAGCCAGGCATCCTAGCGTTGTTGGGGCCGTTGTGGAGATTAAGCAAGCTATTGCCCAGAGTTGCAGAGTGGGACCCATGATTAGAATAGGCACCGAGGCGAGAATTATCAGGTCCGAGGAAGTTGAGCCCAAGACCCGCCGAGGTGGGAATTGAACCCTGGTCCCGGGCTAGACCTCTGCATCAGGGTCTGCCGCTCTAACCATTGAGCCACACTTCTCCACTGGTACCCTGATATAGGTCCAGGGAACATCGTACCCTTTTCCTACATCATCTCCCCATCATTTCATATGAATGAGCATTATAAGGGCATAACTCCAAATAAGGCCTTGTATGGACAATGCCTTATAAGGACTGTAGCCTTTTATGGACTAAACCTTTCACCTAGTTCCATGCAGAGGGTGGGCTTTTCCCAATTGATATTGCTAAGACGTCATCCTTAGCACATATAAATAAGTTATGAGTACAATCTCCAGGAGGTACATTCACCTCTCCCATCAACACACAAGGTTTAATCCCCAACATCATTCACATACTGAACAATGAGGAACATACGCACACAGACTGTATAAATACAGCACCTCTTGCTATCAGAAAGCAGGAAGGACCCGAGACTTCAAGGCCGACACACTGACCAGAGACGCTGCGGCTCCGGCATGCCTTCGCTCCAGCTGATAGTGATCTGACGATCCCTGCGGGGTGTCCAGCTCAAGTTCAGGGCGAAGTCCCACACTCTCACTATTCTGGTATGGAGGTTCGATTAAGTCCTAGTGGGATTCTTGGCTCTTAGACTTAGGCTCTATCGCACCTACTCACATGCTAGGTACACTTAGGTACATCTGGACAGGCATCTTAGGAGTACCAACTATATTTTACAAATTCATTTTGTATTCATGCATGTGTTCATGACTTTTGCAAAATGGTAGAACAATACTATTTCTTTTTATTCACTTTACTGCTGGTTCTATATATCTGCTACTGTGTTATAGTTGTAGCAGTGCACTTATTTTACATAAGAAGAACAATGGTACAATAAATTCTTATTGTAAACACGCTCAACTGTTTCTTCTGTGTATCTCCCTGAGAACAAAACAAGCAAGCACTAGTGACTGGGCGAAAAGTAGTATGTTGTTTCCACGAGTCTGAGGTATTATGTTCTTAGGTTGCCAGAAACTAATCTCTCTGATAACAGGAGATTCTAGTGGCACTGTGAACTAGCTAATGTGAAAACATAGGCTGTATACAGTGGAGGTGTACAGAGTCAGTTGCCACCAAGCCCACAGCATATGTTATCTGTAAACGGCGTAGGTCCTGCATGAAAGGATACTATCGGAACTACACTACATGGCATCCAATGTTCAAACATGGTTTACCCAACGTGGTATATACATGGCGCACTTACTCAACAGTAAAATCTGAGTAGCTCAGTCATGCTTATTCTCAGAGACCCTACTTACAAAACCCAGAGACGTCTGGAGTAGGTGGGAAAAAACTCTGCCACAGCTGAATAGGCGAAATATCCTATGTATTGGCTGTTGGTTAATCAAGCTTAAGACGAAAATTTCCCCAAATTGTGCATAAAACCTTTTCTAAATTTCCTTGGATAGTTATTCCGTGTCTTAAACACGATTTCTATCGAGAATGGAGATTTAAATGCAATAGACCAGGTACTTATTCAGTCTGGTGAGGAAGATACAAATGCAATTCATATTGCACCCAAAGTAGGACAAACTTTGACAGTTAAACTTGTCAAACATGGGTTATCACCCAGAGGAGGCGTAGTAATGTTTGTGATAGAGGTACAAGAAGATTTCACAACAGAGGTATTCTACTCATGGGTTATATTCCCAGAAGCAGATGCTGTAAAAAAAACTTTTCATTATACAAACATAACAAAGTTCCAGTGGCTTACACTAGGTTTGAGGAGAATGAGATTCTGCTTACCTGCCAAGAACATATTTTCTGGTTTAATGGCACCCTACCCACATAACAACAAGAGCAACGCTTGGACCTTTATGAAGACCAGGAGCAACATGGTCGATATTAGCGACCTATGCACCACATCCAGACATTGACACACTGCCACGTGATGAACTATTAGTTCAAATGACAGAGTTGATAAAACTCTACAGAAACATGATACAGTTCGTCTTAATGACACTAGCGGCCCAACCTACAGTAATTACACCTACTGCAGCTCTTACACAGAGCACAAATACTAAAATTACTCCACAAACATTACATTCAGTAATGAGCAAAGTGCCAACAAAACATGAACACATTCCTTTCTGGGTTGCTCAGTAAATAACCCAGTTAGAAGCAGTATTCCCAAATACAACACCATTTGAAAAACAAAGAATGTTAACAATCTGTGTGCCCATGGGGATTACACCACAGATAGAGGATTGCACCTCTTGGGGTACAGTCTTTGCTGCCATATATACCAGAACTCATGGTATTCCTTCCTTAGTAGTAATAACAGATGTATTAGGACAAATACAAAATGACTATGGAGCAGAACCTGCACTAAACTTAGGGATGAAGTTATTAAATAACTATGACCAGGTATTAGCCATAATACTAGCTAATATTAAAGGGGAAGTAGCATCAGTGGCAAACCACCAACGCCTAAGGGAGGACGGCCCGTTAACTCAGGAGGCTGAACTACCAAAATTAATTGAAACTGCGTGTGCAGAATTAGGCAGAGATAGTTTGGGGGGGAAGAGCTCTAAAACCTCAACTACAGGCCAGTCCTGAAAAGGACACTTCTAAGCAGACACCTACTTCTTTTTAAAAAAAAGTGGGATATTAATAAAGAAAATTCTAAAGACAAGAGATCTCAATCCCGAGGTAGGTCTCCTCCACAGGAGCCCTCTGAAAGGAGGTATAACCTTAGGAATAGGGATAACACTAGGAAACCTGACAGGTACCAGGATACTGATACACGTTCCTCTTGTTCCTTTCCGGGCTTGAAGAAAAGCTCTGGAAAGGAAGGACGGTCAGAAAATAGAGAGGAGCGCACACAGTCCTGAGACAAGCAGCGCGCTCAAGACTTTACTTCTAAAAAAGAAGATGAGCAAAATCCAAAACCTCAATTTAAGAAAAGAAAAGTTGCTGGTCTGAAAATCAGACATGCCCAGATTTCTGAGGACACAACTTTAGAATGGGAATGGGCTCCCACATTGCTAGACAGTAAGGCGGAAGTAACAATAGCTGGCCTGAACCAGAGAGAATTTCTGGTGACAGCGAAGTTGAATGATTATATCACGGTGGAAACACCAGACACATAAGTTATATGAACTAACACTCCGGTTGTAGAGGGACAAGCCCAGGAAAGTAAAAGCTCTTTTTTGGAATAACTTGTCATCTGGTTATGACATCCTGTTAGCAGAACAAGATTGGCCGCCTGCATTCGTAATGGAGTGCCCCAGGGGAGAAAGTATAATTTTTCCTGCATTTTCCAACAACGTTCCTGTTCACCGTAAACATACATATGCCGTAGCCCAAACTTCGGCATTGTGCAAAAATCATGCAGGCTGGGATAAGAACTCAACCTACCACATAATCCTGTTAAAAGTTTCACCTAATGCTCTGAGGCAATATCAAATAAAGCAAGAAGCTAAAAAAGCAGGTCAGGGAGATCTTAGATCAACTGGAATACCAGGGGGTCATTGAAAATGTACCTCTCCAATGAACAATCCTTTGTTTCCTGTCCCTAAACCTGACAATACATATTGTCTAGTTTTAGATTACAGACATTTAATCTCATGCACAAAGACATTTCCTGTCCAAACTGATCATAGTGCCGCAATAATTATTAAAATTGTGCGCAAAAAATACAAAACCACACTTGATATCTCAAATGTATTTTTCTGCCAAAATGTAGCACCTGAAAGCAGTTATCTGACCGCCTTCAGTGCATTAGGGTAACAATGACAATTCTGTCATCTAGCTCAAGGGTATAAAAACAGCCCGGGTGTATTTTCAGCAAAAGTAACAGAGTTTCTTCAAAAATTTGATGAAGAAGCGTTGTCCTATGTGTATGATATTTATCCGACAGACGACGACTTAGCGAGGCACTTGACCAGGGTAAGCAACATTATTATGGGATTTGCAACAGAGGGCTATGAATTCAACATTAAAAAATCAAAAATAGCCCACCTCAATTTCCTATTTTTGGGATATGAGCTGTCAAGTGAAGATAAAAGTCTGGCAGCTAATTTTTTTAGAAAAATGTGCCCTGCTCCAGCCTGCAAAATCTTTAAAAAATTTAAATCAATACGTGGATGCTTACATTTTGTCAGGACATGCATTTTAGATTACGCACAAAGGGTAAAACCTTTCTATGACTTATTAAAACCTAACTTTTCAGCCAGAGATTGGACACAAGAACATACTCATATTCTTCATTTACTCCAGGAAGACATGATTGCTTCCAAACACTTCCAAACATGCGTAAACGTACGCCACTTAGTGATCCGAATATTCGCGGGTCAATGGGGGTTACACTTATTTAACCGTTAATGAAGGAGAAACTGTACCAATCGCTTACAAATCACACCTGTACACAAATGCATAAATGAGTTCCCTTCAACAGAAAAAATCCTGACAGCAGTTCAGACTGCTGTAGCAAGAGAAAGAGCACTGGCTCAGGGGAAACGCATTATTGTTGTAACTCCGGTACCGGTTTTAGAAGCAGTTACAAAGGATAGCATCCCAAATGCGAAAGCGTTACATCCAAGATGGATACAATGGGCTAATTCTCTTACTGCCACATATGTTGAATACAGCTTTAATCCAAGTTTAAAAACACAAGCATTCCTGCAATATGAACAAGAATATCCTCTACCAAATCAAATCTTGCATCTAGATCAGTATGAATATATTATTTATACTGATGGGTCTGCACAACCGACTTTAGGAAGTAAGCAGCAATATTTTTGGGCGTGTACAATCGTTAAAGGTTGAATGCGTGATGACAAGTTCCATCCTAGTTGCACAAAAACACAATCTCTAGGAGACTGCATCGCTCAGTTGGCAGAATTAAAAGCACTTATACTGGCACTTGTAAATACAGATCGAGAATTCCCCACACTAATTGGGTGTGATTCTTTTTACTGTGTACAGTTGCACAATGAATACTTACAACGTTGGGAACAAAACATGTTTAAATTCGCAAAAGGTGGCACAATTAAACACAAAATGTTATGGGAACAGGTAGCAGAATTTAAATCTGAGCTACCGAGGACTCACGTGATCCATTCACCGAGTCATCAACGTGATGGCGTTCTCGTTGAAGGGAATTTATTTGCTGATGAAGCCGCAAAGGGCGCTGTTCGCACGGCTTCCGTAGCTACGCTGACTCGTTCAAAAATGAGAATAGACAGGGATATATTGGTAGCTGTCATCGCATCACACAAAGACAGCTTAGCAGCTTAGTTAGATGCACAAAACATTCCATATGCTCAGATTCCTGGAGTGGGGAATAGAGTAATGCAAAATATTGATCGTAGGCCAGGTTTAATACTAGCTGCACATGAGGGTTTGGGCTTTGCGCACACAGGTGTTACAGCAACTATTTCTTTACTGAAACAGCGCTATTGGTGGCCAGGGTTAACTAAGCAAACTAAAGACTATGTCTTGAAATGTGACATCTGTCAGCAGATAAAAGGGTCCACCATTGCATGCCCGGCACTGACGCCATTACTGAAGTCAGACAAACCTCTTGCATGTGTGTACTTGGACCACTGCGGCCCCTTACTAATGGACTGGACTGACAGATATATCATGGAAGCAGTGCATTCATGCTCAAGATTCCTATGGGTATGGCCTCATCGTTCTGCTGATGCTCAAACTGTTAAAAAAGATTTGTGAGTCTTTATCGGTACATACGAAGTTGACACGTTACACTTTGACCACAGCCCTGCGTTTAGCTCTTGGGCTTACAAAGAGGCCATGGAAGGAATTGGCGTAGCATTGCGGTTCTCATCTCCATACCATCCTGAGGGAAATTCGGTTGTGGCGAGAAAAAATTGGGACTTAAAGCAATCTTAAACAGCTAGGGTATTAGGCAAGGGTGGTAGTTGGGTCACACACCTTTTAGGGGGTACAGCTGGCATTAAACAACCAGCCAAGAAGCTCGCTAAGGGGTGTCCCTCCATATGAGGTTCTCTTTGGGACAGAAATGTGGGTACCTGATCTTGATTGTGAAGGGGCAGTGGAGGATGGAAAACCATTTCATATCCATGACCGTTGGCTGTTTTACAGGATCTAAATGAATCAAGGAAAAAACAAAGGAATGTCCATCTAAAGCAGGCTGCCGCTGGGGAAGTCAAGGTAGTCACGGCAAGACCTGTCTGGATTCCAAAAGTCGGTGATCTGTTCAGAGAAAAATTTGCGGACGAAAAGGAATTTGGATCTTCTTACAGCAAACCTTTACCAGTCCTTTCAGTACACGGAACAAGAACTGTGCTGCTCCCGCCTCTTGCCGGAAAAAAGGAAAAAAGATTTGTCTCAATCGACTTATTCAAACCACACTACGTGGCTGATTCTAAACAATAGGCATAGTGGACTGCGCTGTAGCAGGCGCCCTCCTCTAGCTACAATCCAAGAAGTTCAAACAGAAAGACTCATCAGGTTTGAAGAGCCACCTGTATGGAATAAAGGACTGAGCAACAATGCTATGGAACTTGTTCCACTTGAACATGACATTCAAATTCAAAATGAAAATCAGAATAATTCACACGTTTCAATTAGACTGAAAACAGGAGTCTACATCAACATGCCCCATCGAGAGGAAAATACAATTTCAACCAATCCGGATGCAATTCCAACAACTGATCAAACAGCTTCTGGCTATTTCATTTACTTTGATACATTTTCTCTGGATCCAAGCGAGCCGGAAACAATGCCATCCAAAACACCATTCAAGCAAGAATTAAATAACTTTCTTCTCCTTCTTGCAAAGAAATATCTGGTATCACCTTGGATTGAACTCTGGGTATTTTCTGGTATATTGTTTTTTCTTTTCTGGCTAGGCTTAGTATTGACTTTTAGTATGCTTATCAATAGACACTTTCTTAAAAAACGTTCCACAGCCCAAAAGGTCAACATCCTACTAAGCCACATCCATCACCGCATTGTGAACAAAGAGACTTGTCATCAGTGAACATTGCAGTTGTTCCTATACCCGATGGTATAGTAGGGACAAAGTTGATTTCAACATATTCGGACCGACTGAATTTTTAAAAATGAATCATGTATTTATAATCTCATTAAATGATTTCATTACCTCCAGCATATTTTCTGATGATTGGGACACTGAAACAGCAAATAACATGTTGTCTGATTTAGAGAAAAATTCTGAATTTTCTAATAATGAAATGTTAGAGGGTTCATCAGACTATGACAAATTGTACTGTTACCAACATTTTGGTCATCATTTCCTGCACAAATCCATTTCACCTAGGAGTGTATTTGAGTACCGTCAGTGGGAACATTGCCCAACACCACCAAAAAGTATTTCACAAATGTTTGCACAGAAATTTGAATACTTTTCAGGGTTTAACACCACAGATCCAGCCTCATTTTATTATGAGGTTGTACGAAAATCAGCACTGAAAATGATGGTGACAAACACTAAACAGATTTACTCTGCTTCTTTTTTGGCCCAATTGTCTGAACAGAGTTTCAACCTATGAAAAGACGAAATGGACTCAAAACATATTTGTGGTTCAAGGAACTGGCAAGTCCAGGGTACAGAGGCACTATTTAGAGCATGCCTCATTCCACAGCAGATGATCTTTTTAAATTATACAGTGCAACAGACAAACTGTCTTGGAACAGCCTAGATAAAGGACCTGAACACTCCAAAGTTTCCTAAACCACCACAGGGGTGGCAGAATACTTGTTCAAAGGAAGGGGCAACAATTGATGACGTATTAAAGTACAATAGATCAGACCCAAATTGGAAGGAGTGGGTGGTTTGGCCCTTAGACATGAACACATGTCATAAATGGTTCCTACACATCACCAAGGGTCTCAGTATGCATAGGTCAGATCCACAATATGTACAGAGAAAACATCCAGGGGTAGTGGCATCCTATAGTGTTGGGAAGTTGAGCCTAGAATGGCTAGAAACCTCAACACTTGCAAAAGTGAAATAACACGTATCTTTACTCTCACAAGACATGGATCTTACTAGGACCTAGGAAACAATGTCACAAACTTTTCATATATGCAGTCATTTATGCTGCCTATAATGAAATCTGGAAGATTTCCCAACAAGAAGCCACATAGAGGATACGGAAAATAGACAGTATAAACTTAGAAAAAGCTTTAGCTGTGGTGGATATTGGGTTACCAACTTTGACCTCCAGAGTATATTTATTGGGCAAAATTTTTTCTTCTGCTATTGACATACTGGAACAGAATGTTGCCATATTCCAACACAACCAATCATAGTTACCTTTTATTATGTTATTAAGCTGGACGCTACAATCTTTGCATGTAGGCTTTGTGCCTTGGCGTTTTATAAACAGTTTGTCTCCGTTTTCAGACCACAATCTAACCGATATAGAGATAGAAATGCCATCAAGGGGAGTTGAATATATAATGCTGCAAATTGAAAAACTGGACAGACTTCCATTCACAGTGGCTGAAGTACCATCCACAGAGTGGCTAATCCACGGCTGAATCACTCTACCTGTTACTACCTTTCAGTTTCACTATTGCCTTGAACAAAGGCAGGCAAGCAAATATGAAAAATTGGGTAAAGAATACATTAGGAAATCCTGGCATTTACCATATAGATTTCGATGCCTAGTGAGGATCAAGAAGGGTTTCTTAGTGGTACTAACCACAAGAGCGCTTTAAGCGGTTCTCTCATTTGCCAAGATATAATTTTGCACACGGCCTGTAGTGGTTCAGTTTCAAATTTGTCTTGCCACATGAAAGGAACTCCAGCTGCTGTGATCAAGCCAGTGTTCGAGTTACTTTCGAATGGGAGTTACTTGATGCTGAACGATCAAGGTTGCTGTGGGATGCTCCCAGGCATTGCCTATCTGGTCACCGTGAACACCAGGGTTACTTGCTGTATGCAAGTATTGTTTCCGCCAACAAATACATTCAGGGAGGCACCAGTATGGCCTTCTCTGAATGTTTCTTTTATACAGTTTGATGCTTTGAGCAGAATGAAAGCCATGCTTTTACAGCAAACCGTGCCATTGACCACTGCATGAGAAACCTTTGACCTTCAAGTTGCAAGGACCTCGACAGAGATACAGGTGCTAATCTGTACAAACTGCCCCTGATATTTCCCAGAAATGGTGCGTCGTGTCGTAAATATGTCAGATACCAGCTGTTTTGTACACCTATTTAAAACCATATTGCCAGGATTCCTTAACACCTTCCAGACCATCCTCGGAGTTATTCCTAACTTTATACACTCCATAGTTGGAAGCATTTTCTGGGGTCTACTTCTGATCCTGCTAGCTATTGCTGGAATCCTGTTTGTCATTTACATGCTACGCAATGGACGGACCATCCGCCAGCGAGATTGCAAAAGCTCTTCTAGAAAGATATTAACGTGAGAGCATGCTACAACATCTGGGTGTGCCTCACCTTCGAGAACTAAGTGTTTCTTGGTTCCTATCATTCAGACCAGTCTACAAGGACTTCATCATATCTGTTTTCCGATGCCTGTTTTGCGGAGGAGAATGCGAGGTGAACATCTGTCTGACAGCTCTAATGGAGACACCAGCGGAGTTAGACTCCAGGCTGGAAGCACTGCAGTCCCATGCTCCACTCTGTCTTTAGCGTATTCCCATCGTAAAGCATGAATTCCTCGAGGATCCGTATGTGCCCTTGACCGAGTTGGATTTTGGCTCTACCCTTGGCACCGAGGTATCGCATACAGCAAGGCAACCTCACCAACAACTGTTGGCAGCACTGACAAGTTTCATCTATGCACACTGGACGTGCTATGCAAGGTACTATAATGTTTGTCCCCTACGACAGCAGGCAACGACAATGTTATATCTCCCAGCCATGACATATAATCTGAATCTGGCTCACTGTGTGCTGGGAACAAATTCAGTTTTTTTCTTTCCCCTTCTTTTTACTCTAAAGAACTTTTTCAAATTTGTACTTTATATACCAAAGCATGGCCTTCCAAATACGCTTGCTGTAGTTCAACTTGTGTGATACAACTCATTAAAAACTGTGATTTGCGGAACTTTACAAATGTCATACTTTCACAAAGAACATTTTTCCTCATTTGTAAACTGTTTTTAAATGAAATTTTAACATTTTTAGAAACATTTTAAATGGCTGCTTGATAATTGTACGCACTGACACTGTTATAAATGTGCATCTCAAATGTGTATTATCATTGTTAAGTATAAGGTGGAATGGATGTTATATTTAATTTTGGTAACCTGATATAGGTCCGGGGAACATCGTACACTTTCCCTACATCATCTTCCCGTCGTTTCATATGAACGAGCCTTATAAAGACATAACTCCAAATAAGGACAGACTGCCTTGTATGGACATAACGCCTTATAAGGACTGTAGCCTTTTATGGACTAAATCTTTCACCTAGTTCCATGCCGAGGGAGAGTTTTTCCCAATCGATATTGCTAAGACGTTATCCTTAGCACATATGAATAATTTATGAGTACACTCTCCAGGAGGTACTTTTCACCTCTCCCATCGAAGCAGAACGTCACACTCATACTGAACAGTGGGGAACATACGCATATAGACTGTATAAATACAACACCTCTTGCTATCAGAAAGCTGGAGGGAACCGAGACTTCAAGGCCGACACACTGACTAGAGACACTGCAGCTCTGGCATGCCATCGCTCCAGCTGACAGTGGTCTGACGATCCCTTGCGAGGTGTCCAGCTCAAGTTAAGGACAAAGTCCCACACACTCACTATTCAGGTATGGGGGTTCGACTAAATCCTAGTGTGATTCTTGGCTCCTAGACTTAGGCTCTTAGACTTAGGCTCTTTCGCACCTACTCACATGCTAGGTACAGTTAGGTACATCTAGACAGGCATCTTAAGAGTACATACTATATTTTAGAAAGGCATTTTATATTCATGAATGTGTTCATGACATTTGCACAATGGGAGAACAATACTATTTATTTTTATTCCCTGTACTGCTGGTTCTATATCTCTGCTACTGTGTTACAGTTGTAGCAGTGCACTTATTTTACATAAGAAGAACAACAGTACAATAAATTCTTATAAACATGCTCAGCTGTTTCTTCTGTGTATCTCTCTGAGAGCTAAACAAGCAAGCATGAGTGACTGGGTGAAAAATAGTATGTTGTTTCCACAAGTCTGAGGTTATTATGTTCTGAGATTGCCAGAAACTAATCTGTCTGATAACAGGAGATGGTGTGTGAGTAGTGTGCGACCCCACCCCCAATTGTAATGTTAAAGCTCCCTCGAGCAGTTGGCTGACGAGCCTGGGACCCCGCACCTGCGCGCCTGAAGGGTATTAAACCTGGCAATATTTGACAGCCACCGGCAACCCCAGAACACGGCCTAATCCCTGCTGATAAGGGGTAAATACCCCGAAACACGTGTCCAGGGATGGTGAAGATAGCGAAGATAGCAGAGAATCGAAAGAAGATGCATCACGGAACACGAACTACACTTCCCACAGTTCTTAGGGGCGATCCCGCTGGTGTGTGAGTAGTGTGCGACCCCACCCCCAATTGTAGTTCATTTATCTATTACATTGCAGTAGAGTCCAATCTAACCTGGTGCCTATGGTGGCTGAAGAGGGACTGCCTTTCACAAGCATAAAGGTGACAATTATACATTTCAGCATGAGCACAAGTCACACCCACCCAGTAACTTTTCACGGAAGGCAGCAAGAACAATGGGGCACACAAAGATGAGCTAAGAGTCTGAGACCGACCACACACTATCTTTCTGGCAAGGTCATTCTGTCTGTGCCTGCAACTGAGCCAGTGGGAGCAGGCTTCCATCTCATGGGAAAGGTATGCACTATTTAGTAAGAGTCAGCATTGGAGAAACAAAACTCACCATTGACCATTTTTCATAAATGAGCAAGTAACAGTTTCAATTTATAATACAAATGGAGTCTTTGAAAGCCAAAATGGTGGCACAGATGTCAACCAAACTAACGCAACATTTGTATCTACCAATTGCATCTACACAAAATACACATGTAATGTATTAGCTACATAACGCTAATATAATATTGTGTAAAACACAAGATGACAATTTTATGTTTCAATGCTCTCAGGGTCTCTAAACCTACATGCCCTACCATATACTAGGGACTTACAGGTAGGTTGTCTTGGCCAATTAGAATTATATAAATTACCTTTATAGGACGGAGCACTGGCCGGGTTAGCAGAGCCCATGGCACTTTCATAGTCAGTAACCACTAGCATCAGTCAAAAAATGGAAGTGATCAGAGTAAAAGGAGGACTTTTCTACAAGTAGAGAAAAGAATTCCTCCTCCTGAGGGCCTAAACTAAGGGCCTACAGACAAGATCCTCTTGTGTGGCCAAGAGAAGTGCCAGAGCATCAGCATAATCTGTGATCCAAATTTCATCTTGTAAGTTGCCATGCAGCAACAGTAGAGGCCACCATTTGGAGGTAGATTTTTTTAGAGTCTGACTGGCGGCAGAAGGATATTGTTTTTTTTACATTATCTAATATTAGTCTGAATTAAAAAGTTTATCAATTATCTGATTTCTTATGTTTGTGGTTTTCTCATAACATAAAAGAGCAGGAAATTGGTTGAGGTCTCTGGGACGCCAAATGTGCCTTTGCCAATCCTCGAAAGTTCCTTGTGTAAACAAATGTTTTTTATGTATGCCAACACGGGTAAGGTTCCGGGTTGAAAGTTTAGGTATACTTCTTTGTGCCTTAGGTTATGTGAAATCCAAATAGAGTTCAAAGTTGGCATTGCGCTTATCCTCCATAGAAATATATCACACACTTCCCCCACTTGTGCGTTATATATGTTATGCAAGGATGAATTCTCAGTGGTTTGCTTTCACTATTCCTGCACTAGAATAATTTTGGGTGATTAGCTGCTCTAGATACGGATGCACCCTATTAGTTAATGTGGTTATCAGTTGGGATGTTTGGATATATATTTTGGACATTTAGGTAGTAGAGGCAAATGTGTCTCAAGTTGTTATTCCATCTTTAATCACTGACATTGGTAACATCTAAGTTTGTCTTTCAAACGAGACTCGTCCCTCACCACCTTACCTGTGTGGTCACGCTGTTGGGCCTCAGTGTTATTCTGCACAGCCAGAACGTCTGTCGAAACGTTTTATGACGAAGTTTGCTAATGAGGTGAGTACCCATGGTCTCATTGCAAAAATACATAACTACACCTGTGAATGGATTTCGCAAATTAAAAAAGTGCATTGTCACATTGTCAGGGCCAAAGTATGAACAAAAACTAGCCCTGAAGAAAAGTTTACTGTCAGCTCCATATTGCACTGTTTGAGTGAGTATAAACTCTCGCGAACAGGTTTCGGGAGGAGTGTCCGTAAAACTCTTTTAGAACAATGCAATCCAACGGGCTCAAATGATGGCACAGCGTTTCAAATATGTAGACTAAGAGCTTTCAGCCTAGTTCATAGCATCTCATCAAAGGCCAGCAGTGTGGGACTGACTCCAAGGCCCCTAGTATGCCTCCGTGTAACACAGCCCCCTGGAGTTAGTGATATGGTACTCCAATGGGAGGCATCGGAACCTTAGGTGGGCGGAGTTACCGGGAATTGCTCTTTGAACCCCGAGGCGCCCCTTAGAAATTGAGATTTGCAGGGAAGTCAATAATTCTTTATTTCCCAGCAATTACCTCATTTTTACCAGAATATCATTAG
The DNA here is from genome assembly GCF_964261635.1 of Lissotriton helveticus. NCBI lineage: Eukaryota > Metazoa > Chordata > Amphibia > Caudata > Salamandridae > Lissotriton > Lissotriton helveticus. Next base: position 1,462,924,455 of record NC_136061.1, on the reverse strand, counting down.
GAGATTTCACCTGCTTTCTGCAGCTGAAATCTCCCATAGATCCAGTAATTCTGAGGAGGCTGGTAATTTGCGTTACCGGCCCACTCAGGATTACAGAGGGCTTTCTAATGAGCCCCAGATTGCTGCCCACGAAAATGCCAGAAAGCTTGAAGGCCTTTCCGGTTGTGAATAAGATAGCTCTCATGATAATGTATACAGCGAAAGCCAGAGCCGTTTATTAATCCCAAAGCAAAGACATTAGACGTCAGTGATACGTGGAGGCAGATGTGCAGAAGTAGGTAGTATCATTCAATTAGTAAATGTAGGAAACCTAATCATGCATAATACGGAGGGGGGCTGGTTTGTGAGGAGACATTGCTCAAACCAGTACAATCTGATCCTATATAAAGTGAGAAATATACAACACACTGTTTATTGGTTACTTGAGAAGTCGGTGCTGAAACACAGCTTTGAGGAGTATGTATTCGGCTCGTGCAGCAATGACAAACGACAACAATTGTTTAAGATTAAGGAAGAAAGGAGGCGAGAAGCAAACTCATTCTTTTAACAAAGCACTGCTGCTGAAGCGTGTATGTATTTTTTTTCCAAAAATGAAATGCATTTGTTTTCACAATGTCAATTTTGCAGGGAAAAGCCACAAGCTTTACAATGATCAATTGTCCATTTTAGAAAGCCATTTACCTGTTAGATCCATTAATTTTCATCTCGGGAAACAAAATGCCAAAACACCTTCAGAGGTTTACAAAAGGCTGCGCTCGAACCGGTACTACCTAACTCCGTTGTCAGCGCAAATTGCAAAGCAATTTCAGTTTAAAAGGTCTCAATTATATTATCTAAAAACAAGGCAAGTGGTGGTGGTTGAGGGATTTTTCTAACCGGATTCATCCTGCAGAATTATATCACCTATATGTTTTATTTTAGGTGTAGTCTGCAGTTTGATGATTACACCTTAACATTCCATGCTACATTGACCACATGGGTAGGATTCTGCCTGAAGTAAGATGATTATATGTATTATGTATTTCTTTATTTTATTAACATAGCACATAAAGCAAATATATAAAGGTGGTAGGTTAAAGCTGTTTAAGAAATAGATAGTAGAACAATGTAACTAGAAGAAAATGCCAAATTAACGATGTGATTATTGGACTAGTGTTGGCCTAAGAGAGCAAGAACCGTGCTAGATTGTTGGATATCCACATAAGATAATTTTGCATACACTCAAAATAGAAAGAACTAATTTACATAATGGTTACCCAGAAAATGTGAGGCCAGAGAATCTCTGGTCTCATCCCTTAGTTGGCACACAAACTGTTGTCCCTCCTTGAAAACAAGAAAGTGACTTCCATTCAATGTTCATTATAGTTCATATTTATTCCATATTAAAGTTCTCTTTTTGTTTTTTTTCAAAACTCATTGATGGTTTTAAACAATCATTTGCAGCGTTAATCTTTTAAGCACTGTCTTTCAAGGCGTGTCCAATGCATTTCGGGCATTTTTGCTATGCCCTTCATCAGGGAATTGACACTAAAAACAACAATATACATATGTATTAGAATCGTAGTAAATGATATGTCAAGCATCATGTAAAATCAAACTTTTTACAAAACATATTGGTAAGTGATTAAAGGAGAAGATAAAGCAAACGAACGATAAACCATCTTATAACATTACGTGTCCAAAAACATTCTAATGGCTACCTATATACATAGAGGTTTGGAAAACGACGTCTCACTTACGTGCTTCTTGTAAGCAGTTATGTGAAAAATCTAAAGGAAAAGTACATGAAACGGTGTTACACTCCGTGGTATGAAAAACCACATTCTACTGGGTGCAGTGTATTGAGATGGTGAAAACTAACCTGAGCGGATACGTCAATGTGCTTAGGTCCGATGTTTGTTTCCTGCAAAACGCCGGCGGGAAACCTTCGTTTGCCGCGCTTCTTAAATTCAAATGGGGGAGTATCACAGGTGTGCTCGCGGTCTCATGAACAGAGTAAACAGACTAAACTTAACAGTTTAAGCTGTTCGTATCGGGGTTTTCGGTTAGAAGCTTCAAACCATTGTGTTTAACATTACCAAAAAAACATGGTAATGTAGTGTATAAAATGCTAACGAAATGTAATGTGAGTTTCAAAAAAAGTTAAAAAAGTAATAAAAGAAATTTGGGCCATGTAAATCTAAACCCAACATGGGATCGAACCCAGGTCTGTGAGGATGTAAGCGCAAACAACTAACCAGATGGCTACGTTAAACGGTGTTAAGATATGCTGTTTTTAGGCAGTGTCAACATGCTAATGAACGGGAATACACACAATAACATCACAAACAGGTATTTAGAGCAATTAAATCATAAGTAACAGGAAAATTCAATTCTTTCGTTGAGACCCATAGGCTTCTGGGTCGATAATTTGTGGATCCAATAGTTCTCTCTCCGGAGCAGAAATTTGTTATTGTCTCTTCCTTCTTGTTTTGTGACTGTCTCAAGAATGATAAACTTGATTTGAGATACATTATGTTGAGCTTCAACGAAATGCGATGATAGAGCTGACTTGGAATTTTTGAGTCTGATATTGGACTTATGTTCCGTGAGTCGAACCTTCATGCGGCGCTCGGTTTTCCCAACGTATAACTTCCCACATGGGCATTTGATTCCGTATATTAAGTTACTGGAGTCACAGGTGGCATTAACATGTAGTTTGATGGAGTTGCCATATCTCGGATGTTGGATTGAATTACCTTTAATAATATAATTGCAATTGCCGCAATTTAAACAGGGTCTAGTTCCATGGAATGAAATGCTCTCTTTAGGTTTAAGTTGTACCATTTCACCTAAATTTCTGGCCCTGGTATAGGCAAATATTGGTGATTGGTTAAAAGAGTTCCCAAAGTCAGGTTCTAAGTTCAGGATTGACCAGTGTTTCATAATACTTTGTTTGAATTTCCTGCTAGAAGTCGAGTATTTAGAGACTACCACCGTCCGTGTTTGTTCAGGTTTGTTGGTTGGTGTTAATAACTTGTCTCTATCAGTCTCCACAATCCTCTTTTTCGTATCTTCTATTAAAGATTTGGGATAACCTCTGTTGGTGAACTTTTTGGACATTTCATTAAGTCTCACTGTCAAGGTAGTTGAATCTGACGAAATTCTTTTAACTCTCGCCATCTGAGAGTACGGTAAGTTCCGTATCAGGTTAGGTTCATGGAAGCTGGAATGTAATAACATATTATTCCTGTCTGTGGGCTTCACGTACAGATCAGTGACGAAGCCTTGTGGAGTTGCACTAACTTTCACATCAAGAAAGTTAACCGAGGTATCTGAGATCTCCCAGGTTAATTGAAGTCGTTGATCAATGGTATTGAATTTGTTAAGTTGCATTCTTAGCGACTCTTCAGTGTCAGTCCAGACGATGAAATAATCATCGATGTATCGAGTTATCATTTTGAGGTGTTTAGTCCAATCACTATTATTGAGAATGTGTTGTGTTTCATACCATTGCATAAAAATATTCGCATACACAGGGGCTGCTGAATTGCCCATTGCCATCCCTGTAAGTTGTTGGTACCATTCATCTTTCACTCTAAAATAGCTGTGGTACAAGGTGAAGTACATCAGTTCCATAAGGAACAGTTGAAAGTCTTGATCTAGATCGGTCTTCAAGAGAGCTGCTTCTATTGCTTCAATCCCCATGTCGTGTGGGATGCTGGTATACAGACTGCAGACGTCTGCCGTACATAATATCAACTTCTCAGTTGGATCCACTGGTAATTTACGTAATTTGAGTAAAAAGTCGGTTGTGTCCTTGATATATGTTTGCATTTTTTGTACTGAGGGTTGTAAGTATTTATCAATCAGTTGTCCTATGGGTTGATGCAAGCTGCCTATAGTAGAGACTATGGGTCTCATGGGTGGGTTTTTCAAATCCTTGTGTATCTTGGGTAGCATTCTTAAGGATGGACTTTTGGGGTTGACGGTCGTGAGAAAGTTTTTAGTTCTTTCTGTGATTGTACCATGTCGCGATGCTCGTTCAATGATGTTCCTCAAGGTAGTTGAATATTCCATGGTGGGGTTACAAATTAGTTTGCTGTAAGTATTCAGATCGCTGACGTGTTCCATTACTTTGGCATCATACATGTTAGTGTTCATAATAACGATTGCTCCCCCCTTGTCTGCTTTAGTGCAGATGATTTGATCATTCTCTGCAAGTTTTTTCAAAGTATCAAGGTCTTTTTGTGTAATATTTCTGGATTTTGGTTTGATGTGTTTGAGTTTATTAAGATCTTGTTTAACTAAATTCTCAAATAAATCCAATGTCTTGTGGCTCATTGGTGCTTGGAATGAGCTTTGTGGACGTAAGCCCAACAGTTGATCTTTATCTTGTAATGGACGTTCAGGTACAACGTTGTCGAAGAAATGTCTGAGTCTCAGTTTTCGCATGAGCTTGAAGAAGCTCACTTCAAGTTCCAGATGGTCCGTGGAAGTTGTGGGTACGAATGACGTACCTTTCTGTAATAATTCCAATTCATAAATGTTAAGATTTTGGTCGCTAATGTTGATGACAAGTTGTTCTGAGGTTAAGTCTTTTTGGGTTTCTTCTCCTTTTCCTTGGTTGTGGCAGTCGTGCTGCGAGTATTTGGAGGATCCCTTTCCTTCTCTTTTTCCTTTTCTCTTCCCTCGCCGGGGTCTCCTCTTTGAGATTGGCCCTGTTCTAAAAAAGGGCTACTGTCGGGAGTCTTGCTGGTAGTGGGTTCCACTGTGGAGGTTTGCTCCTGTGGTGTGCGTGTTGGTTGTTGCTTTCGTGACTTTTGACTGGATTCACTCTCGGTGGATGAAGTGTCAGTATTCGAGTTGTGAGGACGATTTCTGCGTTTTTGAGCATAGATGTCAGCCCACGAATAGACCTCTCCCAGTCTGTAATCCAAGGTGTCCCGCTTGAACTTACGTATTTTACGTTCATTGATCTCTCTAGAATGGCGGTCTAATTGCGTTTTGATATCCTCTAAGGTCGTTTTGAGATCATCTTCAGACATCAGTGTGGAAAGTTCTGTGGACACTTCCTGAATTTCCACCGACAATTCCTCCAATATTGTGGACAGTTCTTGGATGATAAGGAGAATTAAATCTAAAGAACACTTGTTCAAGATCTCATACCAGCGTTCTTGAAATTTTTTTGAGTGCTTGCATAGAGATGGTTTTAATGCTATTCTTAGGCCACGAGGTATGCGCTGGTTCCTGTGATATTTAATAAGTGTACTGGCATGAAGTTGTTGATTTGTACGCCTCTTGGATAGGTAAAGTAATTGTTTGATATTTTGCTCTTTTGACCGACTTGGAGTTTCTTGTGTGAGTTCCTCCCTGATTAAAGAATAGATCTGATCCACGTCTTTAGCTTCAAACGCGAATGTGGAGGCTCTGGCCTCAGTACTTTTCGAAATGTCTTCATAGTTACTCATGATGTATTTTATACGAATCTATTGAAAAAGTGCGTGCTACCCATCCAGTGGACACTGTAGAGGATACTAACTGTTTAGCGGATAGATGCACAGCTATTTAATTGAAAAAGTTGAAATGAGGATCAAAAGTCTCTTGTAGTTTTATAGGTGCTCACCAAGGTGGCGTCGAGGGCCCAACGACGTCAGGCTAGATACTGAAACGTGAGGCCAGAGAATCTCTGGTCTCATCCCTTAGTTGGCACACAAACTGTTGTCCCTCCTTGAAAACAAGAAAGTGACTTCCATTCAATGTTCATTATAGTTCATATTTATTCCATATTGAAGTTCTCTTTTTGTTTTTTTTCAAAACTCATTGATGGTTTTAAACAATCATTTGCAGCGTTAATCTTTTAAGCACTGTCTTTCAAGGCGTGTCCAATGCATTTCGGGCATTTTTGCTATGCCCTTCATCAGGGAATTGACACTAAAAACAACAATATACATATGTATTAGAATCGTAGTAAATGATATGTCAAGCATCATGTAAAATCAAACTTTTTACAAAACATATTGGTAAGTGATTAAAGGAGAAGATAAAGCAAACGAACGATAAACCATCTTATAACATTACGTGTCCAAAAACATTCTAATGGCTACCTATATACATAGAGGTTTGGAAAACGACGTCTCACTTACGTGCTTCTTGTAAGCAGTTATGTGAAAAATCTAAAGGAAAAGTACATGAAACGGTGTTACACTCCGTGGTATGAAAAACCACATTCTACTGGGTGCAGTGTATTGAGATGGTGAAAACTAACCTGAGCGGATACGTCAATGTGCTTAGGTCCGATGTTTGTTTCCTGCAAAACGCCGGCGGGAAACCTTCGTTTGCCGCGCTTCTTAAATTCAAATGGGGGAGTATCACAGGTGTGCTCGCGGTCTCATGAACAGAGTAAACAGACTAAACTTAACAGTTTAAGCTGTTCGTATCGGGGTTTTCGGTTAGAAGCTTCAAACCATTGTGTTTAACATTACCAAAAAAACATGGTAATGTAGTGTATAAAATGCTAACGAAATGTAATGTGAGTTTCAAAAAAAGTTAAAAAAGTAATAAAAGAAATTTGGGCCATGTAAATCTAAACCCAACATGGGATCGAACCCAGGTCTGTGAGGATGTAAGCGCAAACAACTAACCAGATGGCTACGTTAAACGGTGTTAAGATATGCTGTTTTTAGGCAGTGTCAACATGCTAATGAACGGGAATACACACAATAACATCACAAACAGGTATTTAGAGCAATTAAATCATAAGTAACAGGAAAATTCAATTCTTTCGTTGAGACCCATAGGCTTCTGGGTCGATAATTTGTGGATGTTTAAATTGCGGCAATTGCAATTATATTATTAAAGGTAATTCAATCCAACATCCGAGATATGGCAACTCCATCAAACTACATGTTAATGCCACCTGTGACTCCAGTAACTTAATATACGGAATCAAATGCCCATGTGGGAAGTTATACGTTGGGAAAACCGAGCGCCGCATGAAGGTTCGACTCACGGAACATAAGTCCAATATCAGACTCAAAAATTCCAAGTCAGCTCTATCATCGCATTTCGTTGAAGCTCAACATAATGTATCTCAAATCAAGTTTATCATTCTTGAGACAGTCACAAAACAAGAAGGAAGAGACAATAACAAATTTCTGCTCCGGAGAGAGAACTATTGGATCCACAAATTATCGACCCAGAAGCCTATGGGTCTCAACGAAAGAATTGAATTTTCCTGTTACTTATGATTTAATTGCTCTAAATACCTGTTTGTGATGTTATTGTGTGTATTCCCGTTCATTAGCATGTTGACACTGCCTAAAAACAGCATATCTTAACACCGTTTAACGTAGCCATCTGGTTAGTTGTTTGCGCTTACATCCTCACAGACCTGGGTTCGATCCCATGTTGGGTTTAGATTTACATGGCCCAAATTTCTTTTATTACTTTTTTAACTTTTTTTGAAACTCACATTACATTTCGTTAGCATTTTATACACTACATTACCATGTTTTTTTGGTAATGTTAAACACAATGGTTTGAAGCTTCTAACCGAAAACCCCGATACGAACAGCTTAAACTGTTAAGTTTAGTCTGTTTACTCTGTTCATGAGACCGCGAGCACACCTGTGATACTCCCCCATTTGAATTTAAGAAGCGCGGCAAACGAAGGTTTCCCGCCGGCGTTTTGCAGGAAACAAACATCGGACCTAAGCACATTGACGTATCCGCTCAGGTTAGTTTTCACCATCTCAATACACTGCACCCAGTAGAATGTGGTTTTTCATACCACGGAGTGTAACACCGTTTCATGTACTTTTCCTTTAGATTTTTCACATAACTGCTTACAAGAAGCACGTAAGTGAGACGTCGTTTTCCAAACCTCTATGTATATAGGTAGCCATTAGAATGTTTTTGGACACGTAATGTTATAAGATGGTTTATCGTTCGTTTGCTTTATCTTCTCCTTTAATCACTTACCAATATGTTTTGTAAAAAGTTTGATTTTACATGATGCTTGACATATCATTTACTACGATTCTAATACATATGTATATTGTTGTTTTTAGTGTCAATTCCCTGATGAAGGGCATAGCAAAAATGCCCGAAATGCATTGGACACGCCTTGAAAGACAGTGCTTAAAAGATTAACGCTGCAAATGATTGTTTAAAACCATCAATGAGTTTTGAAAAAAAACAAAAAGAGAACTTTAATATGGAATAAATATGAACTATAATGAACATTGAATGGAAGTCACTTTCTTGTTTTCAAGGAGGGACAACAGTTTGTGTGCCAACTAAGGGATGAGACCAGAGATTCTCTGGCCTCACGTTTCAGTATCTAGCCTGACGTCGTTGGGCCCTCGACGCCACCTTGGTGAGCACCTATAAAACTACAAGAGACTTTTGATCCTCATTTCAACTTTTTCAATTAAATAGCTGTGCATCTATCCGCTAAACAGTTAGTACCCAGAAAATGTGACATTGATCCTGTCTCCTGAATGGACATTGGGCGGGAATACCTTATTACCAGAGCAGATGTGTATAATAGCAAAATAAGTTGGCAATTGTCCCCAGGTGGAAACGTTTTTCTCATCTTATATTCAATTCAAGTGGAAAGAATAAAGAGAAAGGAACCAGGTCAAATTTGTCATAAGTGGCTGCTTATATAATAGCACGTGGCCTGTTCCTCCGCCAGGGTGACAGAGTAAATTTGCCAACCACCAAATTTAGAAATTACAGCCAAGCTGGTGGACATTTCTAAAGCACAGGCAAGACGACCATTATGCTGGTTCCTGTCAATGTTTTTTGAAGTTTGGTGCAGGGCTCCATCAACATGATGGAGCCTTGCAAGAAACTGGTTTCTTTTTTATTTTCCAAAAGAAAATACAGAATGTTCTTTTTGAAAATAAAAAAGGATGATGCTCCATCACCATGGGAGTCATCTCACATGACGAGAGAGACGTTTTTAGTTTTTTACTGTCCCTCTCCACCAGTGTTTGAATGGTGGTGATGGACAGTAAAATACGGCTATATGTCCACCCACCTAATTCGACATATAGCCAATTCTTCAAAGTTTGACTAAAGCAGTGACAGAGTAGCCACTGCTGTAGCCAAACCAATGGTCGATCTGCATATCAATTGTTTGGACGGACCACTGTGTTGGTGGGGAGGAACCTTCATCGTCTTTCTCTGCCACCATATAAATCACGCCCAAATTTCATAAATTAGTTGCTGAATTAATCAAACCTTTGCACGAGAGCAAAGCAAACTAGAGCAAAGTGTTGGTTTCAGAAATACTTTCTGGTGCAAACCTTTTTTTTTAGTTGCTCGAAAAAGCCTTAAAGTAACGCAAAGTAGCGATTGTACTACTATGAATTCTATTGATATGAAATTGTTTAATTGTGTTTTACTTGTATAAAAACATTTTATTCTCTTTGTATGATTTTTAACTAAATCAAATAAAGACTTTTTGACTGACTGACTACTACTATGCAAGACAATTTGTCGAGGAGCCATCCCATGGGTCGTACATGGGCATTCCCATGCAACCTTCTATGGCTTTTACGGAAACTCCTATCTACTAACGCTTGGAAATAGTGCTTTTTGCCAAACAATGTATATCATCACACGCAGGTGGAAAGGAGAAACGTTCTCTTTTCTCCAAACTTTTCAAACTTAGCACACATATAAAGTGGGAACAAGTTTAAAAGTAAGTTTAAGCATATTTTAACTGGAAGGGGGCCCTTCTAGTAAAAACCTATGCTAGGCTCACTCAGATAACATTAGGCAGCTAGAAAGTGAGCAAGCGCTTCAGAAGAGAGCAGCAGTGCTATATCTTTGCTCTCTCCCTTTAATGCAAAATTGTGTGAAAAATAATAAATGTGCCCCTTGGTTTCTATCGCTAGGCAGAGGCAGGCTTAGGCAGACAGCAGGGACACACAATCATGAGCATTGGATGTGTTCACTCAGCCTCAGGTGGCACAAACTATTCTAAGGAAACCCCAAGGCAAGGTGGTAGTTTTCATTTCATGTGAAGACAATTCTTTTTTTCTTGACTTGTAGAACAGAATGAACCATCTCCCATAACAGTGTACCTACATCAATACATTGGAGTGGGGGCAGTTGCTTGACTGGTGTGTGGACCTAATCAGACTAAGGCAAGTATGGTAGGAGCAGAACAAGCAATTTCACATGGAAGAGAACGCCGACACAATCTTTCTTTACAACTATCAAATTTATGTTTGGACCTGTTAAGAATTAATTCACCATTAGAACTCACTGAAAAACATTTAGGGGCCGATTTACTTACCCTTTGTATAATTCTTGCATTGCATTCCTAGGTTTTTTTGGGCAATAAGGTATCAATTCCTGCACAAAGAAGTAATCCTCCTATTACACATGCACCCTTGCAGCATGGCACAAGGGTTCTTGCAGAGGCACTAAGCAGTCACAAGGCTATAAGAGCTGGAGAGAGCTGAAGAGTGCCATATAGTCTCTTCATCTCTCTCCCGTTCACACAATGCAGTGCAGCAACTTGCCTTGCTGTGCATTGTGACAAGTTTTAGTAAAGCTGTCACTTAATCATCAGCGAACCCAGTACTGCAGTTATCTATGTTAGCACTAAACCGGGGCATAACATTGGCCTATGCAGTCCCTGCAGAGGAGAGGCCCCCTCTCATCAGTGACTCACATTCAGCCCTATCCTAAGAATATCTGTGAGCTTTGGGAGTCACAGGGGGCCCTTACTACATGCTGGAGATGCCCTTCATTTGTCTTGCAAAAGTACATAATCTAAGGCCGAATTCTACATGCTATCTTATTGTGTTTCTTGCTTCAGGACAGATCAGTAATCAACATTAGGCATGGCAATTTTTTTAAACAAGCCCAAACCTTCAGGAGACTGTGACTAGAATGCAGCTTGTGTGGCATTCATATTTGAGTCCTAGCAGCCCACCCAGCTATGAAAGCAACCCCTATACTTGCAGCCCAATGGAAAAGCCCTAGTGTCAGACTGGCCAGTCAGGGCTATTTGGATTTTATAAAGCATGAAACATGCACAGACGGTGTTTAAAATAACCTTCACCTGTTCAGGAGTTAGGAGTAAAGTCTTGTAAAGAGCTTTAGCAATATAGAGTAAATATAGCCATTTTTCGCAGGAGCAATCGAAGTAACAATTTTGTCTGTGCGTATTCAAAATCCTCTCCAATTTAGAAAAGCCATGAGACCTGCACACTGATTAGCAAGCATGTACTTTTTGTTTTGTTTTTTATTTGGAAAACAAAGACAGGTTTCTTAGTGACGAGGATATTTCTCTAGTGTAAAAAGCAGATTCAACAATCAATTGGACATGCATGCTTTATGAAAGAATGCTACATTGAACGTCAGCATTTCTTAATCTATTTTGGGTATTTTTAGGCAGCTGTTACCTATTTACAGTTTATTTATTTATTTCTGAATTTAATAAGTGTTTGATTTCCCCAACGGGTACTGCTGCCAGAAAAACAGGTCTACCTCCCTTACCCCCTGGTAAAAACCCCATCTTCAAACGTTTCCTCAAAATGAGTTGATTCAAGGTGGGACATAAAACCAAAGGAAAAGAGATCTGTTTCCTAATCGACAGATGAAATAGAACGCCACCTCCTTATCTAGAGCTCCTAAATCTATTAGGCAAGAGGAGTCTGGCGGGAGAAGAACTGATATTCCTGCAAGGCTTGTCAGATTTATGGATATCTATAAACAAATTAGACCAGGCCCATTCACTGCTTAGTTCAAATACATGCAACAACAACAAGGTAACGAACGGAATGTTTGAATTAAACTCAACCACTGTAATCGCTTGGGGTGCACTCTGATCCATTGTTTTTTGCACAACATGACACCTCAGTATGGACCCAGCCATATGCAAATTGACCCTGCTCCTCATGGCAACAGTCCAGCCCAAACGATAAAGTCAGATCCTCCCTGAACCAGAATACAAGCAACCTAGTATTGGTTTCACCCTGATAAGGGGTCATCAGCCAGATATGGCTTGATACCAGTGGCACAGTGAGCACAGGACCCATGTCTGGGCATCCGATTTACACAGTTCACCGACAAAATATCGACTAGTGAAACGTCGACCTACAAAAATATTGAGACAAAAATGTATTTTAAAAAAAATGTCCTCGTTTCGCCAACTCTCTTGCTAGTACAGCTTTTACCCCTCGGAGAGGGCTTATGAGCATATCCCTGCACATAATGCTGCTGCTTCCACATTCATCTCACTCCTGTGTTGAGAAAGAAATAGAGTGGAGCCGGGACCACTAGCATATAGGCTTAATCATGGACCCACTTAGCTGTTTTCGCCAAGCTGCATTCGGTGCCCGGACCTTCTCCAAACTGCTGGCTTCACAAGCAATATCAGTCTGACTCGTGAACGGAATGCTTCTAAAACAGTCAACAATGAGAGGGGAGTTTTCGGATTTCCATAGTCTACATATCTCCCGCCTCTCTTGTAAGATCACATAAAAAACAAAGTTTGTTATGGCGGGATTTACTCATAGACCAGCTTCTGAACATAGACCAAAGAATATAAGTTGAGGGCTTACCTCTGTCCGTTGACCAGTCACTTCCTCTATGAAGTTGCACAGTGACATCCAAAAAGCTGCAATTTTTGGGCACTGCATAAACATGTAGAGATCATCTGCCAAAGGAAGCACACACTTGGGACATGCATAATCCTTCCCAATCACTCTGTAGAGCCTAGCCAGTGACCAATACACCCTATGTGTTGTAAACAAGTGGTTTCTCTTTAGTGAAGCAGGTTTCACCATTGCTCGATGGAGAAGGAGGATTGCCATGCTTGCATTAAATCTCCTTCCCCATATCCCTCTTTCCATCAGTTAGATATATCCAATGAGCTATTATCCACTCCCTCCAAGAAGGCCCAGTACCAGATTGAAACTTCCTTTTTAATGGACCCATTCTCATTGCCTTTTCTAACCATGTATCATCTTCCCCCTCAACCCACTCGTGGGCAGCCCACCTAGAGCATAACTGGTAGCACTTGACCCTTGTCAGTTGTCCCTTAGTAAAATTACTCAGGACCTCCCAGCCTACCAGACTAGACCCCATTTTGAGACACGCACAGCATCTTAAACCCACAGATTTTAAGGGTAGACTAAGCTGATCTAACAAACAGTCAGAGGTGCCCGGAGAATCCCAAATCAGTGGCAAAGATGAGTAAGATTGTACCCCAAACCTCTTTCGAAACCCCCTCAAGTTTTTAGGGCAGTTCTCCAAATCTTTAACCTCACCTTTATGAAAACTTTCTGGTCCCCGCACTTAAGCAAAAAATGGTGCTGCCCCTGACATAGATCCCCAGACATAGCATGAAAGAGTCTCCTCATAGATGAGCCATCTGGTTTATCTGCTAGCATGCAAAAGATCTTAAAATTGAAAGCCTAATAATAATTAAACAGATCCGGGAGGGCCAATCCATCTACCTCCAGCCTTCTCCTCAGTTTCTTCCACACGATCCTAGGTCCCGTTGATGCCCAGGTGAATCTACCTATTTTTCCCAGCAGTTTAGCTATTTCCTTCCTCAGAGATGTCAATGGTATAGAGTTAAAAAGAAATGTTATTATTGGGAGGATGATCTTCTATATAAGATTAACTCTGCCATATATATTTAATTGTAAATTATACCATCTAACTAGCATTCTCCCTACCTCCTGATTCAATTTTTTCAAATTTACTCAAGGGATTTCTTCAAGCTTCTGTGTTAATACAATTTCAAGATATCTCATTTGAGTTCGTGCCCCCATACTACTATTGGCCTGAGTTCAATCCATCTCTTCAGTCTTATCTACATTGATCTTATAACCTGACACCTTGCCAAAAATCTGCGGTCTATCCATCTGGATAGGGATTGCAACCTGCGGGTTGGTAGTATACAGAGTCAGGCCATCCGCATACAGCGCTAATTTGACCAAAAACCCAGATGTCTTAAAGGGGATTATCAAGGAATATGCTCTAATCTGCTGTGCGAAGGGCTCAATGTACAGATGAAACAGAAGTGGGGATAGGGGGCATCCCTGCCTTGTACCCCTGGTAATATGGAACCAGTCAGAGAGCTGTCAATTGACCAACACCCTAGCTTTAGGGAGGCGATAGAGATTCTGTACAGCCCTCACTCTAATATGTGGAAATCCGAAGCTCTTAATGGTTTCCCATAAATATATGCAGTGCACTTGGTCAAAAGCCTCTGCTGCGTCTACCACGACTACAGTTAGAGGTAGTTTCTGGGTCTCTGCTATATCAATAGCACCCACCATCAAGTATGTAAGCTCATTCAACTGCCTCCCTGGAATAAAGCCTCTCTGATCTGGATGTACAATGCCCTTGATAACTGTTGTATTGTATGATCCTTTTCTCTATAGCTGTCACTGAGGTTGTGATGTCATAGCACCCTGTGACACTTGGAATGCGATGATTTAAGCCAGCAGGCTCCAACTGTTACTTGCTGTTCTTTGGATGTACTTGGCAGATGATCAGCTGTGTTGTATTCTCATGAATAAACCTCTCTTCTACCTGATGGCTGCTGAGTGGTTTACTACAGATTTTTGGCAACGAGGATGGCTATTCTCACACAACAGAGTGGGGATAGGGTGAACACCGTTGCCTTCGCATCCAGGGTACTGAGGAGTGTTGAAGTTCAATATTCAGTGGTTAAAAGGGAATTACTTGCCAGTATATGAGCCATTGAAAAATATTGTCCTTATGTATGGGGAAGACGTTTCAATTTGGTCACTGACCATAAGCCACTTGTTTCCATATTAAGTTCTGATCCCAGTAAGTGCTGCACACCAAGAATTACCAGGATGTTTAGCAAACTGCTTCAATATCGGTTTGATGTGTCACACATTGCTGGGGGAAAAACAGTAGAGCAGACTTCCTCTCATGTTTCCCTCAGAGCAGTGATTGTAGTGAAGGTACCAGTTTCCAAGATTTGAATGAAGAAGACGCTGAAGACGGTTTTGTTGCTGCTTTAGACATCTCTGTTCTTGCTGTTAGGACTAAAAGGGATTGGAGGGCAGCCCTTTTAGAAGACAGTCTTCTTCAACAAGTGTGTGTGCTTGTCAAAGATGGATGGATGGCCCATAGAAAAGGCGTTGTCATTCTAGTTATAGCCTTATTAAAAAGCCGAATCCGAAATCTCATTGGAAGATGGTTTACTCTTGAGATGTGATAAACTCATTCCACCTCACTCTCTTAGGCCTATTATTATCAAAGAAGCTCATTAGGGGCATTTGGGCACCACTCTCACCAAACGGTGTGTCCGTTAAGATTTCTGGTGGCCCAGTGTGGATGACGAGATTGGCACGCTAGTTGAACATTGTCCTGTGTGATGCTCATCAGAGAAAACACTTAAGGTTGTCATTACTCCTCTATCACCCACTGAGTGCCCATCCGGTCCCTGGGTCAAGGTAGGGATCAACATCAGGGGACCCTATGAAGTTTTACCTTTGGGAATGAGATACATTTTAGTTTTGATGGATTATACATCGAAATGACCAGAGATTAAAGTTGTCAAGGATGCCAGTTCCTCTAGTGTTGTCAGGTTTCTTAAAGATGTGTATTTGAGGGAGGGGTTTCCCTAGTTTCTTATTTCGGACATTGGGACACAATTCGTAAGTGAAGAGTTTGAGTCTTTCCTAATCTCCAGTGGGGTCAAACTTCTTAAGAGCTCTCTATATCACCCACAGAGCAATGGTCTCACGGAGAGAACAAATAGAGTTGTGGGGGAGTGTGTCAAGTGGGCTGTAAATGGTAAGCATGATGTTTTTAATTCACTCGAAAGTATGCTATGGTTTTATAGGACCATCCCTAATTCGTCCACTAAGGTCCCCCCTTTTGAACTTTTAAGGGGAAGGAAGGCTAATACTCGTTTCAGACCAGGATGGATGGGGAAATGAATAAAATCTATAACCAATGTTGAGTCTCTCATGGAAATTGCTAAGGTCAATTCTGATATTGTACAAAGGAGACAAAAGACATGGTATGACAAAAAGAAATGTGCCAAGATTGTTCCTCTAAATGTGGGGGACCACATTTGCATTAAGAGTTCTGTACACACCAAGAAAGGAAAATGTAATTTTGGTGATCCTGTCAAGGTTTTCAAAATAGGTAACAACGCTGTTCAGGTGGAAGGAGATCATTGGTGGAACCTGTCCAAGTTGGTCAAGACAAGATCGTGTTCACTGTTGAATGGACAGGAGCTTACTATGACCTCTCCTCCTCTTGAACGTAGAATGAGCTCTAGAGTTTCTATTACTCCTCGAAGGTTTCGTGAATAATTCATGCATTGTTTCAGTTACCTCTCTAAGGTTTTGTGAAATAATCCTGTGTTGTTTCATTTACTTCTCGAGGGTTTTGTGAATACTTTCTTTACTATTTTGTGCCTTTTATGTATTTGTTTCTATTTTTGTGTTGTTTTGGTTCTTGGGCTTGGTAGAAGAAGGGGAGGTATGTTGTATTCTATGATCCTTTTCTCTAAAGATGTCACTGAGGTTGTGATGTCATAGCACCCTGTTACATTTGGAATCTGATGATTTAAGCCAGCAGGCTCCAACTGTTACTTGCTGTTCTTTGGATGTACCTGGCAGATGATCAGCTGTGTAGTTTTCTCATGAATAAACCTCTCTTCTACCTGATTGCTGTTGAGTGGCTTACTACAATAACCTGCGCAACTCTTGACGCTATTATCCCTGAGAAAATGTTGTAATCAGTATTCAAGAGCGATATTGGTCTGTAGGAATCTGCTCTTGTCGGATCTTTATTTGGTTTCAAAATTAAGACCACTGTTGCCTCTGAACAAGATAGAGGTGCAATTTCACCCCTATATATATTGCATTGAATACCTCTTTTAGGAATGGAAGTAGTTCATCAATGATTTGGGTATATAGTTCTACTGGAAGGCCATCTGGCCCGGTCGCTTTCCCAATGGTTATTTTCCTACATTGTATCCGGATGTCTTCCTCTGTAATCTCTGCCTCTAAGACCCACTTCTGCTCACTTAATAATTGCTGGAGTTCTATTCCCCTTAAACAGACCTCTACACAATCTTTACTTAGTTGTATATCCTCTTGATATAGACTGCACATTTATCTCCAAGCTTCCCCTCGATTTTCTGCATTAGTATTTAACAGTACTCCAGTCTCTGTGTTCGTCAGATTTGAAATTGAGTTGCCAGCTCTATCTGTCTTAGCCTTCCATGCTAATAATGTGCTACACTTTTCCGTATACCAGAAGTGCTGGAGTATACAAATCTTCCATCTCTCATGTATTCTTAGTTCTAACTCAGCTTCATATTCTGCAAATTTTCCGATTTCCTTCGGAGTGCTGATGTCCTAGCATTTCCCTCCAACGAGGCCTTCTGAAGTTTGTGCTCTTTGATCTTAATTTCTGTAATTGCTTCTTCGTCCTTCTGCCACTGAACACGTCTCTTGCCTGCCATGCTGGAACCAATTACCACCTGTATATATGCTTTAAATATTTCCCATGCAATTTGTATCCTGGTAGAGTCACTATTAAAATAGTAGAAATCCGCAGTTCTTTCCTCCAAATCTGATACTACCCTCTGCTCTAACAAAATGGTCCTATCTAGGGTCCACCTTCTCTCCCCCAATGACTGCCAATAATTTAGGGATTGGACCATTGATGAGTGATCCGAGAGGACTACAGGAGCATGCGTTACAACCTCCACCTCACTATACCACGCCTGGTCTAGCAAGAAATAATTAATACAAGTATGATGGCCATATTTTTTGCTATAAAAGGTAAAACCCTTATCTAACCCGGCCCTCCCACGCCAGACATCTACCAGATTCAATTCCATCATCATACTTTTTAGGCAGGCGAATGTTTTAGGCGAGTTAACATATTTTGCTTTAGATGTTCTATCTAGCTCCTTACAATATTGAAGACACCACAAAGTATGATTGGCGCTGTAGTTACCAATACGCACACTTCCAAATTTATTAGTGCATCTGGGGAGTCGCAATTTGGACCCTAGTCTGTGGCACATGCTAGCGGATTTCCATGTATCCCTATGCTACCCCAAACTATCTACCAGAAGTGTCAGATCCATCCTTAATTGGCCTTATCTCAAAGTTATTACTAATAACTAGGGCCACCCACATAGCAGATCCTCTCTGATCAGAGCACACTACATCCTGAACCTAACATAGTTTGCTAATAGAGGCCTCATGCTCCTTATGTTCCAAATGGGTTTCCTGAAGCATTATAATGTGTGCCCCACTATTTTTAAGATATTATGCTACCATTGCTAATTTCTTCCTAGACCTCAAGCCGTTGACATTCCAGGATACAAACTGGATTTTATTCATGTTTCCCTCTCCATTTCCTACCCCTATTGCACATTCCCTGCGGGCACTCCTGTTTGGCCAACGTAAGCTGACAAAGTCCTTGAAATGCCTTCAGCTGCTTATAGGTTTTTAAGATGAGAGCAAAATGTTTTCTTTTTTTCCCATGCTCCTACCACCCTATGTGCCCCTCCCACCACCACCCTAGGGGAACCCCCATGCCTGCCTCTAGGCAATAAATCAGCCCTTCGCAACCCACCACCCCCGAAGAGAGAGATTCAAAAGTGCACTGAACAAAAGAAAAGAAAAACAAACCCATCGGGTTGACAACTTTTATACAAACTTAAATTGAACTTGAATACTACTAAATTGCCACAACTAATGATGGATCATTACAGGCTGGGACTATATGGCTGAGGCTGAGGTTCCGTCCATCTGGGCCAAAAGGGAGTCCACCTCCTCTGGACTGCTGATATTGTACATTTTATTTTGCCACATAATCCTCAGCATAGCCAGAAACTTAATTTGAACCTGAGCCCCTTTACTTCTCAGGTCGTTCATCCTGGAGCATAACTCCCATTGTCTCAGTGCAATTCTCTTCCCTACGTCTGATCTCACATGGTAGTTAAAGTCCTCAAACTTCAGAGGCTTCTCCTGCAATGCGTGCCCCAGAACTAGCTCTTTAACCGCATATGTAAGGAAATTGATCAGAATTTTCCTGGGGGTCTTGCTACTGGGATTCAATTTAAATAGATCTCTACGCACTCTTTGAATGTCATTAAGGAGCTCTATATCCGGCCTATTTTGCAGTATTCCTTCTCTTAGTAGTTTGGAGATAAAGCCCCTTTTAATCCCCTTTCTTTGCACCTCCGGAACATTAAGAACCCTCAAAGTATTATGCCTAGCTTGAGTTTCAAGGTGTTTCAGGTCATCTTGTAATGTTTTATTTTGTGATTTCGAGATCTCTAAATCCCGGGTATTTTTAGAAACTCCTGCTGATAAGGCTTTCACCTCACTTTCGAGGGCTTCGGTACGGTGTACGATGCTGTATTGCTTCTCTTCCATCACAGCACATTTTTCCTGAATCCCTCTTTGATTTACCTCTGAGATCTCAAATTTCATGAGAATATCCTGCCTCAGATTCAATATGATGTTTTCGAGCTGAATTTCCGAATTCTCCTCACCCCCACCTCCAGCTGCCTTCCCTCAATGGTTGTCTTGGTAGTCTTGTTAATCTCAGCAATGTCCTGGAATCGTTTTGGGCTTATTCCACCCTTGGAGTTCATCCATCTGATGTTCATCTGCCAGGCTATCTAATGGGACTACAAAAATATTGACTCCCTACACTTAAAAAGGTAAGTACAATAATATCAGAAAAACAATCTTTACAATAATGTTGTTGTATAGTTGTATTAAATATCGATTTTCAAATATATACACTTTAAAATATTAAAAATATTATATATTAATATATATTAACTAATAACATTGATTTATTAAAAATTACAAAATACATATATTTAATATATATTTTAACAAATACCCACTTTCCAAAAGTTAAACACACATACATATATACATATACATTAACATATATCTATTTAAAAAACATAATTCAACTAATATTTTTTAAATTATAATATATATTGTTTTAAATGTTATAATATAACAAATATATACATATATATCTCTATATCTATCTATCTATATCTATATATATATTCACTGAAAAAAACATAGGTTTCAGGGGTGTTTTAGTTAGCGAGACATTTCACTCATACAAAACCATTGAAATTCCTCCATTATAGTTAGTTGTACTAACTGTAACTCTCGCGCCCGCAATCCATTGATGATGATGTCACATATTATATCATTCATGACATGGTCAGTGACATCACTGATGACATCACTGATGCCATCTCAAACTAATTATAACAGAGGAATTTCAATGGTTTTGTATGAGTGAAATGTCCAGCTAACTATAACACCCCTGAAACCTATGGGTTTTTCAGTGAATTTCTAAGGTTTTTTAAATGACAATTCCTACTTATAATGTTGACCACTTTCCCATATTTTCAACAAGTAACCAAATCTGCAATGCTAACTAAAATCAGGCAATATTTCCACTTACCACTAACAAATTAACATCAACATTTAAGTACTGTAAAACGTTGAATATGTACTGCGTGAATTACATTCAACTCACACCCATGTTTCAAGACCAATATGTGATATAGTTTCTAATTATAAACTTCCCACACCCAACAAAATCAAAATACCCAGCGCCACGATCACCACAACCATACCCATGAACCCCTCCCCCCTACTACGTCAGAGGCAGAGCAAAACAGAACTATGGACCTTTCCAAAATAATATATCCCCTCAACAAGCACACTAGCTCAATGTACAGAGATGTGGCAACCAAGTATGTATAAGGGAAAGAACTCGAACATCAACAATAATGTACACCACTCTAAGAGTACTGGTGAAATACTATACACAATTCACTATACAAAATCAAAAAAAAATCAGTGTGTAGATATACCATTGATACCTGTAGTGTACTGAATAGTGGACGCAACCATATATCTCAGACACTGGGGAATATTTCGGTCATGTAGCTGTGTTTACCCCCTTTGAAACAGAAGCGGAGTGGGCTAGTCCTACGTAAACAACGTCAATGTAAGACTATAAATAATTAGTCTACTCCTTGGGTGTGGTTCACTTCTGCAAAGAGAAGAAACTGCACCGCAGCGAAGGTCCCCACCCTGCCACGTGGCTGCCGCCATGACCGCGTGTTTCCTCGATACAGGCCGATTGAGAACTCAGCGCCACAGCATCGCAGACTTATGTCTGTATCGACTAGTGGTTTCCATCAACACTGCGGACAGCAGGGTTCACAACTTGAATTCAACTTTGGGTCTTTAAATTTGTCTTCAGTATCTGTGCTGAGAACTGCCTTCAACCTATTCTGCGGTCAGTAGATTTGACAACTTAATACCAGTTGCGCATCAGCACTACAGAAAACATTGAATTCAGTCTCGATTTATTTGAAGCACAGACAATTGTACTATATACCCAAATTTTCTTAAAGTTTGAACAGTGGGAAATTCAGCCTATATTTATTTAATGTAGAGACAACTGTACTATATGTCTTCAGATTTTGTTTACATAAGTGACAAAAAGCATTCGTTCATGTCTGTGTCAACAACTGCCTTCAATCTACACTGCGAACAGCAGGGTTCTCAACTTGAATTTGTGCCTCAACTTCCCCCTCCAGGGAAGTATACATCAATTGTCTGGAAGTTTTTTACTTTTCCTCCGATGCAGAAGAAAGTTAATGCTACCATAGTGATTTCCAAAATCTGCAAGGCAATGCTGTGCAGGGGTGATCGTACAAAAAAAATAGTCTTGCGGAACAGCAACTATGAGGAAACTTCTTCAGACAAAGCATTCGGAAACTTCACAAGAGAGAAATAAGGATACTAAAAGACTTCTGCCTTTGATCTACAGTGTGGTCAGTAGAGTTTACAACTTGATATCAGTGGTGCAGAAGCACTACAAACAAAATTGAATTCAATCTCACCCTCATATTTTGTTAAACTATGAAAAGTAGGACATTCAGCCTTCATTTATTTAATGGAGAGACAACTGTACTATATGTCTTCAGAATGTGTTTAAATAAGTGACAAAAAGCATTCCTCAATGTCTGTGTCAACTACTGCCTTCAATCCACACTGCATACAACAGGGTTCACAACTTGAATTCAGCCTTTCATATACACTACGGACAGCATTCAAGTTATCCTTGATTTATGTAAAGCAGAGACAATTTTGTTAAAGGATGTACACTGCGATCAACAGACTTCATCACTTGATACCACATGCGCAAAAGCACTACAGACAACATTGAATCCATTCTTGATTTATGTAAGGCACAGACAATTTTGGTAAAGGATGCCACAAAAAACATTCCTCAATGAGTGTACTGAGTACTGTTTTCAAATGTACACTGCGATCAACAGAGTTCACCACTTGGTACCAGTGGCGCAGTAGCACTAAAGATAACATTGAATTAATTCTCGATTTATTTAAGCCAGAGACAATTGTACTGTGTCCTCATATTTTGTTAAAGTATGGGACAAAAAAGCATTCCTTGATATCTGTATCAACTACTGCCTTCGATCTACACTGCGACCAGCAGGGTTCACAACTTGGTACCAGTGCCGCTTTAGCTCTACAGACAATATTAAATTCATTCTCAATTTATTTAAGGCAGAGACAATTGTACTGTGTTCTCAGATTTTGTTAACTGTGACAAAAAAGCATTTCTCGATGTTTGTGTCCACTACTGCCTTCAATTTACACTCAGCAGGGTTCACAACTTGCAGTCAACTTTGTATGTATACTACGGACAGTAGGGAATTCAACCTTCATTTAATTAATGCAGAAACAATTGTATTGTATGTGTTCTAATTTTGTTACAATTCACATGAATTATCGCAAAGAAGAGTGAAGAGTTTTATGGTGAGACATACTATCATGGTGAGACATACTATCCCTTTTAAATGTCCCGGAAATATACATATTTTAATAATGTATTCTATATATGTTCTATCTTCTACTTCCACCATGATTGCAGATGATGCAGTCCACCCTAAAATCTACATTGCAAACATTCTATGTCTAATAACTTTGGCGTTTGTGGACGGAATTGGCTGAAATTTTCAGGAAAATGGAACATTTTGTTTCTGAGCAGCCCCTGAAAATTTGGGGGGGGGGTCGTCAAGGGGGGCCGAGAAAAAAGGGGTGTCCCAAAACGCGTTTTTCCCATGTTAATTTCCATAGGGCGGTTGGCCTCACTTTTAGCCCGAATGGCTGAATGGATTTGCACGAAACTTGGCAAAATTGTAGGGACTGTTAGCCCGATGTGCCTTTGCTAGGTCTCAAGATATGTGCTCCAGTGGATTTTGAGAAATTAACGTTCAAAAAAATATATGTATCTGTAAGCGCGCTCCGGGCAGCGCCCCGGTTCGCGTACTTGACGCGTAACGGAACTTCGCGAAGCGCAGCTGATTGGCTCTCTGGTGTCTGTCAACATTCTAAACAGTCCGGAGCGGCCGCCATCTTGTCTCTCGGTAGGATCAAGAGACAAGAGGAGGCCAAAACAAAGGGGGAAATGACCATAAGGGGGCATAGTAGATCCTCCCTGACCCCCTAGGTTTGATGTGGAGGCTTTAAAAGGGCCCCCGATGTGTTTTTTTTGCGTGGGGAGCGCCTGGTACGCGCACCGGGAAGTGGTCCGGGGAGCGTACTATAAGGAAAAAAGAATGATAGACTATGATATTTTGAAATATTGTATGTTTATTGATTGTTCTTTTTGTTGTTTTTTTTATTTTTTAATTTAAGTAGCAGTATTAATGATTATTAAATATAAATGTATTTTTGGAATTGTGCACAGTATACTATAAGTCTGACTTTACATTATAATCAATTTGGTACTAGTTTATGAATTACATATAAAAATGATTAAAGACTCAAACAATTTTTTAATATTAAATATAATTTTATTTTTCTGATTCTTTTTCAAAATTTAATAGAACGTCTAACATTTGACTGTCCGATATGTCCTCTTGTTGAGTGAACATAACTTCCCACATTTGACCGTCATCATAATGAAGTAAATAATCCACAGATTCTACACATTGTAGAAGTTCATGGTCTCGTGATTCATCCATGAATTCCAAGTCAATGGGTTCAATGATTTCCTCATTGTTCATGTCTAGGACAATTTCAAAGGAAACGTTCTGTTCTCCTTGCATTTTTGTGCTGACATTTGAATAAAAAATAAATATATCAGTAGAGATAGGGCACTGTTGGGTTTAAGTTCTGACAGGTACTTTTGAGGCATGAAGTAGTACTATTAAAAAGTGCCTGTGAAAAGCCTATGTAAATTCATAATTATACCACAGAAACCTAAATCAATCCATAATTATAATAAACAAGCCTTTCTCAATGTCTAACTCTTACAGAGGGATAGTATATAACTATCTGAAAATGTTTTCAAATTTATAAAATAATATCTTACCTTTTAAAAACAAGTTTAAGTTGTGAGTGAAAATGATCTTGCAATGTAGTTCAGGAAGTAGGAGTCAAAATGGCTGTGTTTCTCTCTCTTTTTTTATATATATTCAGGTACATAACCAATCAAATGTCAGGTAAAAAAAGTAGAAAATGATAGTAACATTTTAATTGGTTGTCAATTCCAACACTTCAGATGTGTTTTGTGAAGTAATTTACCTCAGGGTATTTAGAGAGGTCTACAGGCTAAATGGCTAAATGGAATTCCAACCAAATTTGTGAAAATGGTAGGGATTGGTATGTAGTATGAGTTAATCTATATTTGGTGACATTGTCTCCAGGGTTTTTTCTGTAAATTACTTTCCCACCTTTTTTAATGGAGCGCTTCCCGGTGAGCGCCCCGGTATGCGAACCGGCAGCGTTACGGGAGTCCACCATTTTGTGTTTCGGTCGCATAAAGATACAAGATGGAGGGCAAATAATGTTCAGAATGGGTAGAAGGGGGCACGGTAGACGTATCTTGACCCCCTAGGTTTTCTGAGGGTGGCTGAGGAGGCCCATATGTGCGAAAAAAAAAATATTAAAATTTCGCGCGGTTAGCGTCCGGTGCGCGTACCGGGTAGCGCTCCGGGGAGCGTACTTTGTTGAAAATTAGTGAAAAAAGTTAGAGTAAAATAATAATTGTGAGTGATCAGATGTAGGGTAGCTCTGAAAAGAGCTTTTGGGTCCTGTGGCTGATGTAGGTACCTACAAGTAGGTAGCAATGCACAGTCTTAAATTGAGGATGAAAATTCTGTTCCCCTCATCTGAGAAGTGAACTCCATCTCCTCTGTAGATATCTTGCATGTAGTAACGCAAGTTATTGTTGTACATGGAGCCCATTCCATGGTCTCTCATGTAAGCTGAAACAGACTTATTTACATGCTTCCTCGATTTCTCAATTTGTGGACAAAATTGGTTCGACCACCTCCATTTCTGTCTTTGGCATATATTTGAATATACCAAGGCAGTTTGAGGAAAAAGTGCCATCAATTGCTCAAAGGTGTCCTTTAAAAGCATTTCCAGACCTACCCCAGTCAAAGTGCCCAAGTCATTACCTCCACAGTGCACAATTAACAGGTCAGGTTTTGGCAAATGCAAAAAGGTTTTCACCAATGGTATCAATTGGTGACATTTTAATCCTCTGTGGCCAATCCACTTAATTTCCACATTTTGTAAATTGAGGTTAGGTAAATTTCTGTTATCAGTATACCTTTGAGCCCAGTAGATGTAACTATGTCCAACAAAAAAATCATTTTATGAAAGATTGCACTGGATATGCAGGTGTACTGAGAGTTCAGAGTTCAATTGAAACATTGTTGTGTGAACTTGCAAACATCAGAGGTCTTTCAGGAGGTGGTTGCTATGCAAAAAAGGCAGAAAGGGCAGAGGGGGGGAAGGGTGTTGATTTGAAAAAAGTGAGGGAAGAGTTTTGATTGGGTGACATGAGAGATATGTGTGATGAATTACAGCTTTTCTGTGCTTTTTATGGCTGCAGACTCTCGAGTGCATACCTTTTGCTCTGCTAAAGACAAATTGGTGTGTTTCTGAGACTGTTTTGAAACTCATAAAGTATTTGCTAAGGTGAGAAAAGATTCATTTAATTTAGATAGAGAATAGTATGGTTTAGGGAGAAAATTGCGAAGAAAGTTGTGTATTTAAAATGTTGCTTTGTGTCAAGTGTTTTACAAATAGATTTTGTTTCTTTGTGTTACATAGCCATGTTAAAAGTGACGCAAAAATAGTGCAAGGGTCTTACAAAAATGCTTTCATGTGTCTTAGGGTATTTTAACTCACTTCCCCATGAATGTATGAATATAATTGCTTTACAAGATGTGTTTAAAAACGTTTTTTGAAATCAATTATGTTTCTTGATATGTACTGCTAGAGTTTCATAGGTTGCTTGGGGCATATTTTCAAGGCTTTTGAGTTCCTTTGATGTAATTTTTCCCATTTTAATTTAAGACCTTTCCCCGTGGTGCAAGGTCCTTGTAAATATGCTCCCATCTGTGCTTGGCAAATTTAGATTTTAAATATTTGACTAACATTGCCATGTTAAAAGTGTCCCAAAAATGTTGCAAGGGCCTTAAAAAAAACGCTTTCATGTGTCTTAGGCCATTTTAAGTCATTTCCCCTTGAATGTAGGTATATAATTGATTTAGATGATGTGTTTAAAAACGATTTTTGAAAACAATTAGGTTTCTTGATATGTACTGCTAGAGCTTCATAGGTTGCTTGGGGCATATTTATAAGGACTTTGAGTCTCTCTGATGTTATTTTTCCCATTTTAATTTAAGACCTTTCCCCGTGGTGCAAGGTCCTTGTAAATACGCCCCCATCTGTGCTTGGCAAATTTAGATCTTGATTATTTGACTTACATAGCCATGTTAAAAGCGATCCAAAAATGGAGCAAGGGTCTTACAAAAATGCTTTCATGTGTCTTAGGGTATTTTAACTCACTTCCCCATGAATGTATGAATATAATTGCTTTACAAGATGTGTTTAAAAACGTTTTTTGAAATCAATTAGGTTTCTTGATATGTACTGCTACAGTTTCATAGGTTGCTTGGGGCATATTTTCAAGGCTTTTGAGTTCCTTTGATGTAATTTTTCCCATTTTAATTTAAGACCTTTCCCCGTGGTGCAAGGTCCTTGTAAATATGCTCCCATCTGTGCTTGGCAAATTTAGATTTTAATTCTTTGACTAACATAGCCATGTTAAAAGTGACCCAAAAATGTTGCAAGGGCCTTAAAAAAAACGCTTTCATGTGTCTTAGGCCATTTTAAGTCATTTCCCCTTGAATGTAGGTATATAATTGATTTAGATGATGTGTTTAAAAACGATTTTTGAAAACAATTAGGTTTCTTGATATGTAGTGCTAGAGCTTCATAGGTTGCTTGGGGCATATTTATAAGGACTTTGAGTCTCTCTGATGTTATTTTTCCCATTTTAATTTAAGACCTTTCCCCGTGGTGCAAGGTCCTTGTAAATACGCCCCCATCTGTGCTTGGCAAATTTAGATCTTGATTATTTGACTTACATAGCCATGTTAAAAGTGATCCAAAGATGGAGCAAGAGTCTTACAAAAATGCTTTCATGTGTCTTAGGGTATTTTAACTCACTTGCCCATGAATGTATGAATATAATTGCTTTACAAGATGTGTTTAAAAACGTTTTTTGAAATCAATTAGGTTTCTTGATATGTACTGCTACAGTTTCATAGGTTGCTTGGGGCATATTTTCAAGGCTTTTGAGTTCCTTTGATGTAATTTTTCCCATTTTAATTTAAGACCTTTCCCCATGGTGCAAGGTCCTTGTAAATATGCCCCCATCTGTGCTTGGCAAATTTAGATTTTAATTCTTTGACTAACATAGCCATGTTAAAAGTGACACAAAAATGTTGCAAGGGCCTTAAAAAAAACGCTTTCATGTGTCTTAGGCCATTTTAAGTCATTTCCCCTTGAATGTAGGTATATAATTGATTTAGATGATGTGTTTAAAAATGATTTTTGAAATCAATTAGGTTTCTTGATATGTAGTGCTAGAGTTTCATAGGTTGCTTGGGGTATATTTAAAAGGCATTTGAGTCCCTTTGATGTTATTTTTCCCATTTTAATTAAAGACATTTCCCCGTGGTGGAAGGTCCTTGTAAATACACCCCCATGTGTGCTTGGCAAATTTAGATTTTGATTATTTGACTTACATAGCCATGTTCCATACAGTTCTCACCTTCTGCGTAGTCTTTGATATGCTACACTCCATCTGCACAATGAGATACGTAAGCAAAGGAAACACAGGTGATGTGATTGTGAACTGAGGAAAAGAAATTCCACATTTTTCAATTACATCACCTGTGTTTCCTAAGTTTACGAATGACATTGTGCAGATGAGGTTTAGGCCTGTCCACGGACACAGAAGAGGTCTGGCCTTTGTTCAAGAGTGAAGTGGACATGACTTACTTCATTGGTAGGCCTGCACATGTATTATCTCCTCTGTACTCTTCAACAAGCGTAAATTTCATCTGCAACCCTGAGTAGGCCTCACCTTAAACAAACCTCTGGATAGGCTACACCTTATCGTCATCCTGCATCAATCATTTACAATGTTAGGGACAGATTTATGAAAGGTGTATGCCTCTTTTGCGTCACTGTGCGTCACTTTTGTGACGCAGCGGCGGTGCAAAAGATTTGGTATGTGGTGACATATTTACAACTTGATGCATCTAGGCAGATGTGTCATGCTGTAAAGTCCCGTGCCACATGAAACCGATGCAGCAGTGATGCAAAAGATGCACCATGTTGCAAGACAGGCCTCACTTCATCTCCAACAAGATAAGAAGCTGAATCTTCTGTAAATGTCAAAATTGTTGTATACACTGCTGAACTTCTGTGTACTCTTTGATATGCTAGACTCCATCTGCACTATGAGATACCTAAGCAAAGGAAACACAGGTGATGTGATTGTGAAATGAGGAAAAGAAACTCCACATTTTTCAATTACATCACCTGTGTTTCCTAAGTTTACGAATGACATTGTGCAGATGAGGTTTAGGCCTGTCCACGGACACAGAAGAGGTCTGGCCTTTGTTCAAGAGTGAAGTGGACATGACTTACTTCATTGGTAGGCCTTCACATGTATTATCTCCTCTGTACTCTTCAACAATCGTAAATTTCATCTGCAACCCTGAGTAGGCCTCACCTTAAACAAACCTCTGGATAGGCCACACCTTATTGTCATCTTGAATCAATCATTTAAAATGTTAGGGACAGATTTATGATAGGTGTGTGCCTCTTTTGCGTCACTGTGCGTCACTTTTGTGACGCAGCGGCGGTGCAAAAGATTTGCTATGTGGTGACATATTTACAACTTGTTGCATCTAGGCAGATGTGTCATGCTGTAAAGTCCCGTGCCACATGAAACTGATGCAGCAGTGATGCAAAAGATGCACCATGTTGCAAGACAGGCCTCACTTCATCTCCAACAAGATAAGAAGCTGAATCTTCTGTAAATGTCAAAATTGTTGTATACACTGCTGAACTTCTGTGTACTCTTTGATATGCTAGACTCCATCTGCACTATGAGATACCTAAGCAAAGGAAACACAGGTGATGTGATTGTGAAATGAGGAAAAGAAACTCCACATTTTTCAATTACATCACCTGTTTTTCCTAAGTTTTCGAATGACATTGTGCAGATGAGGTTTAGGCCTGTCCACGGACACAGAAGAGGTCTGGCCTTTGTTCAAGAGTGAAGTGGACATGACTTACTTAATTGGTAGGCCTTCACATGTATTATCTCCTCTGTACTCTTCAACAAGCGTAAATTTCATCTGCAACCCTGAGTAGGCCTCACCTTAAACAAATCTCTGGATAGGCCACACCTTATCGTCATCCTGAATCAATCATTTAAAATGTTAGGGACAGATTTATGATAGGTGTGTGCCTCTTTTGCGTCTCTGTGCGTCACTTTTGTGACGCAGCGGCGGTGCAAAAGATTTGCTATGTGGTGACATATTTACAACTTGATGCATCTAGGCAGATGTGTCATGCTGTAAAGTCCCGTGCCACATGAAACCGATGCAGCAGTGATGCAAAAGATGCACCATGTTGCAAGACAGGCCTCACTTCATCTCCAACAAGATAAGAAGCTGAATCTTCTGTAAATGTCAAAATTGTTGTATACACTGCTGAACTTCTGTGTACTCTTTGATATGCTAGACTCCATCTGCACTATGAGATACCTAAGCAAAGGAAACACAGGTGATGTGATTGTGAAATGAGGAAAAGAAACTCCACATTTTTCAATTCATCACCTGTGTTTCCTAAGTTTACGAATGACATTGTGCAGATGAGGTTTAGGCCTGTCCACGGACACAGAAGAGGTCTGGCCTTTGTTCAAGAGTGAAGTGGACATGACTTACTTCATTGGTAGGCCTTCACATGTATTATCTCCTCTGTACTCTTCAACAAGCGTAAATTTCATCTGCAACCCTGAGTAGGCCTCACCTTAAACAAACCTCTGGATAGGCCACACCTTATCGTCATCCTGAATCAATCATTTAAAATGTTAGGGACAGATTTATGATAGGTGTGTGCCTCTTTTGCGTCACTGTGCGTCACTTTTGTGACGCAGCGGCGGTGCAAAAGATTTGCTATGTGGTGACATATTTACAACTTGATGCATCTAGGCAGATGTGTCATGCTGTAAAGTCCCGTGCCACATGAAACCGATTAAGCAGTGAGGCAAAAGATGCACCATGTTGCAAGAGAGGCCTCACTTCATCTCCAACAAGATAAGAAGCTGAATCTTCTGTAAATGTCAAAATTGTTTTATACACTGCTGAACTTCTGTGTACTCTTTGATATGCTAGACTCCATCTGCACAATGAGATACCTAAGCAAAGGAAACACAGGTGATGTGATTGTGAAATGAGGAAAAGAAATTCCACGTTTTTCAATTACATCACCTGTGTTTTCTAACTTTACGAATGACATTGTGCAGATGAGCTTTAGGCCTGTCCACGGACACAGAAGAGGTCTGGCCTTTGTTCAAGAGTGAAGTGGACATGACTCACTTCATTGGTAGGCCTGGACATGTATTATCTCCTCTGTATTCTTCAACAAGCCTAAATTTCATCTGCAACCTTGAGAAGGCCTCACCTCAAACAAACCTCTGGATAGGCCACACCTTATTGTCATCCTAAATCAATCATTTAAAATGTTAGGGACAGATTTATGATAGGTGTTTGCCTCTTTTGTGCCGCTGTGCGTCACTTTTGTGACGCAGCGGCGGTGCAAAAGATTTGCTATGTTGTGACATAAAGTCCTGTGCCACATGAAACCTGCGTCAGGTTTCATATAGGTGTTTTGTTGCAGGGTGGGCATTCATTTGCATGAAAGCCCTGTAAAACTAACACAGTGAAATTTAGAAGATTTTACTGAGTCAGCTTTATGGCATTGCTGAATCAAATCCTTACGCCTGTTTGAAACAGGCATAAGGAGTGATGCACCATGCAATGTGAGGCTTTCTCCTGTGCATTGCAGTAGACATGTCGCGCTTACGACGTGATTCCTGCAATGTGCTGCTTTTGCGGCACAGATGCGTGACGCATCTGTGCTGTTTTTGCTCAATGGTGCTCCACATTGTAAATGCGGCACATCATGGGTGGCAGAGCAGCGGTGCACGTTAACTGGTGCATCCCCGGGGATGTGCCAGTTAACATAAATCTGCCCCTTTACATTTAAGTATGAGCAGGGTAAAAAGAGTTGGTGAGGCTTATCGAAGGTTAAGAAGAGATGAGTCCTGTTCACTGAAAACTTTGACATAGGCCTCACCTCCTCAGCATCGCTGGACATGGCTAAATAATAATTGCAAAATATTACTCTTGTTAAACAATTTTAATATTATAGTCTCTGAGATTTATCTCTTACTCTGCAACATCTCATTGTTGTTCTCTTTCTTTAAAGATAACGACAACATCAACCATGAGTGATAATGAGCAATCAGTTGATCTCGATCTTATCATTGAACTTGTCATTGAAACGTCAGTGGAAGTAGATCCCTTGGATGATTTAAATCCTGAGGATGATGAAGAACATGATGAGGATGCCGATTTGTCAGAATTGTATGACATAGGGTGGGAAGCTGACCTGCTTGAGCCTATGGAACTATAAACATTTATTTATAAAAGTTACTGGAAATGAAAAATGAAAAATAAAAATGTAAACCGTTTCATTTAAAATTAAACAAAAGTTCAAAAATAGGTTGTGTGTAGTGTCGTTAATAAAATATTCAAATATGCTCATAAAATTAGTTCAGATTCACATATAAAACAGCACAGGTCAAATGTAGAAGCATTCAATTTCTTTGCTATTATTGTGAATACTAAAAATGACAAGTAGTGTGTTAAATTTTTGATGACTGTTATTGATTTACTGTTTGCTAATAGTGGTTAATAACATTTTTTATTATATTTTACCACAGATTCAACTGCAGATCATTTCAAAATTAAAGAATGCCTTCGAAGGACAGAAGGCGAAAGGCTACCAAACATCAAAGACAGCAGCCTAAAAAATTATTGCAGCAGACCTCTACAATAAAAACTCGTCAAGTCACCAAGAAAGGTCCGGGTAAGATAAAGAAATCATTCATAAGAAATATTTGTAGAAAAAAAGTAGTACTACAGAAAATGTTTTAGTCCAGAAAAAGAGAAGCAATTTAAACGGAAAGGGAAGGCCAATCAAAAATGTTACTGCTAGAGCAGGAGATAACTCTGTGCATGGTAGTAGAAGGAAAAATCAGTTTAGGGACATTCGTAGACGAATGTTCCGCAACAGGATAATTGGCAATTTGTTAAAAAATATTAAGAAAGGTCAGCAGAAAGTGGTTTTTTATAAGAGAAAAAAAAATTGAGAAAGTTATTGATCAGGCATTTGAAATTAAGCGAAAGTTATTTATTTTGATAATCAATAGAATTAGGAAGCTAAACAAGGCAATTTATGATTTCAAAAGAAATAGTAGATGGAAGAGAACAGTTAATCGTAGTAATTTTTGTGAAGTTTTTTCAGGAGAATGGATGCATAGTTCAAGTTGTGAGGTATTTTTTAAAGAGGAGAGTTATTTCCAGGATAATGATTTGGTGCATGCAGTTGACATCAGTGGTCGAGCTTATGAGGTGAAAGATGGTTGTCCAGTTGAAAAAGAAAAACTTGTGACAACAGAGGCAGAAGAGGTGTTAGGTAATGAGGTTTTAGGGAGACGTCCTAAGGGACCTGTGTACACCTGGAAGTGTAGTAGTATTTGCAGTGTGCGACAGGATTCCATCAATTTGCTTTGTGATTTTGTACGGACATTTAATAAGAAAAGTTTGAAGCAGAAAATGAAGTTGTTGCAAGAATTAGATCCTTGCAGAGTGAGAGAAGTGACAGGTTTGCATGGTCATTCACTGGCTTGTCTTTCCAGGAGAGTATGCCAGAGTGTTTTTCATCATTTCAGGATGCTAGCAGTGCATCATAATAAAGTGAGGAAATTAGTTAGAATGTTGTATTATGCTAAGAGTCCAGCAGTTATGCTTAAACAATTATGCACTGCTCTTTTGCATGGTTCTGAAATAGATGTGAAGAATATTTGTGAAGAAATTGAGTTTTGTTACTTTGGAAGTAAAGAGGAGAATGTTGAAATTGACCCAGAAGAAGAGGGTAATGTGGAAGATAGAGTACAGGTTTCCAGTACAGATAATTTTCTGAAGGAAATTGCCACGTTTCAGGTGAAATCAAGTGAGAGGCCTAATTTCACTTGTGTGTGTTGTCGACGCACTTATTATAAGAATCAGACTAAGTTAGTGGATTTATATGCAAAAAGTGAAAGGGAAAATAATAGTGAATGGAAGGATTTTGCAACATACTTGATGGTAGAAAATTGTTTTGATTTGGGATTGGATCAACGTGTGTGTACTTATTGTTGTAACAAATTAAATCAAAACCAAATGCCTGCTAGAGCGGTTCATAATAATCTGGAATTGGTTGAGATTCCTTCTGAATTGAAGGATTTAAATACTTATGAATCTATTTTGATTCAAAGTATCCATCCCTTTCAGGCTATTGTAAGAATGGAGCCAAAGACAGGGAAATTGCCTCCATCAGATTTACAGAGAGGATTAAAGGGAAGAGTTGTTTATTTGCCTCTAGATTTGAAGAAAAACATTAATACAATTGGAGTAGAAAAAGTGGAAGAGGAACCTCTGGTTATCTTAGTTAAGGGGGTTCCGACAAAGAGTAAGAAAATATGGCAAGATTTAGTGGATGTTAGGAAAGTCAAAAAGGTAACATTGTATTTGAAAAAAAACAATAAGTACTATAAGAATGTATATGTTGCAGAAGAGGAAGTAAGTGAAGAAGAGGATAGCGATTTGTGTGCTGGTCAAATTGAGAAAGTAGAACCCTCTAAAAGTGAAGAAATATATGAACATTATAGTGTTCATCCTTTGCATTCCAAGGAAGTCATGGGGAATGCTATTGAGTTGTTTCAAATGAAACAAGCCTAAGGGAGTCCCATTAGTGTTTGGGACGAAAGTTTGGAAGGTCGGTGTTTCCCACAGCTATTTCCAACAGGTCAAGGAGGAAGATATGATGAGCGAACTCATCAAATTCCTGCTTCTGAATACCGGACTTTACGATTGTATGCAGAAGATCCTAGGTTTCGACAATGCATTCCCTATTTGTTTCATCTCCTGTTTGAAAGCGATCTGTCTGGACTGTCATATGCAGTGAACCACATCTTGAAAAGTGGTGTACAGCTGCAAAATATCTCGGCAAGTGACTTTATGGATAAAGTCAATGTGCAAGACAGTATTTTGGATTCTCACCTGATTAATCTCATGGCGTGTCAGCGTGGTACTAATGAGTACTGGTACCGTCGTCATAGTGATTTAAAATGTATGCTGAGGAACTTAGGAACTCCCACATGGTTCCTCACTCTCAGCTGTGCCGAGTATGGCTGGGAAGACTTACTTGAATTTCTACGAGAGGCAAATGGAAACATTGAAAATATCGAATTCAAGACACCCGGAGAACTGTGCTCTTTGTATTCAGTGAATGTATGCAGGTACTTCAATCATAGATTTGAAGCTATGATGTCTTTCATCATGAACAAGAGAAATCCACCTCTTGGAGAGGTGTTGGATTTCTTCTGGAGAAAGGAGTACCAAGCAAGAGGTGCTCCTCATATACATATGCTGCTGTGGATCAAGGATGCACCTAAATTTGGAACAGATCCAGAAGACTTAGTGATGAGTTTCATAGAACAGTATTCTACATGTGCTGTTCCAAACGCAAAGGAGGACAAAAGCCTAAGAGAACAAGTTCTACGCTTCCAAAGCCATCTTTGCGGAAAGTACTGTCGTCGTAAATTCAGAAACAAGGACAAGTTCTACACCAAATGTCGTTTCGCCTTTCCACGACCGGTGATTTCTAAAGGAAGAGTGAACAGTTTGATGTCTTCGCTGCGACATAATGTGATGAAGAAATCACCTAAAAACACATACAATTTGAAAAGGAACGAAGAGTCCAAGTATATCAACGACTACAACCCAGTGATTTTGTCCATGTGGAATGCTAACATGGATATACAGTTCGTGGCTGATAACTGTATGGCTGTGGCTCGGTATGTGACATCTTACATCACCAAAAAAGAAAAGACAGAATTGAAGGATATGTGGGAGGACATTTCCCATGAAAAGAGCCTCAGTAAGAAGTTGTACAGTTTCAGTCTGAAGATGTTGTCACATCGAGAACTCGGAGCTTACGAATGTTCTGACCGGTTGTCTTCAGCAAGTCTATATGCCAAAACCAGGAGTATCGTTTGGGCGAGTCTTGGTCTTGCTGCAACGCGTAATCGAGTTCTGAAACCTGTGCGGGAAATTGAGTATTTGGCGGAAAAGGAGCCAAACAGTACTGATATTTTGAAGACCAACATGTTGGATACATATTATCCAAATAGAAGCAGACACCTCGAGAATGTTTGTCTGTATGAGGTTCTACAAAATTACATATTCAAGAGGAACATCAAAGAAGATATTGATAAAGGAGTGTATGCTGTAATTGGAAGTGAGGGATGTCTCGTCAAGCAAAGAAAATGCCACTTGGTAAACCATCGAAAATTGAGTGGCGAATCTCCTGAAAAAAAAGAGTTTTTCTATTTAGCACTTTTGCAACTTTTCAAGCCCTGGCGTGCAGAAGAGGAACTGCTTGTAGATTTCCTCTGTTACGAAGACTCTTTCAATGCCGCCAAGGAGACCATAGAATGTCCTGTTTTTCTCAAATATCTAGAAATGTTGAATGCGGAAATCGAGCAGGAAGCAACGATTGCAGCCGAGATTGCTAGAGACAGTTCTCAGGACAGTCAGAGTTCTGTTTCATTGAGTCAGGATCCACTAGGAGGACCAGTTATCGAAAATGAAGCTGCCACTGCCATGATTGAAGTGGAAAGAGCCATGGCACATGCTCAGGAGGATGCGGTTAACTTAGAAGACTTGGAAAGAAAACTCAACGTTGAGCAGAGGAAAATATATGACGAAGTTACCAACCAAATTGATCATGGATTAAGTCATGAGAAGAAAGAGTGCTCATGTACGTCGTTGAAACCTGTCCGACGGTACGTGAGTGGAGAAGCGGGAACTGGAAAAAGTTTCCTCATTAAAGCAATTTCATGTTATTTGCAGAAAAGGACTGAGTCATCGCTGTCTTGTGTTGTCACCGCTCCAACTGGACTGGCAGCACATAACATTAAAGGTATTACTTTGCATCGTCTACTGATGCTGCCAGTGGAGCATGATAACAAATTACAATACCACAAGTTATCTGGAGATGCTTGTTGTGAAGTTTCAAGAGTCTTGAAGAAAATGAAACTTCTTATCATTGACGAAGTAAGCATGGTTTCCAATGTCATGCTTGCCTTTGTGCATTTGAGAATGCAAGAAGTTCTCAAAACAGAGTATGATGTGTTATTTGGTGGCAAACACATCATTGTTTTCGGTGAGCTTCTGCAGCTGACACCAGTGAAAGGACAACCTGTGTTCAAAATGCTCACGCATGAAGATACCAGGAAGTGCCTAGGGAGCATTGGCAACGTTAATATATGGTTAAACTTCAATTATGCTGAACTGCATGAAAATATGCGTCAGGCGAAGGATGAAGATTACAAGAATATTCTACAAGATGTTAGAATCGGAAAAGTGACCGAGCATGGGAAAGAAGCTTTACATGCACGATTACTGTCAAATTTGTATCCAGAACAAGACGTTGTGCCTGAGAATATTTTTCAGAAAATTACTGAGAAGAAACCTGGAATATGTTTGATGCCAACTCTTGCAGAATGTGCCATCTTCAACAAAAAAAATTTTGTATTTAGAAAACCAAGATATTGTGAAACTGGAAGCTATTGACAGAGTAGAGCATATGGGATCAACAATTATTTTGTCTGAGAATTTGAAATCAAAATTGGATTCATTAGAGAAGAGTATATCTAAAACTGCGGGTTTTGAAAAGACTCTGAATGTGTGCTTAAATTGCCGTATAATTTTAAGAAGGAATTTACATGTTGAAAGAGGTCTGGTAAATGGATCAATGGGTAATGTTGTTGATTTTGTGAAATACAGAAATAGGGATGAAATTGAATTTTTAAAAATTAAATTTGATGGCATTGAGGAAGTACAGCTAATTGGTCGTTGCTCTGCTAGGTTTTTGCTTGTAAAAGACTTATATGTTCGCCGTAAGCAGTTTCCTGTTTGCTTGGCATATGCGGTGACAATCCATAAATCGCAAGGTTTAAGTGTAGACAGTGCATTGGTGAATATTGGCAGTTCTGTGTTCAAGGAGGGTATGGCATATGTGGCATTGTCACGAGTCAGAACTTTATCGGGATTGTACTTGATTGAGTGTGATGTCACAAACATTTGTGCGGATCTAGACTGTGTTAAGGAATACAATAGGTTAAGAAGAGAGTATGCGCCACATTTGCCTCAATATCCTTTGTTTGAGAAACGTGTGGTAGGCCGGAAATGAAGAAATGTGACCAATAGTAGGGAGGTTGTAGCAAAAAGACGAAAAGTCGATGAACCAGAAATTATAAGCAGAAAGGAAAAGGATTTTGTTGAAGATGTTGTTGGTTTTCAATTTGAAAACAGTTCTGGTGTCAACTGCTATGCTAATGTAGTGATTAATGTTTTGTTTTCTCTAGAAACTTTAAAACAAGAGATTGTGGTCAATTCGGATCAGAGATTTTGCAGTTTGTTGAATTCTGTGTTAGAGAAATGTAGCACTGATAGAACAAAAATAGAAAGTGTGTCTGAAATTCGAAATCTGTTAGACAGATGTTCAGGTCAAACACAATTCTCTCAAAATATTCAGCAAGATTGTCAGGAGTTTTTAATGTATATGCTTGATGTATTGCATGATGAAGGTGTAGATGTAGATCACCTGTTTGGGCTTTCTTATCAATGGCAGCATGACTGCGAGAACTGTAGGGTATCAAGTACTACTAGTGTAGACTCAGAAAAATTTATATATTTAACTTTGCCAGACAGTAAATCAGTGTCCTTTAATAAGCTAGTAAAAGCAGATGATCACAACATGGAGTGTAGCCAATGTAAGTCTGAAATGTTGTCAACATTATTTATACGAACATATGGCCAGTATGTTATTTTAATGTTCCAACGATGTAGGCCTGATGGAACAAAATTGACAACTTTGATTAAAAATTTTGTGGCTTCACAGTTGTCAATATCAGGAAGGACTTTTGTAACTGCAGCAATTATATATCATGACGGTCCTTCAATAACATCAGGACATTACACAGCTTATTTAAAGTCTAGAAATGGCTGGTCATTCTGCAATGATTCTGTTTTAACTTTTAAAAAAAAATTGCCTTTTGACCTTAAAAATTCTTACCTGGTGTTTTTAAAACCAAAATTTTAGGGAAGGAATCTCAGGATTTGCTCTGAGGAATTTCAAGAGGTTCTAATGGCTCCTACACAATTTGGCCTTGAGGATAAGTGTAGTACAGAGTCAAAAGTTATTTTTGAGTTTTAAATAGTTCCTGGAAAAAAAGAAGGTTTTCTTACAGAAAGTGGTGGGCACGGATTAGTTAAAGGACAACAGAGTATTTCCCAAAGCAAACGGTGTTCTTACCATAACACTTGACGTCATGGAAAAATAGCTGCACTTTGAATGAGTTCAGAAAAACTGTTTCTTTTTATAAGCTAATTCAAGCAGCCAATAAAAACATGGAGTAGAGGTAATGTAAGTCTGCAATGCTGTCTAGATTATTTGACCAAACTTTTGGTTATAATGTCATTTTAAAATTCCAACTATATAAACCTGATGAAAGTAAGTCTTCAACTTTAATTACAAATGTTGTGGCTACACAGTCGTTTATTTTAGGAAGAACATTTTTAACTGCAGCTATTATATGACATGATGGTCCTTTGACAAGATCCGCTTACTACACAGCTTATTGAAAATGTAAAAAAAGCTGCTGTTTCGTAAATGATTCCTATTTGACTACGATACAATGTTGCCTTTTTACTGAAAAATATTCTTACTTTCTGTTTTCAGAAAAGAGAATTTAGGGTAGGTAACTGGTCTATAATGATTCTAGGGGTTGATATAATTTTATCTACTGTTTTAAATTGCTTTGTGATTAAAAGTGATGTAGAGAATTAAATACTTGTAGTAGTCATAGAGGTAGTGTAAGTCTGCTTCATAGTAAGCAGTATCAGTGTCATAGGAAATGTGGAACATGAGTGAGCAAGAAGGGTAAGATATCACTAGTCCAGGATTGTGAAAGTGAGTCTACATTGCTAGGGGTGACCGAAAACATCCGTCGCATGGTGGATAAGGGCGAAACAGTAGCACTTGTGCTACTCGACCTCAGTGCGGCATTCGACACCGTGTCGCATGCGGTCCTCGCCCAGACTCTCCACTCCCTAGGCATCCGCGGGGCAGCCCTTAATTGGATCAGATCACTATTAGAAAATCGAACGTTTCAGGTATTTTCGCAAACTGCCTGTTCTGATACAAGGACATTTAAACACGGAGTACCTCAGGGCTCCATTCTTAGCCCGTTGCTTTTTAATGTTTATATGAGTCCCCTGTCCAAGATTGTGGAAGACACTGGGCTTCTAATGTTTTCTTACGCTGATGACTCTCAGCTGCTTTTTTCCCTATCAGCAGCAGACGTTGACAACTCATCCTCCCTACAACTCGGACTTAGTAAAATCGCTGGTTGGATGCAGAAAAACTTCCTAAAACTTAACGGCGAGAAAACCGAGTTAATCGTGCTGGGTAAAAACAAAGATCTTTGGGGACCCCAACACTGGCCATCTGAAATGGGCACCCCCCCAACCCCTGTCGCACATGCCCGCAACCTGGGAGTCATTATTGACGACTCACTCAGTCTACACCAGCAAGCAATAAAAACTTCATCTACCTGCTTCGCCATATTGAAATGGCTCAAAAAGATCTGCTGGATGTTACCTGAAAACAGCAAGAAAACAGTTGTTAACGCCCTAATCACATCCAGATTAGACTATGGCAATGCTCTGTACCTGGGAGCAAATAAAGCTACTGTCCGCAGGTTACAGTCAGTACAGAACGCAGCAGCCAGACTACTCGGGAAAATCTCCATCACCACTCCTACTACCAAATACATTAGGAAACTACACTGGTTAAAAATTGAAAATCGGGTCAAATTCAAATCCCTATGTTTCATGCACAGGATTTCCACCAATACCGCCCCAAAATACCTACAAAGCCTGATGCGCCCCTACCGTCCCTCCAGATCTCTTCGGTCCTCTACGGCAAATTATTTTGAAATCCCAAAGATCAAGCTGTCACGCATGGGTGGCAAGTCCTTTTCTTTTTTAGGACCCACACTTTGGAATTCAATGCCACACACATTGCGGTCTGAACCAAGTTACATCAAATTCAGGAAAGCCCTAAAAACATGGCTACTCAACATCTAATTCCTGTAACCGCATTGACACTGGGATCTGTCGCGCCGGGAAACCCTTTGTTGGGTAGCTGTGCGCCATATAAATTCAAACAAATAAAATAAATAAATCTTGAACGTTTTCTTTCTCAAAGTTGCGGAAATACAAAATGACGGGATTTGCTTAGAAGAATTCCAAGAGTTATAAATGGCTCTTACACGATTTGGCCTTGTGGAAACGTGTGGTAGAGAGCGAGAAGTCATTTATTGTATGTAACATATTTTTCAAAACGATGGAGGTTTTCTTTCAGAAAGTGGCGGGCTGAAAATAATAGCAGCACAACAGAGTGTAAGCTGTTCATAGGACATCATTCGACGTCATGGAAAGTAAGTTAATTTTAAGGAGTTCTGATTTCTGATTTGTCATGTTGTATGGGTTTTTTAAACACAATCATTTTGATTGTGGTTTTTTTTCCCCGCTGTTATATGATGAATACCTTCAAGTCACTGTTTTTAGTGAAATTTGATAAATTCTGAGAACAGCAAAAATAAACCATCTAACATGTATAATTAATTCTGTACTTTTTGTATTTATGATATACATTTAGAAATGTGTAGTAGACATGAAGAAGCTGAGGCTTCTGTAAGTGTCAAAGTTGTTGCATACAGTGCTCACATTCTACGTAGTCTTTTATATGATAGACTACATTTCCACAATGAGATACCTAAGCAAAGGAAACACAGGTGATGTGATTGTGAAATGAGGAAAAGAAACTCCACATTTTTCAATTACATTACCAGTGTTTCCTAACATTACGAATCACATTGTGCAGATGAGGTTTAGGCCTGTCCAGAGAGATAGAGGAGGTCTGGCCTTTGTTCAAGAGTGCAGTGGACATGACTCACTTCGTTGGTAGGCCTGCACATGTATTATCTCCTCTGTACTTTTCAAGAAGCTAAATTTCATCTGCAAAACTGAGTAGGACTCACCTGAAAGAAATCTGTGGATAGGCTACACCTTATCAGCATCTAGAAACAATCATTTAAAATGTTAAGGGCAGTTTTATGAAGGCTGTGTGCCTCTTTTGCGCCGCTGTTCCGTCACTTTTGTGTAAAAGATGCACCATGTTGCAAGATAGGCCTCAGTTCATTTCCAGCAAGATACCGTCACTTTAAAATGTATATAATTAAGACTGTGTAGGGGGCATGCAGAAGCTGAGGCTTCAGTAAGTGTCAAAGTTGTTGCATGCAGTGCGTACTCTTTCATATTCTGGACTACATCTGCACAATGAGATACCTAACCAAAGGAAACACAAGTGATGTGATTGTGAAATGAGCAAAAGAAATTGCACGTTTTTCAAATACATTACCTGTGTTTCCTAACATTACGAATCACATTGTGCAGATGAAGTTTAGGCTTGTCCAGGGAAACAGAGGAGGTCTGAACTTTATTGGTAGGCCTGCACATGTATTATCTCCTCTGTACTCTTCAACAAGCCTAAATTTCCTCTGCAACCCTGAGTAGGCCTCACCTGAAACAAACGTCTGGATAGGACACACCTTATTGCCATCCTGAAATAATCATTTAAAATGTTAGGAACAGTTTTATGATGATTGTGCACCTCTTTTGCGCTGCCATTGCGTCACTTTTGTGAGACAACAGCAGTGCAAAAGATGCACCATGTTCCAAGATAGGCCTCACTTCATCTGCATCAAGATACTGTTAGTTTAAAATGTATATCTTTAGGACTGTGTAGGGGGCCTGGAGAAGCAGAGGCTTCTGTAGGTGTCAAAGTTGTTGAAAAACTGTTTGTCCTTCAATCTTTTCCCTTGTCTTTTCTAATTTTTAAATACATGTTTTAATATTTTTCAAATGTTTGTTCTCTCTTTCACAGATTGAAAGTATAAAAATAACAAGTGACTAAGTTAACGACAATTATAAGGTAAATGTTTTGTACTCTTTTCGTTACATTTCTATCACATTTAACTACTATTAGTTCCACTGCTTCATTTCTTTAACCCTCACTTTCCTGCCTTTGCTACTTCCCTCATTCCTTTCTCTATTACTTACTTACTCTACTCCTTCAACTCCTTTTCTCAGTCCCTCTCTTCTCATAGTTCCTCACTCTTGTTCACTCACTCCGTCTCTATTACTCTTAGTGTCTCTGACTGATCACTCTTTCACTACTTGTTCATTATGCTTTCTCTGTGTAGTTGAAGCACACTAAGGGGCATATTATGAACACAGCCAATAAAATTATTGCTGCTTTTATCGGCAGAAAACTGCTGCAAAAGCGGCTTTAGCTGCAGTTTTCTGCCGCAAAAGCGGCTTTAGCGACACATTTCTGCCAATAAAAGCTGCAAAACTTTTATTGCCTATGTTGATAATATGCCCCTATGTTATTTACATTTCTTTGCTGTTTCAATTATTCCTTTTCTGTTACTTCTTCTTTTCTGCCTTCTGTTTTTTCTCTCTGTTATTCCACATGTTTTAATCTTATTTTGAACATTCACTCACATTCTCCAAGAAACTCTTCTTTGTTATTCTTCTACTCTCCTTTTTTTCTTTCACTTCCTTATCTATTTTGTTTTTCACAATTATACCCTCTTCCATCTTTTCTTCGGTAAATAGATCTATTAAACAGTATCTCTGGTTTAGTGCCTATAGCTGTCTTTCTTTTAACATTACTCTCTGTTTACTTCCCTTATACTTACTCTTCTTTTTTTTTTTTTTAATTTTGGTTCGCTCCCGGTTCGCGTACCGGAGAGCGAACCGGGAAGCGAACCAAAAGAAATAGAGGTTGCCAGAGTGCTAAACATTCTAGCAATTTTTTTATAAAGGGGAGGTAGTTCTGAAAAGAACTTTTTTTTTAATGTTTTTGTTGTTTTATATATTTTTTTTATTTTTCTGAACATTTTTTGTTTTTTTTGTATTTTTTGAACAATTTTATGTTTTTTTTGTTTTTTTTGGGGGGAAACAACGAAAAACAGGCATTAGAAAGGGCTCAACAGGAGCAAAACATTTTTTTTATTTTTTGGGGCGTTTTGAGCACTTGTGGTTT
The DNA here is from genome assembly GCF_964261635.1 of Lissotriton helveticus. Classification (NCBI taxonomy): domain Eukaryota; kingdom Metazoa; phylum Chordata; class Amphibia; order Caudata; family Salamandridae; genus Lissotriton; species Lissotriton helveticus. The sequence goes on along the minus strand of NC_136061.1, from coordinate 1,462,880,437 downwards.
TCATATGCTCTGTTTATCAAATTGATACTCATATTTGCACATGAGAGTAAGTTACCACAATAAAGACACACTATCTTCATGTGCACAACATTTTCTTGAATGTTTGGCACTGTTTCCCGTGCCTCTGGCCCCGACAGAGTTACCTGTGCCGATGTACTGGCCACAGGAGTTGGTGGGTTGTCTTGGAGGTCACGCATCTCTGCCATGCTGTAATTCAGTGGATGCCACCTCTGCATATGACGGTGCATAGTATAGTTGCCGAAACTATACTTTTTATTTGTGCCTCTAGATAAATCTTCTTTGCATATGAGGCATGTCACATAGCGAGCATTCACTTTTTTTTGTCCTTGAGGAAAAGAAAAAAACTGCCAAATAAAACTATTTTTGTGGTGAGATATCCGGGGCTCCTCACGTAAAAACTGTCTTGGCTGTACTTCCTCTTCCTCTTCTTCGTCCTCTTCCTCCTCTGTGTTGGGAAGGAACTGTGGAGGTGGTCCTCTCTTCCTTGGTGGTGGTGGTGGTGGTGGGGGTGCACCAGCTGCAGCTACTACTGAAGCCATTTTCTACTAAGCAAAATAGGTCTTCCTTTCACAAAGTTGAAAGTCAGAGTGAGAAAAAAGGTGGGGGCTTTCATCATTTTGGAAAAAAAATAGTTCTAAACCAATGAAAAGTGTTATTTTTAGGTCACATGACCTAGCCTTACATCATTAGGAAACCAAAAGTGAAATGAACCAATGAAAAGTTTTATTAACAAGTCACATGACCTGTTACGCTTACGTTACGCTCTGCGGGCCGCGCCCCGGATCGCTTCCGGGGACCTGCACTTCGCGCCTCGGTTCGCGTACCGGAGCACTTCCGGGTGCGCTAACGCGGCGCGTCATAAGAGGCATTACGCGACAACGCGATACGTCGCGCTTCCGCGACGCGTCACAATGTTGATTTCTAACGCGGCAGTTGCGCAAACGGAACGTTTACCGGTTCGCGTACCGAGTCGCGGCACCAAATTGAGCTAACGGGAAGCTACCCGGTTCGCGGACCGGGAGCGAACCAAAACATAATAATAACATTTTTTTTATTAATAAACATATGAAATATATTTTTTGATTTAAAGAAGAATACATTTTAAAGCTTTTGATATTTGCTATTAAAAAACCATTGAAATTCACAGAAAAAACCATAGGTTATAGACCATATATAGTTAGGAATTAGCATTTACAAAACCTTGAAAATTCACTGAAAAAACCATAGGTTATAGACCATATATAGTTAGGAATTAGCATTTAAAAAACCTTTTTTTTACTCATACAAAACCATTGAAATTCCATATATAGTTAGTTGTACTAACTATATATCGCGCACCCACTGCTGATCATGTCACATATTACATCATTCATGACATGGTCAGTGACATCACTGATGACATCACTGATGACATCTCAAATGACATCACTGATGACATCACTGATGACATCTCAAATGACATCACTGATGACATCACTGATGACATCTCAAATGACATCATTGATGATATCACTGATGACATCACTGATGACATCATTGATGACATCTCAAATGACATCACCGATGACATCACTGATGACATCACTGATCACATCTCAAAAGACATACTGATGACATTAGTCATGTGATAATACGATGAATCTCTTCAGACTCTAATAAAAACTTAGATACACTCAGTGTAAACAGACACTCATAGACTGTCACTCATCCATGGAGTTACTCACACACCTAGTCAGTCATGCAAAGAATCAATCTCACATCCATTTCCTCAACTATACAGTTATACACACCTTACTTATTCAAACATATACTAACACATATTTACTCTCTTTATACAATCCCTGATACAAGTTCACAATGATCCATACAGCCACTCACACATTCACTGGCTCTTATGCATAGTTATTTATATATGTCAACTCTCACATGTACTGTGTTTTACATATGTACTTACTTTGACATGTAGCACTTAGATATCCATTCACTCACCAATACACTCATGCACACAGTCAACCTCCCATACAGCTGTTTCCACATGCACTTTTGAACCCATACATCTAGTGAATCAACTGCTCACACATCTATGCACAGAGTTATACACCTCCCAACCACCCACACACACACTCAGTCTCCCATACAAATACTTAGGCAATCAACCAATAACCCATATAGTTACTCATATAGCTACTGATCAACACATGCAGCAGTTTACAGAACAACAGACATAATGATGCACAAATTAAAACAGTTTAGTCACTAACCCATGCACTCAGTGAGACACATTTAATCAGTCACTCATACAGTCAGTCATGCACCTAATAAATCCTTCATCCAGACACTTATAAATCCACTCATTCTTCAATATGTAAGACATATTTTAACTTTACAGAAACATACAATCACTGGATGTTGTCATCAGTGATGTCATCAGTGATGTCATTTGAGATGTCATCAGTGATGTCATCAGTGATGTCATTTGAGATGTCATCAGTGATGTCATCAGTGATGTCACTGACCATGTCATGAATGATGTAATATGTGACATGATCAGCAGTGGATTGCGGGTGCGCGATATATAGTTAGTACAACTAACTATATATGGAATTTCAATGGTTTTGTGTGAGTAAAAAAAAGGTTTTTTAAATGCTGATTCCTAACTATATATGGTCTATAACCTATGGTTTTTTCAGTGAATATATATATATATATATATATATATATATATATATATATATATATATATATATATATATATATATATATATATATATATATTCACTGAAAAAACCATAGGTTTTAGGCCTTATATAGTTAGGAATTAACATATAAAAAACCATTGAAATTCCTCCTATATAGTTAGTTGGACTAACTATATATGGCGCACCCGCAATCCACTGCTGATGATGTCACATATTACATCATTCATGACATGGTCAGTGACATCACTGATGACATCACTGATGACATCTCAAATGACATAACTGATGACATCACTGATGACATCCCATTTGACATCACTGATGACATCACTGATGACATCACTGATTACATCATTCATGTGATAATACGATGCACCTCCTCACACTCTAATATAACCTTTTATACACCCAGTGTTAAATACAGACTACCATTCTTGAAACTATTGACACACCAATACCAGTTACTACATAGGCACTCACTGATTCCTAGGTCTACTCACACATCCACTCATTCACCCATACAATCACTCATACATACAGTCACTCATCAATGCAACACTATCATATGCACTCATACACCTATGCAGAGACACACACACTGCCACTCATCCATGGAGTTACTCACACACCTAGTCAGTCATGCAAAGAATCAATCACACTTCCATTTCCTCATCTATATAGTTATACACACAACACCTTACTTATTCAAACATATACTAACACATACTTACTCTCTTATACAATCACTGATACAAGTACACATTGATCTGCACAGAGTCACACACCTCCCAGCCAGCCACACACACACTCAGTCTCCCATACAAATATTTGGGCAACCAATCAATAACCCATATAGCCACTCATATAGCTACTGATCAACGCATGCAGCAGCTTACACAACAACAGACATACTGATGCACACATTCACAGTTTAGTCACTAACCTATGCATTCAGTAAGACACATTTAATCACTCACTCATACAGTCAGTCACGCACCTACTAAATCCTTCATCCAGACACTTATACATCCACTCATTCTTCAATATGTAAAACATATTTAAATTTTACAGAAACACAGTCACTGGATGATGTCATCAGTGATGTCATCAGTGATGTCAAATGAGATGTCATCAGTGATGTCATCAGTGATGTCATTTGAGATGTCATCAGTGATGTCATCAGTGATGTCACTGACCATGTCATGAATGATGTAATATGTGACATCATCAGCAGTGGATTGCGGGTGCGCCATATATAGTTAGTCCAACTAACTATATAGGAGGAATTTCAATGGTTTTTTATATGTTAATTCCTAACTATATAAGGCCTAAAACCTATGTTTTTTTCAGTGAATTTCAAAGGTTTTTTAAAAGCTAATTCCTAACTATATAAGGCCTAAAACCTATGGTTTTTTCAGTGAATTTCAAAGGTTTTTTAAATGCTAATTCCTAACTATATAAGGCCTGAAACCTATGTTTTTTTCAGTGAATTTGCAAGGTTTTGAAAATGCTAATTCTATTAGCGGATAACGTTTAAATATGTTAATATCCTTGTGGGACCACCTGAGCAGCCCTAGGGATCCGATTTTTGGACCGGAGCAAGATGCTCTCTGATTGTGCCACATTTTAAAGGTTTTAGTATTACGCGGCCATTTGCAAGGATGGGCTCTCGGTGCACAATCAATATTGGCACACATTATGATCATTTGTCACTCTACGGTACTGTGGGGCCGAAAGCAGCCGGAACAGTAATTTGGTAAATGTGTATAAGGAACATCATGAAAATCTAATTTACAGAAAGAACAACCTTGCACGTGTATACATATGTGCGTGAATGGGTCGTTGTATAACTAGAAGTAATTTGGTACTGCTTGCGAAAATTGGTTCGGCTACATTATTTATAATAAAGGATTGTGCTTCAAAATGTGAAATTGCAGTCACAGACTGATTCTTTTCTCCTGCAAATCAAAGTGTTGTCAAATAAATTATGCCTTGGCAACTGTGCAATTGCTTTACTTCTATCATATGCTACAGAAATTAAAACTTTAAAGTAACTTAAAACAAGCATTTACAATGCAATGGTCTCGGCAATATTATAGGTAGAGCTATTGGTATTGCTCATTATTTTTTTTATCTTTTTTGTATCTCTAAATAAATGGCATTGTCATTTCTAATGGCATTAGCTTTTTTTTGCATATGTGATACCTATTGCATTAGCAGAGAGAGAGTGAGGTATTGAAATAGAGACAGAGTGAGGTAGTGAGAGAAAGTGAGGTAGATAGAAAGTGAGGTAGTGAGATAGAGAGTGAGGTAGTGAAAGAGTGAGGTAGTGAGGGAGAGGGATGTTGTGAGGTAGTGAGATATAAGCATAGAGTGATGTGATGTAGTGAGATAGAGAGAGAGAGGTAGTGAAAGAGAGTAAAAGTGAGTTACTGAGATAGAAAGAGTGAGGTAGTGAGATAGAGAGTGATTGAGGTAGTGAGTGAGAGAGAGAGAGAGAGAGAGAGAGAGAGTGAAGTTGTGAGCTAGAGTATGAGGTAGTGAGAGAGTGAGGTAGTGATTTTTTGAGAGAGAGAAGTTGTGAGATAGTGAGGTACACATATATATATATTTTTTTTTTGCATGACTTGAGCATACAATTAGATTAAAAGTATATATGCCCTATAACTCGAACATGTTAATGTAATGAGCATTGACAGTGAAAATGTAGCCACATATTGATCGAGCAAACGAAGCATTAATCTAGAGGCCATATTTAAAACACTACATTGTACATGAGACTGTAACACATGAAACTGTAAATATTGCTCCCTATACAGAATGTTATGGACAATGGATATAGCTTTGAGCTGTGTCCTTTTTTGCCTTAGGATCCAGTGAAAGGGTATGATGATGCAAACGTGTTGGCCGTTTAAATAAAGCATGCTTGACTGTGAGACAATCTGGCTGGGGTTGATTTAGAGGGGTGAAAGAGGCGACGAAGGAAAGGTGTGAGATGAGCAGGTAGTTAGTATTGCCAAAGTGAGGAGGACAGGTCTCAGATGAGCAGCTAGGTGTTTTAAAGTGATGAGCCCTGCACACAGCGGAATCTGCCTCCGTGGTTCTTGAGTCAGGCTTGATGGTGAGCAGTTTGCTTTGAGTGGCAGATTTCAGAGAGAAGTGTGATAAGGCTGGAGACAAACAGAAGTAATCTGGGGTTCGTTTTTGCATTACCATATAGGTAACGAATCGAACCTTGGAATGTCCTCTTTCATGGACAGAAGGTTAGCTAAAATAAGCCCGGCCGCATCGTTCTATACACTCAGAAGAATGGCGAGCACATTACTTGGGAGACTAGAAATTACAAGGCCTGGCAAAGTCAATAGCACTCGCCTTTGCGACCTATTGTCCTTGCCAATGCCTTTTCATCATGCTGTACAGCATAAACTAAATAATAAACAAACATGCACAGTACACTTGGAGAATATCAAATGAAACGAGGGACAGCGGAAAGAGGGTGGAAGGGGTCAACAAGGAGGATGGAAGGGTCAACAAGATAGGGGTGAAGTGGGGGAGGGGCATGAGAAGTCAACAAGATGACGGAGAGTGTTGGAAGCAGGGCATGAGTCGGGGGTACATGAGGGTGCACGGCGTCCACCCACTCTTTTCACAGAGTGTACGCCGTCCACCCTGCCAAGAAGTTGAGCCCCACTCTAAAATATGCTGAACTCGTTCTGGTGTAATTTTGAGACACCAGGACACATTCAGCAGCGCCTGCTCATTATGTGCTTTCCTTCCGAGCAGCAACGATCAGACAGGGAGGGGGTTTGGACATTTGAGGCTCCACCTATGCCTTAACGAAGGACGAACTTAAGGGGCCTTCTTATGTCCGAGTATGGAGGCTGGGTGGGGGCTGCCTGTAGCCTCACACCTAGATGTAAATGCAGAGGAAGGGAAACTTGTGCTTGTTGGCACTTCAAAGGTGCTTAAGAGAAGCACGATTTTGACTTTCCTAGGACCCCCATATATAATAGATATTCATGCACTGTAAGAATGTCAGATGTGTTACTCTGTCTCAGTGCAAAATAACAATTTAAAAAGCAATATTTTGTATTTGTTTTACAGTGCTATTCATCCCAATGTAGGGTGTCAGAGCGCTTTACAGCAAATATATACATTATATTAACAATAAATCACACAAGTTTGTAAATAATTGTACTGGATGTGTTACATAGGACAGTGAGGGCTACTGGGTGTAGGAGTCACTTATCATCCTTCATCCTTTAAAGCTCACTCTGCTATACTAGAAGGATTACAATGCAACTGCATGTCTTCTGCCTAAACTAGGAGTGTTTGTGTGTATACTCATGTGTTCAAATGTACTCATGGTACACTTGCTAAACATATGAGTGAGGTCTTAAGATCTGATGTCACTTCTTGAAAGTCATGGATGTGATATCACTTCCGCTGATGTCACTTCCTGTGATGCCACACGCAATGTCACGGGCCATGATGTCACGTACCATGATGTCAACTGCCTACTGGGTGCATGGTTTGGGGAGGTGACATCGGGTGCCATGGCATGGATGCACCAGGGACGGAAGCTGTGACAGGACATCAGTGCTTGGACGGATAGAGATGGGGCATCTGTCCAGAGAGAGCACAGCTGCAAAGCTCCAGGCTCCGAGCAGGGCAGGGCTGCAGCGGGGCACTCTGACAAGACACTCCCAGACTTGGCACAACTCTCCAAAGCCCTGGAATGTCTGGAAGACATGACGATGTAAAGAGTCACGTGGGGAGGGCGCTCTCCAATATAGGAGCTTGTACTTTACTGCTCCAAAAAGTGAACATAAACAAAGCGCTGTACACCACAATGGCACCGCCTCCCCCAATCAAAAGATGAAAACAAATATGTGACACATTCCCCGCCCTCTGTCCACCTTTTCATATGGATCAGGGAGTAAAAGACACGGACAACGGGAGGGCGGGTGGGGAGTAAAAGACACGGACAACGGGAGGCGGGTGGGGAGTAAAAGACACGTGTGCGTTCCTGACAGAGGAACGGTTGTTTGGACTAGCGAGATAGGATCGCGTTTGTGATGGCAAGCGTTCCGGATTTCTAAGGCTTTCTTCTTGCAACACCCAGGAGGATAAAGACCTTCGTTTCAGTCCTTCCCGCTTGCGGCGGCAGCGGGGAAGGACTCACGCGCTCCCGGCTGAGACGAGTTGACTCGGAGCTCTGTGTCTGTCTCTCACCTTGCTCTCATTGGGCGGCGTCTCGTCTTTTCCCGGGGCTACCTCAGCATACGGGAGCCCTGCACCAGCCCATGGACAAATATTCAAGCAGGCACCTGACGTCTCTCACCTTGCTCTCATTGGGCGGCGTCTCCTCTTTTACCGGGGCTCCCTCAGCATACGGGAGCCCCGCACCAGCCCACACTTCTCCCTCGGGCCGGCAGCATCACCCGGTCTCCCCCTCGGCACGGGAGACCGGACGGGCACATTGAAAGCTTCCCCCAGGCAGGGTGAAGCGGAAACCACGTCTTCCCGGCCCCGCCCACAACCAGGCGGCGGCCATCTTGAGGCGGCTCAGGCCGCGGCGGTGATATCGGAGGTAAAACAAGGGGTGGGCACCCTCAAAATTAAAATAAACACATTGAAATAAAAGAGAGAAGCCCCCCAAGCCCCCCCCCCAAAAAAAATCCGAAAAATCGCGGGGTGCGCGCACGGTGCGCGCACGGTGCGCGCTTACAGATATATAACTGTTTTCTCTTTTCATTTTCTCAGGAACCACTGGAGGGATTTACACTATTTTACCAAAAGCGTGATCTGCATACCAGACACTACCATTTTGACAAGTTTGGTCTAATTCCCTTCAGTGGTTCAAGCTGTAGCCGTGTCTAAAGGTCCTTTTTTCTCAGCCCCCACTTGACTAATCCCCCCCAAACTTTCAGGGAAGGAGAGGAGCGGAGCGAGCCATCTTCTTTGAGAAATTTGCGAAGATTCATCAACCAGCGCCAAAGTTATTCCCAATAGAATGTTGGGGATTTCCTATGGAAACTAGGTCCTAACTATATATACCTACTGACGACCGTCAGTAGGTAATATATATATATATATATATATATATATTACCTACTGCCGTTTGCCAGTAGGTAGTTATAGTTAGTACCTACTTTTCCATAGGAAAATCCCAAAACTCTTTTCCCAATAACTTTGGCGCCAATTGATGAATCTTTGCAAAAAATTAAAAAACTCGTGGCCCGCTACAGTCTGCTTTTATCTTGAAAGTTTCGGGGTGATTCGTCAAGCGGGGGCCTAGAGAAAATGGTGTTCCAAAAATGTGTTTTCCTCATTCAATTTCCCATAGGAAGTTTTAGGCACAACTACAGCCCGAACTGCTGAACAGAATTACACCAAATTTGTCAAAAAGGTAGCCCCTGGTTCAGAAAGATCACTTTTTGTTAAATGGTGTAAATCTGTTCAGTAGTTGCTGAGCAAATCAAAATTAAAAAAGTTTCGATATCTATGGCCGTGCAGGATCCGCGCACCCTCCCGATCACGAGCTGAATTCTAATTGGCTGTCAACACTCCAAACCAGGAAGTGTTGGCAGCCATTTTGTGCCTCATGAAAAAAGAAAAAAGGGGGCAGGGTAGAAACACCCTGACCCCCTAGGCCTGCTTAGGGGGTCCCACAAGGATGGCAAAATCCGCAGAGGATCCACGGATCCTGCCCAAAAAAAATAAAGCACGAAGCGCGGGCTCCCGCGCTTCATTACTATTTAGCCCCCTGGTGGGCCCAGTCCCGGGGCAATATTTTTATTGTAATGGGGGGCCCAGAGGGGCCCCCCCAGCCCCGGGGATCACCAGCCCCCAGGGCTTAATGAAATTATTTGTGGGGGGCTCACCCCCCCAACCCTGGGGACCGCCTCCCCCTGGGGCTTTAAAAATACATGGGTGGGGGGGCTCAAAGGTCCCCCCAAGCCCCGGTGAATGCCACCCCCAGGGCTTTAAGAAAATATTTGCAGGGGGCTCACAGCCCCCCAGCAGCCCTGGTGACTGCCACCCCCCCAGGGATTGTGTTTCATTTAAAAAAAATGCGGCCCCCTTCCAAATTAAAAAGAAAAAGTAGGGGGCAGGCCCTGGGGGATGGGTTCCCCAGGGCCAATAAATTAGGAAAAGAAGGGGGGGCACACAGTCCCACTTCTTAATAAAAAATAAAAAAATACTGGCATCGCGCCGGAAAACCCGCCCGCTCCTTGCAGCACTCTGCAAACGCCCCCTGGCACATTTGCAGATGGGAAACTAATATTCCTTGAATACTGGAGGTCCCTGGGGGCCAATTAGCCCACCAGTAACCTCCAGTATGCGCCAGGGAGCTGCGTTGCAGAGAGGTATTCTGAGGCCACGCTCCTTTTTACACCTCTCTGCAATGCAGCTCTGTGGCGCTTAATGGTGGTACCTGGTGAGCTAGTTGCACCCCAGGGACCCTCAGGATTTAAGGAGAGATAATTCCCCAACTTCAACCGTGCCACAGGGTGCGTTCGCACAGTGGTGAAGGGAGTGGGCGGGGCCTGAGTTGACATGTGTGCAAGGACACCCTGTGGCGCAGTTTAAGTTGGGGAATTTATTCCACTTTAATCCTGAGGGTCCCTGGGGGCCAACTAGCCCACCAGGTACCTCCAGTAAGCGCCTAGGTGTTGCGTTGCAGAGTGTTGTAAAAAGGGGCGTGGCATCTGAACACCTCTCTGAAACGCAGCTCTCTGGCGCTTACTGGAGGTACCTAGTGGGCTAGTTTGACCTTAGGGACCCTCAGGATTCAAGGGGACTTACTCTCCCAACTTAAAATGGACACAGGGCGCGTTTACACAGTGGCAAAGGGAGGGGACAGGGCCTGAGGTGACGTGTGCAAATACGCCCTGTGGCGTGTTTTATATTGGGGAAATAATTCCCCTTCAACCCTGAGAGCCCCTGGGAGCCAACTAGCCCATCAGGTGCTTCCCGTAAGTGCCTTTGTGCTGCGTTGCAGAGGGGTGGTCCAGGCCGTACCCCTTTTTACACCTCTCTGCAACGGCGCTTCCTGGAGGTACCTAGTAGGCTACTTTGACCTTAGGGACCTTCAGGATTCAAAGGGACTTAATCTCCCAAATTAAAATGGACAGAGGGCATGTTTACACAGTGGGGAAGGGAGGGGACGGGGCCTGAGGTGACGTGTGGAAACACGCCCTGTAGCACATTTTAAGTTGGGAAAATAATTCCCCTTCAATCCTGAGGGTCCCTGGGGACCAACTAGCCCACCAGGTGCTTCCAGTAAGCACCACTGCAGTGCGTTGCAGAGCGGTGGTCCAGGCCGTGCCCCTTTTTACACCTCTCTGCAACGCAGCTCTGTGACGCAAACTGGAGATACCTGGTGGGCTAGTTGGACCCAAGGGACACTCAGGGTTGAAGAGGACTTTATCCCCCAAATTAAAATGGCCACAGGGTGTGTTTGCACACATGTCACTTCAGGCCCTCCCTCCCTTCACCAGTGTGCAAACACACCCTGTGGCACGTTTTAAGAGATAGTTTTAATCCCCCTGCCCTATTATGTACTAGGGGCTTACAGATGAGGCCATGGACATTGAAGAGGACTTCATCCCCCAAATTAAAATTGCCACAGGGTGTATTTGCACACAAATCACCTCAGGCCCCCCTTCCTTTCACCAGTGTGCAAAAGCACCTTGTGGCACGTTTTAAGAGGTATTTTTAATCCCCCCGCCCTATTATGTACTAGGGGCTTACAGAGGAGGCCATGGTAATCAACGCTTAGTGTTCCCTAGTGTATGTAGTTGTTTTCACTCTATTCTAAGTGTCTTTTAGCATAGCACTGGCTCGAGGACTGGTTAGTCAGAGTCAGTTACCACCAGTACCCATCAGAAAAAGATGAGGGTACAGGATGATTTTGCAACAAGGCCTCTTTGTGCTCCTCTGTTTGTTCTTTCTGCTCGTCTTCCTACTTCCTGCACTTTTCTGTGTCTTTGAGGACTTCTGTTGCTTCTTTCTGCATTTATTTTGCTTCTTTCTGTGTGTTTTTTCTTCTTTCTTCACATGTCCTACCTCTGTAGGCATAATTAGAAACTAGCATTTAAAAAAAACTTTGAAATTCACTGAAAAAACCATAGGTTTCAGGCATGTTATAGTTAAAAATTGTTAGGACTCTGATTAGATTTGTCATGGGCACCTCGTTGGTGAGTTCATGAAGCCCTCACCCACCAACCTGGTTGGTGGCATGCTTCATCATCGGGCCCACCCAGTGACACCTTATGTGTCGCGGGTGTGCTGCGACGCCTTATTACAGCGGAGCTGGTATTTTACTGAGAGTGCAGTGTGACCAATGGAACATCCATGGGCAGCGTTTTCGCCCCAAGCGTAGCAGGTCTTTACGTCCACCAATTCAAACGCACGCACATTGCTGACAGCACAAACCCCTATGCCAACCACATCCTCGCATGGCGCCGTTATATTGACGACATCCTTGTGATATGGGAGGGTCCACAAACAACCCTGGATCAATTCCTCATCTAGCTCAACGGCAGGGACCCATACTTGTAGTTCACCAGAACTATTAGTGCAAACCAACTTGCTTTCCTGGACCTAAATATAACAGTCAAACATTTCAGACTCACCACGACAACCTACTATAAACCCACGGCCAGAAACTCTTCACTCCACTTCACAAGCGTCTATCCACGCCCGCTAAGGGAGAACCTTCCCTTCGGGCAATTCTTACGTATACGCAGGAATTGCAGTGATATAGCAGACTATAAAAAACAGTCCGCAGAACTATCCAAGAAACTGGAGGCCCGGGGCTACCCACCAGCCATCATCTCCAAAACCAGGAAGAGGGCCAGGAACCAGAATAGAGAGGCCCTCCTTGAAACCACAGCTAAAGAGGAGCAGGAACAACTTATCACCTGCGTCACTACGTACAACACAGCCTCCAATGAGGTAGCCAAACTCATTAAGAAGAACTGGAAGATCTTGAATTCTGGCCAGAGGCTGTGAGACATACCACGTTTTGCTTACAAGAGAAGCAATAACTTGAAGGACCAACTAGTTAACACCCGTCCCAAAACGCATAACACACAAGAACCGAACACCATTCTGAATGCATGGGGCCTACCAAAAGTAACTGGACACTACCCCTGCAATGATTGCAGTGTTTGTCACTTAACCACCCACACCAAAACTCTAACCCTAGAACCTAACAAGGTGTGGATACAACGCAGCCACACCCACTGTAATTCACGTAATGTGATTTACCTTCTCACCTGCTCCTGTGGTCTCCGCTATATCGGCATGACCACCCGCAAAGTACGCACTAGGGTCACTGAGCACAGAAGCACCATTAGGTGTAAGAAAAACATCAGTAAATTAACCAACCACTTCATCACCCATGGCCATACCCCCAATGACCTCACATGGACAGGCATCGAACAAATCCATGAGGAGGCATTAGTCAATGAAAGAAGACTGATGAGCAAAGAACAGCGTTGGATCTATCGCCTTTCCTCACACATCAATGGCCTGAACGATGCGATCCCTTGGAACTCAGTCACATGCTGACGTAAACCTCTATACAGAGGTCTTTACTAGTACCCATTCAACCCTGTTGACCTATGAACTCCCACTCAACTGAGGCTACCACCCCTAATCAAGCCCAACCCATATCGGGTTGTGACTAGTTGCCATACCCAGCCATAGCCTCCCGCTCCTACAGCAACCTGTGATGATTCATTACACTATGCCCGAGCTAAATGCACCTCCTTGAAATTCCATGCCCACACTATTGATAGTAGCAGATTGCATACTTCAACACAACACATACTCTACCGCGCACCTGCACTAATAACTAGTGTCTCACCCCCGCTCATGCGCAATAGACACAAGCAGCACCACGCATGTGCTAGAGACTAGTGTCTTTCCACCAACTAGTGTCTCCCCCCCGCTCATGCGCAATAGACACAAGCAGCACCGCGCATGTGCTAGAGACTCGTGTCTTTCCACCGCCCATGAGCAGACAGCTAGGAACACACCCAGGGTAGTCTTTCTACTCTTACTCCCAGCTACAGGTGCAGATAGTTAATCCAATTAGCAAGCATATAAAAACGAACAAGAAACTCCAGCTCTTTCGACCTGAGTACGAGGACGATGCAACAGGTACAAGGCAGGCTCTGACCAGAAAAGCTGTGAGTATGACAACCTCCTAGCAACAATCTCTAGGTAAGCGCTTTTCCCTCCTTACAGGTCTCTAACTCCCAGTGGCCAACATTATTTCCCTACAGGGTCAACCCCTTACCGCTTCACTCCTGGAAGCATTGGCTGCAAAATCTAAGCGTAAGAGTGTTTACTTACGCCCCATCACACTTTGTATCTCATGCATATGTGTGATACCCGTGTTTTAGCGACACCACCCCCAATTATTTGCGATAATCACAATAATGGTACCACCAGTGCTATTACACTTTTGCCGACTGTAGTCTACCCACTGAGCACTGTAGATTCGGCATTCTATGTATATGACTATGTGGCGAAGACGCCTATTTGACTCTCCTCTTCTTACATGTGGTGTCTATGTCTTCAATGTTGTCGGTACAGGCATATATGAGAAGGGAATCCCCCACACTTAGAGAAACACCTTACTGAGTGTAACACATAGCCTGGATTACACTCCTTTTTAACCTGCACTACACTCTATTTTAAAAAGGTCCTGAGGAAAGCCAGATTTAGTTTAAGGCACTGGCTGAAACATGTCGACCAACTGATGGATGTAGGAGGTAGTAACTCGCCTCCCTTAAACATCCCCAAGCCTTATTTTAACCGCTGACGGGGGCCCAGTTATTAAAATGTAATTTACCCTCGGGTACTGGGACCCTCGCCAAGCCGTTTTAACTCACACTTCATTTCACACCTCACCCTGCACTCTCAGTAAAATACCAGCTCCGCTGTAATCAGGCGTCACAGCACACCCGGGACACATTAGGTGTCACTGAGTGGGCCCGATGATGAAGCATGCCACCAACCAGGTTGGTGGATGAGGACTTCATGAACTCACCAACGAGGTGCCCATGACAAATCTAATCAAAGTTCTAATAATATTGGTCATATTTAAGCTAGTCTCTTTTGATAACACATATAAACTACGGGGACTCAGACTAGCTTTCTAGTCCTCTCTCTCTCTCTTGATACGCGCATAGTTAAAAATTAGCATTTAAAAAAGCTTTGAAATTCACAGAAAAAAACATAGGTTGCAGGCATGTTATAGTAAGAAATTAACATTTAAAAAACCTTAGAAATTCACGGAAAAAAACATGGGTTTCAGGGGCGTTATAGTTAGCTGGACATTTCACTCGTACAAAACCATTCAAATTCCCCAATTATAGTTAGTTCAGCTACTTTTTGTGACACACTGGCAGCGGATTTCCCTGCCCCATATTTACAAGGACAGGAAAAGCCACGGATGGCTTTTCCTGTCCTTGTAAATATGGCCCCTTTACACGCAGCACTTTGCGTGAAAGGGTCATTTCATGGGTGTTGCTGTGGATGTTCCCACGCAACACCCATGGAACCAGACACAATTTCAGATTTATGAGGAATCGCAAAATTAAGGTGCAACGAGGAGAAATGTTTTCATTTCTTCTTGTTTTTTTCATCTTTCATGCATGCTGCATTCTACAGCACGCACTGAAATAGGAAAAGGCCTGTCGTGATTGTTTTTGTGCAGGAAGGTGCCACTTCCTGCACAAAAACAATCTCCCCATGACGTAGGCATCCTTGCACCATGGTGCAAGGCTGCCTGCACCCGCGCATGGCAGCTGTTTGTGCACCAGCGCAGGGGAGATTACAGGAATGCAACATATCATTGTTAATATACTGCATTCCTGTGTTCTGAAAGTGCTGAAGCCAAATAGCTTGCAGTGACGCGCTGCAGCACCTTCTTGTAAATCTGCCCCAAAATGTTCGGAGATTCTATCTTTCGTGTAATAACCTACAGCATGGAAAACATGGACAGGTTGCATTAATATCTTCCTTTTGCTTCTGACAATGCATCTAGGCAAACAAAGCAAAAGAATGAAAGGCCACATTTTTGCTGTTTAATATGCAGCTTTGATTATGCTCTGTGACCTACTCTTTCTTAGGCTGGTATACACGTCAGCTGTAATTACTTATTACAGTTGAGCGGCTACTCATTTCTTTTCTATAGGCGAATAAGTAAGTTACAAGACCCCTGTAATATTCACGCACCTGATCATCAGACAGAAACATTCAGCAATTCGACAACTGCATTTATGCACAATGCAAAAGTATTTTGTTTAATGAAAATGCTACTTTTTATTTGTGTTTGGATAAGTGTGTAAATCAGACTTTTGCATTTATTTGTGCTTTTTTGTGCAACGGAGCGGCTCAGCACATTCGGATGCTCCTGTTTGCTGTTAAGTGCCGGCAAATTATATTTAATTGATGCTTTGTCGTTATAACTTCAATACTTGTTTCTCTTTATCTCTCCGCTGAGACCCTTTTTGCTGAGTTGATAGACTATAATAATAACATCTAGTGATTATAGGGCTTGCCTAGGGAGTAATTGTGCACAGGGTACCTGGCACCTATTATTGACTACTGTGACATCACTCCAGCTATTAGGCAATTGTATTGTTAAGTTCCATGAAATTGTATTAAATGCAACTAGCTTCCTTCAGATTCATTCAGTCTCAATAGAACCGATGGATGTAGGATGCAGGCGCTGCGAGCCAGGCCTGTTAGAAAATATTGTGTGGGTCCTTGTTAAAAACGTAATATGCCATACTCTTCCAAGTCTCTCGCCTAAAAAACAAATTGGAAAACAATCTGGGAAGAAGTGCATTAATCAATATTTTGAGCTGGACGCATTGCTGAAAACTGACACAATTCAACCGTTTTCACCAGAGTTGAGGAGCTATCCCCAAAATAATCTTTGGAAAGTACTTCGTGAAATGTTGCCTTTTACACAGCTGGTAGTAACATCACACAAGACTATAATGATTCTAAAGACCGCTTTACTGCGATTAGGGGTTAACTCCATTCATTTCTTAGAATACTGTGTGGAAATGGCGGTTTCAGTGGGGGAGTAGAGTCCATATGACATCTCGCCCCAGAGTAACTCTGGTCAAAGGCAGAGGCCAGTCTAGACTGGCAGTGACATGTGGCTTTTAGTGCCATGGGAGAGGGTTAATGCTAGCTAAGGCCAGGTCAAGGTCTCAATGATCTATTTCCTGGCTTTAATATGGTAAACAGACAAAATATCTACTTCAAAATATCGAATGGACAAAATATCGACTTCAAAATATAGAATGGACAAAATATCGAATGGACAGAATATAGTCATCAAAAATATCGTTTTTAAGGTAAGTAATGTAATATCGAAATTTAAAAATATAGAAAGTCAAAATATCGAAGTATATAATATAGGTTATTAAAATTATCGAATTTTTAATAATATTCAATTTTTATAGTGTTTGTTATGTTATTAAATGTGTGAAAAGTGTGTATTTATGTTATAATTTATTTTAAATAATGAATTTTATGTTATTTTATGTTTGCGTAATTTAATTCTGTAGCGGGTTGTGGGTTTATAGGGGAATAGGGTGGGAAGTCATTTAATTATAATTAATTAAATATGTAAATTTATTTATTGGTATTTATTTTGAATTAATTGTTAATTAATTTTTATTTGGTAATTAATTAAATTTTAATTGCCAATTAATTTTATTTAATTGATTAATTGATAATTATGTTAATTTTACTAATTTATCTTCTGTAGCGGGTTGTGGGTTTATAGGGGAATAGGGTGGGAAGTAATTTAATTATAATTAATTAAATATGTAAACGTATTTATTTGTATTTATTTTGAATTAATTGTTAATTAATTTTTAATGGCTAATTAATTAATTGTTAATTTGTAATTAATATGTATTAATAGGTAACTAATTGTAATAATTAATTTTAATGTGTTTTTTTAATTGATTAATTATTATATTATATTAAATTGGTATAATAATATATATATATTTTTTTTAAATAATATATGAAGTATTTACTTTCCCTACTGTTGCACTCACTGGAGAGGGAATAGTAATTTTTACCCCTACACTATCCAACGCTTTCCCTACTGTTGCACTCTCTGGAGTGGGAATAGTCATTTTTACCCCTACGCTATCTAACGCTTTCCCTACTGTTGCACTCTCTGGAGTGGGAATAGTAATTGTTACCCCTACGCTATCCAACGCTTTCCCTACTGTTGCACTCACTGGAGTGGGAATAGTAATTTTTACCCCTACGCTATCCAACGCTTTCCCTACTGTTGCACTCTCTGGAGTGGGAATAATAATTTTTACCCCTACGCTATCCAACGCTTTCCCTACTGTTGCACTCTCTGGAGTGGGAATAGTAATTTTTACCCCTACGCTATCCAACGCTTTCCCTACTGTTGCACTCACTGGAGTGGGAATAGTAATTTTTACCCCTGAGCTATCCAACGCTTTCCCTACTGTTGCACTCTCTGGAGTGGGAATAGTAATTTTTACCCCTACGCTATCCAACGCTTTCCCTACTTTTGCACTCTCTGGAGTGGGAATAGTAATTTTTATCCCAACGCTATCCAACGCTTTCCCTACTGTTGCACTCACTGGAGTGGGAATAGTAATTTTTACCCCTATGCTATCCAATGTTTTCCCTACTGTTGCACTCTCTGGAGTGGGAATAGTAATTTTTACCCCTACGCTATCCAACGCTTTCCCTACTGTTGCACTCTCTGGAGTGGGAATACTAATTTTTACCCCTACGCTATCCAACGCTTTCCCTACTTTTGCACTCTCTGGAGTGGGAATAGTAATTTTTATCCCAACGCTATCCAACGCTTTCCCTACTGTTGCACTCACTGGAGTGGGAATAGTAATGTTTACCCCTACGCTATCCATTGTTTTCCCTACTGTTGCACTCTCTGGAGTGGGAATAGTAATTTTTACCCCTACCCTATCCAACGCTTTCCCTACTGTTGCACTCTCTGGAGTGGGAATAGTATTTTTTACCCCTACGCAATCCAATGCTTTTCTTACTCTTGCACTCTCTGGAGTGGGAATAGTAATTTTTACCCCTACGCTATCCAACTCTTTTCCTACTGTTGCACTCATTGGAGTGGGAATAGTAATTTTTACCCCTACGCTACCAACGCTTTCCCTACTGTTGCACTCTCTCGAGTGGGAATAGTAATTTTTACCCCTACGCTATCCAACGCTTTCCCTACAGTTGCACTCACTGGAGTGGGAATAGTAATTTTTACCCCTACGCTATCCAACGCTTTCCCTACTGTTGCACTCTCTGGAGTGGGAATACAAATTTTTACACTCCCGCTATCCTACTGTAATAATATTGTATATTTTTTTAATACTATTATGTTAATATATATATATGTTTTAACAAATACAATTTTATTATTATTTTTTTATAACTTAAATTAATTATTTAATCATTTTAAGGTTATTTAAGTAATAATAAGTATATTTTAGTTATTTAATTTAAATATTTTTTTAATTTTACATTATTTTTAAGAAATTCGATATTTTTACAAAGTATATATTTGTAAACGATATTTTCGAGTCGATATTTTTGTACTTACCTGTTTGTAAATAGGATTTCGATATTTTGGTCTATATTTTGGCATCGATATTTTTAGTAGTCTATATTTTGTCCCTCGATATTATGTCAGTGATCCCTTTAATTTATGGGTTTGGCTAGGCAACTTAAGAGATTGATAGTGAGGTTAATAAAAGTCGGATCATGAATTTATGGTTGTGGCAAGCTAGTTTTGAAGTAAGGGAGCATGAAAAATTCTGGTGAGAAACAAAAGAAGCCACAGACTGAAAATGGCAAGTGGAGGATGGGGTATTGGTGGAGAGAAGTTGAAAGAAAGACAGAGCCTTATTGAAGGTGAGCATTGGGCAGGTGATGAGGAGCCCTCAGAGACTTTTGAGAGGGTTGGCAGTGTAGCCAGACCAACTGGGCAAGGAGTGACAAGTGGTGTAAGGAAATGGGAGGGCACGGCCTCCAGTTGCAGCATAGGCGGCTCTGTGTCCATGCGGGTCAGGCCGCGTCACTGATGGCGAACATTGACTTATATTGAATCACAGATAGACAGGTGAGGGCTTGAGTGGAGCGGCATACAGGAGGTCAGGGGGAGAGTCCGGTACAAAGGAGGAGTGGTGTAGAGCCGGCAGATCTTTACACATTGAGTAGAGAGGTAAGATCATGGAAAGGGCGGCGATCCTGAAAGAGGAGTAGGGGTGTATGTCGGTCAAAGAGAGGCATCTGAGAGAGGAGGAGCAGACTAGTGTCTCCGGTGAGTTCCCCGGATCACGACATCCTCAATTGGAATTGCTTTGGGGTCATCACAACAACAAGCTTGAAATGAAAAGCCAGGGATTGTTTCCAGCAGCTGGTCAAGCATGGTGTGCCTTGGGCGCAGTGACATGAACAGAGGAACGATCCGGGGTGGCCCTGCCCACAGTGAGGGATATGAGAATGCCAGCAAAAGCATAATTGTAAGAGTGTCCTTTGAATATGTAAAATGGCTGTGTGAGTGATAGCAAATCCCAGGGTATGAGTGGTGGTGGGCTTCATAGGGGACAAGAATGGTCTGAAGAAAAACTGGAGTGGAATATGAAGAGGCAGAGGAGAACCGGAAGATGAGGAAATTCCTGATTGGTCCTAGAAGAGTGGGAGATTGCATAACTAGATTAGGGGTTGTGAGGACAAAAATGCTCTTCTGGCAGAATTATTATTTTGCAGGACATATGTTAAGAAATTGAGGTGCAGCATGGTCAGTGATGGCGTAAAATAAATACATTAAAGTTTACAGGCAGGAAGATGCAGCAGGGGAGAAGGGGTAATAGCAAAGGTGGAAACACTGGGAAGGTAATGAGGTGAAACTCTGAGAAAAAATGGGCATGAAAAAAGAGAGATGAGGTTGACTGGATTGGGGGGGGAACAAAAGCAAAGAACAGGGGGCCAAATACCCACAAAAGGGGTTAGCAATGACGAGGCAGTGGGAACAGAGGAACAGGTTGAAATAGATGGTTAGAAGATGGAGATGAGAGTGAAGTGGTGAAAGCAGCACTAATAAAACAACGTGTGTGGGAGACAAGGAAGGGGGAAGGAAGAATGGGGAGGAAAAGGAGACTAAATATGTCAAGAAAAATATTGCACTAATATCTTTGGGGCACACTTGTCCACAATGTTGTAGGAAAAGATATGAAATGGTAAGTTTGTAGATGTGCACAGGTTATTGCATAGGGAGATCGAGCTTAGAAGGGGTCTAAGTATTATGAATGGGAGGTAGCATGTCGGCCAGGGTACCAATAAACATAGAGACATGGACAGCAGCCATTCTAAACTATGCAAAAGTCTATTGCAGAAAGCACCCGGAAAGGGCAGTGTTTTTATTTAATTCGTGGACATAGTCAGATAAGTGCAGACGGCTTACAGGGGATTAGCATGGGTTAGGATCGGAGAGGAATTTGAAGCCAGAATGGTAATATTTCTAGATAAACTGCAGTGGGAGGTAGACCATGAAAAGTGTGCTACAAAGGCTGGCCCTAACAGATCTGTCACCAGTTTTGCATACTGCTAGTGGTTTTCCCATTGCATACAGGACCTTTCTTTGGTTTACCACCCTTGGGGCTGAGAGCAACTGATAGAGTATGGGTGCAGAACATAGAGACTTATTCAATTAATCAATTAACCAAGGTTGGTAAAGCGCAGCTACTCACACACTAGGGTCTCAAGGCACTGTGGGGTTGCTCCTTTGAGTGCTGCGGTCATCTGAAGAGCTAGGTATTGAGGTTCCAGGCCTTGGCTGCGAGGTAGGAGAAGGACTTTCCTCCCATTCTGGTCTTTTAGACATGTAGAATGGTGTCCATACAGAGGTCAGCTGATCGGAGGTGTCTCTTAGGTGCGTGAAAGGAGAGGCGGTTGTAAAGGTATGCTGGTCCAATGTTGTGGAGGGCCTTGTATGCATGTTGGGATTTCAACAGAGGCTTCTGTACCAGAGTGTTGTGCAAATATAAAAATTAGAGTTCAAAATGTGGGGGACAAATTGTGAATATGCAATCCTTGGGAACATGACCATTCCATGCCAAGAGCACAAGGAAGCAGGAGGGGGCAGCAGCAAATCCTGGAGGTAAAGACATTTACACAAGTTAAAGTTCACAGGTTAGTTAAAATGTTGTGTTTTTCCTGATAGAAATGTTACTGCACAAATCAAATGAGGTTTTGAAGAAGATTTTTCACAAAAAGTTACAAAGGTCAATAAGGGAGGCGATGGGCAGAGTCTAAAATAAGCAAAGGAACATCCAGAGTGGTGAAGGAGAAATTGTCTAAAGAAGTGGAAAAATGAAGGATGGTGGTAATATATGATGATTGGTCTTTGGAAGAGTTAATAGTTTCCATGTTAGGAGGTGTCCCTAAAAAAGCGCCAGGTGAATTTTGAATAATTAATCATCTGTTGTGACCTGAAGGGCAGGCATGGATTGGCGTTATTGTCCTAGAGGACACTGTAGCGTATTTTGCATCAGTGGATGAGGTTGCTTGATTAGTGAGAACATGTGGTGTTAATGCTGAAATGGAAAAATTTGATGTTAAATTACAAATCTGCGTTAAGGATGTTGCCCATGTAACCAGAGGATTTCTATATGCTAAGGAATGATGTTGGAGGGACAGATATTTGTAGACAAGGTACTATTGGTGGGCTTGTGTAAACACTTTTAGACATTTAGCATGATTTTGAAGTGGTGTGTTGTAGCATGTTGGTTGATAGGTGTGCAGACAGAATATTGAGTTGGAAATGCCGAACTACGTATATCTCGAGTCCTAAATATCGTGAGTCAGATATATCGACAGCAAACATATCGTGGTTAAGAATATCAATTTTAAGGTAAGAAATACCGTTTTTAAACATAAAGAAGTCATTATAATATCGTTTACAAAAATATAGTTGTTTAAAATATCGATTTTTTTAATTAGTGTTATGTATTTTACTATATATTTTAAATCTATTTGATTCATTTATTTATATAAGAATTGTTTGTGTTTTTTAATATTTATTAGTTACCAATTTTATTTTAATTACATTTTGCGGTTTTTAGTTCCGTAGTGGGTTGTGGGTTTAAAGAGGAATAGGGTGGGAAGTAATTAAATTATAATAAATTAATTATTATTTTTTGTTTATTATTATTTATTTAATTGAGATTTTATTGTGTTAATTGTGGGATGTAATGTATTATTAATTCATTAATAATTGTTTGTTAATCAATAATAATTAATTGCTAATTAATTATGGTAATTCTGTTGTTTCTTCTGGTTAGGGTTGTGGATTTGTAGGGGTAAAGGGTGGGAAATAATTAATTTGTAATTCATTATTAATAATTAGTTGGTAATTAGTATTAATTAATTAATTGAAAATTAACTATGGAAATTGTGTAATTAATTTTAGGTGCAGGTGGAGGGGTTTATAGGGGTAGTGGATGGGAAGTAATTTATGTTTAATTAATTAATAATTAGTGGATCATTAAAATTAATTAATTAATTGGTATTTAGTTAGGGTCAATGTTTATATTTTTTATATGTGGGCTTGCCTTTTATAGGTGTAAAGTGTGGGGAGTAAATTAATTTTGATTACTCTATAATTAGTTGTTAATTACTAATAGTTTTTTAAAATTGAAAATAAGTTTTAATTGTGTAATTCATTTTGTTACGAGTTTTATTTGTTTGTAAGGGGCACAATAATTGGCATCAAGGCAAAATTAAACCAGAGCGCCAACCTAAGATCAACGCAGCTAGAACAGGAGATCAAAAAGTTAGAGCAGGACCATTCAACTTTCTTACACAATATCGAGCTCCTCTCCACACTAACGCAAAAGAAATATGAATACAACAAAATACTAAGTGAGACGGCAGGGTTATGGATTAATAAATACAAAGTTCTTAATCTATGTGAAGCTAACAAAGCAGGGAAACTGCTGGCTTCCTATCTCAAACACAAACAAAACCAGTTTGTCATCTCAGCCATCAAAGACTCTAACTATAAAACCCATACCAAACACAAAGACATCCTTAGGACCTTCAAATAATTTTATCGGGAACTCTATTAGAATGACCAGGCCCTAAATCTAGAAGACTGTACCAAATACCTAGAAAAACTCAACCTCCTGCAACTAGATGCTGAAGATAAAATCAGGCTAGGGCAGGAAATTAATTACATGGAGATCGAAATGGCAGTTAGATCCCTAAAGGATAACAATGCCCCGGGTTCACTGCCATGTTCTACAAAACCTTCTTAGAACAGCTAAAATCAACCATGAAGCAAGTTTTTAATCAAACAGCATCTAAAGTGTCCACGCCACACACTATTTTGGAAGCAAAAATAATAGTCATTCCGAAGGAGTGGAAGGACCAACCCTCACCAACAAACTATAGACCTATCTCACTGATTAACGTGGACTGCAAAATATACGCTCAATTCTGGCGTACAAAAACTAATATGTATGTGGCCTGGTTACAAAAGTCACCAGGACTCTAGCACGCACAACAATGGATACAAATTCTCCAATAATTCGTTCAAAAACAATCTTTATCAATATGTCAGAAGGTAAAGTATCACAATTACATTCTGTTCATCATACATGACTCCTTATAAAGTAAACAATACATTTCAGCATTACATCATCTTGAGTTCAAATTATGTTACACTTTCAAAAAATGAATAAAAACCCAATGCATTTCGGGGCTGAAGCCCCTTCGTCAGGGGTCTGTTTTGAAAGAAAAGAAAAGAAAACTCAATTACTTTTGATGCTTTAGAGGATTACATGTTTTTGCAACTTGTTCATATTAATGGTTCTTACCACGATAATAGGGTGATGCGACTAATTCTGTGCTGATTTATTTTGTTTTGTGACAGTCGTACATCTGAAGAAGAAATTTTTAATAAAGTAATTTGTATTAGTTACTGAAGAAGATTTTATTCTTATATAAAGAAACTATGGGTCTTTTTTAATCATAAATTAAAAATTAAATGAAATTATCTTAGTCTTTTTACGTATTGTAACATCTGCAAGAAAAATGTTTTTTGAATTTTTACTTTTTAAGGCTAGTCCAGACAAGACCTTTCTGAGCCACATATCACGTGCTTACATGCTCACCTGTGTGCGTGTTTATGGGCGTTTTAGATGAGTAATCCTGAATAAAACAAAACAAGATGCGAATACTCATGAGCCTTATGTCGTTTTTTCCCAAAAAAAAATCAAGTTACGAATTCTCAGGAATTCGAAAAGGGGTTTTACCTGCGAGTCTCGTGAGTAGAACATTGATCTCGCTACTTCTTGAATAACGCTTCACTGTAAATGAAACGAGAAACCTATTTAGAAACTATCTCTTAATTTTCATGTATGGTGCGATGCACGTTAGTGCTTGTTCGAGATTAGGGGCTTACCGTTTACATGAAGTGTCTCATTGAACACGGCGTCCTGAATAAAGTATGTCGACCGGAGCTAACTCTAACAGTGTTAGTCCTTCCTTTATTGTTTGTTTGTTTGATGCTAGACTATGCATAGCAACAGACGAAGGACTTATACAAGTTGTGGTGATAGGTCGCCATTAGTAAGTGGGGAAAATGGATTATTATTTAGCGGTATTAACTTATTACACAATATGCGGCGATGATCTTGAAGTAGTATCACTCAAACATAAAATAAATATTATTCATACGTGATTACATATGTAGAAAGTGAAATTCAAATCAGCAAAAATTATATATAAGTAATTTAGAGCATTTGGAAAATTGCAATGCTAGTATTGATCTACAAGCATCATCCTGCCTATTTACAATCTTGTTTCGTACAAAAACTTTACTTTAGTATTTCTTTGTGTATTTATATGAAGTGACTGATTTTAGTGCAATATTATGTCATGTGTATATACATGTCACTGGGAGTTCGAGTCCCAGAGAGGTTATTTATTCCGATTTTTTACAGAAAGCATATCATCTCCATTTTATCATTTAACCCATTCGGGGTAAGTGTTTGCAATTTGCGTATCCAGAAAGCTTCTCTTTGGAGAAGGATTTTCGCATTGTCCTGTCCTAGTCTCTGCGGGATGAGTTCGATGATTTGAAATCTCAGTTGGGCTATTGTATGGCCTGCTTCTATCTAATGTTTTGCCAATGGAGATGTAACGTTCTTATTGCGAATTCGACTTTTGTGCTCGTAGAGTCTCAATTTCAATTTCCTGTCAGTTTTCCCAATATAAAGTAGTCCACATGGACATTTTATCGAGTAAACTACATGCTCTGAGTTGCAATTGGTGGTGTGCCTAAGTTGAATACTTTCACCCGTACGTGGGTGTAGCAGAGTACTGCCCTGTATAACATTATTAAAATTTTTACAATTGAAACATCGAGTTGTCCCTTTGTGGATTGCTTGTTGTTGAATAATCCCCTCATCCTTGACTGGTTTATTAAGTAGCTCTTTTAAGTTCTGCGCTCTTTTGTAAGCAAATAATGGCTTATCAATAAACAATGATCTAAAGTCTTTCTCAGTTGATAAGATCTCCCATCTTTTCTGAATAATTCTTTTTATGTCTCTCGAAGCTGTCGAGTATTTCGAAACAAAGACCATCCTCTTGTTAACTGTTTTGGGTTTTCTCTGTAATAGTTCATTCCTAGGTATTGTTTTGATTTTTTCTAGGTGCGCTTCAAGCAGTTTTTTGGGGTATCCCCTATCCAAATATCTTTGTTTTTGTTCTTCCAAATTCTTCTCACATTGTTCACTGTTAGAAGATATCCTCTTTATTCTCATGAATTGAGATACAGGAAGATTATTAATCAGATTTGCTGGATGGAAACTTCCATACAACAATGCTGTGTTCTTGTCAGTTGCTTTCTTATAAAGTCTTGTTTGAATTGAACCATCCATTATTTCAACCATAACATCCAGGAATGGCAAAGATGTTGTATTTATATTATGGGTGAACTGAATTCTTGGGTTCTGCCCTAATCTCGAACAAGCACTAACGTGCATCGCACCATACATGAAAATTAAGAGATAGTTTCTAAATAGGTTTATCGTTTCATTTAAAGTGAAGCGTTATTCAAGAAGTAGCGAGATCGATGTTCTACTCACGAGACTCGCAGGTAAAACCCCTTTTCGAATTCCTGAGAATTCGTAACTTGATTTTTTTTGGGAAAAAACGACATAAGTCTCATGAGTATTCGCATCTTGTTTTGTTTTATTCAGGATTACTCATCTAAAACGCCCATAAACACGCACACAGGTGAACATGTAAGCACATGATATGTGGCTCAGAAAGGTCTTGTCTGGACTAGCCTTAAAAAGTTAAAATTCAAAAAACATTTTTCTTGCAGATGTTACAATACGTAAAAAGACTCAGGTAATTTCATTTAATTTTTAATTTATGAATAAAAAAGACCCATAGTTTCTTTATATAAGAAAAAAATCTTCTTCAGTAACTAATACAAATTACTTTATTAAAGATTTCTTCTTCAGATGTACGACTGTCACAAAACAAAATAAATCAGCACAGAATTAGTCGCATCACCCTATTATCGTGGTAAGAACCATTAATATGAACAAGTTGCAAAAACATGTAATCCTCTAAAGCATCAAAAGTAATTGAGTTTCCTTTTCTTTTCTTTCAAAAAAGACCCCTGACGAAGGGGCTTCAGCCCCGAAATGCATTGGGTTTTTATTCATTTTTTGAAAGTGTAACATAATTTGAACTCAAGATGATGTAATGCTGAAATTTATTGTTCACTTTATAAGGAATCATGTATGATGAACAGAATGTAATTGTGATACTTTACCTTCTGACATATTGATAAAGATTGTTTTTGGAAGAATTATTGGAGAATTTGTATCCATTGTTGTGCGTGCTAGAGTCCTGGTGACTTTTGTAACCAGGCCACATACATATTTTTCATAACAGTGTAGCAGGCACTAATCGAACACAGCACACACACCGTATAAACACTAAAAGAATTAGTTAAACTGAGTGCAGTACCCACCCACATTTATCTGTACAAAAACTAATAAGCAATTCCCAGGTAGGTTTCCCCCGCACGCGCATGTCTAATGATAACACCTGTCTTCTGAGCTACATCATAGAGCATGCCGCCAGTAAGGATGTACCGCAGTAGCTATCACCCTAGACACTTTGGGGTAGATTCCGATCTGGTAAAATCACCGTCCGTACGACTCGCATCCGGAGCCGTTTCCGTACGACTCGTACAGACGCCGTACGACCCGACGAGTACGATCCCGACCGGTGTACCAGGACGCGAGTCGTACGGTCCACGTCAGTAAGGGCGATCTGTACGGAAAAGCGCACATTCACATACACACCGTACGGCGCGTACACCCCATGATCGCAGGGATACGCGCCGTACCCTTGCGACCACGGGGTGTACGCGCCATACCCCTGCGATCACGGGTTTTACGTGCCGTACCCCTGCGACCACGGGGTGTACGTGTGGTACCCCTGCGACCACGGGGTGTATGCACCGTACACTCAGCGTACATGAGGTACGGGCCGTACCCCAGCGTACATGGGGTATGCGCCGTACCCCAGCATACATGGAGTACGCGCCGTACCCCAGCATACATGGGGTACGACGCTCCCCTATGTACACTGGGTGTACAGCGCGTACACCCCGTGATCGCAGGGATACGGCGCGTACACCCCGTGATCGCAGGGGTACGGCTCGTACCCCAGCGATCATGGGGGGTACACGCTGTACCCAGGGGGGGCCATTCCGTACCTGTTTCGGGGCGAACTCTGCTTTTACGGCAGTTTCCAGCTCCAGTAGTAAAAGGGTTGTACGGAGCGGACCCAACATGGATCGTACTTGCCGGGTCGTAAAAAGCAGCCGCGAACCGTACAAACTTCGTGTACAGAGGGTTCCTAGGGCGATTCGTACGGGAATTCTATTCGTACGGTCCCTGGTACGATTCGTACGGATAGCTGCATTTGGTGTGGATCGTACTACGCCGTTCGTACGGGGACGGCTACGGGTACGATTCGTACGGTAAAAAATGCTCCGTACGATGATTCGGAGCGCTTTTTACCGGATCGGAATCGACCCCCAAGAAGGCCTTTGACAGGGTTTCCTGGTATTTCTTAGAATGCTGCATGCAATCTTTCAACCTAGGGGAGAAATATATACAGATGGTTACTGCCCTATATGGGAACCCATCAGCCCGCATTGTTGTGAATGGCTCACTATTCGAGCCTTTCACGTTTCAACAAGATACTAGACAGGGATGCCCACTATCTCTATCCTTATTTTTACTAGCATTGTAACCCCTTATCAGAGACATCAAATCAATTGACAACATTAAGGGGGTGGATATCAATGGCATCCAAATACATTAGCCGCTTATGCAGATGACATACTAATCATAACTGAAGAATTGAAGACATCAATCAATGCTCTGATGGACACAATAACTAGATATTCCGACCTCTCAGGGTACAAACTAAAATAAGAACTTAAGCCATTAAACATCCACTGCACGAGGAAGGTCCTGGAAGGGTCTGGACTAGCATGGCAAGCAGGCTATATAAAATACCTAGGTATCAAATTTAGCAGCAACATGATAGATACTCTACACCAGAACGAGAAAACTTTATTAGGCAAAATAAAGAAGCTCTTAGAATCCTGGTCGCCAAAATTCATTATGTGGTGGGGCAGAATAGAGACCATCAAAATGATGATCACCCCAATGGTTAACTATCTCATCAGTATGCTCCCGCTCCTTCTTACTGACGACTTCCACTGCAAACTAGATACCCTCATCCCTAAATTCCTTTGGCGTGGGAAAAAAGCAAGGATCATTACCAAGAAACTAAGACTATATAAAACACTAGGAGGGGTGAATTTAGCTGACTTCAGGATATATCAGTTGGCTTTCCAGGCAAAACAAGGCTCATACTGGATTATACCACCTACCTCCTACACCCCAGCATGGCTAAAGGTAGAAAAAACAATCCTCAATAACGTAAGCCCCCATTGCCCTGCTAAAAACAAATAGACTATACCCAGATACCTCCAAATCCATTTTTAAAAACACAAAGATTGCACTGCTTAAGGTTGACAAAGAACTGGAAAACAGTAATAAAGGGTCCAACTTAGAATCCCTCTAGGCCAATAGCAAGATTAAGTACAAAGGCAAATGCCTATCCCTAGACACATGGATCAAGAAGGAAATCCTCTTCCCTTATCAACTAGGAAACATCACATACCCACTCATTTTCTCAGCCCTCCAAGCAAAGTACAACCTAGCTGACATTGAATTCTACAAGTTCTTAAAAATTAAAGCGGCAATCACAAAATCAAAACTATCTACCACCCAACCTTCAATCTCCTCATTTGTGACGAATAATAACAAACTTGGGCACCAGGTATTGCAGATATATACACTTCTCTGCCTGAAATCTTCCAAACTTAATGACAACGTCATAGCCTACTGGGGACATATGCCCTCAGAGTCTCCAAAAGAGCAGGGATTGCCCACACTATGGAGATCTGTCTCACGCAAGAAGATCACCCCGGTTCTATCCCAAACCAAATACTGGTTACTACACAAGGCACTCTGGACCCCTGCCCATTTATTTACATTAGGGCTCCGGAACGATGCAAAATGTTGGAACTGCAATCAGGAAACGGGGGATTTAGCCCACCTTACCTTTCAGTGTTCTTTACTCAACCTTCATAAGTGGGTTTTTTAAAGGTAATATGGACAGAGATACCTTCAACCTTCCCACGGCCTGCATCTGCACAAAATGGAGTAATGAATCAGACAGAGACCTCTTTGACCTGTTAATAACCTCAGCGGTGAAAATGGTTCTTGCCAACTGGAAAGACACAAGTAATACGTCGTACAAGAGCTGGTTAAACGGGATCATCCACCTCAGAGGGGCTGACAACATAGCGTTACAAAACTCCCCATGGAAACCGTCAGCCAGAATACTATGCAACTCTCTAGACACGTTCCAAGATTCTTATGAACCACCATGAATAAAAGAGCTCACCAAGGTATCATATTACTGCCGCTCCATCTGTATAACTGTATTCAAGAGATATGTTTCAAGGGGACACTCACCAGTCTGTCATATTAAGTAAAGATGCCAATATCGAACTTCCTTGTACAATCATGTGTATAGATATGCAAATGCGATGCTACAGCTCTCTTAACCATAGCTCCTCCCTCCCTTCTCTTCTCTTTCCTTTTTCTTTTTCTTCCCTTTCTTCTTTCCTTTGCCTGTCCTGTTTATCAGCTGCCAATGATTGCTGCGTTAGGCTCATGTATCCAATCTCCCAGTATGAATGCACAAGTAAGACTTTGCCTTGGATACCCTTGCTCACCCTACTATACGCCTTCTGCATACCTTGTGAAAACCAATTAAGTATTTGGAAAAAAAAGTAAATTTTGTATCTCCACAATCCAACAATTTCTCTACTGTTGCACTAACTGGAGTGGGAATAGTCATTTTTATCCCTCCGCTTTCAAGCACTTTCTCTACTGGTGCACTCATTGGAGTGGTAATAGTAATTGGTACCCCTCACCTATCCAATACTCTCCCTACTGTTACACTTATTGGAGTGGGAGTAGTAATGTTTACCCCTATGCTATCCAACACTTTCCCAACTGTTGCACTTATTGGAGTGAGAATAATAATGTTTACCTCTTGTAAAGATGGTGATTGTACCTAAAATTACTTTTTTGTTTGAGGCTATCCCGTTGGGCTTTAAAAAGGAATGGCTGGCCAAGATACAAAGTATGATAACATCATTTATCTGGGCGTCAAAGACCTCCCGAATCTCATGGAAGAAAATAAGGAGGAAAGCAGAAAAAGGAGGATTGGCGGCTCCGGACATACGAATATATGCATGGGCTTTTTGTTTAAAAAACTGTAGGATGTTGTTGGGTACCCTTGTTAATTCTCAGATCGGAGGACTTTTTGAGATAATGCTGAAGAGATCAGGATATTATGAGTTTGGTTTTTTGTATAAGTTTGCAGACCCTAAGTTTTTTAAAAAGGTGAGACTCAAGACTCTGAGAGACTTGGCTGAGATATGGTATAAGATCAGGAAATTATCAAAGCTCCCGTATTTCAGTTATAATGGCCCAATATGGGATTCTCCTGGAGCCCCTTCCTGGACAAGAGATGCGCTAGCTTTAAACTTGAAAAAGGAACCTGATTTGCAAAGGTGGAAACATTTGTTCCAAGACGGCAATTTAATTTCTTGGGGTATTTGCCAGCAAAAGTGGGGCCCAGTTTTTTCAAAATATAAATACCTACAGATTCAAAGCTGGGCAAATCATTTGGAATCAGAGATTGGAGTGGAAAATGACTTCGAGTTAAAGTTGGAGACAGTGGCCTTCAAGAAGGAGGTAGCTTTCTGGTATTGGCGAATACTAGATATGGAAGATGGAACATTTGATCTACCAGAAACCTTGTGGAAGGACAGCTTGCCAAGGATCGCGACAGAAGATCAATGGCAAGTAACTATGTGCATGCTATATAGAATTGTTAAACCTGCAAACCTAAGGCGAAACCTTTTATTTACCATTCACAGGGCATACTGGTCTCCGTATAGGCTTTCTAAATTTAAAGATGGAGGGATTGTTGGATGTCCAAAATGTAAAGCTCCAAATGTTGATGACTTACACATGTTTGTGTCCTGCCCAAATATCAAGGAATTCTGGATTGACGTGAGTAATTCTCTCTCCAAATCTCTGAACCAATCTATTGAGGTAAGCCCTGAATTAATTATTACTGGGAGATATGATTTACAAAATAGATTTTTGAATAACAATGTTAGACTTATTTTTTATGCTATGTTGCTGGCACGTCGAGAGATATGTAAATTATGGGTCTCACCACTTAGTCCCACTTTATTAGACTGGATTTTAGCTATGAGGTACATAGCTAAACTTGATATGCTAGATCGATCTAAAAGAAATAGAGGATTTTGGATACCCTTCCTGCTAAAGTTTGGTTAAAGTTATATTTACGTTTAAGTCCAATGATTAAGCCCGTGCCTGTCTCGCTGGTATATGAACCATCCCAGGACGATTAATAGAGATGGTGGAGGACACACATGTTGGGTCAGGTGGTCAAGAAGGATAGTTTAGAGGAGGGCTAGGCCCAAAAATATGTGTTGTCTATGCCCCATTACTCTAATCCAGCCTAAGAGATAAAAACAGCCCAGAGGTGGATTAGTAAGAAGAATGGGCGGCAAGACGGCAAATGAGGATAAAAAAAAAAAAAAAAAAAAAAAAAAATAATAATAATTTTTACCTCTCGGCGATCAAACACTTTTCGTACTGTTACAATTATTGGAGTGGTAATAGTAAATGTTATCTCTCCGCAATCCAGCAATTTCTCTACTGTTGCACTGACTGGGGTCGGAATAGTAATTTTTACCAATCCTCTAGCAAACACTTTACTGTTGCACTCATTGGAGTGGTATTAGCAATTTTTACCCCTCCATAATTCAACGCTTTTTCTACTGTTAACCTCATTGGAGTGACAATGGTAATTTTTACCCCCCCTATCCAACCCTTTCCTTGCTGTTGCACTCACTGGAGTGGGAATAGTAATTTCCACCCCACCGCTATCTAACCCTTCTCAACTGTTGCTCTGACTGGAGAGGTAATAGTACATTTTATCCCTTCGCTATCCAACAGTTTCTTTACTGTTGTTGTCACTGGAGTGGGGATCGTATGTTTTACCTCTCTGCTATCCAACACTTTCCCTATTGTGGCACTCACAGGAGTGGGAATAGTCATTTTTACCCCTCTGCTATCTAACAATTTCCCTACTCTTGCATTGACTGGAGTGGGCATAGTAAACTTTATACCTCCGCTATCCAACACTTTCTCTACTGTTGCACTCTTTGGAGTGGGAAAAGTAATGTTTACCCATCAGCTGTGAGTGTTTGATTGGTTCAGATGCTCCATCCATCACCACCCCCTTTTGTACCACTTTGTTCGCCATAAGTTGGCAGGGTATGCTCAGACGGGAGTCCCTTGCTCACTTTGCCACTGGATTCAAGCAAGCCGGGCTGAATACGGCTGAAATGCCAGAAACCGGTCCTCGGAAGCTTGTTTCCGGTCCAGGGAAGGCATGGCGTGGCACTTCGGGCTGGACTGTTCCCATGAGGTACAGGGTCAGACTGATTTTCATATGGCCATGTCTGAACTGGGGTGGCAGAGTGGGCTAAAGAACGGTGATGGATTAAACCCAGATCTCTTGACTGGGTGTCTCTTGACTGGGTGTGAATGTTTGATTGGTGCAGATGCTCCGCCCATCACCACCCCCTTTTGTACCACTTTGTTTGCCATAAGTATGCAGGGTATGCTCAGACGTGAGTCCCTTGCTCACTTTGCCACTGAATTCAAGCAAGCCGGGCTGAAGACGACTGAAATGCCAGAAACCGGTCCTCGGAAGCTTGTTTCCGGTCCAGGGAAGGCATGGCTTGGCAGTTCGGGCTGGACTGTTCCTATGAGGCACAGGGTCAGACTGATTTCAATATGGCCATGTCTGAACTGGGGTCGCAGAGTGGGCTGAAGAATGGTGATGGATTGAAGCCAGATCTCTTGAGTGGGTGTGAGTGTTTGATTGGTTCAGATGCTCTGTCCATCACCACCCCCTTTTGTACCACTTTGTTCACCATAAGTTGGCAGGGTATGCTTAGACCTGAGTCCCCTGCTCACTTTGCCACTTGATTCAAGCAAGCCGGGCTGAAGACGGCTGAAATGCCAGAAAACGGTCCTCGGAAGCTTGTTTCCGGTCCAGGGAAGGCATGGCTTGGCAGTTTGAGCTGGACTGTTCCCATGAGACACAGGGTCAGACTGATTTGAATATGGCCATGTCTGAACTGGGGTGCCAGAGTGGGCTAAAGAACGGTGATGGATTAAACCCAGATCTGTTGACTGGGTGTGAGTGTTTGATTGGTTCAGATGCTCCGTCCATCACCACCCCCTTTTGTACCGTTTTGTGCGTCACATATAACATCATTCATGACATTGTCAGTGACATCACTGATGACTTCTCAAATTACATCACTGGAGACATTCCACACGCCCACCCGCCAGCTACGGTCCGCTAGCCTCGCCCTCGCCGCCGTACCACGCATCCGAAGAGCCACCGCCGGAGGCAGATCCTTCTCCTACCTGGCAGCCAAGACATGGAACTCCCTCCCCATCCACCTTCGGCTTACCCAGGACCACCTCGCCTTCAGGAGACAACTCAAGACCTGGCTGTTCGAGCAGTAGCCGCCCCCTTCCCCCAAGCGCCTTGAGACCCTTCCGGGTGAGTGGCGCGCTATACAAGTGTTATGATTGATCGATTGATTGATGATGGTTCCCCTACACAGGGTGCGTTTTCATGGTTTATGGTCCCATATACATGGTTAATGTCTTAGACCCTTATAGGTGGGTGGACTTTATGGGTCGCAATCCCAAGTGTTTGTACCTCACATGAAGGGTGAAAGATTGTTTTTTAGCTCCATCTTCACAGTGTATGTAAGTTTCCTTATGTGAGGAACCGTATCTATTTATTTTTTCTCTTGCAGAAGGGATCAGAGTGGTGGGGTGTGTTGTTTGCCCTTTGCCATTCGCAACAAAGTTTTACCATTTATTGTATTGGGAGAGGATGGGCTATTTTACTCAATTTATTGGTTCTGCGCTATCCGTTCATTTTGTATCAAATGGCTCTGACCCTCTCTTGATGTTTACATCATTGCACATCCCTGGGCTTTGAACTGTTTATTGCATTTCTAATTTTTCTTGTGTACAGTTTTTCTCTTTATCTATATTGGCAATTTTCGTTTTTCATTTTAAAAGGAGGGGGATGTGTTATGCCCTGCATAGTTTACTTATATCTAGTAGTTTATCTATCTTCGTGCTGTTCAGCCAGTGTGCATGTTTACTGTAGAATGTTGGGAATTTAACAATCTGACTGCTGAAAAAGTTTTCTATCAGTGGAATGCCAGATCAAGCCAATAATCTAGAATGAATTGATGTATAGCATTATCACAAATTATTACTTTTAAACGGTGTACTGTTCTACTCTGCTATTACTTGAAAATCTGTGATGTAATGTGCGAACTGTGTGGCCAAAATGTTTCTGCCATCAATGTCAGTTTCTGGTAATATAAAAAGGGTCATTTCATCCAATTTGCTCTATGAAATAACAAAGATTTGTGGATGGTACAATAAAACTTCTCTGTAGTGCAATCTGCCCAGTTTGAAACACTGCACATAGCCTACTGCTTGCGGGAGCACACAGAATATTAGCAAACAATCAAATTATTCAGGCTCTGTGAAGCACAGCAATTTTACATTTCTAACAGGCGCAGCATGATTATGTCATTCTAGCTACGCTGTGTGTCTTGTATCCTGTAAGATGAATTGTGAGGTTGGCAGTTTGCTGTAATAAAAAATACCTTTCATCTCCCAGAACCTGCAAATTATTATTCACTGGATATATACCATGTTCAGAAAGCCTAGAGCAACATTTTGAGGAATTAACAGTGGGGCGTTTGTACTGATAAAAGTCAGATGTTTTACGATGTTTCACATTTATCCATGTATTAATATGTATTACTCTTTATTGTGAATTTATTTCTGGAAAAAAAGCACTGAATGCAAATGTTGGCCGTGAATCTGCAGACCAGACGCACTTCAAGCTTTCATATTAAGCTGCCTGCGGCCCTTGTGTATCTGCTCAGTCAGAAGAGAATGAACGTTTTTGTTGCATTTTTAAGAGAGCAAGGGCGGTGTAAAGTTAGTGTAAGTTACAAAAAGCCATATTTTTAAAGGTATTTTCATCCATAAGTGTACACTGAATTTATGCTCCAACATATTCACAAAAGGAATGCCTTGCAGTTGTACATTAATTTTGATGCCTTTCAATGTTGTGTGATTGTGAACACAATGCCTATAATTAGGCAGCAATAACACCTACACAAGGGATGGAAATGAATCATTCCAAATAGTGGATTGTCTCATCTTTTGATCTTCATCTCGACTCTGGAGTCTCCACACTTGAAAACTTACTATTAACTTGTGGTTTGTGAAAAACAAAAAAGTCAAACTAACACAAGACTGTAAGTGTACCTTTGTGAATCAGGCTCTCAGTGTCTTAAGTGCTTAAAAAATGCACAGGCTTCATTCATTGCACCATTGTCAGTTCACAATGAAATATCACTATAAACTGTTGACAATGCTTATTGTGTGTTTTTGTACAAACAATAAATACCCTAGACTAGAAAGGTGTTCTTTTACAAATTGGCCATCAGGGCTAAAAATTACCGATATAAAAATTGTCACCTATTTCTGTTCTATCCTGTGGGACAGGCCTATTTTTTAAGTGAAGTGTTATCCGACCGACTGCAGAGTCTCTGCAGTCATGAAACGTACAATTAACTTGTTGTTTGTGAATACCTAAACAAATGTACAATTACACAAAAGTGTAACCTTGTCTTTGTGAATAAGACCCCCCATTTAGGAAGAGTGGTCATTTGTACAAATCTGACTACATGGTTACCCATACTACTATGTAATTCAGAAGTAATTCTGCAAAATAAGTTTTCTTAAACACTGGTTTACTTTTAGATGCCAAAAATAAAGAGAATTTTAAATAATTGTAACACATGTTCAACTATTCTTTGTTTCCACACTTCTTCTGACAGAAACAGTACCCTTCTTTTGTGGCTACGTTTTTCACTAAAAACAGGAACTCCCCCAAAGCTAGGGATGTATGAAAGTTTTATAATTACCCTTTTGGATGTTAACTGAACATTTCTGAAAAAAAATATGCAAGATTTTATAAAATGCAAATCTGTCTCTTTGCCCTATATTCTAGTGCAAAATCTGTCTTCACTTTCATTTTGTCAAGAGGACACGATCAAAGCACAAACATACAAGTGCTGAGAAAAATGGATGTCTCTGTTTTGTTTCTTTGTGTTTTCTCCATGTTTCTGCTACGGGACTTTTACCCAAAAGGACTTGAAATTGACCTACAATTCACAATGGCATCATTTCGGGAATTTAATTTAACAAGTATAATCTGAAATGCTGCAAATTATGTGAGATTCTCCCAGCATAACTAAATGTTTTCCGGGGCTTACCCAAATCGCAATGTGGAGACATCAAAATCTTTTCCTTGTAAGTTGACCCTTTCTGGTGAAGTGGGTAGCTACACTATGTGAGTCCAGATTTGCTGCCACCCAGGAAACTCTACTAAACAAAGACTCTATGACATTGAGACATGCAGTAAGGTTCAGGATAGTGTGACTTGTGTGGATCCCCCCACCTTTCCCTACACAGAATGCCCTGCAAATGTCAAACTTTGGCTAAACTAACATATTTTCATCACAATACTTTAAGGGGAAGTTCTGGAATTTTTTTGTAGCCACATATTTCAACCACTACACATTCCCACACTCCTTTTCATAACAACAATTTCCCACTTGTGTGGGTGAACCAATCACCCATGGCAGAAAAGCCCTCAAGATGGAACATGGAAACACAAGGGAGATTATTACAATGTTGTTTGGAGTTGCCTTTAACCGACACCATCTCAGACTCGGGACAGACCGACCTCAGGTCAGCGGTTACGACCACCTGATTCCGATGCGACCGAATATTGTTCGGTCGCATACTCACTTTTCTCTATGGGAGCTTGTGTCACGGCCATAAAATGGGCGTAATACAGGCTCCAATAGCAAAAAGGGTTCCTGCCACACAGCACAGGATTTGCAGCGGGGTACCCTTGGGACCCCCTCGACCACCACCCATAGTCTGAAGAGGCAAGGGGGCCATGCTAGGGGAACCAACATCGTGGTCCTGACGGCGGAAACGCCGTCCATATTGGATTACGATGCGGTTCTGACGGCTGGAAGACTCTTCGATATGGTCGGAACCGAGTCGGAATGATTGGCTGGTTTACGTTACGACCGTTGACATTGTAATTGGGCGGTGGAGACCGCAAAGTGACCGTGTAGGTCAGAAAGCCTCTGACTATGGTTGAAAAACTTCCAACTAGCGGTCGGAGGCTTTACAACTCACATCTTAATCGGCATCAACGTTTTCGCCAATGCTTTCAATTTTAGTGGTGTGACAGTCAAAGCACTGTGTCTCTTCACTGTCACACAAGCAAACAGAAATCAGTCTCAGTCTGCAAGGGAAGTTCTCCCCTCACGTCTCAACTTTGCCTTTAAAAATGAAAATTCTTCTGGTGTTTAATTAGAAGGATGTTTTTCTTTAATTTGGTTGACAAATCTTTCACCTCCACCTCACTACAGCTGTAATGTAGTGGACATGAACAGTTCAGCCACAAGATGAAAGGGGTAAAAAACATCCCAGGAATTCATAATCTGGGAGTCATATAGCCATGAGTTTGTGGCCTGATGCATTTCTTGTCCATAAAACAAGTCAGGAAATGGCAATGCAATAGAGTATGATGTGCAAATCCCAAGATTCAGAGTGAAGTTTCGATCTAGAGTGGGTCCCGTATATAAAGGGGGCTCCTCCCTAGGACTAGACCTAAGTATTTGGGACATTTCTTAAAGCAAATTTAAATCAGTTTGAAAATTCCAGTCTCTCTTTATTCATTGTGCATCAATCATCAAGGTATTGATTTGGCTGCTAGATAGTTGACAAGCAGGCGATAAACCTGTATTCATTTTCATGAACTTCCTAGACTTTCTATAATGTCTTGTTTTCAGGTCTCCTAGTGACACAGAATAATTGAGATTCTATTGTTGTCACTAAGACTAAGAGGTTGTTTTATATTCTATGAATAATTTCTATACTTTGTTTCCTTGAACAATGTTTTGATAGATGACACATCTATAAAGTGATATGTGTAAAATGTCCAATCAGTGATCTATGCTAGGAAAAAGTTCCCTCTCAGACAATATTGAGTCTTGTCATTGTTTTTTGACAACATTTAACCTGTATATATTACTTAAAGCTCAAGTGTAGTTTACATTTGCTACTTTCAAGAAGTACATGATGTTGATAATCACAGCAACTTTACATGAGCACCAGTTTCAATACAGATGGACTCATTCATTGTTGTTAGGCACGGGGAGATTAAGTGATTTGCCCAGAATTACAGGATGTTAAGGTCCGTTGCCGAGACTCAAACCCAGTTCCCCAGCTTTGAAGTTGACTGCTCTAGCAGTAAGGCTACATCCTCTCCTCTCAACTTGCCTGCTATTCCCTTCCTCAACCCTTCCAATACTCTGTACTGTAATAGTGTACATTTGGTGGTGCATGATGGTGAACCGTTTTAAACATTGTACCAATCCTGGGAACATTGGAGGAGCTAACACATATTTCTATGCATTCTTGGATTTTTATCCTCTTCCGTCGATGCAACTTTTGTTGCACTTCTATCCACCTGTGTATCTCAGACATATCCTTACCATAGGAATGCCTAAATATATGGTTTCTAATTATGAAGCTCGGGTCCAATAAGCATCATTCTTTGTTAGTGTGATGCTCTCAAACATTACAAAACAAAAAGCATGTATCCTTAGCCTCAGAAACTATCTCAACTATATGATCTATCATTTTCAAACTGGCTGAATCTGGAGAAAATTTACTAAAGTGGAAGGCATCTGAGATACCCTTCTTAATAATCTATCTAAATAATTCTATTTAATTATCTGAAATGTTGTACTATACAGCTGAGCTCGAAATTATACCTGTTGCAAACAATGTAATTTATGTATTTTATTTTTGTGTTTTTGTAAAGTGGTCATATGACCAATGGCAGCTGCAGTGTGTCAAATGGACAGAAAATGGTGATAAAAGCTGTAACCCAGTTGAGGTTATGAAACTGCAAATGCATGTAATGAAAGGTGGGTCTTCAGGCTTTTGACGTATTATCACATGTTGGTATCCAGATAGAGATGCAATGGAAGGGAGTTCCAAAAGAGTAATGTGTTGTTACAGAGATGTTCCCACACACTCAATTTTGACAACACTTTTGAGAGATGGTTTTGGGAAAAAGACTTTAAGTATCTTATCAAATGTTACTGAATAAAAAGATGTTGAGATGGAATATTGAAATTAAAGTATCAAGTGACATTATTATCAAGTCAAGAATATCATGATAAGAAAGTATCGAGGTAAGCAATCGAAAATAGTTTTCGTTTAAAATATCGATTTTAAAAATATCAATGTTAAAAATATAGGGCCTCAATATGAAGCGGTTTGGACCGCAACCAACAGCTTGTCGTAGGGACCGACTTACACAATCTGACAGGCTCATATAGCCCACCAGATGTTGGAAAGGCCTCATAATGCCTCAAGGACAGCGTTTCTGCCATCAGAATTATGATATTGGTTTCCAACAGCCTTTACATGTCAGCGTCTCTGACATGGAAAGTGTAGGACTTGGCCCTTTTTGGCTAAAGTTCCCTAAACGTTTCGCTTTCCCCCTAGACCTTTTTTCTGACATGGGGTGGCTAACTTAGATGCTTTGGACACTTTGCCACAGCTAAACAGTGTCAAAGTTCAAGTGCTTCCTGTATAAAGTGTAATGGTAATTGGTTGTCCATGATTGGTATGTTTGCCTTACTAGTAAAGTGCACTATGTGTGCCAGGGCTGGTAATGCGAATGTTACTAGTGGGCTTGCAGCACTAATTGTGCCACCCACACCAGTAACCTTAAAAAGGGAACACAGGCCTGCCATTGCAGGGCCTGTGCGCAGTTTATTAAATTGCCAGGTTGTTCTGGCAAGTGCACCCACTTGCCAGACCTTACCCTTCCCTTTCTATGCACATCATACACCCCTATGGTAGGTCCAATATACCTCCTGTGCAAGGTGCATTGTATTTGAAAGGTAGGACATGTACTAATATGTGTACCATGTCCTGTAAGTGAAATAATCTCCATTTTGTTTTTCAGTGTGGAAAGGCCATCTTGCCCATAGGATAGAATGGGAAGGCTGTGTAATATGTTTTCCAGCCTATCTTCCTAAAGCCTTAAGATGGAAAGATGAAGTTTAGTATGACTGAACTCACAATGTAATAGCACATCTTTTTATGGAGGTGGTTTTTGCATTGTGTGTTTAGAAGCCACTCTTTTAGAAGTGGCTGAGTTGTTGTGCTCTAACATTTCTCTATGTCTCTGCCTGGCTGTGGATTGACTGTCTGGATTTGAAAGTGATAGCATCTGGGTAATGTCTTGACCCAGGGGAGGAGGTGAGACAGCAACAGGATGGAGTGTAGGGGGAGGAGAAGTCCCTAGGGGTGAAGAGGCCTGGGTTGCTGCTATAAAACAATTGTCCCATCTCCTGCTGAGTGATTGAGAATCCAGACTTCCACTGGCAGGGAGGCACGCAGAACTGGTTTGAACAGGGGTCAGTGCCCCCTGAGTACAAGGACTTCAAAGCCATTGATGGGTAAAACTTTGAGAGCTGAAGCCCCAGAAATTTGGAGATTGGCTTGATCAAGTGTGAACAAGACTGGAGCTACTTCGTGGTCAAGAGGACCTTTGCCAAGGAAGAAACAACTGAATAGAATGAAGGAAAGGACTAACCCTTGCTGTGTGTTCTGGGGCAGGCCTGCAGTTTGCTGTTTTAACCAAGGAAAGGCTAAAGGGACTTTGCTGTGTGCTCTGTCCCCCTACTTGAAAGGACTTTGCTGTGTGCAGTGTCCTGAAAGGGAGAGGTGTGGCGCCACTGCCAGGGCGACTGACACTGGACACTGGGGATCACGGTTCGATCCCTGGCTCCGGCAGCAGGGGTCTGCCCAGCACCATGTGACTCTGGGCAATAGCTCGCTTAATCTTCCCAACGGCCCCCAGCGCCTTGAGACCCCTTCGGGGGTGATTCGTGCGCTATACTACTGGATTTACATTTAAAGTAACTTATCCCCAAGGGCCCTAGGGTATCTGGCTCCATGTTGCGGAAACTCAGGAAAACAAAAGTTTTCAGGAGAGTCTCAGCGCCAAAAAACTGCATAAGTGTACGCTGCGCTTTATAAATGCCTTGCTTGATGCAGCCTGAGACCCTCGTAAGGTGTGCCCTGTGATTGTTGGCACCTGGATTCAAGCAAGGATCAGCGATGTGGTGTGCTTTGTGCAGCCTGAACCCCTTTGTGAGGATTGTCCAGTTATTGTGTGCACCTGAATCCAAGTGAGTCTCATCGACGATGTGTGCGTGTGGACCGTGAGACCTTCGTGAGAATTTGCCTTGTTATCGTGTGCACCGGAATCCAAGTGAGTCTCATCG
This sequence comes from Lissotriton helveticus, assembly GCF_964261635.1. NCBI lineage: Eukaryota > Metazoa > Chordata > Amphibia > Caudata > Salamandridae > Lissotriton > Lissotriton helveticus. The sequence goes on along the minus strand of NC_136061.1, from coordinate 1,462,837,336 downwards.
ACACTGTGTGCGTGTGCGTTGTGCACTGTGTCACCTTTGTGAGAATTTGCCTTGTTATCGCATGCACAGGAATCCAAAGTAATCTCATCAATGCTGTGTGCATGTGCGTTGTGCACCGTGAGACCTTTGTGAGGATTTGCCTTGTTATCGTGCTTCTGGAATCCAAGTGAGTCTCATTGATGCTGTGTGCATGTGCGTTGTGCACCATGAGCCCTTCGTGAGGATTTGCCTTATTATTGTGAATCCGGAGTTAAAGTTAGTCTCAGTGACGCTGTGCACATGATCTTCGTGCAGCCTGAGACCTTCGTGTGGAGTGCCCGGTGATCGTGCACCTGAAGCTCAAGAAAGTCTCAGTGATGCTGTGCGCGTGTGCCCTGTGGTAGCCTGACATCTTCGGAGCAGTAGCGGCCCGGACAGGCAGCCCCTGAGAACTAAGCTGCCGGCCTGAGTCCGCCGTTGCCCTGTCCCAAAGATTGCATCGGAGGCCCAAACCACTAGACAAGGAGAGGAGAGTGAGTTTGCGCTCCCTCAGGTAACATGTGTCGACTCCTGCGGTGGGCGTGGGTTCGGAGGGAGACGCTCTCGGCCTCTCTCTCTCATTTCAGCAATGCGAGCCTCTGCTTCGGCTCGTATCGGGGTCTGTATTGCCAATGGAGTGGCAGTACCTGGGCTGGAGCGCGGTGCTGCACTTTTTGTGTTATACCATACCCGTGTTGGGGGCAACTGTTGTCAGAGGCTACCTGCGAGTAAGCAGAAGTGGCGGAAAGACAGCCTGAGGCACCGTGATTGGTGCCAGCGTATAGTACGGATTACTTCATTTCTGCATAACGGAGTACTTGATTGTTGTATTACACATTGCATAATTTCTGCATAACGAAGTACCTGATTAGTGTATTACGCATTGTTTCACATTTGTATGATGATGTACCTGGTGGTTGTATTACGCATTGCATTAATTTTACATTGCAAATTCCCTGATTTTCGTGCTATGCATTGCATTATTTTTACATCGCAAAGTGCCTGATTGTTGCGTACCCCCTGCATTCTTTTTACATGACAAAAGTGCCTGATTCTAGCATTACGATCTGCATAACATGGTGTTCGGATTACAGTCGAATGTTTAGAAATGCTCAATAATGCCGCCAGAAGTTACAAGGGCTTGCTGGCCTAAGAACCAGCCAGGAGAAATATTACAAATGCGCATATGTTGGATTTATATTGTCTGGTCTTATCGTATATCTTTTTATATAAAGTTTATACTTGTTTTTATAAAACTCATTTGGAGTCTATTTGTGGTGTCATCATTGGGTCACTGTGAGCGTGGTTGAAAGTACTTTACACATTTGCCTTAAAGATAAGCCTGGCAGCGTGTGCTAAGCTACCAAGGGGGTGAGCGGCGCTATCTCAGAAGGTGACCCTCCTTTCATTGATGTTGAAACGTGGGTCCCAATTTAGCCTATGGTACCTACCTCAGCCAACCAGGGATCCCGGGTCTAACAGAAAGGCTGTAGGAAAGCTACATTGGTGGCCTTTAGCAGGGCCCCCTTCCCTCTGGCCCTCTGCATGTGGCCCTGCTCCCCTTAACATCCCTGCACTGTGTAGCAGGCACTGTGATGTTTGAACACTTCCATTATTCAACAGGAGCATGTGCTGCAAGTGGTTTCGGCCTGCCGCTCAAGCTCCCGTTGAAAAATGGAAATTCACATACACACCGATCCCATGCTCATTGAGGCAATGTCCGGCAACTCCGACGGACATACTACTCAGGGCCATAGTTGTTAAGAATATCATTATTTTTTTTGTATGATGTTATATTTTTTAAGTGTTATTAACTTTACAAAAATGTATGTAATTGAAATAATAATCTTAATCAAATTTTTCTGTTGTATTTAATAATATATTTTTGGGTGTAAAATATCGTGTTTAGTAGCGGGATGTTGGCTTTATAGGCATAAGGGTGGGGAGTAATTTACAAAACATGTTATTATTTGATTAAATCGGTTATCATTTTATATTTGTTAATATATATACATTTTACAATGTTAATAGTTGTAGGAGTGGGATATTGAGTTTATAGGGGATGAGGCTGGGGAGTAATTAAAACAATATTTTAATATTTAATGTTATTATGCAAGGAATTTTTAATCTTTATGTAATGTGTTTGGAATATTTTTTTTAGGCATGGGATGTTGAGTTTTGAGGGACTAAGGATGTGGAATATTTAAAAACAATGTTGTGTATTGTTTTGTTTTTAATACTAAACAAAAAATATTTACATTGTGTACTGAAATGTTTTTTTTAGAGATTATTAAAAATAATACTAAAAGTATATATTTTTTATCATTTAAGATTATTTAATAAAGCACGTAGATTTTTGAAGTATTTAGTAGTTGAACGTATGTAGAAGATGTTGGGTAGTGTATAAATAGTTAAATAAATGAAAAATATTTTACAATAAGATGTTTAAAACATGATAGTAGTTGAAAAAAATTGTGAACAATTAAAAAACAAATTAGTTTATAATTTTACTTCAGTTTTCTTTGGGTACATTTTTTAAAATGTAATGTTTATTTTTGTTTTCTACATTTGAAGAACATATTGTATTGTTTTAATCTATTTTACAAATAAAAAAGGTTATATGTTTATAGATTAATTTTAGTATTGCTTATTTTGTAGGGGAATGTGTTATTTATGTATATATATATATATATATATATATATATATGTATTTTTTTAATATTAAGAAATTATAATTTCTGATTTTTAATTTTTGATTTTTTTTAAATCTTGTAAAATATGTGATTGTATGAAAAAAAATGATATTAAAATAATATGTTTAGTTTTTTGCAATATGGTTTTAAATTTTTAAGGTTTACATATTTTTATTTTGGTTGGGTGTTTATTTGTGTATATTAAGGGCCATAATACAACGTTGGGCGGAGTTTCCTCCGACCGACATCGTCTAGATCATGGGAATGACAGCCGGTTGGCGGTCTCAACCAACCAATTAGGATGGGACGGAACACTGTTCGGTCGCACTCCTATGCTTTACAATAGGAGCTTGTATTTTGGCCAGAATACATGCTGCCCTTGTAAAATAGGAGGTGCAGTTTTTCCCTGCAGCCCGTGGCAGGCACCTTAAGGTGCCTGCGATTGGGTGCAGGAATCAACCCTCAGACTTCAATCGGAAGCTGTGTACCCTTAGGGGCCCTGCTGGTGGGCCCCCAAAGTCGAGTTCTGACAACCTTTCTGTGTCGGAAAGGCGGGCACAGATAGGCTGTCGAAATCCAGCGTCGGAAAGAGCCACCCTTGGGATTACTGAAAGTATTCCGACTGGCGGTCGGGCTTGCGTAGAGCGATACGGCCCCGGATGTCAGTGACCAGAGCGTAAAGTGCTTTAGCACATTTCTGATCTAGACAATTGGTTGAAATGCGGAAGCCAGGATCTCGTCATACTGATCCTTAAGTAGTGCAAGGGCAAATGTGGAAAAGGGCATATCCACGGTAAATGCCTGTTATGACTATAATGTGCAAAGTGCGCAAGATCATAAGGGTTGAGTGACTGTCGTGCAGTGCTCGAGTATGAGGTTGTTCGAGGCGTAATGTGTGAGAGTGCACACGATAAAGAACTCATAATAAATTTGCATGCTGTACAATGTCATATTTAACTCAAAATTCGGCACAACTTTTTTGCATGTTCTTGCCCACAATGGTATGTGGGTTCGGGTCTAAAGTTTCCATTGAGAGTTGCCCTAAGTCACGTTCCTCAAAGTTTTTGTTATGGCACAGCACCATCACTAAGTCACATCACGTAAACAATAATTCTGTATACTTGCTGTACTGTGGTGCGCTCCATTTTTATTTTTTGTATCCTTCCCAGCCCTGAGGAGTCGCGGAATCATTACATTCCAATGCGTCGAAACACGTGCCGGCTGGCTATCAAGAATATTAAATGAAGATTTGACCTTTAAAGACGTTTGTGTTCTCTCTGACAGCTACGACTTGATCTTTTAGGTGTCCATCGTGGCACAAAATCTGTACTTTTCCTTTGGATGTGTGCAACAGACATTTGTTTGTCTTACTTTAATTGATATTTAATTAGAAACCCTGAAACATTTCTGAGGACACTGATTAGGCTTGTGGCATGCAATGTAACAAAAAGAGTTTTGGAAAATATCACATTTATCACTGGTTTCCTTCTGCTGGCTCTTCCCAATCTGTTTGACATTGTGTGATACTTGTTGCAGGGTACAATGGCAGGGTAGTCCACTATTCTCACATTTCTTGAGCTGCAGCTCAGCAACAACGTAACACACTCCATACCTCAGTGAGTGTCGACCATGAGGTCATGCCCCAGGCCCATTTATTTTATATCACATGCCTACGTCACAGCCTTGACTATCGGTACTCAAACGGAAGGGCTTAATCATCAAACACCCCTTCTGGTGAAAGCATGATGGAATCAACCCACTACCATCAATATAACAATACTATTCTTGGTTTGAGTGTTTCTTGTTTACCTAGCTTGCAGTATGCCGCAAAGATTTGATAATATTCTGACATCTTTTGAGCATTCTGAAATTTGTGTTTATCTCAAGATATATTGCTCTTAAGTGCTTAAGTTTCTTGCTCATGTTTTCCTCTACGTGATGTCAACAGTGACTCCTAACTCAAGAAGGTCTTGAAAAGATTGTGATGTATTGCTTTATCTGAAAATGTTCTAGTAGATCACCTTTCCTTTTGTTGACTTTTGTTCCTCTCTACTTAAAGTACAGCAGACAAGGGCCATGTTAACTATACTGTTCCCTAGCAGAGGGAAGAAAGTCCTCCCCATACAAAGGAAAAGATTACAATTGAATGACTCAGTTCCTGAGATGGAAGGAAATCTGCATCTGGTCACACCCAGGAGAATCCCTGAGGCAGGGAACAGTTTAAGTTTATCTAAAGAATAACTGCCAGGAATAGTAGCCATATCTCTTACAGTTGCAAGCTGGAATTCTATTTACATTAGGTATATGGCATGCTTTATACTGTTACTACAAAACCAGTCCTAGAATGCTTGTTTTCCGGTGTTAGAAAAGAAGAATTGCAAGTTAGCATTCCCAGCACCATTTTCTATGTGGGCACCATTTTTTGTTATAATAGAAACTTACCTATATCTATTTCTGAGCAAATTCCTCCGCTGAGGTCCGTTTCTCCAAGGTTGAGTCTTGCTTCACTAATGAATACACTGTCCTTACTAGCGCATTCCTTTCCCACTAGATAGAGGCCTTCTCCCTCCTGTCTAGTGACGGTCACAGGCAGAGCGACCTTGAGTAACAGTTAGTGTGTTCCGGGCCTTAGAATTGAAACTTATCCTCTGTACTTCATTGTTTAGCTGCCTCTGCTTGGAAAATTCCATTGTGGGTGTGCCTTCACTTGTTCTGAAATGTACATAATGTATTTCTATGCTTGCTTATGTCCGTCCCTCTGCAGCACTCCTAGCAACTGGGCAGACTGGGCTCCACTCTGAATGCACCTGAATAAACAGATATTGGTTTGTATTCTTTACTGTCTCACGGACTCTTCATTTGGTGTGGAAGGCTGAGAGGTGGTTGTGAATGACACGGGTGACCTTAATTTCAATAGTTGTGTGCTTATTTCTCTGCTGTTCTTGATCCATTCTCGAGAGCCCTCCCAAGTTGTCTAAGAGCAGTCATGCCCATGGCCACTTCGATCAGACAATCGGCTGGATTCTACTGGATACTGATCTCACAGTCATGGGATCCAATGCTGTGGACACACATCTGAATAAGACAAAGACACAGCACCTTACTAGTTCACATCTTACTGGCTATGAATTTACATTGTTTGTTCAACATATCATGATTAATCAATGTGCTATTCTGCATCCAGCCACATTTCTATCCCTCTCTTCCGAGAGTGATGAAGTCGACAAGCATGACAGTATCTTCCTGACAGAAGAAGAGACAAAAGGACGGGTAGACTTGACTGACGTTCCCTTATCTGACCCACAAGGGGAACTATATGTTGATGCCTCTTGTTTCAAAATACCAGACTGCACTACAACTGCAGCTTATGCTATTACCACACTGGGTACAGTAGTAGAGACATCACAGGTCTCCTATCAGTGGGCTCAAGCTGCTGAGCTTGCTGCCATAATTCAAGCTTGTAAATTGAGTGAGGGATTGGTTGTCCATATCTATACTGATAGCCAATATGCCTTTGGGGTTGCGCATAATTTTGAGCGACTCTGGGCTGAGAGAGGGTTCCTTACTTCCCATCTTCCCATGGCACCAGAATCCAGCATGGGCACCGTATTTTGAGGCTTTTATCCACTTTAACGCTCCCTAAGAAATTGGCCATAGTGAAGTGTAGCGCTCACCGGAAGGTCAATGATGATGTATGTTGGTTAAATACCTTTGCAGATCAGACAGTTAAGGAGACAGACTGGATAAAGATGAAAATAATGTTGGTACCAGGTCCGGCGAGGTGGGTGCCTGAGGTTGTCATGTTGAGGACACCCTTGAGAATGTAAAATAGGTACAAAGTGAAGCCACAGTAGAAGATTTATTGGTGTGATAGGAAAGTACAGCACAATTGAATGATGAGGGATGTTACATTGATAAGTCAGGGAAGCAGAGATGGATGTTGCCGGGTGCATATATTCTTCCTGTAGTCACTACGGCCCATGGCCCAGCTCACATCAGTGCTAAGGGTTTTTGCAAGTTGTTAGACCCTGTATAGCAGGATGATAATAATCCTAAGAGAGCTACTCATTTATTGAAGTACTCTATGGTGTGCGTGATGCACAATCCTGGAATGCGTACCCCTACACTGCCTGGTAATTTTGCACCACCCACTTTTCCTTTTGAAGTTCTTTAAATGGACTATATTGAGTTAGAGAGATGCAACAATATAAAGTATCCTGAAGGAGCTCTTTCCTCATTTCGGCTTGCCCCGATTGATTTGGAGTGATAACAGAAGTCATTTTAAGACAAAAGTGATTCAATTTATGTGGGGAAGTGTGGCTCAATGGTTAGAGCGGCAGACCCTGATGCAGATGTCTGGCCCAGGACCAGGGTTCAATTCCCGCATTGGCGGGTCTTGGGCTCAATTTCCTCAGACCTGATAATTCTCGCCTCGGTGCCTATTCTAATCATGGGTCCCACTCTGCAACTCTGGGCAATAGCTTGCTTAATCTCCACAACGGCCCCAACAGCACTAGGATGCTTGGCTTCACCTTGGGGGTACCCAGGAGTAAGCACTTCACAGGGAAAAACCAGTAAGGGTTCCACAGCGGTATGCGTACAAGCGCCTTGAGACCCCTTCGGGGGTGATACGTGCGCTATGCAAGTACTACATTTACATTTTATGATGGTTTACATATAAAGCAAAAAGTCCATGCTGCCAATCATCCACAGTCAGCAGGTTTGGTTGAGAAGTACAATGATATTCTCAAGCTCAAACTGGCAAAGATTCATAGGATGGCAGTGTTGGAGTGGCCAGATGCTTTACAGTTAGTTCTTTTGTCAACAAGAACAACAGCATATTCTAGGACAGGATTGTTATCATATGAGGTCTTGGTTAGGCGCACGGAAAATGTCTGGGGCATCCCGCTCCCTCAGCGGTTTTCTGATATTGAGTATCTACTGTTGCTTGATTATCTCAGCCAGTTTACATAAAGTTTACATTCTATTCACCAACAGGTCTGAGATACCCTGCCAGCCACATCAGAAGGACCCGGTCACAACATTCAGCCTGGTGACTTTGTTCAGTTTTGAAAGGGGCCAAAACAAGCCCTTTTGGCAATTCGCACCGCAGTTAAAAAACACTGGCCGTAAAAACTGGATTCACGCGACTCATTGTCACAGGATTCCTTTGCCCCTCCCTTATGATCAATGGGTGAGAGATGGCATTGGAGACTCCGAATGCGAGACTGTGCCTCTGTTTGTCCCATTCAGCTATGCCCAAATGACATGGACACAAACAAGCGGGGCAAATGATCACATGTTGAATGCAGCAGGTCCTCCGGAAATAAAGCTATCCAAAAGCCCCTATTTGTTGACCATTCTGTGCCTGGAGTCACCAGGTACAATTTGTGCCCTCGGTTGAGGGTCAGTGCACCAAAAGAGAATAAAGATTAGTTAGGGATGGACTGTGTAAGTGAGGGGGTACTTTGCTATAGTACCAACGGAGTTAGTTTAGGTTGATGAGAGTTTTGTGCACTGTTTGAACATTGGACAGGATAAATCGAAGTATACCTTGGAGGTATAAACTCCTGATCGACATGGGATACGAGCTTCGGACAGAGCAAGCTCCACTGCTGGGGCTCAAGAGCACCAATGTATTGATGGACAATAGGAGCCTGTACCAGTGAGGCTCTGACGGACACAGGGAACTTGCATATTTTTCTTGAATATTGCGCCAATTTCATCATTTGTTATGCATCCCTTTGGTTGAATGATTGCTTGGGAAGAACAGCCAGTGCTTTTTGTTGCCTGATACAATATGGTGTGGACCCGTAAGTAAAAGTTAACATGTGTTGCCCATGTCATTTTGCTGTTGATCATATTATGTGGTGAATCAGGGATTGTGGAAAATGATCAAAGTGTACCTTTGCATAGTAAGGGTAAGTTACCTCCCCAACAAGAAACAGAAGAGCAGCTCCAAGCAATGTATTCTTAGAGACACATAAGAGGTTCTTTGGAGAAGGAACAGCTTGTTACCCCACTCAATCTGTCACTAGCCTATGGACTGCGTAAACTCCATCACTTGTAAAAAATACCTATACTCGCCCATGTGATTTTGTAGAAGTGAAATTAGTGTTTGGTTTTGGTTAGTCAGGGCCATGTCTCTATTATAGAAAGCCACTGTGGGAGGGTTATCCCGGTTGTGATGATAGTACGTACTGTGATATTTTTTATATGCAAAAAGAGAATATGACTTTGCTGGGTTGGCATTACAAGGAATTGACAGTCCCCTGAGAAGCTGGTTATTATTCCGCTTGTTGTCTGATTATCAACAGTACTGATACTTTATTATATATAAATTGATCAGGGATAGTATTGTATAAGGAAACATTCCCTTTGGTGAAGTCAGAAGACCCCAGTACCATTGAGTGGAATTACCGATATTCTGCAGCGGACTATGATAGACCGATTTATGCACACCCAGGGTTTTTCTTTTTGTCTAATGAAACATATTCTAATATTCATAATAGTACAAAAGATGTGGCACTTGGGATGGTGCTGCTTTTGGGTGTACCTTGTGAAAGTGCAAAGTCTAAAATAAGATGAATTAAGAGAACATTGACCAAAGAATTTTGTGAACGGTTGACAGATATAGAGGTCAATAATTAAAGTAAAGGCATCACCTTTGGATACATCTTTTCCTCTATTTTCACCTTAGGTGGTACTTCTATTGCCCAAGGTGAGAGAGCCAGAAAATATTTTGGGTGCAAGCTCCAAATGTTATCTAATACTACCGTAGCAGCTTTATGCAACATCACTACTCAACTGGAGACTATGCAAACATATTCGGAACAAACCAGATATGCTGTTGATTTTATTTTAGCTAAAAGTGGAGGTGTATGTGCGGTAGTGAGAGATCAGTGTGTTATGGGGATAACAAATATGGAAAAGAATATCACCCAGCACATTTTGGACATTCTGGATAATGTCAAGGGAATGGAAAGTGGGAATTGGAGTTGGTCCTTTTTTGGCAGCTGAGGCTGGCTTCATGAAAAGTTGATTTATTTCATTGTGATCTTAGTATCTTGTTGTGCCCTTATTTAATGCCTTCCTTTTTGTTGCTCATATTGCACCACTCTTCCTTACTCCACGACGGAGAACATTCATTCATGATACTAATGCTGCAATTATGGTCCTGAAGGAGATAGATGATCTCATGCATATTGACAAGGGCATTTTGAGACTTCTTCCCTCCTTTCAGTCTCTTTTCCCGATGCTGGAAGCATATAGTAATCATAAGTGGTCTCCCTATGCTTTTTGTTTTTATTGATTCGTTTGTTCTATACTATTGCTACAAAAGATTAGCTCATGCTAAAAGAAGGGTATGTTAGAATATAACAATTCATGCTTGCGCATTGCTCTATGTAAGCTTGCATTTGCGGCGGCATTTTCTTTTTGGGCGTCATTTTGAGTTTATATTCAAAACTAAACTTTTGCTATTTCTGGGAAGAGGCCTCTGCCAAGTTGCCTTTCTCCAAGGTTGAGTCTTGCTTCACTAATGAATACACTGTCCTTATTAGCGCATACTTTTCCACTAGATAGAGGCCTTCTTTCACTTTGTCAGTCAGTCAGTCAAAACACTTTATTCGATTAATTAAAATCATAAAAGACAAGATAAAAACATAGTACATTAAAAATCTAAGAATATATAAATATATATGTACAGTTATTATGATCAATGTTTATTTATTTATTTATTTACAGACTTATAACGCGCTAGGAACTCGACTCCCTAAGGAGTATCTCCGCGCCTTTGGCAGCATCTGTGAACAAAAACCCAACCGAGTGTGTAACAAATGCCCTAGAGAGCTAATAGTTAAACAGGAACGTTTTTAATTTTTTCCTAAAAGGAAGATGTTCCTTACACACTCTGATGTCATAGGGAAGATCATTCCACAGCTTTGGTCCAGCTACTGACAGAGCCCTTCCCCCTTGTCTAGATTTCCAGAACCTGGGGACACATAACAATTGTTGCTCTCCAGATCTGAGGGACCTCAAGGGGGTATAGGGAAGGAACTTTTTGGTCAGATAGTCGGGACCTTTGCCAATGAGGCATTTGTGAATGGTGCAGCATGTTTTAAACAACACCCTCTGTTTTACAGTAAGCCAGTGGAGTTTGTTTAGAAGTGGCATAGAGGGAGTACGGGCTGGGGCATTGAAAACAAGTCGTGCAGCTGTATTTTGCACGACTTGTAATCTGGTCATGACGTCCTCATTGGCGGCCAGCAGCAGACCGTTACAATAATCCAGTCTGCTTAACACTAGCGACTGTACTAGTGTTTTCCTTGTTGTATCAGGTAACATGGGAAATACCCGTCGGAGAAGACCAATGACATGGAAGCAGGAGCTTACAACCTGGTTGGCATGATGTTTAAGGGTAAGCTCCTGATCCAATTTAACTCCTAGATCTTTCACAACGACTCTAGGTACGGGGACTGGGCCTAGATCTTGAGGCCACCAGTCAGGAGTCCAGAGTCGTTTGGCTTCTCCAAAGAGCATAACCTCAGTCTTTGAGACGTTACACTGAAGGAAATTTGCTGCCATCCAATGCGCCACCTCTTTCATTCCCTGTGCAAAGGAGTTGCGCACCTCAGGGGTCAAGATTTTAAAGGGAAAGAGGAGTTGGGTATCGTCTGCATACGATACAGGGATGAATCCATGAGATCTCATGATGTTAGCTAGGGGTGCCACATAGATGTTAAAAAGCGTTGGGCTCAGACAGGAGCCCTGTGGCACCCCCTTTGAGATCTCAACCTCCTCTGACTGGTATGGACCCAGTATGACTCTCTGAGTGCGGTTGGTAAAAAAGCTCCTTAACCAGGCCAGCGCCTTGCCTTCCAGACCGATGTCAATTAGTCTGGAGGTCATGATCTCATGTGAGACAGTGTCAAACGCCGCTGACAGATCTAGGAGCACCAGGATATTGGAAAACCCTTTATCCTGTAGCATACGAAGATCGTCAGCGACGGACAGTAAGGCAGTCTCTGTGCTGTGCCTGGGTCTGAACCCCGACTGGGAAGGATCAAGCACCCCTGCGCTCTCGATGTATCTAGACAAATGCCCGTTCACAAACTTCTCAGTAAGCTTCCCTAAAAAAGGAAGGAGAGAGATGGGTCTAAGGTTTGTCAGGTCTGTCCACGGAATGGAGTTATTTTTCCGTAGTGGTCTTACCAAAGCCTGCTTCCAACCAAGGGGGACTTCCCCTGTGCTCAAAGAAAGATTGATGACCTGTTGGATTCCAACCCCCAGCTCGTCACTCAAAAGTGCCATGACACGTGCTGGGATGATATCTGAAGGGCACCCACTCTTTGTCTGAGTGATTAAGGTGATCATCTCCTCCATAGATACCGGTGGGAATTCCGTAACTTTACTGATCTTATTACCTACTGAGCTAGATATATTATCGGCAGAGTCAAGGCTGCTAGCAGTCGATTTTGAGGCTAAGATCTTAGCATAGATGCCATCAATTTTTCTGACAAAGAACTGTGATATGTTATTACACAGTTCTTGAGACTTGTACATTTGATAATACAATACAAAAAAGTTCATCATCAGATTATAAAATTAATTTGTTAAAACAATTCATCCATGTCGAGGTTCCCCAAGAATATCATGCCCTACACAACTTTTTATTATTAATCTGGGCAGCAGCCACCAGAAAACTTGCAACGCAGAAAATGTCACGCGTGCTGCTAAGCATTTGCAAGTAAAGCAGGGCAGGCCTCACTTGTACAAAATCCCTTTCCTTTAATAACGGGGTTAAAAAAAAAATTCGGATCTCAGAATAATACTCACAAAACATGACAAAATGCATAGTGTCTTGTATGGAGAAGTTATCGCAGGAACATGGCAGAGATTTTTCTGGTGTTCCCCAAGATGGAAAGACTCCTAGGGTGATTTGGATTAGGATAAACCAAAATCTGACCAATAAATAGCGATGAAATGGCTTGGTTACAGTTTTTAGATATGGTTCGATAGAGGGAGAAGTTAATAAAAACATAGTTAGCTTTGACACAAGGTTTCTGCAACTCCTGCTCCTCCCATTCCAGTTCTAACATGCTCAGAAAGTTGTACTTAATCCATCCAATGTCCTCCTTTTTTATACATTCAGGTAATGTGTACAATTCAGGTCGACTGAGCTTGATGAACATCGCTCTAATGTACATCAACCAAGGGACCCTATTTGCCATGTCTAATGCTACACAATCCCTGAGGGTCATATGGTTCATGGTAATTTCCTCATTCAGCCATGTTTTCAGCCAACAGATCAACGGTGCCATTTTTAATTGATCTGATATATATCCCACACCTAATTCTGTCTGTAAGGAATAGGTTGGGGTCGACTGGGGAACTACCAGAAGAGATCTTAAGAACCTGTTTTCTGCGACTTGAATTTTATACTGAGATGTGTATCCCCACAACGATGCACCATAAGAGGCGATCGCCAAACACTTAGATTTGTATATCTTCAAGATTGCCTCCATAGGTCTTGCTCCCAGCCGTTTAGCGAAACCTAGGAGAGCTGAGGTAGACCTTGCTACCGCATTACTCTTAGGCTTTTGTTGTGGGCCCTAGGTACCTTTCTCATCAAAAAGGACTCCAAGGTAGGTAAAAAACGGGACCTTCGATAGTTCCGCACCATTGCAGGAAAAAGATTTTAACTTCACCTTCCTGCGTCTAGACCCCCCCACCATGACATGAGACTTTTTGATATTAACTTTTAAGTCCAAGGAGTCCATGAAGCCGCCAAAATGATCCAGCAACCTCTGGAGACCCACACCCGTGCGTGCCAGTAGTACTGCATCATCCACGTATAGGAGAACCGGAATAACCGAGTCCCCTATATGCGGTACATCCAGAGTAGCCACACCCAAGGACTTCTCCAACGCATTAATATAAATGGTAAAGAGAAGGGGGGCCAGAATGCATCCTTGTCTGACTCTCCTCTTTGAGCTAAAATGGTTGGTGCACCGTCCTTGCCGGGTAACCCTAACTGAAGCTGAGAGGTCATAATGCAAATCACTTAAAAAGTTGACCAGCGATGGGTCTATACCTGTTTCTCTTAAAATTGCCCATAATTTGGAGCGATTGACTAAGTCAAACGCTGAGGAGAGATCCATAAAAGCCATATATAAAAACCCTTCCTTAGCCACAGTGTACTTATTTATAAGGAGGTGAAGGTTCAGCCATTGGTCCAGGGTGCTCCTGTGTTCTCTAAATCTGTATTGGAGGTTTGAGAGGACACCCCTGCCATCTAGCTAATTCCTGAGTTTATGTAAAATTACTCTGCCTAGGGTTTTCACTGCTGAGTCTAACAGAGAGATTGGCCTATAGCAAGCAGGGTCCCCTCTATCCCCCTTTTTGAATATAAGAACTATAATCGATTTTACCTATGAGGACAGGAACCCTGCTATACTAGAGGCATTAAAAACATTGGTCAGGATCTTGGCCCAAAATTTAGGGTAGGTACCATATAAATCCGCAGGCACCCCATCAGGGCCTGGTGCCTTATTTTTCGACATATCTCTAATCGCTTTTTCTACCTCGCACTCCTCAAACTTTACAGGATTTACACCTTGGGCGGTGGGGTTAGCACCTTCAAGCCTCACTAAATGCTCTTTATCATAAATTTCCCTAAAGTGTCCAAGCCAACAGTCATCAGGGATGACACAATCCATGATTGAATTCTCTTGCTCAGAGAAAAACGGATGATTTATAGTAGCCCAAAACGTCCTACTATCCTGCAACACTTTAATCTTCCACTCGTCTATTGGTGGGCAGAGGCAGAGCGACCTTGAGTGACATATAGTGTGTGCCTGGCCTTAGAATCAAAACCTATTCTCTGTACTTCATTGTTTAGCTGCATCTGCTTGGAAAATTCCATTTTGGGCATGCTTCATTGGTTCTGAAATGTACATAATGTATCTTTATGCTTGCTGATGTCAGTCCCTCTACAGCACCCCTAGCGACTATGCAGACTGCGCTCCAATCTGAGGGTACCTGAATAAACAGAAATTGGTTAGTATTCTCTACTATCTGACTGACCCTTCATTTGGTATGGAAGGCTGAAAGGGTGATCGTGAATAACGCGGGTGACCCTAATCAGGCCATTTCCTTCACTGCTACAGGGAAGGCTTGGCTTGGCAGCTCAGGCTGGACTGTTACCATGAGGTACAGAGTCAAGACTAGTTTGCATATGGCTGTGTCTAAACTGGGGTTACGATGTGTGCTAAAAAACGATGATGGATTAAACCCAGAGCTGTGACTGGGGCTGAGAGTCTGAAAAGGTTTTAGCGCTCCGTTCATCATCTCCCTGTCTTTACTTTGTTTGCTCTAAGTTGGCAGGGTATGCCTAGATGTGGGTCCCTTGCTCACTTTCCCACTGGATTCAAGCTAGCCTGGCTGATGAGGAGTGTTACCCCGAAATCAGTCCCAGGATGCTTGTTTCCATTCCAGGGAGGACTTGACTTGGCAGTTAAAGCTGGACTGTTCCCATGAGACACAGAGTAAAGACTGATTTGCATATAGCTGGGTCTGAACTGGGGTGGAAAAGTGAGCTATAGAACAATGATGGATTTAACCCAGATCGGGGACTGGAGTGAGTGTCTGAAAAGTTCAGCACCCCATTAATCATCTTCTTATGTTTGCTATGCTTTATATTGTAAAGTGGGTGCAATAAAGTGAAGTCTGTTGTCCTTTGTTCAAGAAATAATGGTACAGTGGGTCTTACATTGCGTGTTTAGATGCTTGATCCCACTCTGATAGAAGGGGTCATAAATACCAATTGGAGGTCACATTCTAAGATAGTCCAGGTGGTCAGGTGTGTCATGTGTGTTATCTAGGGTGATGCCTAATACTATGCATTGTTTGGGCTTGATATGATGAATGCAACTGAACTGCTGTTCTGGCATCGTGCCCTGGGCTGAATGCAGGGCCTCTGCTGTTTTATGCATCTGACTCGTTTCTTTAGGTATTACATCCCGGGGCCATATGTGATTTACTGCTGCACTCTTCCAGGTGTGTTTGAGCCTTGTTTCATATCTGTTGTCTCCATCACTGGAAGCGCTAGGGGTGAACAGCAGACAACTGTGTTATTTTGATCCGATCACTCTGAAATGATAACAAGTGTTTTATGGTGAATTTGGGTACCGCAGGGAATAGTTATTCTGAAGTGTGCTGGACTCCTAAGAGCGGGACCTTTCGATAAATTGATCCAATGTTAACATAAGGATTGGGCAGGGGTGGCTGGAATCTAGACCTTTCCATCTAAATATAAAAATATATGCACAAGGGAGAGACAGAGAACAAGACCCTGGACCTGGGCGTTGACAGAACCATAGACAACGGGAAGGAGAAGCCACCTAAAGCCCTGCTAAGGACGTTGTCTCCAGCTGACCACAATACTAATTGGATGTCTCCGGAACCAATGGCGCTGCCCTCCTAATGCCCCTTGAGGACCAGTTGGTGGAAGATCTGGTCTCCAATGCCCCTCCAAGTGCCCTGCAAGACAGCCAGGACACTCTAGTGGTTGGGACTGTGGACAGGAGGCTGCTCTCCTGGTTGATAGCGTATGGGCTGCACAAGAAGCTCCCACCAGCATGATAGGAGCACCAGCAGCCAGGAAGAAAAGAAAAAAGCAAAGAAAAGAGTGGTGCACCCATAAAAGAAGGCAGAGAGAGACCCAATAATATAATATTCATTGCTCTTAGCTAGGGAGCACCCCATAATGCTCAGGAAGGGCTTAGTTGCCTATTCTCCTGGTTCGCTTGGGTAAGGTGTGGCAACAGCATCACCAATGCTAGAATTGGAGTGTTGGAGGTTTCAATAGTGGAGAAACCTCCCATAAATAAATAATTGAAAAATTCCCTAAATTTCTGTGGCCATACAAATTATGAAACACTACATTTTAAGATCACTTGGAGTTGGGTCTTCTTGTTCTTCAGCTTGGGAGTGCAGGTATTTTTAGAGGAAGGTCCTAGGGCTGCATTTAGTAGCCTAATGTGGTAACAAAACTTTAACACATGTCTCATTTAGTAATAAATACAAATGTTTTTTGAAAGCTTTTGTTGATAAGCATTGTAATGCTTACTGATAGCAAATGCATTTTACTGGGTTCATTGTTCTTAAAACTAAATTCTAGTATGTGATAATTACTTGACCAAGTCACTAGGCTTTCCCAATATTTTAATGTGGCGACCCCTTGACCAAGCCAATATATACATTTAAGTGAAAATGGCATCCCCTTATATTGTGATCATGCCTCTGGTAAAGTTATTTTGATTTTACAGGTCATAACCTATTAGGGGTTAAATGTGATTTCAGAATGTCACCAAAGGTATTTCCACTTACCTAATGTATACATTGGTAAATTAATATATAATAGTTGACGATGTCCATCCAGAAGTGCAAAAACGGGCTCTATGACGTATGTATAAATGTGTGCCCTGCTAGGGTGCATCGTCAATAGATTAAGAGTGTACTTAAACAATGCTTTACTTGCGTGAACTAATAACTGTTGACAGTCCTGTTGCAGCTGCTGAATGCTTGGTAACTCCTGCAGGGATGCCTTATGCAGAATAATAAGGCAACTGGCACAGTTCCAAATCCTGCAAAGCTGTGCACATCCTTAACCAGAAACAAATCCATAGTAAATCAAGGATCCAGCCCTCGGCCACCCATACACAGTTGCCCAGGAAGTAGTAATGACAACAGAAGGTCAGCCTCAGACAAGTTGCTGTGACCCTCATGTCCAACTCACAGCTTCACATGCAAGTAAAAACCCACATGTAGTGGCTAGTGTGATAGCAGGGGCAAGAATAATCAGTTATTAGATTTCTGGCATTTGTAGCCACGCACCTACACATACGCATAAGCTTGGCAATATCGTAATACATAATTCCTGTATCAGTCTTCAGTGAGCGGCACTTTAGCCCCTGCAATTCTCTCTCAAAGCCTTTACCAAACATGCTGTAAATGTCAGCTATTGTAGGGTGGCTATTGAAGTGCATCCTTTAAATGGAAGATGTGGGCACATTGCTTCGAAGCACATGAGCAATATTCACAGCTAGGTAAGTATGTAAGTACATTTATTGACTGATAACTCGAAAAAATTGCTGCATAAAATAGTGGTCGCTGGTTTCCAAGAGCTGCAACGTTGCTTAGATAGTGATGCAGTTGCATCAAGTACTGTTGCAGATTTTGAGAAACTTAACGATATTATAAAAAGGACTCTCACCATTACCAATGCTAACAATAAGAGGGCTACCGTAGGCTGGTTTGACAGGGCATGCACGAAGTCGCTATTTGAGTTAAAGAAAGCACGCTCTAACTCCCCTAGAGATAGGGAACCTGTTAAACTTCTTACGGCAACCTATAAACATCATCTGAACCATAGAAAGCAGTAGTTAAGGGAGGAGGAGTGGGACAATTTGACGAAAGCGGCAGAACTGCAGGACTGCAAGCTTTTTTGGAGTACCGTTAACAGCCCATTCCTCCAAAAAGAGGAATTCCCGGTATTATCGGCCCAGGTTAGCGAGGATAGTTGGGTTCAATACTTCAGCGGAATCTTTGACCCGAGCGGGGAGGACTCTATATGCCCCGGTGCCGAAGTTATTGGCCTTGGCCCAAAGTTACCCCTTAATATTACACTGCTAGAGGTGGATAATGCTATCCGGAACAGTAAGGGAGGGAAGGCGCCAGGACCAGATGGGGTCCCGGTTGATCTGTATAAAACAGACCTACTGCTATGGAGCCCCCTCCTGACCCAGGTTTTTAATGCGCCTGTAAAGGAAAGCACCCCATCCACATGGGATGAGTCGATAATTGTACCAATCTTTAAGAAGGGAGATAGAGGAGAGGCTAAGAACTACCGCCCTATCTCCCTTCTAGATTCATCATTAAAAATCATGAGTAGGGTGCTTTTATTACGTCTGGAAGAGTGGGCTGAGGTTAATGGTATCCTTGCGGATTCCCAATTTGGATTCCGCAAGGGCCTTGGTACTATTAAGCAGTGTATTAATTTAGATCTAATTATTGGCAAATACACTAGAGCCAAACAGGGCTCTCTATTCCTCTGCTTCGCAGATCTTACCAGCGCATTTGACCTGGTGGAGCATGCCCTATTGTGGTCCACATTGATCGAGTTGGGAGCCCCTGCTTCAATTATTTATTTCCTGGCTAGACTATTCTGAACTGTCCAGCGTCTACAGAGGAGGCTTAGATTATGCCAATTTTGTTGGCTACATCCAGTGCATCATAGTCTGGAGCTAGACGCACATATGGCTTCTTCTCACCGTCTGGCCTGATCAGGGTGTTGACCTTGGCAACATCAATATCATAAAGCTTCTTTACAGCCTGTTTGATCTGGTGCTTGTTAGCCTTGACATCCACAATGAAGACCAGCGTGTTGTTATCTTCAATCTTCTTCATGGCAGACTCCGTGGTAAGAGGGAACTTGATAATCGCATAATGGTCAAGTTTGTTCCTACGAGGAGCACTCTTCCTGGGATACTTCGGTTGCCTCCTTAACCTCAAGGTCCTCGGCCTCCTGAAAGTGGGGGCTGTCCTAATTTTCTTCTTCTTGTGACTGTGTACCCCCTTAAGAACAGCCTTTTTAGCTTTCAAAGCCTTGGACTTTGCTTCAGTTTTAACAGGGACAGCTTCCTTCTTGGCCTTCGGTGCCATGTTGGGGGTGAGAGCTAGACTATATAACAAGCTGTCAGCTCAGATCCGTTTCAGTCAAGCGGGGAAATGTACCAAGAAGATCAAGGTCAAATCAGGAATTAGGCAAGGCTGCGTCTTAGCCCCGCTGCTTTTCTCCCTTTTTATAAATGCTATGGACTCCGAGTTGAAGATGGTTCAAGCGGACGCACCACTAGTTGAGGGCCAAGCAATTCCGGTACTGCTTTATGCAGATGATACTGTTCTATTATCTAGAACACCAGTAGGTCTGCAGAGATTAATGAATAGTTTTTATGATTTAATAAAGGGGAGGAAATTAAAAATTAACAACTCTAAAATTTGTGTTATGTGGGAAAAAGGTGAAAAAGCTGAGATCATTCCAGTTTAGGGATCAAAGAATCGAAGTGGTGGATAAATTCTGCTACCTAGGAATTACTTTTAGTAGCGGTGGTACCTGGGCTCCAGAGATCCTTAATATTAAGGCTAAGATGGGTAAGGGGGCCTCAGGGTTTTTTAGATTTGCTTCTAAATTAGGCAGTCGCCGTACATATGATATGCTAAATGTCTACCGACATAGATGTGCTTCAGTGGCACTCTATGGCTCGGGTGTCTGGGGACACTGCCAGCAAGGGGTTTTGCAAGTAGCCGAAAATGACTTTTTAAAGAGGCTTCTTTGTCTTCCAACTTCGGCTTCTAATGAGTTCGTTCATAGAGAGGTGGGGTTGGATTATCTGACTGATTTAACAGGATTGAGGCCCTTATTGGCTTGGAGGTCCATCTGGGCCAAGGATGAAACAGGCTTCACTAGGAAAATAATTAATGATTGCCTCCGCCTGGATAACTATAGCCAGATCCCATGGCTTAAATATGTTTTGACTTCATATAGAGCCGTGTTTGATCTGGAAGTTTTTTCGGAACCTGTAAGTGCCATTAATTTTTCAAAACAGGAGCTTAAACATGTTTACCTGGGAGTAAAAACTAAACTGCGTAGTGAAGCCAGTAGCCAATTTACAACACATTTATTTTATAACTCCTACAATCTGGCAGGCTACGGCTTTTCAAAGTACTTAAATGTGGTCACCAAGCAATCTCATCAGTACGTTCTTACTAGATTGCGATTAGGTATTGTTCATAACTTGGTGGCCTTCCCCATGATGAAAAAACACACGTCATCTACTTCTCTATGTGATGGTACCTCCAAACAGAGCACTGTGCATTTTTTGTTAATTTGCCCCTTGTATTGGCATTTACGTATTGCTTATCTTAAACCCCTTTTTAAGAAATATTCTGTGTCCACTGTTAATACTGCTATGAGATTTCTATTTGCCCTCGATGTTCCGGATGTCTGTTTTTATACTGCAACCTTTATTATAAAATCAGTGTCCGCTAGGAAAAGTATGGAATTTATAACCTAACTGTGATTATATCCTTTCCCATATATCTTGCTGCTATACCGATTGTTATTCCTCCCTTTCTTGTAATTGTACCGAACCCCCCATTTTTAAATGTTTTAATAACTTTATTAGACATGTACATAATATTCTGTGTGCTTTTATGATTGTTTATTTAATGATCGAATAAAGTTTTGAACCGACCGACTGTTCAATTATTTAAAATCTTTACAGTGATATGAGCTACAAATCTACAATTCACCCACCCTACCCCCCTACCTCAGATACTCCAGATAATTAGTTACTTGAACCCACAATTCATACTGTTACCCTTTTAGTTGGTAAATCTCAATTTTCTAGTCGATCAAAAGGTTATTTTTATATCGAACAACCATTTCCTTACAACCTGTTAAAAGTCTGTGAGTTCCAGGTGGCCATAGTTGGGCGCAGGAGTCCTGGAAGGTGAGACAATGTTTGTTGCCTTGCTGATGTGTGGGCGCTCGGCTCTGGTTTATGATCTTCAGCTGTGAGATGTTTAAATGTGAAGGTTTGTGGTAAAGTGCTACAACCTCGGGCCGTGTTGCTGTAATGGCAGCACAACTGTCTCTTGTGACCAGGCAGTTATTTTGTTTAAATGTATTGCCTGCCCTACATTTGGAGAGCTGTGGCATGGCCTTGAGTGCCTGTCTGATTGAGTGTGTGAACTTTGCCACTTTCACAAGAATACAGGTTTTTGTTTCAGAGAAACACCAGTCCAAGACCTCCTCACAGCTAGGTAGTTTTAAGCGACATAGTATTGTGATGTCCCTTCATCCTTTGTAATAAATGTGAGACACATTGGTCCCTTTAAATCAATATGTGGGAAAAATAGTTTTACTTTTACCCTTGGCAAACCTTCCACACCCACAGACCACATTCGCAACCTCGGCATCATATTCGACTCCTCCCTCACCATGCACCTACAAATCAACGCTGTATCTTTGACATGCTTCAAAACCCTCTGCATCCTCCTCAAGACCTTCAAATGGATCCCGCCAAATCCAGAAGGATTTTCACCCACACACCCATAACCAGCAGACTAGACTACGAGAACGCCCTCTATGCCAGGATAAATAAATCTATAACAATCCAGAACGCCGCAGCTAGTCTTGTCCTCGGCATCCCACAACAACATCACATCACCCAACACCTACGAGAACTCCACTGGCTCACCGTTAAAAAAAGAGTGAACTTCACGATCCTCACTCATGCCTACAAATTCCTCCACAGCATTGGACACCAATACTTCAACTGAAGAATTTCCTTCTACGCACCCAAGGGATGCTTTTGGTCCGCCGATCTTGCCCTAGCTGAAATCCCACGCATCCGCAGAGCCAGAGCTGGTGAGCAATCCTTCTCCTACATCGCTGCCAGACCTGAAATGAACTCCCACTCAGCTTCAGACAACCCCCACTCTGCCAGCTTTCAGGAAGAGCCTCAAGACCTGGCTCTTTGGGTGAGAGGAAGCTGCGTGAAGCTCCCCTTTCGCCCCAAGCACCTTGAGACCCTCACGGGTGAGCAGCGAGCTTCACAAATCCCTGATGGATTTACTTTTTAATTAAAACACATAAAAATTCAAGTATTTCCGACCATCTGTGTTAAAATATCTCTGATAGACTTCCAAACCTTCTATACAATTTGTGATTAAATAATTAATATTTAAATTGTTATTTTCCATTAACAAGCTCTTTAAATAAATGTTCAAACATTTATTCTGTTCAGCCTATAACATGACACAATGTATCCTCACTTGTTATTAGTATGTGTATCGATGAATTGTTGTTCATGTTTTATTCTGTGCCCCTAAAATGGAATCCAATTAATAACCAACAAACTCACCTTTTTTTAAGGAAAATTACTATAACATTACCAGACTTGTTCATGTCACTTTGGAGCTGCTCTATCTTTAAAGTTGTGAATGATGACTCATTTCCTGAATTGCATAAAGGAAAAAGTCATGTAGATTTTTACATCATAATTGTCCAATTAAAGTGCCTGAAAGCAGGCGTTTTTAAAAAAAATGTATTCACAAATATTTCAATACTTTGATGAAGTGCCGTGCAATCCGTACCCATCCTAACGGTGGTACGCATGAAGAAAATAAGGAATTCTGCATTTTTTGAAACCTGCCAAATAAATTAGCTGAGTTTTACAGGTAGTTCAAATAACCCTGATCTCCAACCTGAAACGGCTCCCATGGCTTCTTTCACCAGTTCTAATTTCCATTGTATTTTCAATTCCATCTTCTTCGTCTCAAGTGGATGTTCAGCTTTACAGCTTAACTGAGAATAAATTCGGAACGAGCAGAATAAAACAAGTAAAATCTTTCTCAGTGTCAAGCTGAGAAAGCAGAGCTATCCACCGAGTTAGACCAGGATGCTTTCCCCCGGGACCTACAGTTCTGTTTGTGATTGTATGCAGACTCCGAAAGGCAGGCAGAGAAGTGGAAAAATGAAATGTTTTTTTGCCCAGGGCTCTGTGCTGAAAAGGGAGTATTTTTTGTTTGTTACATTCTGGCTATATTGTAGGAAAGTGAGATGCTAGCTGCGTGGCATCACCCGGACCTCTAAGCCCTCAGTCCCAACCTGCTGCGACAACGAGAGAGTGGCCTCAGGCAGCCTGTCTTCCAGTGTAAGTTCCAGGAGTCAAGTCGAAGCTTCGAACTGACACGACTGCAACAGGGGCAGCAATGCAACAAGTCAGAATCACTAACACTTTCTGTGTTTGCTTGTCTGCACTAGGTACTCTGGGGAGCCTTGTATCATGCCTGAATACAACAACTTTATCCTGTTTTCCCACAATAATGCATATGTGCAGACCATCCTGTATATTCTAGCATTAAAGGGTAGAGAGCCGCCGCATTTATCACATGCTAACAACCTTTTATTTGTCAACCTGGCATGTATTGTTGTTGTTATTAACCACCTGCATTTACATTTGCCTACAAGTGCTTCAGTCAGTATTACGTATATAAGCAAAACAATATGTTCTTAAGTAGCCACGATCTATCCTGGGATATTTTATCTTCACAAATTATCAAAGCCTTAAACAATAACCTCTGTATTTCAGCGGCTGCATCTGGGGAAAGCGTTGACAGAGCTGTTACTGTAAAGCAGACTATGGTACACATATCAGTGTTGGCTCATGCTCTACCAATCACAAAAGTTGTACCAGAAACACAAATTTAACCATTCAAGCACTTGGAGACTTTGGAAAACTTATATAGGAATACCCGCCGCTGTACATGTTAGTTAACTAAATACAATATTATTTCTATATTGTCCTTGTTTTTTTCGATAAAACAGCTTTTAGTGCACAAAAGTGGCCAAAGTTTTTACTCATTTCATGCCCCTGCTAAGTGTTGGAAAGTGGATTATTAGTAGGTTTAGTAGGTATCTACCACTAGCAATAAGGCCAGAATCATTATAAAAGATACACTCAAGAACTCAATACAAGTTTCCCTTGCTCAACCCTCAGCAGCTGGCAACGAGCAGGCAGGCTTAACTTAGGAGACAAAGCAAAACCAAAGGGGATGATGGACGGAGTGTTAAACATTGCAAGCACTCACCCCGGTCAACTGATCTGGGTTTAATCCATCATCATTCTTTAGCTCACTCCGCCACCCCAGTTCAGACATGGCCATATGCAAATCAGTCTGACCCTGTGCCTCATGGGAACAGTCCGGCCCGAACTGCCAAGCCATGTCTTCCCTGGACCGGAAACAAGCATCCTGGGACAAGTTTCTGGCTAATCAGCTGTCATCGGCCAGGCTAGCTTGAATCCAGTGGCAAAGTGAGCAAGGGACCCACGTCTCGGCATACCCTGCTAAGTTATGGTGAACAAAGCAAAACCCAAGGGGATGATGGACGGAGTGTTGCACATTGCAAGCACTCACCCCCAGTCAACTGATCTGGGTTTAATCCATCATCATTCTTTAGCTCACTCTGCCACACCAGTTCAGACATGGCCATATGCAAATCAGTCTGACCCTGTGCCTCATGGGAACAGTCCAGCCCGAACTGCCAAGCCTTCCCTGGACCGGATGGATTTAGGCCCAGATCTCTGTACTGGGGTGAATGTATGATATTGTTCTGCATTCTGTCCATCAACTGTTGTTATTGCATTTGTCACCCCGAGTGGGACGGGTATGCTCAGACGTGAGACCCGTGCTATCCACCCCACTGGAATCAAGCTATCCTAGCTGAAGGGGGGTAAACCTCGAAACCGGTCCTAGGATGCTTGTTTCCAGTCCAGGGAGGACCTGGCTTGGCAGTTCGGGTTGGACTGTTCCCATGAGGCACAGGGTCAAGACTATTTTTCATATGGCTGGGTTCAAACTGGAATGGCATGGTGAGCAAAAAAACTATGGATTTAGGCCCAGATCTCTGTACTGGGGTGAATGTATGACATTGTTCTGCATTCTGTCCATCAACTGTTGTTTTTGCATTTAACTTAGGAGGCAGGCGGGTGAAGTACGACACCCAATAAAAATCCAACACCAATTTATAAAATTAGAAAATATTTTCAGGATTAAAATGACATCCAAATGATTAAAAAGTAAAACTAGCACTTAAAAGCAAATAGCACTCAAAGGGTTAAAAAAGGTCTTGCTGGACAGGGAACAAGTCAAGAGTTCAGGCCACCCACAACGTAACACTTTTACGCTTACTTCCAGAAGTGTTTTTTGATGCAGGAATGTGGTCAACAGCACTTGACAAGGGTTCAGATGCTCTGATTTGCCTCTTGGGGTATGAGACTACAACTCCCACAATGCACCTGGTCAAGCTACAGAGCTGTTTTCAAAGGTTGTTCCAAACTTCTGCAAAGTTCTAGAACATATTGTGACATGTTCTTGTCCCAGAAAGCACTATTCGTCCAGAATCTAAAATGGAGAAACTTTCTCCTGGAAGTTGGGGTTTGGCTAAGCCATTCCACTGGCATAGCTAAGTTTCCCTAACACTCCTCTTCCAACTCCTCTGCTTATTTAACTACAGGGGCTCTTGTGTGGTCGGGGGGCTGGATGTGGGGGTGAGCCTGTGCTGCCATAAACTGTCATTCCCTCTTTGAGACCCAGTTTGCTACTCACCCTCATCCTGCCTTTTGATGTACAGCTTGCAGTTCTCATCCCACAGGAAGTCATTTATCTCTAGTCAGGCCACTTCACATCTCATTAAGACAACTTGGCCCATCCTGGAAGAGACACTCAACAAATTAGACAGTACATGTACAATCCTGGATAGAGTCACGTTGAAGGGTTAAAATGTATGCGTCTCAACCAAGCAAGTTAAAGGCCAGAGCTGCTGACTGTGGAGCTTTGGAACAATGTTCGAGTCTGGGAGTCGGCTCAACATCCGGTTTTTCTGGGCAAATCACTCAAGGGCATCAACAAACACTCAGAGAATGGTAGGGTGAAAGGGATAATTTAATGACCCGCCACAGGTTTATTCCCCAATCTATACAATATCAATAACCTACTGTACTGGGGGTCTCACAAACAAAGTGCCAACAAGTGCCTATGACTACAAGGAACAGAAGTAAAGAAAGAGGAGTACTGTGGAAGCACAGGGACCCTTGAGCAGAGCCTGGATTCACATCAATTGTCTTTGTGATCAATCTTATCATTTGGTCATCCACCCAATCGAATGCTATGTCTCTTGATCATTGAGACTATCTACAAGGGAAAACTCACTCAATAGAGTCACAAGGGAGCGCCAGAAAGTAAAAAAACAGATCGTATATTATCTTGAATCAATGATCACGTGAAAACTTTGTGCAGTGAGTAAAAGTGAGTGCAGTGCTTAAAATAGAGGTGTAAGGAGAGTAACAACATTTATTATAAATATCGCCTCACACTCTAATTAAAACCAAAAACAGTGCAACAAGCAGTATTAACAAATAACTGCTATTTATCAAGGTCAACATGTTTCAGCCAACCAGGTAAAAGTGCCCAGGGCTTTCTTCAGGACCTATGTTGTCAAGGTTTGCTACTGCTACTTCCGTGTAACCCGAGAGACTGAGTCTCTCGGGTTACACGGAAGTAGATGAAGCAATCTGGCTCACCACTACCACAATAATGCGATTGTGCATTTCCCACTGACTGGCGTCCAACATACGCGATTGTGCAGGGATGCTCTGAGACTAAAAAAAGTGGAACTGATACCCTGACTGCCGGCCGAGCAACCCTTACTAACTCAATTGTGAAGGCCCGCGCACCTCACAGAATTACGTGAGACTCGTTTATAACTCCTGCCATAGAATGTAAAGTAACATAAAAAGGCGCAGTATATAACTGTCAAGACTACAATGTATAATTCTATTGTCCTGAAGATGATGCCTGGTATTTAATAGGGGCATCGAAACATCTACGATACCGAGACACCTTATGCACTAAGATTAAGCTGCATTAGAGTGTGCAATGGTGTTTAAAAGTTGATATATGTCTGTGTAAACTGAGTACACGTATACGAACCCATTTTGGCCTGCCTTTTTGCCAATCCCTTTTGTTGTTCTGTCTTGTGTTTTGTGGGTCACGGCTGTGCCCACTTGTTATTGATTGTTTCTAAAACACTACTTATTGAAATATATTATGAAAATAAATTCTTGTCCGGCTGGACAAAAGTCATACTTTCTATCTAGTGTATGATTATCTCCCCTTGTTTATTATTTTTTTAGAATAGGGACCACTGTTCTCTATAATATGCAATTGTAAAGGTGCCAGGGGGCCATAGGCCCCACTGATGCACCCCACCAAAATGTAAATGTGCACATGTGGTGCACACACATGCCCTAAGGGCATGTGTGTGCGCCACATGTGACTTTGAAAAATGCACTTTTGTGTATTTTTCAACGTTTTTGCAAATTGCCATCAACTTGAAGTTGATGGTAATTATCGTTTCCTAAATGCAAAGTCACATTTAGGAAAGGCTTGATGCATCTCAAATAGGGAATCGCAATTTGAGATTCCCTAAATGCATTTGCAATTTAGGTAATGGCAATAAATTGTGATTACCTATTTGGCGAATGCAATCCCTTTGATACATCAGAAAAGCCATTTTACCATTCGCAAATGGGCCGATTCTGCGAATCGGCCAGTTTGCAACCGGTATAATGCTTGATGCATGTGGCCCTTATCCTCCCCGTGCCTTCCAAAATTGAATCCTTCCATGTATAACGTAACTGGTGCTCATGTAAAAAGCTCCGATCCCTTCGGGTCGAGTTCACGCTAAATAAAACTGCAAAAAATAGAAAGAAAAAATATGTTTTCTCAAACCATCATCTCACAACAAATACATGAAAATGCTTAAGAGACCCATGTTCTATCATAAATATTTGACAAGTCGACTTTAAAGCTACCTAGCTCAAGAGCCCTCTTTTATTCACAGTAATTGAGAGGATAGTGAAAGTACTGGGTGCAAATTTACTATGAAAAGGAACTGTTAGGTAGCCTTGGGGGGAAAGAGGAGTATAGATTGATGCAAGTCCATGCCCCAGTGGATATTCAATAACACTAGTGTTTACTGCTTTACTGTAGTTCGAAACTTCTTTATTGACGTGTGTCGAGGTCATAATCTTGGAGTAACTGCAACAAACTTAAAGAGGCTGACTTACCACACAGTTTGCCTACATAGGTTAAACCAAACTCAAGACACTATAACCCAGAATTAACTAAGGAATTGCATTGTACTTGCAGAATGCATGTCTTCACAAGACAAAACATTTTTGAGGCCCCCTTACTGGACAAATATGGGACCAGGGGAGAGATGCTGAAGAAATCAAATGGTGTCCCTATAGCATATATCAAGTGGACGGTTGTTGTAGTCCAGAAGAATATATGCGTCCACAATTGGACTTGTAAACACACCTATCCTTTAAGTTTGTCTAATAACCACAGAAACCAGGGAACCCACTCGTAATCAGAGACTTAGTCACTTGGGTGCATGGATCAATAATCTTAGTAATGTAACCACAAAATTTAGACAAAATGCAAACTGTGCCACAGATTACCAGCTAGACAAAAAATTGATTAAAACATATACATGTTTATTCTGCATAGTATAATTGTATATAGACACAACAATGTTTAAAAAAACAATACATCATAAAATTCATCAGGAAGATATGTTAAAAAAGTTTTACACATCAATATATTAAAATTGTTCAAGAGAACAAATGTCGACACAGCGTTTCGGTGTTGGTAATAGGCACCTTCTTCAGGACTGTTTCTCTATAAAGAGATACATAATTACCATACAGATAACATAACAATTCAAAAACTTTGCACAACAAAAATATAAAAATGTTTTAACAGACTAGTAATCAGAGGTTCCATTTTGACACATAATTTTTTTATATACAGAGAGCAATAAACAAATATTACATTTGTATATTTCACATATCTAAAGAGACCTCTCTATCGTGTTCGTTCATGCTATGGTTGGCTGCAATTATCAGACATATCTAGTTCCGAGTGAGTTCTGTTCATGCCATGGTTAGTTGTGGTTGACAAACATATCTAGTTGTAAATGGGTTCTGCTATCTGCTTCTAATAGAGACAAAGTAACGGAAAATTTACTACGTCTCTTACCTTAAATAAAAAAATACTCTGGATCTACTCAGAGTCAGCTTACAGGGTCGCGTCCTCATATGGCGTTGTGACACTGACCAAGTACTCGTGCCAATACTTTTGCGTAGTACTATTCATACAATTTCTGGATGGATAAACACAAATATTAATGCTACTGATTGGTATTTATCCAAATTCACAAAAAACTCTTCATATTAAGAATGACAGAGATACCTGTTCAGATTTTTCTAAGAAGTCCACCCTGCCTGGGGAAAGCCACCGATCCTAATTCAGGTGTTTAGCATCTATAAAAAACACACATGTTTTACTTAGTGCTTTGTTGTCCTATGACTTTGCCTATTGGTACTTATGATATGATGGCACTCACCACCTGTGTCTTATGTAGTCAGAAAATCGCTGTAGCCGGGTCAGTGATACTTTGTTCCACGACACTCTTAAACTCCCGGGATGACCTCTGGTTCAAAAGGCGATCTGAAAACTGGAAGATATTTATATTGTAGCCTGTTATCAACCCGAGAGTTGATAACAGGCAACAATATAAATATCTTCCAGTTTTCAGATCGCCTTTTGAACCAGAGGTCATCCCCGGAGTTTAAGAGTGCCATGGAACAAAGTATCACAGACCCGGCTGCAGCGATTTTCTGACTACATAAGAGACAGGAGGTGACTGCCATCATATCATAAGTACCAATAGGCAAAGTCATAGGACAACAAAGCACTAAGTAAAACATGTGTGTTTTTTATAGATACTAAACACCTGAATTAAGATCGGTGGCTTCCCCCAGACAGGGTGGACTTCTTAGAAAAATCTGAACAGGTATCTCTGTCATTCTTAATATGAAGAGTTTTTTGTGAATTTGGATAAATACCAATCAGTAGCATTAATATTTGTGTTTATCCATCCAGAAATTGTATGAATCGTACTACGCAAAAGTATTGGCACGAGTACTTGGTCAGTGTCGCAACGCCATATGAGGACGCGACCCTGTAAGCTGACTCTGAGTAGATCCAGAGTATTTTTTTATTTAAGGTGAGAGACGTAGTAAATTTTCCGTTACTTTGTCTCTATTAGAAGCAGATAGCAGAACCCATTTACAACTAGATATGTTTGTCAACCACAACTAACCATGGCATGAACAGAACTCACTCGGAACTAGATATGTCTGATAATTGCAGCCAACCATAGCATGAACGAACACGATAGAGAGGTCTCTTTAGATATGTGAAATATACAAATGTAATATTTGTTTATTGCTCTCTGTATATAAAAAAATGATGTGTCAAAATGGAACCTCTGATTACTAGTCTGTTAAAACATTTTTATATTTTTGTTGTGCAAAGTTTTTGAATTGTTATGTTATCTGTATGGTAATTATGTATCTCTTTATAGAGAAACAGTCCTGAAGAAGGTGCCTATTACCAACACCGAAACGCTGCATCGACATTTGTTCTCTTGAACAATTTTAATATATTGATTTGTAAAACTTTTTTAACATATCTTCCTGATTAATTTTATGATGTATTGTTTTTTTAAACATTGTTGTGTCTATATACAATGATACTATGCAGAATAAACATGTATATGTTTTAATCAATTTTTTGTCTAGCTAGTAATCTGTGGCACAGTTCGCATTTTGTCTAAATTATATGGTTACATTACCAAGATTATTGATCTATGCACCCAAGTGACTAAGTCTCTGATTACGAGTGGGTTCCCTGGTTTCTGTGGTTATTAGACAAACTTAAAGGATAGGTGTGTTTACAAGTCCAATTGTGGAGGCAAATATTCTTCTGGACTACAACAACCGTCCACTTGATATATGCTATAGGGACACCATTTGATTTCTTTGTCATCACAAGACAACACAATACCTTAACTAAGATTTACAAAACCATAAAAGGACCAATTTGAGTGGCTTTGCATGGCTTTTTAATCAAATATAACTGAATGCAGCACCTTGCACTGCTTTGATTTACATTTCCTTGGGGTAGCATTCCATTGGTTGTCATGGGTGTTCATGTATATCCACCCATGGATTTTGATGCAACCCCAGATTCACTAAGGTCAGTAAACCTGGCATTGGCAAAAATGCTGTGCCTCCCTGACCCAGGCGAACCGAGGAGAAATGTCTTTAGATCTCCTTGTTACTTGCTCTTTCTATGCATGCTTAATATGCTTAGAAAGAGGATCATGCCTCTAAGGAATTCCTTCCAGCAGAAAAACAGCTTAACTTAGTGCAAGGGTTCCTGCATTGGCCCTAGGTAGCATACTGTACACCAGCATCACAAAGAGACAGCAAAAATGAGCCACATCTTTGTAAATATGGCACATATCTGCTGTCTCCCTGTCTCTTGCTGCATTGAGTGAGAATTTAGTAGTTCAGTTCAGTTTCATTATCATTTAGTAAATCTGGCCCTGTCTCTCTTCAGATTAAGTATGGAAGCCAAAAAAGGTGTGTTCAATAGAAAGCCTCCAAATACTCCAGTTCTGCATTATTTCTCCTTTTGTATATCCTAGAACAATAATAAACATATGAGGTAATCCTTGTAATAAAACTGTTTGATATCATGGAGTAGAAGAGAGTATTGTGTTTCAAGGACAAATAGCTTAGAACCAGCTTTAGGTTTATATGTTTTATTTTTTTAAGGAACTCTGTCATGGTGCTCAAAATGTATTTGATGACATGATATCCCAGTAAGTAATAGGTTTGACTTATGTTCAAGGATCTACTTTTAGCAGTCCAGCTGAAATATTAAGTCCGCCTGCCAAAGATCATGATTTTTATGTTAGTTAGATTCATCCTGAGCCCATTTCCTTGCAATATTGTGAAATAAAGTCCCTGAAAGATGAGTCCCAGCTGTAGTCTTTTCCCGTTACTATTGTCATCAAAATAGGCCCACATTGGTCAATTTGGGCTGCCTAATTAAGGATGGCAGCAATTGAGCTTGTCAATTAAAACCTGCTAGATATATATTAAACAATGTGTAAGCCATGATACATTCCTGCTTGACTTCAGACCTGGTATATAACTGGCTAGTCATTTCCCAACTCTTTCAAATTTGTATATTACACCCAGATGATTCATTCTGTTTTTGTACAAAGTACAATACAATGTAATATGTGCCAAATTAGCAGCTTGGACCAAAATCGCAAGTTATCAACTCTCCCACAGGTGTTTCTAAAGTCATTTTAACAAAACTGGATCCCTTGATCACAGTGCCACTACACCCAACTGAAGAAGCACAATCAAGTCATACTGTTCTTGTGTTAGTTTTCAGTGAGGACCTGGCTTGGCAATTCGGGCTGGACTGTTCCTATAAGAGCAAGACAAAGACTGATTTTCATATGATTGGGTCCAATGTGAGGTGATAAGGTGGTCAAAAGAATGATGAGTTAGAATCCTACCCGAGTGGCTCTGCCAAATAACTATCGCTTGGTGGCACTGATCAACAATAAGGCAAAGTACTTTACGGACACCATCTTAGAGGATCTCACAGCCTGGGCTGAGGCCAACAAGATAATACTTCTAAACCAGACCGGTTTCTGTAAAATGTCCGGCACAACAACAAACATCCCTGCACTATCTCTACTTATTGATGAGGCCAAGACTGCCAACCTTCAACTACATCTATGCTTCATCGACTTTGCTGCATTTGATCGAGAGGGGGAAACTGTGGGGGAAGCTGCCACGCTGGGGAATCCCTCAGGACATCTTAAACATCTTGTCACTCCTTCTTACCGACACCTGGGTCCAGGTGAATCTGGGAGGGGGGATCCACCTTTCCAGAAAAGTCCCAGCAACCAAAGTCCTGAAGCAGGGCTGCATGCTTACACCTACCCTGTTCAACCTCTATTTGGCCCGCTTTCCTCAAGCTCTCAACATCAGTAATTCACATGCACCCAGGCTAGGAGGCAAAACATTGACCAATCTTCTGTACGCTGATGATGTGGTGCTGCTCAGCCACACATATGTTGGTCTTTAACATCTACTCAAAGAAATTTTAGAAATATGCCATGGAGAATAACCTAAAAATCGATTTAAAGGAAACAAGGACCATGACGGTGAATAAAAAAAGAAGATGGCAGAAGATGTGGCATCTGGGAGGTATACAAATTGAACCCACAACTGACTACAAATACCTAGGTGTAATCAATGACAAAGAAGGGTCCCTTGCCTGCCTGAAAGAAGAAATCAGAAGGAGAGGCTTAGTCATAGCAATAATATTGATAAACCTTACATCAAAATTCACGGGGCTATTCTATCTCCTCAAGGGCCTGAGGTGGGTCCGATGTTGCCACCTCAATATTAGCTGCGTAGGCTAATACTTGAACTGAGTATTGTCCACAGGTCATAGATCTGATCCTATTACTATTTTCAAGCATACATAAAATGGGTTGATATATGATGCAAATAAGAACGGGGAGCAGGGGCACCCTGCCTTGTTCCCCTTGTTATAAACACCGGCTCCGACTCTTTACCCATTACACATATTCCAGCTTTAAGTGATACATACACAGATTGAGTAGCCTGAACATATCGCGGGCCAAACGCCATCTTATATGAAACTGCCCAGAAAAAAGGCCAGGAGACACGGTCAAACGCCTTCTCAGCGTCCAGGAATATCAATCCCAGTTTAGCGTGTTGTACATTTGCATAGTCTATTAAAGCAGCTACCCTGTTTATATGGTTGACGGTGCTCCTGGTGGGTATAAACCCAGCTGATGTATGGAAACCAAAGGGGTAATCACCCTTGCCAACCTCGTCGCCAACATTTTTGCATATATTTTGCCATCCGCGTTTAACAGAGAAATGGACCCGTCAGACCCTGGTAATTCTGATGGTTTGTCTTTCTTTGTATTTCTTTTTAAATACCACTATGTTGGCCTCGTCCCATGATGGCGGCAATATCCCAATCTGTGATTCTTGCATGACAGCAGCATATCATCCTTTAACACCCGAAACAACACTTGATATATCTCAAGTGGTAATTTATCTGGCCCTTCTGCTTTTCCTCTGGCCAGCGAACCCACTGCCTCGTCTAGCTCTTCCATTGTTATTGTGGTGTCAAGAATTTCCTGCTCCTCTAATCCTAGTTTTAATAAATCTACTTTCTGCACAAAATCCATAA
Organism: Lissotriton helveticus; assembly: GCF_964261635.1. Classification (NCBI taxonomy): domain Eukaryota; kingdom Metazoa; phylum Chordata; class Amphibia; order Caudata; family Salamandridae; genus Lissotriton; species Lissotriton helveticus. The sequence continues at coordinate 1,462,802,759 of NC_136061.1, read as the reverse complement.
AAGCCTGGTCACTCCTTTCCTCATGAGAGCATTTTTCTTTATAAAATGCATGAAAAATTACTAATATATCTTCCATACTCTCTACCATGTTCCCAGCTGAGTCCTTTAATGTACTTATTTTCTGAAAAGAGTGTTTAACCCGCAATCTCTGTACCAGACGCTGACCTGTGGCTTCCCCAAAATCATATCTTTCCTCTTTATATGCTTCATATTGACAAGCAATATCCTTACTCCAACCCTGATTAATTTTGGCCTTACAGCAGGCTATCTTTGTTTGTATTCCCTTATCTTCAACCCCCTTCCTTATTTCCTGAATAAGTCCCTGTTCCCCCTTCTGAGATCATCCAGAAACCCTTGCATCATATCCTCCTGTTGCTTCCTTTTACCCCATCCATAGCTAGTTGTGTCTCCTCGCAACCCGGCCTTCATTGCATCCCATATCATAGCTGTTAAAGTTGAACCCCTATTAATTTCTCAAAATTATGTACACCAAACTTTCATATGTTCTACAGAAAGTCTATCTAGCAAAGGCTTTCTATTAAAGGTAAAGTTTCTTCCTACCCTCTTTTGAACCCCTATCTTAACATCTAATAATAACGGGCTCTGGTCCGGCGTAATCCTGGCACATGTCTGCATTTTTTCTCCTATCAAATATTGTCTTGACATGAAACCATAATCAAGCCTTACTAGCTTATGGTGTTGGTATGAATAAAAGGTATATCCTGGATCCATACTATTTGGGGTTGACCACGCATCAGCCAATCCGTGATCGAAGATAAGCTGCTGCAACCCTTTAAAAACCTACGTTTTCTGCAAACATACTTTTTCTTACTAGAATCCCATTCCTGCCTTTCCACATGTATATTAAAACCTCCACATAGATTCAACAGTGTCCCATATAGCTAGCTCAACATTCAACCTTGCTATTATTTCTGCTTCGACAAAGTTTGAGCCGTAGACTATACACATGACAACCTTCATCCCATCTATAACACATTCTGCAATAGCCCACCTCCCAAGATTATCTGCCTTAGTCATTCCAATCACGCCTAGTCCATGTCTAACAATAATTGCCACTCCCCTATACATGACAGACTGCTGAGATGCCACTGCTAGACTAAATCCCAACTCTTTCATCACCATACGTCTACCCCAGGGTATATGTGTTTCCTGTATGCATACAATATCAGGTTTCATTAACAGCAGATCAGCTGCCACCCTTTGTCTATTACTATTCTTATTCAGGCCACAGACATTAAATGAATACACCCGTAGCCCATAATCCCTCCTTTTATCTGCCATCTCTTATACAGTAACCCACCCCCCTTCTCCCTCTCCCGTGTTTGTAGGCAATAGGGCCTGTGACCCTTGCAATGGAAAGTGAGTTAGCAACCCTGTGTTCCCCATCCTTCCCACATCTTTCTGGCTTGCTTATAGTCAAACCTTTATATTTGCTATATTACATGGAGACATAACTTATTTCCTTAACCTATAATATCAGATTCTAATACATCTTCATATGGCCCCAATGTACCTAAATTTCCTGGACAGAACATAAATAAAGCATAAACAAAATCCTCAATACATAGCCAAAGGCCCACTTAAATAGACATGAAATACTCTTTTTGCTTGCTCCTCTGAGATAAAGTAGCATGTTTGACCCTTAAAGATTACTTTGAGTGTGACAGGATTTAACAAGAAAACTTGTGTCCCCTTTCCCTGAAAGGGAGTGATAAAATGATGCAACTGCCACCTTTTCTCTACCGTTTGATGACAATAATCAGGTCTTACAAAATATTGTTCAAGCAGATCACAATTACCTGTGGAATTACATCCGATTGTCCAGCTTTCGCAGCCATCTGAATTGGATTCTGTGCCCTTTGCACTTCATTTACCCAATTCCACCCTGTCAGCTCGGGAAAGGCCTCTGTGAATAACTCCACTACAAACTTGTGGACATTCTGCCCCTCAATCCCCTCAGGTACCCCTAAAATTCTAAGATTGTTCCTCTGAAGTCTATTCTCCAAGTCCACAAGCTTAGATTCTATGTCATCTCTATGCAAATGTATATCTTCTGTGGCCTCCTTCTGTGCCGCCATTTCATCCTCTAGTGTTGAGATTCTTGCCTCAGCCTCATTCAACCTCTCAGTAAATTCATTACACGTTTTTGCAATCCGTCTGACTGTAGTTTGAAGTTTGCGACACACCGTATGGGTTTTCGCATTCTCCGTACGGGTCTCAACCATATGATCTGAGATACATTGATCAATTGACTCATAGTCTGGCTTTTCTACTGGGCTCCCCTCGATTCAGTCATCAACTTTAACAACTTCAGGGTTCATTTCAGATGGGGATGAAAGATCCCACATCAAATTTTTGGTTGCTTCTGATCGCTCCCCCCTCTCCTTTGTTGGTCCCTGTTTATGGACCATAGTTATTTCCAAATGTTCCTCTTCAGGATTTGTTGTATTTAAATGGCTGGCAGAACTCATTACTGACCCCTCCAAAGAAGCAGATTTAAGTCCTAATTCGCCATCATCACCATCTGATAAATACGAATGATCTGACATAGAAAAATTAATTCTCCCCTGAGTCACTATCCCTGCTAATAGCTTCAGCATTTATTCCAGTCTCAATTTCTAATAGTCTGCTCTCCTCTTGAGGCCCCATTGTCGCCATACCAAACCCAGTCACTGCCGCTAAGTCTCCTGAATCAAAGCCAGTGTCTATGACTCTCTGTTTGGTCTGTTCATTATGCTGTGCAGTATATTTATTTACTTCTATTTCTTCTGTTACATCCTTCGACAAATGCTGAGTTGACTGCTTTTTTTAATTTAATGGTAAGAATATCTGGGGTATTTTCTTACCCCTGCCTCTTGCACCAAGCTCTCCGTACACAGTCCTGGTCCCTCCTGTGCCCCCTTTGCATTATGGCTTGCAAATGCCGCCCTATTCACTGCTTCATTATCATTTTGGTTTTCCCTCCATGATTAATTTTGGGAGGCACATCGAAACCTAGCAGCACTCAATAGCTATTAACACTGCTCAACTCGCACTGATCTCTAACTCCGCTTTTCGTCAAAGTCAAAGTTAATCCGAGGATATAGCCACACTCAGACTTCCCCGTGTCCAAAAACCCTCCACCAGCCAGACCACTTTCAAGCTCCACCACTATGGTTTAATCCCGCTGCCGATTACTTACGAAGCCTTCCTCCAAGTCCAGAAGCTATAGTTCTCAGACGCGCATAACAGCCTCTGCCTCCTTACTGCCGCTGCCTTCGAGCACCACGCCGCCCTGCTGCCGCAGCCATTTTCGGTGAGCCTGGTCACACCACCAGTCTCAACACTTTCGAATTCTTCACTGCATCTACTGCACACTGCTGCACCGCTGCACTCTTCCTGGAGCCATTCAGTCCTTCCGAGGCTGTGTCGCTGCCGGTACCTACAACTCTACAGGTGTGCACTGCAGGTGAGCATGCCTTGCAGAGAAGCCCTACCAATGTGTTTCTGCTAGATTGCTTTTAGCTTCTTTTTCGCGCCTTCCGACAATTTTATTTCAACTTTCCTGCTCGTTCTTTTTATTGTTCTTACTCAGTTTTTCCTCCGCTGGTTTTTTTGAGCCTTTACCTGTAAAATATCAAGGGTGGGGGAAAACAGTCAGGAGCTCCTCACTCACATGCCCAGCCCATGGATGCTATTTTGGGTAAGTGTCAGGATATAATTTAAATCTGGCAAAGACTCAGATTCTCTCTACAGAGGGGGGATGTCCGGGGGACCCCAGGTGGTGATGGAGGCTACATATCTGGTTATAAAAATTAGGATGGATTTATAGCAGCTGATGGATGTTAATTGGGGTATAGTTACGGAGGTTCAGCAGATGTTGGACCCATTGGAATGCCTTCATTTGACATTAGTGGGAAGGTGCAATGTCCTCAAGATGTGTATATTACCCAAGCTCATGTATTATTTTAGAGCAGTACCATTAGAGCTAACTTGCATACAGTATGCTGAATTCCTATTTGTTGCTATGGCTGTTTATAGACTGACAATAGCTAGGGCTTGGCTTGATAAAAATCCCCCAGCATTTCAAACTTGGTTGGCAAATCTGTTATATTCATATAATATTGAGAAAAATATCTATGCACGGAAGGGGAGGAGAGGAAGGTGTTTAGGTACAAGGATTTGGGAGCCCTTAAGTAAATGGAAGGAGGTGCAAAGTAGTGACTAATAGAAAAACTTCCCCCTCTGGGTGTTTTTTTATTTTTCTTTTATTTTTTTTTCTCTCTCTCTGCTTTGTTTTTTTTTTTTTGATTGATTGAAATGTTAAAAAACCCTGAATATTTTTCTATCCAAATAGGTAAAGGAATGACAACCTGTTGAATGATGTATTGCATATGTATCTGAGATCTGATTTGTGAAATAAGGATTAAGGAAATTTGCAGTTGTTAAAGATTAACGTGTACAGGATAAAGTGTGCTTAATTTGAACAAAAACATTTTTTTTTTAAAAAGAGCTAACTTGCATACAACTTTAAAATGTACAAGCTATTGCTGATAGGTTTTTGTGGGGACAAAGAAAAGCCAGGAGGGCTTTCAAATATATGATGCTACCACGGGTGCGAGGTAGCTGGGCTGTACCTAAGTTTGCTTTATATCATTATGTTTTTCTCTTTCAAAATATGAGGGTTATGTTGACAGGGGAGGAAGTGGAAACATTGGCAGAAACACCGAGGTGGGAAATGATTTGATTGAATTCTTGGAGTTAAATTATTACAAGAGAACATGATTTAAGATGGTAATAGTGGCATATAAAACTTGGAATATATTGAGAAAGAAATTAGGGGTAACAGGGATTTGTTATTATACTTCTACAACACCACTACAATGCTGCCACCTGTATTTTGGGTTTTTTAGAATGGAGAAATGGAGAGCAAACGGGATTAGGCAACTAGGTGACTTTTTTGAGGATGAGGTATTTGTTACATTTAAAATGTTATCAGATAGATTTGCGTTGCAAAAAAATGTGTTCTTCAAATATTTGCAAATACGAGATTATTTTTTGAAGCGGAAAGAGCAGAGGGGGATGAAAAGTTGCCCACTTGTCAAGGCAATTAGACAGGAGGCTAGAATAGGTACATTGTATCAAATATTGATGAATGAACAGCAAGATGATATGGAAATGCAAGATGGCATTGGGACTCCCGGTTACATCAAGATGGATTGTATATGCAGGAATGAATAGATGTTGCAGGAAAAATGTTGTTGTCAGCCAATTTGAAAGCTCAACATTTTAAGACACTATTTAATCTGTATTACACACCTTTAAAAATGATGAAATGGGGAGCTACAAATAATGGGAGATGTTTTCTGGTGTGCGATGGAGAGGGCGGATATTATCCATATATTTTTGAGTGTGTACAACTAAACTCATGGAAGAAACACATTGAGGGGTTTCTATCAGAGATTACGGGGGTTTATGTACAGATAACGATGGACATAATGCTGACAGGAATTGGGGAATCCCTCATACTGGGGCAAGAGTGCTACCCATTTAGATACCTAATATTTGTAGCAGTGGCGGTAGCCAGGTTGTGTGTAGCATCGTTGTGGCTGCAACCGGAAGTTCCATCTTTTGAAATGTGGCGGGCAAAATGTTATAATATTTTTAATTTGGAATTTAGCTCATATTCTTTGAAATCAGTGAAAAAACAAAAACTGGGTATTCTGATATGGGGGCCAATGATAGAGCATATGAAATAAATAAGTTAAATGAGGGATAGATCATGCGTTGTTTTGCTTGATTGATTATTTACTATTTTATTATTGTGTATAAATTATATGGCGATTTGTGGGCTTATGTATATCTGTAACTGCTTTTGATTGTTATCTATCATGGATTGAATAAAAATGTAAAATAATAATATTAATTCATGGGGCCTACGCTAAGTCCTCTCCTGAAGGTAGCACAGGCTGAACTAGTCCCCACGATAACCTATGGCAACGAAACATTGCGGGGCAGAGGTGCTAAACTACTTGACAGCACTCTCCTTAATGCAGATGGAACTATGTTCATACTCCGAACTACACTACACCAGCTCAAATAAGGCTGGAGTTCAGCTTACTAAAACAATCTCTGGCTAGGCACGGAATTTATATCATCTGCTGGAATAAGATCAGATCCTCTGCCTCAAAAACACTAAATGAACTTTTATGGCAAGAACTCTAGCACAGGAAAACTTCTCCCACAAGACGCTACCTACAAGAATCTCTTGAAATCACCAAGGTCTCTGCTCTCTGGAACACACAGCTCCAACACACAACCTTCAAAAAATTGGTATGGAAGTCTGTAAGATAGTTTCACTGGTGTAGGGCAAGGCTCTGTTCCTGGCCTGATCCCATGCCTAGATGACCATAAATTCTTATAAAACAGCTGCACTCGAAGGAAGTGGCCCAATTTGGGTCACCCGGATCACTAATGAAAACCGCTCAGCTTTCCATACCGAAAGATGAGTCAGTCAGACAGTAGAGAATACAAACCAATATTTGTTTGTTCAGATACACTCAGAGTGGACCCCAGTCTCTAGGAGTGCTGCAGAGGGATTGAAATCGACAAGCATAAAGATACATTATGTATATTTTTTAACTGGACTAGGACACGCCCATAATGGAATTTTCCAGGCAGGTGCTGCATAGCAATGGAATACTAGAGAAAAACAATCTCAGTGCTCATATCTTACAAGTTTACAAAGTCCAAGGTTACTTCAGTCTGGCCCGTCACCAGACAAGTGGGAGAAGGCCAATATCTATTGAGAAAGATATGCGCTAATAAGAACAGTCTATTGATTAGTGGAGCCAAACCCAACCTTGGAGAAATGAAACCTAGCTAAAGCCTTTTCTCAGAAATAGCAAAGGATTAGTTTTGATCATGATTTGAAATGGCAACAGAAAATGGTGCCGCAAATGATAAGTTACATAGGGTAATGCATAAGCTTACAAATGTATATTCTAACAGACCCTCCTTTTAGCAGGAGCTAAAACATTTTCTGACAGCAACAAGAAAAATATAAAATCAGGAAAATAAAAGAACATAAGTATAACTTCATTTGACATTCCATCTTCAGTATCGGGGAGGGAAACTGTAAGAAGGGAAGAAGTCTCGAAAATTCCCTCATCTATCTACATTAGGTCATCTATCTCTTTCTGCACCATAATTGCAGCCTTGGTATCACGAATATATATTTTCCTCTTAGGAGTGAAAAGGGTGGTGTAATAGGAGCAACAGGAGGAGAGGCCCTGAATAAGGGCACAGCAAAGCACTAATATCACACTCAGATAAATCACATTTTCAAGGATCCAACCCCAACCACCAAAGAAAGACTAACTCCAATTTCCGCTTTCCATTCTCTTGACATTCTCGAGAATGTATAATATGTGCTTAGTAATGTTCTTTATCATATTTTTGATCCCGTCTACACATTGGTCTCCAACTACAGCGCATACACCACCACTCTTGGCTAAAATGAAATCCACTGTGTATCTACTCTGTTCAGAATATATTTGCATACCCTCCTACTGAGTAGTGATATCACGTAAAGCAGCCACTGCAGTGTTAGATAACATTTGTATGTTGCCTCCCAAATATTCTCACCTCGGGCCATAGAGGTACATCCCAAAGTGAAAATAGAAGAGAGGATGTATTGACCTCTATATCAGTCACTCTTTCACAGAATTCTTTGGTCAGAGTCCTCTCCACCCAACAAACATTAGGCTTTGCATATTTACAGGGAAAACCTAGGGGCAACACCATCCCAAGAGCGACATCGTCTGTACCATTATGAACATTAGAATAAGTACAGTTAGATAAAAATAAAACCCTGGGTGTGCATAAATCGGTCCTTCGTAATCTACTGCGGCATATCTGGTGTTCATTCCAAAAGTACTTGCATCTTTGTCATTCACCAGGGGTATTGTATTTTTGTACAGCACTATTCCCGAACAATGGCTACACAGAGAAGTGTCCGTACAATTCTCGATGGGGCAGCCTGCCAACCCACCAATGTGACATTCTGCTCTTCCATGTAAAAGTTGTGGGAATGTGTGTTATAAGCACACCATGGATAACCCATTCCCAGTGGCTTTCTATAATATAGACAAGGACCTGGCTAGCCAAACCTAAAAACTTGTTATACTTCAATAAATTGCTCTGGATGAGTGTAGGTATAGTTCACAAGAGATAATGGGTATGCAGTCTATAAACTAGTGACAGACTCAGTGGGGTAACAAGCTGTCCATTCTCCAAAGACAGGCTCCTATTGTCCATCAATACGCTGGAGCTCTTGAGCACCAGCAGTGGAGCTTGCTCTGTCCCAAGCTTGTATCCCACGTCGATCACGATAGTATACCTCCACAGTATACTTTGGTCTTCCCTATCTAATGTTCAGGCAACTAAACTAAAGTAATCAAAATTGTTCACCAAGCTCAATAAATCTCTGTTGGTATTATAACTCAGTACAACCTATCTTATGGGGTCCATCCCTAATCTTTTTTGTCCTTAGATGCACTTTCTCCCAGCCGAGGGCGTAAGTTGTACCTGACAGCCCCAGGCACTTTAGGATCAATGAACAACGGCTCCTGGATCGCTCATATTTCAGGAGGAACAGCCGCATTCAACATGTCTTCATTCTCCTTATCCGTCTGATTTCAAATTAGTTCGGCATCGATGAAATGGGAGCAACTGAGGCACTTGCTCACATTCGGAGCCCCCGATGCTGTCTTTGACACACTGTAGGTTGTAGGGTAGAGGTAAAGGAACCCTCAGACAATGGGTGGCATGCACCCAGTTCTTACAGCCTGCAACCTTTACAGCAGTACGTGTCACCAATAGGACCTGTTCAAGACTCTAACACCACGGCTCCAAACATTTCTTTTGCTAAAATCTTCCGGAGAAGAACAAAATCTCCAGGCTGAATGTTGTGGCTGGGTCCCTCTGGTGTAGAAGGCAGGAGCTCCTGAACCTGTTGGTGAATAGAACGTAAACTACCTGTTAACAGGCCAAGATAATCAAGTAACATAAGATACTCAATTTCAGCGAACCGACAAGGGCGTTGGACGCCCCAGACATTTGCCGGGCATACAAACATAACCTCATATGGTGACAATCCTGTTCTAGAATGTTCTGTTATTCTTGTTGACAAAAGAGCCAGCAGCAAAGCATCTGGCCACTTCAATCCTGTCATCTCCTGTATCTTTGTCAGTTTCCATTTGAGATTACCATTGTACTTTTCAACCATATATGCTGACTGGGGATGATTGGCAGCATGGAGATTTTGCTTAACATTGAGACCCTCACAAATCACTTGAATCTCTTTTGCAGTAAAATGACTCCCAGTCGTAATGGCTGTATTGTCTTTAGTGGGGAAAGCCTCAACTCATTTGCTGAATGCACATACAACCACCAGAACATACTTCAAATTATTACATCTCTCAAACTCAATATTGTCCATTTGAAGGACTTCAAAAGGGCAATTTCTTGGGGAGTGTCAAAGCAGACAAAAGCCTCAATATGAGGTGCCCATGTTAGATGTTGGTACCATGTGAAGTAAGAAACCCTCTCTCCGCCCAGTGTCACCCAAAATTATGCACGACCCCAAAAGCATACTGGCAGTCAGTATACATATTTACAACTAGTCCCTCACTTAATTTGCAAGCTTGAATAAGGGCAGCTAACTCAGTAGCTTTAGCTGACGGATAAGGGACCCACAATGTCTTTACCACTGTGCACAGTTTTTTTATTAGCATAGGCTTCAGTGGTGGTGCCATCTGGCAATTTAATTTATTTAAACAATACAAGGGAACCCAGGGCGCAATAAGCTAAGGACCTTGGGTAGGTACTTATTATCAAAGACAGTGGGCCTTAGACAAGAAAAGGAAATGTTCAGGGAATAAATATAGACTAAATAGAACTATATTTTTAAGAAATGTCCGGACGGACAGTTTAATATCTTGAAGAATAATGCAAGAGGAATACAACACAGAGTGTGATGAACGTGGGACACCAGCCGATGTCCGGTTAACACACTGGGGGGACACAAACAAGGGAGGAAAATGGTAGGCAAGGTCGGGTCATCTGAGTGTCATAAATCATAAGCAGATAATCCACAGTATACACATATGCATGCACAATTTATGTCAACTATGCATTTAGTGCATTTTGGTCAACGACGTTTCGAACCATACATAATATTGGTTCATCCTCAGGACAGAAATGATTGCCTAAAGGGAAAACAATTTCACTTGAACCCACGGTAGGGTAAGCTGGAAATCAATGAGCACAGTATAAGCAATTGATTGAGTGAATTTCACGGGGTGGAGCCAGCGTGAAAACCGAAGGATCCGAGGGAGCGGTGCCCTGGTCGAAGGATCAGATAGTAGAAATGGTGCAGGTCCACAATGGGGGTCCTTGCATAGCGTGAGGAAAAACTTCACCGATCCTTCGGTTTACACGCTCACGACTTACTTTTTGGACTTCACTGTTTAGCTGCATCTGCTTGGACAATTCTATTGTGGGCATGCCTTTATTGGTTCTGAAATGTACAAAATGTATATTTATGCTTGCTGATGTCAGTCCCTCTGCAGCACTCCTAAGAGACTGGGCAGACTAGGCTCCACTCTGAGTGTATCCAATTAAATTCTTTACTGTCTGACGGACTCTTCATTTAGTATGGAAGGCTGAGAGGTGGTCGTGAGTGACCCGGGTGACCCTAATCAAGCCACTTCCTGCAGTTGGCACCCAAACAGGGACTTGTTCGGGTGAGTGACTCATCCCCTTTCATGGACGGGGGAGGTGGAGGTCATCGCCGGGTCGGACTGACGGTTCAGGTATCCCTGTCTGAGGAGCATGGATTGCTCGCAGATGCCCCTTCTGTTCTGCCGGACGGGGCCTCGCCCAGCAGTCATCCCAACTGGAGTCCTGAATGGTGAAACCCTTGGATCTGACTGGTTGGTCTGAAGAGTCGGCAGTGGAGAATTAGTTAGTTTGACCTGCATATATCAGTCGAGTTTGTTTTGATTCTTTGTGGAAGTGATATCATTTTGGTTTGTATTTGACACGGTCTAAGGACTGTTTTGGGATAAAAAGCATTTGCAGTTGCTTTGCTAGGCATAAATAGTGAACTTATTTTCTTTTTCAAATGCCTGGGTTCAGTAAATTGTTTTCTTTGTGCTGTTGCTGTTGTTCTGCAGATGCCTGATTGGAAGAAGCTCAGACGGCGCCTTCAGAAGACACTACAAATTTTAATATGTATGTGACGCAAGGTCTTGGCCCTATTATGTTTAGTACAATATGGCACTAACATACGATGAACAATGCTGAGTTGCAGAGGCCGTTGATGGGCACTTTTGATGTACAAAAGATTGGGTATTTACAGGAACAGTTTTTCAAGAGATGAAGTAGACAGTCTATGTTTGATTTCCTCAGAACGTGGCAAAAAGCAGCTAGGCAGAGACAAAATGGAAAAGGATGCGCGAAAAGGGAAGATGCAGACACTGACCCAGAAAGCTGTAGCATATGATAGAGAAAAACAGGAGAATAGAGTTGAATGTGAAGATATGAGAATTCAATTACATGTTGATAATCGTATTTGGCTCAGGAGGAATCAGATACCTTTGTGGAAGAGCTGTTAGATGCCTGATCTCCGCCCCATATGCCCAGCAAAGAATATATATCCTACTGTTCCTGTGCCATCATAGCCACCCGTTATTGCTGTTTCCACTGTCCCTGTATCTACTATTGTTATCTCAACTAATGTGGCTTCAGCTCCTATCCCTCATTCTGTGTGTTTGCCATCAGTGGCAACCTTGACTGTTAGCACCCCTGCCACACCTATGGTCTCAGCATCCCTGTCTCCAGTTCTTTCTCCTGTGACGCAACCACCAGCGACAATTGTGCCTGTTACTTCTGCTGCTTATGTTGCTTCTCCCTCTATGGTTCTTCGTCCCCTGACATTTGCTAGTGCTGAGACGCCAGTTCGTGGATTTGAGGATAGAGGTTTGATGAAATGTAATGAGCATTTGGGCCCATTTGTACGGTCCACGATGGGTAGGAAGAAAGAAAAACGTAGCTAATCAGGCTTGGCAGTGGGGTCATAATCCCATTTATAGTGTGGAGGATGTTTAGGATGTGATGAAAGATTATGAACCTTTTATACAGCAACATGCTCTTAAACATATGTCCTCTATATTGATTGACCTTTGGCAGCAACATTTTGGGAATGATTTGCCACAAATTTTATTCGATATTAGAGACCACATATATGCCAGTGATATGGACCCTGGCCAGGTTTTCAGGAAGATTACTACATTGGTTGCTTATAGGGGCATGTTGCATGAAAAGAGTCATACCCCCGTGAATCAGTTTCCCATGCGAGAAGTTCATCCCATATATCACCCAGAGATACTAGAGTTAACGAATCAGCGGGGCAATGTTACTCGGACGGGCCTGGTGGCCCAATTTCAAGAACAGTGGGTTTATACTCTGTGGAAGAGGAGTGCGGTTCTGTCCCTTAAGACTCATCTGCCAGATCCTAGGAAAAATCCTACTGCTTATTATAAGGAATTGACTGAAGCTGCTTCTTTGACGGTAATAACTCTTTCTGATATTGAAATGTTTGTTGGTCTTCTTGTTCCAGTTGATATTTACAAAGAGAGGAAAAACCATGTACAGGGGATTTACATACCCTTTGTTGGGTTTGAAATTCTCATTACTGCAATGCACTTGTTTCATGCTATATTATGTTAGCAGTGCATGGCTAAATAGATGCCATTTGTATTCACCCTACGCAACCCACTGAGTTATTCCTTCAATGTGCAAGCTTCAGTTGGCAAGTGCAACTCAATTTTGCATTTCGTAATCCCTATTAGGCTGCTTGGACTGTACGCGAGTTGAGCCTCATTGTTCATATTGCTTGCCTTAGAAGAACACTGTGTTTCGTTAATATTTTCTCTTCTGTCCAAGGCTGTTTTCTCCACTTTCTAATGAATAGACCATTCTGCCCTCCCATGCCTATCTAAATGTGTAGTTTCTGCTCCGACGTTAGGAGATGCTGAGACCCAGCACCGTAGCCTTGAATCCCTGATTAAATATTCCCATCTGGCAGGTGTTAGCTTATCCTACTGTGCCTCTTTGTTCATGTTCAGCCTAGGCCGATAGTTTCCCATGGTGGGCGTAGTTGAAGGCTTCTCTTGAGGAATGATTATCCACTCTAGACAGTTGGGGGGGCCAGTCGCTCGTTAGACATCTTAGGGTGCCTGTCATGACGGACTCCTCTGCAGAGCATTGCCAATAAAGATGTAAGTTTGTATTCTCTACTGTCTACCCGACTCTTCATTCTTGGGATGGCATTGCAGGTGGTTGTAAGTAACCCGGGTGTCCCCTAAGGGCCACGTCCTTCACCTTTTAACTATGCTGGTGCAGTTTTACACCTCCAAGAAGGAAAAATGACACTATAGAGGTGCAAAAGTGTCACTAGAACCCTTATAAATGAGCCCTTAGTGACAGACTCACATATACAGACATACATTTAACAAATAATTCATCTTTCTTCTAATCAGAATAGGTGAAGCGTTTTCTTTTTTGGGGGGGATTTTGTTGTTTTTATTTTATATTTTAAAAAGCTAAGACAAGTAAGTTTAACAAAGCCCAAGAAAAAAGACCTGTGCTTTAAAAATAATGCAAAAAATGTGCACTTATTTGCATTGATTATTTGAATTAGGGTTGAAACAAATTGTTCACACACTCCCAGAGAGGTACTGTATTTCAGGCAGTATATATGGATGCTTCCCCCCAAATTCAAGGATGGTGATAGGAATATTGGTCACTACAGTTCCTGCAGATGTCTCGGGAGCACTTCCTCCAACAGCAGCCTCTTCCTCCCTCCATCGCAGTCTCTCCATCTCAGCCCATGCGAGGTGAGCCGGGTGGATGGTTCTAAGATGCTTCTGCATGCTGGAGGTGCTCCAACTGTATTTTCTTTCTCTATCCCATAAAATAACTTTTTTACAGATGTGCAAGTAACTTTCAGGGTATTCACTTTCTTTTCACCTTCCTATATATTAAAACACTGGCACACAATCCTTCATTTCTTCTTCCTGGGTGGCACTTCTTCCTCTCCTTCTTCTAACATTCTTAAATCTCCCTCCTCCTGTTGTCTGGAACAACTAGCCATAGTTTTGGTAAAAGAAATTAAGCACACAAAAAAAACCCAGCCTACTTCCTAACTAGTAGCAATCAGAATGAGAACTTCACACTCCTATTGATAGAAACAGATGGGAGTTTAAAGTTCCTATGATTGAAATGTGTTACACAAATCAAATTATTTTCTTTGTTGGTCACATGGGGTGCGCAACTTCAGCATGATGCCACTAAGCCAGGAGAGCAATTCCATAAAATATATTAAATCATAATGTATTGGAAAATTATTGAAAACATAACTTTTTTTTAGCATTGCTAATAAACCTCTTTATGATTTTTTGCAATTTAAAAAGTTTATATTCTGATGTAGAAGTTTTTTTCAGACTCATAGGAATTGCAACCCCAGCGCGAACCCAGAAATTCGTCACTTAATGGTACGCAGTGGTATTGTAGTTGCTTCAAATACTATTAAGATTAGAATTAACCAAAAATATAATTTTACTGATTGATTCATTTTTATTGTATTACTCATGAATTCCACTTTTACAAATAAGAATGTAAACGCAACATTATATATCTAGCTAGAAAATTACATATTTTCAAAATCTACACACTCTGTACGTTCAAAGTAGTAAAAATGTAGAATTAAAAACTATACTAAATGATTTATTAAATAACAATATCTTAATTACTATTATTTTTAATTTCACTACGAGTTGCGCTGGGTGTGCAAATATACGACCAAAAATAAAACATTTCAACAAATAGAAGCGGAGTTCCTGTGCTTTATTAAGAATCACCCCCAGATAAGTCAGGTCCTGGAGGCATTAACAAAAAATATTTTAAACAAAACAGAGGATGGATTATGGCCATCCTCACTACCTCAGGGACCGCCACCTCCCCAGGGTAACTAATTCAAATTGTACACAGGGGCAGCCCTGCTCCTGCAACCCCAGGGACTATCACTTCACAGGGTTTAATTTACAAAAGAAGCGGCATGCAGCTCCCCTTCTGGAGCCGTATATGGGCCTGGAGATCACAACACGCAGGGCCAGGACCGCTCCCACCATGCCATAGCAATATCTTCCTCTTCTAAAAAGCAAGAGCAGCAGCAGAGCACAATTTCTTTTTGACAAACGCAATGCCATCTCTCGCAGTACGTGGGGAGCCTAAAGGCCCCATGTCCCCAACAAGGTAGCCAAGCCCCGAGGACGATGTCGCCAGGGCAGAACTCTGGCTGGGGACAGGGGTAGCCCCTCTCCCCTTTAAAAAAATATATATAAAGGCCTGACCCCATTATATGGGGTCCCCAAAGCCAAAATTGGCCTAAGGAGGGGGGCCACAAGGCACCCCTCCTTGTTTAGAAACATAATATATTTTTTTAAAGGGGCAGGGCCAGGGGGGGATTGGGTTCCTGGGGCCTTAAATGGGCTAGGAAAAGGGGGGCCTCATGGACTCCCTTTCTTTCATAAAAAAACTAAATAAATTAAAGGCCCGGCTCCGTGGCGAAATTTGCCTGGAAGGTGGGCCATGCAGCACCCTCCCTTTGAAAAAAGTGTTTAAGAAAGGTACAGGCGATAAGGTCACCAGGGCCCAAAACAGCTCAAGATAGGGGAGCCGCAAGAACTCCTTGCTAAAATTTGAAAAAATACAGAAACTCACCCTGAAGCCCCTCCCCCTTTCTCCACCACGCTGAAAACGTGTTTTCTGGCATGCTGCTGTTTGGAGGATGAAGCCTGCTTCACTGGTGAGGGTCCTTAGGGGCCAACAAGGCCTCTATTACCTCAAGTAAGCCCTATACAGAGGGGTTGCTGGTCAGGGGCCACGCCCCCTTTTTCAGCACTCTCCGAACGCTCCTCTGGGTACACTCCTGGCAGGGTGATGAGGTCTCCCAGCCTCCAGAGGGTCTCAGGTCTAAAGTGGACTCCTTCCCCAACCAGGAGTGTGCTAGGAGGTATGTTTGCAGAGTGGTGGAGAAAAGGGGCATGGCCTCCAACCATTTCTCAGTGATCCAGCTGTGTGGGTCTTACTTGAGGTAACAAAAGGGCTGGTTAGTCCCAACGCATTCTCAAGAGCCAAGGGGACTTCATCTTCCAACTAGTAGTGAACCAGGAGTTATGTTTGCACAATGGTCTAGCAAGGGGGAATGGCCACTGAAAACGTCTCAGCAAATCCACACTGTGGGACTTCCTAGAAGTAACAACAGTGCTAGTTGGTTCCCAAGGACCATTAATAGCCAAGGGTACTTCACACCCCCCTACTGGCAGTGCACCAGGAAGCACAATTACAGAGTAGTGGAGACAATGCGCTTGGCCTCCTGTCAGAGCTTAGCAATCCTGCTGTGTGGAACTAACTGGAGTAAGTTTGGGAGTAAAATCCGTTCAGTTTGCGGAATTTCCAGATTTTTGGCAATTTTACGGTCCGGGAATCCTGCAAATTTGCCCAAAAATCCGTAAATTCCCAAGCTGGCGGATTTTTTTGCTTGGTCGCGCTTGAAAAATACAATATTGCACGCGCGGCATTGAGTTACCGTGATTATGTGTTCGCCGAGTTGTTTTTCTCCCGGTTTGCATGTGCTGCGCCATTTTGGATCTTGCTGCATGATCGCGCAAGAGTTTTTCGACCGCTATTACGTCATCGCCGCCCGCCATCTTGCACAGCGAGAGTTTGACAACGCAAATACGTTTTAACGGCCCGTGATCACGCAACGCAGGAGTAAACAATGCCGAACACGTAGATGCGGCGCGCAGCTGACTTCCGGCGGGAGATTTGAACAGCTCGCTTTCCCGAACTTGCAAAAATTGCAATTCTGCACAAGAAATCCACCGCAGGCAGCATAAACCTTCTGAAAATCATGATTTTGATCAGAATAAAACTCCTCAGATTGACATTTGGCTGCACTTTTTTATGCAAGGAGTCCATTTTTTGGGGGGGGAGGAAGGAAGTGCCCCAGAGTCTCCAACTTCCTGTTCCTGTCCAGAAGGCTCCTCCCAGTGCTTTGTCCATGTCCTGGTCACTTTTGATTTGAATCTGGAGCTGGAAGGATTACTTTTTGTTCCTGCTGCTGGATATTTGTATTTGAGGACTTTTTGGACTTTGGACTTTGGATCACTTTTGGATTTGAGATTTTACAAGTAAGTTGGTGTTGTTTGTTTGGGGCATTACAGTTGCTGCAACTACAATTTTAAAACTTTTTCACAACTTAAAAAAATATATATTGTGGGTAGCCACAGTATCCAGTAGGCCCAGGGTTAGTCATGGGTGCATGATACAACTGTTTCTGTGAGTTTTTTTTAACTTAAATCTCATTTATGTCATTGAATTTTAGCTCACTATATGTGGAATTTTTATTTTTTATTTTGGGGTGCCTGTAAAGCCACATTAGCCATTTTGAAGCCAGGCAGTGTGCTTTGAGCCATAGGCCTGCACCCAGCCAGCCCTGCTTTCACCCATTATGCCCAGGGGTAAAGAGTGGTGCATGGACCAAGGCTTTCTGTGGGGCCTCTTGAATTTAAACATCATTGAGGGCATGAATGGCATTGGATTGTGTTGATTTATGTGTGTTTTTCGACTTTTTGGGTTGTTTATTTGAAGTTCCTCTGGCTTCCTTTGCTTTTAGGTGCACAAGAGAACCACCAGTGCCAGGAAGAAGTCCTGCAGCGGTGTGTGCAGCACAATGTCATGTGACGTCAGGTGTGGCCACAGACAACTCTGCAACTCGTGCAACTGCGGCCTGCTGTTCTGACATCTGAAGAAGATGGGCCCAAAGAAAGGTGGCCGTCGCTCCTCTACACAGAAAGTTGCCACTGCCAGTAAGAAGGAGCAGAAGAAGCAAGTGGTGCCACTTACCAAGGAGACTGGTGTGCCCACAGACACTTTTTTGGGGGAAAAAAACAACGCCTGCAGCAGCGGGGTCCGCCAGGGACGAAGCTGGGAGCAGCACCTCCGCTTCATTGGGCTCAGTGCCTCCACACCAAGTTAGGTCCAAGTCCATGAGTGCTGCAAAGGCAGCCACTTTGGTTGTTCAATCACCATCGACCAGTGATGTTGGCTCATCGCAAGAAAGTAGCCTACAATTAACGCAGGGTGTAACTCAGCTGACGAGTGATCAACAACCACAGCCGCAACGACAACCACAGGTGGAACTAGTACAAGCGCAATTACATGGGCAAGGAGAGGCGCAAGTACATGCGCAAGGAGAGGCGCAAGGAGAGGGGCAAGGAGAGGCGCATGGAGAGGCGTATGGAGAGGCGCATGGAGAGGCGCAACTAGAGGCGCATGGAGCGGCACAACTGCCCACAATGCTTGTTCCTCCAGAAGTAGGGGCACATAAGGAAATCGAGATTCAAGCGGAGGTATCATACGAGGAAGTCACTTCTCCTGAGAATGATCAATTGTCTTCCATATCCCCAGCAAGAAAAAGGTCAAGGAGGGCTACTACAAGTTCTTCTTCAAGCACCCTTCCTTCTGATGATCTTGATCTAGATTGGAACCCACAAATGCAGTCTGAGGGGGAGGCACGCCATGAGCCGACAAAGGTAGCTAAGCCTAAAAGGAAGGTTCCCACAAGGCTTCCACTTATGGGTGATGACGACGAACAAGTAGTGGTGTCTTCTGCTGCTGATGAACAATGTGGCGACGACCCAGTCATCACAGTTGTCACTACAGCCCCAGCGGGCATGCAGCAGACAGACATTTTGACCCTATCCCGAATGGGTGCTGAGCGGGATGTGGGCGGCGTGGCACTGGTACCACCACCAACGCAGTTAACTACAACACCAACACGACCTAAAGCTTCCATATTTTCTCATCAGAAGGGCCGGCAGGGACCTCCATCCAGCTCGACCTCCATTACCTCAAGTAGTGGTGCTGTAAGTGAACAACAGAGTCGAATTCAGCCACGCCCATCCTTCACTTCATCGGGCATTGAAACTGAAAGTAGCACCTCCACCACCAGCAGACATCTCCAGTCCCCAGTTTGGGACTTTTGTAGAGTTAGCCAAAAGACGGAAACATGGTCGTTTGTTTGATTTGTAAAACATCAGTTAGTCGGGGTAAGCTTGGTACCAACTATTGTACCGGAGGCCAGAGAGGTCATCTCAAAAAACACCACACTATCGAGTGGGAGGCGCACCTAAGTAAGATCCAGGAAGCCAAAAGAAAAACAAATCCAAATGTATCCATTGATATTGCATCTGATGATGATGAGGGGCTGAATGTGCAGGGGGGAAGTGAAGAAGCGACAGACATTTTTTCTGGTACAACCAGTACCCCTTGCAGCAGCACTGCAGTGGTAGCGCCCACACCCTCCACCCCTGCAACATGCATGAGGCACACTAAGAGTCTGGGAGAGACACCAATGCGAAAAAGTACATCAATGAGCCTAACTGGTTTGAAGAAGTCTGCATCATCATCATCACGTAAAACGGTCCAGACCACCATTAGCAGAATGTTTTGGTCGGATGCACCATTTGAAAGCAACCACCCAACGGCACATCTGTATAACGCAAAGCTGTCTAAAATGCTAGCGCTGGACCTTCTCCCTTTTTCTTTCGTGGAAGAGGTGAGTTTTCTAGAATTTGTGGCAACAGTCTGCCCTAAATGGAAGGTTCCTAGCCGGTCCTATTTTACCAGGGTTGCTGTTCCAGCACTACATCAAGATGTGCTGGAGGTGATTGGCGCAGCTATTCAGAAGAGTGCTGTTCACACTATCTACCTGACAACAGACATGTGGACCAATTGCCAAGCCCTTGATTACATGTGCATCACTGCACACTGGGTCTCTTTTGCAGGGGTTAAAGACAAGTTAAAAGCAGGTGTTGACACGGACACAGTTTTTCAAGCTACTCGGAAACATGCAACAGTATCCATGTTTGCCATGGAGAAAACTCATACTGCACCTAACCTTTTGGAGGAGTTTGATAGGAAGGTCTATGAATGGCTGCATCCAAGAAATCCCATAGTTGGTTATGTTTCCACTGATAATGGCAGTAATATAATTAAGGCCATGCATGATGGTAACTACTTCAGAGTGCCGTGTTTGGCGCACAGTATTAACATCATGGTACAAGATTTCTTGAAAAAAGTAAACACAGTCAGCAAGTTACTGACCACCTACCAAAGAATCTGCACACATTTCAGCCATTCTTTTAAGGCCCGGAAGCAGCTGAGGAGCATTCAACATGAACGTAGTCTGCAAGTCAAAGGACTCATCCAGGAGGTGGCAACACGTTGGAACTCAACCTTTTACATGCTTGAGCGTCTGTCTGAGCAGTGGGGGGTAATAAATGAGTATGTCTATAAACTGGGTTCTACTATGAAAAACATGAGGCTAGAGTTGGAGAAATTGAAGCTAGTTGCAAGCCTGACAGACATGCTTCGTCCTTTTGAGGTGTTCACGCGTGAAGTCATCAGGGAGGACTGTTCTTTGGGCAAAGCTATCCCATTGTTGCGCATGCTAGAGCACCAACTGAAGGCGGTGTCTTCAACGTTCTGAGATGATGCTGAAAAGTTGGCGGAGAGGGTATTAAGCCACCTAGTTGACAGTGAAAGGCTTAAAAACATACATACAGAACAACATTTCATTTGTGCCACTATTCTGGATCCACGGTACAAAAAGGCAGTGGCCAGCAAAGCATTCAATCCTTTTGATGAAGCAGATGTTTCAAAGTACAAACATTGGCTTGCTATGTCAGCCACTCAGTTTGAAAAAGAGCGGCAGAAAATTCAAGGAGCTGGCAGAAGTACAACTGAATCAGCAGGCCATCCGATGTCAAGTTCCACTTCTTAATCTGTGGCCGAAGGGAGTCACTTTCCCTCACAGCCGTGAAAGACACCAGCAACCGTATCATCATCCTCACCTGCACCAGGCCCAGCCATAATATTGTCGGAAGCGGATTGGCTAACTCATCAAGGGTTTGCCCATTCCAGTGATGCAAAGGCCACAGATGGTTCGCAAAGTGGAGCAACCCTGGAGAACCTTGAGTCAATGGTGCAGGCCTATCTGGATGACCCAACAGAGGTCTTTGTTAATCAGAACCCATTGCTGTATTGGTATCGGAAAAGGCCTCTTTGGCGACTGATCACCAACCTGGCTCTAAATTATTTGTTTTGCCCACTCGCAAGCGTGTCTACTGAACGTGTTTTCAGTGCTGCTGGTGCCATTGTAACTTCAAAAAGGACCCTCCTCTCACCCAAAAATGTGGAGAGGTTAACACTGATCAAGATGAATCAGCACTTCATACCACCAGATTACAAAATACGTGAATGCACGCAGGAAGAAGAGGACACCGACTTAGGTGACAGAAGTTCTTCTCTGTTAGCTGACCTACTCCCATCTCAATTCATAGAGTTTGAGGACAAGCTCTACTTCCCTCAAACCAAGGCCTGATAATGACTTCCTTTTTGTTCATCCTTATTCACTTTTATTCCTGTTTGTCTTTCTTTGTTTTGCAACTTTTACCACAACAAAACTCTAATCACCTAATCACAACAAGTCCCTCAGCAGCACTGTCTTTATCTTCTTTCCTTATTGATTTGAAGGTGCCGCAGTCTGCATTCCTGAGGTTCACAAGATCACAACTCAATCATGCTCCTCTATTCTCCTCATCCAGACTCCCCCTATCCATTTCCCTCAAGGCAGATGGCTGGATTACGCAGAATAAAGAAACTTTGTCTTCGTACTCGTAGACGAGTCCCCTCAAGTGGGACTGGAATTACTGACTACATGCTTTCTGATTGCTGACAGTTACTTCTGAAATTGACAGGAGAGGCTGCCCTGTGGTCCCGCACTTTCAGAAGAAGATGCGGTCAAAAAGTGGAACAGGTAATGAATAATGAGAAGAAGATGGCATGCAGTGGACATCAATGGCTGTCTGGCTCTGATGAAAGCAATTGCTGTTTGTTTGTTGTGCATGAAATGAATCATATGTCTGCTGTTATTATGTAATCTTTTACACACTAAATGTAACTCAAGTCTACTCAGCTTTTTTTTACCTTGTTTAATTCAAATTGTACTTCAACTGCAGGGACCACTACGTTGCATTTTCCAATATGCAAAATGTCCTTGGACTTACAGTTTGCCAATATACCATGATGATTGAATAAATATTATATCTTTTTTCTTTACAGTCACTCACACTGGGATGGATGGATCATCAGCGTCGGTTTAGGGAAGAACCATGGCCAATTCGTGAGTGTCAAACAGGTAAACCAGTCTACAATAACTACTACAGCAGAACTACATGTCTGTCTAGTCGTGGTATGGAGTAGACGAGGCAGTGTAGTGTTGTTATGCCAGGCAGACTACAGAGTACAGCAGTTCATGTAAAATTGGGGCTATGTGGCTTGCTGCATACAATTTGATATGCTTTGTCTGTCTGTGTCAAAGAGCCTAGGTATGCTACACCAGGTTGCTTCACTCAGTGGTGCCTGCCTTGACCGTCTGCATGGCCCTGCCGCAAGCATGGGCCAAAAATCTGTTACGCTCAACAGTTTGTGAATTTTCAGCAATTTCGCGAGATTCTCGGATTGTCAATTTGCTGCCGAAAAACAGTAAATTTCGCAAGCGGAACAGATTTTTGGCCCATGCTTGCGGCCATGCAGACGGTCAAGACAGGCACCCCTGAGTGAAGCAACCTGGTGTAGCATACCTAGGCTCTTTGACACAGACAGACAAAGCATATCTAGGGTTTAGGGTTCAGTGCGGTTTACTAGGGTTTTTGGGTTTAATTAATAATTTGGTAGGGTTCCTGGAGTCTAGGGCTCAGGCCCCGATGCAGGCTGGTTCATAATGATGTTGGCAAGGTTTTAGGGGGGTTTGGCGTTTTTTCAGAATTGGCCGAATTGTGGCCTTTTCGGTGTTTTGCGGGCGCGTGTGTTTGGGTGAACTAGTCGTACACCTTACAGTAAATCGATTTGGGAATCACTGGAACAAGTGTTCTGGCAAGTTTCAAGAGGATCGAAGTAGTGGAAGTGCTGAAAACAGCACTTTTTTGTCAAGGCGCAATTTGCAATTTCCCATGTTTTGGGGAAGCAGTATTGCATGTTTTGGGGGGCCTGCTTGGGGGGGTCTAGATGTTTGGGGGTGGGTTAAGGGGTCTAGAGCACTGCTGGGAAGGTCTCGTTTTGATTGCAAGTAGTTTGAAGAAAATCCATGGTGGAAAAGGGGGAGTTGGGCCTAGTTGCAGACAGCGTTTTGGCACAATTTAAAATGAGGCCTAGCAGTATTGCATGTTTTTGGGGGGCTGCTTGGGGGGGGGTTTAGATGTTTGGGGGGGTTAAGGGGTCTGGGGTCACTGCTTGGAAGGTCTAATTTTGATTGCAAGTGGTTTGAAGAAAATCCATGGTGGAAAAGGGGGGTTTGGGCCTAGCTGCAGAGTGCGTTTTAGAGCGATTTCAACCCCCTTTTCCACCATGGATTTTCTTCAAACTACATGCAATCAAAATAAGACCTTCCCAGCAGTGCTCCCAGACCCCTCAACCCACCCCCAGAAAAGGAGAACAGCCCAAAACAGCCCCCCAAAAACACGCAGCAGTGCTATCCTCAGCGAGGCCTACCTTTAAATCGTGCCAAACGCGCTCTGCAACTAGGCCAAAACCCCCCTTTTCCACCATGGATTTTCTTCAAACTACTTGCAATCAAAATGAGACCTTCCCAGCAGTGCTCCCAGACCCCTCGACCCACCCCCAGGAATGGAGAACACCCCAAAACAGCCTACAAAAAACACGCAGGAGTGCCAAAAAAAAAGAATATCACCACGGATTTTCTCCAAACCACTTGCATTCGGGGGCGCTAGAGGGCGCCGGGCAAGATGGCCGCACGTGAGTGAGGCTCTGCCAAGACCATCTAAAATTCGTTCATTTATCCTGCACAATCCGACTCCTGAGCCCTGTAACTACGCTGTCGGACCCCCGCTCACACTGGGGGCTCGCTGAGACGCTTTTCTCCAGATCTGCGGCTGTGTGGAGCGTACCCGGGACCGAGCTGCCCAACGCCGGGATCCCGCTGGTGGAGTCGTCTTCGGCCCCTGTGGAGAAGCCTGGACAACGCGGCGCCCGATAACTGAGGTGGCGGAACCGGTGACCTGTATCTGTGGAGGCGCCAAGACAACGACCGGCCTGGACCCGACCCTGCTGGTGGCGGTGAGTGGGGCGGGGTGCTACGCAAGCCCGGGGCTGCGGAGGCGGCGCCGGGCCGCGCTGGACCGCGCCGCGCGAGCTGCGGCTGGCGGGAGCACGGGGGGGGCCGCAGCGAGGTGGAGTGGCGGCGCGGTGGCTCTGAATAGAGCGGCTGGACAGGCGACGCTTTCTGGGGTAGAGTCACTGGAGCGGACGGTACTGCTGTGCTGGATGATTGTGAGCCTGCAGCGCATCCGCCATTTTATGGCTCCGGGCCCCCATCCCATTTAGAGGACTGACGCTGGAGGGTGGAAACTCACTGGTGCTCCCAATTGCCAGCGTGAGGGCTGTCAGGAAGAGTGAACCCGGTCTGTGGCCCTAGCGATATATCCACTTACTCGCTTGGGGGACTATTAGACTGCCATTTAACGTGAGAGTTGTGAAGCTGCGGCAGGGTCGATTTGGCGCGCTTTCCCCACCGGGTGCGGTGAGCCTAACTCCCCTGAGCTAGAGTTTGCTGCGGAGGCCTGGGCCAGCGCCTGGTTGTGGGACAGCTAGTATATGCTCTGGGATTGATAAGGGCGTCTTGCATGATATACCTGCCTAGCATTACTGCACCTACGTCGGGACTGCGTTGCTTACCACCATGGGCAGGACGGAGAGGAATCAACCGAAAATCACTTTCGAGGCGAAAAAAACGGTGCTTATGGCTACCCAGGCGCCAACGGACTCTGAGCAGGTGGGGGCAGTTGGGGGCACCCCGAATTTGGAGTCTACGCTGATGGCTATGCAAAAGACACTCCAATCCATTGAAGGCACCATGGAGTCAGTTAATCACCGCCTAGACCACATGGCAACGCAATTTGACCGCCAAAACGAGCGGATGGGGGAAGTGGAACAAAGGGTATCTGCCACCGAAGATGGCCTGGCCACGGTCTCGTCTAAAGTTTTCAGCATGGAGAGAGTGTTGGCGGTCATACAGGCAAAAAACGAGGAATTGGAAGGGAGGTCAAGAAGGAATAATATTCGCGTCACGGGCCTGCCAGAATCGACGAATGTTGGAAGAATGGAGGACTACATGGAACGTATGCTCATCGACATATTTGGGGCTGACCAACTGTCTCGTGTCTTCATAGTGGAACGAGCCCATCGCTCCCTGGCTAAGCGTCCTCCGCCCGGGGCACAGCCGCGACCTATCGTGGCCAGGGTCCTGAACTATAGGGACCGAGATACTATCCTACGCCTTGCGAGGGAAAAGGGCTCCATAGAATATCAGGGTAACAAACTTGAGTTCTATCCTGACTTCACCATGGCGGTGCAGACTGCCCGCAAAGAATTTGCCGCGGTAAAACAACTGCTGCGTACTGAGGACATTACATATGCCATGCTGTATCCTGCCCGCCTTCGGATCGGTCCCCCTGCGGATAATAAGATTTTTTCCTCCCCTAAGGCGGCCATGGATTACGCCAAAAAACTCAAACAACGTAATAGAGAGCCGAATGAACGTCGTGATGGTGAGGATGAGCGGCAGGATGAAGTTGCTTAACCTGTTGCATGCAATTGTTACGGGAGGGGCATAACTGAGCAGTACTGCACTGAGACACATGCACAGTTTGGAAGCTGGTGGCTGAAGCCGCCTCTCACGGTGCCCCAATGCCTGGACTGACTTACTCTGCCGACATGGCTGTTATAGTGAGATGGTCGCTCAGGCCTGTGATGGCTCTACTGAGGATGATGTGTTTGCCATTGTCTGGGCTGTATCTCCTGTAGGCTCTGTGGGAGGCCGGACTAGATGTATAGTGCCCAGGGGGGGCATGTACGCCTGCTGCGCTGATCATTAATAGTGTTGTCCGCTGCAATTAATGCTCCTACTGGCCTTGCACACAACTTTTGGTGACATATGGTAATGTGCTGATTTTTGAATTTCGGATTGCTGATTGTTTATTCCTTTGGCCACGAGGTTGGGCTTGAGGGATTGAGGATTTTGTTATTGAGAATGGTCTACACTCTCGTCAGCTTTCTGGCGGGGGTGGAGTGCCGCTACGCCCCCAGATATGGGAGATCCCCACGCACAGTTGTTTGCATTGTTGGGGGTTGCAAGGGGGGGGGGTATGGGATGGCTTTGGCGAATTGGGTATGCTGAAGTGGGTGGAGGGATGGGGGATGGGTTTTTGGTGTTTACAGGGGGGTCGTTGTTTTTCCTGGTCAAAGCTGGGGGATCTGAGATACCTTTGGGAGGTGTTCAGAGCTTCTGGAGTGGGTGCGGTGTTCGTTGTAGGGGAGCTCATGTCCTTACTAGGACGCTGGACACAGAGTGTTGGGTCATCGGGTGGGAGTTGGCGGGGGTATGTTGGATGATGGGTTGCTTGAAGATTTGGCGATATGGATAGGGGGGTAAACTCACGTGTGTAACTTGGAATGTGAGGGGTCTCAATAGGCCACAAAAGACACGACAAATGCTTGCTTTTTTAAATAGACATGGCGCTCAGGTGGTTTTTCTTCAGGAAACACACCTTCGGGGTAAGGCGGCTGAACTGGTGGGCAAGCAGTGGGCGGGGGTACGACTGGCTACGGCCTACTCCTCTTATGCTCGAGGGGTGATGATTCTAATAAAGAGAAATGTCCCATTTGAAGTACTTCATGAGGAGATAGATCAGGATGGTAGATATGTCATTGTACAGGGTAAATTATGTGGTACGCTGATCACTCTCCTCAACGTGTATGGACCGAATGTCGATGATCCTGATTTCTTTGTTACACTCTGGAACAAACTTTATCTGCTTCCTCCATCGGCTATCCTGTGTGGAGGGGATTGGAATGTCACGCTAGATGCCGAATTGGACAAGAAACAGGACAGGCCCTATGTGCGCAAGAAAGCGGTGGACGCGGTATGTGAGGGTGTTAGTGGGCTGCAATTGTTGGATATCTGGAGATTGAAGTATCCGGGCAAGCGGGAGGGAACGTGTTACACGTCTGCGCATGATACGTGGTCGCGATTGGATTACTGGCTAGTGACTCGTGATGTGAGCGGTTGGGTGATGGGAGTTGAACATTTGCCTCGTACTATCTCTGACCATGCGCCTGTTAAATTAGTGCTGCAGCTACCATCGCATGTTCCTGCTCCGTTCACTTGGCGTCTTTCCCCTGGCATGTTGACTGATCAGGTGTTGAGTGAGCGGCTGAGGCAGATAATCGAGGAGTTTTTCATGCACAATGTGGGGTCTGTTGACACGATGAGTACAGTGTGGGAGGCCTTTAAGGTGACGGTGAGGGGGGCGTGTATTGGTCTAAGATCAGGGGTGCTCACGTCTATAAGGGATTCCATGGCTAGGCTGGAGAGAGAGTTGCTAGTTTTGGAGAGGCGACTGGAGGTGTGTGCGGAGGTCGCATTGCTGGCTGACATTCGATCCAAAGTCACTGAATATAACGACTTGGCGGAGCAAGAGGTGAAATTCCTGTCCAAACATGCTACAGCTAGGTATTACGGTGAAGGGGGTAGGCCGGGAAAGGGGCTAGCGGATCGGGTCAGGGACCCCTGGGCACGCCACTGCACAGTGCAGGAGATTGAAGATCAGGGGGGCGTAGTGACTGGCGCGGACGGTATTCTCGCCTGCTTTGCAAAACATTATGCGCAGCTCTACGAGCACAGGGACACGGCAGAGGAGGAGGAAGTGGATCGATACCTAGAGGACATCGCCTTGGTATGGCTGTCCAGGGGCCAGCAGGAATTCCTTATGCATCCTATCACGGCGGCCGAATTTAGGGACGCAATTGCTGCTCTCCCGAGTGGGAAGGCGGCTGGCACGGATGGCCTTCCCTCCGAATTCTATAAGGCATATGCAGATTTGCTGATCCCGCAATTGGCATTGGTCTTGGAGGAGGCATTTGAATGCGGACGGCTCCCGGCGACAATGAGAGAGGCGTTGTTGGTAGCATTGCCTAAACCAGGGAAGCCCCCGAACAAGTGTGATTCGTATCGGCCCCTTTCGCTCATGAACACCGATGTTAAGATAATTGCCAAAGTTTTAGCCACAAGATTGCGTTTACTTCTGCCAGTCATGGTGCTGCCTGATCAGTCGGGATTTGTTCCCCTCAGGTCCACCACTCACAATTTGAGGGCTCTGTTTGCTGGGCTACACCTGCTTAAACCGGAGCTGGCCGCGGTGGCAGTCATGCTGGACGCCGCCAAGGCTTTCGATTCGGTGGCATGGAAGTACATGCTGGCTATCCTGCGCCGGATGGGGGTGCCTTTCTTTTTTATATCGCTGATTGCCCTTTTGTATACTGCGCCCACAGCGAGAGTTAGGGTCAACGGTCATGTTTCCTCCCCATTTCCGATTCAGAGGGGGACGAGGCAGGGATGCCCTCTCTCACCCTTGCTTTTTGCTATCATGATGGAACCTTTGGCATGTATCTTACGGCAGAGGTATGCGGAGGCGGCGCTAAAGTTCCCACTTAGGTCTTTGGCCGTGTCAATGTATGCCGACGACATGGTCCTCTACATCAGGGACCCGGTGCTCCATCTGGAAAGCATACTCCGGGAATTCATTAAGTTTGGTCACCACTCCGGACTGACCATCAATTGGGACAAATCTGTGGTGTTGCCTCTCACGGACGCAACTCATCAAATTCCAGTGGAATTCCCGCTGGAATGGGCAACAGAATCGGTTCGATATCTAGGCATCTGGGTGCATAGGGACTGTCAAGAAGTTATAAGGGCTAATTATGGCGTTGCCATCTCTAAATTGGAGGATCAGGTGGCGCGATGGACTCGTCTTCCACTGACCCTGGCGGATCGAGTGTCCCTGATTAAAATGGTAGTGCTGCCGAAATTTCTTTATCTTTTTGTCAACATTCCTGTCCCGCTGAAGTCGCATTTCTTTGCTAGGATGCGGTCCCTTTTGATATCTCTCACCTGGGCTGGTAAGAAGCCGCGGGTAACGTGGGAGGTATTGACCAAACCATATGAACTGGGGGGGTTCGCCATACCAGACATAAAGCTCTATTATCTCTGCGCGCAAGCGCATTTTGCGATCTACTGGATGAACGCTCCACCGTACACCCCGCATGTTGCGCTTGAGGCCAGTGCTGTTCTGCCACGTCCCCTGAGGGCCATGATCGTTAACGACCATTTGGTGTTTGAGAAGGGGGAGATTGACACGGTGCGAATCACGGCGACCGCCTGGGAGGACCTGGGTAGACGAGCTGACAGGTTGCCGTTATATGCGCCGGCTATGCCACTGCTCTATCACTCTGGTATTTCAATATCAGGTGAGATTGGTGGATTACAGGTTCTAAGGGAAGCTGGACTACAAACAATGGGGGACCTCTTCCCCGGGGCATCGTTTATATCCTTACAGGCTATGACAGCTCGCTCAACTAGTGTTGGTATGGCTACCTTTATCTACGTTAGGCTTCGGGCTGCTGTACGTGATCTGTTTTCGACATACCCGGGGGAACCATTAACGCTTGGGGCCTTACAATTGCTTTACACCGCTACGGACAGGACTAAATTGCTGTCTAAATTATATAGGGCAGCGCAGGAGGATGAGGGAGGGGGCGCAGTCCTAGCAAGGGCCAGATGGGATAGGAGCCTCCCAGAACCGCTGAGTGATGACGAATGGACCGAATGTTGTACTATGACTGGGGGATATGTGATTAATGGCAATTTCCGCCTTCTGCATTATAAATTTCTGCATCAGTGGTACTACACGCCGGTTCAGCTGCTTCGATTTGGCCTTCGGGCTGCTGCTCAGTGTGTCCGTTGCGGTGCTGACGATGCTGATTTTGTGCACCTGGCCTGGGGATGCTCGCGGGTGTATGGCTTCTGGAAGGAGGTGACTGGGAAGCTGTCTGTCATGACGTCGACTGAAGTTGCGCTAGATGTGCGCCTCTGTCTTTTGGGGATAGCTTCTGGGGTACCAGCGACGGCAAGGCGGTTTGTGGTGTTGGCGCTCCAATTGGCTAAGAGGAGAGTTGCTTTGGGATGGGGAGGGAGGAGAGCGCCTGATGTGCAGCAGTGGCTGACGGACATGGCTTACTGCAGGGACCAACTGAACACTTACTATGAGGGACTGCCAGCGAAGTCGAGACCACGGGATGTATGGGTTCCGTTTACACTTTATATGCTGTCCCTAGCTGACACTGATAGTGAGAGGAGTGTGAGTGCTGACCTGTTAGAGGGAGGCGGTGAATCTGAATGAGTGGTACCTAGGTAAGGGAGGGGCGATTGTCCTGTGTAGTAGGCATGAGCTATGGAACTAATTGTATGTCCCCTATACGCTAAGAAAGGTTGGCGTGGCCTAACTGCCTTGCAAGTCCCCGCTATTGTGTGTGCCCGGTTGGACAGAATAATTACACAATGACTCCCTGTAGATGACCTTATTGCCGCTTTTGGGATTGAGTGCCTCTTGGACACTGTGCCTTACGAACTCGGAATGCCCACAAGGACCAGGACTAGGGGGGCTTGGGGGTTAGTTGGGATTTGTTGTTGCTTGACTTTGTTTCTGCAAAAACCTTGAAAATGAGACCGAGATCACATGAGGGTGATACGGCCGTAGTCCTCCAGTGTACTGTCACTATTGCATTCAGAGCCTTTGTCGTGCCTTCATGGGCTGTGCCTTTTCAAATTGTGCTTTTGCAACAATGAAGTATGTTGTGTTCAGCTCGTCTATCTCGAATGGTACACTGATTGCGGCCGGCCCTACCAGTGGGTTGTAGGCACACCACTGTGTATATGTGTGATGTGCAATAAAGGTCTTTAAAAAAAAAAAAAAAAAAAAAAAAAAAACACTTGCATTCAATATTAGACCTTCCCAGCAGTGCTACCAGACCCCTCGACCCAGCTCCAAATATGTAGAACCCCCCCAAACAGGCCATCACAGAAATGCAACACTTAGAATCTCCAGAGGCCTAAGTTGAAATCGCTCCAAAACGCACTCTGCAGCTAGGCCCAAACCCCCCTTTTCCACCATGGATTTTCTTCAAACCACTTGCAATCAAAATTAGACCTTCCCAGCAGTGCTCCCAGACCCCTCGACCCACCCACCAGAAATGGAAAACACCCCCAAATAGCCCCCCTAAAACACGCAGCAGAGCTATCCTCAGCGAGGCCGACCTTTAAATCGTGCCAAACGCGCTCTGCAATTAGGCCCAAACCCCCCTTTTCTACCACGGATTTTCTTCAAACCACTTGCAATCAAAATTAGACCTTCCCAGGAGTGCTCCCAGACCCCTCGACCCAGCCCCAAAAATGTAGAACCCCCCAAACAGGCCATCACGGAAATGCAACACTTAGAATCCAAGTGGGTTGGATTTCTGGGGGTGGGTCGAGGGTTCTGGGAGCACTGCTGGGAAGGTCTAATTTTGATTGCAAGTGGTCTGAAGAAAATTCATAATGGAAAGGGAGTGTTTGGGCCTAGTTGCAGAGAGCGTTTTGGCACGGTTGAAAGTCAGGCCTAGTAGTATTGCATGTTTTTGGTGGGCTGCTTGGGGGGTTTCTAGATGTTTGGGGGTGGGTTCAGGGGTCTGGGGGCACTGCTGGGAAGGTCTAATTTTGATTGCAAGTGGTTTGAAGAAAATCCATGGTGGAAAAGGGGTGTTTTGGGCCTTCTTTCAGAGTGCGTTTTAGCACGATTTTCAAGTAGGCCTCAGCCAGGTCGCAGTACCGCATGTTTTTGGGAGCTACTTGGGGGTGTTCTAGATTTCTGGGGGTGGGTTGAGAGGTCTGGGAACACTGCTGGGAAGGTGTAATTATGTTCTAAAATCGCAGTTTACACTTTACACCTAGCTTGAGGGGAAAGATCCGCAAATTTCGCCCACACCTATTTATCCTTGAAAAGGAGACTCAGAGTAAGCACTTTCGAAATGATGCTTGTATGTATTGTAATAGTGTCGACTCTGAAACTGAAAGTGTTATTTTGCACTACATAGTGTACCATATATTTTTTTCTCTGTGGTGTTGATCCACATAAATACAAGGAGAGACGAAATGTCGGAGTAGGTTACTCACGTCGGATTACAACATAATATTGGTTGTACATCTGCCGAAACGAAGATAGAGACAACTGACTGGATTTTTTTTTGGAGCTTAACAAATCGACTAGGAGCATTGTTTACTCATCGTACTGTACCAGACTCGGACGGAGGTGAACAAGATATCTGTGCCCGTATCTGCACTACCCGGTATTTTAGTTTGGCTTACCAATACAGTGATCATCAATAATATTATATCGATTCCCAGTATACTGAGATACTGGTATGTCTGGAGGATCGAACCAATTAGCCCTGATGAAGTCATATAGCACAGATTAGTGCATGACAAAACACATGTTGGCTTCTTTTTGGAGATTATTGAACTGGAATAAACGCATTTCAAGGCTTCTTTGTTGGACCATTAATTGAAGAACGGAGTGGATGATCATATTATGGACTTTATATAATATTGATTGATTGTATATATTCTGATGTGATTCGTTCAAATAAGCTGTACCTAGGAAGATAATGTCTATATTTAAAATAACTCAGAGTTTATTATAATTGATATAACTAGACTGCTCAGGGACGGAGTTTATAAGTATTGTTTAGGTACTTACCTTCTGAGTACTTGTGGGGTTGTCTGGTAGCCAACCTCTTTTCCTACCCTTTGGATGCATCATTTATAGATATATACCCACTATCACTTTACCCTTACCAAAGGTAGTGCGCCCACTCTAGACCTGGTTACCAGGAATTGAGAGTCTAAAAAAAGCAGAATGCATCACAATCACTGGATGAGTCTACTCAACAGAAGCCCTCTGATAGGATGTATAACCTTAGGAACGGTGGTAACATTAAAAAACCATACATGTATCAGCATACTGATACACATTCCTCTTGTTCCTTTCAGGGTTCATCAAAAAAACTCGGAGAGGTAAGGACGGTCAGAACACAGGTCAGAAGAGCAAGTCAAGCCAAGAGACACACATCGCACTTCAGATTACATTATCAACAGAAGATAAAACCAAATGAAACCCCAATTTAAAAAGACAAATGTTGCTGGCCTTAAAAAAAGAATTGCCCAGGCTACTGGGGACTCATCTTCTGAATGGGGAATGAGCTCTAATGATGCTAGACAGTGCAGCAGAAGTAACAATATCTCGAGAGAAGCCAATGGAATTTCTGGTGACAGCAGCTTTGAATGAGCATATCACGATTGAGACACCTGATACTAGGATAAGTGTCTCACATCAGTTATATGAAATAACACTTCATATGGAGTGGGACATAACAAGGAAAGTGAAAGGTCTCTTTTGGGAGAACCTGACATATGGATATCCTTTTGGCTGAAAATGACTGGCCACCTGGATTCGTTATGGACTGGCCAAAAGGAGAAACCGTAATTTAACCCATGTTCTCCGACCTCGTTCCAGCTTCATTAAAACATTCATAAGCACAGAAGTGGGCAGTAGCACTAGCTCTTGCATTATACTGCAGTCATGTAGGATAGGATGCTGGGTCACCTCACCATGTACCCCAATCAAAAACTACTCCAACTCCACAGAGAGAGTACCCGATATGTCATTATGCGAATAAACAAGTCAGGAGAACTAGGATCACCATGAATACCAGAGTGTAATCAAGAATTACACCTCTTCCATGAATAATCCTTTGTTTCCCATAATGAAACCTGACAATTCATATCGTCTAGTTTTAGATTAGAGGCATTTGAACACATGCACAAAAACATTTACAGTACAAAATGCACACAGTGGTGCATTAATGAACAACATTGTGCAGAAAAAATACAAAACAACAGTAGATATTTCAAATGGATCTTTTTGCCAAAATATAGCACCTGGACATACATCTTAGATTATGCAGAAAAAGTAAAACCTTTCTACGACTTAATTAGACCTGATTTATCAGTTCTACATTGGACACAGGAACATTCAGAAATTCTTCATTCCCTACAAGCTGACATGATAGCTTCCAATCCTTTACATACACATGTAAATACTACAAATTTGGTGATCTGCGCAATCGCGGGTCAATCTGGGTACACTTACCTAACCTTCAATAAAGGCAAAACTGTACCCATACAAATCACATTAGTACATGAACGCTGAGATGCATTTAGCTTCAACTCAAGAAATACTAACAGCCGTACAGACTGCTGTAGTGAGAGAAAGTACACTGGCGCCGGGGAAACAAAGGGAAACAAATAATTGTTGTGACTCTGATACCAACCTTAAAGGCTGTTACAAAAGCAAGCATTTGAAACGTGCAAGCTCTGCATCGAGGTTGGATAAAATGGGCTAATTCTCTCACTGCAACAGATGTAGACTTCAAATTTGATTTTACTTTAAAAACACGCACATTTTTGCAGTGCGAACAAGAATATCCTCTTCCGAATTAAATAATGCCTTTAGATCAGTAGAAATACTTAATTTACACTGATGCCAGCCAGCCGTAGAGAGTAAACAGCAATGCAGCACAGCTTGTGCAATTGTAAAGGGCATATGCAATACATAGACGTAGTCTCTGGGAGAACACACAGCACAACTGGCAGAACTGAAAGCCCTGATACTGGCGCTAAAAAATACAGATAAAAAATTCCCCATGCTTATTGTGTGTGATTAATTTTTATTGTGTCCAGCCTTACAATGAATATCTTCACTACTGGCGCCAGAATGGGTTTAAAGATTCAAACTGTTGCACAATAAATCATAAGTTACTCTGAGAACAAGAGGCAGAGCGGAAAAAGGGTTTGCCACAGGCTCACATGATTCATACACATGTCATCAGCATGTTGGTGTGCACATTGAAGGGAATTCATTGGCTGATGAAGATGCCAAGGCGACAGTACGAACTGCTGCCGTTGCTGCAATCACTTGTTCTAGCATGAGGATAGACGGACAGATAATGGCAGCTGTCAACACTACATGTAATACCAGCTCTGCCTTGCCAAAATGTTTTCCACTCAAGTAATCCTATAAGTTAGATGCGCTAAACATACCGTATGCACAAATTCCAGGAGAGGGGGATACAGTAATCCCAAACATGGATCGCAGATTAGGTTTAATACTAGCTACAAACGAGGGTCTGGGCTCAACACATGTAAGTGTCACTGCAACTGTTTAATTGCTGAAACAACAATATTGGTGGCCAGGTCTTACCCAACATATCAAGGGCTTTGTCCTTAAGAGCAACCCCTGTCAGCAGATAAAGGGTTCAACCATAGCATGTCCACCACAAACACCACTATTGATGTCAGACAGACCTCTCACAAGTGTCTATTTTAATCACCGTGTCCCCATTGAATCTGATGGGGCTTACAAGTACATCTTGGTGGCAGTGGATTCATGCTCTAGATTGCTGTTGGTTTGGCCCCAGCGCTCGGCTGACGCTTGGACTGTTATAAAGGATTAGCGAGTTCTCATAGGGACATACACAATTGGAACATTACATTCTGACTGTGGCCCTGCATTTAGCTCTCTGGCTTACAAAGAAGACATAGGAAGTCTGGGTGTTGCATTGCGGTACTCCTCTCCGTATAATTTTGAGGGAAATTTGATTATGGAAAGGAAAACCAGGACTTAAAGCAATCCTTAACAGCAAGTGTATTAGGCCCGGGTGGTAGTTGGGTCAATCACCTATAGTGGGTCCAGATGGCACTTAATAACATGCCAAGAAGGTCCCTAGGAGGCCGTACTCCATATGAGGTCCTGTCTGTGGCGAGAATGTGGGTACCCAACCTCGATTGTGGCAGCACAGTGGCAGATAAAAAAGCATTTGACATCAATAATGATGTTTGGCTGTTTTACAGGAACTCAATGAATTCCAGGGATTACAAAGCAATGTCCAAGTAAAACACACTGCCGAAGTGAAAGCTACACCAGCAAGACCTGCCTGGGTCCCAAAGATCGGGGTCCCGGTCAGAGGAAAGACTGTGGACTAAAAAGAATTTGGACCATCTTACCCCTACCTGCCCTGGCTATCAAAAGAACAAGAACAGTACTTATTCCACCTCTTGCCGGCAAAAAAGAAAAGAGATTTGTCTCAATTGATCTGATCAAACAACACTATGTGGCCGATACTGAATAGAAGGTCATATGGGCTCTTGAGTAGCACTGATCTCCTCTCGCTACCATACAGGAAATTCAGACAGAAAGACTATTAATGTTTGAAGATTCTACTCTACAAAGTAATGGAGTTGCCAACAAGGGAATGGAACTCGTACTTGTTGAATTTGAACATCAACAGAATAGAAATGAAACACAGGTCTCAATCTGGCTTAATACCGCCATCTATGTGAACAATGTCTCACAAAGATTCATCTACCAGTTCAGCAAAACCTGCTGAGCTACCAAAGACAGATCAAACAGCATCTGGCTACTTCATCGCTTTTGACACCTTTTCTCTGGATCCAAGTGAACCTGACTCGCCGCCAAATTCTGTTTCTCTAAAAAAATAATATTTAAACTCTACCTTTGACTGAAAAAGACTTGCTTTGTTTCTCCTTGGCTACAGCTCTGGATGGCAATCTTTCTAATTTTCCTAGTCCTTTGGATAGGTGCAGTGATTGTCTTTTTCCTGCTCCTAGAACAATCTGTTGCATTCTCTAAAAATGAATTGTATGATGATACATCTGATTTTTATACCATGTGTTTTCACCAAAATTATGGTCATCATTTCTTGCACAAAGCAAGTATCCCACGTAATGTTTGTACTTACCATCTATGGGAACATTGCCCAACACCACTAAATGGTAGTTCACAAACATTAGCACTGAAGTTTGCTTATTTTTCTATGTTTAATACTTCAGGTCCAACCTCATACAATTAAAAGTTTGCACCTACACCTGTAAAGAAAAACATGCACACTAACACGTAACAGATATTCTCTACTTCCTTTATTTCCCAGCTGTCTTCTGGAGGGACACCATAGACCCAAGATCTGTCTGGGGGACTAAAGGATTGCAAGTTCAGGGAACTGAGGCATTTTTTAAAGTGTGTCTCCTATCACAGGAAATTTTCTTCCTGAACAACACAGTGCAACGGACTTCTTGTCTCGGACTAGCCAAGATAAAGGACTTGAACACATCTCTGATTCCTTCTCTTACACACTTCGAGGGATGGTATAATTATCCACAACAAAGTGAGGATACAATGAATGACATTCAGCATGATGATTCATACCATTCATCAGACCCCAATTGGAAGGGATGGTTGGATTGGCCTATCAAAAAAAATAGGTGCAATCCAAGGGTTTAGTATTCATAGACTCGACCAACGTTATGTACAATGAGAACATTCGAGGGTGGTAATATCCTACAGTGTTGGGAAGTTATGCATTGGGTGGCTGAGCACCTCAACACTGTCCCTAGTGGAACAACACTTGTCCTTACTTTCAGATGACATAGATCTCAGCGATTTTTGGTTAGGTCCCCGGAAACCACATTGTAGGCGCTTCTTAAACGCTATTTACAATGAAGTATGGAAAATCTCTCAACAGGAAGCAATGGAGAGTTTGTGTGAAATTGACTGCGTTAATCTAGAAAAGGCTTTGGCAGTGATCAACAATGGCATGACCACACTAATATCCAGGATTTATTCACAGGGCAACATTGTGTCTTCTACAATAGATATAATAGAACAGGATCTGTCCATTCTTCAACATGGGCAATTTCAGTTGTTATCCATTCTATTATTAAGCTGTAAGCTACATTCATTGGGCTTTGGTCACGTGGCCTGGCGATATATCAACAGTATGTCTCTTTTTTCTGCGTATAATCTAACAGGAAGGCAGACAACAATGACACAAAGAGATGCAAAGTATACAATGTTCCACATTAAGAAATTAGACAAATTACCTTTCACCATGGCTGAGTCACCTTCCACAGAATGGTTAATACATGGCTATATTACATTGCCAGTCACGAGGTGGCCTTAACCTCATCTTGAAAGACTTTTGATAACAGGTTGCAAGGTCTTCAGCTGATATAAAGGCACTAGTCCAAACTAACTTCCTGCTCCATTTTGGGAAAATGGTACATTGTATCTATAACATCTCTCATATGAGTGGGATAGTATACCTATTTATGAACATAGGTTCTGGACTATTGAGCACCTTTCAGATGATCTTCAGAGGTATTCCATCATAGGTACACTCCGCATTGGGTAGCATTTTTGGAGGGCTAACGCTGGTCCTACTATTTGTAGACCCCGCGATTGTTGATTTCCTCCGTGAAATGTATACAGAAACCACAGGTAGGGTAAGATTCAGGGTCAAAGGGGAACTTACTGGAAATTTCAGGGTGGAAAAGGGGGTCAGACAGGGCTGCGTGCTGGTCCCCTTTCTATTCACTGTCTATACTAACGGCCTGGAGGCAGCGATGCTTCGAGGTAGCAAAGATCTACCTACAATAGCTCGTCGGCAAATACCTGCATTGTTATATGCCGACGATGCCGTTATTTTAGCAAGAACCCCAAATGAGCTCCAATGTGCATTAGATAGATACTGTGCTTTTATGGCCACTCTGAATTTAAAACTAAATGTTAAGAAAACTTATACTATGCAGGCCGGGAAGGGGATTGGGAAACACCGAAGGTTGTTTGTAAAAGGCGAACCACTAGACAGAACAACAACCTACCCATACCTGGGAATAGTAATAGATGAGAAGTTCAAGTGGAACCCAGCGGTCAATGCCAGGAAACTTACTTTTCTGAGGGAAACTGTCTCACTAAAAGCATTTTCACAAAGGCTGGGCCAACGTCCAATACAAGAAATGATAAAAATATACAATGCAAAATGCATATCTACGGCAATATATGGGGCGGGACTATGGGGTTTTGTAAACGTGGATGCTATTCAAAAGATTGAAAATTCCTTTTTAAGATACCTACTCGCGGTCCCAAGGAGTACCTCCACATATGCATGCCATACAGAATTGGGACTAGATTATGTAACAGACATTATAAAATTACAGCCAATAATGTTGTGGCGTAGAATATGGGTCACTGACCAATGCCATCTCACGAGATCCATCATTCAAGACACCCTGAGCCTTGACCAATGTAAAAAAATCAAATGGCTAGCCTTTGTCAAAGCAACACTAGAGGACTTGGGCTATAAGAAATATTTCGACTATCCTTCTAGGATAAATGAAATTTCTAAGGCGGACCTAAAAAAGGAATGTCTTGTACACCTGAGACAGCTACGCTTAGTAACAGAGATTCATAAATAATCTGTACAACAAGCCATACTAGTCCAGACTGTCTTTGTATCGGAACCCTATTTGTCTTTTAGTTTAACCCAATACGAAAAAATGTTGCTAACTCGTTTAAGGTTCGACATGTTTCATTTGTTAGTCTCCTTCCCAATTCAAAATGACTGGACGTCAACACGCTCATGTTGTCCGTGTGATTTGGTATCTACACAATCAACTATACATACTATTTTATTTTGTAAATTCTTTGTAGAACCCCGTAGACGTTGGTTACTCCCCATTCTAAAACTTTGGGGACTCCGCCAATGCCGCCCTGCATTCTTGGCACTCCAATATTTAGAAAATGAAAAATATGCCAAAGCAATTGTACGTTTTCTCAAATTTTGTATTCAACACCGTCGCAACCTATGAATTGTCTCGACCATGAGTGACATCAAAAAGGCGTACTAATCTTCAGGTTCCCAGATGAATGAAAAATTCTATGTTACATTCTGCTGTTTTTTAACTGAGCTCTCTTTTTAAACTAATTCTTTTTAAATTGTTTTTAGCATTTTAAAATTGTGATTTTATTATACCACTGATTTTGTAAATTGTATTCCATGAACTTTTATGGTGTTCTTATCAAATGAACTACCGAATAAAGTACTTTTGATTTGATTTGATTTAGTGGGTATTCTGTTTTGAATTTTCTTGCTACGCAATGAACGTCCCACATTCTAAAGAGATGGAAAAAGTACTCTTGTAGCGAGGTGTGACCAGATGGTACACCATCTGGTCACACCTCAGCTTCAGGAGCTAAGCAAGCAATGGTTTCTGTTGTTCAGATCAGTCTGGGTTGACTGTGTCTTGCTTATACTCGGCTGCCTATTCTG
Source organism: Lissotriton helveticus (assembly GCF_964261635.1). NCBI lineage: Eukaryota > Metazoa > Chordata > Amphibia > Caudata > Salamandridae > Lissotriton > Lissotriton helveticus. The sequence goes on along the minus strand of NC_136061.1, from coordinate 1,462,762,373 downwards.
CAGATAGGAATGTGTGTTGGACATCTGTCTAACACTTCCATTTGTTGTGCCCCCGGATTTGGATTTACTGCTGGATCCATTAATGGCCCATGGAGTGCAGTGTCCTCAGCGTATTCCAATTCTAATGTTGCCATTCTTAGAGCCTCTACAGGATGCTTCAGCTTCTGTTTGAATGGACACCAGCTCTGCACCAGGCTTACAGGCATCAAGTGTTTCCTCAGCAGTGGCTGTGGAACTGGAGAAGATCACCTTTGCTCCATTGAACTGATCCAAAAGGTGTTACAGGGACCATCATCTGTGAAGGCAAGCAGCAGTGATGTTGCGTCTCTCACACAGGACACAAACATAAGCCTTTTTTTGAAAGCAACCTAAATTAGAATTCAAAAACATATTTTGATTTTATTTTTCCTCTTTTGCTATCACTAAGCAATATGGCTTTCGGTGTGCTCAGTTGGGTTGGTTTAGCTGTATATTGACTATACAGAGGAATCATAGTGTTTTTGACTTTCGCCTCGTTTTTACATATATCATTTTTTAGGTGTTTTTATACTCATATTTTAGCTATGTTTCAATGCTTTTTCAGTAGGCATATTTTAGTGTTTGTTAGTTCTGTCTTCCATTCGGATGAGGAGTGAGTGTTATGAACCTCAATGTACCCCAATGTAGGTCGAGGTAGTTGCACAACCTTTTACCTACATTTGTCCTACCTTGCTCTACATAACGGTTCAGGCGCCTATATTTACCTAGTTAAGTGCCGAATAAATGTTGTGTGGTTTCCCCCGAAAACTAGCCTCAATTATTATGCATGAGGATTCTTAGTATCACAGCAGGATTATCATCTTGAACATATTAACTCTGTATAAGGGTCACCATTATCATCATCCTTGCCGACATGCCCACAGTACCATGACACATCGAGGTAGAGCCTCTGAGGGTACCTTTTGGTTATATAAGTACCACATCTTTGCTGGGAAAACCAGAGGAGTAAAAGCTTCCATGCTGTCACGATACGCTGAAGTACCTGCACGCACACTCTTCAATACAGAGTGGTTTGACATCACTCGCGGGGTGTTCAATTCAAGACCAAGACTGGGTCCTTCATTCTCTCACATCAGGTAATGGGGTTGGCTCTTCCCTAGGGGGATTCTTGGCTATACACCTACATACATGCTAGGTACACTTAGGTACATCTAGTTAGGGTTTGCATTATAGGAGTATGCATTATTTACCGAACCGGGTCAGCCAGGCACCAAAGAAAACAGACAACCCAAGAAGAATGCAGCAGCTGCACCTCCTAATTTGGCAATAAATTATCATTTTTCTTTTAATGATCATTATTTAGAACTGTGTTTTGTTCGCATAAATGTACTGTTTGTATTGCATATAAGTTACGTGTGTCATAGTAGGCATTCTTTTATTTCCTTTTCCTTCCACAACAGATTTGATGATTTTCGGCAGCTCATTGCCCAGATTAATATTTTGTAGTGTTTATTTTGTCACACCTTTTCCCAAATCCTCGTTCCCATCCATTCATCAAACCTCTAACCCTACAGATTTAGGAGCTCTGTTATGTGCCTCTCCATCTGGCTCTTCCAGGGTGCCATCCACGCCAGACTCAAAAGGATATGGCATTGGAAATTGCGGTGTGAATGATTGGCAGCTGGCATCTGCCAGTGTATTGTGGAAGCGACGTTGAAAGACTGGAGGTGCTAATGCTGGGGCCTGGCTGGAGCCCTGGGCAGCTGCCTATTCTTTATTCTCCTCTTCCTCCAGGGCCACCAGCTGCTGGTACTCTGCCCTAATCACCTCTACCTTCTGCTGCCACATCCTTGCGCAATGGACATGGATGGCCAGGAGTAGCTAGAAAGAAAAAAGACATAATGTAAACAATGCTCAGAACAAAAACATTTTTTAAATTATGTAGTGGGTGGCACAGTAGCAGTACATTGAGGGTTCCCTAGGGCCAATCGATTTAATGTGATTAGAGTCACAGCCTTTACCTGCACCAGCCTTTCATAAAACTAAAGGCAAATAGCAAATGCACTAACTGTATGGAAGGAATTAGGTAAAAAAAATAAACAGAGCAGCACATCCGTTAAAAAAAAACTATTCTTCTTTTTTCTTTTTTCTTTAAGCATTTCCGAGTAAGTAGTAACTAAACAGACACTGTGGAAAAATAAAAATACATTATCTCTCATAAATGAGGAAAGCATTATCCACTATGAAGTATACATATTCTCTCTCTTGTTGTGTTAAATTAATTAATGTAGGTATGCTTCAGTTGGTGCCCTAGTTGTTCCAGTTAGTCATACTTTGCTAGTTTCTGCAGTTTGTTGCTAGGGCAGCTATGATAAACATTTATCTTATTAAAAATGTCCAAATATCCAAAATGTCTTTCAATTTTACCTTGACTACAAGGTAGATGAACAATATGAGTGATACACATCACATATAAAATAAATCAATCATGCGAACATCCTGTCTGCCGTAAGTAGACGGTAGCAAAAGCGATGTACCGCAGTACAGGTAAAGGATTAAAGAACGGGATATAACTTTGCCACGTTCTGACCTGACTATCACATCCACCAAAGGTCAAGCAATTGTCCATTTATCATTGCATTGTTCTTCTAGTTTTCTTAATCTTTACCCTTGGCTTTGATATGCACCATTTAAGCTTTACATTCTCTCATTCAGTCTTTCACTATAGAACACCCTCCATCCGTAAATATCCAATCAATCCATCCATCCAAGAATAGTTCCCAATGAACCTTTCCCCAAAATCCATTAACCACCCATGCATCCTTTCACCCATTCAACCATTCAACTTTCCCTTTACCCACTGTTGTGTACCATTTTAGGACCCTATTGTAATTTTCCTGATTCATGCCGTTATATAGGTATAAATCACTATGTCCTTATATAGGCATAAGAATCATAACCATATTTAGACATAGCTCATGCAGTCCAAATACGGCAGGACTACTTCCACTAGTTCCGAAAATCTACAACGATTTCTTGGAAAACTCGGCTTCAGCAGCTAGGGACTTCCCATTGCTCGAGAACTGACTTGTCCAAGAACTCATGGAGTTTTCAAATTGAGACTCTTTTATGATGTTATTATGACCACCTTTACGTCAAACTCGGCAACTTCAAGGTGTACATATGCCCACACTTGCCTTAGCAAACACACGGTGGTTTGGAGCAGTCCGACTATCTACTTGCCCGACGCATCCTGCTACTGCAAGTGCAGAAGGGAGCCGACCCTCCAGCAGACGCACTGAGAGAGACGCTGTCTTTTCTCCTGCCAAGAAATCCAGCTCCGGTGTTACCAAGCTCCCCTTGCGAGTCCATAGCCTGACCTTCTCCATTCCAAATCAAGGTACGGAGCTGATTAGACCCTATGAGAAATCTTGGACAGATTCTTGGCAAAAGAATACTATATTTATTCTACACCTCACTTTCTCCCTTGTACTAAGCTTAGGTTAGGTACATCGGGGTAGGCGTATTTTAGAAGCACCAGTTGAGTACTTTTTAGCCTTTGTTATTTATGTATGTATTTATTTATGGTTTAGGAACCATACAATGCTCATACAGTATTATATTATTCTACACTTTCTACTGTATGCATTATATTTTAGAACCAGTTTTACGATTATAGCAGTTCACTTCTTATGCTTGAGAAAGAAGACTGTTCAATAAATCCTTTTATTGAAAACGCCCATCTATATATTTTCCTTGCACCTCTGGTGAAACGAAGCATGCACGATTGACTGAGTAAAATATCTATCTTTTGTTTCCACGACTCTGATCTTGGGAAACAAAGTTGTCATGTTTATGCGGTTGTCAGAAACAAATCCCTTCTTGTTTATTCGAGAAAGTTTCTAGTGACCTCTGAGCTAGCTGGCACTCACACTTAAGTCTAATATATTTGATAGAGACCTAGTAGACCTAAGTCCTACGTCACATCCATAGGATATATCATTCCAATGCGCAGAGCCTATTGGGACTATAGGAACTACACTACATGGCGCCCAACATTTGGTAAGGCACTAATTTAACGCTAGATACTAGAGTAACTCAGTCGTGCTTTTCACAGAGACCCCTTTTTCCCGTAAAAACTCCAATAGACGTCTGGAGTGGGTTAAAGGATAAAAATATCCGCCATAAACTGAGTAGGACGAAAAATCCTATGTATTAGTTTTGGTTTTGTTCAACGTTGAAGGATACAGTGTTCCAAAATATTGTGCACCTTATCTTTTTTTCCTTGAAACTTGCTCTACAAACTTCTTAAACAAATGTCAGATGATGACAATCCTGGGGGCAGTGGAACTGCAGTAAATGCAAACCAAACAGGTTTTGACACTACAGGTTTCCGACATGACGATGCGGATGCTATAATCATCCCGGAAAACGTATGGAAAGCCATAGCTATAAAGCTTAAGGAAAATGGCCTATCAGCAAGAGGAGGTGGAGTCATATTTGTCATACAGGCACATGAATATCGGCAGACAGAGGTATTTTAATCAAGGATTATCTTTCCACAAGCAAATCCAACAACACATGTGTTCCACTTCTACAAGATGGAGGAACCTTCAGCGGAATACGCTCCTTTCGAGGACGTTGAAATTCCACTAACTTACCAAGAGCATCAGCTCTGGTTTAAAGGCGCCCCACAACACCAAAATCAAATTACCAGGCTCGGTCCATTAGGTAGACCAGAAGCAACATGGCGGGTACTAGCCAGCTATACACCACATCCTGACATTGAAAGAATGACAGGTCCAGAACTGTTAGCTCAGCTAAAACAATTAATCAAACTCCATAGACAATTGGTACAATATGTCATGCGGACTTTAACAGTCCAAACTGCTATAAGAATTCTACAGCACACCCCTCATCAGGGGAACACAAACAAAATTACACCACAGACTATACAATCAGTCATTGGTAAGTTGCCCGCAAACAAGGAACAAATTCCATTTTGGTTAGCTCCAAAAAATTACGCAAATAGAGGCAGTATTTCCCGATAGTACACCTCATGAGAAACACAGGATTCTAACAATCTGTTTACCAATGAGGATAGCACCACACGTGGAGGACTGTGACCCTTGGGGTACAGTCTTTGCTTCAATCTACACAAAAACACATGGTGTCCCATCTATGGCGGTAATACCAGACGTCCTGAGACAGATTCAAAATGAATACGGACCAGAACCAGCCTTGAATCTTGGTATGAAATTACTGAAAGCTATCTTATTAGCTAACATTAAAGGTGAAGGAGACTTTGTGGCAAACCGTCAAAAATTAAAAGAACTCAATGTTACTGAGCAACCGTATGAACTTGCCAGAATTATTGAAAAATCCAATGAAGAACTAGGAAGAGATAGTTTGGGAGGGAAACCTGTAAAGCCCGAACTAACAGAAAATCCTGAAAAAGGTTTCATCAAAAATAATCTAACTACTCCTAAAAAGAAATGGGAAAATAGTAGACAGTCACTTCCTAAAGAGAAGCGCTCTCAGTCCAGAGGTGGATCTCCTCAAAAGGAGCACTCTGAAAAGAGATATAACCTTAGAAATAGGGATAATTTGAGAAAACCTGATAGATATTAAGATACTGATACATGTTCCTCTCGTGCCTTTCAGACTTCCTCAAAGAAATCAGAAAGAAGAGGACGATCAGAACACAAAGAAGAACGCGTGAAGTCCAAAGACGATCAACACGTTCCAAAAAATAGGAAAACTCAATTCTCCAAAAAGAAGGTAGCAAGTGTTAAAATCAGACATGCCGAGGATCTTGAGGACACAACTCAAGAACGGGGAGTGGGCCCAGACAATGCTGGACAGCGCAGCAGAGGTCACCATAGCTCGCAGGATCCTGAAAGATCACCTGGAGACAGTAGATCTGAATTAATAAATTCAGGTTGAAACTGCCAACACCAGGGTTAGTGTTAGTTATACGAATTAACACTGAGGATAGAGGGGGACATAACTAGGAAAATAAAAGCACTCTTTTGGGAAAAACTATCAAAGGGTTATGACATCCTTCTGGCTGAACAAGACTGGCCACCAGAATTTGTAAGGGAGTGCCCACATGGCAAAGAGATCAATCAATCAATCAATCAATCAATCAATCAAAGCATTTCTAAAGCAAGCTACATACCCGTGAGGGTCTCAAGGTGCTGGGGGGGGGGCTGCTACTGATCGAAGAGCAAGGTCTTGAGAAGTCTTCTGAAGGCCAGCAGGTCCTGGGTCTGTCGTAGGCTGGTGGGGAGAGTGTTCCAGGTCTTGGCGGCGAGGTAGGAGAAGGATCTGCCGCCAGCGGTGGCTTTCCGGATGCGAGGAACTGTGGCGAGGGCGAGGTTGGCTGAGCGGAGGCTTCGGGTGGGGGTGTGGAAGCTGAGTCGGTTGATGAAGTATGCTGGTCTGGTGTTGTGTAGGGCTTTGTGTGCGTGGATGAGGAGCTTGAAGGTGATCCTCTTGTTGACGGGGAACCAGTGCAAGCCACTCAGGTGGGGTGTGATGTGGCTGCGTCGGGGAACGTCGAGGATCAGTCGTGCGAGGCGTTCTGGATTCGTTGTAGTCGTCTCAGGAGCTTGGTTGTTGTTCCTGAGTAGAGGGCGTTCCCATAGTCGAGTCTGCTGGTGATGAGGGCGTGGGTGACGGTTTTTCTCGTGTCGGGGGGATCCATTTGAAGATCCTGCAGAGCATTCAGAGGGTGTTGAAGCAGGACGCGGAGACGGCGTTGACTTGCCTGGTCATGGAAAGGGTGGAGTCGAGGATGACCCCCAGGTTGCGTGCGTTGTCTGTGGGTTCCGGGGCTGCGTCTAGCGATGTGGGCCACCGAGAGTCGTCCCAGGCTGATGGGGAGGGTCCAAGAATGAGGACCTCCGTCTTGTCTGAGTTCAGCTTCAGTCTGTTGTCCTTCATCCAGTCTGCCACGGCCTTCATTCCTCTGTGGAGGTTGGCTCTGGCGGTGTGGGGGTCTTTGGTGAGGGATATGATCAGCTGGGTGTCGTTGGCGTAGGAGATGATGTTGAGGTTGTGTTGTCGTGCGACGTGGGCGAGCGGTGCCATGTAGATATTGAATAGCGTCAGGCTGAGGAAGGATCCCTGTGGGACGCCGCAGATGATCTTGGTGGTTTTTGAGCGGAAGGGTGGGAGGCGGACGCTCTGGGTTCTGCCGGAGAGGAAGGATGTGGTCCAGGCCAGGGCCTTCTCTTGGATTCCGGCATCGTGGAGGCTTGCTGATAGGGTTCGGTGCCAGATCATTATACCAGCCTTCTCTAATCATATTCCGATTCATAAAAAATACATCTATGTCAGAAAATGGGCTGTGGCCCAGTCTCCAGCATTATATAAAAATCATGTGGGATAGGATGAGGAATCGCCTCACCATAAAATCCAGTTAATTAACCTACTGCTCAGAGGCATTACCCAGTAAAGCAGGAAGCTAAAAAACAAGTCAGAGAGATCTTAGATCAACTTGAATACCAGGGGGTGATTGAAACATGCACCTCATCAATGAACAATCCTTTGTTTCCTGTCTCCAAACCAGACAAAACATATCGTCTAGTTTTGGATTACAGACATTTAAACTCTTGTTGCAAAACTTTTGTAGTACAAAATGCATACAGTGCAGCACTGATGAATATCATCGTGCGCAAGAAATATAAAACCACATTAGATATTTCAAATGGTTTCTTCTGTCAAAACATTGCACCTCGATGCAGGTACTTGACCAATTTCTCAATAATGGGGACACAACGTCACTTTTGTCATCTCCCCCAGGGATTCAGGAACAGTCCTGGATTATTTTCAGCCAGAGTAACAGAGTTATTACAAACGTATGATGATGAGGCATTATCTTATGTCGATGACATCTATCTTACAGATGATGATTTGTACATGCACTTGGCCAGGGTGAACACCATAATACTTGGATTTGCCTCTGAAGGGGTATAAATTCAACTTTAAAAAATCAAGAATTGCCCACCTCAACGTCCTATTCTTAGGATTAAGCATGGGCGTAAAATCCATTCCGCTCGCGGATTTTGCGGATTTTCGGCAAATTCGCAATCCGCGAACTCTCGCGAATTTGTCGAAAATCCGTGAATTCGCTCGCGGCGGATTTTTTGCTTGGTGATACAATATTGCGGCGCGCGGCGTGGTGCACGGAGTTCACTTTCCGTCATTAAGCATTTGCCGAGTTGTTTTTCTCGATCATATTTTGCGAGTGCTGCGCCATTTTGGATCTTGCTGCGGGATCCCGCGGGAGTTTGGCGCCCGCGAATACGTAATCGCGGCTTGCCACCTTGCAGAGCACGCCTCGCGAGAGTTCGCAATTGCGAACACGTAGTTGCGGCGGACAGGAACAATCTCGCACTCGCGAAATAGAGATTTTGCAATTCTGCACAAGAAATCCACCAGCAAACAGCATACACCTTCAGAAAATGATGATTTGTATCAGAATCACTCCTCAGATTGACATTTGCATGCACTTTGTTTTTGCAAGGAGTCCATTTTTTTGGGGGGGAGGAAGGAAGTGCCCCACAGTCTCCAACTTCCTGTTCCTGTCCAGCAGGCTCCTCCCAGTGCTTTCTTCATGTGCTGGTCACTTTCATTTGGACCTTGACCTGGAAGGATTACTTTTTGTGGGTGCTGCTGGATATTTGGATTTGAGGCCTTTTTGACTTTCTTTGGATCACTTTTGGATTAGAAATCAACTTTCACAGGTAAGTTTGTTTGGGGCATTACAGTTGCTGCAACTTCAATTTTGAAACTTTTTCAGAACATTAAATAAAATATACTGTGGGCAGCCACAGTATCCAGTAGGACCAGGGTTGGTTATGGGTGCATAATGCAACTGTTTTGTTGAATTTAAACACCATTGAGGCCATGGATGGGCTGGGATTGTGCTGATTTTTGTGGTTTTTGTCGTTTTTTTGGGGCTGCTGGTGGGGCCCTTTGCCCAGGGGTGGTGAGTGTTTCATGGGCCTAGTCTTTCTGTGGGGTGTCTTCTTGAATTTAAACATCATTGAGGCCATGGATGGGCTGGGATTTTGCTGAATTTTGTGTTTTGTGTCGTTTTTTTTGGGGCTGCTGGTGTGGCCTTTTGCCCAGGGGTAGTGGTGCATGGACTGAGTGTGCCTGTGGGGTCTCACTCTCTTTAATGTAAACATCCTGGATGGCATTGGATTGTGGTGATTTTGGGGTGTTTTTAGGTTTTTTTGGGGTGTACTGTTGATGTGGACTGGCCATGTGGGTGGTGGTTGTGGCCATCTTGAGTGCTGGTACAGGCAACATGTGCTTGGGGTGCAATGGGCCATTTTGAAGAGAGGCAGTGTCTGAGGCCTTCACTTATTTTGCCTACTTTTCATCCATTATGCCCAGGGGTAGTGAGTGGTGCATGGGCCTAGTCTTTCGGTGGGGTGTCTTCTTGAATTTAAACACCATTGAGGCCATGGATGGACTGGGATTGTGCTGAATTTTGTGTTTTTTTGTCGTTTTTTGGGGCTGCTGGTGGGGCCCTTTGCTCAGGGGTGGTGAGTGTTGCATTGGCCTAGTCTTTCTGTGGGGTATCTTCTTGAATTTAAACATCATTGAGGCCATGGATTGGCTGGGATTGTGCTGAATTTTGTGTTTTTTGTCGTTTTTTTGGGGGCTGCTGGTGTGGCCTTTTGCCCAGGGGTAGTGGTGCATGGACTGAGTGTGCCTGTGGGGTCTCACTCTCTTTAATGTAAACATCCTGAATGGCATTGGATTGTGGTGATTTTTGGGTGTTTTTCAGGTTTTTTGGGGTGTACTGTTGATGTAGACTGGCCATGTGGGTGGTGGTGGTGGCCATCTTGAGTGCTGGTACAGGCAAAATGTGCTTGGGGTGCAAGGGGCCATTTTGAAGAGAGGCAGTGTCTGAGGCCTGCACTTATTTTGCCTACTTTTCATCCATTATGCCCAGGGGTAGTGAGTGGTGCATGGGCCTAGTTTTTCGGCGGGGTGTCTTCTTGAATTTAAACACCATTGAGGCCATGGATGGGCTGGGATTGTGCTGAATTTTGTGGTTTTTTTGTCGTTTTTTGGGGCTGCTGGTGGGGCCCTTTGCTCAGGGGTGGTGAGTGTTGCATGGGCCTAGTCTTTCTGTGGGGTATCTTCTTGAATTTAAACATCATTGAGGCCATGGATGGGCTGGGATTGTGCTGAATTTTGTGTTTTTTCTCGTTTTTTTGGGGCTGCTGGTGTGGCCTTTTGCCCAGGGGTAGTGGTGCATGGACTGAGTGTGCCTGTGGGGTCTCACTCTCTTTAATGTAAACATCCTGGATGGCATTGCATTGTGGTGATTTTTGGGTATTTTTCGGTTTTTTTGGGGTGTACTGTTGATGTGGACTGGCCATGTGGGTGGTGGTGGTGGCCATCTTGAGTGCTGGTACAGGCAACATGTGCTTGGGGTGCAAGGGGCCATTTTGAAGAGAGGCAGTGTCTGAGGCCTGCACTTATTTTGCCTACTTTTCATCTATTATGCCCAGGGGTAGTGAGTGGTGCATGGGCCTAGTCTTTCGGTGGGGTGTCTTCTTGAATTTAAACACCATTGAGGCCATGGATGGGCTGGGATTGTGCTGAATCTTGTGTTTTTTTGTCGTTTTTTGGGGCTGCTGGTGGGGCCCTTTGCTCAGGGGTGGTGAGTGTTGCATGGGCCTAGTCTTTCTGTGGGGTATCTTCTTGAATTTAAACATCATTGAGGCCATGGATGGGCTGGGATTGTGCTGAATTTTGTGTTTTTTGTCGTTTTTTTGGGGGCTGCTGGTGTGGCCTTTTGCCCAGGGGTAGTGGTGCATGGACTGAGTGTGCCTGTGGGGTCTCACTCTCTTTAATGTAAACATCCTGGATGGCATTGGATTGTGGTGATTTTTGGGTGTTTTTCAGGTTTTTTGGGGTGTACTGTTGATGTAGACTGGCCATGTGGGTGGTGGTGGTGGCCATCTTGAGTGCTGGTACAGGCAAAATGTGCTTGGGGTGCAAGGGGCCATTTTGAAGAGAGGCAGTGTCTGAGGCCTGCACTTATTTTGCCTACTTTTCATCCATTATGCCCAGGGGTAGTGAGTGGTGCATGGGCCTAGTCTTTCGGCGGGGTGTCTTCTTGAATTTAAACACCATTGAGGCCATGGATGGGCTGGGATTGTGCTGAATTTTGTGGTTTTTTTGTCGTTTTTTGGGGCTGCTGGTGGGGCCCTTTGCTCAGGGGTGGTGAGTGTTGCATGGGCCTAGTCTTTCTGTGGGGTATCTTCTTGAATTTAAACATCATTGAGGCCATGGATGGGCTGGGATTGTGCTGAATTTTGTGTTTTTTCTCGTTTTTTTGGGGCTGCTGGTGTGGCCTTTTGCCCAGGGGTAGTGGTGCATGGACTGAGTGTGCCTGTGGGGTCTCACTCTCTTTAATGTAAACATCCTGGATGGCATTGCATTGTGGTGATTTTTGGGTATTTTCCGTTTTTTTTGGGGTGTACTGTTGATGTGGACTGGCCATGTGGGTGGTGGTGGTGGCCATCTTGAGTGCTGGTACAGGCAACATGTGCTTGGGGTGCAAGGGGCCATTTTGAAGAGAGGCAGTGTCTGAGGCCTGCACTTATTTTGCCTACTTTTCATCCATTATGCCCAGGGGTAGTGAGTGGTGCATGGGCCTAGTCTTTCGGTGGGGTGTCTTCTTGAATTTAAACACCATTGAGGCCATGGATGGGCTGGGATTGTGCAGATATTTGTGGTTTTTGTCGTTTTTTTGGGGCTGCTGGTGGGGCCCTTTGCCCAGGGGTGGTGAGTGTTGCATGGGCCTAGTCTTTCTGTGGGGTGTCTTCTTGAATTTAAACATCATTGAGGCCATGGATGGCTTGGGATTGTGCTGAATTTTGTGGTTTTTTGTCGTTTTTTGGGGCTGCTGTTGGGGCCCTTTGCTCAGGGGTGGTGAGTGTTGCATGGGCCTAGTCTTTCTGTGGGGTATCTTCTTGAATTTAAACACCATTGAGGCCATGGATGGGCTGGGATTGTGCAGATATTTGTGGTTTTTGTCGTTTTTTTGGGGGTGCTGGTGGGGCCCTTTGCCCAGGGGTGGTGAGTGTTGCATGGGCCTAGTCTTTCTGTGGGGTGTCTTCTTGAATTTAAACATCATTGAGGCCATGGATGGCTTGGGATTGTGCTGATTTTTGTGTGGTTTTCGATTTTTTGGGGTGTTCATGGGGACTGGCCATGTGGGTGGGGGCCATTTTGAGTGCTGCAACAGGCAGGCCCTGGCCATGTGCTGGGATGCAGGCGGACATTTTGAATGCAGGCAGTGTTCTTAGGTCTGCAACCATTTTGCTTAGCTTTCAACCTTTATGCCCAGGGGTAGTGAGTGTTGCATGGGCCTAGTCTTTCTGTGGGGTGTCTTGAATGTAAACATCATGGATGGCATGGGATTGTGCTGATTTTTCTGTGTTTTTCGATTTTTTGGGGTGTATAACTGAACTGATGTTCCTCTGTCTTCCATCGCTTTTAGGTGCACAAGACTCAAGAGAACCACCAGTGCCAGGAAGAAGTCCTGCAGCGGTGTGTGTGTGTGCAGCATAACGTCACGTGACGTCACGTCTGGACACAGACAACTCTGCAACTCGTGCAACTGCTGCCTGCTGTTCTGACCTGCTCTGAAGAAGATGGCCCCAAAAAAAGTTACCCGTAGCTCCTCTAGCAAGAAAGTTGCCAGTAAGGAGCAGAAGAAGCAAGTTACCAAGGAGACTGGTGTGCCGGCCGCCCCTTTTTTTGGGAGTAAAAAAAAAAGTATGCCTGCAGCAGCAGCGGGATCTGCTGGGGACCAAGCTGGGAGCAGCACCCCCGCTCCATTGGGCTCAGTGCCACCACCACCACCACGCCAACTTAAGTCCAAGCCCTTCACTGCTGCAGAGGCACTTAGTCTAGTTGTTCAATCACCATCGACCAGTGATGTTGGCTCATCGCAAGAAAGTAGCAGCAATGTCCCTCAATCAACACAGGTAGTTGTAACTCATCTGACGAGTGTTGAACAACCACAGCCGCAACAAAAACCACATGTGCAAGTACAAGCCCAAGTACATGTGGAAGGAGAGGCAGCACAAGGAGATGCGCAAGCAGAGGTGCATGGAGGGTCACAAGTGCCCACAATAGTTGTTCCTCCCGAAGTAGGGGCACATCAGGAAATCGACAATCAGGGCGAGGTATCATTTGAGGAAGCCACTCCTCCTGATGATCATTCATTGTCTTCCACACCCCTAGCAAGGAAGAGATCAAGGGTGGTGTCTACATCTTCTTCAAGCACACCTCCTTCTGATGATACGGATCAAAATTGGAAACCAGCACCACTGCCGTCTGAGAGTGCGGCACACCTTGATCTGACAAAGGTAGTTAAGCGTAAAAGGAAGCTCGTCCAAAGTCTCAGAGTTATGGAGTGTGATGAGGCTCAACAAGAAGTGGCGGATACTGCTGCTGATGAAGACTCTGACAACGACGACCCAGTCATCATAAAGGTCACTGCAGCCCCAGCGGGCATGCAGCAAACAGACATTTTGACCCTTGCCCGAAGAGCTGCTGAGCGTGATGATGATGATGATGTTGTCGACGAGGTGGCAGTGGAAACACCACAATCATTTGAGTTAAGTAGTACACCAACTAGTACCGCTTCCATATTTCTTTCTCGCAAGAAGGGACCTCCATCCACCTCGACCTTAATTAGTGGCGGTGAAAGTGCACAACGTACTAAAGTTCGGCAATCCACATCCTCCACTTCATCTGGCATTAGCAGCATGACCACCACCACCAGTATCGCCGCCTCCTCCGGCCCCCACAGACAATTCAAGTCCCCAGTTTGGGACTTCTTTACTGTTTGCCCAAAAAGGGAAAAGTTCGCCATTTGTAGCATTTGTAAGATTGCAGTTAGTCGTGGTAAGTTTGGTACCAACTATGGTACCGGAGGCCAGAGAGGTCATCTTAGGAGACAGCACGCTGTCCAATGGTTTGCGCACCTGAAGGAGATCAAGGAAGCCCGAATTGGAAGTCAAGAAAACGTTGATGTTTCATCTGATGATGACGAGGAGGAAGAAGACGTGTCAAACACTTCACTTACACCCAGTACCCCTGTCAGCAGCACACCCCATGTGAGGCACACTAAGAGTGTTGGAGCGAGTGAGACACCAATGCGAAAAAGTTCACCAGCGAGCAAAATTGGGTCAACGAAGTCATTATCATCCCGTAAATGCTTGGTCCAGGGCAACATTAGAACCATGTTTTGTTCAGACGCGCCATATGAACGCAACCACCCACTGACGCGTCTGTATAACACTAAGCTGGCTAAAATGCTAGCTCTGGACCTTCTCCCTTTTTCTTTTGTAGAAGCGGTAGGTTTTCTAGAATTAGTGGCAGCGCTCTGCCCTAAATGGAAGGTTCCTAGCCGGTTCTATTTTGCCCGAGTTGCGGTTCCAGCACTACATGAATATGTGCTGGAGGTGATTGGGGCAGCTTTGCAGAAGAGTGCTGTTCACACTATACATCTGACAACAGACATGTGGACCGGTGGCGCAGGCGCTGATTACATGTGCATCACTGCACACTGGGTCTCTTTTTCAGGGGTTAAAGCAAAGCTAAACGCAGGTGTTGACCCGGACCAAGTTTTTAAAGCTGCTCGGAAACATGCAACACTAGCCATGTTTGGCTTGGAGAAACGTCACACAGCACGAAACATTTTGGACGAGTTTAACAAAAAGGTCTTTCACTGGCTGTCCCCAAAAAAACGCCAGATTGGTTATGTTTCCACGGATAATGGCGCCAATGTAGTTAAGGCCATGGCGCTGGGTGACTATTTCAGAGTGCCGTGTTTGGCGCACTGTATCAACCTGGTAGTTCAAAAATTCTTGAGTGATAAAGACAGTCCAGCGTGCGAGGTTATGTCCACCTGCCGAAAAATGTGCAACCATTTCAGCCATTCTTTTAAGGCCCGGAAGCATCTGAGCAGCCTGCTACATCAACGTCGAATGCCAGTGAAAGCACTCATCCAGGAGGTGTCAACACGTTGGAACTCAACCTTCTACATGCATGAGTGTCTGTATGAGCAGTATACGGTACTCAATCCCTATTTCTTAAAACAGGGTACAGCTCAGAAGGACCTGAGGATGGATGCGGTGCAATGGGACATAGTTAAAAGCATGACAGAAATGCTTCGTCCTTTTGAGGTCTTCACGCGTGCTGTCAGCAAGGAGGACTGTAATTTGGGAAAAGCTATCCCATTGTTGTGCATGCTGGAGCACCAACTGAAGGCGGTGTCTTCTGAGTTAGAAAAAGATGAAAAAAACAAAGACCCTTTTGTTTTGTCGGAGAAATTATTAGAGCGCCTACGTGGTGATGAAGTCTTAAAATGATCAACTCAGAACAGCATTACATTTGTGCTACTATTCTGGATCCACGCTACAAAAAGGCGCTGGCAGGCCAAGCATTCTTTCCTTTTGCTGATGAAGATGTTAAAAAGTACAAACTTTGGCTAGCCAGGTCAGCCAAGAGGTTTGAAAAAGAACGGCAGGATATTGAAGGAGAAGGCAGTACATCAGCATCAGCATCAGCAGGCCATCCCCAGTCAAAAGAATCCACTTCTGCACCTGTGGCTGTGGCACAAGTGACCTCTCAGCCGTTAAAGACACCGGCAACCGGATCATCTGCACCACACACAAGAGTAACATTGGCTGCTGAAGAGGATTGGCTATCTTGGCTTGGGTATGGTTCTCGAAAAAAGGTCACAGGTACAGCAAAAAGTAAGCAAAGTGGAGGAACCGTTGAGGACCTTGAGTCGATGGTGCAGGACTATCTGAATGACTCAACAGAGGTCTTTCTTAATGGTGAGCCATTGGAGTATTGGCATGGGAAAAAACAATTGTGGCCACAGCTCTCCAACCTGGCTATAAACTACTTGTCTTGCCCACTCGCAAGTGTGTCTTCTGAACGTGTTTTCAGTGCTGCTGGTGGCATTGTAACTCCCAAACGGAGCCGCCTCTCGCCCAAAAATTTGGAGAGGTTAACAATGATAAAGATGAATCAGCACCTCATACCACCAGATTACAAAGTACGAGAAACCACGCCGCATGAAGACGAGGAGGACAGCAACGTAGATGAGGGAATTTGTTCTCTGTTCGGTGACACTGACCGCATCCTGCCTGAATTCGCAGAGTATGATGACGAACTCTTATTCTTATTCCCTGACACCGAGCCCTGAAAATGAGACAATGAATGAATAACTTTCTTTTTCGTCCTTATTCACTTTTATTCCTGTGTGTCTGTCTTTCTTTGTTTTGCACAGTTAATTTAATTCAAACTTTAATCACCTAATGACAAAAACAAGCCCATCAGCAGAACTGTCTTCACTTGTTTGCTTATTGATTTGAAGGTGCCGCAGTGTACATTCCTTAGGTTCACAAGTTCAGAAGAACATGCTCCTCTATCCTCCTCCTCCAGACTCCTATTTCCCTCAAATCAGAGGGCTGGATTACGCCCAATGAAGAAAGACTCAGCACTTGTGGGGGTGTTCTACTTCTTTGCGGGTGAGTTGAGGGCTCTGGGGCCATTGCTGTGAAGCTCTAATAACGGATAAAAGTGGTTTGGACCAAATATGAGGCGGAAATTTCTTGCCGTTTTTGCAGACTTGCTTGCCTTTGAGGTGCTCTTTGGCGGGGTTCCGGGTGTTTGTGGGTGAGTTTTGGGGTCTGGGAGCACTGCTGCGACAGTCTAATCTAGATTGCATTTGCTTTTCAGGAAATCCGTGGTGGAAAACAGGAGTTATGATGATGACCTAGCTGCACAGCGCGTTTGGACCGAAAGCCGAGAGATATTGTAAGTATGAGATTTTGCTTTTTGGCTGTTTGGGGGTGTAGTCGCGTGCTTTTTTGCGGGTGGGTTGGCGGGTCTTGGGGCATTCCTGGGAAGGTCTAATACCGGATAGAAGTGGTTTGGACAAAATCCATGCAGAATTTTTTTTTGCTATTTCTTCTGACATCTTGCTCAATGTAGCGTTTTCGGGGGCCTGTTTTGGGGGCTTCCTGGTGTTTGTGGGTGGGTTTCGGGGTCTCTGTCGGAGCACTGCTACGACATTCTAATCTAGATTGCATTTGCTTTTCAGGAAATCCGTGGTGGAAAACAGGAGTTATGATGATGACCTAGCTGCACAGCGCGTTTGGACCGAAGGCCGAGAGATATTGTAAGTATGAGATTTTGATTTTTGGCTGTTTGGGGGTGTAGTCGCATGCTTTTTTGCCGGTGGGTTGGCAGGTCTTGGGGCATTCCTGGGAAGGTCTAGTACCGGATAGAAGTGGTTTGGACAAAATCCATGCAGAATTTTTTTTTGCTATTTCTTCTGACATCTTGCTCAATGTAGCGTTTTCGGGGGCCTGTTTGGGGGGCTTCCTGGTGTTTGTGGGTGGGTTTCGGGGTCTCTGTCGGAGCACTGCTGTGACAGTCTAATCTAGATTGCATTTGCTTTTCAGGAAATCCGTGGTGGAAAACAGGAGTTATGATGATGACCTAGCTGCACAGCGCGTTTGGACCGAAGGCCGAGAGATATTGTAAGTATGAGATTTTGCTTTTTGGCTGTTTGGGGGTGTAGTCGCGTGCTTTTTTGCGGGTGGGTTGGCGGGTCTTTGGGCATTCCTGGGAAGGTCTAATACCGGATAGAAGTGGTTTGGACAAAATCCATAAGGAAAAGCCTTTTGGCACTTTTTGTAACTTAGGGTTCGTTAGGGTTAGCCCTAGCAGCAGGATTGCATGTGTTTCGGGGTGTTGTAGATTTTTGCAAATGAGTTCTGGGGTCTTAGAGCACTCTTGGAGCGATGATGGCTATGGATACTTTTGCTTGCTTGCAAGTGGTTTGAATACAATCCACGGTGGGTAAGGGGGTATTTGGGCCTACTTTTACTTTCAAAGTACGTTTTGTCACCAGTTTTCTGCTAGGCCTCGTTTTTTGGGATCTGGTTGGGGGTCTTCTAAATTTTTGCGACTGGCTTTAGTAAGGGTCTGGGTGGGAGCACTGCTGGGAAGGTCTAATTTTGTTCTAAAACACAGTTTACAGTACACCTAGCTTGAGGGGAAAGATCCGCTAAATTAATTTGGCCATACTTATTTATCCTTCAAAAGGTGACTCAGACAGAGTACGCACTTTCAAAAATATTGTACTGTCTATTAGGAAAATCAAAGTGTGACTTTTTGCACCACACAGCGTACATACCTTATATTTATTTATCAGTGGTATTGTAATAGCACTTACTGTTTTCCGTTCAATAATTACAGGCCGGGTTTCAGTCTGTGCAATGGGGAAAAAAGATGGAGTCAGGCTTCACATTAACGAGCCGCAATTCAACATCCGCCAGCCAGGCAGTGGACAGGGTGTCTTCTGTCAATGGTCACCAACATTGATGGACGAAGCGTCAGCTGGAATGGAGGAGTGCCGCTAATAAGAGGAATTGTTTGCTGCATGCAACTTACTTACCAAATTCAACAGGACAACTCCAACAACATACACATACAGTATCCATTATTTCTTCTATGAGTGTGACTGCATTTCTTGGATCTCTCTCTGCTTCTAAATTGATCCCTACAGCCATTCTATAGGTTTTACTTCGGCTAATTTTTAAACCTAATTTAATGTAAGAAGTGTTTCTCTGAGTGCAGAGATAGGCTAGTGAAAACGCTGCAGCCCTGTACTGTCGCATTCTAGTACAACTTACTTTTCAGTAACAATGCATGCAGTAGGGCATGCACTTCCTTTATGTCACTTAAAAGATTTGTGGTTAGCTTTAGTTTGTACCCAAAGATTTCTTTATCTTCAATTATTGTTTGTCCATGCTGTGCTTTTTTTTTCTTCTCTCAACAAAACCTACCCAAAAAGAAACCCCCATTCCCATCCATTTTCCAAACCCTAACCCTTTTCCCCCGGGCTGTGTGGTTTTGCTTGATGTGTGACTAAATGACATCAATAATTCCACACACTTGCTGGGGAGGATAAGGTCATAGCAACAGGCTGGTGAAGGAATCCGAGGATATATTCTAGACTTACTCAGCTTCAGTACTATTTCTTGTAGTATTAGGAGCCAATGTCAAATAAATTCAACGCAAGTACTAGTTATACTTGCAATACTTTACCATTTGTTAGGCTACATTGTGGCACTGTTCTAGTGTACTGTCACCTGCTATATTCTCTATCGTACCGTAACCGTTGTAATGCTACAGTAAGGACAAACCAGGTTTCGTTTTCTTTTTTTCCATATGCATGCAACTGCCACTGTGTCACACCACTAGTACCACCACAATGAGGACATTTCATCCGCCCAGGATTGCCAACCTTAATCGCCATTTCCCGTGGAGCCAGCCCTGGGCCTAGCCCTACTTTCAAACACAAATTACAGGTAAGATAAGCGTTTGGTGGGAGGTAGTATAATGGAGTATTAGGACTAGACGAGAGATTGACGGTAGTACTAGTAAAGTCCTAGGACTCTTCAGGAAAACAAACTTACTGTTAAACCCCCACCCACCAGACTCAAAAGCAGTAAAAAACAGGTATGGTCAGATAAAAATTAAAAAAGTATATTTATGTAGCCCTAACAAAATAATCTCCCTCAAGACCCTCCCTAACCCCAACGATTGTCTTTCAAAAGTCCCAAAAAGAACCCAACTCCCAAATCCCACCCCCCAAAAGTCTCTAAAAAAAGGGCAAGGGACACTACACTACTGGAGGGTGCTGTTGAATTTAGCGGCCAGGGCATCATACTCCTTGCGGAGGGTGGCATGGTCGAAGCGGAGGCCCTCCACCAAGTTCTTGTAGCTATGGACCTCCTGCTCCAGGTAGGACACTCTGAGGGATAAGCGGCGTTGGCGTGCCTTGCAACTCCTGTGGGGGGCAGCTGATGTCTTTGCTGCTCGGCAGTGGCGGTTGGATTTGGTAGCCCGGCTCCGTACCGCTGGAGCACTGCGCTGGCTGGCAGCCCGTGGGGGCACGGAGGAGGATGCAGCTGTCCCAGTGGAGGATGTTGTGGTTCCACCGGTTGGCTGCGTGTCCTCCTCCTCCAGGGCCACCAGCCGCCGATATTCGGCGACAGTGGCATCCAGCCTCCGTTGCCGGGCCATTCGAGCCTGCTCCCTCCGTGATGTCGATTTGGAAGGAGCAACTATATGAAGAAAGAAAGACATAGTCTGTAACCAATGCTCCTTAACATTAATAACACAAAGTGATTGAGCCGAAAGTTGTGTCACAGTACAAGTAGCAAATTGAAAGCACTGTACATAACTATTGAGGACAGTATCTATCTAACCTCCCACTTCTGCATCCTTGCTCTAACAGTGGGAGTTTAATGAACAAATTCTACGACCACTATGGACTTCCATTACAGTCGACTATGACAGTACACCAGTCTTCTTCTTCTTCTTCTCTCTTGTTTAGGAAAATTGGTACGTTATCTTATGCAAGCCGGCAGAATGCCAGCGCAGTGAACTTGCACCCGAGAAAAACAGACGCACACCATGATGAGTGAGACAGACTTGCGTTACTGTACCGGTCCAGTACATGCAGGTGGTGAAGCTATTACTTTTCTATTACGGGTGGCACTGAGAATACTCTGTTACAAGGGCTACTGCTTAATTAATTTAGCTTTCACCCTACAGTGCAAATGAGTACTAGAAAAGGAAAATGAAGAAGCTAAATAATTTGATTATCTATCACTTCACATGGGATGTATTTGATGACATATGGGATGACTTTAGGTGCTTTGCTTATTATTGAGTGAACAGTGATACACCCACACATGAATGACGTACTACTACGAAACTAAAGTTATTAAGAGAGGTACGGAGTGTCCACCGTAATAACCGGATATATGCTGTGCTTGCAGTTGCAATACAAACTACTGCTACTATTCATGGTAGTATTTGGACAAATTTACAACTTCTTTTCCTTGCCTTCCCTACACTGGAACGGACGTGCGGGTGCGGTGTTACATGCTCTTCAAGGTAACGCTTAGTTCATCCAGTGCAGTGACCATCTACTCTCTCTAGATACACATATGCTATCTAAGAGTCAGATAATACCATGCTCCAGGCATCCATCCATTCAAAGTATATGCACACATACAGTTTCTGTTTCACCCACCCAGGCTGTTCTCCTTCCACCCATCCTTGCTTCATCATTGACCCAGCCATGCACCATACCATATTCTTTCCTTCCCAGCCACCTCGGGGACCAAGCAAACACATATCATTCTTCTTTGCCAGCCATCATAAAATTTCTCGTCCTTCCACACTTACTTACACCCTTCTTTCGCTTTTTCGTTCATCCCATCCATCAAGTTCATCTAAGATCTTATTGGGATTCTTCTCACCAAAAACTTTACAGCTAAGTCGAAGTACATTTAGAGGAGGCTACTACCTGGTTGATTTATAATACACCCGTGCAGAAAGCACACTATGCAGTCTTCAATCTCAATAAGTAAGGAATATATAGCTTACCTCTTCCCGCCACCACCGTGTGAACCCTCACAGGAACGTCCGGCACTTGCACCGCCTCCTCCCCAGAGTCCTCCTCCAACACCACCACCTCCGCGCTGGCCCCGCCACCAGATGTTCCACCTACAAAGTACATTTAAGAATGTTAGAATACACCACTCACTACTATATAATATTTGGTCTAGGAGGAATAAAGAAATGTTAAAAAAACGAAATACAATTAAATAATTTGTAACTGTCTACTCTAAAGTAAAAATGTCCCTTTTTCCAGGGAAGGCTGTTGTCTTGCTGCACTTTTTGGCACAACTGATGAATGCTTGCTTTTTATTTTTAACACACACCACTTTTTCTCCTCACAGAAGCTTGACTTCTAAGAACACGATCAGGGTCAAGCTCAAGTTCAAACCAGGTGAGAGCTCAGCTCGACCACAAGAAATGTGTCCAATTAATCCTTAGCACTAAGCACTTTCCATTTTCAGTTAAACGTTTACTTTTATGACAAAGTTGATTTTAATAAATGTGTTTACTTTTAATAAAGCTTTTAAACTTAAATAGACTCTGTGGTTTTTGGTCCTCCAGACTAGAGTGGATGAGCTAAAGGTTTTGGAATTTTTGCAAGCATGAGTGCCTCTGACACTTCTTGACTCTGACTCCGTACTCTTGTCCTGCGTTGGATAATCTAATCATCATTGGGGATCAATCATCGGTGACTTTGGGAGCTAAATGACTCTGCCACACTATCTAGTCAGTAAGGAGATTGGAGGTTCTTCAAAGTCTGATATCACTGAGGTATGTGGAAAGAAAGTCTACCTATGCCTATTATAATTGATAAACAATGCACTATTTAGTGTTCATAGTTCGGTTTGTGCAGATTTGTCCCTGCAATAGTAGTAGAATGGATTGTCCTCCTATCCCAACCAAAAGTAAAGTAGTGTCTTATTCTTTCTTGGTGGTCATTCACGTTTTTATTGTTGGCAATTGTCAAAGCATAAACATTTAGAAGACTTGAAAAGACATTATGGACAATCCCAGAGGACTGCACTCAGTGCATAGAGCTATTGCTGACTAGAATGGGAGTCCAATGGAATTGCCAAATGTGCAATCTTAGTTAGCTACACAGACAGACTAATAAGAATAATCTAGTAATACCACAGGGAGTCATAGTCGAGGCAGGATAAGAATTTAGATCCAGTCTACAAGAAGATCAAAGACGATTTAGAAAAAATCGAATGAGGAACGCTAGGAAAAAATAGGTACTCTATATTGCAATTAAAACTTACTGGGGCCAGCAAAGGAGACCTCGCCTGCCCGATCCTGGCCTGCATCCTCCTGAACAGCACCCTCCTCTTCCTTTGTCCTCTTGCCTTTGGGGGGAGCTGATGTACAACATGAAAGAAAGAAAGACCAGAAAACATGGATGATATTTGTCAACCAAATCAAAAATTTCAAAAGAACAATAACAAAATATTTTGGCGAAATAGCAAATAGATAGACAACTATTCCACGGGATATATTGACCAATCTCATGTGGTATACTACGTTATTCGTATTGCCTGATTTGCGGACCGTTGACTTTGAAAGTTCCTATGTAACTCACTAAACAGACTACTAAAAAGGTTTGCCTAGGCCTGGCAGGCAGCAGTCCGCAGCACGCGAAGTGACAGACAAAGTCCATCATGCTTGCAGATCAGTGAATACTCAAACTATCAATCCACCGACCACCACCACTATTTCTTCTTATAGCCATGTGTCTAAAGGAAGTACTGGACTTCAGTCTGTTGGGGCTGATTTTGAAGTCCCTTGCGGCTCATTTTCCTCCATTGTTGCGTGACTTTTGTGACGCAGCGGCAGAACAAAAGAGGCGCCATGGTGCGGCGTATATAAAAAAAAAATGACGCATATGGGAGATGCATCACGTTGTAAAGCCCTACGCCATCAGGGGGCGTTCCGGCGCAAGGGAGGGCGTTCCTGTGCAGGAACGAATCCTAAAAGTGGCTGAGGGAAATCTACAAGATGTCAATCAGTCACTTTTAGGACAATGATGCGTGACTCAAACCCTGCGCCTGCTTGAAGCCGACATACGGCTTGGTGCAGCATTGGGGAGATAGGGCACCCCAGAGCATTGCTGGAGCTGCGCCATCGTTGGCACGCAACTCCAGCAATGCGCCGCCTTTACGGCACAGATGCGTAAGGCTTCTGTGACGTTTTGGGCCCATGGGTGGTGGTGGTGGCAAGGCACACAATTACTGCCGCATCCCTGCTACTTTGCAGCGATGCGCCGGTAATTGAAAATATGACCCTTAGTGTCTAGCATTATGCAGTTCTTTACACTACACTCATACATAATTTCTCAGGCCAATGAAATGAACACAAAATACAAAACAAATAAGCATAGTAGCAAGGCTACTGAGAAGGAGAGCAGTGCACCTGAAATGCATAGAAGATTTTGAAATATAATTTACCTACAATGTAATCGGCAGCATTATTGCTCTTGGTAAAGAACAAAGATTTGCAAATAACAGAGCCGGATAAAACAGAGTAGTGATGAAATAGCTAGAAATAGCTACTACTACTCACCAAGCCCGGGGACCTCTACGCCGAGCACGTCCAGCAAGTCGCGTTCCCGGTCCATGACATCCGTCCAGCGGTGGGTGGCCTGGTTATAGGTGCGCCGGACCCCAGAGAGTTTAAACATGGCCCGGCACACCTTCTCCCACCGCTTCCGGCGCTCCTGGATGCCGTAGCCGGTTGCGATCTTGCCGCCTCCCAGGATGGTCTTGGGGAGGCGGCGCTGGACGTGGAATATTAGTGCGGCCACCTCCTCCGCACTAAAAATCTCCCGGGCTGTCACTTTCTCCCCCCTCAAACGCCCGCACGGGGTGCGGGACCCTTCCCCTTCTCAGGGTGCTTCCCGGCTCCCTTTACCATGGTCTGGGCAGAAATGAAGTTAAATATTAAAGAATAAATAGAATAGGGAAGAAGAAAAGAAAAGAGTTTAAAAAAGTAGTTTAAAATTAACAAAAAGTAGCAGAAAACACAAAAATATAGAGCTAGAAAAATAGAGGGATAGATAATAAGTAAAATAGATCAAAAAAACTTCAAACAAGCAAAGGATGGCAGAGATTCAGAGAGGATACAGAAAGCATGCCCAGAACCATAGCAATGAATGAGAAACAAGATGGCCGCGCCCATTCACGACCGCGTGGGTAAGTTCGCGCGAGATTTTCCTCACGATCACGCGCGAAATTGTACTAGCGAGCCGCACACTTTGCGAGATTACACATAGCAGCCGGAAACGGAATTACGTCACGCAAACAAGATGGCCGCGCCCGTGTACGACCGCTAGGGTAACTTGGCAAACGTATCGCTACAAGCGCCTTGCGAACACGGAAAAAAACACGCAAACATACACGCCGCGAAAAAAAAAGTGTATTCGCACGAATTCGCGGCTTCCGAAATCGATCTCGCACGGATTCGCGCCCCGCAAATCGCGCGAAATTGCAGAAAAACGATTTTAGCAAAACTGAAAGCAATCAGCAGGTGCAAAAGTTCAAACTTAACATTAGTAACCATTCACTCTAGTGCTTCCTGAGGGGCCCCTCCAGAGTTCAGTTGCCTATTTGCAACTATTCTATGACCCTGCTATGACCCAAACAGCAGGCTCATAGAATAGCTACAAGTAGACCATAAAGGTCCTGTGAAAAAAAATTGCACTGCGACAGAAAGCAAATTACAGATAAGGAAGGAAGCAGGTGCCAGCCAGACTGGAAGTTTCAAAATCACTGACACATTAATCAACCCCAAATTAATTCATGGCAGTTGAAGCAGAGCAGGTGTGCTTGCTTTTTTTCACCCCCATAATCTACAGTGATAAACAAACCTAATGGGTGGCAGTGAGGATGTACCAGAGGGTGGCATGGGTGTACCAGAGGGTGGCAGTGGTGAAACAGAGGGTGCTGTGAACCTGTGATGATAAACCAGACGTAGAAACAACATAGTCACGGCCGTTGCGAGCCGAAAAGTAAGTTCGCAATTGCGAAATGGTCAACAAATCCTCGCGAACGCTCGCCAACACAAAAAACATAAAAATCCGCTAATCCGCGAGAGTTCGCGGATTTTGCGGATTGCGAATCCGTAAATACGCAAATTCGCGTACGCGAGATCCGCTAGATCCGCCCATGCTTACTTAGGATATGAACTTTGAAGTGAAGACAAAAGCCTGGCAGTAAACTTTTTAGGAAAATGTGCGCTGTTCCACCCTCCAAAAACGCTGAAAAACTCATAGTCAATTCTAGGATTCCTAAATTTCGGAAGAACATACATTCTAAATTACGCAGAAAGGGTTAAACCTCTCTACGAATTAATCAAACCTGATTTCAAACCTTCTAATTGGAATCAAAAACACACAAAAATTTTGCGTTCAGTACAAACAGACATGTTGGCAATAAAACATTTACAAACACGCAACCTTGTCATACGAATCATCCCAGGGAGATGCAGAATGACATACTTAACCTTTAATGAAGGTGAAAAGGTACCAATAGCTTACAAGTCACACTTGTACACCTAAGCTGAAATAAAATTCACTTCAACAGAAAAAATTCTGACAGCGGTTCAAACTGCAGTGGCTAGAGAAAGAGCACTCGCGCAGGGTAAACGCATAAAAACCGTTACTCCTGTACCTGCCTTACAGGCAGTGACAAAGGCAAGCATTCCGAATGCAAAAGCTTTACATCCAAGATGGATTCAATGGGTTAATTCTCTTGCTGCAACAGACGTTGAATACATTTTTGATCCTTTCTTGAAGACACAAGAATGTCTCCAATGCGAACAAGAATGTCCTCTGCCCACTGAAATTCTGCCTCTAGAACATTACGGCTGTATAATATATGCAGACGGATCGGCACAGCCCGCAATTAGGGGAAAACAAGCTTATAGTGCAGCGAGCGCGATTGTTAAAGGTCGCAGGCACGATGGTAAATTCAGACCCATGGTTACAAAAACTCAATCTTTTGGAGACTGTAAAGCTTAGCGAGCTGAACTCCAAGCTTTCAAGATGGCGCTTTAAAATACCGATAGCGAATTCCCCACACTCATAGTGTGCGATTCGTATTACTGCGTCCAGTCTTACAATGAATATCTGCAGAACTGGTAATTTTTTTATATATATCTATCCGCAGGATTTGTAGTGAGGAACAGGACATGATTGATAAACAGATGGAATGTAAACAGCGGTTTCTAGAGAGAGGTTATACTAGCTCTTCTATTGAAATGGCTATTGTCAAATCCAGAAAACCTTGATGGAAGGACATTTTAGAGGGCAGAAGTAAACAAAAAAAACTCACATAACTAATCAGGGGATAAGTAATGGACATACTAAGCCTACAACACTAATTCTCACTTATTCCAGACAGGAAAAACAGTTGCGAGCCATTATAAGAAAAAAATGGCCAATTGTACATGATGACCCAGTTATTGAGGCTCTGCTCCCTAAATATCCCTAAATATCCATCAATAACATATAAAAGAGCAGCGTCTATGGCCAATGTTTTAGTTAAAAAGTATCCGGAAGAATAAGATAAAGCGGGATGGCTGTTAGCAAGAAAGTGTTTCTTTAAATGCTCCAGCTGTAAGGCATGTCATTATGGCAGAACTACATATCAGTCTGCTTTTAGTGACAGGGCTCTGGACATAAAACAGCACTTGACATGTCGAGCTGATTATGCTGTTTATGTCTTACAGTGCAGCTGAAATTTGTTATATATAGGCAGCACCAAATTTTCTGTCCACGAGCACATTTTCAGCACATTAGGGCTATTAACAACAGTGAACCTAGTTATCCCGTGGGGAGACAATGTAAGACCCATCATGACAATAGTTTGAAACATTTGCAGTACTTTGTCATTGATGCAGTTCCGCCCCAGAAAAGAGGTGGGAATCTGGAATTAAAATAAAGGCGCATATGCAATTAAGAAAATTAGCACTTACTTGGGTCCACTCTCATTTGTTCGACAAAAGGAGCAGAAGAGCAAGGATTCTTCATATATATATATATATATATATATATATTAACTATAACTCGCGCGCCCGCAATGCACTGCTGATGACATCACATATTACATCACTCATGACATGGTCAGTGACATCACTCATGACATCACTGATGACATCCATGTGAATGGGTGTTTTTCTGAAAATTAAATATGTTTTATATATGCATATCTCAAGGTTCATGGCAGAAGAAATGGGTATATAAGTGTCTAAATGACTGATTTTTTGTGAACAATTGATTATATAACTGACTGATTAAGTGTACTTTAGAGAATACATGGGTTAGTGAGTAATGTTTAAATATATACATTTCTGTTTCAGTCTCTCACTTTGTGTATAAGTGGCTACATGTGTTGGTGAGTAGCTACATGAGTGATACATGAGTGTCTGTATAGGTTAATTTTTGATTGAGTATCAGTAGGAGTGTCTGAGTATCTGTATGCTTCATTAGGAGGTCTTACATACTGCATAGATGCATGAATGAATGACTTACTGCTTGTATGTGTTTAAGGCACCATGTGTGTAGGACTGTATGGGTGGTTAAGTGTGTGTGGTGAGTAGCTACATGAGTGTCTATATAGGTTAATATTAGTTTTTTTGACTGTATGGGTGGATGAGTGAGTATAATGGTGTGTTAGTGAATGAATAACTATCTCAATAGTGTATTTATGAATAAGTACATATTTTTCAAACTAGTACATATGAGTTATGGGTGAGTAACTCTATGGATGAGTATCGGTGTGTAACGGGATGACCAGGATGTATCAGTGTATGAGTACATATGATGAGTGAGTACATGTATGAGTGACTGTATAGGGCTGTTGATGAATGATTGGATGTGTGTATAGATGTTGGAATTAGTAAATAGGTGTGTTGTAAGTGGCATTGGTATATCTATTGTATTGAAAATGTTAGTTTCTATTTTTTAATGTGTGTATCAAAGGTAACATTAAGCTGAGAGGAGGTCTGCCACTCTGTCACAAGGATGATGTCATCAGGGATGTCATCAGTGATGTCATTTGAGATGTCATCAGTGATGTCATGAGTGATGTCACTTACCATGTCATGAGTGGGCGCGCGAGTTATAGTTAGCTGGATTAACTATAAAGGGGGAATTTCAATGGATTTGTATGAGTGAAATGTCTAGCTAACTATAAAATGTGTGAAACCTATGTTTTTTTCATTGAATTTGCAAGGTTTTTTAAATGCTAATTCCTAACTATAACGTGTGTGAAACCTGTTTTTTTCAGTGAATTTGCAAGGTTTTTTAAATGCTAATTTCTAACTATAACGTGTGTGAAACCTATGTTTTTTTCAGTAAATTTCAAAGGTTTTGTAAAAGATAATTTTTAAATTTACTAATTATTAAAAAAAATTATTTTGATGCAAATTTTTGTTTTGTTTAATAAATACTATGTACATATTATTTTTTCCTTCTTTATATTTCACATTTTATAGTTAAATAATTATAAAACAAAGTACAAAATTTGTATTTTTTTTTTAAATATGATTACAAGGCCCGCGCACCGTGAGTGCTCCGCAAGCACACCGTTAACTTTCTGTGCGCTTACCCCCGAAAGTTTTTTTATTCCAAAAACGTAATATCTACGATTTAATGTACATTTTAAAGGTAGACAATATCTGCTATAATGAAGAAAATGGGTTTTTTAAACTTTTAAGAACAGTATATTATTTTTTAAAGTAATTACAAATCTTGCGAGGGTACGTCGCACGTGCACGCATCGTGAGAGCTCCGTCCGCGCACCGTAAATGCTTCGAGCACTTACCCCCGAAAGTTTTATAAACTTAAAAACGTTTTATTGTACAATGTAAAGGTACACATTATGTGGGATAATAAAGAAAATGTTTATTTAAAACTTTTAAAGACAGTATATTACTTTATTAAAGCAATTACGAATCTCGCGAGGGTGCGTCCCACGTAAGCGCATCGTAAGATGACGTAAGCGCTCCGTAAATAAAACGTAAACGCATCGCGAGATTACGTAAGCGCTCCCTAAACGCTCCGTGAGCGCACCTTAAGATGACGTCCAACCATGTGACCTTAAAACAAGACATTTGATTGGTTTATAATACTTCCTACTCCAATTGTAGAAAGACCCCTCCCATGTTCATCATTCTTCTTTGGCTTTCAGAGAAGCAACATCTTTTTTCTACAGCTCCTGGCTTGAGAAAATTCTTTGCAAATGGCTCAACGTGAAGAGTCTGAACATTCTTCTTCAGAAGAATTTGTTGAAGAGGACCCCCGCCCAACCAAGAAAAAGGAGTCCATAGTGTGGAAGTTTTTTACCTTCCCAGAAGGTTTAAAGAAAGTGAATGCACCGCATGTCACATGCAAAATCTGTGACACGGTATTGTCTAGAGGCAATCCAAACAAAAAGTACTCTTTTGGTACTTATAGCATGGAATGCCATGTCAAAAACATGCACCCCAACAATTGGGCTAGAGCTGTGGTGCGAAGATCACAGGAAAACAAGGACTCTGCTCCAAGCACATCAAGGGCAGCACCAACACCACCAATACCAACAAACAGGATTCCAAATATACAGCCTGAATTTAAGAATTTAGTGGTTCGTTGCATGCATTGCAACCAACTAATTTCTTATGGTCAAGAGACCATAGAAGTCATTCTGGAAAAGAACAGGAGGCACAACTGCTCCAAATATTTTTTTTCTTTTTTTATAATTCCTTGTTCTTGTTGAACAATTGTTTAAAAAGTTCATTTTTTCTTCGTTTTTCAAGCAATCAAAAACCAAACCAAAAAACAGTTATTTTTAGAACTACCTCTACTGGTCAAAAAAAGAACTCAATTTCTATGTTTGTATGTAAAAGTTTGTCATAGTGAATGTCTAGTGCAAAACTATAAGGATGTGGTACAGCATGAATCTATAGGGTGTTTACCTATAGTATACTGTAGTACTTCCAAAGCACTGAAATGTAACATATGTATATAAATATGTTACAACTCTATGCTTCAGTTTGCACTATTAGTGAAAGTGCGTGGATGAATTTATATGTATTAAGGGCAGTTTTATAATCTTCTTGTGTGTCTTTTACACAACTGTTGCATCACATTTGTGATGCAGCAGTGGTACAAAAGATGCACCATAAAGTATGGTTTTTACAATCTGATGTACTTGCAAGGTGCATCATATTGTAAAACAATGCACCAAAAGAAGGATTTCCTGCATACATGGGGAATGTTCAGATGCAGGAACGCCTTCTAAAAGTGAATAAGTACAATTTATAATATTTAATTCAGTCACTTTTACCCTTATACTACTTAAAAATCCTGCACCTGTTTGCAAAAGAAAGCAAAGGGGAGTAAGTGAAAGTCAGTGCAAAAGGGAAGGGGTGTGAGAAACAGACAGGAGGAAGTGGAGTGGGGGAAGTGGAGTGCGAATGAGTGAAGGCTTAGTGACAGTTAAGAAATGGATAAGAGGGTGAGGGAAGGGGTATAAGGGCGTAAAAAATTAAGAGAGAGGGAAAGTGAGTGAGGGAGAGAGGAGGAGTGGTAGAAAGAGAAAGGAAAGAAGAAGAAGTGTAAGGAAGAGACAGGGAGTGACAGGGAGAGCAAAGGCCTGAGAAAGAGTGAGGCTGTTATTCAGTCACAATAAGAGAGTGATGATAAACTTTTTTTTGTTTCTCAAACTTACCTTATAAATAATGAAAACTTAGACAGTGATGAGAAAGTAGTTTTTTATTTGTTATACTTACCTTCTAAGAAATAAAAAAAAATGTTTCTATTATAAATATAATATCTGTGAAAGACAAGAAAAAACGTAAATTATAATATATACAATATATATTTCACAATATAAGAGAGAAGGAAGGAGATTAAGAGTCAGGAAAGGGGACTGAGGGATATAGTAGGAGTGAAGGAAACAGAAAGGGAAAGAGAGAAAGAATGAAGGACAGAGAGTGAGAGAGAGAGAGAGAAAGAGAGGGAGAGCGCCAAACTTTGCCGCCATCTGTGTGCAGGAGGAGCTTACATTTACATCAGGGCTCCCACAGCGTGGGACACACGCAGGCAAAACCTGGGCCAAGGGCAGGCCCATCTGTGCCTCTCTTAGCTAGAAAGAGCCTGGGCTGGCCCCCCCTCTTAGTTCTGGTGGACGTACCCAGACTTTCGTTGCAGCTTTTTAAAAAGGTACTGTTGTCAACAATATTTTTGACAGCTAAGGACTCTGGGACAACCATTGTACTATGGATATTTTTTTTACTATTTCTACCTTTGTGATTTCCTGAGTACTGGGTAAAGAGTGAATTCTGGGTTTTCTCGTTGAAGCACATATAACTCAGCACTTGTTGCATCAAGATTGATCCAAGGTTATGCAAAAGAGAAAGGTTCAAGATGAGAGTGGGGAAACAACTAAAGGAGGGCCAAAGCAAAACATCAAGAAAAAAGTTAAAAAGGCACATAAGGCTATCACTAACAATTGTGTCATTGACCAAAGGTAGATTTGTGAAGAAAGAGACACACAAGGAGAGAGAGAAAGAGCGGGAAATTGAGGGACTGTGAGGGAATGAGGCAGTTATAGTGACTGAGACACAGGAAGAGACTTACACACAGAAGTAAAAAAGGGGAGTAAGGGAGGGTATAAAGGAAGGGGAGTGAGCAAAAGGAAGTAAGGGACTGAGAGAAAGGGAGTGAATGAAGTTGAATGAGGGATGATGTTATTAAAAGAGAGCAAGAGGTGAATGAGAAGACACTAAGCAATACACTTACACAAGGGTAGTGATAGAGGAAAATAGGAAAGAGCAATGAGAGACAAACAGGAGAAAGAGGGAGTTGGAAAAGATGATTGAGGATGAACAGAGAGTACTGATAGTGACAGAAAGACTGTAAAAGTGAATGAACGGCAGTAAGTGTAGTGGTTGGAGTGGAGGAATATGACCCAGATTGAATGAAGGGAAGTGACAGTGAAGGAAGGGATATAAAGGTAAGGGAAGAGGAGTGATGGAAAACAAAGCATATTGAGAAAGGAAAAAGAAATAAGTGACAGACAGAACGATTTATGTAAAGAGAGAAAAAAGAAAAGGAAGAGTGGTGGACAGAGAGGGAGACAGTAAAAGAGACAAGCAGAGGAAGAGTGACGGACTGTGAAAAACTAAATCAGTTATAGTGACTGACACAGAGGAACACACTTACAGATGGATGGAAGAAAGGGGACTGGACGAAAGGGAGTGATAAAGTAAAAGAAGTGAAGTGAGTGAAGGTCACTCAGGGATGATGTGAAGGAAATACAGTAAGAGGGCAGTGAAAACAGACTGATCGATACAGCAAGACAAGAGTAGTGATGGAGGAAGATAAAAATCAAGTAAAGGACAGACAGGGGGATGAGACAGTTGCACAAGATAAGTGAGAGTGAAGGAAGAGTACTGATGGTGAAAGAAGGAGTGTAAAGGTGAATGTACGTGAGTAATTAAAATGAGGGAAGAAGAGTAAGATGAGTAAAGGTGAAGGAGTAAGAGAGAAACTGAAGAAATGATAAAGAGAAAGGCAAGTAACAAAGTGATCAAAAGTATTTTTTGTTTGTTGTACTTACCTTATAAATGTAATATCTGTGGAAGATAATAAACAATAGAGTTATACAATATTTTTCACAATACAAAATACAAAATAACTTGTACAATATGTTATATGTTTTATTTTGCTGTTCTCAGAATATATTGAATTTCACTAAAAACAGTGACTTCAATACTACTCATCATATGACAGCGGGCAAAAAAAACACAATCAAAATGATTGTGTTTAAAAAACCCATACAACCTTTCAATACTTAATAGAACTCTTAACCTTCCATTTTGCGATCTTCTAAATGATCACCTTCACTTATAAAGTATGTTTTAACATCAGACTAACTTTTATTTACTGCACTAATCTTCCTAGGCCAATTATTTTCCCTAAAATTTGGGTTCTAAAAACACAAGGTAAGAATTTCGTAAGTCAAAAGGCAAACGTTGTCTGAAAGTCAATTCAGTATCTTTACAATAACTCCAGCCTTTTTTACATTTTAAATCAGCTGTATAATGTCCTGATGTTGTAGAAGGACCATCATGAAAAATAATTGCAACAGTTACAAAAGTTTTTCCTAAAATTGATAATTGAGAAGCCACAAATTTTTTAATTAAAGTTGTCAATTTAGTTCCATCAGGTCTACATCGTTGGAACATTAAAATTACACACTGTCCATATCTTTGTATAAATAATGTTGATAACATTTCTGAGTTACATTGGGTACAGACCATGTTTTGATCTGCTTCCCTAAATACATTTTTAAAAGACACTGATTAGCAGTCTGGTAAAGTCAAATATATAAATCTTTTAGTGTCTATTATAGTACTACTTGAAAAGGAACAATTGTTACAGTCATGTTGCCATTTATAAGAAAGGCCAAAAAGATTTTTGATATCTATACCTTCATCTTGCAATACAACAAGCATATACATTAGAAATTCCTGACCTATCTTGCTGAACAATCTGTGAAAATTGATTTACACCAGAACATATGTCTAAAACATTTCGGATATCAGAAACACTTTCTATTTTTGTTTTATCACTGCTACATTTCTCAAAGACAGAATTCAACAAAGAACAAAATCTTTGATCCCGATTTTCAACAATCTGTTCTTGTAAAGTTTGGAGAAAAAAAAACAACATTAACCACTACATTAGCATAGCAGTTGACACCAGAACTGTTTTCAAACTGAAATCCAACAACATCTTCAACATAATCCTTTTCCTTACTGCATACAATTACTGGTTCATCTACTTTTTTCTTTTTGCTACAACCTCGCTACAATTTTTCTCATGTCTTCTTTTTTGACCTACCACACGCTTTTCAAATAAAGGATATTGAGGTAAATTTGGAGCACATTCTCTTCTTAACCTATTATATTCTTTTACACAATTTAGATCTGCACTAATCTTTCTGTCATCAAAATCAATCAAGTATAATCCAGATAAAGTTCTGACTCGAGATAAAGCAACATATGCCATACCCTCCTTTAACACAGACCTTCCAATATTCACCAAAGCCCTATCTACACTTAAACCTTGAGATTTATGAATAGTCACCGCATATGCCAAACAAACAGGAAACTGTTTTCGACGGACATATAAATCTTTGACAAGCATAAACCAAGCAAAACAACGACTCAATTGTTGTACTTCTTCAATTTCATCAAATTTGATTTTCAAAAATTCTATTTCATCTCTATTTCGGTATATCACGAAATCAACAACATGACCCATTGCTCCATTTACCAAACCTCTTTCAACATGTAAATTGCGTCGTAAAATTATACGACAATTTAAACATGCATACAGACTCTTTTCAAAACCATCTGTTTTAGATATTGTCTTCTCTAAAGAATCCAATTTTGACTTCATCTTTTCTGACAAAATAATAGTAGCTCCTTCATGCTCTATTCTATCAATAGCTTCCAGTTTTATAATTTCTTGATTTTCTAACTTTAACATTTTGTTGTTGAAGACTGAACATTCTTGCAGAGTTGGCATCAAGCATATCACTGATTTATTTTCAGCAATTTTTCTATAAATATTCTCTGGCAGAATATTTTCGTTTCGAAACAAATTTGGAAATAATCGTGCCTATAAAGCTTCCTTGCCATGTTCACTTAATTTTCCAATTCTTATATCTTGAAGAATTCTTTTATAATCATCATCCTTTGCCTGTCGCATATTTTGCAGGAGTTCTGTATATTTGAAATATAACCATATATTAACATTTCCAATGCTTCCTAGGCACTTCCTGGTATCTTCATGTGTAAGCATTTTAAACACTGGTTGCCCTTTCACAGGAGTCAGCTGTAGTAGATCTCCAAAAACAATGATGGGTTTGCCTCCAAATAACACATCATACTCTGTTTTAAGAATTTGTTGCATTCTTAAATGCACAAAAGCAAGCATTACATTTGATACCATGCTTACCTCATCAATAATGAGAAGTTTCATTTTTTGAGGACTCTGGAAACTTCACAAAAAGCTTCTCCAGATAGCTTGTGGTATTCTAATTTATTTTCATGCTCTACTGGCAGCATCAACAAACGATGTAAAGTAATCCCTTTAATGTTATGTGCTGCCAACCCAGTTAGAGCGGTAACAACACAAGAGAGCAATGACTCAGTTCTTTTTGTAGATAAGTTGCAATTCCTTTAATTAGGAAACTTTTTCCAGTTCCGGCTTCTCCACTCACATACAGTTGGGCAGAATTAAATAACGTGCATGAGCACTCTTTTTTCTCATGACAAAAACCATGATCAATCTGCTCTGTCACTTCGTCATATATTTGTGTTTGTTCAACATTTAGTTGTTTCTCCAATTCTTCTAAGTTTACTACATCCCCCTGAGCTTGTTCCATGGCTCTTTCCACCTCATCCATGGCAGTGGCAGCTTCATTTTGGATAATTGGTCCTCCTAGTGGATCCTGACTCAATGAAGCAGAACTCTGACAGTCTTGAGAACTGTCTCCAGCAATCTCTGCTGCAATTGTAGCTTCTTGATGTATTTCGTCATTCAACATTTGCAGATAATTTGTAAAAACAGGACATTCTATGGTATTTTTGGTTGCATTGAATGAATCTTCATAACAGAGAAAATCTCCAAGTAGTTCCTCTTCTGTACGCCATGGCTTAAAGAGTTGCAAAAGAGCTAAATAGTAAAATTCCCTTTTGTCAGGAGTTTTGCAACTCAATTTTCGATGATTAATCAAATGTCCTTTTCTTTGTTTTACCAGACATCCTTCACATCCAATCACAGCATATACTCCTTTATTGATATCTTCTGTAATATTCCTCTTAAAAGTATAGCTTTGCCGTACTTCAAAGAGACAAACGTTCTCCAGATGATTACTTCTATTTGGATAGTATGTATCCAACATGTTTGTCTTCAAAATATCTGTACTCTTTGGTTCTTTCTCTGCTAGATACTCAATTTCTTGTACAGATTTCAAAACTTAATTTCGTGTTGCAGCAAGACTTAGACTCACCCAAATGATTGTTCTAGATTTTGCATATAGACTTGCAGATGATAACCGATCTGAACATTCATATGCTCCAATTTCTCGATGAGACAACATCTTCAAACTGTAGCTGTATAATTTCTTACTTAGGCTCTTTTCCTGAGAAATTTCCTCCCACATTTCCTTTAGTTTTGTCTTCTCAGATTTTGTGTTGTAAGACGTTACATATCGAGATACAGCAATGGAATTGTCTGCAACATATTGAATATCCATGTTAGCAATCCACATGGACAAAATGACTGGGTTATAGTCATTTATGTATTTTGACTCTTCATTTCTTTTTAAGTTGTAGGTATTTTTCGGTGATTTTCTTGTCACAGTATGTCGCAAAGAAGACATGAAATTGTTAACTCTTCCTTTTGATTATACTGGTCGTGGAAATCCAAAACGACATTTTGTGTAGAACTTGTCCTTGGATTTGAACTTTCGACGACAGTATTTTGCACAACGATGGCTTTGAAACCGTAAGACTTGATGTCTTAAATTCTTTTCTTCTGTACTTTTCGGAACAGCACATGTAGAATACTGTTCAATAAAACTCATCACTGTGTCATCCGATTCTGTTCCAAATTTGGGAGCATCTTTGATCCATAGCAGCATATGTATGTAAGGAGCACCTCTTGCTTGAAACTCCTTTCTCCAAAAGAAATCCAAAACCTCTCCAAAAGGGGGATTTTTTTTGTTTGTGATAAAAGACATCATAGCTTCAAATCTATGATTGAAATACCTGCATACATTAACTGGATCCAAAGAGCACAGTTCTCCAGGTGTCTTGTATTCTATATTTTCTATGTTTGCATTTGCCTCTCGAAGAAATTTAAGTAAGTCTTCCCAAGCATACTCAGCACAGTAAGAGTAAGTAACCATTTAGGAGTTCCTAAGTTTCTTAGCATACATTTCAATTCGCCATGACGACGGAACCAATACTCTTAGTACCACGCTGACAAGTCATGAGATTAATTAACTGAGAATCCAAAACAGTGTTTTCTGTTGGACTTTTTCCATAAAGTCCCTTGCCGAAACATTTTGCAGATGTACTCCACTTTTTAGTATATGGTTCATTGCATAAGAAAGTACAGACAAGTCACTCTCAAACAGAAGATGAAACAAATATGGAATGCATTGGCGAAACCTTGGATCTTCTGCATATAATCTTGATGTCCGGTATTCAGTTGCTGGTATCTGCACAGGTCGGTCATCATATCTTCCACCTACACCTGTTGGAAAAAACTGAGGAAAACAACGAGCTTCCAAGCTTTTTTTCCCATACACTTATAGGACTTCCTTTCGCTTCTTTCATTTGGAATAACTCAATAGCATTCCCCATTACTTCTTTGGAATGCAGAGGATGAACACTATAATTTTCATAAATGTGTTCACTTCTGGACACATCCACTTTTTCAAATTGCCCAGCTAGCAAATCACTGTCCTCTTCTACTGTTGTTTCCTCTTCTCCTACATACACATTATTATAGTACTGATTATTTTTTTCAAATACAACGTTGCCTTTTTGACTTTCCTAACATCCACTAATTCTTGCCAGATTTTCTTACTCTTTGTAGGAACGCCATTAACTAGAATAACTAGATGTTCCACTTCCACTTTCTCTACACCAATTGTGTCAATATTTTTCTTAAAATCAAGAGGCAAATAAACAACTCTTCCCTTTAATCCTCTCTGTAAAGCTGAAGGAGGCAATTTCCCTGTCTTAGGCTCCATGCGAACAATAGCCTGAAATGGATGTACACATTGAATCAAAATAGGTTCATAGGTATTTAAATCCATCAATTCAGAAGGAATATTTACCAACTCAAGATTATTATGTACAGCTCTAGCAGGCATTTTGTTATCATTTAATTTATTATAACAATATTTACAAATACGTTGATCAGAACCCAAATCAAAACAATTCTCTACCAACAAATAAGTTGCAAAATCCTTCCACTCATTATTATTTTCCTTTTCACTTTTAACATATAAATCAAGTAACCTAGTCTGATTCTTATAATTAGTTCTTCGACAACACACACAAGAAAGATTTGGCCTTTCACTTGAAATGACCTTAAACGTTGTAATTTCTTGATCAACATTTTCTGTACTTAAATTCTGTATATTTTCATCCACATTGCCTTCTATTACTGCATCAGTTTCTGCACTGTTCTCTTTTTCACCAAAATAACAAAACTCAATTTCTTCACAAATGTTCTTTACATCTAATACAGATCCATGCAAAAGAGCACTGTGTAACTGTTTTAGCTTAAGTGCTGGACTTTTTGCATAATACAACCTTCTCACTAATTTCCTCACTTCAGTATGATGCACTGCTAACATCCTAAAATGATGAAAAACACTCTGACATACTTTTCTAGAAAGACAAGCCAGTGAAGGCCCATGCAATCCTGTTTTTCTCTCAATCTGCAAGGATCTAATTCTTGCAATATCTTAATCTTTTGTTTTAGACTTTTCCTAGTATATTTACGTAAGAAATTCTGAAACAAATCAATTGAATCCTGTCGCACACTACAAATACTACTACAATTCCAAGTGTACACCGGAGCCTTAGGACGTCTCCCTAAGACTTCATCAACTAACACCTCTTCTGCATTTCTAGGCACAATTTTTTCTTTTTCAATTGGACAACCTTCCTTCACCTCATATGCTAGACCACTGATGTCAAACTGCATACAACAAATCATTAGTCGGAAAGTAGGTCTCTTCATTAAAAAATGTCTCACAACTTGAACTATGCTTCCATTCTCCAGAAAAAAACATCACAAAAATTTGTCCTATTAATTACTCTTTTCCACTTACATTTTGCTTTCAAAACATTGATTGCCTTGTCTAGTGTACGAATTCTACTGAATACTAAAATATTTGCATTTTTTTCCACTGCAAAAGCCTGATCAACTATCATCTCAATAGTTTTCTTTTTCTTGTAAAAAAAAGTTTTCCTTTTACAATTCTTTACACTTTTTAATACATTTAAAACAACTCTGTTATAAAACATTCGCCTACGAATGTCAATGAACTGATTTTTGCATCTATTACTATAGACCAAATCATCTCCATGTACATTTCCAACATTTTTGGGGGGCTCTGCTTTTTCTTTGTAGTTACAGATGAATTTTTCTTATTTTGTTCATTATCCACAAGTTGTTTTACATTGGGTTAATTTCCTTACAAAATCTTTAGTTGGCTTACCAGGAGCATTCTTCTTTTTCTCTGAACATTGTTTTTTGGATAAATCTTCTAATTGTGTTTTCTTGGAGAATAAAGCCTGTTTATATTTTTTTCTTTTTGCCTCCTTCGTAGGCATATTCCTTTTTCTTTCTGTAGATAATTATAATCTGTTGTGAAGAAAAAATAACATGTTATAGACCAGCACTAACATACTACATAGCAATTAGAATCACTAAATGATATAAACACTGGTTTACTTCAAAAGTAATTTTAAAGCACAGCGACTATGTCTGACCAGAGTAGGAAATCAGGCACTGAGTGCTGTTTATGAGTTTATAGCAGTGCAGTAGTGTTTCAACATTATAGAGTAATTTGCTGAGAATGGTATTTCAGGGTTCAGCACACCCAGTATCTAATTTGCACAACATAATTACAATTTGCAAATTAAAAGGCCTAAGACACATACTTCACACAACTTTGTACAAGTACATCTAGTAATTCATGACTAACTTCATGATTTAGGTGATTTACAACACAAAAGGAAAGAAAGTACAAACAGAGATAAAATGATACAATCAGAGGGTGCAATACTACAGGCACAAAGACAGGAAATATTTAATATGTTGGCACTGTCTAATACACTCCAGCAGCCATATCATAATAGGCCTCTGCAGATGTACATAAGAGGGTGCAGGCAGAGGATGCATGCAGAGGGAGAGGGACAGTATAGACAGAAAATAACATAATGCAGTCAGGGACTAAACTGGAACAGGCAGAGGAGAGATGATACAAAGCTGCAGGCAGAGGGACAGATGGTGTAGTCCGAAAAAAAGATGGTGCAGAGAGAGGGTGAGATATTTCAAGCAGACACACAGATAGTGCAAGCAGTCACAGACATGGTACACACTAAGAATAAAATGGTACAACACAGAAGAAATGCTTGATACAGTGAG
Source organism: Lissotriton helveticus (assembly GCF_964261635.1). Taxonomy (NCBI): domain Eukaryota; kingdom Metazoa; phylum Chordata; class Amphibia; order Caudata; family Salamandridae; genus Lissotriton; species Lissotriton helveticus. The sequence goes on along the minus strand of NC_136061.1, from coordinate 1,462,721,608 downwards.
ACAAATGCTACATGCAGAGGCAAATTAGAGCACACAGAGGAGGAGATAGTGCAGACAGAGATAACATAGTACAAACAGAGGGTGCAAAACTACAGACAGAGAAACAAAAAGATGATAGCAGTGTCTAATACACACCAGAAGCCATATTGTAATAGGCCTCTGTAGATTTACATGAGAGGGTGCAGGCAGAGGATGCAGGCAGAGAGAGAGGGATAGCATAGACAAAAAATAAGATAATGCATGCATAGACTAAACTACTAAAGGCAGAGGATACATGGTACAGGGCTACAGACACAGGGACATATGGTGTTCTCACAAAAAAGATGGTGCAGAGAGAGAGTGAGATGCTTCAAGCACACAAACACATAGTGCAAGCAGACACAAACAAGGTACACACAGAGGATAAAATGGTACAACAAAGAAAAAATGCTGGAAACAGTGAAACAAATGCTACATGCAGAGGCAAATTAGAGCACACACAGGGAGAGATAGTAAAGACAAAGATAAAATGGTAAAAGCACAGGGTGCAAAACTACACACACAGAAACAAAAAATGTAACAAGGTCGTGCTTTCTAATACACACCAGCAGCCATATCATAATAGGCCTCTCCAGATGTACATGAGAAGATACAGGCAGAGGGTGCAGACAAAAGAAGAAGGATGGTATAGACAGAAAATAAAATAATATAGGCAGAGACTAAAATGATACAGACAGAGGATAGACAGAGAATGAGATGGCACAGGCAAGGGGAGAGATGGCGCAAGCAGAAGAAAAGATGGTGCAGGAAGAGGGGAGATGGTACAGGCAGAGGGAGAGATGGTGCAGGCGAAGCGAAGGTGGCACAAGTGATAGAGCGCGCAGGTCACCCGACTATAATTTTTATCATATGCACAATTTGGGCCCATAAATTCAATTCACCATATTCATTATTCGGGTAACCTACACTCTACTACCAGTAACCCTAATTCGTTCCTACCAATTCCCTATGTACCTGACTTACGAATCCTTGTCACAGGTACCTATGATCCCAATGGATCAGGGAGCTAGCTGGAAAAGATAAACAGTCACCAAAATACAATAACATTTATAATATGTGCACTTTTTTATAATAACCACAGACTCAGGAAGTTTTGAAAACCTTTATCTATTCTTCATCAAGAGTTGAAAGCATTAGGTTCACAGCAAGTAAACTATCAATAACCAAAAACATGACAATTGTATAACCATGTAGAAAATAGATTATGCCAACCATTAGAATTCTAAAGGAAGGTAAAAACAGGGAACATACTAGTAAGAATTTTCAGGGCTTTTGACTTGGTATCGTGTGTCTGAAGGAGGGGAAAGATAAAGAACATACTAGAATATGTACCACTAGAATGGAGAAATCAGGAAAAAGGGACTTGATTGATAATGACGAATATTTGAAATAACCATGTAGCTATAGGAAAGGTATGAAAAATGGAACATACTAAAATTCAGAGCAATCACTTGAATTGGACTAAAGGAAGGTAAAGAAAGGGGACATATTTATTTCATGAACAGTGTTTCACAACTTCCTTAAAGGATGGGGAAAAATGGAACATTAATGCGTGAATGGCGAACTAGGCTCTCTCTTGAAGTGACAAGACAAGGGCACTATGTGCTTTTAAAATACCCCTCACACACTAAGAATCCCTTAGTGTCATGCTTCATCATTGGGGTCTTCCCGTCTCTCTACGAGGCGGGGCGTGCTACGACCTACGGACTATGTGGGAGCACTGTTGTTTGTGACAAAGACTATGTGAAAGTGCAATGTTGGTGTGATCAGTGAAGTGTAGGGACCTAACTCAGTGAGTACAAGATAAAAAAGTGAAAAATTCCCTGGCAAGTAGAAAAATATATTTTATTGGCTTCTCTGGCTGGGAACATTAAAAAGGGGTTTGTGAGGTAGGGCTATTAGCTCACTACCTGGTCGACATGTTTCATAAGCAGTCCCCTACTGCTTATTCATCAGGACCTCTAGTGGTCCCTACAATATAGTACTCAGTTCTAAGGAGATATGCCTATCGTCCTACAAAAAGGTAGCAAAAATCGTCCACCTCTTTGAGCTTCTGGGCATGAGTTGGCCCTCAATGAAGCGTTGGGAGCGTCTTGTTCCCTCCTTAGTTAGATTTCAAGGAGGAAACGAGACGCTCCCAACTCTTCAGAGCGGCACAAGGGTAGGAATAAGGCATTGCACGAAAATCGGTGAATCGCACCGCGTGGAATACCCTTCGCCTGTCGGCTCATGGGGCAGCTACCTTTTGCCAAATCAAGACCATACTAGGTCAACATTTTTTACCGCTTCATTGAGGGCCGATTTTTACAATTATTTTTACAAAGCCATGGAACATCGATGGGGAGTGCCTTTGCCCCATCGGTTCCTGGGCTATATGTGAGCAATTTTGAAACTGAGTATGTTCTCACCACAATTAACCCGTTCGCTTCCAGTATACTCTACTGGAAGCGCTATATTGATGATATTCTGCTACTCTGGCGGAATGACAAAGACTTGAAACAATTCATCGAGTGGCTAAACACCAGAGACCGGTGGCTTCGATTTACACATACAGTTGATAATGAAAGCATCGACTTCTTGGACCTCACTATCTATATTAAAGATGGAAAAGTTGAGACGAAAACCTTTCGAAAACCAACAGCTAAGAACAGCTTGTTATCCTACAAGAGTTACCATCCCCAAACATTGAGAGATAACCTGCCATATAGTCAGTTCCTGAGACTTAAACGAAACTGTATTCGGGAGAGTGACTACAACAAACAATCAAAGGAACTCAGTGACAGACTCCTACAAAGGGAGTACAAACCTTCGACGATATCCAAATGTCGCAAGAGGGCAAAATACCAATCCAGAGAAGGCCTCCTTGCAACTTACGAAAAGGCTCCAGAAGAAGACCTTATGACATGTGTTACGACTTTTTGTCCAGCGACTTATCAAGTGAACAAATTAATTAATAAGAACTGACACATACTAAACACAGGCAAGTATAATTGGCCGAAGCCTCGCTTTACTAATAGACGCACAAAAAACCTGCGGGATCTGCTGGTACACACTCGCCCACGACAGAAAACTGCACTGAGACAAATCAGAGATCCGCATATGACACCCGTAACTGGACACTATCCCTGCGGAACGTGTTTGGCATGTAAATCGACCACTACCACAAAAACATTGCAATTGACTCCAACTTTCATTTGGATTCAAAAACAACATACAAATTGCAACTCATCACATGTGATTTACATGGTAACATGTCCCTGCGAGAAAAAGTACATCGGGATGACCTGTAGGAAGGTCAAATTACGAATTGGAGAACATAAGAGTAACATCCGTCTCCAAAAGAATACGACCAAGCTCTGTTCACATTTTATAGAGTTGGGCCACACCATCGAGGATTTAAAATGGACAGTCATCGAGAAATTATCTGAGGGGACCCCCAACGCATAAAAAATTCTCTCCGAGAAAGAACAACGTTGGGTTGACCGCTTGAAGACTAATACATTTGGTCTGAACGATGACATCTCATGGCATCACTTTGCACGTTAAGTTAATCCCTTCTGATTGAACTATGCCACATTGCCTGTACCTTTACATCAAAGCCAGTGATCTTGGGATTCCAAAAGTGATTTAAATGGACACAGAATGAAACATGCCTGAATTAACCAAGCTCAACAGATATTAATGGGATACCAGAAACAAAAGCCCTTTGTCCAGTTTGATGAACTCAATAACTTAGCCATTGATTTTTTGAGCCCAACTGTGATTTGAAAGACTAAGAATGAAATACCGGCCGTAATTAACTACGCTTAGGAGACACTAGCGAGGTTTCCTGATTTAAATGCAACCAGAATGAACTAACTGATTCTATCAGTGAATACCAAGTTACCAAAAACATTTGTCTATTTCTATCACTGAATCCATACTGAACCTCCACTCAAAGAACTAGTTCTCCACAATGTTCATTTATAAACATGAGATGTTTGCCATTCTACTACAAGTACACTATGTGGGAAGCGTCATATGATTCCATTTTATGACCATAATATTTATTCAATTTTTTTTAAAAGCCTTTTTGATAAACAGTTAAATATGCATTACCGGTGTTTATGAAATATAATTTGACCAAATCCATAAGCACATTGTTGTAACAGTCAGCATCCGTATGAGAGGTTCTGAGCTCCGGTGAGTCCTCTTTCGATGACTATACCAACCACTGCAGAAAACCCCGTAGGAAGCATGGTTTCCGCGTCCAGAGGGCAGAGCCAGCACAAGAGGCGGAACCTGCTTCCTACGCGGGTGAGGACATAGAGTCATGCTCGTTTTCCGAATTGAATTCTGCATTTACACCGGGTAAAGTAACTCGTTTCTCTTCTCTGTAAATCTAGCCTGGGACTATTGAGTCCGTTCCCTCTGAAGGAGAATACCGACTTCGTCCTTTAGGTAAGAAAACATCTCGGATACACGGGCGCGTCCCAATGCAAATACCCACCTTTTTATCTATACAATAATGCTCTGTCTGTTTTCTCTTTGCCTGTTTTCCCTTTACTTATAGGTTCAATAAGAATCCACCTATATTTACAGGTAAATGAATACACTCTCAGGTTATGCGTTTAATTTACGATCTGCATAGTGACTAACAATGGGCTTTGTTTGCATTATTTTGAGGTATAAAACATGAACTAGCTAGTAGAACAACTAGCATTGTGGCGATAAGATGAGAACGGCATTGTTAATACTAAATCATGCACTAGCCCGACTGCAATTGTGTGCACATTTTGAATATTGCAGGATAGTGATTACCACCTAATCCTATCGAGTACCACCGCCCATTAAGTACCTAACATTGAGAATGCAATGCCCTGAATGTAAATCTGCCATTATAAAAAGAAGGCGTAAACATCAGCCCTTTCATCCAGAACGTAAATAAGAAGCTACATTAGATATCTACACCCATGAAGTATCGCTTTATCTTTTAATTCGCCACGAGTACCTCCTAGAGTAGTATTTGAATGTATACTATGCATGTAAATTACATATGCACTTGCCACGATTAAATGAAGCCACCCCACAATTATTCTTTATTGTTTCAGGTGGAAATAATCGAACCACAGTGGGTAAGACTAAAATGTTAGAAACCCGCTCATTACTACATAAATTGTGTAAGTATTTTTAATACTTTATGTTAAATGTTTTCTGTCCTGACGAAGGCTCCATAGACCTAAGGGCCAAGCGAGCTGAAACATGTCGACGTATGTGAATAAAAAGTGATATGCTTGAGACTCATTTACCCGGTCCACATAGCATACCCATCTATCTCATCTTAATTAGTTGTCCGACAACAAAATAAAGTACGGGTGTTGTATGGAAACTACTTTTTAATTTTTAATTTTTGAAAACCTGTTTGTGGGTTCATAATTGGAGATCTCTGGAGACTGCCACGTTACACCAGAGACTGCCTCGGGTAAGGCTGGCATGGTGCACGTTGTCGAACCCTATGACAAATGCCACAACGCTAGTGTGGGGCGGAGAATCAAGATAAACCGCTTCTAAATACACAGCGTTTATGAGGGTTTTTCAACAGATCTCCTGGGAACGTGGTTACAAGTGTCCTATCTAACTCTGATTAACTGTATCAGTATATATGGTTATCTTTGAGTTCTTTCCAAATTTACAAGCTTTTGTCAATGCAACCAATACAGCTATGTGTGCAGACTTGACTCCATGTAAATAGGATGCTTCCACTGGGCCTCCTAGAGTACACACTGCGTAGGCAGCACTTAGGCCACCTTCCTCATGTCTCATGCATGAGCCGTCTACAAACAGCTCATAATCTTCATTAATTAAAGGATTTTCTTTTATATCTGGACGTGGTGTTGTGCTAAACTCGGTCAGATCAATGCAATCATGTTCAGTTTCCTCCCTTACTCCTGCTGCCAACGAACTAGGCAGTAAGGTAGCTGGATTCAGCATATTACATCTAGCAATGGTCACGTTTCCTGCACCTACAAGGATTCTCTCATACTTAGTCAGCCGACTTGGTGTGAGGTACTGAGTATTTGTTCTTGTCATCAAAATCACAACAGAATGTGGAACATACACAGTTACTGGATGTCCCATCACAATGGACTCACTCTGTTCAAGACTCGTGCATGTTGCAGCTACAGCTTTCAAGCATCCAGGTAATCCAGCTGCTGCTGGGTCCAATGTGGAAGAGAAGTATGCCACTGGACGTCGAGTCAAACCATGAATTTGGGTCAGGATTGAAAGTGCACAATTATCTCGTGTGTCACAGAAAAGTGCAAAATCTTTTGAATAGTCAGGCATTCCTATTGCAGGAGCAGTACACAGATATTCTCTCAATTTTACAAAAGCAGTCATGCTTTCGTCATCCCATTCCACAGGATCTTTTGCTCCTTTCTTTGTCATTTTTATCAGTGGTCTTGCTAGTACTGCAAATCCCACAATCCACTGCCTACAGTATCCTACAACTCCTAGAAACATCCTGATTTCTTTCTGGGTGTTTGGCAATTCCATGCTTCGAATTATTCTAATTCTTGCTGTGGTAACTTTCCTGATACCTCTCTCTATCTGGTGCCCCAGATATTTAACTGATGAGGTACAAAACTGTAGTTTTTCTGGTGACACCTTATGTCCTCCTTCACCTAAATGGTATAGCAAGGCAATTGTGTCAGTCACACAGTCTTTCCTGCTCTTAGACGCCACCAAGAGGTCGTCTATATATTACACCAGGACTGATTTTCCAGGCAATACCAAGGTTTCAAGGCACTTTTTCAGAATCTGATTAAAGATCGAAGGGCTTTCTGTGTACCCTTGAGGGACACGATTCCAGACGTAGACATGGCTGTCGAATTCAAATGAGAAAAGAAATGTGCTGTCTGGATGTAATGGAATCGAAAAGAATGCATGACATAAGTCAATGACGGTAAACCATCCAACATTCCACGGTATTTGGTATAGAATAACTGCAGGGTTTGGCACAACAGGACAGCAAGGTACCACAATTTTGTTAACCTTGCGCAGGTCCTGTACAACCCTGTACTTACCACTAGGTTTCTTTATGCCAATTATCGGTGAATTACAAGGACTGCTCAATACTTCTTGTAATATGCCTGCTTCTAGCAATCGTTTGATCTCAATAGCAACTCCTGCTTTCACTTCTGCATTCATTTTGTACTGCTTGCTGTTTGGGTAGACTGCATCTTCTTTTATGGCTATTTTTATGGGAGTCAACATTTGCCATTAATCCTACATCCTTTCCAGTAAAATCCCATACCTCTGGTTTCACTGTCTCTTGGAGTTCTTCAGGTAAGTCTTGTATTGTCAGTCTTTTAATTTCTGAGTCGGATCTTGCTAACATTAATTTGTAAATTCCATCTTCATATGGGGTCTGAATTTCGACGCCATTTGGAGTGCAAAAGATAGTACAGTTCATTTTGCACAACAAATCTCGTCCTAATAAGTTCACGGGACTGGAATCACAAACAATAAATCTATGCATTTCTTTAAAATTCCCAATTTTAATCTCCATAGGTTCTGTAACTGGGGTACTAATTAGCTGATTAGAAACACCCACTACTTGGATCGCTTCTCTCGAGAGGGGTAGTTTGGAACGTCTGCTGTTCTCACAGTAGAACGGGTAACACCAGTGTCCAACAGAAAGGTGACGTCATTTCCTTCCACCTTTCCTTCAATGTATGGCCCTGACTGGTCTACCGGTAAGGAGGCGCCAAGCACGCACTCCTCGTCCTCCCCCCTCAGGCACCGTCAGTAGGTGTCGTCACAAAGGAACGTGTCATTTAACAAAAATTGTGAAGCGGCTGCATTTCTATCCTCTCTTCCTTCCCAACCTTCAGTGTCTTCACTCTGTTGTGCTTTGCTCCTGTAATTTGGTCTAGGTGCACAATGCAACTGATTCTGTTTCACCTGCTGCTGGGTCTTTCGTGGAGTCTCATTCTGCGTCTGTGGATTTAAATCATTAATTTGCAAATTACCATTCTGTACAGCCTTACACTTGTCTCTCCAGTGACCTATTTTTCCGCACCCGTGACAAGGGAATTTCTTACTTGCCTCTTCTCTGCTCATTTTTACTCTGGGCTTTCCCCCACCCCTTGGGCCTTGACTCTGATTATTAGTCATTTTGTTTAACTGCTGTTCCTGGTGCTCTGCTAATTTTACCTGTGCCCACATGACCTTGTCCTTTAACTCTTTCCGTTTATCTGCCAGCTCATCTTCACAGTATTTAGCATACTTCAGGACTTCATCAATTGGTTTAGCTTGCCAGCAGATGTTATTGTCTTTGATCCACTGAGAGATCTCAGGCCTTAACCCTAACACACATCGATAAATGAAGTGAGTCATGTCCTTCATTTCAATGTTGTCCAGACCACTGTATGTCTTGAACACCTGTAACAGTCGTTCATAATAAGAATGCACTTTTTCATCTCGATTCTGGGTAGTTCTGTCTATTCGGGTCCAATCAATTTCCTTTGCAGACACTTTTCCTTTCAGATACAACATTACCTGATCGTACTTCCTCATCACATCCCCCGAAGGAGCCCCTGTCTTCGGGTCCCTCTGGAATTCCTCACTGGGCCAATCAACAGCAATTTTACATTCAGACCATACATCTACAGGAACTACAATGTCAAAGAAACCATCTAGATCTTTCAGGAGACATTTCTGAACTTACACATATCTCTCGACCTGTCTGTACCAGTCTACAGGTTTCTCTCGTAATTTTGGAAAGTCATTTGTAAAGGACACAATATCCTGTCGGGACCATGGAACATGTACATATCCTCCACCTGGTACTTCTCGCATTGGATATCATTTTTCTACCTTTTCTGCTTCTTTTAAAACATATTCAGATGTCATTTGCTTTGATCTACTATCTTCTTTTTCTTGGCCCACCTGGCTTTCCATTTTTCTAAGTCTCCCCATTTTTGTAACAGGTTTAACAATTCTCTGATCTGTACCTTTTTCCCTGACACATTCATGTTCTCTAAATCTTTGTCTGAGAATTCTGCTCTGTAAGGTTTTTGCAAAACTTTAGATCGGCTAACGTCTATTCCCATACGAGCTGCAGTGTCCATTCATTTCTCATGGTACAGTCTGGTATTACGGGTAAGACTTTTACAAATGAATAACAATTCCTCTTCACTAAGAGTGTTTAGTCTGTCCAGCCCCATATTCTCAGCCATCAGTTCCTCTAATTCTATTCTCAGTTTGTATATATCTAATGGTTTTGGCTGAGGATTTGGTTTCTCTAATTCTCTGGTCCATCTGTCAATTTCTTTAGGAGTCTCTACCGTAGCACTTCTAGTACCTGAAGATGACTCAATTTGTACTTCTCTCGAAGTAAAAGGAGTGTTTTTCCTCTTTGAACTCCCTTCTGGTTCCCTTATCGGTAAATCCATCAAGGAAATCACAGATTCACATTCACTTGCCTGATCATCTACTATCAAGGGCTCTTTTCTCGGCTGTACTACAGATGGGGTTATGATTGGAGTTTTTGAACTACTTTGTTTATCCCCATACATAGGAACAACTGGTCCGATAGTTACTGGAATCGTCAAAGCTTCAGGACTGGTATTCAATTGGGAGATTTTCTGAATTAGTTCGGTTCTTTGTTTAATTAAAGCCTCTCGTTCCCTATCCTGCAGTACCTTTTCCATGGAGGTTTCATGTACTATCTGCGGAATTAAGGGAGGGCCATAACTCGGTGCACTTGGATTTGTCATGCTTGGACCCTCGCCATAATTGGGTGTTAGAAAGGGATTTCCCGTACTCAAGGATCTTGAATCCTCCTCATAAGGAGGTCTTAGACATGGATCTCTCGCACTTAAAGATCTTAGTCCTTCATTATAAGGTGGTGGATTTTTCATTAATAAATCCTCCAGATAATCATCGTCTGAATCACCACTGGTCATTAAATGCTTTGTCTTTTCTGTCCTTTTCCCTCCCATGGGCTCTTTTACTGTTATTACAGGGTACAGTCCTTCTACCATCATGTTCTGTCTCCATTCTTTCATTCTTTTCTCTCGGGTTTCTTTCTGTATCTTTGGATAAAATTTAGCTAACCCTTTGTCCATTCTGGGTCTGTCTCGCTCAAAAGTCTCTATTTCCCATTCTTCTAATGCCTCATATTGCGTTAGTCTAGGTCTGGGATGCAAATCATTCATTCGGGTTCTCAAATTGAACAGAATCCTGCCATTAAATGTACCTTCTAACGGAAATGCCAAAATTCCGTCATCTTTAGTATATTCCACCCAATTTTCTAACCATACGCAAGCATGGTAGCCTCTGTCAAACATCATAAATGATGCGGGAGTGTTAGGTGGTGGAATAATAACTCCTTCTCTAGTTTTGATAGGCTTGTCTTTCTTGAAATAATTCTTTACTTTGTCTACAAGAGCCAATTTTCTCTTGCTTCCGTACATAATGTTATTTCTAGTTGTTCTCCACTGTTCCCTCACAAAACCTTGATATCTTGGATCAGGTCGAATCTCTGGATGAGTTTGATGCCACATATACTTTTCCGCAAATTATTTTGTTTACAAAATCACTTCCAATACAAATGCGTCTTTTATTTTTCTGCAACCAATCAAATGCGTGATTTCAAACAATTTCATCCAATGGGTGCGCGGCGTTTCTCGTGAAACGAGTTCTCACGCTCCTGTGCTCACCCCTCCTTTACAATGCTATCTCAGCTACAAGCCCGCTGTCTCGACCAATACCAGCGCGGCACTGAGTGACGTCAGCGCAGCTCCGCCACTGACTCCCTCCTTCACAAGGTATCGTAAAAAGTAATTCTTTATTTAAAGTGCAAGTGCTCTGTCTATTTTACAACGTAAAACATTCACCACTGTACTCGAGTGTCTAGAAAGAAAAGATTTGGTTTAGTCGTTTTTTGGGCCTGCTGGTGGGGCCCTTTGCTCAGGGGTGGTGAGTGTTGCATGGGCCTAGTCTTTCTGTGGGGTATCTTCTTGAATTTAAACACCATTGAGGCCATGGATGGGCTGGGATTGTGCAGATTTTTGTGGTTTTTGTCGTTTTTTTGGGGCTGCTGGTGGGGCCCTTTGCCCAGGGGTGGTGAGTGTTGCATGGGCCTAGTCTTTCTGTGGGGTGTCTTCTTGAATTTAAACATCATTGAGGCCATGGATGGCTTGGGATTGTGCTGATTTTTGTGTGGTTTTTGATTTTTTGGGGTGTTCATGGGGACTGGCCATGTGGGTGGGGGCCATTTTGAGTGCTGCAACAGGCAGGCCCTGGCCATGTGCTGGGATGCAGGCGGACATTTTGAATGCAGGCAGTGTTCTTAGGTCTGCAACCATTTTGCTTAGCTTTCAACCTTTATGCCCAGGGGTAGTGAGTGTTGCATGGGCCTAGTCCTTCTGTTCGGTGTCTTGAATGTAAACATCATGGATGGCATGGGATTGTGCTGATTTTTCTGTGTTTTTCGATTTTTTGGGGTGTATAACTGAACTGATGTTCCTCTGTCTTCCATTGCTTTTAGGTGCACAAGACTCAAGAGAACCACCAGTGCCAGGAAGAAGTCCTGCAGCGGTGTGTGTGTGCAGCATAACGTCACGCGATGTCACGTCTGGACACAGACAACTCTGCAACTCGTGCAACTGCTGCCTGCTGTTCTGACCTGCTCTGAAGAAGATGGCCCCAAAAAAAGTTACCCGTAGCTCCTCTAGCAAGAAAGTTGCCAGTAAGGAGCAGAAGAAGCAAGTTACCAAGGAGACTGGTGTGCCGGCCGCCCCTTTTTTTGGGAGTAAAAAAAAAAGTATGCCTGCAGCAGCAGCGGGATCTGCTGGGGACCAAGCTGGGAGCAGCACCCCCGCTCCATTGGGCTCAGTGCCACCACCACCACCACGCCAACTTAAGTCCAAGCCCTTCACTGCTGCAGAGGCACTTAGTCTAGTTGTTCAATCACCATCGACCAGTGATGTTGGCTCATCGCAAGAAAGTAGCAGCAATGTCCCTCAATCAACACAGGTTGTTGTAACTCATCTGACGAGTGTTGAACAACCACAGCCACAACAAAAACCACATGTGCAAGTACAAGCCCAAGTACATGTGGAAGGAGAGGCAGCGCAAGGAGATGTGCAAGCAGAGGTGCATGGAGGGTCACAAGTGCCCACAATAGTTGTTCCTCCCGAAGTAGGGGCACATCAGGAAATCGACAATCAAGGCGAGGTATCTTTTGAGGAAGCCACTCCTCCTGATGATCATTCATTGTCTTCCACACCCATAGCAAGGAAGAGATCAAGGGTGGTGTCTACATCTTCTTCAAGCACACCTCCTTCTGATGATACGGATCAAAATTGGAAACCAGCACCACTGCCGTCTGAGAGTGAGGCACACCATGATCTGACAAAGGTAGTTAAGCGTAAAAGGAAGCTCGTCCAAAGTCTCAGAGTTATGGAGTGTGATGAGGCTCAACAAGAAGTGGCGGATACTGCTGCTGATGAAGACTCTGACAACGACGACCCAGTCATCATAAAGGTCACTGCAGCCCCAGCAGGCATGCAGCAAACAGTCATTTTGACCCTAGCCCGAAGAGCTGCTGAGCGTGATGATGATGATGTTGTCGACGAGGAGGCAGTGGAAACACCACAATCATTTGAGTTAAGTAGTACACCAACTCGTACCGCTTCCATATTTCTTTCTCGCAAGAAGGGACCTCCATCCACCTCGACCTTAATTAGTGGCGGTGAAAGTGCACAACGTACTAAAGTTCAGCAATCCACATCCTCCACTTCATCTGGCATTAGCAGCATGACCACCACCACCAGTATCGCCGCCTCCTCCGGCCCCCACAGATAATTCAAGTCCCCAGTTTGGGACTTCTTTACTGTTTGCCCAAAAAGGGAAAAGTTCGCCATTTGTAGCATTTGTAAGATTGCAGTTAGTCGTGGTAAGTTTGGTACCAACTATGGTACCGGAGGCCAGAGAGGTCATCTTAGGAGACAGCACGCTGTCCAATGGTTTGCGCACCTGAAGGAGATCAAGGAAGCCCGAATTGGAAGTCAAGAAAACGTTGATGTTTCATCTGATGATGACGAGGAGGAAGAAGACGTGTCAAACACTTCACTTACACCCAGTACCCCTGTCAGCAGCACACCCCATGTGAGGCACACTAAGAGTGTTGGAGCGAGTGAGACACCAATGCGAAAAAGTTCACCAGCGAGCAAAATTGGGTCAACGAAGTCATTATCATCCCGTAAATGCTTGGTCCAGGGCAACATTAGAACCATGTTTTGTTCAGACGCGCCATATGAACGCAACCACCCACTGACGCGTCTGTATAACACTAAGCTGGCTAAAATGCTAGCTCTGGACCTTCTCCCTTTTTCTTTTGTAGAAGCGGTAGGTTTTCTAGAATTAGTCGCAGCGCTCTGCCCTAAATGGAAGGTTCCTAGCCGGTTCTATTTTGCCCGAGTTGCGGTTCCAGCACTACATGAACATGTGCTGGAGGTGATTGGGGCAGCTTTGCAGAAGAGTGCTGTTCACACTATACATCTGACAACAGACATGTGGACCGGTGGCGCAGGCGCTGATTACATGTGCATCACTGCACACTGGGTCTCTTTTTCAGGGGTTAAAGCAAAGCTAAACGCAGGTGTTGACCCGGACCAAGTTTTTAAAGCTGCTCGGAAACATGCAACACTAGCCATGTTTGGCTTGGAGAAACGTCACACAGCACGAAACATTTTGGACGAGTTTAACAAAAAGGTCTTTCACTGGCTGTCCCCAAAAAAACGCCAGATTGGTTATGTTTCCACGGATAATGGCGCCAATGTAGTTAAGGCCATGGCGCTGGGTGACTATTTCAGAGTGCCGTGTTTGGCGCACTGTATCAACCTGGTAGTTAAAAAATTCTTGAGTGATAAAGACAGTCCAGCGTGCGAGGTAATGGCCACCTGCCGAAAAATGTGCAACCATTTCAGCCATTCTTTTAAGGCCCGGAAGCATCTGAGGAGCCTGCTACATCAACGTCGAATGCCAGTGAAAGCACTCATCCAGGAGGTGTCAACACGTTGGAACTCAACCTTCTACATGCTTGAGCGTCTGTATGAGCAGTATACGGTACTCAATTACTATTTCTTAAAACAGGGTACAGCTCAGAAGGACCTGAGGATGGATGCAGCGCAATGGGACATAGTTAAAAGCATGACAGAAATGCTTCGTCCTTTTGAGGTCTTCACGCGTGCAGTCAGCAAGGAGGACTGTAATTTGGGAAAAGCTATCCCATTGTTGTGCATGCTGGAGCACGAACTGAAGGCGGTGTCTTCTGAGTTAGAAAAAGATGAATAAAACAAAGACCCTTTTGTTTTGTTGGAGAAATTATTAGAGCGCCTACGTGGTGATGAAGTCTTAAAATGATCAACTCAGAACAGCATTACATTTGTGCTACTATTCTGGATCCACGCTACAAAAAGGCGCTGGCAGGCCAAGCATTCTTTCCTTTTGCTGATGAAGATGTTAAAAAGTACAAACTTTGGCTAGCCAGGTCAGCCAAGAGGTTTGAAAAAGAACGGCAGGATATTGAAGGAGAAGGCAGTACATCAGCATCAGCATCAGCAGGCCATCCCCAGTCAAAAGAATCCACTTCTGCACCTGTGGCTGTGGCACAAGTGACCTCTCAGCCGTTAAAGACACCGGCAACCGGATCATCTGCACCACACACAAGAGTAACATTGGCTGCTGAAGAGGATTGGCTATCTTGGCTTGGGTATGGTTCTCGAAAAAAGGTCACAGGCACAGCAAAAAGTAAGCAAAGTGGAGGAACCGTTGAGGACCTTGAGTCGATGGTGCAGGACTATCTGAATGACTCAACAGAGGTCTTTCTTAATGGTGAGCCATTGGAGTATTGGCATGGGAAAAAACAATTGTGGCCACAGCTCTCCAACCTGGCTATAAACTACTTGTCTTGCCCACTCGCAAGTGTGTCTTCTGAACGTGTTTTCAGTGCTGCTGGTGGCATTGTAACTCCCAAACGAAGCCGCCTCTCGCCCAAAAATGTGGAGAGGTTAACAATGATAAAGATGAATCAGCACCTCATACCACCAGATTACAAAGTACGAGAAACCACGCCGCATGAAGACGAGGAGGACAGCAACGTAGATGAGGGAATTTGTTCTCTGTTCGGTGACACTGACCGCATCCTGCCTGAATTCGCAGAGTATGATGACGAACTCTTATTCTTATTCCCTGACACCGAGCCCTGAAAATGAGACAATGAATGAATAACTTTCTTTTTCGTCCTTATTCACTTTTATTCCTGTGTGTCTGTCTTTCTTTGTTTTGCACAGTTAATTTAATTCAAACTTTAATCACCTAATGACAAAAACAAGCCCATCAGCAGAACTGTCTTCACTTGTTTGCTTATTGATTTGAAGGTGCCGCAGTGTACATTCCTCAGGTTCACAAGTTCAGAAGAACATGCTCCTCTATCCTCCTCCTCCAGACTCCTATTTCCCTCAAAGCAGAGGGCTGGATTACGCCCTATGAAGAAAGACTCAGCACTTGTGGGGGTGTTCTACTTCTTTGCGGGTGAGTTGAGGGCTCTGGGGCCATTGCTGTGAAGCTCTAATAACGGATAAAAGTGGTTTGGACCAAATATGAGGCGGAAATTTCTTGCCGTTTTTGCTGACTTGCTTGCCTTTGAGGTGCTCTTTGGCGGGGTTCCGGGTGTTTGTGGGTGAGTTTTGGGGTCTGGGAGCACTGCTGCGACAGTCTAATCTAGATTGCATTTGCTTTTCAGGAAATTCGTGGTGGAAAACAGGAGTTATGATGATGACCTAGCTGCACAGCTCGTTTGGACCGAAGGCCGAGAGATATTGTAAGTATGAGATTTTGCTTTTTGGCTGTTTGGGGGTGTAGTCACGTGCTTTTTTGCGGGTGGGTTGGCGGGTCTTGGGGCATTCCTGGGAAGGTCTAATACCGGATAGAAGTGGTTTGGACAAAATCCATGCAGAATTTTTTTTTGCTATTTCTTCTGACATCTTGCTCAATGTAGCGTTTTCGGGGGCCTGTTTGGGGGGCTTCCTGGTGTTTGTGGGTGGGTTTCGGGGTCTCTGCCGGAGCACTGCTGCGACATTCTAATCTAGATTGCATTTGCTTTTCAGGAAATCCGTGGTGGAAAACAGGAGTTATGATGATGACCTAGCTGCACAGCGCGTTTGGACCGAAGGCCGAGAGATATTGTAAGTATGAGATTTTGCTTTTTGGCTGTTTGGGGGTGTAGTCGCGTGCTTTTTTGCGGGTGGGTTGGCGGGTCTTGGGGCATTCCTGGGAAGGTCTAATACCGGATAGAAGTGGTTTGGACAAAATCCAAGCAGAATTTATTTTTGCTATTTCTTCTGACATCTTGCTCAATGTAGCGTTTTCGGGGGCCTGTTTGGGGGGCTTCCTGGTGTTTGTGGGTGGGTTTCGGGGTCTCTGTCGGAGCACTGCTGCAACAGTCTAATCTAGATTGCTTTTGCTTTTCAGGAAATCCGTGGTGGAAAACAGGAGTTATGATGGTGACCTAGCTGCACAGCGCGTTTGGACCGAAGGCCGAGAGATATTGTAAGTATGAGATTTTGCTTTTTGGCTGTTTGGGGGTGTAGTCGCGTGCTTTTTTGCGGGTGGGTTGGCGGGTCTTGGGGCATTCCTGGGAAGGTCTAATACCGGATAGAAGTGGTTTGGACAAAATCCATAAGGAAAAGCCTTTTGGCACTTTTTGTAACTTAGGGTTCGTTAGGGTTAGCCCTAGCAGCAGGATTGCATGTGTTTCGGGGTGTTCTAGATTTTTGCAAATGAGTTCTGGGGTCTTAGAGCACTCTTGGAGCGATGATGGCTACGGATACTTTTGCTTGCTTGCAAGTGGTTTGAATACAATCCACGGTGGGTAAGGGGGTATTTGGGCCTACTTTTACTTTCAAAGTACGTTTTGTCACCAGTTTCCTGCTAGGCCTCATTTTTTGAGATCTGATTGGGGGTCTTCTACATTTTTGAGACTGGCTTTAGTAAGGGTCTGGGTGGGAGCACTGCTGGGAAGGTCTAATTTTGTTCTAAAACACAGTTTACAGTACATCTAGCTTGAGGGGAAAGATCCGCTAAATTAATTTGGCCATACTTATTTATCCTTCAAAAGGTGACTCAGACAGAGTACGCACTTTCAAAAATATTGTACTGTCTATTAGGAAAATCAAAGTGTGACTTTTTGCACCACACAGCCTACATACCTTATATTTATTTATCAGTGGTATTGTAATAGCACTTACTGTTTTCCGTTCAATAATTACAGGCCGGGTTTCAGTCTGTGCAATGGGGAAAAAAGATGGAGTCAGGCTTCACATTAACGAGCCGCAATTCAACATCCGCCAGGCAGGCAGTAGACAGGGTGTCTTCTGTCAGTGGTCACCAACATTGATGGACGAAGCGTCAGCTGGAATGGAGGAGTGCCGCTAATAAGAGGAATTGTTTGCTGCATGCAACTTACTTACCAAATTCAACAGGACAACTCCAACAACATACACATACAGTATCCATTGTTTTCTTCTATGAGTGTGACTGTATTTCTTGGATCTCTCTCTGCTTCTAAATTGATCCCTACAGCCATTCTATAGGTTTTACTTCGGCTAATTTTTAAACCTAATTTAATGTAAGAAGTGTTTCTCTGAGTGCAGAGATAGGCTAGTGAAAACGCTGCAGCCCTGTACTGTCGCATTCTAGTACAACTTACTTTTCAGTAACAATGCATGCAGTAGGGCATGCATTTCCTTTATGTCACTTAAAAGATTTGTGGTTCGCTTTAGTTTGTACCCAAAGATTTCTTTATCTTCAATTATTGTTTGTCCATGCTGTGCTTTTTTTTTCTTCTCTCAACAAAACCTACCCAAAAAGAAACCCCCATTCCCATCCATTTTCCAAACCCTAACCCTTTTCCCCCGGGCTGTGTGGTTTTGCTTGATGTGTGACTAAATGACATCAATAATTCCACACACTTGCTGGGGAGGATAAGGTCATAGCAACAGGTTGGTGAAGGAATCCGAGGATATATTCTAGACTTACTCAGCTTCAGTACTATTTCTTGTAGTATTAGGAGCCAATGTCAAATAAATTCAACGCAAGTACTAGTTATCCTTGCAATACTTTACCATTTGTTAGGCTACATTGTGGCACTGTTCTAGTGTACTGTCACCTGCTATATTCTCTATCGTACCGTAACCGTTGTAATGCTACAGTAAGGACAAACCAGGTTTTGTTTTCTTTTTTTCCATATGCATGCAACTGCCACTGTGTCACACCACTAGTACCACCGCAATGAGGACATTTCATCCGCCCAGGATTGCCAACCTTAATCGCCATTTCCCGTGGAGCCAGCCCTGGGCCTAGCCCTACTTTCAAACACAAATTACAGGTAAGATAAGCCTTTGGTGGGAGGTAGTATAATGGAGTATTAGGACTAGATGAGAGATTGACGGTAGTACTACTAAAGTCCTAGGACTCTTCAGGAAAACAAACTTACTGTTAAACCCCCACCCACCAGACTCAAAAGCAGTAAAAAACAGGTATGGTCAGATAAAGTTTAAAAAAGTATATTTATGTAGCCCTAACAAAATAATCTCCCTCAAGACCCTCCCTAACCCCAACGATTGTCTTTCAAAAGTCCCAAAAAGAAATCAACTCCCAAATCCCACCCCCCAAAAGTCTCTAAAAAAAGGGCAAGGGACACTACACTACTGGAGGGTGCTGTTGAATTTAGCGGCCAGGGCATCATACTCCTTGCGGAGGGTGGCATGGTCGAAGCGGAGGCCCTCCACCAAGTTCTTGTAGCTATGGACCTCCTGCTCCAGGTAGGACACTCTGAGGGATAAGCGGCGTTGGCGTGCCTTGCAACTCCTGTGGGGGGCAGCTTATGTTTTTGCTGCTCGGCGGTGGCGGTTGGCTTTGGTAGCCCGGCTCCGTACCGCTGGAGCACTGCGCTGGCTGGCAGCCCGTGGGGGCACGGAGGAGGATGCAGCTGTCCCAGTGGAGGATGTTGTGGTTCCACCGGTTGACTGCGTGTCCTCCTCCTCCAGGGCTACCAGCCGCCGATATTCGGCGACAGTGGCATCCAGCCTCCGTTGCCGGGCCATTCGAGCCTGCTCCCTCCGTGATGTCGATTTGGAAGGAGCAACTATATGAAGAAAGAAAGACATAGTCTGTAACCAATGCTCCTTAACATTAATAACACAAAGTGATTGAGCCGAAAGTTGTGTCACAGTACAAGTAGCAAATTGAAAGCACTGTACATAACTATTGAGGACAGTATCTATCTAACCTCCCACTTCTGCATCCTTGCTCTAACATTAGTGGGAGTTTAATGAACAAATTCTACGACCACTATGGACTTCCATTACAGTCGACTATGACAGTACAGCAGTCTTATTCTTCTTCTTCTCTCTTGTTTAGGAAAATTGGTACGTTATCTTATGCAAGCCGGCAGAATGCCAGCGCAGTGAACTTGCACCCGAGAAAAACAGACGCACACCATGATGAGTGAGACAGACTTGCGTTACTGTACCGGTCCACTACATGCAGGTGGTGAAGCTATTACTTTTCTATTACGGGTGGCACTGAGAATACTCTGTTACAAGGGCTACTGCTTAATTAATTTAGCTTTCACCCTACAGTGCAAATGAGTACTAGAAAAGGAAAATGAAGAAGCTAAATAATTTGATTATCTATCACTTCACATGGGATGTATTTGATGACATATGGGATGACTTTAGGTGCTTTGCTTATTATTGAGTGAACAGTGATACACCCACACATGAATGACGTACTACTACGAAACTAAAGTTATTAAGAGAGGTACGGAGTGTCCACCGTAATAACAGGATATATGCTGTGCTTGCAGTTGCAATACAAACTACTGCTACTATTCATGGTAGTATTTGGACAAATTTACAACTTCTTTTCCTTGCCTTCCCTACACTGGAACGGACGTGCGGGTGCGGTGTTACATGCTCTTCAAGGTAACGCTTAGTTCATCCAGTGCAGTGACCATCTACTCTCTCTAGATACACATATGCTATCTAAGAGTCAGATAATACCATGCTCCAGGCATCCATCCATTCAAAGTATATGCACACATACAGTTTCTGTTTCACCCACCCAGGCTGTTCTCCTTCCACCCATCCTTGCTTCATCATTGACCCAGCCATGCACCATACCATATTCTTTCCTTCCCAGCCACCTCGGGGACCAAGCAAACA
This sequence comes from Lissotriton helveticus, assembly GCF_964261635.1. Classification (NCBI taxonomy): domain Eukaryota; kingdom Metazoa; phylum Chordata; class Amphibia; order Caudata; family Salamandridae; genus Lissotriton; species Lissotriton helveticus. Next base: position 1,462,701,290 of record NC_136061.1, on the reverse strand, counting down.
CATATCATTCTTCTTTGCCAGCCATCATAAAATTTCTCGTCCTTCCACACTTACTTACACCCTTCTTTCGCTTTTCGTTCATCCCATCCATCAAGTTCATCTAAGATCTTATTGGGATTCTTCTCACCAAAAACTTCACAGCTAAGTCGAAGTACATTTAGAGGAGGCTACTACCTGGTTGATTTATAATACACCAGTGCAGAAAGCACACTATGCAGTCTTCAATCTCAATAAGTAAGGAATATATAGCTTACCTCTTCCCGCCACCACCGTGTGAACCCTCACAGGAATGTCCGGCACTTGCACCGCCTCCTCCCCAGAGTCCTCCTCCAACACCACCACCTCCGCGCTGGCCCCCCCACCAGATGTTCCACCTACAAAGTACATTTAAGAATGTTAGAATACACCACTCACTACTATATAATATTTGATCTAGGAGGAATAAAGAAATGTTAAAAAAATGAAATACAATGTAATAATTTGTAACTGTCTACTCTAAAGTAAAAATGTCCCTTTTTCCAGGGAAGGCTGTTGTCTTGCTGCACTTTTTGGCACAACTGATGAATGCTTGCTTTTTATTTTTAACACACACCACTTTTTCTCCTAACAGAAGCTTGACTTCTAAGAACACGATCAGGGTCAAGCTCAAGTTCAAACCAGGTGAGAGCTCAGCTCGACCACAAGAAATGTGTCCAATTAATCCTTAGCACTAAGCACTTTTCCATTTTCAGTTAAACGTTTACTTTTATGACAAAGTTGATTTTAATAAATGTGTTTACTTTTAATAAAGCTTTTAAACTTAAATAGACTCTGTGGTTTTTGGTCCTCCAGACTAGAGTGGATGAGCTAAAGGTTTTGGAATTTTTGCAAGCATGAGTGCCTCTGACACTTCTTGACTCTGACTCCGTACTCTTGTCCTGCGTTGGATAATCTAATCATCATTGGGGATCAATCATCGGTGACTTTGGGAGCTAAATGACTCTGCCACACTATCTAGTCAGTAAGGAGATTGGGGGTTCTTCAAAGTCTGATATCACTGAGGTATGTGGAAAGAAAGTCTACCTACGCCTATTATAATTGATAAACAATGCACTATTTAGTGTTCATAGTTCGGTTTGTGCAGATTTGTCCCTGCAACAGTAGTAGAATGGGTTGTCCTCCTATCCAAACCAAAAGTAAAGTAGTATCTTATTCTTTCTTGGTGGTCATTCACGTTTTTATTGTTGGCAATTGTCAAAGCATAAACATTTAGAAGACTTGAAAAGACATTATGGACAATCCCAGAGGACTGCACTCAGTGCATAGAGCTATTGCTGACTAGAATGGGAGTCCAATGGAATTGCCAAATGTGCAATCTTAGTTAGCTACACAGACAGACTAATAAGAATAATCTAGTAATACCACAGGGAGTCATAGTCGAGGCAGGATAAGAATTTAGATCCAGTCTACAAGAAGATCAAAGACGATTTAGAAAAAATCGAATGAGGAACGCTAGGAAAAAATAGGTACTCTATATTGAAATTAAAACTTAATGGGGCCAGCAAAGGAGCCCTCGCCTGCCCGATCCTGGCCTGCATCCTCCTGAACAGCACCCTCCTCTTCCTGTGTCCTCTTGCCCTTGGGGGGAGCTGATATACAACATGAAAGAAAGAAAGACCAGAAAACATGGATGATATTTGTCAACCAAATCAAAAATTTCAAAAGAACAATAACAAAATATTTTGGCGAAATAGCAAATAGATAGACAACTATTCCACGGGATATATTGACCAATCTCATGTGGTATACTACGTTATTCGTATTGCCTGATTTGCGGACCGTTGACTTTGAAAGTTCCTATGTAACTCACTAAACAGACTACTAAAAAGGTTTGCCTAGGCCTGGCAGGCAGCAGTCCGCAGCACGCGAAGTGACAGACAAAGTCCATCATGCTTGCAGATCAGTGAATACTCAAACTATCAATCCACCGACCACCACCACTATTTCTTCTTATAGCCATGTGTCTAAAGGAAGTACTGGACTTCAGTCTGTTGGGGCTGATTTAGAAGTCCCTTGCGGCTCATTTTCCTCCATTGTTGCGTGACTTTTGTGACGCAGCGGCAGAACAAAAGAGGCGCCATGGTGCGGCGTATTTAAAAAAAAAAAAGCGCATATGGGAGATGCATCACGTTGTAAAGCCCTGCGCCATCAGGGGGCGTTCCGGCGCAAGGGAGGGCGTTCCTGTGCAGGAACGAATCCTAAAAGTGGCTGAGGGGAATCTACAAGATGTCAATCAGTCACTTTTAGGACAATGATGCGTGACTCAAACCCTGCGCCTGCTTGAAGCCGACGTACGGCTTGATGCAGCATTGGGGAGATAGGGCACCCCAGAGCATTGCTGGAGCTGCGCCATCGTTGGCACGCAACTCCAGCAATGCGCCGCCTTTACGGCACAGATGCGTAAGGCTCCTGTGACGTTTTGGGCCCATGGGTGGTGGTGGTGGCATGGCGCACAATTACTGCCGCATCCCTGCTACTTTGCAGCGATGCGCCGGTAATTGAAAATATGACCCTTAGTGTCTAGCATTACGCAGTTCTTTACACTACACTCATACATAATTTCTCAGGCCAATGAAATGAACACAAAATACAAAACAAATAAGCATAGTAGCAAGGCTACTGAGAAGGAGAGCAGTGCACCTGAAATGCATAGAAGATTTTGAAATATAATTTACCTACAATGTAATCGGCAGCATTATTGCTCTTGGTAAAGAACAAAGATTTGCAAATAACAGAGCCGGATAAAACAGAGTAGTGATGAAATAGCTAGAAATAGCTACTACTACTCACCAAGCCCGGGGACCTCTACGCCGAGCACGTCCAGCAAGTCGCGTTCCCGGTCCATGACATCCGTCCAGTGGTGGGTGGCCTGGTTATAGGTGCGCCGGACCCCAGAGAGTTTAAACATGGCCCGGCACACCTTCTCCCACCGCTTCCGGTGCTCCCGGATGCCGTAGCCGGTTGCGATCTTGCCGCCTCCCAGGATGGTCTTGGGGAGGCGGCGCTGGACGTGGAATATTAGTGCGGCCACCTCCTCCGCACTAAAAATCTCCCGGGCTGTCACTGTCTCCCCCCTCAAACGCCCGCACGGGAGCCGGGCACGGGGTGCGGGACCCTTCCCCTTCTCAGGGTGCTTCCCGGCTCCCTTTACCATGGTCTGGGCAGAAATGAAGTTAAATATTAAAGAATAAATAGAATAGGGAAGAAGAAAAGAAAAGAGTTTAAAAAAGTAGTTTAAAATTAATAAAAAGTAGCAGAAAACACAAAAATATAGAGCTAGAAAAATAGAGGGATAGATAATAAGTAAAATAGATCAAAAAAACTTCAAACAAGCAAAGGATGGCAGAGATTCAGAGAGGATACAGAAAGCATGCCCAGAACCATAGCAATGAATGAGAAACAAGATGGCCGCGCCCGTTCACGACCGCGTGGGTAAGTTCACGCGAGATTTTCCTCGCGATCACGCGCGAAATTGTACTAGCGAGCCGCACACTTTGCGAGATTACACATAGCAGCTGGAAATGGAATTACGTCACGCAAACAAGATGGCCGCGCCCGTGTACGACCGCTAGGGTAACTTGGCAAACGTATCGCTACAAGCGCCTTGCGAACACGGAAAAAAACACGTGAACATACACGCCGCAAAAAAAAAGTGTATTCGCACGAATTCGCGGCTTCCGAAATCGATCTCGCACGGATTCGCGCCCCGCAAATCACGCGAAATTGCAGAAAAACGATTTTAGCAAAACTGAAAGCAATCAGCAGGTGCAAAAGTTCAAACTTAACATTAGTAACCATTCACTCTAGTGCTTCCTGAGGGGCCCCTCCAGAGTTCAGTTGCCTATTTGCAACTATTCTATGACCCTGCTATGACCCAAACAGCAGGCTCATAGAATAGCTACAAGTAGACCATAAAGGTCCTGTGAAAAAAAATTGCACTGCAACAGAAAGCAAATTACAGATAAGGAAGGAAGCAGGTGCCAGCCAGACTGGAAGTTTCAAAATTACTGACACATTAATCAACCCCAAATTAATTCATGGCAGTTGAAGAAGGGCAGGTGTGCTTGCTTTCACTGCAACAGAAAGCAGATTACAGATAAGGAAGGAAGCAGGTGCCAGCCAGACTGGAAGTTTCAAAATCACTGACACATTAATCAACCCCAAATTAATTCATGGCAGTTGAAGCAGGGCAGGTGTGCTTGCTTTTTTTCACCCCCATAATCTACAGTGATAAACAAACCTAATGGGTGGCAGTGAGGATGTACCAGAGGGTGGCATGGGTGTACCAGAGGGTGGCAGTGGTGAAACAGAGGGTGCTGTCAACCTGTGATGATAAACCAGACGTAGAAACAACATAGTCGCGGCCGTTGCGAGCCGAAAAGTAAGTTCGCAATTGCGAAATGGTCCACAAATCCTCGCGAACGCTCGCCAACACAAAAAACATAAAAATCCGCTAATCCGCGAGAGTTCGCGGATTTTGCGGATTGCGAATCCATAAATACGCAAATTCACGTACGCGAGATCCGCTAGATCCGCCCATGCTTACTTAGGATATGAACTTTGAAGTGAAGACAAAAGCCTGGCAGCAAACTTTTTAGGAAAATGTGCGCTGTTCCACCCTCCAAAAACGCTGAAAAACTCATAGTCAATTCTAGGATTCCTAAATTTCGGAAGAACATACATTCTAAATTACGCAGAAAGGGTTAAACCTCTCTACGAATTAATCAAACCTGATTTCAAACCTTCTAATTGGAATCAAAAACACACAAAAATTTTGCGTTCAGTACAAACAGACATGTTGGCAATAAAACATTTACAAACACGCAACCTTGTCATACGAATCATCCCAGGGAGATGCGGAATCACATACTTAACCTTTAATGAAGGTGAAAAGGTACCAATAGCTTACAAGTCACACTTGTACACCCAAGCTGAAATAAAATTCACTTCAACAGAAAAAATTCTGACAGCGGTTCAAACTGCAGTGGCTAGAGAAAGAGCACTCGCGCAGGGTAAACGCATAAAAACCGTTCCTCCTGTACCTGACTTAGAGGCAGTGACAAAGGCAAGCATTCCGAATGCAAAAGCTTTACATCCAAGATGGATTCAATGGGTTAATTCTCTTGCTGCAACAGACGTTGAATACGTTTTCGATCCTTTCTTGAAGACACAAGAATGTCTCCAATGCGAACAAGAATGTCCTCTGCCCACTGAAATTCTGCCTCTAGAACATTACGGCTGTATAATATATGCAGACGGATCGGCACAGCCCGCAATTAGGAGAAAACAAGCTTATAGTGCAGCGAGCGCGATTGTTAAAGGTCGCATGCGCGATGGTAAATTCAGACCCATGGTTACAAAAACTCAATCTTTTGGAGACTGTAAAGCTTAGCGAGCTGAACTCCAAGCTTTCAAAATGGCGCTTTAAAATACCGATAGCGAATTCCCCACACTCATAGTGTGCGATTCGTATTACTGCGTCCAGTCTTACAATGAATATCTGCAGAACTGGTAATTTTTTTATATATATCTATCCGCAGGATTTGTAGTGAGGAACAGGACATGATTGATAAACAGATGGAATGTAAACAGCGGTTTCTAGAGAGAGGTTATACTAGCTCTTCTATTGAAACAGCTATTGTCAAATCCAGAAAACCTTGATGGAAGCACATTTTAGAGGGCAGAAGTAAACAAAAGAAAACTCACATAACTAATCAGGGGATAAGTAATGGACATACTAAGCCTACAACACTAATTCTCACTTATTCCAGACAGGAAAAACAGTTGCGAGCCATTATAAGAAAAAAATTGCCAATTTGACATGATGACCCAGTTATTGGGGCTCTGCTCCCTAAATATCCCTAAATATCCATCAATAACATATAAAAGAGCAGCGTCTATGGCCAATGTTTTAGTTAAAAAGTATCCGGAAGAATAAGATAAAGCGGGATGGCTGTTAGCAAGAAAGGGTTTCTTTAAATGCTCCAGCTGTAAAGCATGTCATTATGGCAGAACTACATATCAGTCTGCTTTTAGTGACAGGGCTCTGGACATAAAACAGCACTTGACATGTCGAGCTGATTATGCTGTTTATGTCTTACAGTGCAGCTGAAATTTGTTATATATAGGCAGCACCAAATTTTCTGTCCACAAGCGCATTTTCAGCACATTAGGGCTATTGACAACAGTGAAGCTAGTTATCCCGTGGCGAGACAATGTAAGACCCATCATGACAATAGTTTGAAACATTTGCAGTACTTTGTCATTGATGCAGTTCCGCCCCAGAAAAGAGGTGGGAATCTGGAATTAAAATAAAGGCGCATACGCAATTAAGAAAATTAGCACTTACTTGGGTCCACTCTCATTTGTTCGACAAAAGGAGCAGAAGAGCAAGGATTCTTCATATATATATATATATATTAACTATAACTCGCGCGCCCGCAATGCACTGCTGATGACATCACATATTACATCACTCATGACATGGTCAGTGACATCACTCATGACATCACTGATGACATCTCAAATGACATCACTGATGACATCCATGTGAATGGGTGTTTTTCTGAAAATTAAATATGTTTTATATATGCATATCTCAAGGTTCATGGCAGAAGAAATGGGTATATAAGTGTCTAAATGACTGATTTTTTTGTGAACAATTGATTGTATAACTGACTGATTAAGTGTACTTTAGAGAATACATGGGTTAGTGAGTAATGTTTAAATATATACATTTCTGTTTCAGTCTCTCACTTTGTGTATAAGTGGCTACATGTGTTGGTGAGTAGCTACATGAGTGATACATGAGTGTCTGTATAGGTTAATTTTTGATTGAGTATCAGTAGGAGTGTCTGAGTGTCTGTATGCTTCATTAGGAGGTCTTACATACTGCATAGATGCATGAATGAATGACTTACTGCTTGTATGTGTTTAAGGCACCATGTGTGTAGGACTGTATGGGTGGTTAAGTGTGTGTGATGAGTAGCTACATGAGTGTCTATATAGGTTAATATTTGTTTTTTTTGACTGTATGGGTGGATGAGTGAGTATAATGGTGTGTTAGTGAATGAATAACTATCTCAATAGTGTATTTATGAATAAGTACATATCTTTCAAACTAGTACATATGAGTTATGTGTGAGTAACTCTATGGATGAGTATCGGTGTGTAACGGGATGACCAGGATGTATCAGTGTATGAGTACATATGATGAGTGAGTACATGTATGAGTGACTGTATAGGGCTGTTGATGAATGATTGGATGTGTGTATAGATGTTGGAATTAGTAAATAGGTGTGTTGTAAGTGGCATTGGTATATCTATTGTATTGAAAATGTTAGTTTCTATTTTTGAATGTGTGTATCAAAGGTAACATTAAGCTGAGAGGAGGTCTGCCACTCTGTCACAAGGATGATGTCATCAGGGATGTCATCAGTGATGTCATTTGAGATGTCATCAGTGATGTCATGAGTGATGTCACTTACCATGTCATGAGTGGGCGCGCGAGTTATAGTTAGCTGGATTAACTATAAAGGGGGAATTTCAATGGTTTTGTATGAGTGAAATGTCCAGCTAACTATAAAATGTGTGAAACCTATGGTTTTTTCATTGAATTTGCAAGGTTTTTTAAATGCTAATTCCTAACTATAACGTGTGTGAAACCTATGTTTTTTTCAGTGAATTTGCAAGGTTTTTTAAATGCTAATTTCTAACTATAACGTGTGTGAAACCTATGGTTTTTTCAGTAAATTTCAAAGGTTTTGTAAAAGATCATTTTTAAATTTACTAATTATTAAAAAAAATTATTTTGATACAAATTTTTGTTTTGTTTAATAAATACTATGTACATATTATTTTTTCCTTCTTTATATTTCACATTTTATAGTTAAATAATTATAAAACAAAGTACAAAATTTGTATTTTTTTTAAAAAATATGATTACAAGGTCCGCGCAATGTGAGTGCTCCGCAAGCACACCGTTAACTTTCTGTGCGCTTACCCCCGAAAGTTTTTTTATTCCAAAAACGTAATATCTACGATTTAATGTACATTTTAAAGGTAGACAATATCTGCTATAATGAAGAAAATGGTTTTTTTAAACTTTTAAGAACAGTATATTATTTTTTAAAGTAATTACAAATCTCGCGAGGGTACGTCGCACGTGCACGCATCGTGAGAGCTCCGTCCGCGCTCCGTAAATGCTTCGAGCACTTACCCCCGAAAGTTTTATAAACTTAAAAACGTTGTATCTACGTATTTATTGTACAATGTAAAGGTACACATTATGTGGGATAATAAAGAAAATGTTTATTTAAAACTTTTAAAGACAGTATATTACTTGATTAAAGCAATTACGAATCTCGCAAGGGTGTGTCCCACGTAAGCGCATCGTAAGATGACGTAAGCGCTCCGTAAATAAAACGTAAACGCATCGCGAGATTACGTAAGCGCTCCCTAAATGCTCCGTGAGCGCACCTTAAGATGATGTCCAACCATGTGACCTTAAAACAAGAGATTTGATTGGTTTATAATACTTCCTACTCCAATTGTAGAAAGACCCCTCCCATGTTCATCATTCTTCTTTGGCTTTCAGAGAAGCAACATCTTTTTTCTACAGCTCCTGGCTTGAGAAAATTCTTTGCAAATGGCTCAACGTGAAGAGTCTGAACATTCTTCTTCAGAAGAATTTGTTGAAGAGGACCCCCGCCCAACCAAGAAAAAGGAGTCCATAGTGTGGAAGTTTTTTACCTTCCCAGAAGGTTTAAAGAAAGTGAATGCACCGCATGTCACATGCAAAATCTGTGACACGGTATTGTCTAGAGGCAATCCAAACAAAAAGTACTCTTTTGGTACTTATAGCATGGAATGCCATGTCAAAAACATGCACCCCAACAATTCGGCTAGAGCTGTGGTGCGAAGATCACAGGAAAGCAAGGACTCTGCTCCAAGCACATCAAGGGCAGCACCAACACCACCAATACCAACAAACATGATTCCAAATATACAGCCTGAATTTAAGAATTTAGTGGTTCGTTGCATGCATTGCAACCAACTAATTTCTTATGGTCAAGAGACCATAGAAGTCATTCTGGAAAAGAACAGGAGGCACAACTGCTCCAAATAATTTTTTTCTTTTTTTATATTCCTTGTTCCTGTTGAACAATTGTTTAAAAAGTTCATTTTTTCTTCGTTTTTCAAGCAAACAAAAACCAAACCAAAAAACAGTTATTTGTAGAACTACCTCTACTGGTCAAAAAAAAGAACTCAATTTCTATGTTTGTATGTAAAAGTTTGTCATAGCGAATGTCTAGTGCAAAACTATAAGGATGTGGTACAGCATGAATCTATAGGGTGTTTACCTATAATATACTGTAGTACTTCCAAAGCACTGAAATGTAACATATGTATATAAATATGTTACAACTCTATGCTTCAGTTTGCACTATTAGTGAAAGTGCGTGGATGAATTTATATGTATTAAGGGCAGTTTTATAATCTTCTTGTGTGTCTTTTACACAACTGTTGCATCACATTTGTGATGCAGCAGTGGTACAAAAGATGCACCATAAAGTATGGTTTTTACAATCTGATGTACTTGCAAGGTGCATCATATTGTAAAACAATGCACCAAAAGAAGGATTTCCTGCATACATGGGGAATGTTTAGATGCAGGAACACCTTCTAAAAGTGAATAAGTACAATTTATAATATTTCATTCAGTCACTTTTACCCTTATACTACGTAAAAATCCTGCACCTGTTTGCAAAAGAAAGCAAAGGGGAGTAAGTGAAAGTCAGTGCAAAAGGGAAGGGGTGTGAGAAACAGACAGGAGGAAGTGGAGTGGGGGAAGTGGAGTGCGAATGAGTGAAGGCTTAGTGACAGTTAAGAAATGGATAAGAGGGTGAGGGAAGGGGTATAAGGGCGTAGAAAATTAAGAGAGAGGGAAAGTGAGTGAGGGAGAGAGGAGGAGTGGTAGAAAGAGAGAGGAAAGAAGAAGAAGTGTAAGGAAGAGACAGGGAGTGACAGGGAGAGCAAAGGCCTGAGAAAGAGTGAGGCTGTTATTCAGTCACAATAAGAGAGTGATGACAAACTTTTTTTTGTTTCTCAAACTTACCTTATAAATAATGAAAACTTAGACAGTGATGAGAAAGTAGTTTTTTATTTGTTATACTTACCTTCTAAGAAATAAAAAAAAATTGTTTTTATTATAAATATAATATCTGTGAAAGACAAGAAAAAACGTAAATTATAATATATACAATATATATTTCACAATATAAGAGAGAAGGAAGGAGATTAAGAGTCAGGAAAGGGGACTGAGGGATATAGTAGGAGTGAAGGAAACAGAAAGGGAAAGAGAGAAAGAATGAAGGACAGAGAGTGAGAGAGAGAGAGAGAAAGAGAGGGAGAGCGCCAAACTTTGCCGCCATCTGTGTGCAGGAGGAGGTTACATTTACATCAGGGCTCCCGCAGCGTGGGACACACGCAGGCAAAACCTGGGCCAAGGGCAGGCCCATCTGTGCCTCTCTTAGCTAGAAAGAGCCTGGGCTGGCCCCCCCTCTTAGTTCTGGTGGACGTACCCAGACTTTCGTTGCAGCTTTTTAAAAAGGTACTGTTGTCAACAATATTTTTGACAGCTAAGGACTCTGGGACAACCATTGTACTATGGGTATTTTTTTACTATTTCTACCTTTGTGATTTCCCGAATACTGGGTAAGGAGTACATTCTGGGTTTTCTCGTTGAAGCACATATAACTCAGCACTTGTTGCACCAAGATTGATCCAAGGTTATGCAAAAGAGAAAGGTTCAAGATGAGAGTGGGGAAACAACTAAAGGAGGGCCAAAGCAAAACATCAAGAAAAAAGTTAAAAAGGCACATAAGGCTATCACTAACAAATGTGTCATTGGCCAAAGGTAGATTTGTGAAGAAAGAGACACACAAGGAGAGAGAGAAAGAGCGGGAAATTGAGGGACTATGAGGGAATGAGGCAGTTATAGTGACTGAGACACAGGAAGAGACTTACACACAGAAGTAAAAAAGGGGAGTAAGGGAGGGTATCAAGGAAGGGGAGTGAGCAAAAGGAAGTAAGGGACTGAGAGAAAGGGAGTGGATGAAGGTGAATGAGGGATGATGTTATTAAAAGAGAGCAAGAGGTGAATGAGAAGACACTAAGCAATACACTTACACAAGGGTAGTGATAGAGGAAAATAGGAAAGAGCAATGAGAGACAAACAGGAGAAAGAGGGAGTTGGAAAAGATGATTGAGGATGAACAGAGAGTACTGATAGTGACAGAAAGACTGTAAAGGTGAATGAACGGCAGTAAGTGTAGTGGTTGGAGTGGAGGAATAGGACCCAGATTGAATGAAGGGGAGTGACAGTGAAGGAAGGGATATAAAGGTAAGGGAAGAGGAGTGATGGAAAACAAAGCATATTGAGAAAGGAAAAAGAAATAAGTGACAGACAGAACGATTTATGTAAAGAGAAAAAAAAGAAAAGGAAGAGTGGTGGACAGAGAGGGAGACAGTAAAAGAGACAAGCAGAGGAAGAGTGACGGACTGTGAAAAACTAAATCAGTTATAGTGACTGACACAGAGGAACACACTTACAGATGGATGGAAGAAAGGGGACTGGACTAAAGGGAGTGATAAAGTAAAAGAAGTGAAGTGAGTGAAGGTCACCCCGGGATGATGTGAAGGAAATACAGTAAGAGGGCAGTGGAAACAGACTGATCGATACAGCAAGACAAGAGTAGTGATGGAGGAAGATAAAAAACAAGTAAAGGACAGACAGGGGAATGAGACAGTTGCACAAGATAAGTGAGAGTGAAGGAAAAGTACTGATGGTGAAAGAAGGAGTGTAAAGGTGAATGTACGTGAGTAATTAAAATGAGGGAAGAAGAGTAAGATGAGTAAAGGTGAAGGAGTAAGAGAGAAACTGAAGAAATGATAAAGAGAAAGGCAAGTAACAAAGTGATCAAAAAGTATTTTTTGTTTGTTGTACTTACCTTATAAATGTACTATCTGTGGAAGATAATAAACAATAGAGTTATAAAATATTTTTCACAATATAAAATACAAAATAACTTGTACAATATGTTATATGTTTTATTTTGCTGTTCTCAGAATATATTGAATTTCACTAAAAACAGTGACTTCAATACTACTCATCATATGACAGCGGGAAAAAAAACCCACAATCAAAATGATTGTGTTTAAAAAACCTATACAACCTTTCAATACTTAATAGAGCTCTTAACCTTCCATTTTGCGATCTTCTAAATGATCACCTTCACTTATAAAGTATGTTTTAACATCAGACTAACTTTTATTTACTGCACTAATCTTCCTAGGCCAATTATTTTCCCTAAAATTTGGGTTCTAAAAACACAAGGTAAGAATTTCGTAAGTCAAAAGGCAAACGTTGTCTGAAAGTCAATTCAGTATCATTACAATAACTCCAGCCTTTTTTACATTTTAAATAAGCTGTATAATGTCCTGATGTTGTAGAAGGACCATCATGAAAAATAATTGCAACAGTTACAAAAGTTTTTCCTAAAATTGATAATTGAGAAGCCACAACATTTTTTATTAAAGTTGTCAATTTAGTTCCATCAGGTCTACATCGTTGGAACATTAAAATTACACACTGTCCATATCTTTGTATAAATAATGTTGATAACATTTCTAAGTTACATTGGGTACAGACCATGTTTTGATCTGTTTTCCTAAATACATTATTAAAAGACACTGATTAGCAGTCTGGTAAAGTCAAATATATAAATCTTTTAGTGTCTATTATAGTACTACTTGAAAAGGAACAATTGTTACAGTCATGTTGCCATTTATAAGAAAGGCCAAAAAGATTTTTGATATCTATACCTTCATCTTGCAATACAACAAGCATATACATTAGAAATTCCTGACCTATCTTGCTGAACATTCTGTGAAAATTGATTTACACCAGAACATATGTCTAAAACATTTCGGATATCAGAAACACTTTCTATTTTTGTTTTATCACTGCTATATTTCTCAAAGACAGAATTCAACAAAGAACAAAATCTTTGATCCTGATTTTCAACAATCTGTTCTTGTAAAGTTTGGAGAAAAAAAACCAACATTAACCACTACATTAGCATAGCAGTTGACACCAGAACTGTTTTCAAAATCCAACAACATCTTCAACAGAATCCTTTTCCTTATGCTTACAATTACTGGTTCATCTACTTTTTCTTTTTGCTACAACCTCGCTACAATTTTTCTCATGTCTTCTTTTTTGACCTACCACACGCTTTTCAAATAAAGGATATTGAGGTAAATTTGGAGCATATTCTCTTCTTAACCTATTATATTCTTTTACACAATTTAGATCTGCACTAATCTTTCTGTCATCAAAATCAATCAAGTATAATCCAGATAAAGTTCTGACTCGAGATAAAGCAACATATGCCATACCCTCCTTGAACACAGACCTTCCAATATTCACCAAAGCCCTATCTACACTTAAACCTTGAGATTTATGAATAGTCACCGCATATGCCAAACAAACAGGAAACTGTTTTCGACGGACATATAAATCTTTGACAAGCATAAACCAAGCAAAACAACGACTCAATTGTTGTACTTCTTCAATTTCATCAAATTTGATTTTCAAAAATTCTATTTCATCTCTATTTCGGTATATCACGAAATCAACAACATGACCCATTGCTCCATTTACCAAACCTCTTTCAACATGTGAATTGCGTCGTAAAATTATACGACAATTTAAACATGCATACAGACTCTTTTCAAAACCATCTGTTTTAGATATTGTCTTCTCTAAAGAATCCAATTTTGACTTCAACTTTTCTGACAAAATAATAGTAGCTCCTTCATGCTCTATTCTATCAATAGCTTCCAGTTTTATAATTTCTTGATTTTCTAACTTTAACATTTTGTTGTTGAAGACTGAACATTCTTGCAGAGTTGGCATCAAGCATATCACTGATTTATTTTCAGCAATTTTTCTATAAATATTCTCAGGCAGAATATTTTCGTTTCGAAACAAATTTGGAAATAATCGTGCCTGTAAAGCTTCCTTGCCATGTTCACTTAATTTTCCAATTCTTATATCTTGAAGAATTCTTTTGTAATCATCATCCTTTGCCTGTCGCATATTTTGCAGGAGTTCTGTATATTTGAAATATAACCATATATTAACATTTCCAATGCTTCCTAGGCACTTCCTGGTATCTTCATGTGTAAGCATTTTAAACACTGGTTGCCCTTTCACAGGAGTCAGCTGTAGTAGATCTCCAAAACAATGATGGGTTTGCCTCCAAATAACATATCATACTCTGTTTTAAGAATGTGTTGCATTCTTAAATGCACAAAAGCAAGCATTACATTTGATACCATGCTTACCTCATCAATAATGAGAAGTTTCATTTTTTGAGGACTCTGGAAACTTCACAAAAAGCTTCTCCAGATAGCTTGTGGTATTCTAATTTATTTTCATGCTCTACTGGCAGCATCAACAAACGATGTAAAGTAATCCCTTTAATGTAATGTGCTGCCAACCCAGTTGGAGCAGTAACAACACAAGAGAGCGATGACTCAGTTCTTTTTTGTAGATAAGTTGCAATTCCTTTAATTAGGAAACTTTTTCCAGCTCCGGCTTCTCCACTCACATACAGTCGGGCAGAATTAAATAACGTGCATGAGCACTCTTTTTTCTCATGACAAAAACCATGATCAATCTGCTCTGTCACTTCGTCATATATTTGTGTTTGTTCAACATTTAGTTGTTTCTCCAATTCTTCTAAGTTTACTACATCCCCCTGAGCTTGTTCCATGGCTCTTTCCACCTCATCCATGGCAGTGGCAGCTTCATTTTGGATAATTGGTCCTCCTAGTGGATCCTGACTCAATGAAGCAGAACTCTGACAGTCTTGAGAACTGTCTCTAGCAATCTCTGCTGCAATTGTAGCTTCTTGCTGTATTTCGTCATTCAACATTTGCAGATAATTTGTAAAAACAGGACATTCTATGGTATTTTTGGTTGCATTGAATGAATCTTCATAACAGAGAAAATCTCCAAGTAGTTCCTCTTCTGTACGCCATGGCTTAAAGAGTTGCAAAAGAGCTAAATAGTAAAATTCCCTTTTGTCAGGAGTTTTGCAACTCAATTTTCGATGATTAATCAAATGTCCTTTTCTTTGTTTTACCAGACATCCTTCACATCCAATCACAGCATATACTCCTTTATTGATATCTTCTGTAATATTCCTCTTAAAAGTATAGCTTTGCCGTACTTCAAAGAGACAAACGTTCTCCAGATGATTACTTCTATTTGGATAGTATGTATCCAACATGTTTGTCTTCAAAATATCTGTACTCTTTGGTTCTTTCTCTGCTAGATACTCAATTTCTTGTACAGATTTCAAAACTTAATTTCGTGTTGCAGCAAGACCTAGACTCACCCAAATGATTGTTCTAGATTTTGCATATAGACTTGCAGATGATAACCGATCTGAATATTCATATGCTCCAATTTCTCGATGAGACAACATCTTCAAACTGTAGCTGTATAATTTCTTACTTAGGCTCTTTTCCTGAGAAATTTCCTCCCACATTTCCTTTAGTTCTGTCTTCTCAGATTTTGTGTTGTAAGATGTTACATATCGAGCCACAGCAATGGAATTGTCTGCAACATATTGAATATCCATGTTAGCATTCCACATGGACAAAATGACTGGGTTATAGTCATTTATGTATTTTGACTCTTCATTTCTTTTTAAGTTGTAGGTATTTTTCGGTGATTTTCTTGTCACAGTATGTCGCAAAGAAGACATGAAATTGTTAACTCTTCCTTTTGATTATACTGGTCGTGGAAATCCAAAATGACATTTTGTGTAGAACTTGTCCTTGGATTTGAACTTTCGACGACAGTATTTTGCACAACGATGGCTTTGAAACCGTAAGACTTGATGTCTTAAATTCTTTTCTTCTGTACTTTTCGGAACAGCACATGTAGAATACTGTTCAATAAAACTCATCACTGTGTCATCCGATTCTGTTCCAAATTTGGGAGCATCTTTGATCCATAGCAGCACATGTATGTAAGGAGCACCTCTTGCTTGATACTCCTTTCTCCAAAAGAAATCCAAAACCTCTCCAAAAGGGGGATTTTTTTTGTTTGTGATAAAAGACATCATAGCTTCAAATCTATGATTGAAATACCTGCATACATTAACTGGATCCAAAGAGCACAGTTCTCCAGGTGTCTTGTATTCTATATTTTCTATGTTTGCATTTGCCTCTCGAAGAAATTCAAGTAAGTCTTCCCAAGCATACTCAGCACAGTAAGAGTAAGTAACCATTTAGGAGTTCCTAAGTTTCTTAGCATACATTTCAATTCGCCATGACGACGGAACCAATACTCTTAGTACCACGCTGACAAGTCATGAGATTAATTAACTGAGAATCCAAAACAGTGTTTTCTGTTGGACTTTTTCCATAAAGTCCCTTGCCGAAACATTTTGCAGATGTACTCCACTTTTTAGTATATGGTTCACTGCATAAGAAAGTCCAGACAAGTCACTCTCAAACAGATGATGAAACAAATATGGAATGCATTGGCGAAACCTTGGATCTTCTGCATATAATCTTGATGTCCGGTATTCAGTTGCTGGTATCTGCACAGGTCGGTCATCATATCTTCCACCTACACCTGTTGGAAATAACTGAGGAAAACAACAAGCTTCCAAGCTTTTTTTCCCATACACTTATAGGACTTCCTTTTGCTTCTTTCATTTGGAATAACTCAATAGCATTCCCCATTACTTCTTTGGAATGCAGAGGATGAACACTATAATTTTCATAAATGTGTTCACTTCTGGACACATCCACTTTTTCAATTTGCCCAGCTAGCAAATCACTGTCCTCTTCTACTGTTGTTTCCTCTTCTCCTACATACACATTTTTATAGTACTGATTATTTTTTTCAAATACAACGTTGCCTTTTTGACTTTCCTAACATCCACTAATTCTTGCCAGATTTTCTTACTCTTTGTAGGAACGCCATTAACTAGAATAACTAGAGGTTCCTCTTCCACTTTCTCTACACCAATTGTGTCAATATTTTTCTTAAAATCAAGAGGCAAATAAACAACTCTTCACTTTAATCCTCTCTGTAAAACTGAAGGAGGCAATTTCCCTGTCTTAGGCTCCATGCGAACAATAGCCTGAAATGGATGTACACTTTGAATCAAAATAGGTTCATAGGTATTTAAATCCATCAATTCAGAAGGAATATTTACCAACTCAAGATTATTATGTACAGCTCTAGCAGGCATTTTGTTATCATCTAATTTATTATAACAATATTTACAAATACGTTGATCAGAACCCAAATCAAAACAATTCTCTACCAACAAATAAGTTGCCAAATCCTTCCACTCATTATTATTTTCCTTTTCACTTTTAACATATAAATCAAGTAACCTAGTCTTATTCTTATAATTAGTTCTTCGACAACACACACAAGAAAGATTTGGCCTTTCACTTGAAATGACCTTAAACGTTGTAATTTCTTGATCAACATTTTCTGTACTTAAATTCTGTATATTTTCATCCACATTGCCTTCTATTACTGCATCAGTTTCTGCACTGTCCTCTTTTTCACCAAAATAACAAAACTCAATTTCTTCACAAATGTTCTTTACATCTAATACAGATCCATGCAAAAGAGCACTGTGTAACTGTTTTAGCTTAAGTGCTGGACTTTTTGCATAATACAACCTTCTCACTAATTTCCTCGCTTCAGTATGATGCACTGCTAACATCCTAAAATGATGAAAAACACTCTGACATACTTTTCTAGAAAGACAAGCCAGTGAAGGCCCATGCAATCCTGTTTTTCTCTCAATCTGCAAGGATCTAATTCTTGCAATATCTTAATCTTTTGTTTTAGACTTTTCCTAGTATATTTACGTAAGAAATTCTGAAACAAATCAATTGAATCCTGTCGCACACTACAAATACTACTACAATTCCAAGTGTACACCGGAGCCTTAGGACGTCTCCCTAAGACTTCATCAACTAACACCTCTTCTGCATTTCTAGGCACAATTTTTTCTTTTTCAATTGGACAACCTTCCTTCACCTCATATGCTAGACCACTGATGTCAACTGCATGCAACAAATCATTAGTCTGAAAGTAGGTCTCTTCATTAAAAAATGGCTCACAACTTGAACTATGCTTCCATTCTCCAGAAAAAAACATCACAAAAATTAGTCCTATTAATTACTCTCTTCCACTTACATTTTGCTTTCAAAACATTGATTGCCTTGTCTAGTGTACGAATTCTACTGAATACTAAAATATTTACATTTTTTTCCACTGCAAAAGCCTGATCAACTATCATCTCAATAGTTTTCTTTTTCTTGTAAAAAAAAGTTTTCCTTTCACAATTCTTTACACTTTTTAATAAATTTAAAACAACTCTGTTATAAAACATTCGCCTACGAATGTCAATGAACTGATTTTTGCATCTATTACTATAGAGCAAATCATCTCCATGTACATTTCCAACATTTTTTGGGGGGCTCTGCTTTTTCTTTGTAGTTACAGATGAATTTTTCTTATTTTGCTCATTATCCACAAGTTTTTTTACATTGGGTTAATTTCCTTACAAAATCTTTAGTTGGCTTACCAGGAGCATTCTTCTTTTTCTCTGAACATTGTTTTTTGGATAAATCTTCTAATTGTGTTTTCTTGGAGAATAAAGCCTGTTTATATTTTTTTCTTTTTGCCTCCTTCGTAGGCATATTCCTTTTTCTTTCTGTAGATAATTATAATCTGTTGTGAAGAAAAAATAACATGTTATAGACCAGCACTAACATACTACATAGCAATTAGAATCACTAAATGATATAAACACTGGTTTACTTCATAAGTAATTTTAAAGCACAGCGACTATGTCTGACCAGAGTAGGAAATCAGGCACTGAGTGCTGTTTATGAGTTTATAGCAGTGCAGTAGTGTTTCAACATTATAGAGTAATTTGCTGAGAATGGTATTTCAGAGTTCAGCACACCCAGTATCTAATTTGCACAACATAATTACAATTTGCAAATTAAAAGGCCTAAGACACATACTGCACACAACTTTGTACAAGTACATCTAGTAATTCATGACTAAC
This sequence comes from Lissotriton helveticus, assembly GCF_964261635.1. NCBI lineage: Eukaryota > Metazoa > Chordata > Amphibia > Caudata > Salamandridae > Lissotriton > Lissotriton helveticus. The sequence goes on along the minus strand of NC_136061.1, from coordinate 1,462,682,058 downwards.
TTCATGATTTAGGTGATTTACAACACAAAAGGAAAGAAAGTACAAACAGAGATACAATGATACAATCAGAGGGTGCAATACTACAGGCACAAAGACAGGAAATATTTAATATGTTGGCACTGTCTAATACACTCCAGCAGCCATATCATAATAGGCCTCTGCAGATGTACATAAGAGGGTGCAGGCAGAGGATGCATGCAGAGGGAGAGGGACAGTATAGACAGAAAATAACATAATGCAGTCAGAGACTAAACTGGAACAGGCAGAGGAGAGATGATACAAAGCTGCAGGCAGAGGGATAGATGGTGCAAGCAGTCACAGACATGGTACACACTAAGAATAAAATGGTACAACACAGAAGAAATGCTTGATACAGTGAGACAAATGCTACATGCAGAGGCAAATTAGAGCACACAGAGGAGGAGATAGTGCAGACAGAGATAACATAGTACAAACAGAGGGTGCAAAACTACAGACAGAGAAACAAAAAGATGATAGCAGTGTCTAATACACACCAGAAGCCATATTGTAATAGGCCTCTGTAGATTTACATGAGAGGGTGCAGGCAGAGGATGCAGGCAGAGAGAGAGGGATAGCATAGACAAAAAATAAGATAATGCATGCATAGACTAAACTACTAAAGACAGAGGATACATGGTACAGGGCTACAGACACAGGGACATATGGTGTTCTCACAAAAAAGATGGTGCAGAGAGAGAGTGAGATGCTTCAAGCATACAAACACATAGTGCAAGCAGACACAAACAAGGTACACATAGAGGACAAAATGGTACAACAAAGAAAAAATGCTGGAAACAGTGAAACAAATGCTACATGCAGAGGCAAATTAGAGCACACACAGGGAGAGATAGTAAAGACAAAGATAAAATGGTAAAAGCACAGGGTGCAAAACTACACACACGGAAACAAAAAATGTAACAAGGTCGTGCTTTCTAATACACACCAGCAGCCATATCATAATAGGCCTCTCCAGATGTACATGAGAAGATACAGGCAGAGGGTGCAGACAAAAGAAGAAGGATGGTATAGACAGAAAATAAAATATTATAGGCTGAGACTAAAATGATACAGACAGAGGATAGACAGAGAATGAGATGGCACAGGCAAAGGGAGAGATGGCGCAAGCAGAAGAAAAGATGGTGCAGGAAGAGGGGAGATGGTACAGGCAGAGGGAGAGATGGTGCAGGCGGAGCGAAGGTGGCACAAGTGATAGAGCGCGCAGGTCACCCGACTATAATTTTTATCATATGCACAATTTGGGCCCATAAATTCAATTCACCATATTCATTATTTGGGTAACCTACACTCTACTACCAGTAACCCTAATTCGTTCCTACCAATTCCCTATGTACCTGACTTACCAATCCTTGTCACAGGTACCTATGATCACAATGGATCAGGGAGCTAGCTGGAAAAGATAAACAGTCACCAAAATACAATAACATTTATAATATGTGCACTTTTTTATAATAACCACAGACTCAGGAAGTTTTGAAAACCTTTATCTATTCTTCATCAAGAGTTGAAAGCATTAGGTTCACAGCAAGTAAACTATCAATAACCAAAAACATGACAATTGTATAACCATGTAGAAAATAGATTATGCCAACCATTAGAATTCTAAAGGAAGGTAAAAACAGGGAACATACTAGTAAGAATTTTCAGGACTTTTGACTTGGTATCGTGTGTCTGAAGGAGGGGAAAGATAAAGAACATACTAGAATATGTACCACTAGAATGGAGAAATCAGGAAAAAGGGACTTGATTGATAATGACGAATATTTGAAATAACCATGTAGCTATAGGAAAGGTATGAAAAATGGAACATACTAAAATTCAGAGCAATCACTTGAATTGGACTAAAGGAAGGTAAATAAAGGGGACATCTATATTTCATGAACAGTGTTTCACAACTTCCTTAAAGGATGGGGAAAAATGGAACATTAATGCGTGAATGGCGAACTAGGCTCTCTCTTGAAGTGACAAGACAAGGGCACTATGTGCTTTTAAAATACCCCTCACACACTAAGAATCCCTTAGTGTCATGCTTCATCATTGGGGTCTTCCCGTCTCTCTACGAGGCGGGGCGTGCTACGACCTACGGACTACGTGGGAGCACTGTTGTTTGTGACAAAGACTATGTGAAAGTGCAATGTTGGTGTGATCAGTGAAGTGTAGGGGGGGTAACTCAGTGAGTGCAAGATAAAAAAGTTAAAAATTCCCTGGCAAGTAGAAAAATATATTTTATTGGCTTCTCTGGCTGGGAACATTAAAAAGGGGTTTGTGAGGTAGGGCTATTAGCTCACTACCTGGTCGACATGTTTCATAACCAGTCCCCTACTGCTTATTCATCAGGACCTCTAGTGGTCCCTACAATATAGTACTCAGGGGCATATTATCAAGGGCCGGTGTTAAAATTATCGCCGTTTTATCGGCAGGAAACTGCAGATAAAACGGCGATAATGGGCTTGATAATACGCCCTTGTTAATTCCCATAGAAGCCCATGTTAACATCAGAACATGGGCTTCTATGGGAATTAACAAGGGCGTATTATCAAGCCCATTATTGCCGTTTTATCGGCAGTTTCCTGCCGATAAAACGGCGATAATTTTAACACCGGTCCTTGATAATATGCCCCTCAGTTCTAAGGAGATATGCCTATCGTCCTACAAAAAGGTAGCAAAAATCGTCCACCTCTTTGAGCTTCTGGGCATGAGTTGGCCCTCAATGAAGCATTGGGAGCGTCTTGTTTCCTCCTTAGTTAGATTTCAAGGAGGAAACGAGACGCTCCCAACTCTTCAGAGCGGCACAAGGGTAGGAATAAGGCATAGCACGCAAATCGGTGAATCGCACCGCGTGGAATACCCTTCGCCTGTCGGCTCATGGGGCAGCTACCTTTTGCCAAATCAAGACCATACTAGGTCAACATTTTTAACCGCTTCATTGAGGGCCGATTTTTACAATTATTTTTACAAAGCCATGGAACATCGATGGGGAGTGCCTTTGCCCCATCGGTTCCTGGGCTATATGTGAGCAATTTTGAAACTGAGTATGTTCTCACCACAATTAACCCGTTCGCTTCCAGTATACTCTACTGGAAGCGCTATATTGATGATATTCTGCTAATCTGGCGGAATGACAAAGACTTGAAACAATTCATCGAGTGGCTAAACACCAGAGACCGGTGGCTTCGATTTACACATACAGTTGATAATGAAAGCATCGACTTCTTGGACCTCACTATCTATATTAAAGATGGAAAAGTTGAGACGAAAACCTTTCGAAAACCAACTGCTAAGAACAGCTTGTTATCCTACAAGAGTTACCATCCCCAAACATTGAGAGATAACCTGCCATATAGTCAGTTCCTGAGACTTAAATGAAACTGTATTCGGGAGAGTGACTACAACAAACAATCAAAGGAACTCAGTGACAGACTCCTACAAAGGGAGTACAAACCTTCGACGATATCCAAATGTCGCAAGAGGGCAAAATACCAATCCAGAGAAGGCCTCCTTGCAACTTACGAAAAGGCTCCAGAAGAAGACCTTATGACATGTGTTACGACTTTTTGTCCAGCGACTTATCAAGTGAACAAATTAATTAATAAGAACTGGCACATACTAAACACAGGCAAGTATAATTGGCCGAAGCCTCGCTTTACTAATAGACGCACAAAAAACCTGCGGGATCTGCTGGTACACACTCGCCCACGACAGAAAACTGCACTGAGACAAATCAGAGATCCGCATATGACACCCGTAACTGGACACTATCCCTGCGGAACGTGTTTGGCATGTAAATCGACCACTACCACAAAAACATTGCAATTGACTCCAACTTTCAGTTGGATTCAAAAACAACATACAAATTGCAACTCTTCACATGTGATTTACATGGTAACATGTCCCTGCGAGAAAAAGTACATCGGGATGACCTGTAGGAAGGTCAAATTACGAATTGGAGAACATAAGAGTAACATCCGTCTACAAAAAAATACGACCAAGCTCTGTTCACATTTTATAGAGTTGGGCCACACCATCGAGGATTTAAAATGGACAGTCATCGAGAAATTATCTGAGGGGACCCCCAACGCAGAAAAAATTCTCTACGAGAAAGAACAACGTTGGGTTGACCGCTTGAAGACTAATAAATTTGGTCTGAACGATGACATCTCATGGCATCACTTTGCACGTTAAGTTAATCCCTTCTGATTGAACTATGCCACATTGCCTGTACCTTTACATCAAAGCCAGTGATCTTGGGATTCCAAAAGTGATTTAAATGGACACAGAATGAAACATGCCTGAATTAACCAAGCTCAACAGATATTAATGGGATACCAGAAACAAAAGCCCTTTGTCCAGTTTGATGAACTCAATAACTTAGCCATTGATTTTTTGAGCCCAACTGTGATTTGAAAGACTAAGAATGAAATACCGGCCGTAATTAACTAAGCTTAGGAGACACTAGCGAGGTTTCCTGATTTAAATGCAACCAGAATGAACTAACTGATTCTATCAGTGAATAACGAGTTACCAAAAACATTTGTCTATTTCTATCACTGAATCCATACTGAACCTCCACTCAAAGAACTAGTTCTCCACAATGTTCATTTATAAACATGAGATGTTTGCCATTCTACTACAAGTACACTATGTGGGAAGCGTCATATGATTCCATTTTATGACCATATTATTTATTCAATTTTTTTTAAAAGCCTTTTTGATACACAGTTAAATATGCATTACCGGTGTTTATGAAATATAATTTGACCAAATCCATAAGCACATTGTTGTAACAGTCAGCAACCGTATGAGAGGTTCTGAGCTCCGGTGAGTCCTCTTTCGATGACTATACCAACCACTGCAGAAAACCCCGTAGGAAGCATGGTTTCCGCGTCCAGAGGGCAGAGCCAGCACAAGAGGCGGAACCTGCTTCCTACGCGGGTGAGGACATAGAGTCATGCTCGTTTTCCATATTGAATTCTGCATTTACACCGGGTAAAGTAACTCGTTTCTCTTCTCTGTAAATCTAGCCTGGGACTATTGAGTCCGTTCCCTCTGAAGGAGAATACCGACTTCGTCCTTTAGGTAAGAAAACATCTCGGATACACGGGCGCGTCCCAATGCAAATACCCACCTTTTTATCTATACAATAATGCTCTGTCTGTTTTCTCTTTGCCTGTTTTCCCTTTACTTATAGGTTCAATAAGAATCCACCTATATTTACAGGTAAACGAATACACTCTCAGGTTATGCGTTTAATTTACGATCTGCATAGTGACTAACAATGGGCTTTGTTTGCATTATTTTGAGGTATAAAACATGAACTAGCTAGTAGAACAACTAGCATTGTGGCGATAAGATGAGAACGGCATTGTTAATACTAAATCATGCACTAGCCCGAGTGCAATTGTGTGCACATTTTGAATATTGTAGGATAGTGATTACCACCTAATCCTATCGAGTACCACCGCCCATTAAGTACCTAACATTGAGAATGCAATGCCCTGAATGTAAATCTGCCATTATAAAAAAAAGGCGTAAACATCAGCCCTTTCATCCAGAACGTAAATAAGAAGCTACATTAGATATCTACACCCATGAAGTATCGCTTTATCTTTTAATTCGCCACGAGTACCTCCTAGAGTAGTATTTGAATGTATACTATGCATGTAAATTACATATGCACTTGCCACGATTAAATGAAGCCATCCCACAATTATTCTTTATTGTTTCAGGTGGAAATAATCGAACCACAGTGGGTAAGACTAAAATGTTAGAAACCCGCTCATTACTACACAAATTGTGTAAGTATTTTTAATACTTTATGTTATTTGTTTTCTGTCCTGACGAAGGCTCCATAGACCTAAGGGCCAAGCGAGCTGAAACATGTCGACGTATGTGAATAAAAAGTGATATGCTTGACACTCATTTACCCGGTCCACATAGCATACCCATCTATCTCATCTTAATTAGTTGTCCGACAACAAAATAAAGTACGGGTGTTGTATGGAAACTACTTTTTAATTTTAAATTTTTGAAAACCTGTTTGTGGGTTCATAATTGGAGATCTCTGGAGACTGCCACTTTACACCAGAGACTGCCTCGGGTGAGGCTGGCATGGTGCACGTTGTCGAACCCTATGACAAATGCCACAACGCTAGTGTGGGGCGGAGAATCAAGATAAACCGCTTCTAAATACACAGCGTTTATGAGGGTTTTTCAACAGATCTCCTGGGAACGTGGTTACAAGTGTCCTATCTAACTCTGATTAACTGTATCAGTATATATGGTTATCTTTGAGTTCTTTCCAAATTTACAAGCTTTTGTCAATGCAACCAATACAGCTATGTGTGCAGACTTGACTCCATGTAAATAGGATGCTTCCACTGGGCCTCCTAGAGTACACACTGAGTAGGCAGCACTTAGGCCACCTTCCTCATGTCTCATGCATGAGCCGTCTACAAACAGCTCATAATCTTCATTAATTAAAGGATTTTCTTTTATATCTGGACGTGGTTTTGTGCTAAACTCGGTCAGATTGATGCAATCATGTTCAGTTTCCTCCCTTACTTCTGCTGCCAACGAACTAGGCAGTAAGGTAGCTGGATTCAGCATATTACATCTAGCAATGGTCACGTTTCCTGCACCTACAAGGATTCTCTCATACTTAGTCAGCCGACTTGGTGTGAGGTACTGAGTATTTGTTCTTGTCATCAAAATCACAACAGAATGTGGAACATACACAGTTACTGGATGTCCCATCACAATGGACTCACTCTGTTCCAGACTCGTGCATGTTGCAGCTACAGCTTTCAAGCATCCAGGTAATCCAGCTGCTACTGGGTCCAATGTGGAAGAGAAGTATGCCACTGGACGTCGAGTCAAACCATGAATTTGGGTCAGGATTGAAAGTGCACAATTATCTCGTGTGTCACAGAAAAGTGCAAAATCTTTTGAATAGTCAGGCATTCCTATTGCAGGAGCAGTACACAGACATTCTCTCAATTTTACAAAAGCAGTCATGCTTTCATCATCCCATTCCACAGGATCTTTTGCTCCTTTCTTTGTCATTTTTATCAGTGGTCTTGCTAGTACTGCAAATCCCACAATCCACTGCCTACAGTATCCTACAACTCCTAGAAACATCCTGATTTCTTTCTGGGTGTTTGGCAATTCCATGCTTCGAATTATTCTAATTCTTGCTATGGTAACTTTCCTGATACCTCTCTCTATCTGGTGCCCCAGATATTTAACTGATGAGGTACAAAACTGTAGTTTTTCTGGTGACACCTTATGTCCTCCTTCACCTAAATGGTATAGCAAGGCAATTGTGTCAGTCACACAGTCTTTCCTGCTCTTAGACGCCACCAAGAGGTCGTCTATATATTACACCAGGACTGATTTTCCAGGCAATACCAAGGTTTCAAGGCACTTTTTTAGAATCTGATTAAAGATCGAAGGGCTTTCTGTGTACCCTTGAGGGACACGATTCCAGACGTAGACATGGCTGTCGAATTCAAATGAGAAAAGAAATATGCTGTCTGGATGTAATGGAATCGAAAAGAATGCATGACATAAGTTAATGACGGTAAACCATCCAACATTCCACGGTATTTGGTATAGAATAACTGCAGGGTTTGGCACGACAGGACAGCAAGGAACCACAATTTTGTTAACCTTGCGCAGGTCCTGTACAACCCTGTACTTACCACTAGGTTTCTTTATGCCAATTATCGGTGAATTACAAGGACTGCTCAATACTTCTTGTAATATGCCTGCTTCTAGCAATCGTTTGATCTCAATAGCAACTCCTGCTTTCACTTCTGCATTCATTTTGTACTGCTTGCTGTTTGGGTAGACTGCATCTTCTTTTATGGCTATTTTTATGGGAGTCAACATTTGCCATTAATCCTACATCCTTTCCAGTAAAATCCCATACCTCTGGTTTCACTGTCTCTTGGAGTTCTTCAGGTAAGTCTTGTATTGTCAGTCTTTTAATTTCTGAGTCGGATCTTGCTAACATTAATTTGTAAATTGCATCTTCATATGGGGTCTGAATTTCGACGCCATTTGGAATGCAAAAGATAGTACAGTTCATTTTGCACAACAAATCTCGTCCTAATAAGTTCACGGGACTGGAATCACAAACAATAAATCTATGCATTTCTTTAAAATTCCCAATTTTAATCCCCATAGGTTCTGTAACTGGGGTACTAATTAGCTGATTAGAAACACCCACTACTTGGATCGCTTCTCTCGAGAGGGGTAGTTTGGAACGTCTGCTGTTCTCACAGTAGAACGGGTAACACCAGTGTCTAACAGAAAGGTGACGTCATTTCCTTCCACCTTTCCTTCAATGTATGGCCCTGACTGGTCTACCGGTAAGGAGGCGCCAAGCACGCACTCCTCGTCCTCCCCCCTCAGGCACCGTCAGTAGGTGTCGTCACAAAGGAACGTGTCATTTAACAAAAATTGTGAAGCGGCTGCATTTCTATCCTCTCTTCCTTCCCAACCTTCAGTGTCTTCACTCTGTTGTGCTTTGCTCCTGTAATTTGGTCTAGGTGCACGATGCAACTGATTCTGTTTTACCTGCTGCTGGGTCTTCCGTGGAGTCTCATTCTGCGTCTGTGGATTTAAATCATTAATTTGCAAATTACCATTCTGTACAGCCTTACACTTGTCTCTCCAGTGACCTATTTTTCCGCACCCGTGACAAGGGAATTTCTTACTTGCCTCTTCTCTGCTCATTTTTACTCTGGGCTTTCCCCCACCCCCGGGGCCTTGACTCTGATTATTAGTCATTTTGTTTAACTGCTGTTCCTGGTGCTCTGCTAATTTTACCTGTGCCCACATGACCTTGTCCTTTAACTCTTTCCGTTTATCTGCCAGCTCATCTTCACAGTATTTAGCATACTTCAGGACTTCATCAATTGGTTTAGCTTGCCAGCAGATGTTATTGTCTTTGATCCACTGAGAGATCTCAGGCCTTAACCCTAACACACATCGATAAATGAAGTGAGTCATGTCCTTCATCTCAATGTTGTCCAGACCACTGTATGTCTTGAACACCTGTAACAGTCGTTCATAGTAAGAATGCACTTTTTCATCTCGATTCTGGGTAGTTCTGTCTATTCGGGTCCAATCAATTTCCTTTGCAGACACTTTTCCTTTCAGATACAACATTACCTGATCGTACTTCCTCATCACATCCCCCGAAGGAGCCCCTGTCTTCGGGTCCCTCTGAAATTCCTCACTGGGCCAATCAACAGCAATTTTACATTCAGACCATACATCTACAGGAACTACAATGTCAAAGAAACCATCTAGATCTTTCAGGAGACATTTCTGAACTTTCACATATCTCTCGACCTGTCTGTACCATTCTACAGGTTTCTCTCGTAATTTTGGAAAGTCATTTGTAAAGGACACAATATCCTGTCGGGACCATGGAACATGTACATATCCTCTACCTGGTACTTCTCGCATTGGATATCATTTTTCTACCTTTTCTGCTTCTTTTAAAACATATTCAGATGTCATTTGCTTTGATCTACTATCTTCTTTTTTCTTGGCCCACCTGGCTTTCCATTTTTCTAAGTCTCCCCATTTTTGTAACAGGTTTAACAATTCTCTGATCTGTACCTTTTCCCCTGACACATTCATGTTCTCTAAATCTTTGTCTGAGAATTCTGCTCTGTAAGGTTTTTGCAAAACTTTAGATCGGCTAATGTCTATTCCCATACGAGCTGCAGTGTCCATTCATTTCTCATGGTACACTCTGGTATTACGGGTAAGACTTTTACAAATGAATAACAATTCCTCTTCACTAAGAGTGTTTAGTCTGTCCAGCCCCACATTCTCAGCCATCAGTTCCTCTAATTCTATTCTCAGTTTGTATATATCTAATGGTTTTGGCTGAGGATTTGGTTTCTCTAATTCTCGGGTCCATCTGTCAATTTCTTTAGGAGTCACTACCGTAGCACTTCTAGTACCTGAAGATGCCATAATTTGTACTTTTCTTGAAGTAAAAAGAGTGTTTTTCCTCTTTGAACTCCCTTCTGGTTCCCTTATCGGTAAATCCATCAAGGAAATCACAGATTCACATTCACTTGCCTGATCATCTACTATCAAGGGCTCTTTTCTCGGCTGTACTACAGATGGGGTTATGATTGGAGTTTTTGAACTACTTTGTTTATCCCCATACATAGGAACAACTGGTCCGATAGTTACTGGAATCGTCAAAGCTTCAGGACTGGTATTCAATTGGGAGATTTTCTGAATTAGTTTGGTTCTTTGTTTAATTAAAGCCTCTCACTCCCTATCCTGCAGTACCTTTTCCATGGAGGTTTCATGTACTATCTGCGGAATTAAGGGAGGGCCATAACTCGGTGCACTTGGATTTGTCATGCTTGGACCCTCGCCATAATTGGGTGTTAGAAAGGGGTTTCCCGTACTCAAGGATCTTAAATCCTCCTGATAAGGAGGTCTTAGACATGGATCTCTCGCACTTAACGATCTTAGTCCTTCATTATAAGGTGGTGGATTTTTCATTAATAAATCCTCCAGATAATCATCGTCTGAATCACCACTGGTCATTAAATGCTTTGTCTTTTCTGTCCTTTTCCCTCCCATGGGCTCTTTTACTGTTATTACAGGGTACAGTCCTTCTACATTCATGTTCTGTCTCCATTCTTTCATTCTTTTCTCTCGGGTTTCTTTCTGTATCTTCGGATAAAATTTAGCTAACCCTTTGTCCATTCTGGGTCTGTCTCGCTCAAAAGTCTCTATTTCCCATTCTTCTAATGCCTCATATTGCGTTAGTCTAGGTCTGGGATGCAAATCATTCATTCGGGTTCTCAAATTGAACAGAATCCTGCCATTAAATGTACCTTCTAACGGAAATGCCAAAATTCCGTCATCTTTAGTATATTCCACCCAATTTTCTAACCATACGCAAGCATGGTAGCCTCTGTCAAACATCATAAATGATGCAGGAGTGTTAGGTGGTGGAATAATAACTCCTTATCTAGTTTTGATAGGCTTGTCTTTCTTGAAATAATTCTTTACTTTGTCTACAAGAGCCAATTTTCTCTTGCTTCCGTACATAATGTTATTTCTAGCTGTTCTCCACTGTTCCCTCACAAAACCTTGATATCTTGGATCAGGTCGAATCTCTGGATGAGTTTGATGCCACATATACTTTTCCGCAAATTATTTTGTTTACAAAATCACTTCCAATACAAATGCGTCTTTTATTTTTCTGCAACCAATCAAATGCTTGATTTCAAACAATTTCATCCAATGGGTGCGCGACGTTTCTCGTGAAATGAGTACTCACGCTCCTGTGCTCACCCCTCCTTTACAATGCTATCTCAGCTACACGCCCGCTGTCTCGACCAATACCAGCGCGGCACTGAGTGACGTCAGCGCAGCTCCGCCACTGACTCCCTCCTTCACAAGGTATCGTAAAATGTAATTCTTTATTTAAAGTGCAAGTGCTCTGTCTATTTTACAACGTAAAACATTCACCACTGTACTCGAGTGTCTAGAAAGAAAAGATTTGGTTCACTGCAAGTAAATCCCTTCTGTTTACTTTTCATATACTGCGAGTAGATCCCTTCTGCCTACTCTTCACACAAGCATTAGAGAACCTGCTACTCCTTCGACTCATCCACGTTGGGATATATACTAAGCCAAAAGTTTCACCAGTTAACCCCTTTGCTAACAATCAAGCTCAGACAAACCTGCTACTCCTTCTGTGTGACCCTTACTAGGTGATATCACAATAGAAGTTTTGCCAGCGAACTCTTTGCTACCATTTATTCACACATTTATACAGAAAAAAAACCTAATTAGTGCTTCCTGTTCTGCCCATCCTGCACCAATTTTCCTCGAGCCACTGACCTCACTGCGACGTGGCTCCTATTCTACCACTCACTATTCTGCCCTCAGGGATTCCAGACAAAACATATAACAGTCACTAACGAGTTTTGTTAGAACACAGATCAATATAACAGCATCTCAGAGAATTTTTTTAAAAACATTTCATAACATTTCAAACAATTTACATTTGATCGATCGATATTTTAGCAGCAATTTTATTATCACAGTTAGCAGCAGTTTACCTACCTACCTATCTTAACTAGTCCTGCCTAACTTTAACTAGTCCCTAACCATAGCTCTGTTACCAGAAAATTACTGATAGAGCGCGCAGGTCACCCGACTATAATTTTTATCATATGCACAATTTGGGCCCATAAATTCAATTCACCATATTCATTAATCGGGTAACCTACACTCTACTACCAGTAACCCTAATTCGTTCCTACCTATTTCCTATGTACCTGACTTACCAATCCTTCCTTGTCACAGGTACCTATGATCACAATGGATCAGGGAGCTAGCCGGAAAAGATAAACAGTCACCAAAATAAAATAACATTTATAATATGTGCACTTTTTTATAATAACCACAGACTCAGGAAGTTTTGAAAACGTTTATCTATTCTTCACCAAGAGTTGAAAGCATTAGGTTCACAGCAAGTAAACTATCAATAACCAAAAACATGAAAATCGTATAACCATGTAGAAAATAGATTATGCCAACCATTAGAATTCTAAAGGAAGGTAAAAACAGGGAACATACTAGTAAGAATTTTCAGGACTTTTGACTTGGTATGGTGTGTCTGAAGGAGGGGAAAGATAAGGAAAATACTAGAATATGTACCACTAGAATGGAGAAATCAGGAAAAAGGGACTTGATTGATAATGACGAATATTTGAAATAACCTTGTAGCTATAGGAAAGGTATGAAAAATGGAACATGCTAAAATTCAGAGCAATCACTTGAATTGGACTAAAGGAAGGTAAAGAAAGGGAACATCTATATTTCATGAACAGTGTTTCACAACTTCCTTAAAGGATGGGGAAAAATGGAACATGCTAATAAACAGCAAAAGTGTAAAACTTTATTATTGGTCAGCACAGGGGGGATAAGAAAAGGAACAAATTGCAATTACGACTTTTAGCAGTTTCAGAAAGCAAGAAAAAGGACGTAAGTGTATTTCCCTCACAGATATATATTTACCTAGAACGGTGTGGAGACCAACCCTGGCCACGGGTTAGTTAAGGACAGGATAAACCCCAAGGAATAAAGTCGCCAGTAGGCCAGCAGATGCAGAATGGAAACCCAGGACAGAAAAACCAATTTAGGATCAGGACAGGACCACCAAGGTAAGACCAGCACCCGCAGTTCAGTTGCAATGCCTGCGCTACACCTTCTCTGCAGCTATCAGTCAAAACCCCGATTGGGTTCTCGAATTCCCCAGCAAAGTGCTTTGCCAGCACTTAAGGTTCTCAAAACCCCGATTGGGTCTGTGAGTTTGTCGGACAGAGTGCTCCGCAGCACCTCTGTTTCTCGATCAGCTATTGAGTGCGTAGGGTCAGTGACAGGTCAGCTATTCGGACAAATTCTCTAGCTAAACCTAGCCTAGTTATACTGTTTTCGGGTCAGTGCACCACCCCCCAAATGTTGCAAGTGTAAGGATCCCCAATTTCGATTGGACAAAAGAAAGGACAAGTCATCACACCTCCTAGGATTTGACTTTCTCAAGCCCCCTATTTGCATTTTCCAGACCGCCCCTTGAATTTCGGGTTCCCATGACATGTTCCTTACACATAACAATGGTGTATTTAACAATTTATACATTGTGATACATTTAGTATATATCAGCTTCTTCTACTAGGTGAAGATGCCTCTTCCCAGGCGCATCTTGGCTGGGACTGTCACTTGGTATGTTTCCAAAGGTCATTGCTTGTGGAGACTCGCAGATCTCGCGGAGACTCAGTTTCGAGCAAAATGGAGTACAGCAGGGGACATCAGGCCATATTTCCTAATATACCATGAAATGGAAGAGAACAGTTTTAGAACATGGAAAAAATAAATGCACTGTATACCATGAATCACTATACTACTCCCATTACTTTTATAATAACTATAGCTTTAGTGATTAATGTAAAATGAACAGCATAGCATAAGCATCGCTGCAAGCTTCAGGCATGTGAGAACACAAAGCAGCCATTTTATATCTACTGCTCAAGTGCAAAAGGTCTCCCACCAGAACTGCGAGTACGTCACATCACATGGGTATGACCGACGCATGCGCAGAAGAAATTCCCGCGTAGCAGCAGCCATCTTAATAGCAATCTTATTAGGATTACTAAACACATAGGCAAGTGTCTCTGGGACACCACAAATGTCAGAATAATGGTAAAATTAGGAAGACAAACAAGTTGATTATTACTATTAGGGTTATTCAAGGTTCATGAGTTCAAGCAAGTCGCTGTACTTGTGAATCCTTGCTCCATCACAAGCAGAAGGAGAGATAGTGCCGACAGAGAATGACATGGCACAGGCAGAGGGGGAGATGGCTGAGGCAGAGGGTGAGGGTGAGATGACACAGGCAGAGAGAGAGATGGCGCAGGCACAGGGAGAGATGGCACAGACAGTGGGAGAGATGGCGCAGGCAGAGGGTGGGATGGTGCAGGCAGAGAGAGAGATGACACAGGCCGAGGGAGAGATGCTGCAGGTGGAGGGAGAGATGGCGCAGGCAAAGGGAGAGAAGGCGCAGGCAGAGGGAGAGATAGCACAGGCATAGGGACAGATGGAGTGAGATGGCGCAGGCAGAGATTGAGATGGCGCAAGCAGAGGGCAAGATGGCCAAGGCAGAGAGAGAAATGGCACACGCAAAGGGTGAGATAGCACAGGCAAAGGGAAAGATGGCGGAGGCAGAGGGAGAGATGTCACAGGCAGAGAGAGACATGGCACAGGCAGAGGGTGAGATGGCACAGGCAAAGGGAGAGATGGCGGAGGCAGAGGGTGAGATGGCACCATATAAATGACCACTACATTACAATGCAGAATCCTGACTCATTTCCAAAATTCATTTCCAATTTGCAGCATTACTTTTTGCCAGCATTACATCCAAACATAAGACACAATATTTTCACGAAAGAAAACAGTATAACCAGAGGGAGATAGACTGTGAAAAGAGACAGGAGAGATTATAGTAAAAGGTGCACATATAATTCTTTAATTTACACAGACACTCAGTGTGATCCTGGTCAACAATTTTAAAACCAAACTTTTTACCAAAACTCATTTACCACACTAAAACAATTAAGAGACAGAACACATGCTATCTATTTCAATGCTACAATACAGTGCAGAAATCTGAGTCGTTTTCAAAATACATTTCCAATTTGCAGCATTACTTTTTTGCCAGCATTACATCCAAACAAAAGACAAAATATTTTCATAAATAAAACAGTATAACCAGAGGGAGATAGACTGTGAAAAGAGACAGGAGAGATTATAGTAAAAGGTGCACATATAATTCTTTAATTTACACAGACACTCAGTGTGATCCTGGTCAACAATTTTAAAACCAAACTTTTTACCAAAACTCATTTACCACACTAAAACAATTAAGAGACAGAACACATCCTATCTATTTCACCACTACAATACAGTGCAGAAACCTGTGTCATTTTCAAAATACATTTCCAATTTGCAGCATTACATTATGCCAGCAGGATTTATAGACAAACTGAATAAGGAAAAAGAACACTGTTGGACAGAAAGGAAGACAGTGAGAGACAGGGAAAGAGCGGGAGAGTGAGTAACTTCCAGATTGCAACTCATTTTTATTATTAACTTAAAATACACAACATATATTCCCTCACAAATTAATAACTCACCTTTAAAAATGCTTTGGAAGATTGAGAACAGTGCCAAAAACACACCAGATTTTCTTCAGCAGAATCTCTGAAATGTACCTCAGACACTGCAACCACAAATGGCCCTGATTTCCTCTCATTAACACACATATCTCTGAACATATCCAATCAAATTACTTCACACACAAATTCAAAACCAAACTAACATTTTAATTGGTTGTACATTTCAACACTTTCAAACTCACATAATTTTCAAACCATCCCCCACTCTTCTCTCTGCCTGTTACCATGGCAACTCTCCATAGAACACCTAACTGCACTCAAAAGGTTAAAAATTCATCTCTCAATGTTGCAAACCAAAGCAGCAGGTGTGTTTGACCTCTCAATATTCCAGCTTATCCTGTGCAATGTTCCTTTCAATGACTTTTTCTAAACCAATAGAATTATTACTTTAAAAAACAGTAGGATGCACCCTAGTTTTCAATCTTAAATTATCAGAAACCACCAATCATTTCTTCTTTTTCAAGTGCACTGAATCTCAACCACTTTTTTTTCTAAACTCCTACTTTCAAACTGCCATTTCATTTCCACAACTAATCTGAGTACAACCACATCTGCCTTCAAGATGCTGAAAGTCTGGATAGTAGGACATAGCTATGTTTACTGGAGTGAAAGGTATGTAGCAAATAGATGCTTTCACAACCTTGATTTACCAAATGTGGATATTATGTGGATTGGCCAGAGAGGATTGAGATGTCCCCAATTGATGCCATTGGTAAAATCCTTTATGCATCTTCCACACCCTGACCTCATAATTGTGCACTGTGGTGGCAATTACCTGGGCACTTTGACTGTGGTAGGTATGGAAATGCTTTTAAAGGACACCTTTGGACAATTGATGTAACTTTTTCCAAAAACGACCTTGGTATATTCTAATATATGCCAAAGGCAAAAATGGAAATGGTCCAACCAATTTTGTCCACAGATTGAGAAAGCAAGGAAACATGTGAATAAGTCTGTTTATGATTTCCTCAGAGACTATGGCATGGGTTCTATATACCACAACAACTTGCGTTACGTTATAGAGGAGATGGTGTACATTTCACAGATGAGGGGAACAGAATCTTCCTCTGTAACTTAAGACTCTGCATTGGTACTTACTTGTAGGTACAAAAAACAGACAATGAACACAACAGCTCTTTTTAGAGCCAACTAACATGTAAACACTCCAATTTGATTTTTAACTGTATTTTTTTAATTAATTTTTAGAGAGGTCTGCGCACCGAGCACTCACCGTGCACTCTTCGAGCACTCACCGTGCGCGCACCCCCGATCTTATTTTTTTTTTTAAATAAGCATTTTTTTGCACCTTTGGAGTCCTTCAGGGACCCCCTGAGAAGGCCTAGAGGGTCAGGGACACTCTACCCTGCCCCCTTTTCACGTTTTCCACTTCTATTTTTCACTCTCTTCTGAAACCACAAAATGGCGGCGATAGGGTTCGCTCTCCGAGCACTCACCGTGCGCGGACCTTGCAATTTATTTTTTTTTAAAACATTTTTTTTAACCTTTGAAGTCCTTCAGAGAAGAGCAGTGAGGAGATGGAGAGAGTTACGAAACTGGATTGAAAAAAAGGAACTCAGGATTTCAATGAGAAAAGGACTGTAAGTGAGGTAGAGTGATGGAAAAAATACGTAAAAATGAAAAGATGTCAGATACACACAGGAGAAAGTATACTGTGAGAAGGGGAGTAACTATGAGTAAACTTACTATGTTACACAAAAATGTTGCACTCTATACTACAAGTCTCACTTTATACCACAATCACTTGGCCACTACCTCATAAATTACATTTAAAGAAGTATAATTTCTCAAACTATTTTTAATTACAAAATATAAATGTATTCTTCTGAATTTTCGAAAATTAAAGGAACTTCTAACATTAAATCATCAGGAATTTCCTCATCGAAAAGTCTCCCAAAAAGAATTCTGGAACTCTATAAACTCCACACATTCAATTAATTCAGAATCCAAAGATTGATCATAAAAATCCCCCATGCCATCTCCTCCATCAAAAAGGTCTTCATCATGAGTACTGTCATCAACAGGAACATTCAAGTCCTCAATAAAAGTCGCAGAATTTTCAAGAATGATGTCAACTGACCCCTCATTCAGATCCACCATTGCTGTAAGGGTAGTATAAAAAGAGAGAGACAGAAAGACAGTGAGAGTAAGAAACTTCCACATCAAAAAACATTATTCTTATTAACTTAAAGTGTACAACATAGTTCCCCTTACAAATTAACAACTCACCTTTTAGAATGCTGTAGAAAATTTAGTACTGTGTGAATCTCACACCAGAAATTGAAATCCAAAAATTCCTCACAAATGTACCTCAGACACTACAAACACAAAATGGCCGTGTTTCAATCTCATTTTTCACTCATATCCCAGTAACATTTCAATTGGATCTTAATTTTTAAGAATTTAAAACACATAATATCCAACCTACTGCTCTCTGCCTGTTACCATAATAACTCTCCACAAAACACCTATCTGAACCTGTCTTTTTTTTGCCTGCTTCCGCGCACCGTGCGCGGACGCTGCGATTTAAAACCAAAAAAAAAATGTTTTTTCGATCTTCGGGGTCCCTTAGGGACCCTCTGACAAAGCCTAGGGGGTCAAGGAGTCTCTACCCTGCCCCCTTTCCAGGTTCTAGACTTTTGTTTTCAGCCTTCTTCTGCCTCAGAGACAAGATGGCGGCCAGCACTTCATGATTTCCACTGACTGGAATGTTGACAGACAGCCAACAGCCAATCAAAATTCTGCTCACGCACGCTGTCCCGCCTATAGATATATATATTTTTCATATTTGATTTTCTCAAAAACTACTGGAGGGATTTACACCATTTAAACAAAAGGGCGATCTGCGAATCAGACTCTACCATTTTGCCAAATTTCTTGTAATTCCGTTCAGCCGTTCGGGCTGTAGCCGTGTCTAATCGTCCTATGGAAAATTGCATGGGAAAAACACGTTTTGGGACCCCCCTTTTTTCTCGGCCCCCGCTTGACAAATCCCCCCAGGCAAGGAGCGGAGCGTAACGGGCCAAAATTTTGGAAAATTACACGCAAATTCCTCAATCGACGCCAAAGTTATTCCAAATAGAATGTTGTGGATTTCCTATGGAAACTAGGTCCTAACTATAACTACCTACTGGCGACCACCAGTAGGTAATATATATATATATTCTTGGGGAAGAATTGGCCAGTCATCTTGGCTAATTTTGATGAAGGACTACCATTTGAATAACTATTTCACCCACGTATATGTTCTAGAACTTCTATTCTTTTTTCACGGTATAAAGGTAAGCATGAGTAATGTCATGTATTCCTTGTTCCTGATAATGAAATATTACAAATGTATGGTCATTGATTAATTATGTATTCTTTATATATTTCTTTTGTTCGCCCATCCAGGGCTTAATAACGTCTGTTTGTTCAACATGGTCACCCAATGTATGTTTTATATTAACCACTACAAAATGGACGCTATGTTGATTATATTCTTTGTCTCTCTTTTGTGTCTATTTAACATGAGATTGACGTCAACAACATAACTTTATTTAAATCCAAATGAACTGAGTGCGAGTTACAGCAGACAAAGGCGTGATGCCGAAACGCGTCCTGCTTTTATTGAATAATAAATCTTTAGATCTTGAATATCGAGTTGTGGAGTGCCGTCCATTCTTTTGCCCTTGTAAAGGAATTTGGAGCGTTTATATATATGTATATATATATATATATATGTATGTATATATATTACCTACTGGCGGTCGCCAGTAGGTAGTTATAGTTAGGACCTAGTTTCCATAGGAAATCCGCAACATTCTATTGGGAATAACTTTGGCGCCGGTTGAGGAATTTGCTGTAATTTTCCAAAATTTAGGCCAGCTCCGTTCTGCTCCTTCCCTGGAAGTTTTCGGGGGGATTCGTTATGCGGGGGCCGAGAAAAAAGGGGGTCCCAAAACGTGTTTGCCCCATGTTAATTTCCATAGGACGTTCAGACACGGCTACAGCCCGAACCGCTGAATGGAATTACACCAAACTTTGCAAAATTGTAGGGACTGGTAAGCAGAAGTGCCTTTTCTATATTTGGTGAAAATTGCTCCAGTGGTTTTTACGAAAATTAACTTTAAAAAAATTTATATATCTATAGGCGCGCTTCGAGCGCTTACCGGTACGTGTACCGGGGAGCGCACCTGGTGCGCCACGGAAGTGCGTGAGCGGAAATATGATTGGCTCTTGGGTGTCTGTCAACATTCTAAACAGTCCGGAGAGTCCGCCATCTTGTGTCTCGGTAGAATCGAAACACAAGAGGTCAAAATAAAAAGGGGGAAATGATTAAAAGGGGGTAGGGTAGAGACCCTCTGACCCCCTAGGTATTCTGAGGGGGCCTAAAAGGACCCTGAAGGGCAAAAAAACTAAAAAAAAGTTTTAAATTTTCGCGGGGTAAGCACTGGGTGCGTTCCCATGTACGCTTACAGGTACGCCTACCCTGAGCGCACCACGGGGAAAAACAGTGTAAAAAATTAGAGTAATAAAATAATTTAGAGTGCTTAGAGGTAGGGTAACTCTGAAAAGAGCTGTTGTGTTATGTGGGTGTTTTTGTACCTACAAGTAGGTACCGATGCAGAGTCTAAAATTCAAGAGGAAGACCCTATTCCCCATATCTGTAAAATGTACACCATCTCTCCTATAGATGCCTTGCATGTTGTAACGCAAGTTGTTGTGGTATATGGAACCCATACCATAGTCTCTGAGAAAAGCAGAAACAGATTTATTCACATGTTTCCTTGCTTTCTCAATTGGTTGGACCAGTTCCATTTTTGCCTTTGGCATATATTAGAATATACCAAGGCAGTTTTTGGAAAAAGTGAAATCAATTGCCCAAAGATGTCCTTTAAAAGCATTTCCAGACCTACCCCAGTCAAAGTGCCCAGGTCATTTCCACCACAGTGCACAATTATGAGGTCAGGGTGTGGTAGATGCATAAAGGATTTTACCAATGGTATCAATTGGTGACATCTCAATCCTCTCTGGCCAATCCATATAATATCAACATTTGGTAAATCAAGGTTGGGAATACCTCTGTTTGCTGCATACTTTTCACTCCAGTGAACAAAGCTATGACCCACAATCCAGACTTTTAGCATCTTCAAGGTAGATGTGGTTGTATTCAGATGAGTTGTGGAAATGAAATGGCAGTTTGAAAGTAGGAGTTATGGAAAAAAAGTGGTTGAGATTCAGTGCACTTGAAAAAGAAGAAATGGTTGGTGTTTTTTTAAAATTCTCCACTTAAAATTAGGGTGCATGCTTTTGTTTTTTGAAAGAAGTAATTCTAATGGTTGAGAAAAAGTCATGGAAAGAAACAAAGTCATGATTAGCTAGTATATTGAGAGCTCAAACACCCTTGCTGGATTCATTTGCAACATAGTATGAGGAACATTTTACCTGTGTGCTGAGTTAGATGTGAGTTACCATGGTAACAGGCTGAATGAGCACTGGGGGAATGGGTGAATATTCTGTGAGTTTGAAAGTGTTGAAATGTAGAAACAATTAAAATGTCAGTTTAGTTTTGAAATAGTAATGTGAAGAATTACAGGGAATCAGGGCCATTTGTGGTTGCAGTGTTTGAGGTGCATTTCAGAGATTCTGCTTAAGAAAATCTGGTGTGTGTGACTGACACTGTTCTAAATTTTCAAAAGCATTTTTAAAGGTGAGTAATGATTCATTTAATATAGATAGAGTGCTGTATGAACTATGGGGAAGATTAGGAAGCATATTGGGCTTGTTTATTCTTGCATTGTGTCTCATGTTTCTATGTAATGCTGGCAAAAAAAATGAATGGTGCATATTGGAATTGTATTTTGAAAATGAGTCAGGTTTCTTTCTTGTAATGTAGTGATCATTTAAATGGGCTGTGCTCTGTGTGTAAAACGATTTACTATGCTACATGTTTTTTGGTAAAATGTAAGATGGTGAGAGATGGTGAGATGGTATGAGCACAGACACCCATAGTGGAGGCAGAGACAGACATGGTAGATTACATGTAACATCCTGTTCATGTGCCTAAGATCACACTGTGAGTCAAGCTTGATTTAAAATTAATCTGGGTGAATAATTTGCTTAGTTGATGTGTTTCAAAATATGGGAATACATGTATTCCTGAAGTCAGTTAGGCTTTAGGATATGTACTAGTAGAGAATCTTAGGCAACATGTCTGTCAGGCCTCTTAGTTCACAAATAGGCTCTAAGCTGTGCAATAAAGATCGAGGGTGTGCTGTTGAAATGAATAAGGAATGTTATGTCTTGCTTATATATATATATGGTCTGTTTTTTGCCAGTAGAGACAGTGAGATAGTATGAGCACAAACACACATATTGCATGCAGAGACAGACATGGTAGATTACATGTAACATCCTGGTCATGTGCCTAAGATCACACTGTGAGTCAAGCTTGATTTAAAATGAATCTGGATGAATAATCTGCTTAGTTGATGTGTTTCAAAATATGGGAATACATGTATTCTTGAAGTCAGTTAGGCTTTAGGATATGTACTAGTAGAAAATCTTATGCAGCATGTCTGTCAGGCCTCTTAGTTCACAAATAGGCTCTAAGCTGTGTAATAAAGATTCAGGGTGTGCTGTTGAAATGAATAAGGAATGTTATGTCTTGCTTATATATATATATATATGGTCTGTTTTTTGCCAGTAGAGACAGTGAGATAGTATGAGCAGAGACACACATATTGCATGCAGAGACAGACATGGTAGATTACATGTAACATCCTGGTCATCTGCCTAAGATCACACTGTTAGTCAAGCTTGCTTTTGTAATGAATCTGGGTGAATAATTTGCGTAGTTGATGTGTTTAAAAATATGGGAATACATGTATTCTTGAAGCCAGTTAGGCTTTAGGATATGTACTAGTAGAGCATCTTAGGCAGCATGTCTCTTTGGCCTCTTAGTTCACAAATAGGCTCTAAGCTGTGCAATAAAGATCCAGGGTGTGCTGTTGAAATGAAAAAGGAATGTTATGTCTTGCTTATATATATATGGTCTGTTTGTTGCCAGTAGAGACAGTGAGATAGTGTTAGCACAAACACACATATTGCATGCAGAGACATACATGGTAGATTACATGTAACATCCTGTCATCTGCCTAAGATCACACTGTGAGTCAAGCTTGATTTTAAATGAATCTGGGTGAATAATTTGCTTAGTTGATGTGTTTAAAAATATGGGAATACATGTATTCTTGAAGTCAATTAGGCTTTAGGATATGTACTAGTAGAGAATCTTAGGCAGCATGTCTCTCATGCCTCTTAGTTCACGAATAGGCTCTAAGCTGTACAATAAAGATCCAGGGTGTGCTGTTGAAATGAATAAGGAAAGTAATGTCTTGCTTATATATATATATGGTCTGTTTTTTGCCAGTAGAGACAGTGAGATAGTATGAGCACAAACACACATATTGCATGCAGAGACTGACATGGTAGATTACATGTAACATCCTGGTCATGTGTCTAAGATCACACTGTGAGTCAAGTTTGATTTTAAATGAATCTGGGTGAATAATGTGCTTAGTTGATGTGTTTCAAAATATGGGAATACATGTATTCTTGAAGTCAGTTAGGCTTTAGGATATGTACTAGTAGAGAATCTTAGGCAGCATGTCTGTTAGGCCTCTTGGTTCACAAATAGGCTCTAAGCTGTGCAATAAAGATATAGGGTGTGCTGTTGAAATGAATAAGGAATGGTATGTCTTGCTTATATATATGGTCTGTTTTTGCCAGTAGAGACAGTGAGATAGTATGAGCACAAACACACATATTGCATGCAGAGACTGACATGGTAGATTACATGTAACATCCTGGTCATGTGTCTAAGATCACACTGTGAGTCAAGTTTGATTTTAAATGAATCTGGGTGAATAATTTGCTTAGTTGATGTGTTTAAAAATATGGGAATACATGTATTCTTGAAGTCAGTTAGGCTTTAGGATATGTACTAGTAGAACATCTTAGGCAGCATGTCTCTTAGGCCTCTTAGTTCACAAATAGGCTCTAAGCTGTGTAATAAAGATCCAGGGTGTGCTGTTGAAATGAATAAGGAATGTTATGTCTTGCTTATATATATATATGGTCTGTTTTTTGCCACTAGAGACAGTGAGATAGTATGAGCACAAACACACATATTGCAGGTAGAGACAGACATGGTAGATTACATGTAACATCCTGGTCATGTGCCAAAGATCACACTGTGAGTCAAGCTTGATTTTAAATGAATCTGGGTGAATAATGTCCTTAGTTGATGTGTTTAAAAATATGGGAATACATGTATTCTTGAAGCCAGTTAGGCTTTAGGATATGTACTGGTAGAGAATCTTAGGCAGCATGTCTGTCAGGCCTCTTAGTTCACAAACAGCCTCTAAGAGTGAGATGAGACACAGGCACAGAGTGAGATGAGACACAGGCACAGAGTACCCTTTAAGCTAAGAGATGTAAACTGTGAGCAGACACAGGTGACATTATTGAAAATGTGAAAATATAATTCCTTATTTAACACAGGCACTCAGTGTGATCCTTGTCAAAAATCAATAAAAGCGCCGGGACACTCTTTTCGAGTAGCCGTGCGCTATATAAAACTACATATAACATAACATAACATGAGACACAGGCACAGAGTGAAATGAGACACAGGCACAGAGTGAGATGAGTGAGACTTAAAGGGTACTCTGTGCCTGTGTCTCATCTCACTCTGTGCCTTTGTCTCATCTCACTCATTTTGGACAAGGATCACACTGACTGTCCTTATTTCACACAGGCACAGAGTGAAATGACACACAGGCACAGAGTGAGATAAGTGAGGCTTAAAGGGTACTCTGTGCCTGTGTCTCATCTCACTCTGTGCCTGTGTCTCATCTCACTCTGTGTCTGTGTCTCATCTCACTCATTTTTGACATGGATCACACTGAGTGTCTGTGTGAAAAATGGAATTATATTTTCACATGTTTTAATAATGTCACCTGTGTCTGCTCACAGTTTGCATCTCTTAGCTTAAATGGTACTCTGTGTCTGTGTCATATCTCACTCTGTGCCTGTGACTCATCTTACTCATTTTGCAACAAAGATCACACTGAGTGTCCTTATTTCACACAGGCACAGAGTGAGATGAGACACGCAAAGAGAAAAATAACACACACAAAGAGAGAGATGGGGCAGGCCCAGAGTCAGATGAGACACAGGCACAGAGTGAGATAAGACATGCAAAGAGTGAGATGGTGCAAGCAGAGAGTGAGATTAATAATTAAACTGTACTGCACTGTTGCTGTGATACAGTTGTTGTACTATAAACTTACTTATGTTGTAAACTAGTGTTTATATGGTTCACTTATTGTGATTTCTATGTAGTATGTTAGTAGTGGTCTATAATATGTTATTTATTCTTTACCACAGATTGTAATCATCTATAGAAAGATAAAAGAATATGCCGACGAAGGAAAGAAGAAAATGTTACAAACATGGTTTATTGGCCAAGAAAACACAATTAGAAGATTCATCCAAAACACAATCTTCAGTGAAAAAAAAGAATGCTCCTGGTAAGCAAACAAAGGATTTTTTTAGAAAATTAAGACAATGCAAAAAACTTATGGATGTTGCTCAAAGAAAAAAAAAATCAACAGTAAATACAAAGAAAAAGAAGAACTCTCCGAAAAATGTTAGACCTGTAAAAGGAGATGATATTTTCTATAGTAAAAGACGGAGAAATCAATTTATTGATATTCGTAGACGAATGTTTTATAACAGAATTGTTTTAAATTCATTAACAAATGTAAAGATTTTTAAGATGAAGACTGCTTTTACAAGAAAAAAAAGTATAGTGAAGATTGTGGATCAGGCATTTGAAGTGAAAAAGAAATTATTCAGTTTAATAATCAATAGAATTCGTACACTAGATAAGGTAATCAATGTTTTGAAATCAAGATGTAAGTGAGAAAGAGTAATTAATCGGACTAATTTTTGTGTGTTTTTTTCTGGAGAATGGAAGCATAGTTCAAGTTGTGAGCCCTTTTTTAATGAAGAGAGTTACTTTTTGGATAATGATTTTGTGCATGCAGTTCTCACCAGTGGTCGAGCATATGAGGTGAAGGACGGTTGTCCAGTTGAAAAAGAAAAAATTGTGTCTAGAAATGCAGAAGAGGTGTTAGCTGATGAAGTTTTAGGGGGATGTCCTAAGGCTCCAGTGTATACTTGGAATTGTAGTAGTATTTGTAGTGTGCGACAGGATTCAATTGATTTGTTTCTCAATTTCTTACGGACATACAGTAAGAAAAGTCTAAAACAAAAGATGAAGATGTTGCAAGAGTTAGATCCATGCAGAGTGAGAGAAAAAAAGGTTTCCATGGGCATTCACTGGCTTGTCTTTCAAGAAAAGTATGTCAGAGTGTTTTCACCATTTTAGGATGTTAGCAGTGCATCATAATGAAGTGAGGAAATTAGTGAGAAGGTTGTATTATGCAAAAAGTCCAGCACTTAAGCTGAAACAGTTAAACAGTGCTCTTTTGCATGGATCTGAATTAGATGTGAAGAACATTTGTGAAGAAATTGAGTTTTGTTATTTTGGTGAAAAAGACAGCAGTGCAGAAACTGATATGGTAATAGAAGGTAATGTAGAAGAGAATGTACAGATTTCAAGTACAAAAGAATTTGACCATGAAATTACAAAGTTTAAGGTCAATTCAAGTGAAAGGCCTAATTTTTCTTGTGTGTGTTGTCGACGAACTCATTATAAGAATCAGACTAGGTTAGTTGATTTATATGTAAAAAGTGAAATGGAAAATATTAAGGAGTGGAAGGATTTTGCAACTTATTTGTTGATAGAAAATTGTTTTGATTTAGGGTCTGATCAACGTATTTGTAAATATTATTATAATAAATTAAATGAAAACAGAATGCCTGCTAGAGCTGTTCATAATAATCTGAAGTTGGTAGACATTCCTTCTGAATTGATGGATTTAAATACCTATGAGTCTATTCTGATTCAATTTGTGCATCCTTTTCAGGCTATTGTTCGCATGGAGCCTAAGAGAGGGAAATTGCCTCCTTCAGATTTACAGAGAGGATTAAAGGGAAGAGTTGTTTATTTGCCTCTAGATTTTAAGAAAAATATTGATACAATTGGTGCAGAAAAAGTAGAAGAGGAACCTCTGGTTATTCTAGTTAATGGTGTTCCGACAAAGAGTAAGAAAATCTGGCAAGAATTAGTGGATGTTAGGAAAGTCAAAAAGGCAACGTTGTATTTGGTAAAAAACAATCACTACTTCAAAAATGTATATGTTGGAGAAGAGGAAACAACTGTAGAAGAGGACAGTGATTTATCAGCTGGGCAAATTGAAAAAGTTGATGTCTCTAGAAGTGAAGAAATTTATGAACATTATAGTGTTCATCCTTTGCATTCCAAAGAAGTAATGGGGAATGCTATTGACTTGTTTCAAATGAAAGAAGCAAAAGGAAGTCCCATTAGTGTATGGAAAGAAAGTTTGGAAGCTCGTTGTTTTCCTCAGTTATTTCCAACAGGTCAAGGTGGTCGATATGATGACCGACCTGTTCAAATTCCTGCATCTGAATACTGGACTTTAAGATTATATGCCGAAGATCCAAGGTTTCGTCAATGCATTCCATATTTGTTTTATCTAATGTTTGAGAGTGACTTGTCTGGACTTTCTTATGCAGTAAACCATATCCTGAAAAGTGGAGTACATCTGCAAAATGTTTCGGAAAGGGACTTTTTGGATAAAGTCAAACTGCAAGACAGTATTTTGGAATCTCACCTAATTAATCTCATTGCATGTCAGCGTGGTACTAACGAGTATTGGTACCGTCGTCATGGGGAATTGAAATGTATGGTAAGAAACTTTGGAACTCCTACATGGTTCCTCACTCTTAGCTGTGCTGAGTATGCTTGGGAAGACTTACTTGAATTTCTACGAGAGGCAAATAAAAACATTGAAAATATAGAATACAAGACACCTGGAGAACTGTGCTCTTTGGATCGAGTTAATGTTTGCAGGTATTTCAATCATAGGTTTGAAGCTATGATGTCTTTTATCACAAACAAAAAAAATCCTCCACTTGGAGAGGTTTTGGATTTCCTTTGGAGAAAGGAGCATCAAGCAAGAGGTTCTCCTCACATACATATGCTGCTATGGATCAAAGAAGCACCCAAATTCGGAACAGATTCAGATGAGACAGTGATGAGTTTTTTTGAACAGTATTCTAAATGTGCTGTTCCGAAAAGTACAGAAGAAAACAATTTAAGACATCAAGTTTTACGCTTTCAAACCCATCGTTGTGGAAAATACTGTCGTCGAAAATACAAATCCAAGTACAAGTTCTACATAAAATGTCGTTTTGCGTTTCCACGTCCAGTAACATCGAAAGGAAGAGTGAACAATTTTATGTCTTCTCTGTGACATACTGTGACAGAAAAATCACCGAAAAATACATACAACTTAAGAAGAAATGAAGAGTCCAAATATATAAATGACTACAACCCAGTCATTTTGTCCATGCGGAATGCTAACATGGATAGTCAATATGTTGCTGACAACTCAATTGCTGTGGCTCGATATGTGACGTCTTACATCACAAAATCAGAAAAGACAGAACTGAAGGAAATGTGGGAGGAAATTTCACATGAAAAGAGTCTAAGTAAGAAGTTGTACAGTTACAGCCTGAAGATGTTGTTGCATCGAGAAATTGGAGCATATGAATGTTCTGATCGGTTATCATCAGCAAGTCTATATGCCAAATCTAGAACAATCATTTGGGTGAGTCTAGGTCTTGCTGCAACACGAAACCAAGTTTTGAAATCTGTACAAGAAATTGAGTATTTGGCGGAGAAAGAACCAAACAGTACAGAAATTTTGAAGACAAACATGTTGGATACATACTATCCAAATAGAAGTAGTCATCTTGAGAACGTTTGTCTCTATGAAGTTCTGCAAAGCTATACTTTTAAGAGGAACATCACAGAAGATATCAATAAAGGAGTATATGCTGTAATTGGATGTGAAGGATGTCTGGTGAAACAAAGAAAAGGCCATTTGATTAATCATTGGAAATTGAGTTGCGAATCTCCTGAAAAAAGGGAATTTTACTATTTAGCTCTTTTGCAACTCTTTAAGCCTTGGCGTAAAGAAGAGGAACTACTTGGAGATTTTCTCAGTTATGAAGATTCCTTCAATGGACCAAGAACACTATAGAATGTCCTGTTTTTTCAAATTATCTGCAAATGTTGAACGAGGAAATACAGCAAGAAGCTACAATTGCAGCAGAGATTGCTACAGACAGTTCTCAAGACAGTCAGAGTTCTGCTTCACTGAGTCAGGATCCACTAGGAGGACCAATTATCCAAAATGAAGCTGCCACTGCCATGGATGAATTGGAAAGAGCCATGGAACAAGCTCAAGAGGATGTAATTAACTTAGAAGATTTGGAAAAAGAACTAAACGTTGAGCAGAAACAAATATGTGACGAAGTCACAGAACAGATTGAGCATGGTTTATATCATGAGAAAAAAGAGTGCTTATGTACGTCATTTATGCCTGTCCAACTGTACGTGAGTGGAGAAGCTGGAACTGGAAAAAGTTTTCTTATTAAAGCAATTGCAACTTATCTGCATAAAAGAACGGAGTCATCGCTGTCTTGTGTTGTTACCGCCCCAACTGGGTTGGCAGCACATAACATTAAAGGGATTACTTTACATTGTTTATTGATGCTGCCAGTAGAGCATGATAATAAATTACAATACCACAAGCTATCTGGAGAAGCTTGTTGTGAAGTTTCCCGAGTCTTGAAGATAATGAAACTTCTTATCATTGATGGGGTAAGCATGGTATCAAATGTAACACTTTCTTTTGTGCATTTAAGAATGCAAGAAATTCTTAAAACAGAGTATGATGTGTTATTTGGAGGCAAACACATCATTGTTTTTGGAGATCTACTGCAGCTAACTCCAGTGAAAGGTCAACCAGTGTTTAGAATGCTGACACATGAAGATACCAGGAAATGCCTAGGAAGCATTGGAAATGTTAATATATGGTTACATTTCAAATATGCAGAACTGCTTCAAAATATGCAGTCAAAGGATGAAGATTATAAAAATATTCTACAAGATGTAAGAATTGGAAAAGAAAGTGAGCGTGGCAAAGAGCTTTACATGCACAATTAATTTCAAATTTGTTTCCAAATGAAAATATTCTCTCAGAGAATATTTTTAAGAAAATTCCTGAAAACAAATCTGTGATATACTTGATGCCAACTCTGCAAGAATGTTCAATCTTCAACAACAAAATGTTAAAGTAGAAAATCAACAGATTGTGAAACTGGAAGCTATTGATAAAATAGACCATGAAGGAGCAACTATTATTTTGTCAGAGAAGTTGAAATCAAAATTGGATTCTTTAGAGAAGACAATATCTAAAACTGCTGGTTTGAAAAGACTCTGTATGCATGTTTAACTTGTCGTATAATTTTACGACGGAATTTACATGTGGAAAGAGGTTTAGTAAATGGAGCAATGGGTCATGTTGTTGATTTTGTGAATTACCGAAATAGAGATGAAATTGAATTTTTAAAATTTAAATTTGATGGAATTGAAGAAGCACAATGAATCAGTCGTTGTTCTGCTTGATTTTTGCTTTTGAAAGATTTATATGTTCACCGAAAACAGTTTCCTGTTTCTTTGGCACATGCGGTAACTATTCATAAATCTCAAGGTTTAAGTGTAGATAGTGCTTTGGTGAATACTGGAAGTACTGTGTTAAAGGAGGGTATGGCATATGTTGCTTTATCTCGAGTCAGAACTTTATCTGGATTGTACTTGATTGATTTTGATGAGACAACGATTAGTGCAGATCTAAATTGTGTAAAAGAATATAATAGGTTAAGAAGAGAGTATGCTCCAAATTTACCTCAATATCCACTATTTGAAAAGCGTGTGGTAGGCCGAAAAAGAAGAAATGACAAAAATTGTAGTGAAGTTGTAGCAAAAAGAAAAAAAGTAGATGAACCAGTAATTATAAGCAGAAAGGAAAAGCATTCAGTTAAAGATGTTGTTGGATTTCAGTTTGAAAACAGTTCTGGTGTCAACTGCTATGCTAATGTAGTGGTTAATGTTTTTTTTTCTCCAAACTGTACAAGAACAGATTGTTGAAAATCGTGATCAAAGATTTTGTTGTTTGTTGAATTCTGTGTTTGAAAAATGTAGCTGTGATAGAACAAAAATACAAAGTGTTTCTGAAATTCGAAATGTTTTAGACATATGTTCTGGTCTAAATCAATTTTCACGGAATATTCAGCAAGATTGTCAGGAATTTCTAATGTATATGCTCGTTGTATTGCAAGATGAAGGTATGGATGTAGAAAATCTTTTTGGCCCTTCTTATAAATGGCAGCATAACTGCGACAATTGTTCTTTTTCAAGTACTACTACAATAGACACTGAAAGATTTCTATATTTGACTTTACCAGACTGCAAATCAGTGTCTTTTAATAATCTAGTTAGAGAAGCAAGTCAAAACATGGTCTGTACTCAATGTAAATCTGCAATGCTATCAACATTATTTATACAAAGATATGGACAGTATGTAATTTTAATGTTCCAACGATGTAGATCTGATGGAACTAAATTGACAACTTTAATTAAACATTTTGTGGCTTCTCAATTATCAATTTCAGGAAGAACCTTTGCAACTGCAGCAATTATTTTCCATGATGGTCCTTCGACAACATCAGGACATTACACAGCTTATTCAAAATGTGAAAAAGGCTGGATTAATTGTAATGATACTCAATTGAATTTCAAACAACGTTTGCCTTTTGACTTACTACATTCTTACCTAGTGTTCTTACAACCGAAATTTTAGGAAAGGTAATTGGCCTATGAAGATTGGAGCAGTTAATAAAACTTAGTCTGCTGTTCGAAATTACTTTGTGAGTGAGAGTGATCAAGATAACAAAAAAACTTGTAGTTGTCATAGAGGTAGTGTAAGTGTATCACATAGTGAGTGATATCAGTATTATAGGAAATGTTGATTATGAGTGAGCCAGAGGTGAAAATATAAGAATTGTTACATGATGTAAAAGATTTTGAGCTTTTCTTTCAGAAAGTCGGGTAAATGGAAGTTTAAGTTTACAATTGAGTAATTTCCAAAGAAAAGGACCTTCCATATACTATTTGGCCTCGTGGAAAAGTAAGTGGATCACAAATGAGTTAAGATATGTTTTTTCTAAGTTTTACATTATTTATTAAAACGTTGTATAGGTTTTTTAAACACAATCTTTTTGATTGTGTTTTTTTTTGCCCGCTGTCATATGATGAGTAGTATTGAACTCACTGTTTAAAGTGAAATTCAGTATATTCTGAGAGCAGCAAAAATAAACCATATAACATGTTGTACAAGTTATTTTGTATTTTGTATTGTGAAATATATATTATACTCCCCTTATCTCACGCTCACTCACCTTTTTCCACCCTCTATCACCCCTCTTTACTCACCCTCACTGCCCTTCTCTCAGTCTCCTTTACCCCTGGTCCCTTACTCCACTTCTCTCACTATCCCTCATTCCCCATTCCTTTAATCCTCTTTCCCTCTCTCCCCTCCACCACTTTCCAGCTCTCAGTCACTCTACTACACTCCCTTTCCCCTTCTTTCCTTCCTTTGCTCCCTCAATAATTCCCCTTCTCTCACTCTCCTTACTCCACTTCACTCACTCCTTCTCTCACTCCCTCTGTCCTCTCCCATCCTCACTCCCCTTTCCTCACTCTCTCACTCTTACCCTCACTCCCTCCATCCTCTCACTTTGTCACTCCCCCTTCCCTCACACTCAATCCCTTTAACTCACCAACACTCCCTCATTTACCTTTCTGTGCTCCCTCACTTAGTCTCCTTCTCTCACTCCTTCCTTCACTACCTCTATGTCATTACTCCCTCACTACCCTTGTCTCACGCTCACTCGCCTTTAACCACCCTCTATCACTCTTCTCTCCTCAACCTCACTGCCCTTCTCTCACCTTCCCTCACCCCCGTTTCCTTACTCCACTTCCCTCACTTATCCTCATTCGCCATCCTTAACTCCCCTTACCCTCACTCTTCTCTCGCATTCACCTTTTCCCAGTCCCTCTGCTTCAATACCCTTCCCCTTCTTTCCTTCCATTGCTCCCTCAGTCATTCCCCTTCACTCACTCACCTTACTCCACTTTACTCACTCCTTACCTCACTCCCTCTGTTCTCTCACTTCCTCACTCCTCTTCCCTCACTCCCTCTTTGTTACCCTCACTCCCATTGTCCCCTCACTCTCTTACGCCCCTACACTCACCCTCACTCACCTTCCATCTCTCATTGTCGTGAATGCACCCTCACTCACTCCCCCTTCCCTGACACTCACTCCCCTTTCCTTACTCCCCTTTCCTCCTTTAGTTTTCCTAACTCACATTCCTACGGTATCTTACTCACCTTCAGTTCATTTCTCTCTCCCTATTTTCCTCTCTGTCACTGAATCTATCCGCCTCATTATCCTCTTAGTAATTTGCTCTCCCTCTATTTCTTTTTCCCTCTCTCTGCCCTTCACCATTCCTTTGTTTCCCTTTCTGTCTCCTTCACTCCTACTTTATCTCTTAGTGCCCTTTTATGACTTTTAATCTCCTGCCTTGTCTCTTGTATTTTGAAATATATATTATAAAAATGATAACTTATTTTTTTTCCCTCTTCCACAGATATTAAATTTTGTAAAAATATGTAATTAAGTTTACATTACTTCTAAGGTAAGTTTGACAAACAAAATTTAGTTTCTCATCACTCTTTTCCTTAACCTCACTACTCTTCTCTCACCCACCCGACATCCCCGTTCCCTTACCCCGCTTCCCTCATTTATTCACATTCCCCATGTTTACTCACCTTTCTCTCACTCCCCTCCCACACTCACCTTCTTTCAGACCCCCTGCTTTACTTCCCTTCCCCTCTCTTCCCTTCCTTCGCCCCTACACTCATTCACCTTCCCTTACTTACCTTACTCCATTTCACTCACTCCTTCTCTCACTCCCTCTGTGCTCTCACATCCTCACTCCCCTTCCCTCACTCTCTCATTCTTACCCTCACTCCCTCCATCCTCTCACTTTGTCACTCCCCCTTCCCTCACACTCACTCCCTTTAACTCACCAACACTCCCTCATTTACCTTTCTATGCTCCCTCACTTCGTCTCCTTCTCTCACTTCTTCCTTCACTCCCTCTATCCCCTCACTCCCTCACTCCCCTTGTCTTACCCTCACTTACTTTTATCCACCCTCTTTCACCCCTCTTTACTCACGCTCTCTGCCCTTCTCTCACCCTCCCTCACCCCCGTTCCCTTACTCCAGTTCCCTCAATACACCTTATTCTCCATCCTTCTCTCCCCTTCCCTTTACTTTCATCTCCCACTCACCTTCTCTCAGTAGCTATGCTTCAGTCCTCTTCCCCTCTATTTCCTTCCTTCGCTCACTCACTCATTCCCCTTGCCTCACTCACCTTACTCCACTTCACTCACTCCTTCTCTCACTCCCTCTGTCCTGTCACATCCCCATTCTCCTTCCCTCACTCCCTCTCTTTTAGCTTCACTACCTCTGTCCCCTCACTCTCTCAGTCCCCTTCCCTCATGCTCACTCCCTTTAACTCACGCACACTCCCTCACTTACCTTTCTATGCACCTCACTCAGTCCCCTTCTCTCACTCTTTCCTTCACTCCCTCTGTCTCCTCACTTCCTCACTCCCCTTGTCTCACGCTCACTTGCCTTTATCCACCCTCTATCACCACTCTTTCCTCAACCTCACTGCTCTTCTCTTACCCTTCCTCACCCCTGTTCCCTTACTCCGCTTTCCTCACTTATCCTCATTCTCCATGTTCACTCCCCTTCCCCTCACTCACCTCCCACACTCACCTTCTTTTAGTCCCCCTACCTCACTTCCTTTGCCCTTTCGTCCCTTCCTTTGCTCCCTCACTCATTTTCCTTTCCTCTCACTGTACTCCACTTCACTCACTCCTTTAGAATATGTAAGGAATATAGCTCTTTTTGGAGAATTGGAGGTAGTTCTAAAAAGAACTGTTTTTTTCTTCTTTTTTAGTTTTTTTTTTTTTTTTTTTACTTTTTCCGAACGTTTTTAATTTTTTGGGGTATTTTTTTCAGAACAAAAACAAAACTAGGGAATGCCAAACTGCTCAACAGGAGCAAAAAAAAGGGGGGAACTTTAGGGCCGAGGGGCACTGCAGAGTT
Organism: Lissotriton helveticus; assembly: GCF_964261635.1. Classification (NCBI taxonomy): domain Eukaryota; kingdom Metazoa; phylum Chordata; class Amphibia; order Caudata; family Salamandridae; genus Lissotriton; species Lissotriton helveticus. The sequence continues at coordinate 1,462,646,921 of NC_136061.1, read as the reverse complement.
CTTCCCTTTTTCTAACAATTAGTTGAATGCTCTGCTCCCCATAACAAAGCAGTTTGTCACACTGCTTAGAACAAATTGTAATATCTGAAAAAACAGGCTGAATATTTGGTATCATGTCTGCTGGTCTTTCTCTCACCGATGATGTTGATGCTCCGGTGGAAGTGGAGGGGCCATCTCTTGGGGGATTGCGTGCCAGGTCCCTGGTGCTCTCCCTTGCGAAATTATTTGGGTGCCTCCTCTGTACATGCCGGATCAAGTTGGCATTCCCAAAACTATATTTGCGGGTGGGATCCCTACGTGACAAAGTTGTGTCACATATCTTGCAGGTCACTTTTGCTGCATTAACTTTTTTTTGCCCCTCTGGGAAACTAAAGAACTTCCAAATTAAGTGCTCTTTCACTTTTCTCTGTGGGGTGTCCTCAGGTAGGAATTCCAGATCAGAGTCTGAAGAGGGCTCCCTGGAACCAGACATCTTTCCAAAAAAAGAAGTATTTTCAAGAAGAATGGAGAAGAGGTGTTCTCTCAGCAATTGCAAAGAGGTAGTGAGGGAAATGGGTGGGGACTTTCCATAGTTGTGTAAAAAACTGTTATTAACCAATCAAAAGTGTTGTTTTAAGGTCACATGGCTTGACGCGCGCTTAAGCTACGCGCTCCGGGGCGCTTACGGGGGCGCTTACGCGTCACGTATGTAGGCGCTTACGAGGGCGCTTCCAGGGGCGCTTACGCAGCGCGAATGAATGACGTGTTGCTCGATTTTCGGTAAATGTGTTTAAAAGTCAAAATAAGGTGATTAAAAATCAAAAATACTACTTTTGTGAGTATGCCACTGAATGTCTTGCATTATTATTTACTTTAAATACATACATATATTTTTTTCGATTGCGGGAATAGCGCCTACACGTACGTGTACAACTGCGCTTACCGTTACACGCTCCGTGAGCGCTCCAGGGTTTAAATATAAAAAAAACAGGAAAAATACATTCCAAAAATAATATTATGAAAATATAGAATATTGGAATAATTAGAAAAAAATATAATAATTAATAGCTATAAAAATTAGCTATTAAAAAACTCTTAATAATTCACTTAAAAAACCATAGGTTTGACACTCGTTATACTTAGGAATTAGCATTTAAAAAACCTTTGAAATTCACTGAAAAAACCATAGGTTTGACACTCGTTATAGTTAGGAATAAGCATTTAAAAACCTTCGAAATTCACTGAAAAAACCATAGGTTTAACCCTCGTTATAGTTAGGAATTAGCATTTAAAAAACCTTTGAAATTCACTGAAAAAACCATAGGTTTCACACCATTTATAGTTACCTGAACATTTTACTCATACAAAACTATTGAAATTCCCACGTTATAGTTAGTTGTACTCACTAAAACTCGCGCGCCCGCAATCCACTGCTGATGATGTCACATATTACATCATTCATGACATGGTCAGTGACATCACTGATGACATCTCAAATGACATCACTGATGACATCACTGATGACATCTCAAATGACATCACTGATGACATCATTCATGAGATAATACAATGCACCTCCTCACACTCTAATCTAAACTTTGATACACCCTGTATTAAATACAGATTACCATTCTTGAAACCATTGACACACCAATACCAGTTACTACATACGCACTCACTGATTCCTAACTCTACACACACATCCACTCATTCACCCATACAATCACTATCATATGCACTCATACACCTATACAGACACTCACACACTGCCACTCATCCATGGAGTTACTCACACACCTAGTCAAACATGCAAAGATTCAATCACACTCCCATGTCTTCATCTATACAATTATACACACAAAACCTTACTTATTCAAACATATACTAACACATACCTACTCTCTTTTACAATCACTGATACAAGTACACATTGATCCACACAGCCACTCGCACAATCACTGGCTCTCATGTATAGTCATTTATATATGCCAACTCTCACATGCACTGTGTTTTACATATGTACTTACTTGGACATGTAGCACTGAGATATCCATTCACACACCAACACACCCATGCACACAATCAACAGCCCATACAATTGTTTCCTAATGCACTCTTGAACACATACACCAAGTGAATCAACTGCTCATACATCTATGCACAGAGTCACACAACTCCCAGCCACCAACACACACACTCAGCCTCACATACAAATACTTGGGAAACCAATCAATCACCCATATAGCCACTCATATAGCTACTGATCAACACATGCAGCAGCTTACACAACAACAGACATACTGATGCACACATTCAGACATTTTAGTCACTAACCCATGCATTCAGTAAAACACATTTAATCACTCACTCATACAGTCAGTTATGCACCAACTAAATCCTTCATCCAGACACTTATACACCCACTCATTCTTGAATATGTAAAACATATTTAAACTTAACAGAAACACACAGTCACTGGATGATGTCATCAGTGATGTCATCAGTGATGTCATTTGAGATGTCATCAGTGATGTCATCAGTGATGTCATTTGAGATGTCATCAGTGAAGTCACTGACCATGTCATGAATGATGTAATATGTGACATCATCAGCAGTGGATTGCGGGCGCGCGAGTTATAGAGAGTACAACTAACTATAACGTGGGAATTTCAATGGTTTTGTATGAGTAAAATGTTCAGCTAACTATAACTGGTGTGAAACCTATGGTTTTTTCAGTGAATATATATGTATATATATATATATATATATGTATATATATCAGCGCTGCCAGTTCAGTCTCGTACAAAACAGGAATTCGGGCACACAGGAGGCAACCATCGACGTTGTTTATTCAGCAGATAGTCCGGTAAACAAACGCATTTCGGATTCAATCCTTCATCAGTGTTACAATTTGTTACAGTAAAACGCCATTTTTAAAGTCCGCCCACGTCACCAAGGTGGCAACAGTGACGACGGTCTTCCTGAGTCAGCATTGCAGCACGAAAAACACCCGCCATCTTGGCGTGGTGAATTTAACAGTATACAAATATACAAATATACATATATATGCTCTGTATCTAGTTTGATGGTAAAACATTATCATAGAACATGATTTCATTCATTTAATCTGTCAAATACAATAAGAACCTGTCTCAGACAGCAAAATAATCTTGCCGTGTATCGCCATTTGTCCACATAGTCGGATTAACAAATGCCCCTAAAATTACTCTAATCCTCTCAGGGAAGGCAACCGTGAAATCCTGAGAATCCGGATTTCTACAGAACATATCTCTGTATGAGTGCCGTAGATCGGCCTTCCCTGCTAGTGGACAATAGAATCTAGCCGTGTATCGGCATTACCTAATGTCTGAGGCTTTCCCAAGTACTAAGACAATAGTTGTTATTATATAATTGCAATAAGATACCACCGTATGTTATCCCTACAGAGCATAGAATCAGAAAAATGGAGCATTAAGCAAAAGAATCATAACATTCGATAAATGTAAGCTCATTACAACATAGCAATTACAATAAAACTGATACTAGAAGAAAGGAATTATACACATTATCCCAGGTGTACTGTCAATTCCTCAATACAGTTAAGCCCATTCAGTGTCTTTGTTTGCAAATCAATGATATAGCGGGATTCTAATCTCCGTAATCTTTGCACCCTGTTCCACCCTCTAGGACTTATAGGTACGTGGTCAATTCCATAGTACTGAAGTAAATCCCTGTTGCTCTGGTGCTTCAAGGCAAAATGCCGGGCTACAGGGTAATTCACATCCTTATTTGCTATGGCTTGTTGATGTTCCAGGATCCTAACCTTCACGTTATGAATGGTGCTCCCTATGTATTTAAGTCCACAGGGACACACCAGACATTAAACCACTAATGGAGTAAGGCAGGAGATGAATTTGCTAATCATTCTGGGCTTGCTACAACCGGGGATATTGTAACTCAATGTTCTCTTACTAGTGGCACTGGCACTGGAGAGACATAGTGAACTTCGCGACCCACAGGCAGAATTCCAGATGGGGGACGGAGAATTCTTGCATTATCAGCAACTCCGACATGCCATACGCACACACATGAGCCAGGGTGACCAGCTACCTTAATATGCCCCGCTGGAAGACAGGCTATTGCTAGATCCCATGATTGATAAGGCTATCTCCCTCACTTACAAAAAGCTTATAAACAATCTCCCGGACCCATTAGGACCTCTTAGAGAAAAGTGGGAATCAGACATAGGATTATTGGAGGAGGACGACTGGCTAGAGGCCCTGCAGTGCCCCCGGGAGGTGGCGATCCGTGCCAGATTCAGACTGGTACAGCTGCGTATCCTGGATAGATCATACATCCCACGCACAACACAGTACAAGATTGGGTACGTGACTTCTCACTTTTGCCTGAGGGGGTGCGGGGAGGTGGGCACCTTCTTTCACATATTGTGGGAATGCACCAAAACTAGAGCATATTGGTCTAGACTGACAGGTATAATGGAGGAAGTGGTGGGGGCAGAGGTCCCGCTGGAGTCAAGGTGGCAGGTCCTGGGAGTGACGGGAGACATTACCTGGCCGAAATGGGACAAGACATGGCTGGCCCTAGCGAGTATGGTAGCCAAGAGGAATATAGTGAGGTCATGGGGGAGTGATTTATTGCCAACAGTGGAAGAGTGGGAGCGAGACCTGGACTGGTGTCAGAGGGCGGAGAAGGTTATCTATGAAAGCCGGGGCTGCCCCAAGAAATGGGAGAAAATATGGATGGCATGGCGGCGGTATAGGGGGACTGGCGGGACACTCAACAAGGGTCTGCGGTGGTCTAAAGAGGTGCAAGCGGACAACGTTATACTGTATGTGTGTATTATTTGTACTGTAGAAGTGGATTGCCCTACACTTTAGGGGTTTAATGAACCACTACAATGGGTGCAGGAACGCATGTCATGCCAGGGGACGGATGGGGAGGGAACATGAGGGGGAGGGTGTCTGTTAAGGGGGGGAGTTAGTCTGGCGTTAGGGGGGTGACTAGTTAAACAAGGGGGGATCATTTCAGAACTTAATTTTAGTTGGTAGGCAGAACCAGGTATCAAAGGGGGGATTTTTCATGTTTGATTTGATTACATTCCCAATGAACTTCTGCTGCAAACTGATGTGCACAGTTATGGAGCTGGTTTTTAAAATAAAAAGATTTTCACAAAATAAAATGGACACAGCAAGTAAGAACATCAACTTGCTCCTGAAACCACACAAATCATCTCATCGTGAACAACGAGACCTGTCATCAGTGAACATCACAGCGGTTCCTCTACAGGGTAGTAAAGCATGGGATAGAACTGATTATGACATTTATAGCCCTGTCGAGCTGCTAAAGATTCCATATCAATTTAAGGTTTCCTTTAGTGATTTTGTTTCACCTAGTACATTTTCTGATGATTGGGTCTTTGAGACTGTTAATAACATGATGGCAGACTTAGAAATGTCAGAAAAAATTGCATGCAAAACAAGAATACTTAGAAGGTTCATCAAATTATGAAGAAATTTGTTGTTTTAATCATTTTGGTCATCATATTTGCACAAATCTGCTAATCCTAGAAATGTTTTAACTTATAATCAATGGGAACATTGTCCAATACCTCCAAAATGTAGCTCCTAAACATTCTATAGAAAATTTCCATATTTTACAAGTTTTAATGTTACAAACCCAAAAAGCTTTTACTTTAAAAATGTTAATGACAGGCATGAAAAGCATGTTCACAAACTTCAATCAGATTTATTATGCGACCTTTTATGCTCAATTGTCCACATTGGGCTTTGACTTTTGGAAAGACAACATTGAGACAAAAAACGTTTTGGGCACAAAAGACTGGCAGGTACAAGGTTTAGAAGCATTGTTCAGAGCCTGCATCATCCCAGAACAAATAATATTTTTAAATTAAACTGTTCAACAGACATCTTGTTTTGACCTGGCTAAGATAAAAGATTTAAACAAACCGTGAATACCTAAGCCCACACCTGATAGTAATAGAACTACAGATGAGGAGGTAGACGTACATTATATTTTACAACAAAACAGAAAAAATCCTGATTGGAAAAAATGGTTAATCTGGCCCACAGACACGAATAACTGTCAAAATAGATTCCTGAACAAATCCAATGGGTTTACAGTAACTAGGCCAGATCCACGATATGTCCAAAGACACCATCCAGGGATAATAACAACTTACAGTGTAGGAAAACTATGCCTTAAGTGGCTGCAGAAATCCACAGTTCCAGAAATAAAACAACACTTATCTTTGCTTAAAGATGGCGTTGAGTTACAAGACTTCTTACTTGGACCTCGTAATCCACATCATAAACGTTTCATATACGGCGGTATATATGCTACTTATAATGAAGCATGGAAAGTCACGCAAATGGAAACAGCTGAAAGAATACGAGAAATTGATCGTATTAATTTAGAGAAAGCACCATCTGTAGTTGACAATGGGTTAACAACTCTGTCGTCCAGAATTTATTCTTTGGACAGCATTGTATCCTCTGCCATAGACATAATGATACAGGACTTGCTAATGTTACAACATGGCCACTCTCAATTACGTTCAATAATGTTGTTAGGCTGGACGTTACAAAACCTTCGTTCAGTGCCTTGGTGTCTAATCAACACTACGTCATTGTTTACTTTATTTAACCTTACACATAAACAAATCTCTTTGGCACAGAGGGAAGCAGACTATAAGGTGCTGAGCATTGAAAAACTAGAGAGATTACCATTGACCGTTTCTGAGAAACCATCAGTTGAATGGATAATACATGGCACCATCACGATACCAGTGACGATTTTCCAGTTTCAGTATTGCTTAAAACATATACCAGCAGGCCTGTATGAAAGGTTGGGTAAAGAATACATTAAGTCGACCTGGGATTTACCAAACACACACAAATGTTAGAGTGGGGGAAAGGAGGTATTTCTTAGTGGTAAAAGTTGTAAAAACTCACTAAGCGGTACACTGTTATATCAAGGTGTTAATTTACACGGAGCCTGCGAGGGTTCTGCCAATAACCTTTCTTGCCACCTGCAGGGTTCGCCCACAGCAACTTTCCAATGGTAACTACATTATGTTAAATGATCACAGCTGTTGTGGAATGATGCCAGGAATAGCCTATCTCGTTAGTGTGTCAGCCAGGGTCACTTGTTGTATGGAAGTATTGTTTTCTAAAACTAAGACAGATGGGGAGTCACCGCTATGGCCTTCACTGAACATCTCTTCCATACGAATTGATACTTTAAGTAGAATGAAAGCCATTCTTTTACAAAAAACTGTGCCACCGACCTCGTCCAGAGAGACGTATGATCTGCAAGTTGCAAGGACTTCTGCAGAGATACATGGATTATTTTCAACAAACTGCCCAATACATTTCACAGAAATTTTAGGTCGTATCTTAAATATGTCTGATACCAGTGGTATTGTACATATATTTAAGGTGATTTTTTCGGCGGCCTGCCTCTCATCTTGGGAGTCGTAGCAGGGATACTATTTTTGTTCCTTCTGCTCCGATATGGCAAGTCCAGTCACCAACGATACCCAGATTACCATGGAAAATGCTCTTCTGGCGATGCAGTATCGTGAACGCATAACACAGATCCTTGGCTTGGCTTGTTTGAGAGATCTGAATACCACATGGTTCCTGTCATTCAGACCAATCTGGCAAGATTGCATCTTACCTGTTCTACGATCCCTGCTTTGTGGAGAGGAATGCGTGTTAGATATCTGTCTAACACTACCATCGGCAATGCCAACGGATATTGATGTATTACTGGGTCCAGTAACGGCTCATGTGTTGTGTTGACTCCAACGGCTACCAATCCTGACGACGGCATTCATTGAGATCTCACCGGCAAATCCAGCTGAAGGTGAGATACGCGGACCAACAGGCACACAGGTACCATTTGCTATGAACATTGCTAACGCGACTGACGCTGACGGCGATGCTTCACATCTGTGTACAATTGATCTTCTTAATGAAGTGCTTCAACTTTCATCTACTGTGGTAGACGATTTCTTTTCCAGCCTTGACGACTTAATGTTTTCTCCTGACACCGAGAATAACTTTTGAAGTTAGCACACAGCTTTCTATGAACTCTGTATTCGACCTTCGCTTTTTCATAACAAAGTCTTCCAAGCTTGGAACTCTATTTCACTATGATTTATTTTGATTTTTTTACTACCTTTCAAAAAGTGAACTTTGGCACAAAGTAATCTGCTTGAAGTAGAACTATTCTTAGAGAACAAGAATTCTTTGAATACTTCCTTGGAACAATTTTGACCTGATCTACAGTTTATATACTTTGCTATGAGATGGTCTCGAATTTTTTTTCTGTATTTAAGAGCCATTTCATAAATGTAATCTCATGATTGATTAGGGTTAGCATTTCCCATATTACAATGACATCATTTCCTTTTTAATGCGTACTATGCAAATGCTCATTTTTCCGTGTACAACTATTTCAAATGCATTTTATGAATTTTTGGGGGTTGTAAACACATGCTCTAGATTATATGTTTTAGTGTTTGATCTTAGATGAACATGCTAACTTGGAGTGGGTGTTCTGTACCATTTTAGGACCATATTGTACATTTCCTGATTCAGCCCTAATATAGGTATAAATCAGTATGTCCTTATATAGGCATAAGAATCATAACCATATTTAGACATAGCTCATGCAGTCCAAATACGGCAGGGCTACTTCCACTAGTTCCCAAAATCTACAATGATTTCTTGGAAAACTCGGCTTCAGCAGCTAGGGACTTCCCCTTGCTCGAGAACTGACTTGTCCAAGAACTCATGGAGTTTTCAAAGAACTGAGACTCTTTTATGACGTTATTATGTCCACCTTTACGTCAAACTCTGCAACTTCAAAGTAGAAATATGCCCACACTTGCCTTAGCAAACACACGGTGGTTTGGAGAAGTTCGACTATCTACTTGCCCGACGCATCCTGCTACTGCAAGTGCCGATGGAAGCCGACCCTCCAGCAGACGCACTGAGAGAGTTTAGTTCGAAGTATACAATCAATCCAAATTTTTGAATATCTAGCACTGTTTTTTCTGTGTCTAACAGCCGCCACTAAAACATTTGCAACATTAAAAATCTCCCATCCCACATTTAAAAATTGCGCTTTAACCCATGCCAAGTCCTCTTTCACTAACTTTTCTGGAGAGGCAAACAGTTCAGGTCTCCCCCGTTTATATAGGGTTAACTTAACATATTGTAAACCTTGGATTTTACTTGCATTATCCAGTGTAACACAGTCATTGGCAAATTCTCTATTCAATGGCAATTCTGGATTAGTCCAAATAATTATCCAGCATATCACAGGACCCAGATCTATCAAGTCCTCAACAAAGCCACTGCCCAACTCTTGGTGCATAAAATAGGTAGGGGTAGATTGGGGAACCGCCAGAAGGTTTCTCAGAAATGTATTTTCAACTATCTGGAGCCCTGCTGCAGATTTAGATCCCCAAATTGCAGACCTATACCTTGCTATAGCAATACTTTTAGATCTATTGATATTGAGCAAGGCTTTGAGGGGCTTCCTCCAAGTCGGGATGCAAATCCTTGTATAGCAGCTATGGACCTTGACATCGCATGTTTTTTAGCATTTAACTGAGGAACCAACACGCCCCTCTCGTCAAATAAGACTCCCAAGTAAGAGAAAGAAGAACCCCTTGGCAGCATAACCCCTTCACAATAAAAAGGTTTAAGCTTTTTTGCCTTCTGCCCCATTGTCATTGTGAGCGATTTGGTTTTATTCAAAATAAGGTCCAGAGATTGCATAAAGGACCCAAAAGAATCCAAGAGCCTCTGCAGACCTACCGCTCTGCGGGCCAGTAAGACCGCATCATCAGCATATAGGAGTGCAGGGATAACCCTGTCTCCTACACGTGGAATGTCTAGACTAGCAGTAATGAGGGAGATGTTTAAATTATTTATATAGAGGGTAAAGAGCAAGAAAGCTAAAATACAGCCCTGACGTACGCCTCTATCCATTTTAAAGTGCTTAGTGCATTTGCCATCTTGGCTAACTCTGACCCTGGCATAAAAATCCATATGAAGAATTGCTAAAAAGTAAACTAGGCAACAATCCATCCCCATACCTATCAATATTGCCCAAGGATTTGATCTGTTTACTAGATCAAAAGCCGGGCATAGATCCATGAAGGCCAACTGTAACGTACCTTGTTTTGCCACTGTATATTTCTCAGCAAAAAGGTGCAAGTTTAAACACTGGTTTAGTGTGCTTCTTCCTTTTCTAAAAACATATTGACCATCTGATAAAATTCCAGTGTCGTTAAGCCATTCCGAAAGTTTACATAAAATGACTCTGCCTAAAACTTTGACCACTGAGTCAACCAAAGAAATGGTTCTATAGCAGACTGGGTCCCTCTCTGGACCTTTTTAAAAACTGGGATGATGGTAGAGAGTGACCAGGATGTTTGAAATCCATGCTTACTAGCCACAATTAAAAGTTTAGTTAAAATGTTAGCCTAAAGGTGCAGAGACTGTTTATACAGAGCCTTGTTACTAGTCATTTGAATAATTGCTTTCTCCACTTCATTTACTGTAAAAGCCAATGCTGTATTACGCCAATCCTGATCAAGAATAACTGGAGAGCCCCTCCCAGTCTGGAATACCCCATAAATAGAAGTAAAATGAGAATATAACTGATTCTCAGGGATATTACATTGTAAAAGCATACTATTAAGTCCTGTAAAAAAAGGATAGCTCACAATTTTAGAGACAGAACAGAAGAGTCTCTGCATAACCTCATTAAATGATCAGCCTAAATAAGCGCCAACGAGTAGTATTAAGTAGTGCCAAGCACCTGTCTTGATGATGATCAGTGATCACAATAATATTTGTAACATAAAGTTAATTTAGCTGAGTGTGAGTAGAATGCTCGCCATTAAATATTTGCAAGAACACAACAAAAGAATAGTTATTACTCACTGAGCCCCGCAAACTCTATGCTCACCAGGTTGGGCTGGTCCTGATCCCTATCTAGGATGTCAGCCCACCAGTGTGTCAGCTGTTGCTGGGTGCTCCGGAACCCAGAACTGCAGTGCACAGCCTGACGTACCCTCTCCCAGTGCAGCTAATGCTCCTGGAGGCCATATTCACATTGAGGCCTGCTGTCAGGGTGTAGGGGAGGTTGTGTTGCATGTACAAAACAAGTGCAGCAACCTCCACCTTGGAAAAAATATCGCAGGGCAGCACCCCTTCGCGGCACTGCCGACCACAAGGTAGGCGGCTTGTGCTATGGCCGTGGGCAGTTCAGGGGGACTGGCGCTGCCTCTCTTCTGCTTTTCCATGGCACTGGGTAGGGGAAAAAGAAGAAACAGGAAGGAAAAAGAACGAAGGAAGAAAGGAAAAAAATAAGGGAGTAAAGCTAAAAATTTAAAAGGACAAAAATCATGCAAACACATACAAGAAAAAGGAAAAGCATAAAATACAAAAACACGAAGATACAGGGTAAGGAAATAAATAAAAATGAGGGGTATATAAATTTCCTAGGGGTAGGATTAAATAGATTAAGAGAGATTCAAAAGCAGGCCCCAGCACTATAAACATAGCAAAAAAGAAGATGGCCGCGCCCTTAAAGACTGCGCTGTGCACCCACTTGTGATTTCTGGTGCAAGAAGGCACTATGCATTGCGTTTGATGGAAAACAGCATGTGAATGGGTGCGGTGAGCAACTCCACCTGCTTGCAGAAATTCAAGCATCTTTCAACCCACGTGCTGCAAATTTGTTTTTGCTCTTTGTTGAGTCCAACATAGCACGGTAACGCAAACTCCACCCTGGTCTAAAAACTAGGCTTAGAACCAATGTAAACAGAATATATGCCAATTTCATCCTCAGGCCATTATGTTCACTTTGTGTGCGCTGTAAAATTTTAGAGTCTGAGTCAATGCGCCAATGGCAATGTCTAAAATTATGTAGTCAATTCTGCTCTTACTAGCTCCTCTTGCAAAAGTTGGTGCAAGTTTTTATTCAGATCTTAACCCGCCGTTGCCGGCACAGAAGCTTAGAGACGAAGGGGCAGTACCTGAAGAGCAGTGGCCGACTCATATTTGAGTGGATTTGCCTCCACCCCATGTATGCCAAGTGCCTCATCCTCCCCTTTAGTAATAGAAGATAACCATTCCAGCGCTCATCTGTGGTGTTAAAATTGGTTGTATGACGGAACAACTAAATCCCTAACCCTGCATGCCTAAACAACGAGGTCTGAATAGGGACCTAATCCTAACCACGCATTGATTAACTACACATGTCATTATAACTACCTAATCATGGTAAAGGCATGCATGGTAAAGGTGTATGCATGGCTAAGTCGCCACCCCCCACCCCACCTCCCTATGGTACAAATTACCCTTTGCCCTCACACCCTGAGGTGCAAATACCTCTACCCCCTCCCAACCCCAACGCTGGGACCTGCCCCTGCCCTAATGCCTAAAACCCTTTGCCGTAACCCTGTTATTTATCCTGACCCTGGCCAGCCCTGACCCAGCCCTAAGAACTGCCCAGCCCTTCCCTAAGCCTTAAAAACGACCCAACTACCCATTCCCCTCCCCTGAAGCATAATAACCTAACAAGTAATTAAAAAAAAGACTTCAAGACTCCCCCAGCTCTAAAAACTATTCCAACCCCCATCCCTGAAAACTACCCTTGGTCCCCCGCAGCCCTGAATACTTGCCCCACCCCAGTCCTGAAAATTAGCCCCTCCTCCAGCCCTGAAAACTAGCCCCAATCCCCTAGCCCTCAAAACTAGCCCCACCCCCAGCCCTGACAAATAGTCCCAATCCCCCAGCCCTGAAAACTGCCCTTCACCCCCGCAGCCCTAAAAACTAGCCCCACCACCAGCTCTTAAAACTAACGCCCCAACCCTGAAAACTATCCCCAATCCCCCTGTCCTGAAAACGACCTACAATCCCCAACCCTGAAGCCTAGCTCCAAACCCCCCAGCCTAGAAAACTAGCCTAAACCACCCCAGCCCAGAAAACTACCACAACTCACCCCTAGCCCAGAAAATTACCCTGACTCCCCCAGCCCAGTAAACTACCCCGCCTCACCCCCAGCCCCGAAAACTATCTCAGACCCCAACCCACAAAACTACCCCAACCAACCCCTGTCCCTCCAAACTACCCCTACACCACTCCCCAGCCCACAAAAGTACCGCAACCCACCCCATGCCCCACTTAAAACACCCCGACCCAGCCCACAAAACAACCCCGACCTACCCAGCCCACAAAATTACCCCTACTCACCCACAGCCCACGAAACAACCCCAACCGCCAGCCAACAAAAGTACCCTGACCCACCTCCGGCCCACAAAACAACCCTGACCCCACAGGGCACAAAAGTACCTCACCCCAGCCCTACTTACCTCACCGCAGATGCCTCCTGCTTCCGTCAGTCCGTAGCTACAATACCCCGAGCCACCCCAGCACACAAAATATTCCTGACCAAACCCCCTAGCCCACAAAACATTCCCGACCCACCTCCAGCCCACAAAACAACCCCGTCCCCACAGCCTACAAAAGTACCCTGACCCACCCCCCAGCCCTACTTAAAACAACCTCGACCCACCCCAGCCCACGAAACAACCCCAACCGCCAGCCAACAAAAGTACCCTGACCCACCTCCGGCCCACAAAACAACCCTGACCCCACAGGGCACAAAAGTACCTCACCCCAGCCCTACTTACCTCACCGCAGATGCCTCCTGCTTCTGTCAGTACGTAGCTACACTACCCCGACTCACCCCAGCACACAAAACATTCCTGACCAAACCCCCTAGCCCACAAAACATTCCCGACCCACCTCCAACCCACAAAACAACCCCGTCCCCACAGCCTACAAAAGTACCCTGACCCACCACCCAGCCCTACTTAAAACAACCTCGACCCACCCCAGCCCACAAAACAACCCCTAAACCCCTATCCCACAAAAGTACCTCGATTCACGCCCCAGCCCCACTTACTTCACTTTGGATCTCTCCCTGCTTCCTGTTTCTGTCAGTCCAAAAGCCCAACCACGCATTGCCTTAACCTTGCACTTGCATGGTTAAGGCATATACATGGTTAAAGGCATGCATGGTAGGGCTTGCGGAGTCTGAACAATTGTGGTTTATACCTGTGTTCTGACTGTTCCCGTTTAAAACTGCCTTTGTGTGTGTGGGTGCTTTTTGGGTGATTCATCTGGGCATTCTTAGAGATGGTGGATCAGTAATTTTAGTGTAGGTGAGTCAGTATTCCTTGGTGTTGTACAGTTATATATGTTATGCCCTTTTACCTTGCACCCATTATTCCCACTAACGCTTAAGCGCAATGCATTATTACAACCAAGCTATAGGGTTTTTATTGCTATGTTGGGCATATTTTTGACCCAAATCAGCAGTACAGTTCCACCTTTGTATTCAGGCAGTGCCAACTTTTGGCATGGGCGAGCTAGGCCAAGGCCCAGGGCACCAATCTTCATAGAGGCGCACAGAGCTTTGTGCATTGAAGTTATGCAAGTAGCACCACCCCTCTGACCTGGCTCCAGTGATTCATTTTGAAGTGCTTTTAATCCTTTATTAACATTCTGTAGGCAATGTTTTCAACACCCTATAAGCCCCTTCCTTGTCTTCTTTCTCCTTCTCACCTCTGCTGAAACACACCAACATCCACCCTCACTAGCGTGAAGGAACTACTCTGTTGGTGTTTCAGGTGAACTGAGGGAGGAGTGAACAGGTTTGATCTCTGAGGCCACTCACTGCTCAATCAGCGACAGACCAGTGAACACAAAAGGGGGTTCAATTTATTAATCGTCAGCATCCAGGGCTTCACATTTCTTTCAACCCAGGGCGATACAGCAAAAAAAAAAGTCTCTGTAATCAGGTAATATTTCTGCATTTAGTAGCATTCAATGTAAGCCACAAGATTAACAAGAACACTACTGGGGTTAATTACTAATTGTCTGAGCTCTCGCGATGGCACAAAGCAGCCAAAGCAACGCACAGCATTACTTTGATTTACCTACCAGTACACACATGAAGCCACATAGCAGGTTCTAAACAGATACCAGTTTAATTGTGAGATCAGCCAAGGCATAATTATATATAAATATGTATCACTCTGGAATGTAAGAGCTATCTGGTGTTTGTTACATTCTGACTCATTTCCAATGGTGCAGACTGCTAATTTTTCTTACTTTCTCAGGGTTGTATCAACTGAAACTCCCCTGCAGCTCTCCATTGTCAGGACCGTGTCGCTTTAAACAAAGAGCTGAGGCAGGCAATAAAGCAGGAACAGCCAAAGTGGAGTGATGAATGCGCTCTGTTATGAATGTTATTTTCAATAAATCCTTCAGCCATTAAATGCCTTTTCAATACATTTTCTAATAACTGTGAAAGAGGAGCTTAGCCTTGGGATATCTAACACATATGCAGGCAAATGTAAACATATATTAAGCCGATGTATAATAAAATGCCATGCTATTGCATTGTCTTTAAAAAAAGAGATTTAAAATATTTCGTTCTCTTTATATTTGTTTTTTTCCTGAAACTCATCGTTCCCTGTGCCTGGCAGAGGCAAATATGAGTAAGTAAAACGTGGTTCGTCTAAAATCATGCAGTTATTTCTTCCTCAGTCCCATACGAAACAGATGTCTGCGTGTTTAGGTCCTCGGAAGTGATTTCGTATCAAGTCAAACCTTACAGACAAACATACATGCAAAGATAGCGCACTATAAGTTTAAGTACTAAGGTTCAGGTTTTAAAGTCTTTATTTCGATTTTTACATCATAAAAGACAATTAAAAAATATATAAAAAAGGATACAGTTCTGAGTTTAAGAAAATCATTATTACATAATACACATCATCATTAAAATGGAATTAAACAATGTAATAAAGACCATTTTTACAAAAACCCATTAAGAATCAAGATGCCTATAACTGTTTTGCTCTAATAACCCATGCCCACCTGAGGAATTTTGCAACACCTACAACCACCGCCTGGGAGGTGGTGGTACATAGCGCCCACAGCGACCCAGCACTCCCTCGTACTTTGAGGAGGAGGCAAATGGGCCTAATCCATTTGTTTCTCGGTGCATAATAGGCGGGGCAAGCAAATAGAAAATGACCAATACTCTCTTTATGGTCGATCCACCAGGGGCAACGGTCATTCGAAAGGGCGGACCATTTCTTAGTAAAAGACCTTAGAGGCAGGGACCCGACTCGGAACTGGTGGTACAGTTTTTTATCTAGTGGCTTGGTTATGAGGTCCCAGTAGTTCTCAAAGGAGGGGTCTAGTTTGTGGGACAGGAATCTCCCAGTTAAACTGGTAGCATCTGAGCTTATAACAGACTCCTGTCGAACACAGGCCTAGAATAGTGCTTTATAGTCTTTCTTGGAGGGAAAAGGAGTAGACTGCGGGGAGACCCACAGCTGATTGCAGCCCATGTCTTCTAAAATTGTTTTAACTTCACGCAGCCAGGGTATGGTATTGTAGCCCTAAAGCGATCTCACTTCCTCTAATTCCCTAGCAAAGAGGCTTAAATCTGAAGATGTCCAAATGCGTCTCCACAGGGCTACTAGCCGATATCGGTCCAGCTCGTTGATTGGTGCACAGCCCATATCCAAACAGAGTGGTTTTGTCGGAGTGGATTGGGGAAGTCCAACCAGCTTTCGCAAAAATTTATTTTGAGCCTTAACCAAAGTTGAAAGGTCCATGAACCCCCAAAGATCAGCCCCGTATAAGATTGCGGAGCTGATCTTAGCTTCATAAATCCTGAGGGCGGGCTTAACCCGTTTGGTCAGGGACCTTTTTTGCTCCTGCAAAAGACAGCCAGTAAGACGTGCAAATCCTAGGAAAAGTGTGTCAACCTGTGGTTTCCAGCTGAGGCGGTGATCCAAGGTTACTCCTAGATAGGTCATGACCTCTACTTGTTCTAGACTTACTCCGTTCATCCTCACATGACTTTTAATTGAACGACTTTTATTTAGCACCATGAATTTGGTCTTACTAACATTGATTTTCAAGTCGTTAGCTAAGCAGAACACCTTAAATCTATTTAATGCAGTTTGCAGGCCACTGCGGGTCTTTGAGAGGAGCAGGGTGTCATCTGCAAAGATGAGCATGGGGAACTTTCTCCCACCCAGTGAGGGGGCATCAGTGGGGGTATCGGCAAAAAACTTCACTACTTGGTCGATGAACAACAAAAAGAGCATGGGTGCCAATACACACCCCTGGCGGACGCCTCATGTTACGGGGAAGCAATCCGTCACCTGCCCTTGACCCCCCCACCTCACCCTAGCGAAGTTGCCCTCATGTAATCTTACTACCAGGTCAAGCAATTCCATCGGCAGTCCCAGGTTTTTTAGGACAGCCCACAGTTTAGCCCTAGGCACGAGGTCGAAGGCCGACTGCAGATTTGCAAAGGCGGCATAGATGGATCCACCGCCTAGCAGCACCACCTTCCAGTATATCAGAGTGAATCTGAATACTTGGTCGATGGTGCTGGTGCCTGATCTGAAGCCGGCCTGCATGGGAGAAAGAATGCTTTGCATCTCCATCCAGCCCTGGACCCTAGCAAGAACCATCCTAGCGATGATTTTTTGAAGGGAGTCTATTAAACTTATGGGGCGATAATTACCCGGGACCGATCGGTCCCCTTTCTTGAAGATGGGAAGGATTTCCGCCCCCTTCCAGGAAACTGGAATCCGTGCCCCCTTTGAGATGGCATTCGCTACTGATGTTATATAAGGGACCCAGAGTTGGAGATTGATTTTAAATAAATCGGCCGGATGGAATCCATCCCTGGCGCTTTCCCACACTGGACAAAGCGGATTGCTAACTCAGTATCTAGGGGCGTAAACATTAACACTTGGTTATGAGTGTGGGGGGAACTTTTCCACGTGGCTTGTCCGGTACTAGAATCTAAGTCAGGATCCAAAAACTGGCTGGAATATAATTCAACCCATGCTTTCACAGGCACATGGTTAGCAGGAATTTGTGAATCGGGGTTCCTACCCCACTTCACTAGTTCCCAGAATTTGACCTGATTGGAGGAACTGCAGGCCTCTAGGAGATCTAACCAATGGCGTTCATCCCACTCTTTTTTCGCCCCCCACTGAACTTTTTTATACCTTAGACGTGCCTCTTTTATGTCGCTAGTGATCCTAGATTTGACAGCTTTGAGTAATTCGCTATGCGCGGTCCTGCAATTCTTATTATACCATTTTTCTTGACAACCCTGTGCCCTCGCTTTGCCTCCTGATAATGGGAGGGTTAAGAGGGCCTTAAGTTTGTCAAAGCACTGTTCGTGTAGGTCACAGATCCGATCTAAGGCTGCCAAAGCAGGCGATACTTTCAATATTTCACCCAGAGTCGATGATACTACCTCTGTAATGCCATCTAGGAGGGAGGGATTCTCTACAACCCTTGTCCATTTAAGTCTTCTTCTATCATTGGTCAAGATGCCATCACCCGTTATATATGCAGCAGAGGTAGGCCTGGCATGGACACCAGGAAGTTTTAGACTAAGTGACAGAGGGTTGTGGTCACTTTCGGGACGAACCATGACTTCCATGTCGTCCAGAAATGGCCAATATTCTATTTTTAGGAGAATATAGTCTATTCTGCTTTTACTAACCCCGTTGTCAAAGGTGGGTTTGCCGGATTTATCAGAGGCCGTACGACCATTGACGGCTCTCAGACCCCAGTCCAGACACAATCCCGCCCAATGTAGTGCCGCCTCTGTGCCTCTTTTAATATTGTTCAAGGACAGCATCTGGATATTCCACACGGTGTCGTCCTCCAACCCCAGGTCCTCCCCCGCACTGAGCAGGGGTTCAAAGGTGCAGTTGAGGTCACCCGCTAAAATAAGAAACTTATCTCTCCCAATCCCCTCAAGGTACGAATCGAGTATATTTAGTATAATGGGACTACGCCCTCCTGGGCGGCCTCGAGCATAAATGTTAATGACTACAACATCGTGGCAGTTTTCTTTACATAGTTTAATTCCCAGTATGTCCGGGTTGTCCACAGCAATTTCCACTGGCCGATAGCCTGTAGTCTGTTTGACCCAGATAACTAGGCCCCCTGAGGCTCTACCTCTGTGTCCCTTCACCGCTGGTTTGAAAAAGTTCAGAAACCCTACCCTATGGATTGGACCGAGTGCCCAGCTCTCTTGAAATAATAGGATGTCATAGGTGTCAATGAACTCTACCCAATCCTCTGAGCCCAGACACCCCTTTAATCCCGCTATATTCCATGAGGCTATTTTTAGCGAAGCCTCTTGGCTAGGAGATGTTGTGGCGTTCTGAACACAATGGTCCACTCCCAAGTTCTCACGCTTAAAGAGGTGGGGGCCCCCCTCCAGATTAGCATCCATGTTATGTGTTGGAGTTGGCCTATTCTCTATCTCCAAGGTGCCTCCCCCCGGACTCGGTGCCATAGTACAGACTACTTCTGTCCCACCTTCATGGCTGCTGGGATCATTCCTACACCTAGTAGCAGAATAAAGTCAATCGATACCCTCTAGGCCAGAAAGGGATTCAAAGCGGTTAAACAATGTGGGAAGATACGGAGTAGGTGGAATTCTATCTGCATGGTGTCTCCTAATAGGTCTTCTTGGGATCATGCAATTGGGGGGGAGCTCACAAGATCGATGGGGAAAAAAATACCCAAGACCCAATGTCTCCACGTCACCCTGTCTGCCAAACCTAGCTTCCCTGCGTATGAAGTACACCACCCAAGGGTCCTTGAACGATATGATAATACAATCCCCTTCTAAGTCTTTAGTACAGTGACCCACCCAATCAACTCTTCGCACATTCAATATGTCTGTTGATGAGGAAGGGGGGAGAGGACGATGTTTATTTAACCAAAATACAACTTTGTTTTTGAGATCCCCAAAGTATTCAGTTTGGTCCTCCCTAAGGGGTGCAACTCCTGTTAGGATGATCGTATATGGGGTGGCTTCAACAGGAAGGTCTATACTCGGGGGCCCCGGATTTTTACCTTAAGAGAGGGAGTGGGAAGATTGGAGGATCTACTCCCCAGTGATAAAACACACATTTAAAGTTGTGTTGTTTAGCTCAGGATTTAATGTGTGTTTTATAATTGTACAATTGTGGCTCAATTGAGTCACAGTGTTTGATTTTGGTTGGGTGACCGAAATCTTATCCTTGGAGCTTATCTAATATTGTATCCTACTAATTGGTATTTCCTCTCAGCGCAAACTACCCTCACTCACCTGATCTCTATGTTGGAATTGTCTACTCCCCAGTGCTCCATTAGCTCTATTGGGCTGTGTAAGTAAGTTAGGATCACCCCTCGCAGAGGCTTGGGCCTGCATAGCCACAGCGGGCTTCAGGGTACTTGGCTGACCCAAGGGATTGGGTTTGGAGCTAGCCTTCTTTAAGACCTGTGTAGTTTTGGCCGATGAGGGTGGGTTTACGCTGTTCATGATTCGACCCCCTACCCTCGTCCCCTCGAGTTTGTTTGAAGCGGGTCTTATGGATACTGGCTTAGCGGGTACTAAGGAAGGCAACTTACCCACGGGCAATACTCCCTGTAAAATGGAATTACATGGGGGAATGGAATTCGCCATAGCACTTTGTGGATAAACTAGTTTATTTAAAAGACCTGTGTTTGGTGTTGACAAGGTTCTCGAGTGCATCCATTTTTGCGGTCATCAATCTTGTTCTTTCCCAAAACGGGCAATAAAAGAGTTTTAAATAAAGCTTCCATTTTACCCAACAAGCCGTCGTCGCTACTATAACACGTAGGACAAGGATCTGAGAGCCCAAAGGGATACTTGGGGAGGTACGGGGGATCATCTAAGACCAGGGCAGGGGGTGCAGTAGGGATCGCATCGGGTGTGGTGGTTAGGTGAGGTAGGCTATTAGTTTTTAAAATCTTGGTTACACCTCCCCTCTGACGGCCCTTGCGTCTCTTCCTCTTACAAGATAGGTTTCTCCTGAAGTCCTCGTCTGAGGAAGAGTCCGGCTGGAATTGACTAGCCAGAAGCACACTACCCTCAGCCCCACTGTCTTGTAAATTACCAGGGTTGGTCTCACTGGAGGCCAGAGACGAAACCTCACCCTCCGCCTCTCGATGCACGTCCACCGGTGCAACAACCCGAAGGGGGCTAGCACTCGGTGCCGGTGCATCTGGGCTAGGTATTGTGGCAATTTTTCCCAGCGAGGAGCGTTTCCCACTGACTAAATCAATTGAGAGCCGTTTTTCGACCATAGCTATCTCTTTTTCCAAGATACCTGTTGCCCTAGTGATGAATGCGTCCAAGAGGCCTGAAACCACCCCCTTAGATGTCTGCAGCTGAACAGACCGTTCTTTACCAGAGCGTAAAGGCCTGATTTAAACCAATAATAATAGATGGGGGGTAGAATAAATTAATTAATATGCCAAATCAGGGGGGATGGCCCAACCCAACCTCGTCCAACCACGGACGGCCAGACGGTCCCGCCCTTGTCCCGGGCTTCTCCCGGGACGCTCCCGCGCAGCGGAAAGCTGGAGAAGTTATGAGGGGTAGGTCGGGGGCGGGGGGCGTGGCAAGCAGGGAGAGCGGCCCAGGTGTTTTGGGTCAGGATGTCAGGGGCTCCTGGGAGATGGAGTCCCTGACCACACCGTTCGCAGCCCTGCTCCTCCAGCCACACAGCCCAACGCAGCAATGTACGGAGACTCAGCCCCTCCTCCTTAGTCACAGCTCACGGAGGGTACCGCGAAGCGGGACCCGCGAAGCGGGTCTGGCGAGACGTAGGTTCCTTCAGAGGCAACACCCGGGCAGAAGCAGCAAATCAGACCTCCGTTGACGAGCAGGTAGACAAAGTAAGATTCCCAGGAGGCGCTTGGAGTGGAAGGTTTTTGAAGGTGAATATGCGGGGGCGTGGCAAGCAGGGAGAGCGGCCCAGGTGTTTCGGGTCAGGCTGTCAGGGGCTCCTGGGAGATGGAGTCCCTGACCACACTGCTCGCAGCCCTGCTCCTCCAGCCACACAGCCCAAAGCATCAATGTACGGAGAATCAGCCCCTCCTCCTTAGTCACAGCTCACGGAGGGTGCCGCGAAGCGGGACCCGCGAAGCGGGTCCGGCGAGATGTAGGTTCCTTCAGAGGCAACACCCGGGCAGAAGCAGCAAACCAGACCTCCGTTGACCAGCAGGTAGACAAAGTAAGATTCCCAGGAAGCGCTTGGAGTGGAAGGTTTTTGAAGGTGAATATGCGGGGGCGTGGCAAGCAGGGAGAGCGGCCCAGGTGTTTCGGGTCAGGCTGTCAGGGACTCCTGGGAGATGGAGTCCCTGACCACACCGCTCGCAGCCCTGCTCCTCCAGCCACACAGCCCAAAGCAGCAATGTACGGAGACTCAGCCCCTCCTCCTTAGTCACAGCTCACGGAGGGTGCCACGAAGCGGGACCCGCGAAGCGGGTCCTGTGAGAGGTGTAGGTTCCTTCAGAGGCAACACCCGGGCAGAAACAGCAAACCAGACCTCCGTTGACCAGCAGGTAGACAAAGTAAGATTCCCAGGAAGCGCTTGGAGGGGAAGGTTTTTGAAGGTGAATATGCGGGGGCGTGGCAAGCAGGGAGAGCGGCCCAGGTGTTTCGGGTCAGGCTGTCAGGGGCTCCTGGGAGATGGAGTCCCTGACCACACCGCTCGCAGCCCTGCTCCTCCAGCCACACAGCCCAAAGCAGCAATGTACGGAGACTCAACCCCTCCTCCTTAGTCACAGCTCACGGAGGGTGCCGCGAAGCGGTACCCGCGAAGCAGGTCCGGCGAGATGTAGGTTCCTTCAGAGGCAACACCCGGGCAGAAGCAGCAAACCAGACCTCCGTTGACCAGCAGGTAGACAAAGTAAGTACTCTATTTCGTTAAAATAACCATGAAAGTGCACACAGCACATCCGAATGGGGATACAATTTACATGTTAAAAGATGAAAAGATGAAAACAGTTAAATAGTGGGTCCATTAACAAGAAATGAATACGAAAACAGAATGGATCACAACATACATACAACATACTTGGTATAGCTTCACACACGCCTACAAAGCCCTCCACAACACCTGACCCAATACCTCATTGAATCAATCTCCATCCATGCCCCCAAGAAAAAAACTCCATCCTGCCTACTTCGCCCTAGTCACAGTGCCCCGCATCCACCGTGCAAGAGCAGGTGACAGATCCTACTCCTACCTCTCAGACACAGTGGTGGTCGAAGTGGGGAAAAAAAAGTAGGGGAACTGTGGGTGGAGAATCAATGGGCGGGAATAACCGAAGAATGGATCACTGGGCGGAGTCAGGGGTGTGGCTAGAAATAGCAAAACATTCCAATTTTTTGTATGTTTAGCATTTCACTGACCAGTTACAGCTTATAACGTTATTTAATTCAAACAATGGATAAACATGTTTATTTTGGGTTTAATTCAGGAAAAAGCAAACACTCATAGAGAATGCAGGTTTATGTAAAGCGTGCAACATATGCAAATCAGTCTTGATCCTGCGCCCAATGGGAACAGTCCAGCCCAAACTGCCAGGCTAGGTCCTCCCTGGACTGGAAACAAGCAACTTAGGACCGGTTTCGGGCTTTCAGCCCTCATCAGCCAGGATAGCTTGATTTCAGTGGCATGGAGAGCACGAGACCCACATCTGGGCATAAAACACGCTCCCATCTCTCTCCAGCAGGTACATTGATCACCAAAGTTATCTTGGCACTTGTTTTGTTGACCAAAACCTGCTGAATATACAAAGAACTTTGCTGTGTTTTTAAAACTCCTGCACCCTTGCAAAACCGGTCCCCCCAATCTAAACTGGCCCCTACCCTTCCAGTAGCCCTGGGAAACGCCTGATGCCTGGAACGGCCAGTCCGGCATAGTTACCTTTTTCAATGCAATACTGCAGATATGTATACTTATTAGATATAAACGTCATGGATCACTGTTAGTGTACGATACAGATTCTTCCTGAATATCCTTTGAAGTGGGTTCCTGCCTGAATGACACACATGAGCATGTTTGGTACACAAAAGAAGGTATCTGGGTAGACCTCTGAGGTAAGCACATTAATGTTATTCATAAGGACCCTCACACAGGACCACTTACCCTTTTGAACTTCCTGTACAATTCCTGCCTGTGCTTAACTATGCATAATCTTTTGGCAGATGTTTTAAAGTTTGCACCTTTAACATAATCTTTCCAACAATCAATATATTTGTTTTTTTTACTTCGAGCCAATTTTGAATTTTTTTTAGGGCCATGCCGAACAGAACAGAATTAAAGGCAGAATGCATTCATGGCATCTGCAGTCCTGTGACTTTGAGTTGAAGAGAAGTTGTATTGTGCAGAGATGGGTTTGGGTCCAGGCCGGGGAAACTCCCAGCCGAACCCTTGCTGAGGCAGAGTTTCCTGTGTTGTGCCAGAGGCTAAGCTCTCCTCTTGCTGGTTCAGAGACACGCTTGCCATACGTGGATTGGAAGCAGCATGACCCAGATGGTGCTTTGTCCAGGCAGAGGATCACCCAGCTCTTTAGAATAGGAGCCGTGTGTTCTGCCTCTTCATGGCCTTTCTACTAGTCCCAGGTTTGGCGGCGCTGTCTAATCCCAAGTCTCTTGTGTCATTCAGTGTGTTTCCAGTTTAGGGCGCACAGGTACTCAGTTCAGTGTAGTCAGTTTGCTAAAAAAAACTAGTTTGAGTGCCCGTAGATAGAAGGGAAGGGGGAGGAGGTTGTGGGCACTCCAGACTAGGGTGGCCAACTGGCATGGGTGCAAATTCAGGATGGTGAGTGTAAGAGTTCAGGACAAGGGGTCAAAATTCAGGACAAAAATGTGGGGCAACAGGTATGCTTTGAAGGCACATCAGTAGATGTCATGCAATAGTATATAAATAAATAGGCAAGGAACAGAAGTATAAGTCACTTCTCCTGCCCTGTCACTTTCTCCTGCCCGGTCATTTCTCCTACCCTGTCACTGCTCCTTCCCTGTAATTTCTCCTGCCCCGTCACTTCCCCTGCCCCGTCACTTCTCCTGCCCGTTCACTGCTCCTGCCCATTCACTGCTCCTGCCCGTTCACTGCTCCTGCCCGTTCACTGCTCCTGACCGCTCACTTCTCCTTTCCTGTAGCCTCTCCTGTCCCATCACTGCTCCTGACCCTTCACTTCTCCGGCCCGGTCACCTCTCCTGCCCAGTCACCTCTCCTGCCCAGTCACCTCTCCTGCCTGGTCACCTCTCCTGCCCGGTCACCTCTCCTGCCCGGTCACCTCTCCTGCCCGGTCGCCTCTCCTGCCCAGTTGCCTCTCCTGCCCGGTCGCCTATCCTGCCCAGTCGCCTCTCCTGCCCAGTCGCCTCTCCTGCCCAGTCGCCTCTACTGCCCTGTTGCCTATACTGCCCAGTCACCTCTCCTGCCTAGTCACTCTCCTGCCCAGTCACCTCTTCTTTCCCATCACTGCTCCTGCCTAGTTCACTCTGTGTACAACATTGACAAATTACACAAGGTGGCAAGTTCCCCACAGTACTCTACTTGGGGAAAGCTCTGTAATCACTAACTAGGATTTTTATTATTTTTATTATTTTGAGTTTTATATAGCGCTGGCTAGACCCAGAGGTATCAGAGCGCTTTACATAAGGTTCCACAAAATGACATCAGTTACAAATTACATCAGTTACAAGAAAACATTTCAAGAGCGTCAGTTATCAGAAGTATCTAGGGCGGCATGAATCACATACTTGCCTGCGTCTCATCAGCAATGATTCGTCTGAGCAAGAGAGGTCCTAAGGTTTTCCAGGACCCCCAGTAAGATTCCAATGGCCATGTCCCAGAGAACATGCGTGTAGTGACCTTATAAACAAACAACATTGACTGATATCAATAACTGGCTAGCAGAAGATAACATATGTTTTCGAAAAGCTGCTTTCATCTCAGACTCCCAATTCACCCAGTCCAGAGGAGTTGTAGGGAATGAAATACGATTCTTCTTGCTGACTGAAGCCTCTCCTCTGGAGTAGTATGTTTAGTGAAAAAAAAAAATCAGGATTGTCAGGAACTGGTCTGTGATGCCTGGACACCTCCCTATCTATCTGTGAGCAGAAACAGGGCTTTGACCAAGTGCCTATCAAAAATATCCCCATCATCATCTCCCTCGTGGGGCACGGAATGAGAGCCAAAAAATATAATGAAGCCTCTGCTGTTGCGTCCGCCTTGGTACATACACTGGTTCAGAGTCAAGCTGTATGAAGAGCTCTTTTGAAATATTATATTGTGACATTGGCTGAATCGAACTGGAATCAGTACAGTGTTTGACATCAGAAATAGCACCAGATTCTCTCCCGACGCTGGCCACAAAGGCACCAGAGTCGTTCATGATAGCCCGGTGCAGGTCTTGGAGAAGGATTTGATGTTTTTAATAAAGTTAGTACGTGGCCTGACGTGGCTCCCAAAATGTCAGTTGTTGCTGAAGACAAATCTGCTGACAGAAACCCAACTGGAGGCTCCTGATGTTCCTTGGGGGTCTGAATACATGCCAAACATAGGGTGCCAAAAATCTGCAGCATAGCCTTCTTTAAGGCATCAATTTGTTGAGGCATTATCGATAGCCCAGAAAACTCGGGGCGCATCGGAATCAGCTGGGGTATCGGCTTCACGACCAAGGCCCTTAAGGTAAACTGACTTGACATTGTGGCGCCCATGTACCTTCTCTTTGAACAGTGGTGTGGTAGGTTTGAGTCCTACTCCGTAGATTGTTTTTGCATTTGGACTTTACATTTTTGACTTTCCAAAGGTAACCTTCTAGTAGGAATAGCCTTGGGAGCAGCACTGGGTCCATGCAGATGACTTCGAGTTAGACATATGCGAGGTCTGCCACTTCTGTTCGGCAACATACAGATACTTTTTTAGGTCGAGGCTAGACAGGGCATGTGCTGTTGCAAGACCTGGAGTAAGCAGTATACAGGCGTGGAATCCCGCCTACTGCTTGCCGTTGGCTAACTCCTCCGATGCTCTTCTTTCTTGGCTCTGAATAGGTTGGCTGTTCCGATACATCACTTCTGTTGTATCGGAAGCAGCAACGACCAACTACGGTTTTGTTGCGCAGTACAGTGTCCAGGTCTTTCGTTTGGGACTATTTATTCTGTTTTGTGCTTGCAGGATTTTATCACAACAGCGCCAAGTGCTGCACCCGGTTTCATGTTATTTTCTTTTTTTTTATCTATCAACATGGTGCCCCCTTCATGGGCTGCCATGCACATGTCTAAAAAATGGACGGGCGCTGCCCTTTCTAGTTTAGGGCTAGCGCTGCGCCTGCTTTCATCATTATTATTGTCTGCTTCTTGTTTTTTCCTTTCACAGGTATACTCTTGTTTTCCTCATGCGAATGATAAATGCATATTAGCCAAATCTTTTTTTTGCCTGTATATGTGTACCTTGAGTGTTTTCGACGAAAGCAAATCGACATTATACCCACATTTAGTATTTTATTGCCATGGGCATGATGTGAGGGCATGAGAATGCTCCTAGTGTAAAAGGGAAAGCATATTACTGCAAAGAGGCATCATTGTGCTGCTGGGAATGTATAAACAATTGAGCATAAAGGAGCGATATGCTCATAATGAAAACAGAAACCTCTTCATTTTGTCCCAATTGTCTGTCCTTCCTTGCCAAACAACATGCCTTTTTTCTCCCCATCAATACAATACTCACGCCTGAGCATACCCTGCCAACTTATGGCGAACAAAGCGGTACAAAAGGGGGTGGTGATGGACGGAGCATCTGAACCAATCAAATACTCACACCCAGTCAACACATCTGGGTTTAATCCATCACCTTTCTTTAGCCCACTCTGCCACCCCAGTTCAGACATGGCATATGCAAATCAGTCTGACCCTGTGCCTCATGGGAACAGTCCAGCCTGAACTATTGCTGGTGAAGAGGAAGGTGGGGTAGAAGGAGCCCCACATCATTTTGTACCGCTGTATAATGTGCTACGCACACACACAAATGCACACAATCCACACTCACACACAACATAAACAACGCAAATACACCCACAATAAAAACAAGAATGTGCACACATATAAACACAACACACACAATCACATTACACAAAATAAAAACACACACACATACAAAGGCACACAGCACACACACACACAGACACACAGACACACAGACACACCAAGCACACACAGCAGCAGCATACACACCACAGCACATATACACACAGCAGAAATTCCCAATATTTGTTCTTGGCTAAGAATTGATTTATTCCCCTTTTCGCTCTCAATCTCTTGCCTGCTTACAGAGGCACTGGAAAGCAGCCATTGTTTTGGTTCCAATCACAATCGAGTGTACATTTTATTTATTTATTTATTTATAAAGTTTTGTATAGCGCTAGTTAGACCCGTGGGTATCAGAGCGCTTTACATAGACAAAGGAAAAGAAAAGATTGCAGAACATCGCAGGACATGAGGATACATAAAGTAGTTCATACTTCTTTTACAATATCCAAGAGATCCTCTTTATGCTTAGTGTCAATGTGTGTTCAGTCACATATGGGAGGACCAA
Source organism: Lissotriton helveticus (assembly GCF_964261635.1). Taxonomy (NCBI): domain Eukaryota; kingdom Metazoa; phylum Chordata; class Amphibia; order Caudata; family Salamandridae; genus Lissotriton; species Lissotriton helveticus. The sequence goes on along the minus strand of NC_136061.1, from coordinate 1,462,618,339 downwards.
CAGTAGTTCAAGAAGCAGTGAGTGCAGGGAAATGCAAGATATTCATGAATCACCCAGAAACAAAACTTGTGTTTCTGACAGAGGATTAAGATAGAGGTACTGGATCCTTTGTACAGCATCAATTTGTAGTGATTCTGCGGAAGTCATGAAATTAGGTGATAAGCATGCCCCTATACATTAAAGCAGTTAGAAACATGCAAACAGTTGGCATAAATCACTCAGTAAAATACAACTCATTGTTTCTTGCCAGGACTTGAATTTCTTGATTAATCCTTATACTTCCCGTATTCTTATGTCTTAGTCATGTGAAGTTTTTGTAGTAACCATTTTATGGGCACATCCATGAGAAATGAGGTAAATCCTGCTAACATCAGTGTTTTTATATTGTTTTACATTTTAACAACTCTAATATTTTATCACTATAAAGAGTTAACGAGTGAAATCACTGAAAATCGACTATTAAACATCCATTGATTCTCTGTTAATGGCTAAGGAGGTTTTACGAGACACTACTGTTTTTAGGTCTAGTTAAAAATACAAATGAAATAGAGTGCACCTGGAGACCCATTGTTTTTTTTTTTATTTGGTTAATACATCGCAGAAAGAAGGGGTGCTTTTATTTGTTTCGGATAACATGAAAAATATGTGTGACCCAAGGTTGCCACTTGGTTCCTGGGATGCAATTAATCTTACGTTATAATTGCTAATAGTTTAAATGAAAAACTAGAGAAAATATGCAACAGCCCACATGCTCTTGCCAGAAAAAATAATGTGCTTATAATTATTAATTATTTAAAGAGAATAAGAGCCTTAGAGTTTGACAGATTGGGAACTCTGACCTCAATTGGCAGAGCCGCAGAGCTCTGTTATCTGGCGGTATATTTGTTGCAAAACGAGCCATGGCCTGCACCCAGATACCAGAGACACCTCATGCAGATCTCACTGGCATATGCTAACGGCAGGCAGCGGGCGGGCGCATTGTCATTCCAAAGATGATAATCAGCCTCAATCGGAATGACAATGGGCCTGCCTGCAGTCTGTGCGAGCTCAGGGAGGGGCTGCTGCAGCCTCTGGAGTTCAACAGAGAAGTGCGAGCAGCCCCTGGAAGCTGAAAATGTTTTCTCGTTTTAAGTAGGACTATTCTTGCCGTCCCGGGATGCTTTATTGAAAGAAAGAAGTAGGGAAACGGACTGAAAGAATTTTTAGAAGTTGGGGCACGCCGTGCCCTTCCATCCCCGCCCACTTCTACCGCTGCTCAGACAAGACCTTGAACAAACTCCCCCTTTGCATCCCCCGCATCCCAACACTACACCAGTTCTGAAAGGACCTCAGGACAAGACCTGGCTCTTCGAATGACCAATGGAGCTATTCACACCCCCATCCCCCAGCGCCTTGAGACCCTCACAGGTGAGTAGCGCTCTTTAAAACCTCTGATTGATTGCTTGCTTGATAGAACAGTGTACACACATAGCAAGTGCAAACGAATATAGGAGCATTGATCACAAATGGGAACAGAGAGTAATATCACCTTGAAAAGGGCTGAATAATGACAAAATAATGATCACGTATGGTAGCAGGTCTAGGGTATTAAAGTGCATGAATGGACCTAAAAGAGCCCTAGAGAATAAGGGGACATCTCCTCAGGCTGCCATAAGTGCAAAACTACGCCCACCCAAAATTGCTGATCCAACTCCGTAGCCCTTATGATGCAACTCCAATGTATGAATTTGGCTATATCACAGACAATGGATTCTTTAGTTTCAACTTGCAAGAGCCTCAAAGCCATGAGGCATTGTCTGCATCCTAGCGGCCTACAGATAGGCAGAATCCAGACGCTCATAACCTGTGCAGATTATATAAGATGTACTATAGTTTCTTCCCCAAGTAGACAGACAGGGCATTTGTTGTTCTTAGCTCCAGGAGGTTCCCATTTTAGGCAGAAGAAGTTGACTGGGTGAGTTCCATTCGGAACTTTAAAAACCATTTTCTGGCGGTTGGATTGGGATAAAGTCAAGAAGTCTTCATACCTACAAGAGTTTTTTAAGTTCAAGAATTCGGTGGTAGGAGATCCCTGAATGTATGCCTAGAAAGCTTTCTTGACACATTCTCTGGTGACACTACTTGAGACAGGGTGTCCTTTTTGAAACGTATCCATTTTATTTTCTCACTTTTATCCAGGGCATCTATTTCTAAGAAAGCATTGTAATCGTTTTCAGGGACTGGGACGTACTTTAGTCTCCACCAATATAAGAAGGGTCTCAATTTAGCCTTGATTGTCATATATTTAATTCCCATATCCCATTGCAGAGGGTGCTTCTAGGCAGGCTCAGGAGCGATCCTAAGAAATTATTTTCAGCAGATACCATATAGGTTAGCAATGAATGCCCACACAGTTCTGCCCTAAAAAGAACAGTTCCAACTGCCTTCACCCTGTCAAATGTATAGCTGGGAGACCTGTCTTACTTTGGTGGAATTATATAGTTTAAGTACTTCTAATGCAAGCTGACATAGTTTCAAGTTGCTTTTCTTAACATTGGCGGACTAATACATGTTTGATGTTGAGCTTATTCTTAGGGAGGCGTTCCATAGGTGGAGAGTGGTGCTCCACGCACCCACCCCTGGATTTTGGCACATTCATAGATTTCCCATTACTGTAGATCTGGAAATGCATCAAAATGCTATGCCTCTCCAGGTGAGGCGTAACGAGGAGAAATATCTTTATGTGTTCCTCGTTTCTTCCTCTTTCTATGTGTGCTGCATTTTGCAGCACACATAGAAAGAGGAAAATGCCTCAAGTGATTGTTTTTGTGCAGGAATGTGCCCCTTCCTGTACAAAAAGTATTCTCTCTGCAATGCAGTCACCCTTGCACCATGGAGCAAGGGTGCCTCCGTTGACGCTAGGCAGCACATTGTGTGCCAGAGCAAGTACAAGACAGGAATACGCCATACTAGTTAAATACTGCACATTCCTGCCCTTTCACGCAGCGGAAGAAGGTGGCTTGCAATGCTGCGCTGCATGAAATATTGATAAATTTGCCCCACTGTGCACAGCAGTGATGGTTGTCCTACTAAAACAACCTCTCTATCGTCTCTGCCTGAAATCTTTTTCTGTCCACCCCTCTACCCTTTAGCCTACATGCGCTTGTATGAATGATGGAAAGATTTTTTCTGCACAAACCTATTGGAATTGTCGATATTTATTGAATTGTAAATGGAATGCACACACTGCAGTGTCACCAACAGGACATTGTGCACACACTGGAGAATTGGCTTTGAAAAGAAGATCCACATCATCTCCTCACAACCCCGTCCCACCCCACCCCAAATAAATTGAGTTGGCTTGTTCCTAAGGCTGACATTACAAGGCCAAAGATAGACCCTACTATCTTTCGGTCATTACACGCCGCTAATCTTTTTATATGGTGTTAACTTAGTGCAGGGCCCTTTTTAAACCCCAGATCAGTTGGCCCAGTTTGAACTCACCATGTGATGGCCCGGTGCAGGGCTTTAGTGGGGGTGAGTTTTGCTCAAGCTCAGGGCTCTGACTTTCACTGGGTGCACAGACCATGCTGTAGTTGCCCTCTGCTCACGCTCTAGTGAAAACTGTTCTTAATACATTGCATTCTCCTGCAGCCTGTGCCCAGTTGATGAATCTTAATCTTGTCCCTGTCCCTTCTCCCCTTTTCTTCTCCCCACCTCCCACCGGGCTGCTCACCTCCCTTTTGCTGCTGACATGATGGAGCTAATTGAGAGGATTCATGTTAGGTAGTTGAGGAGCTAGAAAATGTCTACTCACAGTCACTGCTCTGAGTGCATCCCCCAAGGACAGACTTTACACCAAAAAGTGACCTTAACCACATCGATGCTATGCATTTTCCCGCTGTGTGCTGGAATCAACAAAAACACATGTTACATGACGAGCTGGGCTCGTCATGAGCGTAGCAGGAGGCTACCTCATGACGAGCCCAGCTCGTCATGAGTGTGGAAGGGGTTAAGGTTGATCAACAGCAGAAGAGAGGCAGTCAGGACAGATTAGCATACACCCAGGAGGGTACAGAAGGTCGTGAGATGGAGCGAACGCTCCATAAATCGCCAGCAAATTTGCGTTTTCCCCCCAGACAAGAGGCACAGAGAGGGCAAGGTGGTAGTTGTTACCTAGGCCCAGGTTAATGTCACCTCTTTAAAGATGCAGTATGTTCTGTGTAGGTATGTATTATTTCTCTATTTTCGCCTTTCGTTATGGTGCTTGCAGGTATGTGTATCCTTGTTACAAATGCCGGACAACAAATATCACGACCCCAAAAGCCCTGGCACTGAAGTGTGCAGGGGCGGCAACTCAACTAGGGCAGAGGAACGTCGCCTCACTGTTTTTGTGCAATGTGAGAAAAAGAAACATAAAATGGTAACAACTACCATTTTATGTTTCTGCTTCTCGCAATGTGAGAAAGAAGAAGGGATTGGTTACGGGCGAGGGAGCGGGTGGGCAGGGCTGCTCTGGGAGCAGGACTGGGCAGGGAAGGAGTGGTGTGCCCACTCCTGAGTGTGCCTGAATGGTTTGGTCAGCCCTCTGGCACCGACCAAACCAATCATGCGCACTCTGCCTTTTTCCATGTAGGCTGCAATGCAGCCTAAATGGAGAACATGGGCGGGCCATTAGCCCCTCGCTGGGCTGCCTCTCGACCAATCACAACGCTGCTTGCAGCTCTGTGTTAGCCTTAGGGGTGGGAGCCTGGCTGCCTGCTTCCTGTTCCTGCCAGAGGCAGGAGAGCAGGATCAGAGGTGACGAAGGATCAGGCCAGCGGGAAGGTAAGTTAAATTTTTGTATTATAAAGTTAACGCCGCCTGCATGACCTCCCCTCCCTGAGCGACCCCACACCCCTACACCCACGAGTCATGCCAGTCGCAACTGGAAGTGTGCTTCTTTTTTGGAAACAACCTTTGCAACGCAACTTTTACAACGCACTACCATTACAACAAAACTTTTACAACGCAACATCCATTACAACGCATGCATTTACAATGCAACCATTACAACGCATGACACTACAACGCACACCACTACAATGTATGTCATTACAACCCAGTCATTACAACGCATACCATTAAAACGCATAACATTACCATCCAACACTTACCCTACTGTTGCACCCCCTCGAGTTAGAATAGTAATTTTTACCCCTACACTATCCAACACTTACCCTACTGTTGCACCCCCTGGAGTTAGAATAGTACATTTTACCCCTACACTATCCAATACTTACCAAACTTGCAATGTAATGTAATGCGTTGTAATGGTATGCGTTGTAAAGGTAGTATGCGTTGTAATGGAATGCGTTGTAATGGATGCTGCATTGTAAAAAATGCGTTGTAAAGGTGTGCGTTGTAAAAGTGTGCATTGTAACGTCTTACATCCCTTCTTTTTAGGTGGGTGTGAACAGTAAAGAGAAACATGCCTTTACCCATAGTCCAAGAGAGTCATTGGTGAAAGTTCGGAGACCCATTGTCACATACTGTAATCTGCAGTGGACTGGTGCAAAATGTGAATGTGAGCAGAACAGACCAATGGATGAGGAGGACTGATCCAAAACTATCTACGATCCATCTATGCATGTGGGTAATGGTGCTCTTTTGTTGATTTCTTTAATTACATGAGGGTAGTACAACAGTTAGAGCTGTCTCAAGGCCAGACCTAGAAATATATTTACTTAAGTTATGATTTGTTCTTTGAATCTCTTCGCAGGAAAGGGGTAGTTATAGACCATAGCAATCTCAGCCTCATTTCCCCCATACAAATATTTTCCCGCATACAAATACAAATGCAATACCTGTAGTAGACTGCAGCCCTATCTTTACAGGTACACAAAGAAACAGTTAAATGTTCAAGCAGCATGGCGAGCTTCTTGAACCATAACAATAGCTCATTGAGTTGAATGTTCACTGTTGCCTTATGAGGTGATGTTAAGGTCACAAGTCCAAATTCTTACATAACAGACTCACTATTTTATCCTTCTGAGGTCAGTGAATTGGATTCCATAAAATACCTTAATTGTAAGGTCTGTTATTTAAGGTGCTTAAAATGACAAAAGCGCAATGTGAAGCGCTTTATAGAAACATATTATACACGTAACTGCAGAGAAAGTGCATGCATTGAAACATACAGCAGCAGCTCAGTCAGCATCTGTAAAACTTCTCCCATTCAGAGGTCAGTACAGCAAAGGCACTCCCGCAAGCACATGTGCTACAGCAGCAGACGTTTATGTATCCCTCACACATAGACCAGGTTCAGTAAAGGCACCAAATGGGCAGATTTACTAACATTTGGTGACAATGCAATGCAGTGCAATGCAGCAAGAAAACTGACAACTTGATGTGCAGTGCTGCATCAAATAAAAGGGCCGGAATATGTTCCATAATTACTAACATATTGCCCATTCCTGCTCTGCTCTGCATTGGTGCTTTGTGGTGCTAAGTGCCATGGTGAAAGAGTGCATGTGTGCAGCAAGATTGGTTGTGTGCAGGAGGGCACCGTTTTATGCATAGAAAGAGGAAATAACGAGCAGAAAATAATATTGTTGCCCTTGGTACAATTCTTTTGGGAAGGGTTACCATTTTGACACATTCCCGAGTTTACTAGTCTTAGTAAATCTGTGAATGAGCCACAATCTATGGGTGGATGTATGAGAACACTCAAGATCCACCCAAGGAACAAATTGCCAGTGCAGTGGAATGCAAAGCAACGACTTGCACTGCCTTACATTACTCCAGGTTTACTAGGCCAAGCAGAGCCACACAAGGTTGCTCTGCATGGCTTAGTAAATATGACTCAAGCCCTTCTGTTGGCCTGCATCACCTTGCGTGATGCAGTGGCAACCCAAGGGCTTAGTAAATCTGGCCAACAATGAGTATGCTTCTCTCATACACGGAACAGACAAGAAGAACAGCCAACAGTAGATCAAGCTTCACTCTGATGTAGACTCTAGTGAGACCCTACAGGTGACTAGGCTCTCATCACAAAACTCAAATGGACTCTGGCATATATGATGTTTTGGTTTAGTGATGCAGAATCCCCTCTTCATATGAATGAGTACATAAGTTGTTCAGAGGTCTCAGTATGATGAAAGTCCCCTAAAGAGACATAAGTATTACAATCCTATGTATTAGTTTGAGGTCACTAGCACGGTGGATTAAGAACTTGATAGGCCTATTCAAGATATGCCTTTAATCCCATTCAGATAGATTAGAGCAGTTCTTAACCTGTGGTCTGGGGACATCTGGGAGTCCATGACTCCTACTTAGGGGTCTGTGGCTGCTTAGTAATGTAAATAATATTAACAGATTATTAGAGTGTATATAAATATTGAAGCAACATGTAAAACTGAGCATTTTCAAATGTTCTGTAAATATGAAGGTATTTAAAATAGGAGACTAAATATTACATTGGTATCCTCAGATTCATTCTGGTAACAGTGCCACGGCACTAAACAGAATATAGGATGGATAATGGGATGGATAATGGGATGGGGACATATTTGGAAGCACTTGATGTCGAGGTAGGACAATGGTTTGAAGAATAAAACTGTTAGCTGTCATGTGGAACAAAGCCTGAGAACATTCTGCACTTTTTACTATTTAAGTTATTGTAGGGGTACTATCATAAATACCTATTGTGATGAAGTGAGAGGCTCTCTATCTCTTGCCATCTATCTGACGCTTGAGAAATAATTGAAACAAATGTACAATTTAATTTTGCTCTACTTTTTCTACTTTTTTAAACTTTGTACTGATTCATTATGAAATAGAATTGAATTATATTGTATTATTGTATTTAATCTTGTATTATTCTTTTGATTCGTTTATGGATATCATTTTATCCGAATAAAGTTTTGTGAACTAAAATAATAGGATGCATTATTTAAATTTAGAAAGGCTCCAACCTCTTGACTGAATTATATTTTCTTTTTTAAATATTTGTAAAATAAATACAATATTTCTTCATTTGTGTGTTTGTTTTATGAATGCCTGTTTCTGTATTTTAAGCATTGTTTTATGGTTCAAATCAATACAATTGCTCAAGCCTGGTTTACCAGCTATCATCTATAAATCAGTATGGATCTTTGAATTCCAATAATGATTTAATGGGATTCTCTGATCCTCAAAAAGATTAAGTAAGATGCAATGGAGTCAAAATTTTAAGAAACACTAGTTTAGTCGTTCAATTACTTGGTCACGTACTACACAAGTGGATCTGTGTATAAACACACATGTCATACGAATTTTCAGGATCAAAGCAGACTCATTCCCTTCCAAGGTAGACACATATGAATATTAGTAGTTCAATTTGAGATATGGCTAAGTATGGGCTGAAAATTCGTTCCGCTCGTGAAATTTGCGGGTTTTTGGCAATTTCGCATTCCGCGAATCGCGCAAAATTGCCAATCAATCCGCAATTCGCAAGTTCACAATTTTTTTTGCTTGTTTGCTTTTCAAAAATACAATCTTGTGCGCGCTGCGTTGATTTACCTTGATTCTGAGTTTGCCGAGTTGTTTTTCTCCCGCCAACAAGATGGTCGCGCCCAAAAACGACCGCTTGGGTAAGTTTGCGGTAGCCGTGCTGAAAAAAAGCCCGCAAACATGCCAAAATAAAAAAAATTGCAAGTTCGCACAAATTCGCGGATGTCGCGGATCGCAAATTCACTTTCGCGCTAATTCTGGGAACGCGAATTCGCAAATTTCGCCCATACTTAGAAATGGCCATGGGACAGCTAGGTTGGGAATTTAACATTTATTTTCATACAGACTGTAAAATGTCATGCGTTACCAGTGTCAGTCTGGGAGCAGCTGTTTTGTGTTTTTTCTACTTGCTTTGTTGGCCTAGGCAATGCACTGTCTCTCAGTTTATGACAGCCAACTCAGTACTTTGTTCTTGCTTAGCTTCCTTCTCATAACAGGGCCCACTACAGAACAGTTGCAGCACTGTATCACACACTACGCACTAGACCATGACCACTTGCACACTCACTCGTCAAATTTCTATGAAAGCGCAATAGACATGCAATGCAGCACAAAGTCTAACAGGACCACAAACAACAGACTACAGCACAACACCTAACACAGACACGGGGTGTTTTATGATGTCCACACGCCTACTGAGACACACCTCATAGTGAAAACCTAAAAAGCCTAGCTAAACCACACATAGGCTTGTCTGGAAGACCACAAAACTCCCTCTCTATTACAAATGCAAACAGAAGTAATATCTCAAACTCCACGCAATTCTACATTCATGTATCTAGGGTATTCGAACAGTCCAAACGAAACAATGGGAAGCTAGGTTGCAATGGGCCTTGGTGCAAGCAATGTAACTGGGCCCCTGCACTAGTGTTACATCTTAGTCTATCAGCTTCCCCAGCACTCCTCAAAGTCCTTTGATAGAGTCTGCATCTGCCATATCAAAACTCATTACCATTCTCCTACATACAATATTGCATTTCCACATCCTCAACTGCATTTCTTCAAGTCAAAGTCATCACCCTAAAAAGCATTACCAATGCCAATAGGTTTGGCCATATTAACAGGACATCAGAATGGCAGGCATGGCCCACACACGTAGCTGCTAGCATCGGCAGACTCACCCTATGCTCCACCCACTTCCAGTTTCCTGCTTCCGGTCTCTCTCTGTGGTCCGAAATGCCGACGGACAAACAGTCATTCCTTCTGTGACTGCTCCTGCATGGCATTGACATCGTCATCTGCGTCGGTCAGAGAGGAGAACGAGAACAATTGAGGTACCATCATACTGCCATACTGTTATTGACGACGGCAGAGTGCTGGCGGCTCCAGTTCTGACTCCGCTGGCTCCACTGGCCTCCAGCTATTAGCATGTTGCACAATAAAGAAGCCTCACTCCTACATCGCTGCTTGAGTGCATTGAAATCAGCTGTGTGGAGTCCTCGTTACACCGACTCTACTGTTGAGGGTGACCTCCATCTCTGCTCCTGTTTCTGGGGCGGTGGCTGGAAATATTAAGTAGTATTCTTCTCTCTGTACTCTGGTCCGGAGTTAAGGTGTGGTGGTGAGGAGTAATATTAACTACGGCAGCGATGGATGCCCACTCCGGCAGCAAGGCGAGAGACAGACGTGCATGTGCAAGTGATCTCCTCCCCCTCTCCCCTTCTCAATAAGGAGGCATATGCCTGTAAGCTGAGGAGAGGCACTTTAAAGGGGGGAGAAAAACTATGAGTATTCTGAACACTCTGAAGTAAAATTAATATAAGTGCTGTGACTGCTGGGCCGAAAAAAGGCACTCACCGACTACACTTAAAGACTTAAAGACTTAAAGACAGTAGGTTAAGCGCCAGACAAAATTGTGATACTTTTATTCCTTACTATTTCTTCTTCTCCTCCTACTTTTCCATCAGCTATCGGCCCACCGGGGGAAATATAATACACACAATATAATACACAAATACAATATAACTGGAGAAAGTAGTACTCTGCACCTAAAATAAAAATGCGCACAAAACAGTCCAAAATAGGTGAAAAAAAGGCAACATCTGAGATATCAGGTCAGGCAACTATGCCCTCTCCAGCTCCAAAGAGGGGTACGAAGAGGACAGAGAAATGTGCAACAGAGGATGTAACTGAAGGCTAAGGTGCTAGCCGACAAAGAAAAACAGTACGAGCAGAATTAACTCATTGACCCATCGGATGATGAGGAGTATATGTCACATCTGGAGATAGAGAAGGGTGTAAATAGCCATACACCAGATGGTTAAACAGGGGCACAGAGAAGAACAGCTCTAAGCATAAATGAGGAAACTCAGAATACAAATGATGAACCTCTGCTTAGCCCCAGGCAATACCATCTCTTCCAAAAACTCCCAAAACATCAGACCGTGAGTAAGACTAAATATCCTTTACAACCAGGCAATGAAGATGCTGGATTGATACAATTACAAATACAAGATGCGACAAACCCCTTGCAAAATGATTACATAGCTGCCCCCCCCCCCTCAAAGCACTAAGGGAGTGGAGAATATTTTGCGGGGAGGGAACCGAAAACAAGTAAGCCCTGAAAGCCCTGTGGAGTCAGAGATCTCGGGAAGGACTGAGAGGAGAAACATCAATCCAAAAAATGCTATTAACCATATTGAACGAGATCAGGAACTTTAAAGCATCTCAGGCAGTGGAGAATGCTCAGCTACATGAAAGACTGGCAAAGCTGGAAGAGAATATGTCCAATCCAATACACCAAAGAGATTAGAAGAGGCTGACACTCATATCTCATATTTGGAGGACAAACTTGCGGCTATGAATTAGGATGTGAGGGATCACCGCTTTCTGATGGTTTGTGGGGGTGAGGGTTACCAACACCGGGAACGGGATTAGGTGCAGAGCCCATTAGACTATGCTCAGCTACCGCCCAGCGGGGATTTCCCTACCCTTCCCCTGGAACCCCGGAGACGTTCACGCACCTGTTTGAGCCACAAACCTCCAGGAACGTGGCTGGGCGCAGCGTGAGGAAAGCCTCCTGGCTCCTGGATCGTCTTCTTCAGAGTGTGAGAGGCAGTGGCAGTGGCAGCATAGGAAGAGCCTCCTGATCGATGACTGCCTGGTGGGGCGGCTATCTCTTTTTATCGGACCAATCCTCTGCCCTGATGTCCTCTGGGGCGGTGCTTGTTAGTGGGCCGGCCTCAGGGTTAAAGGGCCAGAAGCCTGGGATGTCGCTGGTGCCGGGTTCCTCAATGACTCTATCTGGGAGCTGTGGACAAGCAGAGGGATTTAACGCAGGCAAATCCTTTGTACATTCATGGGGTCAGATGGGGTTAAATCCTGACACCCCCCCTTGAATAGTCCTGTTCGGGGATGTAGGGTATTCGGGAAAGGAAGTCCGCATTGGAGTTTTCAGACCCCTTTCGATGACAGATGTCAAAAGCATAAGGCTGAAGTGACAGAAACCACCGCAAAATGCGAGGATTGTTGCCTTTGTTTCTACTCAGCCAAACTAAAGGGGCATGGTCTGTGTACAATCGGAATTTCTTACCTTCCAAGTAATATTGTAATTTTTCAATAGCCCATTTGACTGCTAAACATTCCTTTTCAATGACCGGATAGTTTGTTTCTCGAGGAAACAGCTTCCGGCTAATGAAGAGGACAGGCTTTTCAGTACCATCTGTTGTTATCTGAGACAAGACAGCTCCTATGCCTATGTCACCCTTAGTTAGATCTAGGGTGGTGATGTAACGGGCATCCCCTAGTTTTTTTTATCAATTTGTCCACCCGGGGCAAGGGATAGGCATCTAATCTGGAAACTGCATTGATTTTTCTGAAATCGATACAAAAACGAATGGAGCCGTCTGGTTTTGGAACTAGTATGATGGGTGACGACCACTCGCTTTGTATGGGTCTAATCACCCCAAGTCGTAACATTTTATGTATTTCATCTGAAACAGCTGTCCTACGGGCTGCTGGTATTCTGTAGGGCTTTTTTTATGACTATCCCTGGGTTGGTGTCTATATGGTGCTCCACTAGATTAGTGAACCCTGGCTTGTCAGAAAAGAGTTGCTGAAAGGGGTGAAACAGATCTAGTATCTCAGCAAGCTGCTCTGGAGGGAGCTCTTCGTTTACTACAAGGTCCTCTAGGGTACAGGGGTATTCCTTGTCAGGACGTGATATCTGTACGTTTTGGGGAGGGGGCCCAAGCCATTTCTTTAGCAGATTGATATGGTAGGATTGAGTTTTCTTAGGGGTAATTTGGGGACGATAGGTGGTGCGTCCGATGGTCTCAACCACCTTGTAGGGACCCTTCCACTCACTTCTTACTTTAGTAAGAGAGGAAGGTAACAAGTCCAAGGCCCAGTCAATGACTTGCAAAGACCGCCATTTCTTTCCCTTATCATATTGATGTCTCTGCCTTTCCTGGCTTTTCTTCAAATTGTGGTGGGCCAAATCCCTTAACTTACCAATCCTTGATCTTAGATGTAACGAGTAGTCAAGAAGGTTCTGGGTTGAGTTCTCTTCTTTCTGCCACGTCTCCTTCGTAATTTCTAGCTATGTTCTGGGTTGTCGACCATACAGGAGTTCAAAGGAAGAACATCCTAGGCTACTTTGGACCTGCCCTCGAATGACGTAGAGAGCGAGAGGTAGAAGACGGTCCCAGTCCTTCCCCTCACTCGTTAACATCTTCTTCAAAGTCAGTTTCAGGGAGCCGTTGGATTGTTAATTGTTGTGCAGGAGTGCTTAAAAACTCGTCCTGAGGCGGAAAGCCGGGACTGCAGAATTAATCATTGTGCTGTTTTTATTTTCGCCGATTTTTTAAACTGCGTGCTTTTTCTGTTTGAGTCACTGATTATTGTGCCCCTGATTAGCGCTTGTAATTTCGCCGCCTTAGCTGTTTATTAGCTCCCCAAAATCGGAACCTGCTGGAACCAGCAGCTGTTGCCTGACTCTACCCCCAGCAGCCGATTGGACGCTGCCTGGAGGGTCACCATCTTGCGTGAGGAGCTGGGACAGGGACACCAGTTGAGCGCTAGGCCCCTCCCACCCTCCCGCCCCCGGCCACTACATAAATGGAGTCTATCCCCCGGAGGCGCAGCGGACGGGCGCAGCGGGCGCGCCGGCGGCGCGCCGAAGGCGCGCCAAAGGCAAGCCCGTCTGCGCGCGACCGGACGGGGCGCGGGGCCAGAAACCCTGGTCAATCCCTGCCCCCTCCTTTACGGTATGACAAACATACTTTACTCAGCCTACGCCCTGCTCGCGCGCCATCTTGTTTACACTCTATGGAGGCGCTATCAGTACATGATTGTTCAGTGTGCCATTTTACACCTAGCACTGGCTCCTCCGACACCCCCCATAAAAGTGTTTTAAAAGCTGCACTACTTAACTGTCGATCTCTAAGCAAACATAACACCCAAATTTATCACCTCCTTGAGGATGAAGCTCTTGAGATCCTATTTCTGACCGAAACCTGGCTGGGTGAGCACTCCGATCCCGACGTCATCGAGGCGATGCCTCCTGGATACTCCCTCGTCAGGCTCGATAGGCAGGATGGTAGGGGAGGCGGAATAGCCATTGCCGTCAGAGCCCCCTTTGAATGCTCTTTATCGCCGGTGAATATTGATCGCTGCGAAGCTGGATCCTTTACCATTATGGTGAGCCCTAAATATTCCCTATCGGGCATTCTTCTATACAGACCCCCGGGAAGACTGTATGATTTTACATGCAGCCTTATAGAGGCCACAGCCCATCTTACTTTAAGGAAATCTAGACTTTTGGTGCTAGGAGACATGAATATACACTTTGATGATGCTGGGGACAAAGACGCCACCAGCATACTAGCAGAATTACTGTCTCTGCAGTTAGATCTGAAACATCAAAGTCCCACCCATAGACAGGGTCACCTGCTCGATCCAGTATTTAGCAACTGGAACGGAGTAAAAGTGCTTCCTCCTGTGCCAGTGCCCTGGTCTGACCATTTTGTGGTCCCCTTACATATATTAGCAACTGAAACGGCAGTCAAAAATGAAAACCTGCAGACCTATTGCTGTCGCAAATGGAAAAATTTTAATCCCAAAACGTTCACCGACAAGCTTGAACTGGCTGGACCCCCTAAAGGCTCCGACTGTGAGACCGCCTATACTTGTCTAAAAAATACGATCCTCACGGTCCTGGATGAAACGGCTCCCATCCGTAGATCAGTGACCAACAAGAAATTGAGGAAACCTTCCCCATGGTTTACAGCTGAACTTCAAGATGCTAAAACCGCCTGTAAAAAATTGGAACGAGACTGGCGTGTCAACTTCTGCCCCACTGCTAAAGCCCATTATAAAAATGAGCAAGCAAAATACTATAAATTGATCCGTTCCGCTAAAGCTCTACACTATAAGACCCGTATAGGTGAAGCAGAAAACTCCTCCAAGGAGCTTTTTAAAATTTTTAAGGAAATTTCAGTAGTCACCAACGAGAGCAATGCCCTTAATGATTCGGTGGCGAAATGCAATGATATTGCCAAATACTTTGCTAATAAAATTACTACCATCTATTCTAATTTCTCCACCGACCTGCTTTCAGGATCTGATTTTACTGAAAATTTGGAGCTCATCCATACAAAAAAATGTCTGACCAGTTTCTCTGTTCCTCACACTACTGCTCTTACCAGCATCTGTAGGAGCATTAAGTCTGGCTCGCCCCGGGACCCTGCTCCCCCCAAGATACTCACAGCTAGTTTAGAAGTCCTTGAGTATCATTTCAGGCACATCCTCCAACTTTCTTTCTCTACGGCTACCCTCCCTATGGAATGGAAAAAAGCTATTGTGCTGCCGATAAAGAAGAAACCCAACATCAGTCAGGACACTCTGGAAAATCTCCGGCCCATCTCGCTGTTACCCTACTTAGCGAAGGTGGCTGAGAAAATAGCTAATAGCCAACTTATGGCCCATCTAGAATCCAATGGTGCGTTTCACAGCTCCCAATCAGGTTTCAGGGCAGGCTATTCTACCGAAACCGCCCTACTGAGAGCGACAGAAACCCTACGGGCAGGTGTAGATGCAGGACAGACCATGGCACTTATAATGCTGGACCTGAGTGCGGCGTTCGACACTGTAGCACACTCCATCTTGCTACAGTGTCTGAACAAAGCCGGGGTCACCCAGGAAGCTTTGGGTTGGCTAAAGGCATTTCTCACCAACCGCTGCTTTCAGGTTCAGAGAGGTGCTTCTCTCTCTGACAGCATTGCCTTGGAACAGGGGGTGCCTCAGGGTTCTGCCCTGAGCCCCACCCTCTTCAATCTGTATATGGCCCCTCTGGCTGAAGTTGTTCAATCGTTCGGCATTGAATTAGTCTCATATGCCGACGATACCCAACTTCTCATCTCCCTATCTCAAGCTCCCTCTGTTTCTTCTGACAACTTTAAATCTTGCATTCAAGCTCTGGCGGTTTGGATGACCCAACACTGCCTGAAGCTTAATGGCTCGAAAACAGAGGTTCTTGTTATGGGAGGTAGGGATTCTAGCTGGACCAAGGAGTGGTGGCCTTCTTGTCTGGGACCGCTACCCACCCCCTGTGAAGCAGCCAAAAATCTGGGGATTTGGGTTGACCCTAAACTCTCCTACGACTGCCACGTGAACAGGGTGGTCGGTAAATGCTACGGGGTCTTAAAGACCCTTAACCGCACCCTGGATCTCCTCCCTCTTGAAGCAAGGCGCACCATGACCCAAGCGCTCGTGTCTTCCAGAATAGACTATGGGAATGTGCTTCTGCTCGGAACATCGCAAAAAAACATCAGGAGACTTCAAGTCCTGCAGAACACAGCAGCACGTCTAGTCCTTAGGCTTCCCAAGAGAGCCCCTTCCAAACCTTCTCTAGATACCCTCCACTGGCTACCCATAAAAAAGAGAATTCTTTTTAAAGCATTATTAATATGCTATAGGATCATCTCCCAAAAAGCTCCTTCCTACATGAAAGACTTAGCCATTCCCTATGAGCCCAATAGAACTCTTCGCTCCAGGGGAACTGGCTTGCTCACAGTACCCCGTATCAGGAAGGCCAGAATGGGTGGCCACTCTTTTCGGGCTATGGCCGCCAAAGAATGGAATGCTCTCCCTATGGAGATTAGACTTGCGGACTCGGAGACTGCTTTCAGGAAAAGCTTGAAAACTCACCTGTTCTCTCTGTAACTCCATCCATGCACCTGATTTCTTTCTCAGCGCGGGGACACGCCGTGATGGCGTCACCAGGCGCTTTATAAACTCCTTTGTTGTTGTTGTTGTTGTTGTATCTCTCTACTAATCCATCCGTCTGTGGGTGGTAAACCGATGTTTTGATGTGTGGTACATCTATAAGCTTACACACCTGAGACATTAGTTTTGAGACTAACGGTATCCCTAGATCTGTCAATATCTGTTGTGGAAACCCTACCCTGGAGAAATATTCTAAGAGCTTGTCAGCGATGACCGTAGTCGTGGGGTTCCTGAGTGGAAAGGCCTCTGGGAAGCGGGTGCAGTAGTCAACTACGCCCAATACATACTGATAACCCTTTGAGGACCGAGGCAGGGGTCCTATATGGTCCATTCCTATGCGTTCAAACGGCTGTCCGATGATAGGTAAAGGTTGCAAGGGCACCTGTAGAGGGTGATATGGATTTTTCAACTGACAAACGGAGCACTCCTGGCGGTACTTCTTTATCTGGGCCTATATGCCCGGCCAGTAGAAGCACCGCAAGATGCTCTAAGTGGTTTTCTGCGCTCCCACATGGCCAGCAAACAAGTGGGAGTGAGCAAAAATCATTACCTGTTCTCTAAGTTCACAGTGGACCAAAAGTTGCGGGGAAGCAGTGGAGTTAGCAAGTCTGTACAGGAGATCGTTCTGTATGGAAAAGGAAGGATAAGGCAAGGGGCGTCCAGGATGAGGTGTTCTGGCCTCTTGCCAAGCATGTGCAAGGGAATCATCATTGGTTTGGGCCCAACTGAAGTTTTTATTTATTTCCCACAGCTCCTGGATCAGGAAGGCAGAGGAGGATTTCGTATTGTGCGGGATAGAGAGAAGGTTCCTGAAGAGAGAGAGAAAATCGGTATTATCCATTCCCAATATGAGGTCTTCAGGCAGGTTATTGTCGTGCTGATGCCTTGTTGTCTCAGAAGTGCCGTGGAGCTTGTAGTATAGTACCCCAATTCACCCCTATCACCCCTCGATGCAAGGTATAACACTGGCATACAAGTGGTAATCAGGGGGACAAGGGGGAAACACAACAAGGAAAGGTACGATAAACACAGCTCCCAGTAATCTTCACAATGGTCAGGCTCTTGAACATCAGAACTGTGACTAGAATACAAAATAACAGCGTTACTGAAATTCCCTTCCTATGTCTAGTCTAAAGGGGTTATAGAAAGGTAATGAACACAAGTAATATGTGTACCTAGAAATTATCAGGTGTCTAGCTGTTCCCCCTTTAGTTGATATAAATGATGCACTGGACACGTGGCCTTTAAATACTCTGAAAATAAGTAGAGGTGATCAATAATTGATATCTGGACAACCTGGTAACTGTTAATGTTGCTAACATGAAACACACCTCAGGACCAGTAACCAATGCCAAAGTAATTTCTCATCAAGTATCACGAGCACCTAGTTACATTCACAAAGAACTCTCGATAGGACATAACCCTGTACTCGTTCAAGTACAAAACGGAATTGCTTCATAGAAGCCAGAACGAGGTGTCACGAGGGCGGAGCTTACTGAACTCTGCCCACCGGAAAGCGCTCTGATATAGGATGCAACGCCAATCCTACATTCAAATTAAACACAAAACCAAGTAACGAAGGAACAAGCCTGTTCAAAGTAAACACATCAAAATGCCAAAAAGGAAAAGGAAAAGGATACCGAGAGACCGACAACAGCCCGTACTCACGGCACTTGCGGAAACGCCGAAACCCAGACGCCACCACTAACTCCTCGGACGGAACCCAGTGACCCGGAACGGAACACTGACTCTGGCTAATCGCGAAGCACTTCCTGGAGTGCTAGGCGGGCCTAAGTATGTTTACCGTCTCCTTTGCGCATGCGCGTGTGCGTGCGCATCGTCTGGGACTGTTCCTTTGCCAACCACGGCGTCATCAGTTTTGCCAACCCCGCATCCGAACGTGGAATGCGCGGAGGTTTGTAACAAGCAGGCATGACAGTTATCCATGAGACCCACAGTGACCATTGTGGGGCCTTCCTTTCCCTGGCACAGGATGGGAATTCTGGCGGTAGGGTAGACCCTGACATCCCCATGAACACAACGTATTGCTACTTGTCCTTTTGGGATCTTCTGTTCTGGGGCAACCAAATGACTCCTAATCATAGACTGTCGACACCCTGAGTCAAGTAGGGCAGTGACCACGTGTGTATTTACGGTAACACTTACATAATAACAGGCCCCCATCTTTGCGCTGTACATAAGATTACGAGGCATATAACTAACATCCATAGGTTCGTTGTTTTTTTTCCGCGGACAAACCCGGGCAATATGGCCCCACTCGCTGCATTCAAAAGATTGTGGCTGTTTCGGGATGAGGGGCTCAGACTTTGGGGTTCGGACTCTCTCTGGCTCTTCGATAGGCCTGAGCGGCATTCGTGGCAGCGTGTTGGACCTCATTCCTTTTTCTGGTTCCCAGGAGGGGACTTTTGGCTGTGCTCTGGCGAATGAGGTTGCCATCTCTACAGCTCTCTCCATCGTGAGGCCTGCATGCTGACTCAACCATTTTTTGGTAGCATAGGGAAGGGCGTCCAAGAACTGCTCCAACACTATGATGCTCATGAGCTCTTCTTTCGACTGTTCGCTCGGTCGGAGCCATCTTTCAGCTGCAAGCTTTAATTTAAAGTACAGTGTCTTGGGAGTGTCTCTGGGAACCCCCTTCTCTCGACGAAACCATAAATGGTAGGCTTCGGCATCCATCTTCAGGGGGTCAAGTATCACGGTTTTTACCTCTTCATATGGGGTGACACCTCCTGCATTGGCCACCTGATAGGGGGCCTGGGCCTCCCCTGTCAGGAGCAGTGCCAGAAAAAATGGCCATTTAGCCACCGGCCAACCTAAAGCCCTTGCGGCACTCTCAAAGTTTAGTAGGAAGGCGTCTGGATCCTCTCTCGGAATGTATTTTTGCAATGAGACTGTAGGCGCGGCTGCGGGGCTACGGGTTATTCTCTGTGCTGTGCTGGAGGAGGGGGACTCTTCAGCCACTTTCAAAAGGGTATCTAACTGAGCCCGCATTTGATCCTTGAAGGTATCCCTGTCCACTTGGGCACTGGTCAACTGTCTTTCTACCGCCCATTCGAGCTTCTTTTGCCCCTCGACTAGGTGCTGTATAAGAGCCTCCATTTGTGGTTTTGCGTTCAATGGAGTCTTATGCCCGCATTCTCCACCATGTGTTGCAGGGCAATGCAAATCCAGGAGACAAGAGTAGGTTTTGTACCCTTCTTTTATTTGACACCAGATATCAGGGTTGGGGAAAAAGCACAAAAGAAATAACGCACGTAGCGGAAGTCTCTTTCTGCTCTGGGTTTCTTCTTTGTGGGGAATCAGCCTCTGCCAGAGTCAGGGGTCGCGTTTTCACTCCACGAACTCCTCCTCGCAGTTGGGCGTGAAAGAGAAGAGAAACAAACAAAGCCTTACTGGCAGGTCGTGGTCTTTAACGTGTCTGGGAGGGGGGATGTGAGGGATCACCGCTTTCTGATGGTTTGTGGGGGCGAGGGTTACCAACACCGGGAACGGGATTAAGTTCAGAGCCCGTTAGATTACATGAAGGAACCCTCCCTGCTCAGCTACCGCCCAGCGGGGATTTCCCTACCCTTCCCCCGGAACCCCAGAGACGTTCACGCACCTCTTTGAGCCACGAACCTCCGGGAACGTGGCTGGGTGCAGCGTGAGGAAAGTCTCCTGGCTCCTGGGTCATCTTCTTCAGATCGGGAGTAGTATCGGAAGCGTGGAAGGTTCTCTTCTCCTGCAGCGCTCGATCACCGGCTTCTTCCTGCTCCTGGTCAACGACTTCCTGGTGGAGCGGCCATCTCTTTTTATCGGACCAATCCTCCGCCCTGAAGTCCTCGGGGGTTGGGCTTGTTAGTGGGCCGGCCTCAGGGTTAAAGGGACAGAAGCCTGGGATGTCGCTGGTGCCGGGTTCCTCATTGTCTCTATCTACGAGCTGTGGACAAGCATAGGTATTTAACGCAGGCAAGTCCTTTGTACAATCCATGGGGTCAGATGGGGTTAAATCCTGACACCTGACTATCAGTTTCTTAAAGAATGTCGGTATAGTATGGCTATGGCATACATCTGTGGCTTTGGTCTAACTTAGCTATAGTTTAATTAAGTTCTCATATATTTTATATACATTAGTTACTGTTTTTGCTATTTGTTCACTATATATGCACTTTAGACTGCTTTGTTCTTTAAGGATCGAAATTGGATGTTGTTTGATCCAGCACAGGAGACTTTAGACAGATTTTATGAGGATCCATTTCAGATTGTTTTGTTTTCTTTAAGGATTTAACTTGGGTGTTGTCAGCTACAGCACAAGGCACTTTATATAGCCTTGAAGCAGATTTGGCTAATGCTAGCACTAGCCACTTTAGATATCATAAGTACTGTATGTATCTTGCAAGCACTTTAGTTATCTAGCTGTTATGAAAATTAACCAGATGTGTTGTGTATTTTACAGAGAATTGAACGTTAGTGGTATTTTATACATTTTTCGCCTGCGTCTGTGGTTTCTGATCTATACTAGCACCAATCACTTTATTTATACTAGGTACTGTAAATGTTAATTATCTGCTATACATGCCCTTTAGACTTCAGTCTCCTGCAGACATACATACGCACCTTAGAATATTGGTGCCAATTGTTAAGTTGTACGTCACTGAGAGACGCAGGGTTGCGGGTAGCACCAACAGAGGTGGATCACAATGTCTCCAGCCATCTTTGGTAATGCAACTATGAGTATGGAAAACTTTACAGTTCTTTCTTTTAATGCTAACGGCCGGAACAACAAGTGCAAGGCCTAGACAATTGAAAGGTGGTTTAGAAGTCATAACCCAGATACTATTCCGTTACTGGAAAGCCATTTCCAGAGCACATTAGATGCAAGCAAAATCTTCCAGAAATGGGCTGGCTTTCATTGCTCAGCAAACGCGTTATGTGCACAGAAGGGGATGGGAATATACATAGGGAAACGTGTATAATTCCAAATAAAAAACACTCAGATGGTCTCGGGTGCAGATGGACTCTCGTATATGGAATTCTTTATCACTCAAATCTCACTTTGGCCACAATCTATGCCCCAGTTTTCAATAACCTTTTACCCCTGCTACAGCTGAAAGAGGCACACTCCTGTATTCCCAGTCCTATTATATGGGGGGTGACTTTAATTTTCTTCAGGATCCCTCAGTTGACTCCTTTAAGAAGACTCGAAAGCAATACAAGCCCAAGGTGGCTATTGCCTGCGCTAGCTGTAAAAACCCAGGAAAACAGGTTGTTTCATGTTTCTTGACAAAGTATGATACAGCTTCCAGGATAGATTTTTTTTATCATCTCACAAGGCCTTACTAGTAATACATATGAGCACACCCAAACACTTTTTTAGACCATGCTTTAACTAAGATGGGAATAGCTGGAGCAGGACCAAGTGTAAAAGCGCCCATGAGGTGGTATTTTAAAAACTTAATTTGGAAAATGAGAGCTGGTGCACAGAGATAGCCAATAAGATTAGTGCTTTCTTTTCCAACAATACACATTCAGCTACAATAAATATAGTATGGGATGCTGTTAAGGCTACCCTACATGGGATAATTATCTAAACACATCCTTCAACAAAAGGCTAAACAAGAAGAAAGATTAAAGATTGAGGCAAGATTTGTGCGGGCAAATAAAGAGCACATTAAGCATAGAAATGTTAAGACAAAACAAGGGCTGCTGCATGTGCAATTGCAAATGCAGAAGTATTACTATCAATTGGGGGTCGCAGTAAGTAGTACCTATCTTCAAAGGGTATACGAAGAAAGTGAATATACAGGGAAACTACCTGCATGGCAGGCAAAAGAAAATCAGGTCAAAAATAGAATTTAAATCATCCATGACGAGGAATATAAAACACAAGTAATTAATACTAAGGAATTGAAGATGCCTTTTTGAGGCACTACAGGGAAATTTATCAGACTGACCAACAAATGCCTCCGGACCAGATCACAGGCTTTCTTGACAATCTACCAATTTCTTCCTTGAATGGCAAGATTATAGAAACATTGCTTGATGAACTCATCATTGAAGAAAATGAATTGGTGATTGGTTCATTTGCAAATTGTAAAGCAACTGTAGAGGATGGATTGCCAGCAAAATTATATGAATATTAGCCCCAATCCTTAATATACAAATCTTAAAATTGGAAACCACTTAGTCAAAGGAGGGGAACCCCTGGCCTTTTTCCATACAGCTTTGGTAGTCAGCGTCCTGAAGAAAGATAAAAATAGGGAAAATGTCAACTGCAACAGACCTATTAGTCTTCTTAATGCTGACTATAAGATCTTCACAAAACTTCTCACAAATAGGCTCAACAGAATTGTGGGTCAATTTATCCATGCAGATCAATGTGGCTTTGTGGCTGGGAGGCAGCTTTCTACAAATACGAGATTTTTAATAGAAGCACTATATTTTTTCCACAAGAAAAGTATTGAGGCTCAGGTATGGTTTTTAGATGCTGAGAGAGCCTTTAATCTAGTATCCTGGAATTGTCTTTTTTTAATTCTTGAAAAGTTTGGTTTCCCAGGAGGTTTATACAATTGATAAGAAGACGCTATAAAGGCTCACAGGTGCAAACATTAATTAATTCTACAAATGAAGGCTCTTGTTGAATACATAGGGGTACAAGACAAGGATGCCCCCATTCCCTATTTTATTCGCCCCTTTTTATAGAACCATTGGCAATTGCTATCAGACAAAAAATGCCACACACTGCCCCCCTACATGGCATGACCAATAAAAAACTTTATGCTGATGATATTGTCCTTTTTTTATACTCCAGGGAACACACTCAAGAGCAGATCCTAGTGATCTTTTCGGAATTTCAAGCAATAGGTGGTTATAAAATGAATAAGGCCAAGATAGATTTTTTTTTATGCAACTGCTCCGTTGATACACTACTGCCAAATTTCAGGCTAACATAAAATTTTCGTCTGAATAGATACCTAGGAATGGATGTGTCGGTAAGAGTAGAGGAGCTGTTCCACTTGAATTATATTCCCTGGATACAAAAGTTAAGCACCTTTTAGCACGATGGAATCAACTTCCATTATCAATTTTAGGCCAGGTGGCGTCATAAAAATGTCAATTCTACCACTTTTTAACATCTTATTCCCAGCAGCTCCTTGCGCTTTACAAATGTCTATTTTTAAGGAGAAATATAGTTTGTTTTCATCCTTTTTGTGAGCTAAAAGACACCACGACTAGCATTAGGCACTTTAAATGTCTCGAGCGAGGAGGGAGGATTGTCCTAAGAGAATACTACCATGCAAACTTTGCACACAATAAACACAGATTTTATACCCAGCCTGACACTTTGGAAATGGATAATTTTTTTATGGACAAAATTTTAAAAGAATATAAAATTAAGGACCCGACGAGAATAGGTAACTCAATTGTTGGCTTTTTGTGATATTCCCTGAATAAAAGGCACAACAAGTCTGTCTTATCTCTGCACTGTGGAGGTTAAATTATTGCAAACTGGTTTATTAAGAAAGTGGGAGGAGAACGGGTATAGGCAAGTAAAAGATTTTCTCTTTTCATATTCCTGGACAAAGTGGCCTGAGATAGAAATCGGGATCCTTCACTCCAAGGACATGCTTACATGGTAATACATTAAAATAAATCACTTTTTGTAAAATATAGATGCTGGAACTTTAACAGCAAGTTCAGGAATAAGTGAAGCTCTAGAAGTTCCTGAAAAGCGGCCAGTAAGCGATTGGGTGACAATCTTTAATGATAATACGTCTGGTCTTACCTAAATGTGAGATAAATGGCATAAACAAGAAGGTCTACAGATTCCAAGAACAACCTGGAGTAGAATTAATAGACTTGACACCACAGCAATCTGAGGTGCTAATTTTAAACAAATGCAATTTTATTCAAAATGGTTAATCCATAGGACCCCTTCATGTCTGCATAGTATATATCCCCAGATTTTTGTTGTGCTAATGAAGGAAGAGGGACTTGGTCTCATATTGTTTGGGACTGCCCGAAAATTGAGAATCTATAGGAAGAAATTGAAAAATACATCAGAATTACCATAGGCCAATCTGTATCTATCGATAACTATATCACAGTCTTGGGATGCTCTCCAAATGTAATATTGAACAATATGCAAGAAGAATGTTTACATATATCTGCCTTAGTGGCAAGATCTTTAATTCTGTAAAACTGGCAAAGCAAAAATATACCTACGTTTCAAGCATTGAGAGCTAAATTGTGTAACGTTAAAGAATTAGAGAGGCGCTATGCACTAAGATCAGGATCGCTTAGGAAATTTGAGAAACGTTGGGGGTCCATAGGAAATTAGTATGGGATCTGGGTAATAATATTGTTCACTGAGAAATTGCACAATATATGGCTTATTTTTTTTTCTTCTTACAAATACCTCTCTCTAAAGGTCGATCGATAGATATGTTACATTGTTTAATCCTTTCTCATGTCGAGCACTTACGCACTTTACTTCGTATTTGTCTTTTGTGGAATGAGGAATGGTGCAATATTTGATTCTATATGGAGAATCTGTGTCTCTAAGAATCCAAATCCTGCTGGTTACAGAATTATCTACTCAGGTATTCTTGTTATGTCAGTAAATGTAATTTATATTGAGCACTTATGGGCGTTGCACTTTATCCTGTATTTATTTATATATGTATATATTGTATCATGACTTGAACTCTCATTAAAAACAAATAGGTTTGGCCATTGTAAAGTACATGTGTACAAAGTGTTAAAATGTAGGGATAGCACAATCACACTTGTGATCTCACATAGGCACACCCCTCACGCCGGACTCACACAGACATATTCCCCACTCTGCACTCACACAGGCACACATTTCATCATGTAGACCACTTACCCTGTACTCACAAGAGGCAATGTTAAACAGTCATTCACACAGGCACATCCATCAAAAACACTCAGAATTCATGGTGTGTACCCTGCACTCACACAAGTGTACTACTCACACACAGGTACATCACTCACTAGAAAGGGACAGTTTGGACAGACAGAGGCATAAGAGACAGTGTGAATATCTGATGTATCATTCCACTAGTGTTAATCAAAGCACTTGAAATAAGCTGCTCTAGAGACAGAATCTACACTGAGGTTATCTAATCTCCCATCAGCCACACTTGGACCAGCACTGTAGACTGTGTACGTCTGATCTTTTTGGACTTTTATGGGCAAAAGTCTTGGCAACAAAAAAATACTCAATTGCCTTCTAAAACATATGGTGATTCTTTTCTTTTTAGTGCAGCCATTTGCTAAATTGAAGAAACAAACAAAGAAAAATATGAGACAAAATATACCAACTAAAGGTGGAGGACATGTGGTTTAATAAAAAAATGAAAAAGTAAAGCTTTGTACTGGTCTGCCAAATGAAACAGCAACACATTTTGGGGTATGCAGAATAATGGTTCAAGATTGTGGCACGGTTTTCATGTTTGTAGCAGTAATGTCTGGTGCTCTCCTTAGGAAGGTTGTGGTCCACTTGCAATGGCAGCTGAGCTGCTGATACTCTCATTATTCAATTAGCATTAGTCTGATTTTGCAGGTGGGTTGCTGGGGGATGAAGTAAAAGGAATATCTCCTAAGGTCAGACTTCTCTGGATGTAAAGTAACTCAGAGTAAGCAGGTAAAATACTGTTATCCAGACTACCTGATACCCTAAAGGACAGTGTTTGTCCACTGGGCAGAGTCAAACACTAGTAACAAAGCCAATGGCTGAAAAGGGCTGGTATACTGCATAATGATATGTATTTTGTTCTGAAGAGTTTACTAATATGTGAATGAAACTCTGTCTGATGAATAACTAAATTGATCTTGCCTGAAGCCCGATTCATTATGGAAGAATACATAATATGTTTGAGAAAACATGAGGCTTGTGAAACAGCTAAAACAGTTTTTAGGTCAGACCTACCACACACAGAAATAGATAGAACATGGGGAGCAGGAGTACACATATGAGACACACATCAATGGTCAAGAGCATCACAATATTCCATGTAAGGCACGGAACAAGTTTAGTACTGCAGGACCCATGCAGATTTCCTTTTAAGATTAGGAACTTTTGTGGTACTTCAATGTCAGCTGGTGCAAGCTTCCTTCAGGCAGAAAGGAGGAATGGGGTTCGCAGCGGGTTGTCTGCCTCCCCTCCCTTTTTACTTCTTGGCGATTAGCCATGCCCTTAGAGGTAGGCTAGAAAACTTTGGCAGCTGTGCTGCCGCACCACTGAAGGCACATTAAAGGCAAGCAAGTCTGCACCCGTACGAGCCTGGCTGGCGCCAGGGACCAGGCCCCCTGCTCGTTCCCTGCAGGATTTAATAGGCTACTCACCCACTGAAATACTGCCTCTCAGACTGTTAACAGTGGAATACTCCCTCCATGTGATTGAGTTAGGTTCTGGCACTAAGGTAAGTCAAAATTTTCTTTTAATGAAATGAAATGAAATGAAATGAAAAAGGGACTTCTAAAGCGCGCTGTGGCCAAGCGGCTTCCTGGCGCTGGGGATCACCTCGATGTCTAACCAGAGTGCACGAGAGAGAAGGGTTTATTCAGGAAAGGCCTGGAGAAAGAAGAAAGTTTTAAGGGCTTTGCGAAAATGGGAGAAGATAGGAATAGAGCGGATAGAGAGAGGGAGAGAGTTCCAAATCTGAGGAGCCCGCACAGAGAAGCGTGTGCCACCTGTGCGGGATTTACGGAAGCGGGGGACGTGAAGAAGAGATAATGCCTCTTTATCTCCAGTGATAGAGATTGAGTAGGTGTGAGTGAGGGGGAGATACGAAATGTCTTTTTAAACTGAAGGTCCCTGGGTAAACATACATATGAGATCGCTGACCTATTTAGTTCTCAACAGCCAGCAGCCCTGTTCCTGGTAGAAACATGGTTACATCACCAATCTGCCCCAGACGTTCTGGATGCTGTCCCTGAGGGATATGCTATGCTGAGAATAGACAGACCAAAAAGAGAGGAGTGGGGTTGGCAGTTATCTTTAATAATGAGCACCAAGTAAAATTAACTGAGGTGACCATCTTCAGCTGTGTAGCAGCGCTGTTTACTCTACTGCTCACTCATTCTTACTGTGTAACAGGGGTCCTGATATATCGACCTCCAAGGGCTGGCCAGAGCTTTTTTAAGCACTGTGGATTTTCTTCCACCCTATCCCCTGTGCTATCCTAAATTTGCAGTATTAGGGGACCATAATCTACATTTGGACAATACCCAATGTCCTTTAGCAACATCGCTTGTGAAGGATCTTAAGGCAATAGAGTTGCTCCAGCATGTTTTTGGTCCCACGCATTCCAGGGGGTATACTCTAGACCCTAATTTTGCGAATGGCAAGTTTTTAGAAGCTACTTTCGTAATGCCGGTGGTGTGGCATGTCCACTCTATCATGTCTTTCTGAATTAAAAATACCCAATGTGTGTAAAAAATCCCACAATTGGTTGCAAATCTCTCCAAAGGCTCTGACAGCTAAACCGTCGGCTGACACCTCAACGGACATCTAAATAATTGGATGCTCAGATGTTAGGACCCCCTATTCTCGGTAAGCAAGAAGCTTTTGTTGTGTCTCTTACGTAATTTCACACCAGGGACACACCCTTCTGATCACATTATTCAACAGGCTGTCACCCCATTCTTCCCCTTCTGTCCTCATGAAGACCCACCTCTGATGCTTTACAAGCTGCACTATGCCAAGGGTCGAGACGTCGACGTTACTGTCTTAAATAAGTCCACGCAATTGCCCTACCTTGAATTGGGAATCATCACCATGGTTGGGATCTATGCATTCATCCTTGGCCTTGAAAGATAAACATTTCTACGTGTTTTGTACATACCATATGTCATTTATGTAAAACTTGTTTAGCACTTTATCACATATCACTACCAGTCACTAAATATGTACTGTACTAGTTTGTGTTTTCGTTGTATGTATTACATATCATAGACAGCCATTTTATTCATTTGCCTATACATGAACAGAAAGTAAAGAAATTCATTGCTTATATAAACAAGTTGTTGTTCTTGGTGTGATATAGAAATGTGTGATTAATACATACTTCTTCCCCTGATGTATTAAGTACCGCGTGCAAACTAGTTGTATACACCAGACAGAACCACCTTATTTCTCCAGTGTACTTACCCATGTTCTGAGGATTACTGGGTTACCCCATTATCACTAATGGCTGACAGCTAAACTAGCTGAAAGTCCCCCTGTTTTAGATACCTGCCCACGTAAAGCCAATAGACAAACATGTTCCTGGATAAACCTGGAAATTATACTCCTGTTGGTAATATTGTTCAATGTTAGAATGCCACAACTACTGGAGACATTCGGTCTTCTTTCTGATGTTAAATCTGGCTCACTTAAAAACCCTATGCCCCCAATATGATGTTACAGGGTGAAAAATGTCATAGCTCCAGTTGCTTGTGGCTTTCTCAACTGTTCATTTACTACTGGTGTACTACCACGAGAGTGGAAGCATGAATTTGTGGTCCAGTTAATTAAAAAACAATTTTTGGACCCCACTCTTCCAGAAAACCTGAGACCAGTCTCCTTACTCCCTCTATTAGCAAAAATGATCTAGAGGTTTCTTAATCAACAGTTGACTATGTACCTGGAAGGTAAAAATCTGTTACATGAGACACAGTCAGGGTTTAGACCTCTGTTTAATACCAAACTGGCTCTGCTGTTAGCTTCAGAATCATTGAGAATGTTTGCAGATGAGAACAAGACAGCAGCCTTGATCCTGTTGCGTACAACACTGTATCACATGGCCTCCTTTTGAAACGCCTATGGGAGCTTGGAGTGATGAGAACGGTGCTTGATTGATTGACCAATTTCCTCCTGAAAAGATCATTTCAGGTTGTCCAGCAGTGGCACAAATCTGAAGTGTGGCCCTTGCAACAAGGTGTCCCCCAGGGGTCAGCTTTGAGTCCCAATCTATTCAATGTGTACATGCATCCATTGACAGAGGTTGTGGAGCACCATGGGGTACAGATGGTGTCTTACGTGGACGACACTCAGTTAATCGTCATTTTGACACAGGATGTAGCTGGTAAACAGTCAAAATATCGACTACAAAATATAGAATGGACATAATATCGAGTTTTAAATATAGATTGGACAAAATATCGACTGGACAGAATATAGACAGCAAAAATATCGTTTTTAAGGTAAGTAATGTAATATCGAATGTTAAAAATATAGACAGTCAAAATATCGAAGTATATAATATAGGTTATTAAAATTATCGAATTTTTAATAATATCTATTTTTTTATAGTGTTTTTATGTTATTATATGTGTGAAAAGGTGTATTTATGGTATAATTTATTTTAATTAATGAAATTAGTTTTTTTAATTTTTGCGTAATTTCATTCTGTAGCGGGTTGTGGGTTTATAGGGGAATAGGGTGGGAAGTAATTTAATTATAATTAATTACATATGTAAATTTATTTATTGGTATTCATTTTTAATTAATTGATAATTAATTTATATTTGGTAATTAATTAAATTCTAATTGGCAATGAAATATAATTAATTGATTAATTGTTAATAATGTTAATTTTACTAATATATTTTCTGTAGCGGGTTGTGGGTGTATAGGGGAATAGGGTGGGAAGTAATTTAATTATAATTTATTAAATATGTAAATTCATTTATTGGTATTTTATTTTAATTAATTGTTAATAATTTATATTTGGTAATTAATTAAATTTTAATTGGCAATTAATTTTAATTAATTGATTAATTGTTAATAATGTTAATTTTACTAATTTATTTTCTGTAGCGGGTTGTGGGTTTATAGGGGAATAGGGTGGGAAGTTATTTATTTATAATTAATTAAATAAATCAATTTATTTAATTGTATGTAATTTGAATTAATTGTTAATTCATTTTTAAATTTTAAATTAAAAATTGTTAATTTGTAATTATTTTGTATTAATAGGTAAATATTTGTAATAATTATTTGTAATTTGTAATTTTAATTGATTAATTATTATATTATATTAAATTGGTAATTACTTTTAATTAATTTTTTATGGATATTAATTTATATTTATTGAAATAATATATGAAGTATTTAATTTCCCTACTATTGCACTCTCTGGAGTGGGAATAGTAATTTTTACCACTATGCTATCCAACGCTTTCCCTACTGTTGCACTCATTGGAGTGGGAATAGTAATTTTTACCCCTACGCTATCCAACGCTTTCCCTACTGTTGCACTCACTGGAGTGGGAATAGTAAGTTTAACCCCTACGCTATCCAACGCTTTCCCTACTGTTGCACTCTTTGGAGTTTGAATAGTAATTTTTACCCCTACTCTATCCAACGCTTTCCCTACTGTTGCATCCACTGGAGTGGGAATAGTAATTTTTACCCCTACGCTATCCAACGCTTTCCCTACTGTTGCACCCACTGGAGTGGGAATAGTAATTTAAACCCTACGCTATCCAATGCTTCCCCTAATGTTGCACCCACTGGAGTGGGAATAGAAATGTTAACCCCTACGCTATCCAACGCTTTCCCTACTGTTGCACCCACTGGAGTGGGAATAGTAATTTAAACCCTACGCTATCCAACACTTTCCCCACTGTTGCACCCACTGGAGTGGGAATAGTAATTCTAACCCCTACGCTATCGAACGCTTTCCCTACTGTTGCACTATTTGGAGTGGGAATAGTAATTTTTACCCCTACGCTATCCAACGCTTTCCCCACTGTTGCACCCACTGGAGTGGGAATTGTAATTTTTACCTCTACGCTATCCAATGTTTCCCTACTGTTGCACTCACTGGAGTGGGAATAGTTATTGTTAACCCTACGCTATCCAATGCTTTCCCTACTGTTGCACTCTCTGGAGTGGGAATAGTATTTTTTACACTTCTGCTATTGTACGGTAATAATATTGGATATTATTTAATTATATTATGTTACTATATATATATGTTTTAACAAATATGATTGTAAAAATTTTTTTTATAACTTTCATTAATTATTTAATTATTATTAGTTAATTTAAGTATTTTTAAGTATATTTTAGTAATTAATTTTAACTATTAATTTAATTTAACACTGTTTTTAATAAAGTCGATATTTTATTAAACTATATATTTGTAAACGATATTTTGGACTCAATATTTTTGTACTTACCTGTTTGTAGATACAAACTCGATATTCTGTCTGTCGATATTTTGGCATCGATATTTGTGCTAGTCGATATTCTGTCCATCGATTTTATGTCAGTGATCCGATGTAGCTGAGTCAGTTCCTAAATTTAGAGCTTGCTTGGCAGATCTTGCAAACTCTGTGGGAAACAGCCATTACAATGCAACTTTCACAACGCACTACCATTACAACAAAACTTTTACAACGCAGGATCCATTACAACACATGCCATTACAACGCATGCCATTACAACGCAGATGCTAGTACAACGCATGCCATTACAACGTAAGTATGGGTAAGTATTTAATTTAATTTTAACCCCTACACTATCCAACACTTACCCTACTATTACACCCCTTGGAGTTAGAACAGTAATTTTAACCCCTACACTATCCAACACTTACCCTACTATTACACCCCCCTGGAGTTTGAATAGTAATTTTAACCCCTACACTATCCAACATTTACACTACGATTACATTCCCATTAATTAAAATTAAAAAAATACTTACCCATACTTAGGTTGTAATGGCATGCATTGTAATAGCATCTGCATTGTAATGGCATGCATTGTAATGGATCCTGCATTGTAAAAGTTTCGTTGTAAAGGTATGCGTTGTGAATATATGCGCTGTAACGTCATACATTCAAACTCTGAGCCATCTGCAATTGAATGATGGGAAAACAGACATCCTTGTTGTGGAGAAGCAACCGTCCTTGTAGTCTTCTATAGGGTGGCCCCCAAAATTAGGACAAGACCCTACCCTCAAACCTAAAGTGAAAAATCTTAGCTTAGATCATCAAATTGCCACACTAACTGGTACCTGTTTTGGCATCTTGAGGATGCTGTAAAAAACCTTAGACTTATTGCCAGAGGCAACTAAGAAAACAGTTATCCAGGAGTTGATAGTATCACACATGGATTACTGCATTATGCTGTATCTTGGAATCTCCCAGGGCAGACTAAGAATGCTGCAAAGAGTGCAGATTTCTACTGCCCAAATGTTATTAATAATTCCAAAGCAATTGTCGCTGTGCGCTACCCTGACTAAGTTACACTGGCTTTCAATGTAGGACACAGTTGTTTTTAAAGCACTTTGTTTCTGCCATAGAATTCTAAATCCAAATTGCGGGGCAACTGCGATGGAGGGCAGGCCCACTACAGGACTCAGACAGCCCCGCTGACAAAGTACCTTGGACGGAGCAAGGGTTGCTGTCAAAGACTCGATGCAAGGAGTCGAGAAGGCACTGCATTGTTGTCGAACCCTTGGATCGAAGTGAAGCATCAGTGCCGAATGTGTGCAGTCGATGAAGGTTTCGGGACTGAAACCCTTTCAAGTCAGGTGTTGCTTGGATGTTGAGCCGTGATGTCTATCGGTGTCAAGCTGCACAGTTCATCGAGGTAATGTTGTTGATCGGCT
Source organism: Lissotriton helveticus (assembly GCF_964261635.1). Classification (NCBI taxonomy): domain Eukaryota; kingdom Metazoa; phylum Chordata; class Amphibia; order Caudata; family Salamandridae; genus Lissotriton; species Lissotriton helveticus. Next base: position 1,462,584,971 of record NC_136061.1, on the reverse strand, counting down.
CCTATATCAGCGTCAAAAAACAATGCATTGGCTCCAATCACTTCAGAGTCATCACTGCCTCGATTTTGAAGCAAAACATGATGCAGAACCCACTTCTTAGACCCAGCACTGGACTGGCACCTCTGACAAGGGAGAGCTCATGGGTGGCAAAGGCCAACAGCAACAGCAGGGTCGCAGGAAGTCTTTGATGGCCCTGAGACTTCAGAACAGTGGGCAAGCCATCAGCCCTTGGACTCACAATGGGTTCAAGCAAGATGGGTCCAGTTCTGGTCCTCTGCAAGTCAGAGATCATCAGGCATCAGGGCAGCTCAGCAAAGCAGAGAAGCAGACTTTTCAGAACAGTCAGTCAATCAGAGTGGCAATCCTTGCAGTCTTTACTCCTGGCAGAGTTTTTCACAGTTCAAGTAGTGTAATGTCTTGTTAGGGTCACAGCCGCATTGTCACTTTATTCGGTTAATAAAAACCATAAAAGTATACTACAAAAAATATTATAAGTGCAACATTAAAACATGTGCAAAGTTAATTTAGGATAACTTTATACATCATAAAAATGCAATATTAGGGAATCTGCATCCTTTTGAAGTTATAAATTAAACATATGCACGATTCCTTAAATAATTCTTCTGATGCACAAGAAACACCCAGTTTAAAAACACATTTCATTACAATTATAGAAGACTACAATATTTCATAACATAGAGGCCCTTCTTCTCCTTTCCCTAAATGCTGCAACTTAGAAACTAGCAATATTAAAACTTTAACATGTATTGTTCAACATCTGTAAATAGACCAACGCAGGCCTGACCTGCATAAAACCTTAATCCTTTAAAATAGGTACTAAAAAATTTGCAAATAGGATGACAATTGTCGCAAAACATGGTAAAGTGTAAAGTATCTTGGGTAGAGAAATGGTCACAAGAGCAAGGGCCCCAATCCTTTACTTTTCTCCATCCCTGAGTTTCAGCCAATAGACAGTGCAGGAGGTTGAATCTAAATTTGGTTAAAAGACAGAAGTGATAAGGCTTTGTTATAACATTTAAATAGGGTTCCATCATTGGAGCTGTTTTCAATAAAAAGTAGGCACGTACCATGGGTTTTATTAACTGGAGAGTCAAAATATTTGGGGCGCCCTAGTTTCTTTGTTACATTTTTAACATTGTCCATCCAGGAGATGCTACTTGCTCTATCCAATGATAAGCAATCCAAGGTGATCTCACGGTTCACCACCAATTCTGGGTTAGTCCAGATCATTACCCAGCTCAAGAGAGGGGCCAGTCCAACCAAGTCTGCAACAAAGCCTATACCTAATTCTTGATGGATAATATAAGAAGGTATGGATTGCGGGACTGAGATCAGCAATCAGAGAAACATGATTTCCACTAATTGTAATTCCTCTGCCTCCTTATAACCCCAGATTTCTGACCCATACTTAATGATGCCAATACATTTAGCTCTGTATATGTTGAGCATGGTTTGAATGGCTAGGCCCCTAGCCTATGTGCAAAATCAAGGACCACTACTGTTGATCTTAACATAGCATTTCTTTTTGCTTTCTTTTGTGGTACCCATGAGCCCCGAAGTTCTTATACCCAATTGTGCCATTGATGTGGCAGTGACTTCATAGCAAGCCTTTAACTTTCAAAGGCCCCCTTCCATTCCAGCCCTGTCTGCCAGGCTATCTTTGTGGGTAATCAGCCATTTGTGTGGGACACAGTAAACTGCATATTTTGGTGTAAGTGTCATATCCCCTCCCTCTTCCTGCCCAGGAAGAGCTATCAGGATGCAGATGAATCCAGATGAGTTCTCTGTCACACCCACCCTTCCTGTGTTTGTGGCTGACTTAAGAGAATGCACAAAGTCTAGCTGGCACCCATCCCAGATGTGTATTGGAGAGAGGCTGCAAGGCACGCAGAGCATTAAGAGCAGAAAAATGTTCATTTTCTAAAAGTGGCGTTTCTAAAACAGTAATGATAAATCCAACTTTGCCAGTAAAGAGGATTTATCATTATCATTCCAAACATATGAAACATGATACAACTACTCCTTTCTAATCAGGAATTACAGCTACAAAGTGTTTAAGGGATTCTGAATGCTAGCCTATGAGAGGAGGAGGCCTCACAGTAGTGAAAAATGAATTTAGCTGTTTGTCACTACAAAGACATGTAAAATATAAGCATGGGCGCAAAATCCGTTCCGCTCGCGGATTTTTCGGATTTTCGGTAAATCCGCAATCCGCGAACTCTCGCGGATGTGGCGAAAATACGCAAATCCGCGCGCGGCGGATTTTTTGCTTGTGTTCGCACTGCTCGCGGGCCGCGGCGCGGGCAGCAACAATCTCGCACTCGCGAAATTACAAAAATTACAATTGGGGAGGGGTGAAGGAAGTGACCCAGTCTCCAACTTCCTCTTCCTGTCCAGCAAGCTCCTCCCATTGCTTAGTCCATTTCCTGGCCACTTTGAATTCGATCTTGACTGGGAAGGATTACTTTTTGTGGATGCTGCTGGAGATTTGGCTTTGAGGCCTTTTGGATTACTTTTTGATTAGAAATTTGATTTACAAGTAAGTTGATAAGTTGATGTTGTTTGTTTGTGGTGATTTTTGTGTGTGTTTTTCGACTTTTTGGGGTGGGTTTGGGGGCTGGCTATGTGTGGGAGGCCATTTTGAGGCATGGTCCTGCAGGTCCTGGCCATGTGGATGGGGTCAATCGGCCATTTTGAAGTCAGGCAGTGTGTTTTGTGCCCTATGCCCACCCAGTCTGCTCTGATTGCTTTCATTATGCCCAGGGGTCTCTAACTTACCCGAAAATCGGATTTAAAAAAAAAAAATTGCCTGTGTTCGCACTGCTTGCGTCCCGTGCAGCAACAATCTCGCACTCGCGAAATTGTAAAAATTACAATTCTGCACATGAATTGAAAACTACCAGGCTTAGTTATGGGTGCATGCATGATACAACTGTTTTCTTTCATTTTAACATTATTCTGGCCAGGGCATGGATGGTATTGGATTGTTGTGATTTTTGTGTGTTTTACGACTTTTTGGGGTGGTGTTGGGGGCTTGCTATGTGGGTGGGGGCCAGTTTATTGCCTGGTCCCGTGTGGGTGGGGGTCTAGGGGCCATTTTTAAGCCAGTTTGTGGGCTTTGTGCCATAGGCATGCACCCAGTGTGCTGTGATTTTATCATGCCCAGGGGGCCCAGAATCCGTCTGTTCGCGGATTTTGCTGGTTATTCGCCACGTTCGCGTCGTGAAGCAACAATCTCGCACTCGCGAAATTGCAAAAATTGCAATTTCGCACCAGAAAACCACCAGCAGGCAGCATAAACCTTCTGAAACTTGATGGATGGCATTGGATTGTGGTGATTTGATTGGTGTTGTGTTTTTTGACTTTTTGGAGTAGGGGTTGGGGGCTGGCTATGTTGGTGGGGGCCATTTTGAGGCATGGTCTTGGCCATGTGGATGGGGGTCAAGTGGCCATTTTGAAGGCAGGCAGTGAGCTTTGTGCCATAGGCCTGCACCCATTTTGCCTTGCTTTCACCCATTTAGCCCAGGGGGAGTCAGTGGTACATGAAACTATAACCCTCTCTGTGTGTGCTCTCTTGGATCAATGTTAAATTCCTGTTTCCCAAAAATTTAGCAAATCCTAATTTTGAAATTTCCATATTGTGTGGTGTGCATGTGTGTATTCATAAATGCCTACTTGCAAACTATTTATTGAAGTGCTACATATGCAACATATATTTACTGATGTTCCTCTGTCTTCGTTTGCTTTTAGGTGCACAAAGTCAATAGCTCCGGATCATCGTTGAGCATCAGTGCCAGGAAGAAGTCCTGCTGCGGCCTGTTGTTCCGACATCTGAAGAAGATGGCTCCAAAAAGAGGTGCCCGTAGCTCCTCTTGCAAGAAAAATGTCTCTATTAAGGAGAAGAAGAAGCAAGTGGCACCACTTACCAAGGAGACTGGTGGCTCGACCACTACATTTTGGGGGAAAAAACAAAGGCCCACCATGAGTGCTGCACAGGTAGCCTGTTTAGTAGTTCAATCACCAACGACCAGTGATGTTGGCTCATCGCAAGAAAGTAGCAGCACACCATCAACACAGGTTGTAACTCATCTCACAAGTACTATTCAACAACCAAAGCCGCAACAACAACTGCATGGGCTACTAGTACAAGCACAAGTACATGCGCAAGGAGCTGTCCGAGAAGGAGCTGTCCGAGAAGGAGCTGGCCGAGAAGGAGAAGGCAGAGAAGGAGAAGGCCGAGAAGGAGAAGGCCGAGAAGGAGAAGGCCGCGAAGGAGAAGGCCGAGAAGGAGAGGTCCATGGAGAGTTGCAAGTAGAGGTCAGTGAAGAGGCCCATGTAGCGGCGCATGGAGCGGTGCAAGTGCCCACAATGGTTGTTCTTCCAGAAGTAGGGGCACAGGAGGAAATTGACTTTGGAGCCGGGGTATCATGTCAGGAAGATGAAGGCATTCCTCCTGATGATTCATTTTCTCCCAGCTCCCCACCAAGGAAAAGATCAAGGAGTGTGTGTAGAAGTTCCTCTTCAAGCCCCGCTCCATCAGATGATGATCTGGATCTAGATTGGCAACCATCTCCGACGTCTGAGAGGGAGGCACACCATGAGCAGCGAAAGGTATCAAATGTTAAAAGGAAGGGCCCCGGAAAGCTCATACTTATGGATCCGAACGTCGGACTTGATGAAGTGGTGCATTCTGATGTTGTTGAACAGGATGACAGCAATGACCTAGTCATCACACACGTCATTCCAGCCACACCGGCCATGCAGCAGACAGACATTTATACCCTATCCCGACGTCATGCTGAGCGTGACCCTGGCGACGTGGCACTGGTAGCACCACCAACGCAGTCAAGTAATACAACAAGTTCAACAAAACCTACAGCTCCCATATTTTCTCCCCAGTGGGGGACTCCATCCAGCTCGACTCCCTCAAGTAGGGTTGCTGCAATAATTGCACAACCCAGTAGATGTCTGCAAGGCTCATCCACCACTGCTTCATCTGGCATTGGCAGTATCATCTCGTGCGGCAAAACCAGAAGTTTCCAGTCCCCAGTTTGGAACTTTTTTAGTGTCCATGCAAAGTATGATAACATAGCCGTTTGTTGCATTTGTAAGACTAGAGTTAGCCGTGGTAAGACTGGTACCAACTATGGAACCGGAGGCCAGATAGGTCATCTTCAAAGAAGGCACGCTATCGAATGGTTTGCGCACCTAGCAAACATCAAGGGAAAGCAATCCCAAAGGGCAAGTGGCCAAAATATACCCATACTAGTTGTTTCATCTGAAGATGACGGGGAGGTAGAAGAAGCGTCAGACATTTGTCCGGTTGCACCCAGTACCCCTGGCAGCACCACACTCTCCGGAACACATAGGAGGCACACTGAGAGTCTGGGAGACACACCAATGCGGAAAATGTCAACACTGAGCAGAAGTGGGTCGAAGAAGGCATCAGCATCATCCAGTAAATTTGTCCAGCACACCATTTCAGCCATGTTCTCCTCAGATGCGCAATTTCAACGCAACCACTCAACTGTACGCCTGTAAAACACTAAGCTGGCTAAAATGCTAGCGGTGGACCTTCTCCCTTTTTCGTTTGTCGAAAATGTGGGTTTTCTTGAACTCGTGGCAACACTGGCCCCTAAATGGAAGGTTCCTAGCCGGTTCTATTTTGCCAGGGTTGCTGTTCCAGCACTACATAAAGAGGTGTGTGGTAAATAAATAAATAATACCCTATTTTTGACTAGGCATATAGCATAACAGATAGCTCAATAAATAAGAGTCAAGATTCGAGGTAGTAGGAGCTTTTGCAGGTTTATTACAGCATAAGGACAGGATCAGGACAACCTGCATAGGAACAGAGGTGACAGGGCCCAGCAGGACAACTGGGGCCCAGCAGCTGCCGGGGCTTGATCTGGGATGAGCGCGCTAACTTTTAATAACAATACATTGACTTATATACATAGCGCAAACACATAGCATTACATTGCAGTAGGCGTAACAGTGGGTGGAGCAGAAGGCGTGACGCGTAGCAGTCGCGAGAGATAACAGTAAAAGTAGGTGTAACTGGGCGTGTACATAGACATGTGGTGCAAACGTAACAGAATATGTCATGAATGGGCGGAAACATAGGAGGGGGCTACCTAAGGAGCCGGGACCTCTAACCTAATGGTGCGCGAAAACAGGCAATGACGTATTACTAGGAGAAGCTGGGGGCTACGAACTCTGTGCTAGGAGCAGAGACTAAAGTCTGGAGGGTCGGAGCGACATGTACCTAAACCCTATCTGGTATCTGGTGTTTAGGGAACATGTGGATATAAACTAGAAGTCATGAGGGGAAAAGCTAACTTGACTCTAAGACTGGACCATGCATTATTCTATATGTAGTGCGTGATGAAGAATATTAAATGACCATTAATACAGTATTTCTCTAACGTGGAGCCGAATAGGCTAGACAATGACAGAAACTATTGATGCAGTTCAGTAGCTTAGGAATGCAGAGAAGGAGGACTGAACTGATAGCTGGAACTATAACATACTTTTGGCAGACTCAGAGGCAGAACCAAGCTGCACCGGGCACTGCGAGGCAGGGAGTAAGTGAAGGGTCGAGGATACAGGTGGGGGCTGTATCGCTCCTCAGCGAGGCTTTCAGGAGACAGGAGCTGAATCTAATGTCCGGGCCCTTTTGAGGCCTGGAAACGGGGACTTTATAATGGAATAACGTGCATACTGAGAAACTTGGCAACATAGCTTTACATAGGCCTGATATTCGTAGTATTCACGAGGACTGAAAACTAGCATACTAGAGGTGGACACAACTGGAATTGCGTCATTAATCGGACATGGGGAATAACATATGCATATTGGTCATGCACACCTAACATATGATGGATGAGTAGGGACACAGAACATGGCAAAATTTACTTTTCCACATTCCCTCCTTGTCACTACGTTTCCATCAGGAAACATCAATTTTCATGATACCATCTATCATTTCATACAGTACCATTTGCTCGTCTCGAATTGTCTTGGAACGGGATTTAGAACGGGGCTTGGGACTAGGAGTACAAGAGGTAGCACACATGCTGCAAATCGCAGGGCCACATTGTATACAGAGGCAGCAGCTAAATATGATCGCTACTGCAATACCTAGAAAGGACAGGACTTTCCATCCCCATGCAGAAATTATATTCCAGAACCAACCGGACCATGTCCAGGTGCCTGGATCTTGGTGTAACAGATGGGCAATTTTATGGAGTCTGGTTATAGCTGAATAAACAGACGGCGCGTTATTTGGAATGAAAATACAGCAACTAGATCCGATGACTCTACAGGCCCCGCCCCTATCGGCCAGTATGACGTCAAGGACGAGACGATTTTGCAAAACGACAAATCTCATAGCAGATTGTTCTTCGGTTAAGTTACCTAGAGCAGAGGCAGTCTCATTTACTACAGCTTCAAGGGTTCTTGTTAACCTACGGATCAGTTTACTATTCTGGACAGGTCCTACAAAGAAGAAGAAACCTTTATTGAAATCTGTATACTGTTCTAGAGTAGTTTCAGTATAATCGACAATTGGGGACTCCCTTCTATGTCTAATGTGTACTAGATGTGTGTTTCGGTGATAATCAGATGGGGCTAGGAAAACAGGTGGCAGTAGGAAGGCAATGTAACAGGTTCCCTCCCAATCGAGGGGCAGACGAACATATGCAGTTTGACCACAAATAAAATAAGAATGACGTGAAGCTTTGAAAACAGATTTCCCACTGTCACTATACTGGATAACAGTAGTACATTCACTATGACCTACATGTATGGAACCATAACTATGGACACATAATTCGCCTTTGACAGGTAGTACTGAAATAGCAGGTAAGTCTGGAGTAGTATCAGACTGAACATTCAGGACCATGAAATTCGACGAATAATTACCTAAATTATATACTTCATTTTCTAGATCTAAACCTGTTCTGTGGGGGAGACCTTGCTTGTCTGGGAAACATGTACTGTTAAGAAAAGACATATCTGTTGAGGATGACGTTAACGTGGACCATGCTCCACACGAACCATTATGTGAGAATGGATAAGGAAAGAGTGGCAGAACTCCCTTCGGTGTCTGGAAAGGGGGGAGTCGACCACACACCCAACAATTAGTGGCATTGCTGGTCTGGTGTGAATAATGTAACATACGGATAAATGTGTTGTTACGCATAGCGAGGCGGTAAGAATATTCGTGAGGAGGCAGATCACTAAACGTGTGCTCTACTGTAGCATTAGCAGACATATTTACATGAGGAACTGAAAAATACAGATAGAACGCATAGTTGGTGCAGGAAATCAAAATGCTGATGAATAATATGAAACTCAGAAAAACGATACATTGAATTGAGTTATTACTGACTCTCTCACTATGGGGGTCTATTTTATTCATGTCAGAAACAATCTAACCGTTTCACCTAGGGGAGGACTTATACAATCAAACTGACTGACTTATTTTACTAGACCTGAGCTTTAACTTATACTCCTGTTGCGGAGTTTTCTCTAACCAGGGAGGGGTTGTAGTAATAATGTCTTTTGCGGGACAGTCCTTTAAAACAATGTCTTGACAGTTTTTAAAATCCTGGGAATCCTGGGAAATGTTCTTGGAGACGGGTTTCAATCCATTGAAAAGTTTTACATGAGAAAGATGGACCCACCCCTTCCTGCCTTCCAACTTGACGGCAGTACGGGTGGTCAAGAGGACCTGACGTGGCTCCTTCCAACGTGGTTCCAGCGGACTTGATCTGTCAAAATTTCTGATCATCACCAAGGAGCCTGGAACGATCTCGTGCGGTGCCACCTCGGTATTGTCTGGAAATGCGGCGGCAACCTGTGAACGACATGAGTTGAGGGCAGACATCAAGGAAGCTAGGTAATCTGTCAGCATATTACATGAAACATCGGTAATACTTCGGGGTCTAGGAGTACCCCACATGTTAGGGGGGCGGCCGAATACGACCTCATACGGGGACAGACCTGATCTGGAATGTGCGACCATGCGCATATAAAACAAAGCGACTGGCAGAGCTACTAGCCAGTCCACACCTTTTTCTTTACAAACTTTGGCAATACGGATTTTCAGGGTCTGATTATTTCTCTCGACTAGACCGGCTGCTTCAGGATGGCGTACACAATGGAACTTCCACTGGTACCCTAACAAAAGGGAAACGTGCTTCATTAACTCTGAGGAGAATGGCTGACCGTTATCAGAATATACGACTCTAGGGAGTCCGTATCTAGGGAAGAATTCACGAACCAACTGCTTGGCAGTGGTCGCGGCTGTGTAATCTGGGACTGGATATGCTTCTGTCCATCTGGACAAAGCGCATACAACTACAAGGACATACTTGAAACCTCGACATCGCTCCATCTGAATATAATCCATCTGGAGGACCTCAAAAGGGTGGTCAGGGGGCTGGAAACCACCTTGTTCCACCGGGACACTTTTACCTGGATTAAACTGACAACATATCATACAGGTACGGACTTTCTGCTTGGCTGCAGCTCGTAAATGCTTGTTGAACCAAATGTTCTGGATACTGTCTAACATAGCTTTTTCTCCTAAATGTGCTGGACTATGTGCGGTATTGATAATGACTTGAACCATAGAATCGGGGAGAAACCATGTGGCTCTACCCTTCGTTAACCATCCTTGATCTGTCTGGACCCCTCCTTGTTCAGACCATTTCTTGATTTCATCGGGAGTAGCGTGTAACTGTATATCTATGACGTCTTGTGTAGGGTCCTTAACTGTCATGCATGTAGTCGGATCTGGAGTATGTGTCATGTTAACTGGAATGTCTGGAGTCTGTGCTGTAAGCTTGGCTGTGCGATCTGCTAGATCATTACCTTGAGAAATAATGTCAGTAACTTTCGTATGTGCTTTGCACTTCATGATAGCAATAGATGTCGGTAAATGTATGGCATCTAACAGGGCTTGAATAAGGAGACCATGCTGAATCTTGGTTCCATGAGAAGTCATGAAACCTCTCTCCTGCCAGAGCACTCCGAAGTCGTGTACAACTCCGAATGCGTAACGTGAATCTGTGTAAACATTAACTTTCAGGTTCTTGGCATGTATACAGGCTTGTGTCAGAGCGACTAGCTCTGCTGCTTGAGCAGACAGTGTATCAATACGGTGGGTTTCAATAACTTCGGTGTCAGTAGTCACTGCATACGCGGCGACTAGTTCTCCTGTACTAGTTCTCATACATGAACCATCCACATAAAGTGTCAGGTCAGGATCTGGTAACGGAATGTCTGTCAGGTCTTGTCTTGGCTTTGTCGTAATGTTAACTACTTCCACACAGTCATGTGTGTCTGGATTTGAATTAACTGATGGTAACAGTGTAGCAGGATTCAGGACGTTGCAGCGTCTAATTTCTATGTGTGGCTGGAACAGTGTCAATTCATAACCTGTTAAACGTGCAATTGTCAAGTGCTGTGTTTGTGTTCTGTTTAAAAGAACTTCTACGGAGTGTGGAACTTGTACTGTCAGGGAGTGTCCTAAAACTATGGAATCACTTTGTCTGATAGCTAGTGCTGTGGCTGCAACTGACTTGAGGCACGCAGGCAACGCCTGGGCGACTGGATCTAATGTGCTCGAGAAATAAGCACAGGGCTTGTATTGTCCTGCTTGATCTTGTGTGAGAACAGATAATGCTGTACCTTCGCGTTCAGTAACGAAAAGTGTAAAAGGCTTACTGTAGTTCGGTGTAGCTAGAACTGGAGCTTGACATAGGGCTTTCTTTAACTCGTTGAAACTAAGTGTATGGTCAGATGTCCAAGGGAGGACAGTCGATACGGCTGCCTCCTGTGTCGTTAACTGTATCAGTGGCTTGGCTAGAAATGCATACTGAGGAATCCATTGTCTACAATAAGAAGTAAGGCCGATAAAGGCACGTACCTCCTTCTGGGTTCTGGGCTGGGGAAGACTCGCTATTAACTGGATACGGTCGGGTGTCAACTGCCTACCCCTCTTGGACAGCAAGTGTCCTAAGTATACCACTTGCTGGACACAGAATTGAAGCTTCGAAGGTGACACCTTGTGCCCCATCTCGGCAAGGAAATACAAAACTGTCAGTGACGCTCGCTCGCAGTCACGTTCAGAACGGGCTGTGATCAGTAGATCATCGACATACTGGAGCAGGGCAGTGTCAGTTGGCATGTGAATGTTGTCTAGTTGTCGCTTGAGTGCTTGACTGTAAATACTAGGGCTTTCTGTGAAACCTTGAGGAGCGCGTGTAAACATATAGCTCCTTCCATTTAAACAAAATCCGAAAAGAAACTGGCTGTCTGGATGAATTGGAACACTAAAAAATGCATTCTTAAGGTCTATGACAGTGAAAAACATGGCTTCGTAATCAATAGCAGTTAACAGGGAAGAAATATCTGGGACAACTGGGTACTGAGGAATAATACATTTGTTAAGCTCTCGTAAATCAATCACTAATCGATATACTGGGGGTGCTCTTGGATCAGTACGTTTCATGACTGGAATGATCGGAGAATTACATACATTGGAGTCAGTTTCTACAACTACTCCTTGAGCCATGAGCTCGTCAATAATTTTGGATAAGGCTGCTACAGCCTCAGGTGGCAATCTGTACTGTCTGATTCGTGGTAACACTACACCTGGTTTGAGAGTCACACAATGGGGTGTGATTTGCATGTAACCTACATCAGTTGGACCTTGCGCCCATAAATGCTGCGGAACATTAGACAATCTGGAATCAAAATCTCGTAATACATAGTGACCCTTAAAGTCACGTAGGAACAGACGTATTCCCTCTGGGGAACAGCAAATAACTGCACCTAACTCTTTCAGTGTCTTAATGCCTAACAGATTTTCTGGACATGACTTAGTAAGTAACAGATCAGTAGTGCGGGACAATGGACCTACTTCTAGAGTGACTGGCTTTGATATCTCATTAACTATTGGCTTTCCTGAAAATCCAAGGGAAACATTTCTTGAGCCTGAGAGCGGAGCCCCTGGAACTTCGGCGTGACTAATTGTGGTCCTACTTGCCCCTGTATCGATCAAAAACTTTCTGTCTTTCCCTAATACTTGACTGTGAACATAGGGACCTTCTTGATCTACAGGTATCTCGATGAGAGGCAAGCCTACCTCCCTCTCTAGGCTGTTTCATGAATATGGCTGGTACTCTGGATACTCAGACTGTGCATACTGATACATCTGCGATGTAACGTGCTGTGTTGCAGCAATAGGCTGCGGTGCGGGAACTGTCTGTTGTGCATTCTGTGACTGAGGAATCTGTGAAACTTGTTCTTGTCTAGGCGGACGTGGTCTTTCTTTAGTCTTACCAGTAGCTATGTTATGTTTCAGAACTGCACACTCGTTTATAAAATGACCTGGCTGTTTACAATAATTGCAGTTCCCTTTAACGGGAGCTGCAGGATGACTGGCTTGATTCGGACCCCTCTTCTGACTGTCTTGAGGAACAGATTGTGCAACTAGCACTTTCATTTTCGTATCTTTCATACGTTTTCTCTCGTGTTCTTGCTCTTCCCTAATTCTATTCTGGTGATACTGAAGCATCTGGAGCATCTGGGACGGAGTATTTGCTTGCCAGGTGCTTTCGACTTTCAAAACTCGATTTTTAATTTGTGGACTTGAATTCTCGACTAATTTGGTAACAAAAAGATGAGGGTATGACTCACTACTTGTCTTGAGACCACTATTGATACTAAAACATTTCTCAAATCTAGAATAAAAATCACTAATATCTTCATCTTGTTTCTGTTTACAGGCTGAGATTGCATCCCAGTCTTCCTTCCTAGTTGTCAATAATCTGGGTAAAACTTGAATCAATAATTCTGGTAATTCTTTACATTTATCTCCAAGACCGGTACCTGGTACTCGTGCCTTGTCTTCAGCTTCTAGAGCTGCCCAATCGATCTTTTTCTCTCCCACCTCCCATTCTTTTTCCTTTAACTTTTCATATACCCCTGCGGGCAGCAGGACTTTTAACATTTTAATGATATCTGGGTAAGTGTATTCTCCCATACGGAGCATGTCTTTTAATTCTCTATGGAACCCTGCTGGATCTTTGTCATGACAGGGAATTAATTTCTTCATTTCAAGAAGTTCCATCTTTGATATTGGAGTGTATACAAACACTCGTTGCATTACGCCACCCGCCCCTTGGACTGGGTGGACTTCTCGTAACGGATTCTGTCTGTCTATGTAGAATGATTTACTTTCTGGGGGTGAGACATGAACAAAATGCGGGTTCAGGAACGTTCTATATTTGTGGCGCTGTTCTAGAATGACACTAATTAAATCGGTACCTAGACCTCTCCATCTATACTGGAGTAACTCGTTCAGGATATCGTGTAACGGGCCTGGATCAGAGTGTTGACCCTCATACAGAGTAATGAGGTACTGGACCATATACATACCCACCAGTCGTTGCTCGGCTGGGGGCAATTTCAGAAACATTTGTGCCACTATTTCGTCTGGAAAAGTGGTAGAATCAGTAATCCATCGGACTGCTGATCGGGCTAGTTCTTGTTCATGCATGGTACTTAATTCACTATAACCGATTCGTGATTTCAGAATGTGATCGGTAGCTTGAAATACTTGTTCTAGAGAACCTTGTTCTGGTGCTGAATGATGACAAATAGACTTGTGTTCTAGGCGTAAATGGCGATCTGGAAATCTAGATTTTCCTACATACGCTATTCTGGCGGGATTCTCGTCTTCCTCTTCTTCGGGATCAGAGATACTTTCTTTCTCGCTTACTTGTGCTGCTTTACGCTGGTCGTGTAACCTTATTATTTCTTTACGGATTTTCTTGTACATACTCTCCATAGCACCGACGGTCTTGTGCTTACCCTCGGCTATATTATCACTCCACCTTGTCAGGATTTTCATCTCGGCGGAATCTTTAGACGGGTAATCTTGTTCTCTTATTAGACAATTGATCAGGAACTTTAATATCATGAGCTGAATCTCGGCTTTCCTTTGAGACATAATCTCGCCAATACTTTCTGGATCATCCCCTGTACGGATGAAACGATATATTCTGTCTAGATCTTCTTTCATATTCGGTAAGGTGACTAGATACTCGGTCACTTTTCTTACGCGGAATGAATATAAAACCATATTATCCTCGCCTGGGACTGGATCATAGCAACATTCGGCAAGGGATTTTCTTATTTCTGCAACAGACTGATATCTAGGCGTACGCTGTGATGCTTGTGCATGTAATTCGGCTAACGTTAAACGCTTGTGTGGCGGCGGGGTTTGAGGAGGACCTCCTCCTGCGGCCCCTAGACTAGAATCGTCGACTGACATTCTTCGTGGCGGAGCGGGAAGTTGAAACGCTGGCTGGACCGGGGGTACCGTAGCAGGTACTCCGGTGTCTGGAAGAGCGGGAAGTGCCTGATTTACAGGGACTGGCGGAGCGCGAACAGGATTTGCATATTCTGGGACTGTGTCGTCCAAATAGGACGAAATAAAAATATCAGCTGCGGTCTGTTTGTGACGTAGCTTGGTCGGAACTAATGGCGGCGGGAAATTACTGGATGCCTCTGGGGTCGCTTTTGGCAAGCCCTCGGCAAGAAGAGGATACATACCCTTAATAAGGGCATGCCTCTGTCTGTCTGACTGTTCGGCTTTGACTTGTTCACCTATCTCGATTAATTCTCTTTCTTGGGCTCGTTCCTGGGATTCTCTACTTAACTCCGACTTTCTGACTTCCTTTTCGGTTCTTCTATGCGCTTCTTTACGCCATAACTCGATGGCATCTTTCTGTGACTGTCTGGCTTTCTTTTTCCATAATGCTTCTTCTACTCGCATGATACATTCGGCATCCCATGTACCCGATACGGGCCATCTATACTTTTCTTCTAACTGTTTGGTATACTCTACCCATAAATCTAGATACAATATGGCGCTTATGCCATGTTTCTGATACATAAAATGACCTGGACTGTCCCTAGGCGGGACAGGAACTGCTTCTTCTAATAAACCCTTTCTAGTTTTTAACTGTCGTAACTTGGAAAGGAGCGGCATTGTAAACTTGAATCGAAACACAATACAATACACAAAGAACAATAACAATTGGGAAAACAATTCAGGCATACCACGATATTGGAAATACATTGAACAACATCATAACATAACAGTTCGGACAGAA
This sequence comes from Lissotriton helveticus, assembly GCF_964261635.1. Lineage (NCBI taxonomy): Eukaryota > Metazoa > Chordata > Amphibia > Caudata > Salamandridae > Lissotriton > Lissotriton helveticus. The sequence continues at coordinate 1,462,569,753 of NC_136061.1, read as the reverse complement.
TACTACCTGAAAATACTGAGAGCAGAAACAGAACAGATTTTCTCGAGAACGGAACAGACTAGAGTTACTAGATGCACTGCTGTAACAGTACGGAACATACCGGTCCCATAAAAGGACGCATCAAGACCTGTATCCACCTAGGTGAACACTTCGTTTGTGAGTCTGGGCACCACCAACCCACGGACCAGGAGTCAATTTAGACTGACCCTGTCTAGATACTACCCCAGCAATGGTACTCACCGGGCAGCACGGAACGGAAGGCCTCGGACGGGACTGGACTGCTACGACGACGAACTTCGGACTTCGGACTTCAGTGACGGGTGGGCCTCCGGATACCTCGGACCTTGGACTCTCAGCTTGGGCTCTGGTCGGGACTCGCCGCGTTCCTCCACCGTCTCGTTTGGATGCTGGACCGCCTCCTCCGTCTCCTCCGTGGGCCTGAGGGATACTTGAGCAGAAATATCTGCCACTGCGCAGAAGAGTTCCGTCACGACTGCAGAGGGTCAGGGGGTCGGCGTGGCTTCACCGACGCGTGGGGAAAGGGCAGGTCCCTGTTCGGGCGCCATTATGTGGTAAATAAATAAATAATACCCTATTTTTGACTAGGCATATAGCATAACAGATAGCTCAATAAATAAGAGTCAAGATTCGAGGTAGTAGGAGCTTTTGCAGGTTTATTACAGCATAAGGACAGGATCAGGACAACCTGCATAGGAACAGAGGTGACAGGGCCCAGCAGGACAACTGGGGCCCAGCAGCTGCCGGGGCTTGATCTGGGATGAGCGCGCTAACTTTTAATAACAATACATTGACTTATATACATAGCGCAAACACATAGCATTACATTGCAGTAGGCGTAACAGTGGGTGGAGCAGAAGGCGTGACGCGTAGCAGTCGCGAGAGATAACAGTAAAAGTAGGTGTAACTGGGCGTGTACATAGACATGTGGTGCAAACGTAACAGAATATGTCATGAATGGGCGGAAACATAGGAGGGGGCTACCTAAGGAGCCGGGACCTCTAACCTAATGGTGCGCGAAAACAGGCAATGACGTATTACTAGGAGAAGCTGGGGGCTACGAACTCTGTGCTAGGAGCAGAGACTAAAGTCTGGAGGGTCGGAGCGACATGTACCTAAACCCTATCTGGTATCTGGTGTTTAGGGAACATGTGGATATAAACTAGAAGTCATGAGGGGAAAAGCTAACTTGACTCTAAGACTGGACCATGCATTATTCTATATGTAGTGCGTGATGAAGAATATTAAATGACCATTAATACAGTATTTCTCTAACGTGGAGCCGAATAGGCTAGACAATGACGGAAACTATTGATGCAGTTCAGTAGCTTAGGAATGCAGAGAAGGAGGACTGAACTGATAGCTGGAACTATAACATACTTTTGGCAGACTCAGAGGCAGAACCAAGCTGCACCGGGCACTGCGAGGCAGGGAGTAAGTGAAGGGTCGAGGATACAGGTGGGGGCTGTATCGCTCCTCAGCGAGGCTTTCAGGAGACAGGAGCTGAATCTAATGTCCGGGCCCTTTTGAGGCCTGGAAACGGGGACTTTATAATGGAATAACGTGCATACTGAGAAACGTGGCAACATAGCTTTACATAGGCCTGATATTCGTAGTATTCACGAGGACTGAAAACTAGCATACTAGAGGTGGACACAACTGGAATTGCGTCATTAATCGGACATGGGGAATAACATATGCATATTGGTCATGCACACCTAACATATGATGGATGAGTAGGGACACAGAACATGGCAAAATTTAATGTCAACACTGAGCAGAAGTGGGTCGAAGAAGGCATCAGCATCATCCAGTAAATTTGTCCAGCACACCATTTCAGCCATGTTCTCCTCAGATGCGCAATTTCAACGCAACCACTCAACTGTACGCCTGTAAAACACTAAGCTGGCTAAAATGCTAGCGGTGGACCTTCTCCCTTTTTCGTTTGTCGAAAATGTGGGTTTTCTTGAACTCGTGGCAACACTGGCCCCTAAATGGAAGGTTCCTAGCCGGTTCTATTTTGCCAGGGTTGCTGTTCCAGCACTACATAAAGAGGTGCTTGAGTTGGTTGGGGCAGCTTTGCAGAAGAGTGCAGTTCACACTATACACCTGACAACAGACATGTGGACCAGTTGCCAAGCCCTTGATTACATGTGCATCACTGCACACTGGGTCTCCTTTTCAGGGGTTGCACAACAGATAAATGCAGGTGGTGACTTGGTCGAGATTTTTAAGGGTGCTCGTAAACATGCAACATTAGCCATGTTTGGCATGGAGAAAAGTCATACTGCAGTCAACATTTTGGATGACTTTAACAAAAAGGTCTCACAATGGCTGCCCCCAAGAAATTGCAAGGTTGGTTATGTTTCTACTGATAATGGCAGCAATGTAGTTAAGGCCATGGAGAACGGTTACTATTTCAGAGTGCCGTGTTTGTCGCACTGTATGAACCTTGTCGTGCAAAAGTTCTTGAAAAAAGAACTTGCAGTCGACCAAATACTGACCATCTGCAGAAGAATATGCACACACTTCAACCATTCTTTTAAGGCCCGGAAGGAGCTGAGGCGCCAGCAAAATGTACGTAGAATGCCAGTGAAAGCACTTATCCAGGAGGTGGCAACACGTTGGAACTCAACCTTCTACATGCTTGAGCGTCTGCATGAGCTGTTTCCAGTAGTCAATGAGTATTTCTACAACCTGGGTGGTGATACGACAGAAATGATGCTAGCGGTGGAGCAATGGCAGCTAGTTAAAAGCCTGACAGACATGCTTCGTCCTTTTGAGGTCTTCACGCGTGACGTCAGCAGGGAGGACTGTTCTTTGAGCAAAGCTATCCCATTGTTGCTGAAGCTCGAGCACCAAGTCAAGGTGGTGTCTTCAGAATTAAAAGATGCTGGAAAGAATGAAGCATATGAGTTGGCACAGAGATTATTACATCGCCTAGTTAGCAATAAACGACTTGTAAATATCAAGAAACAACAGCACTACATTTGTGCTACTATTCTGGATCCACGTTCCAAATAGACATTGTTTGGCAAAGTAATAATTCCTTTTGAAACATCAAATGTTACAGAGTACAAAGGTTGGCTAGCTCAGTCAGCCATTCGTTTTGAAAGAGAGCGGAAGGAAACTGTAGGAGAACTTGAAGACAGTACTACTAGTGAATCAGCCGGCCATCAGGCGTCCCAAAAAAACACTTCTGCATCTGTGCCTGTGGCAGAAGTGAGTGACTTTTCCTCTGAGCCGTTAACCACACCAGCAACTGTATCATCTGCACCAGGCCCAGGCGATATGTCTGAAGCGGATTGGCTAAGTGAGCTAGGGTTTCCTTGTCCCAGAAAGGACACAGAAGTGCAAAGTACAGGAATTCGGGAGAACATTGTTTCTATGGTGCAGGCCTATCTGGATGACTCAACAGCGGTCAATATTACTGAGGACCCATTGGCGTATTGGCATGGGAAAAGAAACATATGGCGAGAGCTCACCAACCTGGCTATCAATTACTTGTCTTGCCCACTCGCAAGCGTGTCTTCAGAACGTGTTTTTAGTTCTGCTGGTGGCATTGTGACTTGCAAAAGGTCCCGCCTCTTGCCCGCAAATGTGGAGCGGCTCACCATGATAAAGATGAACCAGCACTTCATACCACCAGATTACAAAGTACGAGATTGCACGAAGGAAGAAGACGAGGACACCGACCTACCTGAGGAAAGTTCTCCTCAGTTACCAGAAGTACTACCGACTCAATTTGCAGAGTTTGAGGACGAGCTCTGCTTCCCTGACAGCAAGTTCTGAAAATGAGTCAATAATTAATTAACTTTAACATTAGTCCTTATTCACTTTTATTCCTGTGTGTCTGTCTTTCTTTTTTTAGCAAGTGCTTGATCACATTCACAACAAAACTGTAATCACCCCATCACAAGCAACAACAAGCCCATCAGCAGAACTGTCTTGATTTTGATGCCGCAGCATTCCTCAGGTTCACAACAGTTAGTTGACAAGAACTCAGTCCTGGTCGTCTATCCTCTTCCTCCAGACTCACCCTATCCATTTCCCGTAATGCTGATGCCTGGAATCTGCACAATGAAGAAACTTACGTTGACGAGTCCCCTAAAGAGGGACTGTCTGGAAGTAGTGAGTCCTCATTTAAATACATTTTGCTAAGTGTGACTTTTTTGCGTTTGGGTTTACGGGTCTTGGCTGGGCCATTGCTGGCAAGGTCTATTAAGGGATGAAATTGGTTAGGCATTTACTTTGGAAAACATTTGGCCTATTACACGTGAACGTTTAGGCGTTATTATTGCTCGCTTGCCTGTCTTAGGTGTGCTGTCTGTGGGGCTTCTAGGATTTTGGGGTCTGTGAGCACCGCTGCCATATTTATAATGTTGATTGCTTTTGTTTTGCAGAAAATCCACGCCGGGAAACTCCAGTTGGGGCCCTGCTGCAGAACGCTTTAGGACACTGTGAATTCCAGGTGGAGCCAGCCCTCAAACACAAATTACAGTTAAGATAAGCGTTTGGATGGGAGGTAGTATAATGGAGTATTCGGAGAGGCGAGAGAGTGACAGTGGTACTAGTAGTAAAGTCCTAGGGCTCTTGAATTAACAAACTCTGTGACAGGCATTTACTTTGGAAAACATTTGGCCTATTACACGTCAACCAACACGATGACAGTGTTCAGTTAAATGAACTTACTGCAAAACCACCACCCACCAAGCTCAATAGTAGTAAAAAAACAGGTATGCTCAGATAAAGTTTGAAAAAGTATATTTTTATATCCCTAACAAAATAATCTCCCGCAAGACCCTCCCTAACCCCAACAAATAAATAGTCATTCAAAAGTCCCCAAAAAACCCAACTCCCAATTCCCACCCCCCAAAAGTCTCTAAAAAAGGGGCAAGGTACACTCTAGGGATGCACAGTGTTGAGTTTGGCCTCCAGGGCATCATGCCTTAGGGCCAGGGCATCGTACTTCTCCTGGAGGGTGGCGTGATCTAAGCGGAGGCCCTCCACCACATTCTGATAGTCTTTCCATTTCTGGACCTCCGCCTCTAGGTCGGACACTCTGCGGAGTGCTCGGCGCAAGCGAGCCTTTACACTGCTGTGAGGTGCAGCCTTTGCTGCTTGGCGGTGGCGTCTGCCAGCACGGCTCCGTTTGGCTGGAGCACTGCGCTTACCGGCAGAACGTGGGGTCACGGAGGAGGATGCAGATGTTACATTTGATGCACTGGACTGCGTGTCGTCCCCCTCCAGTTCCACCAGCCGCCGATATTGGGAAACAGTTGCTTCCAGCCTCCGTTGCCGGGCCAGTACAGCCAGCAAACTCCTCGTCGGTTTTGAGGTTTTAGTATTACCAACTATATGAAGAAAGAAAGACATAATATGTAACCAATGCTCTTTAAGAATATGATTGACACAAAATAATTCAGCAGGAAGTTGTGTCACAGTACAACTAGCAACTAGCCAGCGCAGTACAAAACTATTCAGGGCAGTATCATGGGCGTCCGCAGGGAGGGGCAAGGGGGGGCGCTTGAATCACCATTTCCCTTCCCACAACTCACTTGTATCCTTGGTTTGATGCTCTTTCATATGAAAGAGATCTGGCAGAAGCCCAGGCGATATGTCTGTTTCCCTCTCTCTCTCTCTTTCTGTCTCCCTTTTTATGTCTCCCTGTGTCTCCCTCTACCTCGCTGTCTCTCTCTCTCTGTCTCCCTCCCTCACCCTACCTCTGGCTCCCTCCCTCTCTCTCTCTCCTTCTGTCTTCCTCTCTCTCTGTCTCGGCCTCTATCTGTCTGTCGGTCCCAGCCTGCTGTAATTACCATATTGTAATTTGTCACTGGGCCACCACTGGATACACATCATATCCTATCTAAGAGTCAGATAGTACCATGATCCAGCTTACCTGTACTCGCCACCGCCACTGTCTCCTTCCTCACAGTCTGTACTTCTTGGTCCGACTCCTCTTGCGCCGCATTCTCCCCAGAGCTGTCCTCGGACTCAGAGTCAATGATCACCACCACATCCGAGCTGGCCCCGCCACCAGATGTTCCACCTACAAAGTAGATTTAAGAATGTTAGATTACACCACTCACTAGTATTTGGTCTATGAATGAAGAAATGTGAAAACAACAGAAAAATGTATTGACTGTCTACTCTAGTCTAAAGTAAAAATGTCCCTCCTTCCAGGGAAGGTTGTTGTCTTTGGATTGCAACAACTAAGAGGTCTTTTTAGTGCTACAGAGTAATACGGCGCACACCTGGGTAACCGCTGATTGGTGTATATTAGCAAAGTGAACAGTGTAGGCAATGGGACGAGTGGTAACACCTCCCAACCACTCAATTAGATCAGAAATCTGGTCTGTATCGATTAGAACTGCAATGCCCCTGCACTAAACACAAATTGTATGGTATGATAATAAAACGTAGTTATATACAATGGTTAATATGATTGCAGCAATCCAAACACATAGTGAGTATTCAAAGTTCAGTGATCAAGAGCACAAAAAGAAGCTGTGATAAGATCAATGGTCCGTTCATATGTTCATTTTCTGTTTAATGTTCCCAAAACATAAGCCAACACGTGTTTCATCGCAGGGAACAACTGCGAATCTTCAGGGCTGAACAAAAAATACAAATAGGGTTGTGTAAGAACATATTCTGTTTGTGCCAAACTTAACGCAAATGACTGTATGGTGTGCACCAAAGTGACAGGAAGCATGCCTATAGGGTGACTTGGAGTGTTTGTGTTGGGAAAGAAACATACATCAGGTGACATATGTGATTAAGAAACGACATATGTCAGGTCTACAAAAAGAGATATGTTTTCATGAAAAAATTATAAAATAATACACTGGCCGGTTTGAAAGGTGAGTGAGGTGAAATAAGTGTGTCCGGTAGGAAGGACGGTATCCCATGTGACTCCTAGCTATAACATATCGCAATCGGGTAAAAAGAAATGTCTGAATTATACATTTGTAAGTTTGGGCTAATATTAGTAGTGCTCTAAGTATTCTGATGAGTCTAGTACATTCTAGATATAAATTCGGCGCAGGTCACGCTATCCGTTTGTAGGGTTATGGTACGATGTATGGGGCCTTATTTAAGAATATACACTAAAACATAGAAATCTCATATTGGTCGATACGTAAAGTCACTGGCCTACCTGGAAAAGATGGCTCATATGATAAGTGTTCTAAGTCGGAAACACCAAAGTATAAGGGCGCGAAAGAGCCGGTTAGTGTGTAGACTCTGGTTCTTGTCTACAGAGAGGAGTGTAGATGGTACGTAGTCAAAAAAATATTGCACCAGAAAGCAAAAAGCAAAAAACACAAAAGAAAGCAAGAAGGAAACTAATGACTCGTGAAAGATATATATAATTGACAAAGGCTGGGTGTAGGTATGCTCCTACGTAAGCATAGTGATAATCATACTATGGTGATGAGGTAGTGACGGTGCAGAGTAAACGCAATTCGGCAAAAGTCTTTTGCACAAAAGGGGGATAGGATAAATTCTACTCGTATTGGGGGCAGCATGTCACCTTCTGTGATCAATGCGTTCGCAAATGAGGGTGTAGCGGTGTTTACACATCAACTCACCGGAAAAAGAGGTTGCGATTCTTAGTTATTTTAAAGAGCTGTGGCCCGGTCTGGGTGAGCTAAGGATTTCCAATTTTTCACTCTCAATGGACGGCCGATTTATAAAGTTTTAGCATAGATCTGCATGAGTAAAGAAATATATTAATTATTGTAGCTAGGGGATGCAGAACCCCCAGTATTCTAGACATGAAGACTACACACCCTCGGTTATACAAAACTACTAGATTGTAGCGAAATACATACCTCGATTTTTCACAAGTTGAGTGAAAACCGGGAGGAGATAAGTCTTCGTGATAGGGCGGGTGTGCCTCTATTCACGGAGTGTTTCGTCTTTGGGTGAGAAAAATAGAAACGGCAGAAGGTTAGCAACCAGCAATTGGGGAGCCACACAACGTGTATGTAGGACAATTCTAAGGACGATAGGAGGTCCCTAGCTCCAAACTGAGTCGGCCGCTTACCTTAGTAACGCAATTCCCCCTCCTTTAGTTTCCCGGCGCCGTGTTTCTGGTACGGACACGTGACCGGATGACGAATTCCCTTAAATACCGGTGGATAAGCCGGAAAAGAACTAGAGCGTTGCCCAAGTTTCATGTGCGAAGAGTAGGCAAAAAAAAGGGAAGAAATACTGGGTGGACATACGCTCATAGAGAGTGGCTTCTCTGTAGAGTGTGCTCTCTTTTCATTTCACAAAAATATTTAATGTTGCACCAGGCAGTCTATATGCGTACACGCCTAATTTGTAGTGTATTTCATGTCCATTCAATTATCGCGATGTCAGAATATACGCAAGGAAATAGTTTTAGCATTGTAAAATACAGTAAGAAGGTGGTTGTCTAAAACACACACCCAGCCAGATAAAATTGCGTCTAAGACACGCAAGTGACATTGTCTTGTTTGTAAAGGTATCAATGAAAGCGGATAGAGAACTGTACTTAACTTAGTCTTAGCGTAGACAGTGTGGACACATGGTATTTCGAAGAATACCGGATATGGTATACTGCAAGAGTTTATATTCCCGCTTTATATATGTACAGTGCTACTTGTCCCAGACTAAGTTTATGTAGAAAATCTCATAGTGGGCATAAATGAAAACCGACGACAACAACACTTAAGTGCTATAGAGAAAGATACATAATTCTCGTTCGTGCATGTTAGTAGTCATGTTATGTTACTATAGGATAACGACAGGAAGGAAAAAATTGAGATAAACAATTTCGAGTTAAGTGCATTATTAATCGCCCAAAAAGAACTGTAACTCTGGGTCATAATTTAAACCGCACTCGATGCTACGCAGACGCATGATCCACGTTGCCTCTTTGCGTCTCAGCAGTAATTCTCGGTTGCCACCCCTCACATGGATTGGCACGGTCTCAATTCCGAAAAATGAGACTCGAAAGTCCTCTGTGTTTGGCTGGCATTTCGCGACGTGCAAAGCCACCGGGTATTTAGGATCCTGTTTCAAGATGGCTCTCATGTGCTCTGCAATTCTTTCTTTCAAGGATCTAATTGTACTACCCACGTATTTCTTGCCACACTGGCATTCGATTATGTAGATTACGTATTTGGTGGTACAGTTGATATTAGCTCTAATTTCATAGGTTTCTTCGGAGGGGCCCTTGAAATGTTTTGTTTTGTGTTTAGCCCATTTGCACATCGTGCAGAAACCACACTTGAAGAAACCGTTGCTGCGTTGTGTCAACCAGTTAGGGTTCATGTCAGAGCGAGGTACTGTGGGGCTGAGCCTGTTTCTCAGGGTTCTCCCTTTGCGAAATGTAATCTGAGGCGTTGTAGGGATCATTTCCTTTAGTGTTGCGTCCTCTTTAAGTAGACTCCAATGTTTGGTCATGCTTGTCCTGATTAAGTTGTGTAGATCATTATATTCCATGATCATTCTCACTGTTTTGTCTCGTGGTTTCAGATTGTCTTTCGTTTTCAGGGTTTCATGTCTCTCAATTTTGTTTAGTTTGATTTTCGCTTGGGACAGAATGGCTTGTGGGTAACCTCGTTTCTCAAATCTCATGTTCATGTTCCTTATCGTGTTGTCAAATTCATTATCGTCGCTACAGTTTCGCCTTGCACGAAGAAATTCGCCGAATGGTATCGACTTAATCTGATGGAACGGATGAAAACTGTCTGCTCTCAGAATTGCATTACAGGATGTCGGTTTCCTGTATAGTTTGCTTTGTAAGGTGTTGTTCAGTATATAGAATTCCAGATCCAAGAATTCTATATGGGTTTTGCTATGCTTCATAGTGAAGCTCAGTTCCCATGTATTCTTGTTGAGGTATTCGAAAAAACTTTGTAATAGATCATCTGTCCCTGTCCATAGTAAAATACAATCGTCTATATAGCGACCCCAAAATAGGATGGAATCAGTGTATTGGCTGCTGTCAGTACCCCACAAGTGGTCCGCTTCGAATGCACCCATGAAAAGGTTGGCAAAAGAGGGTGAAAATTTCGAACCCATGGCCACTCCTCGTTTCTGTTGGTACCATTGTCTATTGAAGATGAAAAAATTGTTGTTTAAAATTATGTTCATCATAGAAATTAACATTTCTGTGTGTGCCCAAAGGGAGGCCGGACGTTTGGATAGTACTTTAGTAATTGCCTCAATGCCTAGTTTTGGATTGATGCTGGAGTAGAGGGCAACAACATCCATAGTGACTAGCGTGGTCCCTGGTTGCCATTCTAAATCACCTAGCAAGCTGAGAATGTGTTTTGAATCCTGGATATATGATGGTAAGTTTCTGACCAGTGGGCCCAGAAACAAGTCCACATATTCCGCTATCCTTTCCGTCGGGCCTCCGATGCCTGACACTATAGGTCTTCCTGGAGGAAAAGGAAGATCCTTGTGGATCTTAGGAAGGGTATACAGCCACGGGTAGGTTGGTTTAGATACTTTCAGATACATATGTTCATTGTCATTTAGAAGACCATCTTCTTTCCATTTGAGTAAATGGTCATTTATAGTCTTTGTGAGTACACCCATGGGGTTGGATGCAAGGGGTTCATAGCAAGAGGGGTCTGCTAATTGATTCGATATCTCATTGTTGTAGTCGTCGGCGTTCATTACTACAATGTTTCCTCCTTTGTCTGCCTCACGGATAGTGATGGAGGGATTCTGAATAAGTGTGGACAATGTAATGCGCTCTCCTTTGGTTAGATTATCTCTAAATATGAATGTTTCATGTAGTTTTTTAATATTGATTTTGTTAAGGTCTTCTAATACGTGTTTGTGAAAATTGTCAATACTGTTCCCACCTGGTAACGTTGGTGTCCATGTGGACTTGGATTTGAGCCCACTGGCAACCCCAAAGTCCATGTCTATGTTTAATTCATCTAAAAGTTGACCCATTTCCATGGGGCTGTCTTCTCGTTCAGTAATAGACAACAATAGATGTACTGCTTGTATATCATTTATTGTGTGAGAAACATTTTCATCCAATACAACAGGAATGTTTTTGACATTTCTTTTGTCAGAAGGTTTGCCTGCAAAGTACTTTTTAATCTTTAAGTTGCGGACAAATTTAAAAAGGTCTATTTTGGTTTGACAGATGTCACCAGTAGAGTATGGGTTAAAACTTAAGCCCTTGGCCAGTAAGTTTGTCATGTCAGAGGTAAGGGGAAAAGAGGATAGGTTGATAACCTGAACTTCTTTGTTGGAGTTGTCTAGTTCTTGGGTCTGCCAGATCTTAGTTTTTTGCGATACTCGTCGTTGTCCCCCTCTGCTCCCTCTGTGGGTTTTGGAGGACCTCTTCTTAGTTGTGCCCGATTCCCCTTGCGAATTCGCTCCATTTCTAATAAAAAAGGATTGCTGTTAGCATCTAGGTTATCCTCTGTTTCAGTTTCTGGTTCGCTTAATCCTACAGTGTTTAGAGATGTATTACTCGAGGAAACAGAGCCAGGGGCAGAGTTGTTTCCTTCTGGTTTTCTAGATTTGGTGGTGGGAATCATGGCATCATATTTACGATCAAAGGTGAATACTCTACCGTTGCGGTAGTCCCCATCATCTCTTTTAATCTGTCTGACTTTTCTAGTTTTAATCTCTTCCTGATGTTTGAGTAGGATCTCATCCAAAATTGTATAGTTTTTTACAGTGGGTTCTGGTAAATTCAAGTCTTTTATTTCCTGTTCAAGGGTCGAGATTTCTCCCTGTAGTTTTAGGGTCTTCCGGTCTGCGCTTTCTATTAGGATGTCCATAAGGACAAAAGAGTTGTTGTTGACCGAGTCTTCCCATTTCTTCATTAGATCTACATCTAGGTTGTCATAGGTAGGAAAGATCTGAGAGCGCAAGACTCTGGGTATTTGTTTGAGGCGCATGTATTGTTTGAGAGTGGTGGCATCCCACCAACGTGAGTTCTCTTGCAATTTAAGTTTTTCAAGTTTTTTAAATTTTTCCTTGAGGCCCTCCACACGAGGGGGACCAGAATTCGCTGTTGCTGTATGGGTTGGCATGCCTTTGGCTAGATTTTCGAACAGGTCCGCAGCCACTTTATCTCTGTTCATGTTTAGGAAAATGCGTTTGGAAAGATTAGCCTTTCACAATATAGGTCTGCTACAAATGTATTTGCGGGGGGCAGCCTACTCTGGAAGTCTGTGGATTGCAACAACTAAGAGGTCTTTTTAGTGCTACAGAGTAATACGGCGCACACCTGGGTAACCGCTGATTGGTGTATATTAGCAAAGTGAACAGTGTAGGCAATGGGGCGAGTGGTAACACCTCCCAACCACTCAATTAGATCAGAAATCTGGTCTGTATCGATTAGAACTGCAATGCCCCTGCACTAAACACAAATTGTATGGTATGATAATAAAACGTAGTTATATACAATGGTTAATATAATTGCAGCAATCCAAACACATAGTGAGTATTCAAAGTTCAGTGATCAAGAGCACAAAAAGAAGCTGTGATAAGATCAATGGTCCGTTCATATGTTCATTTTCTGTTTAATGTTCCCAAAACATAAGCCAACACGTGTTTCATCGCAGGGAACAACTGAGCACATGAGAGCCATCTTGAAACAGGATCCTAAATACCCGGTGGCTTTGCACGTCGCGAAATGCCAGCCAAACACAGAGGACTTTCGAGTCTCATTTTTCGGAATTGAGACCGTGCCAATCCATGTGAGGGGTGGCAACCGAGAATTACTGCTGAGACGCAAAGAGGCAACGTGGATCATGCGTCTGCGTAGCATCGAGTGCGGTTTAAATTATGACCCAGAGTTACAGTTCTTTTTGGGCGATTAATAATGCACTTAACTCGAAATTGTTTATCTCAATTTTTTCCTTCCTGTCGTTATCCTATAGTAACATAACATGACTACTAACATGCACGAACGAGAATTATGTATCTTTCTCTATAGCACTTAAGTGTTGTTGTCGTCGGTTTTCATTTATGCCCACTATGAGATTTTCTACATAAACTTAGTCTGGGACAAGTAGCACTGTACATATATAAAGCGGGAATATAAACTCTTGCAGTATACCATATCCGGTATTCTTCGAAATACCATGTGTCCACACTGTCTACGCTAAGACTAAGTTAAGTACAGTTCTCTATCCGCTTTCATTGATACCTTTACAAACAAGACAATGTCACTTGCGTGTCTTAGACGCAATTTTATCTGGCTGGGTGTGTGTTTTAGACAACCACCTTCTTACTGTATTTTACAATGCTAAAACTATTTCCTTGCGTATATTCTGACATCGCGATAATTGAATGGACATGAAATACACTACAAATTAGGCGTGTACGCATATAGACTGCCTGGTGCAACATTAAATATTTTTGTGAAATGAAAAGAGAGCACACTCTACAGAGAAGCCACTCTCTATGAGCGTATGTCCACCCAGTATTTCTTCCCTTTTTTTTGCCTACTCTTCGCACATGAAACTTGGGCAACGCTCTAGTTCTTTTCCGGCTTATCCACCGGTATTTAAGGGAATTCGTCATCCGGTCACGTGTCCGTACCAGAAACACGGCGCCGGGAAACTAAAGGATGGGGAATTGCGTTACTAAGGTAAGCGGCCGACTCAGTTTGGAGCTAGGGACCTCCTATCGTCCTTAGAATTGTCCTACATACACGTTGTGTGGCTCCCCAATTGCTGGTTGCTAACCTTCTGCCGTTTCTATTTTTCTCACCCAAAGACGAAACACTCCGTGAATAGAGGCACACCCGCCCTATCACGAAGACTTATCTCCTCCCGGTTTTCACTCAACTTGTGAAAAATCGAGGTATGTATTTCGCTACAATCTAGTAGTTTTGTATAACCGAGGGTGTGTAGTCTTCATGTCTAGAATACTGGGGGTTCTGCATCCCCTAGCTACAATAATTAATATATTTCTTTACTCATGCAGATCTATGCTAAAACTTTATAAATCGGCCGTCCATTGAGAGTGAAAAATTGGAAATCCTTAGCTCACCCAGACCGGGCCACAGCTCTTTAAAATAACTAAGAATCGCAACCTCTTTTTCCGGTGAGTTGATGTGTAAACACCGCTACACCCTCATTTGCGAACGCATTGATCACAGAAGGTGTCATGCTGCCCCCAATACGAGTAGAATTTATCCTATCCCCCTTTTGTGCAAAAGACTTTTGCCGAATTGCGTTTACTCTGCACCGTCACTACCTCATCACCATAGTATGATTATCACTATGCTTACGTAGGAGCATACCTACACCCAGCCTTTGTCAATTATATATATCTTTCACGAGTCATTAGTTTCCTTCTTGCTTTCTTTTGTGTTTTTTGCTTTTTGCTTTCTGGTGCAATATTTTTTTGACTACGTACCATCTACACTCCTCTCTGTAGACAAGAACCAGAGTCTACACACTAACCGGCTCTTTCGCGCCCTTATACTTTGGTGTTTCCGACTTAGAACACTTATCATATGAGCCATCTTTTCCAGGTAGGCCAGTGACTTTACGTATCGACCAATATGAGATTTCTATGTTTTAGTGTATATTCTTAAATAAGGCCCCATACATCGTACCATAACCCTACAAACGGATAGCGTGACCTGCGCCGAATTTATATCTAGAATGTACCAGACTCATCAGAATACTTAGAGCACTACTAATATTAGCCCAAACTTACAAATGTATAATTCAGACATTTCTTTTTACCCGATTGCGATATGTTATAGCTAGGAGTCACATGGGATACCGTCCTTCCTACCGGACACACTTATTTCACCTCACTCACCTTTCAAACCGGCCAGTGTATTATTTTATAATTTTTTCATGAAAACATATCTCTTTTTGTAGACCTGACATATGTCGTTTCTTAATCACATATGTCACCTGATGTATGTTTCTTTCCCAACACAAACACTCCAAGTCACCCTATAGGCATGCTTCCTGTCACTTTGGTGCACACCATACAGTCATTTGCGTTAAGTTTGGCACAAACAGAATATGTTCTTACACAACCCTATTTGTATTTTTTGTTCAGCCCTGAAGATTCGCAGTTGTTCCCTGCAATGAAACACGTGTTGGCTTATGTTTTGGGAACATTAAACAGAAAATGAACATATGAATGGACCATTGATCTTATCACAGCTTCTTTTTGTGCTCTTGATCACTGAACTTTGAATACTCACTATGTGTTTGGATTGCTGCAATTATATTAACCATTGTATATAACTACGTTTTATTATCATACCATACAATTTGTGTTTAGTGCAGGGGCATTGCAGTTCTAATCGATACAGACCAGATTTCTGATCTAATTGAGTGGTTGGGAGGTGTTACCACTCGCCCCATTGCCTACACTGTTCACTTTGCTAATATACACCAATCAGCGGTTACCCAGGTGAGCGCCGTATTACTCTGTAGCACTAAAAAGACCTCTTAGTTGTTGCAATCCACAGACTTCCAGAGTAGGCTGCCCCCCGCAAATACATTTGTAGCAGACCTATATTGTGAAAGGCTAATCTTTCCAAACGCATTTTCCTAAACATGAACAGAGATAAAGTGGCTGCGGACCTGTTCGAAAATCTAGCCAAAGGCATGCCAACCCATACAGCAACAGCGAATTCTGGTCCCCCTCGTGTGGAGGGCCTCAAGGAAAAATTTAAAAAACTTGAAAAACTTAAATTGCAAGAGAACTCACGTTGGTGGGATGCCACCACTCTCAAACAATACATGCGCCTCAAACAAATACCCAGAGGCTTGCGCTCTCAGATCTTTCCTACCTATGACAACCTAGATGTAGATCTAATGAAGAAATGGGAAGACTCGGTCAACAACAACTCTTTTGTCCTTATGGACATCCTAATAGAAAGCGCAGACCGGAAGACCCTAAAACTACAGGGAGAAATCTCGACCCTTGAACAGGAAATAAAAGACTTGAATTTACCATAACCCACTTTAAAAAACTATACAATTTTGGATGAGATCCTACTCAAACATCAGGAAGAGATTAAAACTAGAAAAGCCAGACAGATTAAAAGAGATGATGGGGACTACCGCAACGGTAGAGTATTCACCTTTGATCGTAAATATGATGCCATGATTCCCACCACCAAATCTAGAAAACCAGAAGGAAACAACTCTGCCCCTGGCTCTGTTTCCTCGAGTAATACATCTCTAAACACTGTAGGATTAAGCGAACCAGAAACTGAAACAGAGGATAACCTAGATGCTAACAGCAATCCTTTTTTATTAGAAATGGAGCGAATTCGCAAGGGGAATCGGGCACAACTAAGAAGAGGTCCTCCAAAACCCACAGAGGGAGCAGAGGGGGACAACGACGAGTATCGCAAAAAACTAAGATCTGGCAGACCCAAGAACTAGACAACTCCAACAAAGAAGTTCAGGTTATCAACCTATCCTCTTTTCCCCTTACCTCTGACATGACAAACTTACTGGCCAAGGGCTTAAGTTTTAACCCATACTCTACTGGTGACATCTGTCAAACCAAAATAGACCTTTTTAAATTTGTCCGCAACTTAAAGATTAAAAAGTACTTTGCAGGCAAACCTTCTGACAAAAGAAATGTCAAAAACATTCCTGTTGTATTGGATGAAAATGTTTCTCACACAATAAATGATATACAAGCAGTACATCTATTGTTGTCTATTACTGAACGAGAAGACAGCCCCATGGAAATGGGTCAACTTTTAGATGAATTAAACATAGACATGGACTTTGGGGTTGCCAGTGGGCTCAAATCCAAGTCCACATGGACACCAACGTTACCAGGTGGGAACAGTATTGACAATTTTCACAAACACGTATTAGAAGACCTTAACAAAATCAATATTAAAAAACTACATGAAACATTCATATTTAGAGATAATCTAACCAAAGGAGAGCGCATTGCATTGTCCACACTTATTCAGAATCCCTCCATCACTATCCGTGAGGCAGACAAAGGAGGAAACATTGTAGTAATGAACGCCGACGACTACAACAATGAGATATCGAATCAATTAGCAGACCCCTCTTGCTATGAACCCCTTGCATCCAACCCCATGGGTGTACTCACAAAGACTATAAATGACCATTTACTCAAATGGAAAGAAGATGGTCTTCTAAATGACAATGAACATATGTATCTGAAAGTATCTAAACCAACCTACCCGTGGCTGTATACCCTTCCTAAGATCCACAAGGATCTTCCTTTTCCTCCAGGAAGACCTATAGTGTCAGGCATCGGAGGCCCGACGGAAAGGATAGCGGAATATGTGGACTTGTTTCTGGGCCCACTGGTCAGAAACTTACCATCATATATCCAGGATTCAAAACACATTCTCAGCTTGCTAGGTGATTTAGAATGGCAACCAGGGACCACGCTAGTCACTATGGATGTTGTTGCCCTCTACACCAGCATCAATCCAAAACTAGGCATTGAGGCAATTACTAAAGTACTATCCAAACGTCCGGCCTCCCTTTGGGCACACACAGAAATGTTAATTTCTATGATGAACATAATTTTAAACAACAATTTTTTCATCTTCAATAGACAATGGTACCAACAGAAACGAGGAGTGGCCATGGGTTCGAAATTTTCACCCTCTTTTGCCAACCTTTTCATGGGTGCATTCGAAGCGGACCACTTGTGGGGTACTGACAGCAGCCAATACACTGATTCCATCCTATTTTGGGGTCGCTATATAGACGATTGTATTTTACTATGGACTGGGACAGATGATCTATTACAACGTTTTTTCGAATACCTCAACAAGAATACATGGGAACTGAGCTTCACTATGAAGCATAGCAAAACCCATATAGAATTCTTGGATCTGGAATTCTATATACTGAACAACACCTTACAAAGCAAACTATACAGGAAACCGACATCCTGTAATGCAATTCTGAGAGCAGACAGTTTTCATCCGTTCCATCAGATTAAGTCGATACCATTCGGCGAATTTCTTCGTGCAAGGCGAAACTGTAGCGACGATAATGAATTTGACAACACGATAAGGAACATGAACATGAGATTTGAGAAACGAGGTTACCCACAAGCCATTCTGTCCCAAGCGAAAATCAAACTAAACAAAATTGAGAGACATGAAACCCTGAAAACGAAAGACAATCTGAAACCACGAGACAAAACAGTGAGAATGATCACGGAATATAATGCTCTACACAACTTAATCAGGACAAGCATGACCAAACATTGGAGTCTACTTAAAGAGGACGCAACACTAAAGGAAATGATCCCTACAACGCCTCAGATTACATTTCGCAAAGGGAGAACCCTGAGAAACAGGCTCAGCCCCACAGTACCTCGCTCTGACATGAACCCTAACTGGTTGACACAACGCAGCAACGGTTTCTTCAAGTGTGGTTTCTGCACGATGTGCAAATGGGCTAAACACAAAACGAAACATTTCAAGGGCCCCTCCGAAGAAACCTATGAAATTAGAGCTAATATCAACTGTACCACCAAATACGTAATCTACATAATCGAATGCCAGTGTGGCAAGAAATACGTGGGTAGTACAATTAGATCCTTGAAAGAAAGAATTGCAGAGCACATGAGAGCCATCTTGAAACAGGATCCTAAATACCCGGTGGCTTTGCACGTCGCGAAATGCCAGCCAAACACAGAGGACTTTCGAGTCTCATTTTTCGGAATTGAGACCGTGCCAATCCATGTGAGGGGTGGCAACCGAGAATTACTGCTGAGACGCAAAGAGGCAACGTGGATCATGCGTCTGCGTAGCATCGAGTGCGGTTTAAATTATGACCCAGAGTTACAGTTCTTTTTGGGCGATTAATAATGCACTTAACTCGAAATTGTTTATCTCAATTTTTTCCTTCCTGTCGTTATCCTATAGTAACATAACATGACTACTAACATGCACGAACGAGAATTATGTTTCTTTCTCTATAGCACTTAAGTGTTGTTGTCGTCGGTTTTCATTTATGCCCACTATGAGATTTTCTACATAAACTTAGTCTGGGACAAGTAGCACTGTACATATATAAAGCGGGAATATAAACTCTTGCAGTATACCATATCCGGTATTCTTCGAAATACCATGTGTCCACACTGTCTACGCTAAGACTAAGTTAAGTACAGTTCTCTATCCGCTTTCATTGATACCTTTACAAACAATACAATGTCACTTGCGTGTCTTAGACGCAATTTTATCTGGCTGGGTGTGTGTTTTAGACAACCACCTTCTTACTGTATTTTACAATGCTAAAACTATTTCCTTGCGTATATTCTGACATCGCGATAATTGAATGGACATGAAATACACTACAAATTAGGCGTGTACGCATATAGACTGCCTGGTGCAACATTAAATATTTTTGTGAAATGAAAAGAGAGCACACTCTACAGAGAAGCCACTCTCTATGAGCGTATGTCCACCCAGTATTTCTTCCCTTTTTTTTGCCTACTCTTCGCACATGAAACTTGGGCAACGCTCTAGTTCTTTTCCGGCTTATCCACCGGTATTTAAGGGAATTCGTCATCCGGTCACGTGTCCGTACCAGAAACACGGCGCCGGGAAACTAAAGGAGGGGGAATTGCGTTACTAAGGTAAGCGGCCGACTCAGTTTGGAGCTAGGGACCTCCTATCGTCCTTAGAATTGTCCTACATACACGTTGTGTGGCTCCCCAATTGCTGGTTGCTAACCTTCTGCCGTTTCTATTTTTCTCACCCAAAGACGAAACACTCCGTGAATAGAGCACACCCGCCCTATCACGAAGACTTATCTCCTCCCCGTTTTTCACTCAACTTGTGAAAAATCGAGGTATGTATTTCGCTACAATCTAGTAGTTTTGTATAACCGAGGGTGTGTAGTCTTCATGTCTAGAATACTGGGGGTTCTGCATCCCCTAGCTACAATAATTAATATATTTCTTTACTCATGCAGATCTATGCTAAAACTTTATAAATCGGCCGTCCATTGAGAGTGAAAAATTGGAAATCCTTAGCTCACCCAGACCGGGCCACAGCTCTTTAAAATAACTAAGAATCGCAACCTCTTTTTCCGGTGAGTTGATGTGTAAACACCGCTACACCCTCATTTGCGAACGCATTGATCACAGAAGGTGACATGCTGCCCCCAATACGAGTAGAATTTATCCTATCCCCCTTTTGTGCAAAAGACTTTTGCCGAATTGCGTTTACTCTGCACCGTCACTACCTCATCACCATAGTATGATTATCACTATGCTTACGTAGGAGCATACCTACACCCAGCCTTTGTCAATTATATATATCTTTCACGAGTCATTAGTTTCCTTCTTGCTTTCTTTTGTGTTTTTTGCTTTTTGCTTTCTGGTGCAATATTTTTTTGACTACGTACCATCTACACTCCTCTCTGTAGACAAGAACCAGAGTCTACACACTAACCGGCTCTTTCGCGCCCTTATACTTTGGTGTTTCCGACTTAGAACACTTATCATATGAGCCATCTTTTCCAGGTAGGCCAGTGACTTTACGTATCGACCAATATGAGATTTCTATGTTTTAGTGTATATTCTTAAATAAGGCCCCATACATCGTACCATAACCCTACAAACGGATAGCGTGACCTGCGCCGAATTTATATCTAGAATGTACCAGACTCATCAGAATACTTAGAGCACTACTAATATTAGCCCAAACTTACAAATGTATAATTCAGACATTTCTTTTTACCCGATTGCGATATGTTATAGCTAGGAGTCACATGGGATACCGTCCTTCCTACCGGACACACTTATTTCACCTCACTCACCTTTCAAACCGGCCAGTGTATTATTTTATAATTTTTTCATGAAAACATATCTCTTTTTGTAGACCTGACATATGTCGTTTCTTAATCACATATGTCACCTGATGTATGTTTCTTTCCCAACACAAACACTCCAAGTCACCCTATAGGCATGCTTCCTGTCACTTTGGTGCACACCATACAGTCATTTGCGTTAAGTTTGGCACAAACAGAATATGTTCTTACACAACCCTATTTGTATTTTTTGTTCAGCCCTGAAGATTCGCAGTTGTTCCCTGCGATGAAACACGTGTTGGCTTATGTTTTGGGAACATTAAACAGAAAATGAACATATGAACGGACCATTGATCTTATCACAGCTTCTTTTTGTGCTCTTGATCACTGAACTTTGAATACTCACTATGTGTTTGGATTGCTGCAATTATATTAACCATTGTATATAACTACGTTTTATTATCATACCATACAATTTGTGTTTAGTGCAGGGGCATTGCAGTTCTAAAGGTTGTTGTCTTGCTGCATTTTTTTGTCATAATTGATGAATGCTTGATTAATTTTAACACACATCATTTTTCTCTGAACAGACAGAAACTGGACTTCTAAGGACAAGAGCAACATCAACTTCAAACCAGGTGAAAGCTCTGCTCGACCACAAGAAATGTGTTCCATTACTCATCAACTCAGCACCAAGCACTTTTCCATTTCCAACTAACTTTATTTTAATATATGTGTTTACTTAAACTTTTAATAAAGCTTTTAAACTTGAATAGACTCTGTGGTTTTTGGTCCTCCAGACTAGAGTGACTGAGCGAAAGGTTTTGCAATTTTTGCATGGAGGAGTCCGTGCCGCTGACACTACCAGGTTTATACAGTGTGCCAAACACGCCACTCTGAAATATTATTACTCTGGTCTTTGGTGTCCATAGTTCGGTTTGTGGAGAATTGTCCCTGCAACAGTAGTATTATTGATTTTGCTCCTATCTAAACACTATTTCGAAAAAATTAAATTAGGAACGCTTGGACAACAATAGGTCCTCTATATTTAAATGAAAACTTACTGGGGCCAGCAAAGGAGCACTCGCCGCCCTGGCCTGCATCCTCCTCCTTTGGAGCCACTGCATCCGCTTTTTCTGTCCGCTTGCCCCTGGGCGGACCTGACGTACAACATGAAAGAATGAACAGAAAACATTGATGATTGCTGCTTGCCGATGTCCTTGTCAACCAAATCAAACATTTAGAAAGAACAAGAACCAACTATTTCAGCCAAAATGAGGGCTACAAAGGAAGGACTGCACCTGAGCCTCTACTCTAGGGGCAGATTTACAAGCCCCTTGCAGCTCTTTTGCTCCATTCTTGCGTCAATTTTGTGACGCAGCGCCACAACAAGAGAGGCGCCATGGTGTGGTGTATATTAACAACGTGACGCATATGGGAGATGCATCCCATTCTAAAGCCCTGCGCCATAAGGGAGCGTTCCAGCGCAAGGGAGGGCGTTCCTGCGCAGGAACGCATGCTAAAAGTGGCTATGGGGAATATATAAAATTTCAATCAGTCATTTAGGACAATGATGCGTCACTGAAACCATGCGCCTGCATGAAGCAGACTTACGGCTTGACGCAGCATTGCTGGAGCTGCGCCATCGTTGCAACGCAACTCCATCAATGAGCCGCCTTTACGGCACCGATGCGTAACGCTTCGGTGACGTTTTGGGACCATGGTGTGCCGCATTGTAAATACGGCGCACCATGGGTGGTGCTGGCGTGCCGCACACTTTGCAGGGATGCGCAGGTAATTGCTAATCTGACACTTAGGGGCATACTTACGAGTTCTGAGCTGGACACCTCCAGATGTGCACCAGAACAAATGCGTAATGCAAAACTAACCTTGCGTCACGGCAGATGCGCCGCAATTACAATGCGGCAAACCCTGGCGCAAGGGTAGGCAGATGCGTGACGCATCTCGTGATGAAAGAGAGGCGCTTCTCTAGAGTCGCGTCGCAGGCGCGATGCAACTATAGCAATGCTCAGGGCTGCCCAATACTCAACATACTGCATCAGTCCTTACGCCTGCTTCAAGCAAGCAGGCATAAAGAATTGACGTAGCAGCGTCGCGGAAGTGCCTGCGTTAAATCTTGTAGATTTCACGCAGGCACTTTTGCGAGGCGCACAGCTGCCTGACCGCCACCCCCCACCCCCCACCCCCCCCCCCCTGCGTGGGAACGCACCCATTGTGGCGCAGGCCCAGGCCTTAACGTGGCGCATCTCCTTAGATGCATCACGTTGTACATGACTCGCAGGGATGCGCCACGTTTACGTCGCTGTGCGTCAGGTAAGGCAGCGTAAACGTGGCACAAGGGGCTTGTAAATCTGCCCCTTTGTGTCTAGCATTACGCAGTTCTGTAAAATACACTCATACATTACTCAGCCCAATTAAATGAACACAAAATAGAAAACAAATAAGCAGTGGCACCGCCACAGAGAAGGAGAACAGTGCACCTGAAATGCACAGAAGATTTTGAAATATTAATTTACCTCTCTTATCAATGTAATCAGCAGCATTATTGCTCTTTGTAAAAAAGTTAAAGCAAACATTTGCAATATAACACAGTCACTCAGAGCAGGAGAAAAAACAGAGTAGTGAGTGATGAAAAAATTGCTACTACTACTCACCAAGCCCGGGGACCTCCACTCCCAGCACGTCTAGCAGGTCGCGCTCTCGGTCCAGGATATCGGTCCAGCGGTGGGTCACTTGATTGTAGTTGCGCTGGACCCCCGTGATGTTAAAAAGGGCCCGGCACACCTGCCCCCACCGCTTCCGTCGCTCCTGGCTGTTGGTATAACCAGCAGCGATCCTGCCACCTGCCGCGATGGTCCTGGGGAGACGGCGCTGCACATAAAAAACGAGTGCGCCCACCTCCTCAGGGCTGAAGATCTCCCGGGGCACCACCATTTCCGCCCTCAAGCGGCCACACGGGAGCCGGGCACGGGCTGCGGTGCCCGTCTTGGGCAGCTTGACAGCTGTCTTCACCATGTTCTGGGCAGGTGTTAGCAGTAAGGAGACAAAATGAAAAAGAATAAGAGTAGGGAAGAAGGAAATGAAAGTTTAAAAAAGTAGTTGAAAAGTAAACAAAAATAGCCTAAAACACAAAAATATAGACCTAGAAAAATAGAGGGATAGAAAAAAAGTTAAATAGATCAAAAAAATATTAAAACAAGCAAAGGATAGAAACACCATACCCAGACACATAGGAATGAATGAAAAACAAGATGGCGGCCCGAACACGTGCGTGTAAGTAAGTTCGCACGCGATTTCTCTCGCGAACTCGTGCGAACTTGCATTCGCAAGGCGCTCATTGCGCGAGATTACACATAGCAGGCGGAAACGGAAATACGTCACGGAAACAAAATGGCGGCGCCCATACTCAACCTTGGGGTAACTCGCACGAGTTTGCGGCTTCCACGGTCAATTTCGCACGACGCCACGCCTCGCGAAGAGGGCGAAATTACCGAAAAACGAGTTTTGCAAAAGCAAAACCAACGAGCAGGTGCAAAAGTTCGAGCTCATCATTTGTAACCATTTACCTGTAGTGCTTCCTGAAGGGGCCCTCCAGAATCCGGTTGCCTACTTGCAACTATTGTGTGACCCTGCTCTGACAGTCACAGAATAGTTACAAGTATGCCATTGCATCCTGTTATTGCAACAAAAAGGAAAGGGAGCAGACAAGCAGGTGCCAGCCTTCATTAATGTCAGTTGGGGCAGGGCAGGTGTTGTTGTTTGCAAAACTTAGTGCAGGTGTGCTTGGCTTTGCCACAATAATGTACACTCACTAGTCAATCAGAGGGTGCTGTGATGACACCGAGGGTGGCATGGGTGTGCCAGCCAGAGGGTGGCATGGGTGAACCAGAGTGCCAGTGTTGACAGAGGATGGCAGTGCTTTGCTTTGCCCCAATAATGTACACTGGTGAACCAGAGGGTGCTGTGATGACACAGAGGGTGACATGGGTGAGCCAGAGGGTGGCATGGGTGACCAAAGAGAGTGCCAGTGGTGACAGAGGGTGGCAGTGATGAAGAAAGCCTTGCAAACAGGCTGGGCACGTAGAAACAACAAGTTCGCAAAACTGGCGACCCGACAAGTCAGTTCGCAATTTGCGAAATTGTACAAAACCCTCGCGAACTTGCAGAAACCCGTGCGAACACACACCCCCCCAAAAAATACGCAAATCCGCGAGAGTTCGCGGATTTTGCGGATTTTCGCAATCCGCAAATACGCAAATCCGCAAATTCGCGGATTGCGAATCCGCAAAATCTGCCCATGCTTAGTAAAATATAAACGTACATGTCCTTCCTTTTAGTTACAAAGTACCTTGTCCTTAGTGCAACCTAGGGCACACCTAAGGGTGACTTTTGTGTAATAAAAGTGGATTTCAATCCTATGAAAGTAACTTTAAATGCCAAGTCAACATGGTAGTAAACTGCACACACAAGCCGTACAATGGCAGGGCGTGGCTTCGGCACCACTCAAGGTGGCCACCTAGCAGAGGAGGTCCACCGCACCACAGGCGAATCGCAGCATTTTGGTGCTTGTCTGAGCCATTTTGATGGACTACAGTTAAGGCAAAAAGGAAAGAGTCCACAGAGATGAAGACAAACTTATTTCTTTGGTGTACGTGCAGGGAAACAACCATCACAAAGCAACTTTCACAACGCACTACCATTACAATGAAACTTTTACAACACAAGATCCACTACAACGCATGCTATTACAACGCATGACATTACAACACAGATGCTATTACAACGCATGCCATTACAACGTAAGTATGGGTAAGAATTGAATTTAAATAATATTATTTAATTTTAATTTAATTTTCTTACATTAATGTAATTACTTTAATTATTTTTGATTTTAATTTAGTTTTATTTTATTTTAAATATAAAGTAATTTACTTAAATTAATTGTAATATTTTAATTAAATTTATTGTTTTTTAAATTTAATTTACTTAAAATAATTATAATATTTTAATTAAATTTAATATTTTAAAAATTGTAATTTAAATTACATTAATCCATTTTAATATTTTAATTACATTTGATTTTAAATTAATTTATTTTAATTAAACCCTCTGGAGTTAGAATAGTATTTTTAACCCCTAATCTATCCAACACTCACCCTACTATTACACCCCCCTGGAGTTATAATAGTATTTTTAACCCCTACACTATTCAACACTTACCCTACTATAACACCCCCTGGAGTTAGCATAGTAATTTTAACCCCTACTCTATCCAACACTTACCCTACTATTACACCCCCCTGGAGTTAGAATAGTATTTTTAACCCCTACACTATCCAACACTTACCCTACTATTACCCCCTCCAGGAATTAGAATAGTATTTTTAACCCCTACACTATCCAACACTTACCCTACTATTACACCCCCAGGAGTTATAATAGTACATTAAAATATATTAAAAAAAATATAAAATAATGTAAATAAATTAATAATCATTTTTATAATTATATTAAAATTAAATTAATATTAATAAAATTAAATACTTACCTATACTTACATTGTAATGGTATGCATTGTAATAGCATCTGCGTTGTAATAGCATGCGTTGTATTAGCATCCGTTGTAAAAGATCTTGCGTTGTAAAAGTTGCGTTGTGATGGTATGCGTTGTGAATGTATGCGTTGTAACGTCATACATTCATACGTGCAGTCGTTTATGTCCGTTTTCTCATCATCGTGGCCATTTCTTCATGAGCAGCCGCCATTTTGGATTCCTAGAGTTTGATTTTCTCCACTTGGGCTTCGTACAGTAAGAGTATGCAGCAGGTAATCATGGAGAGTTTGGAAACATATTCAGAATGTTGAAAGTTTACCAATGGCCCTTGCAATATGCTATAATGTGTCACGAGTTGTCTTAATTCTGGCTTTTACGGCTTCATGTCAGAAATCTTTGTCCATCTGGAGTTTTGTGGTGCTCTGAAGTGGCAATTCCCTGATGCAGGCTCAGTTAGAGGAACACCTATGTCATCATTGTCCTGTCATTTGGGTCCCTTTTTTATGGGAAAATTAGGGAAATCACAATTTGTCTTTACACCTAAAGGGCGTTTGAATAACAACCATACATCACTCTTGTCAATAGGAGTTCAGTCCCTAGCTGCAGAAGAAATGGCTAACTCAGCCCCTGCTCATAGTTCCTACCTACATTCTGTAGTTAACAAGGCCTCACTGCGCTCTACTGCATCTAAGCGGTTGAAACTAAACCCACCCTCACCTGACATATCAGGATCACCTATCTTCCTAGAGTTGTGTCTGGAGGAAATTCAGGCCTTGCACCTCTTCTTGGAGGAAACTAACAATATAATACAACATCTAGATGACAAATGATCATCAAAGGAAAATCACGTACCTGTGATGTAGTAACAACTTCTGGCTGGCCAAGATGAGTCTCACAGAATTCTCTTCTCGGAAAAAGAGGTGCCCAAGCTTCAGAAACATACACAGGATATTTGGAAAACAAGAATAGGAGTAACAATCTACACATTTATAGCCTGCCGGAAGCTTTGTAGAGGGATGACCCTGTCTCATTTTTTACCTCTTTTCTGACTAAACTACTGGATATACCCCATTCAACCTTGCACAATATCCAGAGAGCCCTAGACTTGGGACTCGTCCTCCGCTTTCTGTGTCTTCTGTTAGACCCAGAGGTGTTATCATTCTCTTTCTGATGTTTACGGACTTGTTGTCAGTTCTTTCTGCAGCCAAGGTTAAAAGTCAAGTCTCTTTGCTAGATCAAAGGTTGTTGGTCTCTCAAGATGTTTCTAATGGCACTGCAGCCAGAAGAAACAAGTGTCTTAATCTTTGAGCACCCTCCCTTAGGGCAAGATATGGTCTTTTTCATCCCTGCATTTCTAAAGTAGCTTTCCAAAATAACACTGTGACATTTTAAGATCCAATGAAACTTAAGAAGTTTATTCAATCACATACTTTGTGTAGTATGGACACAGCTGGCCCATTTAATTTTTGATCTATTTGTATGTGTTTGTTATTGCTCTCGCTCTCATTGTTGGCTTCTTCAAAGAATATCTGCTTAGTCTGTGCTCCCGCATAGCTGAGTACACGAAGAAGGCAAGCAAAAACCTTGACTCCAGCCAAGAACTTCAAAAAGCTTAGCATGACCAAAAGGCTGTCTTTACTGTTTACCAGCCAGGTTAGAAAGTGTGGGTGTTAGAGTCTGTGGCCTCAGCAGCTCTCCAGGACAAATGGAGTATACCCAACACTATACTTAAACAAAAGGGTGAGGTCACCTACCTGGTGGAATTTGGCACTCCCAGAAGTCCCCATAGGGTACTACATGTGAACAGGCTCAAAACGTGTTCTGACAGGGCTGAAATGGGCTTGCTCATGGCAACTGATGAGGGACAGGAGTATGAGAGTGACCCACTCCCTGATCTCCTCTTTCAGAACCCTGATGATAGATCAGTTTACGGATTGGCCTTGGCAGGCAGCCTTGCTGATCAATAGTAGATTGATTGCAGGAAAGTCCTCAATTAATTCAGACAAATATTTTCTCTGACACCCAGTCAAATCATCTGGTGTACCCATGAAGTGGACACAGGTGAAGGTATACCTGTTAAGAATAAAATCTAAAGGCAGCTTGACCATGTAAGGACAGGAAAGGTGGAAAAGACCCTGGTAAATGTAAAAATTATAGGCCTATCTCTTTATTGAACGTTGATTATAAAATCTTTGCTAAGCTCTTAGTCTTTGTTTAGAATATTTTTTCCCATCTTATAGGAAATGAACAATCAGGATTCATCATGGGAAGGCTTATATCTGATAATGCAAGATTTTTTCTGAATGTTCTCAGTAAGGCTCCTTCTTTTAAATCTTCTCTCTCAGCCATAACAATTGATGGTGAAAAAGCATTTGATAGAGTACATTCATATTTTGTTTTTCATTTCTTAAAATGGCATGGGTTTGGGCCTAAAATTATAGCTCTTATCTCCCTCTTACATCATAATTCTTGACTGTCAGTAATGGTTAATGGCATGATTTCCTTATTTTTTCCTCTTAAAAGGGGGGTAGAGAAGTTTGCCCCCTCTCTCCTTTATTATTAGTTTTAGTTGTGTGCCCTTTTTCTCTCAGATTCATCTTAATCCTTCTATTTCTGGCTTCCCCCATGGATCCCGGCATATACATTTTTCTGCTTATGCAGACTACATTCTTCTATTTATTTTTTCTCCTGATGATTCGCTACTTTCTCTATTACAAGAAATGTCTCTCTTTTCTATTGTCTCTAGATATAAAATTAACAAGGATAAAATGGAAATTCTCCTGCTTACTAAATACACATTCAGTAATTCTTATTCTCTTACTGTTTATCAATGTTCCACTTCTGCAAAAATTAAATGTTTGGGGGTTTGGTTTACAAATTCCATCCCTGACATGGTTAAGATTAATTTTACAGAGCTTAGTATCAAAATTGAAAAGATTCTCTCCTCTTGGAATCCTCTGTTTTTATCATGGTGGGGCCGTTTAGACTCTATGAAAATGATGATTTCGCCCTTACTGTATATCTTCTTTCTAAGTTGTCGGTTAACATACCTAAACATTTTTTTTAAATCAACACATTACTCCTTAAGTTTCTTTGATAACAGAAAAAGCAGAGAGTAACATTAGTCACTTTACAAAAGCCAAACTTAGCGGGAGGGGGTAAGTTTCCTCATTTTTATGGTTATCACAGAGCTTTTGCTTTGTGGCAAGCAGCTCTTTGGACTCATGGTTTATCATTGTACTTTTTTTCCATTATTGCTAGATATTGAGCGTATCTTTTCTTCCTTTAGCTTTAAAGAAGTCCTATCTCTTACTGCTATGACGCCGCTTCTTCATTCCCCTTTATTACACAAAACAGTATCGCTGCACAAAAACACTTTCCTTCCACTTAAACTACATATGGCCTTGTTTTTGAAAATTCTGATATGGTATAACTCCTTACTGAGCATAAATAAAAGGCCTTTTTTTGGCATACCTGAAAAGATAAAGGCCTTAATGTGGATATCTAATTTATAACGACTCCCCTATCTCCTTTCCTCAATTTTGCCATCTTTTATCACTGCCCTTAATTCATTTATAACTGCTTTGTATAATTGATGAATGTGGTTCTTGATGTATATTTCTTCTTACCGAACTCTTTGATGAATGTTCCCTTGTCTTCTGACATTACGGAATTTCTGAAAACGGGCCAAAGGACTTTGGCTATTTATAAATATTTGTCCATTCCTGACTCCTCCAGAACCAAATCCAAATCTGAGCTTGGGATAGAGATCTGGGAGTTTCTTTGACAATCCCTTTTTGGAATAAGGTATTGGCATGCAGATAAAAAAATCCCATTGTCTGCTGGTATTACACAATCTCTATGTTTTGTTTATCATCGCCTATATTTTACTCCCTTGCAGTGCTCCAATTTATCTTCCGATACCCATGCTAAATGTTGGTCTTGTGATTTTCCTGATGCAGATTTAATGCATATCTTATTCAATTGTCCCAATACCTGAAATTTCTGGTACAAAATTTGGCCCCAGATTAACAGGATTTTTATTTTTAATAGCACTTTCAATATTATTTCTCTGTTTTTGGGAACTGTGTCCAATTTGTTCCCTCCATCTTTCCTTAAAAATACATTTTTGAATATTCTGTCAACAATAGCTTTTCACCAGATCAGTTTGAATTGGAAAACATCACATAAGTAATCTTATAAAGTGTGGTGGGATTCGGTGAGTTCTCATCATGTTAGACACTAGGTATTTTATACAATGTAAATCTTCTCATAATGCTCACTTCTTATGGTTACCTCTTAGTTCATATCTTAACCACGTTGATAGTGATGTATCAAGTACTGTTTCTGTATCTCCTGAAAATGTCCGTCCTCCATGAATTTTCTTTCTTTGTCCTCCCTTTTATATTAGAGTACAATTTATGATTTGCTTATAGGTATAATGTTTATTATATACGGTTAACTTAGAGGCACTTTGTTGTTATTTCTGTTAAACATTTATGATTTGTCATAAGATCTATATTTCACCCTCCCTCCCTTCCCCTTACTTCCTTTTCTTCCCCTCCCCCATAAAATTATAAAGACTTTTATGGTTTTCTTGATAGTGTCTAATACTCCATATGCACTTCTGATTATTATTTTTGATCTTATTGTGTTGTTGTTATGCAGTATATAATGAATTGTAAACACTAAAGCCATGAAATTGCAGACCTGAGTCAGGTTTGGCAGGCTACACCTGTGGGTGTCACAATCAGTCCTGCAGGGCCTACTAGTAGCATTTAGATTACAGGTCCTGGGTATAGGGTATACCAATTTACAAGACAGCTAGAGTTAAACTAAATATGCCAGTCAGGTATATAACGAAGTCAGCATGTTTAGGGGACAAAACACATGCTCTTTAGCACTGGTCAGCAGTGATAAAGTGCTCTGAGTCCTAAGGCTAACAAAAAGATACAGCAAAAAGTGGAGGAAAGCAGGCCAAATATTTAAGGGAAGGCCACCCTAAGGATGAGAGGTCTAACATTTAGGGTCCAATTCTGATATTGGACTGACCGGAGACTGTCCGACCTTGGTCCGGAACTGGAAACAAACAACCTTTTGTTGTTGGTTCTAGATCTGCGAGTAGGATTTGGTTGCAATCCTATACTTAACAATGGGAGCATGCATTCTGAATGGAATGCATGCTCGCATCGCAGAGGTGTAGTTCATCCCTGCACGCACACCATGGCAGGCATCTCAAGGTACCTGACATCGGGTGCAGGGATCCACCGGTAGGCACCATTGGTGCTCCTTAGGCCCCTATTCGGCGGCCTCGCACCAATGGGGGACCTGCTGTGGGCCCTCACAGACCGTTTCCTTCTGCCTTTCTGTGTTGGAAATGCTGACTAGAAAGGCAGTGGGAAACTGCCATCATTAAGAGCCGGCTGGGGGAGTACTGAAGGGTTTCCAGATGACAGACTGTGCCCGTCGGAAGCCGTCTGGAAAACAGTGTCAGATTCCTATCCGACCGAACCCATCGGAAAGGCTCTGTCAGAAAGGAATCTTAACAGGCAGGTCCGATGCGGTTAGGATGGCTCCGACCGAGGGTTGGAGCTATTCCTAACCGTATCGTGATCAGACCCATAATGTGTACATGACAACTCACCTGCCTCTTAGTTCACTAATAATATTGTTGTAATGGGGATTGGGAGCATGAATTTTTCTAAGTGATTTTTAAATGGCTCTGAATGCAGAGAAATAATCTGATGCACTAAGGTGAAATGCTCGTCCAAGACATACACTTTTTAGATTTTTTTTTAAGTCTGTTTATTATATTTGTACATAATATTTGATACACAATTTCCATGCCTAATGTTCCCATCACTAAGCTTGTGTCACAACTCTTAGAGGCAAGACGGCCTTTAAGAGCAAACACAGGCCCTTTACTTGGCTCTCCCTGTTACCTTGTTGGTTCACCCACCTCTACTCCAGTACTGTGTATGACACTCACTCGAGTTCCTACTCTCTCAGTATCTCACTCTTAGAGCAGCATCTTGTTTCCCCAAGAATCAGATTGGTTTTCATGGGTCTCAGAAGGATAACTATTCCTGCTTCTGGTTTTAATATGGAATAATTGTGCATTAGCAAACCAAATAAGTATTTAAAAGTTACATGTTTTTTTTAGTATAAAGTAAAACAAACTATGCTCAAATCATTCATTTTCCCTGTTCCATCTCTCTGTACTAAGGACATCTTTGATCTTTTACTAGCTGCCATCCTCTGCCCTCAACCCATCAGGCTGAACACAGTGATTACTGTAACTTTCTTGTCTTTAAAAAAGCCATGCAGCAGCATGACCATAACCTCTTCTTTGACCTCTGCCGGTGTAGGGCAGCCGGGGCCGAATGCATTTACAAAAGCGAGCATGCGCACTACTTAGCCATTTCGTGTGCGGCCATTGAGGCCTTCGCAGTGCCCCCACAGCTTCTTCAGTAGATTCTGCTACTTCCATTCTGACTCCAGGACCTGGGAGAATTGGACGGAGCTAACAGCAAGATCCTTGTGCTGTAAGACCTTCTGTGGTCTGCATAGGCAGTGATGTTAGAACAATATTCAGACTGGTGGTGCTGTTGTTAATGTTACATCACTGAACTCGTATGGATTCTGAAAAATCCAAGCATCGAAAAAAGAACAAGTGTTGCAAATGAGCTACGCCCATACAGCAGAAGAGTGGTAAGGGTGTAGTATGTAGCTGGTGTTGCATTTAGAAGCACACTCACAAATATTATGCTAAATCGTGGTGTGATAGCCACTATCTTTTATATGCAGCGTATTTTCCATTTAAATGACAACTTAATTTGCATAGTCATACAATTTTACTGATAAAACTATATAACAGACAAACAATAATGTGTGGAAATTTATTTTCTGTGAATATTTGTCATTTGAGTATCACCAAGTAAAGTGTCTTGATGTGTTTTGACCCTCAGAAAATATTTTTTCCATCAAACTTTAAAGCAGCAAAAAAGTACCTATTTTGTGCTTTCCTGTTTATTTATTTTGAGATAGCTCCATAGTTCATCTGTAAATATTTGGAGTTTGCCGTGCATTAGAAGACAACAGCATCTCACAGCTTCTTTTTTGTTTTAACACCAGCAAGATTTTTGCATAGTTTACTTTGCAAAACCCTCATACTTTGCAGTAAGCAGAAAGAAAAGTAACCACCAGTTCCTATGCAAAAGAATAAGCATCACATTGTCAGTCTAGACTGACATTTGCCTTAGTATTTGAACACACAGCAAATGTGACAGGATAAAAACAAAAGTCATGTTTAATGTAAAGCCTGAGAGCTCTAGCATGGTTGTTTAGGTGATCTTTCAGGGCTCAATATGCTATTGAAGTTAAGCTCCTCCCATCTCTTTTTTTTGTTGAGTTGTTTATAGCGCGAAATAGACCCGAGAAATTGGGTACCAGAGCGCTTTACATGAGCATCAGTTTCATTACAGAAGGACGCATTCATTTTTGTTAGGCACTGGGAGATTAAGGCCTAGATGTAGGTAATTTCATTTTACCACTTCTTAAATACCGAATTTTATCGATTCGGTATTTAAGAAGTGGTAAAATAGAGGGGGGGGGGGTTGTAGGTATTACAGAATCGGTAAATACCGAATCGTTAAGATTCGGTATTTACCGATTCTGTAAATTCCGATTCGGTAATGCCCATTGATTCCTATGGGCATTGAAGCCCATAGGAATCAATGGGCATTACCGAATCGGTATTTACCGATTCGGTAAATACCGATTCCAGCAAGGGTGCAGGGGGTGTCACTTTGACACCCTCTAGCACCCCAAATACAGGCATGTGTGCCATGTGGCACACAGACATGCCCTAAGGGTATGTCTGTCTGTCACATGGCATAGGTGTGCATGCACACATGTGCATGCACACCTGGATTCGGTATTTTACCACCCAATTGGATTGGGTGGTAAAATACCGAATCTGAAAGGCCTTTGGGACTCAGAAGAGTCCCACCTACATCTAGAAGTTACCGAATCGGTAAAATACCGATTCGGTATTTTACAGATTCGTTAAATTTACCGATTCGGTAAAATTGTCCCCCTACATCCCAATAACCCATTTACCGGTCGGTAACGGCCGAAATCGGCCGTTATCGGCCGGTAAATGGCCACCTACATCTGGCCCTAAGTGATTTGCCCAGAATCACAGGATGTTGAGCGTTCTTGCCGAGACTCGAACCCAGTTCCCCAGTTTGAGGTAGACCACTCTAGCCCTAAGGCTACATCTTCTCCCCTCCGGGCCCCGGTGCATTTCACCAGCCACACCATTGGTAGCTATGCCCCTGCTACCGAATAGCCCATTGTGTTACCAGCCACCATGATATCAGCTCTTTTCCAGAAGTTCTATATGGTCTTCTTTCTTTATTGTTGTATTGGATGCAATATAGAAAAGGAAACCACATAGATATGAATTTGTCATGTTGCTAGACAGTATGGTACAGATTTGTATCCAGGTGTGTGCTATTTTTCCTCAAAGGGTAGAAGGAGGCGTCAGATTTGGTTTTCCAAGGTATACTTACTGCTCAAAGGCAGATCCTTTTCTTTGTGTATATCTAGTGTGACAGAAATATTTTCTACTTCTTTAAGGTATAATGCAAAATATTGGCAAGCTGAGGGAATCTGCTGTGTGACTGTCTCTCAGTTGTTTTACTAGTAGCATCCTTGGTTTGGAGCAATGAGTGAATTATCTGCTGTGAGGCCTCCTTGTCTTTCTTACGCTATTGGAAGCGCATACTTATTATCCATCGCCACCTTGTAAGTTATTTTTTGTAGGAATAAACATATAAAGGATACACAAAAATGACAAGACCAAGAATGTGAAGTGACCATTGGCAAAGAAAACAGACTGAAAGTATCACAGATGACTTGAGCAACTAGGTTCAGCACCTAACATGAAACAGGCGTTCCAGTCACAGAGGCCACGTATTCCGTGTTAAGCAAAAGGCAACAGGAGGGACAGATTAGGTGATAAATAAGACATTTTCAAGCACACTTTTCCTTAAACAGTGTGTAAGTTGTTTTCATCCACATGATTCATTCATAGACCTAGGTAAATGAAATGTATGAAAGGTACATTGTTAGTCTAAACACTGATGTTGAAGAAATACAGCACAGTAAAACAATTAGCCATATCTCTGGCTTCCTGGCAGTCAGACAGCCCACCCTAAAGAATGTAAGGGTAGGTGACAAATTCCGCTCCGCCAAAGGAGTTTTGCCCCTTCTGCTCTCTATGCAGAGCCAGGCGTTCCGAAAAACTATGTAAAGTAAAATTTAAGGCATTATGCATCGCCTACAAGGCCATCCATGATTCAGGACCTAGGTTCCTTAAGGACGCTTTCCGAATCTACTCTCCTCAAAGATCGCTTCGCTCAGCTTGCACCCACCTCCTTCCCGTCCCACGTACCAGAACCACCGTCTGGGGTGACAAATGCTTCTTAGTGGCAACCCCCAGGTTGTGGAATACTCTTCCTTTGTACATCAAAACTAGCCCTACCCTCATTATTTTTCGTAAACTCCTGAAAACGTGGTTATTTAACCAATGATACTTCGGTTAGCTCCCCGCCTCAGCAGTCTGATATGCGCCGAGACACCCTCGGGTAGTTGTGCGCAATAAAAATATCAAAAACATAAACATAAACATAAACATTAAGCTGGGCGGAGTGGAGTTTTCCCTCTTGCGTGGCTCACCTCCAGGGGAGATTTAGCCACTACTGTAGAGAAACCTGACCTGCACTCGCGTTGAGGAAGCTGCCTCACGAGTACAACATCTCCTCGAGTAGCACAACGAATAAGCACCCTCTTGCGCTGTGCCTGGTCACCGTAGTGATCTTGCATGCCTGATGTGCAGAGAATAGGTCACTGACTGCCCCCCACACAACCCCTGAACTACTGTGAGTCCAGGCGCTCGTTTTAAATTAACAATCTTCAATGTGTCCTACCAAATACCTTCAGTGCTCGTCCACCACCTGACTTCTTAATAAAAATGTTAGTATTTCATTAATTGGCCATTACCCTACACCTCTGCGACAGTTGGTTCCATAATAAAATTATTTCAAAAATTAAATCCTTCAATGCAAATAATAGAAACACAACCAACCCACTTCTGTTTGGCTGCAACAACTCGACTTACAACCACTAACAACGGCAGAAGTAAGAAATATGAGCATGATCATGGAATCCAAACCTACTCTGATCCTTCAAGTAAACCAAGAAACTTGAAACATTAGGGCTAATTTCCAAAGATGCAGGCCAATGTCATACGTAAAATGCCTGGACTAGACTCACAAATGTTCTTTACCTTGTAGACCCACTCTTCCTACATGAAATCCACAAACATTTCAAAATGTGTCAACAAAGTATGCCCTACACCATGGCCAATCAGTACAAGTCGAAACAGATGTACAAGTGCTTCACTCGTGCCATATATCCATACACTCTCCATTGTCCACGGTTATCCAGAGCAAGGATCCATCCACCATGCATCCAATGTTAAAAAGATATTTGTTTTGTTTTTTGTTTTAGTTCGTTCTTCAGCCTGGCCTGAGCAGGACCATCGTACGCACACCATGTCATGTGACTCACACACCTCTAAACCCCCTTCACACTTATGGAAGAGGACACCACGCCCTTTGCCCTTTTCACCTCCCATAAAATACTCCATCGTGGCCCATTACAAAGAAGTAATACATAAAACCTCAAAAAAGAATCTGCTTCTCGGTGTAGCATATTTGTTTTTTAATTGGCTCCTTGAATTGTGAATTTTGAATTGATGTGATGTGATGCTGCACAATGATAGAATAGTTACACTGGCCTATGTGACCAATGTTGCAACCAGTTGCTGAGGCGTATGGGACGAGAGCTATCTTGCAGCAGCATTATGGTTAGCTCATTTACCTCTTGCTCACTATGCCAGTGGACAAACAGGGACTGATAGCATCATCTGTTTTTTTCTGTCTGTAACAAAACTCTCCGATACCAAAGCTCTTGACAGTGCTCTCAATAGTAATCGGGAGCATGAGATGTTAATCAAAATCTCACTGGTTAGGTATTTGATCTATATCAATGCATAGCTTTGATGGTATATCCGTGAATGGCTCTCTGAAAGCTTGATTTTGTACATTAGTGCATGATTGTGCATATCTCTCTCTTTGCATATGTGTGTGTGTTTACTTTCGTAGTTTTTTATACAACATTTATATGAGGGTATCTATACATATGAGTGCATTTGTGAGTGAATGTATGTGTGATATTCCATTCTGTATGCACAATACAATATGTGTTACGTGTGTGTATGCCTTATTGCCCGCATTCGTGTGCACTTGATGTATGTCTGTATGTGTCAGAAGGTATGTGTGGGCATGCGTGAGCACCAGCTTGCTTCACTTTGTGGAATTATATGTATCTATGAGTCTGAGTATGTGTTATTATGTGGTGTTTTGTATCTATGCGTTAGTGTATTTTCATGGTTAGAGTCTGTTCTCTTGAATCTGAATTGTGAGAGTCTGTAAGGCGAGAGAACCTGGTTATATGATAATAATTGATATGCGTATAGGAGCAGTATACTGTGACACATAGTTGTATGCTGGAAGTGCTCCGTCGGCTATTTGCAGCATGTTGGGCGTGTCTCTAGAGTGCTTGGGGGTGATGGGACAATATTCGACATATCACAGAGGTACTTTGCCATACAATCGGACTAGCTTAGAATATAAGTATTTCCTACATTACAACACCAATACACTGTCCCAACTATCCATGCGTTCAGTCATACAGCATCCACAGCCACAAATACACAAAAAATCATCCATACAAGATGTGTACCGCTACAAGCAAAAAACTACCCAAAAGCAAATAATCACACACTCCCCAAGAATGCAGTCATATATCTGTATTGGTAAAATGCGTACCTGCTGGACTGTAGATAGTTGATTATATAATGCATTATTTCACAATAAGTGTGCAAGTCATTGGAAAACGTGTAAACGTGAAGGAACACGTATACACATTGTCCAATCATACTGACTTACCTAAAGTGAGCTTAAAACCTCTTCCTGGTCGTGAAAAGGGGACATTTCCTGTAGTCACACTCTTATGATGGTAAAACGTTTAAACAGCCATGTACGTACATCGGTGCATATATAACATATCTAACATGCTCAGGGCAACTCACGTTGTCTCTATGTTGTTGGCCATGGTAGTTATACTACTTTATGCATTCACGCACTGAAAATAGTGGTGATCATTGTTCATTCCACATAAAACTGACACACCTCTGCAATCATTCTATACAAGCGCATTTAAATGTTGCCAATATTTAGTAAGTGCCCAAATATGTGCGCTTCTCCGAGTGCTGCCTCTGTCTTAATAAATTCTCTTTTTCTGCTAGCATGCACGAGTCCAAATCTTTTTTCCAAGCATTCAGGCCTGGTAGCTTCAGCCCATCAGAGCTTGGCAATTTTTCTTTCTGCGACCCTCCTATCTAAGAACCATTATAGTTTTGTGTATTGGGGGACCCCTGCTTCCCCCAGATGTTAAGTATTTTTAGTTTTGTAAAACCTTTCATTCGGGTCCTAGATATTGAGACCCATCAGGGGTGCCACTAGACTCAAACTTAGGGGTGTACAGGGGGTGTTGGACTAACACAATGGATTAGTGAAGGCTGAAACATAACAAGAGTTGAATCAAAATTACTTGTTGGGGGCTTCCTTCTCTTTTCCGATGTAGTGAATCATTCTTCGTGACTACATGCAGCAAATAGAGTCATTTTAAAGCGCACTACGTCAGTAACATTGTTCTTGGCATAACATGATTTGGGGCTCTGAATGTATTTTAGCACAGTGAATGACAAATGTTCTATTTTAATACACATTTGACCTTGCTCTGGCTCACCTTGAGGTCCTCTTAGACCCTTATGACCAAAAAGAGTCAGGCTTGCTTCAGGCTTGAAGGAATATTTATTTTTTGCACAGTGTCTTAAAGCCATTTGCAGTGTAACTAAAGAATTTAAAAAGAATTCATTTAAGATTATAACCAATTTCATTTCATGAAAAATATGATTAAAGTTAAAACCTAAAAATTGAACAATTGTGTATGAAGCATTATGACAAAAGTGTGACTTAATCTGTCCATAGCAAGTCTATTTTCTCGTAGTTTTTGAGATCTTATTTTTTAACAAGTCTGGAACGTACATCCTCCATATATCTCCCGATTCTAGCCAAATCGGTCGGTAGAACACAAGAAAATAGAACAGCGACTGCTTCTTTCACTGTCCGAACACTTTTGCGTAGCCATATTGGCTTTAATAGCTTCTGAAGAGACTGTAACATGCAGGAACAGCAGCACATCAAATGTAGTAATGATCCTACAGCTGATTTTGTGATCAAGGGATTTCCACCCGGGATTTAGTTCTTTATTTGGGAGGGACACTAGTCTGACCCACTGAATGTTTTTTAGGCCTTTCTCCCCAATGCTTGGAGAAGGTACGGCTGGGATTTGTGCTCTATGTATGTGGCCATCAGCCCAGATTGACCACCTCTAGTTTCAAAATGTGCCAGATCAATTTTTCTTGACATTTGATAGCATTGTTTATTGATTGCATTTTTGATAGCCGGGTCGTTTATGTCCTCTTGATCCCAATTCTGTGTTGCCAAATCTAAAATTTCTACTGTTTCCTGCATATAGGCCTGCCATGGGTGGGATGGCCCTCCATAGATGGATTTTAGCATGCTCTTCAGGCTTCCATCCAGAGCTTTGAGTACTTGAAAATAATATTTTGCATGCACACCCAAACATTCTTTGCTCTGTTGCACCAGGCCAAACTCCAGGCGAATCCGGCTATTGCAGGTGTATTTCGGTATTATGAATCTGCGTTTGTACACCAGCCACTGCACTTTTTCCATCATTGTGATAATTTTGCCTGGGAGTGCCTGCGGTGTGTACCCAGCATTTACCCTTATTTTCGATTGTAACACCTTTCTGATTGGGACGGGCATTGGGATTTGCATTTTCTCATGTAATTTGCACAGGGCATAGATTTCATTTTGTGGAAGTGCAAAGTTGCTTTACCCGAGCTGGTCAGCCCGCACCCAAGATAGTTGTAAGACTTCGAAATAGCTATTATCTCTTTACCCACGTGCCATTTGAGGAATTTTTTTTTATACAACGCCCAAAGATCAATACTTTGGTCTTTTCTGGGTTTATTGTTAATTCATTGATCCGGTTGTAGGCGTTTAAAGTGCCTAATCCCCTTTGTAGTCCTGTTTGTGTATGATCCATCACCACTAGATCATATGTATATTGCAGGATTTGGAGTTTATTGGCTCCGATTTTAGGGACTGCAAGGTTGGCATTGTGGAGCTTCTTGCCCAGGTCTGCTGTATATAAGTTGAAAAGTGTTGGGGCAAGTATGCATCCCTGTTTTAGGCCTTGATTTGTAAGACACTTTTTTATTGTAGTGGTGTTTGCTAATTTGACTTTGATCCAGGTATTGCTATATAATGAGATAATGGCATTGAGAAGGCCTGGTGGAATTTTCCAGTTGCGCAATTTGGACCAGAGCTTATAGCTTGGCACCCCGTCATAGGCTGCTGAGTAGTCGACAAAACAGGCAAAGACTGTTTATTTATTTTTGACGTTGGCTTGCTGGCTTAAATATAATATGACCACGATGTTATCAATTGTCAAACAACCTTTGCGGAACTCTGTTTGATAAGGCGGAAGGATTTTGTTGACTCATCTGTTTGATTCTGTCAATAGGCTGCTTGCATAGGCTTTCCCTTCGATGTCCAGAAGGGCGATTAATCTGTAGTTTTTCGGTTCTGTGTTATCACCTTTCTTGTATTTAGGTTGTAAAATTGACCCACGCCACAGGCCACAGGTCTGGCACCCTGGCATGTAGTCTGAATTCAGTAAATAGATTGGATAGGACTCCCCCCCCCCCCCGGTATGTAAGATCTTCCATAAATATAGCGCACCGGGAGGCCGTTAGGCCCTGGTGCCCTGTCTTTCCATATCTTTTTAACTACTTTTTCAACAGCTGTGACGTCTTGATCATTGATCACGGCTGCAGTAGTAGGTTCCACTACGTTGTTTATACTCTCTGTGGGGCAGTGCATGCTCCTTCCGGGTTCAGTGCAGCTTCTTTTTTTATATAACATGTCTCAACCATGCATTGGCGTGTACAGAGTTATGCCTGTCCACTTTATCATTTACCAACTGGGCTATGTAGTGCCAACATTATTAATGTTTATGAGGCTTTATTACCTCGTAGATTTTGATCCATTCTTCCTCAAGCTTACGCTGCTTGAGCGTCCATAGCACGTGTTTCCGCTCATTATGCACTTTGTTGCGCTTGTCCAGTGTTCTTTTTGAGCCTGCAATCTTAGGAGCTCTTTTTGCCTTGCTTAGGTTGCAAGTTATGTCACTACGTGTTGTCTTATCATGCACGGTTTGTATAATAGGTTTCTCTTTCGGTTTGAGATCAGCTTTCTTGCTATTGTTCAGAGCTGTTTTCAGGGCAGAGGTTCACTCTGACCAATTTTCCATACTGGGCTTGACACCAGAATGGTTGCCTGTGCATTCTTGTTTATCTTTCCATGCCTTAAATGCAGTAGCCTGAAGCTTGTTCCATTTTATTCTTCTGACCAGGGCATATTCCTCAATCCCTATCGATTGAGCTACCGTGGTGGTTCTTTCCCGTTCTTTGATAGGAATGTTCAGATCAACCTGGAGTACTGCGTGATTGCTATTGTCAACTGCATAGATTTCAAAATGATCAATTTTGCAAGCGAGTCGGTTGCACAAAAAAATATAAACAATTGTCGAGCAGTTCTTAAACGTAGTCGTCCCTTGGCTGTATGGGTCTGAACTTTTTAATAGATTCTCAATTGACTTGAGCTCGTAGTTTTGTAAAAATGTATGGAAAGTTCTTTCGGCACTAGTTAAGTATTTCCTTTCACACTGCTGAGTTCCCAAGTGGTGCAAATTGAAGTCCCCCACAAGCAATTTTGCCCGTGACAAGTATGTGCATAGAATTTCCTGTATTGTTGTAATCATGTATTTCGTGGCCTCTAATTTCAATTGACCAAATGCGTTTAGATATATGTTTATTATGAGCAGTGAGAAGCTGACTTTCATGTTCCCTTTTCCTTCAATTACAAATGCCTGCAGCATGTTTGAGTCTGTATTTATGATCTTTACTGTTAGTTTTTTTGCATGTTTAACATAAGTCGAGATCCCACCTGATGGTCTTCCGTACCGGTTGTGTTTGGTGGCTAGTTTGTGAAAACCAGCATAGCC
The DNA here is from genome assembly GCF_964261635.1 of Lissotriton helveticus. Classification (NCBI taxonomy): domain Eukaryota; kingdom Metazoa; phylum Chordata; class Amphibia; order Caudata; family Salamandridae; genus Lissotriton; species Lissotriton helveticus. The sequence goes on along the minus strand of NC_136061.1, from coordinate 1,462,527,030 downwards.
TTCCAGATGTACTGGCTCTGTAGCCCAGGTTTTTTGTAGACATAAAATATCCGCCCTCTCGCAGTTTGTTTATTGCTGTGACTTGTTTCAAGCTTTTTGTAAACCTGCCACGTTCCAGGAGACAATTTCGAGACTATGTTGTGTTTTTTGATAAAGGCTTGAAGTGCTAATATTTACCGCTTTTGACAATTTTGTGTCAAGCTGCACTTGAGGGTCCCTAGAGAGATCAGCAATATACTCTTTTGCGTCAGGTATGGCGAATGCAACTCTGTGTTTCACTGCTGGTCCTGTTATATTGCTCCCTCCATCGGATTTTTTGAGGTGCCTCGTCTTTTACTATTCTGTTCATGGCTGTCTCTTCCTGTGTTCTGACAAATATACTTAGGTTTTTGTACTTCTAATCTATTTGTGTATTCGAGATACATTTCAATGTACTGTGGGAATGTTCCTTGACTTTCTTTGTGTAGTTGGCGGTGTTTGATGGTTCAAGTAAAATTAGCGGATATTGTTCTGCTCATGAATCATTATCGCTATTCCCCAATATTTAAAGATTTCTTTTTCCATCAGCACCGCTTATGGAATGTGATGATTTATCCAGGTCACTACTGTGTTTTCCTGGGGGGAATCTTCATCCCTTGGTCCAAAGTGAACACTCACCATATCTACACTTGTTATATTGGACAACGATGGTATAAGTTGAAAGAGCCTTTGTAAGTTTCCCCTGTTTAATGTATCCTGCCTACTCTTTGATTTATAAAGTGGTAGAAAGATACTTTGATTTGTATCACTTGTGTCAGCCAGACGGATTTTGTTGCCAATCACAATATGTAAGTGTTTAGTTCATTCACACGATATCTCTCCTTAAAAATTTGGTGTAACAGACTGAAGTTGCTTCTTTCCTTCACCCGTTGTTTCTTTGGATTGCTCTTTTATGATTTTATCCAAGCAGCTTTCTGGTGCATCCGGTGGGCCCCGTCTTTGCTACCTCCACTTGTTCAAATTTCTCCTGTATTTCTCGGAAAGCTAGTTCTATTGTTATATTTGCCGTGGCAGGACCATCTCTTGACTGTTTTTTTACTTTTGGCACTTTGGTAAAGATTGGATATAGTTTTTTGTTCAGTTGCAAGTCCTGCTTTTGAGCCGTATTTTATTACTGGTTTATTTGAGGCATATGTTGACTGCCCCTGCTTCTAATGTGTATGGTCTTTTTGCACTTCTGTTGTTTTCTTAGCCTTTTCTTTATGCAGCTTGTCAGATTCACCTGTGTAAGTTGGACTACATTTTCCTGGTTATCCTCCATATGTGGTTTTTCTGTGGTGTCTTATCAATTGATTGTCAAGTGCTAAGTCTGTGTTTGCACTGACCTTGCTTGATTCTTCTTTCATAGTGTTATGCTGATGCCTTTCAAGAATGTTATTGTAATTATCATTGGTTACTTTGATCTTTAGATCCTCAATGAGGGTGGTTAGGACTTCCGGGATTGTTGCTAATTTATCAATTGTTGGGCAACAGGTACACTCCGTATTTAGTGTAGTTGCGTAAGCCTGTGCCCGCGTTATTAGGGAGTTCAGCTTGGCCATTTTTTGATCAATCCCTGATATTGCTATTGCCATGATATTAAGCAGGTCTACTTTGACATCCATATTATTTGAGTGATAATTTAGTGCCTCTAAAGTAAGTTGTGACATTTTAAAGAAGATATCCATATGGTTCCTGAGTCAGTTGCTGGCACTGTGTTGCTTACTGATACTGAATCATTTATCTCTGGATTTAACATGGATTCATACCTTTGGGCAGGTTGGTGCTGGAGTTTTTTTCGCTTGCTGTTTTGGCACATATTGGTGTGCTTTCATTACTGTTGGACATCCTATTGGGCATGCTATGTTCTTCTAGATTTTTCGTCGTATTATGGGATGCTCAAACTTAGGTTGTCTCCTTCTGATACTTCCCTTTTTCTATTATTCTGTGTTGTGGGCGACTGTGTTAGTGGTGATGGTGTTGAAATTTGTATAGTTTCTGCTGGAGCCTGGATGTTTCAAAAGCTTCCAAATGGTGTATTTGCTTTGACGGTTGATTATTGATTTTCACTTGTACCTCAATTGGTTGTTGGACCGCAATTCCCAGTGATTGTTCCTGAGTTTTTTGCAAATATGTATTGTCGAACTCCCCTTCTAGGTATTTAGTTGAGTGTAGGGATTTTTCACTAGTTGTGAGAAGTTCCAAGTCTGTTATGGATCCCCATGAGTTATCTTTGTGTTCCGTTGATTCTTGTTTTGACTGAACCCCAGTTAAACCTATGGTCACTTTTGTGTCATTTGTCCCATTTGTATCCTTAATTTGTGCGTCCCTTGTTATTATTTTCTTTGTTGGTGTGATAGGTACTGGTAATTGGTTTAGTTCCTCTTGATTAGTAATCATTGTTCCTGCTGAGTCTTTTAAAAAGTCAAACTTGCTTTGTGCATTGTTTGATTTTGAGAAAATTCAAGATACTGGCAAAATTAATGTTTGAGCTTCCCCTCAATTTTTGCTTTGTTGATTTTAGTACTCAATCCTTGTTTTTTTTCTCCTTTGTATTGGAGGGAAGGGTGCTCTGTCTCATCCCAACCTCATAATTCACCCTTTTTTCAAATTTCTTCTTCTTTCACTTTTTACTTTTTTTGTAATTTGGTTGTCTCCCTATCTCAATGTTCCAGGCCAAGAGTGTAATCACAGAGTGCCCCCCAGATGGCGTTCACAAGCCCCTAAGCTAAACACCTAGACACCCTGAGTAAATATCACTCCCCTTTTATTTCCTGTTTGCCTGTGTTCATTTTTTCTACTTTTTCCACTTTACTTGAGTTTGTAGCAGTCACAAAAAGGGCATGGCTTGACTGCCAAGGACCCCGAATCAATCCCCAGCCAACTGCACCCTGTGACTCTCGCGGACACGCTGCACAGTTGTGGCAAAATGACAGTCCTGTGGCAGAAGTCCTCCCCTTAGGCCTCACCAGATATCTCACCAGGGATGTTCACCCCCTATCAGGTGGGTGGACAGGCGTAGGCTCCCACACCCCGCTCCTTTCACTCACTTGTTCATGGTTTCTGAATCCAAGCCCTGGATGGCTGTGTGGGCCAGTTCGCCCAAGGCTTGCTTGCTTGTGGCTAGCTCTCTCAGCTCTCTCACCAGCCAGCACAAATCAATGGTCCTATGGCACTCCAGAGGCCAGGCCAGGCCAGGCTAGCCCAGCAGCCCTGTAGCCAGCAGCCAGCTGTGCATAGTCAAGGCCCCTGCCCGGCATCTCACTCCGGTGTCTCCATGCTTGAGGTTTTTCAGTGCCACCCACAATCTAACCTCATGCAGCAATAATTAAAAACAAAGCATTCATCTGTGATGTAAAACAGGAGAAGTAATAGCCATCAAGTGTCTGAAATTCACAATGAGTAACCTGAAAAACTCAGTTCAATCTCAGCTTCATCGCTTTACTAAATAGTGTGATCCTAGGCAATATTTGAAATGACAAACATTTTCATTGCGTGACTCGTGCATAGGCTCCTAGAGTCATCCCATATCCTTTGTTCGGTCTGTTCTCCCTGTTAATTTGCTGGCTAGTCCACTTCTTTTTAAAAGGTATCTATATCAAGAGAAATCATTTTGACATTTTTCTATTGCATTTATATCATTGGAAGATATTATATATTTGTTATAAATCATGTTGCACTGCACTTTATGTTTGGCCTTGGGCCACTAAGAAAATAAAAGAAATGACCATAAATGTGTATGTTGTAATGGCATGCACAAATCAAATTTTCTGCGAGATTTCTTCCGAATGGAAAATCCTTCAGGCATATCACTATCTTAGTCTAAATTGCCCTGTAAGGGGCACCTACTGTCCAGCTTTCATTTCACTGAGAGTGTTGCAGGACGTCACTGCTGTTTATATGGAGATAAGGGCAGGATCGCATAACAGCAGCTTCTTTCACACCTCCACAAACCAAATGAGCATTGCTTAAGCAGAGCAGGGAGAGGGAAAAGTGGGCACCTGAAAGGAGAAAGAAGGACTGTACAAAACATACATGTTTTAAGGTGAGGTGAATACTTTGCAGTAACTGACTTGAAGGCCAGGCTGGCAGGCACCAACCTCAGCCCAGCCTACGTCAGCTGACTGGGGGGGGGAGGGCTGAAGCCCATTCTGCCCAATGGGTGTTGAATGCATGAATGAATGAATGAATGAATGAATAAAATGTATTTGTGGTTACTCAAAACCATTAAAATAGTACAACAAAATAGAGAAGAAAATTCCGTTATTTTCATAAAAAAAACGTAATTAGCTAAAAACATAAACATTGTTAAAATATAAAATTCATTAGTTCATTTGTATTCACCCATCAATCTTGCCTGGTCTCAATGAGATGGGCTATTAAGTCTCGGTGCTGTGAGAGATCAGTGCAGTTACTGGTCCAGTTACCTAACTGGGGGATTCCATCAATTTCCGGCGTGACTGTTGTATAAATTTGCCGAACATAGCCATATCTTTCACTGTTTCCAGTGTGAATAGGTGATACACAGCCTCCTTTGTGGATCTGATCCCTTTTTGTAGTAAGTTTGGCTTAAGATAAAGATTACGCTCAGAACACAAGACCGGGCAACAAAATAAGATGTGGGCAAAACTCTCATGTTTATATTTGCATAGCCGACACTCCGAGTACCCCATCCGTAACTCCGATTACCCCATCCGTTAGTCCGAGTACCCCATCCGTACACTCCGAGTACCCCATCCGTATTGCATGCATGAGAAACATACAACCACTTATCTCTCCCCAGTATCGTTATATACTAGGACAAGATACATTGTGGTGCTGGGTAACCATGGTCTTTCATGGCATGTCTATCAATACTGATTGCAGGCTTGTACTGTGATATGAATACCCAGTCATTAACCATCGTCAATTGAGTGGCCCAGTAGTGCTTTTAATGTCTGGTAGGTATATCATCCCATCATACACCCCTCTCATCAATTTGTTGATTGCTATCCGTGACGCCTTTCCACAGCAACAACCAAATTTCAGCCTCTAGTTTGTTGAAGAAGTCGCTTGAGACTGGTACTGGGTATTTTGAAACACAAAGGAAACTGGGTAAATAAACCATTTTAATCATTACAGCTCTGCCAAGCAATGGGAGTGACAGAGTCCTCCAGCTTTTCATTTCACCTCTGAACCTATCTCATAAAGGATAGAGGTTGCAGTCGAAGAAGAGGTTTCAATTCCTACTGGAAACCATGAATCGATACCTGTAACGGGCAATCTTTTGGTAAGTGTGACATTTCTCTGCTTATTGGATATAAGAATGACTTTGCCAAGTTTATTTCACAGCCAGAGTAATTTCTAAAAATGTCATATACTTGAAGTAACCTGTCAATTGTAATCTCAGGCTGCACAACATAAACTGGTCTAGGCTCCCCCACCTCGGAGGAGATGCACGCCTGGTGGTCTTGCAGGGCTGGCATTGGTAAGGGTGGGTCGGTGGTGCCTTGCACTGCTGTTCCTTATCAAAGTTTGGTATGTTTCTGGGGCATGTGTCTGATCTGACCATGAAGCCCGACCCATAAAAAGGGGGGGTTGGGTGGCGGTCGGGTTTTTCTGCTTCCGATTGCTGCCTCGCAAGGATGCTGCCCTCGCTGATTCTGTTGCACTGTGCCAGCAGCATCTTCTTTGTGTTCTTGTCTCTCTCTCTTCCTTTTGTGTGTCCAACAGGTCTTGTATGCTTCTGCACTGTATGCCACTCTGCATCCTCAGGGAATCACAAACAGCAGCGCAACCATCTCCAGTCTGGGGCCGCACAGGTTTGAGCCTAGCTCACCTGACCCGGATACTTTGCGCTTGGTGGAGCCTCAGGCTGGTGGCCACTGTTGCTGCAGGTGAAGAGAACTGCAGTGGTGTGGGCATTGTGTTTTCTTTTATGTGATCTGCTGGCTTTCAGTATGGACTTTGCTGGAACAGCGTTTTGGGGGCATTTGTTGAGGTTGCATGTGTTGGGGCTTGTATTTCAGTGGCTAGAGTGCTGTTTGTGTTAAAGAGCATTTTTTGGGCTGTTTTCGCAATTTTTGGAGCTTTCACTTAGTTGCACTAGTGCTAGGAAAAGGGGAAATTTTAGCCAGTGGGCTTACAGGGTTTTGGTTGGCTGCAAGGCTAGGTTTCTGGCCATACATTGTGGGTAGCAATATTGTAGTGCCTTGGTGGTGGCATTGTATTTTTTTCTGTGCATGCAGAATATTGGGAGCAAGATAGAAGGGTGCTTCTGATTAGGATTCCTACCTATTTGGCCAGTGGCATTGTCAGCCAGTGTGTTTTGTTTCCTTAAGTGGACACTAAGTCTGGAGCTCGGAAGGATGCAAAGTGCTCATGGAATGTGGTGCTCTGGGAGGCATTCATCTGTAGGGTGGGCGGTATGAATGATGTGATTGCTTCATTGAGGTCACAGCCTTCTGTGGCAGAAGTGCCGGAGGAGCAGGTTAAAAGACCACAGAGGGCGGGAGTGCCTCCCAAAAAGGTATTTACCCTATCTCGAAGAGGACCAGTGTACAGGGCAAGTGCAAGGGAGTGAGGCAAGTTCAGGCGGTGGCTGCTACCAGGTCATTGAGTGTTCAAAACCCCACCACTTTGTAGGGTTCCCCGGGGTCAGACCCCAGGGCTAGTGAGTCTGGCCAAAGTACAGTGCAGGGGACTGTTGCCACAAGAATTGGGTCGATGACAGGCAGTGGCATTGTGCACAATGTGGCTAGTGGCACAGCCTTGGGGGTCGCACCCATGTCAGGACCTGCACAGTCAGACCTGGTGAATATCTTAGCAAGTGTGTTGCTGTGGCTCTCTAGTGATGGGATGTTTTGTACCTCATCAATGTGGATGGCCCTGCTGGGCACTAGTGATATTGATGACCTAGAAAAGGACAAGCGCTTTGAAGCTCACCTGGGTGGGTTCAGGTGTCCCAGGGGTCTGATGTAGTCGGGGGTAGGCTGCGAGGAAAAGTGGCATGGATGCAGCAACTTCTGTAGGGATTCAAGGGGGCACGCTGGCATGCCACCACCATTGCTGGACTCAGGGGTGGGCCACCACAGGCGGTGGGCCAGGTGCTTTCAGCGGTGGGCCCTTCATTGGGGGGCACACACCTGGAATTTATGCAGTGATGGAGATGATTTCCCGAGCTCTGGCAGCAGCTCAAAGAAGTGTTGGAGCTAAGCATGGGCAAAATCTGTGAAATCGCAGTCCGCGAAATCTTGCAAAAGCGAATTTGCGATCCGCATAATTCGCGAATTCGTGCGAAATTGCGAATTTTTGTTTTTTTGCGTGTTCGCGGGCTTTTTGCGTGTTCGCGGGCCGCTTGCACGGTGAAGTTACCCATGCGGTTGTGTATGGACACAGCACCCTCTGGTTCATCACTGCCACCCTCTGGTTCATCACTGCCACCCTCTGGTTCATCACAGCACCCTCTGGTTCAGCACTGCCACCCTCTGATTCATCACTGCCACCCTCTGGTTCACCACTGCCACCCTCTGGTTCATCACTGCCACCCTCTGGTTCACCACTGCCACCCTCTGGTTCACCACTGCCCCCCTCTGGTTCATCACAGCACCCTGTGGTTCACCACTGCTACCCTCTGGTTCATCACAGCACCCTCTGGTTCACCACTGACACCCCCTGGTTCACCCCTGCCACCCTCAAGTTCAGCATTCACCACTGCCACCGTCTGGTTCATCACAGCACCCTCTGGTTCACCCCTGCTGCCACCCTCTGGTTAAGCACTCACCACTGCCACCCTCTGGTTCATCACAGCACCCTCTGGTTCACCACTGTCACCCTCTGGTTCACCACTACCACCCTCTTGTTCATCACTGTCCCCCTCTGGTTCATCACTGCCACCCTCTCGTTCACCACTGACACCCTCTGGTTCATCACTTCCACCCTCTGGTTCACCACTGCCACCCTCAGGTTCATCACTGTCACCCTCTGGTTCATCACTGCCACTCTCTGGTTCATCAGAGCACCCTCTGGTTCACCAGTGCCACCCTCAGGTTCATCACAGCACCCTCTGGTTCACCACTGCCACCCTCTGGTTCATCACTGTCACGCTCTGGTTCATCTTTGCCACCCCCTGGATCATGACAGCACCCTCTGGTTCACCACTGCCTCCCTCTGGTTCACCACTGCCTCCCTCTGGTTCACCACTGACACCCTCTGGTTCACCCCTGCCACCCTCAGGTTCAGCACTCACCACTGCCAGCCTCTGGTTCACCTCTGCTGCCACCCTCTGGTACAGCACTCACCACTGCGCCCTTCTGGTTCATCACAGCACCCTCTGGTTCACCACTGTCACCCTCTGGTTCACCCCTGCCACCCTCAGGTTCATCACTCACCACTGCCACCCTCTGGTTCATCACTGCCACCCTCTGGTTCATTACTGCCACCCTCTGGTTCACCACTGCCACCCTCAGAATCATCACTGCCACCCTCTGGTTCATCACTTCCACCCTCTGGTTTGCCACTGCCACCCTCTGGATCATCAGTGTCCCCCTCTGGTTCATCACTGCCACCCTCTGGTTTATTACTGCCACCCTCTGGTTCGCCACTGCCACCCTCAGGATCATCACTGCCACCCTCTGGTTCATCACTGCCACCCTCTGGTTTGCCACTGCCACCCTCTGGATCATCACTGCCCCCCTCTGGTTCATCACTGCCACCCTCTGGTTCATCACAGCACCCTCTGGTTCACCAGTGCCACCCTCTGGTTCATCACTGTCCCCCTTTGGTTCATGACTGCCACCCTCTGGTTCATCACAACACCCTCTGGTTCACCAGTGCCACCCTCTGGTTCATCACTTCCACCCTCTGGTTCACCACTGCCACCCTCAGGTTCATCACTGTCACCGTCTGGTTCATCACTGCCACTCTTTGGTTCATCACAGCACCCTCTGGTTCACCAGTGCCACTCTCTGGTTCATCACAGCACCCTCTGGTTCACCACTGCCACCCTCTGGTTCATCACTGTCACCCTCTGGTTCATCTTTGCCACCCTCTGGTTCATCACAGCACCCTGTGGTTCACCACTGCCACCCTCTGGTACACCACTGACACCCTCTGGTTCACCCCTGCCACCCTCAGGTTCAGCACTCATCACTGCCACCATCTGGTTCATCACAGCACCCTCTGGTTCACCCCTGCTGCCACCCTCTGGTTCAGCACTCACCACTGCCACCTTCTGGTTCATCACAGCACCCTCTGGTTCACCACTGTCACCCTCTGGTTCACCACGACCACCCTCTTGTTCACCACTGCCACCCTCTGGTTCATCACTGCCACCCTCTGGTTCATTACTGCCACCCTCTGGTTCGCCACTGCCACCCTCAGGATCATCACTGCCACCCTCTGGTTCATCACTGCCACCCTCTGGTTTGCCACTGCCACCCTCTGGTTCGCCACTGCCACCCTCAGGATCATCACTACCACCCTCTGGTTCATCACTGCCACTCTCTGGTTTGCCACTGCCGCCCTCTGGATCTTCACTGCCCCCCTCAGGTTCATCACTGCCACCCTCTGGTTCATCACAGCACCCTCTGGTTCACCAGTGCCACCCTCTGGTTCATCACTGCCACCCTCTGGTTCACAACTGCCACCCTCTGGTTCATCACTGCACCCTCTGGTTCACCAGTGCCACCCTCTGGTTCATCACTTCCACCCTCTGGTTCACCACTGCCACCCTCAGGTTCATCACTGTCACCCTCCGGTTCATCACAGCACCCTCTGGTTCACCAGTGCTACCCTCTGGTTAATCACAGCACCCTCTGGTTCACCACTGCCACCCTCTGGTTCATCACTGTCACCCTCTGGTTCATCTTTGCCACCCTCTGGTTCATCACAGCACCCTCTGGTTCACCACTGCCACCCTCTGGTTCACCACTGACAACCTCTGGTTCACCCCTGCCACCCTCAGGTTCAGCACTCACCATTGCCACCCTCTGGTTCATCACAGCACCCTCTGTTTCACCCCTGCTGGCACCCTCTGGTTCAGCACTCACCACTCCCACCCTCTGGTTCATCACAGCACCCTCTGGTTCACCACTGTCACCCTCTGGTTCACCACTACCACCTTCTTGTTCACCACTGCCACCCTCTGGTTCATCACTGCTACCCTCTGGTTCATTACTGCCACCCTCTGGTTCGCCACTGCCACCCTCAGGATCATCACTGCCACCCTCTGGTTCATCACTGCCACCCTCTGGTTTGCCCCTGCCACCCTCTGGATCATCACTGTCCCTCTCTGGTTCATCACTGCCACCCTCTGTTTCATTACTGCCACCCTCTGGTTCGCCACTGCCACCCTCAGGATCAGAACTGCCACCCTCTGGTTCATCACTGCCACCCTCTGGTTTGCCACTGCCACCCTCTGGATAATCACTGTCCTCCTCTGGTTCATCACTGCCACCCTCTGGTTCACCAGTGCCACCCTCCGGTTCACCAGTGCCACCCTCTGGTTCATCACTGCCACCCTCTGGTTCACCACTGCCACCCTCTGGTTCATCACTGTCACCCTCTGGTTCATCACTGCCACCCTCTGGTTCATCACAGCACCCTCTGGTTCACCACTGCCACCCTCTGGTTCACCACTGATACCCTCTGGTTCACCCCTGCCACCCTCAGGTTCTGCACTCACCACTGCCACCCTCTGGCTCATCACAGCACCCTCTGGTTCACCAGTGCCACCCTCTGGTTCATCACTGCTACCCTCTGGTACACCACTGCCACCCTCTGGTTCACCCCTGCCACCCTCAGGTTCATCACTCACCACTGCCACCCTCTGGTTCACCACTGTCACCCTCTGTTTCACCACTACCACCCTCTTGTTCACCACTGTAGATTATGGGGGGAAAGCACACCTGCCCAGCCTCAACTGAGATGAATTAATTTGGTGCTGGTTAATGTGTCACTGAATTTGTGATTCAAATCTGGCACCTGCTTCCTTAGCTGTAAGTGCTTCCTATTGCAGTTATTTTTTTTACAGGAGCATTGTGCCATACTTGTAACTATACTCTGACCCTGCTTTGAGGGTCAGAGCAGGGTCAGAGAATAGTTGCAAGTAGGCAACTGAACTCTGGAGGGGCCCCTCAGGAAGTACTACAGGGAATGGTTACAAATTAGCTTGAACTTTTGCACCTGCTAAGTGCTTTCAGTATTCCAAAATTAGTTTTTCTGCCATTTCGCGAGATTCGCGTGGCGCAAATTCGTGCGAAATCGAACCTGCAATCCGCAAATTCGTGTGAATTTGCTGATTTCTTTCTTTTTGCTTATTCGCGGACCGCTTGCAGCACACCGACCCCGAGGTTGCCCATGCGGCCGTGTATGGGCGTGGCCATCTTGTTTGCGTGACGTGTTTCCGTTTCTGGGCGCTAGTTGCATGCTCGCGTCGTATGCGGCGCGCGATTACATGTTCGTGGGCGTTTTTGCGTGCTCGCGGGGGAAATATTGCGCGAACTTACCCACGCGGTCCTCTATGGTTGCAGCCATCTTGTTTTTCATTCACTGCTATGGTTTTGGGCAAACCTCCTGTGATTCTGGGCAAATCACTTAATCTCCCCGTGCCGTGATTCTAGGCAAATCACTTAATCTCCACGTGCCTAAAATGAAAGTGTGTCCTCATGTAACGTAACTGGAAAAATATGTAAAGCGCTCTAATACCTGATTCGGTTCGGGTCTAGTGCGCGCTATATAAAAACTCTGCAAAAAAAATGCTACCTTTCTATCCATCCTACATCTTTGTAATCCTATGTGTTTCTGAACTTTTTTTTGGTTTTTTTGCTTATTATCTCTCTCTTCAATTTCCTACATCTATATTTTGTGTTTTTTTTTTACTTTTTGTTACTTTATTACCTACTTTATTTCTTTCGCTCTCTTTCTTATTTTTTTCACACCTATTCTTCTTTCCTTCTTCTTGTGCCCAGGACCATGGCTAAGGGAGGCGACAAGGGCAAGGAGAAGGGCCCAGCACCCCGTACCCGGCTCCCTTGCGGGCGTTTGAGCGGGGAGGAAGTCCAGGCCAGGGAGATCTACTCTGCGGTGGAGGTGGCCGCCTTGATGGTTTTTGTCCAAGTCCACCTCCCTAAGACCGTGGCAGCAGGTGGGCGGATTGCTTCCAGTTACGGCCTCCGGGAGCGTCGCCAGCTGTGAAAGAAGGTGTGCAGGCGCATGTATAAGGAGTCTGGGTCCATCGCACTTACCAGAAAGTGACGCACCGGTGATGTGACATCTTGGACCGGGAGCATAACATGCTCGACCTGCTCGGTGTGGTGATCCCTGGCCTTGGTAAGTAGCTATTTAATAACTACTTTTTTTCCTTCTGCTCTGTTATATTGCTAATCTATTTTTTTCCTGAAGAGTACGAATGCTGCTGATTCGATTACATTGCAGGTAAATTAATGTTTAAATAGCTTCTGTCATTCCAGGTGCTCGCCTGGTTATTGGCGTTGCTACTATGCTTACTTGTTTGCAACTTTTTAGTCATTTGAGAGCATTACTGTGTAATGCTAGAGACAGTAGACTCAAGTCTAGTCCTTCTTTGTACTCCTTCTGCTGCCACTTTGAAGAGATAGTGGTGGATTGATACGTTGAGTATATTATTTATTACTTGTTATAGGACATTTGTTATTGGTCTGCAATTTTGATGACGGACTGTGTCTGTCACACGATGTCTCGTGCTGCTGAGTGATGGCAGTCGTAGTAGAACCTTTTTGTTGTTGATGTAGTTAGTGAATTGCAAAACTTTCCTATTGGACGGTCTGCGAATCCTGCAATACTGTACTACTATTCTCTTAGTTGACCAGATCAGATGCAATTGATGTTAATTTGTTTCCCCGACATAATTTTAGATTGAGTACAAAGAAATCAAATGTTTCACAAAAAACAATCATCCATGTTGTGTTTCTTTATTTCATGATCACCAGGACCTCCGAGGGGCAAGGCGCCGGCCGCGACAGAGACTCCGGTGGCAGAAGGTGGAGAGGCACAGTCCCTTGCAGGCTTTTCTGCTGGCCCCAGTAAGTTGTTCTATTGTTATATTAATACTTATACTTCCCTAACGTTTACAGCCCCTATTCACTACAAACTGGTTCCTAATAATTCTGTTTTACAAAATAGTCTTTGATCTTCTTCTAATGTAGACTACTTTCTACATTCTTATCCTGCCTCTAGCATCACTCTCTGTGCTACTACTATTTACAATTATGAGTCGGTCTGTGTAGGTAGCTAAGCTTGCCCATTCGGCAAACGTGTGAAACAAAACTCCGATACAGCAATAGCTCTAGGCACTGAGTGCAGTCCTCTGGGTTGCCCTTGCTGTCTATTCCAGTCTTCTTAATGTAAGTGCTTTGACAATTTTCAACAACAAAATGTCATTGTCTACACCAAGTAAAAGGTAGCAGTTGCATTTTTGATTTGAGAGGAGCACATCCCATACCGCTAGTGTTTCAGGGACTATTCTGCACACAAAGAAGTATGGACAAGATAAATAGGACATTGTTGATGATAGGTGCAGTTCGACTTTTGACATACCTCAGTCCGAACAGAAATTGAACCCCCAATCCCCTGACCGACTATCTAGAATGTCTGACCAATGATTTTACGACCCAGAAGAACAGAAGAAGACTACCTCCGAGTCCCGGCCTATCTGAGTCACTGAAACATGACTGCCAAGTGCAGTAGTTCAAACCTTTCCGCTCACTCACTGGTAAACAAAAACCACACAGTGTTTGTTAGTTTTAAAGTTTTATTTTCAATTAAGAAATGAAAACATTATTTCTTTATTTTTAATAGCGTAGTATTCTGATGGATGAAGATGACGTTAAAGTTTAAACAACATTCCCATGAATGAAATTAGTATGACTCAAACTTAATAATAGTTAACAGACACATGAAATTATTAGAATAACTGTGCGGGAGCCCCCACCTTCTTTAAAGTACATAAAGTACTGCTGGTGATGACTCAGTAGTAGTTGGTGAATCGTCTGGCAGAAGGGCAATGGAATCTTCTTTCTGTAATGAGAAAAATGGTGCACGTTAAGCAAGCATTCATCAGTTGTCATAAGAAGAAGTGTAGCATTTAATGGAATAAGCATATAAAAGGTTAACACCCTCCCCAAAACTGGTACTTTTTTTCAATCCCAGTAATAAAAAATGTGTTATGTAACATTTTCTTCCATTACGAGACAAAATAGGGGGTTGTGTATGGCATCTGAAAATATGACATTTTTTTCCTAGACGTCACAACATCTGATGCGGCACAGATGACCACCAGTGCCGGGGCCAGCAGTGCGGAGGGGTCCACTCTGGATGCGGGGGCGCCAACAGGAGGAGCTGGGGGGAAGACTCAGCGGCGGTGGACTGTGGTAAGGTATTATACTCCTTACTTATTGAATTTTTTTTGAGTAGGCTCTCAAAGGAGTGTATGATGTACCGTACAGTAGTACACAGTACACTAGTATAAGTACACTGTACTGTCAAGAACATTTACTAATTTAGAACTACTTTTTGGGCTATCACGGAGAAGGCAGTCAACCTTGACTTTTAATAGCATTAGCGGCGGTACTGCTCTGGTAACCAATGGCCCCCTCTATTTCACTTCAAATCAGCTGGCAAATTTTTATTGTGAAGCCAAGTCATATCAGATGTAGTTTAGGGATGTGAAGAACGAAAAGTTAAAGAAGGGTGAAACGAAGGACGAGCGGGTCTTAATATTTATGACTGTAAAGAATGGTTTTGTTGAATGCAATTCAACATAAGAAAGAAGACGGTGGTTTCCAAAATATAATGAAAAGGGTGTTAGTTGGTTGTTGACAAAAATACATTTTGGTACATTTGAGACATTAAGAGGAATCATAGATGTGTAATGCCTCGAATCTCGAGCCATTCCCCTCTCCTATATAAACAGCAATATTGCCTGTGAACGTTGCTTAGCGTTCTAGTTCCTAGCCCCGGTTCCGTCCTATTGTGTCTTTGCCTGACTTCCGCTTTCGTAATTTCCTGTGTTTTGGGCATTCTCCGTGTGTGAACGTTGTCCTCCGTACGCTCGGTATTGTGCTGAGGTGTGCCGGTGACTGGTACTCGTCTACTTTTCCCTTCCCTGGTGCTCCGCTGTCGGGTTGGTGCTTCTCCCGACCCCGCAGCCGGGCGCTGCCTTTGCTCACATCCATTTCCCTTCCCTGGTGCTATGCTGTCGGGTTGGGGCTTCTCCCGACCCCGCAGCCGGGCGCTGCCTTGCTCACATCCATTTCCCTTCCCTGGTGCTCCGCTGTCCGGTTGGAGTTCTCCCGCCGCGCATCCGGGCACTGCTGTCATATTGCCCTGCTCTCTGCCTGGTGCTTCGTTGGGTGGCCGGATTTTGTCCCGTTGCCCAGCGGGGTGTTGCCTACCATTTTATTTCTTTTTAGTTTCAGTCCCATTGTTCCGTGGGGTAACCGGAATCCTTCCTGTTGCTCGGCTTGTAATTACAAGTTATTCACTTTGGCGGTTAAAGTCGCTCCTCGGCTACTCTCGGATTTATGAGCATATTGTACCTGGGAGAATTTGCGTGGACCACACCCCGGTGCAGTGTGTATTTACGACTCATATCTTCTGAATCACGGTAACAGCGTGTTTACGCTACCTTTTG
The DNA here is from genome assembly GCF_964261635.1 of Lissotriton helveticus. Classification (NCBI taxonomy): domain Eukaryota; kingdom Metazoa; phylum Chordata; class Amphibia; order Caudata; family Salamandridae; genus Lissotriton; species Lissotriton helveticus. Next base: position 1,462,511,363 of record NC_136061.1, on the reverse strand, counting down.
ATTACTTTGCAATTGTGTTGGTTTATTTCCAATAAATTACTGTCTGACAATATTCCTAATACGAGTGCTACATACGGTTCCATGTTTAAATATCGATTACAAAAATATAGTTTACAAAAACATAGATGTAAAAATATCGATTATAAAAAATATCGACTCCCTATAATTAAACAGGTAAGTACAATAATATCGACTCAAAAATATAGATGTAAAAAATATAGATGTAAAAAATATCGACTTTAAAAAATATTATAACTTTAATTAAATATTATTAACAAAATAAATGACATTACATTTATATTTTAACTATTTATAACAAATAAACTTAATTTAATCATTATAAACTTAATAAATGTGTACATATACATATATTTTCTTACATACATTTATTATTTTCTTTATTTAATAAATAAACTTTAATAATTATATTAGAAAAACATATATAAAACATTTTGAATAAAGTAACATTTTCTATATTTAATTACCACATAAAAGTATTTAAAAATAATAAAACATATTTAATAACAAAATTAAAACTTAGTAGTTAAAACATTTGATAGCGAAGGGGTAAAAATTACTATTCCCACTCCAGAGGGTGCAACAGTAAGGAAAGCGTTGGATAGCGTAGGGGTAAAAATTACTATTCTAACTCCAGTGAGTGCAACAGTAGGGAAAGCACTGGATAGCGTAGAGGTAAAAATTATTATTCCCACTCCAAAGGGTGCAACTGTAGGGAAAGCGCTGGATAGCGTAGGGGTAAAAATTACTATTCCCACTCCAGAGGGTGCAACAGTAGGGAAAGCGTGGGATAGCGTAGGAGTAAAAATTACTATTCCCACTCCAGAGGGTGCAACAGTAGGGAAAGCGTTGGATAGCGTAGGGGTAAAAACTACTATTCCCACTTCAAAGGGTGCAACAGTAGGGAAAGCGTTGAATAGCGTACGGGTAAAAATTACTATTCCCACTCCAGAGGGTGCAACAGTAGGGAAAGCGTTGGATAGCGTAGGGGTAAAAATTACGATTCCAACTCCAATGAGTGCAACAGTAGGGAAAGCGTTGGATAGCGTAAAGGTAAAAATTACTATTCCCACTCCAAAGGGGGCAACAGTAGGGAAAGCGCTGGAAAGCGTAGAGGTAAAAATTACTATTCCCACTCCAGAGGGTGCAACAGTAGGGAAAGCATTGGATAGCGTAGGAGTACAAATTACTATTCCCACTCCAGAGGGTGCAACAGTAGGGAAAGCATTGGATAGCGTAGGGGTAAAAATTACTATTCCCACTCCAGTGAGTGCAACAGTAGGGAAAGCGTTGGATAGCGTAGGGGTAAAAATTACTATTCCCACTCCAGAGAGTGCAACAGTAGGGAAAGCGTTGGATAGCGTAGGGGTGAAAATTACTATTCCAACTCCAGTGAGTGCAACAGTAGGGAAAGCGATGGATAGCGTAGAGGTAAAAATTACTATTCCCACTCCAAAGGGTGCAACAGTAGGGAAAGCGCTGGATAGCGTAGGGGTAAAAATTACTATTCCCACTCCAGAGGGTGCAACAGTAGGGAAAGCGTTGGATAGCGTAGGAGTAAAAATTACTATTCCCACTCCAGAGGGTGCAACAGTAGGGGACGCATTGGATAGCGTAGGGGTAAAAATTACTATTCCCACTCCAGTGAGTGCAACAGTAGGGAAAGCGTTGGATAGCGTAGGGGTGAAAATTACTATTCCCACTCCACAGGGTACAACAGTAGGGAAAGCGCTGGAACCCAAAACAATAAAATAACAAACTATCAATTTTTTTTTTACATTTAATTTCCAATATAAACATAAATAATATATACATTTAAATATTTTATTATTAACAAAGATAATAAAAAAAATATATATTTACACATTATTTAACACTATAATATCCACCACACACCTAAAAATAATTACACAATTACATTTAATATTTACTAATTAATTAATGATAATTATATTATTTTTTTAATTAATTAATTAATTATTTAATTGACAGATTTCACACCATATACACTAATGAACACCACAACACAAACCTAAATTTAATTACACATTTACAATTAATAATTACTAATTAATTAAAGGTATTTAATTTATAAAGTATTTAATAATCAATCAATAACAATTTAATTACTTCACACCATTTACACATATAAACTCCACTACACACACCTAAAATTAATTAAACAATTAACATAATTAATTAACATAATAAATTAATAATTGACTAATTGAAATTAATTAACAAATAATTATTAAATTAACACATTAATTAATCAATTAATTTTATATATTTAAATTACTTCCCACCCTATTCCCCTATAAACCCACAACCCGCTACCGAACTAATAACACAAAATTCAACATAATAAACAATAATAACTATTAAAATTCAACAACATATATTAAAATGACAAACAATTCTCATTAAAAACACTAAAATACATGACATTATTAAAAAATCGATATTTTTGTAAACTATATTTTTGTAAACGATGTTTATTACAACTATGTTATTGTTATCGATATTACTTACCTGTCTGTCGATATTCTGGTCAAACTATATTTTTGTTATCGATATTTCATCAATTCGATATTTCTGTGGCGATATTTATGTCAGACGATATTTCCCTGACGATATTCCTGCTCTGCACCCTACATACACCTCAGGAACAAACAGATATTTCAGAAGAAGAGATCCTATAGCCTGTAGCCTACTTGCCCTTCCTGGTGGCTCTCGCAGAACCAATTTGGTGAGCCTGTTAATTCCTAATTCAGAATTGTGAGTAAATAGGTTGGAATATATATATATATGCTTTGTTTGTCTGTTATACAGGTGTTACAAGAGACCTTCCTATTATACTGACATATAGAAGCCAAGTAGGACTACTCTGCATGCATCCCTCTACGTTAGCTACTAGCCGAGTATATCAAAGTGGTAGGTTAAATGTTGGTATTGCCATCATATGTCTTATAGCGTTAAGTCGCTAGTGCAGAAATAATCCTGTCCTTTCTTTACAGCCTGTTCAATTCACAAAGATCCATTACTGTGGTGCCATCGTCAGAGAGCTGTTTTATCTTACCCCCACCTTTCCTTGTTTTATTTCCCTGTTTTCCCCTGGCGTGCCACTCGATGCTCTAGAGTCTGATAGAGTCGAGAGGCCGTAGGGGAAGGCTGAGGACTATTCATCTGTTTCCTGACGCTTCTGTGGAACGATCCAGCAAGCCATTACAAGACGTACTTTGGAAGCCTGGATGTTATCTTTTTTATCCTCCTCGTCGATAGCAGAGGTGTATGATGTAGTAGAGCAGACGCTGAGTGGATGAAGTATGGCCAGTGGCAGTGCCACCCCTATCGAAAAGTAAGACATTCCTATCCCCACCTGCATGTACTGCTTAAAGTACTGCGAGTCTGCATCATCATGGCCTGTGTCTGTATTTCTTGGGTGAAAGCTGAGTGAGCTGCCATTATGGCGGCTACCACAAGTTCACGTACCAGTAATTTCTTTTGCAAAACAAGAGAAAAAAAGTAAAAAAGGCCTTTTTTTAGTACTCTCTGACTATGTATGTAGTAGTGAGTCCACCTATAGTGCTGCTAGTGGAATTCCTGAAACTCACAGTGTCACAGGCTTACAAAGACGGCGGAAAGATACATGCCAAAATGTTATACTGTGTTTGCTACTTGCTGTTGTTACTGAGTGTCAACCTTCCCGTTGAATTATTTTGACTTTATGTTAAAGACTATTGGCTACAGTATTTTTCTTTTTTTCTTCATAGATGCTACTCCCAAAATGCTCACCCGTAAGGAGATGGCTGTCCGGGCCAGGGCCCGTAAGCTGGAGGCTATTTGTGCCGAGTATCGGCGGTTGTGGGCTCGGGAGCATGAGGAGACATCAACATCTATATCCTCCTCCACTGCCCCCGGGTCCACCGGCCAGAAGCCTCCAGCCAAACGGAGCCGTGGCCCGACAGCCTCCCGCCGCCGCTGCACAGCAGCAACAACATCAGCGCCCCCATCCAGATCCTGGATTGTTCGTGTGTACCGACTACGCAAAAGAGTGGACTACTTGGAGCGGTTGGCCGAAAAACATCAGCGCCAGCTCCGGGACCTCCGCAAAGAGCAGCGGGACATGATGCAACAGCTTGCCAAACTATGCCACCGGAGGAAGTGACTGTCCCTTGCCCCTTTTTTAAAGACTGTTGGGGGGGGTGGGAACTGGGTGTTTGGGAAAGGGGACTTTTGGACTTTTGGACATTGGTTGGGGTTAGGTAGGGGGGTGAGTTGGGTTAATTTATTTCATTTTTTGACTACCTCAATATATTTCTTAATAATTATTTTTCATACCAAAACATAGTATATGCATTCATATTATTTTGTGTGGGGGTGGGCGGTGGTTACTGGACGTTTGGTTTCTTCCAACTTACCAGCATGAATGAAACATCTAGTCCTGAAATGTACCAAAGTGCCAGTTCCGAGTTAGTGAATTCAGTAGCCCTACTAGTACTTTACTAGTAGTACTGGCAATCTCTGCTCTCCTCCCAGTCCTAGCCCATTATTCTACCTCTCCAAAATGCTTATCTTACCTGTGATTCTTGTTTGAGAATCGGGGTAGCCCCAGGGCTGTCTGCATTGCAAATGGTGATTAAGGTTGGTTGTTGACTTGAATCCTCGACGGATGCAATATCATTGTTGTGCTGGTAGCAGAAGTGGTACACACTTGCAGTATCACCATATGAAAAAAAGGAGGAAATTAAACATTGAGTGGCCTGAGCGTAGCATTAGAAACAGTACAATAGATAGTACGGTACAGAACAGTGCCCTAAATTGTAGCCTAAGCAGTGCCAATGTAAGGTAAGCATTAAGCATTAGATTGTTCACGTCGTGTAGGAGGAGGATGTTCTTATCAATCCACGATGGCGCACATGAACTTCTGGTTGCTTTGACCTTATCCTCCCCAGCAAGTGTGTGGAATTTATTGTTGTTGTCAGTCACACCTCAATGAAATACCACACAGCCCGGGGGAAGAGGGTTAGGGTTTGAAAGATGGATGGGAATGGGGGTTTTTGGGAAAGTTTGGTAGAGAGGAAAAAAAACACAGCATGGACAGTCAAACAACAAATGAAGAGAAACAAATCTTTGGATTTGAAGATATTGATAAATCTTTAAAGGGACATAAAGGAAGTGCACTACTGCATGCCAGAAGTTGTTTACTAAATGGATGGTTAGCTTACTGAAAAGTAGTACTACTACTTACTGCAACTTACTAGTAACTACGAAGGAACAAGTTGACAGTACAGGGCTGCAGTCATTACGCAATTTCACTTGCCTCTCTGCCCTCAGAGAATAAACACTTAGAACATTAAATTAGTGTTAAACATAGCAAAGACGTATCAAATAGCTGGAGGGATGAATTTGAAGCAGAGATCAAACAAACACACAGAGTCACACTCGTAGAATTAAGTTAAAGTTCACAAGAATATCATTTAAAAGATAAGGAGAATTTTGGATACTGTTACTGTTTTTTGTAGTTGTCCCTTTGAATTTGTGAAGTTGATGCATCCAGCGATTCCTCTTATTCGCGGTACTCCTTCACTCCATCGGATGCTCCGTCGATCAATCTTAGTGACCAGACACACTGACTGTCCACTGCCTGCCTGATGCGGATTTGTGGATCGCTAATTGTAAGTCTGAGTAGTACATCAATGGCACAGGGTAAAAGCCTGCCTGTAATTGATGATGGAAAAACACAACAGTAAGTGTTAAAGACACCTCGGAGAAAAGAATATATAAGGCACGCTGTGCAGTGCAAAAATTATACTGTCAGTTTTAGAGATGACAATCCCCAAAAGCTAGAACACCCCACATTACCCTCCCAAAAACATGCAGAATACTGCTGCTACCTCGCAGAGGCCTAATTTCAAAGCGTGCCAAAACGCACTCAGAAAGTATGCCCAAAACCCCCCTTTCCCACCATGGATTTTCTTCAAACCACTTGCAATCAAAATTAGACTTTCCAACAAGTGTTCCAAGGCCCCACCCAGTCGTAAAAATCTAGAACCCCCGCCCAAACACATGCAATACAATACTGCTAACCCTAACGAGCCCTAAGTTAAGAATAGTGGCAAACGCTTTCTTTAACTAGGCCAAATCCCCCCCTTTCCCACCATGGATTTTCTTGAAACCACTTGCAACCAAAATTACACATTCCCACGAGTGCTCTAAGACCCCAGAACCCAGTTGCAAAAATCTAGAACACCCTCAAACACATGCAATACTGCTGCTAACCCTAATCAGCCCTATGTTAAAAAAAGTGCCAAAACGCTTTTCAGCATGGATTTTCTCCAAACCACTTTTATCCCGTATAAGACCTTCTCAGCAATGCCCCAAGACCCGCCAACCCACCCGCAAAAAAGCAGAACACCCCCAAACAGGCAAAAAGCAAAAATGGAAAATCTCATACTTAGAATATTTTCGTCCTTCTTTCAATTCTGTCCAAACGCGCTGTGCAGCTAGGCCATAACTCCCGTTTTCCACCCTGGATTTCCTGAAAAACAAATGCAATCAAATTTAGACTGTGCCAGCAGTGCTCCCAGACCCCAAAAATCACCCCAAACACCAGGAACCCCCCCAAACAGCACCCCAAAGACAAGCAAGTGAGCAAAAACGCGAAAACTTTTTCACCTCCGATTTTCTCCAAAACACTTTTATTCGGTATTAGACATTCCCAGCAATGCCCCCAGACCCGTCAACCCAGGCGGAAACAAGTAGAAGACCCCCAAACAGCCAAAAAGCAAAAATACAAAAATGGGGACTTTAGAAATTTTCAGGCAAATTTCCAAAATCACTCCGCGCGCGCTCTGCAGCTAGGCCCTAACTCCCCTTTGCCACCATGGATTTGCTTCAAACCTCTTGCAAGCAAAAGTATCCATACCCAGCATTTCTCCAAGACCCCAAAACCCACCCCCAAACACCAGGAACCCCCCCAAACAGGCCCCCCGAAAACACGAAAGTGAGCAAAAACTCTAAAAAGTGAAAAACTTTTTCACCATGTATTTTATCCAAAACACTTTTATCCGGTATTAGACCTTCCTAGCAATGTCCCAGACACGTCAACCCAGGCGAAAAAAAGTAGAAGACCCCCAAACAGGCAAAAAGCAAAACCGGAAAAACTCACACTTAGAAATAATTAGGCCTCATTCCAAAATCACTCCAAGCGCGCTGTGCAGCTACGCCATAACTCCCGCTTTCCACCATGGATTTCCTGAAAAACAAATGCAATCAAAATTAGACTGAGCCAGCAGTGCTCCCAGACCCCAAAACCCACCCCCAAAGACCAGGAACCCCCCCCAAACAGCACCCCAAAGACAAGCAAGTGAGCAAATACGCAAAAACTGTTTCACCTCCGATTTTCTCCAAACACTTTTATCCGGTATTAGACATTCCCAGCAATGCCCCCAGACCCGTCAACCCAGGTGGAAACAAGTAGAAGACCCCCAAGCAGCCAAAAAGCAAAAATACAAAAATGGGGACAGAAATTTTCAGGCAAATTTCCAAAATCACTCCGCGCGCGCTCTGCAGCTAGGCCCTAATTCCCCTTTGCCACCATGGATTTGCTTCAAACCTCTTGCAATCAAAAGTATCCATACCCAGCATTGCTCCAAGACCCCAAACCCCACCCCCAAACACCAGGAACCCCCCAAACAGGCCCCCCCGAAAACACGAAAGTGAGCAAAAACTCTAAAAAGTGAAAAACTTTTTCACCACCTATTTTATCCAAAACACTTTTATCCGGTATTAGACATTCCCAGCAATGCCCCCAGACCCGTCAACCCAGGCGGAAACAAGTAGAAGACCCCCAAATAGCCAAAAATCAAAAATACAAAAATGGGGACAGAAATGTGTAGGCAAATTTCCAAAATCACTCCGCGCGCGCTCTGCAGCTAGGCCCTAACTCCCCTTTGCCACCATGGATTTGCTTCAAACCTCTTGCAATCAAAAGTATCCATACCCAGCGTTGCTCCAAGACCCCAAAACCCACCCCCAAACACCAGGGACCCCCCCAAACAGGCCCCCAAAAAGCTAAAGTGAGCGAAATGCCTGAAAATGCAAAAACTTTTTCATCTCCGATTTTTTCCAAAACACTTTTATTCGGTATTAAACCTTCCCAGCAATGCCCCAAGACCCACCAACCCACCCGCAAAAAAGCAGAACACCCCCAAACAGGCAAAAAGCAAAAATGGAAAATCTCATACTTAGAATATTTTCGGCCTTCTTTCAATTCTGTCCAAACGCGCTGTGCAGCTAGGCCATAACTCCCCTTCTCCACCATGGATTTCCTGAAAACCAAATGCAATCAACATTAGACTGTGCCAGCAGTGCTCCCAGACCCCCCGACCGAGCACCGCAAATCTAGAATACCCCTAAAGAAACCCCCAAAGCCTGCAATACTGGTAAATGCAAAACATGGCAAATTGCGCTGTTCACAAAAAACAAACAGCAATTGGTTTCAACAGAAACTGACAGCCATTGCTGTCCACTGCATGCCATCTTCTCATTATTCATTACCTGTTCTACTTTTTGTCTGCATCTTCTTCGGAAAGTGAGGGCCCACAGGGCAGCCTCTCCTGTAAATTTCAGAAGTAGGTCTGTCAACAATCAGCAAGCATGTAGTCAGTCAGTTATTTCAGTCCCACTTGAGGGGACTCGTCTACGAAGACAAAGTTTGTTTTTTCTCCATAATCCATCCATCTGCCTTGAGGGAAATGGATAGGGGGAGTCTGGAGGAGGATAGAGGAGCATGATTGACTTGTGAACTTGTGAACATCTGAATGCAGACTGCGGCACCTTCAAATCAATAGGGAAAATAAGATGAAGACAGTGCTGATGATGGACTTGTTGTGATTAGGTGATTAGAGTTTTTTGTTGTGGTAAAAGTAGCAAAACAAAGAAAGACACACAGGAATAAAAGTGAATAAGTACAGAAAAAAAGGAAATAATTTTCAGGCCTCGGTGTCAGGGAAGCAGAGCTCGTCCTCCAAGTCTAAGAATTGAGACGGGAGTAGGTCTGGTGACCGAGAAGAACTTCCGTTGGCGTCACCTAAGTCGGTGTCCTCTTCTTCCTGCGTGCATTCACGTATTTTGTAATCGGGTGGTATGAAGTGCTGATTCATCTTGATTATTGTTAACCTCTCCACATTTTTGGGCAAAAGGCGGGTCCTTTTTGAAGTAACAATGGCACCAGCAGCACTGAAAACACGTTCAGAAGACACGCTTGCGAGTGGGCAAGACAAATAATTTAGAGCCAGGTTGGTAATCAGTCGCCATACAGAGCTTTTCGTATACCAATATTCCAATGGGTTCTCATTATGAAAGACCTCTGTTGGGTCATCCAGATAGGCCTGCACCACCGACTCAAGGTTCTCCAGGGTTGATCCACTTTGCGTACCATCTGCGACCTTTTCATCAGTGGACCGAGCAAACCCTTGCTGAGATAGCCAATCCCCTTCCGACAATATTTTTGGGCGGCCTGGTGCAGGTGAGGAAGATGATGATACGGTTGCTGGTGTTGTTAACGGCTGTGAGGGAAAGTCACTCCCTTCGGCCACGGATTGAGAAGTGGAACTTGACGCCGGATGGCCTGCTGATTCAGTTGTACTTGTGCTGCCTCCTTGAAGGTTCTGCCGCTCTCTTTCGAACTGAGTGGCTGACACAGCTAGCGAATGTTTGTACTTGAAACATCTGCTTCATCAAAAGGAATGAATGCTTTGCTAGCCACTGCCTTTTTGTACCGTGGATCAAGAATAGTGGCACAAATGTAATGTTGTTCTGTATGTATCTTTTTAAGCCTTTCATTGTCAAGTAGGTGCCTTAATACCTTCTCCGTCAAATCATATGCTTCTCTCTTTTCACCATCATCTCGGAACATTGAAATCACCTCCTTCAGTTGGTGCTCTAGCATGCGCAACAATGGGATAGCTTTGCTCAAAGAACAGTCCTCCCTGCTGACTGCACGCGTGAAGAGCTCAAAAGGACGAAGCATGTCTGTCAGGCTTGCAATTAGCTTCCATTCCTCCAACTCTAGCCCCATGTCTTTATGAGTAGAACCCAGTTTAAAGACATACTCATGTATTACCTCACACTGCTCAGACAGACGCTCAAGCATGTAAAAGGTTGAGTTCCAACGTGTTGCCACCTCCTGGACTGGCAGTGTACGTTCATATTGAAGGTTCTAACAACAAAAGAACCGGGGGTCTATAACGGAGCTTCAAGTGCTCCGAGCTGCTGCAAAACTCCTACATAAGTGAGTTAGGCGCTAATAGAGCTACATAGGTCTCTATATCAGAATGTGTGCCAGGACAAACCTGTCGAAGGACCTACTGAGATTGTTGGTAAGACCCGTACAGAGATGTGTTGGATTCCCATCAAATAGGTATGTAGATCAAGTGTTCTCATTTGGTCATCCAAAAATGGGGTGGTATGTCTCTTGATCAATGAGACCCATCCATCGCCCTTACTTAATTGGGTCGCACCATCAATCGCTAAGGTACCCATGAACAAATGATAAAGATGGGATCGAGTGCAGTGCAAAAATCAAAAGATGTGTGAGTTAAAAACAAGGGGTAAAAGGATCAATAGGCGAAAAACTCTAATGTAATTTGTCTTTTCCCTCAAACAAACAAGAACAATGCAGAGGAAGCAGTCTAAACATATACCTGCATTTACAAGGCCAACATGTTTCAGCCGGTAGGGACAAGATCCCATGGCTTTCTTCAGAGCCAGAGTTCTAAGCATTAGCTACTGCATACATAAAGTGAACGTAACGACAATCTGTAAAGGATATACATAAATAGTCCAAAATCGTGTTCCTCTGTACCAAACGGTGTCTCTTACATCTGAATAGTACAGGGAGTGTACCTCACCTCTCCTGGAACCCAGCTCAGGAAAAAGAAGGCGATGAGACAACGCCGGACAGAGCGGGGCCTCCTTTTTCCATGTCATGTGGATAGTGTGAACAGCACTCTTCGGAATAGCTGCGCCAATCACCTCCAGCACATCTTGATGTAGTGCTGGAACAGCAACCCTTGCAAAATAGGACCGGCTAGGAACCTTCCATTTAGGGCATACTGTTGCCACCAATTCACGAAAACCCACCCCTTCCACGAAAGAGAAAGGGAGAAGGTCCAGCGCTAGCATTTTAGCCAGCTTTGCGTTATACAGAGGCACCGTTGGGTGGTTGCGTTCAAATGGCGCATCTGACCAAAACATGCTGCTAATGGTGGTCTGGACCGTTTTACGTGATGATGATGATGATGATGATGCAGACTTCACACCAGTTAGGCTCATTGATTTAGTTTTTTGCATTGGTGTCTGTCCCAGACTCTTAGTGTGCCTCATACATGTTGCAGGGGTAGAGGGTGTGGGCGCTACCACTGCTGTGCTGCTGCCAGCGGTACTGGGTGTACCAGAAAAAATATCTGTCGCTTCTTCACTTCCCCCCTGCACGATCAGCCTCTCGTCATCATCAGATGCAATATCAAGGGATACATTTGGATTTGTTTTGGTTTTGGCTTCCTCGATGTCACTTAGGTGCTAATACCACTGGATAGGGTGGTGTTGTTTGAGATGACCTCTCTGGCCTCCGGTACCATAGTTGGTACCAAGCTTACCCCGACTAACTGATACTTTACAAATCGAACAAACGACCATGTTTTCCGCCTTTTTGCTAACAGTAAAGAAGTCCCAAACTGGGGACTGGAGATGTCTGCTGGTGGTGGAGGTGCTACTTTGACTTTCAATGCCAGATGAAGTGGAGGATGGGCGTGGCTGAATTTGTTTCTGTTGTTCACTTACAGCACCACTACTTCATGTAATGGAGGTCGAGATGGATGTAGGTCCCTGCCGGCCCTTCTGACGAGAAAATATGGAAGCTGTAGGTTGTGTTGGTGTTGCAGTTAACTGCATTGGTGGTGGTACCAGTGCCACGCCGCCCACATCCCACTCAGCAGCCATTCGGGCTAGGGTTAAAATGTTTGTCTGCTGCATGCCCGCTGTGGCTGGAGTGACGTCTGTGATGACTGGGTCGTCATCAGACTGTTCATCAGCAGCATAAGACACCACTTCTTGTTCGTCGTCATCACCCATAAGTCAAAGCCTTGCGGGAACCTTCCGTTTAGGCTTATCTACCTTTGTCGGCTCATGGCGTGTCAGACTGCATTGCTAGGTTCCAATCACGATCAAGGTCATCAGAATGAAGGGGGCTTGAAGAAGAACTTGTAGTAGTAGTAGTAGTAGTAGTAGTAGCAGCCCTCCTTGACATTTTTCTTGCTGGGGATCTGGGAGACAATGGATCATCCTCAGCAGGAGTGGCTTCCTCGGATGATACCTTCACTTGAATATCAATTTCCTGATGTGCCCCTACTTCTGGAGGAACAAGCGTTGTAGGCAGTTGTGCTCCATGAACCTCTACTTGCGCCTCTCCTTGTGCATGTGCTTGCGCCTCTCCTTGCCCATGTACTTGCGCCTCTCCTTGCCCATGTACTTGCGCCTCTCCTTGCCCATGTACTTGCGCCTCTCCTTGCCCATGTACCTGTGCCTCTCCTTGCCCATGTACTTGCGCCTCTCCTTGCCCATGTACTTGCGCTTGTACTAGTTGCACTTGTGGTTGTCGTTGCGGCTGTGATTGTTGAACACTCGCCAGCTGAGTTACACCCGGCGTTGAATGGATGGTACTTTCTTGTGACGAGCCAACATCACTGGTCGATGGTGAGTGAGAAAGTAAAGTGGCTGCCTCAGCAGCACTCGTGGTCTTGGACCTAACTTGGCGTGGTGGCACTGACCCCAATGAGGCAAGAGTGCTGCTTCCAGCTTGGTCCGCGGCGGACACCGCTGCTGCTGCAGGCATAGTTTTTTTTCTCGTAAAAAAGGTGTCGGTGGGCACACCAGTATCCTTGGTAGGTGGTGCCACTTGCTTCTTCTGCTTCTTCTTACTGGCATTGGCACAGGCAACTTTCTTCGCTGAGGCGCTACGGCCACCTTTCTTTAGGCCCATCTTCTTCAGATGTCAGAACAGCAGGCCGCAGTTGCACGAGTTGCAGAGTTGTCTTGTCTGTGGCCACACGTGACGTCGCGTGACGTTGTGCTGCACACACCGCTGCAGGACTTCTTTCGGGCACTGGTGGTTCTCTTGTGCACCTAAAAGCAATGGAAGACAAAGGAACATCAGTTATACACCCCAAAAAGTCGAAATTCCCTCAATGATGTTTAAATTCAAGACACCCCACAGAAAGACTAGGACCATGCACCACTGACTGAGTACCCCTGGGCATAATGGTTGAAAGCAAGGCAAACTGGGTGCAGGCCTGAGCACACTGCCTGCATTCAAAATGGCCCCTTGACCCCCAGCACATGGCCAGGCCCTGCCTGTACCAGCCCTCAAAATGGCCCCCACCCACATGGCCAGTCCCCAACAACACCCCAAAAAATAAAAAAACACATACAAATCACCACAATCCTATGCCATCCATGCCCTCAATGATGTTTAAATTCAAGACACCCCACAGAAAGACTAGGCCCATGCACCACTGAGTACCCCTGAGCATAATGGTTGAAAGCAAGGGAAACTAGGTGCAGGCCTGAGCACACTGCCTGCATTCAAAATGGCCCCTTGACCCCCAGCACATGGCCAGGCCCTGCCTGTACCAGCCCTCATAATGGCCCCCACCCACATGGCCAGTCCCCAACAACACCCCAAAAAATCGAAAAACACATAAAAATCACCACAATCCCATGCCATCCATGCCCTTAATGATGTTTAAATCTAAGACACCCCACAGAAAGACTAGGCCCATGCACCACTGAGTAACCCTGGGCATAATGGATGAACGCAAGGCACATTGGATGCAGACCTATGGCACAAAGCACACTGCCTGGCTTCAAAATGGCCCCTTGACCCCCAGCACATAGGCAGGCCCTGCCTGTACCAGCTCTCAAAATGGCCCCCACCCACATGGCCAGTCCCCAACAACACCCCAAAAAATCAAAAAACACATAAAAATCATCAAAATCCCATGCCATCCATGCCCTCAATGATGTTTAAATTCAAGACACCCGACAGAAAGACTAAGCCCATGCACCACTGAGTAACCCTGGGCATAGTGGATGAAATCAAGGCACATTGGATGCAGGCCTATGGCACAAAGCACACTGCCTGGCTTTAAAATGGCCCCTTGACCCCCACCACATGGCCAGGCCCCTGCCTGTACCAGCACTCAAAATGGCCCGCACCCACATGGCCATGCCCCATCAACACCCCAAAAAGTCGAAAAACACATAAAAATCCCCACAATCCAATGCCATCCATGCCCTCAATGATGTTTACATTCAGGACACCCCACAGAAAGACTAGGCCCATGCACCACTGAGTAACCCTGGGCATAATGGATGAAAGCAAGGCACATTGGATGCAGACCTATGGCACAAAGCACACTGCCTGGCTTCAAAATGGCCCCTTGACCCCCACCATATGGCCAGGCCCTGCCTGTACCAGCCCTCAAAATGTCCCCCACCCACATGGCCATGCCCCATCAACACCCCAAAAAATCGAAAAACACACAAAAATCACCACAATCCAATGCCATCCATGCCCTCAATGATGTTTACGTTCAAGACACCCCACAAAAAGACTAGGCCCATGCACCACTGAGTAACCCTGGGCATAATGGATGAAAGCAAGGCACATTGGATGCAGGCCTATGGCACAAAGCACACTGCCTGGCTTCAAAATGGCCCCTTGACCCCCAGCACATGGCTAGGCCCTGCCTGTACCAGCCCTCAAAATGGCCCCCACCCACATGGCCAGTCCCCAACAACACCCCAATAAATCGAAAAACACATAAAAATCACCACAATCCCATGCCATCCATGCCCTCAATGATGTTTAAATTCAAGACACCCCACAGAAAGATTAGGCCCATGCACCACTGAGTAACCCTGGGCATAATGGATGAAAGCAAGGCACATTGGATGCAGGCCTATGGCACAAAGCACACTGCCTGGCATTAAAATGGCCACTTGACCTCCGTCACATGGCCAGGCCCCTGCCTGTACCAGCCTCAAAATGGCCCCCACCCACATGGCCATGCCCCATCAACACCCCAAAAAGTGGAAAAACACATAAAAATCACCACAATCCAATGCCATCCATGCCCTCAATGATGTTTACATTCAAGACACCCCACAGAAAGACTAGGCCCATGGACCACTGAGTAACCCTGGGCATAATGGATGAAAGCAAGGCACATTGGATGCAGGCCTATGGCACAAAGCACACTGCCTGGCTTTAAAATGGCCCCTTGACCCCCACCACATGGCCAGGCCCCTGCCTGTACCAGCCCTCAAAATGCCCCCCCCCCCACATGGCCAGTCCCCAACAACACCCCAAAAAATCAAAAAACACATAAAAATCACAACAATCCCATGCCATCCATGCCCTTAATGATGTTTAAATTCAAGACACCCCACAGAAAGACTAGGCCCATGCACCACTGAGTAACCCTGGGCATAATGGATGAAAGCAAGGCACATTGGATGCAGGCCTATGGCACAAAGCACACTGCCTGGCTTTAAAATGGCCCCTTGACCCCCGCCACATGGCCAGGCTCCTGCCTGTACCAGCCCTCAAAATGGCTCCCACCCACATGGCCATGCCCCATCAACACCCCAAAAAGTCAAAAAACACATACAAATCACCACAATCCAAGCCATCCATGCCCTAAATGATGTTTACATTCAAGACACCCCACAGAAAAACTTGGCCCATGCACCACTGAGTAACCCTGGGCATAATGGATGAAAGCAAGGCACATTGGATG
Source organism: Lissotriton helveticus (assembly GCF_964261635.1). Taxonomy (NCBI): domain Eukaryota; kingdom Metazoa; phylum Chordata; class Amphibia; order Caudata; family Salamandridae; genus Lissotriton; species Lissotriton helveticus. The sequence goes on along the minus strand of NC_136061.1, from coordinate 1,462,495,479 downwards.
CAGGCCTATGGCACAAAGCACACTGCCTGGCTTGAAAATGGCCCCTTGACCCGCACCACATGGCCAGGTCCTGCCTGTAGCAGCCCTCAAAATGACCCCCACCCACAGGGCCATGCCCCATCAACACCCCAATAAATCGAAAAACACATAAAAATCACCACAATCCCATGCCATCCATGCCCTCAATGATGTTTAAATTCAAGACACCCCACAGAAAGATTAGGCCCATGCACCACTGAGTAACCCTGGGCATAATGGATGAAAGCAAGGCACATTGGATGCAGGCCTATGGCACAAAGCACACTGCCTGGCATTAAAATGGCCACTTGACCCCCGTCACATGGCCAGGCCCCTGCCTGTACCAGCCTCAAAATGGCCCCCACCCACATGGCCATGCCCCATCAACACCCCAAAAAGTGGAAAAACACATAAAAATCACCACAATCCAATGCCATCCATGCCCTCAATGATGTTTACATTCAAGACACCCCACAGAAAGACTAGGCCCATGGACCACTGAGTAACCCTGGGCATAATGGATGAAAGCAAGGCACATTGGATGCAGGCCTATGGCACAAAGCACACTGCCTGACTTCAAAATGCCCCCTTGACCCCCAGCACATGGCCAGGCCCTGCCTGTACCAGCCCTCAAAATGGCCCCCACCCACATGGCCAGTCCCCAACAACACCCCAAAAACTCGAAAAACACATAAAAATCACCTCAATCCCATGCCATCCATGCCCTCAATGATGTTTAAATTCAAGACACCCCACAGAAAGACTAGGCCCATGCACCACTGAGTAACCCTGGGCATAATGGATGAAAGCAAGGCACATTGGATGCAATCCTATGGCACAAAGCACACTGCCTGGCTTTAAAATGGCCCCTTGACCCCCACCACATGGCCAGGCCCCTGCCTGTACCAGCCCTCAAAATGCCCCCCCCCCCCACATGGCCAGTCCCCAACAACACCCCAAAAAATCAAAAAACACATAAAAATCACAACAATCCCATGCCATCCATGCCCTTAATGATGTTTAAATTCAAGACACCCCACAGAAAGACTAGGCCCATGCACCACTGAGTAACCCTGGGCATAATGGATGAAAGCAAGGCACATTGGATGCAGGCCTATGGCACAAAGCACACTGCCTGGCTTTAAAATGGCCCCTTGACCCCCGCCACATGGCCAGGCTCCTGCCTGTACCAGCCCTCAAAATGGCTCCCACCCACATGGCCATGCCCCATCAACACCCCAAAAAGTCAAAAAACACATGCAAATCACCACAATCCAAGCCATCCATGCCCTAAATGATGTTTACATTCAAGACACCCCACAGAAAAACTTGGCCCATGCACCACTGAGTAACCCTGGGCATAATGGATGAAAGCAAGGCACATTGGATGCAGGCCTATGGCACAAAGCACACTGCCTGGCTTCAAAATGGCCCTCTGACCTCCACCACATGGCCAGGTCCTGCCTGTACCAGCCCTCAAAATGTCTCCCACCCACATGGCCATGTCCCATCAACACCCCAAAAAACTCGAAAAACACTCAAAAATCACCACAATCCAATGCCATCCATGCCCTCAATGATGTTTACGTTCAAGACACCCCACAGAAAGACTAGGCGCATGCACCACTGAGTAACCCGGGGCATAATAGATAAAAGCAAGGCACATTGGATGCAGGCCTATGGCACAAAGCACACTGCCTGGCTTCAAAATGGCCCCTTGACCCCCAGCACATGGCCAGGCTCTGCCTGTACCAGCCCTCAAAATGGCCCCCACCCACATGGCCAGTCCCCAACAACTCCCCAAAAAATCGAAAAACACATAAAAATCACCACAATCCCATGCCATCCATGCCCTCGATGATGTTTAAATTCAAGACACCCCACAGAAAGACTAGGCCCATGCAGCACTGAGTAACCCTGGGCATAATGGATGAAAGCAAGGCACATTGGATGCAGGCCTATGGCACAAAGCACACTACCTGGCTTCAAAATGGTCCCTTGACCCCCACCACATGGCCAGGCCCTGCCTGTACCAGCCCTCAAAATGTCCCCCACCCACATGGCCATGGCCCATCAACACCCCAAAAAATCGAAAAACACACAAAAATCACCACAATCCAATGCCATCTATGCACTCAATGATGTTTACATTCAATACACCCCACAGAAAGACTAGGCCCATGCACCACTGAGTAACCCTGGGCATAATGGATGAAAGCAAGGCACATTGGATGCAGGCCTATGGCACAAAGCACACTGCCTGGCTTCAAAATGGCCCCTTGACCCCCACCACAGGCCCAGGCCCTGCCTGTACCAGCCCTCAAAATGGCCCCACCCACATGGCCATGCCCCATCAACACCCCAAAAAATCGAAAAACACACAAAAATCACCACAATCCAATGCCATCTATGCACTCAATGATGTTTACATTCAATACACCCCACAGAAAGACTAGGCCCATGCACCACTGAGTAACCCTGGGCATAATGGATGAAAGCAAGGCACATTGGATGCAGGCCTATGGCACAAAGCACACTGCCTGGCTTCAAAATGGCCCCTTGACCCCCACCACAGGCCCAGGCCCTGCCTGTACCAGCCCTCAAAATGGCCCCACCCACATGGCCATGCCCCATCAACACCCCAAAAAATCGAAAAACACACAAAAATCACCACAATCCAATGCCATCCATGCCCTCAATGATGTTTACGTTCAAGACACCCCACAGAAAGACTAGGCCCATGCACCACTGAGTAACCCTGGGCATAATGGATGAAAGCAAGGCACATTGGATGCAGGCCTATGGCACAAAGCACACTGCCTGACTTCAAAATGCCCCCTTGACCCCCAGCACATGGCCAGGCCCTGCCTGTACCAGCCCTCAAAATGGCCCCCACCCACATGGCCAGTCCCCAACAACACCCCAAAAAATCGAAAAACACATAAAAATCACCTCAATCCCATGCCATCCATGCCCTCAATGATGTTTAAATTCAAGACACCCCACAGAAAGACTAGGCCCATGCACCACTGAGTAACCCTGGGCATAATGGATGAAAGCAAGGCACATTGGATGCATTACTAGCGCTGGACGCCATTCACTCAATTTTTAACCACTCTCATCCCACCCTGCTGACTCCTCCCACCTCCCTCGTCACTCGCCTATTTAGGCTCCGCCCCTTTTCACTCCTGTGCAGTTGAGCAGCCCTGTGGCAGAGGGCTTGCGCGCGCTGGGCGCTGTGACCTCGTTTTAAATACCTTTTTCTCTGCTGATTGAGAGCAGCTCCCTTGTTCCGCGGATTACTAGCGCTGGATGTCATTCACTCAATTTTTAACCACTCCCATCCCACCCTGCTGACTCCTCCCACCTCCCTCATCACTTGCCTATTTAGGCTCCGCCCCTTTTCACTCCTGTGCAGTCGAGCAGCCCTGTGGCAGAGGGCTTGCGCGCGCTGGGCGATGTGACCTCGTTTTAAATACCTTTTTCTCTGCTGATTGAGAGCAGCTCCCTTGTCCCGCGGATTACTAGCGCGGACGCCATTCACTCAATTTTTAACCACTCCCATCCCACCCTGCTGACTCCTCCCACCTCCCTCGTCACTCGCCTATTTAGGCTCCGCCCCTTTTCACTCCTGTGCAGTCGAGCAGCCCTGTGGCAGAGGGCTTGCGCGCGCTGGGCGCTGTGACCTCGTTTTAAATACCTTTTTCTCTGCTGATTGAGAGCAGCTCCCTTGTCCCGCGGATTACTAGCGCTGGACGCCATTCACTCAATTTTTAACCACTCCCATCCCACCCTGCTGACTCCTCCCACCTCCCTCGTCACTCGCCTATTTAGGCTCCGCCCCTTTTCACTCCTGTGCAGTCGAGCAGCCCTGTGGCAGAGGGCTTGCGCGCGCTGGGCGCTGTGACCTCGTTTTAAATACCTTTTTCTCTGCTGATTGAGAGCAGCTCCCTTGTCCCGCGGATTACTAGCGCTGGACGCCATTCACTCAATTTTTAACCACTCCCATCCCACCCTGCTGACTCCTCCCACCTCCCTCGTCACTCGCCTATTTAGGCTCCGCCCCTTTTCACTCCTGTGCAGTCGAGCAGCCCTGTGGCAGAGGGCTTGCGCGCGCTGGGCGCTGTGACCTCGTTTTAAATACCTTTTTCTCTGCTGATTGAGAGCAGCTCCCTTGTCCCGCGGATTACTAGCGCTGGACGCCATTCACTCAATTTTTAACCACTCCCATCCCACCCTGCTGACTCCTCCCACCTCCCTCGTCACTCGCCTATTTAAACGTCCCTCATGCGTCAGCGCAGCGGACGAGCGCAGCGGGCGTGCCGTAGACGCGCCGGAGTCGCGCCAGAGTTAAGCCCGTCTGCGCCCGTCTGCGCCCGTCCACGGCCGGACGGGCCCAGGGGCCAGGGACGCTGCCTCTGCCATTTCTTATCCCCGCTCCACTCTAATGAGACTACAAACCTTTGCTTGCCCTCTACCTTCCGAGACCTGGACCAGGATCTCCTCACTGGGGATCCCAGGTCACTCTTCCCCTTTGCTGGGGCCGTCATCATCCCCCACCCTTCCTGTCCCTGCCGAGTCGCAGCTCCGGGTATTATACCTCAACACTCGCTCCATGGTCAGGCACCAAGCCGATATTTTCTATCTTCTCATGACAGAGAAGCCAGATGTCCTTTTACTATCTGAGACCTGGCTTACTGACGACTCCCTCCCCGACATCCTTGCTGCACTACCTCCTGACTATTTTCTGCTGAACACCAACCGCCCTGGAGGCCGCCCCGGTGGAGGGGTGGCAGCGGTAATTTGGAAGAATCTTAAGATCATTGCCTCTGCCAATATGACCCTCCCCGATGTGGATAATCTGGTCCTCCGTCTTGGGACTGAGGTAGGCGCAGTCACCCTTATGGTACTCTACCGTCCCCCCTACCCCATGCCTTCCTTCCCTTCCTCTTTTACTGAACAGTTAACCAACCTTGCTACCTCTTCCCCCCGTACTATCATTATCGGGGATTTCAACTACTGATTCCAGAATGAGGATGCCGGTCCCAATGCCATCGAACTGTTCGAGGCCCTTTCGAGCTTGGATTTCACACAACTAGTCAGGTCTGCCACTCATAGCGGTGGCCATATCCTTGACCACATTTGGGTTCATGGGGTCAAGTCCTCCTGCCCACTTATAACACCTTGTGTGTGGTCCGATCATTCCTTAATTGACACCACCTTTTCGGCCGTTGGCCAGATCAGGACCCCACTGCAGGAGGGCGGCACTGCACGTAAGTGGAGAGTCGCCGACTCCTCCAAACTCTTACCTCATCTTTCTCTTACCCGTCCCCTGTTCCCCACAGACTCAAGTACTGACGAGCTTCAAGGACAAGTTTTTGACTGGCTCACTATAGCCAGCGATACTTTCGCACCTTTAACCAAGTTTCCCCGATCCCGACACTGTCATTCCCATAAATGGTTCACTCCTCACCTTAAGACTTTGCAGCTAGAACTCCGCCGACTCGAGCGCAGGTGGAGGAGAGACTACGGCCCATCTAGCAGAAGTGCATATGTGGCTGCGCGGACCGAGTACAAAACAGCCATTTCCGCCGCCAAAAAAGCTTATGCCTCAGATAAAATTTTATCTGCCCCCTGCAAGTCTAAGGAGATTTTTAAAATCCTTAATGAATTTACCTCCGATCCTAGGACACTTCCGACTCAGGCCTCCACACAAGAATCATGTAACGCGCTGAGCACTTTCTTTGTCCAAAAAATTGCCTCAATCAAAGATACCATTCCGACTATCCCCCCTGGCGCTGGCTCCGCCTCTCCCCCCCATAACGCTCTTTCTTTTACATTCTTCCCGCCCATAGATCCTGCCGCTTTGGCCACACTGGCCACCCGTGTTAAATCTGGATCCCCAGACGACTGTTGTCCCCCCACCATATTACGAAATATCTGCCATTCTTTACCTGACTGTATCCTTCCCCTGCTGAACTCTTCTCTGTCGTCCGGTACGGTACCCCGCTCCTTCAAGGAGGCCGTGTTGGTGCCTCTACTGAAGAAGCCTGGGGCTGATCCCGCCGTCCCGGCGAATTACCGCCCCATTTCTCTTTTGCCTTTCTTCTCCAAAATTTTGGAGGCCCATGTCACCACCTGCCTCTCACAGTTTATTGAGAACTCCACCTTTCTTGAGACTAACCAGGCCGGCTTTAGACCTGGCCACTCTACGGAGACTGTCATCTTGGCTGTGCTGGATGCCCTGAGAGACGGTGCCGACAAGGGTACCCCCCAGGCTCTGGTTTTACTAGATCTGTCGGCTGCCTTTCACACGGTGGACCACAACATCCTTCTCCACCGTGTCGAGCAAGCTGGCATCCAGGGCCTGGCGCTGGCATGGGTCAAATCCTTCCTGACCGGGAGGTCTCAGACCCTTAGCCTGGGCACTTTCAGAGCTCCTCGGGAGCACTTGCCCTGTGGGGTCCCTCAGGGCTCCTCTCTATCCCCCCTTCTTTTCAATCTTTATCTTCGACCCCTTCTTTTTTCCTTGAGGCAGTGGGACGTCACCGTGTTCAATTACGCGGACGACCTGCAACTCATTTTCCCTCTTGACTCCCCCTCTGCTATCCCCAACTTTCAGGCAGTTATGTCACACATTCTATCGTGGATGTGCCAAAATCAGCTTAAGCTGAATCCCCGAAAGACGGAGCTCCTCCTCCCGGGTAAGAGCTCCACCCACTGGGGTCCGCATTTTTGGCCGGTAGAACTTGGCCTTCCCCCTACCCCTGCGGCCTCGGTAAAAAGCTTCGGGATCACTATCGACTCCGACCTCTCCCTCGGGCCTCAGGTGGGGACAGTTGTCTCCTCCTGTATGTTCCAGCTGCGCAGGATCAGGAAGGTGGCTTATCTCCTCACTCCTGAAGCCCTCCTGCAAGTAATCATGGCACTCGTCCTCTCCCGCTTAGATTTCTCGAATGCTATTTATCATGGTCTGCCTAAAACATCTCTTTGCAGACTACAATTCGTCCAGAATCAAGCGGCGAGATTGGCCTTTGGGAGCCCGAAATGGCAATCCGCTAAACCCCTCCTTATAAAACTGCACTGGCTCCCCGTCACCTTGAGGGCAGCCTTTAAGATCGGCTGCCTCACCTTTAAATCCCTATCTGGTTCCTGTCCTGTCTTTTTGAGATCTCTTATCAGGACCTACAGCCCCTCTCGGAATCTGAGATCCTCTCAGCTGCATCTCTTACTCACTCCCCCTGTCAAACTTTGCAGATCTGGAGGCCGGAGATTTGCATTTCTGGCCCCCAAACTTTGGAATTCCTTCCCCATCTCTCTCAAAACTTCCAATTCCCTCACCCTCTTCCGCAAATCCCTAAAAACTTGGCTCTTCCCTCAATCTGGCTAAACCCTCCCAGTCCCCCAGCAGTCTGCCAGCGCCAGGAAACCCATGGTGTCAGCGCGCTTTATAAATGCCCCTTACAATACAATACAATACAATACAATTCCTATGGCACAAAGCACACTGCCTGGCTTTAAAATGGCCCCTTGACCCCCACCACAAGGCCAGGCCCCTGCCTGTACCAGCCATCAAAATGGCCCCCACCCACATGGCCAGTCCCCAACAACACCCCAAAAAATCAAAAAACACATAAAAATCACCACAATCCCATGCCATCCATGCCCTCAATGATGTTTAAATCCAAGACACCCCACAGAAAGACTAGGCCCATGCACCACTGAGTAATCCTGGGCATAATGGATGAAAGCAAGGCACATTGGATGCAGGCCTATGGCACAAAGCACACTGCCTGGCTTTAAAATGGCCCCTTGACCCCTGCCACATGGCCAGGCTCCTGCCTGTACCAGCCCTCAAAATGGCCCCCACCCACATGGCCATGCCCCATCAACACCCCAAAAAGTCAAAAAACTCATAAAAATCATCATAATCCAAGCCATCCATGCCCTCAATGATGTTTACATTCAAGACACCCCACAGAAAGACTAGGCCCATGCACCACTGAGTAACCCTGGGCATAATGGATGAAAGCAAGGCACATTGGATGCAGGCCTATGGCACAAAGCACACTGCCTGGCTTGAAAATGGCCCCTTGACCCCCACCACATGGACAGGTCCTGCCTGTACCAGCCCTCAAAATGGCCCCCACCCACATGGCCATGCCCCATCAACACCCCAAAAAATCAAAAAACACACAGAAATCACCATAATCCAACGCCATCCATGTCCTCAATGATGTTTACATTCAAGACACCCCACAGAAAGACTAGGCCCATGCACCACTGGGTAACCCTGGGCATAATGGATGAAAGCAAGGCACATTGGATGCAATCCTATGGCACAAAGCACACTGCCTGGCTTTAAAATGGCCCCTTGACCCCCACCACATGGCCAGGCCCCTGCCTGTACCAGCACTCAAAATGGCCGGTACCCACATGGCCATGCCCCATCAACACTCCAAAAAGTCAAAAAACACATAAAAATCACCACAATCCAATGCCATCCATGCCCTCAATGATGTTTACATTCAAGACACCCGACAGAAAGACTAGGCCCATGCACCACTGAGTAACCCTGGGCATAATGGATGAAAGCAAGGCACATTGGATGCAGGCCTATGGCACAAAGCAAACTGCCTGGCTTCAAAATGGCCCCTTGGCCCCCAGCACATGGCCATGCCCTGCCTGTACCAGCCCTCAAAATGGCCCCCACCCACATGGCCAGTCCCCAACAACACCCCAAAAAATCGAAAAACACATAAAAATCACCACAATCCCATGCCATCCATGCCCTCAATGATGTTTACATTCAAGACACCCCACAGAAAGACTAGGCCCATGCACCACTGAGTAACCCTGGGCATAATGGATGAAAGCAAGGCACATTGGATGCAGGCCTATGGCACAAAGCACACTGCCTGGCTTTAAAATGGCCCCTTGACCCCCGTCACATGGCCAGGCCCCTGCCTGTACCAGCCCTCAAAATGGCCCCCACCCACATGGCCATGCCCCATCAACACCCCAAAAAATCGAAAAACACACAAAAATCACCACAATCCAATGCCATCCATGCCCTCAATGATGTATACATTCAAGACACCCCACAGAAAGACTAGGCCCATGCACCACTGAGTAACCCTGGGCATAATGGATAAAATCAAGGCACATTGGATGCAGGCCTATGGAACAAAGCACACTGCCTGGCTTCAAAATGGCCCCTTGACCCCCACCACATGGCCAGGCCCTGCCTGTACCAGCCCTCAAAATGTCCCCCACCCACATGGCCAGTCCCCAAAAACACCCCAAAAAATCCAAAAACACATAAAAATCACCACAATCCCATGCCATCCATGCCCTCAATGATGTTTAAATTCAAGACACCCGACAGAAAGACTAAGCACATGCACCACTGAGTAACCCTGGGCATAATGGATGAAAGCAAGGCACATTGGATGCAGGCCTATGGCACAAAGCACACTGCCTGGCTTTAAAATGGCCCCTTGACTCCCAGCACATGGACAGGCCCTGCCTGTACCAGCCCTCAAAATGGCCCCCACCCACATGGCCAGTCCCCAACAACACCCCAAAAAATAAAAAAACACATAAAAATCACCTCAATCCCATGCCATCCATGCCCTCAATGATGTTTAAATTCAAGACACCCCACAGAAAGACTTGGCCCAAGCACCACTGAGTAACCCTGGGCATAATGGATGAAAGCAAGGCACATTGGATGCAATCCTATGGCACAAAGCACACTGCCTGGCTTTAAAATGGCCCCTTGACCCCCACCACATGGCCAGGCCCCTGCCTGTACCAGCACTCAAAATGGCCCGCACCCACATGGCCATGCCCCATCAACACCTCAAAAATCAACAAACACAAAAATCACCACAATCCAATGCCATCCATGCCCTCAATGATGTTTACGTTCAAGACACCCCACAGAAAGACTAGGCCCATGCACCACTGAGTTACCCTGGGCATAATGGATGAAAGCAAGGCACATCTGATGCAGGCCTATGGCACAAAGCACACTGCCTGGCTTCAAAATGGCCCCTTGACCCCCACCACATGGCCAGGCCCTGCCTGTACCAGCCCTCAAAATGTCCCCAACCCACATGGCCATGCCCCATCAACACCCCAAAAAATCAAAAAACACACAAAAATCACCACAATCCAATGCCATCTATGCACTCAATGATGTTTACATTCAAGACACCACACAGAAAGACTAGGCCCATGCACCACTGAGTAACCCTGGGCATAATGGATGAAAGCAAGGCACATTGGATGCAGGCCTATGGCACAAAGCACACTGCCTTGCTTCAAAATGGCCCGTCGACCCCCACCACAGGGCCAGGCCCTGCCTGTACCAGCCCTCAAAATGGCCCCCACCCACATGGCCATGCCCCATCAACACCCCAAACAATCGACAAAACACACATAAATTACCACAATCCAATGCCATCCATGCCCTCAATCATGTTTACATTCAAGACACCCCACAGAAAGACTAGGCCCATGCACCACTGAGTAACCCTGGGCATAATGGATGAAAGCAAGGCACATTGGATGCAGGCCTATGGCACAAAGCACACTGCCTGGCTTCAAAATAGCCCCTTGACCCCCACCACATGGGCAGGTCCTGCCTGTACCAGCCCTCAAAATGGCCCCCACCCACATGGCCATGCCCCATCAACACCCCAAAAAATCGAAAAACACACAAAAATCACCACAATCCAATGCCATCCATGCCCTCAATGATGTTTACATTCAAGACACCCCACAGAAAGACTAGGCCCATGCACCACTGAGTAACCCTGGGCATAATGGATGAAAGCAAGGCACATTGGATGCAGGCCTATGGCACAAAGCACACTGCCTGGCTTCAAAATGGCCCCTTGACCCCCACCACATGGCCAGGTCCTGCCTGTACCAGCCCTCAAAATGGACCCCATCCACATGGCCATGCCCAGTGGTCGAAGTGGGAAAAAAAAGTAGGAGAACTGTGGGTGGAGAATCAGGGGGCGGGAATAACCCAAGATTGAATCAGTGGGCGGAGTCAGGGGTGTGGCTAGAAATAGCAAAACATACACATTTTTAGTACCTTTAGCATTTCACTGACCAGTTACAGCTTATAACATTATTTAATTAAAACAATGGATAAACATTTTTATTTGAGGTTTAATTCAGGAAAAAGCAAACACTCATAGGGAATACAGGTTTATGTAAAGCGTGTAAAATTTAAGCAGGAACAACATGTCACCTTAATGCTTTTACTCTCATTGCTCAGAAATCCATGAGTATTTTTTGTCTCAAACATTGAGGTCATGAATACAGGGCTCCTCCTGTACACATGTGTTAAGCAGGGCTCAGAAGAGAAAGGGACTCTTGAGGAGAATCTAGACTCACGGAAACCCACAAAGACTCCTTCATATTCATGTCAGCCAGCTAGCTGCTCAATCATAATATAGCAAAAAGAACAACTGGTGGACAGAATGCAGAACAATATCATACATTCACCCCAGTACAGAGGTCTGGGCCTAAATCTATTTTTTCTTTGCTCACCATGCCATTCCAGTTTGGAGCCAGCCATATGCAAATCAGCCTGATCCTGCACCCAATGGGAACAGTCCAGCCCGAACTACCAGGCCAGGTCCTCCCTAGACTGGAAACAAGCATCCTAGGATATCTTGATTCCAGTGGCATGGAGAGCACGGGACTCATGTCTGAGCATACCTGTCCCATTCGGGGTGACAAATGCAAAAAGAACAATTGATGGACAGAATGCAGAACAATGTCATACATTCACCCCAGTACAGAGATCTAGGCCTAAATCCATTGTTTTTTTGCTTACCATGCCATTCCAGTTTGAACTCAGCCATATGCAAATCAGTCTTGATCCTGCGCCCAATGTGAACAGTCCAGCCCAAACTGCCAGGCCATATGTATTCAAGTGTCCTTTCATTCGGGAAGTGAACCCAAGGCAGTACCCACTGAACTATGCACATAACATATTGCTCTTTGATATGCATGGTACATGTTCTTTGCAGCAGGCATATTACCCCTCTGCGCTACCTTAGATGAGTGAAACAGCCACTAGACAAAACATGCTCCCATCTCTCTCCAGCAGGTACATTGATCACCAAATTTATCTTGGCACTTGTGTTGTTGACCAAAACCTGCTGAATATACAAAGAACTTTGCAGTGTTTTTAAAACTCCTGCACGTGTACAAAACCGGTCCCCCCAAACTAAACTGGCCCCCTACCCTTCCAGTCGCCCTGGGAAATGCTTGCTCCTGCTCTTCCACTGCTCCTGTCCAGTCAGTACTCCTGCTCATGCTCGATTAACACTTCTGCTTCGACAATTCCCCTGCCCTCTCCCTTCTCCTGGCCCGTCACTTCTCATGCCCTGTTCACTGCTCCTGCCCTGTTCACTGCTCCTGCCCCATTCACTGCTCCTGCCCCATTCACTGCTCCTGCCTCATTCACTGCTCCTGCCCCGTTCACTGCTCCTGCCCCATTCACTGCTCCTGCCTCATTCACTGCTCCTGCCCCGTTCACTGCTCCTACCCCATTCACCACTCCTGCCCGGTTACCACTCCTGCTCATGCCTAATCATTGCTCCTGCCCCATTACTTCTCCTGCCCCATCACCTCTCCTGCCCCATCACCTTTCCTGCCCATCACCTCTCCTGGCCATCACATCACCTGCCTGTCATGTCACCTGCCCGTCACTTCTTGTGCCCGGTCACCTCTCCTGCCCTGTTGCCTCTCCATCCACTTCACCTCTCCTGCCCTGTCGCCTCTCCTGCCCCCATCACTTCTCCTGCCCCGTCACTGCTCCTGCCCTGTCACTGCTCCTGCCCCGTCACTGCTCCTGCCCCGTCACTGCTCCTGCCCCGTCACTGCTCCTGTCCCGTTCACTGCAACTGCCCCATTCACTGCTCCTGCCTCATTCAAAGCTCCTGTCCTTTCATCGCTCCTGTCCTTTCACCGCTCCCGCCCGGTTACCGCTCTAGCTAATGCCCCTTTACCTCTCCTGCCCCATCACCTCCCCTGCCCCGTCACCCCTCCTGCCCCGTCATCTCTCCTGCCCCGTCACCAATCCTGCCCGTCACCAATCCTGCCCCGTCACCAATCCTGCCCCGTCACCTCTCCTACCCCGTCACCTCTCCTGCCCTGTCATCTCTCCTGCCCCGTCACCAATCCTGCCCCATCACCAATCCTGCCCTGTCACCAATCCTGCCCCGTCACCTCTCCTACTACGTCACCTCTCCTGCCCAGTCACCTCTCCTACCCCGTCACCTCTCCTGCCCAGTCACCTCCCCTGCCCAGTCACCTCTCCTGCCCAGTCACCTCTCCTTGAGACCCGGGTTTTTTAGAGTGAGGGAAATACTGGGCGCACTGCTCACGGTAGTAGAAGTAGTACTAATAGGTCAGGGTGCATGCAGGTGACGGGACAAAATGCCCTAAACCCCTCCAAGAGTGTGTGCCGAGACACACGCCGTACATGAAAAAACACAAAACCTTGTTGCACACCAGTAAAGAGAGTACAGGAAATGATGTCTCAATGCACATTTGAAAGTTCAAGTTTCCACATTTGAAGACAAAGCAGAACGATGGGTGATACAACTCCTCTTTTATTGCTATGGATGGCCAGCCGACACGTGTTTCGTCGCAAAGCAATTATAATGCTTTGACGACTCCTCAGGGCTGTAGTGGAAGGATACTGAACCACAGGTCGCTTCGCCGGTGATAATTCCGACCCGGCCCCGCTCGAGACCAGGTTAAGTGGTTTTAAAACGTCTAGGTAAGTTTTCCAGTATCAGTAGATGTTCAGTACGATAACAGGTTCCGGGTCCGCACCCGGAACCAGTTTACATGAGCACTCGTCCTGCCGGCTTTTCCCCGCGACTCGGGGATCACGCTGATGAGCCTCCACACATTCCATAATTGACCAAGTGGATGCCTTTACCTTCTCACGTTATCTTCTCATAGAAGTCGACTCAGAGCACCAATTACCCTATTTTTTAAGCTCTGTTATCGTATCCACATCCAGTGAATGTGTGTCTTTTTGAAAAATAAATATTAGTGAGTAATGTTTAAATATTTAAATATATTAATTCGTGTTTCACTTTGTGTATAAGTGGCTGCATGGGTTGGTGAGTAGGTACATGTGTATGTATAAAGGTTATTAGATGTTTTTCTTAGTATCAGTATGAGTGTTTGTATAGTTTGGTGGAGGTATTACTTAGCACATACATGCATGAATGACTGACTCTCTCTTTGTATGTGTTTTGAAGACAGCATATGTGCAGGACTGTATGGGTGGATGACTGTGTATATGTGTGTGTTACTGACTGAATGAGTGTCTCACTAGTTTCTTTATCAGTAACTACATATGTCTTAATCTAGTGTATGTGAATATTGATGTATATAAGTGAGTATATCTAAGAGTAAGAGATTGTAAGAGTTCCTATTTAAATTAGTATGTGTTTCTATAAGTGATTGTTTAAGAGAGTAAGTATGTGTAAGTTTTCTTTGAAGTAAAGTGGTAGTGTGTGTATAGCTGTATATGCAAATAAATGGATGTTCAATAGTTTATTTTCATGTGTGAGTATGGGTGTGAGTAACTTTTGGATGACTGTCGGTGTGTAACATGATGTATAGGTGTATCACTACATATGATGAGTGAGTATATGTATGAGTGACTATATAGAACTGTTGGTGAATCAGTGCATGTGTATATAGATGGTGGAATTATTCAATTGGTTGTAGTAACTGGTATGGGTATTCCATTTTTTTGAAAATGTTACTTTTTTTTTGAATATGTGTTTCAAGGGTCACATTTCAGTGAAAGGAGGTCTGTCACTCTGTCACAAGGATGGTGTCATCAGTGATGTCATGAGTGATGTCACTGACCATGTCATGAGTGATGCAATATGTGACGTCATCAGCAGTGCATTGCACGCGCAAGTTATAGTGAGTCCAACTAACTATAACGTGGGAATTTCAATGGTTTTATGCGAGTAAAATTTCCAGCTAACTATAACTGGTGTAAAACCTATGGTTTTTTCAGTGAATTTAATAGGTTTTTTAAATGCTAATTCCTAACTATAACTGGTGTGAAACCTATGGTTTTTTCTGTGAATTTCAATGTTTTTTTAATAGCAAATCTGTATAGGTATGAAAAGTAATATTTTTTATAACGAATTTTATATTGTATAATTATGTAATTTAAAAAAATATATATATTTTTTTTTTGCCCTGGGGGCGCTCCCGGGGCGCGTACCGGTGAACGCACGGGTAAGCGCAATGTTACGGCGCACCCTGGGGCGCGTACTGGGGAGCGTCCCGTTAGCGCTATTGCCGCGATTGAAAAAAACACATCGTGACGCGTCGCGTAAGCGTGACGTATCGCGTTGCCGCGCAATGTGTCTCATGATGCGCTTTGTAAACGCACCCGGAAGCGCTCCGCGGCACGGCGCGGTGCGCGTAGCGTAAGCGCTCCGGAGCGCGTAACGTAAGCGCACCGGGTCATGTGTCGGGTCATGTGACCTGAAAATAACACTTTTCATTGGTTCTCATCATTTTTTTTCTCCAAATGATGAAAGCCCCCTCCTTTTTTCCTCATTCTAACTTTCTTTATTGAGAGAGCAAGAGCTATTTTTGATAACTGCAATGGCATCACTTGGAGCTGCAGCTGGTGCACCCCCACCACCACCACCACCACCAAGAAAAGAAGGTCCACCACCACAGTTCCTTGGAGGAGAAGAAGAAGAAGAGGAAGAAGAGGAGGAGGAGCAACAATCAAGGCACTTCCTGCCTGAACAACCAAGGCAAAGGCACGTTAAAGTGCACTATGTTTGGCAATTCTTTTCCATCCCTGAAGGCCAAAAAAAGGTGAACGCCCCCAAAGTCACCTGTCTAATTTGTGGCTCAGTCCTCTCCAGGGGCAATCCCCTAAAGAAATATTCATTTGGTAATTTTACTATGATCCGCCACATGGAGAGGTTTCATCCAAATAACTTAGCCCACGCTGAACTACAGGAACTTCAGAACAACCCATCCCCTGTGGCCAGCACCTCCTCCACTGAAAACTCACTTTCTGGTCCTGAAGCACGCCAAATGGTGCCAAATATACAACCAAAATTTGGCACCATAAAACATGTTTGCATTTTCTGTGGCAAACATTATGTTATGGTGAACTTAGTGTCACCTTAATAAATTATGCTGTGGACAACCACCAATGCAACAAGAAAAGGAAGCACTAATTCTTTTCTTTTTTATGCTCCTGTTGAGCCATTTCCACTTCCCTGTTTTTTGTTTGTTCCCTTAAAAAACACAAAAAAATATAAAATTGTTCAAAAATACAAAAAAAAAATGTTCAGTAAAATAATAAAAAAAATATAAAACAACAAAAACAATAAAAAAAGTTCTTTTCAGAACTACCTCACATTTATAAAATTAAACCTATATTTTTAAAGGATCTCTGTCAATTTTTTGAACTTAGGGTACGCGTACCGGGGCGCGACCCCCCCAAAAAAGAACAAAAATAATTAATGAAGCAGTTAGCATGAGGGAAGGACACAAACAGAGTTATGTTAAGAGAAAAAGAGCTACAAGATGACCACAGAGGGATTGTTTATTACATAGTAAAAAATAGAGAAGGTGTAATTGGATGAAAGTGAGAAAAGTAAAATGACTAAAAGAGCGAAAGAAAGGAAGAGAGAGGATGAACACTAAAGTAGAGATAGTGTGAGACTGTGATTGGCTGTTAAAAGAAAAAGAAAGGACAGTAAAAAATGGAGAATGAAGGGTAGTGGCTGAACCACGATAAATGAAGAACGATGAGGGAAAGTGAGAAAAGACCAGGTAGTATAAGTAAAGAGGGGTGAAAGAGGGAGAAAAATTGAATTAGGATAACACATGGGGAGTGACAAAGAGAGAGGACAAAGAGAGTAAAGGAAACAGTACCTGAATGGGCTTGAGTAAAACAGCAAAAAAAGATAAGTAATGCAGTGTGTGTGACTTATAGGGAGTCAGTGGGTGTAGGTCGCGGTGTGGGTGTGTAAGGTGTGTCTGTGGGTGTGGCTGTGTGGGGTGTTTCGGTGTGGGTGGAGGTAAGGGTGTGTGAAATGAAATATGTGTGAGGAGTGTATGAGTGTGGGGTGTATATGTGTGCGATGTATGTGTGTGTATGGAATGTGTGTGTGTGTTTGAGGAGTGTGTGTGGGAGGACTTTTTATGTGTATGAGGTGTGTGTGTGGTGTGTGTGGGGTGTATGTTACAGGTGTGTGTATGTGTTGGAAGGGGGATGAGGTGTATGTGTAGGAGTAAGGTAAATAATTAAGAAAAAGACAATGAGTGAAGAAGGAAGGGAACAGAGGGTAAGTGAAGTAAAGAAAAGGGATTGAAAGAAGTTGAATATGAGATGGGAAATCGGAAAAGGGGAGTATACATGTAAAATAAGAATAAGTGAGGGAAGCAGAGTAAAGACACAGGAGTGTGATAGATTGAGAAAATGTTAGTGAGCTTAAAGCAAAGGGTGATGATAAACTACATTTTTTTAGTCATACTTACCATATAATACATATAACTTTAATACATTTTTTTAACTACACTTTGTATCTGTGAAAGAGAGAAGAAAAAATAAGTTATAATTAGTAAAATATGTATTTTAAATTAAAAGATACAAATGAAGAGGTTAAAAATCATAACGCTCTATTTAGAAATAAAGTTAGAGTGAAGAACACAGAAAGGGAAATAAACTAAGGTAGAAGGACAAAAAGAGAGAAAAAGAAATTGAAGAAGAGGAAATTATAAAGAGTAAGGCATATAGATTCACTGACAAAAAGAGAGAGAAGAACAGAGAGAGAAATGAACTGAAGGTAAGAAAGATACTAAAACAATGTGAGTTAGCAAAACTAAATCAGGAAACAGAAGTAAGTAAAAAGATAATGACTGAGACAGAAAACAGTCTAATTAAGGATGCATTTAGAAGAATGAGGAATAGAAGATAACTGAGAGTAAGTGAAGAACAGTCATAGAGTAAAAGGATGAAGGGAGACAGGATAATATAGAACGATTGAGGGAAATGGACTGAGGAAGTTATAAAGTAGACACAATAAGACAAAAACTGAGTGAGGTGGAGTACAATGAGTGAGAAAAGAAAATGAGTAAGTGAGCAAAAAGAAGGAAAGAGAGGAGAAGACGACTAAAACAGTGGTACTGAGAGAAAATAATTTGGTGATGAAAGTAAAGAGAAGGACATTGAAAGAAAGGAAATGAGGGATAGTAATGGGACCAGAGTAAAATAAATGGGATGAAGAACGATGAGAGAGGAGCAGTGAAGTTGTTGTAAAAGAAGTGATAGAAGGTAGATAAACACAAGTGAAAATAACACAAGTAGAGTGAGGCACTGAGGACATAGAAGTAGTGAACGCAAAATAGAGAGAAGAGGTCAAAAGTAAGGAGCAAACAAAGATAAGCCAGGGAGAGTGGGTGATTTATAGTGATAGAGTGCAATAATACTGCTGAGTGAGTAAACAGGAATTACTAAAAGAGCAAAGGAGGAAAATACGGAAAAGAGAAGTAAAGCAGTGACACTGAAAGCTGAAAAGTTATGCAAGGGAGAGACGGGATGCACACAGTTGAAATGAGAATGAAGGGTTGTCAAAGAAGTGGAGTAAGGGAACGGGGGTTACAGAGAGTGAGAGAAAGACATTATAAATGAGTAAAAAGAGCTGAAAGAGGATGGAAAAAGGAACGTAAGTGTCACAGAATGGGAATACAATTTAATTTACACAATCCAAAGTATAAAATAACTTGTACAACATGTTACATAGTTTATTTTTGCTGTTCTCAGAATATATTGAATTTCACTTAAGACAGTGAGTTGAAATTACTCATCATATGACAGCGGGAAAAAAAAACACAATCTAAAAGATTGTGTTTTAAAAAAAAACTTAAATACTGACAAATTACAAATGTAATGTAATGTAATGTAATGTATGTATACTTGTAAAGCGCACTGTTACCTCGTTACGTGGTGTCCTGGCGCTGTATACCGCTGGGGAACCCGTCCTGGCTTTCCCTGTGAGAGGGCACCCCAAGGTGAAGCCAGGCATCCCCGGCGTTGCTGGGGCCGTTGTGGAGATTAAGCAAGCTATTGCCCAGAGTTGCAGAGTGGGACCCATGGTTAGCGTAGGCACCTAAGCGAGAATTATCGAGTCCGCGGACATTGACCCAAGACCCTGCCGCATCGGGAATTGAACCCTGGTCCCGGGCTGACCTTTGCTTCAGGGTCTGCTGCTTCTAACCAGTGAGCCAAACTTCTCCAGTGTACGCTAAAGTTAGATTGACTTACTTTTCCTTGAGGCCAAATACTGTATCATGGTGGTCCTTTTCTCGTTGGAAAGTACTTTGCTGTTCACTAAAAAATCCATTTAATCGACTTTCTATAAGTAAAGCTCCAAGAACATCTGAAATATTTTCAATATTTTCATATACTCCTTTTTTTCAGTCATGACTCTTTACTCATTCCTGCACCTTTCCATTTGGCCAAATAGTGTCAGATGTATGAGTATATGTTTAAATTAATTCTAAGGCACTCTGAAATGACCTTTTTCCCGACGTTCTGAAAGAAAGGCTCTACAACATTTTCACAATATTTAAGTATTTGTAAAACCATCTTTGACTCACTCATGTTCATCATTTTGTATAATACTAACATCACTTACTATGACATCCACTTACAGTACCTATATGACAAGTCAATTTTTTATATTGCCTGGATCACTTTTACTCAGAATATATTTTTAAACAGCAAAATAACCTTTATTAATTGCTCCCGTCTTCATTAGCCAATTACTGTTACCTAAATTTTGGCTGTAAAAACACTAGGTATGAATTTATAAAGCCAAAAGGCAAACGTTGTTTGAAAGTCAAATGAGTGTCGTTACATTGGGTCCAACCTTTAGAAGTTTTTAAATAGCATGTGTAATGCTCTGATGTTGTAGAAGGACCATCATGACAAATAATAGCTGAAGTTGCAAAGGTTCTTCCTGATATCGATAACTGAGAAGCCACAAAACTTTTTAATAGAAGTTGTCAATTTAGTTCCATCAGGTCTACATCGTTGGAACATTAAAATGACATAGTGGCCATCATTTTGTAGAAATAATGCTATAATTATAAATTTACTTACGCTTCTTCACATGCACTTTTTTATATTTCTACTTCCTGCCTGTTACCATACACTGCCCAAAGTTAACTTCACTGTTAAAAAATCAAAACTACCTGTCTGAACTTAAACCCAACAGTGCCATATTTCTACAGATTTTTTTTTTAATGCAAATTTCAGCACAAAAATTGAAAGAGAACAAAACGTTTCCTTTGAAATTGTCCTAGAGATGAACAATGAAGAAATCATTGAACCCAATGACTTGGAATTCATGGATGAATCACGGGACCATGAACTTCTACAATGTGTAGAATCTGTGGATTTGTTAATTCAATATGAGGACGTTTCTGACAGTCAAATGATAGAAGTTATGTTTATTTAGAAAAAGAATCTGAAAAATAAATGTATATTTAATAATTCTAAAATTGTTTGATACATTATTCATTTTTATATGTAATTCTTAAACTAGTACCAAATTGATTATAATGTCAAGTCAGACTTATAGTATACTGTGCAAATTTTTTGTGTTACATTGTAATTTTGCTCATAGATACTTCCTTTCTCCCACTATATTATCTCCAATGTGTATTTGACATCTCTTTTTCATCTCCTGCCTCCATGTTCTTTCTGCTTTCCTGACAGACTGTTGTATGGATTCCATATACCACAATAACTTCTATAACAACATGCAAATTATCTACAGAGGAAACGGTGTACATTGAATTTAAGACTCTGCATTGGTACCTACATGTTGGTACTTAAATCACCCACACAACACAACAACTCTATTCAGAGATACCCTACCTCTAAGCACTTTAAATTATTATTTTAGTGTTTCACTGAGTTTTCCCCATGTGTGGGGGGGAGGTGTGTGTGGGGGATGTGCAGGGTGTGTCTGTGAGTTGTGTATGTGTGTGTGTGTGTGTGTGTCTGGGGGGATGAGGTGTATAGGTGTGTGGGGTATGTGGTGTGGGTGGGGATGTGGGTGTGTAAGGTGTGTGTGTGGGTGTGGGTGTGTGGAGTGTTTGGGTGTAGGTGGGAGTGTGGGTGTGTGAGGTGTGTGTGGGGTGTGTGTGGGTGTGGGGGTATGTGTGTAGGATGTGTATGTATGTGTGGGATGTGTGGATGTGTCTGTGAGGTGTGTGTGTGTGTGTGTGTGGGGGGGGGAGGTGTGTGTGTGGGATGTGTGGGGTGTGTCTGTGAGGTATCTGTGTGTGTGTGTGTGTGTTGGGGGGGTGAGGTGTGTGTGTGAGTGTGGGTGTGTGGGATGTGGGTGTGGGTGTGGATGTGTAAGGTGTCGGTGTGGGGTTGTGGGGTGTTTGGGTGTGGGTGGAGGTGTGCATGTGTGAGGTGTGTGTGGGGAGTGTGTGGGTGTGGGGGTGTGGGGTTGTGTGCGTGTGGGTGTGTGTGGGACGTACTTGTAGGTACCTAAAACAGCCACAGAACCCAAAAGCTCTTTTCAGAGCTACCCTACCTGTAATCACTCAAAATGATTATTTTACACTATTATTTTCACTATTTTTCACCAAAGTATGCTCCCCGGTACGCTCCCCAGTGCGCGTACCGGGCGCTCCCCCCGCGAAAATCGAAAAAAAATTAAATTTTTTTTTTGTCCCGCGTGACCCTTTTATGGCCCCCACATCAAACCTAGAGGGTCAGGGGGGGAGTACCCTGCCCCCTTTTGGTCATTTCCCCCTTTTGTTTTTAGCCACCTCTTGTGTCCCGGTCCTACCGAGACACAAGATGGCGGCCGCTCCGGACTGTTTCGAATGATTACAGACACCCGAGAGCCAATCAGCTTCCCGTGCGCAAGTCGCGTGGCGCGCCCGGAGCGCTCCCCGGTGCGCGTACCGGGGCGCTGCCATAGATATATAAATCTTTTTGAACCTAAATTACTCAAAATCCTCTGGAGCACATATCTTGAGACATAGCAAAGGCACATCGGGCTACCAGTCCCTACAATTTTGCCAAGTTTGGTGAAAATCCTTTCAGCCGTTCGAGCTAAAAGTGCGACCTATGGAAATTAACATGGGGAAAACACGTTTTGGGACCCCCCTTTTATCTCCGACCGCCAGTAGGTAATATATATATATATATATTCACTGAAAAAACCATAGGTTATAGACCATATATAGTTAGGAATTTGCATTTACAAAACCTTGAAAATTCACTGAAAAAACCATAGGTTAGAGACCATATATAGTTAGCTGGACATTTTATTGACATAAAACCAATGAAATTCCATATATAGTTAGTTGCACTAACTATATATCGCGCACCCGCAATCCACTGCTGATGATGTCACATATTACATCATTCATGACATGGTCAGTGACATCACTGATGACATCACTGATGACATCTCAAATGACATCACTGATGACATCACTGATGACATCTCAAATGACATCACTGATGACATCATCTAGTGTCTGTGTGTTTTTGTAAAGTTTAAATATGTTTTACATATTGAAGAATGAGTGGATGTATGGAAGACTGAGTGTGTGTGTGGCTGGCTGGGTGGTGTGTGACTGTGCATATCAATGTGTACTTGTATCAGTGATTGTATAAGAGAGTAAGTATGTGTTAGTATATGTGTGAAAAGTATGGTGTTCTGTGTTTAACTGCATAGATGAGGAAATCGAAGTGTGATTGATTCTTCACAGGACTGACTAGGTGTATGAGTGCATATGATAGTGTTGTAATAATGAGTGACTGTATGTATGAGTGATTGTATGGGTGAATGAGTGAATGTGTGTGTAGACGTAGGAATCAGTGAGTGCGTATGTAGTAACTGGTATTGGTGTGTCATGATGTCATCAGTGATGTCATTTGAGATGTCATCAGTGATGTCATTTGAGATGTCATCAGTGATGTCATCAGTGATGTCACTGAAGTATGGTGTTCTGTGTTTAACTGTATAGATGAGGAAATGGAAGTGTGATTGATTCTTTACAGGACTGACTAGGTGTGTGAGTAACTCCATGGATGAGTGGCAGTGTGTGAGTGTCTGCATAGGTGTATGAGTGCATATGATAGTGTTGTAATAATGAGTGACTGTGTGTATGAGTGATTGTATGGGTGAATGAGTGAATGTGTGTGTAGACGTAGGAATCAGTGAGTGCGTATGTAGTAACTGGTATTGGTGTGTCATGATGTCATCAGTGATGTCATTTGAGATGTCATCAGTGATGTCATCAGTGATGTCATTTGAGATGTCATCAGTGATGTCATCAGTGATGTCACTGACCATGTCATGAATGATGTAATATGTGACATCATCAGCAGTGGATTGCGGGTGCGCGATATATAGTTAGTGCAACTAACTATATATGGAATTTCATTGGTTTTATGTCAATAAAATGTCCAGCTAACTATATATGGTCTCTAACCTATGGTTTTTTCAGTGAATTTTCAAGGTTTTGTAAATGCAAATTCCTAACTATATATGGTCTATAACCTATGGTTTTTTCAGTGAATTTCATTGGTTTTTTAAAAGCTAATATCTATAGCTGTAAAATATATTCTTTATTACGTGACGTATCACGTAGCCACGTGAGACGCCTCATGACGCGTCGCATAACCGTGACGTATCGGCTCTGCAGCGCAAACAAAACCCGTAACGTAAGCGTGCCGGAGCACGCTTACAGATATATATATTTTTTTTAACCTTAATTAGACAAAATCCACACGTGCACATATCTTGAGGCCTTGCAAAGGCACATCAAACAAACAGTCCCTACAATTTTGCCAAGTTTGCTGGAAATCTATTCCCTTAATTTTTTTTTTACTGTTTCTCTTGGTTTTCCCCTTGTTACGCTTACCGGGACGCTACCCGGTACGCGAACCGGACGCTCCAAAAACACAAGATGGCGGACTCCCGTTACGCTGCCGGTTAGCTGCCCGGTTCGCGTACCGGGAAGCGCCTCTACCGCGAAAAATCGCGGGGGACTTTAATATCCCCCTCATCAATCCTAGTGGGTCAGGAGGGGTTTACCTTGCCCCCTTTCCTTCATTTCCCCCTTCTTTTTTCACCACATCTTGTCTCTCGAACCTACCGAGAGACAAGATGGTGGCCGCTCCGGACTGTTTACAATGTTGACAGCTACGCTGCCGGTTAGCTGCCCGGTGAGCTTTGTTTTTTTTTTTTGCCCCGCGGGGCACTTTAATATCCCCCTCATCAATCCTAGGGGGTCAGGAGTGGTCTACCTTCCCCCCTTTCCTTCATTTCCCCCTTTGTTTTTCACCACATCTTGTCTCCCGATCGTACCGAGAGACAAGATGGCGGCCGCTCCGGACTGTTTAGAATGTTGACAGACACCGGAGAGCCAATCAGCTTCGCTTCGCGAAGTTCCGTTACGCGTCAGGTACGCGAACCGGGGCGCTAACCGGAGCGCTGTCACAGATATATATATTTTTAAACGTCAGTTTCTCAAAATCCACTGGAGCACATATATTGAGACATAGCAAAGGCACGTCGGGCAAACCATATCTACAATTTTGCCAAGTTTCATGTAAATCTATTCAGCCGTTCGAGCTAAAAGTGAGTCCAACCGCCCTATGGAAAAATGAATGGGAAAAACGCGTTTTGGGACCCCCCTTTTTTCTCGCCCCCCCCTTGACGAAACCCCCCCATATTTTCAGGGGCTGCTCAGACACAAAATGTGCCATTTTCCTGAAAATTTCAGCCAATTCCGTCCACAAACGCCAAAGTTATTAGACATAGAATTTTAAAAAATCCCATAGGAAAAAAATCCTAACTATATATACCTACTGGCTATCGCCAGTAGGTAATGTATATGTATATACATATATATATATATATATATATATATATATTACCTACTGGCGATAGCCAGTAGGTATATATAGTTAGGATTGTTTTCCATAGGGAAATCACAACATTCTATTGGGAATAACTTTGGCGCCGGTTGAGGAATCTTCCTGAAATTTTCCTTAACTTTGCCTCGCGGCGTACCGCTCCTTCCCTGAAAGTTTAGGGGGATTCGTCAAGCGGGGGCCGAGATAAAAGGGGGGTCCTAAAACGTGTTTTCCCCATGTTAAATTCCATAGGGCGGTTGGACTCACTTTTAGCCCGAACGGCTGAATGGTTTTCCACCAAACTTGGCAAAATTGTAGGGACTGGTAGCCCGATGTGCCTTTGCTATGTCTCAAGATATGTGCTCCAGTGGTTTTTACGAAATTTAACTTTGAAAAAATATATATTGGGCTACATTGGGCTATATATATGTTAGAGCCCAAATGTAGCCCAATGTAGCCCAATGTAGCCCAAAGATGGCCACCAGAGACAAAAAAAACAAATGTAGCCCAAATATCAGCCAGATGTAGCCCAACTATAGCCCAATGACAGAATGTCCCAGAGTGTTCTAAAGAACAACTAGAGCACTAACAGTCTTACTTATGACAAAAGTATGGCACACCTGAAGTCATCTTGATTGGAATAAAGTGTTAACACTTAAAACATTTAATTTGAAAAGGAACAAAAGTAGGGGGTTCATTTTGCCATAGAAATTATGATTAGTGCTGAAGAAAGAAAAATTAGGGCACATTTTGAGTGACTTCTCAAATCCTCTTATATTTCATTAAAAAAATTCTGATATGCAGTCTCCCAAGATGGCCACCAGGGACAAAAGAGCCCAAATGTAGCCCAAATATCAGCCAGATGTAGCCCAACTATAGCCCAATGACAGAATGTCCCAGAGTGTTCTAAAGAACAACTAGAACGCTAACAGTCTTACTTATGACAAAAGTATGGCACCCCTGAAGTCATCTTGATTGGAATAAAGTGGTAACACTTAATACATTTAATTTGAAAAGGAACAAAATGAGGGGTTTCATTTTGCCATAGAAATGTTATATATATATATATATATTCACTGAAAAAACCATAGGTTACACACCAGTTATAGTTAGGAATTAGCATTTAAAAAACCTTTGAGATTCACTGAAAAAAACATAGGTTTCACACCAGTTATAGTTAGCTGGAAATTTTACTCGCAGAAAACCATTGAAATTCCCACGTTATAGTTAGTTGGACTCACTATAACTTGCACGTCTGCAATGCACTGCTGATGACGTCACATATTACATCACTCATGCATATATTTAAATATTTAAACATTACTCGCTAATATATGTATTCACTAAGATACACTTAATAAGCCAGTTAACCAATCAAGTTTTTTTTTTTTAAAACACTGAAAAAAACCATAGGTTTCAGGCCTTATATAGTTAGGAATTAGCATTTAAAAAACCTTTGAAATTCACTGAAAAAACCATAGGTTTCAGGCCTTATATAGTTAGGAATCAGCATTTAAAAAACCTTTGAAATTCACTGAAAAAACCATAGGTTTCAGGCCTTATATAGTTAGGAATTAGCATTTAAAAAAACCTTTGAAATTCACTGAAAAAACCATAGGTTTCAGGAGTTATATAGTTAGGAATTAGTTTTTAAAAAACCTTTGAAATTCACTCAAAAAACTATAAGTTTTAGTGGTGTTATAGTTAGCTGGACATTTTACTCATACAAAACCAATGAAATTGCTCCTATATAGTTAGTTGTACTAACTATATTTCACACACCCTCAATCCACTGCTGATGATGTCACATATTAGATCATTCATGACATGGTCAGTGACATCACTGATGACATCTCAAATGACATCACTGATGACATCACTGATGACATCATCCAGTGAATGTGGTTTGCTTTGTTATTTAAATATGCATTATATAATTATATAATTCTCTTCAGCCGTTCGGGCTGCAGCCGTGTCTAATCGTCCTATGGAAAATAACATGGGAAAACACGTTTTGGGACCCCCCTTTTTTCTCAGCCCCCCCCTTGACAAATCCCCCCCAAACTTTCAGGGAAGGAGCGGAGCAGAGCTGGCCATCTTCCTTTGAGAAATTCGCGAAGATTCATCAACCGGCGCCAAAGTCATTCCCTATAGAATGTTGCGGATTTCCTATGGAAACAAGGTCCTAACTATAACTACCTACTGGCGACCGCCAGTAGTTTATATATATATATATATATATATATATATATATATATATATATATTACCTACTGGCGGTTGCCAGTAGGTAGTTATAGTTAGGACCTTGTTACATAGGAAATCCGCAACATTCTATTGGGAATACCTTTGGCGCCGGTTGAGGAATTTGCTTGTAATTTTCCAAAATGTTGTCCAACTCCGCTGCGCTCCTTCCCTGAAAGTCTCGGGTAGATTCGTCAAGCGGGGGCCGAGAAAAAAGGGGGGTCCCAAAACGTGTTTTCCCCACGTTAATTTCCATAGGACCTTTAGACACGGCTACAGCCCGAACCGCTGAACGGAATTACACAAAACTTGGCAAAATGGTAGAGTCTGGTACGCAGATCACGCTTTTGGTTAAATAGTGTAAATCCCTCCAGTAGTTCCTGAGAAAATTAAAATTGAAATCAATTATATATCTTTAAGCGCGCACCTTGCCGTGCACGAGCTTCATGCTGATTGGCTGCCACTGTCTGTCAACACTCCAAAACAGAAATGGATGGCAGCCATCTTGTGCCTCAGTAGACTGAGGCACAAGAAAGCAGAAATAAAAGTGTAGAACTAAAAAAGGGGGCAGGGTAGAAGCACCCTGACCCCCTAGGCCTGCTCAGGGGGTCCCACAGGGACCCCCAAGGCAAAGAAATTTTTTTTCCGAAAAATCGCGGGGTGCGCGCATGGTGCGCGCACCCCATGATTTCCCCCCCCAAAAAAATTATTATTTTTTTGCCTTGGGGTCCTTGTGGGAACCCCTGAGCAGGCCTAGGGGGTCAGGGTGCTTCTACCCTGCCCCCTTTTTGAGTTCTAAAACTTCTCGAGCACAAGCTGCATGCTCATTGGCTTTCAACACTTCAAACCAGGAAGTGTAGGCAGCCATCTTGTGCTTGGTAGACCGAGGAAAGCAGAAAAACAAACATGTCGAACACAAAAAGGGGGCAGGGTAGAAGCACCCTGACCATCTAGGCCTGCTCATGGGGTCCCACAAGGACCCCCAAGGCCAAAAATGTTTTTTTTTAAAAACCCGGTATGTTTATTTAAAAATTACCCCCCAGGGGGACCAAATTGTGGAGGCATAGTGATAAAGAAGTGTGGGGGGTGCCCAATCCCCCCCACACTGCCCCGGGGACCGCCGCCCTCCGGGGCAAAGCAACGCAGCCCCCTGGCGCATACTGGAGGCTCCTGGTGGGCTAGTTGCCACCCAGGGAATTAGTTCCCCCTCTGCAAACGCGCCCGTGGGCTGCGCTGCAGAGAGGTGTAAAAAAGGGTGTGGCCTCATTACACCTCTCTGCAATGCAGCCCCTGGGAAATACTGGAGGTTCCTGGGGGGCTAGTTGGCCCCCAGGGACCCCCAGTATGCAAGGGGAATTAGTTCCTCCTCTGCACATGTGCCAGGGGGCTGCGTTGGTCACTTTTGTGACACAGCCGCGGTGCAAAAGATGCACCATGGTGCGTGTTATTTACAACGTGACGCATCTGGGAGATGCGTCATGTTGTAAAGCCCTGTGCCTTAAGGAGGCGTTATGGTGCAGGGGGATGTTCCTGCGCAGGAACGCCTGCTAAAAATGGCTAAGTGAAATCTACAAGATTTCACGCAATCACTTTTAGGCCAATGCTATATCAAAACCCTGCGCCTGATTGAAGCAGGCGTAAGGCTTGACGCAGCATTAGTTGAATGGGCCCCCCAGGAGCATTGCTGGAGCTGCATCGCGCATGCGACGCAACTCTAGCAATGCGACACCTTTACGGCACAGATGCGTCACGCATCTGTGCCGTTTTTGTCCCATGGTGTGCCACATTATAAATGTGGAACATCAGTGGTGGCGCTTGGGTGGTTTTGCTTGTCGTAGGTTACTTGGCGCATCACTGCTGATTTGCAGAGATGCACCATGTAACGTGCATCTGCCTCCTTGTTTCAGTCACTCTTTTACTTCACTTTCTTCAGTCACTATACTTCCTTTACCTCACTCATTTGCTCAGTCCCTTACTCCATTTTTGTCATTCATTTCATCTAGCCATTTATACACTACACATTCATTCAAAAGAAAGATGACACAGTGCATAAGAAATAGAGCTCTTTTTTGAAAAATGTGTTAGTTCTGAAAATAACTTTTTTTTTTGGTTTTGTTATTTTGTATTTTTTTTTCTTTTTAACAAAGTTTTATACTTTTTTTTGGGTTTTTTGAAACGCAAACTGAAATCCTGAACTTCAAAAGTGTTCAACGGGAACAACAAAAAACTGAAATATAAAAAAATTATCGCCTTCTTGTGCACACATGGTCCATGATGCGCTTTTCAACAAGCACAAGGCTTTGTTCAGAGTATACAAGAATTTTGTTGCACTTGTTGCACCTCATGTGCACCTTCTTTAAATATGGCCTCAGGTCCAGTTCGGCAGTTGAAGGAGATGGAGGTGTTGCCGATGAAGTGCTGGCCACAGCTGGTGGCATTTGTGTGGCCAGGGCTCAAGTGGATGCCTTCGCAAACTGCGCAGGGTGCACTTGCCTCACATGTCTCATCATCGTGTGAATTGAAAATGAATATTTTTTCGAAGGGTTTCCCCTAGAAAGGACAGTATCACAAATGGTGCACGTGACTTTAGGTGCATTCACCTTCTTTAGTCCTTCAGGATATCGAAAAAATTGCCAAATAAAAGATTCCTTCACTCGCCGTTGAGGAAGTCGATACTGTTCATCAGAATCAGATGATGATGATTCCTGTCTGGCTGCCATTTCAGTTATTTCTCAGAGAAGCTGGAGAGGGTCCTTCTTCCACGAGATTGAAACAGATAAAGAGGGAAATGGGTGGGGTTTTTGAAGATTCTAGAACTGAAACTACTATGAACCAATGAAAAGTGTTGTTTTTGAGTTACATGACTTGACGTGCGCGCTCGGGTGCGTGCACCCGGTCGCGCATGTCACTTTACAATGGTGGTCTGCCCGATTTTCATAAAAGTTTAAAAACGTAAAAAGGAGGCAAGGTAGAGACACCCTGACCTCCTAGACCTTCTCAAGGGGTCCCAGAAGAATCTCGACGGGTTGAAAATAGCGGGGTCCGCGCACCCGGTCTCGCACCCCGTCTCAAAATGGCGTTTAACTCGATTTACATAAAAGTTTCAAAACGTGAGAAGGAGGCTTGGTAAACACTCCCTGACCCCCTAGGTATTCTCAGGGGGTCCATTAAGGACCCCCAAGGCCCAAAAAATCCGTAATTTTTTTAATAAAAAGTTGCGGGGTGTGCGCACTCGCTCGCGCGCGTCGGAATAAAATGGCATTTTACCCGATTTACATAAAAGTTTCAAAACGTGAAAAGGAGGAAAGATAGACAGTCCCTGACCCCCTAGAGTTCCCAAAACAACTCCGACGGGCAAAAAAACATTTTTTTTTATTTTTTTTTAAATGTTTCGGGGTGCGCGCACCCGGTCGCGCACCTTACAATTGAATTAAAAAAAAAAGTCGAGTTATGTGACTTAAAAACAACATTTTTCATTGGTTCATAGTAGTTTCAGATCTAGAATCTTCAAAACCCCACCCATTTCCCTCACTATTTGCTTTATTCTCCTGGAAGAAGGACCCTTTTTGGAGCTGGAAGCAGAAAAAAGAACAGGATGGCAGAAAGACAAGAAACATCATCTTCTTCATCTGACTCCCACATGGAATATCGCCAGCCAGCTAAGAAAGGGAAATCTTCTTTTATTTGGAAGTTTTTTACTTTTCCTGAGCATCAAAAAAAGGTAAATGCCCCTAAAGTAACGTGTACCCTTTGTGGTACTGTTCTTTCAAGGGGAAACCCTCTTAAAAAATACTCTTTTTCTATCCATACCATGGTAAGACATGTAAAAAATGTGCACCCTGTGCAATATGCCCAAGTAGCCACAAGAGCTCTGGCTCAGCAGATTCCACCAGCTGTGGCCAGCACATTTACAGCTCCACCTCCATCGCCAGCAACAGCAGAAATGGACGTTAGGCCATATTTGGCACATGTGCATATGCGGTGCAACAAATGTTTTGATATTATTGTTTATGGAGAACAGAGCCTGAATCTAATTGAACGCATGATTCAGAATCATAAATGCTCTGAAAAGAGATCATTTTTTTTCTATTTTTCATTTATTTTGTTCCGGTTGAACAGTTTCCTTGTTGCAGTTCCTGAATTTGAGGGAAGGAAGGGACTGAGGGAAAGAGTGAGAAAAGGGGAGTATGGTGAGTGACAAATGAGGAGTTGAAGAGTAACTGAAAGAAGGGGACTAAGGGTAGGGGAGTGAGTTAAGGGGACTGAAAAACTAAAAGAAGGGCAATAAAGAAAGGAGAAAAAAACTACTTTCAGTGTTTTGATGTTGTATTTAAATTCATAATAAAAAAAATAATTTTACACATATTTTATTTAGGGGTTAGCATTTAAAAAACCTTGCAAATTCACTAAAAAACTCATAGGTTTTACACATGTTATAGTTAGGAATTAGCATTTAAAAAACCTTGCAAATTCACTGAAAAAACCATAGGTTTTACACACGTTATAGTTAGGAATTAGCATTTAAAAAACCTAGCAAATTCATTGAAAAAACCATAGGTTTTATATCAGTTATAGTTAGCTGGACAATTTACTCATACGAAACCATTGAAATTCCCACGTTATAGTTAGTTGTACTCACTATAACTGGCGCGCCCGCAAAGCACTGCTAAAGACGTCACATATTACATCACTCATGACATCACTGATGACATCTCAAATGACATCACTGATGACATCATCCAGTGAATGTGTATCTTTCTGATAAAAAAAAAATATTTTATATATGTGTACCTAAACATCGATGGAAAAACAAACGATTAAATTAGAGTTTAAATGGATGGGGTTTTTTAATTGATTGTATAACTAATTTATTAAGTGTATGTTACTAAATATATGTATTACCAATTATTGTTTAAAATTGTAAATATCTGTATTACTGTCTTCCTTTATCTATAGACGGATGCTTAGGTTGGTGAGTAGCTACATGATTGTCTATATGGGTTATTAGTTAGTTTTTTGAGTATTAGTATGAGTGTCTGTTAAGTTTGGTGGGAGGTATTACTTTGTGCATATATGAATGAATGAGTGCCTTACTGTTTGCATATGTTTTGAAGACAGCATGTGTGCACGACTGTATGGATGGATGAGTGTGTGTATAGGTGTGTTAGTGAGTGAATGACTGTCAGAATCATTTCTTTATGAGTAACTACATATGTTTTAAATTACTATAAGTAAGAATTGATGCATATAGGTAAGTATGTGTGAGAGTGAGAAATTGTAAGACTTTCTGTATAAATACTTTTTTGTTCTTATAAGAGATAGTTTTAGTGAAAAAGTATGTGTACATTTCTGTAGAAGTAAGAGTAGTGGTGTATGTATAGCTGTATAAGCAAGTGTATGGTTGTTTTATAATTTATTTGCTTGTGTGAGTATGTGTGTGAGTAACTCTAAGGATGAGTGTCGTTTTGTAACAAAATGTATAGATGAATGAGTATTTATGATGATTGAGTATGTGTATGAGTAACTATATAGATATGTTGGTGAATGAGCGAATGTGTATGTAGATTTTGCAATTTCTGAATAGATTGTTGTAAATGGAATTAATTTCTCCATTGTTTTGTAATTATTTGATTCTATTTTTCAATGTGTGTCTCAAAACTTATATTACACTGAGAGAAAGTCTGCCATTTTTTCACAAGGATGATGTCATGAGTGATGTCATTTAAGATGTCATCAGTGATGTCATGAGTGATGTCACTGACTATGTCATGAGTGATGTAATATGTGACGTCATTAGCAGTGCTTTGCGGGAGCGCCAGTTATAGTGAGTACAACTAACTATAATGTGGGAATTTCAATGGTTTTGTATGAGAGAATTGTCCAGCTAACTATAACTGATATAAAACCTATGGTTTTTTCAATGAATTTGCTAGGTTTTTTAAATGCTAATTCCTAACTATAACGTGTGTAAAACCTATGATTTTTTTAGTGAATATATATATATATATGTATATATATATATATATATTCACTGAAAAAACCATAGGTTATAGACCATATATAGTTAGGAATTAGCATTTAAAAAACCTTATTTTACTCACACAAAACCATTGAAATTCCATATATAGTTAGTTGCACTAACTATATATTGCGCACCCGCAATCCACTGCTGATCATGTCACATATTACATCATTCATGACATGGTCAGTGACATCACTGATGACATCACTGATGACATCTCAAATGACATCACTGATGACATCACTGATGACAACATCCAGTGACTATGTTTCTGTAAAGTTAAAATATGTCTTACATATTGAAGAATGAATGGATGTATAAGTGTCTGGACGAAGGATTTAGTAGGTGCATGACTGAATGTATGAGTGAGTGATTAAATGTGTCTCACTGAGTGCATGGGTTAGTGACTAAACTGTCTTAATTTGTGCATCATTATGTCTGTAGTTCTGTAAACTGCTGCATGTGTTGATCAGTAGCTATATGAGTAACTATATGGGTTATTGATTGATTGCCCAAGTATTTGCATGGGAGACTGAGTGTGTGTGTGGCTGGATGGGAGGTGTGTGACTCTGTACAGATCAATGTGTACTTGTATCAATGATTGTATAAGAGAGTAAGTATGTGTTAGTATATGGTTGAAAACGTAAGGTGCTCTATGTTTAACTGTATAAAGTAGAAAATGGAAGTGTGATTGATTCTTTACAGGACTGACTAGGTGTGTGAGTAACTCCATGGATGAGTGGCAGAGTGTGAGTGTCTGTATAGGTGTATGAGTGCATATGATTGTGTTGTAAACATGAGTGATTGTATGTATGAATGATTGTATGGGTGAATGAGTGAATGTGTGTGTAGACGTAGGAATCAGTGAGTACGTATGTAGTAACTAGTATTGGTGTGTCAATGGTTTCAAAAATTATACTCTGTTTTTAACACTGGGTGAAACAGAGGTTATATTAAAATGTGAAGAGATGCATTGTATTGTCACATGAATAATATCATCAGTGATGTGGTCATTGATGTCAAATGAGATGTCATCAGTGATGTCATCAGTGATGTCATTTGAGATGTCATCAGTGATGTCATCAGTGATGTCACTGACCATGTCATGAATGATGTAATATGTGACATGATCAGCAGTGGATTGCGGGTGCGCAATATATAGTTAGTGCAACTAACTATATATGGAATTTCAATGGTTTTGTGTGAGTAAAATAAGGTTTTTTAAATGCTAATTCCTAACTATATATGGTCTATAACCTATGGTTTTTTCAGTGAATTTTCAAGGTTTTGTAAATGCTAATTCCTAACTATATATGGTCTATAACCTATGGTTTTTTCAGTGAATTTCAATGGTTTTTTAATAGCAAATATCATAAGCTGTCGAATGTCAAGTACGTGGTAAGTGAAAACATTTTCGTGTTTATGCACACTGATCTGCTTTGAATGGTGCCCCCCCCCTCATTTCTATTAGGAGTACTCTCTCTTTGCAGATAGTGAAAGGTAGTTAACGCAGGCCTTTGCCCCCGTTGTAATCCGTCGTGCCTGCTTCTCTCTCCATTTGATTGATTGTTATCCAAGTATTTACTGTTTTAGAATTAGTTCTCTTTGGTTCATTCTCTATTTACAAACAAACACAGAGTCGCAATACTCTGTTTAGTCTTTGCAGATAACGAAAAATCGTGTAAAAAAAAGAAAAGGAATCGAGCAAAATCAGTAGGCCACTAATGGGATCTCTTTTTGACCTCGCTAAAATAGAAACATTAGGAACAACCCCTCATGACAAATACAAAACTAGTGAGATGAACTGAACTCCACACAATGATGGCTGCAAAACAGCTCGGCTCCGCCACCCACCCCGCCCAAAATAACGATAAAGAGCGGCTGCCATGATTGGTTGCGGAATGGCCACGACGGAGCTACGAAATGATGCTGCTCTCATGCTAACCCCAGCTTCAGTCTGAAACATCCAGAAACACTGTAGACTACCAATTCGATCAGTTCCGGTAGCGCCCCAATGTAACCCGGTAGAGAAGAACTAGCCCTCCCCTCTTTGACTGATGGTTCTTGTTGCCTGTCCCTTCTGTTGTCATTTAACAGAACTATTTAGCCTGCTGAAAGGGGTTGTGTTCCGACCGCTGGTTGGTGGAGACATTTTGACCATATTCTGGACCTGCGTTGTCGCGTAATGCGTCATATGACGCGCCGCGTTAGCGCATCCGGAAGTCATCCGGTGCGCGCAGCGCGTAACGTAAGCATAACAAGTCATGTGACTTGTTAATAAAACTTTTCATTGGTTCATTTTACTTTTCTTATTGTAATGATGAAAGGCTTGGTCATATGACCTAAAAATTACGCTTTTCATTACTTCCGAACATAATTTTTTCTTAAATATATGTTATAATGTTCCAGACTAATGTACTTTCCCGGAAATTTTACAACTGTCCTGCAAGTAAAATATATTCTTTTTTCGAGAAAAAGAGCGTTTCTTCGTCCCATGATGGAGCCGTTGAGCAAAAGAGGGTCGACCTGCTGTCTTAGTCGCCGATACGCCTGAATATGAGATTCTTATCGATCACTTTATGTTGCAGGAATAGAAAACACAACAGCCCTTGACCATTTATCTTTACTGCGTTCCTTCGTATTATACCTTTTACCCTTCATGTAATTGGTCTGCTTTATTTCACTTGCCTTTTAATGATTCTAAAACAGTGACTATTATTACAAACTTTACCAATGTATATACTACTACCATGTTTTCTTTTAAAAACCTTTATTGTGAAAATTTCATTATACAAATACGAGCCTATAACCACGTGGGCCGGCCACGGAGCAAACTGTAATCGTATGTGATGAGTAGACATTTACACTGTAGAGGAACGTAACGGGCGGGCCATTAGGTTGCAAGAACTAAGGTGTCTAACAGTTACGGAATCGGTGGACGTACATTTTATAATTAAAATACGACAGGGCCAGTTACAATAAAATTATCTAGATATACATTTGCGGGCAAGTACCATGGGTGACGTTAATTCGAACTTTCAACAGTACAGTAATCAATAACACATCAGAACTTAATATCAATAGGGATGTCGAAATATTCAATCAATTCTCGTCCCCGCCCGCCATGTGCTTCAAAACTGCATACGTATCTCGTGATTTCAAGGTTCTGCAACCAGTACACAACAAGGAGTTACGAGTCCCATTTATTCCGGCGCCATTTTGGGCGAGGACGGGCAGGTCCAGGATATAGTCAAAATGTCTCTACCAACCATCGACTATGATGATGTTCATATGCTGTATTTATTAGAGTAACACTCATCTGTCCACATGAAATTAATTTGCCACAATCTAAACATGTCATTTTAATCTTTCCAAAGTTCTTCTAAAAATTTGGGACCGTTTCCCTTGCCTCTGAAGCTCTCAGTGCCACTTCTTTGATGAATGTACTAGCAGGTCAGGGGTTCTCCTCCAAATCTCTCTTTTATGCAGCACTATAATTAATTGGTGCCACCTCTCCATATGACGATGCATGGTATAGTTACCACAACTATATTTTTTTTCGGTTCCTCTGGAGAGTTCATCGTGGCAGATGAAGCGTGTAACGTACCGGGCATTTACCTTTTTTTGCATGTACAGGAAAGGAAAAAAAAATAGAGCGTCCGAGTTCTAAGGTGTCCCAGGGCCATTTTAGTGGACCAGGCCCAAATCCAAAGAACAGGCCGCCATTTTGAGAGTCCTGTTGCAGCCGCCTGTCGCTGTAGCATCAAGAGCAGCCGAAACTCAGCTGAATGGCAACTGAAACGGTAAAGGGGCGCCCCACTACAGCAGACGAGCCAGGCCCAAATCCAAAGAACAGCTATCTCACAGGCTAATGGGGCGACCCACGCCGAGTTTCAGCATTGTACGATGACCACACAAGTACAGCAACTTGCTAGACATCACCTCGGTGCCATCCGGATCTTGGCGCCCCACTGCAGATGAAGTGCCTCTCAACTATGAAACCACCACGGTGACATCCGGATCTTGGCGCGTTGTGCTGCCTTCGGCCTATTCGCACATCGGTCCGCTACTGACGCCATCTCACAGGCTAATGGGGCGACCCACGCCGAGTTTCAGCATTGTAGGATGACCACACCAGTACAGCAACTTGCTAGACATCACCTCGGTGCCATCCGGATCTCGGCGCCCCACTGCAGATGAAGTGCCTCTCAACTATGAAACCACCACGGTGACATCCGGATCTTGGCGCGTTGTGCTGCCTTCGGCCTATTCGCACATCGGTCCGCTACTGACGCCATCTCACAGGCTAATGGGGCGACCCACGCCGAGTTTCAGCATTGTAGAATGACCACACCAGTACAGCAACTTGCTAGACATCACCTCGGTGCCATCCGGATCTCGGCGCCCCACTGCAGATGAAGTGCCTCTCAACTATGAAACCACCATGGTGACATCCGGATCTTGGCGCGTTGTGCTGCCTTCGGCCTATTCGCACATCGGTCCGCTACTGACGCCATCTCACAGGCTAATGGGGCGACCCACGCCGAGTTTCAGCATTGTAGGATGACCACACCAGTACAGCAACTTGCTAGACATCACCTCGGTGCCATCCGGATCTCGGCGCCCCACTGCAGATGAAGTGCCTCTCAACTATGAAACCACCACGGTGACATCCGGATCTTGGCGCGTTGTACTGCCTTCGGCCTATTCGCACATCGGTCCGCTACTGACGCCATCTCACAGGCTAATGGGGTGACCCACGCCGAGTTTCAGCATTGTAGGATGACCACACCAACTTGCTAGACATCACCTCAGTGCCATCCGAATCTTGGCATCTCAACGCCTAGTGGTATCTTCCATACAAAAAATATTGTTACGCTGCCTTTGGCCCCATTCGCACATCAGTCCGCAACTTAGACATCACCTCGGTGCCATCCGGATCTTGGCATCTCAGCGCCTTGTGGTGTCAGTCAGAAAATATTGTTGTGCTGCCTTCGGCCTATTCGCACATCGGTCCGCTACTGACGCCATCTCACAGGCCAACGGGGCGCCCCACGCCGACTTTCAGCATTGTAGGATGGCCACACCAGTGCGGCAACTTGCTACACACCACCTCGGTGCCATCCGGATCTTGGCATCTCAGCGCCTTGTGGTCTCTTCTACACCGGAAATATAGTAGAAAATATTGTTGCGCTGCCTTTGGCCCCATTCACACATCAGTCCGCTACTGACACCATCTCACAGGCCAACGGGGCGCCCCACGCCGACTTTCAACATTGTAGGATGGCCACAGAAGTGCGACAACTTACTAGACACCACCTCGGTGCCATCCGGATCTTGGCGCGTTGTGCTGCCTTCGGCCTATTCGCACATCGGTCCGCTACTGACGCAAACTCACAGGCCAACGGGGCGCCCCACGCCGACTTTCAGCATTGTAGGATGGCCACACCAGTGCGGCAACTTGCTACACACCACCTCGGTGCCATCCGGATCTTGGAATCTCAGCGCCTAGTGGTGTCTTCTATTCCGAAAATATTGTTGCGCTGCCTTCGGCCCCATTCACACATCGGTCCGCTACTGACGCCATCTCACAGTCCAACGGGGCGCCCCACGCCGACTTTCAGCATTGTAGGATGGCCACACCAGTGCGGCAACTTACTAGACACCACCTCGGTGCCATCCGGATCTTGGCGCGTTGTGCTGCCTTCGGCCTATTCGCACATCGGTCCGCTACTGACGCAAACTCACAGGCCAACGGGGCGCCCCACGCCGACTT
Source organism: Lissotriton helveticus (assembly GCF_964261635.1). Taxonomy (NCBI): domain Eukaryota; kingdom Metazoa; phylum Chordata; class Amphibia; order Caudata; family Salamandridae; genus Lissotriton; species Lissotriton helveticus. The sequence continues at coordinate 1,462,456,408 of NC_136061.1, read as the reverse complement.
TCAGCATTGTTGGATGGCCACACCAGTGCGGCAACTTACTAGACACCACCTCGGTGCCATCCGGATCTTGGCGCGTTGTGCTGCCTTCGGCCTATTCGCACATCGGTCCGCTACTGACGCAAACTCACAGGCCAACGGGGCGCCCCACGCCGACTTTCAGCATTGTAGGATGGCCACACCAGTGCTGCAACTTGCTGGAAACCACCTCGGTGCCATCCGGATCTTGGCGCGTTGTGTTGCCTTCGGCCTATTCGCACATCGGTCCGCTACTGACGCCGCCTCACGTGCCAACGTATTTTCTCCGCATTTTACACCCTATGCCGCATAACAGGTCATGTGACTTGTTTATAAAACTTTTCATTGGTTCATTTTACTTTTGGTTTCCTAATGATGGAAGGCTTGATCATGTGACCTAAAAACAACACTTTTCATTGGATGAAAACTGTTTTTTTTTTCCCAAACGATGAAAGCCCCACCTTGTTTCTGGATGTTTCAGACTGAAGCTGGCGTCAGCATGAGAGCACCACCATCTCGTAGCTCAGTCGTGGTCATTCCGCGAGCAATCATGGCAGCCGCTCCCCACCAGAAGCCTGCAGGAGTCGGAGCCCCCAAAACTTTTGATGAATTCTCAAGGCGGAGGGGACGCTTTCGAGAATGGGGTCCAAGACCTAGCAGACAAGCGTCCGATTTCCAAGGTGTCCCAGGGCCATTTCAGTGGACCAGGCCCAAAAAGGAAACAGCCTGCCGCCATTTTGAGAGTCCTGTGACAGCCGCCTATCGCTGCACCGCAAGAGTGGGCGCAACTCAGCTGAATAGCGGATTTTGACACAGTGGACCAAAAGCGGACGGAATGGCAACTGAAACGGTAAAGGGGCGCCCCACTACAACAGACGAGACTCCACCTGGAGAGGCCCGTTCACGCCGCCTCCCCCGGGGCGCTCCACGCTGTTATTCGGAGCAGCATTGTAGGATACCAAAACCAGTGCGGCAACTTACTGGACATCACCTTGGTGCCATCGTTCTGCTGCCTTGGAACTATTCGCACAACAGTTTGCTACTGATGACCCACCCCCCGCGACGCCCCACGCCGTTATTTGCTGGGTGGCAACTTACTAGACATCACTTTTGTGTCATCTAGATTTCGGCGCGTTCTGCTGCCTTGGAACTATTCGCACAACAGTTTGCTACTGATCACCCACCCCCCGCAACGCCCCACGCCAGAAATCTGGACGTTGTGCTGCGTTGGGACTATTCGCACAGCCGACCGCTACTTCGTTGTTTTTCTCTAAAAATGTTTATATGTTATTACTATTTTTGTTTTCTTGTATATATTTATAAATTATTAAAGTTTTATAATCTTACTACTTTGTCGGAGTGCTATATATTTTTAATGTGACACATAATTGTAAAAACTTTGATGTACAAAGAGTCATCCCTGGAATCTTCCGCTTCACGCTCGGTCCCCTCCCCAATCACAATACAGGATGGTTTTCAGATAATAGCAACGCTTCTGCTGTGACGGATCTCATCGAGTGTGGGCCTTGATCTACTATAACTCCTTTGAAGACGGGTGATTCTTTACAGCTGTGGCTATAAACTACATCTGCAGGGCTAGCTGATAGCCTAGGACCGGCCTGGACAATCGGACACAGAGGAAAAGGAGTGTCAGAGGGTGCGGTAGTGAATAGGGCGAAAGGGAGGTGTCGGGCGGGCACAGGGTGTGATTCTCAGGGAAGAACAGCGCAGATGGGGGGAGGTTTATTACCCATGCATAAAACAGAGAGCGGGGGTGACCACTGCCTGGGGGAGATGCTTGCGAGGGTGGGGAGCCATGCTAAGGATCGACAGCGTGCACAGAGTGGATCTGGTCAAGGCATCTAAAATGGCTGCCGTGCACGACAAAAGTGTGGCATTTGAAAAAAGACAAGATGGCGCACACAATGTTTTTCAACAATTCCTGATTTCCTTCGAATCGAACGTTAACAGAGGTTGGGGCATATTACCAAAGTTAAGCGATATTTATCCCTAACGATGCATTGCAAAGATTTTTTTACCGTCAGAAATTATCGCAGATAAACCTTGCTATTATCAAGGTTTATCGCAAATACGATAAAAAACGAGCGCAATGCATTAATATCGCTGAAAACTCCGCGATATTCATGCATTACCGAGCTAATGCTCTTAGCCATGTTATCCACCTCCCATTGGATAACATGGCTAAGAACTGCTCAGGGCAGCTGTTACTTTTTGGAGATATTCGCGCTTATCTCGAATATTTCCAAAAGTTGATAATAGGAGATAGCGATGTTAGCGACTGTTTCCAGTCGCTAACATCTTGGCATGCCCACTTTGCATGTCATTAGTGATAAATATCACTCACATGCAAAGTGGGGCCCAAGATGGTCGCTATCTCCTACTAGCCGTCGCTAACTGGTGCTAGCAACAGCTACGTAATACAGATATAATTTTATCTCCGCGAAGCGGAGCGCTGTTACAGATATATATCTTGTTTTTGAACGTTAATTTCTCAAAATGCACTGAAGCACATATATTGAGACCTAGCAAAGGCACATCGGGCTACCAGTCCCTAATATTTTACCAAGTTTCGTGCAAATCCATTCAGCCGTTCGATTATTATTATTATTTATTTTTTTTGCCCCGCAGGGCCCTTTTAAAACCTCCACATCAAACCTAGGGGATCAGCGAGGATCTACTATGCCCCCTTATGGTCATTTGCCCCTTCGCTTTGGCCTCCTCTTGTCTCTCGATCCTACCGAGAGACAAGATGGCGGCCGCTACGGACTGTTTGGAATGTTTACAGACACCGGAGAGCCAATCAGCTTCGCTTCGCAAAGCTCCGTAACGCGAAAAGTACGCGAAGCGGTCCGCTGTTACAGATATATATCTTTTTTTGAACGTTAATTTCTCAAAATCCACTGAAGCACATATATTGAGACCTAGCAAAGGCACATCGGGCTACCAGTCCCTACAATTTTGCCAAGTTTCGTGCAAATCCATTCAGCCGTAAGATTATTATTATATTTTTTTTTTTTTGCCCCGCGGGGCCCTTTTAAAACCTCCACATCAAACCTAGGGGGTCAGCGAGGATCTACTATTCCCCCTTATGGTCATTTGCCCCTTCGCTTTGGCCTCCTCTTGTCTCTCGATCCTACCGAGAGACAAGATGGCGGCCACTACGGACTGTTTGCGGCCACTACGGACTGTTTGGAATGTTGACAGACGCCGGAGAACCAATCAGCTTCGCTTCACAAAGCTCCGTTGCGCGAAAAGTACGCGTCCTAGGCCGCTGCCCGGTCCGCGCTTACAGATATATATCTTTTTTTAAACGTTAATTTCTCAAAATCCACTGGAGCACATATATTGAGACCTACAAAAGGCACATCGGGCTACCAGTCCCTACAATTTTGCCAAGTTTCGTGCAAATCCATTCAGCCGTTCGGGCTAAAAGTGAGGCCAACCGCCCTATGGAAATTAACATGGGAAAAACGCGTTTTGGGACCCCCCTTTTTTCTCGGCCCCCCCTTGACGAACCCCCCCCAAATTTTCAAAGGCTGCTCAGAAACAAAATGTGCCATTTTCCTGAAAATTTCAGCCAATTCCGTCCACAAACGGCAAAGTTATTAGACATAGAATTTTCAAAAATCCCATAGAGAAAAAATCCTAACTATATATACCTACTGGCGACCGCCAGTAGGTAATATATATATATATATATATATATATATATATATATATATATATATATATATTCCAAATGGAAGAGCACCCAAATTGGAGATCCACTCACGTCGTGTAACTTTCTTTATTTTGCCTCTAAAACACCTAAGATTGATCGTATATCTATATATGTATATATATTCACTGAAAAAACCATAGGTTTCACATCAGTTATAGCTAGGAATTAGCATTTAAAAAACCTATCAAATTCACTAAAAAAAACATAGGTTTGACACCAGTTATAGTTAGCTGGAAATTTTACTCGCATAAAACCAATGAAATTCCCACGTTATAGTTAGTTGGACTCACTATAACTTGCGCGCCTGCAATGCACTGCTGATGAGGTCACATATTACATCACTCATGCCATGGTCAGTGACATCACTCATGACATCACTGATGATACCATCCAGTGAATGTGTGTCTTTCTGAAAAATAAATATGTGTTATATATGTATATGTAAAAGTTGATGGAAGAATAAATGTTTAAATAAGTGTTTACATAGAATTTTGATGTATATAAGTGAGTATATGTGAGAGTAAGAGATTGTAAGAGTTCCTGTTTAAATAAGTATGTGTTTCTATAAGTGATTGTTTAGGAGAGTAAGTATGTGTAAGTTTCCTTAGAAGTAAGGTGGTTGTGTGTGTATAGCTGTATATGCAAATAAATGGATGTTCAATAGTTTATTTGCATGTGTGAGTATGTGTGAGAGTATCTTTTGGATGACTGTCGGTGTGTAACAGGATGTATAGGTGTATCAGTACATATGATGAGTGAGTATATGTATGAGTGACTATATAGAACTGTTGGTCAATAAGTGGATGTGTATATATATGGTGGAATTATTGAATTGGTTGTTGTAACTGGTATGGGTATCTCCATTTTTTTGAAAATTGTAATTTCTATTTTTGAATATGTGTTTCAAGGGTTACATTACAGTGAAAAGAGTTCTGTCACTCTGTCACAAGGATGGTGTCATCAGTGATGTCATGAGTGATGTCACTGACCATGTCATGAGTGATGTAATATGTGACATCATCAGCAGTGCATTGCAGGCGCGCAAGTTATAGTGAGTCCAACTAACTATAACGTGGGAATTTCATTGGTTTTATGCGAGTAAAATTTCCAGCTAACTATAACTGGTGTCAAACCTATGGTTTTTTCAGTGAATTTTATATGTTTTTTAATATCAAATCTCTATAGGTATGAAATGTAATATTTTTTATAATGAATTTTATATTTTATAATTATGTAATACTATTTTTTTATGTTTATTCATTTTTTTTATGCCCTGGAGCGCTCCCGGGGCGCGTACCGATGCGCTCACCGGTGAGCGCATTGTTATGGTGCGCCCCGGGGTGCGTACCGGTGAGCGTCCCGTTAGCGCTATTGCCGCGATCGAAAACAACATCGTGACGTATTGCGTAGCCGCGTGATGCGTCATATGACGCATGGCGTAAGCGCACCCGGAAGCACCTGAGCGCATATGATCGCGCAACGTAAGCGCCGCCGGGCGCGCCCCGGGGCACGACTACGGGCGCGCCCCAGGGCGCACCCCCGGGCATGCACCGGGGCGCGTAGCGTAAGCGCGTCGGGTCATGTGATCTGAAAATAACACTTTTTATTGGTTTAGATCAGTTTTGGTTTCCAATTGATGAAAGCCCAGATCATGTGACTTGAAAATAACACTTTTCATTGGTTCAGAAAAGTTTTGTTTTCCAAATGATGAAAGCCCCCACCTTTTTTCCTCATTCTCACTTTGTTATTTGAGTGAGGAAGACCTGCTTTTTTCTTACAGATATGGCTACAGTCATATCAGCAGCTGGAGCATCTGCCCCACCACCACCACCACCACCATCAAAAGGACCACCAGTAGAGCACATTGGTGGTCAAGAAGAAGAGGAGGAGGAGGAAGAAGAGGAAGAGAGAAGGCAGTTCCTGCCTGAAGACAATCCCCCATACAAACCAAAAGAGCACTTCATATGGGAGTTTTACAAAAACCAGAGGGGTTTCAAAAAAGTAAATGCAGCAAAGGTGACTTGTCTCATCTGTGGTGCTGTGCTATCCAGGGGGAACCCTACAAAAAAATATTCCTTTGGTAATCATACTATGATTCGGCACATGATGCGTTTGCACCCTAACAACTATTCTGCAGCAGAGGTAAGGGACCTCTGCAGAAACCTACCCCAATCATCATCCAGACCCTCAACATCCAAAGAACCCACTGCATCGGGTCCAGAGGCAAGTGAGGTGATTCCAAATATACAAACAATGTTTGGGGGATACAAAATTGTTTGTATATTAACAAAACAATTAGTTATGGTCAGCAAAGCATTACACTAATCAATGTTGCTATCGATAACCACCTGATTTTTTTTGTGCTCCAGTTGAGCCATTTTCAATTCCCTGTTTTTTGTTTCTCCCCATAAAAAATACAAAAAAAATATAAAACTGTTCAGAAAAGCCCAAAAAAGTAAAAAATGTTAAAAAACAATAAAAAAATATAAAACAACAAAAAGAATAAAAAACAGTTCTTTTTAGAACTACCTCTAATTTATAAAAAAAAACATTTTAAAAAAACTCTGTCATTCTTTTTTCTCCAGGGTACGCGTACCGGTACGTGCACCGGGGCGCGCACCGTTGCGCGCGCCAAAAAAAAAAGAAACAAAAAGAATGAAGGAGTGAGCATGAGGGAGAGGGACAGAGAGAGCGATGCTAAGAGAAAGAGAGCTACAGGGAGCAACGCAAAGGGACTGTGTATTAGATAGTAAAACAGTGAGTGAGGATTAGAAAAAAGCAGTGACTGTAAGTAAAGAGGGGTGAAAGACGGTGGATAAAAGTGAATAAGGGTAAGACATGGGGAGTGACAGAGAGAAAGGAGAGAGAGAGTAAAGGAAGGAGTGACTGAAAGGGAGTGAGTGAAGCAGCAAAGAAAGGTAAGTGAAGGAGTGTGGGTGAGTTGTAGGGAGTGAGCATGACGAAAGAGTATTGACAGAATGAGGGAACAGAGACAGCGACGGTAAGAGGGACAGACTGAGGGAACGGAAGTGAGGAACTGTGAGGACAGACGTACTGAGAGAAGGAGTGACAGGAGTGAAGTAAATGATTAAGGGAAAGGGAATGAGTGAGGGAGCAAAGGAAGGGAACAGAGGTTAAGGGAAGTAAAGAAGGGGGACTGAAAGAAGTTGAATGTGGAAGGGGAGTTAGGGAAAGGGGAGTAAACATGGAGGATAAGAATACGTGAGGGAAGCAGAGTAAGAAAACAGGAGTGAGGTAGGCTGAGAGAATAATAGTGAGGTTAAAGCAAAGGGTGATGACAAACTACATTTTTTTAGTCACACTTACCATATAATTAATGTAACGTTAATTCCATTTTTACTACACTTTGTATCTGTGAAAGAGAGAAGAAATAATAAGTTATAATTAGTAAAATATATATTTTAAAATAAAAGATACAAATGAAGAGGTTAAAAATCATAACAGTGTATTAATGAAATAAAGTACAAGTGAAAGACACAGAAAGGGAAATAAAGTGATGTAGAAGGACAAAAAGAGGGTAAAAGAAATAGAAGGAGAGCAAATTACTAAGAGTAAGGTATATAGATTCACTGACAGAGAGGAAGATAAGAAGAGAGAAATGAACTGAAGGTAAGAAATATACTAAAAGAATGTGAGTTAGCAAAACTAAATCAGGAAACAGGAGTAAGTAAAAAGACAATGACTGAGAGAGAAAGTAGTCTAATTAAGGATGCATTTAGAAGAATGAGGAATGGAAGATAACTGAGAGTAAGTGAAGCAGAGTCATAGAGTGAAGGGATGGAGGGAGAGAGGATAATATAGAAGGATTGAGGGAAAAGGAGTGAGGAATTTAGTACACAGAGAGACTAAGGGAAGGACTGAGTGAAGTGGAGTACAATGAGTGAAGAAAGGAAAATGAGTAAGGGAGCAAAAGAAAGAAAGAGAGGAGAAGAGGACTAAAGCAGTGGTACTGAGAGAAAGTGATTCGGTGATGAAAGTAAAGAGAAGAACATTGAAAGATAGGAAATGAGGGGTAGTAATGGAACCGGACTAAAAGAAATGGGGTGAAGAACGATGAGAGAGGAGCAGTGAAGTTGTTCTAAGAGAAATGATAGAAGGTAGATAAACACAAGTGAACATAACACAAGGAGAGTGAGGGACTGAGGACATAGAGGTAGTGAACGGAAAATAGAGAGAAGAGGTAAAAAAAGGAGCAAACAAAGATAAGCGAGGGAGAGTGGGTGAGTTATAGTGACAGAGTGTGACAATACTGTTGAGTGAGTAAAGAGGAATTACTAAAAGAGCAAAAGAGGAAAAGACGGAAAAGGAAAGTAAAACAGAGAGACTGAAAGCTGAAAAGTGGTGCAAGGGAGAGAGGGGATGCAGACTGTTGAAATGGAAATGAGGGGTTGTGAAAGAAGTTGAGTAAACGAATGGGTGTGAAACAGAATGAGAGAAAGGCAGTGTGAGTGAGTAAAGAGAGCTGAAAGAGAGAGGAAAAAGGAAAATGAGTGTGAGACAATGGGAATACAATATAAATTACACAATACAAACTATAGAATAATTTGTACAACATGTTAGACAGTTTATTTTTGCTGTTCTCAGAACATATTGAATTTCACTAAAACAGTGAGTTCAAACTATTTATCATATAACAGCGGGAAAAAAAACACAATCAAAAAGATTGTGTTTAAAAAAAAACATATAAACTTACAAATCACATATGCACACTAATCTTTGATTCACTTACTTTTCCTTTAGGCCAAATAGTACATCATGAAGGTCCTTTTCGTTGTAAGGTACTCTGCTGTGCTCTAAAAATTCAATTTCATCGACTCTCTAGAAGAAAAGCTCCAACAACATCTGAAATATGTTTCAATGTTTTCATATACTCCTTGTGTTCAGTCATGACTCTTTGCTCATTCCTTCACCTTTCCTTAAGGACAAATAGTGTCAGATGTAGCAGTATATTTTCAAATTACTTAAAACAAACTCTAAAATTACCGTTTTCCCGACGTTCTGAAAGAAAGGCTCAAACAACATTTTCACAATATTTAAATATTCATAATTCCATATCTGGCTCTCTCATGTTGAACATTTCCTATAATACTGATATCACTTAGTATGCGATCCACTTACCATAACTATATGAGAACTATATTTTTTTATATTATCTTCATTATTTTTACTCACAATATAATTTTAAACAGCAGACTAACTTTTATTAACTGCTCCCGTCTTCATAAGACAATTACCTTTACTTAAATTTTAGTTGTAAAAACACTAGGTATGAATTTTTTAAGTCAAAAGGCAAACGTTGTTTGAAAGTCAAATGAGTATCATTACAGTTAGTCCAACCTTTTCGACATTTTAAATAGCATGTGTAATGCCCTGATGTTGTTGAAGGACCGTCATGATAAATAATAGCTACAGTTACAAAAGTTCTTCCTGAAATTGATAACTGAGAAGCCACGAAATTTTTAATAGAAGTTGTCAATTTAGTTCCATCAGGTCTACATCGTTGGAACATTAAAATGACATACTGACCATAATTTTGTATAAATAATGTGGACAGCATTGCAGACTTACATTGGGTACACACCATATTGTGATCCGCTGCTTTAACTAGATTATTAAAAGGCACTGATTTGCAGTCTGGTAAAGTCAAATATATAAATCTTTCGGTGTCTATTGTAGTACTACTTGATAAACTACAGTTGTCACAGTCATGCTGCCATTGACAAGAAAGGCTAAAAAGATTTTTTATATCTACACCTTCATCTTCCAATACATCAAACATATACATTAAAAATTCCTGACAATCCTGCTGAATATTCTGTGAAAATTGATTTTGACCAGAACATATGTCTAGAAGATTTTGAATTTCTGAAACACTTTCTATTTTTCCTCTATCAATGCTACATTTCTCAAACACAGAATTCAATAACAGCAGAATATTTGATCCCGATTTTCAACAATCTGTTCTTGTAAATTTTGAAGAAAAAAAACAACATTAACCACTACATTAGCATAGCAGTTGACACCAGAACTGTTTTCAAACTGAAATCCAACAACATCTTCAACAGAATCCTTTTTCTTTCTGCTTACAATTACAGTTTCATCTACTTTTTGTCTTTTTGCTACTACCTCACTGCAATTATTCTCATTTCTTCTTTTTCGGCCTACCACACGTTTTTTCAAACAGAGGATATTGAGGCAAATGTGGAGCATACTCTCTTCTTAACCTATTGTATTCTTTAACACAATCTAGATCAGCACAAATCTTTGTTTCATCACACTCAATCAAATACAATCCTGATAAAGTTCTGACTCGTGATAATGCCACATATGCCATACCCTCTTTTAACACAGAACTTCCAATGTTCACCAAAGCACTATCTACACTTAAACCTTGAGATTTATGAATTGTCACCGCATATGCCAAACAAACAGGAAACTGTTTTGGCAAACATATAAGTCTTTCACAAGCAGCAAAAATCTAGCTGAACAACGACAAATGTGTTCTATTTCGTCAATGCCATCAAATTTAATTTTTAAAATTTCAATTCCATCTCTATTTTTGTAATTCACAAAATCAACAACATGACCCATTGCTCCATTTACCAGACCTCTTTCAACATTTAAATTACTTCTCAAAATGATACAACAGTTTAAACACACATTCAGAGTCTTTTCAAAGCCAGCAGTTTTAGATATACTCTTCTCTAATGAATCCAATTTTGATTTCAAATTTTCAGACAAAATAATTGTTGCTCCCATATGCTCTATTTTATCTATAGCTTCCAGTTTCACAATCTCTTCATTTTCTAACTTTAACATTTTGTGGTTGAAGATGGAACATTCTTGCAGAGTTTGCATCAAACATATCCCAGATTTGTTCTCAGTAATTTTCTTAAAAATATTCTCTGGAAGAATGTTTTCATTTGGATACAAATTTGAAATTAACCGTGCATGTAATGCTTCTTTCCCATGCTCACTTACTTTTCCGATTCTTACATCTTGTAGAATATTTTTATATTCTTCATCCTTTGCCTGTCGCAAATTTTGAAGCAGTTTTGCATATATGAAATGTAACCATATATTAACGTTTCCAATGCTTCCTAGGCACTTCCTGGTATCTTCATGCGTGAGCATTTTAAACACTGGTTGTCCTTTCACTGGAGTCAACTGCAGTAGATCTCCAAAAACAATAATGTGTTTTCCTCCGAATAAGACATCATAGTCTGTTCTAAGAATTTCTTGCATTCTCAAATGCACAAAAGCAAGCATTAGATTTGAGACCATGCTTACCTCATCAATGATAAGAAGTTTAATTTTCTTCAGGACTCTGGAAACTTCAGAACAAGCATCTCCAGATAGCTTGTGGTATTGTAATTTGTTATCATGCTCAACTGGTAGCATCAGTAAACGATGTAAAGTAATCCCTTTAATGTTATGTGCTGCCAGCCCAGTTGGAGCGGTAACAACACAAGACAGCGGTGATTCAGTCCTTTTCTGCAGATAAGTTGTAATTGCTTTAATCAGAAAACTTTTTCCAGTTCTAGCTTCTCCACTCACGTACAGTCGCACAGGCTTAAATGATGTACATGAGCACTCTTTTTTCTCATGACTGAATCCATGTTAAACCTGTTCTGTGACTTCTTCATATATCTGTTTCTGCTCAAGGTTTAGTTGTTTCACCAAATCTTCTAAGTTAACTACATCATCTTGAGCTTGTTCCATGGCTCTTTCCACCTCATCCATGGCAGTGGCAGCTTCATTTTGGATTATTGGTCCTCCTAGTGGATCCTGACTCAATGTAGCAGAACTCTGACTGTCTTGAGAACTGTCTCTAGCAATCTCTGCAGCAATTGTGGCTTCTTGTTCTATTTCTTCGTTCAACATTTGCAGATAATTTGGAAAATCAGGACATTCTATGGTATCCTTGGTTGCATTAAAAGAATCTTCGTAACAGAGAAAATCTCCAAGTAGTTCCTCTTCTGTATGCCATGGCTTAAAGAGATGCAAAAGAGCTAAATAGTAAAATTCCCTTTTCTCTGGATTTTCGCAACTCAATTCTCGATGATTAATCAAATGGCCTTTTCTCTGCTTCACTAGACATCCTTCACACCCAATGATAGGATATATTCCATTATTGATATCTTCTCTGATGGTCCTCTTATAAATATAGTTTTGCAGAACTTCATACAAACAACTGTTCTCAATATGACTACTTCTATTTGGATAGTATGTATCCAACATGTTTGTCTTCAAAATATCTGTACTGTTTGGTTCTTTCTCCGCCAAATACTCAATTTCTTGTACAGATTTGAAAACTCGGTTTCGTGTTGCAGCCAGACCTAGACTCACTCAAATAATTGTTCTAGACTTGGCGTAGAGACTTGCTGCTGATAACCGATCAGAACATTCATATGCTCCAATTTCTCGATGCGACAACATCTTCAAACTGAAACTGTATAATTTTTTACTTATACTCTTTTCATGTGAAATGTCCTCCCACATTTCCTTCAGTTCTGTCTTTTCTTTTTTGGTGATGTAAGATGACACATATCGAGCCACAGCAATAGAGTTGTCAGCAACGAACTGAATATCCATGTTAGCATTCCACATGGACAAAATCACCGGGTTGTAGTCGTTGATGTACTTGGACTCTTTGTTTCTTTTTAAACTGTATGTATTTTTTGGTGATTTCCTCGTAACAGTATGTCGCAGAGAAGACATCAAATTATTTACTCTTCCTTTAGAAATCACTGGTCGTGGAAATGCGAAACGACATTTTGTGTAGAACTTGTCCTTGTTTCTGAATTTTTGATGACAGTACTTTCCACAACGATGTGATTGAAAGCGTAAAACTTGTTGCCTTAAACTGTTTTCTTCAGTAATTTTCGGAACAGCACATGTTGAATACTCTTCAATGAAACTCATCACTGTGTCATCCGAATCTGTTCCAAATTTGGGTGCATCTTTAATCCATAACAACATATGTATGTGAGGAGCACCTCTCGCTTGATACTCCTTTCTCCAAAAGAAATCCAAAACCTCTCCAAGGGGAGGATTTTTTTTGTTGGTAATGAAAGACATCATAGCTTCAAATCTATGATTGAAATATCTGCATACATTCACTGGATCCAAAGAACACAGTTCTCCAGGTGTTTTGAATTCTATATTTTGAATATTTGCATTTGCCTCTCGTAGAAATTGAAGTAAGTCGTCCCATGCATACTCAGCACAGCTAAGAGTGAGGAACCATGTAGGAGTTCCTAAGTTTCTAAGCATACATTTCAATTCTCCATGACGACGGTACCAATACTCATTTGTACCACGCTGACATGCCATGAGATGGATTAGATGAGTTTCCAAAATATTGTCTTGCAGATTGACTGTCTCCATAAAGTCCCTCGCCGAAACATTTTGCAGATGTGCTCCACTTTTCAGTATATGGTTTACTGCATAAGAAAGCCCAGACAAGTCACTTTCATACAGTAGATGAAACAAATATGGGATGCATTGACGAAACCTTGGATCTTCAGCATATAATCTTAAAGTCCGGTATTCAGATGCTGGAATTTGAAGTGGTCGATCGTCATATCGTCCACCTCGGCCTGTTGGAAATAGCTGTGGAAAACAACGAGCTTCCAAACTTTCTTCCCATACACTAATGGGACTTCCTTTTGCAGCTTTCATTTGAAACAAGTCAATTGCATTCCCCATTACTTCTTTGGAATGCAAAGGATGAACAGTATAATGTTCATATATTTCTTCACTTCTAGACACATCAACTTTTTCAATTTGGTCGGCTGAACAATCACTGTCTTCTTCTGCAGCTGTTTCGTATGCTCCAACACATACATCTTTGTAGTACTCATTGTTTTTGACCAAATACAACGTTGCCTTTTTGACTTTCCTAACATCCACTAAATCTTGCCAGATTTTCTTACTCTTTGTCGGAACCCCATTAACTAGAACAACCAGAGGTCCCTCTTCCACTTTCTCTACACCAATTGTATCAACATTTTTCTTGAAATCTAGAGGCAAATAAACAACTCTTCCCTTTAATCCTCTCTGTAAATCCGAAGGAGGCAATTTCCCTATCTTAGGCTCCATGCGAACAATAGCCCTGAAAAGGATGGACACATTGAATCAGAATAGATTCACATGTATTTAAATTCATCAATTCAGGAGGAATGTCTACCAACTCAAGATTATTGTGAACAGCTCTAGCAGGCATTCTGTTTTCTATTAATTTATTATAACAATATTTACAAATACGCTGATCAGAACTCAAATCAAAAGAATTCTCCACCAACAAATAAGTTGCAAAATTCTTCCATTCAGTATTATTTTCCATTTCACTTTCTGCATATAAATCAACTAACCTAGTCTGAATCTTATAATGAGTTCGTCGACAACACACACAAGTAAAATTAGGCCTTTCACTTGATTTCACCTTAAACTTGGTGATTTCCTGGTCAAACTTTTCTGTACTTGAAATGTGTACATTGTCTTCCACATTACCTTCTATTACTGTGTCAATTTCTACACTGTCCTCTTTTTCACCAAAGTAACAAATCTCAATATCTTCACAAATCTTCTTCACATCTAATTCAGTTCCATGCATAAGAGCACTGTTTAACTGTTTAAGCTTAAGTGCTGGACTTTTCGCATAATACAACATTCTCACTAATTTCCTCATTTTGTTATAATGCACTGCTAACATCCTAAAATTATGAAAAACACTCTGACATACTTTTCTAGAAAGACAAGCCAGTGAATGTCCTTGCAAACCTGTGTTTTATCTCACTCTGCAAGGATCTAAGTCTTGCAACATCTTCTTTTTCTGTTTTAGACTTGTCTTACTATATGTACGTACGAAATTACGAAGCAAATTGATTGATTCCTGTCTCACACTACAAATACTACTACACTTCCAAGTGTACACTGGACCCTTAGTACTTCTCCCTAAAACTTCATCAGTTAAAACCTCTTCTGCATTTCTAGACACACGTTTCTCTTTTTCAATCGGACAACCGTCTTTCACCTCATATGCTCGACCACTGGTGTCAACTGCATGCACCAAATCCTTCTCCTGGAAGTAACTCTCCTCATTAAAAAATGGCTCACAACTTCTATGCATCCATTCTCCAGAAAAACTTTACAAAAATTAGTCCGATTAATTACTCTTTTGCATCAACTCTTTGATTTGAAAACATCAATTGTCTTGTTAAGTGTCCTAATTCTATTGATTACTAAAATAAATATTTTTTCTTAAGTTCCAAAGCCTGATCAACAATCTTCTCTACACTTTTCTTTTTCTTATAAAAAGCATCTCTCTGTTTACCTTTTTTAATATTTTTTAACAAATTTAAAACCACCCTATTGCGAAACATTCGTTTACGAATGTCCCTAAATTGGTTTTGCCTTCTATTCCTATATATATTATTCTCTCCTGCTCCAGTAGTAACATTTTTGGGGGGCCTCTCCTTCCTTTTCAAATTTGCTCTCTCCTTCTGTATATTCCGATCCTCATCAACATTTTTTTTTTATCTACATATGTTCCGAAAGAAAGACTTAGTTGTCTTACCAGGAGCTTTTTTCCTGTTTTTTGAAGTATTTGTTGTAGACGAGTGCTTTAATTCCGTTGCTGTTTTTGATTTTTTCCGCTTGGCATCTTTCCTTCTCCTCTGCCTTGACGGCATATTTCCTTACTATTGAAATCTTGTTTTCAATATGTGGTAAACAAAAAAAATAAAACACATTATACACCACTATTACCAAACAACAAAGCAATGACAATAAGCAAATGATATAAACACTAGTTTACAACAATTTAAAGTTTATACCACAGCAACTATGTAACTAGGAGTAAGACAGAGAAAAAGAGCTAGAGGGAGTAACACAAAGAGACAGACAGAGTCAGACAAAGAAACAAGTAGAGGGAGTAAAACATAGAGAAGGAGTAAGACAGAGAGAGTGTATAATATGTTTTAAGACAGAGAAAGGATATAATAGGGAGAGGGAGTAAGTCAAAGAAAGGGAGAAAGGGAGTAAGTCAGAAAAAGGATGTAACAGGGTGGAAGATAGGGAAAGGGTGTAAGATGATATAAGACAGAGAGAGAGTATTAGACCGGGAGAGGATGTAAAAGAGACTAAAACACAGAGAGGCTGCAAAAGGGAGAGAGAGATAGTAACTTTGAGAGAGGGTGTAAGAGGAAGTAAATCAGAGAGAGGATGTAACAAGGATTAAATCAGACAGAGGGTGTAACACGAAGAGAGGAAGAAAATAAAAAAGTCATAAAGAGGGAGAGAGGGTGTAAAACAGACAAAAGGTGTAATAGGGAGTAAGTCTGGGAGAGAATGTTACAAAGAGAAAGGTTGTAAGACGGAGTAAATCAGGAAGAGGATGTAAGTGAAAGTATGACTTACAAATTGCTGTAAAAAAGAGAGAGAGGGAATAAATTAGAGACAGGGTGTAAGAGAAAGTAAGTCAAAGAGAGAGTGTAAGAGAGTGTAACACAGAGTCAGGATGTAAAAAGGAATAAGTCAGAGAGAGGGTGTTAGAAGGGGACAGGTGGATAAATAGAGTAAGTCAGGAAGAGAATATAATAGAGACTAATACATTGTTGATAATGCTTGGTAAAGAAATGTTGGTGCATAAAGGAATTGTATTTTGTAAATGAGTGAGGTTTCAGTAGTGTAATGCTTATACATATGACCTGTGCTCTAATTTGTAAATGTTATTTAAAAAAAAGATTTCGGGCACATGAATTGGTTTTACATTATTGACAAGTATTAGATAGTATCTGCATGATTAAAAAAATATATTAGCACATTTCACAATCATGTCACCTGTGTTTCCTCAGATTAGTAAGCAGATTGTGCAGATGAGGTGAGGCCTGTCCAAGGGTGCAGAGGAGATAAGTCCTATGCTTACAAATCGAATGCTTGTACATAGGATGAGCGCTCTGTTTCTTGAATGTTATTGGAAATACGATTTTGGGGCAAATGAATAGCTTTTACATTTTTGAGAAGGAATAAATAGTGTCCGCAAGATTAAGTTGATATATTTGAACAATCATGTCACCTGTGTTTTCTCAGATTAGTAAGTACATTGTGCACATGAGGTGAGGCCTGTCCAGGGGTGCAGAGGAGGTAAGGCCTGTGTCGAAGAGTTCATTGGACAGGACTCACCTCCTCTGACCCTTGAACAATCCTCACCTCCTCCGTGCACCCTGGACAGGCCTCACTGTATTGGGTATAATTGATGGTAACAGGATGCAGATAAGGTGAAGTTTAAGCAGGAGTGCAGATGAGGTGAGGCCTGTCCAGGGGAGCAGAGGTGTTGAGGCCTGTGTCTAAGAGGGCAGTGGAATGGACTTCATGAAGCCTCTCCCCCACTGCACTCTTAGACACAGGCCTCACCTCCTTTGCACCCCTGGACAGGCTTCTCTCCCACTACACTTTTGAACACATGCCTCACCTCCTCTGCACCCCTGGACAATCCTCACCTCATCTGAAACCCTGAACAAACCTCACCTCATCTTCACCCCTAGACAGGCCTCAGCTCATCTACACCCCTGGAAACGCCTCACCTCATCTGCACCCTGTTACCATCAATTATACCCAATACATTGAGGCCTGTCCAAGGGGCACAGAGGAGATGAGTCTTGACAAGAGTCAGAGGGCGTGAGTCCTCTACACTGCACTCATGGACACAGGCCTCATCTCCTTTGCACCCCTGCACATGCCTCACCTCATCTGCACAATCTACTTCCTAATCTGAGAAAACACAGGTGACCTGATTGTGAAAGGTTCAAATATATCTATTTAATCTTGCAGACACTATTTATTCCTTCTCAAAAATGTAAAAGCCATTCATTTGCCCCAAAATCGTTTTTTAAATAACATTTATTAAACAGTGCGCAGGTCCTATGTACAAGCATTCAATTTCACTACTGAAACCTCACTATTTCACAAAATACAAATCCTCTATCTTGCAAATGTTGTTACCAAGCATTATCAAAAAACATGACACAAACCAACAGCAAAGAAGCTCAATGTGCTTCCTAATCTGAGGTAACACAGGTGACATGATTGTGAAAGGTTCAAATATATTTATTTAATCACGCAGACACTATTTATTCCGTCTCCAAAATGTAAAAGCCATTCATTTGCCCCAAAATCGTTTTTTTAATAAGTTTTAAAAAACAGAGTGCAGGTCCTATGTACAAGCATTCCAGGTCACTACTGAAACCTCACTATTTCACAAAATACATTTCCTCTCTCTTGCAAACATTCCTACCAAGCATTATCAAAAAACATGACACAAAACAACAGCAAAGAAGCTTAATGTGCTTCCTAATCTGAGGTAACACAGGAGACATGATTGTGAAAGGTTCAAATATATTTATTTAATCACGCAGACACTCTTTATTCCTTCTCAAAAATGTGAAAGCCATTCATTCGCCCCAAAATTGTTTTTTGAATAACATTTTAGAAAAAGAGCGCAGGTCCTATGTACAAGTATTCAATTACACTACTGAAACCTCACTATTTCACAAAATACAAATCCTCTATCTTGCAAATGTTGATACCAATCATTATCAAAACCTTTGAGCCCAGTGGATGTAGCTATGTCCAATAATCCAGACAGAATACATGGTGAGAGGAGGTTCTGGTGCAGTCAGATGAAGTGTGGGAATGAAATGGCAGTTGGAACAGTAGGAGTTTGCACAAAAAAAACTGAGGAGTTTCAGTGCTCTTGAATCACAAGCAATGATTGGTGGATTCAGATAGTTGAAAACTGAAAGTTAGGGTGCATTGTTCTGTTCTGTGAAAGAAGTAATTTGAATGGTTAAGAAAAAGTCATTTAAAGAAACATTGAACCGGATAAGCTGGTGTATTGAGAGGTCAAACATCCTTGCTGAGTTCATTTGCAACGTTGTAGAATAAAGTTTTAAACCTGAGAGCACAGTGAGGAGGGAGTTGCTATGGTAACAGGCAGAAAGGGCTGAGGGGGGAAGGGTGTTGGTTTGGAAATAGTGAGGGAATAGTTTTAATTGGTTAACATGAGGGATATGTGTGTAGAATTAGAGGTTTTCTTTTTATTTATTTTTTTTAATTTTTTTTCCTCATTAGCCATTGAATCAATCCAACTGCACTCCTATCTGCACAGACCCGAGGAGAGACCCCTTTATTACACCAAAAAGCCCAATGATAAGCTCCAAGTGCTCAAAGAGTCAGTCCCAGCGTTGCAAACAGAGCTTGGACGAGCATTCTCCCTTCAGACCAGTTCGGCCCATTTGTCCAATATCTGTTTCGGTGGCACCCTTTGGACAGTGAGATCTTAGGCCTAATCATCGGACCCGGGGAAAAAAAAAAAAAAAACCCGGGTTGACTAACTGTCCCTTCTCCAATTAATCAAAAGGTCCCAAAATCTCAAAGATCGAGGACTACATGTTCTTGATAGATCCCGTTTTGACATTGCATATAATGAGGACAGCCATTCTGCATGTGTTGGAGAGTTTATGTTGACCCAGTTTTTGCAGATTTCTCTTCTTGCCAATAGAATGGCATAAAACAGAAATTCTCTCTCTAGTCCCTTAATATTGTCATTTATTCCAAAGATAATTAAAAGCCACGAACACGGGATAGGTAAACCAAGAATAGATTTGAGTGTTGTTCTCACTTCGTTCCAGAAGGTAGCGATGTTCGGGCACTCACAAAACATGTGGAGATCTGAAGCAGCTGGAAGAGAGCATTTGCAACAACACTTCCCTGGTTGAAATTTCGACAGGAGTTTAGGAGAATAATACGCTCTATGAAGTGTGAAAAGATGGTTGCGCCTCAGCCATGCTGGTTTAATAATTTTATAAAGGAGGGTGAAAGATTCCTCCCATATGTCTTCCATATGTAGTTCTCCCTCCACACCCCAGAGTTTTTGCGGGAGGTTGGAGTCTCTCTCTCCAGCCTCTATGATCTGCCAATAAAAAAGTGCTACTTCCTTTTTCCCGGGGGGTCTTCCAACTAGGATATTTTCCAGCACACTCTCTTCTACCGTCATTGCTCTCTTCTTAGTTTGGATCCGGAGCCAGCTACTTAATTGCAAGTATACAAACCAAGAGAATGGTGATGTTACCTTGAGGTTAAAAATATCCCAGTTTATGATTGATCTTTCCACCAGAAGGTCGCCCCACTGTGTGATACCTGCATGTAGCAAGACTCTTTTGACTGTGTTAGTGTCTTGTGATGTTAATCCCGGTAAGTCCCAAATCGTGTTTAGATAAGTATCCTATGCCGGTTTTAAACTTTATTTGAGACCATTCTTTTAAGATACTCAATAAAGACTTTAATCTAATTTTTTTAAAGAACTTTTGGTGACCGAACTTAAAGAGAAATCCGTTCACTGAAAGGCCCGAACCCATAAGCATTGCCTTATACATATGCCCATTTGAATTTTCCCAGGGGGTCTTAAGTAACATCCGGGAATGGGTCAGATGAAATGCCCAAGCATAGTATTCCAAATCTGGCAGTGCAAGCCCCCCTTTTTCTCTTCTCCTTCTCAATTTTTTCCAGGCTAATCTACTGAATTTATAGCCCCAAACAAATGAATTAACATTTTGCTGACATTTTGCAAGCTGTTTAGTGTCGAAAACTAACGGGATGGAGTTGAAAATAAAAGTACATTTCGGGAGGATACTCATTTTTATCAAACTGGTTCTCCCGTAGATGGTGAGCGGGAGAAAGGACCAATATTTCATCAAGATTTGAGATTCTCGGGAGATGCGGGCTAAGTTATTTTGAGCCAAGTTTTCTAGATCTTTGGTAATAGTAATTCCCAGATATCTCAATGAGTTTTTTACCGGGAGCTGGAGATTATGGATGTTCCATACCATGATTTCGGTTTTTTCTTCGTTAATTTCATAACCGGTAAATTTTCCAAAATCCTCCGCTTTCTTTATGATAATTGGGAATGCTAACACAGGATCCGTTGTGTATATTATTATATCATCGGCATATAGACCAATCTTCTTTTCCCAGCCCGAAAAATTAAAGTGTGGAATATTAGTATCTTCTCTTATAGATTGTGCAAACGGTTCTACATATAAATTAAAGAGAAGGGGGGATAATGGACAACCCTGTCTTGTTCCTCGACTAATTTTAAATGGAGATGTTCGCGTACCATTTATTAGTATGGATGCTCTAGCGTTGTTATATAGTAAGCCTATGGCTCGACAAAAATTGGGGCCCAGATGATATTTTTCCATTATTAATTTCAAGTATTCCCAGTTTACCCTGTCAAACGCTTTTGTTGCGTCAAGGGTCATGATGGCCAGGGGTAAGCCAAAGGTTGAAGCAATATCCGCAGCTCCCATCAAATCATAAGTTAGGTCAGCCAATTGCCGATCTCTAATAAACCCCTTTTGGTCAGAATGAATAATCGACCCAATCTCACTTCCCAATCTTGCAGCCAAGATTGAGGTAAAGATTTTGTAATCATTATTGAGAAGCGAGATTGGGCGATATGACCCACATTCAGCTGGGTCCTTGCCTTTTTTTAATATTAAGGCTATATTAGCTTCGCCCCAGGAGCTTGGTGGTGTCTCCCCTCTAATCATTATGTTGTTAAAAAGATTTGTAAGGAATGGGGTAAGAATAGAATTGAGTACCCTATATAGTTCTCCGGGGAGACCGTCTGGTCCCGTGGCTTTACCCTGTGCTAGTTGTTTAATGGTGTTGGAAACTTCCAACTCTGTTATAGCTTTATCTATATTATCAGTTTGGTGACTTACCAGCTCTGGGAGAGTTATATTATTCAGCCAATCATTCCTTTCGTTTAGATTTATATTAAGTTCCTCGGTGTAGATATTTTGAAAGAACTCATTAAAGGCTTCCCCAATAGCTGTATCTGTTGACCTAGTATTGGCTTCCCCTGTTACCCTTATTTCCTTAATAAAGTTTCTGGATTGGTCAGTTTTAATTTTCCAGGCCAGCAGTTTCCCAGCAGATTCACCATATTCGAAATGGGCAAGTTTGCTTGCCTGCCAACTTTTACTTATCCTGTCCTGTAATAGTGTGTCTAGCTTGGCTTTTAGATCTTTTTTCTCCTCTTGGTTGTCAGAGGGGAGCTGGTCTAACGATTCTAGCTGAGTCAATTCCAACTCTATCTGTCGAATTGCCTCTTCGTATTTCTTTCTCCTGAATGAGGCCCAACCTGTAATACATCCCCTGATGAAGGCCTTCCAAGCCTCCCATACCATGACGAGAGAGGCAGAGCCTAAATTTTGTTCTAAGAAGGAGACAGTTTCCTGCGTCAGATATTCTTTCTCTTCATCCTCCAATAGAATTGTTCGGTCGAAAGACCAGGATGAATGAGTAGTTTTCTGCTCCAGTTTTATCGAGAAAAAAATCGCGGAGTGGTCTGACAGATGTAGAGGCAGATAAGTTATGGATTTAACCTGATCCTTAATTGAAAAACTAAATAAAGCATAATCTATACGAGATTTATGACCATATTTATAATTGTGGTATGAGACTCCCATAGCGTTCCCAGCTCTTTGTCTCCATAGGTCAATTAAGCCGAGCTTCGACATACTTCTAAGCAGTGTATCCCTCATATTACTATGTACTACGGCTCTGGAAGTTGCAGATTTATCTAGTTTTAGGTCTAAAACAAGGTTGAAGTCTCCAACCCATATGATAGGGTCAGAGCAAGAGATCAGCTGATTTTGCAAAATATTTAAATAAGAAGAGTCATCCTGATTAGGTCCATAATAACTAATGATGGTGACAACCTTTGAATTTAATTGAGCGTTAACTAACAACCATCTACTGCTGGCGTCAGTTTTCCAACTCATTATCTGGGCCTTTGCTGATTTTTTAAAAATAATAGCATTGCCACGAATGCAGGCATTGTGATCCGTAGTTATAAATTTATCGACCCATTTATGCTTTTTGAGTATGTCCGTAATCTCTTGTCTATTCAAATGTGTTTCCTGGATCGCGATGATCTGCGCGGGTGAGTCTCGTAGGTATTGTAAGTTTCTGTTTCTTCTAGCCCTAACGCGCAGACCATTTACGTTCCAGGATAGAAATTTAATGTCTGACATTAGTTTTAAAACTCTTTAACACTGTTTCTGATCCCTCAACTCTGTGAAATTTTTTTTTGAAGGGGGCTTATCCTTAGCTGTTTCTCTTTTTGTTTTAGCTAAATGGTCACTTGGAGATACAATTGGATCCATATTATTCGTAGTTATGAAACTCGGTTTATGAGGACTTTTATGTTTTGCCTTTCCCTCTCCCTCCCTCCCTCCCTTAGAAACCCCCCCCACTTTACTCTGGCATGCTGAATTGCCAGTTTATCGTCCCTGACATGCTCCCGTTCCATACCCTAGTGTCTGTATTATCAATCATTTTGCCGGTCGCTATGTTTAAAATATAAGCAATGGTGATCCATAGAAAACAAGTTATAGGTCTCTTATCTAGCGGGTGTTCTATAAAGTATAATTTCAGTAAATACTACACTGATGTCTAAGGATAGGTTTTGGGGGATAGTGTGGGGGTAGAAAGTATAGACTTCCTTTTTTATAATGTATCGCCCAGTGGTATTTTAATTACAAAATTATGTGTCCTTCCCCAAACTTATTAATGTCGTGTTTTTTTTTTCTTTTCTTTTCCCTTTTTTTCCCCTTTTCTTTTCCCTTCCCCTTTTTTTTTTATTTTCATTGTTTTTTCCCTTCCTTTTTCCCCCTCCCGTGTTTTTTTATTTTTTTTATTCCTGTTTCTTTAAGTTATCCCTCCTTCTCTTTGCTTCCTTTTTTTTTTCTTTTTTTTTTTTACTCCTTTTCTCCCCTTTTTTTTTTTTTGTTTTTCCTTTCCTTCCCTTCTTTTTTTTTATCTAGTTTTTTCCTTTTAACTATTTACAGAAAACAACGGACAATAACATAAATTTCATCCGCAACCCGGAGGATTTGCATGTACATTAATAGTGGCGAGTAGCTCGTCGGCTTCCAAGGGGGACTTGACATTGTACATTTTATTGTTTTACATAATCCTTAGAAAGGTGGGAAATCTCAGCTGTACAGTGGCTCCCAGGCTCCTGAACTTCTCCATTCTTTGACCTAATTCCCATTGCCTGTCCAGTGTTGTTCTAGAGAGGTCAGATCTCACTTCAAAAGAAAAATCCGAGGCTTTCAACGTCTTAGCTTTCAGGGCTGCAGTCAAGATCTTCTCTTTCAGGGAGTATGTTAAGAAGTTCACTAGGATCTTCCTTGGTTTATCCCTGCCCTGTTTAAGACGGAAAGGATCCCGATGTACCCTCTGGATATCTGTTTCTATCTCAGAAAAAATTTCATCCAGGTTTAGAGAATCCTTTAGTAAGGTTACAACGAATTTTTTTAAATCTCCTCCTTCTTTTCCCTCGGGTATTTTTAAAAGTCTCAAGTTGTTCCTTCTCGAAAAGTTTTCGAGAGACTCGACTCTCTCTTTGACTAAATCGCCTTCCCGTCGTAGTGTCTGAATCTTCACCTCAGCGGACCCCAATTTAGCCTTAAGCTCTTCAACACAGTTTTCTACTCCTCCAGTTCTTAGTGAGAGACTATCTACCTTAGATTCTAGGTTTTCACACATTGTGCGGATCTCCGATTGAGTGTGTCTAGACTCCTCAAAACACCTCTTTGATTCCTCAAACCCGCTTTTAATCTCTTCCCTCATGCTAAGAAGTATGATTTGGATAGTATCATCGCTGCTATTATCTTTACGACCTCCAATGTCTTGATCTAAGTCGCTCTTACTTGCAGATCCTATGGCCAAGGCTTGCTGGTCTTGTGGGATGGTTACATTGGCGGTTCGCTCAGCGGGGTCCTCCATCCCTATGCCGCTGAGTGAGTCTCTTGCCCCCGCTATTACTGCCGCCCTTTCTTCCAGATTACCAAGAGAACCGGAGACAGAAAAGGAAGATATAGAGATGGTTGAAGCACCAATATCTTTCACTGATACGGGTGTAGTTTGAATACAAAAAGGTTTTTGGGGCTCCTGGTTTAAATTTAGTACCTGGGGGAGGACCTTAAAGTAAGATTTCAAGGAGGGTGTAACTCGGGAAGTTGAACTAGCTTTTGTTTTAGTACCCCCCTTACTCGCACTAGGTTTATGGGGTAGATCCTTCGGGGCAGTGTACCGTAGCTGTCGTTCCTTGCCCCTTTTTGAGACCCTTAAAATTGGATATTGTAATGTTTCAGCTACTGCCTCGTCGTCAAATTCCGGCTCGGATTCTATGAAGGACAGCTCTCCTGAACTACTTTCTGGCGCTTGTTTTTGACCTGTGTCGTTGGGACCCGTTGGAGCGGCAACTTCTTTGTCCTTATTGTTGCCCTTTCCCTTCCCCTTCCCCTTGGCCTTCCGTTTCCCCAGGGTTCTAGCAGTAGTTAGATGTAAAATCTCACTTGGTGGCTGAGAAGAGGTTTGTATCTGAGCGTTAAATCTAAAGACTCTGGGTACAAGGTCTGATTTTTGTGGAGAGTGGCAGTCTAGTGTATCTGTGAAGACCCGGTTTTTAACAGTCTGCAGCTCCCCTCCTGAAGGGCTCGACACCCTCCCTCTCTGTTGGTCCCCCTTACCGCGCCAAGTAGTTATTACCGCTCTTCTTGCAGAGGTGTTGTATACCGTAGCTTTTCTACTTCTTCGGAGCTCCACAGCTGCGTCCCCCCAGCGGTAAGGTACAGAGAAAAAGATCTGTCCCCTACACATTTGCAACGCTATCCACCTTTATTTTCAAACAGCACTGTTGCCTCTGAGGCTATTCTTTATGTTACCAAATCTTCCAATTTTTTTTTTCAACTTTTACCCTGAGAGGTTTGTTAGCTTCTTCTCTTCTCTTCTCTTCTCAGCTTTCTCGCTGTCTCTGGGTCACCTTTCAGTGTCGGCGCTCACACAAGCTTAGGGTAGCAACCCAACTGACTCAGGAGCATGCCCCCAACACATTGGCAGTTATATCACCCTTATACTCAAGCAGCGCTGTTGGCGGTTGCTGTCTGCTGCTTTCTGAAGAGACCAAGCTGTTCTTAAATTCAATGTCTGACAGTGGCCATTTACGGATATCGACGGCTCTTACTGTCTGTTTCATGATCCGTATTTTTTTTTTTTGGGAACTTCAGATGTTTCGGGGGCTCTGAATTTGTTTTTTAATATTTTCCTTCAGAGCAGGCTGCAGCTGTGACTGCGGACAGACTACAGAGAGAGCACCACCTGCCACTTACTCCCACTCCCCCTCCGAAGCCCGACCCTTATCTGAGCCCGCTTTACTTTGTTTTGCTGCCCGTCTCACTACTCGGCACTCGGCACACGGCACACGCCTCCGAGTGGCCCAGCTGACACCACCACTGCACCGCCAGCTATTTTTCAGGGTCGGCTTGGCTTGGCAAACCACGACACACCGCGGACTAGCGGAGCTCCGCTAGCCCGGCTGTTTGCGCTCTCCTCTCCTCCTCCTCCGGATCCCGAGCCCGCTTACCGTTCGCTGCCCAGCAAGCACCTCTCAGAGTGGCTCGGCTGACCTCACCTCACCTCACCGCACGGTAAACCTTCCTCTCCGCTCAAGAACCTGCAGCCCATTCAATATTACTCGCGTAGACCGAGGAGACCGGCTCAGCTAGCTCCGGGGCATGTTCAACGAGAGCTTCGTCTGGAACGAGCGCACCGCCTTAGCTAGCGGCCGCCATGTTGTCCCCCATCCCAGAATTAGAGGTTTTCTGTGCCATTCATGGTTGCAGTGTGTGGAGTGCATACCTTTTGCATTGCTAAAGAAATATTGGTGTGTGTGTCTGACACTGTTCTCAATCTCCCAAAGCATTTGTAAAGGTGAGTAATGATTCATTTAATATAGATAGAGACTTGTATGCTCTATGGAGAAGATTTGGAAGCAGATTGTGGTTTTTTAATGTTGCTTTGTGTCATGTTTTTTGATAATGCTTGGTAAAAAGATTTTGCTGCATAGAGGAATTGTATTTTGTAAAATTGTGAAGTTTCAGTAGTGACATGGAATGCGTGTACATAGGACCTGTGCTGTGTTTCTTAAATGTGATGTGAAAAACGATTTTGGGGAAAATTAATGGCTTTTACATTCTTGAGAAGGAATAAATAGTGTCTGCATGATTAAATAAATATATTTGAACCTTTCACAATGATGTCACCTGTGTTACCTCGGATTTGGAAGCAGATTGAGATTCTTTCTTGTTGGTTTGTGTCATGTTTTTTGATAATTCTTGGTATCAACATTTGCAAGATAGAGGAATTATATTTTGTAAAATAGTGATGTTTCAGTAGTGAAATTGAATGCTTGTACATAGGACCTGCGCACTGTTTCTTAAATGTCATTTAAAAAACGATTTTGGGGCAAATGAATGGCTTTTACATTTTTGAGAAGGAATAAATAGTGTCTGCATGTTTAAATAAATATATCTGAACCTTTCACAATCATGTCACCTGTGTTACCACAGATTAGGAAGCAGATTGTGCTTTTTTCTTGTTGGTTTGTGTCATGGTTTTTGATAATGCTTGGTATCAATGTTTGCAAGAGAGAGGAATTGTATTTTGTAAAATAGTGAGGTTTCAGTAGTGAAATGGAATGCTTGTACATAGGACCTGCACTCTGGTTCTTAAATCTTATTTGAAAAACGATTTTGGGGCAAATGAATGGCTTTAACATTTTTGACTAGGAATAAATAGTGTCTGCATGATTAAATAAATATATTTGCACTTTTCACAATCATGTCACTTGTGTTACCCTAGATTAGGAAGCAGATTGTGCTTTTTTCTTGTTGGTTTTTGTTATGTTTAATGATAATGTTTGGTATCAACATTTGCTAGATAGAGGAATTGTATTTTGTAAAATAGTGAGGTTTCAGTAGTGAAATGGAATGCTTGTACATAGGACCTACGCTCTGTTTCTTAAATGTTATTGGAAAAACGATTTTGGGGCTAATGAATGGCTTTTACATTTTTGAGAAGGAATAAATAGTGTCTGCAAGATTAAATAAATATATTTGAACCTTTCACAATCATGTCCCCTGTGTTTCCTCAGATTAGGAAGTAGATTGTGCAGATGAGGTGAGGCATGTCCAGGGGTGCAGAGGAGTTGAGGCCAGTGTCCAAGAGTGCAGTGGAGAGGACTCACCTCCTCTGACCCTTGGACAAGCCTCACCTCCTCCGTGCCCCCTGGACAGGCCTCAATGTATTGGGTATAATTGATGGTAACAGGGTGCAGATGAGGTGAGGCCTGTCCAGGGGTGTAGATGAGGTGAGGCCTGTCCAGGGGTGCAGATGAGGTGAGGCCTGTTCAGGGTTGCAGATGAGGTGAGGCTTGTCCGGGGGTGCAGAGGAGGTGAGGCCTGTGTTTAAGAGCATAGTGGGAGAGAGGCCTGTCCAGGGGTGCAAAGGAGGTGAGGCCTGTGTCTAAGAGTGCAGTGGGGAAGAGGCTTCATGAAGTCCAGTCCACTGCACTCTTAGACACAGGCCTCACCACCTCTGCTCCCCAGGACATGCCTCACCTCATCTGCACCTCTGGTCAGGTCTCACCTCATCTGCATCCTGTTACCATCTATTATACCCAATACATTGAGGCCTGTACAGGGGGCACAGAGGAGGTGAGGCTTGTCTAGGGGTCAGAGGAGGTGAGTCCTGTCCACAGCACTCTTGGACACAGGATTTACCTCCTCTGCACCCCTGGACAGGCCTTTCCCCCACTGCACTCTTGGACACAAGCCTCACCTCCTCTACATCCTTGAACAGGACTTATCTCCTCTGACTCCTGGACAGGCCTCACCTCCTCTGCACCCCTGGACAGGCCTCACCTTATCTACACCCTTGGAGAAGCCTCTCCCCCAGTACACTCTTGGACACAGGCCTCACCTCCTCTGACCCCTGGACAAGCCTCACCTCATCTACACCCTTGGACAAGCCTGTCCCCCATTACACTCTTGGACACAGGCGTCACCTCCTGTGACCCTTGGACAAGCCTCACCTCATCTGCACTCCTGAACAGGCCTCACCTCATGTGCACCCCTGGACAGGCCTTACTTTATTTGCACTCTGTTACCATCAATTATACCCAATACATTGAGACCTGTCCAGGGTGAAATGGAATGCTTGTACATAGGACCTGCACTCTGTTTCTTAAATGTTATTGGTAAAACGATTTTGGGGCAAATGAATGGCTTTTACATTTTGGAGACGGAATAAATAGTGTCTGCAAGATTCAATAAATATATTTGAACCTTTCACAATCATGTCACCTGTGTTTTTTCAGATTAGGAAGTAGAATGTGCAGATGAGGTGAGGCATGTCCAGGGATGCAGAGGAGGTGAGGCCTGTGTCCAAGAGTGCAATGGACAGGACTCACCTTCTCTGACCCTTGGACAAGCCTCACCTCCTCCGTGCTCCCTGGACAGGCCTAAATGTATTGGGTATAATTGATGGTAAGAGGGTGCAGATGAGGTGAGGCCTGTCCAGGGGTGTAGATAAGGTGAGGTCTGTCCAGGGGTGCAGATGAGGTGAGGCCTGTTCAGGGTTGCAGATGAGGTGAGGGATTTCTAGGGGTGCAGAGGAGGTGAGGCCTGCGTCTAAGAGTGCAGTGGGGGTGAAGCTTCATGAAGTCTAGTCCACTGCACTCTTGGACACAGGCCTCACCACCTCTGCTCCCCTGGACAGGCCTCACCTCCTCTGCACCCCTGGACAGGCCTCACCTCATCTACACCCTTGGACAAGCCTCTCCCCCACTACACTCTTGAACACAGGCCTCACCTCCTCTACAACCTTGAACAGGACTGATCTCCTCTGACTGCTGGACAGGCCTCACCTCCTCTGCACCCCTGGACATGCCTCACCTCATCTGCACAATCTGCTTCGTAATCTCAGGAAACACAGGTGAAACGTGCAAATATATTGATTTAATCATGCAGACACTATCTAAACCTTGTGAATAATGTAAAACCAATTCATGTGCCCTAAATTGATTTTTAATTAACATTTAAAAAACAGAGCACAGGTCATATGTACAAGCATTTCATTACACAACTGAAACCTCACTCTTTTACAAAATACAATTCCTCTATGCACTAACATTTCTTTACCAAGTATTATCAAGAAATATGCCACAAAGGAAGAATAAAAAAGCTTAATCTGCTTCCTAATCTTAGGAAACACAGCTGACATGTTTGTGAAAAGTGCAAATATATTTATTTAATCATGCAGACACTTTCTAATCCTTCTGAAAAATGCTAAAGCCATTAATTTGCCCCTTAATCGTTTTTAAATTGACATTAAAAAAACTGAGCACAGGTCTTATGTACAAGCATTCCATTTCACTACTGAAACCTCAGTTTTTTACAAAATACAATTCCTCTATGCAGCAAAAAACTTTACCAAGCATTAACAAAAAACATAACAGAAAGCAACAATAAAAAACACAATCTGATTCCTAATCTGAGGAAACACACCTGACATGATTGCGAAAGGTGCAAAGGAGGTGAGGAAAGCCCAATGGCTTTCATGATTGTGAAAGGTGCTGAGGAGGTGAGGCCTGTGTCTAAGAGTGCAGTGGGGGAGAGGCTTTATGAAGTCCTGTCCACTGCACTCTTGGACACAGGCCTCACCTCCTCTGTTCCCCTGGACAGGCCTCACCTCATCTGCACTCCTGGTCAGGTCTCACCTCATCTGCACCCTGTTACCATCAATTATACCCAATACATTGAGGCCTGTCCAGGGGGCACGGAGGAGGTGAGGCTTGCCCAAGGGTCAGAGGAGGTGAGTCCTGTCCATTGCACTATTGGACACAGGTCTCACCTCCTCTGCACCCCTGGACAAGCCTCACCTCATCTGCACAATCTGCCTACTAATCTGAGGAAACACAGGTGACATGATTGTGAAATGTGCTAATATATTTTTTTAATCATGCAGATACTATCTAATCCTTGTCAATAATGTAAAACCAATTCATGTGCCCGAAATCTTTTTTTAAATAACATTTACAAATTAGAGCACAGGTCATATGTATAAGCATTACACTACTGAAACCTCACTCATTTACAAAATACAATTCCTTTATGCACCAACATTTCTTTACCAAGCATTATCAAGAATGTATTAGTCTCTCTTATATTTTCTTCCTGACTTACTCTATTTTTCCACCTGTCCCCTTCTAACACCCTCACTCTGACTTATTCCTTTTTACATCCTGACTCTGTGTTACACTTTCTTACACTCTCTCTTTGACTTACTTTCTCTTACACCCTGTCTCTGATTTATTCCCTCTCTCTCTTTTTTACAGCAATTTCTAAGTCATACTCTCTCTTACATCCTCTTCCCGATTTACTCCTTCTTACAACCTTTCTCTTTGTAACATTCTCTCTCTGACTTACTCCCTATTACACCTTTTGTCTGTGTTACACCCTCTCGCCCTCTTTCTGACTTTTTTATTCTCTTCCTCTCTTCCTGTTACACCCTCTGTCTGATGTACTCCTTGTTACATCCTCTCTCTGATTTACTTCCTCTTACACCCTCTCTCAAACTTACTCTCTCTCTCTCCCTTTTACAGCCTCTCTCTGTTTTAGTCTCTTTTACATCCTCTCCCCTTCTAACACCCTCTCTCTGTCTTACATCCTCTTACACCCTCTCTCTGTCTTACACCCTGTTACACCCTTTTTCTGACTTACTCCCTTTCTCCCTTTCTTTGACTTACTCCCTCTCCATATTACATCCTTTCTCTGTCTTACAACATATTATACACTCTCTCTGTCTTACTCCTTCTCTATGTTTTACTCCCTCTACCTGTTTCTTTGTCTGACTCTCTCTGTCTCTTTGTGTTACTCCCTCTAGCTCTTTTTCTCTGTCTTACTCCTAGTTACATAGTTGCTGTGGTATAAACTTAGATATGTTGTAAACTAGTGTTTATATCGTTTGCTTATTGTCATTGCTTTGTTGTTTGGTAATAGTGGTCTATAATGTGTTATTTTTTTCTTTACCACAGATTGAAATCAAGATTTCAATAGTAAGGAAATATGCCCTCATGGCAGAGGAGAAGGAAAGATGCCAAGCGGAAAAAATCAAAAACAGCAACGGAATTAAAGCACTCCCCTACAACAAATACTTCAAAAACCACAAAAAAAGCTCCTGGTAAGACAACTAAGGGCCTCATTATGATTGCGGATAATCCGCATACTCCGGGCCGGCAGAAGCCACCGCCAGCCCGGAGTATGCGGATTATCCGCCACAGTGCAATAGAAGACCCACCGCCAGATCAGGATGGCGGTGGGAATGCGGTTGGACCAGCGGCGGATGGCAGGTCCGTCCGCCGCTGATCCGCGGTGGGAGGAGGGCTATTTTGTGACGGTGTCTGCAAGACACCGTCAGCCAAATTAGGAATTGCACGAACACATGCTTTTCCGCGGCGGCTTTTCCGCCGTGGAAAAGCATGTGGACTTTGGCTTTTGGGGGCCCGTTGCGGGCCCCCAGGGTGTCGGGGGGTGGGGGGTGCACATGGGGGGTACCTATGGTACCCCCCAACATTTACATGCACAAAGCAGCAGGCACCGTGCGGTGCCTGCCGCTTTGTGCATGTAAATGTAACACATGCAGTTTTAACATTGCGGCGGGTGCTGCTTCAAGCAGCACCCGCCGCAATGTTAAAACATACAGGATGTGACCGCCAGGGTGGCGGTCACATCCTAATTTGCACGGAGGGACCGCCGCTGCCCCTGCGGACGGTCCCTCCACCTCTGGGGTGGCGGACGGACGCAAGTCCATCCGCCATCCTAATCGCCCCCTAAGTCTTTTTTTCGGAACATATGTAGATTAAAAAAAAATGTTGATGGGAATGTGAATATACAGAAGGAGAGAGCAAATTTGAAAAGGAAGGAGAGGCCCCCCAAAAATGTTACTACTGGAGCAGGAGAGAACAGTATGTATAGGACTAGAAGGCAAAACCAATTTAGGGACATTCGTAGACGAATGTTTCGCAATAGGGTAGTTTTAAATTTGTTAAAATTTTTTAAAAAAGGTAAACAGAGAGCTTCTTTTTACAAGAAAAAGAAAAGTGTAGAGAAGATTGTTGATCAGGCTTTTGAAGTTAAGAAAAAATTATTTATTTTAGTAATCAATAGAATTAGGATACTTAACAAGGCAATTGATGTTTTCAAATCGAACAGTAGATGGAAAAGAATAATTAATCGGACTAATTTTTGTGAAGTTTTTTCTGGAGAATGGATGCATAGTTCAAGTTGTGAGCCATTTTTTAATGAGGAGAGTTACTTCCAGGAGAATGTTTTGGTGCATGCAGTTGACACCAGTGGTCGAGCATATGAGGTGAAAGACGGTTGTCCGATTGAAAAAGAGAAACTTGTGTCTAGAGATGCAGAAGAGGTGTTAGCTGATGAAGTTTTAGGGAGACGTACTAAGGGTCCAGTGTACACTTGTAAGTGTAGTAGTATTTGTAGTGTGCGACAGGATTCAATCAATTTGCTTAGTAATTTCTTACTTACATATAGTAAGAAAAGTCTAAAACAGAAAATGAAGATGTTACAAGACTTAGATCCTTGCAGAGTGAGAGAAAACACAGGTTGCATGGGCATTCACTGGCTTGTCTTTCTAGAAATGTATGTCAGAGTGTTTTTCATCATTTTAGGATATTAGCAGTGCATCATAATAAAATGAGGAGATTAGTGAGAAGGTTGTATTATGCAAAAAGTCCAGCACTTAAGCTTAAACAGTTAAACAGTGCTCTTTTGCATGGATCAGAATTAGATGTGAAGAACATTTGTGAAGAAATTGAGTTTTGTTATTTTGGTGAAAAATAGGACAGTGTAGAAATTGACACAGTAATAGAAGGTAATGTGGAAGACAATGTACAGATTTCAAGTACAGAAAAGTTTGACCAGGAAATTACCAAGTTTAAGGTGAAATCAAGTGAAAGGCCTAATTTTAGTTGTGTGTGTTGTCGACGAACTCATTATAAGCATCAGACTAGATTAGTTGATTTATATGTAAAAAGCGAAAAGGTAAATAATAATGAGTGGAAGAATTTTGCAACTTATTTGTTGGTAGAAAATTGTTTTGATTTGGGTTCCGATCAACGTATTTGTAAATATTGTTATAATAAATTAAATGAAAACAGAATGCCTGCTAGAGCTGTTCATAATAATCTGGAGTTGGTAGACATTCCTTCTGAATTGATGGATTTAAATACCTATGAGTCTATTCTGATTCAATGTGTGCATCCTTTTCAGGCTATTGTTCGCATGGAGCCTAAGATAGGGAAATTGCCTCCTTCAGATTTACAGAGAGGATTAAAGGGAAGAGTTGTTTATGTGCCTCTAGATTTCAAGAAAAATATTGATATAATTGGTGTAGAAAAAGTGAAAGAGGAACCTCTGGTTATTTTAGTTAATGGGGTTCCGACAAAGAGTAAGAAAATCTGGCAAGATTGAGTGGATGTTAGGAAAGTCAAAAAGGCAACGTTGTATTTGGTCAAAAACAATGAGTGCTACAAACATGTATGTGTTGGAGCAGAGGAAACAGCTGCAGAAGAAGACAGTGATGGTTCAGCCGGCCAAATTGAAAAAGTTGATGTGTCTAGAAGTGAAGAAATATATGAACATTATACTGTTCATCCTTTGCATTCCAAAGAAGTAATGGGGAATGCAATTTACTTGTTTCAAATGAAAGCATCAAAAGGAAGTACCATTAGTGTATGGGAAGAAAGTTTGGAAGCTCGTTGTTTTCCACAGGTATTTCCAACAGGTCGAGGTGGACGATATGACGATCGACCAGTTCAAATTCCTGCATCTGAATATCGGACTTTAAGATTATATGCTGAAGATCCAAGGTTTCGTCAATGCATTCCGTATTTGTTTCATCTACTGTATGAAAGTGACTTGTCTGGGCTTTCTTATGCAGTGAACCATATACTGAAAAGTGGAGCACATCTGCAAAATGTTTCGGCGAGGGACTTTATGGAGAAAGTCAATCTGCAAGACAGTATTTTGGAATCTCAGCTAATCAATCTCATGGCATGTCAGCGTGGTACAAACGAGTATTGGTTCCGTCGTCATGGGGAATTGAAATGTATGCTAAGAAACTTAGGAACTCCTACATGGTTCCTCACTCTTAGCTGTGCTGAGTATGCATGGGACGACTTACTTCAATTTCTACGAGAGGCAAATGCAAACATACAAAATATAGAATTCAAAACACCTGGAGAACTGTGTTCTTTGGATCCAGTGAATGTATGCAGATATTTCAATCATAGATTTGAAGCTATGATGTCTTTTATTACCAACAAAAAAAATCCTCCCCTTGGAGAGGTTTTGGATTTCTTTTGGAGAAAGGAGTATCAAGCGAGATGTGCTCCTCACATACATATGTTGTTATGGATTAAATATGCACCCAAATTTGGAACAGATTCGGATGACACAGTGATGAGTTTCATTGAAGAGTATTCAACATGTGCTGTTCCGAAAACTACCGAAGAAAACAGTTTAAGGCAACAAGTTTTACGCTTTCAATCCCATCGTTGTGGAAAGTACTGTCGTCGAAAATTCAGAAACAAGGACAAGTTCTACACAAAATGTCGTTTCGGCTTTCCACGACCAGTGATTTCTAAAGGAAGAGTAAGTAATTTGATGTCTTCTCTGCGACATACTGTGACGAGGAAATAACCAAAAAATACATACAATTTAAAAAGAAACGAAGAGTCCAAGTACATCAACGACTACAACCCAGTGATTTTGTCCATGTGGAATGCTAACATGGTTATTCAGTTTGTTGCTGACAACTCTATTGCTGTGGCTCGATATGTGACATCTTACATCACAAAAAAAAGAAAAGACAGAACTGAAGGAAATGTGGGAGGACATTTCACATGAAAAGAGTATAAGTAAAAAATTATACAGTTTCAGTCTGAAGATGTTGTCGCATCGAGAAATTGGAGCATATGAATGTTCTGATCGGTTATCATCAGCAAGTCTCTATGCCAAATCTAGAACAATCATTTGGGTGAGTCTAGGTCTTGAGGCAACACGAAACAGAGTTTTGAAATCTGTACAAGAAATTGAGTATTTGGGGGAGAAAGAACCAAACAGTACAGATATTTTGAAGACAAACATGTTGGATACATACTATCCAAATAGAAGTAGTCATCTTGAGAACACTTGTTTGTATGAAGTTCTGCAAAACTATAGTTATAAGAGGAACATCACAGAAGATATCAATAATGGAATATATGCTGTCATATGTGAAGGATGTCTAGTGAAGCAGAGAAAAGGCCATTTGATTAATCATCGAAAATTGAGTTGCGAATCTCCAGACAAAAGGGAATTTTACTATTTAGCTCTTTTGCATCTCTTTAAGCCATGGCGTACAGAAGAGGGACTACTTGGAGATTTTCTCTGTTACGAAGATTCTTTTAATGCAACCAAGGATACCATAGAATGTCCTGTTTTTCCAAATTATCTGCAAATGTTGAACGAAGAAATAGAGCAAGAAGCCACAATTTCTGCAGAGATTGCTAGAGACAGTTTTCAAGACAGTCAGAGTTCTACTTCATTGAGTCAGGATCCACTAGGAGGACCAATTATCCAAAATGAAGCTGCCACTGCCATGGATGAGGTGGAGAGAGCTATGGAAAAAGCTCAAGAGGATGTAGTTAACTTAGAAGATTTGGTGAAACAACTAAACGTTGAGCAGAAACAGATATATGACGAAGTCACAGAAGTCACAGAAGAGATTGAACTTGGATTCAGTCATGAGAAAAAAGAGTGCTCATGTACATCATTTAAGCCTGTCTGACTGTACGTGAGTAGAGAAGCGGGAACTGGAAAAAGTTTTCTGATTAAAGATATTGCAACTTATCTGCAGAAAAGGACTGAATCCCCGCTGTCTTGTGTTGTAACCGCTCCAACTGGGCTGGCAGCACATAACATTAAAGAGTTTACTTTACATCGTTTACTGATGCTACCAGTTGAGCATGATAATAAATAGCAATACCACAAGCTATCTGGAGATGAGTGTTCTGAAGTTTCCAGAGACCTGATGAAAATGAAACTTCTTATCATTGATGAAGTAAGCATGGTCTCAAATCTAATGCTTGCTTTTGTGCATTTGAGAATGCAAGAAATTCTTAGAACAGAGTATGATGTGTTATTTGGAGGGAAACACATTATTGTTTTTGGAGATCTACTGCAGTTGACTCCAGTGAAAGGACAACCAGTGTTTAAGATGCTCACGCATGAAGATACCAGGAAGTGCCTAGGAAGCATTGGAAACGTTAATATATGGTTAAATTTCAAATATGCAGAACTGCTTCAAAATATGCGACAGGCAAAGGATGAAGATTATAAAAATATTCTACAAGATGTAAGAATCGGAAAAGTAAGTGAGGACATGAAAGAAGCTTTACATGCACGAATAATTTCAAATTTGTATCCAAATGAAAACAGTTGTTGTTCTGCTAGATTTTTGCTTGTAAAAGACTTATATGTTCGCCGAAAACAGTTTCCTGTTTGTTTGGCATATGCGGTGACAATTCATAAATCTCAAGGTTTAAGTGTAGATAGTGCTTTGGTGAACATTGGAAGTTCTGTGTTTAAAGAGGGTATGGCATATGTGGCATTATCACGAGTCAGAACTTTATCAGGATTGTACTTGATTGAGTGTGATGAGACAAAGATTTGTGCAGATCTAGATTGTGTTAAAGAATACAATAGGTTAAGAAGAGAGTATGCTCCACATTTGCCTCAATATCCTCTATTTGAAAAACGTGTGGTAGGCCGAAAAAGAAGAAATGAGAATAATTGCAGTGAGGTAGTAGCAAAAAGACAAAAAGTAGAAGAAACTGTAATTGTAAGCAGAAAGAAAAAGGATTCTGTTGAAGATGTTGTTGGATTTCAGTTTGAAACAGTTCTGGTGTCAACTGCTATGCTAATGTAATGGTTAATGTTGTTTTTTTTCTTCAAACTTTACAAGAACAGATTGTTGAAAATAGGGATCAAAGATTCTGCTGTTTACTGAATTCTGTGTTTGAGAAATGTAGCAGTGATAGAGCAAAAATAGAAAGTGTTTCAGAAATTCGAAATCTTTTAGACATATGTTCTGGTCAAAAACAATTTTCACAGAATATTCATCAGGATTGTCAGGAATTTTTTATGTATATGTTTGGTGTATTGGAAGATGAAGGTGTAGATGTAGAAAATCTTTTTGGCCTTTCTTATCAATGGCAGCATGACTGCGACAATTGTAGTTTATCAAGTAGTACTAGAATAGACACTGAAATATTTATATATTTGACTTTACCAGACTGCAAATCAGTGTCTTTTAATAATCTAGTTAAAGCAGCTGATCATAATATGGTGTGTACCCAATGTGCAATGCTGTCCACATTATTTATACAAACTTATGGTCAGTATGTCATTTTAATGTTCCAACGATGTAGACCTGATGGAACTAAATTGACAACTTCTATTAAAAATTTTGTGGCTTCTCAGCTATCAATTTCAGGAAGAACCTTTGCAACTGTAGCTATTATTTATCATGACCGTCCTTCGACAACATCAGGGCATTATACAGCTTATTTAAAATGTCGAAAAGGCTGGACTTACTGTAATGATACTCATTTGACTTTCAAACAACGTTTGCCTTTTGACTTAAAAAATTCTTACCCAGTGTTTTTAGAACCGAAATTTAAGTAAAGGTAATTGGCCTATGAAGATGGGAGCAGTTAATAAAAGTTAGTCTGCTGTTTAAAATTATAGTGTGAGTAAAAGTGATCAAGATAATATAAACATTCTAGTTGTCATATAGGTACTGTAAGTGGATCTAATAGTAAGTGATATCAGTATTATAGGAAATGTTGAACATGAGTGAGCCAGAGATGGAAATATGAATATTTAAAGATTGTGAAAATGTTGTATGAGCTTTTCTTTCAGAACATCGGGAAAACGGTAATTTCAGAGTTTGTTTTGAGTAATTTGAAAACATACTGATACATCTGACACTATTTGGCCTTAAGGAAAGGTGAAGGAATGAGCAAAGAGTCATGACTGAAGACAAGGAGGAAATGAAAACATTGAAACATATTTCAGATGTTCTTGGAGCTTTTCTTATAGAAAGTCGATGAAATGGAAGTTTTAGAGAACATCAGAGTATTTTCCAACGAAAAGGACCTTCATGATGTACTATTTGGCTTAAAGGAAAAGTAAGTGAATCAAAGATTAGTGTACATATGTGATTTTTAAGTTTATATATTTTTTTTAAACACAATCTTTTAGATTGTGTTTTTTTTCCCGCTGTCATATGATGAATAGTTTGAACTCACTGTTTTGAGTGAAATTCAATATATTCTGAGAACAGCAAAAATAAACTATCTAACATGTTTTACAAGTTATTCTATAGATTGTATTGTGTAATTTATATTGTATTCCCATTGTCCCACACTCACTTTCCTTTTTCCACCCTCTTTCAGCTCTCTTTACTCACTGACACTGCCTTTCTTTCACTCTGTTTCACCCCCGTTCCTTTACTCCACTTCTTTCACATCCCCTCATTCCCTTTTCAACTGTCTGCATCCCCTCTCTCCCTTGCACCACTTTTTAGCTTTCAGTCTCTCTGCTTTACTTCCCTTTTTCGTCTTTTCCTCCTTTGCTCTTTTAGTAATTCCTCTTTACTCACTCACCTCTTTTGTCGCACTCTGTCACTATAACTCACCCACTCTCCCTCACTTATCTTTCTTTGGTCCTTTCTTTTGTCCTCTTCTCTCTGTTTTTCGTTCACTACCTCTATGTCCTCAGTCCCTCACTCTCCTTGTGTTATGCTCACTTGTGTTTATCTACCTTCTATCATTTCTCTTACAACAACTTCACTGCTCCTCTCTCATCGTTCTTCACCCCAGTTCTTTTACTCCGGTTCCATTACTACCCCTCATTTCCTATCTTTCAGTGTCCTTCTCTTTACTTTCATCACCGAATCACATTCTCTCAGTACCACTACTTTAGTCCTCTTCCCCTCTCTTTCCTTCTTTTGCTCCCTTACACATTTTCCTTTCCTCACTCATTGTACTCCACTTCACTCAGTCCTTCCCTTAGTCCCTCTGTCTACTAACTTCCTCACTCCTTTTCCCTCAATCCTTCTATATTATCCTCACTCCCTTCATCCCTTCACTCTGTGACTCCCCTTCACTCACTCTCAGTCATTTTCCATTCCTCATTCTTGTAAATGCATCCTCAATCAGACCCCTTTCCCTCTCACTCATTCCCCTTTTACCTACTCCTCTTTCCTGATTTCGTTTTGCTAACTCACATTCTTTTAGTATCTTACTTACCTTCAGTTCATTTCTCTCTTCTTCTCTTCCTCTCTGTCACTGAATGTATCTGCCTTACTCTTAGTAATTTGCTCTCCTTCTATTTCCTTTTCCCACTTTTTGTCCTTCTACATTACTTTATTTCCCTTTCTGTGTCCTTCACTCTTATTTTATTTCTTAGTACACTTTTATGATTTTTAACCTCTTGACCTGTCTCTTCTATTTTAAAATATATATTTTACTAATTATCACGTATTTTTTCTTCTCTCTTTCACAGATACAAAGTGTAGTAAAAACATGTAATTAAGTTTACATTAATTATATGGTACGTGAGAAAAGAAATGTTGTTTGTCATCACCTTTTGCTTTACCTCACTACTATTCTCTCACTCTACCTCACCCCCGTTTCCTTACTCTGCTTCCCTCACTTATTCTTATCCTCCATGTTTACTCCTCTTTCCCTTACTCTCCTACCACATTCAACTTCTTTCAGTCCCCCTGCTTTACTTCCCTTAACCTCTGTTCCCTTCCTTCGCTCCCTCACTCATTCCCATTCCCTTACTCACTTACTCCAGTTCTCTCACTCCTTCTCTCAGTCCCTCTGTCCTCACAGTTCCTCACTCCCGTTCCCTCACTCCCTCTCTCTTACCCTCACTGTAACTGTCTCCTCACTCTGTCACTACTCTTTCGTCATGCTCACTCCCTATAACTCACCCACAATCCCTCACTTACCTTTCTTTGCTGCTGCACTCAGTCCCTTTCTGTCACTCCTTCCTTTACTCTCTCTGTCCTTTCTCTCTGTCACTCCCCATGTCTTACCCTTATTCACTTTTATCCACCCTCTTTCACCCCTCTTTACTTACACTCACTGCTCTTTTCTTACCCTCCCTCACCTCTGTTCCTTTACTCTGGTTCCGTCACTACCCCTCATTCCCCATCCTTTACTCTCCTTCCCTTTACTTTCAACACCCACTCACATTCTCCCAGTACCTCTGCTTTAGTCTTCTTCCTCTCTCTTCCCTTCTTTCGCTCCCTTATTCATTTTCCTTTTCTCACTTACACCCTCTTACACCTTCTCTCTGTCTTACTATCTATTACACAGTCCCTCTGTGTTGCTCCCTCTAGCTCTCTTTCTACATCACTCTCTCTGTCCCCTTCCCTCATGCTCACTCCTTCATTAATTTGTTTTCTTTTTTTTTTGGGTGCGCGCCCCGGTGCGCGTACCGGTACGCGTACCCTGGAGAAAAAAGAATGATAGAGTTTTGAAAAAATTTAGCATTTTTTTATAACTTGGAGGTAGTTCTAAAAAGAACTGTTTTTTTTATTCTTTTTGTTGTTTTATATTTTTTTTATTGTTTTCTGAATTTTTTTTACTTTTTTTGGCTTTTATGAACAATTTTATATTTTTTTTGTAATTTTTATGGGGACAAATAAAAAACAGGGAATTGTAAACGGCTCAACTGGAGCAAAAAAAAATCAGGAAAAAATTAAGGTTTCTTTTTGCAGTTGTGGTTGTCTCCAGCACGGTTGATCAGTTTGATACTTTGCTCTCCATAGGAAATTGTAGTCCCGCAAAATATACAAAGTATTTTATAATCTCCAAACTGGGTTTGGATATTTGGGACCATCTCCCGTGTCTCTGGACCCGATGGAATGGGTTGTTTTCTTTTGGAGGTGCTGGGAGAAGATTGGGGAGGGTTTCTTGTCAGTTCTTTGACCTCTGCCACAGCATAGTTGTTTGGGTGCTTGCGTTGCATATGGCGAATCATTGTATTGTTGCCAAATGAATACTTTTTTGCAGGGTTGCCCCTGGAAAGTACAGTGCCACAGATGAGACATGTGACTTTTGGAGCATTTACTTTCTTTAGTCCCCTTGGGATTTTAAAAAAACTCCCACACAAAGTGCTCCTTGGGTTTATAGGGGAGATTATCTTCAGGCAGGAACTGCCTCTCCTTCTCCTTCTCCTCCTCCTCCTCTTCTTCTTCACCACCACTGTGGTGTTGTGGTGGTCCTTGTGGTGGTGGTGGTGGTGGTGGTTGAGATGCTCCTGCTGCTGCTACTGTAGCCATTTCTCACTTACTACAAACAGGTCTGCAAACAGGTCTTCCTCAGTCAAAGTACAAAGTGAGAATGAGGAAAAAAGGTGGGGGCTTTCATCATTTGGAAAAAAAACTGTTCTGAACCAATGAAAAGTGTTATTTTCAGGTCACATGAGCCGACGCGCTTACGCTACGCGCCCCGGGGCGCGCCCGGGGGCGCTTACATAGCGCGATCGTATGCGCTTGGGCGCTTCCGGGTGCGCTTACGCCATGCGTCATAACACGCATCACGCGGCTACGCGATACGTCACGATGATGTTTTCATTCACGGAAATAGCGCTAACGGGACGCTCACCGGTACGCGCCCCGGGCGCCGCAAGACTGCGCTTACCGGTGTGCTCACATGAACAATATACATAAAAAAATAGTATTACATAAATATACAATATAGGATTCATTAGAAAAAATATTATATTTCATAGCTATAGAAATTTGCTATTAAAAAACCTTTGAAATTCACTGAAAAAAACATAGGTTTGAGGCCCTATATAGAGTTAGGAATTAGCATTTACAAAACCTATGAATTTCACTGAAAAAACCATAGGTTTGACACCAGTTATAGTTAGCTGGAAATTTTACTCGCATAAAACCAACGAAATTCCCACGTTATAGTTAGTTGGACTCACTATAACTTGCGCGTGCAATGCACTGCTGATGACGTCACATATTACATCACTCATGACATGGTCCGTGACTTCAGTCATGACATCACTGATGACACTATCCAGTGAATGTGTGTCTTTTTAAAAAATAAATATGTGTTATATATGTATATGTAAAAGTTGATGGAAGAATAAATGTTTAAATAAGTGATTACTTGGATGGTTTTTTTTGTTGAAAAAATTGATTGGTTAACTGGTTTATTAAGTGTATCTTAGTGAATACATATATTAGAGAGTAATGTTTAAATATTTAAATATATGTATTAGTGTTTCACTTTGTGTATAAGTGGTTGCATGGGTTGGTGAGTAGCTACATGTGTATGTATATGGGTTATTAGATGTTTTTGTTAGTATCAGTATGAGTGTTCGTATGGTTTGGTGGGGGTATTACTTAACACATAGATGCATGAATGACTGACTCTCTTTGTATGTGTTTTGAAGACGGCATATATGCAGGACTGTATGGGTGGAAGAGTGTGTATATGTGTGTGTTAGTGAGTGAATGACTGTCTCACTAGTGTCTTTATCAGTAACTACATGTGTTTTAATCTAATATATGTGAATACTGATGTATATAAGTGAGTATATGTGAGAGAAAGAGATTGTAAGAGTTCCTGTTTAGAGAAGTATGTGTTTCTATAAGTGATTGTTTAAGAGTGTAAGTATGTGTAAGTTTCAACAGAAGTAAGGTGGTTGTGTGTGTATAGCTGTATATGCAAATAAATGGATGTTCAATAGTTTATTTGCATGTGTGAATATGTGTGAGAGTATCTTTTGGATGACTGTCGGTGTGTAACAGGATGTATAGGTGTATCACTACTTATGAGTGAGTATATGTACGAGTGACTATATAGAATTGTTGATCAATGAGTGGATGTGTATATAGATGGTGGAATTATTGAATTGGTTGTTGTAACTGGTATGGGTATCTCCATTTTTTTGAAAATTTTAGTTTCTATTTTTGAATATGTGTTTCAAGGGTTACATTACAGTGAAAAGAGGTCTGTCACTCTGTCACAAGGATGGCGTCATCAGTGATGTCATGATTGATGTCACTGACCATGTCATGAGTGATGTAATATGTGACGTCATCAGCAGTGCATTGCACGCGCAAGTTATAGTGAGTCCAACTAACTATAACGTGGGAATTTCATTGGTTTTATGCGAGTAAAATTTCCAGCTAACTATAACTGGTGTCAAACCTATGGTTTTTTCAGTGAATTTCATAGGTTTTGTAAATGCTATTTCCTAACTATAACGTGTGTAAAACCTATGTTTTTTTCAGTGAATTTCATAGGTTTTTTAAATGCTACTTCCTAACTATAACGTGTTTAAAACCTATGGTTTTTTCAGTGAATATATATATATATATATATATAAAATTTCTATGGCAAAATGAAACCCCTCATTTTGTTCCTTTTCAAATTAAATGTATTAAGTGTTACCACTTTATTCCAACCAAGATGACTTCAGGTGTGCCATACTTTTGTCATAAGTAAGACTGTTAGCGTTCTAGTTGTTCTTATTGAACACTCTGGGACATTCTGTCATTGGGCTATAGTTGGGCTACATCTGGCTGATATTTGGGCTACATTTGGGCTCTTTTGTCTCTGGTGGCCATCTTGGGAGACTGCATATCAGAATTTTTTTAATGAAATATAAGAGGATTTGAGAAGTCACTCAAAATGTGCCCTAATTTTTCTTTCTTCAGCACTAATCATAATTTCTATGGCAAAATGAACCCCCTCATTTTGTTCCTTTGCAAAAAAATGTTTTAAGTGTTAACACTTTATTCCAATCAAGATGACTTCAGGTGTGCCATACTTTTGTCATAAGTAAGACTGTTAGCGCTCTAGTTGTTCTTTAGAACACTCTGGGACATTCTGTCATTGGGCTATAGTTGGGCTACATCTGGCTGATATTTGGGCTACATTTGTTTTTTTTGTCTCTGGTGGCCATCTTTAGGCTACATTGGGCTACATTGGGCTACATTGGGCTACATTTGGGCTCTAACATATATATAGCCCAATGTAGCCCAATATATATTTCTTCAAAGTTAATTTTCTCAGCAACTACT
Organism: Lissotriton helveticus; assembly: GCF_964261635.1. Lineage (NCBI taxonomy): Eukaryota > Metazoa > Chordata > Amphibia > Caudata > Salamandridae > Lissotriton > Lissotriton helveticus. The sequence continues at coordinate 1,462,411,458 of NC_136061.1, read as the reverse complement.
GAACAGATTTACACCATTCAAAGAAAAGCGTAATCTGCGAGCCGGACTCTACCTTTCTACCAAATTTCTTATAAATCCATTCAGCCGTTCGAGCTGTAGCCGTGTCTAAACGTCCTATGGAAAATAACATGGGGAAAACACGTTTTGGGATCCCCCTTTTATCTCAGCCCCCACTTGACGAATCCCCCCCAAAACTTTCAGGGAAGGAGCGGAGCGGGGCAGGCCATCTTCTTTGAGAAATTCGCAAAGATTCGGCCACCAGCGCCAAAGTTATTCTCAATAGAATGTTGCGGATTTCCTATGGAAACTAGGTCCTAACTGTAACTACCTACTGGCGGCCGCCAGTAGGTAATATATATATATATATATATATATATATATATATATATATATATATATATATATATATATATATATTCACTGAAAAAACCATAGGTTTCACACCAGTTATAGTTACCAGGAAATTTTACTCGCATAAAACCATTGAAATTCCCACGTTATAGTTAGTTGGACTCACTATAACTTGCGCGTGTAATGCACTGCTGATGACGTCACATATTACATCACTCATGACATCACTGATGACACCATCCAGTGAATGTGTGTCTTTCTGAAAAATAAATATGTGTTATATATGTATATATTATTGAATATCTTAGTGAATACATATATTAGTGAGTATTGCTTAAATATTTAAATACATGTATTAGTGTTTCACTTTGTGTATAAGTGGCTGCATGGGTTGATGAGTAGGTACATGTGTATGTATATAGGTGATTAGATGTTTTTCTTAGTATCAGTATGAGTGTTTGCATGCTTTGGTGGGAGTATTACTTAGTACATATATGCAAGAATGACTGAGTCTCTGTTTGTATGTGTTTTGAAGACAGCATATGTGCAGGACTGTATGGGTGGATTCGTGTGCATATGTCTGTGTTAGTGAGTGAATGACTGTCTTATTAGTGTCTTTATCAGTAACTACATATGTTTTAATGTAGTATATGTGAATATTGATGTATATAAGTGACTATATGTGAGAGTGAGGGATTGTAAAAGTTCCTGTTTAAATTAGTATGTGTTTCTAGAAGTGATTTTTTAAGAGAGTAAGTATGTGTAAGTTTCCTTAGAAGTAAAGTGGTAGTGTGTGTATATTTGTTTATGCAAATAAATGTATGTTCAATAGTTTATTTGCATGTGTGAGTATGTGTGTGAATAACTTTTGGATGACTGTCGGTGTGTAACAGGATGTGTAGGTGTATCACTACATATGATTAGTGAATATATGTATGAGTGACTATATAGAACTGTTGGTGAATTAGTGCATGTGTATATACATGGTGGAATTATTGAATTGGTTGTTGTAACTGGTATGGGTATCTCCATTTTTTTGAACATTTTAGTTTCTATTTTTGAATATGCGTTTCAAGGGTTAGATTACAGTGAAAGGAGGTCTGTCACTGTGTCACAAGGATGGTGTCATCAGTGATGTCATGAGTGATGTAATATGTGACGTCATCAGCAGTGCATTACACGCGCAAGTTATAGTGAGTCCAACTAACTATAACGTGGAATTTTATTGGTTTTATATCAGTAAAATTTCCAGCTAACTATAACTGGTGTCAAACCTATGGTTTTTTCAGTGAATTTCATAGGTTTTGTAAATGCCACTTCCTAACTATAACGTGTGTAAAACCTATGGTTTTTTCAGTGAATTTTATAGGTTTTTAAAATGCTAATTCAGAAATATCTCGTGTATACAACCTATACTTTTGTCAATAAAGTTCTGGCAATATTTTTTTCAGAAACAAGCCGTTTTCTTCACTGTTCAAGTTGCATAGAGACTCCTTGTAAAGCGATACAGAATTAGAAAGTCTGTACCTTGCCTTTTTTTCAACGCATTAAAATTTGCCTGTAAATAAAAATAGCCTTTCTAAACTTTCGTGCACGACCCGGTGTGCGCACTCTCGGCAACAGTTCTCAATAAAATGGATAGCGCATTTCCAGGCTTTCGTGCGCGACCGACTGCGCGCACCCGCCTATATATTTCGTGAAAACTTTGCAATCTGAACTTATTGAATTTCTTCATAGACCCATCAAAGAACTTATAATACGTTAAAGAGACTAAACCTAGGCTTCTTTTTTAATATTATAAAAATGTTCATTAAATGGAGCCGAATGTCTTTTTAAACTTTCGTGTGTGACCGAATGTACACACCTTGGTATTTTATAAAAAAATATAAAAGGTTTTATACTTTAACAATTGTATGCTTGAATCGAGCTCAGAAGATATATTAAATCCGGATATGTTTGGATTTACTCCTTTTCACGTTTTGAAACTTCGCTGAATTAGACCGCTACTTCCAAATGGCGTACGTGACCAGATACTATCACCGCGTACACGTCCTGAGACGCGCATGTGAAGTCATGTGACTTGAAAACAACACTTCCAATTGGTTCTTAGTAGTTTCTATTCTGCAATTTACACGGAGGACTCCACCCACTCCTCTCACTATCTTTTCTACTCTCAAAAGAGAACAACGTTCAACACCCTTCGGAAGACTTTGCTGAAATGGCTGCCGCCCCGCATTCATCTTCCGAATCTGAAGGAAATGAGCGACTACCTTTAAAAAGAAAAAAGGAATCTTTTATTTGGCAATTTTTCACTTATCCTGAAGAACAAAAGAAAGTGAATGCGTCAAAAGTTACCTGCACAATATGCAATTCGGTTCTCTCAAGAGGAAATCCAAGAAAAAAATATTCCTTTTCCATACATACCATGGTGCGGCATGTCAAACAAGTGCACCCTGTGGAATTTGCACAGGCATCGACAAGAGCCCTGGCCACGCTATTACCATCAGAGGTGGCCAGCACATCTTCTGGTGGACGACCTGTATCTCCATCGAGTGCTGTGATGGACTTGAGACCATATCTTGCAAAGGTGCACATGAAATGCAACGAGTGTGGAGAAATTCTTCTGTACGGAGAGCAGAGCCTCATTCTTACTAAACTAAAAATTGAGAGTCATAAATGCCCCGAGAAAAGATAAATTTCTTCATTTCATTTTGATCCTGTGTCACACATGAAAATGTTGTTGCAAGTTAAAAAAATCAAAAACTGCATGACACTGTTCCTGTCAAGGTAGCATAGCTGGCGGCTTAGGGGTGGAGGACCGTTGTGCAAATACCCCGGGGAGGACTCTGGATATGCTTGGTCCCTGAGATTCTTAGATGTCACTGCCTTCCACAAATGGCATAAGTCCTGGATGTTCGGTGCCATACTTGAGGGTTTGACCTAAAGACACGTCCTGCGGTGCCCTGGTCCAAAATCAAACAACATAACACTTGTTTAAAAAAAAAAAAAAAGTTATTTTCAGAACTAACTCATTGTACCAAAAACAGCTCCAGGAGCATATTATAAAGGGGGTTTATCTCCCCTTTTTTGGCTTTCATTCGTGCGCGACCGTGTGCGCGCACCCGCCTATATATTTCGGGAAAACTTCGCGATTGCAACTTATTACATTTCTTCATAGACCCATCAAAGAACTTATACTATGTCAAAGACAGTAAACCTAGGCTTCTTTTTTATTATTATGAAAATTTTCATTAAATGGAGCCGAATGTCTTTTTAAACTTTCGTGTGTGACCATATGTACACACCTTGATATTTAAAAAAAAATATAAAAGGTTTTATACTTTAACAATTGTATGCTTGATTCCAGCTCAGAAGATATATTAAATCCGGATATATTTGGATTTACTCCTTTTCACGTTTTGAAACTTCGCTGAATTAGACCGCTACTTCCAAATGGCGTACGTGACCAGATACTATCACCGCGTACACGTCCTGAGACGCGCATGTGAAGTCATGTGACTTCACAACAACACTTCCAATTGGTTCTTAGTAGTTTCTATTCTGCAATTTACACGAAGCACTCCACCCACTTCTCTCACATTTCTACCCTGTTATCTGCAATTGTGAACATCAAAAGGAGCTGCGCTACGCCCCTGTAAGAGGCCTCACTCCCACTGCTTCAACGGCTTGACAGTCCTCCAGATGCACAGGAACAGCCCCTCCGATCCATTGAAGTTCTCTGTCGTGAGAGGCCTCACTCCCACTGCTGCAACGGCTTCGCAGTCCTCCAGATGCACAGGAACAGCCCCTCCGATCCATTGAAGTTCTGTGTCGGTCTCAATACCACTTACGAAATGAAAATAAGCACTGAAGAATATTTATGCAGTAGCAGGAGGAGTACTACATGCTTGCAGAATGCATTCTATTACCTATAAAAAGGTGAAACACCCACGCTACAATCATATAGAATACTTCCTCTAAAGAAGCCTGTGAATAACTTTCGAACATCAGGTTAACCTTTTTTTACTCTGTCATCATTGTTAAAGATAAGTATTTACAATACTATATTAAACAATGCCATGATTTTTCCTTTTTAATTTTAAAAATCTTGCAATCTTTCACAAACCCAATACTCATGGCTTCTTTTTTGTGAAAAAAATCTTGCAATATTACATACCTACATAGAATAACAGAAAAAACATAAAACTACAAAGGCCAAACAGTCTACTAAACGCGGATTTGTAACCTATGGGGCAGATTCATGTTAACTACTTCATACCCAGATATGCACCAGTTAATGTGCACCACAGTATGGTAGTGCTCCATTACCCATGGTGTGCCACATTTGAAATGTGGCGCACCATGGTACAAAAACACCATACATGCGTAACACATCTGTGCTCAAAAACTAATACATTGCTAGAGTTGCATCGCAACTGTGATGCAGCTCCAGCAAGGCTCACCAATGCACTATATTCACAATGCTACGTCAATACCTACGCCTGCTTCAAGCACATGCACAGTTTTGAAACAGCATGGGCCTGAAAGTCACTGAGTGAAATATCATACATTACAGTCAGCCACTTTCAAGACGCATTCCTTCAGAGGAACACTTACCGGTTATTAGAGGTAGATCGTCCGACTCCACCGGAGGAGACCCCTAATAAAAAAGACATATATAAAATGCGGACTAGCCACTGTATCGTGCTAGCAAACTTTAACTTAAAAATCGTTAGAAAAAACAAAAGGAATCGAGCAAAATTAGTAGGCCACTGATAGGATCTCTTTTTCACCTCACTAAAATAGAAACATTAGGAACAACCCCTCATGAGAAATATGAAACTAGTGAGAGAAACGGAGCTCGACGCCATGATGGCTGCAAGATAGCTCGGCTCCGCCGCCCACCCCGCCCAAAATAACGACAAACCCTATACAAATATTATAAATAAATACAACACACCAGCAAAGTAACAGGGTAAAACGTTTTAATAAATAACTATTTACATGGCAGCCTGCTGCAACATGAAAACAACACTTCCAATTGGTTCTTACTAGTTTCTATTCTGGAATTTACACGCAGCACTCCACCTACTTCTCTCACTATCTTTTCTACTCTCAAGAGAGAACAACGTCCTACATTTTTCGGAAGACTTTGGTGAAATGGCTACCGTATCTCATTCATCTTCCGAATCTGAACAAAATTATCAACTACCTTTAAGAAGAAAAAAAGAATCTTTCATCTGGCAATTTTTCACTTATCCTGAAGATCAAAAGAAAGTAAATGCACCAAAAGTAACCTGCACGATATGTGACTTGTTTCTCTTAAGAGGAAATCCAACAAAAAAATATTCCTTTTCCATACATACCATGGTGCGGCATGTCAAACAAGAGCACCCTGTGCAATTTGCAGAGGGATTGACAAAAGCCCTGGCCACGCTATTACCATTAGAGGTGGCCAGCACATTTTTTGATCGACGACCTGTATCTCCATCGAGTGCAGAGATGGACTTGAGATATTTAACTATATATGGTCTATAACCTATAGTTTTTTCAGCGAATTTGCTCCGCCGCCCACCCCGCCCAAAATAACGAAAAACCCTATGCAAATATTATAAAAATATACAACACACCAACAAAGTAACAGGGTAAAACGTTTAATTAAATAACTATTTACATGGCAGCCTGCTGCAACATCGATCCAAATGCATGGTTTTTTCAGTGAAATTCCTCCGCCGCCCACCCCAGCCAAAATAACGAGAAACCCTATGCAAATATTATAAATATATACAACACACCAACAAAGTAACAGGGTAAAACGTTTAATTAATTAACTATTTACATGGCAGCCTGCTGCAACCTCGATCCAAATGCATGACACTGTTCCTGTCAAGGTAGCATAGCTGGCGGCCTAGGGGTGGAGGACCGTTGTGCAAATACCCCGGGGAAGACTCTGCATATGCTTGGTCCCTGAGATTCTTCAATGTCACTGCCTTCCATAAATGTCATAAGTCCTGGATGTTGGGTGCCATAGTTGAGGGTTTCCCCTAAAGACACGTCCTGCGGTGCCCTGGTCCAACCATCACATATACCTGCGCCAGGAGACGGCGTGGGGTGCACTGGAAGGGAGAGGCGGCGCGAACGAGCCTCCCCCGCCTCCCCAGGTGGAGGTTTCTCAGCTACACCCCTAAAGACACGTCCTGCGGTGCCCTGGTCCAACCATCACATATATACCTGCGCCAGGAGACGGCGTGTGGTGCACTGGAAGGGAGAGGTGGCGCGAACGAGCCTCCCCCACCTCCCCAGGTGGAGGTTTCTCAGCTGCACCCCAGCACTTCACTCGACATAGGCGGCCGGCTCCCAGGGTCCGGCGGAACTTTTAGCCTTTTGGTGACTCTTCCATTCTGGACCTTGTCCCACAATCCATTTGACCTGAAGACACGTCCTGCGGTGCCCTGGTCCAACCATCACATATACCTGCGCCAGGAGACGGCGTGGGGTGCACTGGAAGGGAGAGGCGGCGCGAACGAGCCTCCCCCACCTCCCCAGGTGGAGGTTTCTCAGCTGCACCCAAGCGTTTCACTCGACAAGATGAGTTGCGCCCGCTCCTGCGGCACAGTGCCTCGCTCGGCCAGCTGAATTACGCCTGCTCTTGCTATTACAGCGTCTCACCCGCCATCCGGCTGAATTGCACCCACTCTTCCGGTACAGCGACAGGCGGCTGCCACGGAGCTCAGGAAATGGCGGTCGGCTCCACAGACTTGGGCCTGGCCTGCAAGGATGGCTCTGGACAACCCTGGAACTCGGACGCTTGACTGCTACGGCATGGGCCCCATTCCCAAAAGCGTCCCCTCAGCCTTGAAGATACTACAAGAGTCACCGGGGCCCCCGACTCCCGCAGACTTCCGGTGGGCAGCTTCTGCCATGATTGCTCGCAGAATGGCCACGACGTAGCCACGAGGTGCTCTCATGCTGACGCCAGCTTCAGTCTGAAACATCCAGAAACACTGTAGTATCGCGTTGTCGCGTAATGCGTCATATGATGCGCCGCGTTAGCGCATCCGGTGCGCGAAGCGCAGCTTCCCGGAAGTGATCCGGGGCGCGGCGCGAAGCGCGTAACGTAAGCATAACAGGTCATGTGACTTGTTAATAAAACTTTTCATTGGTTCATTTCACTTTTGGTTTCCTAATGATGTAAGGCTAGGTCATGTGACCTAAAAGTAACACTTTTCATTGGTTTAGAACTAAACCACACCTCTTCAGGTGGTGGTTGAGCAAGAGGTGCCCCCCCTCCCCACCTTCATGTTGCCTGATTCGGCCAGCTCAATCGATCGAGCATGAGACTCTGTTGTGATCTGAAGAACCGCTGCCTGCGGAGCCACACAGAACCGCTTAATGAAGGCCCCCGAGGGGCGGTGTGGTGGCGCGGACTGGGAGGGGCCGCTTATCTCCTACCCCGTCCCCAAGTCTCGCTTGGCCAGCTGAGTTCCGATCACTCTTGTGGCCTACGACATGGAGAGGCCGAGGCGTTGACTAGGCGGGACCTCCGGCCGCAACCACAGCGCCAACGATCGCTGCTGACGGAGGGGAGCCTTGCCGGTGAGAGCCACTGATCTAAAGAACCGCTGCCTGCGATGCCTCCCTGAACAGCTTAACGGAGGCCCCCGAGGGACGGTGTGGTAGCGCGGACTGGGATGGGGCGCTTGGCTCCTGCGCCCTCCCCAAGTCTCGCTCGGCCAGCTGAGTTTCGCCCACTCTTGCGGCCTACGACATGGAGAGGCCGGGGCGTTATGGATCAGTATGAGCAAATTGATCTCAGTCTTGTTGCCCTGGTGTGGCCTGAGATCGCCCCCGACATAAGCGGCCGGCTCCCGGGGTCCGGCGGAACTTTTAGCCTTTTGGTGACTCTTGTCTTCTGGACCTTGTCCCACAATCTGTTTGACCTGAAGACACGCCCTGCGGTGCCCTCGCAATGCGGCCTGGTCCCTGAATGTGTGCAGGGGGACGGTATTGATTGGATCAAGATGGCGGCTTCACACAAAGCTGACTCAAGTGTTGCTGCTGATGCTATGCAGACAAAAACTGGTTTTCAGTTTGTACATTCTTCAGGCTTTTTCTTCATAAATGTAACAATATGAGACTCACTAGGAGAACGGGCGTTTATCTTTCCTTTCAAAATGCTGCCAACAATATTTTCTGAATGGAAGACACCATCTGAGATCGCCCCCGACATAGGCGGCCAGCCCCCGGGGTCCGGCGGGACTTTTAGCCTTTTGGGGACTCTTGTCTTCTGGACCTTGTCCCACAATCCGTTTGACCTGAAGACACGTCCTGCGGTGCCCTCGCAATGCGGCCTGGTCCCTGAATGTGTGCAGGGGGACGGTATTGATTGGATCAAGATGGCGGCTTCACACAAAGCTGACTCAAGTGTTGCTGCTGATGCTATGCAGACAAAAACTGGTTTTCAGTTTGTACATTCTTCAGGCTTTTTCTTCATAAATGTAACAATGTGAGACTCACTAGGAGAACGGCCGTTTATCTTTCCTTTCAAAATGCTGCCAACAATATTTTCTGAATGGAAGACACCATCTGAGATCGCCCCCGACATAGGCGGCCGGCTCCCGGGGTCCGGCGGGACTTTTAGCCTTTTGGTGACTCTTGTCTTCTGGACCTTGTCCCACAATCCGTTTGACCTGAAGACACGTCCTGCGGTGCCCTCGCAATGCGGCCTGGTCCCTGAATGTGTGCAGGGGGACGGTATTGATTGCATCAAGATGGCGGCTTCACACAAAGCTGACTCAAGTGTTGCTGCTGAAGCTATGCAGACAAAAACTGGTTTTCAGTTTGTACATTCTTCAGGCTTTTTCTTCATAAATGTAACAATGTGAGACTCACTAGGAGAACGGCCGTTTATCTTTCCTTTCAAAATGCTGCCAACAATATTTTCTGAATGGAAGACACCATCTTGTAGCATAAAGGGCTGCGTCAAGAGTGGTATTGCCCAGAATGTCTTGTTTTCTATTGCTCGTAATGACGAAGCCAGAACTGCCGAAAGGGATTCTGGTCCTGCCGCTACTTATTGGACACATTGAACTATACTCTGGTCCTGCCTGACCTCGACCAAAATGGCGCCAGTATGGGAGCGAATTGCAACTCCTTATGACGTTCTAGTTACTTAGCCTTGACGTTATGGGGGATGTATGCGGTCTTTATGCACATTGCGAGCGGGGAAGGGTACTGACTAGGAATACGGACAACCCTATTGATGTCGATTTTTCATTATTGATTATTGTATTAATAAAGCTTCGAAATAATGTTACCCATGATACTCGCCCATGGTATGCGTATTGACGATTTTATTGTAACTGATCCTGTTATACTTTCAATTAAAAAATCAACCTTCACTGATCCTGCAACCGTTTGTCACGTTTAGTTTTTTCAATTAAATGGCTCGCTTGTTACATACTCCTATACCCCTGGCTTTTGAAAGACACCATCTTGTAGAATAAAAGGCTGCGTCAAGGATGGTATTGCCCAGAATGTCTTGTTTTCTAGTGCTCGTAATAACGAAGCCAGAACTGCCTTGGTATATTCCAATATATGCCAAAGACAGAAATGGAATTAGTCCAATCAACATTGTGCACAAATTGAGAAAGCAAGGAGACATGTTAATAAATCTGTTTCTGCTTTCCTCAGAGATTATAGCATGGGTTCTATTTACCACAACAACTTGCGTTACCACATGCAAGACATCTATAGGACAGATGGTGTTCATTTCACGGATGAGGGAAACAGAATCTTCCTTTGCAACATCAGACTCTGCATCGGTACTTACTTATAAATGCAGAAAAAACTCAATTAACACAAGGGCTCTTTACAGAGCCACCTTATATCAAAGCACTCAAACTTCTGATTTATCTCCATTTTCACACTCTTGTAAATAGGTGTGCGCGCCCGGGTGCGTGCACCCCGCAACTTTAAAAAAAAAATATATATATATATTTTCGCGTTTAAGGGCCTTACTGCACACCCTGAGAGAACCTATGCAGCAAAACAATCTCTACCTTCTCCCCTTTCCATGTTCCAACGCTTTGAAATGACAATATATTTACTCGCAGTGACAAAATGGCGGTCAACATGATTTCCTTCGAATCGAACGTTAACAGACGTCATGCAGCAAAAAAAAATTCCGCTCGCGCGCAGCCGCTTGAGTACGCGCACCCGTCCGCGCTTACAGATATATAATTGACTTTAACTTTAATTTTCTCATCAACTACTGAACGGATTTACACCATTCCAAAAAAAGCGTAATCTGCGAGCCGGACTCTACAGTTTTGCCAAATTTCTTATAAATCCATTCAGCCGTTCGACCTGTAGCCGTGTCTAAACGTCCTATGGAAAATAACATGGAGAAAACACATTTTGGGACCCCCCTTTTATCTCAGCCCCCACTTCACCAATCCCCCCAAACTTTCAGGGAAGGAGCGCAGCAGACCGAGCCATCTTCTTTGAGAAATTCGCAAAGATTCATCCACCAGGGCCAAAGTTAATCCAAATAGAATGTTGAGGATTTCCTATGGAAACTAGGTCCTAACTATAACTACCTACTGGCGACCGCCAGTAGGTAATATATATATATATATATTTATATATATATATATATATATATATATTCACTGAAAAAACCATAGGTTTCACACCAGTTGTAGTTAGGAATTAGCATTTAAAAAACCTACTAAATTCACTGAAAAAACCATAGGTTTTACACCAGTTATAGTTAGCTGGAAATTTTACTCGCATAAAACCATTGAAATTCCCACGTTATAGTTAGTTGGACTCACTATAACTTGCGCGTGCAATGCACTGCTGATGACGTCACATATTACATCACTCATGACATGGTCAGTGACATCACTCATTACATCACTAGCGCTATTGCCGCGATCGAAAAAAACACATTGTGACGCGTCGCGTAAGCGTGACATATCGCGTTGCCGCGCAATGTGTCTTATGACGCGCTTCGTAAACGCACCCGGAAGCGCTCCGCGGCGCGGCCCAGTGCGTGTAGCGTAAGCGCTCCGGAGCACGTAACGTAAGCGCACCGGGTCATGTGTCGGGTCATGTGACCTGAAAATAACACTTTTCATTGGTTCTCATCATTTTTTTCTCCAAATGATGAAAGCCCCCTCCTTTTTTCCTCATTCTAACATTCTTTATTGAGAGAGCAAGAGCTATTTTTGATAACTGCAATGGCATCACTTGTAGCTGCAGCTGGTGCACCCCCACCACCACCACCACCACCAAGAAAAGAAGGTCCACCACCACAGTTCCTTGGAGGAGAAGAAGAAGAAGAGGAAGAGGAGGAGGAGCAACAATCAAGGCACTTCCTGCCTGAACAACCAAGGCAAAGGCACGTTAAAGTGCACTATGTTTGGCAATTCTTTTCCATCCCTGAAGGCCAAAAAAAGGTGAACGCCCCCAAAGTCACCTGTCTAATTTGTGGCTCAGTCCTCTCCAGGGGCAATCCCCTAAAGAAATATTCATTTGGTAATTTTACCATGATCCGCCACATGGACAGGTTTCATCCAAATAACTTAGCCCACGCTGAACTACAGGAACTTCAGAACAACCCACCCCCCTGTGGCCAGCACCTCCTCTACTGAAAACTCACTTTCTGGTCCTGAAGCACGCCAAATGGTGCCAAATATACAACCAAAATTTGGCACCATAAAACATGTTTGCATTTTCTGTGGCAAAACATTATGTTATGGTGAACTTAGCGTCACCCTAATAAATTATGCTGTGGACAACCACCAATTCAACAAGAAAAGGAAGCACTAATTCTTTTCTTTTTTTTGCTCCTGTTGAGCCATTTCCACTTCCCTGTTTTTTGTTTGTTCCCTTAAAAAACACAAAAAAATAAAATTGTTCAAAAATACAAAAAAAAATGTTCAGTAAAATAATAAAAAAAATATAAAACAACAAAAACAATAAAAAAAGTTATTTTCAGAACTACCTCACATTTATAAAATTAAACCTATATTTTTAAAGGATCTCTGTCAATTTTATGTCCTTAGGGTACGCGTACCGGGGCGTGCCCCCCCAAAAAGAAAAAAAAAATTAATGAAGCAGTTAGCATGAGGGAAGGACACAAACAGAGTTATGCTCAGAGAAAAAGAGCTACAAGATGACCACAGAGGGATTGTTTATTACATAGTAAAAAATAGAGAAGGTGTAATTGGATGAAAGTGAGAAAAGTAAAATGACTAAAAGAGCGAAAGAAAGGAAGAGAGAGGAAGAACACTAAAGTAGAGATAGTGTGAGACTGTGATTGGCTGTTAAAAGAAAAAGAAAGGACAGTAAAAAATGGAGAATGAAGGGTAGTGGCTGAACCACGATAAATGAAGAACGATGAGGGAAAGTGAGAAAAGACCAGGTAGTATAAGTAAAGAGGAGTGAAAGAGGGAGAAAAATTGAATTAGGATAACACATGGGGAGTGACAAAGAGAGAGGACAAAGAGAGTAAAGGAAACAGTACCTGAATGGGCTTGAGTAAAACAGCAAAAAAAGATAAGTAATGCAGTGTGTGTGACTTATAGGGAGTCAGTGGGTGTAGGTCGCGGTGTGGGTGTGTAAGGTGAGTCTGTGGCTGTGTGGGGTGTTTCGGTGTGGGTGGAGGTGAGGGTGTGTGAAATATGTGTGAGGAGTGTATGAGTGAGGGGTGTATATGTGTGCGATGTATGTGTGTGTATGGAATGTGTGTGTGTGTTTGAGGAGTGTGTGTGGGAGGATGTTTTATGTGTATGAGGTGTGTGTGTGGTGTGTGTGTGGTGTGTGTGGGGTGTATGTTACAGGTGTGTGTATGTGTTGGAAGGGGGATGAGGTGTATGTGCAGGAGTAAGGTAAATAATTAAGAAAAAGACAATGAGTGAAGAAGCAAAGGAAGGGAAGTAAAGAAAAGGGATTGAAAGAAGTTGAATATGAGATGGGAAATCGGAAAAGGGGAGTAAACATGTAGAATAAGAATAAGTGAGGGAAGCAGAGTAAAGACACAGGAGTGTGGTAGATTGAGAAAATGTTAGTGAGCTTAAAGCAAAGGGTGATGACAACTACATTTTTTTAGTCATACTTACCATATAATAAATATAACTTTAATTAATTTTTTTAACTACACTTTGTATCTGTGAAAGAGAGAAGAATAAATAAGTTATAATTAGTAAAATATGTATTTTAAATTAAAAGATACAAATGAAGAGGTTAAAAATCATAACGCTCTATTTAGAAATAAAGTTAGAGTGAAGAACACAGAAAGGGAAATAAACTAAGGTAGAAGGACAAAAAGAGAGAAAAAGAAATAGAAGAAGAGGAAATTATAAAGAGTAAGGCATATAGATTCACTGACAAAAAGAGAGAGAAGAACAGAGAAATGAACTGAAGGTAAGAAAGATACTAAAACAATGTGAGTTAGCAAAACTAAATCAGGAAACAGAAGTAAGTAAAAAGATAATGACTGAGACAGAAAACAGTCTAATTAAGGATGCATTTAGAAGAATGAGTATTAGAAGATAACTGAGAGTAAGTGAAGAACAGTCATAGAGTGAAAGGATGAAGGGAGACAGGATAATATACAACGATTGAGGGAAATGGACTGAGGAAGTTATAAGGTAGACACACTAAGACAAAAACAGAGTGAGGTGAAGTACAATGAGTGAGAAAAGAAAATGAGTAAGTGAGCAAAAAGAAGGAAAGAGAGGAGAAGACGACTAAAACTGTGGCACTGAGAGAAAATAATTTGGTGATGAAAGTAAAGAGAAGGATATTGAAAGAAAGGAAATGAGGGATAGTAATGGAACCAGAGTAAAAGAAATGGGATGAAGAACGATGAGAGAGGAGCAGTGAAGTTGTTGTAAAAGAAGTGATAGAAGGTAGATAAACACAAGTGAAAATAACACAAGTAGAGTGAGGCACTGAGGACATAGAAGTAGTGAACGAAAAATAGAGAGAAGAGGTCAAAAGTAAGGAGCAAACAAAGATAAGCTAGGGAGAGTGGGTGAATTATAGTGATAGAGTGCAATAATACTGCTGAGTGAGTAAACAGGAATTACTAAAAGAGCAAAGGAGGAAAATACGGAAAAGAGAAGTAAAGCAGAGACACTGAAAGCTGAAAAGTTATGCAAGGGAGAGACGGGATGCACACAGTTGAAATGAGAATGAAGGGTTGTCAAAGAAGTAGAGTAAGGGAACGGGGGTTACAGAGAGTGAGAGAAAGACATTATAAATGAGTAAAAAGAGCTGAAAGAGGATGGAAAAAGGAAAGTAAGTGTCACAGAATGGGAATACAATTTAATTTACACAATCCAAAATATAAAATAACTTGTACAACATGTTACATAGTTTATTTGTGCTGTTTTCAGAATATATTGAATTTCACTTAAAACAGTGAGTTCAAATTACTCATCATATGACAGCGGAAAAAAAAAACACAATCTAAAAGATTGTGTTTTAAAAAAAAACTTAAATACTGACAAATTACAAATGTACGCTAAAGTTAGATTGACTTACTTTTCCTTGAGGCCAAATACTGTATCATGGTGGTCCTTTTCTCATTGGAAAGTACTTTGCTGTTCACTTAAAAATCCATTTAATCGACTTTCTATAAGAAAAGCTCCAAGAACATCTGAAATATTTTCAATATTTTCATATACTCCTTTTTTTCAGTCATGACTCTTTACTCATTCCTGCACCTTTCCATTTGGCCAAATAGTGTCAGATGTATGAGTATATGTTTAAATTAATTCTAAGGCACTCTGAAATGACCTTTTTCCCGACGTTCTGAAAGAAAGGCTCTACAACATTTTCACAATATTTAAGTATTTGTAAAACCATCTCTGACTCACTCATGTTCATCATTTTGTATAATACTAACATCACTTACTATGACATCCACTTACAGTACCTATATGACAAGTCAATTTTTTATATTGCCTGGATCACTTTTACTCAGAATATATTTTTAAACAGCAAAATAACCTTTATTAACTGCTCCCGTCTTCATTAGCCAAATAGTGTTACCTAAATTTTGGCTGTAAAAACACTAGGTATGAATTTATAAAGCCAAAAGGCAAACGTTGTTTGAAAGTCATATGAGTGTCATTACATTGGGTCCAACCTTTAGAAGTTTTTAAATAGCATGTGTAATGCCTGATGTTGTAGAAGGACCATCATGAAAAATAATAGCTGCAGTTGCAAAGGTTCTTCCTGATATCGATAACTGAGAAGCCACAACATTTTTAATAGAAGTTGTCAATTTAGTTCCATCAGGTCTACATCGTTGGAACATTAAAATGACATAGTGGCCATAATTTTGTAGAAATAATGCTATAATTATGAATTTACTTACGCTTCTTCACAGGCACTTTTTTATATTTCTACTTCCTGCCTGTTACCATACACTGCCAAAAGTTAACTTCACTGTTAAAAAATCAAAACTACCTGTCTGAACTTAAACCCAACAGTGCCATATTTCTACTGATTTTTTTTATGCAAATTTCAGCACAAAAATGGAAAGAGAACAAAACGTTTCCTTTGAAATTGTCCTAGAGATGAACAATGAAGAAATCATTGAACCCAATGACTTGGAATTCATGGATGAATCACGGGACCTTGAACTTCTACAATGTGTAGAATCTGTGGATTTGTTAATTCAATATGAGGACGTTTCTGACAGTCAAATGATAGAAGTTATGTTTAATTTAGAAAAAGAATCTGAAAAATAAATGTATATTTAATAATTCTAAAATTGTTTGAGACATTATTCATTTTTATATGTAATTCTTAAACTAGTACCAAATTGATTATAATGTAAAGTCAGACTTATAGTATACTGTGCAACTTTTTTGTGTTACATAGTAATTTTGCTCATAGATACTTCCTTTCTCCCACTATATTATCTCCAATGTGTATTTGACATCTCTTTTTTATCTCCTGCATCCATGTTCTTTCTGCTTTCCTGACAGACTGTGGTATGGATTCCATATACCACAATAACTTCTATAACAACATGCAAATTATCTATAGAGGAAACGGTGTACATTGAATTTAAGACTCTGCATTGGTACCTACATGTTGGTACTTAAATCACCCACACAACACAACAACTCTATTCAGAGATACCCTACCTCTAAGCACTTTAAATTATTATTTTAGTGTTTCACTGAGTTTTCCCAATGTGTGGGGGGGGTGTGTGTGGGGGATGTGCAGGGTGTGTCTGTGAGGTGTGTATGTGTGTGTGTGTGTGTCTGGGGGGTTGAGGTGTATAGGTGTTTGGGGTATGTGGGTGTGGGTGGGGATGTGGGTGTGTAAGGTGTGTGTGTGGGTGTGGGTGTGTGGGGTGTTTGGGTGTAGGTGGGAGTGTGGGTGTGTGAGGTGTGTGTGGGGTGTGTGTGGGTGTGGGGGTATGTGTGTAGGATGTGGAAGTATGTGTGGGATGTGTGGATGTGTCTGTGAGGTGTGTGTGTGTGTGGGGGGAGGTGTGTGTGTGGGATGTGTGGGGTGTGTCTGTGAGGTATCTGTGTGTGCGTGTGTGTGTGTGTGTTGGGGGGGTGAGGTGTGTGTGTGAGTGTGGGTGTGTGGGATGTGGGCGTGGGTGTGGATGTGTAAGGTCTCGGTGTGGGGGTGTGGGGTGTTTGGGTGTGGGTGGAGGTGTGCGTGTGTGAGGTGTGTGTGGGTGTGGGGGGGTGGGGTTGTGTGCGTGTGGGTGTGTGTGGGACGTACTTGTAGGTACCTAAAACAGCCACAGAACCCAAAAGCTCTTTTCAGAGCTACCCTACCTGTAATCACTCAAAATGATTATTTTACACTATTATTTTCACTATTTTTCACCAAAGTACGCTCCTTGGTACGCTCCCCGGTGTGCGTACCGGGCGCTCCCCCCGCGAAAATCGAAAAAAAATAAAAAAAAATTTGTCCCGCGGGACCCTTTTATGGCCCCCACATCAAACCTAGGGGGTCAGGGGGGAGTTCCCTGCCCCCTTTTGGTCATTTCCCCCTTTTGTTTTTAGCCACCTCTTGTGTCTCGGTCCTACCGAGACACAAGATGGCGGCTGCTCCGGACTGTTTCGAATGTTTACAGACACCCGAGAGCCAATCAGCTTCCCGTGCGCAAGTCGCGTGGCGAGCCCGGAGCCCTCCCCGGTGCGCGTCCCGGTGCGCTGCCATAGATATATAAATCTTTTTTAACCTAAATTACTCAAAATCCTCTGGAGCACATATCTTGAGACATAGCAAAGGCACATCGGGCTACCAGTCCCTACAATTTTGCCAAGTTTAGTGAAAATCCATTCAGCCGTTCGAGCTAAAAGTGCGACCGACCGCCCTATGGAAATTAACATGGGGAAAACACATTTTGGGACCCCCTTTTATCTCGGCCCCCACTTGACGAATTTACCCCAAACTTTCACAGAAGGAGCGGAGCGCCGCGAGGCAAAGTTGCTGAAAAATTCAGGCCGATACCTCAACCGGTGCCAAAGTTATTCCAAATAGAATGTTGCGATTTCCCTATGGAAATCAATCCTAACTATAACTACCTACTGGCGAGCGCCAGTAGGTAATATGGAAGAGCATTTTTTGCTTTGCTTATAACTTTGGTGTCGTTTGATGAACCTTCATGAAATTTCCAAAACTGATTCTTTGTTCATATCAGCTCCGATGTTGAAAGTTTGGGGGTGATTGATCAAGGAGGACCGAGAAAAAAGGGGGGTCCCAAAACATGTTTTCTCCATGTTAATTTCCATAGGAAACTTTAGACAAGGCTACAGGTCGAACGGGTGAATGGAATTACCCCAAATTTGGCAGGGAGAGGGGTCTTGGTCTAGAAAGCACGCTTTTGTTTATTTGGTGTAAATGTGTTCAGTAGTTTCGGAGAATTATTGAAATTTACAGATATTGATATTTGGGAATTCTGCCATCTGATTGGCTGATGCGTTACAAGCACGAGCTTGCATCTGATTGGCTGCCAGCGGTGTGAGCAGTTGCAACTAGGAAGTGTTGGCCGCCATTTTGTGATTCTGTTGAAGCAAGTAAGGGGGAAAAAGGGCAAAAAAGGTGGGAAAGAGGCAGGTAGGAGCACTGTAACCTCTGTGGGGTGCTTAGGGTGTGCTATAGAGGGGGTGCAAAGCAAAGTATTCACCCCTACCGGTGTGAAAGTGGTGGGCTACGGAAATTAAGTAAGGTATTGCGTAGAGTCTGATGCTGCCAAGGTGAGCTTTTGTGGTACTAGGGGATTAAAGCATGAGCCCAAATTGTGTGTCTTATGATGTGAAGTCATGTGCCGTGGCTGCTGCACTACACCTGTGGAAGTAGTGTCAGCATGTGTTTATACCTACTATGACCAACTACTGACCCGTACTGGTCTGAAAGTCCAGGGGTATCGAAAATATGTGAGGTACTGTCTAGAGTCTCATGCTGCTAAGCTGAGATGCTGCAGACTCGGGGGTGAAAGAATGAGCCCATACTGTGTGTCATATGCTGTGAAGTCATGTGCTCTGGCCGCTGTGCCACATCTGTCCAAGTAGTGTGAGCATGTAGTTATACCTACTCGGTTAAACTTTTGTTTAGAACATTGTACCTTGTGTATGGGGCTTAGGGGTTGTTATACAGGGAGTGCAAAGGTAAATTTGCGCGTATCAAATCAATTCGGTATTTGTGAAGTAGAAACTACTCACTCCTATGGGTCTGATGGCACTGAGGGCGTAAGCTGAGCTGCTGCCGGAGTTGGGGTAAAGTCGCTGAACTACTGACCCCTACCGGTCTGAAAGTGCTGGGTACGGATATTAAGTGAGGTATTGCCTAGAGTGTCATGACGCTACATTGAACTGCTGCTGGACTCGGGATGAAACCATGAGCCTAAACTGTGTGTGCTATGCTGTGAAGTCCTGTGCTCTGGGCGCTGTGCCACACCTGTCCAACTTGTATATGGTGCTTAGGTGGTGTTGTATAGGAAGTGCGCAGGTAAATCAATAAGGTATTTGTAAAGCGCAAACTACTCCCCACTATGGGTGAGTAGATCCGGTGATCAAAGCGAGAGCTCTGTGCTGCAAAGTGAGATGGTGTGGCCGTTGCACCACAGCTGTGTGGAGAATACATTTTGGTGAGGGTCCGGGAGTTGACGTTACCTGGCCCTAAAATAGCGGGCCTAAGTTGTAAGTTATAGGGTGGCTGTAAAAGAGCCCTTGTGTTCATTAGTTGGAGCTACATATAAGTGCGGATGCACAGCTTCAAGTTATTCAGGAAAACCTGATTTCCCTGATCTGTGAAGTGTACTCCATCACTTCTGTAGATATCAGCCATATCAAAACGTATGTTGTTGTTGTAGATGGACCCCATTTTGTGGTCTCTGAGGTATGCAGACACAGCTTTGTTGACTTTCTTCCTAGATTGTTCAAACTGAGGACAAAATTGTTTTGCCCATTTCCACTTCTGTCTTTGGCATATATTAGAATATACAAAGACAGTTTGAGGCAAAATTAACATCAATTGTCCAAAGGTGTCCTTCATAAGCATTTCCAAACCTACCCCAGTCAATGTGCCTAGGTCGTTTCCACCACAGTGCACAATCATGAGGTCAGGGTATTTGAGATGCAAACAGGTTTTGACCAAAGGCAACAATTGGTGCCACTTCAATCCTCTCTGTGCAAACCATGTAATGTCCACATTTTGTAAACCTCGGGCTAAGTCAATACATCTCTGTTCTGCATACCTCTTGCACCAGAAAACATAGCTATGTCCTATGATCCACACTATTTTGAAGGTATGGCTGGAAGGTATAGAAAGATGTCTGTAGCTCATGCAGTTCCTTCGTAGAATAAGAGATATGTTTAAAGATGGGGAAGTAGTTTTTTTTCACATACAAAACAATACCTGACTGGGAGATGAAAATCATTGTTTTTTAAAAGTAGGGTACACATTCGTTTTGTGGAAAAGCATCTTTGTGATTGGTTAAGAAAAAGCAGTTTGAACGTGGAGTATATATTATAGGATAACATTTGCTCAACTCAACCACAACTGCTACTTGCATTTGGAAGGCACTGTTCGAACTTAAAACAATCGTGAACTTTTGACATGCACATGCTGTTAAATGTTCAAATAAATGTTGCAAAAAAAATTTGTTAGGTTTAAAAAAATGTATTAACTTTTAATCTGCATGTGTTGTAGAATGTTCTAGAAAGTGTGTTGATAGAATACGTTGCACTGCTGACTTCGATGTGTCGTTGATTATGAAAAAAGCTGTTTATATGGAAAATTAAAAAGAAACTAATAGAGAGAAGTTTTGAAATATAAAAGAATTAAGGAAGTATTCTAATTTGTTCTTTACATGTATTTATGTGTGGAGGAACACAATTACAGAAACAACAGCACTAGGAAGAGGAAGAAGTGGGGGGATGGGGAGATGGGCACAATGGAACACATGTACAATCAAGTACAGCACAAGTATAGACAAACAATTGACAAAATGAACCACACCATAAAGGAGCATAAGTCAAACAACCCAGCAACATCACACCACTGAACGAGCATAGAAGTGAAACCCATGCTGCATTCATATAGGATGTGTACAAAGGCCGGTCGTGGGTGTTGTGGGATGTCTGTGACTGTGGTCATCATGGATGAGAAGCCCAGCACGTGGGACATGGGTGGGTTCACTATGTGTTACGTTGCCAAACAGCTGCTCCTCCCTCCCACCAGCCCCCACACTTTTGTACGGTACGCTGTTGTATCCTGTGCACTCGTATGGCACAGCATTGTAATGCCTATTCCGGCATTTCCTGCGGCATTCGAACTACACCATAAGAGTGCTGTTTGGTGGTGGTGTATGCCACTTTATAACATCATCTGCTGCAGCCCTTGTGGCAGGCCACACCAGAACACAGACACACTTACAGTACTTCCTGCACACGTATATGTCCGAGACACCCCATTTCCTTTGCCGGATAGGCACATCCCTGCACTGACCTGTGTACGTCGGACCAGCACACGTGTGTTGTACTTGCAGGAGGATGTGTGCGTAGCTACATGTCCAGGGTCACTGCCAACGCTGAGGTGACATGGTAACGTCTGCTGAAGACACACACTGTGATGTTGCAGGGCCCGTGCCTATCATGCTAACACAATGGCCACACGAACACACTTGCTCAGAGGCGGGTTTGGGGTACGTTGGTGGTCCTGGGGTTGTTGCGATGAGTCTTGTGCCCCTCATGGGTATCCCTGTATCGTGCTCGTTGACTCTGTGGCACCTGTGGGTGATCTGGTGTGGCTCATGGCTGTGTTTCCTTTCATGCTGCAGGTAGTCGTCCTGCTTAACACCATCAGAAAGCAGGTTTAATATTCCTGGTGGTAACGTGGGTTATCGATGGAATTAATTTTGCATTGCAGTTGTGAAATTTGTGATGTCATTTTTTCGTGTGCAGAACAATATACAAACTGGGCAGTGTATCCCGTCAAGATCCAGCACCTGTCACACTATTCCTAATCAATATAAATACATTGAGTTTTATTCATTGATTTTGTGTGTACACTGTAAGTGCAGGCATTACCTCAGTGCAATTCAATACAGGATTTTAGTATTTAGAATAAATCTCAAAGGTGCACCTCGTGTGTTTTTGCATGGGCACGGCTACTCTGCATTTCATTATCAGCACTTTAATGCAACTAAAGTTGAGATAAATCTAACACAGTATTCAGAATTTGGTGTGAACTGCAGAGATCACCAGTATTCCCGCAATAAGTGCTCCAAAGTTTAACACCATGGTGGGTACCAGCAAATAACAGTAATAAGAACAAGAAAGAGTTACACAGCAGTTAATAAAACAACCAAAAAGTGTAATAATTTTTTTTTGGGCAAACTTTATTTTTTTATAAACATTTATAAACCATAAACTGTTTTTGATTTTTTTTAAATTAATATATATATAAAAAATAAACCAATAAACAAAATTTAACAAAGGTAATAGAAAACAACAAGGTGGAAGACTCCTGTTGCGACCATGAATATCGACGTCAGAGCCTGGAAAATAAAGCACAAAATAAGGATGTGTGTAATGCGCATATCAAAGGACTGAGCGAGAGAAACCGAAGGAAAAACAAGCCAGAGAGAAAAAGAAAGGGAAGGAAAGAAAGGGAGTGAGAAAGGGAGGAGGGAGAGAGAGATAGAAGGAAAGGAATGATGAGAATGAGAGAGAGAAGAGAGGGAAGTGAGAGAGAGAGAGAGAGAGAGAGAGAGAGATAGAGAGAGACTGTCGCCTCTGCGCATCTATGAGCATATAATTACCTGGTGCCAGTGGAGTGTGCAGCAGTGGGCGGACTCCACATGCCCGTCAAAACCCCACCGATCTCAGATGTGTTGCTGAGTCGTGAGTCATGAATGGTGGAGACCACATCAGATTGTGCGCGGATCTTACAGATGTCACTGAGTCCTGAATGGCGGAGACCACATCAGGTTCTTTGCGGATGTGACAGATGTCGCTGAGTCCTGAATGGTGCAGACCACTTCAGCTTCTCCATGGCCCAGCAGATCTCACACATGTCGCTGAGTCCTGAGTCGTCAATGGTGGAGACGACCTCGGGGTTTGGTGCAACTAAGCCTGTGGAACTCAAGTTCGTGCCACGGGGTGATAGGCTCCTGATGGCCACATGAGTTTGGGGTGGCACTAACCCTAAGCATACGAAGTCCGAGCCAAGGGAATTGGAGGCTGCTGACGGCCAAACAGGTGAGGGTGTGACTAACCTTCTGCAATACTTTTCATGGACTCTTTATGGTTGAGATCCATGGAGCGTTCACAGCTAGTCAGCACCATCAATAAGGGATGTGACGTTATCAATCTATTATATTTGCGTGGTCACATGGCCTGTGCCGCGTGTACCGGATGGGTGTGGTGTGTGTACAAACCTACCCTCAGGGAGTGGTCGTGAGATGTTGAGAAGTAGACCACTGACCTGTATACCAACAGCGAGTACACCTGTGACAGGTAGCTATGTGGGGCCAAAGTTGGAACGTAATCGGAGTGGTGTGGCGTACAACAGAACTGTGCAGGAATAGACACTATGCAGTGAACGGCTCGTAGTACTGCGTCTGGGAGTCGAGCGGACGGGCCGCAGCTGTACCTCTGCGAGCCTGGGTCTGAACTGTTCATAACTCACACTACATAAGTATTGAAAAACCATTTTGTGATTCAGTCCATCAGTGGGCATCTGTCCGAAGCATTTGTGAAAACATATCGGAGTTCTTACTGTGAGTGATACTCCTTTGACGCTCCCTCGCCACGCATTAGCAGGTAACGTACCCTCTTCCCACATTACCAACATACCCCCAACAACCTTCTTTGGCCCGGAAGTGTCCCTGTGTGGTTGGACATAGAAGAAATAAGACTGAAGGGCGTCTGGTGCTGTGGTCGCTGCCACAAAGTTGAGGTCACTGCCGTTCAGTTCTCAGGACACAGTTACAAATGTGGGATTGGTTTGTGTTAAACAGGGTTAGTGGTACCAGAAGCATTGAGACTGTGTAAGCCTGTGATGATGGGCCAGAGGTAGCGATGAGGAAGGGCCCACAGCCATGTGCATAAATTGGTGGCCCCATCGGCCTGCGTAGTGCAGGTTCAGTGACACTACTTGTCGACAGACTTCAATCTGTAAATACTCCTCACTAATCAAAGGGAGTGAGGTGATGTGGTTGCTGCCACGAAGTTGGGGTCGCTGCCATTCAGGACTCAGGACACAGTTACACATGTGGGATCGGCTAGTGTTAAAGAGGGTTAGTGGGGCTATGTGTCGCTGGTCTTGCATATCGAAATATGCCTCACTTATCAAAGGGAGTGTGGTGCTGTGGTCGCTGCCACAGACTTGGGGTCAGTGCGATTCAAGACTCAGGACACAGTTACACATGTGGGATCTTAGCTTAGGCTGAAAATTCGTTCCGCTCGTGAAATTTGCGGATTTTTTGGAAATGTCTTGTTCCCCGAATCGCGCAAAATTGCCAAACAATCCGCAGTGGTTGACTCACAGAGTTGGCGCCACTGCTATTCGGGACTCAGGACACAGTTACACATGTGGGATCGGCTTGTGTTGAAGACGGTTAGCGGCACCATGTGTCGACAGTCTTCCACAGTGTAGATCCGAGGTAGCGGTGGGCAAGGGCCCATAGCCATGTGCATACTATGGTGGCCCCACCGGCCTGCATAGTACAGGTTGAGTGGCACCAAGTGTCGCTGGCCTTCCATATGTAAATATCCTTCACTGATTGAAGGGAGGCTGGTGCTGTGGTCGCTGCCACAAAGTTGGGGTCGCTGCCATTCCAGACTCAGGTACCAGTTACACATGTGGGATTGGCTTATATTGAACAGGGTTAGTTGGCACCACGTGTCATCAGTCTTCCACAGTGTAGGCCGGAGGCAGTCGTCAGCAAAGGCCCACAGGCAGGTGACGTTGACTTGAGCTGCACAGATCGGGAGCATTTGGTCTTCTTAACACATTATAATCTCTTACACAAGTTGCTACTAATCTTGAATTGTGAACCATGTAACCCCAGTATAGGACGCTGGCCACGGTCACGATGGGCACACAGCCACATGGCTTTGAGTTAAGCTGCTCAGTTAGCGGCACCTGGAGTACTCAGCATGTGCGCACCCTGCGATGATGCGTGGTCCCGGCGGGCCGCAATGGGAGCAATGTCTTGCCTTGATAAGGCCACGTGGAGATGACTTATGGTGTAGTGAGTTAGTAGCACCTGAAGCACACAGCGTGTGCGCATCCTGCAATGATGCGTGGTCCCGGCGCCCCGCACTGGGAGCAACGTGTCTTGCAAACTGGACTGCGTCATCTACAATCACCACTGCATCTGAATTATGATCCCTGCTGTCCGCAGTGTAGATCGAAGGCAGTAGTTAGCATAGACATAGATGAATGCTTTTTGTCACATCTTCTTGACAAAATCCAAGGACATAGAGTACAATTCTCTGTGCATTTAATAAATCAAAGCTGAAATCAAGTTGTGAACCCTGCTGTCTGCAGTGTAGATTGAAGGCAGTAGTCGGTACAGACATAAGTCTGCGGTGCTGTGCCACTGGGTTCACAGGGGGCCTGTGTGGAGGAGGTCCGCTGTCATGGCGGCAGCCACATGACAGGGGGAGGGCTGCCGCTCTGCACACTCATTGGTCTTCCCACAAGTGAACCACGCCCAGGGCCTGGCCGAATTATCCATACTCCTACACTGGAGTGGCATACGGTAGACCAGCGCACTCCGCTTCCGCTTCCAGGGGGGGACAACACAGCTACATGACCGAGATCTTCCCCACTACCTGAGGTAACATGGTTGCATGCACTGTGCACTACACTACACGTATCAATAGTATATCTCCACATGGAGAGGTTTGTGCTTTGCATAGTGAGGTTTGTGCAGCACATCAGCGTTACACTTGGCATTGTGTGCATTATTATTGAGGTGTGACTTGCCTTCTTCATATATATGTGGTTGCCATATCTCCCAACATTCAGCTATTGAGAGGCTGGGGGCACATGCTATTTTCAGATGGTCCGTTGTCCTGTTTTAAGCTGCCTCGGTGTAGTAGCGGGGGTGGTCCGCGGGGAGGTTCTAGTGGTGGTGGCGCTGGATGTTGTGACCTTGTTGGGTGTCGGAGCTGCATGATCAGTAGCTCTATAATGTGTTGGTCTTAAGATGTGTCTGTGAGTTGGGTCTAGTTCACACAGTAGATAGTCAACCTCCTTACACCAGTTAAAGGTTGATGTTAATTTGTTACTGGTAAGTCGGCTTATTGTATGCTTTGTGGATCACATTACAGATTTGGCTGGTTGTTGAAAATATGGGGAAGTGGTATTTTCATGTATTTTTGGCATGAGAACACCTACTTTGCATATCATGTGGCTCTCGTTTGTGGCAATTTTGTTGGCGGAAGGTATCGATGGAAGAGTGGTGAGAATTGAAGTTTTCACCAGGTTGAGAATGGGATGATAATTAAAAAACACAGAAACACAAGATATGTTTAATAAACATTATAATGAGAAATTAGCATTTAAAAAACCTTAGAAATTCACTGAAAAAGCATAGGTTTCAGGAACGTTATAGGTAGTTGGACATTTCACTCATACAAAACGATAGAAATTCCCCTGTTATAGTTAGTTGAGCTAACTATAACTCGCGCCTCTGCAATGCACTGCTGATGAGGTCACATGTTATATCATTCATGACATGGTCAGTGACATCACTGATGACATCACTGACACAAAGTGCACAGTGCCAGATTCTGAGAAAGTGCATACAAAAAAGCCTCCAGATACATTTACTTATCCAGCTCAATATTTTGAGTTCCGCTTCGGCTGGTATTCTAGAGCAAAACAATGCCCAAAGTGCAAGTACAAACAACATAATAGTTTATAGCAGCCACATTATTAAGATGCAACATTTCAATAAGGAACATATATGAAATCTCTACAAGCTTTTAGCTATCTTAACCATATTTCAATTATCAGAAGCACCTATTATTCTGAAATCGAACATGGCAAAACTATCCCTCCCCTGGATCCCTCCAATTAGAAAAATATTCCCAGATTTTCACCCCTTTCTTTTTGGCTTTATATCCCCTTCACTCATATATAGATTTCTCAAAGCTGTAAGTCTCAGTAAGCGAGCTATCCACTGATGAAAAGTTGGTGGGTTAGCAGCTAACCAAGCTGAAGCTATAACAATTCTGTATACCACCATTGCTATATAGATAAAAGCCCCACCTTCGTCTCTACCCAGGTTGTTTATTCCTGAGGGGTGACTTTCACCTGTACCCGTAGCTTTTCCTGCAGAAAGATCTCAATTTCTCTTATGAGCCGGATAAGTTCACTGCAGGTAGCGAAAATATGCATCAGATTTGCTTTACATAACGCACACCATGAACAGAATACACCTTTCCCCTCCCCCATTTAGTGATCCAATATGGCGTATAATATAATTCAAAGCATGTTTTGTAAAATTGTGCTTGGAGATTAGCTGGCATTAAAATCCCTAGGGTATTAAAAAACGCATCTTGAAAATCACCATCTGAAATTCCCAACGTCTCTTGCAACTTTGTTGAGCATTTTTCCAGTTCATCTTTCATATAATGATTTAATAGTGTATATAATAGTCCAATCTTCGGTGCCTCAGGTAGTTCACAACTTTCATATTTCTCATTACCTCCTCCCTTCTTTAACAGAAAATTCCTAACTTGTAAATATTTAAAAAAATTCCCTATTAGATAGGTCAAATTCCTCTTTTACCTCCTCAAATGACATTAAACCAACTGATGTGAAGAGACAGCCGACCTGTGTTATACTGGCATTTATCCACTTCTGAAAGTAATCATCATTAAAAATATCCAACAGATTTTTATTCTGTACACACGGTGTGTAATAATGTATTTTCCCTAGCACGACCAAAGGTTGTGCAGAAGACCATACCCTAAAAGCCACAGTAAGTGTCTTAAAACATACTTTTTTGTAGTAAACATAATTAAGCTGGCGCCATAAACACCCTCTTACATCGTGGCCACTCTCTTGTACATATGGGTAGCTACCACTTGAAACTTCCATCCCGGCAGTCGCATTCAAAAGGGCTATATAATGTTTGATGGAGGCTGACCACCAATATAACCTAAGGTTAGGTAGGGCCAAGCCGCCACGCTTCTAGGCCTAGAATACGCCCATATGAACTGTGCAAAAATGCTAACGCATTTTTTGAACGAAAAATTTGTAAAAATCAGGGGGATTGCTCTTCAAAAATATAAAACCTTGGGAAAGCAACCCATTTTATTTATATTTACTCTACTAATCGATGTAAGGTGCAAATTATCCATTCCCTTCAGTGACTTTTTCATTTCAACAGCGCATGGTTCCGAATTCTCCTTATCTATCACACCAATCTCTGCATCTATCACCACTCCCAAATATGTAGTCTTTTTACCAACTCTTTTATCCATACTTGGTGCAAATTCGTTAACCACTATTTGCATTTTGTCAGTGTTCAAAGCATAGCCAGACACTAAGCCAGACCTATGGGCCTCCTTCTCAATTGCTTTCATCGCCGTCTCAGATCGTGAGGTGACTAATCTGACATCGTCAGCATACGCTAATACCTTCTCTACAGGCCCTTCATCAAATAATGGGGGGATATCTGGTGAGTATTCTAGATATTTCAAAAATGGGATCTATGTAAATGGCGAACAATAACGGGGAACAAGGGCACCCTTGGTGCGCGCCTCTTTTTATTTTAAATGCCTCAGTCAGTCTCACATTAACCCACACTCTCGCCTCCGGCTCTTTATACAAGGCTCTCACTGTATGAAAAACTATTCGCCAATCCCTTTCCATTGCATAGTGGCCCAAATGAATTTCTAGGAGACCCTACCAAAGGCCTTTTCGGCATCTAAAAGGATCGGGTCATAGGGTCTCCTGCTACTTGTCTCACATCAAACAGTGTGATGATCTTTCTGAAGTGCTCTATGGTACTTCTCCCAGGAACTAAGCCATGTTGGCTCTGAGACGCGATCTTCTGAATCACTAATGACAATCGAGAGGCCAGGGTTTTGGAATGCATTTTCACATCCCCATTGATCAGGGTAATTGGCAGATAAGAGCCTAACTCCTCAACAGGCTTATTTTTTGGGGGGGGAGTTTACAATCTTTGCCTCAGCAAATGATGCTGGTGGGTTCTCCTCCTTTGTGATTTGTAAAAATGGACTCTTCATATTATCTTTCAGATGTTCTTGGAAAAACGTATACAATTCTGTGGGGATCAGATCTCGACCCATCGCTTTTCCTTTCGGTAAGCTGGCAAGGACATTTACTATGACATCCCATTCAAGTGGTTGATCTTGCTGATCCCTCTCTTCTCTTGTTAAGAGTACCTCAGCAGGTTGTCTCCGATATTGCCCTATAAGTTTTTCCCTCTGTGCCCCCCCCTTGATCTTCTGTGTACAAGGTTTGATAAAAACTAGAAAAAGCAGTTTGAATTCCACTTAGATCAGATCTCAAGCCCGCCACAGGGTCTCTTATTGCCTTGATTTCATTCCAGATAACTTCCCGCCTCGTTCTTTCTGCCAGAAGATGCCCCACTCTTTCGTACATCTCCTCTCGATACACTATTGCCTTAGCCACAGCTTTTTTCAGTAGTTTCTCCCCTATTAAGGTTTTGCTTCTTGCTACCACTAGACAGGCAGTTTCTATATCTTCCTTCTGCTGAATAGCCTTGATTAGATTGCATTCAGCCTGGGCCAACCCCCTTTGAAGGGAGTGAAGTTCACCCTTTTACGTTTTATTCTTTCTTATAGCATATTGCATTGTTTCACCTAATATCCTTGCTTTTAGTGTGTCCCACACTATGCCATGGGAGGCCAATCCAAGGTTCCTACCCTAAAGCTCTGGAATCCATTTCTTCAGTACTCCACATACGCTTCATTCACCAATAATGCTCTTTCGAACATCCATGAAGAACAAGGTTTCACCTGATCAATCTTTCCCTGTATCTCGAGTACTAATGGACTATAGTCTGAGAGATTTTTGGGAGCTTTTTTGATTGAAATTCCCTGTCTAATCGTGTGTGAAGCAAAAAAATAATCTAGTCTCACGTGCTTCTGGTGAGGTGTAGAGTAATATGTAGATCCATGATCTTTCGGTCTTAATTCCCCCCAGACATCACACAGACCATGCTTTTGACACATGTTACATAAAGCCTGATAGACACTAGGTTTCTTTCCAGTATATGGTTCCCCCTGCTTACATCCACTGAGACGATTAATATTAAAATCTCCACATACCACAATTGGCAATTCGCAATGCGCCAGCTCGTTCGACAACCACCCGAGTAAAGCCGAGTCGTCAACGTTACTACCATAAAGGGAGCAGAAAGTACATTTAAAGGGACCCGGGGCGCTGCAACTAACGCTAACCCACTGCCCTGTGTATAAGCTTTCTCTAGAGAGAAATGAATAGCTTTATTACGGGCTGGAATTGCTACTCCCCGAGTGCGTGTACCTTGCGATGTTGCTCATATTACACTTTACCCTAGATGTTTTGAAAGATATTTTTGTTTCCCTTTCACATGAGTCTCTTTAAGACACAGTATATCAACTTGCAGCAATCTTATCCCTTGAGATACCATTTGTCTCTTTTTAACATCATTCAATCTGCAAATGTTGCTCGTTCCAATCCTCAACTTACTCATCTTTAACATTGTTATCAGTACCCCACAATAAAGACTTGTTAGTTTCCTCCTTAAGCATAACAGTATCCACATGTGGCTTGCAGGATCCACAAACCCATTTTCCGCCACTCTCCACCACTCCAACTCTCTCTCCCCTTTACCACCCCAATGCCCACCTCTCCTTCCCTCCCCCAGGCAACCAAACCCCCACACCCCCAATACCTAGGAAATCAGGCGAAGCCTGAATGATGTGCGTCCGATGAACTGCCCCTCCATCCCCGTGCTATTACACAACCAAAATCAAAAGCGACATTTCAATATTACTTTCCATCATAACCTCACAAAATTACTGGCCCTCACACCTTCGGGATTTCCACGCCTTTTTCCAACTTTGGGGCATATTACCAACAACTAGTGAAAATGATCGCTAAATATGCTTAGCGACAATTTTCCTATCGCCAAGCATAGCCGGATTTTATCGCTGAGATGACGTGCTATTAGCAACGTTTATCTCAAAAGCAATAACATTTCCGGCGATAGCGGCGAAATCCATGAATATCGCTGAGAATACAGCGATATTCACGCATTATCGCTAACAGGGTCTTAGCCATTATATCCACCTCCCATTGGATATAATGGCTAAGAACTGGTCTGAGCAGGCGTTCGTTTTTGGAGATATTCGCGCTTAGCGCGAATATTTCCATCGCTACGCCTGCCTTGCTAATAGGCGATAGCGATCGTAGCGACTGTTTTCAGTCGCTAACAGTTTGGGTACGCCCACTTTGCATGTCATTAGCGATAAATATCGCTAACATGCAAAGCGGGCCCCAAACCGCTCGCTATCGCCTCAAAGCTGTCGCTAACATCAGTTAGCGACCGCTTGCTAATAGTGCAATGGACTTATCGCCACTTAGCGGCCGAAAACGGCCGCTAAAGCAGCGATAATCCAATATCGCCAGACTTGGTAATATGCCCCCCAGTTATTTCATTTAAATAACCCTGCGCTAAAATCTCTGATACAAACATGCAGGAAGCGCCTTTATGTTTCACTTTCAATCTGGCTGGGTTTTGCAGGAATACCTCTGCGCCTGCTTTTTGAAATGCTGTTATTAACTGTCTTAATCTCCAGCACCATTCAACCGTCGCATGTGCGGCTTGACGAAGAAAGGGGCCCCGTCATGCAACTTTGAAGAATTTAATTTTGCAAGAAATAAAAGGTATTTGCATGTAAAGCATTTTTGCACAACTAAAAAGGGAAAGGGGAAAAAGGGTGCCATCTTCACTGACCATTTCTTTCCTTCTCTCTTTTCTCCTTCTGAAAACTGTCTGCCCTTTTCAAACTGAGCACAACTGACTTTTTGATTCTCCCAGTTCAGTAAGTAGCAGACATGGGTAGAATCGAATACTTTTAGTCTACTATAATCTCTTCTTCTTTCCTAAAACACATCACTGGTGAAGGAGTGTTTTTCTAATGCCAATGATGACAAGCATTCTCGTTGTTTATAAGACATTTTTTAGTAGCTAAATAGGAAAGCTCCGTGGTCAGACTCATAACACAACTTTGTTTCTCCTTCAGTAAATTGTTTTTCGAATCCCACGTTTCACCTTCGAAAAAAATAAAAAATAGTATAAAAAACAATAGGTCCTGATGAAGATGGAAGCAAAATCTTGTGTCCATTGACATGGCATAGCATTTGAGGGCTGATGTTTCCGCTCCGATCTGTTTTCATCTGTGTGTGCTTTGCTGTACTGGGGAGTATGAATGTGTGTAGTATGTGTCAGTGATATGAGTGTTTAATTTGTGATTGAGGTGTTAGTGTGGGGTAGAAAAGTTTATCCAGTAACATGTATGCTAGTCTCATGAGGAAGAAGACGTATTACTCATTGAAATAAATGTGGCTGTGGATAGACCATGAGTTTTTTGCATAGATTGTGATCTTGATAAGGACATGTATTAGTGTAACTTGTTGATGCATTGTAAAGAAATAACAGTGCTCAAAAGTAATGTGACAATATAAGCCTAGATTGGTATATGAATGCTCTTAAATAAGTGAATAATGAAATGAAATGAAATAATAATAAAAAGAGATTAATTGAAACTTATATCTTTGTGTGGAGAAAGCATGAGTCAATGACCCAATTGTATGCTATATTAGCGAGTATTAAAGTATTGAAAGTCACGTGGGAGGTTCTTCATTATAAACCAAGCAATGTCTAGCCTAAAGGTTAAACATCATCATACCAGACTGTCTAGTGAGGTCAGGCAGGATATGAAAATATGGGAGTCATTTTTGCAGTACTTAAAAGGATTGGTGCTCTAGGCTCATGGCAGCCCTGGGCAGAGAGCATAGATAGGGGGCCCCTGGAGGAACGCAGGCGCGGAGACCAGTGAAGAGGGGGAGGGGTCAGGGTGTTTGGAAGTGGAACAGAGCCGGAGGCCGCCAAATCCCTACCAAGGGCCGCCACGCAAATATGTATCCATCCTCAGAGGATTATTATATTAAGGATATATATTGGCGTGAGAAGCTAAGTGTCTTCACCGATCCAGCAGGAAGTTAGGGTTTTAGAGCCATGTTACGATCAGCATGATGGGCCCAGGGAATGGGTGCAATTTGGGCTGTTTAGCAATATATGCTTACCTTCGTCTTCAATAGTGCTTTCCAGTTGGGCAAGTTCGTAGTCGTAAACAAGAAGGATATTGGCTTGGGATTCCAACTTGCAGATGTGCACTGGTTAGACGAGTACAGGTCCTTAACAATTAATATCCTCAGGTCCAAGACAGATCAAGCCTGGAAGGGAGACCACATCATCCTGCAGAGGACCCAGGTTAATGCATGTTCCACAGTTGAAAGTCTGGAGGTGTTTTTGGTCAGCTGCACATTCTGGGTGTGGGGGGCCTTTACTGGTCCATTCTGATGCAACCTCTCCAACCAGGTACAAATTCTGCAGAATCCTTCACAGGACCCCGGAGATGCAGGCAATGCCCCCTCAGAGTTTAGGACCCACTCCTTTAGGATTGAGGCAGCAACTGCACTGGTGGCAATGAGATTACCTGGCATGGCAGTCCAAATGATTGGTAGGTGGTCCTCGAATTACAACATGCAGTACGTGAGGCTTCTTGTGTTGTAATAAATCAAGTGGCACCATGTGACCATGGTGTCATCCCTGAATGTCGGGCACTCCGTAGGTTCTCATGAAAGTGAGACTCCAAATGTTGTTCAAAAAGAATTTTAATCATTCATTTTCGTTTTCATACGTATTAGATTTGAATCAGTTCAAATATATCCAAATGAATTTGTCCACATGCTCCAATGCATTTCGGGCAAGCAACGCCCTTCATCGGGGAGCTTCTGCAATTAAAACGAGACATAGCACTAAGAATAGCGTGTCCAAGATGTTATTTAAATAAACTACATAAAACGTGGTGAAATAAACGTGAAGAAAAATAGATGACATGCTGAAATTCATGGCTCTGAGATTCAAGCATTCGTGAGTCGGTTAAGGTGAATTATAAAATGGAATGGTGCCGTTCATCAAAATAAAGGGTTCATTTAACATTAGTGATCATATTCAAGTTACTACGGTGATTAGAAGTGCCGGTATTAAGGTCGGAGTGAATGTGAATCACTTAACGGTCTACGCAAATGGCGTTTGGTTGAAAATTCGACGATGGTATACATGTCAAAGTGATCTGGTGCTCAGTATACTGCAAGCATACCGGAATACATCTAAGG
This sequence comes from Lissotriton helveticus, assembly GCF_964261635.1. Lineage (NCBI taxonomy): Eukaryota > Metazoa > Chordata > Amphibia > Caudata > Salamandridae > Lissotriton > Lissotriton helveticus. The sequence continues at coordinate 1,462,377,144 of NC_136061.1, read as the reverse complement.
GGTGCTCACTTACTCGTGGTGGTGTAGTCATTCGTTCCGAGCGTCGGTGTCGATAAACAGGAAGTGCTGTGTGTTTAGTAGGGATAATAAAAACAGAAAACGGACTGGCGAAAGTGTTAAAGAAAAGTGGCCATCTTAGACAGGTGAAATAAAAGTAAAATCATAGGGTGTAGTGGTGATAATCAATCGCATATTGGGAACAATGTCATGATATTAAACAAAACATGAAAATTCTAAACGATCGTTAAGACCGATCGGTTTCATGGTCTGCATACGAAAAATCCAAGCCATTTCCCTCTGAAGTAGGTGTTTGTTGTTGTCCATTCCTTCGATTTTTTGCACTTGTTCAAGAATTAAAAACTTGAGTTGGGAAACATTGTGTTTGTTGTCATTGAAATGCGTCGCCACATTGGATTTTGTATTCTTGAGTCTGATGTTTGATTTATGCTTGTTAATACGAGTCTTGATTTTTCTCTCCGTTTTTCCTATATAGCTTTTGCCGCAAGGACATTTGATCAAATATACAACATTTGTTGAGTCGCATGTAGCATTCACAAATAGTTTGATGGGAGTACCCTTCATGGGGTGATTTACTACAGTTCCCATGATGATGTTGTTGCAGTTCCCGCAATTTTTGCATGGCCTTGTGCCTTTAGAAGGCTCTTTCTCCTGGTGTTTCATTGTCAAAATTTCTTTTAGGTTAGCACTGCGGGTGTACGCAAAAAGAGGTGGTTCCTTAAAGGTATTGCCAAAGTCTGGTTCAATGCTCATAATGGGCCAGTGTTTTAGTATTATACGTTTGTATGTTGAAAAACTTAGAGACTAGCACCATCTTGTTGGTTTGTTTTTGAGAAGTCTTAGTAAACAACGTTTCCCTAGGAGTGTCCATGGCTTTCTTTTTTGCGCTTTCTATGAGGGCTGAGAGATATCCTCTGGCTAGGAACCTTTCTCCCATCTCCTGCAGTCTGATTTGAGTTTGATCAATGTTCGAGGTGATTCTTTTAATTCTCAACATTTGTGATGCGGGTAAATGGGTTTTCAAAGATCCTTGGTGATGGCTGGAAAAATGTAATGCGTTGTTACGGTCAGTGTTTTTGCGGAATAAATCTGTCTCAAAACCTGTGGTGGTGGCTGTAATTTTGACATCAAGGAAGGTGATGGTTTTTCTGTCAATCTCCCAGGTGAACTGGATACGTTCATTAGCTTGATTCAATAAGGTTAAGGCTTGTGACAAGGATTCTTTCGTGTTGCTCCACACGATGAAAACATCGTCTATGTACCTTGCGTACATTTTCATGTTTTTTGTCCAAGTTGGGTTTTCGTAGATGTTTGACTGTTCAAAATGTTTCATATAAATATTAGCGTAGGTGGGCGCTGCGCAATTACCCATGGAGGTTCCAGACAGCTGTAGATACCAGTCGTTATCTAGTTGAAAATAGCTTTGGTACAGAGTAAACATAGTTAACTCCATGAGAAATTGTTGCATGTCAGGTTCAAGGTTGCTCTCCAGAATAGATTTTTCCATAGCCTCAATGCCGCCGGCATGGGGGATGGAGATGTAAAACGAGCGGACATCCGCTGTGCATAGTGTTATGTTTTCTTCTTCAGTGATGTCCACACTGGCTAGTTTCTGTAGAAAATCTGTGGTGTCTTGGATGTAGCTATCCATCTATTTGACACTATTTTGTAAGTACCGGTCTATGAACTTGCCGACGGGTTCATGTAGTGAACCTTTAGTTGAGACTATCGGCCTGAAAGGGGGATCCTCTAGGCATTTGTGGATCTTAGGTATCAGGTACATGGTGGGACTTTTTGGACAAGGTTTGATTAGATATTTCTTTGTCCTTTCATCAATGGTTCCATTTTCGTAAGCTTTTTGTACGATGTTGATTAGTATTTCCTTGAATTGTGTTGTAACAGCAGTGCCAATTCCCTGATCCATCTCTCCTTCTTTACAACTTGAGCAGGCTGGTGGAGTGGTGAGTTGAATAAGTAGCTGGAAGTCTCAGTGGCCCCTGAACACGAGGAGGTAACTGGGATTACAGATGCTTGGGTACTAGGCCATTCCTATCTCCTATGGCGAAGGAGTCCTATCTTGCAGGTGATTTCCTATACAGAGCGTGGTGAGCTAGTTAACGCCTGCAATTATTTGGCCGATGTGGCTTGTAACTGGCCCAACTGAGGACTGCTTTGGACACAATGTTACCAAAGGGGGTCAGGGCCACTGGGTCATTATACTGCATCTGGGAGGTAACGATTTGTGCATGTTGTTTGTCGACGACCGTTGGAGTTGGTGATAATGGAAATAGGTTGGCATGCTCAATAATTCTCTGTGCTGGCATGGTTGCACATGATCTCAAGGTTGGAGTGGAGATATGCCAAATCGATCTGTGCTTTGAATCATTCAGTGAACTGTGTAAAGAACATTAAAGCGGAGCATTTTTGTCTTGCAGGAGGGAGTGCACATATCAAAGATAGGGAATATGTTCCTTGAGAATATTTTGGTGTGGCACGTCCATCACCCTTGGTAGAGGTGCAGTCTGGGTGGAGTGAGGCCAGATAGTAGGGAAAACTATGCTGGCATGTGGCAGGTGAGGTCGTGATTAGGGGGTCAATTAGGCATTACCTTTCCTTACATTTGCATAACTGCAGGTTCATGGGCCCCACCCAAGGGGTGCTGCCAGGAAGTCAAATAGAGGATGCAGGGGCATGGGGGGTTGTGAGTGATGGCTACCATCTGACCGTTCTGTACAACCACCTGGGCATGCAATTTGGGCATGAGCACTGGCCTTTGGAGGGGAGAAGTGATAGCTCTTGGGGGTGCCCATGGTAGGTATCCTAGTGGACAGATGCGCCCCTTGCACTGGTGCACCCCAAGAGGAAATGTAATGCAGGTGTGTGGGGGTCCTCCCCTAAGGAGGGACCCACCACAGGTCATTGGGCAAAAAGGCTGGGCCTGGACCGGGAAGATATCATGGGACCCAATCATGATCTCATTAGAGGCATGAATTGGGATAAGCAGGAACATGTCTAGATAGTGGTAGGAAGATGAGGTCTAGTGTCTTTGCTAAGGCTAGGTATGCATCATGAAGTGAGTGAATACAACTATAAATATTAAGGATTACTTAGTATGAAAACGGGGAAATGCTGTGTGTTTGGCCTTTAAATACATAATATTTTTGTAATAACATACTGCTGGGGTTTATGACCCCTAATCTAGAGAACTGTGCAAAGTCTATGTCTTCCATGGGGGGTTGACAAATGGAAGTAGCAGATTGTGGGGGGAGGCCTCAGCTCTACCAGGCCATAAAATTCATCATCTGCATAAAGTAACATTCTTTCGTGCCATGCGCTATCTCACAATAATCCTCTGATCAAGGGGCTCCTCCCTAAACTATGCAGCCAATGATTACAATGCCTACATGTGGTTGACAGAGAACATCCCTGCCTAGTTCCTCTGCCTAACTGGAAAGGGAAGAACATAACCTTATTTACATTCTCTTTGGCCATTGGCTGCGCATATAGGAGCTCAATCCAACACCTGTATTTAGGGCCAAAGCCTTTCTCATCTAATACTACGAGCATGTATGTCCATTTCAGGGTTTCAAATGCCATTGTAGCATCTAATGACATCACTAGCGTTGGCTCCTGGTTAAGGGTGTGCAAAATCAGTGTCATTTACTTTTAGGTAATTATATGAAATTTTAGCAAATTACGCAAAATTATGCAGAATAATGCAAACTGCAAATCTTTCATTTTGCAACATGTATCCTTGTGTCATGTTTTGGCAAAAGAATGTAATTGCAACAGCAAAAAAAACTCCTAATTAATTCACCATGCATTAACAACTACTATGCCTGTGACAGCTATCACCTATAGCTTGTGGCAAGCTCAAATACCAATCACCATTTGGTTACGAAAAGGGAGAAGGTGCACTAGCTTCAAACAGTTATTATTATTTCAAGATTTATATTGCGCATGGCTGCCTCAGCGACGAGGCATCCCAGCGCAACCAGAAACCTAATCAGAACAGGAGAACATAGCAAGCAAGGGATATCACAGTGTGGGGAACAGCCAAGTCTTCAGGGACTTGCGAAATGGCAGAAGATTCGGACTGGCACGAATGCAAACTGGAAGGGAATTCCACAGGTTGGCTGTCAGGAGGCCAAACGACCGCCCCCCCGCCCTTGTTTCCTAACACAAAGGACACAGACCAAACCTTGATTGGTTGATCGTAAGGCTCTACTAGGCAGGTAAGGCTTCAACAGGCCCAGTAGCCCCACTGGGGCTTGAAGTCGCAAGATTTTGTGCGCAATACAGAGCGCCTTGAACTGGATGCGAGCTTCGATTGGCAGCCAATGCAGTTTTACAAGAACGTGGGCCACAGAGAGCGATTTAGGGAGAGCCACTAACATATGTGATGCTGCGTTCTGGACCCTCTGCAAGCATTTGATGCTAGCTTTATTAGCACCAAGATATAGGGCATTGCCATAGTCTAGCCTGGCCAAGATGGAAGCTTGAAGGATGGTCTGGCGTACTCCGGGAGGGAAGAAACCAAGCAAAGGTCTCAACCCTCTCAGAAGCCCAAAACAGACAGAAGCTACAGCTTTTGTCTGCTTATCGAAAGTCAGACCGGTATCGAACCAGACGCCCAAGTTCTTCACCGTCTCCTTTGGTACCGGTGCAAGCTTTAAATGGTCGGGCCACCATTTCTCTGACCAGAGTCCCTGGTCCTTCCCATACAACAAGATCTCAGACTTGCTGGCATTTAGTTGAAGGTAATTCGCCTTCATCAAGCCGAGATAGCTCTTAGATCATCTTTAAAATTTTCCAGATTTGTCCTACATTTTTTGGAGAAGGCAATCACCAACTGGATATCGTCGGCATACGACACCAAAGTCAGCCCTCTGTCTCTGGCCACTGTCGCCAGAGTTCCCACAAACAAATTGAACAGAAGGGGACTCAGGATAGAGCCTTCAGGAACCCGTCTGCCCAGAGCATGTACATGCGAGTGGAACGGCGGCACGGACACTTGGAACGACCGTTCAGACAGAAAGGACCAAACCCATTCCAAAGCAGCATCCCTAATACCAATCGTCCAAAGGCGATGAAGGAGAATCTCAAGGGACACCGTGTCGAATGCAGCACTTAGGTCCGCTGATTCGGCCGCTGATTCGGCCGCATCCAACCTACTTCGAATCGATTCCGTAACCGCCAAAAGGGCAGATTCCGTGCTATGGCGGGGGCAGAACCCATGTTGAGATGGGTCGAAGATGTTATGCTCATCAATGTAGTTGGATAAGATAACATTACGTGGGCCTCAACCACTTTCGCCATAAACGGGAGCTGTGATATTGGGCGATAGTTGCCCGGGTCCTCAGGGTCTAGAGATGGCTTTTTCAACAGTGGGATGAACTTTGCGTGCTTCCAAGCCCTTCGAACGGAGGCTGACTTCAGCGAAAGGTTAAGGCAAGGTAAAACACCCAGGCAAAACAAGGAAAAACAATCTGGCAGAGTCAAATTATAATGAAATAAAGTTTAATAAACAAGAACGAAACACAAGAAAAAAAGCAATAACAACAATACAATATGATAACATATAGAATTTAATTATAAAAAAGTTTTTGATATAAACATGTTCAATATTTCATAAAAAAAGAATAAAGTATATTTTAAAAGTTCATTAAAACAAAGACAGGTTTTCAATCACAATAGTACACAAAATTCCGGGAAATGTTAGACTATTGATAATTCCCAGAATTGATTGAAGGTACTGAAGTCAGCGAAAGGTTAACCAGTTCTAAGGCCACTCGGGAGATAAGAGGTAGGATCTGCCGGAAGTGACTTGCTGCCAGCGGGTCCGCAGGCGAGCCAGATTTAACCTTGGCGCTTATAGTCTGGAATTCTTCCAGCGACAGCAATGGCAGGAAGACCAAGCCATTATTCGCCGCATTAGCTGGCCCTGCTAACTCGAAGTTTACCTTAAATGTATCTCCAGAAGAAAGGTTGTGATAGATCTGATCCACTTTACCCACAAAGTGGAGTGCTAAGGTCTCGCACTGCTGATTAGAAACGACTGGGGAAGCCCTAACCTGACCAGCGGTGTTCATGTTTTTAAGCAATTTAAGGATAGTTTTAGTAGGGTTAGAGCTTATCAGAATTTGGTCAGCTACAAATTCTGCCCGGGTTTTACGGATCAGCTTATGATAATCCTTTACTACCTTGCGGTATACCACTTTAGCCGATGGTTCATAAGAGCGACGCCATGCGCGTTCCAACTGCTTGCATCGCTTTTTTGCATGCGTTAGAAGGTCAGAAAACCAAGGATTAGACAGAACGCTGCCTTTTCCTCCCCACTTAGCCGGGATGCAGCTATCCAGGCCGGCAATCAGCCAGTCTTGAAAGCACATCTGCGCTTCCTCGATGTCAGAAGGGAGCTGAGATCTGAATTCCGCTAATCGCTTAGCGAGCTCCTCCTGCTCAAGTTTATGCCATGGCCGTTTTACCACAGCAGCCGTGCGGAGCACATCAACTCTACTCTGCCACCGTAGAGAAAATTGAATGATTGAGTCGTCAGTCCATGTTAGCGGAACCGGGGGGGGACGTTTAGGCAGGCAAGATTAGAAAAAATGGGGTCAAGCAAATGCCCAGCCACATGTGTGCTCTCTGAGACTAATTTGGGCAACTGAAAGGCTTCTAAATCAGCTAAGAAATGTGAAATGTTGACCTTATCCTCCAGTTCGAGGTGCAAATTGAGGTCCCCTACAATGGTAAAATTGGCCGCTTTGCTAGCCATGCTGCCAATTTTATTTGCTAGGTCTTCATAGAAGTTTCCTGAGGGACCAGGGGGTCGATAGATTAAAAGGCCAGACATAGTCAGGTTACAGCTCAACCTTAATTTAAAGAGAGCACCCTCGCAACCCGCAATGTTTTCCTTTACCAAATTAACCGTGACTGTTGCCTTGGCAATTACCGCGATACCCCCCTCTCTGCTCCCCTCTCTATTGACATGATATATCAAGTATCCATCTGCCACAGTGTCCTCAGTTAGCCAGGTTTCTGTGTGAAACATGGCATCCGGGGCCTCGGCCATTAAAAGATCGAACACATCCGCATGATGGCTCACCAAAGAGCGGCAATTTAGACTGAGAAAGTTATATGTAGTGTCCTGCAATGGGCGGGTGGCATGCACCTCCAAGTTAACTCTAAAACTACAATGCTTACACTCAAAATAGGGCTCTTGAAAAGCCCATGCTGGTGATGAGCATCTAGTGGCCAATCTCAGAAGGTCGTCGCGGGTGTACCTAAGCGGCTCGCCCTTTGAAAAATCAGGGGTCCTGGCATCTGGCGCGATCTTGGCACGGACGGGCGCAGACGGGCTTGCCTTAGGCGCACCTTTGGCGCGCCAGCGGCACGCCCGCTGCGCGCGTGCGCCTTAGTGTGGACATTTATAGGATCCCCGGGTGTCGACCAGGTGATTCCCTGGCCACTAGCCAGCTGCCTCGCCCGATCCTCCTCACCCAAGATTTATTTATTTATTTATTTGAACTTTTTACCGCGCACAGCTACCCGCAGTGGGTTTCCCGGCGCTAGGGATAGACTGAAGAAGAAGATGTCAGATAAGCCATCATACATGAACCAACTATTTATGTGAACAACAGCGTTTTCAGTGTTCTGCGAAAGCGAAGAAGACTGGTCTCTAATTTAAGGGCTGTAGGAAGGGCATTCCAATATTTAGGACCAAGATAGGAAAAGGAGCGTCCCCCCATCCTTACCAGCTTAAAACTTGGTACAATGAAATTTCCAATTTCCGAGGATCGCAAAGTACGTTTGGGCCTGTAAGGTTGCACCAGCTTTTGTAGGTATGTAGGTGCAGTGCCTTCCTTTATTCTGAACATGTAGCACAGTGTCTTAAACTTTATGCGACTAGCGACCTTAAGCCAATGGAGATCATGCAAGGCAGGTGCTGCCGAAGTTCTTCTAGGAACATTCTTCAGAAGTCGCGCAGCCGCATTTTGTACCACCTGTAATGTTTTAACAGTGGCTACATCAGCCCCCAAATATAATATGTTCCCATAGTCCAGGCGAGATGTTATCAATGCCTGGACAACCGTTCTACAGGAAGGGATGGGAAGCATCCATAGGATCTTTTGTAGCCACCTGAGGGTAGAAAAACAGGTTGCCGCGACCTTAGTGGCCTGCTGCTTCATTGTTAGCTTGTCGTCAATTTGGACACCCAAATTGCGTACAGCATGTGTGGGCACAGGAAGTGAGCCCATCTCATTTGGCCAATGTTGAGGGCCCCAGAGGTTCTTGTTTTTCCCCAGAATGACCACCTCTGTCTTCTCCCCATTCAGTTTGAGATAGTTTCTCTGCATCCAGTCTGCCACAAGAATGAGGCCAGATTTTAGTGCGGAGGGATTATTCTCGTCTCTCCCTGATAGGAAGAAGACAATCTGGGTGTCATCTGTGTAAGAAAACAGAGTCAGCCCCGCCTGCTCAACGATGTTAGCCAAGGGTTTTACATATATATTGAACAATAGGGGGCTGAGTATTGACCCCTGGGGGACACCCAGCGCTGATGGACAGACCGCTGATGCCGCCTTAGCGGAAAATACTTGAAAGGTTCGCTCCCCAAGAAAGGAGGCCACCCAAGCTAAGGCCGTACCAGTCACACCAAGGGACCGCAGAGAGTCAAGAAGGATGGAATGTGACACGGTGTCGAAAGCTGCGCTCAAATCCAACAGGATGAGTGCCATAGTTTCGCCCTGATCGACACCATGTCGAAGACTCTCTGTCACCCCAAGGAGGGCTGTCTCGGTCGAATAGCGAGTCCGAAAACCTGACTGGGATGGGTGTAGAAAACCAGAACTTTCCACCAATTCAGTAAGTTGGGTGTTAATGTATCTCTCTAACACTTTAGAAAAAGTGGGCAGCAGAGATATAGGACGAAAATTTGCGGGGTTTAAAATATCAGCACCAGTCTTTTTTAACAAGGGCACTACCATCGCGTGTTTCCATGGCTGGGGGATATGAGACTCAGCAAGTGAGGCATTTAGCAATTTGACAAAGATCTGATGGGTAGAGGAATCTAGTTGTTTCAGTATTTTAACCGGAAGTGCATCGCACGGAGAACCAGAGCGCACACTGTTTAGACAAGAAAAAAAAGAAGCATTGTCTAATGGTTGCCATACAGAGAGTTTGGTGACAGCATCGACATTAGCAGATAACTGATTAAGGCCAGATGCAGAGGATGTCGCCACCGGTGGCGAGGTAAAGAGGTCATAAATCATGTCAATTTTCTTGATAAAAAAATCAGCTAAAGATTGACATTGGACCGCGTCAAGCGCGGGAGGCATAGGAGTAGAGTCTGCACCAGTTAGTTTTTTTACAACTGAGAAAAGCATCTTAGGGCAATTTTGTGCGTCTGAAACTACTTTTTTAGTAAAGTCCGCTCTAGCTGTTTTACAGCTTTTGTGATAGCCCTTCAGAGCTTCTCTATAAGCTGCTTTACGAGTAGGAGAATAGTTGAGCCTCCGCTTTCTTTCTAGAGTCTTACATTGAGTGCGGAGGCACTTAAGCTTATCGGAAAACCATGGTGCAGGGGGGTGATGAGGCATGGATTTCTTAAATGTCAGAGGAAGCGTGTAATTAACAGCATTATTTAACCACTGATCAACTGCACAATTTAGTGCAGTGATGGGTAGGTCAGTGTTTGGGAGTGTCCTCAGTAATTGTTTATTAAGTTCTAGCATGTTAATTTTCCCCCAACTGCGTGTCTGTTTATCTTTCCCTTTTGCGATCCTAGCTGCTGTCCGAGTAATATCTAATGAGAAAGGAACAGCATAATGATCGGACCATTCTATTGGGCGTGCTTTCTGGGAGCAGTCCAACTGTAGATTTGACAAGATGGGATCTAATAAATGACCAGCATGGTGTGTAGGCGCAGAATTCAGTAGCTGAATGTTGTAAGCTTCAAGAATAGAAATGAGCTGTTTACTAGATGTACAGTCGAGATCTTCAAGATGGATATTTAAATCCCCAATAATCGTAAAATTGGCTGCTCTAAGTAGTAAAGGGGCCAGGAAATCCGGTAAGGAAGAAACCCAGGGATTGGCATTCCCAGGAGGGCGATAGATTAGTAAGCCTGTCAATGTAAACTGAGGACTAATACTTAACTTAAACAAGGCTGCCTCACATCCTTTAAGAGAGATATCTTCAAATGTACAGGTGTACATAGATTTGAAAATCACAGCTATCCCCCCCCCTTGCCAGAGACCCTATCCTTTCTTACGATAACGTAATTAGGGGGAATTGCAGCGGCAATATCTGGGCCAGAACTATCATGTAACCAGGTCTCTGTGAGAAATACTGCATCCGGTTGTTCATCAATAATAAAGTCGTAAATATTGTACTTGTGTTGTGGGAGAGATCTGCAATTAATACTCCAGAACTGTAAAGGGGAGTGCAAAGAGACAGTTTTTGATACAGCGAGCCTATTTCGTCTGCAATGGCGCCTCAGCGATCTGCAGCTCGCCGGCATTCCCAGAGCAAATCCGCAGTGGTGACATTTAAATTTAGGGAAGGGCAGTGTACACACCGAGCAGTTCAATCTGGAAGTATGACGCCATGAGTATAGTTCCTCTGCGGAATAAGAGAGAAACATAGTGTGAGGAATAAGCAAGAACACAAGGTGACTCAGGAAAAAAACAAAAAAATAAGGGACTTGCCAAAGCCCGAAGCTCGTCAAGCGCGGACGGGCGCAGACGGGCTGACTCAGGCGAGACTCCGGCGCTAGGGACGGCGCTTCCGCGATCGCGACCGCTAGCGCGATAGGATGACCGTATCCTTTTATGGGTTCACTAGAGCACTCACACCACTCTGTGCCACACCAAAGATGGCCGCCGTAGAAAGATTTTCCCAAACCCAGTTAGAGGCAAGAAACGGCCACTAAAGCCCTAAAAAGAAAGCATACATGCGTGCAGGTGTGTTAGGGGTATGCTGTCTGCAACACAAGGTGAAAAATAAAAATTTTAAAATTATAGTAAAAACGAGTAAAATACTCGAACAGCAAGCAAATGCTGGTTTAATGTTGGCTCTTCACTTGTAGCTTCTCCTAAATGATAGCAGGCAAAGAATCTCGCGAATATTGTCACAAGGCTCCTTTTATGGGTTCACTAGAGCACTCACATCACTCTGTGCCACACCAAAGATGGCCGCCGTAGAAAGATTTTCCCAAACCCAGAAGATGGCGCCCAAAGTCCCCTCCTTGCCCTGAGCAGTGGCTCCAAGCGATGACCAGAGGGCAACAACTGTAGTAAAGCGGCGCAGTGACAAAGGTAATTAAAATTCAGTTTCAGTCCCCCAAAGTGAAAAACGAATTTTTGAACAGAAAATACAGCTTAGTTTAAAATAATTTGTCTATGCTCCCGGCTCACGCCTCAGGAGTCAGGAGTCTGGTGGCAGGGAGGAAACATCAACATATATACTGTAAATAGCTTAGAGATGCACCACTTTAGCAACTATCATATGACTGAACTACCAGATGACTGGTTGGTTAACAAATCTCACCATCCTGACTTCTCATACATGGAGTGGTCGGATGTGTACAGGAGTAGGTGGCTAGAGGTTGTAGTATATGTGCTCTGATGCCCGTCTCTGTTGCTTATCACAGTATGTCATTTAAGTTAAAGTGTTCATCTACACCCATGCAGTCTCTTGAACACTCAAGTCAAAATTTAACCAGAGACACTGTTCAATCTGTTTTAATTTTGAAGCCCACACCACATGATTAAAACTAGAAGCACATGCACTGGCCAAAATGCCGACATCTATCATTGCCTAGTAAGGCTTTATGGCCATTTATTCGGGCTGGGGACAAAAATCTTCACCTATTTAATAACTGCACCTTTGTAAAGATAAAATAAAAAGTAATCAGTGGGAAAGGGCCAACCAGGTAAATCCTGAAAAAAATAATTATTGAAAGATAAAAAATAGTGCATGTCAACTTTATATGTTAGACTGAGTAATAAAACACAATTGTACTGGGATGTTTTCCAAAAATCCTTGAGGTGAATGGCTACAAGCAAGTGGTTGGGTAATTCACTCTGTGTAAGAGTAGTTGTGTTACATCTTAACCACCTGGAGGAAAAACACACACATGCCACCATTTACTTATGTTGAGGTACAAGTCCTTGTCTATTTTTTCAAAAAGAGTCTTTTCCTACACTGTTGTGTGATTTTCTTATATTGGCTGGATTCATACTTCCAATTCATCTGCTTGCTTTTTGCAGATCCTTTCTGTTGTTTCTATAGTGTGAACCATCATTTGCAAGCCTAAAGGGAGAGTGCCTACTTTTAGATGTTCTAGTCGGAAGAATCTGTGTTATTCAGTTCGAAAGTGCTTTTTCCGTAATTGAATTAGCTTCTTGGATTCATTTTGTTGCTTGGCTGAAGTACTTAAAGTGATTGTGGAAAAGGGGAAGGGGTAGACATTATTTTCAATATATTTTCATCTGTGAATGAGAGTGTATCCCTTTCTGACATTTTATTTAAGAGGTAACAGGTCACTGCGACCTGAACCATCAACAAATATAGCTTCATTTAATGATGTACTTTGATAAATAACCTCACTGTGATCTAGTCATACAGAGCTTTAGGAGTAGTGAAATGCCGTCTTTCTAAAAGTGCAAAAAGAACAATTGATGGACAGAATGCAGAATAATGTCATACATTCACCCCAGTACAGAGATCTGGGCCTAAATCCATCGTTTGTTTTGCTCATCATGCCATTCCAATTTGCACCCAGCCATATGCAAATCATTCTTAATCCTGCACCCAATAGGAACAGTCCAGCCCGAACTACCAACTCAGGTCCTCCCAGGACTGGAAACAAGCATCCTAGGACCCGTTTCGGGCTTTCAGCCATCAGGCAGGATAGCTTGACTCCAGCAGTATAGGAAGCACAGGACACAAGTCTGGGCATTCCCGTCCCACTTGGGGTGACAAATGCAAAAAGAGCAATTGATTGACAGAGTGCAGTGCAGAACAATGTCATACATTCACCTCAGTACAGAGATCTGGGCCTAAATCCATAATTTGTTTGCTCACCATGCCATTCCAGTTTGGACCCAGTCATATGCAAATCAGCCTTGACCCTGCACCCAATGGGAAAAGTCCACACAAACTGTCAAGCCAGTTCCTCCCTGGACTGGAAACAAGCATCCTAGGACTGGGTTCGGGCTTTCAGCCCTCATCAGACAGGATAGCTTGACTCCAGTGGCATGGAGAGCACGGGACCCACGTCTGGGCACAACCGTCCCACTGAGGGTAGCAAATGCAAAAAGAGCAATTGATGGATAGAATGCAGAACAATGTCATACATTCTCCCCAGTACAGAGATCTGGGCCTTATCCAATTTGTTTTGCTCACCGTGCCATTCCAGTTTGGACCCAGCCTTATGCAAATCAATCTTGACCCTGCACTCGATGGGGACAGTCCAGCCCGAGCTGCCAAGCCAGGTACTACCAGGACTAGAATCAAGCATCTAGGACAGGTTTTGGGCTTTCAGCCCTCATCAGCCAGGATAGCTTGACTCCAGTGACATGGAGAGCACTGGACCCACGTCTGGGCATACCCGTCTCACTCGAGGTGACAATTGCAAAAAGAGCAATTGATTGACAGACTGCAGAACAATGTCATACATTCACCCCAGTACAGAGATCTGGGCCTAAATCTATCGTTTTTTTGCTCACCATGCCATTCCAGTTGGCCCCAGCCATATGAAAATCAGTCTTGACCCTGTTCCTAATGGGAGCAGTCCAGCCCGAACTGCCAAGCCAGGTCCTCCCTGGACTGGAAACAAGCATCCTAGGATGGGTTTTGGGCTTTCAGCCCTCATCAGCCAGGATAGATTGACTCCAGTCGCATGGAGAGCATGGGACCCACGTCTGGGCATACCTGTCCCACTCAGGGTAACAAATGCAAAAAGAGCAAATGTTAAACAGAATGCTGAACAATGTCATGCATTCACCCCAGTACAGAGATCTGGGCCTAAAATCATTGTTTTTTTGATGACCATGTCATTCCAGTTTGTACCCAGCCATATGGAAATCAGTCTTGACCCCGCACCCAATGGGAACAGTCCAGCCCAAACTGTCAAGCCAGGTACTCCCTGGACTGGAAACATGCATCCTAGGACCGGTTTCGGGCTTTCAGTCCTCATCAGCTAGGATGCTTGACTCCAGTGGCATAGAGAGAACGGGACCCACGTCTGGGCATACCCATCCAACTGGGGATAACTAATGCAAAAAGAACAATTGATGGACAGAATGCAGAACAATGTCATACATTCACCCCAGTAGAGAGATCTGGGCTTAAATCCATTGTTTTTTTGCTCACCATGCCATTCCAGTTTGGACCCAGCCATATGCAAATCAGTCTTGACCCTGCACCCAATGGGAACAGTCCAGCTCGAAAACCCAAGCCAGGTCCTCCCACGACTGGAAACAAGCATCCTAGGACCCCTTTCAGGCTTTCAGCCCTCATCAGCCAGGATAGCTTGACTCCAGTGGCGTGGTGAGCATGGGACCCACGTCTGGGCATACCTGTCCCACTCACGGTAACAAATGCAAAAAGAATATTTGATGGACCAAATGCAGACCAATGTCATACATTCACCTCAGTACCGAACTCTGTGCCTAAATCCGTCGTTTTTTTGCTCACCATGTCATTCAAGTTTGGACCCAGCCATATGCAAATCAGTCCTTACCCTGCACCCAATGGGAACAGTCTGTCAGGTTTCGTAGTCCTCAGGGTCCAGATGATGCAATAAGAGGTCCACCCCTTGACATCCCCAAACTCTGACTAAGAAGTCACAGAGCGTTAGGGCGATCAAGTGAGGGAAGGGAAAGGTAGGGAAGAGCAGGGATGAGAACCTATAAAACAAAACAGAGATCAAAACACATACACATATAAGACTACTCTCAGTAAGGTCACACTAAATTCTATAATTACCTTATCCATCAAAGCTATGCACGTCCGTGCATATCTTCAAGTAAGAACAACTGATCATGTTCTGGTGGATAAAGCTATAAGACAGAACATACAGCTAAGCACTTAGACCTCTCACTTTCCTATCACAGAACTCCAATCTGTGTGTGCCTAATGCTCCCTGTATTCTGAGGCCTGCTCACCGGTTCTTGTTGTGGGCATCCGGCTAATTTAATATACAACCAAGTCTCAATAGAAGTAATACATCATAAAGCCCACAGGAAGCAGTTCAGGATAATGGGTCAAACCGATAGCACTTAGAATAGCAGTTTTTATCATAGTCCAGATCACTATACAGTGCTAGTTTCCTCCCTGGTATCCAATGTTGCGCAAAAAGAGTGTTAACTCAAATTGAAAAAAATCCCAAAATCGCTCTTTCTCTACCAGAGTTCAAACTGCGGTTTCCTCACTGCTTTCCCCAGCAATAATAATCCAGTCTTTTAGTGAAAAGAGAAATCAAGTAATCAGAAAAAATGTGGCTTCCGCGATAGTTGCTCCGCAGCGCCTTCAGCCAAAAATTACACGCGTTCACCATCCGGTGTAAATGCCGTCAAATAGAAACATCTCCTTTAGAGAAACCAGGACGCCAGCACTCACCCATACGGTGATGATTCGCATTTCGGTATCCGTCCAAAGCCAGGATTTAGAACTAGCTCAGCCAAGGTAGTAAACGCGGCTTCTTGCTCACCGCTATCATGCCGCCGAAACACTCAAACCCTTCAACTCCCAGAATTACGCACGCACACGTGTGCGTGCAGCGTCGTCTTGTAGACGCTGACTCCTCCTCATCCGCATGTCTCCTGAGATTTGTAATTCTTCAGTAGGGTAGGCGCTCTATGTCATCGTAATCCTGACAAAGTCCAGGCTGAACTGCCAAGCCAGGTCCTCGCTGGACTGGAAACAATCACCCTGGGACCCAATGGATTCAAACTATCCTGGCTGATGAGGGCTGTTAGCCAGAAACCTGTACCAGGATGCTTGTTTACGGTCCAGGGAATATATGGCTTGGCAGTTCGGT
The DNA here is from genome assembly GCF_964261635.1 of Lissotriton helveticus. Lineage (NCBI taxonomy): Eukaryota > Metazoa > Chordata > Amphibia > Caudata > Salamandridae > Lissotriton > Lissotriton helveticus. Next base: position 1,462,361,075 of record NC_136061.1, on the reverse strand, counting down.
CTGGACTGTTCATATGAGGCACAGGGTCAAGACTTATTGGCATATAGCTGTGTCTGAACTTGGGTGGTGAAGTGTGCTAAAGAACTATGATGGATTTAACCAAGATCTGTGACTGGGGGTGAGTGTCTGAATAGTTTCAGCGCTTTGTCCATCATCTCTTTGTGTTTGCTGTGATCTTTTTAAAAGTGAAATTTCTAAAATAGTAAAGTTAAATCCTACTTTGCCAACAGAGAGTATTTATCAATACTGTTCCAACAATATTAAAAATGACAGAGCTACTCCTTCTCAATAAAGAATTACAGTTTAAAAGTCAAGTCAAGTCAAATGGTCTTTATTCGGATATAAGATATCCATAAAAGTACAATCATCACCGCCAATAGGACATAAAATATACAATCATCAGTAACAAAGTACATTAAAAAGTAAAAATAGGGTAGGATAGGTCAAATGTAGCAATCAATAGATAGCATAAAGCCAGTGTGCAAAGGATAGCAATAAAGTGCAAATAAAATACTATAAAAACATGTAACAGACACGAAATCTAGCAGCATCATTGTGCAAAATCGTAAGTTGTAAACTTAGAACTCACTGCAAAATAGGCAAATGTAAACTTCGAACTAAGTGCAAAATAGGCTGTTACATATTTGTTAAATCCTCATAAACAGGCATTGCAAGCAGTATTCTATAAAACTTGTTAAAAGAGCGATTACATGTTTTAAGGTGTGTTCATAGAGGCTCGTGAACGTACCACAGCTTGCAAAAATGAGCCTACTCGAAAAATCATGTCATCACATCCTAGCTGCAGTATTTCTTGATATGCCAAAGTATAACCAATAATGGAATTTGCCTTAAAATAGGGGATTAAGTATTGCAACAAATGCCACATGGACAACACAACTCCTCCAGAAGATTATTAAAACCAATCGGGAAACAAAGTGAATATTTTATTCTGTTGTCCCTAAGGCGGAAAAGCAAACTCCTATTCCATCTCCCAATATTTTTCCTCAGATAGTCCTGTGGCATATGAAAATCATTGCTTGTAGCTGATCGGGGCAAGATGGCCGCTGACCAGTCGCGGGAGTAAGTCGCACTAACCTCTCTCTCCTGACGATAGTGGAATGACTGTGAATACGGCAAAGAATGCGTAGTGAAATCGGCTGGCTAAGGAGCGTCTTTTCCGGATTACTGACCCTGCTGCGCCGTAGAGGTTCATTTAAAGCGTTTCAGGGTTCCTGGGCTGCTTCGGGAGCCGCTTCAAGAACTGTGACCATTAGAGCGGATATGCCTCCACGAGGAGCAAAGCACAAAGAAACCAAGGAGGTAAAGGCGTCGGGTGACTCAGCGAAACTGCCCGATGCCTATGAGGTTACAAGGACACAGGCAGCGAAGATTACAGGCGCTGCAATGGACTCAGCCAGCAAAAACAGGGGAGTGAAAGAAAGGGACGCCGAGCTGAAAGCGGAGCTAAAGGCGGCAGCAGTTGCAAAAAAATACGCTAAAGACACACCGAAAGACAATCTGTCTAAAGCGATGCGGAGAAATACGCTTAGACAAGCCACCTTGGCGGAGGCCTTCTCTGGGTCATCTGGAGTATCCAAGGATCTCGCGGTCCATGGCGGCAGCTCAAGCAGTCCCGGGCACCCAGGCGTATCATCATCCGAGGAGGCGAGCGCATCAGGAACGCCGAGCAGGACGACCACAGATGCGGGGATGACAGAACAGCATGGATCATCGGAGGAGGCTGATTCAATAATGCCTCAGGCAGGAGGGGCCGGAGGTGGATCGGTGGTGAGCGATGATGCGCGCACCTAGGTAAGCCGCGCTGGCCCTGCTGCCGAAACCGAAACTGAAGCTGACAGGTCGGGAAATGCCACGAACGGGCATTCAGCCTTAACTGCGGGAGTAAGTGATACTGGCAAGGGCAAGGGCGTTCAGGTACAAATCGATCATAGACAAGCACCAGACATGTCTCGGTGTCCTCAGTCACCTCTGGAGTGCACTTCGAATACGCCTGGGGTGCGGGGAGAGACGGCGGTTACTGTGGTGAGCGATGGGGCAGGAGCTGCGGTAGATTCAGAGCTAGAGCAGGAAGGCTCACTTAAATAGAAGGATGTCCAGAGAACCCAGGCATCCCAGGTAATGGCTGAAGACGGGCTGCTGCCCCGGGTTCCCCAAGCTACAAGTGCTTTTTTTCCAGCAATGATGATATAGGCACATCCTCAGAAAGTGGAACCTCAGGGGAAAGCTACACAGATAGTTCAGCTTCAGACTCTGAGCCAGATCAATCCGTCTCTTAGGATACAATTCTGCGGGCCTCTCTCACCCAGAAGAATAAACAACAGAGGAGTCGCTTGTGACATAGGAATAAAACCCCAAGCAGCCCCATGCAGGCAGAAACAGCTAAAAAATTGGAATGGGACTACTCGGCCACCTCCAATCTACATCATGAAGAGGATGAGGCGAGAGGTCAGCAGAGGCAGTCGTATATGGTACAGGAGCAAGCACCGACAATGGACTTACTCTATGCTACCCTGAAACAGATGCAGGGGGAAGCTAAAACGGAGAGCAGAAGGGCCAAACAGGCTAACAAGAAAATTCAAAGGTTACTGAGCAAGATGAACAAGTTATACGCTGAGATGGCAGGAAGAGTCACCGAGGTGGAAGAGAGAACGGGGAAGCTGGAAGATGAGGTGACGGGCTGGCAGGAGTTCAAGGAAGCCCAGGAGAAAGCAACAGAGGACATGCAGTGGAAGATGGAGGACTTTGAGAACAGGCAGAGACGCAATAACATCAGACTCCTGGGTATTCCGGAGGGAGCAGAGGGGTAGGATGCAAGGACCTACGTGATCGCACTTCTAAAGGGGGCATTCCCTGAGCTTGAAACATGGAACTGGGATGTGGAGGTCCAGCGGGCTCACAGGTTCCCCCTGACGCAAAAGAAATCCTATGTTACATCTCAGAAGGACAAGCCTAGAGCAATGTTGGTGTTCGTGGGAAACTTTTTAGCCAGACAGGAGATCATGGATAGTGCCAAACCTCAGGCTCGGCGCTCCTTTAATGGAATATCCTTTTTTGTACGTCCAGATTTCTGCCATGTCACTGTGGAGAGGAGGTGGAGGTTAGAGCAAATGATTGACCCTTTCCAAAAGTTAGGTTGCAAAGCATACTTGTTGTTCCCTGCGAGGCTAAAAGTGCTCAAGGATGGCCATACCAGGATGTTTTTTCGGAGGTTAAAGCACAGGTCTTTCTGGTTGATCTAAAGGAAAAGAGGGGCCGGGGAAGTACTTTGCTAGCTACACAAGGGAAAAGATAGAGTTATAAGGACTACATAATTACATGTGTATGTTTTGTTATGTATTCACTTCACTATGTAATTGAATTGTGTTAACTAATTACTTTGAATTCACAGTCAAGGATTTGTTGTTCGAGGTATATTAGTGGGGGGAGAGGCCAGCGACACCCCAGGGGTTAAGAAGCAGTCACATATAGGTCAGGATTTACCTATTCGCCCGTAAAGGGGGGGATGGGGGAGGGGTTCTGAGGGGGGGAGGGAGGGTGTAGGGGGGCACAGGACACAGGGTAAGCGTAAGGGCACAACAGGGCAGGGAGAAAATTCAGGGAGATGGGATCTTACGAACAAGGGTTTTGAGGAGCAGAATGTCAGTAAGAATAGGCAGACAGGAGAAAAAGTGTATTGAGTATTGGGGGATTCAATCTCTGGGCAGTTCAGGAAGAGCTGTTTCTAAGGAATGAAACGTAGTAGAAATAAAAAATCTGCTGTAGATGAGCACGAACATTAAGATATTGACGATGAATGTATGTGGGTTCAATGATAGGTTAAAAAGGCAGAGGGTTGCACTATTGTTGAAAAATACACGGGCAGATTGTATATGTCTCCAAGAGACCCACATAGAAGGCAATAATGCCTTCCTGCTGGAACAGCTATGGTTTCACTTGTTAGCTTACTTAAGACAGGGGGCAAAAACCAGAGGGGTGGCCATCCTAACGAGATTAAACAACATTTCAACTAGGAAAAAACTAGAGGATCAGTGGGGGAAATGGGTGCTGATAGAATGTCTGATTGGGGGGGAGTGGGTCACATTGGCTTTGTTATATGGGTTAACAGAAGATGACCCAGAATTATTTGATTTTCTAGATCTAGAATTGGCCACATGGGCTCCACAGGTGATCCTAGCCGGTGACTTTAACATCAATGGGGCTGCAGGTCTAGGCCTGGATGCTAGGGGACAATATCGAGGCAGGAAAATGAGGGTATGCAGGGCAATTCTCAGTATGGCCGGTAATAATACACTGATGGATGTATGGGGGAAATTGAAACCAGAGGAGACTGGTTTTACCTACTACTCCGCCATGCACAAAAAGTGTGTCAGGCTAGCTTACTTTTTTACCTCATGCTCATAATTATCTAAATTGCAGATGGAAAGACTTCCGCGTATTGTGTCTGACCACAACCCACAAATGTTAAAAATTAAGGACGGGGGTTTTCGTAGGCAGGAAGGGGTCTGGACGTTTGAAAGGGACCTACTGACGGATGAGGACTATGTCACACATATGCACACATGGGTAAAAGAGTTTTGGGAAATTAATAGGGGAAGCACTGCAACAGGGATTGCATGGGATGCCTTTAAGGCTTGGGTTTGGGGCGAAACTCTCAGTTTTAGTTTGTCTAAACAAAAAAAAGAGCGGATTAGATCAGAGCAATTAAGTATAGCCTTTTTAGAAGCCGAGCAGAGGTTGGCACAGGCTATAATTGAGGGGAGACATATTGAACAGAATCTCTTGAATGTTACATTGGCAAAAGCAGAGGCAGAGGAAAGGATAGCAACCAAGGCGGCCAAGATCTTTGCAGCACAGAGGGAAAAATGTTATGAATACAGCGAGAGGGTGGGACACACACTTGCAATACGGACAAGACAGAAGGTAGCCAGGGGAGAAATCAAAGAAATAAAGGATAGCAGGGGCAACATGGTCTCAGATACGGAGGAAATTAGGGAAGTCTTCCGGCAGTTTTACTGTAAGATGTATAATGAAGAGCAGCATAGAGATCCCGATGAAATTTACAGATACTTACACGATACACCCAGTAAGGTGTTATCAGATGCTGACAGGGAATCTTTGGACGCATCGCTAGAGGAAGAGGAGATCATGGATGCTATGCTTAGCTTACCCTCAGACAAAGCTGCAGGGCCTGACCAGATTCCGGGGGAATTCTACAAAGTGTTTTTTAAAACAATCAAAAGGGATCTAATTAGGACAATCAGGAAGGCACAACTAGGTTTGTCCATACCACCTAGCTGGGCGGGGGCATACATCTTGATAATTCTTAATAAGGGAAACCCTCAACGGAGCCAGGATCTTACCGCCCAATCACTCTTATAAACTCAGACTTAAACATTTTCTCCAAAGCGCTGGCTGTAAGATTCTCTAGGTGTATAGATAATTTAGTGAGTATAAACCAGCATGGCTTTATTCCGAATAGGGGTACCACTGAACATATCAGGAAGGTGATCACTTTATTTGATGTACATGAGGTCGCGGGAATCCCAATGACAGTTATGCCACTGGACGCTGAAAAGGCATTTGATCGAGTATCTTTAGAGTTCCTATGGGCGGTGCAGAGAAGAGGAGGCTTTGGGGAGGGTTTTGTGAGAGCCATCCAGACACTGTATAGGGTACCTACTGGATGTATTAGGGTGAATGCCGGCCGTACAGCTCCATTTGGAATAACATGGGGCACAAGGCAGGGGTGCCCGTGCTCTCCTTTGCTGTTTGCAATGTACATAGACCCACTGATACACAAACTGGAGCAAAACAATCGGATCGCACCGATAGTAACTAAAATGGGCCTCTGTAAAATACTTGCATACGCCGATGACGTGGCGGTTATTACACCTTCACCCACAGAGGCTATCAGGGCAATAGAAGAGGAAGCAGAGCAGTTTGGACAGGTGGCCGGATTTGCCCTAAATAAGGCTAAAACTCAAATTATTAAAAATGCACAGGTAGATTGTACAGATTCACGGGTTGTATTGGCTTGGGTTTACTTGGGAGTGACGGTCACTGCAGAGCTGGACAGGCTGGTAGAAATAAACATAAGTCCAATAATTAAGAAAGCGAAGAAAGATATGGATAGGGTGCATAACTTACATATGTCACTAGTAGGGCGGGTACATTTTGTTAAAATGAACTTATGGCGTCAATTTTTATATTTATTTAGGACGATCCCTCTTTTTTTTAACTCCACCTGGTTTAGCACAATAGAGCAAATGATAAATCGCTTTGTTTGGTCACAGTGTAAAACAAGAAGAGCAATGAGATTCATGTCACTACCCAGGGATAGGGGGGTGCGCACTACCGGACTTGAGACTATATTATTGGGCAGCAGCCTTACAGCAAATGATAGGCCTCATAGGGGGGGGCAGAGACAGAAGCAGGGACACAGTCTGGGTCAACTTCTATTTAAGGACTAGCACTGGGGGAGAATGTAGAGAATGCTTTTTTGAAGTATACTGAACCCAGTTACTTTAAGAAAACAAGATTTAAAACAGTGGATGCGCCATACAGGATCTGGAAGGCCTTTACAAAAAGTTTTGGTTTGGGGAGATTTAACACCTATACCAGACTATGTAGGAATCCTACAATTCCGCAAGAGATTTTTGCGGATGCGACCTTCCTGGAATGGGGACGTCTTGGGGTGAAGAAAGTGAGGGACATGGTAGGATCGGAAGGAATGCGGCAATTCTCGGAAATACAAGGTGTATTCGGCATTAGTTCAAAGAGCTTCTTTAAGTATTTGCAGGATAGAAGCTTCCTATCCAGCAAAAGAGGGGGATCTCGAGGGTTTGTAGATAACACAATTCTAAGGATTGCTGAGGGGGAACATGGGTGTACAATTAAACGATTTTATGCAGAGCTCATGCTGAATCGAGAGGATGATTTAGGAAAATACGAAACTAAATGGATGGTCAAATTAGGAATAGCACAGGGGGTATTTCTGAATTCATTACAGTTAGGCCAGGAGATCCTTCGCTCAGCAGCCTTACAAGCCCAACATTTTTAAACAATTTATACACTATACTATACACTGGCCAGAATTGCAAAATTGGGGGGTAAACAGGGGATTACATGTCCGCGGTGTGACAGCACAGAAGGAGTTATAGTACACATATTTGCTACCTGCCCTGACCTGCATCCCTTGAAAGGAGCTATCGAAGTATTTCTGGAAAGATCGTTAAATATAGAGGTCGTTAACCTCAGACTTGATATTACCAGGGGTGGGGCAGGGCTTACATTATCCTCAGTATGAATATTTCCTGTTTGTGGCCATGGCAGTGTTTCGGATATGTATTGCTTCTGCATGGCGGGACCGTCTCCAGCCCACAGTACATCAATGGGTAGCCAGGCTGCTAAACATTTACAATTTGGAAAAAGCGATGTATGCTAGGAGGGGAAAAACAGGAAGAGCATTAGGGCTACGTATATGGAATCCAATTAGGGAGGGGAAGGAAAGAAGTCAGTATAATACAGTGGAGCAAAATTAACTGTTTAGACTTTTCTCCTCTTTGTAAACTTTTTTTCAGTCTTTTTATAACTTCTGCAAGTTTCTCGTCTCTCTCCCTGTAGCAGTAATTAGTTTTCATATGTATTTCTTTTGTCCATTATTTCATTATGCGTAAAAATGTCCGGTGCGGGTGGGTGGGGTAAAATGCTGTTAAAACTTCTTAATAAAATATGATTTAAAAAAAAAAGAAGAAAATCATTGCTTGATAACACCCAGATAGGAATATATCTAATAATTGATGGTTTACATGCTCAGTATTTCCTCTTTCGTTACGGTATGGATCATACAATGGCCCTCTCACTGTTTTTAAATTTATACCGTCTGCTGCTAAAGGGCGATAAAAGGTATGCTCTAGCTGTACACTGGCTAGGCTATTTTGTACTGCACTGAGCCAAGGTATACTTTTACCCCTATCACATTTAAGGCAATCTGTAATAATTTCTTGAGTTAGAATTGCAGCAGGATTTCGCTATATCTTTAGCCAGAATAATGCAGGTCGGGATTTAATAAAATCCTCCACATAATGTACATTTAATTCTTTGTGACATATGTAAGTGGGCGATGAAATTTGTGCTCCTAGTACCTTTCTACAAAATCTGTTTTCCTCAATTTGTGTCCCATTACAATTACAGTCCCCCATACTTCCGCGTCATAAGTCGCCGTTGGTACACATTGGGTTTTATAAATCTGTAATAGGGGTATCACCACCTCTACCTTCTTGGGCTGTCGCAGGCTGATGATAGAATTAACTGCCTTACCAAGTTTATTTCTACCATGGGCTACGTGCGGTTGCCATGATCCTGAGTCTGAAAAAACTAGGCCCAAGTAAGGAAAAGTGCTAGTTTTTTTAGATGATCATTTCCTGACATTATGTGCTTAATACGGTGCATTTTTGGCCCACAGGACATTATATAAGATTTTTTTAAATTAGTGCAGAGGTCCAAATCTGCCATAAAAGATACAAAGCCCGAAATTAAAGTGAGAAGTCCTTTTGGTGTGCGGCCCATAAGGACCGCATCGTCCTCATATAAAAGTACGGGAAAAAGTTTACCATTAATTTTAGGTACGTCACATGTTAATTTGGACAGGGAATTGTTTAGTTCATTTATATAAATATGAGCATGTAAAATACTGAATGCAGATACATCATGCAAGATAACACTAAACCGTACCAAATTATAAACATTCTAAATCCTGAACACAGAGGGAAAGATTAATGCAAGATATTCATAACACATTAACATCACACACTACTGGATGCAAGAATAGCACTGTACTCATTTCCATGAAATAACATATTCCTGCTTCTTCTTTGCCCTATTATGAATTTGCCAACTCTTTCTTCTTGACAACAAATCATTACTGCCATTTTCAGCGATATGTTTTTCAAAATGCTTGACAGGTTCAGATTTGGTAAAACCTTTGTATTTTTTACTAGGATCCAGAGCCACACAGGACAGTGCTCCACCAACATCCATCTGTAAATGTCACTGCATTTCTGGGCAGCTCACAAATTTGATGAGAATCCTTAAATCTTGATAACCCTTTACTCAATATTACAGGATTTGTCACATTTACCCAATTACCAACTTTCTGTTTGCATACTCAATATTTGATTGGCTATTGGTCCTTATAATATTTGTTTATTTATAAACTTTCTCAGCGGTCTTCCATACATCTTTCACATTGCACTCTTCATGAAACAACTTTACTATCCAAAATGGACACAGTTCTGTTGATGCTTTTCTTCTACTCATTAGTTCAAACAGACTTTTGCTAGTGGCCATATGTGATGTAGTGCAGTAAGACAACGCTAATTCCTAGACTGCCTGGTCCACACATCAGTTGTTTTTGTGTGCTGCTTGAATTCACTCCAATTATACTTTATTAAAACGTTCAAATTTGCTATTATTTGCGAGTGATATAAAGGAGTCTTGAAGTGCCTGATTGCACATTTGTTCAGAAATTGTTGAATTTCTTTGGAAACAAGCTGCACTCCATTGTCAGTTAAAACTTTTCCTAGAAATCCTTCTCTTATAAATATTTGTTTAAACAATTGATTACACTTCTAGTGGTTGGAAGAGTCACTGATTCTACCTCAACCCATCCGAACAAATGGTCATTAATTAAAATGAAGTATCTCATGTTATGTAGTAGGATATGAAAAGGCCCCAGAAAAGCAATTCCTAATTTTTGCCATGCTCTATTAGGTGAAGGCACAGAAGATTCAACCTTCCCCTCTGTGACAAACACTTTATCACTTCTATTGCAACTTACACACATTTTAACATGCTTAACACGACCAAACCCTTGCTTAAGCGGGACCCCATTATAGCAGGTATCCAATTTCGAATAACTTAGGATCATCCTTAGCGGGCTGATAGATTGGCTAGCTCACATTTCCAAACACATACACAAATTAGCACAAACCACTGGTAGACTCACATAGATATTAAGGGGGTCCTTTATAAAGCCTGTCTTCCTAGTATTTAAGATCTAAATGCCTCAAGCAGTGAGGGCTACAATGTATGGGGCAGAGCTTTGGGGCCACAAGCCTGCCAATCCCCTCAACCCGATAGAGAATTGATTCCTGAGGCAACTGTTGAATGTTCCATTTAGTAAACCGCTAGTTCCTGTAAGGCTCAATCTGAGGGTCAGGTCATTATCAGAGGGGATTGCCCTCAGGCCATGACTTTACTTAAGAAGAGCTTGGGCACCAGCAGAACTGATCTCATATAGACTAGGCCTGGAAGAGATACTTGGCATTTAGGATGCTGATAGATTTCCATGGGCTAGATTTGTTAGAGATTCTTTGAGCTGCATAGGGAGAGCTAGTCGGTGGGATGATCTCAGCAAGGCCTTACTTATATTTCTAAAGCTTAACAAGGATCTGCAAGGATTTTAAACTAAGTACTCATCTTGTGAGCTCTACACTGGGTTTAGTGACCTACAGATATATACTGCAAAATGATTCTCAGAAAATCAAAGGGTGCCTGAATGAAATCAAACGCACCCTAGCTGGGAAACTTTATGTAAAGTTCAGATTTGGTACTCTTCCCCTGCAAACATTTACCTATAAATGGGCTGCTATAGCCAACAATAAGAAGCAGGTCTGTCCGTCCAGTGACCTGATGGGTAAAATGGAGGTTAATTTCCTCCTTTCTGCCCCGTATTTAGCAGGTTCCGGTCAAAATGGCTAGTCCCCACACATAGGAACCGTGGGACGACTCAACACAACAAGGTGATCAGAATGCTTAAAAATGATACCCGTCAATCCATAGCATTTGCAGTATCTTATTTTGAATGTGATGCATCAGGAACAAATGTGTGCCAGTAGTTGAAATCAGGTAAAATGTATATTATCTGAGTTGTCATGTATACAACATGCATAATTCGTGGTTTTCAGAATCCTTCCAAATGCCCATCTGTTCCTATAGACTAACGACTCATCATTGTGCGAAGTCATGCCATCTATTGATTGAGTGTATGATGGAGGAGGGACAAGAATTGTACATTGGTCTTTGTTTAAAAAAAATCAATAACATTTTATTACTAAATGTCAACTAATTTGTGCAATAATAATGGTCTCTCACAGCTCTCAAATATAATATTCCGGTCTTTATAGCCTAATGATTTACCACGGTACAATGATTTTGTTATTTGCTCTTGGATTGATAAATGGAGGAAGGGTCAAGTGAGTTAATTTATTCTGCTTCTTTGAAAAAAAATGTTTTAGCCACCCTCAGTTGTTTAAATTGATGTTTTATGTTCTATTTATGGAGTTGTGCTCAGGAGGTTTTACTGTACTGTGTTTTAAACTATTAATGTGTCTGTCTTTGGTAGCATAATGCCAAAAAAAGAGTATTTGACTTGACTTGACATGCTCATGTAATTTCCCATCCAATCTTGGCCACCCAAAATAAATCAGTATTTTTATTTTAGTAATAATTTAATCTAAATGACCTGTATGAGCTGATGAAATTATGAAATTATGCTCTGCCTGAGACATTCAGGTGGTACCTGTTTGTTTTGTCGCACTATTCTTCTCACCCTCAATGGTAATCAATGGTACTCAATGATACTCACCAGCCACTTTAAAGAATATTTGCAAATTAACTGAGAAATTCTTCTCATTAGGCCATCCTTACTTGACCAAAGTCATTACTTCCTTCGAAATCTTGTCTTCATTTACTGCATCCACCCATTCCTTCTCTTCACTCTCATGTTACTGTCATTAATACATGCCAGAACACACTTTAATGTATGTTTCCCAATCCTGTTCTTCTACAACTACAACTGGTCTGCTCGACAGTTTTTCCCCACGGAATGTAAAGAACAGTGAATGCAAATTCCAAATGTTTGGCAGACAAACTAGCAATGCAGGCAGTAGAACATTTCACCTTCTTACCTGACTAAATATCCACAAAAGGACAATGGGCAGTCTTCAAAACACATGGTCTACTCCATAAATACTCTATACATTTCTCCACATGCCACACACACACACACACCAGGAGTTCTCTATTGCTGAATATTTTCGTTCCACTTGACGCAAAACCCTCAAAACAAACCCTATTGTGTTTTTACATGTGCTCTCATTTTGTGACAACACTGCTCCTAAACCGTATTAATACATGTCTACTATGAGAATAGTTATCTTTCCTTCCATAAATGGTTGCACTGCTGGTGCACTAGTAATCAAATTTTGTATCTTTTGAAACATATTTTCACACTCATTAGACCCCTAGAATGAAGCTCCTTGCTTTACAATGACCTGAAACATTCAATCTTTTTGGAAAAATCTTTTTAAAATGTTGCATAAAATTCTCACAATCCTAAAAACAACAACAATTGTTTTCTATTCACTGGAGCCGGAGCATCTACAATGCTTTTTACTTAACTTGGCCTGGGTTTAACCCCTTGTTCTGAAATAATGTGTCCTAAATCTTCTATTTTTCTGCTCTAAAAGACACAGTAGGCTGATCACTGAAAATCCAAAAAGCATGCACATTGATGTAATCTGCAATGAGTTTTATTGTGTGCAAATCACTGTACAGACGTACTTTTTAAAGTAAAACCTTTTCCAACGTGGCTGATGTTTTTACAAGTCTACTTTCTATGTTGCTCATCAATAACTTGTATGTACTTCCTTTTTCCTTTCAGTTTTTTGGAACAATGATTGGAGTGGAAGTTCTTTCTTTCAACCAGCCCTGATCTCAGGTAAGAAAACAACTCTGGTAATAATTTGTAATTATCTCAGAGGCGAAAATAGATGCAGAGGTTGCTCTAAGTGAAAGAGCTTTCTCCGGGTGAAACGTCTTGCGGGTCTGCTTAAATAAATTAGCTCCTGAAACGGGGGTCTTAGGCCCGGGAGGCAAGGTTCAGTCAGGGCCGTACTAATGTATTGTACAAGGCAAGAGAGCCTGGACCTTATTTTATCAGTAAATGTAGTTCCAATTCACGTTTTGGACAAACCCCTTGCTTTTTGTTTGCACCGCTATTTTATTTATACCTTTTAATTAGGAAAATGTTGTTTTTTCGTATATAGTCAAACATGAAAAAGACAAAGGTCTAATTATATTCGAATACCTTACATATATTAGACAATCATGTTACACAATATTAATACACATAAAAGCAATTTGCACATTGAATACAAAAAATAAACAAACTAACATCCTATCTTCTGACGTTCTTATGTCAACTTTAGCAAAGAACTCAAACCACTGATCCTAGACTATCTGAAAGTGTCTGAGTCGGGTATCAAAAAGGAACACTGGGAACACTTTGATGTCTGGTGATTTGTGAAGTGAGAGCCGAGAAAAAGGGGAGGGGTCCCAAAACATGTTTTCCCTATTCATTTTTCTATAGCAAAATTGAACAGACATACTGGAAAAAAAATTGAACGCAATTAAACTGAATTCGGCAGAAAGCTAGCTCTTTGTCCAGAAAGTATGCTTTTAATGATTTTATGTAATCTGTTTACTAGCTTTAAAAACATTGATTCTCATTTTTGTATATTTCACCCTTCAGTGGGCAAGTGGAGCTGACAGATCTCAAGTTAAGATCTGATTGGCTGCCACCAAATCAACCAAGTATAAAACAACATTTAAGTGGGCAGGGTGTGGACATCCTGCCAGCCTTCTTGACCTGGTGTTGGGGTCCCAGAGGGATCCCCATGTGGCCCAAGATGTATTTTTTAAACATTTTACCTCACATCTGTTGAGGATCCCCAGATATTGGTAAAATAAAAAAGGAAGGCTCCTACCTATTCAAAAACTAAAAATACAGGGTGAGTCAGGGATAGGGAGGAAGCACCACCATATATTTTCATGAGGAGGAGGGTATGCATCCCCCTTTCCTGAGCAATGCTATGTCCAGTGGATCCAATCACACGGTGCATACTCTGTGACAGTGTCCCAGGCACCCCATTCCCCAGCACACCATCATTTCCCTGCTTGAGAGGGCATGGACAGGGAAGCCTTCTGTGCTCCTACCTGTTGAAAGTAGAAAGAAAATCTGCACCTGCCGCTGGGACCAATGCCGAATCCCGCCGTAATTTGATGGGTTCTAAGAAGGGAGCTCCCATAGAAAAAAAGAATGTGGGGTGCCCCGGAGGGGCACTGGAGCACCCTAGTGTTAAATAATAAAACATGTCCAGCTTCTGTGCTTCCCCATACAATGAGGCTTCTTCCTGGGAGGTGACAAGGAAACGGGGGCCCTAGGGTATTTGTGGCCCTTTACCTGAAACCTGGCAGCAGTCAGTAATTGTCCTGGTGTTCAACAAGAGCATTAGGCATGATCCAGCCTGCTATAGGGCAATCTCCTTTGTGGATATTGAAGTAAAAATAATAGGGAAAGTCATTCTAGAGAGGCTATCAAGCTGGGACAATGAGAACAATACCTTATCTAAACTCCACTAAGGGTTTCGGTCGGGGAGGGGCACAGTGGAACAGAATTTAAATATGTACCTTCTGATCTCCAAGTATGCTAAGGTTGGAAGTCCAGCTTCTTGTGGTAGGATTGGTTACATGATGTCTGGGAAGAAGCCATGTGACCCGCTGTGGGCACCGGGGTTGAAAACCAGCACCAGGGACTGCATTCCCCAGGCTCCCCACAAGGCTGACACCACTTTCCACACCCAAAGGCACTTAATTAGGCAGAGAGCACCCGCTGCACGGGATGCTCCTTCGCCGCACCGGCCACTGTGGTTGAGAGCCAGCACCGTGGACTGCATTCCCCAGGCTCCCTTGCAATGCTGACACCGCTTTCCATGCCTGGAGATGCATAAATTAAGCTGAGAGCTCCTGCTGTGTGGGAGGCGACCGGGCAAAGCCCGGGCCAAAGGCGGTCCCATCCTTGCCTGTCATTGCCAGGAAGAGGCAGGGCAGGGCCACCCCTCTTACACCCAGTTGCTGGAGTGCATTGCTGGTTGATATCTGCTCCTTGAGGTACTGTGTCCATTTTCCTTTTTCTTCTCCTGTTGGTCCTGCACAAGAATCGACTGGAACTTTTGATTGCTAACACTGCCTGACTGCCTGCTTAACATATTTTATATAACTGACTCAGGCCTCTGACATTGGCCTGCTGACTTCTACTCTGTCTTTGGACCCTGCTGCTGCAAGCGAATCATTTTCTTGTGGCAGCTTTCCCTCTCTGCCTTACAACTGTCCCAATCAGTGGGTATAAAGCTACTTTGGCTCATAGAGTTTGTATAGCCTGGAGAATTAAATCTGTGTACACAGCTATAATCTTTTGAGAATGTGGTTTGCTAACTGTGAGACCATACAGGCTAATTTTTTAACCAAAGCACCTGCTACATTATTATTTTGCTTTAATACTCTTAGGAAAAAGGTTGGTTGGGTTTATATCTGTTTTGGCCCACGTGATCTGAGCTCTGAGGGGTGGGGAAGAGAAAAGCTATGGAGGTTAATGGTGGTGGCCATGTTGGGAAAGGCAAACATGTCAGAAAATCGCTGAAACACCCAGGCAGCAATTGCACTCTTGACCACATTGACAGCCTGATTAGTGAGTGCGAAGGTATCTTAGTGGTTGAACCAGCTACCGCGCACCACTTCTGGCCAATTTCCTACCCGAATTCCCAGTCCAAGCAGCTCAACCACCATTCTAGCAACGTTCCAAAAAAACATCACTTAAAGGGACCCTCTCACACAATCAGGAAGTACTATTAGACACTGTGAGGGCTTGCCCACCCCCCATTAGCCCCACATACCTCTAGCAACAACACCTCACAGTCAGGATCCACTATTCCATGCGCAAAATGGTTCACTCACTTACTGGACCTGTCTGATGACCCCAAGGAAGATACTCGCGAGCCTCCCCTTGTTTCCACTGCTGTGGGCACGCCAAGTCTAGTCTAGAACCCCAGAATAATCACCAACTCATAAATATGCTCAGGGCATAAATAGGGACCATGAGATCCATGATCGAAGGTTTGTTTTATTTTATTTAAATGTTTATTGGATATATGACATGATTGCAAATTCATTCAACAAAACACAGATTAAAAAACAGAAAACAATTCATGTCATACAGGTTGCGCCGCAGGAAGATAGGAAGAAAGGGAAAATAGAGAAAAAGGAAGCTAAAGCATATTTAATTACAATAAAGCAGAAAGGGAAAGAATCAGAAAAATCAGGAAAGCTGGCATTTTCATCCACCTATCATAAACCTCAATTATTGAGAGTCATCCAATTATTAAGAGGTTCCCAGATTCGTTCTCCCTCCCTCCAAGCCCTAGGTCCTCTTCTCTTGAAAACCGACAATTCCCATCTACTAACATTAATACATTTACCCAACCATTCATGCACAATTGGGGGAATAGGATCCAGCCAAACGGTAGCAATTGATAACCGCAAGGTAGCCATGGCATTAAACAATAATTTACACTCTGCTTCAGTCATATTCTGATCCCCTACCCCCAGCATTACAGCCTGAGGTGTCAACGAAATCTGGCATTTGAAAATTTGTTCCAGATAGTGTTCTATATTTTTAAGAAGAGGTATCAAAGTAGGGCAGGTTGCGAAGATATGGATACTGTCAACTGCATATTCGCCACACCAGGGGCAGTTTACCCCTGTCGTACCTCCCCATCGTTGTATACGGTGTGGAGTTATATATAAGTTACACCATGTCTTAAAACACTGGACCTGGAGATTTGTAGAGGTAGTAGCTGTTTGACTATAGCCTAAAGATTTTTCACATGTCTCCTGTCCAGCCTCTAAACAAGTCTGCCATCGACTAAAATGTTTATTTAAATCATCACTCCCCCCATCATTAAGTAATATTTACATTTTAGAGATAGTTGATTGACCCCCCTTAATTGCGTCTAGTAGTGGAATGTGATCCCAGCTGGCAGTTTTCCTAGAGAAAAAATCTCGAATCTGTAAAAATTAAAACAATTGTCTATTACTAATTCCAAACTTCTGTTTTAATTGTTCAAAAGTCTATAGCCCGGATTCTGCCATAATGTCTCCAATTACATCAACCCCCTGTGATGCCCAATCTCTTAAATATCCATCATGAAATATTCCTGGTAGCAAAGTATTTCCTGTAAAGGGAGAATATATATGAATCCTTCCAATATTACACAATTTCCCTACCATAGACCATACTTTGAATGCACCCAACAAAACCTTGAACCTAACCCGTTTAAAGTAAGCAAAATCAATGTGTCTGAATAAAAGCCCTCGAGCTTCCTCTCCATAAATTAAATGATAAATTGAGACATCCAAACATTCTTGATCCTGGACGTCTAATAATGCGGCAATATGTCTCAACGTTATTGCCCAATAATACATCTAAAAATTGGGCACGGACCATCCCCCCCTCTCCCTGGGCAATGTCATATATTTCATAGCACGCCTTGGGCGTTTCCCTACCCAAAGGAACCAAGAGATGATCCGGTACATTTTTCTAAACCAGCTACCCAGCTACGGTCAAACAGTACAGGAATAGCTCTCAAATAATACAGAATTTTGGGCAAAAATATCATTTTGACCTGTCAGAACCGCAAATCAGAGTGAAGGAATTTGTGGAGTATGTTCCTTGATTAGGGAGCAAGAGTTCCCTAGCTGTAGTGCATGGACCGGTCTGGTCCGCAGTTGGAGGGCTAAGATGGCACCTAAGATGGCCACTGATGCTAGAGCTGAGGTGAACGGTCTAGTCAATGTGCCCACAGCTGCAGGAGAGTAGAGAAGCAGCGCGAGTGCCTCAGTGACGATGCACTTCACTGAAGATTTCAGTCAGGAAGGTCGTCGTTGCAGCGCTACGTTTCCAGAGCTTCACAGTCCCGTTATAGTTAATATATTTCCCCCAGTTTATTTTCGGAATTGAGAAGGAGAGATTTCCAGAGAGACTCGGCATCCTGCGTTCGTGTGAGTAACTTCAGGAGCAGAAAATCTGGAGCGCGCCGAGAGTGACTCAGGCTTCGTCAGAAGAAGGAAATTACAGTTTAAAAGTTTGAGCAGCACGAAGAGGCCACATTTCAACACAGAGCTAAGTGCAATTAATCACAGTAATAAATAGTTGAAAAAACCGAACTTACCAGAATAGATATTCATCTGTTGCAAAACCTGAAAACGAAAGATGCATTATTATTTCTAAAGCATAGAACCTTTGAGAAAAAATGAAAATCACTTGTAATTCTGTAAATACTTACCGGAACTGAACTTGGGGCATTTGTAAAACCTGTGACAGAATAAAAAGGAAGTAGTTAGCTTTCTTAGAGTCCTTCGAAATTAGATTAAGGCAAACAGCAATTAATCACCAGAACAGAAGTCGAACTTTCAAGAAGACCTGTGAGAGATGGAACAGGCTTTAAAATAAAAGACATTTAAAAACGTCAGTTTAAGGAACAGAGTGAAAGACACAGAAACCCATTTAAAGAAGTGCCCAGCAGTTAATGAAGTAAGTGCACTTACTAATAAGTTAATCAGATTATAGGATAAAGGGAAGACCAGAGGAACTAATGTTTGTTTTCTTTATCAGTGACAACTAGCTAGCAAGAAGGGCAGAAAGACACAAACAACCAGACGAGAAGCAAGGTCCAGGAGAACTAGGGTGGGTGAGATATACAGTAGAGTTATACTAGTGTAGAGTAGAAGCAAGGGTAGTAATGTTGCATTAATTTTCAGGTTCCACTGAAAGAAACAGAAGGCGTCCGCAGATAGCTGACTGAAGGAACCTTACCGCACCAGTCTCTTCTTTGTTTATTATTTTATCCAATTCCCCCGTCCCCCAAGGTAATGGCTTGTGGGTTCTGAGTAAAGACCTACTAACATTGCTGAGTGGGATTAGGGACCTAGCATCTCTGTTCCCGTGCAAGAACTGGTAAGTCATTAAAGTGTATAACTTGAGTTCTGACAGAGTGAAGTGCCCACGTTGCCTTCGCACCTGAACAGAGATGGCGGAGGGAATTGACGTACAGTCCCTAGGAGCAATTCTTGATGCGATACAAAAAGAATTAGGAGCAGTCAGAGAAGAAAATCGAAACCTTAGGCAAGAGGTGGTTAGTGCCAGGAAAGAAACTGCAGAATTAGTACAAAGATTTAGGACCTCCAGTAGTTTAGAAAGGGAAGCTATGAATCCAGTATTAGAAGCCACCAATAGATCAACCACCCAGGTAATTCATTCCCTATCCCCTGTCATTCCACTAGCGGCTCCCGAAAGGTTTAACGGGGATCCCCAGAAAGCGCAAATATTTCTTTCACAATGCTCCTTGCACTTTATGTGCCACCCTTTGATCTTCCCTGATGCGCAATCCAAGGTAGCTTTCATACTCTCGTATTTAAGTGGAGACGCAGCTTCGTGGTCAATGCCCTTAGTCTCCCGAGATGACCCTCTACTTAGAAACTTTGAGGGATTTAAACAGGAATTCCTTCAAATTTTTGACAGGAGGCGGATATCCCAGGTGGTGGATAATGAACTACTCGACTTGCGACAAGGAAATCGAGATCTAATAGCGTACTTAGCCCAGTTCAATAAGCTGGTGGTCGAGACTGATTGGCCAGAAAGTAAAAGAGCTGCAGTGTTTTACAGAGGGTTGAGAGATGAATTAAAGGATACACTGGCCCAAATTCCCAATCGACCATCAGAGATTTCGGCATTAATAGACTTAGTTCTGGAAATAGACTTTCGTCAGGGTGAAAGGAGAGGCGAGAAGAAGAAGGATTTTAGAACAATTACTCCAAGATTCGACAGAGCTCGATCTGATGGCGCAAGAAGTACAGAGACCCAACTAGGAACTGAACCAATGCAGATTGGGACAATTAGAGGCCCCTTATCTAAGGAGGAGAATGACAAAAGAAGAGTTGGTAATTTATGTATGTACTGCGGATCCGGAGGGCATTTTGTTAGAAATTGTCCGAAGAAGCCCAAGAACACTTACAAGCCGAAGGAAAACTAATGGCACCACCTGTGGGAGGAGTTGAACGGGTGGATGCGAATCAAGAAATAACTCCGACAGAACACCGAGTTGCGAACACATTACAATCGGCGGCTCCACATTTGAACCTGTCCATGGAAGCAAGATTCAGGGAGACCATTCTGACAGAGGAGTCGGTTATGATTGATTCCGGAGCTACAGGAAACTTTTGCGACTTAAGGTTTGCGGCTTGGGTGGGTATTCAAGCGATTAAGAAGAGTAAAAGTGAGCCTGTCCGAGCAGTGGATGGAACCAACCTTTCGTCAGGGCCCATCGTAAGTCACACGGAGGCAATCCAATTGATTTCTAGTGATGGGCATAAGGAAAGAATTCAGTTTAATCTAATAGATGCGCCGCAATTTCAATTAATTCTCGGTCTACCGTGGCTTACTGAACATAATCCAACCATCGATTGGTGTTCCAGAACAATTGAGATGAACTCGACGTATTGCCATGAGAATTGTTTTGGTGCTGAGGAGAAAACCTTGGAAGGTAACCCGGCCTTATCACTGTGTTCTACTGGGCATTCCATGTGTGTGATAAATGTTACTGAAGTCCCTGAGGAATACCAGGAGTTCCGAAACGTGTTCAATGAAGTAGAGGCCGAGCAGCTACCTCCACATCGAGTGTATGACTGCAAGATAGATCTGGAGCCGGGTTTGAACTTGCCATGCAGTCGTGTCTATGCGCTGACTGAAAAGGAAAACCATCATTTAAAAGAGTACTTGGATAAGTATCTTGCGAATGGGTTTATTCGGCCCTCCCAGTCCCCAGTCTCGTCTCCCTTATTTTTCGTGCCAAAGAAGGAGGGAGATTTAAGGACGTGTATCGACTACAGAGCAATCAACAAGATCACTAAGAAAAATCGATATCCCCTGCCATTGATCTCCGTACTCTTGGACCAAGTTAAAGGAGCCAAAATTTATACCAAATTAGACCTGAGGGGCGCCTATCATCTAGTCCGAATGCGCGAAGGTGACGAGTGGAAGACGACCTTTCGGACTAGGTTTGGGCTTTTTGAATATCAGGTAATGCCCTATGGGTTGTGTAATGCCCCGGCTGCCTTTCAGCACTTCATAAATGACATCTTGAAGGAGTTCATAGACCAATGTGCAATTGTGTACATAGATGACATTTTAATATACTCATCTGATGTGTCAAGACACCACGAGCAAGTAAGAGGGGTTTTGAGAAAACTACAAGAGCACAAATTATTTGTGAAATTGGAAAAATGCGCCTTTGATGTGTCACGAGTGGAGTTTTTGGGATTTGTCCTTTCGCCTTCTGGGATATTAATGGATCAGAGGAAGGTGGAAGCAGTGATGAACTGGGAGTCTCCTGCGAGCGTAAAAGAAGTCCAGAGTTTCATTGGCTTTGCCAATTTCTACCGGAGATTTATTAGTGAATTTTCCAGGAAGATTATTCCCCTTACCAAATTACTGAGAAAAGGAATCAAGTTCGAATGGACAAAGGAAGCCGAAGAAGCCTTTCAATCTTTGAAGACGGATTTCACCACAGCACCAGTCCTGTTGCATGCTGACCCTACGGAACCCTTCTATGTTGAGACCGATGCATCTGACCAAGCTGTAGGTGGAGTATTATCCCAACGACACAAAACCACAGGTCAGTTACACCCTGTCGCCTATCGATCCAGAAAATTAACCTCGGCTGAGATTAATTACACCATCACGGAGAAGGAGTTGTTGGCCATAAAGGATGCCTTTAAGGAGTGGCGACATTACCTGATGGGGGCCCAACATCTAGTGACGGTGTTTACGGATCATCGTAATCTAAAATTCTTAAAGACAGCTAGAACCCTTACACCACGACAGTTGAGATGGTCCCTATATTTTGCAGACTACGATTTCGTGATCACGTATCGTCCTGGGGCCCAAAATGGAAAGGCAGATGCGCTGTCCAGAATTGGCACAGAAGCGCAGAAGACCCGTACAGAAAATCAACCAATCATTCCGAGTAAAAAGATTATTGGGGCAATCACCTCAATCAGTTTAGAGAAAGATATAGCCGAGGTCTTATGTCCAGAAGCCATGCAGGATTGGGCAAAAGAAGATCCAAATAGAGAGATCATCCAGCAACTACCCTACCATCAGAAGGCGCTGTATATTCCCACTGTTGAATTGCAACAACAAATAATGCGAGAATGCCATGATGATAAATTAGCTGGTCACAAAGGAGAAGCCAAAACCGAGGAGTTGATAAAGAGACACTATTGGTGGCCGAAGATGGCTTCAGACATCGAGAGTTATGTTAAGTCCTGTGAGATCTGCGCTCAGGGAAAGTCGGAACGGCAGGCCCCAAGAGGCCTTTTGCAACCTCTGCCCACTCCTCCATACCCATGGCATACAGTCACATTAGATCTTATTACAGACTTACCAAATAGTCAGGGATTTGATACCATCTTGGTAGTAGTGGACTCTTTTTCCAAGATGGCCCATTTTACTGCCTTAAAAGGGGTTCCCTCTGCCAAACAGTTAGCTGCCCATTTCAGCTCTCAGATTGTAAGGCTACATGGAGTACCAAAGATAGTGATTTCAGACAGAGGTTCTCAGTTTGTGTCACACTTCTGGAGGGCTTTTATGGAAGGGCTAGGAAGGAAGTTAGATTTTCCACTAGTTATCATCCAGAAACTGATGGGCAGACAGAGAGGGTGAACCAAGAATTGGAACAGTATCTGCGACTGTTCCTTTTAAAAGAGGAGGGAAATTGGTCAGATTATTTGTGGACAGCAGAATTTGCCCACAATAATGCAAAGAACAACTCGACAGGTTACTCTCCCTTTTACCTAAATTATGGCAGGCATCCACATGCAACAATTCGGCAAACTGAAATCTCAGTTCCAGCAGTTAAGGAAGCAGTATTGCATTTGCACCAAATACAGCTAAGGGCAACAGACAATCTTACGAAGGCTAAGGAAAAGTATAAGGGCTATGCTGATAGGAAAAGGAGAGAAGGGCCAACTCTGAATGTAGGGGATTCAGTCTGGTTAAACACAAGGAATTTAAGATTAAAGGGTAATCGGAAATTTCAGCCCCGATTCATTGGCCCCTATCTGGTGGAGAAAAAAATCAATCAGGTCACCTACCGAGTAAAATTACCACCTAAGCTAAAGATCCACCCAGTTTTCCATGTTTCCTTGTTAAAGAAAGCTTCCGCAGACCTTAGAGCCACAACCCCCCAAAACCAATTCAGTTAGAGACTGGAACTGAATTCGAAGTGAAAGAAATTTTAGACTCCAAAAGGTCCAAGGGGAAACTGTACTACTTAATTGACTGGAAGGGTTATGGTCCAGAGGAGCGGTCTTGGGAGCTGGAAGAGGATGTCCATGCCCCAAGGTTAATTAGATCTTTTCATCAACGATTCCCCACAAAACCAAGAAGAAAAGGAGCTACCTTGTTGGGGGGTACTGTCAGAACCGCAAATCAGAGTGAAGGAATTTGTGGAGTATGTTCCTTGATTAGGGAGCAAGAGTTCCCTAGCTGTAGTGCATGGACCGGTCTGGTCCGCAGTTGGAGGGCTAAGATGGCACCTAAGATGGCCACTGATGCTAGAGCTGAGGTGAGCGGTCTAGTCAATGTGCCCACAGCTGCAGGAGAGTAGAGAAGCAGCGCGAGCGCCTCAGTGACGATGCACTTCACTGAAGATTTCAGTCAGGAAGGTCGTCGTTGCAGCGCTACGTTTCCAGAGCTTCACAGTCCCGTTATAGTTAATATATTTCCCCCAGTTTATTTTCGGAATTGAGAAGGAGAGATTTCCAGAGAGACTCGGCATCCTGCGTTCGTGTGAGTAACTTCAGGAGCAGAAAATCTGGAGCGCGCCGAGAGTGACTCAGGCTTCGTCAGAAGAAGGAAATTACAGTTTAAAAGTTTGAGCAGCACGAAGAGGCCACATTTCAACACAGAGCTAAGTGCAATTAATCACAGTAATAAATAGTTGAAAAAACCGAACTTACCAGAATAGATATTCATCTGTTGCAAAACCTGAAAACGAAAGAGGCATTATTATTTCTAAAGCATAGAACCTTTGAGAAAAAATGAAAATCACTTGTAATTCTGTAAATACTTACCGGAACTGAACTTAGGGCATTTGTAAAACCTGTGACAGAATAAAAAGGAAGTAGCTTTCTTAGAGTCCTTCGAAATTAGATTAAGGCAAACAGCAATTAATCACCAGAACAGAAGTCGAACTTTCAAGAAGACCTGTGAGAGATGGAACAGGCTTTAAAATAAAAGACATTTAAAAACGTCAGTTTAAGGAACAGAGTGAAAGACACAGAAACCCATTTAAAGAAGTGCCCAGCAGTTAGTGAAGTAAGTGCACTTCCTAATAAGTTAATCAGATTATAGGCTAAAGGGAAGACCAGAGGAACTAATGTTTGTTTTCTTTATCAGTGACAACTAGCTGGCAAGAAGGGCAGAAAGACACAAACAACCAGAAGAGAAGCAAGGTCCAGGAGAACTAGGGTGGGTGAGATATACAGTAGAGTTATATTAGTGTAGAGTAGAAGCAAGGGTAGTAATGTTGCATTAATTTTCAGGTTCCACTTAAAGAAACAGAAGGCGTCCGCAGATAGCTGACTGAAGGAACCTTACCGGACCAGTCTCTTCTTTGTTTATTATTTTATCCAATTCCCCCGTCCCCCAAGGTAATGGCTTGTGGGTTCTGAGTAAAGACCTACTAACATTGCTGAGTGGGACTAGGGACCTAGCATCTCTGTTCCCGTGCAAGAACTGGTAAGTCATTAAAGTGTATAACTTGAGTTCTGACATGACCACATTACATTGGCTCATTAATGTTAATTGGAGATTATTAATCCGACGGGCGTCAGCATTAATTTTATCTATTAGGGGCGGTAGATTGATAGAAATGATCTCATCGGGGTTGGCACAAATTTAAATCCCCAAATATTTGGCATGATGTACCACCCGCGAATCTGTTAAAGTAATTTTATCATTATGTATGATTTGGGTTTTGGCCTCATTCAGATGATACCCTGAAATCCGGCCAAACTGCGTGGTTATATGCTGAATTTCTTGTAGGGCTATCTGAGGGGAATCTGTCAGCACAGCCAGATCATCCTCATAGCCAAGAACTTTGGTTACCCCACTTTAGACAGAATTGGACGAATCAGACTATCAAAACAACATTTTTTAATTAAGGGATCTATACACATTGCAAATAATAAGGGGGAACAGGGACAGCCCTGCCTTGTACCTCTTAGAATGTTGATTGTACCTGTCTGGATCCCCAGAACAGAGATTTGGGCTGTAGGTTGTTTGTACATACTCTGGATAGCATGAAGAAATTTTTCCCCTAAACCATAATGCTTTAGGATAGCCCATAAAAAAGGCCAGGAGACCCTATCAAAGGCTTTCTCAGCATCCAGCAGAATTAAAGCCATAGGGTCTCCTGTAACCTTAGTAAAATCCAAACAGCGCAATTGTGCACCGTATATGATCAATCGTTTCCCGCCCGGGAACAAACCAGTGTTGTTGAGGGGAAACTAGTTTTTTGATAACCCCCGCTAGCCGATTCGCCAATATCTTTGCGTACATTTTTATATCACTATTTATTATGGTGATTGGGCGGTAGGACCCTGTATCAGAAGGCTTCTTGCCCTTCTTCAAAAATGTGACCATTCCAGCTCTTTTCCACGATTCGGGGGGTCTATCCTCATTCTGAATCTTACTAAACATTTCCGTCATAACACGTGTAAGCTGAGATCGAAAACATTTATAGAATTCCCCTGGCAAGAAATCAGGGCCTACAGCTTTCCCAGCAGGAAGAGAATCTATAGCAAGCAAAATGTAATCCATACTTATATTGGCATCGAATGAATCCCTTTCTTCAGAGGATAGTGCATCTACCTCAATATCCCTGAGATATTCTTGAATTTCCGACTGTATTGCCGTATTTTCCAGAATATCCGCTATGTAAAGTTTTTGATAACATTTTTGGAAAGCTAATGCAATACCAGCTTCTTCCGAAACTAAACCCACATCTGGATCTTGGATTTTTTTAATACGTGCTGTGGGCTCTCTCTCTCTAGTTCTAGATGCGAGTAGATGTCCGGCTCTCTCACTATTTTCAAACATCTTGGACCTCCAAGTTACATAATTACTTGCCACCTTAGCTTGTGAGATCTCTATAATAGCAGATTTAACCAGAATAATTTGTGTTTGAGCCAAATCACTATTCTCGCCCCGAGACAGAGTCCGCACTAAGCTCAACTCCGCCTTCTCAAGATCTCCATATAAACCCAATAGTTATTCTTTTTCTTTTTTCTGGCTTTCCCATCCAAAGCGGGTGGTCTTGCACCTGATCCCGGCCTTAAGTGTATCCCAGACATTTCGTATACCGGTGCTCCCCAAATTTTCTTCTTAAAATCTTGGAATCCAGATAGCCATGGACACTATATACAAGCTATCCCGATTATATGTCCAAACATCCAGTTTATCACCTCTTCCTTGCACACTAATTTCAAGTAGGAGCGGATTATGATCCGACATTACTCTGGGAAATTTCGTAATATTGGATTGAGAGACTAAAACTGAGGAGATTAAAAAATAATCAAGTTTAGAACATATTTTGTGAGGTGCCGAAAAATAAGTAAATCCGGGAACATTAGATCTAAAAAATTCCCAAGCATCAACCAAACCATGTAAATCCATCATATGCCATAAAGCCCTGTAGACCTTGGGTTTTTGGCCCCCATATGTTACCCCTAATTGATTCATCAAGCCACAATCGATATTTATATTGAGGTCCCCGCATTATATATCAATGGGGCAGGCCATCCAATCAGTTCAAGATTAAGCCATTTATATATTTCAGGATCATCAAGTACAGGGCCATATACTGAACAGAGAGTCAAATCCTTATTCCGAAATTTACCATGCACAATGCCCCAGTGGCCATAAGGATCTGCTGTTGTGTGAGTAATATTAACCCTACCCCGTTTTGCCAAAATGGCCACTCCTTTAGTTTTTGCCTCTAGTTTTGTCTAGGATATTAGCTGGAATCCCTCAAACTCCAGAAACTTGCTTCTATATGAGTTTCTTGAAGGCAGATAATATCTGCCCACAAGAAACAGAGATCTTCTCTGACTCGACGGCGTTTGTTTGGGTCATTAAGCCCGCAGATATTGATAGATACTATTCGAATGGTAGCCATGCCACTAAGAAAACTTTTCTGACATTGGACCTATCAATACACTGTTTAACCTTAAACCAGATTTCCTTTTCTACTATCCCCTCTCCCCCCTGCAGCGCTGTCCCCCCCTACCCCCAGAACCCCCCCGCCCCACACCCTTGCCCCCACCCACAAAACAAGCAAAAGGGGTCCTCGGACCCGTGTGATGCCTCCTGCTTTCCAAGTGCCCGTGGTCACTCCCTGTCAGCAACATATCCAATATTGAGAGCGAAAAGATAGGAAAGAAAAAGACTAAACTGCTATATAAAACCACCCGAAGGAACCCAGAGAAATTAGTGGTGAAGAGCCACTAAGACCACTAAATGATTAATTCAACATTCAACATCATTAAATCATAAGGTCAATTAACCGTCAGGAAGTTCATTCAAGTAGTCCCCGGCTTGTATTTCAGAAGTGAATACCCTTGTCTTGCCACGAAAAATAACTTTTAACCGTGCAGGATTCATCAGGTAAACCTCGCATCCCTTCCGTTGGAAGGGAGTAATCAGTGTACGGAGCCGCCACCTCCGTTCCACTGTAGCGTGGCAAAAATCAGGTCTTACAAAGTATGAGTGTCCCTCTACAGCTCTTTTGGAGTCCGGGCGGGCCTTCTCAAAAATGGCTTGCCTCAACAAAAAATTACCAAAAAATATTAATATTGCTCGTGGTTTCGCTTCAGGGCCAGGATTTTTTTCAGCATAAACGGAAACCGGTGCACCCTTTGAATCCCTGATTCCAAGCACTAGTGTAAAAGTTCCGGGAATGCTGCTTTAAACAAATCCTCTTATATCTTGCCCCTCCACGTTCTCTTCGATTCCTAGTAAACATAGGTTGTTCCTGCGTAATCTATTTTTAGAATCCTCAAGCTTCCGCATTATGTCAGTAAGCTTTTCATCGTTGGCGGTGGTTTTTGTTTCTGCCCCCTGTAAGCCTGCCTCGAGCCCGACGATCCGTTCTTCCAGGGCTGCTGTCCTAGCAATCACCTCCGAGCATGCCTTCGTGTTCTTCCGAATGGCCCCCTATATTATATTGGTGGCCATCTGGGTCCTTTTATGTTCCTGCCGAGCTTCACCTTGAATCGATTTAAGTATCTCATATAACAAAGAGTTTGGGGGGATGACTCCGTCCCTCCGCTAGATATCCCCAATGGAGCATCCTGTGGACTCGCCCCCTCTGCTCCTGTGAAGCTTGTAGTAGAGTGTGAATAGTCCCATTTGAGATTATTATCGGCTTCAGACCCATCACTACCGAAGGCCTTTGATTTCTGTTTGGCCATCTTCCTTTCTTTCATGGGGCACAGGGTCACCCTCTTCAAAGTGCCACCAGTATTAGGAGGGCTACCACTCTCTTCTCCTGATGTTGAATCCACTGCAGAGTCCACAGTGAACTCGGAGTCCTATGCAATGGAAAATAAGCTATAACCCTCCTGGGCATCTTGAAATCTACCTGAATTATTCCTGGCTTTTGTCCAGAAGGAGTTAAGAGGTTAAGTGTGTCACACTGATCTGTCTCGTTCTCTGAGTTCTGCTGTGAGCTAGTGTCTTTAACGCCCTTAATCCCATCAGACTCAAGATTCATACATACAGAAATTTCCGGTATAAAGATCTTGGGGGCCCCGTTATTTACCAGACCCTCTACCGCGACATTTTCAGTACCCTCAGAGTTCTTAGAGTCACTGATTATAGCTTTCACTCCCTCTATTGCTTTCCCTGACTTCTCGTGGTTTTGACCGATTTCAGTACCAATTAACCCACCTGGTGGCGTTTTTGCATTTGGAGGGTGATTTTTCCAATTAGCAGCCTTCCCTGAGAACATCCCAGGGACTGTTACTGATTTCCCCCGTCCTGTACTCGCTGAATTTACTGGCAAAGTCCTGGTCCCCTTGGTTTCATTCACATTAAGAGGGGGCAGTGATTTTTCAGTAGGCTTCCCCTTTAACACTCCCTTTTTCAGACTTACCGCCGCTGTCCTAGGCCCCGCTTGCTCCGACCTTTCGGAGCTCCCGGACTTCTCAGGTATCACTGCGGCCATCGTTTTTCTCAAGACGGGGGGTGAATCTTTAACCACCTTAGCTGCCCCCGTTTTGCGAGGCGGCATTCGTTCTCTCAAACCACCTCGGCAGCCTCAGCAGCCCAGATCCGCGGTTCCTCCTTGCTGCTGACTCTCTCCCGACCACGCCTTCCAAGCCCAAAAGTGAGCCCGGCACCGGAGGGAGGTTGCAGTGAGCCGCGTAGCCCGCAGCCAAAGCCTGTGGTTCCGCCAAAACGTGAACATAGGTCTTTTTTCCTCCAGCAGCGGAGTCTTTCAACAAATCTCTAGTAACTCCGTTGTCTCAAATCCTTCTCGCAAAAGTCCTTTCCTCCTCACGCTTTCAAACCACCATTAATTCCGGAGCTGGACAGGGAGTGACACTCACTAGGGTCAAGCGGCCGCCATCGAAGGTTTTACCCAGTCCAGTCAAATCACTACTGCAGAATGGTTCACCTCCTCAACAGTATGGCAATCCTGTGTCAGGAGCTCACTTGCAGCACCCTGGAAACCATTGCATGACATTCCAGGTGTCGGCCCACGAAAGGGGTTCCATTCTTCACAGCCCTGCCCAGCTCCTCGATGCTATCCCGGCTCACACCCAAGCTCCATTAGAATCGAACTAATAATTCTCCCAATACAGTGGTCATGCAAGATCCCTTTAACTATTCAAGACCCACCATTTTATCACAGGGTCAGCAACCGCGATGCCACAGCCAATATTGGCCGACCCATCCAGCTACTTCACACTTACCAGACTCCCAGAAAATGTAAATGGCAAATGTTCCTAAACTCAACAAAAGAAAGGGGTACGAGGGTGAAGATTCTTTGACCAACAAAGTGATTCATTGGATCTGTCACGTCAGGGGTTGTCGCTCAGTAATCCAAGACAACATTACTAAGGTTCGGAGGCGCACCCCTCCCGTTCAGCCGCTTGATTGTATTGAACTCACCCTCAAAGGGGCAGATCTTGCCGAACACTTCCTTGCCTTGTAATTTCAGACTGTTCCCTTGATGTTTCTTCTATCCAGTATAAGCGCTTTACACCCTGCGACCAAAGCAGACAATCTGCCCCACAACTTCTCATCCAATTAGCCAGTGGCTCCACTCTAGAGGTCAATGATTGACTACAGAGTGGCGTTCACCGGCTCCCTGGATTGTGTACTATCTCCTACAACTGCATGGCTAGCCTTCCCAGCCCTGTGGTCTAGCAGACGGTACCCCAATGAAAGGAAGATAGTTCCCGGAGGGAGGTAGGAACCAGCAGCTCCTCCCTCTTCAACACTTGTGAGGTGTTCGGTGAAGATCTTTCCACACATCTAAATTCCTAACCACCAACACAGGCCCCTATTGGCCAGCGCACTCCTACTCCAAACGCTGCACATGGCCCTACCTCTCATCAACAGCTGAGGATAATATCATGGAATGTGACTGGGCTAAGCAGCAAAATGTTACTCCATCATTGGAATGACCTAATTGAGGGTTTTGACATCTGTATCTTTCAGGAGACTTGGGGTTTACTTCCTTTACATAAATCAGGCTTTGTTTGCTTTTGTTCACCAGCAACAACCATAGGAAGAGGGTGCCCATCAGGGGGATTGATTTATCTGGGTGTTGAATTACCTGCCTCACAGGCCCTAGTCCTGACATCTAGGGGGCCTGGGGAGGGAGTTATAATCAACCTGTTTAATGTCTATGCGAGGGGGACCAAAGGGGCAGACCCTGACCTACCATTTCTGCACTCAAAGCGAGCTTAGCCACATGCTCCCCTCACTCTAGAGCAGTGGTAGCAGGAGACTTTAACTGCACCTTCGAACCACTCGATAAAGAAGATCAGCTAGGAATCAAGGATGACAACAACAGGAGTTCTCCACGCTGGAAATACAGCGAGGCAAGATGACGGCCGAGCACTCGGCTGTGTGAGCTGGTGTTCTTTCTTTCCTGGTGAACTCACCCTCTCTAAGTTCTCAAAGCTACTGGAACCTTGGAATTTCATGATTCTGGAGCAAGATTTGCACGCTGTTGTAGAACCACAAGTCATTGACTGTCATGTTTAGGATTGTTTCATATCTATCGAATACTTTATTCAGCAACACATTTAGGCTTTGGCTCGGATCGGTTTCTCACCGCAGTGCATATACCTGTTCTCGCAGCTCCTCGAGGACCTGCCTTGGCAATATGGCTCTGAAAATGTTTCAGCAAAGACCCGATCCACTGCAACCCGAGTTAACAGCCCCGAACATCCTCCTAGCATGAGCAAGGCGCCACAACCAGTCCGCAGAGGAGACGCTTCCGCAGCGGGAGAACCGGGCAAAAACCAAGCGGCGCCTGTTGTGAGCGGTAAATCAAAGCAGACTTTACCCGCTTTTTTCAAAACTCAGGCTGAAAAGGTAAAGACCTCTGCCGATGCAGGGACTGGCAATCGCAAGCATTCGAACGCCACCAAAGCAGCTAACAATGGGCCTTTGCAGTCAGCAGGCGCTGTTCCCATTCTCCCGGACGGTGCCTGTACCTCCGGTGTTTCTGCCGTGTGCGGGGATGATGTTCTGGCTTCCTCGTCTGAGCGTGGTCAATCTCACGATCAGGGGCTCAGTGCACTTAGCCCAGCAGTTGTCAGCGATGGTAATGATCCAGCAACCAGAGAGCTCAAACCTGTACGGGAGCTGGAGTTTATCAAGCTAAAAGTACCTCTATCTCCACTCAGCCTTTACCTGAGATGGCCATCCAAAGTACTGTTGCTGCTGCTGTAAGCATGCCTGAACAAATGGTCCTTCCTGCTTGCTCTGTTGAAGTTAATGAGTCCTCTATGGAGCTTGAAGGGGGGCACATTTTATTCTTTATCTGAACATACTGGCTCATCGGCGGATGAGGATAGAGACCAAGATAGAGAATGGACTGATGATGATAGCGACATTGGGGACTGGTGACTCAGTGAAGTTCTTAAGGATGAGGTTTCACCCCGTGGCCCTTGCACTGTTCGCAAGTTATTAGCTCGAAAGATCAAGGGGCGTTAAGCAAGGACCCTGGCTCACCTGGCTCGATGTCTTGGGACTATTCTTTTTCTATGCAGCCTGGCTCAGTGGACAATGCCTCAGTCAAGGGCTCTGCACCTTCTACCAACCCCCCTGATGTGCTCCCTGGAGAAATCACAATCTCTGTCATTTACCAGACCATCATGGCTCATCGTGAAGAATCACATCAAGAGAGCGTTCGTACGCAGGGGGTATGTCACAGTGTCCAAAATTCAATTCGCAGAGTCGCCAAAATATGTTCTGATATTGCTGCCAGAATCGGAGAGGCAGAGGAGAGGATCTCTAATTTAGAGGAAGCCCTGGCAACTCAGAAGGGTTTGACCGACACGATTGGCGCACAAAAAGATGATATACTTTGGAAGCTGACTGATCTTGAGAACAGGGCCAGGAGGAACAATCTTAGGATCCTAGGGATCCCGGAAGGCCGCGAGGGAGAGACACCAGGCAGTTTGTCATTGAACTCCTTTACGAGGCTTTACCAGAAGAAAAGCAGTGGGACTGACAGCTTGAGGTACAAGATGTACATAGCTTTCACTTCAAGCAGAGACAAAAACCTGGAAGAGCCGGGGATAAGCCCCAGGCAATATTGATTTGTCTTAACAATTTCTTGGCGAGGGAGAAGATCTACGATTTAGCCAGACCTGACAGTAAAAGGGTAGGGAAAGATTGCGAGTTCTTTGTCAGGCCAGATTTTTGTCCAGCAACAGTTAAGCGGAGGTGGAAGCTCCGCAGTTAATATCCCCGTTTCAGGCAAAGGGTGCCCAAGCCTTCCTGCTTTTTCCTTCTAAATTGAAAATAAATTATCAGGGACAGACTAGATTTTTCACCTCAGAAATTCAGGCGAAGGAGTTTCTGAGCTCCATATAGTCAAGAAGGCTCGGGTCTTTGCTTTTTTTTCTTCTACTTCTTTTTTTCTTCTCTTTCTTCTTCCTCATCATCCCAGGGGGCTACTGGTCTAAAGGTGGGGGCGAGTCGATTGCTAGGGGTGCTAACCCTCATTAGCTACTTTCTTCTTTTCTTTGGTTCGCAATTGGCTCTAACCCTCATATATCAATTACGATGGGGTGAGGGATTCAGGGGTGAAAGGGTGAATCAGCTCATACCATCACAAGGACATAGGTCCTGTTGCCGCACAAGGGGGTTGTAGGGGATGGGTGGGTTAGGGGTGGCTCTAGGGGTTAAGGGGGTTAAGGGTAGGGTTAGTGGTACTTGTGGGGTTTGGTGGAAGGGATGGGGGATCACTAAGGTTTTGGATTTAAACTATAGTCGTGGTATCAATATTGGTCAATTCTGTTACATGTCAGAGTCTGCGATCAAAAGTTGGAAGGTTCAAAGTGGACTTTAGCTCATTTGTTTAGCTTTGATGGGGCAAGGCGAACTTTGCTTAAGCTCATGGAACATATGTGGCTTGAATGATGGTAAAAAACGGGCCCTGTTTTCTAAAATCGTTCATACTATGCAACTGGAT
Source organism: Lissotriton helveticus (assembly GCF_964261635.1). Taxonomy (NCBI): domain Eukaryota; kingdom Metazoa; phylum Chordata; class Amphibia; order Caudata; family Salamandridae; genus Lissotriton; species Lissotriton helveticus. The sequence continues at coordinate 1,462,327,311 of NC_136061.1, read as the reverse complement.
GTCCTATGTATACAAGAGACGCACATACCTTGGGGGAAACGGGAGTGTTTGAAAGTACCGGGATACGATCTAATCGCTTACACCAGACAAACATCTATGATTAGAGGTGTGGCCATCCTGTTTAAGTGAGGGGTTGGGGTCTGCAATAAGGTCTGAGAGGATAGTGCAGGTAGATGGGTCTTAGCTGAAATAGTGGTCGATAACAGACCTTTAACAATCTGTACTATATATGGGTCAAACTTAGATGATCCGGAAGTGTTGAAATATCTAAATGTAGAATTAACAGCCTGGCCATATGCGATGTTTGTGTGTGGGGACATGAATATGAATCTGCTTGGGAACTTTAACTTGCCAGGGGATCAAAGGTACTCCGGTAGGAAACCTAGAGTCTTTAAGGCTCTTCAGACTCCAGTTCAAGCACATGGTTTGACTGATCTTTGGTTTCGGCATAACAAACACAATGATGGGTTCACATACTATTCTGCCCCCCATAATAAAATGGTCCATTTGGACTATTTTTTTGTGTCTGATCAGGCGGCCGAAGTAACCTCTATCTCTGCTCCCCCAAGAATCCTATCAGACCATAATCCGCTGATCATGGTTTGTACTTGGTCTCGTTCTGGTAGAGCCCCTAGGACATGGACTTTTGAAAGAAAACTCTTGCTGGACCATGCCTATCAGGTTCACATGCGAAAGTGATTAAATGAATTTTTAAATGTTAATAGGGGGACTGCACCTGACCCTATAGTCTGGGATGCGTTAAAGGCCGTAGTGCGTGGTGAGACCAAGAGTCTTGCGTCTTTTCGGTGGAAGACAGGGCAGGAGCAGGTGAAGGGCCGCGTGGAGGAGGTCAGGCTTGCAGAGCTGGAACTAACACGCAGAATTAATGACGGCCTTAATATAGATGAGAGCCTGCACACAATTGCTATAAATAAGTCCAAACTTCTGGAATCATTTGGGCAGGATCTTGCTGATAAGTATCTCCAATATCGCACAATGATGTTTGAATATGGTGAAAACTCGGGCAGAATATTAGCTAAGAGGCTCCAACAGAAAGGCCTACAGAATCGCATCATTACAATCCAGGATCCACATGGGGTGGACCAGGACACACAGGAGGGAGTTATGGATGTGTTCCAAAAGTTTTATGCGGTGCTCTACACCGAAGACAATGGGGACACCTTGACTGAGTCTTTGGCTGAGGGCTTCTTTCTGGAGATGGATACGTCTAAGATTACAACTGAACAGAATGAGGTTTTATCTGCCCCTTTTACGTTGGAGGAGATTGAGTTGGCAATAAAATCTTTAGCTAACGGAAAGGCGGCTGGTCCAGATGCTATTCCTTTATTATTTTACAGGACGTTCCACGCAGAGATTCATCAGGACTTTTTATCTGTTCTCAGGGCTGCACAGGGTGGTTTAGTACCCAATTCATGGCGCCAAACCACAGTTGTTCTGTTTAGAATAAAGGATAAGCCTAAGTTAAATCCTTCATCTTTCTGACCAATTTCATTGATAAATAGTGTTAGCAAAATATACTCCAAAATATTAGCATCTAGGCTCGCGGAAGTGATCATCCCACTGGTTTCCTTGCATCAGCACAGGTTTATCCCGGGTAGGGACACGGCGGACCACGTCCGGCCGATCATTGCCCTATTGGATTGGACTCTGGTTACTGCCTCCCCCCTTGATGTGATCCTGTTGGACGCCGGGAAGGCGTTCAACAGGGTCTCTTGGGGGTTCTTGTAGGAGGTGCTTCGCTGAAAGGGTTTCAGTATCAAATTTATTCAGGCCATTCAAGCACTGTATATCTCCCCAGCTGCAGCAATATGCATCTCTGGTCAGAAGTCAGGGTATTTCAACATCAGTGGAGGCACCAGGCAAGGGTGCCCCTGCTCACCCTTGCTTTTTGCTATGTACATCGATCCGTTCCTAAGTAAAATCGAAGGAAATTCGGATATATTACCGATAAGGATCGATGGTACAGAGTATAGGACCCTGGCCTATGCGGACGATATTGTTGTTGTCACCTCTGATGTTGCTTCTGCCTTCTCTGCCCTAAAGGTCTGTGCTGAACAATTGGGTCGGCTTTCAGGCTATAAGTTGACAGTTGCAAAAACGCAGGTTGTGCAATCAACTAATATGCAACCCTCTGACACTCCAGTCATCAGCGAAGCGATCTATCTAGGGGTTAAAATTACTGCCTCTGTTGACACCATTCCGGATTTGAATATCCTTCCGATACTCGAATCTGTAAATACTAAGCTGGAACGGCAAGATCATTTGCACCTCTCTCTATATGGTAGCTGTAGTGTTCTCAAAATGCTGGTTCTCTCTAAGTTTTAATATTTATTTAGAACTATTCCATTGGAACTGTCACAAGTAAGCTTGGTCAGGGCCAAAAGGGTTTGCCACAGGTTCCTCTGGGGGTATCTTCGCTCGTGTAGGGCCGCCAAATGAATGTGTCTCCCCCGGGACCGCGGTGGCTGAGCGGTCCCATATTTAGTATTATATTATCGGTCCACTATGGTGCAACATCTAGGATTGACCTTGCTGTGAGATAGCTCTGAGGTTCCTCCTTCTAAAAGACCTACTATCAATGAGATAGGCCAGGGTGGGGCCGCCAAGGTTATTTTGACGCAAGTTCTTGAGCCAAGCTCTTTCAAGAAGACAAGGTTTAAGGTCATTACTGCTATGTTCCTAGTTTGGCAGAAAATCCAGCGGAAATTGTCTATCCCTAATGTTAATATTAATACACCGTTTAAAGCCGCCCGACTATTGCATGCTATTTTCCAGGATCAGACCACCTTTTGATGGCAGTTATCGGGTCTTAAGGTTATAGGTGATCTAGCCCTTAGAGGACAAATTACTTCTTTTTCGTTTTTGAGGGATAAGTTCCAGTTAAACACTCATGCTTTTTTTTAAATATCTTCAGGTTAGAAGTTTCATTGATAAACACCTATGTGAAACCCCCACAATGTTAGATAAGGTAACTACATTCAAACTTATTCAAAAGAAGGCTAGAATAAGAACAATCTATCAGTACTTGATGAATGACTTCTTGGACGATCTTGAGCTACAAAACTTTAAGTGGGAAGGTAAACTCGGTAAGACTGGTGTAGATATAAGGCGGTACTGGACTTAGCTAGTTATGCCCTAGTTTCAGGTAGTCTGCGGTCCCGAAGCTATCTGGCAATGTTTGATCTTTATTACACACTAGCTAAAATAATGAAATGGGGGGCAGGAAGGGTGACTGCTGTGCGAGGTGTGGGCTCCAAGCAGCTGATTCTATACACATGTTTTATCCGGATGTATGACGTTACAACGCATGCTTTTACCACGCATGCTGTTACAACGCAAGTATTACAACGCAAACCTTTATAACGCATTACACTTGGGGGTGCTGGATAGTGAATAGTTTAATTTACTATTCCAACTCCAGTCCCCGTGGACACTAGGGAAGGTGTTGGATAGTAAATTAAAACTATTCCCTATCCTAGAGCGCCCCCCAGTGTAATGCGTTGTAAAGGTTTTCGTTGTAATACTGGCATTGTAACAGTACTGCGCAGTAAAAGTTTTGTTGTAAAGGATGTTTCCCGTTTTATTCCTGTCCGAATCTGCGTGAATTCCTCACACTAATAAGCCAAATCTGTGTAGACAATTTTGGTTTTGTAACCAAAGTCTGCCTGTCCCTGAAAGCTGGGAAAATGTTGATTTTATCACGGCAAACGCTTTATTGATACCATTTGCAGGAAAAAAAACAGATGCTTTCTTCTTTAGCATTTATTTCCAATTTTCACCAAAAACTGAAAATTGAGCTGTATTTTGGGTAATTTCAGGGCCCTCTCCAGGGGAGTCTAGAAAGCATGGGTACCTTTAGAATCCGTACAATGAAAAGGATGCAAAATAGACATGGATACCTTATGTAAACAAAAGGTTACAGGGGCCTAAGCGCGAGCTACTGCAAATAGCCAAAAAAGGGCCCAGCAGTTAAGGGTTTAAATCTAAGTTTCTTGCTGGTGTTTTTAGTGCTAGTTTGTCATCAAAGAGGAATGCTTTATTATGTCATTGAAGCACCTTATGAAAGGCTGTTGTGGTAGTATTGTTCTTTGATGCACTGATTTTATTATGTAAGAATTTTAAGATTAATTCAAGATTTGTGTGTGTGTGTTCTTGTGTATACTTATATGATTTTCCTGTACAATCAAATACATGTACCTACTTACCCTACTGCAAAAAGGTTGTGGGGTTCCCAGGGTGGGCACTGGGACACTGCGTAGTAAAAATAAAATAAATAGGGCTGGCTCGTGTACAGTTCCATTTTATGGGGCCACTTGCAGGAAACTGGTAGGCCACTAGGTGCTTTGAGGCTCCCTCACAGTCTCCAACATCAGCAAAAGTATGGGTGCTCTAGATGAGCACTTGGGTTCCCAAAAATGAATAAAATGAATGCTAAAAGTAGGAATAATAAATGAGCAGCAGGAGCCACTCATTTATTATTGTTATTCAATGCTCTGAACAAGGATTGCCCCTGCATGGGCTTTTTGCTTATATTTTTGGATCCTGGTAATGCCCCAAGAAGGGGCAGGGGCACCACCAAGATATTTGTAATGGTGAGGGAAGGGCGCATGGAATGCAGTAACCCACTAGCATCATTAAAAACACAGTAAGTCTTCTGGGTCATTAAATCCATGACCCCAGGAGAGCTTAACATATTTTTTGAAGCACTCTGAGCCGGAGATGAATGCTAGCCAACTGGAGTGCAGGGCCACTTGTGGTAAATTCTATGGATGGACTTTGTGACATGAAGAATGTAAAAAGAAATCCTCAACAACATGATCACTTATTAAATTCGAAATAAGTCTTTATTAAAACAAAAGATGACAATCACTTTTATTATACATTGTAATGTGTGAATTTATATATTATACAATTAATTATAATTGTTGATGAGTTTTTGACAAAGATAATAGTCTGCTTTATACATATTAATATGCAAATCCTTTCATAAAGACAAGCAGGTCCACTTTTTATATTTTGGTGTTCTGAATATCCATTTACAAAGTCAGCAGGTTTGCATTTTTTAAAATAAGATCCTTAATTCATTTATATTCCAACATCACATAGTCAGCTGTGCACACCCGTGGCAGTTTGGGCACAGACCCTACGCCTAACCTAATGTGAGGTAAGGGGTTAGGTGTCAATTGAGGTTGAGGCACAGGACTTGGCCTGAGGCCAGGCCTTGTACCCAACCCCACTTGGCAGAAAGCTGTGCACTGTGGGGGGGTTGGTGCCCTAGGGGGCTAGGGTAAAGGCTGACAGTTGGGCACACCCAGCTCACACAGTGCTGTACATCTTACTTTACGTTAATAAATATGGAAATTCACTGAAAAAACAAAGGTTAAAGTGATGTTATAGTCAGGTGAGAATATCAGTTAAAAGTAATGTTGTTAACTAAAAAGAGACTGAAATTTAACAGTTATAGGTATTTAAAATTAACTATAACTCACGTCCTCTACATGCACTACTGATGACCTTACACATTTCAGTACTTAAAACATGTTCTATGACACCATTGATAACATTACTGATGACAAATGAAGTGATACTGTGCAAGGGGGTGGAGTGATTTCTAGGTAGTTATAAGTTACAGACACATGACACCCTTGGAGTCAAGCCATTCATAACCCCTGGTACAACCTACCAGCCCTCCCACTGATAATAGTCACTTGCTCACAGCAGGTGATAACCTCTCAACAGTCTTTCCCTTGGAAAAGGGCCTTTGTTACCAATTCTGAGCAGTTAATATACAATCCAGGGAAAACCTCATTGTGACTGGAAATTGGTGCTGAGCTGCAGTCTCAAATCTTATTCGCCCCTTATCTCATTACACTGTATTCATAAAGAAAGCCCAAGAGGAGTGCTGTAGTATGTTTCCTGGTTTTAGTAATGAATGACTACTTTGGTAGATGCTGGTAAGGGTTCCAATTCAGATTTTTTTTAGCATATTGGCAGTTTATGAAACAGTGTACTTGACTCACTAATTACTTTCACTCAGACTTCTCAGAGGAACAGGAATCAAGCATCATGCACACTATGCTATGCCCCACCCAGAAGAGGTGAGCGCCGATGTGCACGCTGGAGAGACATCGAGGAGAGATTGAGTCACTGCACACCTGCTGCCTGATCCATGCCCCATGCCCCATGTCGATGGCTTATTGCTCGGCTTGGTTGCTGAGTGGCACATCTGCTGCAATCCTGGCCCTGGTGTCCTGGAGTTCTCACAACTTTCTCTCAGAGGTAGGGGGATCTTCATGCACCTGTGCCTATCCATTGTTCCGGACTTTCATCACTTTATGTGAAATGTAGATCAAGTCTAGGAGGCCAAAAGTAGCCCAGGGGAGCGGTAGTGTATGTGTTCGGGCAATGGAACCGGTTGGCCATAGTTTGGTGCAGCTTGCTGGGGTTGCTGGTGGCCAGCCGTGAGCAAAGCCCCTCTCCACCTGCACTAAATCATTGTTTCAGGCAATCAAATCAAAAATCATCTTTATTCGGTCATTGTAGGACCATAAAAGCACAGAATAAAACATTTACATCTTCAGAAATATAAATAACACTCTAAAAGCATCAGAAAACTAACAGTCATTAAAGTGCATAGGTTCTTCTCAATTTGATAGCAGCAATGATATAGCTGAAAACACCATTGCAAACGTCATGTGATTCTAAACTTTACAGATAGATCAAGCCCTCTTTGTAAGAATTAAGGTGCGTATGCAGTAGGGCAGTGCATAAAAATCACAATCTAAAAGAGTCATGTAAAGTAAAATGAACATAAAATGAACAGTTGATTGGGCAGTAACACAGTCACAGGGACAAAGTGGGAGGGAGGGAAACTAGCGGAAAAGCCCCAAGGAAATTAACTCTGTTTAGTATAAATCTAATGAGATAAATTCTGTACCCTGGATTTGCTATCAAATTTAGATAAGGCTCCACATCAGATGATGTTAATATCTGGATATATCCTGTAACTATAGACATATCAATTGATTTGTCTAATCTAATTCCCTCTTTGTAGGTTTCATACTGCCCCTTGACTTTCATTTAAAGATCAGGGCTGATACTTTGCAGCGACTCAAACAGATGACTTTACCCTAGGCTATGAAAGTTGTTTTTCACGTAAGTCAATTATGGGATAGCAGTCATGTTATCTAATTTTAGACAATCTAGTAATATCTTTCTCAAGAAGTCTGCATTCGGGAACCTCCATAGCTTTATCCATAATAAATGAGGTGCCGGTCCTCAATGAACTCTGATCCCAATTCCAGATGTGCATTGAGGCTTGAAGAGAATTTAGGAGTGGCAGTACATGCCCAGACTCAGTTTCCATAAGTGCCCACCGATAGGCACTTGCTTTTATAAAGTTGGACCAATTCGTATACGGGTATGTTGCCAGACCTTTTTGTAAATCTAAACATTGCATCTTCTGCTGCGTTCATGAGTACATAGCCTGTCCCACAATCCATTTGTCTCCAATAAAATACAAAGGTAATTAAAAAAGGAACTTTTTTAATATGTGTCCCCCCAACAAAACATGGTTTTGACTTGGTGTGTTTTTGCAAAAACAACAATTGATGGACAGAATGCAGAACAATGTCATACATTCATCTGAGTACAGAGATCTGGGCCTAAATCCATAGTTTTTTTGCACTCCACACCACCCCATGTATTGGTTCTTCTTTGTTCGGCTTAAGTTGGCAGTGTATGCTCACTTTGCCACTGGTGTCAAGCAAGCCCAGCTGAAGACGGCTGTAATGCCAGAAACCGGTCCTGGGAAGCTTGATTCCGGTCCAGGGAAGACATGGCTTGGCAGTTCGGGCTGGACTGTTCCCATGAGGCACAGGGTCAGACTGATTTGCATATGGCCATGTCTGAACTGGGGTGGCGGAGTGAGCTAAAGAACGGTGACTGATTAAACCCAGATCAGTTGACTGGGGGTGAGTGTTTGTATTGTCAACGCTCCGTCCATCATCACCTTTGGTTTTTCTTTGTTTGCCCTAAGTTGGCAGGGTATGCACAGACGTGAGTCCCTTGCTCACTTTGCCACTGGAGTCAAGCAAGCCCGGCTGAAGACGGTTGTAATGCCAGAAACCGGTCCTGGGAAGCTTGATTCCGGTCCAGGGAAGACATGGCTTGGCAGTTCGGGCTGAACTGTTCCCATGAGGCACAGGGTCAGACTGATTTGCATATGGACATGTCTGAACTGGGGTGGCGGAGTGAGCTAAAGAACGGTGATGAATTAAATCCAGATTATTTGACTGGGGGTGAGTGTTTGTATTGTCAACGCTCCGTCCATCATCTCCTTTGGTTTTCCTTGGTGTGTTTTTGACCACAGGTCATAATAAAAGATTTTTACTGATTCACTTTAAGTTTTAATGTCAGCATAAAATTGTTAAACGAGTTCAGGAGCTTTTGGAGGGCGTTTGCAGTCAGACCTAATAGACTCGCATCATCCATATAGAGCAGCATGGGGACTGCCTGCATTGCAATCCTAGGGACATCATCACTGTAATCCCTTAAAGCAGTGTCTAGGGAATTGATGTATAATAAAAAAGGAAAGGAACCGATATGTAACCCTGTCTCACCCCTCTCGTCACATTCAATGGGGCTGTACAATCCCCATTCAGTGTAAAGCGCACACTCATTATGAAGTCCCAATGCATGCTTTTTACCAGATCCAGAAGAGGGGGCGTCAATACCCGCCTGCGCCATTAGGTCCAATACTTTTATCTTGATTTCTTAACTCGCTGGGAGCCGTTTTTCTCCATGCTCCACCGCAGCTTGTGCTGATTGTGTGGAGGGAGGTTTCAAAAACGCAACCCACTTTGAGAAATCCTCACTTCCTGTGGCACACCAGAGGGGGCAATTTTGGAAAAGGTGACGGTCTAGTCTTCAGACTAGGATCAATCCCACTCACCTATTTTAAGCGCAGATGGCACGACGCGCAGCAGAACAAATGCTCTATAGGAAATGTGGTATTCTGCAGAGATCACGCTATAGGGGCACATATTATACCTTCTCAGAATTATTCTTCCTATTGTAAACACAGCTAAATTGGAGGGACCGCTCAGTTGTAAAAACTGTAAAAAGGTTTTTCATCTTCCACAAGCACCTATACCTCTAGAGAAGAGCTTACGTAGAAGTCTACATGGAGGCCTTATAAATGCAAGATCAATGTGCAAACACGCACTTCATATATTTGACCTAATAATTGATGATGGCCTGGACTGCCTATTTGTGACCGAGGCATGGTTAAAACCCTGGTGCAATCCAGACATTGTAAACACCCTCCCCCTTCGTTATCGTATTCAAAGAGCAGACAGACCAGGGCAACGTGGGGGTGGTCTCGCAATCATCAATCGGGACTCTCTTAGGTGCACAATAGATCAGACCTGAAATGAAAGGAGCAGAAGGCATCAGTTTTTGCATTCAACTACATGACACCTTCACCTTTGCAGGGGCATTAGTTTACCGCCCTCTGGGACAGCACAATGCTAAACACAGCGCAGGCCATATCTTGGACTGCATCTGCTCGAACTTGGATACTCTCAAAGTGAAGTCCCCTGTTGTGCAAACATGGACCGACCATAAACTAATTCCCTTTGAATTCCAGATAAAGCATAGGCCCCCATTTAAGGAAAAAATCAAAATCTCACAACAGGATAAAGCCAGTTGGAAGGCACTAATAGGGCTTCCAGACCTCGTCCCTAAAGCCCTTGTGGGTAGACCCAATATGGTTGGAGACCCTATAATTCACAACCAGCTCCTTGGGCAATGAATGTTCGAACTAAGAGACCAGTCGGCACCTACAATTTCACCTCACAGGCCACCAAAAAAGAAACCCTCTGCGCCATGGTTTTCACAATCCTTAAAATAACTGCAAGGTCATGTTAGGGCGTTAGAATGTAGATGGTGCAGAAATTAGGATAGTAATGACCTTAACATCTACAAAATCGCACGCAGAAAATATCATGTCTTGATCAAAACTTCAAAAAAAACTTATTACACTGAGGCTATTAAAAACACCAATAACAAACAGAAAGAGATCTTTCAAATAGTTAATTTGTTTACAAGTCCAAATAGCTTACTTCAAGAGATCCCTCATTCCAGATCCTCTGTAATAACATAGCAGACTACTTTGAAGAAAATTTTTTAACACTTTTAAAAGATTTCCCCTCTCGTACTCCATTTACTATAAATAAGGGAATGTCTGCAGGCACAGACACATCTTGTATGAAAACTTTCCAGCCCATTACGCTGGAGGAATCACGTCTGGCGATCTTGTTCATCAAATCAGGCTCTCCTTTCGACCCTTGACCCCCCACTCTACTACACGCCCTCATTTATATTGTAAACCCCATTATTAATAATATACTAAACTCTTCGCTTCTCACAGCCAAGATCCCAACAGAATGGAAACTTGCTGCAGTAAAACCTATCCAAAAAAAGGAACTGGCCAATCCTAGGACCCTCTCTAACCTACGACCCATTTTGCTCTTACCTACTCTGTGTAAGCTAACTGAAATATGTGTTAATAGCCAACTCACTACTTTTCTAGAGGAAACAAACGTATGGCACTCTAATCAATCAGCTTTTGGAGCCTACCATTTGACAGAATCCACCCTATTGTATACTGCGGAATCCCGACGAGCAGTCCTGGATCAGGGACAGAAAGCAGTCCTGGTGCTATTAGACCTGTCCGCGGCCTTCGACACGGTCTCACATGCCATTCTTTTAGACCGTTTAGCATCATCCAGCATATCTGGTAATGTCCTAGAGTGGATTAAGAACTTTCTGCAAGCTCGGCGCCAAGTGATCAAGCTAGGACAATACAACTCAGGAGAAAAAGCACTCACATCAGGGGTACCTCAGGGATCGAGCCTAAGCCCGACCCTCTTCAATGTATATATGTCCCCTCTGATCAAGCGAATATTGTTCTTCAAGATCAATATAATCTCATATGCGGACTACATGCAGCTTATCCTGGTCTTGGATAATGACACTACTGAGGTGGAAGAAAATCTCAGAAAATGCCTCACAGCAACCTTCAAATCAATCAATTAATCATTTCATTTGTAAAGCGCGATACATACCCGTGAGGGTCTGAAGGCGCTGGGGGTGGGGGGAGGAGGGGGGCTGCTACTGATCGAAAAGCCAGGTCTTGAGTAGTCTTCTGAAGGCCAGCAGGTCCTGGGTCTGTCGTAGGCTGATAGGGAGAGTGTTCCAGGTCCTGGTGGCGAGGTAGGAGGAGGATCTGCCGCCGGCGGTGGTTTTCCGGAAGCGTTGTAGTGTAGTTCCTATTATCCCAATAGGCTCTGCGCATTGGAATAATACCTCCAATAGTATAGACCTAGACCAGACGTTAACCTCCCTGGATAGACAAGAAGGGATTTCGTTTCTGACAACCATAGAACATGACAACTTTGCTCTCCCCTAATCAAGAGTGTATCTCTAGAGTCGTGTGAAAACAAAAGACAACTTATTTTACTCAGTCAGTACGTGCATTCTTAGTTTCACCAGATTGTAGAGAAAAGGAAGAGACGGGCGTGTTCAATAAAAGATGTTATTTATTGATCAGTCTCTTTTCTCGTACAAGAGAAATGGATCGATATTATTGCAATACTTATGGTTAAGTAAAGTGCATACAATAAAAGCAGAATTATAAAATAATACTATAAAAACTTTGATATGGTTTCTAAGCCATACATTATTTAAAATGGATAAAATAGATACATACATATAAACATTTGACTAATCGTACTCAACTGGTGCTTCTAACTACGCCTACCCCAGTGTACCTGACCTAAGCCTAATACGTGGGCGGGGATAGAAAGTAGCAGTTTAAGTTAAGTTTGTTTTGCCAAGTGATTGATTCAAGAATTCTCTGTAAGGGGTTATTCAGCTCTGTACCTGAGATCTAGGATGGTTGAGGTCTCGATATTCCAAGCTGCCTGCGAGGGCTGCTCGGAAGCGCCGGAGCTGGATTTCTCGGCAGGAGAAAGCAGCGTCTCGTTCTCAGCGCGTCAGGAAGGCGGGGCAGTGCCGGGGGCTTCGCTCTCTGCTGGGCTTCGGCAAGTCTCGCTGCTCCGATCTCGTCACCACCGCGCGTGTTTGCTTAAGGCAATGTCGGTAATATTTATACCTGTAAGGTGCTGAGATTGACGTAAGGATGGACATAGATACGTCAATAAGGATGTCATACGAGCTGGTCGTTAGCACATTCTTTTACTGAAGTTCTCGGTGAAATCAAAATAATGGCCGCAGGGTTTTTCCCAGGTTGTCATAGGTTTGATTTGTTTTGAGGACTCCGTATGCCTTATCAGGGGCTGGAGGAATATTGCTTTGCCTAATTAGATGGCAAGCGTTATGACCTAATCAGATAACGCGCTCCTGTGCCGTGGTCTGGCGTAATCAGATAACGGTTTCTGCATCATGGGATGGCTGCTAGTTAACTCGTTAACCAGAATAGGGTCAGGAATAGGGGGATCGATACAGAACCTATAGGAATACATCACACCCACTCCACGCTAACTATGGCCATATTTACGAATCTAGGCATAGTAAAACATACTGAAGAGTATCGTGTATACCTTACCACCCCAAAATACATATAATGCATTTCGAAATTATGTAATGTACAGGAAAAATAAAATAGCCATATGTACTATATGCACTTAAGCAGTAGACTAATGCTAAATTAATCACGCATGTATACATTATTAGTAATCGAATATGAGAATTACACATGAAATGGCTCTTAATACAGAAGAACAGTTCGAGACCACTTCATCACAGTTCAAGAGAAAAAAAAATATTTATGAACATACCAGCGGGCAGCTAATGTCTATGAAGTTTCTAAAAACAGAAATTAGTTCTCTAAGAATAGTTCTTACTTTAAGCAGAAGAAAAGTGTCCCGTAGAATTTAAAAAAATTTGGGGCTGCTAAAAAAATTGCTGTCCGTGGACTGGAGGAAAAGTTGATCTTGCTACTTTATTATTAAAGTTGAAGGCCAAATTCAAGGTGTCGGGAACGCCGTGTGCTAGCTTGTTCAAGAGTCATTATTTCTGCTCTGGTGAGAACATCATATCATTGAGACTGCTGAAAAAGCTGTCAACAGCTTCCTGTGAGAGTTCCACTAATTCGGAAAAGGATGTAACCATGCATTCATGTGCATGATTGTCTCCATTGACGTTTTGAGTAGTATTGCTGACAGAAGGTTGTACCTGATCGATGCTGCTTTCATCTTGATCTTCACTACCCCTTAATCCTAGTGGTGAAGTTTCCACGAATGCCGTCATCAGGATTGGCAGCCGTTGAGGGCAGCACAATGCATGAGCCTTTACCGGACCCAACAGTGTTACTGCATCCATTGGCGCATCCGATTGTAGCGTCAGACAGGTGTCCAACACGCATTCTTCTCCGCACAGCATGCACCTTAATACAGGTAAAACACATCTTTGCCATATCGGCCGAAATGAAAGAAACCAAGTCATGTTCAGGTCTCTAAGCCGGGTTAGTCCCAGGATTTTTGATATCCGGTCCCGGTATCCAATGGCTCGGATTGTTTCTTCCCTTGTCGCGGGTGTTTTGTCTGTGACATGGTTTGCCATAACGAAATATAAGGACTAAGAATAGGATTCCTGCAATTAGTCCCAAAATGAGGGGAACTCCTCCAAAAATCGAATGGACAAAGTCTGGAAAAATACCCAGTATGGCTTTGAATGGTGTTAATGCCATCGAAAATACTGTCTTAAATACATTTGAGACTCCACTGGTATCAGAAATATTTAAAATTTCATTCAGGATTTCTGCGAAATGTATGGGGGAATTAGTTGATAACAATGAGTGAATCTCTGCAGTCGTCCTTGCGACTAGGAGATCATACGTTTCTTTTGATGACGTGAGCCTGGTCGGCGTCTGAAGAAGCACTGTTTTCATTCTGCTTAAAGTATCAACTCGAATAGAAGTAATTTTCAAGTTAGGCCATGCCCTTGCCTCCCTGTCTGGAAAGGAGCTGGGGAACAATAAGCGTCCACAGCACATGACCTTCGCAGTCGTACTAACGAGATAAGGAACCCCGGGCAGTAGACTACAACATCTGCGATCCACAATTAGAATGTAACTCCTGTTATAGAGTCTTTTAAAGAATGGTTCTATCTCTGTTGCAGGTGCGCCTAGCTGGTGACATGAAAGGTTATTTGAGTTCCCTTCACAGGCTCCATGCAAACTAATTCCATTACACAGAAGTGTACCGCTTAGTGACATTGCACAATTATTGCCACTAAGAAACACTTTCTATCCTTTATTACTGACACATGCATGTGAATAGGGCAAGTTCCATGTTGTCTTAATGTACCCTTTTCCCAATTTTTCGTACATGCCAGCCTGTATATATTTTTGGCAGTATTGAAACCTGAAAGTAGATATCGGAATATTAATTATCCCATGTATTATCCATTCAATGACAGGTCGTTCTGACATTGTCAATGGTAATCTCTCGAGTTTCTCAATGCTCAGGATTGTATAATCAGCACCCTTCTGTGCCATACTGATCTGTTTATCAGTAAGGTTAAAGATATTGAATAGTGACGTTGTGTTGATTAAACGCCAAGGCACATAGCCTGAACGCAGGTTTTGTAACGTCCAGCCAAGCTGTACAATAGAACGCAATTGAGACTGACCGTGTTGTAACAACAGTAAGTCTTGCGATATTATGTCGATTGCTGATGACACAATGCTGTCCAATGAAAAGATTCTGGAGGACAGAGTCATTAACCCATGTCCACTACAGAAATCGATTTTTCCAAATTAATACGGTCAATTTCCCGTATACTTTCTGCTGTCTCAATTTGAGTTATCTTCCAGGCCTCGTTGTAAGCTGCATATATGGAGGCTGCTATGAAGCGTTTTTGACGCTGTTTGCGCGGTCCCATAATGAAATCACGCAAGTCAGCACCATCAGTAAGTAAAGTTAGGTGTTGCTTAATTTCTGTCAGTGTGGAAGTTTTTAGCCATTGAAGGCAGAGTTTGCCCACACTGTAGGTGGTGATTATCCCTGGGTGTTGTCTTTGGGAATATCTAGGGTCTGGCCTGGTCAATGTGAACCCCTGTGTTTTGTTCAGGAATCTGTCTTGACAGTTATTAGTATCTGTGGGCCAGATCAACCATTGTTTCCAATCAGGATTTGTTCTGTTTTGGTTTCATACATAGTTTACGTCTATCTCTTCATCTGCAGAGTTATTGCTGTTCATTGTTGGTTTTGGAATAGACGGTTTATTTAAGTCTTTGATTTTGGCTAATCCAAGACAGGTAGTTTGTTGAATACTTTCATTCAAGAATATAATTTGTTCTGGGATCATGCAGGCTCTAAACAATGATTCTATACCTTGTACTTGCCATTCTTTTGTACCCCAAACACTTTTTACTTCAACATTTTTGTCCCAATAATCAAAACCAAATGTATTCATTTGTTCAAAAAATGAGTCCGAATATATCAATTTCGTGTTTGTAAGCATGGTTTTTGTTCCTGTCTTATTTGACAATTTGAAATAAAATGTTTCAGCATTACTTGTGTTGAACCCTGAAAAGTATGAATATTTGTCATAAAAGGTTCTTGAGCTTCCTTTTGGAGGGGTTGCACAATGTTCCCATTGATTATAATTTAAAACATTTCTAGGTTGTGCTGATTTATGTAAAAAATGGTTACCATAGTGGTTGTAGCAGTACATACTATCATAATTAGATGAACCCTGCAAATAATCATGTTTGGTAAATTTAGCAGACATCACTAGATCAGACATCATGTTATTAATACTTTCAAAGTCCCAATCATCAGCAAATGAGTTTTGTTTTACAAAGTCACTCAACGAGATCTTGATTTGGTGTGGATATTTGAGGATCTCAACCGGACCATAAATTTCATAGTCAGTATTGTCCCATGCTACCCCACCCGGTATAGGATTGGCTGTGAAATTGACTGAAGAAAGTTCTCTTTTCTTGACGTGTGAAGACGTGTGTGGCTTGAGGATCAAGTTGATTTTCTGGCTTGCTGTGTCCATTTTAGCATATTTTCCCTCAATGAAGCGTCCCAAACATAGTATCATGATGAGCCAAAGTATCAGGATAAATACACCAAAGGACACCCAAAATTCAATCCACGGAGAAATCAGATAGGTTTCTTTCAGCTGTTTCAAAAGTTCCTTAGCTTTATCTTTAAAAGTTTTTGTTGATGGCTGTGTCTTTGATTCACTTAGATCTTCAGAAGAATCATCAAAGTTGATGAAGTAGCCGGATGCCGTTCTGTCTATTGTCCCAATTGCTTCAGGATTACTGTTTCTTGCAGCTTCAGCATATTCATTTGTTACTTCATTGTAGGTTGGTGTGTCTCTACTAAATGTTTTTATTTGGGTTTTCAGAGGTGTGAGTTCCATTGCATTGTTGCATAGTCCTTGTTGTTGTTCTGTAGGCGTTTTGAATGTGATTAGCCTTTTAGTTAGCACCTCTGTACTTGTAGCAAACCTTGGTGTTCTACTACTTATCGGGAGTCCACTTGGCCTACTGTTTGTTATCGGCCACATGATTGTGGTTTTACCAGGTCGATGGATACAACTCGGTTCTCCTTTTTACCAGCAAGTGGCGGTAATACAACTGATCTTGTCCCATTGATGGACAAGACAGGAACTGCTTTTCTGTAAGAAGGCCCAAATTCCTTCTTTACCGCAATCTTTTCTCTGACTACATCCCCGATTTTTGGAATCCAGACAGGTCTTGCTGGGACAGGTGGTGGTTCTTCAGTGGTTGTTGGCTGCTGTTTCAACTTTATGTTGCTCAGGTCTTTTCTTGTTTCGTTTAAGTCCTGTAAAATAGCCAAACGATCTTTGATATCAAAGCTTTTTTCTTTCACCACTGAAGTCTGACTGTCAAGATCTAAGACTAGCATCCTAGTCCCAAACAGTAATTCGTACGGACTGAATCCCCTCAGAGAATTTCTTGGCAAGTTGTTTAGACTACGTTGGACACTTATTAGATGTTTGACCCACCCAGCTCCCGAACCTAATACCTTTGCTGTTATAGATTTCTTTATGCCTTGGTTTTTTCTTTACACCATCCCGTATCCCTCAGGAAGGAAGTGAGAAGAATCCCGCTTCGCTATGCTCATTTGGCCGTGCTTTCCCACAAGCTTGAGGGCTAAAGTGAAAACATTGGTCAAACGTAGCATGCTCCTAGCGTATATGCCATTTAGACTCGCAAATCTTTGTATAACAGTCCCGACGTCAGCCGAGTGCTGGGGTCTACATTTATAAGTGGAAACTAGTCTTTATTTGTTAATGGGACGCATTATTTACACTTGTTTCACTGATTATTGTTTAACCCTTATTGAGTGAAACGCCATGGTATTACCCCGTTCCTCTCGCCGCTGCGATCTCTGTTGCAGCCCGGGCATTTTTTTACAAAAATGTGATGATGCAGGCTCATGCCTGGCCACCAGTACACTGATTGTAGTTCTTCCAGAGAATCTTTTAGTTTGAGGTGTCTGAGACCCTCGCCCATATGTGCGTCTGCTATTAACAAAGATCTCCTGTCCTTGTTTGGAATTACTCTATCCCCCACTCCAGGGATTCGAGCAAAAGGAACGGAGTTCGCATCGATTATGTATGTATATTTGAGTGGATAACAGATCGGTAACGCTGAGCAGTCGCCTTTTGATGACGTTTTCACCGCCAGCATTGTTTCACCGTCAATGTATTTTACTGCACGCTTTTTTCTAGCTACGGAAGCCGATTCAGTTGCTACCGCTGTGGCTTTCTCAGCCAAAGAATTCCCTGCAACGTGAACGCCATCACGCTGATGACTCAGTGAGTGTATCATGTGAGTCTTTGGTAGTTCTTTTTTTAACAGAACTATTTGTTCCCAAAGCAGTTTTTGCTTTATTGTTGCACCTTTGTCATCTTTGTAACCGTTTTGAATCCATTTCTGTAAATCGCTGTTATATGATTTGACGCAGTAATACGAATCGGACACTATGAGTGTCGGGAATTCGCGATCTGCATTATCTAGCGCCATTTTCAATGCTATTATTTCAGTCCGTTGTTCTGAATTAGTTTCTACTGAGTGTGTTTTTGTTAATAGAGGTCTTAGTATACCTCCGCGCCACACTTCTTTTGTAATCTCACATGTGGGGTTGTATGCTTGTTCTCCCCAAACGGATGGTTGAGCATGTCCATCTGTATAGATTACACAAGCGTACTGTCGTAATGGCAGAATGTCGATTGGCAGAGGGAATATTCTTTCATATTCTAGATATTTTAGTTCCTCTAGTTCTGGATCAAAGTAGTATTTTACTTTGTCCATTGTAATGGAATTCACCCATTGTATCCATTCCGGATTCAATGCTGTTGTTGGTAAATTACACGGGGTTGTTAATGCCTCAAAGGCTGATTCCGCTGTTCTGACTGTGATGTGTCTACCATCAGCTTTATCTTTTTCTCTAGCTATTGCGGTCTGAACTGCATGAACAATGTTTTCTTTAATGCTGAATTTCTTTTCAGCTTCTGTGTACAAGTGCGATTTGAATGCAATTGGTACCTTTTCTCCCTCGTTAGAGGTCAGGTATGTGAATCCGCATCTTCCTGGGATGACTCGAATCACAAGGTTGCGTGTGTTATCACGTGTTTCTAATTTAAGGTGCGCCAAAGGTAAGCCCGTCTACGCCCGTCCGCGCCTGGACCGCGCCAAGCGCCAGTCCCCCTGATCCTCGCATTGCCCAGCCCTCCCGCATTACCTACGATGCCACCGACCTCCTTGCCCTTAACCCCGGCCGCTCCCCCAACTGCGTCCAAGCCGCTCCTGGACACACCCATGGTCCTTTCTCATGCTACTCCTGCAAATTCATCGGCACCGACAACAACTCCGCTACGTTCACACCACAGATTCCCGACCCTAACCACCTACAATGCATCTTGCTCAACACCCGATCGGTCCACAGGCACGCCACTGACCTATGGATTCTACTAGACACCATCTCTCCGGACGTCGCCTTCCTAACAGAAACATGGATGAACGCCTCTTCCGCCCCAGACATCACCATTGCCATCCCAATAGATTATAAGATCATACGCAAGGACCGTACCGGCCACACAGGAGGAGGAATAGCTATCGTCCATAAAAAATCCATCCACATCTCAACCAGCTCTGACGTCAATCTCACCAACTCTGAACACCTTCACTTCCAGATCCACATCGACCCCAAGACCACACTCAGAGGCACACTCCTTTACAGACCTCCAGGACCCCGCGCACAATTTAGTGAGGACATCACGGACTTCATCACTCCACACGCGCTCCCCTCCAAAGATTACATCCTTCTGGGAGACCTCAATTTTCACCTTGAAAAGAACAACGACCACAACTCCACCACCCTTTTGGACAACCTCGCCAACCTCGGACTTAAACAACTGGTCACTTCCCCCACCCACATCGCAGGTCACACTCTCGACCCTATCTTCACCTCCAGCAATCATGTCTCCTTCAGCCACACTACGGCTCTCCTCTGGACTGACCACAGCTGTGTTCACTTTACCTACAACAAGCCCAAACCCAACAACCACCCCCAACCAACTCTGCAAAGAAACTGGAACAAAATCACCATCGACCAGATCTCCTCATCGCTTCTTCTAAACCCCCCAGCCCACTCCTCAAACCCCGACCAAGCCGCCACCAACCTCACCCTATGGTTATCCAACAGCGCCGACATCCTAGCACCACTGAAAAAACGACAAAGCAAACTTGGAAGCAAGAAGGCCTCCTGGTTCAACGATGATCTTAAGAAATCCAAGAAACTCTGCCGCTCCCTTGAGAAGGCCTGGAAAAAAGACCCAACCACCAGCACCAAGGACGCCTTCAAAAACGCCACCCACATACACCACCAACTGATCCGAAAGGCCAAGAAAACCGCCTTCAAGGACCGACTAGATAACAACGCCCACAACAGCAAGGAACTTTTCAACATCGTCAAGGAATTTACCAATCCCTCAGCCAACTCTAACGACATCACCCCCTCTCAAGCCCTCTGCGACTCCCTAGCCTCATTCTTCCACAACAAAATTGCAGACATCCACAACAGCTTCGACAACCAACCCAGAGACCAACCCACCCAACCATCTGCTGGACCTTCACCCCCCTCGAACATCCTTAATGACTGGAACCCAATCTCCATTGAGGACACCATCCGCCTGATGAACTCCATCCACTCAGGATCCCCCACAGACCCATGCCCTCACCACATCTTCAACAAAGCAGACTCCATCATAGCACCGCACCTCCGAGACGTCATCAACTGCTCCTTCAACTCCGCCACCTTCCCGGAAAGCTGGAAACACGCTGAACTCAGCGCCCTCCTGAAAAAACCCACAGCGGACCCCACCGAACTCAAAAACTACCGCCCCATCTCACTCCTTCCATTCCCGGCCAAAGTCATCGAGAAAGCTGTCAACAACCAGCTCGCCGCCTTCCTCGAAGCCAACAAATCCCTCGACTCCTTACAGTCCGGCTTCCGAGCAAAACACAGCACTGAGACCGCCCTCATCGCAGCAACAGACGACATTCGAACTCTACTGGACAATGGAGACACAGTCGCCCTCATCCTCCTCGACCTCTCCGCAGCCTTCGACACAGTCTGCCATAGCACCCTTCTACAGCGCCTCAGAAACATCGGAATCCAAGGAAAAGCACTAGAATGGATCACCTCGTTCCTCACCGGAAGAACCCAGAGAGTCCGCCTTCCACCATTCAAGTCAGAGGCCACTGAAGTCATCTGCGGCGTACCACAAGGATCTTCACTCAGCCCCACCCTTTTCAACGTATACATGAGCCCCCTCGCGGCCATCGCCCGCCAACACAACCTCAACATCATCTCCTACGCGGATGACACTCAACTGATCCTATCACTCACCAATGACCCTAGCACCGCCAAAACTAACCTACACGAAGGAATGAAAGAAGTAGCCGAATGGATGAAACACAGCCGTCTGAAACTGAACTCAGATAAAACAGAAGTCCTCATTTTAGGTACCTCCCCCTATGCATGGGACGACTCTTGGTGGCCAGAAGCCCTTGGAAAAGCACCCATCCCGACAGACCACGCACGGAACCTGGGCGTCATCCTGGATTCCTCCCTTTCGATGAACAGACAAGTCAACGCCGTTTCTTCATCTTGCTTCAACATTCTTCGCATGCTCAAAAAAACATTTCGTTGGATCCCCACCGAAACTAGGAAAACGGTCACCCACGCTCTAGTCACGAGCCGACTGGACTATGGAAACACCCTCTACGCCGGTACTACCGCTAAACTCAAGAAAAAACTCCAACGAATCCAAAACGCCTCAGCCAGGCTCATATTAGACATCCCGCGTAAAGAACATATCTCTGGTCACCTGAAAAACCTCCACTGGCTTCCCGTCAATAAGAGGATCACTTTCCGGCTCCTAACCCACGCACACAAAGCACTCTACGAAATCGGACCAGAATGCCTCAACACACGACTGTCCTTCTACACCCCCTCCCGCCAGCTACGATCATCCAACCAAGCCCTTGCCACTGTACCTCGCATCAACAAAACCACCATGGGAGGTAGATCCTTCTCCTACCTGGCAGCTAAAACCTGGAACTCACTTCCCACTTACCTTCGCCTTACCCAGAACCACCTAGCATTCAGAAAGCAACTTAAAACGTGGATATTTGACAAGTAATTCCCCACCCCTCCTTAAGCGCCTTGAGACCCTCTGGGTATGTAGCGCGCTATATAAATTCTCTGACTTGACTTGACTTGACTATTTTGTTTTAATTAACATATCTGTTTGTAAGGATCTCAGAATTTCTGTGTGTATTTGAGTCCAATTGTTTTTTTTTAAATCTGGTTTTATTAGATCATAAAGGGGTTTGACCCTTTCTGCGTAATTTGCAATGTATGTTCTTCCGAAATTTAGGAAACCTAGAATTGACTGTAGGTTTTTTAGTGTTCTAGGTGCTTGGAGTACGGCACATTTCTCTAGGAAATTGTCAGCCAGGCTTTTGCCTTCACTTGATAATTCATATCCTAAGAACAGGACTGTTAGATGGGCAATTCTAGATTTTTTAAAGTTGAATTTGTAACCCTCTGCCGCGAACCCAAGTATTATGGTGTTCACTCTCTTCAAGTGAGTATTCAAGTCATCATCTGTTAGGTATATGTCATCGACATAAGATAATGCTTCGTCATCATATGTTTGTAGTAACTCTGTTACCCTCGCTGAGAATACTCCTGGGCTGTTCTTGTACCCCTGGGGTAACCGACAGAATTCTTTTTGAGCGCCATTTATTGAGAACGCTGATAAGTATCTGCTCTCTGGTGCTATATTTTGACAAAAGAATCCATTAGAGATGTCTAAAGTTGTTTTGTATTTTTTGCGCACTATGTTATTCATTAGTGCAGCACTATGCGAGTTTTGTACTGCAAAAGTTTTGCAACATGAGTTAAGGTGTCTGTAATCCAAAACTAGACGATATGAATTGTCTGGTTTGGAAACAGGAAACAAAGGGTTGTTCATTTGTGAGGTGCAAGTTTCAATCACCCCCTGGTATTCTAGTTGATCTAGAATTTCTTTTACCTGTTTTTTAGCTTCTTGCTTGATTGTATACTGCCTTTGTGCAGTAGGTTGTGATTTTAACTGGATTTTGTGAGGAGGAGAGTCCTCATCCCATCCTACATGATTTTTATATAAAGCAGGAGCTTGAGCTACTGCCCACTTTCTTGCAAGTGTATATTTTTTATGAATTGGAATATGATTTGAGAAGGCAGGCATAATTATTTCTTCGCCGTGTGGGCACTCCCTGACGAACTCTGGTGGCCAATCTTTTTCAGCTAGAAGGATGTCATAACCGTTGGAGAGATTATCCCAAAAAAGGCCCCTTATTTTCCTAGTCTTATCCCCTTCTATACGTAAAGTTATTTCATATATTTTGTGAGGTTTGCTAACTCTGGTGTCTGCAGTTTCCACCTGAATGTATTCATTCGTGTCCACTGTCTCCAGATGATTCATAAGGACTTTGCGTGCTATGCTCACTTCTGCTGCGCTGTCTAGCATTGTCTGAGCCCAATCTCCGTTTTTCAGCTGTGTCCTCAGTATTCTCGGCATTGTTGAATACTTTAATACTTGCTACCTTCTTTTTTGGAAACTGTAATTTTTTATTTGGATGAGCAGGTTCCTTGTCTTTGGACTTGACGTGCCCTTCCCTGGGTTCCGATCGTCCTCTTCTTTCCGATTTCTGCGAGGAAGTCTGAAAAGATTGAGAGGGACGTGTATCAAAATCTTGATATCTATCCGGTTTCTTTATGTTATCCCTATTTCTAAGGTAGTATTTTTTCACAGAGGGCTCCCTTTGGGGAGACTTGGGTCCTTGGTCCGGAGATCTTTCTCTCCGCCGAGGAGACCTTCCTCTGGACTGGAATCTCTTTTCTTTTGGATTGGATTGTTTGTTTCCATCCCAGTTCTTCTTTTGACTGTTTAGATTACTTTTAATAAATATTTTTTCAGGACTTTCAATTAGTTGGGGCTTCACTGGTATTCCACCCAAACTATCTCTACCTAGTTCTTCATAGGATTTTTCTATAATTCTGGCAATTTCAGCTGGTTGGTCTGCTATATCTGTCTCTTTTAACCTCTGGCGGATCGCCACATTCGCTGCTTCTCCTTTTATGTTGGCTAGTAATATTGCCGAGACCTGCTTGAAGTCTTTTAGTAATTTCATACCAAGAGTTAAAGCGGGTTCTGGACCGTATTCGTCTTGAATTTGTTTTAGCACATCTGGTATTACCGACATGGATGGTACACCATGTGTTTTTGTGTAAATGGAAGCAAAGACTGTACCCCAAGTGTCACAGTCCTCCACGTGTGGTGCGATTCCCATTGGAAGACAGATAGTCAGAATCCTGTGTTTATCCACAGGGGTGGTGTCTGGATGTGGTGTGTATCCGGCTAGGACCGGCCACGTTGCTCCTGGTCTACCTAGTGGACCGAGCCTGGTGATGTGATTATTATGTTTTAGGGCGCCATTAAACAAGAGCAGGTGCTCTTGGAATTTGAGTGATACTTCCACTTCCTCGAAAGGAGTGTAGGTATCCGGTGGTTACTCTATTTTATAATAGTGGAACTCCTTTGTTACAGCATTTGCTGCTGGAAAGTGCATCCATGAATAGAATACCTCTGTCTGCCGATATTCGTGTGCCTCAATTACGAATATGACTGTACCACCTCTTGGTGTCAGTCCATTGTCTATAAGTTTTAACGTTATAGATCTTCTTATGTTGACCGGGATGAGTTTTATATCCGGGTCTGCTCCTTGCATAGTATTATCAGCTTCTATTATTTCAGCTGCTAATCTAGCTCTCTCTCTCTTTCATCATCACTTTCTGGCATTTTACTGTCAGGAAGGTTATTCTGTTTGTTTGCAGATCAGGTTTCTTGTGGAAACAAAGATTAGATGCACAATATTTTGGAACAGTGTATCCTTCAACGTTGATTGAACCAAGAACCATACATAGGATTTCCCTCCTGCGAGGTTTGGCGGATTTGACCTCTCACCCACTCCAGACGTCTTTGGAGTATTATGGGAAAAAGGGGTCTGAGTGAAAAAGCACGACTGAGTTACTCTAAAGTCTTGCGTTAGTTTTATCGCCTATCCAAACACGTTGGGCGCCATGTAGTGTAGTTCCTATTATCCCAATAGGCTCTGCGCATTGGAATAATACCTCCAATAGTATAGACCTAGACCAGACGTTAACTAGGTCTTCTACTGTCGATATTAGACTTAAAGTTTTGGGTTTGCCAGCTAGCTCAGAGTTCACTAGAAACTTTCTCGAATAGACAAGGAGGAGTTGAACCTCCCTGGATAGACAAGAAGGGATTTAGTTTCTGACAACCATAGAACATAACAACTTTGCTCTCTCCTAATCAAGAGTGTATCTCTAGAGTCGTGTGAAAACAAAAGACAACTTATTTTACTCAGTCAGTACGTGCATTCTTAGTTTCACCAGATTGTAGAGAAAAGGAAGAGACGGGCGTGTTCAATAAAAGATGTTATTTATTGATCAGTCTCTTTTCTCGTACAAGAGAAATGGATCGATATTATTGCAATACTTATGGTTAAGTAAAGTGCATACAATAAAAGCAGAATTATAAAATAATACTATAAAAACATTGATATGGTTTCTAAGCCATACGTTATTTAAAATGGATAAAATAGATACATACATATAAACATTTGACTAATCGTACTCAACTGGTGCTTCTAACTACGCCTACCCCAGTGTACCTGACCTAAGCCTAATACGTGGGCGGGGATAGAAAGTAGCAGTTTAAGTTAAGTTTGTTTTGCCAAGTGATTGATTCAAGAATTCTCTGTAAGGGGTTATTCAGCTCTGTACCTGAGATCTAGGATGGTTGACGGATAGTATCTCTCGTCTGAGGTCTCGATATTCCAAGCTGCCTGCGAGGGCTGCTCAGAAGCGCCGGAGCTGGATTTCTCGGCAGGAGAAAGCAGCGTCTCGTTCTCAGCGCGTCAGGAAGGCGGGGCAGCGCCGGGGGCTTCGCTCTCTGCTGGGCTTCGGCAAGTCTCGCTGCTCCGATCTCGCCACCACCGCGCGTGTTTGCTTAAGGCAATGTCGGTAATATTTATACCTGTAAGGTGCCGAGATTGACGTAAGGATGGACATAGATACGTCAATAAGGATGTCATACGAGCTGGTCGTTAGCACATTCTTTTACTGAAGTTCTCGGTGAAATCAAAACAATGGCCGCAGCGTTTTTCCCAGGTTGTCATAGGTTTGATTTGTTTTGAGGACTCCGTATGCCTTATCAGGGGCTGGAGGAATATTGCTTTGCCTAATTAGATGGCAAGCGTTATGACCTAATCAGATAACGCGCTCCTGTGCCGTGGTCTGGCGTAATCAGATAACGGTTTCTGCATCATGGGATGGCTGCTAGTTAACTCGTTAACCAGAATAGGGTCAGGAATAGGGGGATCTATACAGAACCTATAGGAATACATCACAGCGTGGAACTGTGGGGTGTAGAAGCTGAGTCGGTCATTGAGGTATGCAGGTCTGGCATTGTGTAGGGCTTTGTGTGCGTGGATGAGGAGTTTGAAGGTGATCCTGTTGTTGACGGGGAGTCAATGCAGGCCTCCCAGGTGGGGTGTGATGTGGCCGCGTCAGGGGACGCCAAGGATCAGTTGTGCCGAGGCGTTCTGGATGTGTTGCAGCCGTCTCAGGAGCTTGGTTGTTGTTCCTGTGTAGAGGGGGTTCCCGTAGTCCAGCATGCTGGTGAAGAGGGCCTGGGTGACGATTTTTCTTGTGTCGGAGGGGATCCATTTGAAGATCCTGCAGAGCATTCGGAGGGTGTTAAAGCAGGAAGCAGAGATGGCGTTGACCTGCTTGGTCATGGAGAGGGCGGAGTCGAGGATGACCCCCAGGTTGCGTGCGTGGTCGGTGGGTTCTGGGGCTGTTCCTAGAGATGTTGGTCACCAGGGGTCGTCCCAGGCTGAGGGGGTGGGGCCGAGGATGAGGACCTCCATCTTTTCAGAATTCAGCTTCAGCCTGCTGTCCTTCATCCATTCGGCGACGGCCTTCATTCCTCTGTGGAGGTTGGCTTTGGCGGTGTGGGGGTCTTCGGTGAGGGATATGATCAGCTGGGTGTCGTCGGTGAAGGAGATGATGTTGAGGCTATGTTTTCGTGCGTCATGGGTGAGTGGTGCCATGTAGGTATTGAACAGGGTCGGGCTGAGGGATGATCCCTGTGGAACGCCCCAGATGATCTCAGTGGTCTTGGAGCGGAAGGGTGGGAGGCGGACGCTCTGGGTTCTGCCAGAGAGGAAGGATGTGGTCCAGGCCAGGGCCTTCTCTTGGATTCCGGCATCATGGAGGCGTGCTGTTAGGGTGCGATGGCAGACTATGTCGAAGGCTGCTGATAGGTCCAGAAGGATGAGGGCGGCTGGTTCTCCTTTGTCCATAAGGATCCTGATGTCGTCGGAGGCGGCGATGAGGGCAGTCTCGGTGCTGTGGTTGCTGCGGAAGCCGGACTGGGATGGGTCCAGGATGTTGTTGTCTTTGAGGTAGCGGGTCAGCTGTCTGTTGACGATCTTCTCCGTGACTTTCACCGGGAAAGGGAGCAGAGAGATGGGCCGGAAGTTCTTGAGGTCGTTGGGGTCCGCCTTGGGTTTCTTCAGTAGGGCGTTGATCTCGGCGTGCTTCCAGCTCTCTGGGAAGGTTGCTGTCTCGAAGGAGATGTTGATTGTTTTCCGGAGATGGGGTGCGATGGCTGTGCTGGCTTTGTTGAAAACGTGGTGAGGGCATGGGTCAGATGGGGATCACGGAGTAGATGGAGGTCATGGTCTTGATGGTGTCTTTGTTGCTGACGTTGGACCAGGCGGTCAGGCGACTGGTGCGGGTGGTGGTCGCAGGGGTGGTGGTCTCGGCGGTGGATGTGGGGGTGGCGGTGTCGAAGCTTTCGTGGATGGCGGTGATCTTGCGGTGAAAGAAGGTGGGTAGTGAGTTGCAGAGGTCTTGTGATGGTGGAATGTCGTTGATGTTGGAGCTGGGGTTGGAGAGTTCTTTCACGATGTTGAAGAGCTCTTTGCTGTTGTGTGCATTGCTGTCTAGGCGGTCCTTGAAGGCGGTCCTGATAAGTTTGTGGTGTCTGCAGGTGGCGTTTATGTGGGCTGTGTAGCTGTCTGGTGTTCGGTCACGGAGCCAGCTCTTCTCCAGCTTACGACCGGTGCGTTTGGAGGTCCGGAGGTCTTCAGTGAACCATGCGGCTTTCCTGTTGATGTGATTGGTGGCGGAGGTCTTGAGTGGGGCGAGGGTGTCGGCGCAGTCATTGATCCACTGTTTGAGGTTGATGGCAGCGGTGTCTGGGTCAGTGGGGTCGGCGGGTGGTCCCAGGGCAAGGGTGGTGGTCAGTTGGTCCTCGGTGACCTTGCCCCAGCAGCGGCGTGGCATCTGTTGGGAGCGGTGGTGTGTGGTCGGTTTCCTGAAGGTGAAGTGGACGCATCTGTGGTCTGTCTAGTGGGGTTCGTGGTGTGGTTGAAGGAAATGTGGGGACTTGCGTAGAAGATGTGGTCCAGTGTGTGTCCAGCGGCATGGGTGGGTGTCGTCATGAGTTGTTTGAGTCCGAGGTTGGGGAGGTTGTCAATCAGGGTGGTGGAGTTGGCATCGTTGTTGTTCTCGAGGTGGAAGTTCAGGTCCCCGAGGAGGATGTAGTCCGTGGAGGCGAGGGTGTGCGTGCTGATGAGGTCGGCGATGGAGTAGCTGAACTGTGGTCAGGACCCGGCTGGTCTGTAGATGAGTGTTCCTCTGAGGGTGGTGTTGGAAGTGCATGTGCTCGGCGGTGGTGAGGGTGTCGTTGGTGTTGGTTGAGACTCTGAGAGTGTCCTTGTGGATGATGGCGATTCCCCCTCCCACTCCGTTGGTGCAGTCTCTGCGGGAGATCTTGTAGCCTTCTGGGATGGCTATGGCAATGTCTGGTGCCGAGGTGGTGTTCAGCCAGGTCTCCGTCAGGAAGGCGACGTCAGGGTGGTTGAGTCTAGGAGGTCCCAGATTTCGATGGTGTGCTTGCGAGCGGAGCGGTTGTTGTGGAGGATGCATCGTAGGTGGTTGGGTTCTCTTGCTGATGGTTTGGGGGGCCGGATGCTGGTGAAGCTGCAGTTCCGGCAGGTGAAGAGCCCTTGGGCGCGCTTCGGGGTGGCCCGGTAGCAGGAGTGATCACGTCCGGGCTTGAGTGCATGGAGGGTGCTGGAGTCGTAGTGCAGTCTGGTGTTGTGGCGGCTTTGAGGTCCAGGGGTTCTGTTGCTGGGCGCATTCTATGCACGGACGGGCGCAGACGGGCTTGCCTTTAGTGCGCCAGCGGTGCGGCTGTGCAACGGCCACCAAATAAGGGGATGTGGGAGGGAGGGGCAGCTGGGAGGTGGTAGCTGGCGGCGAATGGGAGCGCGGGGCCGCAGGGGGGCAGCAGCAGGTAGAGCGGGACAGAGAGAAGCCGAAGGCTAAAGGGGGTGGGGCAGGGACGCTATACAGTGACACAGGGCAACAGGAGCAGTGAGAAATAAAATAAAATACAAATGGCACAGTTACAGAAAGTAAAATAAAACGAAAAGGCACAGTACAAACTGGAGCGCAGAACGGGAGTAGCAGGCACAGAGCAGTGATACCAGCGGAGGGGGGGAGCAGCGAACTCCTGAGGCGACAGCAGCTGGCTAGGAGGCAGGAGCACACAGGCGGAGCTGTGCAGTGTGGGGGGCGGGTCGCTCCCTCCCTCAAATGAATGATTAACAACCATCTGAGGTGTAACTCAGAAAAAACTGAGATCCTGCCATTTGGCCAACAAAACCCCTTTGTGCCTAAACATTGGTGGCCAGAAAATGCCACCCCCCCCTCCTCCCCTAATACAATAAATGCAGCTAGGAACTGAGGAATAAAATTTGACACCACACTATCCTTCAAACAACAATCCCTGGCAGTTGCGGGCACATGTTTCCATATTATAAAAAGTCTAAAGAAATTCTTCAACCTGCTCCCCTACTCAGCCAGGCAAACTGTTGCTGTTGCCCTTATTTCATCTAGGCTGCACTACTGTAACAGCCTCTATGCAGGAACCATCAAAGCAGTTATGCACAAGCTTCAGGTGGTCCAGCACGCGGCTGCACGGCTGGTACTGAAGTGGCCCAGGAGATCATCTGCCTCGGCGGCATTAGACATCTTGCACTAGCTGCCAATTCACAAACGTGTTTTGTTTAAGGTCCTTATCATGACCTTCAGGGCCTTTCACTCACAAGGCCACCAATATCTTCAAACAGGTTCTAAGCACTATGTTCCCTCCCATAGCTTAAGATCATCCAACGCAATCTGCTGATCATTCCGGCTTTCAGATTGGTGTCAAAGGGAGGAAAATCACTTGCGGTTATAGGCTCAAAGGCATGGAATAAACTTCCACCTCAGCTTCGACAGATCTCATCTGAGTCTGTGTTAAGGAAGGCACTTAATACCTGGATGGATTTAAAGTGCACCAGACATACTTTGTAAAACTGAACGCCCTTTTCTTCTGTTGGGAGCAGTAAACCAGCTCTGTTTCCATCTCTGGTTTTTCCATATCAGTGCCAATCTACAAGGTCAAAAGCACAGGAGAGCTCCATAACAACATATGTGAGGCCTCTTTCCTGGCTTTGGCATATTTGCCCATGATGAGAGTTAGGGTAAGGGTTTGTTCTACAGTCACTTTCAGTCAAAGTAGAAAGCACCAAGTGTCCAGCCAGTGTCAAGACGCGGGGGGGGGTGTTGGAGCACTGGTGCTCTTGTGCTTCCCCTTATTGCTGCGTTGTTGAGCAAGCTCCCTCGATGGCTCTGGGAAGACGGCAGCACCAGATCATGGCAAGAAAGTAGATAAACAGTATATAAACAGTGATACCCACCAGTAATCACTCAACATGCAATAAGGGATATAACGAGAAAGGAGAAAAAAGGAGAAACCTAGAGGGTGGATTAAAATCCCCAAGCCCTCTAGCACAGTTCTACTACTCGGTAGCTTAGATTCACTACCGGCTAGATCCCGCAGAGTCTGCCTCATTGGAGTATATGTGGAGAAGAACTATATCCAAAAGACAAAAAGGATCACTTACAGGCACAAAACAGGCTCAATATCAGGTGTGGTGCAGACTAGTTACCTTCACTGAAGGTGCTGATCTGCGGGTTAGCAGAGATAGCCTGTCTAGGTTCAGGTGCAGTTTGCATGCCTTGCATGAGCTTTCCCACCTTTGTATATGCTTCTACTACTTCGAAATAACTAAAATGTAGAAAAGAAATTACAAGGAATCATTTTGAATTCACAATGAGGTGGGGACATTCCTGAGGGTTGCTACAAACACAACCTAAATGGAGGAAAACAACAATAAATAAATCTGCATCACTAACTGACTTAGACACCCTTCCATTGGTTAATAACACTTATAATAACAGAAAAAAAGTCCCAACAAACATGTACCATGCAATGGACTGGGCACTCTTAGTCTGGCTTCTGCAAGTAGGTTACCATCTGAATTAGGTGCACAAGGTAGCTCAAGAAAACCACCTGCAGAAAAAGTTGCACCATCTGATCTTGACTCAGGCTCTGGTACATGGATTATAAAGGCTCAAGTTCATTTGAACAAGGTACGTGCACTCTACTCCTCCTAAATCAAATGTTGCTCCCTTGTTAAGCTTCAAAGAGCAAAAGCAGTGGAAAGAGATATGGCAAGAAACACGTCTCCGCTTTGCAGGATAAAAAAAATCTGGATCAGGCAATATTAAATCTGGATGGGAGTTCAAATCTGAATGATACTGTTAGCAACTTATCAGCCCGCCAAGATTAAATTTTAAGTCAACAAGTACCTTCTCTTACTGGGATACCTCTGACAACATCACCACTAAAGTCAGTACTGTGTGTCAACATTGCTCAGGCAGCACAAGATGTAACAAGCTGTAAAAGTACAAAGGACAAGTTCATTATGAATCTCAAAAGGGAATATGTTTGGAAACAAATATGTTAATCATTAATAGAAAATGTCCCGGCTAGATCTAAATGAAGAGGACTCCCCATTGTATCAATTTATAATAAATAGTACCTGAATAAGCATAAACAATTAAATAAGGCTCTAAATAGAGCAACAAGAGTAGCATACCATCAAGCATATCAAGCCACAAATGCGGAAAAAACGTGCACATTAAAATTGCTGAGAAGAGAATTCAAACAAGAGATTTGGAAGGCTAAAAGGGCACACGGTGGGGTGATATGGGCTAAGCTACACTATGCCAGTAAGACCAACCACATAAAGGTGTTTTGGAGAACTATCAACAATTTGGACAATGGTGGCTGTAGGGCTAATAGTGCTAATATTCCATGACTCCAGTATATAATGAGATCTTATCGACTAGATTTATCCACAATTTATGACAAGGGAGTAGTCTGCACCAATTTATACGAGTGAACCTTCAAGAAATCCAGCAAACTACTTGCTAATACCCTAACCGACAATGATGCAAAGTTCTTCACATCATGTTTACTCAAGGGCCTCGAAGACTGGGCTGCATCGATCAATATAATCCCAATCTACAAATCGGGTTTATAAAAAGGCCAATCAATTTCTACAAACGTATTGTCTCTCACTTTAATTGCAGAGAGAGCAGTTTATAACAGTCAAAAATTATTCTTCTGCTTAGTTGATTTGAACAATGCAAAAAGAAGAATTGATGGACAGAATGCAGAATAATGTCATACATTCACCCCAGTACAAAGATCTGGGCCTAAATATATCTTTTTTTTGCTCACCATGCCATTCCAGTTTGTACCTAGCCATATTCAAATCAGTCTTGCCCCTTGGACCCAATGGGAACAGTCCAGCCCGAAATGTCAGGCCAGGTCCTCCCTGGACTGGAAACAAGCATCCTAGGACTGGTTTCGGGCTTTCAGCCCTCATCAGCCAGGATAGCTTGACTCCAGTGGCATGGAGAGCACGGGACCCACGTCTGGGCATACCCATACCACTGCGGGAGACAAATGAAAAAAAAACAATTGATGGACAGAATGTGGAAAAATGTCATACATGCACCCCAGTACAGAGATCTGGGCCCAAATCCATAGTTTTTGTGCTCAGCATGCCATTCCAGTTTGGACCCAGCCATATACAAATCAGTCTTGACCCTGCGCCCAATGGGAACAGTCCAGCCCGAACTGCCAGGCTAGGTCCTCTCTGGACTGGAAACTAGCATCCTAGGACCGGTTTGGGCTTTCATCCCTCATCAGCCAGGATAGCTTGACTCCATTGGCTGAACAGGGGTGTCTGAATTGGGGTGGCGTAGTGAGCTAAAGAATGATGATGGATTAAACAGCTTGCAATGTTCAACACTCCATCCATCATCTCCTGTGGTTTTGCTTTATTTCCCCTAAGTTAGCTAAGTATGCCCAGATGTGGGTCCCTTGCTCACTTTGCCACTGGATTCAAGCTAGCCTGGCTGACGACGGCTGATTAGCCAGAAACCGGTCCCAGGATGCTTCTTTCTGGTCCAGGTAAGACATGGCTTGGCTGTTCGGGCTGGACTGTTCCCAAGAGGCACAGGGTCAGACTGATTTGCATATGTCCATGTCTGACCTGGTTGGCGGAGTGAGCTAAAGAATGATGATGGATTAAACCCAGATCAGTTGACTGGGGGTGAGTGCTTGCAATGTTCAACACTCTGTCCATCATCCCTTTGGTATTGCTTTGTTGATTTGAAAGCCTTCTTTGACATCATTCCACGTAAGTTGCTATGGTCCTGGCTTGCAGCGTGGGATGTGCTACGCACAGTCCTTGTTGTGATTATACGCCTATATACCAACACTTGGGTCGAGGTGGAGATGGGAGATGGCAACAACATGACTCAGCTATTTGACACCTTTGGCGGCATAATGAAAGGTTGCGTGCTAGCACCAAGTCTTTTTAATCTCTTCATGGCCGATCTACCTTTCAATCTACATAAAATAAATGCATACCCACCCAACCTTGCAGGATGTAATATAAAATTCTTATAATATGCCAAAAACACCACACTAGTCAGCCATACTCCAATAGGCCAACGTTTAATTGAGTCCTTTGATAAATATATAACAGCAAACCAGTTAAAGATGAACATAAATAATATAATGGTAATAGAGTACTCTAAGTCCTGAATAAGGGACATAGGCAGAATGGCAATAGAACCAGTCAGGTCATCCAAATACCTAGGAATAACACTTGATGAAAGAGAATTGTTCAAAGCCACTTTAATACCTTAAGAGCTAAAGCCACTTCCTGAATGAGATAATTGCCCATCCACAAACATTTGGGTAAAATCATGAATTCTAAGCTGGTCCCTGCAATTGATTATGACTAGGTAATTTTCTGAGGTACAAAAGAAAATCATAACAGTGCAGCACCTCAAATAAAAAGAATAATAAAGAGGAAAAAAATAAACCAAGTCAAACAATTAAACTTTATGTGATTCTTGTCTTTATTGTCTTCTTTTCCTTAAAAAGTATCTCACACACACATACACTGAAGACAGCCAACACATTTCGTCCATAGCAATGGGCTTCTTCGTGGCCCAGAGAGACCCTAGACCCCCAGCGCACCTAACTTCTATTCCTAGAGCCCCATCTACTAGGAATCTGAGCAAAGAAGGGTCTCCCATTAACTGCATGCTCCTAAACTGCAGATCGGCCTCTAAACATGCAACCGAAATAGCCAAAACCATCCTCTCCCATGATATAGACATAGCATTCATCACGGAGACCTGGCTCAACAATCTCTCTTACACCAGCATGGACATGCTGGGGCCTCCAGGATTCACAATGATCAACAAAGACCGAGAAGAACAAAGGGGACGGGGCATAGCAATCATTGACATGAATATCATCTCCATCACGGAAATTGCATCCTGCCTGTATAGCTCCTTTGAGTGTCTCTCAGTCAACATCAAGACATGTGATAACAGGACTTCAATTTGCCATCTACTTTACCACCCCCCAGGCAACTCGTCCGAATTTGGGGAAGACCTTTCTGACTTGATTGCCCATTGTGCACTCTGTAACTCAAACAATATAATTCTAGGCGACCTCAATCTAAGATGGAATGAAACAAAAAAACCTTCTTATTCAATCCCTAAACAACCCCCTACTAGAAAACAATCTGACCCAACACTGCTCAGAAGAAACACACCACAGAGGAGCAACCCTTGACGCAATTATTGCCAAAAGCAATGCAATCACCATCAACCACATCCTTCCCGTAGACTGGTCCGACCATCACATCATCCTTTTCTGCATCAACCAAGCGGTCCTAACTCAGCACCCCAAGTAGGACCCCCCAAATGGGTTAGGAGCACAGCTCAGATCCCTAGAGCAGTTCTAGAAGAAAGAATAAACTCGCTCCTCCCCAACATCACTGATCACCTCTCAACTATCGAACTCACCTCTCTTTACAACTCAAATTTGACACTCACCCTAGACAGCCTTGCACATTTGAAACTAAAAAAAATCCAGGAACATTCCATACAGATCATGATACACCACTGACATCAATGAAGAAAGAAGACATTTAAGAGCCTCTGAAAGAATCTTGAGGAACAATCCCACCGCCCTCCATCGCGATCAACTCCAAGCAGCCCGCAGGAATTACAAAAAGCACATTAAGAACAAAAGGATATCTTTCTTTTGCTCTACACTAAACATCGCAAAAAAACGACCCAAAGAGCTCTTCAATATCATCAGGAATCAAACCTCTAAGCCAGTGACATCCTCAACTCAGGCATCCAATGAACGCTGTGAAAACTTCACCATCTTTTTCAACAACAAAATTGCCAAGATCGATCTCTCACTTGGCTCAAATCTCATGCCCTCCGCCGAGTTCCAGGCACCGGAATCAAACGATTCTGCCTCCTTCAACCCCCAAAACACTGGTCTTCCTTCATTCCCATTCAGAAAGCAGAGAAAGTCAAACTAATCTCCAACACTAAACCCTCATCCCATTTCCTGGATCAGCTACCCCCTCAATTGACCAAGGACCTGAAGCTTGTCCTAGCCCTGCTATGGTGCAAGAACATTAACAGCTCACTGAGCTCAGGAGTCGTTCCATACTGCCTCAAAGTTGGTCAAGTCACTCCACTGCTGAAAAAGCCAGGTCTAGAAACTGAGGATCTGAATAATTTTAGACCTGTATCGAACTTACCTCTTCTGTCCAAAATCCTAGGAGATGTGTACTTGCTCAGCTTACCCAACACTTGGACAACATCAAT
The DNA here is from genome assembly GCF_964261635.1 of Lissotriton helveticus. Classification (NCBI taxonomy): domain Eukaryota; kingdom Metazoa; phylum Chordata; class Amphibia; order Caudata; family Salamandridae; genus Lissotriton; species Lissotriton helveticus. Next base: position 1,462,291,387 of record NC_136061.1, on the reverse strand, counting down.
CTTCTAGATCCCCATCAATTGGGCTTCAGAAAGGGCTGCAGCACTGAAACCGCAATCCTCAATGTCATAGACGATCTGCAAGAGTTACTTGATTCAGACCAATGCTGCCATTTCATCCTCCTAGACCTATTGGCTGCATTCTATACAGTCGATCATAAACTGCTCATCAAGGTTCTACAAGAAAGGGCTGGTCTTGAAGAGACGGTCCTCCACTGGTTCTCTTCCTTTCTCCACAACCGCTCACAAACAATAAAAATGTAAAACTTGGAGTCCGACCTCCATCCTGTCAACAGGGGTGTTCCACAAGGATCAGTGCTCTCCCCTCAGCTTTTCAGCATTTACATTGAACCCTTTAACACTCTACTCAGGAAATCGAAAAACCCTTTCGACCTATATGCAGATGACACACAATTATATCTGGAAACCACCTCCATTGGCGACATCCAGAGAGTCAATGCCACGCTCAGAGAGGTACAATACTAGCTTTCAAACAATCACCTGAAACTCAATCAAGGGAAAACAGAAATACTCCTCATCTCAAACAAAGATGAAAACTGACAAATCGCAGAATGGCTCAAAGCTATTGATGCCCTCAATAGTAACCTCATCCTGGCGGATTCGGTAAAATCTCTAGGTATCACCCTAGACCTGAAGTTGGACATGAAAAAACATATTACAAGATCTTCTAAAAGTGCCTTCCTCCATTTGAAATTACTGTACAAAATAAAACCCTTCCTCCCGCTCAAGGGCCTTCAACAAGCCACCCAAGCACTAGTGCTCTCCAGAATTGACTATGGGATTGCAGCCCTGACTGGGTCAGCAAAATCCCACCTCGCCCCCCTGAAAACAATCTTTAATGCAGCAGCCAGACTGGTCACCAGAACTAAGAAATTTGACCACATCTCCCCTGCACTCATAGAACTCAAATGGCTCCCAATTGAGTTGTGAGCCAGCTTCAGAACAGCCTGCCTCACCCACAAAGCCCTGCACAGAGGCAAACCGGAATACCTGGCTGCCAAACTCAAAAGGGAACCTCAGGAGCTCCAACACTCTGCTACTCATCCCCCTGAAAACTCTCAAGCAAAAGACTGCAGCAAAATTGTTTGCTGGAAACGCCCCCAAAATCTGGAACTCCATCCCCCACATCAGAACGATCCCGTCATTTCCAAAATTAAAAAATCTGCTTAAAGTCCTCTTCCTCGTCCGCTCTCGAGTGAACCGATCGGAGCCAAGGATGCACCCTAGCCGGCACTCTATCTAACTTTACCTTTTGACCGTGAACCTGACTCGGGTCAAGAAAGGTTTTTGGACACTCGTCCGGCGGAACAAAGAAACTTTTTGGAGGCTCGTCTTGTTTGACCTGCACCCTCCATGCCCTTCTGCTCGACTGCGCCTTTGTTTGCTCTATACCCGGCTCAACCCCCATGTTTGACTATACTCTGTACTGCCTATTTGCACATAATTTACTTGATGTAAAGCGATCTGATACCCTCGGGTCCAGCTAGCGCTATATAAAATTCCAAAAATATAAAAACAATAAATAAAATATAATGAGTATATAACATGTAAAAAAATAATTACACAAAACTAAACATACAGTTTACACAACACATGATACAACAATCACAATGAGTAACAGAAAACATTAGTGAAGCATGCACAAGTCCAAGTATAAATACCCCCATAAAGAGGCACTAACAACTATATTTTACACATAGCAAAAAGAACTGGCAATACACACAAGATTTAAAATATGTCAGAAAAAGACATGTGGAGGGGGTGAAAGAAGTAGCGGATGGGGGGTAGATAAATGAAGGGGAGGGAAATGAGAAAAAAAGGGAAATGGTGGGAGCTGGGCAACATAATATCAAAACAATACATATGCATATATAAATATCCCAAGTGGCTTATAGGATCTATGAAAGCAGTACATGCATAATACAAATGATAATCATGAGCCAAATCAGACGTAATCACGGTGTATTATTAAAGCCTGTTCGTTATATTGCATTAATTCTTTATTCTATTGCTATGCAAAATGATCAACATTGGATTGCAAATATTCATATAATAACACAAAAGAAATCTGTGGAGGTAAGTAGGAATCTGCATGTTATAGATGACAAAAGTTAAACAATGTATATGTGTTTCTTTATCCCATGGAGGGAATAATCTGAGTGGAGGAAAAGTAAATATTCAAATATGAGGAAAAAGAGAAGAGTGTATTTATAAGGGACCGCACTCTCGTGTACACAACAGAACTTGAACTAATTTCCTCAGGAAGTCACAAGCCAGCAGAAGCAATACATTATTAATAAACAATGTACATATTTCTATATTCTGTTGCAGCAAACTGGGAGGCAATAAGGACTCAATGACCATGCAAAGAACAACAAAACTCGATGCACTATTACGTACCAAAAACATTGACTCAAGGTACTCATCCATATATGCCGTATTATAAAGTGTCATTCAAATGGTCCACAAATATTTACTGGCTGTATGTATCATTCTATAAGTGAAAACAGCACAAATTCATACCATTAAATAAAAATGAGTTATAAGAAATCACACAGCCCTTTTGTGAGGGATGTAAAGAGAACACAGGAAGTACCAGGAAGTAGCTACATAATGATACTGAAATGTAAAATGGATATACCTACCGGGCAGTATCTTTCCATCAGGTCCAAATATCACTATTGGATTGGAAATAACAAGCAGTAGTACCACCCAATGTGGATAGTGTAAACAAGGAATGGTCGGGCCACTAAGCCCAGTAAAGCACCTATACATATGAAAACAATATACAAATAAACAAATAAAGAATATACAAAAGGACAAAGGAAAAAAAGATAATAATAGAACAAAACAGAAGATAAAATGAATATGATAAAAAATGACAACAAATATATGCGTAAGTACGAGAACATGGAAAAGGAATATTGTTTTATATGTCGAGTCGGCCCAAGAATAAATGGCAGTGCAGGCAGTCAGAAAAGTGATGAAACAAGTTGCCAGAATCATGATAAGCAATCCCAAATGATGAAGTTGCAAACATAGCACTGAGTCTTTTGAATAAATGTAGCCCGTAATTGCAATTCCTACTAAAAGAAGCAGAGAGAGACGTCCCAGCTGGCATTATTTGAGGCCATGCAGAAAGTTATGAAAACTCCTGCCTTGACTTTCTTAGTCAACAGTAATGATCGCAGCACACTGCAATGTCCCAAATGGCAACATGGTTATTTGTTTCAGAAGTCAAGTGTTAATGCAGCCCAGCTAACAAAATGACTATGATTGAAACTCAATACAGAAACGAATTACTGGACTGCATGGTAAACAGCGGAGGCACCAAAATTCATTATGCAAAATAACACCACAACTTGAAAACAATCAAGACATGATACTTACTTCGATGGGTGCACGCGCAGCAAATAAACCATCCAATGTGCCAGAACGTAGTGTGTGTGCGGGAAAGAACTAACCCTGGGCGAAGCACTACGCTACGCTCGCGGAGTTTGCGAAGTTTTCGCAACTTCGCACTACGCAAGCTGCACGTAGCACAGTGCAAACATGCGTAGTGCAGCGTAGCGTAGTGCAGCGGTCATTTTTTGCTTGTTCGCGGTCCTGAACGTCATGTTCGCGACCGCGAGCAAGCAAAATGACATCCCGGCGAGATTCCCAACGCGAGGAGGTCAGGTTTCTCATTGTGAGTGGTTGGGCATGCTCGCGACCGCTCTCAATGAGAAACTACCTGTTCGCGTTGAGAAAGCTGCCGCTCGAGTAATAATCTACTCGAGCAGCAGAAAACTACAGCTCGCACTGTGCAAGATGCCGTTTTCAATGCTTGCACAGTGCCGGATGCTTGTCCGCACTGTGCAATCATTGAAAACGCATCTTGCACAGTGCGAACATGCTACTACGCAGCTCGCGTAGTGCTACGTGAAGTTCGCGTACTGCGAAGTGCACTTCGCGTAGCGCTACTTCGCGAACTACGCCCACCCTTAGAAATAACCCAAATCAGGCGGTAGCTTCCTATTTGAAGGCCACCTTAATTGTCCTGCAACTATGGCACACGTGGGTGGTGGTCAGGAGGTCAAGCACTGTAAAGAAATGAAGTAGGACCCTGACAGTGGTGAAATTTGACCACCATCTTGGAATGTGGAATATATCCAGGAGCTAGTAAACATGCACCACTTAAAAAAGGAGAAATCCAATTATATAGCGGGGTCTAAATAGATGTTTCAGTAAACACGCAGTTCTGTGTCTTTTATAGGCTGATATTGCTTAAATGAGCCAGACATGTAAACATAATAGGAGAGATAGTAAAGATTCCCAACAAAGATGGGGAAAATATCAAACCAATGTCAAATGCATATTTGGTTTGTTAATAATCAAAACCAGTGGTGGCTCGCATAGGGCATGCTGCAGGGTGGTGGGCGGGGTGGGAGGGTAGTAAACTCTGACATAAGACAGAATGGAGGAACGTAATAATTACTTTCCTCCGTATCATCGTATGTCCGAGTTTACTACACCCCCATCCTGCCCCTCCCGAGCCTCGCCGCCCTGCAGCACGCCATATGCGAGTCACCACTGAAAAAGCCATAAGAACATACAACCACAAGGGAGAAAAAGGTGAAAGATAAGAGAAAATAATAATTAGAATTAAGAAAAGAAAGAAGAAAATAAAGGCATGAATTCCTCAAATGTAATACAGAACACATGAGAATTTTTAGATAACAAAAAAAACCATAAATATGATGCATGTAACTTAAAACACTAAAATGGATGACTTATGTCATTCCCACTATTAATAAGTGGGTATCTGAAGAGCATATATCTAAAAGACGCCCCCAGCATATGTTACATATTCAATCCTAGATCGAACCTTACAGAAAGTAATGCATTTCTTCATCTGTATTGTGACCCATCTCACCAAGTGCTGATCAGAGCAGCCACCTTCTGACATAGGAACAGTTCCCTATCCCCCTCAGAATCCTAGGGTACATGTTTAATGCCATTGAACCATATCTCACTGTTCTCAGCCTGGCGTTCCATCATGTGAAATGTAATTCGGTATTGAATATCCTTATTTTGTCTAGCCCTGACATGTTCTTTGAGGCATATTTTTAGTGCTCTCACAGTGCTGCCCACTTAAATTATGTCACAGATGCAACGAATTATGTAGACAACAACTTTGGACTTGCAATTGATAAATGTTGAATCTCACAGCCCTTTTGTGAGGGCTGTAAAGAGAACACAGGAAGTACCAGGAAGTAGCTATATAATGATCCCGAAAGGTAACATGGATATACCTACCGGGCAGTATCTTTCCATCAGGTCCAAATATCACTTTTGGATTGGAAAAAACAAGCAGCAGTAACACCCAAGGTGGGGATAGTGTAAACAAGGAATGTAATTTGGTATTGAATATCCTTATTTTGTCTAGCCCTGACATGTTCTTTGATGCAGATTTTAAGTGCTCACACAGTACTGCCCACTTAAATTATGTCACAGATGCAACCAATTATGTAGACAACAAATTTGGACTTGCAATTGATAAATGTTGAATCTCGTACTTCTCTGGTGGTGTTTTAGCAGACTTGATTACTTTTGATTTTACCAAATCTGAACATGTTGCATTCCTGACACATTTTTCTGAGGTGTCAATGACAGTTTATTGGACCAGAAACACACTAAAGCCCTTAAATATTTTTCAAAATTCTGATGAACATTGGTGTTGCTGGAATTTGGTTGGGGTTTGAGCCACTAAGCCAAATATTGGCGAAAAAATCTGCCTTTTTAAAAAGCTTACATATCCTAATGTTATCTAAAGATTGTTCCCTAGCCAAAATGTGTTGGAAAGAACTTACAAATCATGATACTACAAGTGTTTAAAGATCTTACTTAGCTGAGTGCCTCAGCACTTTTAAGTGATAGTCATTCGGGCTCTGACAATACATAAAGCCTCATTTGAGATCATTTTATTGAGCTACAAATGTTTCATCTTTTATAAAGGTCAAAGAGGCCATAGCGGTGATACAACGGTAATTACACAGTAATTTCTCAATGCAGAACCTCAACTAACTCTATTTTACAGCTAAAAAGGTGTTGGGCCCTTGACACCATGTCTTACCTTCAGGAGACTTTATATAAACATGAACATTCAAAAATGCAATTATTATTTAAGCCAATGAAGAGAGTTGGTGAGTATTTTAAAGGGTTTTATTTTCTTAGTTAAAAATGAATGTTTTTCTGACCCTTTATTCATTAGTCAAATATCAATCAGGTTACAGAATTGAAAATTAGGAAAAATCGAATGAATACAGAACATAATATAAATTGCATACAAAACATTCCATAAAGGAAGGGAATAAGGCATCAAATGTCAATCAGAGTTCTTTAAAGAGTTCAGGAAATACAATTCAAGAGTGAATGATGCAAGGCTCATCAATAATTATTAATTTGCAACAATCTTCCATAAAGAAAAATAAATGCATAAGACAAATAAATCCTTTCAAAAACTAGTTAATTAGTCAAAGTATAAACATGGAATTTTAGCATTCACACCTGTCCGAATCAGCTGCACTCTGTGCCCTGGTCTCATCAATCTGCCTGTCTGTGTTTAGGAGTAAGACAGCCCACCCTTTATAAGTCCACAGAGGAATGTGATCTGCCTTGCCAAGAATATGACGTGCAAGGACTCTCTGAAAAAATATGAACAAGAATCCCCCACCTCTCCTCGGACGCAATCTCCTCAAAGGCTGCTGGAATCTCATCTTCTAAAGTTTCTGGTTCCTAACCCGTATAATGTCTCATCTAATCTACTCCCTCTCAAGAGCTCACACGCCCCCCTAAAGCCTAAAAGCCAACCACGCCTCCAAAGAGGTCATTATTTATACTCTAATTCTTGGCTGACTAAACTAATAATGTTGCATTTTTCAGTAAAGCTTGTACCTGACTGGTTAGCATGGATGGCATGAAGGTCTCACCATTAAGCATGGGCGTAAAATCCGCTCCGCTCGCGGATTTTTTGGATTTTCGGCAAATTCGCAATCCGCGAACGCTCGCGAATTTGTTGAAAATCCGTGAATCCGCTCACGGCGGATTTTTTGCTTGGTTGCGGCGCGCGGCGTGGTGCACGGCGTTCACTTTCCGTCATTTAGCGTTTGCCGAGTTGTTTTTCTTTGCGAGTGACGCGCCATTTTAGATCTTGCTGCGTGTTCCCGCGGGAGTTTGGCGCCCGCGAATACGTAATCGCGGCTTGCCACCTTGCACAGCACACCTCGCGAGAGTTCGCAATTGCGAACACGTAGTTGCGGCGGAAAGGAACAATCTGGCACTTGCGAAATAGAGATTTTGCAATTTCGCACAAGAAAATCACCAGCAAACAGGATAAACCTTCAGAAAATTATGATTTTTATCAGAATCACTCCTCAGGTTGACATTTGCATGGCCTTTTTTTTTGCAAGGAGTCCATTTTGGGGGGGGGAGGAAGGAAGTGTCCCACAGTCTCCAACTTCCTGTTCCTGTCCAGCAGGCTCCTCCCAGTGCTTTGTCCATCTCCTGGTCACTTTCATTTGGATCTGGAGCTGGAAGGATTACTTTTTGTGGGTGCTGCTTGATATTTGGATTTGAGGCCTTTTTGACTGTCTTTGGATCACTTTTGGATTAGAAATCAACTTTCACAAGTAAGTTTGTTTGGGGCATTACAGTTGCTGCAAGTAAAATTTTGGAACTTTTTCAGAACATTAAATAAATTATATTGTGGGTAGCCACAGTATCCAGTATGACCAGGGTTGGTTAGGGGTGCATGATACAACTGTTTTGTTGAATTTAAACACCATTGAGGCCATGGATGGGCTGGGATTGTGCTGATTTTTGTCCTTTTTTTGGGCCTGCTGGTGTGGCCCTTTGCCCAGGGGTGGTGAGTGTTGCATGGGCCTAGTCTTTCTGTGGGGTGTCTTCTTGAATTTAAACATAATTGAGGCCATGGATGGGCTGGGATTGTGCCTATTTTATTGTTTTTTGTCGTTTTTGGGGGGCTGCTGGTGTGGCCTTTTGCCCAGGGGTGGTGGTGGTGCATGGACTGAGTGTGCCTGTGGTGTGGTCTCACTCTCTTTAATGTAAACATCATGGATGGCATTGGATTGTGGTGATTTCTGGCTGTTTTTCTGTTTTTTGGGGGTGTACTGTTGATGTGGACTGGCCATGTGGGTGGTGGTGGTGGCCATCTTGAGTGCTGGCTGGTACAGGCAACATGTGCTTGGGGTGTAAGGGGCCATTTTGAGGAGAGGCAGTGTCTGAGGCCTGCACTTATTTTGGCTACTTTTCATCCATTATGCCCAGGGGTAGTGAGTGTTGCATGGGCCTAGTGTTTCTGAGGGGTGTCTTCTTGAATTTAAACACCATTGAGGCCATGGATGGGCTGGGATTGTGCTGATTTTATTGTTTTTTGTCGTTTTTTTGGGCCTGCTGGTGTGGCCCTTTGCCCAGGGATGGTGAGTGTTGCATGGGCCTAGTCTTTCTGTGGGGTGTCTTCTTGAATTTAAACATAATTGAGGCCATGGATGGGCTGGGATTGTGCCTATTTTATTGTTTTTTGTCGTTTTTGGGGGGCTGCTGGTGTGGCCTTTTGCCCAGGGGTGGTGGTGGTGCATGGACTGAGTGTGCCTGTGGTGTGGTCTCACTCTCTTTAATGTAAACATCATGGATGGCATTGGATTGTGGTGATTTCTGGCTGTTTTTCTGTTTTTTGGGGGTGTACTGTTGATGTGGACTGGCCATGTGGGTGGTGGTGGTGGCCATCTTGAGTGCTGGCTGGTACAGGCAACATGTGCTTGGGGTGTAAGGGGCCATTTTGAGGAGAGGCAGTGTCTGAGGCCTGCACTTATTTTGGCTACTTTTCATCCATTATGCCCAGGGGTAGTGAGTGTTGCATGGGCCTAGTGTTTCTGAGGGGTGTCTTCTTGAATTTAAACACCATTGAGGCCATGGATGGGCTGGGATTGTGCTGATTTTATTGTTTTTTGTCGTTTTTTTGGGCCTGCTGGTGTGGCCCTTTGCCCAGGGATGGTGAGTGTTGCATGGGCCTAGTCTTTCTGTGGGGTGTCTTCTTGAATTTAAACATAATTGAGGCCATGGATGGGCTGGGATTGTGCTTATTTTATTGTTTTTTGTCGTTTTTGGGGGGCTGCTGGTGTGGCCTTTTGCCCAGGGGTGGTGGTGGTGCATGGACTGAATGTGCCTGTGGTGTGGTCTCACTCTCTTTAATGTAAACATCATGGATGGCATTGGATTGTGGTGATTTCTGGCTGTTTATCTGTTTTTTGGGGGTGTACTGTTGATGTGGACTGGCCATGTGGGTGGTGGTGGTGGCCATCTTGAGTGCTGGCTGGTACAGGCAACATGTGCTTGGGGTGTAAGGGGCCATTTTGAGGAGAGGCAGTGTCTGAGGCCTGCACTTATTTTGGCTACTTTTCATCCATTATGCCCAGGGGTAGTGAGTGTTGCATGGGCCTAGTGTTTCTGAGGGGTGTCTTCTTGAATTTAAACACCATTGAGGCCATGGATGGGCTGGGATTGTGCTGATTTTATTGTTTTTTGTCGTTTTTTTGGGCCTGCTGGTGGGGCCCTTTGCCCAGGGGTGGTGAGTGTTGCATGGGCCTAGTCTTTCTGTGGGGTGTCTTCTTGAATTTAAACATAATTGAGGCCATGGATGGGCTGGGATTGTGCTTATTTTATTGTTTTTTGTCGTTTTTGGGGGGCTGCTGGTGTGGCCTGTTGCCCAGGGGTGGTGGTGGTGCATGGACTGAGTGTGCCTGTGGTGTGGTCTCACTCTCTTTAATGTAAACATCATGGATGGCATTGGATTGTGGTGATTTCTGGCTGTTTTTCTGTTTTTTGGGGGTGTACTGTTGATGTGGACTGGCCATGTGGGTGGTGGTGGTGGCCATCTTGAGTGCTGGCTGGTACAGGCAACATGTGCTTGGGGTGTAAGGGGCCATTTTGAGGAGAGGCAGTGTCTGAGGCCTGCACTTATTTTGCCTACTTTTCATCCATTATGCCCAGGGGTAGTGAGTGTTGCATGGGCCTAGTGTTTCTGAGGGGTGTCTTCTTGAATTTAAACACCATTGAGGCCATGGATGGGCTGGGATTGTGCTGATTTTATTGTTTTTTGTCGTTTTTTTGGGCCTGCTGGTGGGGCCCTTTGCCCAGGGGTGGTGAGTGTTGCATGGGCCTAGTCTTTCTGTGGGGTGTCTTCTTGAATTTAAACATAATTGAGGCCATGGATGGGCTGGGATTGTGCCTATTTTATTGTTTTTTGTCGTTTTTGGGGGGCTGCTGGTGTGGCCTTTTGCCCAGGGGTGGTGGTGGTGCATGGACTGAGTGTGCCTGTGGTGTGGTCTCACTCTCTTTAATGTAAACATCATGGATGGCATTGGATTGTGGTGATTTCTGGCTGTTTTTCTGTTTTTTGGGGGTGTACTGTTGATGTGGACTGGCCATGTGGGTGGTGGTGGTGGCCATCTTGAGTGCTGGCTGGTACAGGCAACATGTGCTTGGGGTGTAAGGGGCCATTTTGAGGAGAGGCAGTGTCTGAGGCCTGCACTTATTTTGCCTACTTTTCATCCATTATGCCCAGGGGTAGTGAGTGTTGCATACTTGCATGTCCCTAGTCTTTCTGTGGGGTGTCTTCAATGTAAACATCATGGATGGCATGGGATTGTGCTCATTTTTCTGTGTTTTGTCGATTTTTTGGGGTGTATAACTGAACTGATGTTCCTCTGTCTTCCATTGCTTTTAGGTGTACAAGAAGACTCAAGAGAACCACCAGTGCCAGGAAGAAGTCCTGCAGCGGTGTGTGTGTGCAGCATAACGTCACGCGACGTCACGTCTGGACACAGAACCCTCTGCAACTCGTGCAACTGCTGCCGTGCTGACCTGCTCTGAAGAAGATGGCCCCAAAAAAAGTAACCCGTAGCTCCTCTAGCAAGAAAGGTGCCAGTAAGGAGCAGAAGAAGCAAGTTACCAAGGACACTGGTGTGCTGCCCGCCCCTTTTTTTGGGAGTAAAAAAAAAGTATGCCTGCAGCAGCAGCAGCGGGATCTGCTGGGGACCAAGCTGGCAGCAGCACCCCCGCTCCATTGGGCTCAGTGCCACCACCACCACCACGCCAACTTAAGTCCAAGCCCTTGAGTGCTGCAGAGGCAGCCAGTATAGTTGTTCAATCACCATCGACCAGTGATGTTGGCTCATCGCAAGAAAGCAGCAGCAATGTCCCTCAATCAACACAGGTTGTTGTAGCTCATCTGACGAGTGTTGAACAACCACAGCCGCAACAACAATCACATGTGCAAGTACAAGCCCAAGTACATGTGGAAGGAGAGGCAGCGCAAGGAGATGCGCAAGCAGAGGTGCATGGAGGGTCACAAGTGCCCACAATAGTTGTTCCTCCCGAAGTAGGGGCACATCAGGAAATCGACAATCAAGGCGAGGTATCATTTGAGGAAGCCACTCCTCCTGATGATCCTTCATTGTCTTCCACACCCCTAGCAAGGAAGAGATCAAGGGTGGTGTCTACATCTTCTTCAAGCACACCTCCTTCTGATGATACGGATCAAACTTGGGAACCAGCACCACAGCCGTCTGAGAGTGAGGCACACCATGATCCGACAAAGGTAGTTAAGCGTAAAAGGAAGCTCGTCCAAAGTCTCAGAGTTATGGAGTGTGATGAGTCTCAACAAGAAGTGGCGGATACTTCTGCTGATGAAGACTCTGCCAACGACGACCCAGTCATCATAAAGGTCACTGCAGCCCCAGCGGGCATGCAGCAAACAGACATTTTGACCCTAGCCCGAAGAGCTGCTGAGCGTGATGATGATGATGATGATGTTGTCGATGAGGAGGCAGTGGAAACACCACAATCATTGGAGTTAAGTAGTACACCAACTCGTCCATATTTCTTTCTGGCAAGAAGAGACCTCCGTCAACCTCGACCTTAATTAGTGGCGGTGAAAGTGCAAAACGTACAAAAGTTGGGCAATCCAGATCCTCCACTTCATCTGGCATTAGCTTCATGACCACCACCACCAGTATAGCCGCCTCCTCCAGGTCCCACAGACACTTCAAGTCCCCAGTTTGGGACTTCTTTACTGTTTGTCCCAAAGATCCAAAGTTTGCCATTTGTACCCTTTGTAAGCTTGCAGTTAGTCGTGGTAAGTCAGGTACCAACTATGGTACCGGCGGCCAGAGAGGTCATCTTGAGAGAAAGCACGCTGTCAAATGGTTTGCGCACCTAGATGCGATCAAGAAAGGCCAAATTCAAGGAAACGTTGATGTTTCATCTGATGATGACGAGCAGGAAGAAGACGTGTCAAACACTTCCCTTACACCCAGTACCCCTGTCAGCAGCACACCCAATGTGAGGCACACTAAGAGTGTTGGAGCGAGTGAGACACCAACGCACAAAAGTTCACCAGCGAGCAAAATTGGGTCAACAAAGTCATTATCAGCCCGTAAATGCTTGGTCCAGGGCAACATTAGAACAATGCTTACTTCAGACGTGCCATATGAACGCAACCACCCACTGACGCGTCTGTATAACACTAAGCTGGCTAAAATGCTAGCTGTGGACCTTCTACCTTTTTCTTTTGTAGAAGCGGTAGGTTTTCTTGAATTAGTGGCAACGCTCTGCCCTAAATGGAAGGTTCCGAGCCGGTTCTATTTTGCCAGAGTTGCGGTTCCAGCACTACATGAAGATGTGCTGGAGGCGATTGGGGCAGCTTTGCAGAAGAGTGCTGTTCACACAATACATCTGACAACAGACATGTGGACCAGTGGCGCAGGCGCTGATTACATGTGCATCACTGCACACTGGGTCTCTTTTTCAGGTGTTAAAGCAAAGCTAAACGCAGGTGTTGACCCGGACAGAGTTTTCAAAGCTGCTCGGAAACATGCAGCACTAGCCATGTTTGGCTTGGAGAAAAGTCACACAGCAGAAAACCTTTTGGAAGAGTTTAACAAAAAGGTCTTGAAAATGCTATCCCCCCTAAAACGCAAGATTGGTTATGTTTCCACGGATAATGGCGCCAATGTAGTTAAGGCCATGTTGAAGGGTGACCATGTTAGAGTGCCGTGTTTGGCGCACTGTATCAACCTGGTAGTTCAAAAATTCTTGATTGATAAACAGAGTCCAGCGTTCGAGGTAATGGCCACCTGCCGCAAAATGTGCAACCATTTCAGCCATTCTTTTAAGGCCCGGAAGCATCTGCGGAGACTGCTACTTCAACGTGGAATGCCAGTGAAAGCACTCATCCAGGAGGTGGCAACACGTTGGAACTCAACCTTCTACATGCTTGAGCGTCTGTATGAGCAGTATACGGTACTCGATCACTATTTCTTCACAGAGGGTACATCTCAGAAGGAGGACCTGCGGATGAGTGCGGCGCAATGGGACATAGTTAAAAGCCTGACAGACATGCTTCGTCCTTTTGAATTCTTCACGCGTGCAGTCAGCCAGGAGGACTGTAATTTGGGAAAAGCTATCCCATTGTTGTGCATGCTGGAGCACCAACTGATGGCGGTGTCTTCTGAGTTTGAAAAAGATGTACAAAAAAAAGACCATTTTATTTTGTCTGAGAAATTATTAGAGCGCCTACGTGGTGATGAACGTCTTCAAAAGATCAAGTCAGATCAGCATTACATTTGTGCTACTATTCTGGATCCACGCTACAAAAAGGCGCTGGCAGGCGAAGCATTCTTTCCTTTTGCTGATGCAGATGTTCAAAAGTACAAACATTGGTTAGCCTGGTCAGCCAAGAGGTTTGAAAAAGAACGGCAGGTTATTGAAGGAGAAGCCAGTACATCAGCATCAGCATCAGCAGGCCATCCCCAGTCACAAGAATCCACTTCTGCACCTGTGGCTGGGGCACAAGTGACCTCTCAGCCGTTAAAGACACCGGCAACTGGATCATCTGCACCACACACAATGACAACACTAACAGTGGCTGCGGAGGAGGATTGGCTAAGTTTGATGGGGTATGGTTCTCGAAAAAATGTCACAGGCACAGCAAAAAGTAAGCAAAGTGGAGGAACAGTTGATGACCTTGAGTCGATGGTGCAGGACTATCTGAATGACTCAACAGAGGTCTTTCTTAATGATGAGCCATTGCAGTATTGGCATGGCAAAAAACAATTGTGGCCACAGCTCTTCAACCTGGCTATAAACTATTTGTCTTGCCCACTCGCAAGTGTGTCTTCTGAACGTGTTTTCAGTGCTGCTGGTGGCATTGTAACTCCCAAACGGAGCCGCCTCTCGCCCAAAAATGTGGAGCGGCTGACAATGATCAAGATGAATCAGCACCTCATACCACCAGATTACAAAGTACGAGAAAGCACGCCGCATGAAGACGAGGAGGACGGCAACGTAGATGAGGGGATTTGTTCTCTGTTCGGTGGCACTGACCTCATCCAGCCTGAATTCGCAGAGTATGATGACGAAATCTTGTTCTTATTCCCTGACACCGAGCCCTGAAAATGAGACAATCAATCAAGAACTTTCTTTTTCGTCCTTATTCACTTTTATTCCTGTGTGCTTTGTGTCTCTCTTTCTTTGTTTTGCACAGTTAATTTAATTCAAACTTTAATCACCTAATCCCAAAAACAAGACCATCATCAGAACTGTCTTCACTTGTTTGCTTATTGATTTGAAGGTGCCGCAGTCTACATTCCTCAGGTTCACAAGTTCTGAAGAACATGCTCCTCTATCCTCCTCCTCCAGACTGCGATTTCCCTCAAAGCAGAGTGCTGGATTACGCCCAATGAAGAAAGACTCAGCACTTGTGGGGGTGTTGTACTTCTTTGCGGGTGAGTTGACGGATTTGGGCCCATTGCTGTGAAGCTCTAATAATGGACAAAAGTGTTTTGGACCAAATATGAGGTGGAAATTTCTTGCCGTTTTTGCTGACTTGCTTGCCTTTGAGGTGCTCTTTGGCGGGGTTCCGGGTGTTTGTGGGTAATTTTTGGTGTCTGGGAGCACTGTTGCGACAGTCTAATCTTGATTGCATTTGCTTTTCAGGAAATCCGTGGTGGAAAACAGGAGTTATGATGATTGATGATGATGATGACCTAGCTGCACAGCGCCGCGTTTGGACCGAAGGCCGAGAGATATTGTAAGTATGAGATTTAGCTTTTTCGCTGTTTGGGGGGTGTTGTCGGGTGTTTTTTTCCGGGTGGGTTGGCGGGTCTTGCCTGGGGCATTCCTGGGAAGGTCTAATACCGGATAGAAGTGTTTTGGACAAAATCCTGAAGGAACAGCCTTTTTTTTGCTATTTCTTCTGTCATCTTGCTCAATGTAGCGTTTTGGGGGGCTTCCTGCTGTTCGTGGGTGGGTTGCGGCCGGGGTCTCTGTCGAAGCACTGCTGCGACAATCTAATCTTGATTGCATTTGCTTTTCAGGAAATCCATGGTGGAAAACAGGAGTTATGATGATTGATGATGATGATGACCTAGCTGCACAGAGCCGCGTTTGGACCGAAGGCCGAGAGATATTGTAAGTATGAGATTTAGCTTTTTCGCTGTTTGGGGGTGTTGTCGGGTGGTTTTTTCCGGGTGGGTTGGCGGGTCTTGCCTGGGGCATTCCTGGGAAGGTCTAATACCGGATAGAAGTGTTTTGGACAAAATCCTGAAGGAACAGCCTTTTTTTTGCTATTTCTTCTGTCATCTTGCTCAATGTATCGTTTTGGGGGGCTTCCTGCTGTTCGTGGGTGGGTTGCGGCCGGGGTCTCTGTCGAAGCACTGCTGCGACAATCTAATCTTGATTGCATTTGCTTTTCAGGAAATCCGTGGTGGAAAACAGGAGTTATGATGATTGATGATGATGATGACCTAGCTGCACAGCGCCGCGTTTGGACAGAAGGCCGAGAGATATTGTAAGTATGAGATTTAGCTTTTTCGCTGTTTGGGGGTGTTCTCGGGTGGTTTTTTCCGGGTGGGTTGGCGGGTCTTGCCTGGGGCATTCCTGGGAAGGTCTAATACCGGATAGAAGTGTTTTGGACAAAATCCTGAAGGAAACACCAGTTTTGGCACTTTTTGTAAGTTAGGGTTCGTTAGGGTTAGCCCTACCAGCAGGATTGCATGTGTTTCGGGGGGTTCTATTGCAACGCAGTTCTGGTGTTGTAGAGCACTGTTGGAGCGATGCTGGCTATGGATACTTTTGCTTGCTTGCAAGTGGTTTGAATACAATCCACGGTCTGTATTTGGGCCTACTGTTACTTTCAAAGTACGTTTTGTAACCATTTTTCTGCTAGGCATCGTTTTTGGAGATCTGATTGGGGTTCTTCTACATTTTTGCGACTGGCTTTAGTAAGGGTCTTGGTGGGAGCATTGCTGGGAAGGTCAAATTTTGTTCTAAAACACAGTTTACAGTACACCTACCTTGAGGGGAAAGATCCGCTATAATATTTTGGCCATACTTATTTATCCTTAAAAAGGTGACTCAGACAGAGCGCGCAATTTCAAAAATATTGTACTGTCTATTAGGGAAATCAAAGTGTCACATTTTGAACCACACAGCGTACATACCTTTTATTTATTTATCAGTGGTATTGTAATAGCACTTCCTGTTTTCCGTTCAATAATTACAGGCTGGGTTTCAGTCAACATCCGCCAGGCAGGCAGTGGACAGGGTGTCTTCTGTCAGTGGTCACCAACATTGATGGACGAAGCGTCAGCTGGAATGGAGGAGTGCCGCCAATAAGAGGAATTGTTTGCTGCATGCAACTTACTTACCAAATTCAAGGACAACTCCAACAACATACGCAATACAGATACAGTATCCATTGTATTATTCTATGAGTGTGACTGCATGTGCTTAGCTTTAGTTTGTAACCAAAGATTGTCTTTATCTTCAATTATTGTTTGTCCATGCTCTGCTTTTTTTTTCTTCTCTCAACAAAACCTACCCAAAAAGAAACCCCCATTCCCATCCATTTTAAAAACCCTAACCCTCTTCCCCCGGGCTGTGTTGTTTTGCTTGATGTCTGACTAAAATGACATCAATAATTCCACACACTTGCTGGGGAGGATAAGGTCATAGCAACAGGCTGGTGAAGGAATACGAGGATATCTTCTAGACTTACTCAGCTTCAGTACTATATCTTCTAGTAGTAGTAGCCAATGTCAAATAAATTCAACACAAGTACTAGTTATACTTGCAAGCAAATACTTTACCATTTTTTAGGCTACATTATGGCACTGTTCTGTCTGTCACCTGCTATATTCTCGATCGTACCGTAACCGTTGTAATGCTACAGTAAGGACAAACAAGGTTTCGTTTTCTTTTTTTCCATAGGCATGCAACTGCCACTGTGTCACACCACTAGTACCATCGCAATGAGGAAATGTCACCCGCCCAGGATTGACAACGTTAATCCCCATTTCACGTGGAGCCAGCCCTGGGCCTAGCCCTAATTTCTAACACAAATTACAGGTAAGATAAGCGTTTGGTGGGAGGTAGTATAATGGAGTATTATTTCGGAGTAGAAAAGAGATTGACGGTTGTACTACTAAAGTCCTACGACTGTTCAGGAAAACAAAGTTACTGTTACACCCCCGCCCCCCACCCACCAGACTGAAAAGCAGTAAAAAACAGGTATGGTCAGATAAAGTTTAAAAATATATTTATGTAGCCCTAACAAAATAATCTCCCTCACCCACCCTAACCCCAACGATTGTCTTTGAAACGTCCCAAAACGATCCCAACTCCCAAATCCCACCCCCCAAAAGTCTATAAAAAAGGGCAAGGGACACTCCACTACTGGAGGGTGCTGGTGCTGGTGCATTTTGCGGCATGGGCATCATACTCCTTGCGGAGGGTGGCAAGCTCGGAGCGGAGGCCCTTAACCAAGTTCTTATACTTCAGGACCTCCTGCTCCAGGTTGGACATTCGGACTCGTAGGCGGCGTTGGCGTTCCTTGCAGCTCCTGTGGGGGGCAGCTGGTATTTCTGTTGCTTGGCGGTGGCGGTTGTCTTTGTTAGCCCGGCTCGGTCCCGCTGGCTTAGTCACAGAGGAGGATGCAGTGGTCACAGTCGAGGATGTTGTTGTTGCCCCGCTCGACTGCGTGTCCTCCTCCTCCTCCAGGGCCACCAGCCGCCGATATTCGGCGACAGTGGCCTCCAGCCTCCGTTGCCGGGCCATTCTAGCCTGCTCCCTCCGTGTTGTTGATTTGGAAGGAGCAACTATATGAAGAAAGAAAGACATAGTCTGTAACCAATGCTCCTTAGCATTAATAACACAAAGTGATTGAGCCGAAAGTTGGGTCACAGTACAAGTAGCAAATTGAAAGCACAGTACATAACTATTGAGGACAGTATCTATGTAATAACCTCCCACTTCTGCATCCTTGCTCTAACATTAGTGGTAGTTTAATGAACAAATTCTACGACCACTATGGACTTCCATTACAGTCGACTATGACAGTACACCAGTCTTATTCTTCTTCTTCTCTCTTGTTTAGGGAAATTGGTACGTTATCTTATGCAAGCCGGCAGAATGACATGGACAGCACAGTGAACTTGCACCCGAGAAAAAAAGTTGCACACCATGATGAGTGAGACAGACTTGCGCGTTACTGTACCGGTCCAGTACATGCAGGTGGTGAAGCTATTACTTTTCTATTACGGGTGGCACTGAGAATACTCTGTTACAAGGGCTACTGCTTAATTAATTTACCTTTCACCCTACAGTGCAAATGAGTACTAGAAAAGGAAAATGAAGAAGCTAACTAATTTGATTATCTATCACTTCACATGGGACGTATTTGATGACATATGGGATGACTTTAGGTGCTTTGCTTAATATTGAGTGAACAGTGATACACCCACACATGAATGACGTACTACAAGTAAACTAAAGTTATTAAGAGAGGTACGGAGTGTCCACCGTAATAACCAGATATATGCTGTGATTGCAGACGCAATACAAAGTACTGCTACTATTCATGGTAGTATTGGACACATTTACAATTTCTTTTCCTTGCCTTCCCAGCACTGGAACGGACGTGCGGGTGCGGTGGTACATGCTCTTCAAGGTAACACTTACTTCATCTGGCAACCATCTACTCTCTCTAGATACACATGTGCTATCTA
Source organism: Lissotriton helveticus (assembly GCF_964261635.1). Taxonomy (NCBI): domain Eukaryota; kingdom Metazoa; phylum Chordata; class Amphibia; order Caudata; family Salamandridae; genus Lissotriton; species Lissotriton helveticus. Next base: position 1,462,272,242 of record NC_136061.1, on the reverse strand, counting down.
AGAGTCAGAGAATACCATGCTCCAGGCATCCATTCAGTCAAAGTATACGCACACATACAGTTTCTGTTTCACCCACCCAGGCTGCTGTCCTTCCACCCATCCTTGCTTCATCATTGACCCAGCCATGCACCATACCATATTCTTTCCTTCCCAGCCACCTCGGGGGCCAAGCAAACACATATCGTTCTTCTTTGCCAGCCATCATACAAGTTCGCGTCCCACTTACTTACACCCTTCTTTCGCTTTTCGTTCATCCCATCCATCACGTTCGTCTAAGAACTTATTGGGATTCTTCTCACCAAAAACTTCACAGCTAAGTCGAAGTACATTTCGAGGAGGCTACTACCTGGTTGATTTGTAATACACCCGTGCAGAAAGCACATTATGCAGTCTTCAATCTCAATAAGTAAGGAATATATAGCTTACCTGTTTCCGCCACCACCGTTTGAACCCCCACAGGACCGTCCGCCGGCTCTTGCACCGCCTCCTCCCCAGAGTCCGCCGAGTCCTCGCCCAACACAGCCACCTCCGCGCTGGCCCCGTCACCAGATGTTACACCTACAAAGTACATTTAAGAATGTTAGAATACACCACTCACTACTATATAATATTTGGTCTAGGAGAAATGTTAAAAAAACTGAATACAATGTAATAATTTGTGACTGTCTACTCCAAAGTAAAAATGTCCCATTTTCCAGGGAAGGCTGTTGTCTTGCTGCACTTTTATGCACAACTGATGAATGCTTGCTTTTGATTTTTAACACGCACCACTTTTTCTCCTAACAGACAGAAGCTTGACTCCTAAGAACACGACCAGGATCAAGTTCAAACCAGGTGAGAGCTCGGCTCGACCACAAGAAATGTGTCCAATTAATCGTCAGCACTAACCACTTTTCCGTTTTCAGTTAAATAGTTTTATGACAAAGTAGATTTTAATAAATGTGTTTACTTTTAATAAAGCTTTTAAACTTAAATAGACTCTGTGGTTTTTGTTCCTCCAGACTAGAGTGGATGAGCTAAAGGTTTTGGAATTTTTGCAAGCATGAGTGCCTCCGACACTTCTTGACTGTGCTGTGACTCCGTACTCTCTTGTCCTGCGTACGATAATCTAGAGATCATTGGGGATCAATAATTGGTGACTTCGGGAGCTGAATGACTCTGCCACACTATCTAGTCAGTAAGGAGACAGTGCATAGAGCTATTGCTGAATAGAATGGGAGTCCAATGGAATTGCCAAATGTCCAATCTTAGTTAGCTACACAGACAGACTAATAAGAATAGTCTAGTAATACCCCAGGGAGTCATATTCGAGGCAGGATAAGAATTTATATCCAGTCTACAAGAAGATCAAAGACGATTTAGAAAAAATCGAATGAGGAACGCTAGGAAAAAATAGGTACTCTTTATTAAAATGTAAACTTACTGGGGCCAGCAAAGGAGCCCTCGCCTGCCCGATCCTGGCCTGCATCCTCAGCACCCTCCTCCTGTGTCCTCTTGCCCTTGGGGGGAGCTGATGTACAACATGAAAGAAAGAAAAACCAGAAAACATGGATGAGATTTTTCAACCAAATCAAACATTTCAAAAGAACAATAACAAAATATTTTGGAGAAATAGCAAATAGATAGACAACTATTCCACGGGATCTATCTCATGTGGTATACTACGTTATTCGTATTGCCTGATTTGCGGAACGTTGACTTAGAAAGTTCCTATGTAACTCAATAAACAGACTACTAAAGAGGTTTGCCTAGGCCTGGCACTGCAGGCAGCAGTCCGCAGCACGCGAAGTGACAGACAAAGTCCATCCTGCTTGCAGATCAGTGAATACTCAAACTATCAATCCACCCACCACCGCCACTATTTCTTCTTCTAGCCATGTGTCTAAAGGAAGGACTGGACTTCAGTCTGTTGGGGCTGATTTAGAAGTCCCTTGCGGCTCATTTTCCTCCATTGTTGCGTGCCTTTTGTGACGCAGCGGCAGAACAAAAGACTCGCCATGGTGTTGGTGCGGCGTATATATAAAAAAAAAACACATATGGGCATATGGGCGATGCATCACGTTGTAAAGCCCTGCGCCATCAGGGGGCGTTCCGGCGCAAGGGAGGGCGTACCTGCGCAGGAACGAATCCTAAAAGTGGCTGAGGGAAATCTACAAGATGTCAATCAGTCACTTTTAGGACAATGATGCATGACTCAAACCCTGCGCGCTTGAAGCCGACGTACGGCTTGATGCAGCATTGGGGAGATAGGGTACCCCAGAGCATTGCTGGAGCTGCGCCATCGTTGGCACGCAACTCCAGCAATGCGCTGCCTTTACGGCACAGATGCGTAAGGCTTCTGTGACGTTTTGGGCCAATGGGTGGTGGTGGCATGGCACACAATTACTGCCGCATCCCTGCTACTTTGCAGGGATGCGCCGGTAATTGCAAATATGACCCTTAGTGTCTAGCATTACGCAGTTCTTATCTTTACACTACACTCATACATAATTTCTCAGGCCAATGAAATGCTTCTGAACACAACATACAAAACAAAGAAGCATAGTAGCAAGCAAGGCTACTGAGAAGGAGAGCAGTGCACCTGAAATGCATAGAAGAGTTTGAAATATAATTTACCTCAATGTAATCAGCAGCATTATTGCTCTTGGTAAAGAACAAAGATTTGCAAATAACAGAGCCGGATAAAACAGAGTAGTAAATGAATAGCTACTACTACTCACCAAGCCCGGGGACCTCTACGCCGAGCGCATCCAGCAAGTCCCGCTCCCGGTCCATGACATCGGTCCAGCGGTGGGTGGCCTGGTTATATGTGCGCCGGACCCCAGAGAGCTTATACATGGCCCGGCACACCTTCTCCCACCGCTTGTGGCGCTCCCGGATGCCATAGCCAGTCGCGATCTTGCCGCCTCCCAGGATCGTCTTGGGGAGGCGGCGCTGGACGTGGAAGATGAGTGCCGCCACTTCCTCCGCGCTGAAGATCTCCCGCGGGACCACTTGCTCCCCCTCAAACGCCCGCACAGGAGCCGGGCACGGGGTGCGGGACCCTTCCCCTTCTCAGGGTGCTTCCCGGCTCCCTTTACCATGGTCTGGGCAGAAATACAGTTAAATGATAAACAAGAAATAGAATAGTGAAGAAGAAAAGAAAAGAGTTTAAAAAAGTAGTTTAAAAGTAACTAAAAGCAGCAGAAAACACAAAAATATAGAGCTAGAAAAATAGAGGGATAGATAATAAGTAAAATTAGATCAAATAAACTTCAAACAAGCAAAGGATGGCAGAGATTGAGAGAGGATAGAGAAAGCATGCCCAGAACCATAGCAATGAATGAGAAACAAGATGGCCGCGCCCGTTCACAACCGCGTGGGTAAGTTCGCGCGAAATTTTCCTCGCGATCACGCGCGAAATTGTACTAGCGAGCAGCACACTTTGCGAGATTACACATAGCGGCCGGAAACTGAATTACGTCACGCAAACAAGATGGCCGCGCCCGTGTACGACCGATAGGGTAACTTGGCAAACGTATAGCTAGAAGCGCCTCGCGAACACGCGCAAGATCACGCGAACATACACGTCGCAAAAAAAACAATTTTGTATTCGCACGTATTCGCGGCTTCCGAAATCGATCTCGCACGGATTCGCGCCCCAAAAAACGCGCGAAATTGCAGAAAAAACGATTTTAGCTAAACTGAAAGCAATGAGCAGGTGCAAAAGTTCAAACTTAACATTAGTAACATTCAAGGTAGTGCTTCCTGAGGGGCCCCTCCAGAGTTTGCAACTATTCTATGACCCTGCTATGACCCAAACAGCAGGCTCATAGAATAGCTACAAGTAGACCATAAAGGTCCTGTGAAAAAAAATTTCACTGCAACAAAAAGCAAATTACAGATAAGGAAGGAAGCAGGTGCCAGCCAGACTGGAACTTTCAAAATTACTGACACATTAATGACCCACAAATTAATTGATGGCAGTTGAAGAAGGGCAGGTGTGCTTGCTTTTTTCAACCACCATAATCTACAGTGATAAATAAACCTAATGGGTGGCAGTGAGGATGTACCAGAGGGTGGCATGGGTGTCCCAGAGGGTGGCAGTGGTGAAACAGAGGGTGCTGTGAACCTGTGATGATAAACCAGACGTAGAAACAACATAGTCGCGGCCGTTGCGAGCCGAAAAGTAAGTTTGCAATTGCGAACTTGTCCCAAAATCGGCGCGAACGCGCGCCAACACAAAAAACGGGAAAATCCGCAAATCCGCTAGAGTTCGCGTATCTTCGCGGATTGCGAATCCGTAAATCCGCAATTTCGCGTACGCGAGATCCGCTAGATCCGCCCATGCTTACTCACCATCCTGTTTTCATTGCTAATTCCAAACCATACTGGTTTTAACAAAATAAGCGTTAATGATTAATTCATTTATGTGTTTTAGCAAAATTTACTAGGAAAAATATTTCAGTCGATTTCCACCTTCCTGTCACATCACACGCAGGATGGGCACATTTCACAAACACTGATACATTTGCAGGATAATAAGAATGTACATTTCACAGTGGGCTTGACTCCTTCCGTACTTGAGGCAAGCTGGTATAATCTGTGCATGCTCTCTTCTTTCAATACAATTTCCAGCCCTGCTGGATTCACAGGCAGCCATTTTATCATAGGCCCAAAAAACAAAACAAACACAAAAATAGTATTAATTTATCAAATAAATCCCATTATGTTTACCTCCCCCATGCTAATACCCTGTATAAATGATTACCTAGCAAAGCTTTTAGTTTAAAGCAGGTTTTCTTATTGTTTGTACACAACATGCAAAACTGTACAATGTACAACATAGCACAATACATGCACTTGTGTAAATGTTCAAAGCGCACACAGTTAATACATGCTCCTAGCAACATGCTTTAATGTTTTGGATAGCATTTCATGCAAAAAGCGTTTGCCCCGCGTGTAGTGTTTGGTGCATGGTTAATTAATAAACATTATAAGATGTGTTATGAACTGAACAGGTTTTGTCCAAATATGCAACAAAGCCAAAGTCTCCTATGATAGGAATAGTGAATGTAGATTACAAGGAAAATGAGCTGGGAAGAGAGTACACATTCTATGATTATCTTCAAAACTAAAAAGGCCACTTAAATCACAAGTTTTCTTTACACTGCAAAAACACATGTTAATTCAGCACACGAATTTCAGACTGACTAGGTCTCATTTCATGTTTTCATGTGCCATGTGTTTTCACTTGCACCAAAATGTGCGTGTCAATTTAAATGCAGTCTGTGTGAAGCACAAAAATAAAGCAATGCCTGACTCCAGATGAAATCTGAGCTCCATCAGAAGCAAAAATATATGCCTGAACTGTTATTAATTCATTTAGAAAACTAGAGGTCCAGCCTTACCTATGGGCGCTTCTACCAACACACATGAGGGACTTATTTCACAAGTTTAAGACATGGTAGGTACACAACCAAGGATGGCAACCCCAGGTGGGTGCAATAATGGCAAACAAACTGTTTCAGCTGTGTGGCTGTTCAAAAGATTCTTTATTGCACATAGCTAATTTATCCCCTCATCTACTACAAACAAGACAAACTCTATTAAAACCATTGTTCATCGAACTAGATGTGAGAACCTGCCGCCAAGCCCTTATTCTTTGTTTATCTAGAAAATCAATCTCTGATTTGTCGCCTTATCAAGTATTTGCTTTTGGTGGAATGGTAACCACGACCTAATAATCTTTACTGATTACCATGGTGCTATTTGTCATGAAATGATAAAATTTAATTTGAGCTTTATCTAGAACAATTTGATGAATTCTTGGAACTGTCGAACCTTGCTCAAACCTGTTTTTGTTTGCAATTTGTAAGAAATAGTGGCGGATTGTGTGGTCCACAAAGAGTCAAACCCCCTTAAGCATTTTTATTAATCTCAAAATTAGTTTTAAATAGATGCAGTTTTGGGTAGAATAAACAAGGCTAATTCAGTGTTCACTGTTAATAGGGATGTTGTTATTGATGCCATTAAGGGATACTTTGCACTAACCTTTGAAGAAGGATAGATATCTATTTTTTTATGGACCTTGACATATCAGAGTGATGTTAGTATTTTGTTTTAATCCATTCTTTGCACAATGATCGATATTGTTCTTGGATATAAATGTCTTATCAAATTGTCACCAACACAACACAATGTGTTTTTTGTTTTATGTAAATTGTAATGATTTTTATTAATCAGACATTACATCAAATTTACTTTACAGTATGCCACCATATGCTGCTATCAACATTAGTGTACGTAGGAATAAGAGTGACAGAAATGTTTTTATGTCATTAGGTAAGTCATCAAACAATATAAATGTTCAAACCATAACTTATGGCATTCCACACTTCTTAAGCCTAGGAAGAACCCTTACCAATATGTTCACTTTGCCATTGCATGCTTGTTAAGAGTGCATGTCTTTTCTTCCGACATATTTGTGAATGAAACACAAATATTAATGAAAATAGATCAAAGCATACTTTAATAGACGTGCTCTGTAATAATTCAAACATCGGGGCCTATGTTCAGTCATTGTAGGTTACGGTTCGGTATCATGTCAAGTAGCGTAGGCAGCAGGTTGTTCTACACTGGAACTTCAGGCCAATCTGGCATGACTAGGATTATCCTATCTCTGGACATCTTTAGCTTGATGAGGGCATTTGAAGTCACTATTTTCAAAGGGAGAAATCCTTCTACAGCAAATCGTTCCTGAACAACTGATGAAAAGATGATTGCTCTTCTGGTGGGGTCTTGAAGAATCTAGTCCTTATGTAAGACTATATTTTTTGCCTTTGTTTATGAACAAATCTATTTGCAGAGAATCTTAAATGAAGGTAAACTGTTTTTGTTTTTTTTGCCATTTAGAAATAATTTGTAATTTTCTAAACTCATTGCATCTATTTCTACATTAAGGTCATGTTGACAATATATATAAGGTGCTATTCCAAAAAATGTATTTCCAGAGCTCTTTAATTTCCTTCTTTTACTGATATATACTCTCTGGCCAATGCATATATTGGAAAAGCAGATCACTTTCTCAGGGCAACAAATTGTCATGTTTTAGGACTAAAAACAAAAATACAAACAATACAATGATTTTTTCTAAAAAGACCTGTGTTACATTTCGAGCAGTATCTGCCAATATATATATATATTTATCCACCACAACCTTCTGTTGACTAAATAGTCACACAAACTCTTATTTTACCAAATGATTCCTAAACAGTATTACTTAGAAATATTGATTCCATAAATCACGTTCTACTTTACATCAATTAGTATCATCATTATTTGAACGTATTCATTACTATACAAAAAAACTGTAAAATGTAAACATTACAATCATGTCATCAAATTATATAATTCAATAAACTCCAAGAGAATCTTTCTTTCCATTGACTCTATTTGATGTATTTAACAGTCTATGATAGCCTAAATACTCCTTTATTCATATGGTACCTTCTGGTAATTAAAATTAAACTCTCAAAAGGAACACTTATAATCACCACTGTGTGAAACACCAATGATACATTAATTTAAAGTGGATCACTGTGAAATGAGAAATCCTTTCAATGTATCCAAAATATTCTATCTTTGTGTGGCCAGGCTGAGCATGGAGTAAGATATACTTGCTTTCGGCTCCTCTCCAACACAGTCTAAATTGCTTGAAAAGAAAGCAGCTATTTCTGAGGTCCATGGGCTGCATATCTTCCTGCCTGGAGTGTGAGCTAAGCGAACCAGAACAAAAGGACAGTTACTGCTTCTAAGGCACATTTTGAATTAGGTGAGCTGGCTCTTGTCCTGACTTGGACTTGTGCCTGCTACCCTGGGAGTGCTCAGAGAGAGTTGCCTCTCCTACCATATAATGACAGCGCCTGGGAGGACTGACTGTATCTCTGGGCTCAACTCTTAAAGATTGCTAAATGAGGGGGGATTACTTAGCCCTCCAGGGCAAAGAGAGCGGTTAGGAGGAGCATGACTCACCCTGCCGCTCGTAGTCATGAACATTGGGAGCCCGTGACTTTGCCTTCCGCCTTGGGGATTTCTTCGTTGCAGACCAGGAATTTGTGCTGACTGTGGGCATAACTTTGGTGATAACATACTTGGAGCGGGACTGTGAGGACCAGCAGGCTTTGCCCCTCGTAATCTGCCGCAGCTGGGTCCTCTTCCCGCCCCCTCCTCCCTGCAGCTCGTAACGACTCGGTGCCCCCGCTTCGCGGGCGCCCCTCGTAGTCGTGAACATTGGGAGCCCGTGACTTTGCCTTCCTCCTTGGGGATTTCTTCGTTGCAGACCAGGAATTTGTGCTGACTGTGGGCAGAACTTTGGTGATAACATACTTGGAGCGGGACTGCGAGGACCAGCAGGCTTTGCCCCTCGTAATCTGCCGCAGCTGGGTCCTCTTCCCGCCCCCTCCTCTCTGCAGCTCTTAACGAGTCACGGCACCCGCTTCGCGGGAGCAGCTCGTAGTCGTGAACATTGGGAGCCTGTGACTTTGCCTTCCTCCTTGGGGATTTCTTTGTTGCAGACCAGGAATTTGTGCTGACTGGGGCATAACTTTGGTGATAACATACTTAGAGCGGGACTGCGAGGACCAGGAGGCTTTGCCCCTCGTAATCTGCCGCAGCTGGGTCCTCTTCCCGCCCCCTCCTCCCTGCAGCTCTTAACGACTCACGGCCCCCGCTTCGCGGGAGCCGCTCGTAGTCGTGAACATTGGGAGCCCGTGACTTTGCCTCCTCCTTGGGGATTTCTTCGTTGCAGACCAGGAATTTGTGCTGACTGTGGGCAGAACTTTGGTGATAACATACTTGGAGCGGGACTGCGAGGACCAGCAGGCTTTGCCCCTCGTAATCTGCTGCAGCTGGGTCCTCTTCCCGCCCCCTCCTCTCTGCAGCTCTTAACGAGTCACGGCACCCGCTTCGCGGGAGCCGCTCGTAGTCGTGAACATTGGGAGCCTGTGACTTTGCCTTCCTCCTTGGGGATTTCTTTGTTGCAGACCAGGAATTTGTGCTGACTGGGGCATAACTTTGGTGATAACATACTTAGAGCGGGACTGCGAGGACCAGGAGGCTTTTCCCCTCGTAATCTGCCGCAGCTGGGTCCTCTTCCCGCCCCCTCCTCCCTGCAGCTCTTAACGACTCACGGCCCCCGCTTCGCGGGAGCCGCTCGTAGTCGTGAACATTGGGAGCCCGTGACTTTGCCGTCCTCCTTGGGGATTTCTTTGTTGCAGACCAGGAATTTGTGTTGACTGTGGGCATAAATTGGTGATAACATACTTGGAGCGGGACCGCGAGGACCAGCAAGCTTTGCCCCTTGTAATCTGCCGCAGCTGGGTCCTCATCCCGCCCCCTCCTCCCTGCAGCTCTTAACGACTCACGGCACCCGCTTCGCGGGCACTGCTCGAAGTCGTGAACATTGGGAGCCTGTGACTTTGCCTTCCTCCTTGGGGATTTCTTCGTTGCAGACCAGGAATTTGTGCTGACTGTGGGCATAACTTTGGTGATAACATACTTGGAGCGGGACTGCGAGGACCAGAAGGCTTTGCCCCTCATAATCTGCCACAGCTGGGTCCTCTTCCTGCCCCCTTCCTCCCTCTATTTAGCCACACCACCACTCGCGGTACGCGGGACGTGCGCGGGACGTGCCCGGGCGAAGGGCGGGGCCGTCCGCGGCCGTCCGAGGCAGGACGAGGCAGGGCTGGGCCACCCCCTTACATCGTAGGACAGATTTGGAAATAAGACTGTGCTACTTCCCGAGACTTTTATCTACCTAGGTTTAAATTGTCTTCCCTTGTGAAATACCTAATGTTATAATGCACTAACTGTTACAGCTTTCCCGCTGTTGTCCTGCCCGTTGGGTACATCTAGATTAAATTGACAGGACAATGAGCACGCGGATTCATACGGACAAGAAATCCCTAGGGGGAGGGTCTATTAGAGGGACGCTGGACCATTTTATTACGAGGGTAACATCGAGGCTAGAACGTGAAATAGCCATCACGGAACGGCGTCTATCATCGGAATTATTACATAATAGACGTTCGTCCCTGGGTCCCTTTCAGCATGTATCAACTCCACCATTAGGGAATTCGCAAAATGATATTAATGGGGACTCTGGTATTCCGCTGTTATTACAAGATATAACTCCCCCTATAGAACTAATTAGGGACACTCCTACAAAAGTTGCCACCATTAATTCATTATCAGAAACAAAATCTGATGAAGGTTCACCCATAATTCCCCTAACGCAGGCCCCAAGAAAGAAAGCACCCAATTTAATAAGTGGACTAGGACAGCCATTGAAGAAAAGAAAGCATGAGAGAATCATCCAAAATGGTAGATGTGCAAAAAAAACAGAAAACGCCCCAGAGTGCCACACATAATGCAGGACCACCTATAGAGAAAACGAGGCAGGACGATTTTCCCCAAAATTCTATTGAGACCCAAACACTTCTAGGGGGCATAGAACATCTACTTAAATCTCTTCTCTTACCTCTAGTGGAGAGAGTTAGAAGAATGTCAGATCACTTGGGGTCGATACAAAATGCAATCTCAGTTAATACCGACTTATTGAAGGAATTATCAACCCTTAGACACACCCAGCCAATACGTCCTCCATTATCATCAAGGCTGACAACTATAAATCCACCGAATAACACGAATCCCCCTAATTCCTGTGTAGAGAAAACACCGCCCTCACGGCCCGCTAATAAGGCCACTGTCACAGTCAGGGGACCTGGATTGGGTGGTGCTTGTAATAAACCAGATTCCCCTAAAGCCATTCCCGCCAGGAAAATTCCTTCTCCGAAGAAAGCTAGAGCTGCCCTTCTTAAAATCGATTTGCCTCCAGAAGCGGCACCCTATGTCACGGTATTAACAGGGGTTCCGAAACTTGAGGCTGGAAAAACCGAAGGTTACCACGACTTAAAAAACAAAGTGGTATATTGGTTGAGGGAAAATAGACCACTTCCACCTAACATCAACGGCGAAATCCTTCATGTTAGAAGACTGGAGTGGGTGGGGCACAGGCCAAAGGATATAATGGGGGATGTAATCATTATTAATTTCAGAGACTATAGGGTTACCAGACATATTGAGGATTGGTACACGGAGAGAGGCAGGGAGGAAATCACAACACACGACCTTAGTTATTTCTACCCCCAGTCCCTAATACCGAATAGGACAAGAGAACGGGTTTACCATGGATCAGATCTGAATTTTAATATCCCCATTTTCAATCACTTCTCCACACTTTCCGGTTTGGATGGAGTAGATTGACTCTCAAACCAGCCACCCAGAATGCAGCATATACCCAAAACATTAGAGTATATTCCAGTTATACAGCACGACCCCCAAGGTGACTTGGTCAATATAAGGGAAACTGAGCAAATATCTAAGGGACACAAACCAAAAGACATTAGGAGTGAAGTTCCTGATTCTGGGAATAAGCAGAGTGGGTTAATAGAAACACTGCTCTCTCCTACTCATAAGGAACAGGTCGGGAAAACGTGCCCTGGAGGGGTTCCCTGTTCGAGAGTAGTAACTTTGCCTTCGGGTACTAACCAAGTATCAGATAACTTGGTAACTAGGATACTATCCTGGAACTCGGCCGGACTTCGACACAAAGTGGAAAACAGCATCTGGTTGGACTTTGTCCAGAATATTGGTATAATCTGTCTCCAGAAGAACTGGACCACTACTGAAATTCATCTGGTAGGCTTCACAACCTATTTTTCTCCTGCTTTAGCAGCGTCCTCCGGTAGAGCCAAAGGAGGCCTAAATACCTACATTTCCAACAGGCTAGGGGGTTTGGTAGTTTCTCCCGTAAAATTAGAAGCAAACTTCCAGATACTTACCCTCTGCTTTAATAAGGCTGAAATAGTTTTTCTTGTAAATTTCTACAATAACCTTCCAGAGGGAGAGTTATTGACCACACTGTTGCAGCTGCATGACGAACTGTCTGCCCTGATAAGGGGTTCTGTAAGAGCAGCTAAAATCATCTGGGGGGGGGGTGACTTTAACCAATATCCATGTCAATCTACTAGCCCCATTCTTTGTGGGATAACGGATGAAAAGGATGACCGGATTCCCCACTTCTCACATTCTAAAATTGGAAAATTCCTAAATGATATCATATTTGATCTGGGCCTTGTCATTGCAAAGGAAAGGGATCCTTTCTCCCTCCTGTACGCTCCGACATTTCTCGGCGGTGGCAGGCAAAGCACCGTAGACTTCATCCTTATATCCAGCACACTCGAAGCGCGGGTAACAAAGTTTGAGCTCCACACAACCGCACTGAGTGATCATTCTGCCGTGAGTATTTCATTCCGTCCGCTTCATAACTATAGGACGCAAAGTATAATCAGCGCCTTGAAGCAAAACACCTTAACCCTGGATAAAACTAACGGGTTTACATTAAAATGGGAGAAAATTGATCCCCCGGAAATTACTAAGAGAGTTTTTAATTCAGCTTCCTCTGCGATTTGTAAGTGCTTAGACCTCTCCACTTCAGATGAGGAGGTATTAACTAATTTTAGGGCGATCTTAGATGCAATAAATAAGGAGCTTTTTGTAAAGTTGAAAAACATCCAACAGAAAAAACAGAGATGGTTAAACCATAGATGCACAGTAGCTCACTCTACATTGAAAAAAGCCCTTAACAAAACAAACAGGGTGCCCCAGGAAATAGCAAAGTACAGGAGGGAATATAACCTGGCAATTAAGGACAGGAAAACAGAACTAAAACAGGCTCTATGGGACCAATTACAAAATAGCTGCAGACAAAAAGATAGTTCTGCTTTCTGGGCAGTGGTTAAGTCCCCATACCTAATGGATAATAAAGCTGCACCAAGTATTGATGTTGTCATTGATGAAATTACATGGGTGGGGCATTTCGCAAAGATTTTTGCGAAAGGGTCAGTGAAGCTGGGTGAACAAGTAGATAGAAGTCAAGAACAATCGATATCTCCCTATCCGATTCCTCTACACATTACAATTGAAGAGGATGTCTTGGCTCTAACATCTAGTAAAAATAGGAAGGCCCGGGACCGGATGGGGTCCCAATAGACTTATTCAAATCTAATCTAGATCTTTGGGCCCCTTTGGTGACAAGAGTACTTAAGGCAGCCTGTGAGGTAGGGCTACTGGAGTCATGGTCCAAGTCAATCATGGTCCCCATTTTTAAAAAGGGGGACGTCAGGAGGTATCCTGCTATCGCCCGATTTCACTGTTGGACTTCCTGGGAAAAGTGGCGGGCAGAGTCATTCTTGAACGCTTCCAGAAGTGGGCGGAAGATGGCGCGATCCTCTCGGACCTCCAATTTGGGTTCCGGAAAGGCTTGGGGACGACCGAACAAGCTCTAAATTTGTCATTGCTCATAGGCAAATATGTTAGTGCAAAGGGAGGCTCCATCTACATGGTATACGTAGACTTATCTGCAGCCTTCGATTGCGTTTGCCATACTAAACTCTGGTCTGTCCTATCGGAAATGGGTGTCGAAGAACCATTGCTGAACTTTCTGCGTGAACTGTATTCTAACGCATCAGCAAGAGTGACGTTTGGGGCACAGGGCGAACTAACGGCACCATTTGGAATAGAGAGAGGAGTTTGACAAGGATGTGTCCTGGCCCCATTCCTCTTCACGCTTTATACCAACGGGCTGGAGAGGGATATGATTAATGGGAGCCGGGACCTTCCTTCAATAAACAATCAACCGATCCCTGCTCTCCTCTATGCCGGCGATGCGGTGATACTCGCCAGAATGCCCCTTGAATTGCAGAAGGCACTAAATAGATATGCACAATTTATGGGCAATCTGTACCTACGTATAAACATTAAAAAAAACTTCGTTATGACGGCAGGTCCAGGGAAAAAAAGGTTAACTAATATCCATTTAGAAAAGGAGAAACTAGTCCTCACAGATTGGTACCCATACCTGGGCATTATCATAGATAACAGACTCAATTGGAATCCCGCTGTAGAGTCCAGAAAACTCCTAATGAGAGCAACTACGGCTCTGGTTAACTTCTCGAAAAAACTAGGTAAAAGGCCCCCGTTAGAACTCCTGCAGATATATAAGGCGAAATGTCAATCAGTTGCACTGTATGGGGCAGGCGTCTGGAGGTACGCAAACAACAATGCTTTGCAACCAGTGGAAAACGCTTTCTTGAGGTTCCTTTTGGCAGTCTCTAAGAGTACCTCTACTTATGCATGTTACACTGAGCTGGGTATTCCCTACCTTACCGACCTAGCAAAAATAGAACCACTTCTCTTATGGCATCGCATATGGTCTACGGATAAAAATGTTTTTACACAGGGGATTATTTTAGACTGTATGTCCCTCGACCACTACTACAAAATTGGCTGGTTGATATATATAAAACGTTTTCTAAGTGAGCTGGGTCTGGAAAAATGTTATCTTGTGCAATCCTCTATTAGCTCTTTACCAAGGAAGACATTGAAGGTATTGTGCTTAGCACACTTAGACGAAATGAGATTGGCTAAAGAGATTACTAAACCATCTGTACAACAGTCCATAGCCATTCAAACCACATTTTCCATTCAGCCATATTTAACTTACAACGTTTCTGTGTTTGAAAGATTCCTTTTGGTTAGATTCAGGCTTAATGTATTCCATCGTTTGGTCGCCTTCCCGCAGAGCAATAACTGGGCCGTAGATTTACCTTTATGCCCATGTGATGATATGTCGGTTCAGGCAACAATCCACACTCTATTTTTCTGTAAATTTTATACTGAACATAGAAAGACCTGGCTGATTCCTATTTTACAATCCATGGGTATTAGAAGATGTCGCCCGGCCTTGCTCTACTTACAGTTTTTGGCAGTGGAGGGGATATCGAGATACATTGTTAATTTTTTTTAATGTATTTTACGACATCGACCTAATTTGTAAGAAAATCTGAATTTTCCACGATATTAACACTGTATTTGCGTCACTCATTAATTGAAAATATGATCGCTGTATTGCTGTATCCAGTCATATTGTATATTGAATATTTCTTGGGATATGCGGTACGGATCAGCTTGGTATTAGCTTCCCTGTCTCTTAATCATTTTTTAATAGTCTGTATACCTAGTACTTGTTTTAGATGTATTATCACAAAATGAACTGTATTTGTGATAACGCTTTTATGGTTTTTTCTTGTGATAAAAAACCGAATAAAGATGATTTGATTTGACTCACCCTTCTCAGCATGCAGTGGACCTCTCGATTGGAACTGTGCCAAACCACAACAAGCTACAAAATTGTAGGTGAGACTGTGCCTTTTTCTGTTTACAACCCTCACAGGGCTGCAACAGCCAATGCAGATGCATGACTCATGGTTGCCATTCGGCCCATACAATCATGGTCTAGCACACTAGAAGTCGCTCAGCTTCACAAGGGGAGAAAGCTAGCAACAATAGTACCCCCGAAAGCGTATTAACTCTTAGTGCCAACTGCTTGTTTCCCCCAACCATTGCAAAATACTGCAGGTGGTTCCAGCATCAACTTGCATAGCACATACCGATCCCCCAGAACAAGGCAAAATTTGCTGAGCACATCTACCCTGTTTGTCTACAACTACTCTGCAATACGGTGGCCACCCACCCAACAATAGCTCAACAGAAACCTAGTTTCTGAGGGGGCAACATCTGGTTGGAAATTAGCACATAATGTGATGCACTAATGTGATGCACAGACCACACAGAGAAAAGTGCCTTTGATGACTAAGTTGCCTTTCCTACACTTGAGTCAACATTGTGTCACATGTGTGTCATGTGTGTCTGAATTGTCCTTTTTATGCTGGGGGTTCTCCTGCCCCTGTTCCTTTCTGTCCTTGGTAACACCATCCCATCACAACCTGTCTTGTGGCAGTGGGCCCCAGTGACAGGAGACACACCCACTCTTAATTTCTGTTAACCAATACATTACATCTGATACTTTACAGAAGCAACTGAGGCCTCCAAGCCACCTAGAAGCCATACAGCATCATAGTATAGAGTAAGACTCAGAAGGAGACCTCTGTGGCAGAGATGTGGGGTTGATCTTCCCAAGGAGGGGAGAAGGAAAACAGAACAAATGTCCACGGGGCACTGAAGGAGCCACCTCAACTTCCATAACTGAAGAATAAATGGAGCACATCCGCATAGAAATTATCTCCATCAAGACTGATCTTAAATTTTGCATGAAGGAGAGGACCTTGAAAATAGAGGAAGGAGCTACAATACCAAAATCAGTGGGAAATTAAAGGAGCATAAGGAGACAATATAATTAATTTTTCAAGGGATTTCCTTCAGACAATCCAAGTGATTCCACAGCAGCCCCTCTCTAGCTCAATCATGTCAATAAATCCATCTCCATTAAAAACAGTGCTGATGCTGCATGGGACATTCTCACACAGGTGTACTTGGAAAGGAGGCCTTACTGCGGAAGGCCACAAGTAAGGCTGACCTTGTTTATTGAGGGACGACCATATGGCTCTTTCATGACCTATCTGCAAACACTGGGACAACACAGACTTAGGCAGTGAAGAGCAAGTTACATTTAATTGGGGCCATCCCTTCAGCTTAATCTGCCTATGGAATGGCAAAAAACATTTTCTACTCTCGTTCTCAGAGGCAAAGTTACTCCTAGGGCTTTCAACTAAGCTTGCAGGTGGCGACCCCACACAAGACCACCTTCAGTGTGTGGCTGGTCCCACCTAGAATGGAAAACAATCATTTGAGAACATGCAGAGGTTTAGACAGAACATTAGAAAAGGCAGAAGCTGATGCAATAACTCACCTGCAGAATATGAAAACCAAGAGTATGCCAAGAACTGTCTAAAACTGGCATGAAACGGACTACAGCCTTTGCAGACCACAGATAGAGAAGAGGAGCTAGGATTGGAATGCTAAACTATCTTTCAGGGACCTTTGACAACTGGTACTCCACCCATCACATCATATCTCCTACCTGGCTTGCCCCTACTTGAACCTACTAGGTATCCTTAACCATAGAGGGTCACAACTCTAGTTAGGGAAAATCTACCTGTTTTCACACCCCTAATGATTTAGGATATTTGGTTTGGCTCAGTTGGTCATCTGTCTCGTTCAATGTTATAGAATTTTCCTACCTTGGCAGGGAACAGAGTGCATATGTAGCCCAAGATATGGGATGAAGTTGCTGACCTTACATATATGGTGTCCTCACATCTTTTCCTTTGTATGTTGCGGTGCTTTTTGGTGCTTTTGCAGGGGAATGTACTGGTCTGGGAAAACTGATGGACGCAGCTAAATGGAATGTCATCTATTTTATCGCATGTCACATTGCTCATTCTTTAATGATGAAGGGGATATTAGCGACTTCAAACTGATCTTGTTAAATGCCAAAGGGCTTAGCTCCTCTGACAAAATCGTGCTTGGGCCTGGCGATACCTCCTCCACCAAGATTTCAGTATTATAGTTCAGCTAACCCTCCAAAATATTTATGTCCCTATCATAGAACAAGACTCCTAGATTCAATCTCTCTTGAGAGAACAACTGTGTAATACCCAGAGGGAGTTAGATGTGCAAAGGTATTTCAACTTGGTGTAAGACTCAGACATGGATTGGAACACAACCTCTTACCAAGGGGCATGGGCAATGTTACCCCTCCTCAAAAAGAAGAATATTGAACTTGTCATGGTGGATCATAGTAATATCTGCATCTGGACCTCAAAGACTTCTACTACTCACATGTCCACAACTCATACCCCATAATGACTGTCTCTTTCTTACACACTCCCTCCTGGGATCTCTATACTCTGCCCTAATCTCTGATATCTTTAATGTATACCCACATAGACCTTGGAGGGGAAGGCTCCACACTCACATAGACCTTCTCGAAGGCAGTTGAATCCACAAATTCATAGACACCCAGTGAACAGAGCCACAGTCCATGATGCAATCAAGGAATAGTTTGCCCTCGACTCCTCCCTCCAAGACACTTCACCACATATATTATGGGACGCTTTCAAAGCATCGATCGCAGGCCCCACTATTAGAATTAAAATAGCTAGAGCAAGAGTGGTCTATCAGAGCAGAAGTTAACCTACAAAATTCATACTCTTGAGCGCCATCGAAGCGTAATCAAAGACAACTGTTGATGCTGAGAGGACAATAAGGAACACACCAAACTAATGGAGCTGAACACACTGTCCTCTCCTTGAAACAACAATTTTATGACAAAGGAGACAATGTGGGTATAATCCTGGTGTGCAAAATCAGGCTCAAGAGAACAACCTCACACATTGCATGAATCAAAACTGGCAAAGACACATGGGCAATAAGAGAAAGGGAAATTCAAAGAGTCTTCAGAGATTGTGAGAAACTGGCTGATATTCAAGCATATCTTTGAGACTGCAAGTGACCATCTATTACATCGAACCACAGGGATCTCCTTGATACTCTGGGCCTTTGTGTCTATGCCACTGGGGAAAATGCTGGAACAGGATGGCCTCCCACTAGACTTCTATAGAATGTCCCAAACCCTTCCTTAGAAACACCACACTACACTGTTCATTTTATTAAACTTTGGGACGAGCCTCACCCCAATGATGGGCGAGGCCAAGCTAACACTTTTCCCCAAAGATCCAACAGATTGTGCATCATACTCAATAATAGCACTTCTAAACACAGATGCACAGCTTTATATCAAAATATTGGCACAATACTTCGGCCAAATTACAGAATTGCCTGGGGGCGCAACGGGCATTTGTGTCCACTTTGTGTTCCCTAGGGATACCTTGGTATTACAGAAGTGTCTGCATACATTTCTGCATCCTCTACTGTAATACAGAAAGTGATGGTGCACATGTAGTGCCAGCACTATCATTAGAGGGAATTCCTTCTTTTACATGAGGGTGTGGCTCCATGCAAAGGAGGGACGCTCTTTGCCAATGTGCCCCTGCCGTATTACCAACATAGGCAGAGAGGCAAATATGCCTTTAGGAGGCGCACTGAAAGTGCGCCATAAAAAGGTTGTGCATTTTCGGTGCACTTCCTGAAGGCAGCCATCTGGAGGAATAGAAGGAGTCCCATGGACCCCTTCAGACCTCCCTTTGCAGTCAGATCCAGTCACTCACTGCATCCACCCGCAAGATGATCTCTCATACCTCTTTAATGGGTAAGCGGTCTGCCACCTGCAAAGAGACTCAAAGAACAGCTTTTAAACAGTTGCTCAATAATGTTTCTCTTTTAATGCCCTGAGGTCAGCACATTTTACATATCAGGGTACACTTTCCCTGTTTGCACCCGGTGCACCTGCTTAAAGGTGCACCGTGGTGCAAACCCGAAAACATGCGCTCTATCTGTAATAGAGCCCTTGGAGTACCTTTCCCTAAGCATGAAAACACTAGATTAGGTCATATTTATACACCTCTGACAGGGTGCTGATAACATCAGGTGCCTCACCCACCTAATCAAGGAAGTGAACAAGCCTGAAATACTAGCCCTCATCCTGTCCCTTTGTGCAGAGAAAGCAAAATGAAATAAGACTATCCTATCTTATAATGTGCGTAGTTCTTCGCCCCAATTGAGGAGTAAACTAGTAAACTTACTAATAAAATGCATTTTTTAATACTAAAAAGTGTAAACTTACATAAACGTAAAATGTGCCTTTGTGAATCAGACCTTGAGTGTACAAATAGCTATTTTTTGTTGCAACACCTATCATGTACAAAGTTTTAAAATGTACAAAGCTCTTTTATAAATCAAAAAGTAGTTTCCGGCTAATAAAAGGGTTTTTCCTACGCTTTCTGAATTACAAATAGGAAGAGATGTTAAAGGAGTAAGTAGATTTTATTATCTGATTAATAAAAATCATCACAACTTACCGATTCACAGTACAATAAATACACATGTACATGGGAAATAAAGCCATATAAATTTAAATATAAACTTAAAAATGCAATAAAATACATTATTTGGGACAAAAACATGCAAATATTGAGCTAAAATCTCTGAGTCAGAAAAACATTGAGTGCATTAAATTCAAACAGCATAGAAACAGCTGCATAAAACTTCAAAGAGCTTACGGAGAACTGACCTTCTATTGTCTGATCCTATAAAAACCCTTAAGAAGAACATAGGCAACCAAATGTAACCTATAGATACCAGCATTTTTAGGCAAATGTTAGAAACTGTATCATCTGACTAATCAAAGGAATAGAAACACCAGATAAACATAAAATGAGAGTCTGACAAACTGATCTCACCCCTGCTTTAAGAAATGATGTTTTTAATAATATAAGGCATACATTAATCAATTTTCGAAAGGCACACATTTCATGTGGCATCTCACACACTCTATATTTACTGGTTGACCAGTGTTGTATCCAAATCGGTGTGCCCTCCGCAGTGGGGTACATAGTAATCCTTAATTTTAAAAAATGCATCTCTCATATAGGCCAGAAAATAAGCCATCATAAAGGACTGGATTTGCAGGGTCTGATGAGAATTAATCACTGACCAAGCATGTTTTCTTTGCCATTAAGGCCACTTTATCCACTATAAACAAGTTAATTGTAATGTTTGTATTTAATAACTGTTTAAAACTAAACTCTGGAAACATGCTATACTGTAGGATCTTTAAGCTTCTGTATAGACAGAGTGAAATTATGTTGCCCCAGCAACTATTTGATAGGGATTCAGGATCAGATAAAAACAAAGAATAGATACATTTAAAAAATGACCCTTGCACTACCTTGGACTGTCTTTGGAGACCATACTCCAAAATACTTTTGGATTGGCCAATTGACCTAAGAATTCCAAAGGCCAATTTACAACCATTAATTACTAGAAAATCAAATCATTTAACAACGTTGCCCCTGGTTATAGGCAAGCCATAAGAAATAGTTGGCTGTAGCTTGGCTCCCAAGACCTTAAGAAGGTGTTAGAACAATAGGCATCTCAATGACTTACGTAAAGATTTAACGGCACAGTTTAGAGAAAATATGTTTGCCCTTAAAACATTAAAATGTCTTTTAAACAAGACTTTATTATCAAATAAAATGCCCAAATATTTGTATGTCTTCATAACTTCGATTGGCCCCCCTTGCGCTCTTCAGGACCTAGTCTTAAATTTCACATGGCCAATTTCCATAATTTTTGGTTTCTTAACATTCAGCTCAAAGCCATTATCTAAAATGTAATTATCAAATGTAGCAATTAATCTTTGTAATCCTTTCAGAGTTTGGCTCAGCAAAATTGTATCGTCTGCATATTGAGGATATTTAAGATGGACGTCAGCAAGTTTCTGAGGTTGGAAATGAACAGATTCAAAGTGCTACAGAAGCTCTAACATAAAAAGATTAAAAAAGCAGTGGGAAAGTACACAGCCTTGTTTAAGGCCATTAAAAGGGCTGATTTTCCAGGACAAACTAAAACCATCACCTAGCTTAACCTGAACCCAAGTATTTGTATACAGAAGTATTATAGCATCAAGTAACTTTTGGGGAATACCCCATCCTGCAAGTGTTTGTCATAACAATAGTCGTGGCTCTGAATCGAATGCAGCTTTGAAAAATCTATGAAACAGGTACACACACACACACACACACATATATATATATATAATGCTGGCTGCTGTTGCTATATCGACTAAATAAAAATCTTCACCTGCATCTCTGGGTCTGCTGATCGTTTTTCTCGAAGGACGTTCTTCCAGGCATACATATATATATATATCTCCATGTGCGTGTTCCTTTTTCATGTGTGAATTTGGGATTGGAGATGATTTCTACTAGTGGCAGCGGCGCCACTTTGCACGTGACACCAGCGTACTTTGGGCTTGCTTAGTTGACCGCATCCCAGGAGTTTGACGAGGTATCGTACTCAGCAAGCCCCCAGGGTCCTACCGGACAGAGTAAGATGAGATGGAGTCCCGTGTGGAAGGCAGGACGGAGCGCGATGAAATCCTGGAGATTTTCAGCGTGGAGTTCTAATTTTCGCTACGAGCTTGCTGTCTCACTCAGAAGTTCCGAAGTAAACTCTGGTGCTGGGCACCGTGCAACAATGTTGCTTTACGGTGAGGATTCGTGGCTATATTTTCGCGGTGAGGATGTCTCCATTCCTGGCTTAATGACTAAACTTTGAACGATTTCCCTTTGGGCAGACTATACACCATGCAAAACCACTTTGGTCTTATTTTATGATGAGCGTTTTTGTGTTCCTTGTCACTTCGATAAATCACATGAGGAGTAATAAAGACAATGGGTCTCTTGCAATAACGCTTTTATTTTACTTTGTGTGGAGATGCCACGTGCAAACTTAGCGTGCGTGATTTGCCGCACATCATTGCCATGTACATTTGGGAAAGTGCTATTATGTTCAAAGTATAACGCTTCAAATAATGTTTTAAATGCCCGATTTGACACACTTTAAAAGAGGTCTTTCAAATGATTATACAACTATTTCAATAGCATAACCAATGTTGACAGGTTTAATGTTGTTGACAACGTGCAGTGCTAGCAGTGCAAGTGTTGTGACATGGATCAATTCAATAATCTTTATTTCGTTGCATTGCAACATAAAAGATATACAATAATACATAATTAAAAAAAAATTCATTATACAATACTAAAAAACCAGTAATCAATACTAAGCGTCATCATTTTAAAACAATCTGTCATGGTTTAGAATTATCACAGGGTTTAAATAAATAGATTAAAACACATTATACAATGTTAAAAAGTCATTAAATCGAGTCAAAGTTTATAACATCCATGGCATAGAATTTTTAAAATTACAAACCTATAAAACTAAAAAACATAATCCGTGGTTTGAACAGGTCCGAATGGTATACAGTTTAAAAAGGGAGAGACATTTTTAATCTAATGAAATTTGCAGCCAGAAGAAATCTACTAATTCCAAACACAATTGCTTGGCTGGTGTCCGTTTTTAAAATTCTACCAGCTTCCTTGTGGGATCTAGAGCCAATAATATAACATAATGGCTTTATCCATTTTTTCCTTGGTATGCTATAACTAGGGCAAAAAAACAATATGTGTAAAACGTCTTCCCTTATATTATTAGAACATAAAGTGCAGTAGTCACTATTTGTCTTCCCCCAGCTTTTCTCTGTTACTTTGGTTCTCAGTGTTCCATATCTGAATTTTAGGTACAGGGTTTTGGCCAACAGCGGCTGAACCTCATCAAGAAATGTTTCAAAACACGCCACATTTTTGACCATTAAGAATGTTTCGGTTAAGGGGCCGTGTGTCCTAACATACGCAGAATCGTGGCTCACATAAGACCAGAAAGATAACTTTACGATTTTCTTGGAAGCCATAATTAAGGACTCCGGCTCACTCCAAAAGTGCGCTAGTCCTAGTTTGGATAACCACACTCTTACATGCTTAAACCAATAAATTCGGTTACCACTATCTAGGTCCAGTACTTCTTTCAACCCACTTTTGTAGTCAATCAATTCGGGGGTTGTCCATAATCTAACCCATAATAATAATGGTCTCAACATTGCATGATGGTTAGTATGCTTGATATTTAGATCTAAGAATAATGGTAACAATGGGGTGTTAGTGGGAACTTTTAATAATCCCCTAATAAACTTGTTTTCCAGTGTTTCGAAGGTCTTCCTACATACTGGTCCCCAAAGTTCCGCCCCGTACAAAACAGCTGATTGGACCTTGTACCTAAAAATCTCTATTGCTGGGGTTACTGCCTTGTTTACACATTTATTGTGTCTTTTTAATATTGGGAGACAGTTTTGTTTGAACACTATTTTAGATTTTTCTAGCTGAGGTCTCCATCCCATAGTCAAATCTAATAATACCCCTAAGTATGTAAAACTCTGTTCATAGTCAAGCTTATGACCATTTAACATTAGGTTTTTTTTTAAACTTTTATGAGGGTTTAGTGCCATGTATTTAGTTTTTTTTTGTGTTAATCTCTAACCCTTTTAAGGTACAATATTGCTGGAACCTATCTAATAAGATCTGAAGGCCCCTAGGAGTCTGTGAGATGAGGATCGTGTCGTCCGCGAAAAGGAGGGACGGTACACGTTCCCCTCCCAATCGAGGCGAATCATTATCACAATCCTCCATATAAGCCGCAATATCATTAACAAAAAGGGAAAAGAGTGTGGGAGCAAGTACGCATCCCTGGCGTACTCCCCTTTTTATTGGGATTGAGTCTGTAAGTTCCCCATTAGGGCCCCACCTGACCTTAGCATAGTTTTCCTGGTGAAGGCCCATCACCAGTTTTAAAAGTTCCCCAGAAAGTCCCTGCCTTTTCAAGGACTTCCAAAGCAGGTCACGAGGTATTAGGTCAAATGCTGCTCGTAAATCTACAAAGGTCACATACAAGTGGCCCTTGCGGATGATGACATATTTCCAATACAAGCAGCATAACCTTAGAACCTGATCTATGGTCCCAGTTTTTTTCCTAAACCCCGCCTGATATTTTGATAAAACTAATTCTTCGTCTAACCACGTGTTTATACGATTTAATATATGCCTGGCATATATTTTTTGAGTTATGTCTAAAAGACTAATGGGGCGATAATTGGCTAGATCGCCTCTCTCCCCCTTTTTAAAAATAGTGATAATTTCTGCACCATCCCAAGTTTCTGGCTTATAATCACCAGCCGCGATAGTATTGAATAAATGGTTTAAATATGGTGCCCAAACATCAGTGTTATGCAAATAAAGATCGCCTGGAATTTTGTCAAGTCCAGGTGCCTTCCCTTGTTTGACTGAAGCAATTGCTAACTCGGTTTCGTGTAAATCAAAGACTACCGGTGGGTGTGAGTTCGCTGGCTGAAAAAGAGTCGGTTCTTCCAAAGGGAGCAACCTCGCTTATTTTAGCTGCGTACAAGTTTGTAAAATGTTTTACCCACGTGGCCTCGTCTAAAAAAACCTCTCTAGAGCCTTTCTCGCGTTTGTTCCCCTTGGCCACTAGTTCCCAGAAGTGCCTCTGGTCCTTGCTTTTAGCTGCTTGTAACATACTGGACCATATTCCGTCGTCCCAAGAGGATGTTACTTTTACCAATGTTGTATTATATAATTTCCTTTTGTCTTTAATTTCTACGGGACTTTTTCTTTTAATTGCCTCAATCAGAGCGGTTTTGGCAACACGACATTCCTTGTTATGCCATGGTTTCCCAACTGGTTTAGCATTTGCAATACCAGTCCCTTTTTTTGGTCTTTTTGTTAAAAGGTCTAGTAATTGGCTAAAAAAGGATTTGTGTAGGTTATTAAATTCCCCATGTTCACTTCCGTGCGGACAATACGATTCAAATGTATTTGCTAAGGTGCAATATATATTAGATAGGAGGTCCTCTCTTTCCAATATATATGCCCATTTGACAGCCCTTCTATTGTTGCTAACAATGATGTTATCTAGTGTTGGTAACTGTGCATTTGTAACACCTCCCTCTATATTTCCCTGCCCATTTAATAAGTTTTTAAGAAAGCTAGTTTCAAGGGGGTAATGGTCACTATCAAATCTCTCATTGACTTTTAAATCAATTGTATATTGCCACAAGTCAAACGAAATGATAACATAATCAAGGTTGCTTTTGTAATTTCGCCTCCTAAAGGTGGGTGCTTTCGGGCTATCAGAAAGCATGCGCCCATTACAAGCCCTCAGACCATGGCTTTTAAGCAACCTAGTGATCTGAAGGGCTAGTGTAGTCCCAGCAACGGTTCCATTATCAATCAGAAGAGGTATCCTATTAGCCACATCCTCTTCTTCATACAAATTGACCATGCCCGTGATCGGTTCAAAATTACAATTCATGTCCCTGCATAAAATTACGCTTGCGTCAGGCTCTAGGGTGTCCATAAAACTCTCCAGTTTTTCAATACATGGCGACACCTTATGAGATGGATGAGGACTATTATACACATTTATAAGGTTAATCACCCTTTTGTCCTCTATAGTTATTTCCAGGCCTAATATATCTAGGGAGTCAGTATTTAAGATCTTTATACCGATATTAATAGATACACTGATCCATATTAGGAGGCCTCCTGCGGCTCGACCTCTTGGTGAAGGGACAGCCTCTATTTGATATGTTTTGTATCCCACTCTATGGACCTGGTCCGTAGCCCATGTCTCCTGCAGCATACAGATATCAAAGGTGTTCATGTATCTATTCCAATCTGGGTCACATATTTTTGCACGCACCCCCGCCACATTCCATGAAACTAATGTAATCAAAGAGGGCCCCTCATTTGACCCACAGTTGCCAACTATTGTGGGTGAAGACAAGCTACAATTAATCCCAGTGCCAATTACAGTAACAGAATTGTCTGCCCTCAGGGATCTACTTCCTTCTTCCTCCTTTGCTCCATCAGTATTATAGTTGTTTGCACCACCACTATCTACCTCCCTGTTCCTTGAACTTCAATCACATTCATCCAAACCACTGAAAACATCAAACCTGTTCGATGTTTCCAATGGCGTGAATGGCAATATGTGAGACATTCTTCTATATTCACTTGTGTTGTATCTTGGGGGTATGGTATTCCACCCAGGTAAACAGGGGCTGATGCTGGTTGGTACATATGAACATGGTTTCTAGCAAGCTCCAAGTTAAAGAAATGGTTATCCAAGAGAGCATTGCTAGTTACCGGTTTATTTGGAAATACTATGGATCTTGGATAAAAGTAAGTCAGTGGACGCGGTATAATACAACTATTCTCATTACCATGCGGCCAGGACAGTATATATTGGACCGCATTTTTATCTCTGAAATTCACCACAACCACATCTCCCCCTATGTCCTTTGGTCTTCCTCCTAGCCAAGGCAACCGTCGGACATGGATTATTTCGCCATTAATATTGCTGGCCTTTGGTCTGTGTGAAATTAGCCAATGCATTATTTTGTTCGTAAGTGGGAAAAAACCTTCCCGCTTATTTGCAGGCAGTTCTGGTACCCCAGTAAGTACCACCACGTAGGGTACAGCTTCTGGTGGGAGTTCTGTGGGTGGTCTCCTACCTTGGACCCCTCTTGTATATCTGGCTTCTTCCCCTTCCAATCTAGGTAGCCCATTTAATGAGTTACCCGCCTCCCTTACTTGATTATTATTAACGGGGATATCCGGAATATGATTCGAAGCTGCAGCTGATCTTGATGTCACTATTTGAATCTGATTTGGTTTAGGAGTTAGTGAATATTTGGTGGCAGATAGTGTACCTGTAGGCTGGTTTTTGGTCACAACTGGTGTGGCTATTTTCAAATAATTACAAGGAGTAGTGGTGGGAGGTGTTGCCACTACTACGTTTGATGTAGTAACGTGGGCCGAAGTGGAGGCTCTGCTAGGGATTGATGCTATTATTGGACCCTTATTTCCTAAAGCCCTAGCAGAGTTTCCATGTGTGGCCAAGTCCGCCTCTATTTTCCCTAGTCTAGTCTCCACCCCTTTTAATCTTTCAACTATGGCTAGCGTATAACTCCTCACAATTAGTTCTATACTATCTAGTAAATTACTAGTGGGAGTTGATGGGGACCCTTCAACATTTATGGCGTGTTCTTTATTGTACTTAGTGTCCAAGTGTGAAGTCGATAATAAGAGTGCTGGAGGGTCTAACACTGTCTCTGCAGCTCCCTTCGCAACTATAGATCCCGTTGCTTCAATGGTGGTAGAATTAGACTTTTTCCCAAATTCAGAATGACTTTATTTGGGTTTAGTTGGGTCCAATCTTTTGCGTCTCTTTTTCATTGGCGGTGGGCCATGGATTTTATATGGCAAGGGTCTCGTTGTTTTTCCTCTTACTATCTTCCCTGGCCTGGGTGTTGGTGAAATCATAACTTTTGATGCATTAATTAATCAAGGGAGATAGGAGCTGATTCAATATGCGTTGAACCGATAGAAGGTGCTAGACACTCCCTTAACAATATGGGCACACTGTCCCCAATTAATGTAGCGTCCATGGTGTCGGCACAAAAGTTATTAGCTGTTGTAACAACAGGGATTGGTTCAGATAAAGCCCTGTTCTTAATTCGTTCTATAGAACGGCGGCGGTCGTCCTGGCGTTCTGCTAAAGATAGTACTCTAGAACCTTCAAGGGCAGTTTTAGTAAAATAGTTATCGAGGGTACCATTCAACAAGCCCCCTACTTTATCAGGGGCAATAGCAGAGGGTGATGTAATCACGGTGGTAGACATTACCAACAATAGCACCAAAATACAAGAAGTTTACACTCTTACTTAAATAGAGTCCCACAACCAGGGGGTCTGGCCCAGTCCAGTCTCCTCAGGCCTCTGAGGGCCACAGAGGGCCCGTCCTTTGCCCGGGCTTCGCCCGGCGTCGCCCGCTCGTGTCCCGCAACGCGTTGGCTCTGCAGTGTTTTTATCTCGCCTCCTGGCGCGAGATAGCGAGATTGGCGTCAGCTGGTGTAGCCGCTGAGGAGTCTGGGGCGTGTAGTTCGTCCCCTCCGCTCGGCGGCCGCTCTGGTGGTTATGGCGGCAGCAAGAGGGGAAGACAGTCGGTCCCAGTAAGCAAATGAGCGAGCCCGGCAGGTAGGGGCAGCAACGATCCCCAAAACAGCGCAAGAGAGCCTCCGCTCCTGCGGGGCTCTGCAGTGTTTTTATCTCGCCTCCTGGCACGAGATAGCGAGATTGACGTCAGCTGGTGTAGCCGCTGAGGAGTCTGGGGCGTGTAGTTCGTCCCCTCCGCTCGGCGGCCGCTCTGGTGGTTATGGCGGCAGCGGGAGGGGAAGACAGTTGGTCCCAGTAAGCAAATGAGCGAGCCCAGACAGGTAGGGGCAGCAACGATCCCCAAAACAGTGCAAGAGAGCCTCCGCTCCTGCGGGGCTCTGCAGTGTTTTTATCTCGCCTCCTGGTGCGAGATAGCGAGATTGGCATCAGCTGGTGTAGCCGCTGAGGAGTCTGGGGCGTGTAGTTCGTCCCCTCCGCTCGGCGGCCGCTCTGGTGGTTATGGCGGCAGCGGGAGGGGAAGACAGTCGGTCCCAGTAAGCAAATGAGCGAGCCCAGGCAGGTAGGGGCAACAACGATCCCCAAAACAGCGCAAGAGAGCCTCCGCTCCTGCGGGGCTCTGCAGTGTTTTTATCTCGCCTCCTGGCGCGAGATAGCGAGATTGGCATCCGCTGGTGTAGCCGCTGAGGAGTCTGGGGCGTGTAGTTCGTCCCCTTCGCTCGGCGGCCGCTCTGGTGGTTATGGTGGCAGCGGGAGGGGAAGACAGTCGGTCCCAGTAAGCAAATGAGCGAGCCCAGGCAGGTAGGGGCACCAACAATCCCCAAAACAGCGCAAGAGAGCCTCCGCTCCTGCGGGGCTCTGCAGTGTTTTTATCTCGCCTCCTGGCGCGAGGTAGCGAGATTGGCGTCAGCTGGTGTAGCCGCTTAGGAGTCTGGGGCGTGTAGTTTGTCCCCTCCACTCGGCGGCCGCTCTGGTGGTTATGGCGGCAGCAGGAGGGGAAGACAGTCGGTCCCAGTAAGCAAATGAGCGAGCCCAGGCAGGTAGGGGCAGCAACGATCCCCAAAACAGCGCAAGAGAGCCTCCGCTCCTGCGGGGCTCTGCAGTGTTTTTATCTCGCCTCCTGGCGCGAGATAGCCAGATTGGCGTCAGCTGGTGTAGCCGCTGAGGAGTCTGGGGCGTGTAGTTCGTCCCCTCCGCTCGGCGGCCGCTCTGGTGGTTATGGCGGCAGCGGGAGGGGAAGACAGTCGGTCCCAGTAAGCAAATGAGCGAGGCCAGGCAGGTAGGGGCAGCAACGATCCCCAAAACAGCGCAAGAGAGCCTCTTCGTCACGGAATTTCACAAAGTGTTTGCACAGTGCCACAATAGGTTAAGCGTGCTCGGTTGTATTACATGTGTTTAAACATACCTGCTTGCTAAAGTTTTCGTATTTTGAAAGCAGTACCTTTTCTATGTTCATGATGTGTGGGGTTTTTAAACAGTTGGTAATTATGTTAATTTACTGATTGAGAAAGGCTGAGTGCAGCCGAAACGCGTCTCAGTGATCTTTTGCCAGGTCTGGAGACATCACGCTTCATTAAAACAGCCAATTTGTGAATCTTCGTGTGCGTGCCCCTTTTTCATGTGTGAATTTGGGATGGGAGATGATGTATATATACATATATATATATATATATGCATATATACATATATATATATGTAGATATATAGATATGAAGTAAGTTGTCACCTTCAACTGTTCCTTCACTCAAAACTATGATGAAAAGCAGACCCGAAAATCAGTGCAAATTTAGAGTGCTTTTATTTCGCCCAGCTTGTCCGCCATAACCAAAAAGACATTCACCCATCACAGCTCCTTGGGATAACACACCATCACGCATCAGTCCACGGCATAGGACTAGGAGAGCTGATTCCGGTTATTGTTTCCAGTCTTGGTTGCTTGTCCAGAACATTGTTAGATTTGAAACTCCCCTTCCCTTTGTGCATTTATACATGCTATGTTAGGTGGCTAAATAGACGCATTTTGCATTCACACTATGTATTCGCATTATGCAACCCACTGAGTTATCCTCGCCGCATGTAAGTTTAGTTAGGTTGTGTGGATCCATTTTGTATTGCGTAATCACTGGAAGACTGCTTGGGCCGCGTTCATACTATGCCTTATTTCTATTCTCCCTTGCCTTAGCAAAAAAGTACTTTGTTATTATTTTCTCTCCTGTTCAAGGCTGTATCCCGATTTGCTAATGAACTGATATTCTTTCTCTGCATTCCAATCTCGATGTGTAGCTCTGCTCCCACATTAAGAGATGCTGAAACTCGGCACAGTGGCTTTGGAGTACTGATAATGCGCCCATCTGGCAGGTGGTACCTCATCTCTCTGTACTTCCTTTTTTCATCACCAGCTCATGCCAGTAACTTTCCATTAGAGACGTGGCTGTAGTCTCTGGAAGGGTTTATTATGTATCAGCGTGCCTTGGGGAGTCAGTCCCCCGCAACAGACATCTTATGGTGAAGGCCTGACTGGGCTCCTCTGCAGAGTATATACTGAATAAAGTAAGTTTGTATTCTCTACTGTCTTTCTTGGGAAGGCATAGCAGTTGGTTGTAGACAACCGGCGTGGCCCTAGAGGGCCCTGTCCTTCAGTTGATACCTGAACAGGTACCCCGTGAAGTGTGGAAACCTCACCCATAATTGGGTTGCAGGGACCAGAGTGGTGTCTGGTCGGTCGGGCAGATCGGGGTCCCACATCCATAAGGCCGAGCTTGGTACTCACAGCTGCCCCGCCCTTCCGATCGGGCGGATCCTTGGCGAGTGGTCACTGGCTCGGGTCCTGAAAGGAGAACCTTGGAGTTGACCGTTTGGTCCCAAGAGTCTGCAGTGGAAAATAATGTGACTTGACCTGTGTGCACCAGGTGTGTGATTTGCTTTTTGGAAAAAGGTTCCTTGTTTGAATGACACAAGCCTGTAGGATGTTTCTGGTACAGTCTGCGGACTGTCTTGTCTTGGACTTGGTGGGTCTGCGGACCCTTAAGGGACACAGAGCACTTGTGAGCAGTCTACTGGGCCAACTGGTAATTGGCTTCTTTGTGAAATGGTCCAGGACTGTTCACAGGTAATCAACCAGACCAACTGCTAATTGGATTTGCTCTTGCAAAAAGGCCTGGGGCTGAGGCCTGTCCTCTTGTATCGGTACAGTCTCTGAGCTGTCTTGGGTGTAGTTTGCCGATGGCCTTGATTGGATGAAATGAGTTGATGGGCTGTGTTTTGGTTTAGTCTTCGGACTATCTGGGTTTGAATTTGGAGGGTTTGCGGACCCTTGGAAATGTTGGTCCTTGGACAATTGTTCTCCTGTTTATTTCCTCTACTTGTTTTCATTGATGTTATATTGGTCAGTTTGGGACAGCGTATGTGTCTTATATTAAGATGCCTTGTTTAAGTAAGTTTGGATGCTTTTGATGCTGATGTTGTTCTACTGATGCTCAATTGGAAAAGAGCCAGCCTGCGCCTCTGCAAGGTTCACCAAATGTTGATGTTCACGTCAAGCATGGCATTGGCCCTATTATATTTAGCACATTGTGGAATAAATATATGAGGATCTGCAGTAGCCGCTTTTTGGCTCGAACAATGAGCAGAAATAGAATTTTCTGCAGGATAAATTGTTTACCAAAAGGAGTATGCAGTCTATGTTTGATTAGTTGAGGGTGTGGCAAAAGGAAGCAAAGCAGCGACGCTTGAGAGCGGAGAAAGAGGCTTGAAGGAGCCAGACACAAACTGTAACACAGAAAGCAGTGGCCTATGAGAGGTAAAGGGTAAAGAAAGGTATAGAATGTGCAGATAGAAAGTTCTGATTACCGACTGATAAATGTTATGTTGCTAGAGAGGAAGGTGACGATTTTGTAGACAACCTATTGGATATCCGCCCCCACCTCCTTATGCCCCTGAACGGATGTACCCAACAGTCCCGATATCTCAGTCTTCAGCCCCCAGTGCCACTATTCCTAGTGTCTCCACTTATGGTACGACTGCTTCAGTCCCGACTGACTGGCTTCTCCTTCAATAACGTCAGCCACAGGGGTCGGAGCTGTTAGCTCTCCTCTCCTGTCTATTGGCTTAGTTTTAACTGCTACACCCGGTTTCACCACTACAGCCTTGTCTCCCTACATGATGGTACCTGTCATTGCATCCGCTTTTTCCCCCTTGGGTGCGACCCCCCAGATACTGTCAAATGCTGAGAAGCCTGTGCATGGGTTGCATGAAGAAAATTAGGCAGCAGCGCTAGACCGCATGGAGAGAGTGTTGTTGCGTTCTGCTATGGGTGATGAAGAAAAGAGACTGGTGAACAATCAAGCAGCTCAGTGGGCTCACAACCTGATCTACAGCGTAGAAGATGTGTGGAATGTGATGAAAGATTATGATCCTTACGTACAGCAGAATGTCCTTAAACACATGTCAGCCGCGTTAATAGGACTGTGGGTACAGTGTTTCTAGGGAGTTGCACCACAGATTATCTACGACATACGGGATAGGGTATATGCTACAGTGTTGTGTGGCGTTTAATGTTCCGAGTGAATTTTCCAGATTCATGCCCTTATATAGGTACAATTCACATTAACCGTATATAGGCATAGAAATCAAACACTTATTTAGGCATAGCACATGCTGACCAAATTCAGGCATGGCTACTTCCACCCATACCAAACGTCACAACAATTTCTTGGAAAATCGGCTTAAGCAGTTAGGGAACTTCCCCGTGCTTGAATATTGATTTGTCCAAGAACTCATGTACTTTGCAAAGAACAACTATTCCCTAGGGATTCTTTCCTGATGTTATTATGCCCGACTTTACGTCAATCTATGGCATTCCTAAACACCTTCAAGGTATAAATATACCATCACTTGCTATAGCAAACTACGATGGTTAGGAGCAGTTCGACTATCTACTTGCCCGACACTGCTCCCTACAGCAATTGCCGAAGGAAGCCGACCCTCCAGCTGACGCACTGATCAAGAGGCTGTCTTTCTCTCTCGCTGAGAATCCAGATCCGGTGTTTCCAGGCTCCCCTTGCGGGTGTTGGAAAATCGAGTCCTGAGACAGAGATACCAGACCTCCTTCATTCTAAACCAAGGTATGGAGCTGATTAGAACCTAGAGAAACCTTTGGTAGATTCTTGGCAAAAACAACTAAACCTATGCTACACAATACTTACTTCTTCCCGTGTACTAGACTTAGGTTAGGTACATTGGGCTAGGCATATTTAGAAGCACCAGTTGAGTATTTTTAGTCAATGTTATTTATGTATGTATTTTTATATGGCTTTGAAACCATACATTGCTTTTACAGTATTATTTTATAATACTATTCTCACTGTACGCATTATACTTTGCAGTATGCTTAACGATTGTAGCAGATCTCTTCTCTTGTATGACAAAGAAGACTGTTCAATAAACCTTTTTATTGAAAACGCCTGTCTCTCTATTTCTTTACAAACTCTGTTGAAAGGAAGCATGCACGATTGACTGGGTGAAAAACGTATCTATTGTTTCCGCGACTCTAGAGATATATTTCCTATTCTTGGGGAACAAAGTTGTCATGTTTATGCGGTTGTCAGAAACTAATCCCTTCTTGTGAATTCGAGAAAGTTTCAAGTGACCTCTGAGCTAGCTGGCACTCACTATTAAGTTTAGTATATTCGATGGAGACCTAGTCGACCCCAGTCCTACTACGTCTAAACTATGGGATATATTATTCCAATGCACAAAGCCTATTGGGAATATAGGAACTACACTACAACAGGTTTGTCACCAATTTTCTCCCTGAGGTTGCAACTAGGTTGCAGGCCTCGGAAAGTACCTTGACAACAGCCTCCCCTTCAGTCATATTGAGCATGGTGCAGTATTATGAGCACAGAGAGAATGAGGATAAAGAAAAGATAGAGAAGAAGTCGAAAGATTTGAAGACAAGGGTGTTGATGCAGCAAGCTGCTAGAGGAGTGGGAAAAGGACGTGGTTCGGGTTCAGGTTCACGACCACCTCAATCAAGGGGAGGTGGTTCTTCAGGCACACCTGTGGGACCCAACCAATGTTCGTACTGCAAGAAAGAGGGTCATTGGCAGAACGAGTGCCCACAATTGTTGCAGAGAGGTGGGGCTTAGAAAGGTGGGGGTTTTGGAGGACACCGACACGGAGGAGGAGGCCGAGAGGAATAAAGTAATAGAATACATTGTACAATAGGCAGAGTGAGAATTATTTTGATGACCCAAAAGGAGGACAGCACCATCATGACAACTATGATATGGATGAAGTCAAGGGGTTGTCTCACAGTTAGGACAGCCAAGAGCAGGGCAAGGAACCAGTTCCGGTGCCTGTAGATCAACGTGGACCCTACGTTACTGCCGATTTGCAGAGTACTACTGAAACATTCTGAGTTGATACAGGAGCTATGAACAACTCTGTTCCCCGTTCCCGGGGACTGCTCTTTCTGGCCAGAACAACGTCTCGGTAGGTTTCTCAGGTGTGCCGGTTGTTAAATCCATTTCCAAGCCTATTGCTTTGAATATTGGCCCGTTTACAGTTGACTCACCATTTTTACTGACATCAAACTGTGGGACGAACTTACTAGGACTGGATTTGTTAAAAAGACTACATGCAACAATTAATTGCTCTCCAGACGGTGTTTACATGACTGTTGGCCCGCAAGTGGCCCATGCAAAACAATGCTTAGCAAAAGATGCTCCTCTCCCTACAGAGTTAAAAAATGTGCCACCCACATTGTGGGCTACTGGGGACATCACTGGGGGATTACTTCAAATCCTACCTGTCTCCATCCAGATAAAGGACAATGCAAAATTTCACGCATTCCCCAGTATAAGATTTCACAGGCAGGAGAAAAGGCATTATTACAAATAATTCAGGATATATTTGAGTCTGGTGTGGTTGGTTGAAGAGACAGTGGCGAATGTGTGTAATAGACCTATTCTTCCTATTCTTAAAAAGACGCCCTTGGATTCTTCCGACTCCCTTCCCGACGTTTACCATTTTGTAATAGTTCTTCGAGAGGTCAATAAAATAGTGGTTCCACAGTACCTTGTGGTCCTGTACATTACAACGATCCTGACAATGATTCCCCCATCTGCCAAATTATTTTCTGTGATTGACTTAAAAAATGCTTTCTTCAGCATACCGATCCACACAGATAGCCGAAATCTGTTCAGTTTTGCAATAGCCGGTCGGAGCTTTAGATTTTGTTATGCTCCTCAAGGCTATACAGAAAGCCCTAATATTTATAGCCAAGCTTTGAAAGCTCAATTGGATTGCTTGGAGCTTCCCCTGGTAATGTGCTGTTGCAATATGTTGACGATCTTCTTGTGGCCTCATACACAGAAAAAGGATGTAAAGAGGCCACAGTTAAGTTACTCCCCCATTTGGCACATCATGGACACACTGTGTCCTTATCCAAATTCCAGTATTGTCGACAGGTCACCTACTTGGGTGACCTACTGTTGAAGGAGGGATGCAAACTAACACCTGAACGAATAGCTGCTATTACTAATACGCCTGTTCCTAAGACCCAACGCAAGGTACGCGCGTTTCTGGGTATAACTTCATATTGTCGGCACTGGATCCTGAACTTCTCCTTTACAAAACTCGTACTTTACCTCACCACTAAGGATGTGCATGCACCCCTGCCTTGGACACCTGCATGCCAGCAAGCATTTGAACAATTAATAGTTGTGCTTTGCTCTGCTTCTGTGCTTGGTACTCCTGATTACCAGAAGGCTTTTGTGCTCTATGTATATGAGGCAGATGGTAGCGCGCTTTCTGTCCTAACACAGGGTTTTGCTGGTAAGCAGAGACCCTGCGCTTACTTCTCCACTATCCTTGATAATGTTGCAAGAGTTCTTCCGAGCTGCGTGAGAGCTGCAGTGGCAGCAGCAGTATCTGTCAGGCATTCGGCAGGGCTCATTCTTGATACTGACCTCACAGTTATTGTACGTCAAACTGTGGACACGCTTTTGTACAAGACAACAACGCAGCACCTCACCAGTGCCCATCTCACTGGGTATGAGCTAAAATTATTTGCTCCACACATTGCCATAAAAAGATGTGCTACTCTGAATACAGCCACTTTACTACCCCTCCCTTTGGAAGAAAAGGACAATGAAGTCCATGATTGCTGATTTTGGACCGAAGAGGAAACGAAGGGACGGGTAGACCTGACTGATGTGCCCTTAACTGACCCCCAAGGGGAGCTGTATTTGAATGGCTCATGTTTCAAATTTCCGGATGGCACTACTACTCCAGCTTATGCAATTACCATGTTACATACTGTAGTTGAGACGTCTTGCATTCCATACCAGTCGGCCCAAGCAGCAGTGTTAGTTGCCCTCCTGAGGGCCTGTGAGTTGAGTGAGGGTCTGGCTGGTAATGTCTACACTGACAGTCAGTACGCATTTGGAGTAGGCCATAATTTTGGGCGCCTTTTGGCAAAGAGAGTGTTCCTGACCTCGCATAGGCAGAGGACACAGCTTGGTCCACTAATACTTAGATTTTTATCAGCATTGACACTTCCTGATAAGCTGGCAGTGATAAAAGGCAGTGACAATAAGTTGGGGTGGGCCGAATTTGCGTAATTGCGTTATGCAAATCTCCGCAAAAAGGTAAAAACTTGCCAACACGCATTTGAGAACGCGAACAAGCAAAACATTTTGCGAAGTCGTGCAACGCAGAATTTTGGCCAAGTTCACATTCTCCGCAGAATGCAAAATTACCCAAATTCTGCAAATTCCACGCGCGGAACGGAATTTACCACCCAGGCCTACCCATAAGTCTAGCACAGATGATGTTGGGAGGGGTAATGCGTTTGCAGACCAAACAGCCAAGGAGACAACTAGATCAGAGGAACAATGTTTGTGGAATGTCCTGCTAGATGGGTTACAGACAGTGGGATGTTCAGGGACACAGTGGAGTGTGTGAAGGAAATACAGAGGTAGATGAGCAGGACATGTGGGAGGAGAAGACAGGACGTTTGGACGAGGATGGGTGTTGAACTGACTTGTCAGGAAAGCAGAGATGGTTGTTGCCTAATGCATTCGTTCTCCCTGTAGTCACCATGGCCCACAGCCCGGTGGACATTAGTGCCAAAGGTATATGCAAACTCATATACCCAGTATGACAGAATGATAATATCCCTCAGGTTGCCACACATTTGGTGAAGTATTGTATCATCTGTCTAAAGCACACTCCTGGGAAGGGCACCACTATACCCACTGGTAATTTTGCACCCCCTTCTTTCCCTTTAAGGGTTCTTCAGATGGATTTTATTGAAATGGAAAGAGTCATTAACTTGAAATATATACTAGTGGTAATTTGTGCATTCAGTAAATGGATCGAGGCATACACCACTAAGGAGATACAGCCATGGCAATGGCAAACACACTCTTAAAGCAGTATTTCCCACGCTACGGATTGCCACTCATGATCTGGAGTGACAATGGGAGCCATTTCAATGCCAAAGTCATTGATTTGGTGTGCAATGGCTTACAAATCATGCAGAAATTCCATGCAGCAAACCACCCCCAATCAGCAAGCCTTGTTGAGAAGTACAATGGCACTCTCAAGCTGAAGCTCGCGAAAATTCATGAAAGTACAGGATTGCAATAGCCAGATACTTTGACCTTAGCATTGTTGTCCATGACGGTGACAGCGCATTCTAGGACAGGACTGTCACCCTATGAAGTCGTCGTTGGGCACCCTGCTAATGTCTGGGGCGTCCCAAGACCCAAACATTTCTCTGAGTTAGAGTACCCTCTTTTGATAGACTATTTGTACCCATTGTCTAAATACCTTTGTTTTGTTCACCAACAGGTGCACTCCACTCTGCAACCTCTGCCAGAAGGTCCCGGGCATTGGCTACAGCCCAAGGATTGTGTAATAGTTTGACATTTTCAGTGCAAAACCGGTCTGGAGAAGAGGTGGAAGGGTCCTACCCAGATGTTACAGGCCACACGAACAGCTCTTAAGTTAGAGGGCCGAAAACACTGGGTACATGCCTCACATGGTAAAAAGGTGCCCGTGCCGCTTCCATATGACGCCTGGGTTCGGGACGGAATTGCCAATCAGGAAGGTGAGCTGGTGCCTCTCTTTATCCCTTTCATTGATGCCCCATTGAGAGGGGTGCAGAGAGATGAGGAGAGCAACAAGGCTTTATTTGAGGCGATTCCGCCTGAGATGAGGGCCGCACGAGATGCTTCAGCTCCTGGTGCACCAAAACCTGAGTTTCCAGGCCCAACTGAATATGAATTCCTGCCTCTGTTTGTGGATGAGGAGGTGCCTGGGCATACCAGGTGCAATCTGCATTCTCAACAAAAGGACAGTGCACCAGCAGGGCAATACAGGGGTTAGGGAAGAACTTAAGCTTAGGGTATAGGTACTGTGTCTCTGGTGCCTATTGAGACTAGAGTGAAGAACACTAGTGCACTGCCCTAGGACCCTGGACAGGATCGCTGAGGGTATTTGCCCAGGAGGGAGGTTGCCCTATCCTGAAATAAGAAGGATTTGTTTCTCAGTTTGGGCCGTAGTTTGCTTTCCAGCAAGGGGTGTGTGAGAAGTTGGCCTGGTATGTGATGTTCACTATTCTAGTGAGCACCGTGCACCAGTCCAAATGACCCTTAGGGTGATTGGTTGTAAGTCAACCTTATAGACCAGCTATCCTAGGGGTAGCATGGACAAAAGCAGTCTTAGGCTAAACTCAAGAGGGCATGTGAAGCCAGCTGTTTTACCCTATGCAATCCTTTTAATACCAAATGAAAGGACAACACACAAGTTATATATTATAATATATATGTATTTATTACTAGAATAATCATCTGTACTCTTTATGAGGACAGAAGCACAAGCGTTAAACAAAGAACTTCATATAACATACAAAAGTTGCACAAATATGAATAGGCCCTGGTGGCCCTTAAAACCATATACTAAAATAGTGGTATAAGAACCACGTCACGAACAATGGTAAGGCCTAGGGCTTTGGAAATCGCTGGGGCTACACTGGACTAACAGCAGTTAGAACGTGGGAGGCCCACAGGATGCGGGTGCAGTGTCTAAATGCGCACGCGTGCACCAATGGAAGTCAATGGTGCGTAAAAGTTACAAAGTTACTGTTTTGGAAGTCTTCCGACTGGACTAGAACTTAACCACTTTAAACTAGGACACTAGGGATGTAAATCTCTACAGGAGCACCGTAGTGCTGGCGTTACCTCACCCACAGGAAGTGGGTGCATACGTGTCAAAGTGTGTCGGGTTTTGTCGTGGAGTTCTATGGAGCCTTGGAGAAAAGATGCTGCAGGCGACCAGGAGAGTAGAGTCCGGTTGGATCCAAGGGTGGGTCAAAGATGTAGAGTACCTGACAGCAGAGTGGACAGAGTCTGGGTCACTAGCCAGTGACCAGGAAGGAACCAGGAAGGAACCAGGTGATGTTGGGTTGCGATCAGGTGATGTTGTGAAGCTTGTCTCCGCTGCCACGTGGACCAGGAGGTGTCGACAACAACCAGGCGCTGGGCACGGACTGTAACACAAAGGTTCTCGCTGTTGGTGGTGTCAGATCTCAATTCGGAGTCAACAGGCCTTGGCAAATGCAACCCGCGCAGGAATCAAAGATGGCTTCTGGATCACACCATCAAGGTCTGATGGGCTGCTCCTTTTCAGGGAAGCAAGGGCCAGTCTGGAGCAACCATACCAGCATTGTAAATTTGAAGGATCATTGTCACAGAGGCCACTAGACAACGGGCAAGTGACCGGACAGACACGTCAAGCAGGAAAATGCAAAAGGGCTCCACACAGCACTCGGTGAGTGTGGAGAAGAGATTTTCGGTGCAAATGATGCTCGGGGATGGGGCTTCTTAATCCTCATTGCACAGCTTCGAGGGTGCCTCGGGAGCTGCACAGAAAGCACTTTGCTGGCTTTCCAAGATGGCCGGTCCCACGTCTCACGTCGCCTCCACTGGTCTCAGCTTTGCTGTGGCTGTGGATCGGGCTATCGGATGTCTGGAAGTCCAGTTCTTGTTGGTCTCTGTTGTTCGAGCTCCGGCAGGAGTAACAACAAAGCAAACCTTGGAGCACTTGATAGTGCCTGCTTGCACAGGGTGGTCACTCCTTGACCACAAGGGAGATACTTCAGTCTTCTACATTGAGTAGGATGTCGAAGGGTCCAGAGTTATGTATCAAAGTTTCAGTCAGGATTATCTGATGTCTAAGGACACAGCTCCTACCTTTATTCCAAATCAAGGGGCTGGATTACCTGCTAGGTCCCTCCTATGGGTGGGACCAGGAAAGGGGGTGGTTACACCCCTTTCCCTTTGTCCAGTTTCATGCCAGAGCTGGGGCTGGAGTGTCCCAGCACCGGTTTGAACTGGGCTATGTATGGGACACCTTGTGTGCCCCAGGCAGTGTCTAGTTTCATTCAGCCCTCCCTGCCCCAATCCACTATCTCGTGTATGGGGTGGTGCTAGCACCTCCCTGTGACAGGAAACCTTTTATCCAGGCCTCCCCTGCCGGAGTTTCGGTCAGCAGCAGGAGGCCAGACTTGTGTCTGTGGCAGCAGCATCCATTTTGTGATGCTGAGGCTCTGGTTTATTTCAACCGCGTTTAAGGAAAGTAACATGTCTTCTCCCTCTAGAAGGGTGGAATGCTACCCCCATCGTCAGAACTGGTGAGGGGGTAGTATTCCAAAGTGTATGACACCTTACACGACATGTTATGATAAAGCCAAACCAAAGTTAGCAATAACCGCGAGGTTTATAATGCACTTAAGAGAACAGCTATAAGGACATGGTTCCGAAAGCTGCAGACAGGCTCAGCTCATGCTAGAGCACCATCTCACATAAAACCAAGCACTCTGCCTCCAGGATTGTTAAGTCCTGCCATAGGAGTGACTTATAGGTGCATATGTGTCTATATGTAAACGTAGATATAGGAATACTATACCTAAGCAAGGGGTGATTGCACAACCTTGCCCCAGCTGAGTGATCAGCCAGTTTGTCAGTTTGGATGGCCAGCCAGGGGTGGCAAAAGATATGCTGCAGCCCCTGGTAGGCCTTGGGTGCACCTATGCCCTGGGTACCTATAGTACACTGTACAGGGGCTGATAAGGTGACTCAATATCCAATTATTTATGTACCTAGGGTACACGGAGTCCATTTTACAGAGAGAGCAGATAGCCTGGGGTCCTGATTAACAGGGTCCCAGGCCAACTAAGTGGAAAACCAGCTAAACACAAGGCAAACAATCTGGGGTAACAATAGTTAGATATCCATCCTCCTACAGGCTGTGATCAGGCAGCTCCACTGAGGGAGTGTTTGATGAACAATAGAAGCCTGCCTGTGAGGCTCATAAAGGACACAGGAAAGAAGAATACCCCTCTGGTTGGTTGCATTTGTGATCCCAATTTTCAAAAGTATTTTTAATGTACCAATTCCGTTGTGTAAACATGAAAGAGGAGCAGCCTCTAGTGACTTCTCCGAAGGCGCAGAATGGTCCTGGGTGGTCTAGCTGGTCTACTGAGAATAGGGTGGTGGTGGTGGTATTCATTCTCCTGGTGATGATAACATTATTTGGGGTATTCTTGTATTTAGAGGAACAACGCTCTATGCATACTTTGATAGGGACCACCCTGGTTCCAGCTGAGCACTCGTTCATTACATTGGTCCCGCATAAGGAAAGACATGGATAAACTTATACTCAGAATGCGTTCATCCAAATGCTTCATCAATTCCATAACACTGCTAATGCCACGAAGTGTTGGGTATGTGGACTGCTCCCCTCAGGTATGCATAAATATGATCAACTAATATCGATGTCCTTGTCCTATTTAGGTAGCTGTGAAGCTTATTTCCAAAAACTATCCATGGTTTATATGCATTACTATGCGGATGCGATGAAAATGACTCAAGCTAACTATGAGGCAGTTTTAGATTATATAGTGGTACGTCAAGGATATGCAGATGGCAGATGGAAAGGATTGTACCCTACACCCTCATGCCTGTATAAATGTCTTTACAAAGCCCATGAAAATGTCACCTGGTTACAAAATGAAGTACTAGACTTCCAAGGATTCAACGTCACCAAATATCACTGAAGATAAAGTTATGCCTGCGATCAATGCAACAGCTAGTTTCTCTGTTCAAGGGTCAGGGAATGTTTCCGTAGGACAGAGTCATTGCAACTATACCTATCCATTAAATACAACGAGTAGTCTACCCTTGTTGACACCCCCGAATGTGTACTTCATCTGTGGGGAACAAGCTTATACTTGGCTCCCTAGGGGGGTGGTCCGGCCAGTGTTATCTCTCCTTCCAGAAAAACAATCGAGGAAGTGTAGAGGCAGTGGTGATAGAATCACCCTCCTAAATTGTATACATAACCAATGAGATTCAATTGATGTGAAAGGGGAGAGTAATTTATTAGTTTTTCAATTTTTGGTGATGGTACTATATCTAAAGGTGGTGAGAACGGCTCTCTTTGCAAATGGCAAAGGGGGAGCACTATGTGTTTTTAAAAACACATAGTGCTCCCCCTTTGCCATTTGCAAAGAGAGCCGTTCTCACCACCTTTATCTCTCCTTCCTCCTGCCTCCTATTTATCTTGCACCTTCCAACTACCACAAAGATCATAGGTTGCACGGCAGAAATATTTCTGTGCACCACGTTAAAAGAGTTTTTAATACTGACGATATTGATCAAACAGATACCTCCCTACAGCAATTTACTGATATAATGAAGGGCATTGTACCGTTCTGGTGTCCCATGTTTAATAGCCGCAACATACTTCGCCTTGCCAGAGTAGTTGAGTGAGTTATTAACACCACTGTTGGTATACTGCCTAATATCACAGATGAGCTCCAAGCTACAAGACTTGTTTTGGTTCAAAACAGGATGGTTCTAGATGTCCTTCTAGCTGACAGGGGTGGAACATATCGTGTCATCCACAGCAGCTGCTGCCTATACATAACCGATACTGCCTCAACTGTATATTTTGCCATACAGAAATTACACAGACTCGCTTCAGAGATCCATCAAGATAATGGTTCATGGTCCCTCACTGGGTGGCTCTGGGGCCTCCAAGCTTCATGGGGTTGGAAGACCTTTCTTGTCCTTATAGTCATTGCAGGGGTCATCTTTATCTGTTATATGTGTATCAAATGTCTCCCACACTGCTGTATGTATTGTGTGAGTCAACTGACTCCCAGAATTACACTGCCCATACAGGATAATAAGTACTCCCCCATGATGATGCAAGAAATTCAGTCAATAATGATGATAGACAAGGGTATGTTTGAATACTGAATGACAATTTTTATATTTTCATTTGCTTTGAATATGTTTAGCAATATGAATGTTTATGTACTTTTCCTCCTTCCACTTACAATTATAAAGAGCCTTCAGGATAGCAATAAAGCTTTTAGCCACATATGATAAAAGGAGGGTCTGTTAGATTTGAAACTCCCCTTCCCGTTGTGCATTTATATATGCTATGTTAGGTTAGCATTATGTGGCTAAATAGACGCTATTTGCATTCACACTATGTATTTGCATCATGCAACCTACTGAGTTACTTACCTACAGGCACATGCGATCAATCTCTCTCACCAGCTTCCGTGTTTTGGAAAAGCCATAAGAAAGTGCAACGTGCAAAGTGGAAATCTAGTCATAAGGAAACGCGATTGTACATGCGTAGTAAAAGACAAATAAAATTGCTGATGGTTTAGGCACCCGTCTAAGCAGCCTTGTGTTCCGTGATGCCGCCTGGACGTACTCAATTCAGCGTAATGTGCATTTTTTTATAATCAATTTCATGTTAGAGTGAATGCTAGTGGGATTATCATAATAATGCCATAAGCCAATCTTATTAAAATTATCTTTGACATAATGGAGCCATGGAATAGCAGAGCCTTTTCAAGGTTCATATAGTCTCTAAGAATCCCCCTTGAGATAATACGTCCTCTGAGGTCCAAACTTTTGCCCAAAGTATCAGTGGGGCGATATTTATTCTATCTTCTACAAAATCCAACCTCACTTCTGAATGACAAAAATGTGTAGGGGCACTAAAAGAAATCATCATCAACAATCTTTAAAACATTTATTTTCCAAAATGTGTAAATGGGTACTGTTATGATGTTCCCACACTCCTGCCCCG
This sequence comes from Lissotriton helveticus, assembly GCF_964261635.1. Lineage (NCBI taxonomy): Eukaryota > Metazoa > Chordata > Amphibia > Caudata > Salamandridae > Lissotriton > Lissotriton helveticus. Next base: position 1,462,227,610 of record NC_136061.1, on the reverse strand, counting down.
TAGGTAGCTACCGACAGGCATTTTGATTTCTATAGGGTTATCATTTCTGCTACCAGCTTATGTCTCAGCTTACAAGGGAAGAGGAATGGGCCCTCTACTATTAGCTAGTATGTTGGACCCTAGCAACAATCAGATGAACCAATTTCAATTGTTATTAAAAACATTCCCTAAATAAGTAAAATTGGACACCTTGTCAATGATCTTTTCCTTCACAATAAGCTTCCTTGTTTTGGTTTTGTTAGGACCACATACCATAATAAAAGATTTGCTAAAATGTTCTTTTAAGTCCAATGCCATCATGAAGTCAGTAAAAGCAAAAAAGGCTTTTTGGAGTCTATTCATAGTTAGAGCCATCAAAACCGTGTCATCAGCATATAACAACAAGTGAACCGGTCTACCTCCTCTACTTGGAAAATCTACTTGCTGCTCTAACAAAAATGACTCCAAACCATTTGTGTATAAAAAGAATAGAAATGGGGCCAGGATACAACCTTGGTGAACCACCTATGTAGAGGCAATGGGCCTAGTCTTCTCTCCCAAGGACCATAACAAATGGCAACAGTAGTATACACATGCAACCTGCGCAGCAGTGTAATAAGAGCTTCCTCAAAGCCCCTTTTTTCCATCAGTGTCCACAACTTCCCCCGATTTACTATGTCAAAAGCACTGGATATGTCCAAAAAGGCCAGGTGAATTGACCCCTTCCTGGCCCTCATGTACTTACCCATAATCAGAGAAAAGTTGAGGCACAGTACGTTTGTTCCAATGCCTCTCCTGAAGCCATATTGTGTATTAGATATAAGTCCTGAGGCATTGGCCCATGACTCAAGACGTACAAGAATTACCCTCCCAGGACTTTACAGGTGGCGTCAATTAAGGAAATAGGCCTGTAGCATATAGGGTCATTCCTATTACCTTTTTTATAAACCGGTACCAATACTACCTCTTTCCACAGTGATGGAATACGGCCCACTATTACCGCTTTAAAAACATTGGCCATCAGGGGTGCCTATAATTAGGGATTTCTTTTAAACAAATCCAAGGGTACCCCATCAGGACCTGGGGCTTTCGAGGAAATACCCTTTGCTAAAGCATCCTCAACCTCACATACAGTCAGAGAAGAGCTAAGTTGGTATACAGTTTGTAAATTAATTAGTATTTCATCACTTTGCTCTTGTGATGAAACACCATTTGGGTTGAATATGTTTGTGAAATGGAAATCCCAAACTTACCCCTATATTGTCAAATCCATACTCCTTACATCACTTGAAAAAAAGGGGCAATTTATAACTTCCCAAAAACTCTTGGAATGCTTAAGAGTACAAGCTCTTTCAAGATCTTCCCAGGCTAGTCGTCTCAGTTCATCCTTCCACCACCCAATTACACGCTGATAGGTCTGTCTCACATTTTTAATTTGAGTTTTGTCACTGGGGATTACTTGCCAGGCTTTCTTAGGATCTTTTTGTGCCCCTGAACACTCAGCATTGAACCATCTTGTTACCTGAGGTTCCCTTCTTCTCACTGATTTTCACAGGTTTTTGGCGACATCATTAATTCAAAGCCCTGTGTGACCACATCTGGAGGAGAGTCATGTTGTAAGCATGTCATAATTGAACTTAAATTAGTTTTGACAATATTCTCCTCAAACTGAGAGGGATTTAATTTACTGCATTTTAATCTCACCCCTTGATTCTGTTTATACCGGAGTGGGCAGTCCTCACCCTTACCCACCTGTGCCAATGCGTGCAGGGAGACAGTAAGGGGGTTATGATCGCTAACAGTGTTTGGTTCCACCGCAAAATTGTCTACAAGGCAAGCACATTTTCTAGATATCAGTGTAAAACCTATTGTGCTTGTCCTACTCCCCACCCAAATAAGTTGGATAATGTATAGGTGGAGTACTAACCAAGGTGTCAATCAAGCATTGATAATTTACAAAAACAATGGTATTTAATGCTTTACCCTGCGGAGTATGAATGAAATGTGATAATGGTTGATTCTCTGTATCTTGGACCCCACATAATGCGTGCAAACTGTGCTGGCATAGGGTAAAATTAAAATCACCCACCCAAATTATACACAAAAGATAACATTTCCCGGCAACCATGTCAATTTCTGCTTTAAGAGTATTGATGACCCCACAGTTATATGGATCAGTAGTATTGTAGAGAGGATCAGGTTAGAGATCAGAATAAACTGGTTCCAGAGAGAGTCAATTATGTTCTCTATCTTTATTGACCCATATTTGACCGTAATCAATGTCACCAATCCTCCCTTTGCCCTCCTTGCATGCAATGGTGTTGCCTGGACATTAAAAGTTTAATAACCGTCCATATCAATATCGTCCCTGCACCAAGTTTCCTGGGCACAAATAATGACAAATATTTTGACATATTGTAACCAGACCTTGTCCAATATTTTGGGTGAATGCCCACGATATTCCAGGAGATTAGTCTAAGGGGACGGGTGTTATGATCATACGCCACTATGACTTCCCCACCAGTATTCATAGTAGCCGGGACTGTGGGTGTGATGTTCATGTCCAACCCACACTTCCTACACTCTCAACAAGCCAGATTGAAAGTGTGTGCAAGCTATTCTCATGATCATGTATGTTAGAAGGGGCAACTATGCTAACTGCTATATTAGGGACTTTCTCTAAATCCTTATTTTGGCCATTTTGGAGTCACTAAAGTCGGGCTCTCCTTCTGACCCGTGCCCCGCCAGGGTTTTGGGGGGAGCTGCGAGCTTGGTATACCAGGAGGTCACTCAGGTGGTCAATCTGTCACTGGCCTCTGCCTCTGTGCCTCCTTGCTGGAAACAGGCGAAATTGCTTCCCCTCCTCAAGAAGCCTGGCCTGGACCCTTCAGCCACGTCCAGTTATCGTCCGATATCGCTGCTCCCGGCACTGGCGAAGGTCTGTGAAAAGGTTGTCTTTAGGCAGCTGAATAATTTTATTGAGTCCTCTCAGGCCCTGCACCCGGCTCAATCGGGTTTCAGGGCGGCCTTCAGCACCGAGACGGCTCTGGTGGAAGTTTCGGAGGCCATCAGGGAGTGTCTGGACGGAGGCGGCAGAGCGGTCCTGGTTTTGCTGGACCTATCTGCCGCCTTCGATATGGTACCCCATGCTCTGCTGCTGAATCGGTTGGCAGAGGTGGGACTGTCAGGCGCGGCTCTGACTTGGTTGTCCTCGTTTCTCTCGGAACGGACCCAGCAAGTTTGGATGCCTCCCTTCGCCTCGTCTCCCAAGAAGCTCAGCACAGGGGTCCCCCAGGGGTCGACGTTGAGCCCCCTGTTGTTCAACGTCTACATGACCCCGCTGATCCATCTGGCTGAACAGTGGGGAGCCAAAATAATGGCGTATGCTGACGACACTCAGCTGTTGTTTACCTGGCCTAAGAATTGCTTGGATACCAGTGTCGTTTGCTCCTGTCTATCCAACGTCTTCCGGTGGCTTCTGTCAGCCCAACTTAAATGCAACGAGGACAAGACAGAGCTGCTATTTTATGGCAACTTTCCGGCCAATTTTAAAGATCTTATTTGGCCGCCTGATTTTGCTTGTCCCAGCTCTTCTGGAGGCCCGGCCAAAAACTTGGGGGTCTGGTTTGGACTGGATCTCAGGTTTGAAGTCCACCTAAAAAAACTTACGGCGACCTGTTTTTCGACCCTCAAGTCACTAAAAAGGTTCCTTCCATTGCTCCATAGGGAAGCAAAAGAGACGGTGCTGCGTGCTCTGATCCTATCAAGGCTGGATTACGCCAATGCCCTCTTTAGCGGTCTCCCAAAATATCTCATCAACCGAATGCAGATTATTCAGAATGCGGCGGTTCGACTCCTATTCCATCTTCCGAGAAGAACTAGCGCTTCTGTGCATCTTCGAAAGCTCCATTGGCTTCCAGTGGCCCATCGCATTGTATTCAAATCTCTGGTCCTGGCCTTTCGTGCCTTGCACCAACAAGGCCCTCAATATTTGCACAAGAGGTTCACCTTCTATACCCCTCGCCGTGCACTCCGATCAGCTAATCTCCTTCTGATGTTCACGCCTAAAATCAGATATGTGAGATTGGGTGGCCAGTCTATTTCTGTTCAAGCAGCCCGATCTTGGAACGCCCTGCCGCTCTCTTTGCGAGCATCAGCCACTCTGACAGAATTTAAGAAGGGGTTAAAAACCTACCTTTTCAAACTCAGTATCTAGTTGCTTTTCTTCTCCCTCTGGTTTGGCTCTGTTGTAGTTCACATATCGCGCCAGGATACTCTGTAGTAGCAGAGCGCGTTATAAAATATTTTATACATACATATTTAGGGTATCCATTTTCCTTGGATTTCTTGAAATGGGAGTTAGTCAGTCTATATCTGCAAGATCTGATAATACCTCAAAGCGCTTTGAAGGAAACCATGGAGGATGCAGGGAGTGCAAGTATAAATTATTTGATCTCTGCCAGGGTTGTGTACTCTTGAAATGCCCTTGACGTTGGGGGGTAAAAAAAAACTAATGTATGGGCCTGTATCGACTCATGATACAAGTCTTTAAATTGTGCCAGTGCAATTTCAGTGCACTTTCTCTCATTAAAATGTAGAACTACACAATCCACTTCTCGATTTTATCTGTTTTACCCACCCAACTCACTCGCCTTGCCATAATGATGTGCTTATGCCAATTCACCTGGATCCACATTTTAGAGGAGCACCAATGAGCTAGTTTATTAATAAGACTCTGGCAACTTTCCCTTTGACCAAGTGGGAGGGACGGCATACCAGTAAAAATTAAGGTACAGGGTGTACACTCCGGGGGTAAATTTAAGATGGTTTTCTCGCCCATCTTATTTGGCCAATCATCTGCGGGGCTATTTTTTATGTTTTTCCCTTCTCCCTTGCATCCCCCCAGTGCAGCTATCCAGTCTTAGACAGTTGGCGGTTACTCTATTCTCTTGATGAACAACCTCCAAACCAGGTACAGCAACTAATGAAGGCATTGGGTGATTAAAGTGGTTGATTTTGGCCCGGGGAGGTTCAAGTGGGGTTACCATAATACAAGAATTTGTTGGGCCAGTTTCAAAAACACTCTTACCCTCTGGAGCCTTAGTATGGATATCAATCTCCCTTTCAATTATACCACTTTCCAAGGCATGCCCCCCAGGTTACATCCTGCTGAAGGAACAGTTCTGTTTTGCAATAATAAACCTACCTGCTCCTCTATGCGAACTAGCCGGGCTGTTATTGGTTTGATGGCATCCAACACTATTTTGCCAAATTGCTTTGTAACCATGTCCATATCCATTTCAACCTGAGACCTAATTCCACCTCCATTACAAGGGTTTCCAGTAAGCCCTGGTGGGTTTTGTCTTGCCCATTTAACGCTTGGCATGTGGCCCCTTGTACAAATATCAGTTGTGGCTAAATCCATGCACTTCCTTTTACCGCAGACAGTTTCCATAGCTCCCATAACCCTCATTGATAAACTCAAGGCCACACCGTCAATTACTGCACCCGAAGCACCCTTTGATAAAGTGATAATGACAGGTGAAAGGGTGAGTTGTGTCGGGAACTCGGGGGCCTTTTCAGGTGTAATTATAACAAGCTGCGGGTGTGCATCGGTGCTTAAGAGCGCTTCCTCGCATGATTTCAGCGCATTGGTGGCCCTTCCTGTCACTGGGGCTGCTGGTAGGTAGAATCCTCCACTCTCCTGCCCCCAATATGAAAATCAAGTGTCGCGCACTGCGGGAGTGCACCAATGCTTGAGAGTGCCTCCCGGCACGATGTCAGTGCATTGGTGGCCCTCCTGCCACTGGGGTTGCTGGTAGGTAGAGTACAAGACTCTCCTGCCCCAAATACAAAAATCAAGTGTCCACTGAGTTACCCTCGCAGCATGTGAGTTTACTTAGCTTGTGTGAATCCATTTTGTATTTCGCAATCACTAGAAGACTGCTTGGGCTGCGCTTATACTAGGCCTTATTTCTGTTTTTGCTTGCCTTAGCAAAACTGCACTTCGTTACTATTTTCTCTCCTGTTCAAGGCTGTATCCCGACTTGCTAATGAACTGATATTCTTTCTCTGCATTCCAATCTCGATGTGTTGATCTGCTCCCACGTTAGAAGATGCTGAGAGTCGGCACAGTGGCCTTGGAGTACTGATAGTGCGCCCATCTGGCAGGTGGTAGTGCATCTCTCTGTACCTCCTTTGTTCATGACCGGCTCAAGCCGGTAACTTCCATTAGAGGCATGGCAGTAATCTCCAGAAGGGTTTATTATCTATTAATGTGCCATGGGGAGTCAGTCCCTCTCAGCAGACATCTTATGGTGAAGGCCTGACTGGGCTCCTCTGCAGAGTATATACTGAATAAAGTATTCTCTACTGTCTAACTCACTCTTCATTCTTGGGAAGGCATAGCAGGTGATTGTAGACAACCCACAACTGGAGTCAAGCTATCCTGGCTGAAGACGGCTGATAGCCAGAAACCGGTCCTTGGATGCTTGATTCCGGTCCAGGGAAGACATGGCTTGGCAGTTCAGGCTGAACTGTTCCCATGAGGCACAGGGTCAAGGCTGATTTGCATATGGCCATGTCTGAACTGGGGTGGCTTGGTGAGCAAAATAACGATGGATTAAACCCAGATCTGTGACTGGGGGTGAATGTTTTGCCATTGTGCAACATTCCGTCCATCATCTTGTTTGTTTTGATTGTAGACAACCCGCCAGGCCCTAGAGGGCTCTGTCCTTCAACATGTTCCATCCTTGGTGATGCCTCTATATTGACCTGGAAATCATCGGAATCCATCTCTATACCAGTTGACACAACCTCTTGGGCTTCCTTACAAATCTTTCTCCTTTTTTGGGACTGTAGTGACCCACATAAGTGCCCAGACATCATGTTATAATGCCTTTCCCCAAGGCACAAGTGTTCTAAAATAGCAGCAAAAGGTGGAAGTTAGTGCATCCTCTTCTACCACGCAGAAACAGGTACCAGCACATCCAAAGCGGGCCCAGTACACCAGCTAGAATCACAGAACCTTAGTCAAGGTCCTTATGCAACATGGAGATTACCCCTCACATCTCACAATCAATTAAACAGTGTTGATGGAGTTGAGGGATTTCTTAATCCATATATCTTGTGCACTAGTGCCGCCTACTGCACACGTCATAGAACATGCGACACCTGACAGAGGGCAGGAGCACACTGGGTGGAAAAGTTAAAAATATATATATACGATTTTCCAAATTTCCAGTTCACTATTACGTGGGGAAACTTGGCCCCTTGTGTGAAGCAAGCCGCACCAGTATATCGTCGGCCACTTCCACGCCACCGCCCGAGTTACGAAGGCAAAGTGTCTGCCACATGCTTGCCTCCAATCCAGGTCTTCAAAGTTTAACTATAACTAAAGCTCAAGCAAAAAACAGATGCCTCAGACACCTCGGTTCAAACAGAACCCAGTTACCTGGCTTCCTTGGACCTTGAAAGGCCAGACTCGCGGTCTATTGTTGATTGTCAGCCCCCCGGACCTGCCACTATATCCAGTCCTGTGCTGTCCCGTGGCGTTCGCTCCTCTCCACTCCTCTCCTCTCTGCCTCGCTCTGCCTCTGTGAAAGCCGTCACAAACAGGGACCCGGCATGACCTCCTCTACGAGCATAATGTGGGCAGCTCCGACTCGCGGAGCCCAGCGCGAAGTCCATGCGGCTGGAGAGGGGTGAGGGGAGACTGGGGCTCAAAAGCTTAAAGGTGCAAGGGCACTGACAGCCGGCACTGGGAACACAACACAACTGCTCTCTCCCTTAGCTGTCCTCCATCGAATCAGGCGTCTGACGTCAGCAAATCATGTGAAGCCGGACAGGATTGATTTCCATCCTCCCCTCTTCCACACTAATCTGGTGTTAGAGGAGTATTCCCCACCTAGTTGCAGTTATGCTTGCATAACCTGAGTTTACTGTTAATGTGCAAACGTCAAGCTGTTACCCTTGATACATCTTCCCTATTGGGAATTGGAGTCTGGTTGTCATACAGAAGTTGGTAACGAAACCCATTAGTGCTTCCCGTGATGTCTTTCCAACAAGGACACATCTTTTCTTTAAAGCAGCACCTTGCGTCTTTGAAAGCTAGTTTCAGTGCTGTCGCAAATTGCAATCTGTGTAAATATTAGTTATTTGGCAGGTCGTTTTTTTGTCCCCCTGTAAATGTGCGGTACAGCCTATTAGTAAATAGGTCAATTTACAAATTACATTGTAATTAATAAACCAGACAGTATGCACATTGAACACCCTGAGTTTACAAAGGCAATACAACATCTGTCATTATTAGATACAAACAGTGGAACCTTTTGTTGAGATAATTTAATCTTTACAAATTGTGTTTTTTCTTTTTTCGCCAAAAGTCTGCAGGTGTTTTTTCTAGTTCATTATCCTTCCACAAAAGAAAGCTGTAGCTTTTAAGCACTTTATAACATTGCATTTGAAAGCATAACTGTTGAGCAAGAGCCGATTTGTAGTGCTTTTCAAATTTAATGCGACTTTAGTTAAACAGACGAAATGTCCTGGGATTGCAGATTTATTCTGCGCCACTTGTTCTACGGCAAAACTGTTGAAATATTTCAACACAGCACTGCGGTGCATTAGGCCACCTACACTCATAGTAGGCTCCAGGGAAACCACCGTCGGAGCTCATTGAGGTGCTTCTGTGAAATCTTCACGAGGTTGCCAAATAGAGCACGTTTTCTGTTGCAAGAGACATTTATTTAGGTTACCAAAAATCAGTTAATGCCTAATTGCAAAAAGTATCTACGCAAATTTGATCAAAGACAACATTGGACTTGTCCATGTACCTTCATTGCTTAATGACACAGTAAGTTTTAATTAAACACCAGTTGGACCTTGCAAACATATCATTTGTGAATTGGTAAATATAAAAAAGGGATCACTCAAAACAAGTTGTTCTTAACTTTTTTTGTTCACTTCATTCCCTAAATGTGTTGATTATGAACCACAGTTCAAGTGCACGAAATCATGCCTTCATTCTTATTTACGTCAGCTGTTACTATGAGAAGTCATTGAACAAACCTGACACATTTAATCACCTTGGGGCATATCAGCAACAGATGGCGATAAATATCGCAAAGCGCGCTTATCGCTTTTATATTTATTGCCGCCTATCGCTGGAATTTATCGCCCGGGTAATGCGTTATCAACAACACGTTTCTCCAGGGCGATAAATATTCCAGCAAAAGCGGCGTTATGCAGGAATATCACTGGAAATCCAGTGATTTTCACGCAGCGATAGGGGATATCTTGATAATAGGGAGATGTGGATTCAGCCACTGAATCCACCTCCCATGTCAAAGATAAGGTAGTCATTAAAAAGTAGATGTAAAATACCAGCGATAATAGCGGTTAGCGCTGTTTTTAATATTGCTATGGGTGTCCTGGGCCGTATTGTATTGTAAGGACACTTAGGGATCATTTCCCGTTGGTTTTCGCAGGGAAAGCCTACTTTGCATCTCATTAGAGATGCAAAGCGAGGCGTGAACAAAACTGGAACAGAATCAAGGAAACAAAAATGGCATGTCATTGTAAATAATGCGGTATAATTATCGAGCACGGGACCCACATCTGGGCATACCCTTACCACATACGGTGAACAGCAAAACACACAAGGTGATGGACAGAATGTTGCACAATGGCAAAACATTCACCCCCAGTCATAGATCTGGGTTTAAACCATCTTTATGTTGCTCACCAAGCCACCCCAGTTCAGACATGGCCATATGCAAATCAATCTTGACCCTGTGCCTCATGGGAACAGTCCAGACCGAACTGCCAAGCCATGACTTCCCTGGACCGGAATCAAGCATCCTAGGACCGGTTTCTGGCTATCAGGCGTCTTCAGCCAGGATAGCTTGACTCCAGTGGTGCTGTGAGCACAGGACCCACGTCTGGGCATACCCTTCCCAAATAGGGTGAACAGCAAAACACACAAGGTGATGGACGGAATGTTGCACAATGGCAAAACATTCACCCCCAGTTATAGATCTGGGTTTAATCCATCTTTTTTTTGATCACCAAGCCACCCCAGTTCAGACATGGTCATATGCAAATCAGTCTTGACCCTATGCCTCATGGGAACAGTCCAGACCGAACTGCCAAGCCATGTTATGTTATGTTATGTTATATTAGTTTTTATATAGCGCACGGCTACTCAAAAAGAGTGTCCCGGCGCTTTAATAATGAGACCTACGACAAAATAACACAACACGGTAATAAAAACAACAGGCTGGCCCAGTAAGGGAAAGAAAAGAAGAAAACCTAGATAGTAAACAGCCAGGTCTTTAAACCCTTCCGAAAAGCAAGTAGACTAGTGGAACCCCGAAGTGTCAATGGCAGGGAATTCCACAGCTGTGGTGCCAACAGTCCAAAAGAGCGGCCTCCAATGCGGGCTCTTTTTACACGTGGCACCACCGCCAAAAACAGTGATTCCGATCTGAGAGAGCGGGCCGGATGATAAAAGGCAAGTCTCCTCTGGAGATACTTCGCTCCCTCAGCGTGGAGGGCTTTATAGGTCAGGGTTAATGCTTTAAAGGCAATCCTCTTGCGGATAGGCAGCCAGTGAAGGGTCTGCAAAAGACCCGCCGCACTGGCTCGCCTATTTAAGCCATAAATAGCTCTCGCCGCGGCATTCTGCACCACCTGGAGCCGCTGCAGCAGATACTCTGGCAGGCCTAGGTAAAGGATATTAGCATAATCCAACCTAGACCCGATCAGAGCCTGCACGGTCAGTTTCCGATGTTCTTCCGACAAAAGGGGTAGGAACTTCCTCAGCACCTTGAGGAGGCCAAAGCAGGTGTCCGTCACCCCAAGAACCTGAGATCTCATCGTCAGGGCTTTGTCCATCTTGACCCCTAAGTTCTTAGCTACTAATGATGGACAAGATGGTGGAAACATGTTGATAGGCCACCAGGCTTGCCAGTCAGGATCCGACGCACACCCAAAGAAGAGTACCTCAGACTTCTCTGAGTTGCATTTAAGGCCGTTCAGGTGAAACCATCTTCCCTTGACCGGAATCAAGCATCCTAGGACCGGTTTCTGGCTATCAGCCTTCTTCAGCCAGGATAGCTTGACTCCAGTGGTGCAGTGAGCTCGGGACCCACGTCTAGGCATACCCTTCCCACATAGGGTGAACAGCAAAACACACAAGGTGATGGACGAATGTTGCACAATGGCAAAACATTCACCCCAGTCAAAGATCTGGGTTTAATCCATCTTTATTTTGCTCACCAAGCCACCCCAGTTCAGACATGGCCATATGCAAATCAGTCTTGACCCTGTGCCTCATGGGAAGAGTCCAGACCGAACTGCCAAGCCATGTCTTCCCTGGACCGGAATCAAGCATCCTAGGACCGGTTTCTGGCTATCAGCCGTCTTCAGCCAGTATAGCTTGACTCCAGTGGCGCAGTGAGCACGGGACCCACGTCTGGGCATACCCTTCCCACATAGGGTGAACAGCAAAACACACAAGGTGATGGACGGAATGTGGCAGTTCGGGCTGGACTGTTCCCATGAGGCACAGGGTCAAGGCTGATTTGCATATGACCATGTCTGAACTGGGGTGGTGTGCAGTGCACAAAACGATGGATTGAGGCCCAGATCTCTGTACTGGGGTGAATGTATGACATTCTTCTGAATTCTGTCCAACAACTGTTGTTTTTGCATTTGTCACCCCGAGTGGGATGGGTATGCTCAGACGTGAATCCCATGCTCTCCACACCACTGGAGTCAAGCTATCCTGGCTGAAGACGGCTGATAGCCAGAAACCGGTCCTAGGATGCTTGATTCCGGTTCAGGAAAGACATGGCTTGGCAGTTCGGGCTGGACTGTTCCCATGAGGCACAGGGTCAAGGCTGATTTGCATATGACCATGTCTGAACTGGGGTGGTGTGGAGTGCAAAAAAACGATGGATTTAGGCCCAGATCTCTGTACTGGGGTGAATGTATGACATTGTTCTGCATTCTGTCCATCAACTGTTGTTTTTGCATGTATCATTTCCACGAGCGTTTAAGGAGGATCACATGTGATTTCAATTTGGTAAAAAGTTGTATTTGATGTATTTCTTGAGACCAACAGGGTTTGAGCCTCATAGAAGTCAATTCACCGAAATGCCAGGGGTAAGCAAAGTGAAATAAAACACCCTCGGACCCGAACCCCATGACATTACAGGAAGTGATGTCATGTGATCCCTGACCCTGTTGACATCAAAGGATATGGCAACACTAACGGAGTTGAAAAAATATATAATTAGTGGAAGATGAATACTTAACTGATAACATCTAGTTTAGTACCACCCATGTATTGACTGAGGTGCTGCCATGGTGTGCTTTGACATAGCCATTGAATGGGGGCTACTAGTGAATCTTTTAATACATAGGCATATACATATATATATATATATTCACTGAAAAAACCATAGGTTTTACACACGTTATAGTTAGGAATTAGCATTTAAAAAACCTAGCAAATTCATTGAAAAAACCATAGGTTTTATATCAGTTATAGTTAGCTGGACAATTTACTCATACAAAACCATTGAAATTCCCACGTTATAGTTAGTTGTACTCACTATAACTGGCGCACCCGCAAAGCACTGCTAATGACGTCACATATTACATCACTCATGACATAGTCAGTGACATCACTCATGACATCACTGATGACATCTCAAATGACATCACTGATGACATCATCCAGTGAATGTGTATCTTTCTGGTAAAAATTTTTTTTTTTATATATGTGTACCTAAACATCGATGGAAAAACAAACGATTAAATTAGAGTTTAAATGGATGGGGTTTTTTAATTGATTGTATAACTAATTTATTAAGTGTATGTTACTAAATATATGTATTACCAATTATTGTTTAAAATTGTAAATATCTGTATCACTGTCTCCCTTTATCTACAGACGGATGCTTAGGTTGGTGAGTAGCTACATGATTGTCTATATGGGTTATTAGTTATTTTTTTGAGTATTAGTATGAGTGTCTGTTAAGTTTGGTGGGAGGTATTACTTTGTGCATATATGAATGAATGAGTGCCTTACTGTTTGCATATGTTTTGAAGACAGCATGTGTGCACGACTGTATGGATGGATGAGTGTGTGTATAGGTGTGTTAGTGAGTGAATGACTGTCAGAATCATTTCTTTATGAGTAACTACATATGTTTTAAATTACTATAAGTAAGAATTAATGCATAAAGGTAAGTATGTGTGAGAGTGAGAAATTGTAAGAGTTTCTGTATAAATACTTTTTTGTTCCTATAAGAGATAGTTTTAGTAAAAAAAGTATGTGTACGTTTCTGTAGAAGTAAGAGTAGTGGTGTATGTATAGCTGTATAAGCAAGTGTATGGTTGTTTTATAATTTATTTGCTTGTGTGAGTATGTGTGTGAGTAACTCTAAGGATGAGTGTCGTTTTGTAACAAAATGTATAGAAGAATGAGTATTTATGATGATTGAGTATGTGTATGAGTAACTATATAGATATGTTGGTGAATGAGCGAATGTGTATGTAGATTTTGAAATTTCTGAATAGATTATTGTAAGTGGAATTAGTTTCTCCATTGTTTTGTAATTATTTGATTGTATTTTTCAATGTGTGTATCAAAACTTATATTACACTGAGAGAGAGTCTGCCATTTTTTCACAAGGATGATGTCATCAGTGATGTCATTTGAGATGTCATCAGTGTTGTCATGAGTGATGTCACTGACTATGTCATGAGTGATGTAATATGTGACGTCATTAGCAGTGCTTTGCGTGTGCGCCAGTTATAGTGAGTACAACTAACTATAACGTGGGAATTTCAATGGTTTTGTATGAGTAAATTGTCCAGCTAACTATAACTGATATAAAACCTATGGTTTTTTCAATGAATTTGCTAGGTTTTTTAAATGCTAATTCCTAACTATAACGTGTGTAAAACCTATGGTTTTTTCAGTGAATTTGCAAGGTTTTTTAAATGCTAACTCCTAACTATAACGTGTGTAAAACCTATGTTTTTTTTTTGTGAATTTGCAAGGTTTTTTAAATGCTAACTCCTAAATAAAATATGTGTAAAATTCTTTTTTTTCTATTATGAATTTAAATACAACATGAAAACACTGAAAGTAGTTTATTTTCTCCTTTCTTTATTGCCCTTCCTTTAGTTTTTCAGTCCCCTTAACTCACTCCCCTACCCTTAGTCCCCTTCTTTCAGTTACTCTTCAACTCCTCTTTTGTCACTCACCATACTCCCCTTTTCTCACTCTTTCCCTCAGTCCCTTCCTTCCCTCAGTCATTTCAATCACTCATTTATGCACTACGCTTTCATTAAAAAAAATGAACGACACAGTGTTTAAGAATATAACTCTTTTTAGAGAATTGAATGAGTTCTGAAAATAACTGTTTTTTTTTTCTTTTGTTGTTTTATATTTTTATTTCCTTTTTTTTTTTAATTTTGAGTTTTTTTTTTTTTTTGGAAGAACTGCAACAAGGAAACTGTTCAACCGGAACAAAATAAATGAAAAATAGAAAAAAATTATCTCCTTTCAGAGCATTTATGATTCTGAATCAGGCTCTGTTCTCCATAAACAATAATATCAAAACATTTGTTGCACCGCATATGCACATGTGCCAAATATGGCCTAACGTCCATTTCTGCTGTTGCTGGCGATGGAGGTGGAGCTGTAGATGTGCTGGCCACAGCTGGTGGAATCTACTGGGCCAGAGCTCTTGTGGCTGCTTGGGCATATTGCACTGGGTGCACATTTTTTACATGTCTTACCATGGTATGGATAGAAAAAGAGTATTTTTTAAGAGGGTTTCCCCTTGAAAGAACAGTACCACAAAGGGTACACGTTACTTTATGGGCATTTACCTTTTTTTGATGCTCAGGAAAAGTAAAAAACTTCCAAATAAAAGAAGATTTCCCTTTCTTAGCTGGCTGGCGATATTCCATGTGGGAGTCAGATGAAGAAGATGATGTTTCTTGTCTTTACGCCATCCTGTTCTTTTTTCTGCTTCCAGCTCCAAAAAGGGTCCTTCTTCCAGGAGAATAACACAAATAGTGAGGGAAATGGGTGGGGCTTTGAAGATTCTAGATCTGAAACTACTATGAACCAATGAAAAATGTTGTTTTTGAGTCACATAACGTAACTTTTTTTTAAATTCAATTGTGAGGTGCGCGACCGGGTGCGCGCACCCCGCATTTTTTTTTTTAAAAGTTTTTTTGCCTGTCGGAGTTGTTTTGGTACTCCCTGAGAAACTCTAGGGGGTCAGGGACTGTCTATCTTTCCTCCTTTTCACGTTTTGAAACTTTTATGTATATCGGGTAAAAAGCCATTTTATTTCGATGTGCGCGACCGGGTGCGCGCACCCCGCAACTTTTTCGTAAAAAAATAAAGGATTAATGGACCCCCTGAGAATCCCTGGGGGTTCAGGGAGTGTTTACCAAGCATCCGTCTCACGTTTTGAAACTTTTATGTAAATCGAGTTAAACACCATTTTGAGATGGGTTGTGCGACGGGGTGCGCGCACCCACTATTTTAAAAAAAGAAACACTTTTTTTGGCCCAGTGAGATTCTTCTGGGACCCCTTGAGAAGGTCTAGGAGGTGTCTCTACCTTGCCTCCTTTTTACGTTTTGAAACTTTTATGAAAATCGGGCAGACCGCCATTTAAAACTGACGTCGCGCACCTGAGCGCGCACGTCAAGTCATATGACTCAAAACAAAACACTTTTCATTGGTTTATAGTAGTTTCAGTTTTAGAATCTTCAAAAACCCCACCCATTTCCCTCTTTATCTGTTTCAATCTCATGGAAGAAGGACCCTCTCCAGCTTCTCTGAGAAATAACTGAAATGGCAGCCAGACAGGAATTATCATCATCTGATTCTGATGAACAGTATCGACTTCCCTAATGGCGAGTGAAGGAATCTTTCATTTGGCAATTTTTTCGATATCCTGAAGGACTAAAGAAGGTGAATGCACCTAAAGTCACGTGCACCATTTGTGACACTGTCCTTTCTAGGGGAAACCCTTCGAAAAAATATTCATTTTCAATTCACACGATGATGAGACATGTGAGGCAAGTGCACCCTGCGCAGTTTGCGAAGGCATCCACTAGAGCCCTGGCTACACAAATGCCACCAGCTGTGGCCAGCACTTCATCGGCTACACCTCCATCTCCTTCAACTGCCGAACTGGACCTGAGGCCATATTTAAAGAAGGTGCACATGAGGTGCAACAAGTGCAACGAAATTCTTGTATACTCTGAACAAAGCCTTGTGCTTGTTGAAAAGCGCATCATGGAGCATGTGTGCACAAGAAGACGATAATTTTTTAAAATTTCAGTTTTTTGTTGTTCCTGTTGAACACTTTTGAAGTTCAGGGTTTCAGTTTGCGTTTCAAAAAACCCCAAAAAAGTATAAAACTTTGTTTAAAAAAAAAATACAAAATAACAAAACCAAAAAAAATGTACTTTTCAGAACTAACTCATTTTTCAAAAAAGAGCTCTATTTCCTATGCACTGTGTCATCTTTCTTTTGAATGAATGTGTAGTGTATAAATGGCTAGCTGAAATGAATGACAAAAATGGAGTAAGGGACTGAGCAAATGAGTGAGGTAAAGGAAGTATAGTGACTGAAGAAAGTGAAGTAAAAGAGTGACTGAAACAATGAGGCAGATGTACGTTACATGGTGCATCTCTGCAAATCAGCAGCGATGCGCCAAGTAACCTACGACAAGCAAAACCACCCAAGCGCCACCACTAATGTTCGAGATTTATAATGTGGCACATCATGGGACAAAAACGGCACAGATGCGTGACGCATCTGTGCCGTAAAGGTGTCGCATTGCTGGAGTTGCGTCGCATGCGCGATGCAGCTCCAGCAATGCTCCTGGGGGGCCCATTCAACTAATGCTGCGTCAAGCCTTACGTCTGCTTCAATCAGGTGCAGGGTTTTGACATAGCATTGGCCTAAAAGTGATTGAGTGAAATCTTGTAGATTTCACTTAGCCAATTTTAGCAGGGGTTCCTGCTCAGGAACATCCCCCCCCCTGCACCATAACGCCTCCTTAAGGCACAGGGCTTTACAACGTGAAGCATCTCCCAGATGCGTCACGTTGTAAATAACACGCACCATGGTGCATCTTTTGCACCGCCGCTGTGTCACAAAAGTGACGCAACAGCGGCGCAGAAGAGGCGTAAAGGGCTTGTAAATCTGCCACAAGATGTTTAAAGGTAGGGTAGTTAGTTAAAGGAAATTAAAAATTACGGGAAGAACAGTATGGAAAAGAAAGTAAAGGTGCAGGACTCACAGAAGGGGAGTGAGGATGAATATATGGACGGACAGTAAGGGACAAAGAGAGATACATAGAGTAGGGTTAGGGGAGTGAAGATAAAGGAAATGGAAAGATGATGAAGGAAGGGGATTTGAGGATGATAAAAGGGAGGTAAGTTAAAGTGAGAATTGGGAAATTAGTAATTAAAAAATTGAATAAGAGAATGAAGGGACTTGGGAAAGCATAGAAAGGGAATGGAACAGAGGGACAGATTTATGTTACCCAATACATCTCTGCAAAATAGCAAAGATGCACCAGGAAAGATGCGATACACAAATTAATCCTTGCACCACTCATGATGCACATCACATCTAGGGCTGAAAGTTTGCACAGTATTGAAATTCTGTTGCATGCAGGACGCAACTCCAGCACTTTTCCAACTTCGTCTATCTGTAACGTGCTATGTCAACCTTTACACCTGCTTCAACAGATGAAATGTTTTTACACATTAGTGTTGGTGAAGTGACTCAGTAAAATCTTGTAGATTTCACTGAATCACTTTTCAAAGGAGTTCTTGTGACGGAACGCCTACCCCTGCGTGGAAATGCCCACATGAAACCTGAGACTGGTTTCATGTGGAGCAGGGTTTTACAACGTGATGCATCTCCCTGCACTATGGCACTTCTTTTGCACTGCCACTGCGTAAGAAAAGTGACGCACAGGCGGTCTAAAAGAGTCGCAATGGGCTTCTAAATTTGCCCCTGAGGAATTAAATGAGTGAAAGAGTGTGAGGGCGAGTAATTGAAAGAGAGAGGAAAAGAGAAAAGGGGTGGGATACAGACAGGAAGAGAATTTAGACTGAGTTACACACAATAAAAGGAGAAAAAATATTCAAAATATGAGTGAGAGAGTAAATGAAAAGGGGGTAGCACAAGGGAATGAGAAAAATAAATTAGGGAGTAAGATTGACAGATGAAGTGAGGAAAAGAAAATGAGGGGTACTGAAGAAATTGGAGAAGAAGAAAAAGAATGGGAGTGATGCACAAAGAAGAGAACATGTAGTGGTATTAGACAAGTGAGATTCAGTAAAGGGCAGTGATAGTGAGGGAAGGGATATAAGAGTGAGGGGAAAAGAGTAATGGAAAAAAAGCAAGACAAACGTAGTGATAGTAGAAGATAGGAAAGACAAGTAAAGGACAGACAGAGAAAAAGGTAGTTAGACAAGGTGAGTGAGGCTGAAAAAATAGTATTAATAATGAAAGAAAGACTGTGAAGAAGAAAGAAGGGAAATAATGGGAATAAGTGAAGGAAACTAAAGGAAAGTAAAAAGAGTTTAGGAAGGCGAATAAGAGATAGATTTAACAATGACCAAGAGACAAAGAGAAGTAAGAGAGTGATTAAAAAGTATTTCTGTTTCTCATACTTACCTTAGAAATAGTAACAAACTAATAGTAAATTTATTTTAAAAATATACTATCTGTGGAAGAAAAGAAAAAATTGAGTTATAATATACATTTCATAAAAAAAAAGTAGGACTGCAGGAAACAGAAAGTGAAACAAAGGAAGAGAAAGGGAGAGAGAGGGAGAGAGAGAGAGAATGTGTAGTCTATAAATCAATGACTAAGATGACTGAGTGAAAGAGAGGAAGGGACTGAGGGAATGACTGTGGAAAGGAAAGTATGGTGAGGGAGGAAAGGAGAGTGTGATGAGAAAATGGAAGATGAGAGAAACAATGTGTAAAACAAAAGGACTAAGGGTAGAGGAGTGAGTTAAGAAGAGTGTTAAGGCACTAAGAGAAATAGAGTTAAGAAGAGTGAGTGAGAGAAGGTGAATGGGGTAGAGACAGGGAAGGAGTGTAAGGGATGGACAAACGGAAATAGAGTAGGCTAAGGGAACTGAAGTATGGATTGAAGTAGGGAGAATGAGGAGAAGTGAAGGAAGCAGAGTAAGGGAACAGGGGTGAGGTTGGGTAAGAGAAGGGCATTGAGATTGAGGAAACAGGGGTGATAGAGGGTGGATATAGGCGAGTGAGCATGAGACAAAGGGAGTGAGAAAGGAAAGAGACAGAGGGAGTGAATGAAACAGTGACAGATGGGGACTCAGGGAAGGAGCAAAGAAAGGTAAATGACGAAATGTAGGTGACTTAAAGGGAGTGACCATGAGAGAAGGGGACTGACAAAGTGAGGAGATGAAGGGAGTTAGGGTAACAGAGAGGGAGTGAGGGAAGTATAGGGAGAAACAGAAATAAAAAACTAATGAAAAAGTATTTTTTATTAGTCGTACTTACCTTATACATGTAATATCTGTGGAAGAGAATAAACAAAACAGTTATAATAAATATTTGTGAATACAAAATACAAAATAACTTGTACAATATGTTATATGATTTATTTTTGCTGTTCTCAGAATATATTGATTTTCACTATAAACAGAGAGCTCAATACTACTCATCATATAACAGCAGGGAAAAAAAACACAATCAAAATGATTGTGTTTAAAAAACCCAGACAACATTTGATTACATAATGTAAATATGAGAAAAAAACATGTCTTAAATGTTTTTCTCTAAATCGCAATTTCTTGTGTAAGTTTGCTACATCTTCAACAATCACAAAGTAATAAAATAATATGACTTATTTTTAAATACCTCTCAATAAACTTCCGTACAAGCATGTTTTACCAACATTTATCTGAAGTAGTCATTTTGTTCTCAGATACTATTCCTCACGGCCAAATAGTATGAGTAAAGTCCTTATTTTGCAAATGACTTAATTGTACTCTTAACCATTCATTTCCCGACCTTTAGAATAAAACGTTCCAACGTGTTCTGTACCATGAAACATTACTTAAACCTGTACCTGATACTCTCACTATGCCAAATACAAGTTTCAGTTTTTAAATTCCATCACCCTCACTCGCACGATATTTCTGAACAGTATCTTTTCTTAACAGTAGCAATCTTCCTACGCCAAGTAATTTTACTGAAATTTGGGTTGCAAAAACACCAGATAAGAATTTGGTAAGTCAAAAGGCAAACGTTTTTTAAAAGTCAATTGACTATCATTACAGTGAGTCCAGACTGTTGGAGATTTCCAATAAGCTGTGTAATGTCCTGATGTTGTTGAAGGACCATCATGGAAGATAATTGCTACAGTTACAAAAGTTCTTCCAGAAATTGATAGTTGAGAAGCCACAAAATTTTTAATTGAAGTTGTCAATTTTGTTCCATTAGGTCTGCACCGTTGGAACATTAAAATTACATACTGTCTATATCTTCTGATAAATAATTTTGATAACATTTCTGAGTTACATTGAGAACGGACCATGTTTTGATGCGCATCTCTAACTAGATTATTGAAAGACACTGCTTTACAGTCTGGTAATGTTAAATATATAAATCTTTCAGTGTGTATATCAGTAAAACTTGAAAATGAATAATTGTCGCAGTTATGTTGCCATTTATAACAAAGACCAAAAAGACTATCAATATCTACACCTTCATCTTGTAAAACTGTAAGCATATACATAATACATTCTTGACAATCTTGCCGAATATTCTGAGAAAATTGATTTAGTCCAGTACATATGTCTAAAACATTTCGAAGTTCAGAAACATTTCCTATTTGACTATTATCACTGTTACATTTCTGAAACACAGAATTTAGTGAACAACAAAATGTTTGGTCCCGATTTTCAACAATCTGTTGCTGTAAACTTTTAAGAAAAAAAACAACATTAACCACTACATTTGCATAGCAGTTGACACCAGAACTGTTTTCAAATTTAAATCCAACAATCTCTTCAGTAGTAACTTTTTGCTTTTTAATACCAATCACAGGTTCATTTATTTTTTTTCGTTTCTCTACTACTTCAGTACATTTTTCCTCATATCTCCTTTTTCGACCTACCACACACTTTTCAATTAAAGGATATTGAGGTAAACTAGGAGCATATTTTCTTCTTAACCTGTTATACTCTTTCACACAATGTAGATCTGCTCTAATCTTTGTCTCATCAAAATCAATCAGATACAATCCAGAAAAAGTTCTAACACGAGATAAAGCAACATAAGCCATACCCTCTTTGAACACAGTACTTCCAATATTTATCAAAGCACTATCTTCACTTAAACCTTGAGATTTATGAATAGTCACCGCATATGCCAAACAAACAGGAAACTGTTTTCATGGGACATATAAATCTTTTACGAGCAAAAATCGATTTGAACAACGACTGACTTGTTGTACCTCTTCAATTCCATTACATTTGATTTTTAAAAATTCAATCTCATCTCTATTTGGGTAATTCACAAAACCAACAACATTACCCATTGCTCCATTAACCAAACCTCTTTCCACATGTAAATTTCTTCGTAAAATAATACGACATTTTAAACGTACATACAGATTCTTTTCTAAACCAGCAGTTAAAGATATTGATTTCTCTAAAGAATCCAATTTTAACTTCAACCTTTCTGACAAAATAATAGTACTTCCTTCATGCTCTATTCTATCTTTAGCTTGCAGTTTCTTTTTTTTTTGATTTTCTAACTTCAACATTTTTTCTTTGAACATAGAACATTCGTGTAGAGTTGGCATCAGGCATATAACTGATTTATCTTCTGCCTCTTTACTATATATTTTCTCTGCCACATTATTTTCATTTGGAAACAAATTGGAAAGTAATCGTGTTTGTAAAGTTTCTTTGGCATGTTCACTTAGTTTTCCAATTCTTATATCTTGGAGAATATTTCCATATTTAGTATCCTTTGCCTGTCGCATATTTTAAATAAGTTCAGTATATTTGAAATGTGACCGTTTATTAACATTTCCAATACTTCCCAGGCACTTTCTGGTGTCTTCATGTGTCACAGTTTTAAATACAGGTTGTCCTTTTACAGGAGTTAGCTGCAGTAGATCTCCAAAAACTATGACGTGTTTGCCTCCAAATAACACATCATACTCTGTTTTAAGAATCTGTTGCATTCTTAAATGCACAAAGGCAAGCATTAAATTTGATACCATGCTTACCTCATCAATAATGAGAAGTTTCATTGTTTTAAGGACTCTAGAAACTTCACAACAAGCTTCTCCAGATAGCTTGTGGTATTGTAATTTATTTTCATGTTCAACTGGCAGCATTAATAAATGATGTAAAGTAATCCCTTTAATGTTGTGTGCTGCCAACCCAGTTGGAGCAGTAACAACACAAGAGAGTGATGACTCAGTTCTTTGCTGTAGATATGTAGCAATTCCTTTAAGTAGAAAACTTTTTCCAGTTCCAGCTTCTCCACTCACATATAGTCGGACAGGTTGAAATGACATACATGAGCATTCTTTTTTCTCATGACGAAAACCATGCTCTATCTGCTATGTCACTTCATCATATATTTGTTTTTGCTCAAGATTAAGTTGCTTTTCCAATTCTTCTAAGTTTATTACATCCTCTTGAACTTGTTCCATTGCTCTTTCCACCTCATCCATGGCAGTGGCTGCTTCATTTTGGATAATTGGTTGTCCAAGTGGATCTTGACTCATAGAAGCAGATCTTTGACTATCTTGAGAACTGTTATCTAGCAATCTCTGCTGCTATTGTTGCATCTTGCTCTATTTCGTCCTTCAACATTTGCAGATAATTACTAAAAACAGGACATTCTATACTATTTTGAGATGCGTTGAGTAGTATATGGTTTACTGCATAAGAAAGTCCAGATAAGTCACTCTCAAACAGAAGATGAAACAAATATGGAATACATTGACGAAATCTCGGATCTTCTAATATAATCTTGTTGTCCGGTATTCAGATGCAGGAATCTGCATAGGTCGGTCATCATATCGTGCACCTTGACCTGTTGGAAATAACTGAGGAAAACAACTAGCTTCCAAGCTCTCTTCCCATACACTAATGGGAGTTCCTTCTGCTTTTTTCATCTGAAATAATTCAATAGCATTCCCCATTGCTTCTTTGGAATGCAGTGGATGAACACTGTAATGTTCATGAATTTCTTCACTTCTGGACACATCTACTTTTTCAATTTGTCCAGCAGACAAATCATTTTCCTCTTCTTCATTTATTTCTTCTTCTCCTACGTATACATTTTTATAGTATTTATTGTTTTTGACCAAATACAATGTTTCCTTTTTGACTTTTCTAACATCCACTAAATCTTGCCAGATTTTCTTACTCTTTGTAGGCACACCATTAACTAGAATAACTAAAGGTTCCTCTTGTACATTTTCAACACCAATTGTCTCAATGTTTTTCTTTAAATCAAGAGGCACATATACAACTTTTCCCTTTAATCCTCTTTGTAAATCTGAAGGATTTAATTTCCCTGTCTTAGGCTCCATACGAACAATAGCCTGAAATGGATGCACACACTGAATCAGAATAGTCTCATAGGTATTTAAATCCTTCAGTTCAGATGGAATACTCACCAACTCAAGATTATTATGTACAGTTCTAGCAGGCATTCTATTATCACTTAGTTTATTATAACAATATTTACAAATACGTTGATCAGAACCCAAATCAAAACAATTTTCTACCAACAAATAAGTTGCAAAATTATTCCACACATAATTATTTTCCTCTTCACTTTTTAAATATAAATAAACTAACCTGGTTTGATTTTTGTAATGAGTTCGTCGACAACACACACAAGGAAAATTTGGTTTTTCACCTGCAATAACCTTAAACTTTGTTATTTCCTGCCGATTTGCAGAGTACTACTGAAACATTCTGAGTTGATACAGGAGCTATGAACAACTCTGTTCCCCGTTCCCGGGGACTGCTCTTTCTGGCCAGAACAACGTCTCGGTAGGTTTCTCAGGTGTGCCGGTTGTTAAATCCATTTCCAAGCCTATTGCTTTGAATATTGGCCCGTTTACAGTTGACTCACCATTTTTACTGACATCAAACTGTGGGACGAACTTACTAGGACTGGATTTGTTAAAAAGACTACATGCAACAATTAATTGCTCTCCAGACGGTGTTTACATGACTGTTGGCCCGCAAGTGGCCCATGCAAAACAATGCTTAGCAAAAGATGCTCCTCTCCCTACAGAGTTAAAAAATGTGCCACCCACATTGTGGGCTACTGGGGACATCACTGGGGGATTACTTCAAATCCTACCTGTCTCCATCCAGATAAAGGACAATGCAAAATTTCACGCATTCCCCAGTATAAGATTTCACAGGCAGGAGAAAAGGCATTATTACAAATAATTCAGGATATATTTGAGTCTGGTGTGGTTGGTTGAAGAGACAGTGGCGAATGTGTGTAATAGACCTATTCTTCCTATTCTTAAAAAGACGCCCTTGGATTCTTCCGACTCCCTTCCCGACGTTTACCATTTTGTAATAGTTCTTCGAGAGGTCAATAAAATAGTGGTTCCACAGTACCTTGTGGTCCTGTACATTACAACGATCCTGACAATGATTCCCCCATCTGCCAAATTATTTTCTGTGATTGACTTAAAAAATGCTTTCTTCAGCATACCGATCCACACAGATAGCCGAAATCTGTTCAGTTTTGCAATAGCCGGTCGGAGCTTTAGATTTTGTTATGCTCCTCAAGGCTATACAGAAAGCCCTAATATTTATAGCCAAGCTTTGAAAGCTCAATTGGATTGCTTGTAGCTTCCCCTGGTAATGTGCTGTTGCAATATGTTGACGATCTTCTTGTGGCCTCATACACAGAAAAAGGATGTAAAGAGGCCACAGTTAAGTTACTCCCCCATTTGGCACATCATGGACACACTGTGTCCTTATCCAAATTCCAGTATTGTCGACAGGTCACCTACTTGGGTGACCTACTGTTGAAGGAGGGATGCAAACTAACACCTGAACGAATAGCTGCTATTACTAATACGCCTGTTCCTAAGACCCAACGCAAGGTACGCGCGTTTCTGGGTATAACTTCATATTGTCGGCACTGGATCCTGAACTTCTCCTTTACAAAACTCCTACTTTACCTCACCACTAAGGATGTGCATGCACCCCTGCCTTGGACACCTGCATGCCAGCAAGCATTTGAACAATTAATAGTTGTGCTTTGCTCTGCTTCTGTGCTTGGTACTCCTGATTACCAGAAGGCTTTTGTGCTCTATGTATATGAGGCAGATGGTAGCGCGCTTTCTGTCCTAACACAGGGTTTTGCTGGTAAGCAGAGACCCTGCGCTTACTTCTCCACTATCCTTGATAATGTTGCAAGAGTTCTTCCGAGCTGCGTGAGAGCTGCAGTGGCAGCAGCAGTATCTGTCAGGCATTCGGCAGGGCTCATTCTTGATACTGACCTCACAGTTATTGTACGTCAAACTGTGGACACGCTTTTGTACAAGACAACAACGCAGCACCTCACCAGTGCCCATCTCACTGGGTATGAGCTAAAATTATTTGCTCCACACATTGCCATAAAAAGATGTGCTACACTGAATACAGCCACTTTACTACCCCTCCCTTTGGAAGAAAAGGACAATGAAGTCCATGATTGCTGATTTTGGACCGAAGAGGAAACGAAGGGACGGGTAGACCTGACTGATGTGCCCTTAACTGACCCCCAAGGGGAGCTGTATTTGAATGGCTCATGTTTCAAATTTCCGGATGGCACTACTACTCCAGCTTATGCAATTACCATGTTACATACTGTAGTTGAGACGTCTTGCATTCCATACCAGTCGGCCCAAGCAGCAGTGTTAGTTGCCCTCCTGAGGGCCTGTGAGTTGAGTGAGGGTCTGGCTGGTAATGTCTACACTGACAGTCAGTACGCATTTGGAGTAGGCCATAATTTTGGGCGCCTTTTGGCAAAGAGAGTGTTCCTGACCTCGCATAGGCGGAGGACACAGCTTGGTCCACTAATACTTAGATTTTTATCAGCATTGACACTTCCTGATAAGCTGGCAGTGATAAAAGGCAGTGGCAATAAGTTGGGGTGGGCCGAATTTGCGTAATTGCGTTATGCAAATCTCCGCAAAAAGGTAAAAACTTGCCAACACGCATTTGAGAACGCGAACAAGCAAAACATTTTGCGAAGTCGTGCAACGCAGAATTTTGGCCAAGTTCACATTCTCCGCAGAATGCAAAATTACCCAA
Source organism: Lissotriton helveticus (assembly GCF_964261635.1). Classification (NCBI taxonomy): domain Eukaryota; kingdom Metazoa; phylum Chordata; class Amphibia; order Caudata; family Salamandridae; genus Lissotriton; species Lissotriton helveticus. The sequence continues at coordinate 1,462,201,225 of NC_136061.1, read as the reverse complement.
ATTCTGCAAATTCCACGCGCGGAACGGAATTTACCACCCAGGCCTACCCATAAGTCTAGCACAGATGATGTTGGGAGGGGTAATGCGTTTGCAGACCAAACAGCCAAGGAGACAACTAGATCAGAGGAACAATGTTTGTGGAATGTCCTGCTAGATGGGTTACAGACAGTGGGATGTTCAGGGACACAGTGGAGTGTGTGAAGGAAATACAGAGGTAGATGAGCAGGACATGTGGGAGGAGAAGACAGGACGTTTGGACGAGGATATATAAAGGATTTTATAAAGCGCCTGGTGACGCCATCTCGGCGTGTCCCCGCGCTGTGGAGAGAGTAGCAGGAGAAAGTGAGCGACCTAAAGGGTAAAGAGGTGGGTTTTTAAATGTCTCCTAAATAAGGTCTCTGTCTCTGCCAATCTAATGTGCAGAGGAAGAAGGTTCCAATTTTTGGCCGCCAGCGCACGAAAGGAGCGCCCTCCCATTCTGGCTTTGTTTATCCGGGGGGCACACAGAAGCCCGGTACCCTTGGAGCGCAATTCTCTGTTGGGCATATAGGGGATTGCAAGATCCTTCAGATATTCAGGGGCTACCTGAGAGGTGATCCTGTAGCATATAAGGAGCGCTTTAAACAAGATCCTCTTTTTTATAGGGAGCCAGTGAAGGGCCACTAGTGTAGGCTTGGAGGCAGCTCTTCTGGGAAGCCTAAGGACCAGTCGGGCCGCCGTGTTCTGGAGAACCTGTAGTTTTTTAATGTTCTTCTCAGTGGTCCCTAAGAGTAGAACATTACCGTAATCGATACGGGAGGTGACTAAAGCTTGGGTCATCGTGCGTCTGGCCTCTAAAGGAAGGAGGTCCAGGGTGCGATTTAAGGTCTTCAATACACCAAAGCACTTCCCTGCTAGCTTCTGGACGTGGCTGTCATAGGAGAGTCTGGGATCAACCCATACACCCAGGTTCTTTGCTTCCTTGCACGGAGAAGGCATAGGACCTAAACAAGGAGGCCACCAGTCCAGGGTCCAGCTAGCCGAGTTACCCCCAATCACAAGCACCTCTGTTTTAGAGCCATTGAGCTTGAGGCAGTGTTGGTTCATCCAGCCTGCAAGCTCCTGCATGCACGTTTTGAAATTAGCAGCAGCCAAGGTGGGTGCCTGGGATAGGGAGATGAGGAGTTGGGTATCGTCGGCATAAGATACTAATTTTATGCCGTACGATTGAACCACCTCCGCCAGCGGGGCCATATAAAGGTTAAACAGGGTGGGGCTCAGGGCAGAGCCCTGAGGCACCCCCTGTTCTAGGGCAATGCTGTCTGAGAGGGAATTGCCTCTCTGAACCTGGAAGCTTCGGTCTATTAGGAAGGATTTAAGCCATCCCAATGCCGCCTTGGTGACCCCAGCCTGGTTTAGACACTGTAGCAAGATGGAGTGCGCTACAGTGTCAAACGCAGCACTGAGGTCCAGCATTATGAGCGCCATCGTATGATCCTCATCAGCTCCTGCCCGAAGCGTTTCAGTAGCTCTCAGGAGGGCTGTCTCGGTGGAGTAATTGGTCCGGAAACCGGACTGGGAGCTATGCAGGGATTTATTAGCTTCAAAGTGAGCCATGAGCTGTTTATTTGCAATTTTTTCGGTCACTTTAGCAAGATAAGGTAATAGAGAGATAGGTCTCAGGTTTTCCAAGGTGTCCTGACTTACATTAGGCTTCTTTTTGATTGGTAATACAATTGCCTTCTTCCAATCGAGCGGTAAGTACGCTGAAGAGAAAGATAATTGAATTATGTGCCTAAAGTAGGGTTCTAGTACCTGTAAGCTCTCTCTGAGTACTTTCGGGGGGGCAGGGTCACGAGGGGAACCCGATTTGACGCTCTTACAGATGTTTATAAGAGTATCAGGAGGGGGAACCGAAAAGTATTGGAGGCAAGACTCAGTAGAATTAGCAACAGCACTTTCTGTAAAATCACGGCCGGATGGCAGCTTGTCAGAAAAACTGGCATAGATGTTGGTGATTTTGTCTGAAAAGTAGCGTGCAATCTTATTGCAAGTTTCCACTGAGTTATTGCAAGGCACATTATCATTAGTGAGCACAGAAATTTCTTTAAAAATTTTAAAAAGCTCTTTAGAGGAGTTCTCTGCCTCCCCAATGCGCGTCTTGTAATGCATGGCTTTAGACATACGGATTTTTTTACAGTATTCCTTTTGCGCTTGTTTATATTGTAGTTTAATAGCTGGGCAAAAATTAATACGCCATTCGCGTTCTAATTTTTTGCAAGCGGATTTGCTTGCTTGGAGTTCTGCAGTGTACCAGGGAGTGGATTTTCTGGGGTTATTGAAATTTTTCAGGTTACGAGTGGGAGCGGTTTTATCTAGGGCCCTTAAAATTCTGTCCTGCAACTGACTGTAAGCTATTTCACAGTCAGTGCTTTCAAAAGAGTCTCCTGTTCCAATCAATTTGTTGAACGTGTCCTGAGAAAATTTTTTCCATTTCCGGCGCTGGTACCGGAGGTCCGTGTCATTTATTTTCGGATCGGGCTCAGATCTCTGCAGGTAGAATGGAACAATGGAGTGATCTGACCAGGGTACCGGGATAGGAGAAAGAGCGTGTACTCTGGAAACGTTCCCAAAGATGGGGTCAAGGAGGTGACCTAGTCTGTGAGTAGGATCAAGATTTATGAGATCAAGCTGCAGAGACTGGAGAGCAGCCCTAATGTCCTTCGCTCCGGAATCGAGGGGGTCATCAAAATGAGCGTTCATATCACCTAGCACCAGGAAATTATTCTTCCTAATAGCAAGATGAGCAGTGTTTTCTAGAAGGCTGGATGTAAAATCATACAGTCTCCCGGGAGGTCTGTACACAAGAATTCCAGAAATGGAGAATTGGGGGTTTATCAAGATGGTAAAAAATCCAGCTTCACAGTGATCTATGATCAGAGGCGATAGGGAGCATTGCATGGGAGTTTTAGTGGCAATAGCAATTCCACCTCCCCTGCCATCCTTCCAATCTAGTCTGGATAGGGAGTAGCCAGAAGGCATGGCTTCGATGATGTCCGGGTCGGAAAATTCCCCGAGCCAAGTCTCCGTAAAAAACATTATATCAAAGCCATCATCCTCCAATAGTTGATGTATTTGTATACCATGTTTGCCAAGAGAGCGGCAGTTAATCAAACCCGCCTTAGTCTGTATTATAGAGCCTGTCCTGATGGGTGGCTCGTTTGGCGTGAAAGAGCATGAGGGGCAGCAATGCAAAGACAGCGCCTCCATGGTGTGAGAACAGGATGGGGTGACTCCCGGACGGAGATCTAATAGCTCCTGTCTAGCGTACCGTATACTGTGGGGTGTAGAATGGCCACGAGTCGTCGCCCCGCGCCCCGTCCGGCCGCGGACGGGCGCAGACGGGCTGGACTTTGGCTCGACTTCGGCTCGCATCCGGCGCGCCCGCTGCACGCGTCCGCTGCGCGGTCGCGGCCCTCTGCACATTTATAGGAGAGGTAGGGGCGACTAGAGCGCTGAGCAAGCAGCCCTGAGCCCGGATGTGTTGGGCTCCTCCTCCACCCTCCGCAAACAAACGCCCAAGATGGACGCGGCGGACCGGGGCGGGAGTACGCTTCAAAGTGCCCAGAACGAGCAAATCAGCCTACAGGCGAGGCACAGTTTTAAAATGAAGTCCAACAATACACTGACACAATAAAATTAGCAGTAAACGCCAAGTTTAAAATACGCTAATGATTCAGCGCTCCCAGTGTATGCAAATTAGAAACACCAGCGTAGCGGATCGAGTCAGCCACTGCCACCGGCTGAACTCATCTCCACAACGCGAGTTGGGTGTTGAACTGACTTGTCAGGAAAGCAGAGATGGTTGTTGCCTAATGCATTAGTTCTCCCTGTAGTCACCATGGCCCACAGCCCGGTGGACATTAGTGCCAAAGGTATATGCAAACTCATATACCCAGTATGACAGAATGATAATATCCCTCAGGTTGCCACACATTTGGTGAAGTATTGTATCATCTGTCTAAAGCACACTCCTGGGAAGGGCACCACTATACCCACTGGTAATTTTGCACCCCCTTCTTTCCCTTTAAGGGTTCTTCAGATGGATTTTATTGAAATGGAAAGAGTCATTAACTTGAAATATATACTAGTGGTAATTTGTGCATTCAGTAAATGGATCGAGGCATACACCACTAAGGAGATACAGCCATGGCAATGGCAAACACACTCTTAAAGCAGTATTTCCCACGCTACGGATTGCCACTCATGATCTGGAGTGACAATGGGAGCCATTTCAATGCCAAAGTCATTGATTTGGTGTGCAATGGCTTACAAATCATGCAGAAATTCCATGCAGCAAACCACCCCCAATCAGCAAGCCTTGTTGAGAAGTACAATGGCACTCTCAAGCTGAAGCTCGCGAAAATTCATGAAAGTACAGGATTGCAATAGCCAGATACTTTGACCTTAGCATTGTTGTCCATGACGGTGACAGCGCATTCTAGGACAGGACTGTCACCCTATGAAGTCGTCGTTGGGCACCCTGCTAATGTCTGGGGCGTCCCAAGACCCAAACATTTCTCTGAGTTAGAGTACCCTCTTTTGATAGACTATTTGTACCCATTGTCTAAATACCTTTGTTTTGTTCACCAACAGGTGCACTCCACTCTGCAACCTGTGCCAGAAGGTCCCGGGCATTGGCTACAGCCCAAGGATTGTGTAATAGTTTGACATTTTCAGTGCAAAACCGGTCTGGAGAAGAGGTGGAAGGGTCCTACCCAGGTGTTACAGGCCATACGAACAGCTCTTAAGTTAGAGGGCCGAAAACACTGGGTACATGCCTCACATGGTAAAAAGGTGCCCGTGCCGCTTCCATATGACGCCTGGGTTCGGGACGGAATTGCCAATCAGGAAGGTGAGCTGGTGCCTCTCTTTATCCCTTTCATTGATGCCCCATTGAGAGGGGTGCAGAGAGATGAGGAGAGCAACAAGGCTTTATTTGAGGCGATTCCGCCTGAGATGAGGGCCGCACGAGATGCTTCAGCTCCTGGTGCACCAAAACCTGAGTTTCCAGGCCCAACTGAATATGAATTCCTGCCTCTGTTTGTGGATGAGGAGGTGCCTGGGCATACCAGGTGCAATCTGCATTCTCAACAAAAGGACAGTGCACCAGCAGGGCAATACAGGGGTTAGGGAAGAACTTAAGCTTAGGGTATAGGTACTGTGTCTCTGGTGCCTATTGAGACTAGAGTGAAGAACACTAGTGCACTGCCCTAGGACCCTGGACAGGATCGCTGAGGGTATTTGCCCAGGAGGGAGGTTGCCCTATCCTGAAATAAGAAGGATTTGTTTCTCAGTTTGGGCCGTAGTTTGCTTTCCAGCAAGGGGTGTGTGAGAAGTTGGCCTGGTATGTGATGTTCACTATTCTAGTGAGCACCGTGCACCAGTCCAAATGACCCTTAGGGTGATTGGTTGTAAGTCAACCTTATAGACCAGCTATCCTAGGGGTAGCATGGACAAAAGCAGTCTTAGGCTAAACTCAAGAGGGCATGTGAAGCCAGCTGTTTTACCCTATGCAATCCTTTTAATACCAAATGAAAGGACAACACACAAGTTATATATTATAATATATATGTATTTATTACTAGAATAATCATCTGTACTCTTTATGAGGACAGAAGCACAAGCGTTAAACAAAGAACTTCATATAACATACAAAAGTTGCACAAATATGAATAGGCCCTGGTGGCCCTTAAAACCATATACTAAAATAGTGGTATAAGAACCACGTCACGAACAATGGTAAGGCCTAGGGCTTTGGAAATCGCTGGGGCTACACTGGACTAACAGCAGTTAGAACGTGGGAGGCCCACAGGATGCGGGTGCAGTGTCTAAATGCGCACGCGTGCACCAATGGAAGTCAATGGTGCGTAAAAGTTACAAAGTTACTGTTTTGGAAGTCTTCCGACTGGACTAGAACTTAACCACTTTAAACTAGGACACTAGGGATGTAAATCTCTACAGGAGCACCGTAGTGCTGGCGTTACCTCACCCACAGGAAGTGGGTGCATACGTGTCAAAGTGTGTCGGGTTTCGTCGTGGAGTTCTATGGAGCCTTGGAGAAAAGATGCTGCAGGCGACCAGGAGAGTAGAGTCCGGTTGGATCCAAGGGTGGGTCAAAGATGTAGAGTACCTGACAGCAGAGTGGACAGAGTCTGGGTCACTAGCCAGTGACCAGGAAGGAACCAGGAAGGAACCAGGTGATGTTGGGTTGCGATCAGGTGATGTTGTGAAGCTTGTCTCCGCTGCCACGTGGACCAGGAGGTGTCGACAACAACCAGGCGCTGGGCACGGACTGTAACACAAAGGTTCTCGCTGTTGGTGGTGTCAGATCTCAATTCGGAGTCAACAGGCCTTGGCAAATGCAACCCGCGCAGGAATCAAAGATGGCTTCTGGATCACACCATCAAGGTCTGATGGGCTGCTCCTTTTCAGGGAAGCAAGGGCCAGTCTGGAGCAACCATACCAGCATTGTAAATTTGAAGGATCATTGTCACAGAGGCCACTAGACAACGGGCAAGTGACCGGACAGACACGTCAAGCAGGAAAATGCAAAAGGGCTCCACACAGCACTCGGTGAGTGTGGAGAAGAGATTTTCGGTGCAAATGATGCTCGGGGATGGGGCTTCTTAATCCTCATTGCACAGCTTCGAGGGTGCCTCGGGAGCTGCACAGAAAGCACTTTGCTGGCTTTCCAAGATGGCCGGTCCCACGTCTCACGTCGCCTCCACTGGTCTCAGCTTTGCTGTGGCTGTGGATCGGGCTATCGGATGTCTGGAAGTCCAGTTCTTGTTGGTCTCTGTTGTTCGAGCTCCGGCAGGAGCAACAACAAAGCAAACCTTGGAGCACTTGATAGTGCCTGCTTGCACAGGGTGGTCACTCCTTGACCACAAGGGAGATACTTCAGTCTTCTACATTGAGTAGGATGTCGAAGGGTCCAGAGTTATGTATCAAAGTTTCAGTCAGGATTATCTGATGTCTAAGGACACAGCTCCTACCTTTATTCCAAATCAAGGGGCTGGATTACCTGCTAGGTCCCTCCTATGGGTGGGACCAGGAAAGGGGGTGGTTACACCCCTTTCCCTTTGTCCAGTTTCATGCCAGAGCTGGGGCTGGAGTGTCCCAGCACCGGTTTGAACTGGGCTATGTATGGGACACCTTGTGTGCCCCAGGCAGTGTCTAGTTTCATTCAGCCCTCCCTGCCCCAATCCACTATCTTGTGTATGGGGTGGTGCTAGCACCTCCCTGTGACAGGAAACCTTTTATCCAGGCCTCCCCTGCCGGAGTTTCGGTCAGCAGCAGGAGGCCAGACTTGTGTCTGTGGCAGCAGCATCCATTTTGTGATGCTGAGGCTCTGGTTTATTTCAACCGCGTTTAAGGAAAGTAACATGTCTTCTCCCTCTAGAAGGGTGGAATGCTACCCCCATCGTCAGAACTGGTGAGGGGGTAGTATTCCAAAGTGTATGACACCTTACACGACATGTTATGATAAAGCCAAACCAAAGTTAGCAATAACCGCGAGGTTTATAATGCACTTAAGAGAACAGCTATAAGGACATGGTTCCGAAAGCTGCAGACAGGCTCAGCTCATGCTAGAGCACCATCTCACATAAAACCAAGCACTCTGCCTCCAGGATTGTTAAGTCCTGCCATAGGAGTGACTTATAGGTGCATATGTGTCTATATGTAAAGGTAGATATAGGAATACTATACCTAAGCAAGGGGTGATTGCACAACCTTGCCCCAGCTGAGTGATCAGCCAGTTTGTCAGTTTGGATGGCCAGCCAGGGGTGGCAAAAGATATGCTGCAGCCCCTGGTAGGCCTTGGGTGCACCTATGCCCTGGGTACCTATAGTACACTGTACAGGGGCTGATAAGGTGACTCAATATCCAATTATTTATGTACCTAGGGTACACGGAGTCCATTTTACAGAGAGAGCAGATAGCCTGGGGTCCTGATTAACAGGGTCCCAGGCCAACTAAGTGGAAAACCAGCTAAACACAAGGCAAACAATCTGGGGTAACAATAGTTAGATATCCATCCTCCTACAGGCTGTGATCAGGCAGCTCCACTGAGGGAGTGTTTGATGAACAATAGAAGCCTGCCTGTGAGGCTCATAAAGGACACAGGAAAGAAGAATACCCCTCTGGTTGGTTGCATTTGTGATCCCAATTTTCAAAAGTATTTTTAATGTACCAATTCCGTTGTGTAAACATGAAAGAGGAGCAGCCTCTAGTGACTTCTCCGAAGGCGCAGAATGGTCCTGGGTGGTCTAGCTGGTCTACTGAGAATAGGGTGGTGGTGGTGGTATTCATTCTCCTGGTGATGATAACATTATTTGGGGTATTCTTGTATTTAGAGGAACAACGCTCTATGCATACTTTGATAGGGACCACCCTGGTTCCAGCTGAGCACTCGTTCATTACATTGGTCCCGCATAAGGAAAGACATGGATAAACTTATACTCAGAATGCGTTCATCCAAATGCTTCATCAATTCCATAGCACTGCTAATGCCACGAAGTGTTGGGTATGTGGACTGCTCCCCTCAGGTATGCATAAATATGATCAACTAATATCGATGTCCTTGTCCTATTTAGGTAGCTGTGAAGCTTATTTCCAAAAACTATCCATGGTTTATATGCATTACTATGCGGATGCGATGAAAATGACTCAAGCTAACTATGAGGCAGTTTTAGATTATATAGTGGTACGTCAAGGATATGCAGATGGCAGATGGAAAGGATTGTACCCTACACCCTCATGCCTGTATAAATGTCTTTACAAAGCCCATGAAAATGTCACCTGGTTACAAAATGAAGTACTAGACTTCCAAGGATTCAACGTCACCAAATATCACTGAAGATAAAGTTATGCCTGCGATCAATGCAACAGCTAGTTTCTCTGTTCAAGGGTCAGGGAATGTTTCCGTAGGACAGAGTCATTGCAACTATACCTATCCATTAAATACAACTAGTAGTCTACCCTTGTTGACACCCCCGAATGTGTACTTCATCTGTGGGGAACAAGCTTATACTTGGCTCCCTAGGGGGGTGGTCCGGCCAGTGTTATCTCTCCTTCCAGAAAAACAATCGAGGAAGTGTAGAGGCAGTGGTGATAGAATCACCCTCCTAAATTGTATACATAACCAATGAGATTCAATTAATGTGAAAGGGGAGAGTAATTTATTAGTTTTTCAATTTTTGGTGATGGTACTATATCTAAAGGTGGTGAGAACGGCTCTCTTTGCAAATGGCAAAGGGGGAGCACTATGTGTTTTTAAAAACACATAGTGCTCCCCCTTTGCCATTTGCAAAGAGAGCCGTTCTCACCACCTTTATCTCTCCTTCCTCCTGCCTCCTATTTATCTTGCACCTTCCAACTACCACAAAGATCATAGGTTGCACGGCAGAAATATTTCTGTGCACCACGTTAAAAGAGTTTTTAATACTGACGATATTGATCAAACAGATACCTCCCTACAGCAATTTACTGATATAATGAAGGGCATTGTACCGTTCTGGTGTCCCATGTTTAATAGCCGCAACATACTTCGCCTTGCCAGAGTAGTTGAGTGAGTTATTAACACCACTGTTGGTATACTGCCTAATATCACAGATGAGCTCCAAGCTACAAGACTTGTTTTGGTTCAAAACAGGATGGTTCTAGATGTCCTTCTAGCTGACAGGGGTGGAACATATCGTGTCATCCACAGCAGCTGCTGCCTATACATAACCGATACTGCCCCAACTGTATATTTTGCCATACAGAAATTACACAGACTCGCTTCAGAGATCCATCAAGATAATGGTTCATGGTCCCTCACTGGGTGGCTCTGGGGCCTCCAAGCTTCATGGGGTTGGAAGACCTTTCTTGTCCTTATAGTCATTGCAGGGGTCATCTTTATCTGTTATATGTGTATCAAATGTCTCCCACACTGCTGTATGTATTGTGTGAGTCAACTGACTCCCAGAATTACACTGCCCATACAGGATAATAAGTACTCCCCCATGATGATGCAAGAAATTCAGTCAATAATGATGATAGACGAGGGTATGTTTGAATACTGAATGACAATTTTTATATTTTCATTTGCTTTGAATATGTTTAGCAATATGAATGTTTATGTACTTTTCCTCCTTCCACTTACAATTATAAAGAGCCTTCAGGATAGCAATAAAGCTTTTAGCCACATATGATAAAAGGAGGGTCTGTTAGATTTGAAACTCCCCTTCCCGTTGTGCATTTATATATGCTATGTTAGGTTAGCATTATGTGGCTAAATAGACGCTATTTGCATTCACACTATGTATTTGCATCATGCAACCTACTGAGTTACTTACCTACAGGCACATGCGATCAATCTCTCTCACCAGCTTCCGTGTTTTGGAAAAGCCATAAGAAAGTGCAACGTGCAAAGTGGAAATCTAGTCATAAGGAAACGCGATTGTACATGCGTAGTAAAAGACAAATAAAATTGCTGATGGTTTAGGCACCCGTCTAAGCAGCCTCGTGTTCCGTGATGCCGCCTGGACGTACTCAATTCAGCGTAATGTGCATTTTTTTATAATCAATTTCATGTTAGAGTGAATGCTAGTGGGATTACCATAATAATGCCATAAGCCAATCTTATTAAAATTATCTTTGACATAATGGAGCCATGGAATAGCAGAGCCTTTTCAAGGTTCATATAGTCTCTAAGAATCCCCCTTGAGATAATACGTCCTCTGAGGTCCAAACTTTTGCCCAAAGTATCAGTGGGGCGATATTTATTCTATCTTCTACAAAATCCAACCTCACTTCTGAATGACAAAAATGTGTAGGGGCACTAAAAGAAATCATCATCAACAATCTTTAAAACATTTATTTTCCAAAATGTGTAAATGGGTACTGTTATGATGTTCCCACACTCCTGCCCCGTAGGTAGCTACCGACAGGCATTTTGATTTCTATAGGGTTATCATTTCTGCTACCAGCTTATGTCTCAGCTTACAAGGGAAGAGGAATGGGCCCTCTACTATTAGCTAGTATGTTGGACCCTAGCAACAATCAGATGAACCAATTTCAATTGTTATTAAAAACATTCCCTAAATAAGTAAAATTGGACACCTTGTCAATGATCTTTTCCTTCACAATAAGCTTCCTTGTTTTGGTTTTGTTAGGACCACATACCATAATAAAAGATTTGCTAAAATGTTCTTTTAAGTCCAATGCCATCATGAAGTCAGTAAAAGCAAAAAAGGCTTTTTGGAGTCTATTCATAGTTAGAGCCATCAAAACCGTGTCATCAGCATATAACAACAAGTGAACCGGTCTACCTCCTCTACTTGGAAAATCTACTTGCTGCTCTAACAAAAATGACTCCAAACCATTTGTGTATAAAAAGAATAGAAATGGGGCCAGGATACAACCTTGGTGAACCCCCTATGTAGAGGCAATGGGCCTAGTCTTCTCTCCCAAGGACCATAACAAATGGCAACAGTAGTATACACATGCAACCTGCGCAGCAGTGTAATAAGAGCTTCCTCAAAGCCCCTTTTTTCCATCAGTGTCCACAACTTCCCCCGATTTACTATGTCAAAAGCACTGGATATGTCCAAAAAGGCCAGGTGAATTGACCCCTTCCTGGCCCTCATGTACTTACCCATAATCAGAGAAAAGTTGAGGCACGGTACGTTTGTTCCAATGCCTCTCCTGAAGCCATATTGTGTATTAGATATAAGTCCTGAGGCATTGGCCCATGACTCAAGACGTACAAGAATTACCCTCCCAGGACTTTACAGGTGGTGTCAATTAAGGAAATAGGCCTGTAGCATACAGGGTCATTCCTATTACCTTTTTTATAAACCGGTACCACTACTACCTCTTTCCACAGTGATGGAATACGGCCCACTATTACCGCTTTAAAAACATTGGCCATCAGGGGTGCCTATAATTAGGGATTTCTTTTAAACAAATCCAAGGGTACCCCATCAGGACCTGGGGCTTTCGAGGAAATACCCTTTGCTAAAGCATCCTCAACCTCACATACAGTCAGAGAAGAGCTAAGTTGGTATACAGTTTGTAAATTAATTAGTATTTCATCACTTTGCTCTTGTGATGAAACACCATTTGGGTTGAATATGTTTGTGAAATGGAAATCCCAAACTTACCCCTATATTGTCAAATCCATACTCCTTACATCACTTGAAAAAAAGGGGCAATTTATAACTTCCCAAAAACTCTTGGAATGCTTAAGAGTACAAGCTCTTTCAAGATCTTCCCAGGCTAGTCGTCTCAGTTCATCCTTCCACCACCCAATTACACGCTGATAGGTCTGTCTCACATTTTTAATTTGAGTTTTGTCACTGGGGATTACTTGCCAGGCTTTCTTAGGATCTTTTTGTGCCCCTGAACACTCAGCATTGAACCATCTTGTTACCTGAGGTTCCCTTCTTCTCACTGATTTTCACAGGTTTTTGGCGACATCATTAATTCAAAGCCCTGTGTGACCACATCTGGAGGAGAGTCATGTTGTAAGCATGTCATAATTGAACTTAAATTAGTTTTGACAATATTCTCCTCAAACTGAGAGGGATTTAATTTACTGCATTTTAATCTCACCCCTTGATTCTGTTTATACCGGAGTGGGCAGTCCTCACCCTTACCCACCTGTGCCAATGCGTGCAGGGAGACAGTAAGGGGGTTATGATCGCTAACAGTGTTTGGTTCCACCGCAAAATTGTCTACAAGGCAAGCACATTTTCTAGATATCAGTGTAAAACCTATTGTGCTTGTCCTACTCCCCACCCAAATAAGTTGGATAATGTATAGGTGGAGTACTAACCAAGGTGTCAATCAAGCATTGATAATTTACAAAAACAATGGTATTTAATGCTTTACCCTGCGGAGTATGAATGAAATGTGATAATGGTTGATTCTCTGTATCTTGGACACCACATAATGCGTGCAAACTGTGCTGGCATAGGGTAAAATTAAAATCACCCACCCAAATTATACACAAAAGATAACATTTCCCGGCAACCATGTCAATTTCTGCTTTAAGAGTATTGATGACCCCACAGTTATATGGATCAGTAGTATTGTAGAGAGGATCAGGTTAGAGATCAGAATAAACTGGTTCCAGAGAGAGTCAATTATGTTCTCTATCTTTATTGACCCATATTTGACCGTAATCAATGTCACCAATCCTCCCTTTGCCCTCCTTGCATGCAATGGTGTTGCCTGGACATTAAAAGTTTAATAACCGTCCATATCAATATCGTCCCTGCACCAAGTTTCCTGGGCACAAATAATGACAAATATTTTGACATATTGTAACCAGACCTTGTCCAATATTTTGGGTGAATGCCCACGATATTCCAAGAGATTAGTCTAAGGGGACGGGTGTTATGATCATACGCCACTATGACTTCCCCACCAGTATTCATAGTAGCCGGGACTGTGGGTGTGATGTTCATGTCCAACCCACACTTCCTACACTCTCAACAAGCCAGATTGAAAGTGTGTGCAAGCTATTCTCATGATCATGTATGTTAGAAGGGGCAACTATGCTAACTGCTATATTAGGGACTTTCTCTAAATCCTTATTTAGGGTATCCATTTTCCTTGGATTTCTTGAAATGGGAGTTAGTCAGTCTATATCTGCAAGATCTGATAATACCTCAAAGCGCTTTGAAGGAAACCATGGAGGATGCAGGGAGTGCAAGTATAAATTATTTGATCTCTGACAGGGTTGTGTACTCTTGAAATGCCCTTGACGTTGGGGGGTAAAAAAAAACTAATGTATGGGCCTGTATCGACTCATGATACAAGTCTTTAAATTGTGCCAGTGCAATTTCAGTGCACTTTCTCTCATTAAAATGTAGAACTACACAATCCACTTCTCGATTTTATCTGTTTTACCCACCCAACTCACTCGCCTTGCCATAATGATGTGCTTATGCCAATTCACCTGGATCCACATTTTACAGGAGCACCAATGAGCTAGTTTATTAATAAGACTCTGGCAACTTTCCCTTTGACCAAGTGGGAGGGACGGCATACCAGTAAAAATTAAGGTACAGGGTGTACACTCCGGGGGTAAATTTAAGATGGTTTTCTCGCCCATCTTATTTGGCCAATCATCTGCGGGGCTATTTTTTATGTTTTTCCCTTCTCCCTTGCATCCCCCCAGTGCAGCTATCCAGTCTTAGACAGTTGGCGGTTACTCTATTCTCTTGATGAACAACCTCCAAACCAGGTACAGCAACTAATGAAGGCATTGGGTGATTAAAGTGGTTGATTTTGGCCCGGGGAGGTTCAAGTGGGGTTACCATAATACAAGAATTTGTTGGGCCAGTTTCAAAAACACTCTTACCCTCTGGAGCCTTAGTATGGATATCAATCTCCCTTTCAATTATACCACTTTCCAAGGCATGCCCCCCAGGTTACATCCTGCTGAAGGAACAGTTCTGTTTTGCAATAATAAACCTACCTGCTCCTCTATGCGAACTAGCCGGGCTGTTATTGGTTTGATGGCATCCAACACTATTTTGCCAAATTGCTTTGTAACCATGTCCATATCCATTTCAACCTGAGACCTAATTCCACCTCCATTACAAGGGTTTCCAGTAAGCCCTGGTGGGTTTTGTCTTGCCCATTTAACGCTTGGCATGTGGCCCCTTGTACAAATATCAGTTGTGGCTAAATCCATGCACTTCCTTTTACCGCAGACAGTTTCCATAGCTCCCATAACCCTCATTGATAAACTCAAGGCCACACCGTCAATTACTGCACCCGAAGCACCCTTTGATAAAGTGATAATGACAGGTGAAAGGGTGAGTTGTGTCGGGAACTCGGGGGCCTTTTCAGGTGTAATTATAACAAGCTGCGGGTGTGCATCGGTGCTTAAGAGCGCTTCCTCGCATGATTTCAGCGCATTGGTGGCCCTTCCTGTCACTGGGGCTGCTGGTAGGTAGAATCCTCCACTCTCCTGCCCCCAATATGAAAATCAAGTGTCGCGCACTGCGGGAGTGCACCAATGCTTGAGAGTGCCTCCCGGCACGATGTCAGTGCATTGGTGGCCCTCCTGCCACTGGGGTTGCTGGTAGGTAGAGTACAAGACTCTCCTGCCCCAAATACAAAAATCAAGTGTCCACTGAGTTACCCTCGCAGCATGTGAGTTTACTTAGCTTGTGTGAATCCATTTTGTATTTCGCAATCACTAGAAGACTGCTTGGGCTGCGCTTATACTAGGCCTTATTTCTGTTTTTGCTTGCCTTAGCAAAACTGCACTTCGTTACTATTTTCTCTCCTGTTCAAGGCTGTATCCCGACTTGCTAATGAACTGATATTCTTTCTCTGCATTCCAATCTCGATGTGTTGATCTGCTCCCACGTTAGAAGATGCTGAGAGTCGGCACAGTGGCCTTGGAGTACTGATAGTGCGCCCATCTGGCAGGTGGTAGTGCATCTCTCTGTACCTCCTTTGTTCATGACCGGCTCAAGCCGGTAACTTCCATTAGAGGCATGGCAGTAATCTCCAGAAGGGTTTATTATCTATTAATGTGCCATGTCAGTCCCTCTCAGCAGACATCTTATGGTGAAGGCCTGACTGGGCTCCTCTGCAGAGTATATACTGAATAAAGTATTCTCTACTGTCTAACTCACTCTTCATTCTTGGGAAGGCATAGCAGGTGATTGTAGACAACCCACAACTGGAGTCAAGCTATCCTGGCTGAAGACGGCTGATAGCCAGAAACCGGTCCTTGGATGCTTGATTCCGGTCCAGGGAAGACATGGCTTGGCAGTTCAGGCTGAACTGTTCCCATGAGGCACAGGGTCAAGGCTGATTTGCATATGGCCATGTCTGAACTGGGGTGGCTTGGTGAGCAAAATAACGATGGATTAAACCCAGATCTGTGACTGGGGGTGAATGTTTTGCCATTGTGCAACATTCCGTCCATCATCTTGTTTGTTTTGATTGTAGACAACCCGCCAGGCCCTAGAGGGCTCTGTCCTTCAACATGTTCCATCCTTGGTGATGCCTCTATATTGACCTGGAAATCATCGGAATCCATCTCTATACCAGTTGACACAACCTCTTGGGCTTCCTTACAAATCTTTCTCCTTTTTTGGGACTGTAGTGACCCACATAAGTGCCCAGACATCATGTTATAATGCCTTTCCCCAAGGCACAAGTGTTCTAAAATAGCAGCAAAAGGTGGAAGTTAGTGCATCCTCTTCTACCACGCAGAAACAGGTACCAGCACATCCAAAGCGGGCCCAGTACACCAGCTAGAATCACAGAACCTTAGTCAAGGTCCTTATGCAACATGGAGATTACCCCTCACATCTCACAATCAATTAAACAGTGTTGATGGAGTTGAGGGATTTCTTAATCCATATATCTTGTGCACTAGTGCCGCCTACTGCACACATCATAGAACATGCGACACCTGACAGAGGGCAGGAGCACACTGGGTGGAAAAGTTAAAAATATATATATACGATTTTCCAAATTTCCAGTTCACTATTACGTGGGGAAACTTGGCCCCTTGTGTGAAGCAAGCCGCACCAGTATATCGTCGGCCACTTCCACGCCACCGCCCGAGTTACGAAGGCAAAGTGTCTGCCACATGCTTGCCTCCAATCCAGTTCTTCAAAGTTTAACTATAACTAAAGCTCAAGCAAAAAACAGATGCCTCAGACACCTCGGTTCAAACAGAACCCAGTTACCTGGCTTCCTTGGACCTTGAAAGGCCAGACTCGCGGTCTATTGTTGATTGTCAGCCCCCCGGACCTGCCACTATATCCAGTCCTGTGCTGTCCCGTGGCGTTCGCTCCTCTCCACTCCTCTCCTCTCTGCCTCGCTCTGCCTCTGTGAAAGCCGTCACAAACAGGGACCCGGCATGACCTCCTCTACGAGCATAATGTGGGCAGCTCCGACTCGCGGAGCCCAGCGCGAAGTCCATGCGGCTGGAGAGGGGTGAGGGGAGACTGGGGCTCAAAAGCTTAAAGGTGCAAGGGCACTGACAGCCGGCACTGGGAACACAACACAACTGCTCTCTCCCTTAGCTGTCCTCCATCGAATCAGGCGTCTGACGTCAGCAAATCATGTGAAGCCGGACAGGATTGATTTCCATCCTCCCCTCTTCCACACTAATCTGGTGTTAGAGGAGTATTCCCCACCTAGTTGCAGTTATGCTTGCATAACCTGAGTTTACTGTTAATGTGCAAACGTCAAGCTGTTACCCTTGATACATCTTCCCTATTGGGAATTGGAGTCTGGTTGTCATACAGAAGTTGGTAACGAAACCCATTAGTGCTTCCCGTGATGTCTTTCCAACAAGGACACATCTTTTCTTTAAAGCAGCACCTTGCGTCTTTGAAAGCTAGTTTCAGTGCTGTCGCAAATTGCAATCTGTGTAAATATTAGTTATTTGGCAGGTCGTTTTTTTCTCCCCCTGTAAATGTGCGGTACAGCCTATTAGTAAATAGGTCAATTTACAAATTACATTGTAATTAATAAACCAGACAGTATGCACATTGAACACCCTGAGTTTACAAAGGCAATACAACATCTGTCATTATTAGATACAAACAGTGGAACCTTTTGTTGAGATAATTTAATCTTTACAAATTGTGTTTTTTCTTTTTTCGCCAAAAGTCTGCAGGTGTTTTTTCTAGTTCATTATCCTTCCACAAAAGAAAGCTGTAGCTTTTAAGCACTTTATAACATTACATTTGAAAGCATAACTGTTGAGCAAGAGCCGATTTGTAGTGCTTTTCAAATTTAATGCGACTTTAGTTAAACAGACGAAATGTCCTGGGATTGCAGATTTATTCTGCGCCACTTGTTCTACGGCAAAACTGTTGAAATATTTCAACACAGCACTGCGGTGCATTAGGCCACCTACACTCATAGTAGGCTCCAGGGAAACCACCGTCGGAGCTCATTGAGGTGCTTCTGTGAAATCTTCACGAGGTTGCCAAATAGAGCACGTTTTCTGTTGCAAGAGACATTTATTTAGGTTGCCAAAAATCAGTTAATGCCTAATTGCAAAAAGTATCTACGCAAATTTGATCAAGGACAACATTGGACTTGTCCATGTACCTTCATTGCTTAATGACACAGTAAGTTTTAATTAAACACCAGTTGGACCTTCACAAACATATCATTTGTGAATTGGTAAATATAAAAAAGGGATCACTCAAAACAAGTTGTTCTTAACTTTTTTTGTTCACTTCATTCCCTAAATGTGTTGATTATGAACCACAGTTCAAGTGCACGAAATCATGCCTTCATTCTTATTTACGTCAGCTGTTACTATGAGAAGTCATTGAACAAACCTGACACATTTAATCACCTTGGGGCATATCAGCAACAGATGGCGATAAATATCGCAAAGCGCGCTTATCGCTTTTATATTTATTGCCGCCTATCGCTGGAATTTATCGCCCGGGTAATGCGTTATCAACAACACGTTTCTCCAGGGCGATAAATATTCCAGCAAAAGCGGCGTTATGCAGGAATATCACTGGAAATCCAGTGATATTCACGCAGCGATAGGAGATATCTTGATAATAGGGAGATGTGGATTCAGCCACTGAATCCACCTCCCATGTCAAAGATAAGGTAGTCATTAAAAAGTAGATGTAAAATACCAGCGATAATAGCGGTTAGCGCTGTTTTTAATATTGCTATGGGTGTCCTGGGCCGTATTGTATTGTAAGGACACTTAGGGATCATTTCCCGTTGGTTTTCGCAGGGAACGCCTACTTTGCATCTCATTAGAGATGCAAAGCGAGGCGTGAACAAAACTGGAACAGAATCAAGGAAACAAAAATGGCATGTCATTGTAAATAATGCGGTATAATTATCGAGCACGGGACCCACATCTGGGCATACCCTTCCCACATACGGTGAACAGCAAAACACACAAGGTGATGGACAGAATGTTGCACAATGGCAAAACATTCACCCCCAGTCATAGATCTGGGTTTAAACCATCTTTATGTTGCTCACCAAGCCACCCCAGTTCAGACATGGCCATATGCAAATCAATCTTGACCCTGTGCCTCATGGGAACAGTCCAGACCGAACTGCCAAGCCATGACTTCCCTGGACCGGAATCAAGCATCCTAGGACCGGTTTCTGGCTATCAGGCGTCTTCAGCCAGGATAGCTTGACTCCAGTGGTGCTGTGAGCACAGGACCCACGTCTGGGCATACCCTTCCCAAATAGGGTGAACAGCAAAACACACAAGGTGATGGACGGAATGTTGCACAATGGCAAAACATTCACCCCCAGTTATAGATCTGGGTTTAATCCATCTTTTTTTTGATCACCAAGCCACCCCAGTTCAGACATGGTCATATGCAAATCAGTCTTGACCCTATGCCTCATGGGAACAGTCCAGACCGAACTGCCAAGCCATGTTATGTTATGTTATGTTATGTTATATTAGTTTTTATATAGCGCACGGCTACTCAAAAAGAGTGTCCCGGCGCTTTAATAATGAGACCTACGACAAAATAACACAACACGGTAATAAAAACAACAGGCTGGCCCAGTAAGGGAAAGAAAAGAAGAAAACCTAGATAGTAAACAGCCAGGTCTTTAAACCCTTCCGAAAAGCAAGTAGACTAGTGGAACCCCGAAGTGTCAACGGCAGGGAATTCCACAGCTGTGGTGCCAACAGTCCAAAAGAGCGGCCTCCAATGCGGGCTCTTTTTACACGTGGCACCACCGCCAAAAACAGTGATTCCGATCTGAGAGAGCGGGCCGGATGATAAAAGGCAAGTCTCCTCTGGAGATACTTCGCTCCCTCAGCGTGGAGGGCTTTATAGGTCAGGGTTAATGCTTTAAAGGCAATCCTCTTGCGGATAGGCAGCCAGTGAAGGGTCTGCAAAAGACCCGCCGCACTGGCTCGCCTATTTAAGCCATAAATAGCTCTCGCCGCGGCATTCTGCACCACCTGGAGCCGCTGCAGCAGATACTCTGGCAGGCCTAGGTAAAGGATATTAGCATAATCCAACCTAGACCCGATCAGAGCCTGCACGGTCAGTTTCCGATGTTCTTCCGACAAAAGGGGTAGGAACTTCCTCAGCACCTTGAGGAGGCCAAAGCAGGTGCCCGTCACCCCAAGAACCTGAGATCTCATCGTCAGGGCTTTGTCCATCTTGACCCCTAAGTTCTTAGCTACTAATGATGGACAAGATGGTGGAAACATGTTGATAGGCCACCAGGCTTGCCAGTCAGGATCCGACGCACACCAAAAGAAGAGTACCTCAGACTTCTCTGAGTTGCATTTAAGGCCGTTCAGGTGAAACCATCTTCCCTTGACCGGAATCAAGCATCCTAGGACCGGTTTCTGGCTATCAGCCTTCTTCAGCCAGGATAGCTTGACTCCAGTGGTGCAGTGAGCTCGGGACCCACGTCTAGGCATACCCTTCCCACATAGGGTGAACAGCAAAACACACAAGGTGATGGACGAATGTTGCACAATGGCAAAACATTCACCCCAGTCAAAGATCTGGGTTTAATCCATCTTTATTTTGCTCACCAAGCCACCCCAGTTCAGACATGGCCATATGCAAATCAGTCTTGACCCTGTGCCTCATGGGAAGAGTCCAGACCGAACTGCCAAGCCATGTCTTCCCTGGACCGGAATCAAGCATCCTAGGACCGGTTTCTAACTATCAGCCGTCTTCAGCCAGTATAGCTTGACTCCAGTGGCGCAGTGAGCACGGGACCCACGTCTGGGCATACCCTTCCCACATAGGGTGAACAGCAAAACACACAAGGTGATGGACGGAATGTGGCAGTTCGGGCTGGACTGTTCCCATGAGGCACAGGGTCAAGGCTGATTTGCATATGACCATGTCTGAACTGGGGTGGTGTGCAGTGCACAAAACGATGGATTGAGGCCCAGATCTCTGTACTGGGGTGAATGTATGACATTCTTCTGAATTCTGTCCAACAACTGTTGTTTTTGCATTTGTCACCCCGAGTGGGATGGGTATGCTCAGACGTGAATCCCATGCTCTCCACACCACTGGAGTCAAGCTATCCTGGCTGAAGACGGCTGATAGCCAGAAACCGGTCCTAGGATGCTTGATTCCGGT
Source organism: Lissotriton helveticus (assembly GCF_964261635.1). NCBI lineage: Eukaryota > Metazoa > Chordata > Amphibia > Caudata > Salamandridae > Lissotriton > Lissotriton helveticus. The sequence goes on along the minus strand of NC_136061.1, from coordinate 1,462,180,076 downwards.
TCAGGAAAGACATGGCTTGGCAGTTCGGGCTGGACTGTTCCCATGAGGCACAGGGTCAAGGCTGATTTGCATATGACCATGTCTGAACTGGGGTGGTGTGGAGTGCAAAAAAACGATGGATTTAGGCCCAGATCTCTGTACTGGGGTGAATGTATGACATTGTTCTGCATTCTGTCCATCAACTGTTGTTTTTGCATGTATCATTTCCACGAGCGTTTAAGGAGGATCACATGTGATTTCAATTTGGTAAAAAGTTGTATTTGATGTATTTCTTGAGACCAACAGGGTTTGAGCCTCATAGAAGTCAATTCACCGAAATGCCAGGGGTAAGCAAAGTGAAATAAAACACCCTCGGACCCGAACCCCATGACATTACAGGAAGTGATGTCATGTGATCCCTGACCCTGTTGACATCAAAGGATATGGCAACACTAACGGAGTTGAAAAAATATATAATTAGTGGAAGATGAATACTTAACTGATAACATCTAGTTTAGTACCACCCATGTATTGACTGAGGTGCTGCCATGGTGTGCTTTGACATAGCCATTGAATGGGGGCTACTAGTGAATCTTTTAATACATAGGCATATACATATATATATATATATTCACTGAAAAAAACATAGGTTTTACACACGTTATAGTTAGGAATTAGCATTTAAAAAACCTAGCAAATTCATTGAAAAAACCATAGGTTTTATATCAGTTATAGTTAGCTGGACCATTTACTCATACAAAACCATTGAAATTCCCACGTTATAGTTTGTTGTACTCACTATAACTGGCGCACCCGCAAAGCACTGCTAATGACGTCACATATTACATCACTCATGACATAGTCAGTGACATCACTCATGACATCACTGATGACATCTCAAATGACATCACTGATGACATCATCCAGTGAATGTGTATCTTTCTGGTAAAAAAAAAATATTTTATATATGTGTACCTAAACATCGATGGAAAAACAAACGATTAAATTAGAGTTTAAATGGATGGGGTTTTTTAATTGATTGTATAACTAATTTATTAAGTGTATGTTACTAAATATATGTATTACCAATTATTGTTTAAAATTGTAAATATCTGTATCACTGTCTCCCTTTATCTACAGACGGATGCTTAGGTTGGTGAGTAGCTACATGATTGTCTATATGGGTTATTAGTTATTTTTTTGAGTATTAGTATGAGTGTCTGTTAAGTTTGGTGGGAGGTATTACTTTGTGCATATATGAATGAATGAGTGCCTTACTGTTTGCATATGTTTTGAAGACAGCATGTGTGCACGACTGTATGGATGGATGAGTGTGTGTATAGGTGTGTTAGTGAGTGAATGACTGTCAGAATCATTTCTTTATGAGTAACTACATATGTTTTAAATTACTATAAGTAAGAATTAATGCATAAAGGTAAGTATGTGTGAGAGTGAGAAATTGTAAGAGTTTCTGTATAAATACTTTTTTGTTCCTATAAGAGATAGTTTTAGTAAAAAAAGTATGTGTACGTTTCTGTAGAAGTAAGAGTAGTGGTGTATGTATAGCTGTATAAGCAAGTGTATGGTTGTTTTATAATTTATTTGCTTGTGTGAGTATGTGTGTGAGTAACTCTAAGGATGAGTGTCGTTTTGTAACAAAATGTATAGAAGAATGAGTATTTATGATGATTGAGTATGTGTATGAGTAACTATATAGATATGTTGGTGAATGAGCGAATGTGTATGTAGATTTTGAAATTTCTGAATAGATTATTGTAAGTGGAATTAGTTTCTCCATTGTTTTGTAATTATTTGATTGTATTTTTCAATGTGTGTATCAAAACTTATATTACACTGAGAGAGAGTCTGCCATTTTTTCACAAGGATGATGTCATCAGTGATGTCATTTGAGATGTCATCAGTGTTGTCATGAGTGATGTCACTGACTATGTCATGAGTGATGTAATATGTGACGTCATTAGCAGTGCTTTGCGTGTGCGCCAGTTATAGTGAGTACAACTAACTATAACGTGGGAATTTCAATGGTTTTGTATGAGTAAATTGTCCAGCTAACTATAACTGATATAAAACCTATGGTTTTTTCAATGAATTTGCTAGGTTTTTTAAATGCTAATTCCTAACTATAACGTGTGTAAAACCTATGGTTTTTTCAGTGAATTTGCAAGGTTTTTTAAATGCTAACTCCTAACTATAACGTGTGTAAAACCTATGTTTTTTTTTGTGAATTTGCAAGGTTTTTTAAATGCTAACTCCTAAATAAAATATGTGTAAAATTCTTTTTTTTCTATTATGAATTTAAATACAACATGAAAACACTGAAAGTAGTTTATTTTCTCCTTTCTTTATTGCCCTTCCTTTAGTTTTTCAGTCCCCTTAACTCACTCCCCTACCCTTAGTCCCCTTCTTTCAGTTACTCTTCAACTCCTCTTTTGTCACTCACCATACTCCCCTTTTCTCACTCTTTCCCTCAGTCCCTTCCTTCCCTCAGTCATTTCAATCACTCATTTATGCACTACGCTTTCATTAAAAAAAATGAACGACACAGTGTTTAAGAATATAACTCTTTTTAGAGAATTGAATGAGTTCTGAAAATAACTGTTTTTTTTTTCTTTTGTTGTTTTATATTTTTATTTCCTTTTTTTTTTTAATTTTGAGGTTTTTTTTTTTTTTGGAAGAACTGCAACAAGGAAACTGTTCAACCGGAACAAAATAAATGAAAAATAGAAAAAAATTATCTCCTTCCAGAGCATTTATGATTCTGAATCAGGCTCTGTTCTCCATAAACAATAATATCAAAACATTTGTTGCACCGCATATGCACATGTGCCAAATATGGCCTAACGTCCATTTCTGCTGTTGCTGGCGATGGAGGTGGAGCTGTAGATGTGCTGGCCACAGCTGGTGGAATCTGCTGGGCCAGAGCTCTTGTGGCTGCTTGGGCATATTGCACTGGGTGCACATTTTTTACATGTCTTACCATGGTATGGATAGAAAAAGAGTATTTTTTAAGAGGGTTTCCCCTTGAAAGAACAGTACCACAAAGGGTACACGTTACTTTATGGGCATTTACCTTTTTTTGATGCTCAGGAAAAGTAATAAACTTCCAAATAAAAGAAGATTTCCCTTTCTTAGCTGGCTGGCGATATTCCATGTGGGAGTCAGATGAAGAAGATGATGTTTCTTGTCTTTACGCCATCCTGTTCTTTTTTCTGCTTCCAGCTCCAAAAAGGGTCCTTCTTCCAGGAGAATAACACAAATAGTGAGGGAAATGGGTGGGGCTTTGAAGATTCTAGATCTGAAACTACTATGAACCAATGAAAAATGTTGTTTTTGAGTCACATAACGTAACTTTTTTTTAAATTCAATTGTGAGGTGCGCGACCGGGTGCGCGCACCCCGCATTTTTTTTTTAAAAAGTTTTTTTGCCTGTCGGAGTTGTTTTGGTACCCCCTGAGAAACTCTAGGGGGTCAGGGACTGTCTATCTTTCCTCCTTTTCACGTTTTGAAACTTTTATGTATATCGGGTAAAAAGCCATTTTATTTCGATGTGCGCGACCGGGTGCGCGCACCCCGCAACTTTTTCGTAAAAAAATAAAGGATTAATGGACCCCCTGAGAATCCCTGGGGGTTCAGGGAGTGTTTACCAAGCATCCGTCTCACGTTTTGAAACTTTTATGTAAATCGAGTTAAACACCATTTTGAGATGGGTTGTGCGACGGGGTGCGCGCACCCACTATTTTAAAAGAAGAAACACTTTTTTTGGCCCAGTGAGATTCTTCTGGGACCCCTTGAGAAGGTCTAGGAGGTGTCTCTACCTTGCCTCCTTTTTACGTTTTGAAACTTTTATGAAAATCGGGCAGACCGCCATTTAAAACTGACGTCGCGCACCTGAGCGCGCACGTCAAGTCATATGACTCAAAACAAAACACTTTTCATTGGTTTATAGTAGTTTCAGTTTTAGAATCTTCAAAAACCCCACCCATTTCCCTCTTTATCTGTTTCAATCTCATGGAAGAAGGACCCTCTCCAGCTTCTCTGAGAAATAACTGAAATGGCAGCCAGACAGGAATTATCATCATCTGATTCTGATGAACAGTATCGACTTCCCTAATGGCGAGTGAAGGAATCTTTCATTTGGCAATTTTTTCGATATCCTGAAGGACTAAAGAAGGTGAATGCACCTAAAGTCACGTGCACCATTTGTGACACTGTCCTTTCTAGGGGAAACCCTTCGAAAAAATATTCATTTTCAATTCACACGATGATGAGACATGTGAGGCAAGTGCACCCTGCGCAGTTTGCGAAGGCATCCACTAGAGCCCTGGCCACACAAATGCCACCAGCTGTGGCCAGCACTTCATCGGCTACACCTCCATCTCCTTCAACTGCCGAACTGGACCTGAGGCCATATTTAAAGAAGGTGCACATGAGGTGCAACAAGTGCAACGAAATTCTTGTATACTCTGAACAAAGCCTTGTGCTTGTTGAAAAGCGCATCATGGAGCATGTGTGCACAAGAAGGCGATAATTTTTTTAAATTTCAGTTTTTTGTTGTTCCTGTTGAACACTTTTGAAGTTCAGGGTTTCAGTTTGCGTTTCAAAAAACCCCAAAAAAGTATAAAACTTTGTTTAAAAAAAAAAATACAAAATAACAAAACCAAAAAAAATGTACTTTTCAGAACTAACTCATTTTTCAAAAAAGAGCTCTATTTCCTATGCACTGTGTCATCTTTCTTTTGAATGAATGTGTAGTGTATAAATGGCTAGCTGAAATGAATGACAAAAATGGAGTAAGGGACTGAGCAAATGAGTGAGGTAAAGGAAGTATAGTGACTGAAGAAAGTGAAGTAAAAGAGTGACTGAAACAATGAGGCAGATGTACGTTACATGGTGCATCTCTGCAAATCAGCAGCGATGCGCCAAGTAACCTACGACAAGCAAAACCACCCAAGCGCCACCACTAATGTTCGAGATTTATAATGTGGCACATCATGGGACAAAAACGGCACAGATGTGTGACGCATCTGTGCCGTAAAGGTGTCGCATTGCTGGAGTTGCGTCGCATGCGCGATGCAGCTCCAGCAATGCTCCTGGGGGGCCCATTCAACTAATGCTGCGTCAAGCCTTACGTCTGCTTCAATCAGGCGCAGGGTTTTGACATAGCATTGGCCTAAAAGTGATTGAGTGAAATCTTGTAGATTTCACTTAGCCAATTTTAGCAGGGGTTCCTGCTCAGGAACATCCCCCCCCTGCACCATAACGGCTCCTTAAGGCACAGGGCTTTACAACGTGAAGCATCTCCCAGATGCGTCACGTTGTAAATAACACGCACCATGGTGCATCTTTTGCACCGCCGCTGTGTCACAAAAGTGACGCAACAGCGGCGCAGAAGAGGCGTAAAGGGCTTGTAAATCTGCCACAAGATGTTTAAAGGTAGGGTAGTTAGTTAAAGGAAATTAAAAATTACGGGAAGAACAGTATGGAAAAGAAAGTAAAGGTGCAGGACTCACAGAAGGGGAGTGAGGATGAATATATGGACGGACAGTAAGGGACAAAGAGAGATACATAGAGTAGGGTTAGGGGAGTGAAGATAAAGGAAATGGAAAGATGATGAAGGAAGGGGATTTGAGGATGATAAAAGGGAGGTAAGTTAAAGTGAGAATTGGGAAATTAGTAATTAAAAAATTGAATAAGAGAATGAAGGGACTTGGGAAAGCATAGAAAGGGAATGGAACAGAGGGACAGATTTATGTTACCCAATACATCTCTGCAAAATAGCAAAGATGCACCAGGAAAGATGCGATACACAAATTAATCCTTGCACCACTCATGATGCACATCACATCTAGGGCTGAAAGTTTGCACAGTATTGAAATTCTGTTGCATGCAGGACGCAACTCCAGCACTTTTCCAACTTCGTCTATCTGTAACGTGCTATGTCAACCTTTACACCTGCTTCAACAGATGAAATGTTTTTACACATTAGTGTTGGTGAAGTGACTCAGTAAAATCTTGTAGATTTCACTGAATCACTTTTCAAAGGAGTTCTTGTGACGGAACGCCTACCCCTGCGTGGAAATGCCCACATGAAACCTGAGACTGGTTTCATGTGGAGCAGGGTTTTACAACGTGATGCATCTCCCTGCACTATGGCACTTCTTTTGCACTGCCACTGCGTAAGAAAAGTGACGCACAGGCGGTCTAAAAGAGTCGCAATGGGCTTCTAAATTTGCCCCTGAGGAATTAAATGAGTGAAAGAGTGTGAGGGCGAGTAATTGAAAGAGAGAGGAAAAGAGAAAAGGGGTGGGATACAGACAGGAAGAGAATTTAGACTGAGTTACACACAATAAAAGGAGAAAAAATATTCAAAATATGAGTGAGAGAGTAAATGAAAAGGGGGTAGCACAAGGGAATGAGAAAAATAAATTAGGGAGTAAGATTGACAGATGAAGTGAGGAAAAGAAAATGAGGGGTACTGAAGAAATTGGAGAAGAAGAAAAAGAATGGGAGTGATGCACAAAGAAGAGAACATGTAGTGGGATTAGACAAGTGAGATTCAGTAAAGGGCAGTGATAGTGAGGGAAGGGATATAAGAGTGAGGGGAAAAGAGTAATGGAAAAAAAGCAAGACAAACGTAGTGATAGTAGAAGATAGGAAAGACAAGTAAAGGACAGACAGAGAAAAAGGTAGTTAGACAAGGTGAGTGAGGCTGAAAAAATAGTATTAATAATGAAAGAAAGACTGTGAAGAAGAAAGAAGGGAAATAATGGGAATAAGTGAAGGAAACTAAAGGAAAGTAAAAAGAGTTTAGGAAGGCGAATAAGAGATAGATTTAACAATGACCAAGAGACAAAGAGAAGTAAGAGAGTGATTAAAAAGTATTTCTGTTTCTCATACTTACCTTAGAAATAGTAACAAACTAATAGTAAATTTATTTTAAAAATATACTATCTGTGGAAGAAAAGAAAAAATTGAGTTATAATATACATTTCATAAAAAAAAAAGTAGGACTGCAGGAAACAGAAAGTGAAACAAAGGAAGAGAAAGGGAGAGAGAGAGAGAGAGAGAGAGAATGTGTAGTCTATAAATCAATGACTAAGATGACTGAGTGAAAGAGAGGAAGGGACTGAGGGAATGACTGTGGAAAGGAAAGTATGGTGAGGGAGGAAAGGAGAGTGTGATGAGAAAATGGAAGATGAGAGAAACAATGTGTAAAACAAAAGGACTAAGGGTAGAGGAGTGAGTTAAGAAGAGTGTTAAGGCACTAAGAGAAATAGAGTTAAGAAGAGTGAGTGAGAGAAGGTGAATGGGGTAGAGACAGGGAAGGAGTGTAAGGGATGGACAAACGGAAATAGAGTAGGCTAAGGGAACTGAAGTATGGATTGAAGTATGGAGAATGAGGAGAAGTGAAGGAAGCAGAGTAAGGGAACAGGGGTGAGGTTGGGTAAGAGAAGGGCATTGAGATTGAGGAAACAGGGGTGATAGAGGGTGGATATAGGCGAGTGAGCATGAGACAAAGGGAGTGAGAAAGGAAAGAGACAGAGGGAGTGAATGAAACAGTGACAGATGGGGACTCAGGGAAGGAGCAAAGAAAGGTAAATGACGAAATGTAGGTGACTTAAAGGGAGTGACCATGAGAGAAGGGGACTGACAAAGTGAGGAGATGAAGGGAGTTAGGGTAACAGAGAGGGAGTGAGGGAAGTATAGGGAGAAACAGAAATAAAAAACTAATGAAAAAGTATTTTTTATTAGTCGTACTTACCTTATACATGTAATATCTGTGGAAGAGAATAAACAAAACAGTTATAATAAATATTTGTGAATACAAAATACAAAATAACTTGTACAATATGTTATATGATTTATTTTTGCTGTTCTCAGAATATATTGATTTTCACTATAAACTGAGAGCTCAATACTACTCATCATATAACAGCAGGGAAAAAAAAACACAATCAAAATGATTGTGTTTAAAAAACCCAGACAACATTTGATTACATAATGTAAATATGAGAAAAAAACATGTCTTAAATGTTTTTCTCTAAATCGCAATTTCTTGTGTAAGTTTGCTACATCTTCAACAATCACAAAGTAATAAAATAATATGACTTATTTTTAAATACCTCTCAATAAACTTCCGTACAAGCATGTTTTACCAACATTTATCTGAAGTAGTCATTTTGTTCTCAGATACTATTCCTCACGGCCAAATAGTATGAGTAAAGTCCTTATTTTGCAAATGACTTAATTGTACTCTTAACCATTCATTTCCCGACCTTTAGAATAAAACGTTCCAACGTGTTCTGTACCATGAAACATTACTTAAACCTGTACCTGATACTCTCACTATGCCAAATACAAGTTTCAGTTTCTAAATTCCATCACCCTCACTCGCACGATATTTCTGAACAGTATCTTTTCTTAACAGTAGCAATCTTCCTACGCCAAGTAATTTTACTGAAATTTGGGTTGCAAAAACACCAGATAAGAATTTGGTAAGTCAAAAGGCAAACGTTTTTTAAAAGTCAATTGACTATCATTACAGTGAGTCCAGACTGTTGGAGATTTCCAATAAGCTGTGTAATGTCCTGATGTTGTTGAAGGACCATCATGGAAGATAATTGCTACAGTTACAAAAGTTCTTCCAGAAATTGATAGTTGAGAAGCCACAAAATTTTTAATTGAAGTTGTCAATTTTGTTCCATTAGGTCTGCACCGTTGGAACATTAAAATTACATACTGTCTATATCTTCTGATAAATAATTTTGATAACATTTCTGAGTTACATTGAGAACGGACCATGTTTTGATGCGCATCTCTAACTAGATTATTGAAAGACACTGCTTTACAGTCTGGTAATGTTAAATATATAAATCTTTCAGTGTGTATATCAGTAAAACTTGAAAATGAATAATTGTCGCAGTTATGTTGCCATTTATAACAAAGACCAAAAAGACTATCAATATCTACACCTTCATCTTGTAAAACTGTAAGCATATACATAATACATTCTTGACAATCTTGCTGAATATTCTGAGAAAATTGATTTAGTCCAGTACATATGTCTAAAACATTTCGAAGTTCAGAAACATTTCCTATTTGACTATTATCACTGTTACATTTCTGAAACACAGAATTTAGTGAACAACAAAATGTTTGGTCCCGATTTTCAACAATCTGTTGCTGTAAACTTTTAAGAAAAAAAACAACATTAACCACTACATTTGCATAGCAGTTGACACCAGAACTGTTTTCAAATTTAAATCCAACAATCTCTTCAGTAGTAACTTTTTGCTTTTTAATACCGATCACAGGTTCATTTATTTTTTTTCGTTTCTCTACTACTTCAGTACATTTTTCCTCATATCTCCTTTTTCGACCTACCACACACTTTTCAATTAAAGGATATTGAGGTAAACTAGGAGCATATTTTCTTCTTAACCTGTTATACTCTTTCACACAATGTAGATCTGCTCTAATCTTTGTCTCATCAAAATCAATCAGATACAATCCAGAAAAAGTTCTAACACGAGATAAAGCAACATAAGCCATACCCTCTTTGAACACAGTACTTCCAATATTTATCAAAGCACTATCTTCACTTAAACCTTGAGATTTATGAATAGTCACCGCATATGCCAAACAAACAGGAAACTGTTTTCATGGGACATATAAATCTTTTACGAGCAAAAATCGATTTGAACAACGACTGACTTGTTGTACCTCTTCAATTCCATTACATTTGATTTTTAAAAATTCAATCTCATCTCTATTTGGGTAATTCACAAAACCAACAACATTACCCATTGCTCCATTAACCAAACCTCTTTCCACATGTAAATTTCTTCGTAAAATAATACGACATTTTAAACGTACATACAGATTCTTTTCTAAACCAGCAGTTAAAGATATTGATTTCTCTAAAGAATCCAATTTTAACTTCAACCTTTCTGACAAAATAATAGTACTTCCTTCATGCTCTATTCTATCTTTAGCTTGCAGTTTCTTTTTTTTTTGATTTTCTAACTTCAACATTTTTTCTTTGAACATAGAACATTCGTGTAGAGTTGGCATCAGGCATATAACTGATTTATCTTCTGCCTCTTTACTATATATTTTCTCTGCCACATTATTTTCATTTGGAAACAAATTGGAAAGTAATCGTGTTTGTAAAGTTTCTTTGGCATGTTCACTTAGTTTTCCAATTCTTATATCTTGGAGAATATTTCCATATTTAGTATCCTTTGCCTGTCGCATATTTTAAATGAGTTCAGTATATTTGAAATGTGACCGTTTATTAACATTTCCAATACTTCCCAGGCACTTTCTGGTGTCTTCATGTGTCACAGTTTTAAATACAGGTTGTCCTTTTACAGGAGTTAGCTGCAGTAGATCTCCAAAAACTATGACGTGTTTGCCTCCAAATAACACATCATACTCTGTTTTAAGAATCTGTTGCATTCTTAAATGCACAAAGGCAAGCATTAAATTTGATACCATGCTTACCTCATCAATAATGAGAAGTTTCATTGTTTTAAGGACTCTAGAAACTTCACAACAAGCTTCTCCAGATAGCTTGTGGTATTGTAATTTATTTTCATGTTCAACTGGCAGCATTAATAAATGATGTAAAGTAATCCCTTTAATGTTGTGTGCTGCCAACCCAGTTGGAGCAGTAACAACACAAGAGAGTGATGACTCAGTTCTTTGCTGTAGATATGTAGCAATTCCTTTAAGTAGAAAACTTTTTCCAGTTCCAGCTTCTCCACTCACATATAGTCGGACAGGTTGAAATGACATACATGAGCATTCTTTTTTCTCATGACGAAAACCATGCTCTATCTGCTATGTCACTTCATCATATATTTGTTTTTGCTCAAGATTAAGTTGCTTTTCCAATTCTTCTAAGTTTATTACATCCTCTTGAACGTGTTCCATTGCTCTTTCCACCTCATCCATGGCAGTGGCTGCTTCATTTTGGATAATTGGTTGTCCAAGTGGATCTTGACTCATAGAAGCAGATCTTTGACTATCTTGAGAACTGTTATCTAGCAATCTCTGCTGCTATTGTTGCATCTTGCTCTATTTCGTCCTTCAACATTTGCAGATAATTACTAAAAACAGGACATTCTATACTATTTTGAGATGCGTTGAGTAGTATATGGTTTACTGCATAAGAAAGTCCAGATAAGTCACTCTCAAACAGAAGATGAAACAAATATGGAATACATTGACGAAATCTCGGATCTTCTAATATAATCTTGTTGTCCGGTATTCAGATGCAGGAATCTGCATAGGTCGGTCATCATATCGTGCACCTTGACCTGTTGGAAATAACTGAGGAAAACAACTAGCTTCCAAGCTCTCTTCCCATACACTAATGGGAGTTCCTTCTGCTTTTTTCATCTGAAATAATTCAATAGCATTCCCCATTGCTTCTTTGGAATGCAGTGGATGAACACTGTAATGTTCATAAATTTCTTCACTTCTGGACACATCTACTTTTTCAATTTGTCCAGCAGACAAATCATTTTCCTCTTCTTCATTTATTTCTCCTTCTCCTACGTATACATTTTTATAGTATTTATTGTTTTTGACCAAATACAATGTTTCCTTTTTGACTTTTCTAACATCCACTAAATCTTGCCAGATTTTCTTACTCTTTGTAGGCACGCCATTAACTAGAATAACTAAAGGTTCCTCTTGTACATTTTCAACACCAATTGTCTCAATGTTTTTCTTTAAATCAAGAGGCACATATACAACTTTTCCCTTTAATCCTCTTTGTAAATCTGAAGGATTTAATTTCCCTGTCTTAGGCTCCATACGAACAATAGCCTGAAATGGATGCACACACTGAATCAGAATAGTCTCATAGGTATTTAAATCCTTCAGTTCAGATGGAATACTCACCAACTCAAGATTATTATGTACAGTTCTAGCAGGCATTCTATTATCACTTAGTTTATTATAACAATATTTACAAATACGTTGATCAGAACCCAAATCAAAACAATTTTCTACCAACAAATAAGTTGCAAAATTATTCCACACATAATTATTTTCCTCTTCACTTTTTAAATATAAATAAACTAACCTGGTTTGATTTTTGTAATGAGTTCGTCGACAACACACACAAGGAAAATTTGGTTTTTCACCTGCAATAACCTTAAACTTTGTTATTTCCTGTTCAAAATTTTCAGTATTAAAATTCCGAACATTTTCTACCACATTTCCTTATATTACTGTATCAGTTTCTGCACTGTCTTCTTCTGGACCAAAGTAACTAACCTCAATTTCTTCACATATCTTCTTAACATCTAATTCAGTTCCATGCAAAAGAGCACTATTTAACTGTTTGAGCTTAAGTGCAGAACTTTTTGCATAATACAATCTTCTCAATAATTTCCTTACTTCGGTATGATGCACTGCTAACATCCTGAAATGGTGAAAAACACTCTGGCATACTTTATTAGAAAGACAAGCCAGAGAATGCCCTTGCAGACCTGTTTTTTCTCTCACTCTGCAAGGGTCTAATTCTTGCAACATATTAACTTTTTGTTTAAGACTTTTCTTAGCATACTTACGTAAGAAATTGCGAAAGAAATCAATTGAATCCTGTCATACACTGCAAATACTACTACAATTCCAAGTGTAGACAGGAGCCTTAGGACGTCTCCCTAAAACTTCATCAGCTATCACCTCTTCTGTATTTCTAGGCACAATTTTCTCTTTTTCAATAGGACAACCGTCCTTCACTTCATATGCTCGACCACTGGTGTCAACTGCATGCAACAAATCATTAGTTTGAAAGCAACTCTCTTCATTAAAAAATGGCTCACAACTTATTTGGGCCCAGATCTTTTGACTGGGGGAGTGTGTGACATTGATCCACATTCAGTCCATCACTTGTTGTTTTTTGCAATTGCCGCCCTAAGTGCGCTGGGGATGCCCAGACGTGGGTCCCAGGCACTCCACACCACTTGGAGTCAAGCTAGCCGGGCGGAAGAGAGGTGTTACCTCGAAACCGGTCCGGTCCTCGGATGCTTGATTCCGGTCTGGGAAAGATATGGCTGTTGTAGTTCGGACTGGACTGTTCCCATGGGGCAACAGGGTCAGAGCTGATTTGCATAAAGCCATTATCTGACCCAGGGTGGTGTGGAGTGCAAAAAAACGATGGATTTGGGCCCAGATCTTTTGACTGGGGGAGTGTGTGACATTGATCCACATTCAGTCCATCACTTGTTGTTTTTTGCAATTGCCGCCCTAAGTGCGCTTGGGATGCCCAGACGTGGGTCCCAGGCACTCCACACCACTTGGAGTCAAGCTAGCCGGGCTGAAGAGAGGTGTTACCTCGAAACCGGTCCGGTCCTCGGATGCTTGATTCCGGTCTGGGAAAGATATGGCTGTTGTAGTTCGGACTGGACTGTTCCCATGGGGCAACAGGGTCAGAGCTGATTTGCATAAAGCCATTATCTGACCCAGGGTGGTGTGGAGTGCAAAAAAACGATGGATTTGGGCCCAGATCTTTTGACTGGGGGAGTGTGTGACATTGATCCACATTCAGTCCATCACTTGTTGTTTTTTGCAATTGCCGCCCTAAGTGCGCTGGGGATGCCCAGACGTGGGTCCCAGGCACTCCACACCACTTGGAGTCAAGCTAGCCGGGCTGAAGAGAGGTGTTACCTCGAAACCGGTCCGGTCCTCGGATGCTTGATTCCGGTCTGGGAAAGATATGGCTGTTGTAGTTCGGACTGGACTGTTCCCATGGGGCAACAGGGTCAGAGCTGATTTGCATAAAGCCATTATCTGACCCAGGGTGGTGTGGAGTGCAAAAAAACGATGGATTTGGGCCCAGATCTTTTGACTGGGGGAGTGTGTGACATTAATCCACATTCAGTCCATCACTTGTTGTTTTTCACAACTTGAACTATGCATCCATTTTCCAGAAAAAACATCACAAAAATGAGTCCGATTAATTACTCTTTTCCATTTACACTTAGCTTTTAAAACTTTGATTCCCTTATTCAGTATATTTGTTCTATTAATTACTAAAACAAATAACTTTTTTTTGGTCTGAAATGCGCATTCAACAACATTCTCAATATACTTTTTTTCTTATAAAAAGCAGATTTCCTTTTAGAAATGTTTTCATTTTTTAATATATTGGAAACTACTCTATTATAAAACATACGTTTCCTGATTTCCGCAAACTGATTAGTACGTCTATTAATTTGTTCACCGCAAAGTTGGGACTTTTTTCTTTTTTCTCTGATTTCTCCTTATAGATACTTCCAAATGTTTTTCCTTTCCCACATTATCAATTTTTTTTTTACTTTGACATAATTTTTTTAGAAAATCCTTCGTTGTCTTACCAGGAGCACTCTTCTTTTTGTCCGTCATTTGTTGATTACATATTTCTTCTAATTGTTTTGTCTTGGAATAATATGTTTGTTTTTGTTTTTTCCTTTTTTCATTTTTGTTCGGCATGTTGATTTTTCTTTCTGTTCAAATCTGTTCATAATCTGTTATGAATAAAGAAAAAAAATAATATAGACCTCTACTAACATATAACATAGAAATTATAACCACTAAATAATGTAAACACTGGTTCAGTTTATAAGTAAAATTAAGGCATAGCAACAGTCTCTGAACAGAGTAGGAAATCATGTAGTGAGTGCTGTTTCTGACTTGATGGCAGAGCATTGATATGTCAAAATTATAGACGTATTTGCTGAGAATAATATTTCAGGGTTAAAAATAGTACAGTAGTTTTCAGGCGGTGTAGGGGGTCTAGTGGAATTAATGTTTGTGACCCTAATCTCTAACACACTTCATTAAAACATGTATTCTCATATTAATTAAAAACATGAACGATCAATACTACAAGAAGACTGACTCAAAAAATGTTTTATTATAAATTAAAAATGTATTCGTCAAATATTTCATAGTCCTATAAAACTTGCAACATGACATCATCCGGTATTTCATTTTGATCATAAACAAAATTTTGATTTTCCAATTCAAATGCTTCTACCACTTCAACAAAAGAACTGTCCTGACTCTCATCCATAAAATCTTCATTTACAGTATCATTTTCCTCAGGAAAAAGTTCATCTTTCAGTTCCTCTAATAAATCACTTGAGATTTCAAAATTCAAAGCAATGTTTTCTTGATGCTCTTCCATTGAATATTGTTATATTATGTTGCTGGTCCTTCCCAAAAAATATGAAGACCTAATTATATCTTTTTTACAAATAGATAATTAAAAACTACCTTTACCAATTTTATAAGTACATACATTACCATACTTTTAAATACATTAACTACACAAATTAATCTGCCACCTTCCTCTTTTTTGAAAACAGACTCACACTGTGATCCTAGTCACATAACACTATCCTTTGCAATTACAGCAGTCAAAGGAGGTCTTACTGTGAGATTTGTTTAAGGGTTTTCTGGACTATAGAACTGATGAAAGACTTTATAATTTATTTCTAGGAATGGATTTTCTAAGTTTAGCACAATAAACAGGTGTTTAAACTGTGTACAGACTGAAGGTGGAACTCACAATGCAGAAATGAAAATTCACTAAAAAGATTACTACTTTCCACAGAGACTGTTGCTTTTGCCTTTGAACAGCACACTCAGAATCTAAATTGCACAGCATGTACAAAATGTCATGCTAAACATGAGCAATCATATCATAATAGACCTCTGCAAATGCATATAAAAGGGTCTAGAGAGATGGTATAGGCACACATATAGAGAGATGGTGCTGACGAAAAATAAAATAACGCAGGCAGACAGTAAACTGTTACAGTCAGAGAATAGATGGTGCACTGCTGCAAGTAAAAGAACAGATGCAGCAGTTACAAAAAAAGAAGGTGTAGAGACACAGTGAGATGGTATGAGCAGAGAGACACTTAGTGCAGGCAGAGACAGACATAGTAGATTGCATGTAACATGCTGGTCATGTGTCTAAGATCACACTGTGATTTAAATTTGATTTTAAATTAATCTGGGTGGATAATTTGCTTAGTTGATGTGTTTTAAAATCATGTTTAGAAGACAATTTTGCTTCAGGATATGTACTGTTAGAGAATCTTAAGCAGCACATCTTTTAGGCCTCCTATTTGCTAAAAAGTCTCTATGTTGTGCATGTATGTGGTCTGTTTTTTGCCAGTAGAGACGGTGAAATGGTTTGAATACAGACACAGATGATAAAATAGTATAATACAGAAAAAGTACTAGAAACAGACACTGAAATGTTACATCCAGAGGCTACAAGAAGCACACAGAGGCACAGATAGAGAAGACAGAGAGAAAACAGTACAACCAGAGAGTGCGAAACTACAGACAGAGAGGAAAAATATTTATCATGGTAGGACTGCATAACACACACCAACAGCCATATCATAAAAGGCCTCTGCAAATACACAAGAACGGATGCAGACAGATAGTACAGCCAGAGTTAGAGAGATAATGCAGATTTAGAAGAAATAATGCATGCAGACAGTAAACTGTTACAAGCAGAGGATAGATAAAGCAGGACTGCAAAGAATACAACACATGGAGCAGTGCCATAAAATGATAGTGCCGAGAGACAGCAAAATAGTATGAGAACATACATAAATAATGCAAGCAGATACAGACAAGGTACACATAAAAGATAAAAAGATACAACACAAAACAAATGGTGGAACCATTGAGAGAATTTTTTCTTATTATTTTAAACTACACAAAAATAGATCCCCTTTACAAATTAGCAACTCACCTTTAAAAATGGTTTTGAAGGTTCAGAACACTCTCAATTACACTCTAGATTCTTGGATTTGAGCAGCAAACACAAAAAAAAACAAAAAAACACAAATGTTATTACCATGTTACACACATCTTTATTACACAGCATAGAGCCTTTTTGGCAAGTAAGAGGCCTAACAGAAATGCTACCTAAGATTCTCTAGCAGTACATATCATAAAGCCTAACTGACTTCAAGAAATGATTTTTAAACACATCAAATTAGTAAATTATGAACTCATATTCATTTAAAATCACGCTTGACTCACATTGTCATCTTAAACAGATGAGCAGCATGTTGCATGCAATTTACCATCTCTGTCTCTGCAAGCAGTATGTGTGTCTCTGCTCATAATATTTCACTATCTCTACTGGCCAAAAACAGGCCACCTATATGTAAGCAACACATAAGATTAATTTCTCATTACACGTAACATCCTGCCCATGTGCCTAAAATAACACTGTGACTGAAGCTTGATTCACCCATCAGTATGATGTTAGGCAGATGACAAGAATGTCACATGTAATCTACCATGTCTTTAAAAAACATGTACTTCCATATTTTTAAAGACATCAAGTAAGCATATTATTCACCCAGATCCATTTAAAATGAAGCTTGACTCACAGTGTCATCTTAAACACATGAGCAGCATGTTGCATCCAATTTACCATCTCTGTCTCTGCAAGCAGTATGTGTGTCTCTGCTCATAATATTTCACTGTCTCTACTGGCCAAAAACAGGCCACCTATATATAAGCAACACATAACATTAATTTCTCATTATATGTAACATCCTGCTCATGTGCCTAAAATAACACTGTGACTGAAGGTTGATTCACCCATCAGTGTGATGTTAGGCAGATGACCAGAATGTCACATGTAATCTACCATGTCTTTAAAAAACATGTACTTCCATATTTTTAAAGACTTCAAGTAAGCATATTATTCACCCAGATCAATTTAAAACGAAGCTTGACTCACAGTGTCATCTTAAACACGTGACCAGCATGTTGCATGCAATTTACCATCTCTGTCTCTGCAAGCAGTATGTGTGTCTCTGCTCATAATATTTCACTGTCTCTACTGGACAAAAACAGGCCACCTATATATAAGCAACACATAACATTAACTTCTCATTACATGTAACATCCTGCTCATGTGCCTAACATAACACTGTGACTGAAGCTTGATTCACCCATCACTGTGATGTTAGGCAGATGACAAGAATGTCACATGTAATCTACCATATCTTTAAAACACATGTACTTCCATATTTTTAAAGACTTCAAGTAAGCATATTATTCACCCAGATCAATTTAAAATGAAGCTTGACTCAGAGTGTCATCTTAAACACATGACCAGCATGTTGCATGCAATTTACCATCTCTGTCTCTGCAAGCAGTATGTGCGTCTCTGCTCATAATATTTCACTGTCTATACTGGCCAAAAACAGGCCACCTATATGTAACCAACACATAACATTAATTTCTCATTACATGTAACATCCTACCCATGTGCCTAAATTAACACTGTGACTGAAACTTGATTCATTCATCAGTATGATGTTAGGCAGATGACAAGAATGTCACATGTAATCTACCATGTCTTTAAAAAACATGTGCTTCCATATTTTTAAAGACATCAAGTAACCATATTATTCACCCAGATCCATTTCAAATGAAGCTTGACTCACATTGTCATCGTAAACACATGAGCAGCATGTTGCATGCAATTTACTATCTCTGTCTCAGCAAGCAGTATGTGTGTCTCTGCTCATAATATTTCACTGTCTCTACTGGTCAAAAACAGGCCACCTATATATAAGAAACACATAACATTCATTTCTCATTACATGTAACATCCTGCTCATGTGCCTAAAATAACACTGTGACTGAAGCTTGATTCACCCATCAGTGTGATGTTAGGCAGATGACCAGAATGTCACATGTAATCTACCATGTGTTTAAAAAACATGTACTTCCATATTTTTAAAGACATCAAGTAAGCATATTATTCACCCAGATCCATTTAAAAGGAACCTTGACTCACAGTACCATTTTAAACACATGAGCAGCATGTTGCATGTAATTTACCATCTCTGTCTCTGCAAGCAGTATGTGTGTCTCTGCTCATAATATTTCACTGTCTCTACTGGCCAAAAACAGGCCACCTATATATAAGCAACACATAACATTAATTTCTCATTACATGTAACATCCTGCTCATGTGCCTAAAATAACACTGTGACTGAAGCTTGATTCACCCATCAGTGTGATGTTAGGCAGATGACAAGAATGTCACATGTAATCTACCATGTCTTTAAAAAACATGTACTTCCATATTTTTAAAGACTTCAAGTAAGCATATTATTCACCCAGATCAATTTAAAACGAAGCTTGACTCACAGTGTCATCTTAAACACATGACCAGCATGTTGCATGCAATTTACCATCTCTGTCTCTGCAAGCAGTATGTGTGTCTCTGCTCATAATATTTCACTGTCTCTACTGGACAAAAACAGGCCACCTATATATAAGCAACACATAACATTAACTTCTCATTACATGTAACATCCTGCTCATGTGCCTAAAATAACACTGTGACTGAAGCTTGATTCACCCATCACTGTGATGTTAGGCAGATGACAAGAATGTCACATGTAATCTACCATGTCTTTAAAACACATGTACTTCCATATTTTTAAAGACTTCAAGTAAGCATATTATTCACCCAGATCAATTTAAAATGAAGCTTGACTCACAGTGTCATCTTAAACACATGACCAGCATGTTGCATGCAATTTACCATCTCTGTCTCTGCGAGCAGTATGTGCGTCTCTGCTCATAATATTTCACTGTCTATACTGGCCAAAAACAGGCCACCTATATGTAACCAACACATAACATTAATTTCTCATTACATGTAACATCCTACCCATGTGCCTAAATTAACACTGTGACTGAAACTTGATTCATTCATCAGTATGATGTTAGGCAGATGACAAGAATGTCACATGTAATCTACCATGTCTTTAAAAAACATGTACTTCCATATTTTTAAAGACATCAAGTAACCATATTATTCACCCAGATCCATTTCAAATGAAGCTTGACTCACATTGTCATCGTAAACACATGAGCAGCATGTTGCATGCAATTTACCATCTCTGTCTCAGCAAGCAGTATGTGTGTCTCTGCTCATAATATTTCACTGTCTCTACTGGTCAAAAACAGGCCACCTATATATAAGCAACACATAACATTAATTTCTCATTACATGTAACATCCTGCTCGTGTGCCTAACATAACACTGTGACTGAAGCTTGATTCACTCATCAGTATGATGTTAGGCAGATGACAAGAATGTCACATGTAATCTAGCATGTCTTTAAAAAACATGTACTTCCATATTTTTAAAGACATCAAGTAAGCATATTATTCACCCAGATCCATTTCAAATGAAGCTTGACTCACAGTGTCATCTTAAACACATGAGCAGCATGTTGCATGCAATTTACCATCTCTGTCTCTGCAAGCAGTATGTGTGTCTCTGCTCATTATATTTCACTGTCTCTACTGGCCAAAAACAGGCCACCTATATGTAAGCAACACATAACATTAATTTCTCATTACATGTAACATCCTGCTCATGTGCCTAAAATAACACTGTGACTGAAGCTTGGTTCACCCATCAGTGTGATGTTAGGCAGATGACAAGAATGTCACATGTAATCTACCATGTCTTTAAAAAACATGTACTTCCATATTTTTAAAGACATCAAGTAAGCATATTATTCACCCAGATCCATTTAAAATGAACCTTGACTCACAGTACCATCTTAAACACATGAGCAGCATGTTGCATGTAATTTACCATCTCTGTCTCTGCAAGCAGTATGTGTGTCTCTGCTCATAATATTTCACTGTCTCTACTGGCCAAAAACAGGCCACCTATATATAAGCAACACATAACATTAATTTCTGATTACATGTAACATCCTGCTCATGTGCCTAAAATAACACTGTGACTGAAGCTTGATTCACCCATCACTGTGATGTTAGGCAGATGACAAGAATGTCACATGTAATCTACCATGTCTTTAAAACACATGTACTTCCATATTTTTAAAGACTTCAAGTAAGCATATTATTCACCCAGATCAATTTAAAATGAAGCTTGACTCACAGTGTCATCTTAAACACATGACCAGCATGTTGCATGCAATTTACCATCTCTGTCTCTGCGAGCAGTATGTGCGTCTCTGCTCATAATATTTCACTGTCTATACTGGCCAAAAACAGGCCACCTATATGTAACCAACACATAACATTAATTTCTCATTACATGTAACATCCTACCCATGTGCCTAAATTAACACTGTGACTGAAACTTGATTCATTCATCAGTATGATGTTAGGCAGATGACAAGAATGTCACATGTAATCTACCATGTCTTTAAAAAACATGTACTTCCATATTTTTAAAGACATCAAGTAACCATATTATTCACCCAGATCCATTTCAAATGAAGCTTGACTCACATTGTCATCGTAAACACATGAGCAGCATGTTGCATGCAATTTACCATCTCTGTCTCAGCAAGCAGTATGTGTGTCTCTGCTCATAATATTTCACTGTCTCTACTGGTCAAAAACAGGCCACCTATATATAAGCAACACATAACATAAATTTCTCATTACATGTAACATCCTGCTCATGTGCCTAACATAACACTGTGACTGAAGCATGATTCACCCATCAGAGTGATGTTAGGCAGATGACAATAATGTCACATGTAATCTACCATGTCTTTTAAAAACATGTACTTCCATATTGTTAAAGACATCAAGTAACCATATTATTCACCCAGATCCATTTGAAATCAAGCTTGACTCACATTATCATCTTAAACACATGAGCAGCATGTTGCATGCAATTTACCATCTCTGTCTCTGCAAACAGTATGTGTGTCTCTGCTCATAATATTTCACTGTCTCTACTGGCCAAAAACAGGCCACCTATATTTAACCAACACATAACATTAATGTATCATTACATGTAACATCCTGCCCATGTGCCTAAAATAACACTGTGACTGAAGCTTGATTCACTCATCAGTATGATGTTAGGCAGATGACAAGAATGTCACATGTAATCTAGCATGTCTTTAAAAAACATGTACTTCCATATTTTTAAAGACATCAAGTAAGCATATTATTCACCCAGATCCATTTCAAATGAAGCTTGACTCACAGTGTCATCTTAAACACATGAGCAGCATGTTGCATGCAATTTACCATCTCTGTCTCTGCAAGCAGTATGTGTGTCTCTGCTCATTATATTTCACTGTCTCTACTGGCCAAAAACAGGCCACCTATATGTAAGCAACACATAACATTAATTTCTCATTACATGTAACATCCTGCTCATGTGCCTAAAATAACACTGTGACTGAAGCTTGGTTCACCCATCAGTGTGATGTTAGGCAGATGACAAGAATGTCACATGTAATCTACCATGTCTTTAAAAAACATGTACTTCCATATTTTTAAAGACATCAAGTAAGCATATTATTCACCCAGATCCATTTAAAATGAACCTTGACTCACAGTACCATCTTAAACACATGAGCAGCATGTTGCATGTAATTTACCATCTCTGTCTCTGCAAGCAGTATGTGTGTCTCTGCTCATAATATTTCACTGTCTCTACTGGCCAAAAACAGGCCACCTATATATAAGCAACACATAACATTAATTTCTGATTACATGTAACATCCTGC
The DNA here is from genome assembly GCF_964261635.1 of Lissotriton helveticus. Lineage (NCBI taxonomy): Eukaryota > Metazoa > Chordata > Amphibia > Caudata > Salamandridae > Lissotriton > Lissotriton helveticus. The sequence goes on along the minus strand of NC_136061.1, from coordinate 1,462,157,494 downwards.
TCATGTGCCTAAAATAACACTGTGACTGAAGCTTGATTCACCCATCAGTGTGATGTTAGGCAGATGACAAGAATGTCACATGTAATCTACCATGTCTTTAAAAAACATGTACTTCCATATTTTTAAAGACTTCAAGTAAGCATATTATTCACCCAGATCAATTTAAAATGAAGCTTGACTCACAGTGTAATCTTAAACACATGAGCAGCATGTTGCATGCAATTTACCATCTCTGTCTCTGCAAGCAGTATGTGTGTCTCTGCTCATAATATTTCACTGTCTCTACTGGCCAAAAACAGGCCACCTATATGTAACCAACACATAACATTAATTTCTCATTACATGTAACATCCTGCTCATGTGCCTAACATAACACTGTGACTGAAGCATGATTCACCCATCAGTGTGATGTTAGGCAGATGACAAGAATGTCACATGTAATCTACCATGTCTTTTAAAAACATGTACTTCCATATTGTTAAAGACATCAAGTAACCATATTATTCACCCAGATCCATTTGAAATCAAGCTTGACTCACATTATCATCTTAAACACATGAGCAGCATGTTGCATGCAATTTACCATCTCTGTCTCTGCAAACAGTATGTGTGTCTCTGCTCATAATATTTCACTGTCTCTACTGGCCAAAAACAAGCCACCTATATGTAACCAACACATAACATTAATTTATCATTACATGTAACATCCTGCCCATGTGCCTAAAATAACACTGTGACTGAAGCTTCATTCACTCATCAGTATGATGTTAGGCAGATGACAATAATGTCACATGTAATCTAGCATGTCTTTAAAAAACATGTACTTCCATATTTTTAAAGACATCAAGTAAGCATATTATTCACCCAGATCCATTTCAAATGAAGCTTGACTCACAGTGTCATCTTAAACACATGAGCAGCATGTTGCATGCAATTTACCATCTCTGTCTCTGCAAGCAGTATGTGTGTCTCTGCTCATTATATTTCACTGTCTCTACTGGCCAAAAACAGGCCACCTATATGTAAGCAACACATAACATTAATTTCTCATTACATGTAACATCCTGCTCATGTGCCTAAAATAACACTGTGACTGAAGCTTGATTCACCCATCAGTGTGACGTTAGGCAGATGACAAGAATGTCACATGTAATCTACCATGTCTTTAAAAAACCATGTACTTCCATATTTTTAAAGACATCAAGTAACCATATTTTTCACCCAGATCCATTTGAAATGAAGCTTGACTCACATTGTCATCTTAAAAACACATGAGCAGCATGTTGCATGCAATTCACCATCTCTGTCTCTGCAAGCAGTATGTGTGTCTCTGCTCATAATATTTCACTGTCTCTACTGGCCAAAAACAGGCCACCTATATGTAACCAACACATGACATTAATTTCTCATTACATGTAACATCCTGCCCATGTGCCCCTAAATTAACACTGTGACTGAAGCTTGATTCATTCATCAATATGATGTTAGGCAGATGACAAGAATGTCACATGTAATCTACCATGTCTTTAAAAACATGTACTTCCATTTTTTTAAAGACATCAAGTAAGCATATTATTCACCCAAATCCATGTCAAATGAAGCTTGACTCACAGTGTCATCTTAAACACATGAGCAGCATGTTGCATGCAATTTACCATCTCTGTCTCTGCAAGCATTATGTGTGTCTCTGCTCATAATATTTCACTGTCTCTACTGGCCAAAAACAGGCCACCTATATATAAGCAACACATAACATTAATTTCTCATTACATGTAACATCCTGCTCATGTGCCTAAAATAACACTGTGACTGAAGCTTGATTCACCCATCAGTGTTATGTTAGGCAGATGACAAGAATGTCACATGTAACCTACTATGTCTTTAAAACATGTACTTCCATATTGTTAAAGACATCAAGTAACCATATTATTCACCCAGATCCATTTGAAATGAAGCTTGACTCACATTGTCATCTTAAACACATGAGCAGCATGTTGCATGCAATTTACCATCTCTGTCTCAGCAAGCAGTATGTGTGTCTCTGCTCATAATATTTCACTGTCTCTACTGGTCAAAAACAGGCCACCTATATATAAGCAACACATAACATTAATTTCTCATTACATGTAACATCCTGCTCATGTGCCTAACATAACACTGTGACTGAAGCATGATTCACCCATCAGTGTGATGTTAGGCAGATGACAAGAATGTCACATGTAATCTACCATGTCTTTTAAAAACATGTACTTCCATATTTTTAAAGACATCAAGTAACGATATTATTCACCCAGATCCATTTGAAATCAAGCTTGACTCACATTATCATCTTAAACACATGAGCAGCATGTTGCATGCAATTTACCATCTCTGTCTCTGCAAACAGTATGTGTGTCTCTGCTCATAATATTTCACTGTCTCTACTGGCCAAAAACAGGCCACCTATATGTAACCAACACATAACATTAATTTCTCATTACATGTAACATCCTGCCCATGTGCCTAAAATAACACTGCGACTGAAGCTTGATTCACTCATCAGTATGATGTTAGGCAGATGACAAGAATGTCACATGTAATCTAGCATGTCTTTAAAAAACATGTACTTCCATATTTTTACAGACATCAAGTAACCATATTATTCACCCAGATCCATTTCAAATGAAGCTTGACTCACAGTGTCATCTTAAACACATGAGCAGCATGTTGCATGCAATTTACCATCTCTGTCTCTGCAAGCAGTATGTGTGTGTCTGCTCATTATATTTCACTGTCTCTACTGGCCAAAAACAGGCCACCTATATGTAAGCAACACATAACATTAATTTCTCATTACATGTAACATCCTGCTCATGTGCCTAAAATAACACTGTGACTGAAGCTTGATTCACCCATCAGTGTGACGTTAGGCAGATGACAAGAATGTCACATGTAATCTACCATGTCTTTAAAAAACCAATGTACTTCCATATTTTTAAAGACATCAAGTAACCATATTATTCACTCAGATCCATTTCAAATTAAGCTTGACTCACATTGTCATCTTAAACACATGAGCAGCATGTTGCATGCAATTTACAATCTCTGTCTCAGCAAGCAGTATGTGTGTTTCTGCTCATAATATTTCACTGTCTCTACTGGCCAAAAACAAGCCACCTATATGTAACCAACACATAACATTAATTTATCATTACATGTAACATCCTGCCCATGTGCCTAAAATAACACTGTGACTGAAGCTTGATTCACTCATCAGTATGATGTTAGGCAGATGACAAGAATGTCACATGTAATCTAGCATGTCTTTAAAAAACATGTACTTCCATATTTTTAAAGACATCAAGTAAGCATATTATTCACCCAGATCCATTTCAAATGAAGCTTGACTCACAGTGTCATCTTAAACACATGAGCAGCATGTTGCATGCAATTTACCATCTCTGTCTCTGCAAGCAGTATGTGTGTCTCTGCTCATTATATTTCACTGTCTCTACTGGCCAAAAACAGGCCACCTATATATAAGCAACACATAACATTAATTTCTCATTACATGTAACATCCTGCTCATGTGCCTAAAATAACACTGTGACTGAAGCTTGGTTCACCCATCAGTGTGATGTTAGGCAGATGACAAGAATGTCACATGTAATCTACCATGTCTTTAAAAAACATGTACTTCCATATTTTTAAAGACATCAAGTAACCATATTTTTCACCCAGATCCATTTGAAATGAAGCTTGACTCACATTGTCATCTTAAAAACACATGAGCAGCATGTTGCATGCAATTCACCATCTCTGTCTCTACAAGCAGTATGTGTGTCTCTGCTTATAATATTTCACTGTCTCTACTGGCCAAAAACAGGCCACCTATATGTAACCAACACATGACATTAATTTCTCATTACATGTAACATCCTGCCCATGTGTCTAAATTAACACTGTGACTGAAGCTTGATTCATTCATCAGTATGATGTTAGGCAGGTGACAAGAATGTCACATGTAATCTACCATGTCTTTAAAAACATGTACTTCCATATTTTTAAAGACATCAAGTAAGCATATTATTCACTCAGATCCATTTCAAATTAAGCTTGACTCACATTGTCATCTTAAACACATGAGCAGCATGTTGCATGCAATTTACAATCTCTGTCTCAGCAAGCAGTATGTGTGTCTCTGCTCATAATATTTCACTGTCTCTACTGGCCAAAAACAGGCCACCTATATTTAACCAACACATAACATTAATTTCTCATTACATGTAACATCATGCCCATGTGCCTAAAATAACACTGTGACTGAAGCTTGATTCACTCATCAGTATGATGTTAGGCAGATGACAAGAATGTCACATGTAATCTACCATGTCTTTAAAAAACATGTACTTCCATATTTTTAAAGACATCAAGTAAGCATATTATTCACCCAGATGCATTTCAAATGAAGCTTGACTCACAGTGTCATCTTAAACACATGAGCAGCATGTTGCATGCAATTTACCATCTCTGTCTCAGCAAGCAGTATGTGTGTCTCTGCTCATAATATTTCACTGTCTCTACTGGCCAAAACAAGCCACATATATGTAAGCAACACATAACATTAATTTCTCATTACATGTAACATCCTGCTCATGTGCCTAAAACAACACTGTGACTGAAGCTTGATTCACCCATCAGTGTTATGTTAGGCAGATGACAAGAATGTCACATGTAATCTACTATGTCTTTAAAACATGTACTTCCATATTGTTAAAGACATCAAGTAACCATATTATTCACCCAGATCCATTTGAAATTAAGCTTGACTCACAGTGTCATCTTAAACACATGAGCAGCATGTTGCATGCAATTTACCATCTCTGTCTCTGCAAGCAGTATGTGTGTCTCTGCTCATAATATTTCTCTGTCTCTACTGGCCAAACACACGCCACCTATATGTAAGCAACACATAACATTAATTTCTCATTACATGTAACATCATGCCCATGTGCCTAAAATAACACTGTGACCGAAGCTTGATTCACCCATCAGTGTGATGTTAGGCAGATGACAAGAATGTCACATGTAATCTACCATGTCTTTAAAAAACATGTACTTCCATATTTTTAAAGACATCAAGTAACCATATTATTCACCCAGATCCATTTGAAATGAAGATTGACTCACATTGTCATCTTAAACACATGAGCAGCATGTTGCATGCAATTTACCATCTCTGTCTCTGCAAGCAGTATGTGTGTCTCTGCTCATAATATTTCACTGTCTCTACTGGCCAAAAACAGGCCACCTATATGTAACCAACACATAACATTAATTTCTCATTACATGTAACATCCTGCCCATGTGCCTAAATTAACACTGTGACTGAAGCTTGATTCATTCATCAGTATGATGTTAGGCAGATGACAAGAATGTCACATGTAATCTACCATGTCTTTAAAAAACATGTACTTCCATATTTTTAAAGACATCAAGTAACCATATTTTTCACCCAGATCCATTTGAAATGAAGCTTGACTCACATTGTCATCTTAAAAACACATGAGCAGCATGTTGCATGCAATTTACCATCTCTGTCTCTGCAAGCAGTATGTGTGTCTCTGCTCATAATATTTCACTGTCTCTACTGGCCAAAAACAGGCCACCTATATGTAAGCAACACATAACATTAATTTCTCATTACATGTAACATCCTGCTCATGTGCCTAAAATAACACTGTGACTGAAGCTTGATTCACCCATCAGTGTGATGTTAGGCAGATGACAAGAATGTCACATGTAATCTACCATGTCTTTAAAAAACATGTACTTCCATATTTTTAAAGACATCAAGTAACCATATTATTCACTCAGATCCATTTCAAATGAAGCTTGACTCACATTGTCATCTTAAACACATGAGCAGCATGTTGCATGCAATTTACAATCTCTGTCTCAGCAAGCAGTATGTTTGTCTGTGCTCATAATATTTCACTGTCTCTACTGGCCAAAAACAGGCCACCTATATATAAGCAACACATAACATTAATTTCTCATTACATGTAACATCCTGCTCATGTGCCTAAAATAACACTGTGACTGAAGCTTGGTTCACCCATCAGTGTGATGTTAGGCAGATGACAAGAATGTCACATGTAATCTACCATGTCTTTAAAAAACATGTACTGCCATATTTTTAAAGACATCAAGTGGTCGATTCCGATCCGGTAAAATCCCCGTCCGTACGAATCGTATCCGGAGCTGTTTCCGTACGACTCGTACGGACGCCGTACGACCGGACGATTCCGATCCCGATCGGCCGACCCGGACGCGATTCGTACTGTACACGTCGATTCGTATGGAAAAGCGCACGATCACCTACACACCGTATGGCGCGTACCCCCCATGATCGCAGGGGTACGCGCTGTACCCCTGTGATCATGCGGGGTACGTGCCGTACACCCAGCGTACATGGGGTACGTGCCGTACACCCACCGTACATGGGGTACGGTGCGTACCCCATGTACGCTGGGTGTACGGCACGTACCCCGCATGATCACAGGGGTACGGCGAGTACCCCTGCGATCATGGGGGGTACGTGCCGTACCCCGGGGGGGCGTTCCGTACCTTTTTTGGCGCGAACTCTGCGTTTACGACTGTTTTCGGCTCCCGTAGGAAAAGGGTCGTACGGCGCGTACCCGACACGAATCGTACTTGCTGGGTCGTAAACACCAGCCGCGAACCGTAGTGATGTCGCGTACAGCCGGCTCCGAGTGAGACTCGTACGGAGATTTGAGTCGTACGGAGTCTGGCACCTGGTACGGATCGTACTTCGTCGTACGTACGGGACGTCTACGGGTACGATTCGTATGGGGAAAAAACTCTCCATACGACGATTCGGAGCGCATTTTACCGGATCGGAATCGGCCCCCAAGTAAGCATATTATTCACCCAGATCCATTTAAAATGAAGCTTGACTCACAGTGTCATCTTAAACACATGACCAGCATGTTGCATGCAATTTACCATCTCTGTCTCTGCAAGCAGTATGTGTGTCTCTGCTCATAATATTTCACTGTCTCTACTGGCCAAAAACAGGTCACCTATATGTAAGCAACGCATAACATTAATTTCTCATTACATGTAACATCCTGCTCATGTGCCTAAAATAACACTGTGACTGAAGCTTGATTCACCCATCAGTGTGATGTTAGGCAGATGACAAGAATGTCACATGTAATCTACCATGTCTTTAAATAAACATGTACTTCCATATTTTTAAAGACATCAAGTAACCATATTATTCACCCAGATCCATTTGAAATGAAGCTTGACTCACATTGTCATCTTAAACACATGAGCAGCATGTTTCATGCAATTTACCATCTCTGTCTCAGCAAGCAGTATGTGTGTCTCTGCTCATAATATTTCACTGTCTCTACTGGCCAAAAACAGGCCTCCTATATATAAGCAACACATAACATTAATTTCTCATTACATGTAACATCCTGCTCATGTGCCTAAAATAACACTGTGACTGACGCTTGATTCACCCATCAGTGTGATGTTAGGCAGATGACAAGAATGTCACATGTAATCTACCATGTCTTTAAAAAACATGTACTTCCATATTTTTAAAGACATCAAGTAACCATATTATTCACTCAGATCCATTTCAAATGAAGCTTGACTCACATTGTCATCTTAAACACATGAGCAGCATGTTGCATGCAATTTACAATCTCTGTCTCAGCAAGCAGTATGTGTGTCTGTGCTCATAATATTTCACTGTCTCTACTGGCCAAAAACAGGCCACCTATATATAAGCAACACATAACATTAATTTCTCATTACATGTAACATCCTGCTCATGTGCCTAAAATAACACTGTGACTGAAGCTTGGTTCACCCATCAGTGTGATGTTAGGCAGATGACAAGAATGTCACATGTAATCTACCATGTCTTTAAAAAACATGTACTTCCATATTTTTAAAGACATCAAGGGGTCGATTCCGATCCGGTAAAATCCCCGTCCGTACGAATCGTATCCGGAGCCGTTTCCGTACGACTCGTACGGACGCCGTACGACCGGATGATTCTGATCCCGATCGGCCGACCCGGACGCGATTCGTACGGTACACGTCGATTCGTACGGAAAAGCGCACGATCACCTACACAACGTACGGCGCGTACCCCCATGATTGCAGGGGTACGCCCCGTACCCCTGTGATCATGCGGGGTACGTGCCGTACACCCAGCGTACATGGGGTACGTGCCGTACACCCACCGTACATGGGGTACGGTCCGTACCCCATGTACGCTGGGTGTACGGCACGTACCCCGCATGATCACAGGGGTACGGCGAGTACCCCTGCGATCATGGGGGGTACGTGCCGTACCCGGGGGGGGGGCGTTCCGTACCTTTTTCGGTGCGAACTCTGCGTTTACGACTGTTTTCGGCTCCCGTAGGAAAAGGGTCGTACGGCGCGTACCCGACACGAATCGTACTTGCTGGGTCGTAAAAACCAGCCGCGAACCGTAGTGATGTCGCGTACAGCCGGTTCCGAGTGAGACTCGTACAGAGATTTGAGTCGTACGGAGTCCTGTACGACTCGTACGGAGTTTGGCACCTGGTACGGATCGTACTTCGTCGTACGTACGGGACGTCTACGGGTACGATTCGTATGGGGAAAAAACTCTCCGTACGACGATTCGGAGCGCATTTTACCGGATCGGAATCGGCCCCCAAGTAAGCATATTATTCACCCAGATCCATTTAAAATGAAGCTTGACTCACAGTGTCATCTTAAACACATGACCAGCATGTTGCATGCAATTTACCATCTCTGTCTCTGCAAGCAGTATGTGTGTCTCTGCTCATAATATTTCACTGTCTCTACTGGCCAAAAACAGGTCACCTATATGTAAGCAACGCATAACATTAATTTCTCATTACATGTAACATCCTGCTCATGTGCCTGAAATAACACTGTGACTGAAGCTTGATTCACCCATCAGTGTGATGTTAGGCAGATGACAAGAATGTCACATGTAATCTACCATGTCTTTAAAAAACATGTACTTCCATATTTTTAAAGACATCAAGTAACCATATTATTCACTCAGATCCATTTCAAATGAAGCTTGACTCACATTGTCATCTTAAACACATGAGCAGCATGTTGCATGCAATTTACAATCTCTGTCTCAGCAAGCAGTATGTGTGTCTGTGCTCATAATATTTCACTGTCTCTACTGGCCAACAACAGGCCACCTATATATAAGCAACACATAACATTAATTTCTCATTACATGTAACATCCTGCTCATGTGCCTAAAATAACACTGTGACTGAAGCTTGGTTCACCCATCAGTGTGATGTTAGGCAGATGACAAGAATGTCACATGCAATCTACCATGTCTTTAAAAAACATGTACTTCCATATTTTTAAAGACATCAAGTAACCATATTATTCACCCAGATCCATTTGAAATGAAGCTTGACTCACATTGTCATCTTAAACACATGAGCAGCATGTTTCATGCAATTTACCATCTCTGTCTCAGCAAGCAGTATGTGTGTCTCTGCTCATAATATTTCACTGTCTCTACTGGCCAAAAACAGGCCTCCTATATATAAGCAACACATAACATTAATTTCTCATTACATGTAACATCCTGCTCATGTGCCTAAAATAACACTGTGACTGACGCTTGATTCACCCATCAGTGTGATGTTAGGCAGATGACAAGAATGTCACATGTAATCTACCATGTCTTTAAAAAACATGTACTTCCATATTTTTAAAGACATCAAGTAAGCATATTATTCACCCAGATCCATTTCAAATGAAGCTTGACTCACAGTGTCATCTTAAACACATGAGCAGCATGTTGCATGCAATTTACCATCTCTGTCTCTGCAAGCAGTATGTGTGTCTCTGCTCATAATATTTCACTGTCTCTACTGGCCAAAAACAGGCCACCTATATGTAACCAACACATAACATTAATTTCTCATTACATGTAACATCCTGCTCATGTGCCTAACATAACACTGTGACTGAAGCATTTTTCACCCATCAGTGTGATGTTAGGCAGATGACAAGAATGTCACATGTAATCTACCATGTCTTTTAAAAACATGTACTTCCATATTTTTAAAGACATCAAGTAACGATATTATTCACCCAGATCCATTTGAAATCAAGCTTGACTCACATTATCATCTTAAAAACATGAGCAGCATGTTGCATACAATTTACCATCTCTGTCTCTGCAAACAGTATGTGTGCCTCTGCTCATAATATTTCACTGTCTCTACTGGCCAAAAGCAGGCCACCTATATGTAACCAACACATAACATTAATTTCTCATTACATGTAACATCCTGCCCATGTGCCTAAAATAACACTGTGACTGAAGCTTGATTCACCCATCAGTATGATGTTAGGCAGATGACAAGAATGTCACATGTAATCTAGCATGTCTTTAAAAAACATGTACTTCCATATTTTTACAGACATCAAGTAACCATATTATTCACCCAGATCCATTTCAAATGAAGCTTGACTCACAGTGTCATCTTAAACACATGAGCAGCATGTTGCATGCAATTTACCATCTCTGTCTCTGCAAGCAGTATGTGTGTCTCTGCTCATTATATTGCACTGTCTCTACTGGCCAAAAACAGGCCACCTATATGTAAGCAACACATAACATTAATTTCTCATTACATGTAACATCCTACTCATGTGCCTAAAATAACACTGTGACTGAAGCTAGGTTCACCCATCAGTGTGATGTTAGGCAGATGACAAGAATGTCACATGTAATCTACAATGTCTTTAAAAAACATGTACTTCCATATTTTTAAAGACATCAAGTAACCATATTTTTCACCCAGATCCATTTGAAATGAAGCTTGACTCACATTGTCATCTTAAACACATGAGCAGCATGTTGAATGCAATTTACCATCTCTGTCTCTGCAAGCAGTATGTGTGTCTCTGCTCATAATATTTCACTGTCTCTACTGGCCAAAAACAGGCCACCTATATGTAACCAACACATGACATTAATTTCTCATTACATGTAACATCCTGCCGATGTGCCTAAATTAACACTGTGACTGAAGCTTGATTCATTCATCAGTATGATGTTAGGCAGATGACAAGAATGTCACATGTAATCTACCATGTCTTTAAAAACATGTACTTCCATATTTTTAAAGACATCAAGTAAGCATATTATTCACCCAGATCCATGTCAAATGAAGCTTCACTCACAGTGTCATCTTAAACACATGAGCAGCATGTTGCATGCAATTTACCATCTCTGTCTCTGCAAGCAGTATGTGTGTCTCTGCTCATAATATTTCACTGTCTCTACTGGCCAAAAACAAGCCACATATATGTAAGCAACACATAACATTAATTTCTCATTACATGTAACATCCTGCTCATGTGCCTAAAATAACACTGTGACTGAAGCTTGATTCACCCATCAGTGTGATGTTAGGCAGATGACAAGAATGTCACATGTAATCTACTATGTCTTTAAAACATGTACTTCCAAATTGTTAAAGACATCAAGTAACCATATTATTCACCCAGATCCATTTGAAATGAAGCTTGACTCACATTGTCATCTTAAACACATGAGCAGCATGTTGCATGCAATTTACCATCTCTGTCTCTGCAAGCAGTATGTGTGTGTCTGCTCATAATATGTCACTGTCTCTACTGGCCAAAAACAGGCCACCTATATTTAACCAACACATAACATTAATTTCTCATTACATGTAACATCATGCCCATGTGCCTAAAATAACACTGTGACTGAAGCTTGATTCACTCATCAGTATGATGTTAGGCAGATGACAAGAATGTCACATGTAATCTACCATGTCTTTAAAAAACATGTACTTCCATATTTTTAAAGACATCAAGTAAGCATATTATTCACCCAGATCCATTTCAAATGAAGCTTGACTCACAGTGTCATCTTAAACACATGAGCAGCATGTTGCATGCAATTTACCATCTCTGTCTCAGCAAGCAGTATGTGTGTCTCTGCTCATAATATTTCACTGTCTCTACTGGCCAAAAACAAGCCACCTATATGTAAGCAACACATAACATTAATTTCTCATTACATGTAACATCCTGCTCATGTGCCTAAAATAACAATGTGACTGAAGCTTGATTCACCCATCAGTGTTATGTTAGGCAGATGACAAGAATGTCACATGTAATCTACTATGTCTTTAAAACATGTACTTCCATATTGTTAAAGACATCAAGTAACCATATTATTCACCCAGATCCATTTCAAATGAAGCTTGACTCACAGTGTCATCTTAAACACATGAGCAGCATGTTGCATGCAATTTACCATCTTTGTCTCTGCAAGCAGTATGTGTGTCTCTGCTCATAATATTTCACTGTCTCTACTGGCCAAAAACAGGCCACCTATATGTACCCAACACATAACATTAATTTCTCATTACATGTAACATCCTGCCCATGTGCCTAAATTAACACTGTGACTGAAGCTTGAGTCATTCATCAGTATGATGTTAGGCAGATGACAAGAATGTCACATGTAATCAACCATGTCTTTAAAAAACATGTACTTCCATATTTTTAAAGACATCAAGTAAGCATATTATTCACCCATATCCATTACAAATGAAGCTTGACTCACAGTGTCATCTTAAACACATGAGCAGCATGTTGCATGCAATTTACCATCTCTGTCTCTGCAAGCAGTATGTGTGTCTCTGCTCATAATATTTCACTGTCTCTACTGGCCAAAAACAAGCCACATATATGTAAGCAACACATAACATTAATTTCTCATTACATGTAACATCCTGCTCATGTGCCTAAAATAACAATGTGACTGAAGCTTGATTCACCCATCAGTGTTATGTTAGGCAGATGACAAGAATGTCACATGTAATCTACTATGTCTTTAAAACATGTACTTCCATATTGTTAAAGACATCAAGTAACCATATTATTCACCCAGATCCATTTGAAATGAAGCTTGACTCACATTGTCATCTTAAACACATGAGCAGCATGTTGCATGCAATTTACCATCTCTGTCTCTGCAAGCAGTATGTGTGTGTCTGCTCATAATATGTCACTGTCTCTACTGGCCAAAAACAGCCCACCTATATTTAACCAACACATAACATTAATTTCTCATTACATGTAACATCATGCCCATGTGCCTAAAATAACACTGTGACTGAAGCTTGATTCACTCATCAGTATGATGTTAGGCAGATGACAAGAATGTCACATGTAATCTACCATGTCTTTAAAAAACATGTACTTCCATATTTTTAAAGACATCAAGTAAGCATATTATTCACCCAGATCCATTTCAATGAAGCTTGACTCACAGTGTCATCTTAAACACATGAGCAGCATGTTGCATGCAATTTACCATCTCTGTCTCAGCAAGCAGTATGTGTGTCTCTGCTCATAATATTTCACTGTCTCTACTGGCCAAAAACAAGCCACATATATGTAAGCAACACATAACATTAATTTCTCATTACATGTAACATCCTGCTCATGTGCCTAAAATAACAATGTGACTGAAGCTTGATTCACCCATCAGTGTTATGTTAGGCAGATGACAAGAATGTCACATGTAATCTACTATGTCTTTAAAACATGTACTTCCATATTGTTAAAGACATCAAATAACCATATTATTCACCCAGATCCATTTCAAATGAAGCTTGACTCACAGTGTCATCTTAAACACATGAGCAGGATGTTGCATGCAATTTACCATCTCTGTCTCTGCAAGCAGTATGTGTGTCTCTGCTCATAATATTTCACTGTCTCTACTGGCCAAAAACAGGCCACCTATATGTACCCAACACATAACATTAATTTCCCATTACATGTAACATCCTGCCCATGTGCCTAAATTAACACTGTGACTGAAGCTTGATTCATTCATCAGTATGATGTTAGGCAGATGACAAGAATGTCACATGTAATCAACCATGTCTTTAAAAAACATGTACTTCCATATTTTTAAAGACATCAAGTAAGCATATTATTCACCCAGATCCATTGCAAATGAAGCTTGACTCACAGTGTCATCTTAAACACATGAGCAGCATGTTGCATGCAATTTACCATCTCTGTCTCAGCAAGCAGTATGTGTGTCTCTGCTCATAATATTTCACTGTCTCTACTGGCCAAACACAGGCCACCTATATGTAAGCAACACATAACATTAATTTCTCATTACATGTAACAACCTGCTCATGTGCCTAAAATAACACTGTGACCTAAGCTTGATTCACCCATCAGTGTGATGTTAGGCAGATGACAAGAATGTCACATGTAATCTACCATGTCTTTAAAAAACATGTACTTCCATATTTTTAAAGACATCAAGTAACCATATTATTCACCCAGATCCATTTCAAATGAAGCTTGACTCACATTGTCATCTTAAACACATGAGCAGCATGTTGCATGCAATTTACCATCTCTGTCTCAGCAAGCAGTATGTGTGTCTCTGCTCATAATATTTCACTGTCTCTACTGGTCAAAAACAGGCCACCTATATATAAGCAACACATAACATTAATTTCTCATTACATGTAACATCCTGCTCATGTGCCTAACATAACACTGTGACTGAAGCTTGATTCACCCATCAGTGTGATGTTAGGCAGATGACAAGAATGTCACATGTAATCTACCATGTCTTTAAAAAACATGTACTTCCATATTTTTAAAGACATCAAGTAACCATATTATTCACCCAGATCCATTTGAAATGAAGCTTGACTCACATTGTCATCTTAAACACATAAGCAGCATGTTGCATGCAATTTACCATCTCTGTCTCTGCAAGCAGTATGTGTGTCTCTGCTCATAATATTTCTCTGTCTCTACTGGCCAAAAACAGGCCACCTATATGTACCCAACACATAACATTAATTTCTCATTACATGTAACATCCTGCCCATGTGCCTAAATTAACACTGTGACTGAAGCTTGATTCATTCATCAGTATGATGTTAGGCAGATGACAAGAATGTCACATGTAATCAACCATGTCTTTAAAAAACATGTACTTCCATATTTTTAAAGACATCAAGTAAGCATATTATTCACCCAGATCCATTACAAATGAAGCTTGACTCACAGTGTCATCTTAAACACATGAGCAGCATGTTGCATGCAATTTTCCATCTCTGTCTCTGCAAGCAGTATGTGTGTCTCTGCTCATAATATTTCACTGTCTCTACTGGCCAAACACAGGCCACCTATATGTAAGCAACACATAACATTAATTTCTCATTACATATAACAACCTGCTCATGTGCCTAAAATAACACTGTGACCGAAGCTTGATTCACCCATCAGTGTGATGTTAGGCAGATGACAAGAATGTCACATGTAATCTACCATGTCTTTAAAAAACATGTACCCTCATATTTTTAAAGACATCAAGTAACCATATTATTCACCCAGATCCATTTGAAATGAAGCTTGACTCACATTGTCATCATCTTAAACACATGAGCAGCATGTTGCATGCAATTTACCATCTCTGTCTCTGCAAGCAGTATGTGTGTCTCTGCTCATAATATTTCACTGTCTCTACTGGCTAAAAACAGGCCACCTATATGTAACCAACACATAACATTAATTTCTCATTACATGTAACATCCTGCCCATGTGCCTAAATTAACACTGTGACTGAAGCTTGATTCATTCATCAGTATGATGTTAGGCAGATGACAAGAATGTCACATGTAATCTACCATGTCTTTAAAAAACATGTACTTCCATAGTTTTAAAGACATCAAGTAAGCATATTATTCACCCAGATCTATTTCAAATGAAGCTTGACTCACAGTTTCATCTTAAACACATGAGCAGCATGTTGCATGCAATTTACCATCTCTGTCTCTGCAAGCAGTATGTGTGTCTCTGCTCATAATATTTCACTGTCTCTACTGGCCAAAAACAGGCCACCTATATGTAAGCAACACATAACATTAATTTCTCATTACATGTAACATCCTGCTCATGTGCCTAAAATAACACTGTGACTGAAGCTTGATTCACCCATCAGTGTGATGTTAGGCAGATGACAAGAATGTCACATGTAATCTACCATGTCTTAAAAAAAAACATGTACTTCCATATTTTTAAAGACATCAAGTAACCATATTTTTCACCCAGATCCATTTGAAATGAAGCTTGACTCACATTGTCATCTTAAAAACACATGAGCAGCATGTTGCATGCAATTTACCATCTCTGTCTCTGCAAGCAGTATGTGTGTCTCTGCTCATAATATTTCACTGTCTCTACTGGCCAAAAACAGGCCACCTATATGTAAGCAACACATAACATTAATTTCTCATTACATGTAACATCCTGCTCATGTGCCTAAAATAACACTGTGACTGAAGCTTGATTCACCCATCAGTGTGATGTTAGGCAGATGACAAGAATGTCACATGTAATCTACCATGTCTTTAAAAAACATGTACTTCCATATTTTTAAAGACATCAAGTAAGCATATTATTCACCCAGATCCATTTCAATGAAGCTTGACTCACAGTGTCATCTTAAACACATGAGCAGCATGTTGCATGCAATTTACCATCTCTGTCTCAGCAAGCAGTATGTGTGTCTCTGCTCATAATATTTCACTGTCTCTACTGGCCAAAAACAAGCCACATATATGTAAGCAACACATAACATTAATTTCTCATTACATGTAACATCCTGCTCATGTGCCTAAAATAACAATGTGACTGAAGCTTGATTCACCCATCAGTGTTATGTTAGGCAGATGACAAGAATGTCACATGTAATCTACTATGTCTTTAAAACATGTACTTCCATATTGTTAAAGACATCAAATAACCATATTATTCACCCAGATCCATTTCAAATGAAGCTTGACTCACAGTGTCATCTTAAACACATGAGCAGCATGTTGAATGCAATTTACCATCTCTGTCTCTGCAAGCAGTATGTGTGTCTCTGCTCATAATATTTCACTGTCTCTACTGGCCAAAAACAGGCCACCTATATGTACCCAACACATAACATTAATTTCTCATTACATGTAACATCCTGCCCATATGCCTAAATTAACACTGTGACTGAAGCTTGATTCATTCATCAGTATGATGTTAGGCAGATGACAAGAATGTCACATGTAATCAACCATGTCTTTAAAAAACATGTACTTCCATATTTTTAAAGACATCAAGTAAGCATATTATTCACCCAGATCCATTACAAATGAAGCTTGACTCACAGTGTCATCTTAAACACATGAGCAGCATGTTGCATGCAATTTACCATCTCTGTCTCTGCAAGCAGTATGTGTGTCTCTGCTCATAATATTTCACTGTCTCTACTGGCCAAAAACAAGCCACATATATGTAAGCAACACATAACATTAATTTCTCATTACATGTAACATCCTGCTCATGTGCCTAAAATAACAATGTGACTGAAGCTTGATTCACCCATCAGTGTTATGTTAGGCAGATGACAAGACTGTCACATGTAATCTACTATGTCTTTAAAACATGTACTTCCATATTGTTAAAGACATCAAGTAACCATATTATTCACCCAGATCCATTTGAAATGAAGCTTGACTCACATTGTCATCTTAAACACATGAGCAGCATGTTGCATGCAATTTACCATCTCTGTCTCTGCAAGCAGTATGTGTGTGTCTGCTCATAATATGTCACTGTCTCTACTGGCCAAAAACAGGCCACCTATATTTTACCAACACATAACATTAATTTCTCATTACATGTAACATCATGCCCATGTGCCTAAAATAACACTGTGACTGAAGCTTGATTCACTCATCAGTATGATGTTAGGCAGATGACAAGAATGTCACATGTAATCTACCATGTCTTTAAAAAACATGTACTTCCATATTTTTAAAGACATCAAGTAAGCATATTATTCACCCAGATCCATTTCAAATGAAGCTTGACTCACAGTGTCATCTTAAACACATGAGCAGGATGTTGCATGCAATTTACCATCTCTGTCTCTGCAAGCAGTATGTGTGTCTCTGCTCATAATATTTCACTGTCTCTACTGGCCAAAAACAGGCCACCTATATGTACCCAACACATAACATTAATTTCTCATTACATGTAACATCCTGCCCATGTGCCTAAATTAACACTGTGACTGAAGCTTGATTCATTCATCAGTATGATGTTAGGCAGATGACAAGAATGTCACATGTAATCAACCATGTCTTTAAAAAACATGTACTTCCATATTTTTAAAGACATCAAGTAAGCATATTATTCACCCAGATCCATTGCAAATGAAGCTTGACTCACAGTGTCATCTTAAACACATGAGCAGCATGTTGCATGCAATTTACCATCTCTGTCTCTGCAAGCAGTATGTGTGTCTCTGCTCATAATATTTCACTGTCTCTACTGGCCAAACACAGGCCACCTATATGTAAGCAACACATAACATTAATTTCTCATTACATGTAACAACCTGCTCATGTGCCTAAAATAACACTGTGACCTAAGCTTGATTCACCCATCAGTGTGATGTTAGGCAGATGACAAGAATGTCACATGTAATCTACCATGTCTTTAAAAAACATGTACTTCCATATTTTTAAAGACATCAAGTAACCATATTATTCACCCAGATCCATTTCAAATGAAGCTTGACTCACATTGTCATCTTAAACACATGAGCAGCATGTTGCATGCAATTTACCATCTCTGTCTCAGCAAGCAGTATGTGTGTCTCTGCTCATAATATTTCACTGTCTCTACTGGTCAAAAACAGGCCACCTATATATAAGCAACACATAACATTAATTTCTCATTACATGTAACATCCTGCTCATGTGCCTAACATAACACTGTGACTGAAGCTTGATTCACCCATCAGTGTGATGTTAGGCAGATGACAAGAATGTCACATGTAATCTACCATGTCTTTAAAAAACATGTACTTCCATATTTTTAAAGACATCAAGTAACCATAGTATTCACCCAGATCCATTTGAAATGAAGCTTGACTCACATTGTCATCTTAAACACATGAGCAGCATGTTGCATGCAATTTACCATCTCTGTCTCTGCAAGCAGTATGTGTGTCTCTGCTCATAATATTTCTCTGTCTCTACTGGCCAAAAACAGGCCACCTATATGTACCCAACACATAACATTAATTTCTCATTACATGTAACATCCTGCCCATGTGCCTAAATTAACACTGTGACTGAAGCTTGATTCATTCATCAGTATGATGTTAAGCAGATGACAAGAATGTCACATGTAATCAACCATGTCTTTAAAAAACATGTACTTCCATATTTTTAAAGACATCAAGTAAGCATATTATTCACCTAGATCCATTACAAATGAAGCTTGACTCACAGTGTCATCTTAAACACATGAGCAGCATGTTGCATGCAATTTACCATCTCTGTCTCTGCAAGCAGTATGTGTGTCTCTGCTCATAATATTTCACTGTCTCTACTGGCCAAACACAGGCCACCTATATGTAAGCAACACATAACATTAATTTCTCATTACATATAACAACCTGCTCATGTGCCTAAAATAACACTGTGACCGAAGCTTGATTCACCCATCAGTGTGATGTTAGGCAGATGACAAGAATGTCACATGTAATCTACCATGTCTTTAAAAAACATGTACCCTCATATTTTTAAAGACATCAAGTAACCATATTATTCACCCAGATCCATTTGAAATGAAGCTTGACTCACATTGTCATCATCTTAAACACATGAGCAGCATGTTGCATGCAATTTACCATCTCTGTCTCTGCAAGCAGTATGTGTGTCTCTGCTCATAATATTTCACTGTCTCTACTGGCTAAAAACAGGCCACCTATATGTAACCAACACATAACATTAATTTCTCATTACATGTAACATCCTGCCCATGTGCCTAAATTAACACTGTGACTGAAGCTTGATTCATTCATCAGTATGATGTTAGGCAGATGACAAGAATGTCACATGTAATCTACCATGTCTTTAAAAAACATGTACTTCCATAGTTTTAAAGACATCAAGTAAGCATATTATTCACCCAGATCTATTTCAAATGAAGCTTGACTCACAGTTTCATCTTAAACACATGAGCAGCATGTTGCATGCAATTTACCATCTCTGTCTCTGCAAGCAGTATGTGTGTCTCTGCTCATAATATTTCACTGTCTCTACTGGCCAAAAACAGGCCACCTATATGTAAGCAACACATAACATTAATTTCTCATTACATGTAACATCCTGCTCATGTGCCTAAAATAACACTGTGACTGAAGCTTGATTCACCCATCAGTGTGATGTTAGGCAGATGACAAGAATGTCACATGTAATCTACCATGTCTTTAAAAAACATGTACTTCCATATTTTTAAAGACATCAAGTAACCATATTTTTCACCCAGATCCATTTGAAATGAAGCTTGACTCACATTGTCATCTTAAAAACACATGAGCAGCATGTTGCATGCAATTTACCATCTCTGTCTCTGCAAGCAGTATGTGTGTCTCTGCTCATAATATTTCACTGTCTCTACTGGCCAAAAACAGGCCACCTATATGTAAGCAACACATAACATTAATTTCTCATTACATGTAACATCCTGCTCATGTGCCTAAAATAACACTGTGACTGAAGCTTGATTCACCCATCAGTGTGATGTTAGGCAGATGACAAGAATGTCACATGTAATCTACCATGTCTTTACAAAACATGTACTTCCATATTTTTAAAGACATCAAGTAACCATATTTTTCACCCAGATCCATTACAAATGAAGCTTGACTCACAGTGTCATCTTAAACACATGAGCAGCATGTTGCATGCAATTTACCATCTCTGTCTCTGCAAGCAGTATGTGTGTCTCTGCTCATAATATTTCACTGTCTCTACTGGCCAAACACAGGCCACCTATATGTAAGCAACACATAACATTAATTTCTCATTACATGTAACAACCTGCTCATGTGCCTAAAATAACACTGTGACCGAAGCTTGATTCACCCATCAGTGTGATGTTAGGCAGATGACAAGAATGTCACATGTAATCTACCATGTCTTTAAAAAACATGTACTTCCATATTTTTAAAGACATCAAGTAACCATATTATTCACCCAGATCCATTTGAAATGAAGCTTGACTCACATTCTCATCTTAAACACATGAGCAGCATGTTGCATGCAATTTACCATCTCTGTCTCTGCAAGCAGTATGTGTGTCTCTGCTCATAATATTTCACTGTCTCTACTGGCCAAAAACAGGCCACCTATATGTAAGCAACACATAACATTAATTTCTCATTACATGTAACATCCTGCTCATGTGCCTAAAATAACACTGTGACTGAAGCTTGATTCACCCATCAGTGTGATGTTAGGCAGATGACAAGAATGTCACATGTAATCTACCATGTCTTTAAAAAACATGTACTTCCATATTTTTAAAGACATCAAGTAACCATATTTTTCACCCAGATCCATTTGAAATGAAGCTTGACTCACATTGTCATCTTAAAAACACATGAGCAGCATGTTGCATGCAATTCACCATCTCTGTCTCCGCAAGCAGTATGTGTGTCTCTGCTCATAATATTTCACTGTCTCTACTGGCCAAAAACAAGCCACATATATGTAAGCAACACATAACATTAATTTCTCATTACATGTAACATCCTGCTCATGTGCCTAAAATAACACTGTGACTGAAGCTTGATTCACCCATCAGTGTTATGTTAGGCAGATGACAAGAATGTCACATGTAATCTACTATGTCTTTAAAACATGTACTTCCATATTGTTAAAGACATCAAGTAACCATATTATTCACCCAGATCCATTTGAAATGAAGCTTGACTCACATTGTCATCTTAAACACATGAGCAGCATGTTGCATGCAATTTACCATCTCTGTCTCTGCAAGCAGTATGTGTGTGTCTGCTCATAATATGTCACTGTCTCTACTGGCCAAAAACAGGCCACCTATATTTAACCA
Organism: Lissotriton helveticus; assembly: GCF_964261635.1. Classification (NCBI taxonomy): domain Eukaryota; kingdom Metazoa; phylum Chordata; class Amphibia; order Caudata; family Salamandridae; genus Lissotriton; species Lissotriton helveticus. The sequence continues at coordinate 1,462,135,411 of NC_136061.1, read as the reverse complement.
ACACATAACATTAATTTCTCATTACATGTAACATCATGCCCATGTGCCTAAAATAACACTGTGACTGAAGCTTGATTCACTCATCAGTATGATGTTAGGCAGATGACAAGAATGTCACATGTAATCTACCATGTCTTTAAAAAACATGTACTTCCATATTTTTAAAGACATCAAGTAAGCATATTATTCACCCAGATCCATTTCAAATGAAGCTTGACTCACAGTGTCATCTTAAACACATGAGCAGCATGTTGCATGCAATTTACCATCTCTGTCTCAGCAAGCAGTATGTGTGTCTCTGCTCATAATATTTCACTGTCTCTACTGGCCAAAACAAGCCACATATATGTAAGCAACACATAACATTAATTTCTCATTACATGTAACATCCTGCTCATGTGCCTAAAACAACACTGTGACTGAAGCTTGATTCACCCATCAGTGTTATGTTAGGCAGATGACAAGAATGTCACATGTAATCTACTATGTCTTTAAAATATGTACTTCCATATTGTTAAAGACATCAAGTAACCATATTATTCACCCAGATCCATTTGAAATGAAGCTTGACTCACATGGTCATCTTAAACACATGAGCAGCATGTTGCATGCAATTTACCATTGCTGTCTCTGCAAGCAGTATGTGTGTGTCTGCTCATAATATGTCACTGTCTCTACTGGCCAAAAACAGGACACCTATATTTAACCAACACATAACATTATTTCTCATTACATGTAACATCATGCCCATGTGCCTAAAATAACACTGTGACTGAAGCTTGATTCACTCATCAGTATGATGTTAGGCAGATGACAAGAATGTCACATATAATCTACCATGTCTTTAAAAAACATGTACTTCCATATTTTTAAAGACATCAAGTAAGCATATTATTCACCCAGATCCATTTCAAATGAAGCTTGACTCACAGTGTCATCTTAAACACATGAGCAGCATGTTGCATGCAATTTACCATCTCTGTCTCTGCAAGCAGTATGTGTGTCTCTGCTCATAATATTTCTCTGTCTCTACTGGCCAAAAACAGGCCACCTATATGTACCCAACACATAACATTAATTTCTCATTACATGTAACATCCTGCCCATGTGCCTAAATTAACACTGTGACTGAAGCTTGATTCATTCATCAGTATGATGTTAGGCAGATGACAAGAATGTCACATGTAATCAACCATGTCTTTAAAACACATGTACTTCCATATTTTTAAAGACATCAAGTAAGCATATTATTCACCCAGATCCATTACAAATGAAGCTTGACTCACAGTGTCATCTTAAACACATGAGCAGCATGTTGCATGCAAATTACCATCTCTGTCTCTGCAAGCAGTATGTGTGTCTCTGCTCATAATATTTCTCTGTCTCTACTGGCCAAACACACGCCACCTATATGTAAGCAACACATAACATTAATTTCTCATTACATGTAACAACCTGCTCATGTGCCTAAAATAACACTGTGACCGAAGCTTGATTCACCCATCAGTGTGATGTTAGGCAGATGACAAGAATGTCACATGTAATCTACCATGTCTTTAAAAAACATGTACTTCCATATTTCTAAAGACATCAAGTAACCATATTATTCACCCAGATCCATTTGAAATGAAGATTGACTCACATTGTCATCTTAAACACATGAGCAGCATGTTGCATGCAATTTACCATCTCTGTCTCTGCAAGCAGTATGTGTGTCTCTGCTCATAATATTTCACTGTCTCTACTGGCCAAAAACAGGCCACCTATATGTAACCAACACATAACATTAATTTCTCATTACATGTAACATCCTGCCCATGTGCCTAAATTAACACTGTGACTGAAGCATGATTCATTCATCAGTATGATGTTAGGCAGATTACAAGAATGTCACATGTAATCTACCATGTCTTTAAAAAACATGTACTTCCATAGTTTTAAAGACATCAAGTAAGCATATTATTCACCCAGATCTATTTCAAATGAAGCTTGACTCACAGTGTCATCTTAAACACATGAGCAGCATGTTGCATGCAATTTACCATCTCTGTCTCTGCAAGCAGTATGTGTGTCTCTGCTCATAATATTTCACTGTCTCTACTGGCCAAAAACAGGCCACCTATATGTAAGCAACACATAACATTAATTTCTCATTACATGTAACATCCTGCTCATGTGCCTAAAATAACACTGTGACTGAAGCTTGATTCACCCATCAGTGTGATGTTAGGCAGATGACAAGAATGTCACATGTAATCTACCATGTCTTTAAAAAACATGTACTTCCATATTTTTAAAGACATCAAGTAACCATATTATTCACTCAGATCCATTTCAAATGAAGCTTGACTCACATTGTCATCTTAAACACATGAGCAGCATGTTGCATGCAATTTACAATCTCTGTCTCAGCAAGCAGTATGTTTGTCTGTGCTCATAATATTTCACTGTCTCTACTGGCCAAAAACAGGCCACCTATATATAAGCAACACATAACATTAATTTCTCATTACATGTAACATCCTGCTCATGTGCCTAAAATAACACTGTGACTGAAGCTTGGTTCACCCATCAGTGTGATGTTAGGCAGATGACAAGAATGTCACATGTAATCTACCATGTCTTTAAAAAACATGTACTGCCATATTTTTAAAGACATCAAGGGGTCGATTCCGATCCGGTAAAATCCCCGTCCGTACGAATCGTATCCGGAGCTGTTTCCGTACGACTCGTACGGACGCCGTACGACCGGACGATTCCGATCCCGATCGGCCGACCCGGACGCGATTCGTACGGTACACGTCGATTCGTATGGAAAAGCGCACGATCACCTACACACCGTATGGCGCGTACCCCCCATGATCGCAGGGGTACGCGCCGTACCCCTGTGATCATGTGGGGTACGTGCCGTACACCCAGCGTACATGGGGTACGTGCCGTACACCCACAGTACATGGGGTACGGTGCGTACCCCATGTACGCTGGGTGTACGGCACGTACCCCGCATGATCACAGGGGTACGGCGAGTACCCCTGCGATCATGGGGGGTACGTGCCGTACCCGGGGGGGGCGTTCCGTACCTTTTTTGGCGCGAACTCTGCGTTTACGACTGTTTTCGGCTCCCGTAGGAAAAGGGTCGTACGGCGCGTACCCGACACGAATCGTACTTGCTGGGTCGTAAACACCAGCCGCGAACCGTAGTGATGTCGCGTACAGCCGGTTCCGAGTGAGACTCGTACGGAGATTTGAGTCGTACGGAGTCTGGCACCTGGTACGGATCGTACTTCGTCGTACGTACGGGACGTCTACGGGTACGATTCGTATGGGGAAAAAACTCTCCGTACGACGATTCGGAGCGCATTTTACCGGATCGGAATCGGCCCCCAAGTAAGCATATTATTCACCCAGATCCATTTAAAATGAAGCTTGACTCACAGTGTCATCTTAAACACATGACCAGCATGTTGCATGCAATTTACCATCTCTGTCTCTGCAAGCAGTATGTGTGTCTCTGCTCATAATATTTCACGGTCTCTACTGGCCAAAAACAGGTCACCTATATGTAAGCAACGCATAACATTAATTTCTCATTACATGTAACATCCTGCTCATGTGCCTAAAATAACACTGTGACTGAAGCTTGATTCACCCATCAGTGTGATGTTAGGCAGATGACAAGAATGTCACATGTAATCTACCATGTCTTTAAATAAACATGTACTTCCATATTTTTAAAGACATCAAGTAACCATATTATTCACCCAGATCCATTTGAAATGAAGCTTGACTCACATTGTCATCTTAAACACATGAGCAGCATGTTTCATGCAATTTACCATCTCTGTCTCAGCAAGCAGTATGTGTGTCTCTGCTCATAATATTTCACTGTCTCTACTGGCCAAAAACAGGCCTCCTATATATAAGCAACACATAACATTAATTTCTCATTACATGTAACATCCTGCTCATGTGCCTAAAATAACACTGTGACTGACGCTTGATTCACCCATCAGTGTGATGTTAGGCAGATGACAAGAATGTCACATGTAATCTACCATGTCTTTAAAAAACATGTACTTCCATATTTTTAAAGACATCAAGTAAGCATATTATTCACCCAGATCCATTTAAAATGAAGCTTGACTCACAGTGTCCTCTTAAACACATGACCAGCATGTTGCATGCAATTTACCATCTCTGTCTCAGCAAGCAGTATGTGTGTCTCTGCTCATAATATTTCACTGTCTCTACTGGCCAAAAACAGGCCACCTATATGTAAGCAACACATAACATTAATTTCTCATTACATGTAACATCCTGCTCATGTGCCTAAAATAACACTGTGACTGAAGCTTGATTCACCCATCAGTGTGATGTTAGGCAGATGACAAGAATGTCACATGTAATCTACCATGTCTTTAAAAAACATGTACTTCCATATTTTTAAAGACATCAAGTAACCATATTATTCACTCAGATCCATTTCAAATGAAGCTTGACTCACATTGTCATCTTAAACACATGAGCAGCATGTTGCATGCAATTTACAATCTCTGTCTCAGCAAGCAGTATGTGTGTCTGTGCTCATAATATTTCACTGTCTCTACTGGCCAAAAACAGGCCACCTATATATAAGCAACACATAACATTAATTTCTCATTACATGTAACATCCTGCTCATGTGCCTAAAATAACACTGTGACTGAAGCTTGGTTCACCCATCAGTGTGATGTTAGGCAGATGACAAGAATGTCACATGTAATCTACCATGTCTTTAAAAAACATGTACTTCCATATTTTTAAAGACATCAAGGGGTCGATTCCGATCCGGTAAAATCCCCGTCCGTACGAATCGTATCCGGAGCCGTTTCCGTACGACTCGTACGGACGCCGTACGACCGGACGATTCTGATCCCGATCGGCCGACCCGGACGCGATTCGTACGGTACACGTCGATTCGTACGGAAAAGCGCACGATCACCTACACAACGTACGGCGCGTACCCCCCATGATCGCAGGGGTACGCGCCGTACCCCTGTGATCATGCGGGGTACGTGCCGTACACCCAGCGTACATGGGGTACGTGCCGTACACCCACCATACATGGGGTACGGTGCGTACCCCATGTACGCTGGGTGTACGGCACGTACCCCGCATGATCACAGGGGTACGGCGAGTACCCCTGCGATCATGGGGGGTACGTGCCGTACCCGGGGGGGGGCGTTCCGTACCTTTTTCGGTGCGAACTCTGCGTTTACGACTGTTTTCGGCTCCCGTAGGAAAAGGGTCGTACGGCGCGTACCCGACACGAATTGTACTTGCTGGGTCGTAAAAACCAGCCGCGAACCGTAGTGATGTCGCGTACAGCCGGTTCCGAGTGAGACTCGTACGGAGATTTGAGTCGTAGGGAGTCCTGTACGACTCGTACGGAGTTTGGCACCTGGTACGGATCGTACTTCGTCGTACGTACGGGACGTCTACGGGTACGATTCGTATGGGGAAAAAATTCTCCGTACGACGATTCGGAGCGCATTTTACCGGATCGGAATCGGCCCCCAAGTAAGCATATTATTCACCCAGATCCATTTAAAATGAAGCTTGACTCACAGTGTCATCTTAAACACATGACCAGCATGTTGCATGCAATTTACCATCTCTGTCTCTGCAAGCAGTATGTGTGTCTCTGCTCATAATATTTCACTGTCTCTACTGGCCAAAAACAGGTCACCTATATGTAAGCAACGCATAACATTAATTTCTCATTACATGTAACATCCTGCTCATGTGCCTGAAATAACACTGTGACTGAAGCTTGATTCACCCATCAGTGTGATGTTAGGCAGATGACAAGAATGTCACATGTAATCTACCATGTCTTTAAAAAACATGTACTTCCATATTTTTAAAGACATCAAGTAACCATATTATTCACTCAGATCCATTTCAAATGAAGCTTGACTCACATTGTCATCTTAAACACATGAGCAGCATGTTGCATGCAATTTACAATCTCTGTCTCAGCAAGCAGTATGTGTGTCTGTGCTCATAATATTTCACTGTCTCTACTGGCCAACAACAGGCCACCTATATATAAGCAACACATAACATTAATTTCTCATTACATGTAACATCCTGCTCATGTGCCTAAAATAACACTGTGACTGAAGCTTGGTTCACCCATCAGTGTGATGTTAGGCAGATGACAAGAATGTCACATGCAATCTACCATGTCTTTAAAAAACATGTACGTCCATATTTTTAAAGACATCAAGTAACCATATTATTCACCCAGATCCATTTGAAATGAAGCTTGACTCACATTGTCATCTTAAACACATGAGCAGCATGTTTCATGCAATTTACCATCTCTGTCTCAGCAAGCAGTATGTGTGTCTCTGCTCATAATATTTCACTGTCTCTACTGGCCAAAAACAGGCCTCCTATATATAAGCAACACATAACATTAATTTCTCATTACATGTAACATCCTGCTCATGTGCCTAAAATAACACTGTGACTGACGCTTGATTCACCCATTAGTGTGATGTTAGGCAGATGACAAGAATGTCACATGTAATCTACCATGTCTTTAAAAAACATGTACTTCCATATTTTTAAAGACATCAAGTAAGCATATTATTCACCCAGATCCATTTCAAATGAAGCTTGACTCACAGTTTCATCTTAAACACATGAGCAGCATGTTGCATGCAATTTACCATCTCTGTCTCTGCAAGCAGTATGTGTGTCTCTGCTCATAATATTTCACTGTCTCTACTGGCCAAAAACAGGCCACCTATATGTAACCAACACATAACATTAATTTCTCATTACATGTAACATCCTGCTCATGTGCCTAACATAACACTGTGACTGAAGCATGATTCACCCATCAGTGTGATGTTAGGCAGATGACAAGAATGTCACATGTAATCTACCATGTCTTTTAAAAACATGTACTTCCATATTTTTAAAGACATCAAGTAACGATATTATTCACCCAGATCCATTTGAAATCAAGCTTGACTCACATTATCATCTTAAAAACATGAGCAGCATGTTGCATGCAATTTACCATCTCTGTCTCTGCAAACAGTATGTGTGTCTCTGCTCATAATATTTCACTGTCTCTACTGGCCAAAAACAGGCCACCTATATGTAACCAACACATAACATTAATTTCTCATTACATGTAACATCCTGCCCATGTGCCTAAAATAACACTGTGACTGAAGCTTGATTCACCCATCAGTATGATGTTAGGCAGATGACAAGAATGTCACATGTAATCTAGCATGTCTTTAAAAAACATGTACTTCCATATTTTAACAGACATCAAGTAACCATATTATTCACCCAGATCCATTTCAAATGAAGCTTGACTCACAGTGTCATCTTAAACACATGAGCAGCATGTTGCATGCAATTTACCATCTCTGTCTCTGCAAGCAGTATGTGTGTCTCTGCTCATTATATTGCACTGTCTCTACTGGCCAAAAACAGGCCACCTATATGTAAGCAACACATAACATTAATTTCTCATTACATGTAACATCCTGCTCATGTGCCTAAAATAACACTGTGACTGAAGCTTGGTTCACCCATCAGTGTGATGTTAGGCAGATGACAAGAATGTCACATGTAATCTACCATGTCTTTAAAAAACATGTACTTCCATATTTTTAAAGACATCAAGTAACCATATTTTTCACCCAGATCCATTTGAAATGAAGCTTGACTCACATTGTCATCTTAAAAACACATGAGCAGCATGTTGCATGCAATTCACCATCTCTGTCTCTGCAAGCAGTATGTGTGTCTCTGCTCATAATATTTCACTGTCTCTACTGGCCAAAAACAGGTCACCTATATGTAAGCAACGCATAACATTAATTTCTCATTACATGTAACATCCTGCTCATGTGCCTGAAATAACACTGTGACTGAAGCTTGATTCACCCATCAGTGTGATGTTAGGCAGATGACAAGAATGTCACATGTAATCTACCATGTCTTTAAAAAACATGTACTTCCATATTTTTAAAGACATCAAGTAACCATATTATTCACTCAGATCCATTTCAAATGAAGCTTGACTCACATTGTCATCTTAAACACATGAGCAGCATGTTGCATGCAATTTACAATCTCTGTCTCAGCAAGCAGTATGTGTGTCTGTGCTCATAATATTTCACTGTCTCTACTGGCCAACAACAGGCCACCTATATATAAGCAACACATAACATTAATTTCTCATTACATGTAACATCCTGCTCATGTGCCTAAAATAACACTGTGACTGAAGCTTGGTTCACCCATCAGTGTGATGTTAGGCAGATGACAAGAATGTCACATGCAATCTACCATGTCTTTAAAAAACATGTACGTCCATATTTTTAAAGACATCAAGTAACCATATTATTCACCCAGATCCATTTGAAATGAAGCTTGACTCACATTGTCATCTTAAACACATGAGCAGCATGTTTCATGCAATTTACCATCTCTGTCTCAGCAAGCAGTATGTGTGTCTCTGCTCATAATATTTCACTGTCTCTACTGGCCAAAAACAGGCCTCCTATATATAAGCAACACATAACATTAATTTCTCATTACATGTAACATCCTGCTCATGTGCCTAAAATAACACTGTGACTGACGCTTGATTCACCCATTAGTGTGATGTTAGGCAGATGACAAGAATGTCACATGTAATCTACCATGTCTTTAAAAAACATGTACTTCCATATTTTTAAAGACATCAAGTAAGCATATTATTCACCCAGATCCATTTCAAATGAAGCTTGACTCACAGTGTCATCTTAAACACATGAGCAGCATGTTGCATGCAATTTACCATCTCTGTCTCTGCAAGCAGTATGTGTGTCTCTGCTCATAATATTTCACTGTCTCTACTGGCCAAAAACAGGCCACCTATATGTAACCAACACATAACATTAATTTCTCATTACATGTAACATCCTGCTCATGTGCCTAACATAACACTGTGACTGAAGCATGATTCACCCATCAGTGTGATGTTAGGCAGATGACAAGAATGTCACATGTAATCTACCATGTCTTTTAAAAACATGTACTTCCATATTTTTAAAGACATCAAGTAACGATATTATTCACCCAGATCCATTTGAAATCAAGCTTGACTCACATTATCATCTTAAAAACATGAGCAGCATGTTGCATGCAATTTACCATCTCTGTCTCTGCAAACAGTATGTGTGTCTCTGCTCATAATATTTCACTGTCTCTACTGGCCAAAAACAGGCCACCTATATGTAACCAACACATAACATTAATTTCTCATTACATGTAACATCCTGCCCATGTGCCTAAAATAACACTGTGACTGAAGCTTGATTCACCCATCAGTATGATGTTAGGCAGATGACAAGAATGTCACATGTAATCTAGCATGTCTTTAAAAAACATGTACTTCCATATTTTAACAGACATCAAGTAACCATATTATTCACCCAGATCCATTTCAAATGAAGCTTGACTCACAGTGTCATCTTAAACACATGAGCAGCATGTTGCATGCAATTTACCATCTCTGTCTCTGCAAGCAGTATGTGTGTCTCTGCTCATTATATTGCACTGTCTCTACTGGCCAAAAACAGGCCACCTATATGTAAGCAACACATAACATTAATTTCTCATTACATGTAACATCCTGCTCATGTGCCTAAAATAACACTGTGACTGAAGCTTGGTTCACCCATCAGTGTGATGTTAGGCAGATGACAAGAATGTCACATGTAATCTACCATGTCTTTAAAAAACATGTACTTCCATATTTTTAAAGACATCAAGTAACCATATTTTTCACCCAGATCCATTTGAAATGAAGCTTGACTCACATTGTCATCTTAAAAACACATGAGCAGCATGTTGCATGCAATTCACCATCTCTGTCTCTGCAAGCAGTATGTGTGTCTCTGCTCATAATATTTCACTGTCTCTACTGGCCAAAAACAGGCCACCTATATGTAACCAACACATGACATTAATTTCTCATTACATGTAACATCCTGCCCATGTGCCTAAATTAACACTGTGACTGAAGCTTGATTCATTCATCAGTATGATGTTAGGCAGATGACAAGAATGTCACATGTAATCTACCATGTCTTTAAAAACATGTACTTCCATATTTTTAAAGACATCAAGTAAGCATATTATTCACCCAGATCCATGTCAAATGAAGCTTCACTCACAGTGTCATCTTAAACACATGAGCAGCATGTTGCATGCAATTTACCATCTCTGTCTCTGCAAGCAGTATGTGTGTCTCTGCTCATAATATTTCACTGTCTCTACTGGCCAAAAACAAGCCACATATATGTAAGCAACACATAACATTAATTTCTCATTACATGTAACATCCTGCTCATGTGCCTAAAATAACACTGTGACTGAAGCTTGATTCACCCATCAGTGTGATGTTAGGCAGATGACAAGAATGTCACATGTAATCTACTATGTCTTTAAAACATGTACTTCCAAATTGTTAAAGACATCAAGTAACCATATTATTCACCCAGATCCATTTGAAATGAAGCTTGACTCACATTGTCATCTTAAACACATGAGCAGCATGTTGCATGCAATTTACCATCTCTGTCTCTGCAAGCAGTATGTGTGTGTCTGCTCATAATATGTCACTGTCTCTACTGGCCAAAAACAGGCCACCTATATTTAACCAACACATAACATTAATTTCTCATTACATGCAACATCATGCCCATGTGCCTAAAATAACACTGTGACTGAAGCTTGATTCACTCATCAGTGTGATGTTAGGCAGATGACAAGAATGTCACATGTAATCTACCATGTCTTTAAAAAACATGTACTTCCATATTTTTAAAGACATCAAGTAAGCATATTATTCACCCAGATCCATTTAAAATGAAGCTTGACTCACAGTGTCCTCTTAAACACATGACCAGCATGTTGCATGCAATTTACCATCTCTGTCTCAGCAAGCAGTATGTGTGTCTCTGCTCATAATATTTCACTGTCTCTACTGGCCAAAAACAGGCCACCTATATGTAAGCAACACATAACATTAATTTCTCATTACATGTAACATCCTGCTCATGTGCCTAAAATAACACTGTGACTGAAGCTTGATTCACCCATCAGTGTGATGTTAGGCAGATGACAAGAATGTCACATGTAATCTACCATGTCTTTAAAAAACATGTACTTCCATATTTTTAAAGACATCAAGTAACCATATTATTCACTCAGATCCATTTCAAATGAAGCTTGACTCACATTGTCATCTTAAACACATGAGCAGCATGTTGCATGCAATTTACAATCTCTGTCTCAGCAAGCAGTATGTGTGTCTGTGCTCATAATATTTCACTGTCTCTACTGGCCAAAAACAGGCCACCTATATATAAGCAACACATAACATTAATTTCTCATTACATGTAACATCCTGCTCATGTGCCTAAAATAACACTGTGACTGAAGCTTGGTTCACCCATCAGTGTGATGTTAGGCAGATGACAAGAATGTCACATGTAATCTACCATGTCTTTAAAAAACATGTACTTCCATATTTTTAAAGACATCAAGGGGTCGATTCCGATCCGGTAAAATCCCCGTCCGTACGAATCGTATCCGGAGCCGTTTCCGTACGACTCGTACGGACGCCGTACGACCGGACGATTCTGATCCCGATCGGCCGACCCGGACGCGATTCGTACGGTACACGTCGATTCGTACGGAAAAGCGCACGATCACCTACACAACGTACGGCGCGTACCCCCCATGATCGCAGGGGTACGCGCCGTACCCCTGTGATCATGCGGGGTACGTGCCGTACACCCAGCGTACATGGGGTACGTGCCGTACACCCACCATACATGGGGTACGGTGCGTACCCCATGTACTCTGGGTGTACGGCACGTACCCCGCATGATCACAGGGGTACGGCGAGTACCCCTGCGATCATGGGGGGTACGTGCCGTACCCAGGGGGGGGCGTTCCGTACCTTTTTCGGTGCGAACTCTGCGTTTACGACTGTTTTCGGCTCCCGTAGGAAAAGGGTCGTACGGCGCGTACCCGACACGAATTGTACTTGCTGGGTCATAAAAACCAGCCGCGAACCGTAGTGATGTCGCGTACAGCCGGTTCCGAGTGAGACTCGTACGGAGATTTGAGTCGTAGGGAGTCCTGTACGACTCGTACGGAGTTTGGCACCTGGTACGGATCGTACTTCGTCGTACGTACGGGACGTCTACGGGTACGATTCGTATGGAGAAAAAACTCTCCGTACGACGATTCGGAGCGCATTTTACCGGATCGGAATCGGCCCCCAAGTAAGCATATTATTCACCCAGATCCATTTAAAATGAAGCTTGACTCACAGTGTCATCTTAAACACATGACCAGCATGTTGCATGCAATTTACCATCTCTGTCTCTGCAAGCAGTATGTGTGTCTCTGCTCATAATATTTCACTGTCTCTACTGGCCAAAAACAGGTCACCTATATGTAAGCAACGCATAACATTAATTTCTCATTACATGTAACATCCTGCTCATGTGCCTGAAATAACACTGTGACTGAAGCTTGATTCACCCATCAGTGTGATGTTAGGCAGATGACAAGAATGTCACATGTAATCTACCATGTCTTTAAAAAACATGTACTTCCATATTTTTAAAGACATCAAGTAACCATATTATTCACTCAGATCCATTTCAAATGAAGCTTGACTCACATTGTCATCTTAAACACATGAGCAGCATGTTGCATGCAATTTACAATCTCTGTCTCAGCAAGCAGTATGTGTGTCTGTGCTCATAATATTTCACTGTCTCTACTGGCCAACAACAGGCCACCTATATATAAGCAACACATAACATTAATTTCTCATTACATGTAACATCCTGCTCATGTGCCTAAAATAACACTGTGACTGAAGCTTGGTTCACCCATCAGTGTGATGTTAGGCAGATGACAAGAATGTCACATGCAATCTACCATGTCTTTAAAAAACATGTACGTCCATATTTTTAAAGACATCAAGTAACCATATTATTCACCCAGATCCATTTGAAATGAAGCTTGACTCACATTGTCATCTTAAACACATGAGCAGCATGTTTCATGCAATTTACCATCTCTGTCTCAGCAAGCAGTATGTGTGTCTCTGCTCATAATATTTCACTGTCTCTACTGGCCAAAAACAGGCCTCCTATATATAAGCAACACATAACATTAATTTCTCATTACATGTAACATCCTGCTCATGTGCCTAAAATAACACTGTGACTGACGCTTGATTCACCCATTAGTGTGATGTTAGGCAGATGACAAGAATGTCACATGTAATCTACCATGTCTTTAAAAAACATGTACTTCCATATTTTTAAAGACATCAAGTAAGCATATTATTCACCCAGATCCATTTCAAATGAAGCTTGACTCACAGTGTCATCTTAAACACATGAGCAGCATGTTGCATGCAATTTACCATCTCTGTCTCTGCAAGCAGTATGTGTGTCTCTGCTCATAATATTTCACTGTCTCTACTGGCCAAAAACAGGCCACCTATATGTAACCAACACATAACATTAATTTCTCATTACATGTAACATCCTGCTCATGTGCCTAACATAACACTGTGACTGAAGCATGATTCACCCATCAGTGTGATGTTAGGCAGATGACAAGAATGTCACATGTAATCTACCATGTCTTTTAAAAACATGTACTTCCATATTTTTAAAGACATCAAGTAACGATATTATTCACCCAGATCCATTTGAAATCAAGCTTGACTCACATTATCATCTTAAAAACATGAGCAGCATGTTGCATGCAATTTACCATCTCTGTCTCTGCAAACAGTATGTGTGTCTCTGCTCATAATATTTCACTGTCTCTACTGGCCAAAAACAGGCCACCTATATGTAACCAACACATAACATTAATTTCTCATTACATGTAACATCCTGCCCATGTGCCTAAAATAACACTGTGACTGAAGCTTGATTCACCCATCAGTATGATGTTAGGCAGATGACAAGAATGTCACATGTAATCTAGCATGTCTTTAAAAAACATGTACTTCCATATTTTAACAGACATCAAGTAACCATATTATTCACCCAGATCCATTTCAAATGAAGCTTGACTCACAGTGTCATCTTAAACACATGAGCAGCATGTTGCATGCAATTTACCATCTCTGTCTCTGCAAGCAGTATGTGTGTCTCTGCTCATTATATTGCACTGTCTCTACTGGCCAAAAACAGGCCACCTATATGTAAGCAACACATAACATTAATTTCTCATTACATGTAACATCCTGCTCATGTGCCTAAAATAACACTGTGACTGAAGCTTGGTTCACCCATCAGTGTGATGTTAGGCAGATGACAAGAATGTCACATGTAATCTACCATGTCTTTAAAAAACATGTACTTCCATATTTTTAAAGACATCAAGTAACCATATTATTCACTCAGATCCATTTCAAATGAAGCTTGACTCACATTGTCATCTTAAACACATGAGCAGCATGTTGCATGCAATTTACAATCTCTGTCTCAGCAAGCAGTATGTGTGTCTGTGCTCATAATATTTCACTGTCTCTACTGGCCAACAACAGGCCACCTATATATAAGCAACACATAACATTAATTTCTCATTACATGTAACATCCTGCTCATGTGCCTAAAATAACACTGTGACTGAAGCTTGGTTCACCCATCAGTGTGATGTTAGGCAGATGACAAGAATGTCACATGCAATCTACCATGTCTTTAAAAAACATGTACGTCCATATTTTTAAAGACATCAAGTAACCATATTATTCACCCAGATCCATTTGAAATGAAGCTTGACTCACATTGTCATCTTAAACACATGAGCAGCATGTTTCATGCAATTTACCATCTCTGTCTCAGCAAGCAGTATGTGTGTCTCTGCTCATAATATTTCACTGTCTCTACTGGCCAAAAACAGGCCTCCTATATATAAGCAACACATAACATTAATTTCTCATTACATGTAACATCCTGCTCATGTGCCTAAAATAACACTGTGACTGACGCTTGATTCACCCATTAGTGTGATGTTAGGCAGATGACAAGAATGTCACATGTAATCTACCATGTCTTTAAAAAACATGTACTTCCATATTTTTAAAGACATCAAGTAAGCATATTATTCACCCAGATCCATTTCAAATGAAGCTTGACTCACAGTGTCATCTTAAACACATGAGCAGCATGTTGCATGCAATTTACCATCTCTGTCTCTGCAAGCAGTATGTGTGTCTCTGCTCATAATATTTCACTGTCTCTACTGGCCAAAAACAGGCCACCTATATGTAACCAACACATAACATTAATTTCTCATTACATGTAACATCCTGCTCATGTGCCTAACATAACACTGTGACTGAAGCATGATTCACCCATCAGTGTGATGTTAGGCAGATGACAAGAATGTCACATGTAATCTACCATGTCTTTTAAAAACATGTACTTCCATATTTTTAAAGACATCAAGTAACGATATTATTCACCCAGATCCATTTGAAATCAAGCTTGACTCACATTATCATCTTAAAAACATGAGCAGCATGTTGCATGCAATTTACCATCTCTGTCTCTGCAAACAGTATGTGTGTCTCTGCTCATAATATTTCACTCTCTCTACTGGCCAAAAACAGGCCACCTATATGTAACCAACACATAACATTAATTTCTCATTACATGTAACATCCTGCCCATGTGCCTAAAATAACACTGTGACTGAAGCTTGATTCACCCATCAGTATGATGTTAGGCAGATGACAAGAATGTCACATGTAATCTAGCATGTCTTTAAAAAACATGTACTTCCATATTTTAACAGACATCAAGTAACCATATTATTCACCCAGATCCATTTCAAATGAAGCTTGACTCACAGTGTCATCTTAAACACATGAGCAGCATGTTGCATGCAATTTACCATCTCTGTCTCTGCAAGCAGTATGTGTGTCTCTGCTCATTATATTGCACTGTCTCTACTGGCCAAAAACAGGCCACCTATATGTAAGCAACACATAACATTAATTTCTCATTACATGTAACATCCTGCTCATGTGCCTAAAATAACACTGTGACTGAAGCTTGGTTCACCCATCAGTGTGATGTTAGGCAGATGACAAGAATGTCACATGTAATCTACCATGTCTTTAAAAAACATGTACTTCCATATTTTTAAAGACATCAAGTAACCATATTTTTCACCCAGATCCATTTGAAATGAAGCTTGACTCACATTGTCATCTTAAAAACACATGAGCAGCATGTTGCATGCAATTCACCATCTCTGTCTCTGCAAGCAGTATGTGTGTCTCTGCTCATAATATTTCACTGTCTCTACTGGCCAAAAACAGGCCACCTATATGTAACCAACACATGACATTAATTTCTCATTACATGTAACATCCTGCCCATGTGCCTAAATTAACACTGTGACTGAAGCTTGATTCATTCATCAGTATGATGTTAGGCAGATGACAAGAATGTCACATGTAATCTACCATGTCTTTAAAAACATGTACTTCCATATTTTTAAAGACATCAAGTAAGCATATTATTCACCCAGATCCATGTCAAATGAAGCTTCACTCACAGTGTCATCTTAAACACATGAGCAGCATGTTGCATGCAATTTACCATCTCTGTCTCTGCAAGCAGTATGTGTGTCTCTGCTCATAATATTTCACTGTCTCTACTGGCCAAAAACAAGCCACATATATGTAAGCAACACATAACATTAATTTCTCATTACATGTAACATCCTGCTCATGTGCCTAAAATAACACTGTGACTGAAGCTTGATTCACCCATCAGTGTGATGTTAGGCAGATGACAAGAATGTCACATGTAATCTACTATGTCTTTAAAACATGTACTTCCAAATTGTTAAAGACATCAAGTAACCATATTATTCACCCAGATCCATTTGAAATGAAGCTTGACTCACATTGTCATCTTAAACACATGAGCAGCATGTTGCATGCAATTTACCATCTCTGTCTCTGCAAGCAGTATGTGTGTGTCTGCTCATAATATGTCACTGTCTCTACTGGCCAAAAACAGGCCACCTATATTTAACCAACACATAACATTAATTTCTCATTACATGCAACATCATGCCCATGTGCCTAAAATAACACTGTGACTGAAGCTTGATTCACTCATCAGTGTGATGTTAGGCAGATGACAAGAATGTCACATGTAATCTACCATGTCTTTAAAAAACATGTACTTCCATATTTTTAAAGACATCAAGTAAGCATATTATTCACCCAGATCCATTTAAAATGAAGCTTGACTCACAGTGTCCTCTTAAACACATGACCAGCATGTTGCATGCAATTTACCATCTCTGTCTCAGCAAGCAGTATGTGTGTCTCTGCTCATAATATTTCACTGTCTCTACTGGCCAAAAACAGGCCACCTATATGTAAGCAACACATAACATTAATTTCTCATTACATGTAACATCCTGCTCATGTGCCTAAAATAACACTGTGACTGAAGCTTGATTCACCCATCAGTGTGATGTTAGGCAGATGACAAGAATGTCACATGTAATCTACCATGTCTTTAAAAAACATGTACTTCCATATTTTTAAAGACATCAAGTAACCATATTATTCACTCAGATCCATTTCAAATGAAGCTTGACTCACATTGTCATCTTAAACACATGAGCAGCATGTTGCATGCAATTTACAATCTCTGTCTCAGCAAGCAGTATGTGTGTCTGTGCTCATAATATTTCACTGTCTCTACTGGCCAAAAACAGGCCACCTATATATAAGCAACACATAACATTAATTTCTCATTACATGTAACATCCTGCTCATGTGCCTAAAATAACACTGTGACTGAAGCTTGGTTCACCCATCAGTGTGATGTTAGGCAGATGACAAGAATGTCACATGTAATCTACCATGTCTTTAAAAAACATGTACTTCCATATTTTTAAAGACATCAAGGGGTCGATTCCGATCCGGTAAAATCCCCGTCCGTACGAATCGTATCCGGAGCCGTTTCCGTACGACTCGTACGGACGCCGTACGACCGGACGATTCTGATCCCGATCGGCCGACCCGGACGCGATTCGTACGGTACACGTCGATTCGTACGGAAAAGCGCACGATCACCTACACAACGTACGGCGCGTACCCCCCATGATCGCAGGGGTACGCGCCGTACCCCTGTGATCATGCGGGGTACGTGCCGTACACCCAGCGTACATGGGGTACGTGCCGTACACCCACCATACATGGGGTACGGTGCGTACCCCATGTACTCTGGGTGTACGGCACGTACCCCGCATGATCACAGGGGTACGGCGAGTACCCCTGCGATCATGGGGGGTACGTGCCGTACCCAGGGGGGGGCGTTCCGTACCTTTTTCGGTGCGAACTCTGCGTTTACGACTGTTTTCGGCTCCCGTAGGAAAAGGGTCGTACGGCGCGTACCCGACACGAATTGTACTTGCTGGGTCATAAAAACCAGCCGCGAACCGTAGTGATGTCGCGTACAGCCGGTTCCGAGTGAGACTCGTACGGAGATTTGAGTCGTAGGGAGTCCTGTACGACTCGTACGGAGTTTGGCACCTGGTACGGATCGTACTTCGTCGTACGTACGGGACGTCTACGGGTACGATTCGTATGGAGAAAAAACTCTCCGTACGACGATTCGGAGCGCATTTTACCGGATCGGAATCGGCCCCCAAGTAAGCATATTATTCACCCAGATCCATTTAAAATGAAGCTTGACTCACAGTGTCATCTTAAACACATGACCAGCATGTTGCATGCAATTTACCATCTCTGTCTCTGCAAGCAGTATGTGTGTCTCTGCTCATAATATTTCACTGTCTCTACTGGCCAAAAACAGGTCACCTATATGTAAGCAACGCATAACATTAATTTCTCATTACATGTAACATCCTGCTCATGTGCCTGAAATAACACTGTGACTGAAGCTTGATTCACCCATCAGTGTGATGTTAGGCAGATGACAAGAATGTCACATGTAATCTACCATGTCTTTAAAAAACATGTACTTCCATATTTTTAAAGACATCAAGTAACCATATTATTCACTCAGATCCATTTCAAATGAAGCTTGACTCACATTGTCATCTTAAACACATGAGCAGCATGTTGCATGCAATTTACAATCTCTGTCTCAGCAAGCAGTATGTGTGTCTGTGCTCATAATATTTCACTGTCTCTACTGGCCAACAACAGGCCACCTATATATAAGCAACACATAACATTAATTTCTCATTACATGTAACATCCTGCTCATGTGCCTAAAATAACACTGTGACTGAAGCTTGGTTCACCCATCAGTGTGATGTTAGGCAGATGACAAGAATGTCACATGCAATCTACCATGTCTTTAAAAAACATGTACGTCCATATTTTTAAAGACATCAAGTAACCATATTATTCACCCAGATCCATTTGAAATGAAGCTTGACTCACATTGTCATCTTAAACACATGAGCAGCATGTTTCATGCAATTTACCATCTCTGTCTCAGCAAGCAGTATGTGTGTCTCTGCTCATAATATTTCACTGTCTCTACTGGCCAAAAACAGGCCTCCTATATATAAGCAACACATAACATTAATTTCTCATTACATGTAACATCCTGCTCATGTGCCTAAAATAACACTGTGACTGACGCTTGATTCACCCATTAGTGTGATGTTAGGCAGATGACAAGAATGTCACATGTAATCTACCATGTCTTTAAAAAACATGTACTTCCATATTTTTAAAGACATCAAGTAAGCATATTATTCACCCAGATCCATTTCAAATGAAGCTTGACTCACAGTGTCATCTTAAACACATGAGCAGCATGTTGCATGCAATTTACCATCTCTGTCTCTGCAAGCAGTATGTGTGTCTCTGCTCATAATATTTCACTGTCTCTACTGGCCAAAAACAGGCCACCTATATGTAACCAACACATAACATTAATTTCTCATTACATGTAACATCCTGCTCATGTGCCTAACATAACACTGTGACTGAAGCATGATTCACCCATCAGTGTGATGTTAGGCAGATGACAAGAATGTCACATGTAATCTACCATGTCTTTTAAAAACATGTACTTCCATATTTTTAAAGACATCAAGTAACGATATTATTCACCCAGATCCATTTGAAATCAAGCTTGACTCACATTATCATCTTAAAAACATGAGCAGCATGTTGCATGCAATTTACCATCTCTGTCTCTGCAAACAGTATGTGTGTCTCTGCTCATAATATTTCACTGTCTCTACTGGCCAAAAACAGGCCACCTATATGTAACCAACACATAACATTAATTTCTCATTACATGTAACATCCTGCCCATGTGCCTAAAATAACACTGTGACTGAAGCTTGATTCACCCATCAGTATGATGTTAGGCAGATGACAAGAATGTCACATGTAATCTAGCATGTCTTTAAAAAACATGTACTTCCATATTTTAACAGACATCAAGTAACCATATTATTCACCCAGATCCATTTCAAATGAAGCTTGACTCACAGTGTCATCTTAAACACATGAGCAGCATGTTGCATGCAATTTACCATCTCTGTCTCTGCAAGCAGTATGTGTGTCTCTGCTCATTATATTGCACTGTCTCTACTGGCCAAAAACAGGCCACCTATATGTAAGCAACACATAACATTAATTTCTCATTACATGTAACATCCTGCTCATGTGCCTAAAATAACACTGTGACTGAAGCTTGGTTCACCCATCAGTGTGATGTTAGGCAGATGACAAGAATGTCACATGTAATCTACCATGTCTTTAAAAAACATGTACTTCCATATTTTTAAAGACATCAAGTAACCATATTATTCACTCAGATCCATTTCAAATGAAGCTTGACTCACATTGTCATCTTAAACACATGAGCAGCATGTTGCATGCAATTTACAATCTCTGTCTCAGCAAGCAGTATGTGTGTCTGTGCTCATAATATTTCACTGTCTCTACTGGCCAACAACAGGCCACCTATATATAAGCAACACATAACATTAATTTCTCATTACATGTAACATCCTGCTCATGTGCCTAAAATAACACTGTGACTGAAGCTTGGTTCACCCATCAGTGTGATGTTAGGCAGATGACAAGAATGTCACATGCAATCTACCATGTCTTTAAAAAACATGTACGTCCATATTTTTAAAGACATCAAGTAACCATATTATTCACCCAGATCCATTTGAAATGAAGCTTGACTCACATTGTCATCTTAAACACATGAGCAGCATGTTTCATGCAATTTACCATCTCTGTCTCAGCAAGCAGTATGTGTGTCTCTGCTCATAATATTTCACTGTCTCTACTGGCCAAAAACAGGCCTCCTATATATAAGCAACACATAACATTAATTTCTCATTACATGTAACATCCTGCTCATGTGCCTAAAATAACACTGTGACTGACGCTTGATTCACCCATTAGTGTGATGTTAGGCAGATGACAAGAATGTCACATGTAATCTACCATGTCTTTAAAAAACATGTACTTCCATATTTTTAAAGACATCAAGTAAGCATATTATTCACCCAGATCCATTTCAAATGAAGCTTGACTCACAGTGTCATCTTAAACACATGAGCAGCATGTTGCATGCAATTTACCATCTCTGTCTCTGCAAGCAGTATGTGTGTCTCTGCTCATAATATTTCACTGTCTCTACTGGCCAAAAACAGGCCACCTATATGTAACCAACACATAACATTAATTTCTCATTACATGTAACATCCTGCTCATGTGCCTAACATAACACTGTGACTGAAGCATGATTCACCCATCAGTGTGATGTTAGGCAGATGACAAGAATGTCACATGTAATCTACCATGTCTTTTAAAAACATGTACTTCCATATTTTTAAAGACATCAAGTAACGATATTATTCACCCAGATCCATTTGAAATCAAGCTTGACTCACATTATCATCTTAAAAACATGAGCAGCATGTTGCATGCAATTTACCATCTCTGTCTCTGCAAACAGTATGTGTGTCTCTGCTCATAATATTTCACTGTCTCTACTGGCCAAAAACAGGCCACCTATATGTAACCAACACATAACATTAATTTCTCATTACATGTAACATCCTGCCCATGTGCCTAAAATAACACTGTGACTGAAGCTTGATTCACCCATCAGTATGATGTTAGGCAGATGACAAGAATGTCACATGTAATCTAGCATGTCTTTAAAAAACATGTACTTCCATATTTTAACAGACATCAAGTAACCATATTATTCACCCAGATCCATTTCAAATGAAGCTTGACTCACAGTGTCATCTTAAACACATGAGCAGCATGTTGCATGCAATTTACCATCTCTGTCTCTGCAAGCAGTATGTGTGTCTCTGCTCATTATATTGCACTGTCTCTACTGGCCAAAAACAGGCCACCTATATGTAAGCAACACATAACATTAATTTCTCATTACATGTAACATCCTGCTCATGTGCCTAAAATAACACTGTGACTGAAGCTTGGTTCACCCATCAGTGTGATGTTAGGCAGATGACAAGAATGTCACATGTAATCTACCATGTCTTTAAAAAACATGTACTTCCATATTTTTAAAGACATCAAGTAACCATATTTTTCACCCAGATCCATTTGAAATGAAGCTTGACTCACATTGTCATCTTAAAAACACATGAGCAGCATGTTGCATGCAATTCACCATCTCTGTCTCTGCAAGCAGTATGTGTGTCTCTGCTCATAATATTTCACTGTCTCTACTGGCCAAAAACAGGCCACCTATATGTAACCAACACATGACATTAATTTCTCATTACATGTAACATCCTGCCCATGTGCCTAAATTAACACTGTGACTGAAGCTTGATTCATTCATCAGTATGATGTTAGGCAGATGACAAGAATGTCACATGTAATCTACCATGTCTTTAAAAACATGTACTTCCATATTTTTAAAGACATCAAGTAAGCATATTATTCACCCAGATCCATGTCAAATGAAGCTTCACTCACAGTGTCATCTTAAACACATGAGCAGCATGTTGCATGCAATTTACCATCTCTGTCTCTGCAAGCAGTATGTGTGTCTCTGCTCATAATATTTCACTGTCTCTACTGGCCAAAAACAAGCCACATATATGTAAGCAACACATAACATTAATTTCTCATTACATGTAACATCCTGCTCATGTGCCTAAAATAACACTGTGACTGAAGCTTGATTCACCCATCAGTGTGATGTTAGGCAGATGACAAGAATGTCACATGTAATCTACTATGTCTTTAAAACATGTACTTCCAAATTGTTAAAGACATCAAGTAACCATATTATTCACCCAGATCCATTTGAAATGAAGCTTGACTCACATTGTCATCTTAAACACATGAGCAGCATGTTGCATGCAATTTACCATCTCTGTCTCAGCAAGCAGTATGTGTGTCTCTGCTCATAATATTTCACTGTCTCTACTGGCCAAAAACAGGCCACCTATATGTAAGCAACACATAACATTAATTTCTCATTACATGTAACATCCTGCTCATGTGCCTAAAATAACACTGTGACTGAAGCTTGATTCACCCATCAGTGTGATGTTAGGCAGATGACAAGAATGTCACATGTAATCTACCATGTCTTTAAAAAACATGTACTTCCATATTTTTAAAGACATCAAGTAACCATATTATTCACTCAGATCCATTTCAAATGAAGCTTGACTCACATTGTCATCTTAAACACATGAGCAGCATGTTGCATGCAATTTACAATCTCTGTCTCAGCAAGCAGTATGTGTGTCTGTGCTCATAATATTTCACTGTCTCTACTGGCCAAAAACAGGCCACCTATATATAAGCAACACATAACATTAATTTCTCATTACATGTAACATCCTGCTCATGTGCCTAAAATAACACTGTGACTGAAGCTTGGTTCACCCATCAGTGTGATGTTAGGCAGATGACAAGAATGTCACATGTAATCTACCATGTCTTTAAAAAACATGTACTTCCATATTTTTAAAGACATCAAGGGGTCGATTCCGATCCGGTAAAATCCCCGTCCGTACGAATCGTATCCGGAGCCGTTTCCGTACGACTCGTACGGACGCCGTACGACCGGACGATTCTGATCCCGATCGGCCGACCCGGACGCGATTCGTACGGTACACGTCGATTCGTACGGAAAAGCGCACGATCACCTACACAACGTACGGCGCGTACCCCCCATGATCGCAGGGGTACGCGCCGTACCCCTGTGATCATGCGGGGTACGTGCCGTACACCCAGCGTACATGGGGTACGTGCCGTACACCCACCATACATGGGGTACGGTGCGTACCCCATGTACTCTGGGTGTACGGCACGTACCCCGCATGATCACAGGGGTACGGCGAGTACCCCTGCGATCATGGGGGGTACGTGCCGTACCCAGGGGGGGGCGTTCCGTACCTTTTTCGGTGCGAACTCTGCGTTTACGACTGTTTTCGGCTCCCGTAGGAAAAGGGTCGTACGGCGCGTACCCGACACGAATTGTACTTGCTGGGTCATAAAAACCAGCCGCGAACCGTAGTGATGTCGCGTACAGCCGGTTCCGAGTGAGACTCGTACGGAGATTTGAGTCGTAGGGAGTCCTGTACGACTCGTACGGAGTTTGGCACCTGGTACGGATCGTACTTCGTCGTACGTACGGGACGTCTACGGGTACGATTCGTATGGAGAAAAAACTCTCCGTACGACGATTCGGAGCGCATTTTACCGGATCGGAATCGGCCCCCAAGTAAGCATATTATTCACCCAGATCCATTTAAAATGAAGCTTGACTCACAGTGTCATCTTAAACACATGACCAGCATGTTGCATGCAATTTACCATCTCTGTCTCTGCAAGCAGTATGTGTGTCTCTGCTCATAATATTTCACTGTCTCTACTGGCCAAAAACAGGTCACCTATATGTAAGCAACGCATAACATTAATTTCTCATTACATGTAACATCCTGCTCATGTGCCTGAAATAACACTGTGACTGAAGCTTGATTCACCCATCAGTGTGATGTTAGGCAGATGACAAGAATGTCACATGTAATCTACCATGTCTTTAAAAAACATGTACTTCCATATTTTTAAAGACATCAAGTAACCATATTATTCACTCAGATCCATTTCAAATGAAGCTTGACTCACATTGTCATCTTAAACACATGAGCAGCATGTTGCATGCAATTTACAATCTCTGTCTCAGCAAGCAGTATGTGTGTCTGTGCTCATAATATTTCACTGTCTCTACTGGCCAACAACAGGCCACCTATATATAAGCAACACATAACATTAATTTCTCATTACATGTAACATCCTGCTCATGTGCCTAAAATAACACTGTGACTGAAGCTTGGTTCACCCATCAGTGTGATGTTAGGCAGATGACAAGAATGTCACATGCAATCTACCATGTCTTTAAAAAACATGTACGTCCATATTTTTAAAGACATCAAGTAACCATATTATTCACCCAGATCCATTTGAAATGAAGCTTGACTCACATTGTCATCTTAAACACATGAGCAGCATGTTTCATGCAATTTACCATCTCTGTCTCAGCAAGCAGTATGTGTGTCTCTGCTCATAATATTTCACTGTCTCTACTGGCCAAAAACAGGCCTCCTATATATAAGCAACACATAACATTAATTTCTCATTACATGTAACATCCTGCTCATGTGCCTAAAATAACACTGTGACTGACGCTTGATTCACCCATTAGTGTGATGTTAGGCAGATGACAAGAATGTCACATGTAATCTACCATGTCTTTAAAAAACATGTACTTCCATATTTTTAAAGACATCAAGTAAGCATATTATTCACCCAGATCCATTTCAAATGAAGCTTGACTCACAGTGTCATCTTAAACACATGAGCAGCATGTTGCATGCAATTTACCATCTCTGTCTCTGCAAGCAGTATGTGTGTCTCTGCTCATAATATTTCACTGTCTCTACTGGCCAAAAACAGGCCACCTATATGTAACCAACACATAACATTAATTTCTCATTACATGTAACATCCTGCTCATGTGCCTAACATAACACTGTGACTGAAGCATGATTCACCCATCAGTGTGATGTTAGGCAGATGACAAGAATGTCACATGTAATCTACCATGTCTTTTAAAAACATGTACTTCCATATTTTTAAAGACATCAAGTAACGATATTATTCACCCAGATCCATTTGAAATCAAGCTTGACTCACATTATCATCTTAAAAACATGAGCAGCATGTTGCATGCAATTTACCATCTCTGTCTCTGCAAACAGTATGTGTGTCTCTGCTCATAATATTTCACTGTCTCTACTGGCCAAAAACAGGCCACCTATATGTAACCAACACATAACATTAATTTCTCATTACATGTAACATCCTGCCCATGTGCCTAAAATAACACTGTGACTGAAGCTTGATTCACCCATCAGTATGATGTTAGGCAGATGACAAGAATGTCACATGTAATCTAGCATGTCTTTAAAAAACATGTACTTCCATATTTTAACAGACATCAAGTAACCATATTATTCACCCAGATCCATTTCAAATGAAGCTTGACTCACAGTGTCATCTTAAACACATGAGCAGCATGTTGCATGCAATTTACCATCTCTGTCTCTGCAAGCAGTATGTGTGTCTCTGCTCATTATATTGCACTGTCTCTACTGGCCAAAAACAGGCCACCTATATGTAAGCAACACATAACATTAATTTCTCATTACATGTAACATCCTGCTCATGTGCCTAAAATAACACTGTGACTGAAGCTTGGTTCACCCATCAGTGTGATGTTAGGCAGATGACAAGAATGTCACATGTAATCTACCATGTCTTTAAAAAACATGTACTTCCATATTTTTAAAGACATCAAGTAACCATATTATTCACTCAGATCCATTTCAAATGAAGCTTGACTCACATTGTCATCTTAAACACATGAGCAGCATGTTGCATGCAATTTACAATCTCTGTCTCAGCAAGCAGTATGTGTGTCTGTGCTCATAATATTTCACTGTCTCTACTGGCCAACAACAGGCCACCTATATATAAGCAACACATAACATTAATTTCTCATTACATGTAACATCCTGCTCATGTGCCTAAAATAACACTGTGACTGAAGCTTGGTTCACCCATCAGTGTGATGTTAGGCAGATGACAAGAATGTCACATGCAATCTACCATGTCTTTAAAAAACATGTACGTCCATATTTTTAAAGACATCAAGTAACCATATTATTCACCCAGATCCATTTGAAATGAAGCTTGACTCACATTGTCATCTTAAACACATGAGCAGCATGTTTCATGCAATTTACCATCTCTGTCTCAGCAAGCAGTATGTGTGTCTCTGCTCATAATATTTCACTGTCTCTACTGGCCAAAAACAGGCCTCCTATATATAAGCAACACATAACATTAATTTCTCATTACATGTAACATCCTGCTCATGTGCCTAAAATAACACTGTGACTGACGCTTGATTCACCCATTAGTGTGATGTTAGGCAGATGACAAGAATGTCACATGTAATCTACCATGTCTTTAAAAAACATGTACTTCCATATTTTTAAAGACATCAAGTAAGCATATTATTCACCCAGATCCATTTCAAATGAAGCTTGACTCACAGTGTCATCTTAAACACATGAGCAGCATGTTGCATGCAATTTACCATCTCTGTCTCTGCAAGCAGTATGTGTGTCTCTGCTCATAATATTTCACTGTCTCTACTGGCCAAAAACAGGCCACCTATATGTAACCAACACATAACATTAATTTCTCATTACATGTAACATCCTGCTCATGTGCCTAACATAACACTGTGACTGAAGCATGATTCACCCATCAGTGTGATGTTAGGCAGATGACAAGAATGTCACATGTAATCTACCATGTCTTTTAAAAACATGTACTTCCATATTTTTAAAGACATCAAGTAACGATATTATTCACCCAGATCCATTTGAAATCAAGCTTGACTCACATTATCATCTTAAAAACATGAGCAGCATGTTGCATGCAATTTACCATCTCTGTCTCTGCAAACAGTATGTGTGTCTCTGCTCATAATATTTCACTGTCTCTACTGGCCAAAAACAGGCCACCTATATGTAACCAACACATAACATTAATTTCTCATTACATGTAACATCCTGCCCATGTGCCTAAAATAACACTGTGACTGAAGCTTGATTCACCCATCAGTATGATGTTAGGCAGATGACAAGAATGTCACATGTAATCTAGCATGTCTTTAAAAAACATGTACTTCCATATTTTAACAGACATCAAGTAACCATATTATTCACCCAGATCCATTTCAAATGAAGCTTGACTCACAGTGTCATCTTAAACACATGAGCAGCATGTTGCATGCAATTTACCATCTCTGTCTCTGCAAGCAGTATGTGTGTCTCTGCTCATTATATTGCACTGTCTCTACTGGCCAAAAACAGGCCACCTATATGTAAGCAACACATAACATTAATTTCTCATTACATGTAACATCCTGCTCATGTGCCTAAAATAACACTGTGACTGAAGCTTGGTTCACCCATCAGTGTGATGTTAGGCAGATGACAAGAATGTCACATGTAATCTACCATGTCTTTAAAAAACATGTACTTCCATATTTTTAAAGACATCAAGTAACCATATTTTTCACCCAGATCCATTTGAAATGAAGCTTGACTCACATTGTCATCTTAAAAACACATGAGCAGCATGTTGCATGCAATTCACCATCTCTGTCTCTGCAAGCAGTATGTGTGTCTCTGCTCATAATATTTCACTGTCTCTACTGGCCAAAAACAGGCCACCTATATGTAACCAACACATGACATTAATTTCTCATTACATGTAACATCCTGCCCATGTGCCTAAATTAACACTGTGACTGAAGCTTGATTCATTCATCAGTATGATGTTAGGCAGATGACAAGAATGTCACATGTAATCTACCATGTCTTTAAAAACATGTACTTCCATATTTTTAAAGACATCAAGTAAGCATATTATTCACCCAGATCCATGTCAAATGAAGCTTCACTCACAGTGTCATCTTAAACACATGAGCAGCATGTTGCATGCAATTTACCATCTCTGTCTCTGCAAGCAGTATGTGTGTCTCTGCTCATAATATTTCACTGTCTCTACTGGCCAAAAACAAGCCACATATATGTAAGCAACACATAACATTAATTTCTCATTACATGTAACATCCTGCTCATGTGCCTAAAATAACACTGTGACTGAAGCTTGATTCACCCATCAGTGTGATGTTAGGCAGATGACAAGAATGTCACATGTAATCTACTATGTCTTTAAAACATGTACTTCCAAATTGTTAAAGACATCAAGTAACCATATTATTCACCCAGATCCATTTGAAATGAAGCTTGACTCACATTGTCATCTTAAACACATGAGCAGCATGTTGCATGCAATTTACCATCTCTGTCTCTGCAAGCAGTATGTGTGTGTCTGCTCATAATATGTCACTGTCTCTACTGGCCAAAAACAGGCCACCTATATTTAACCAACACATAACATTAATTTCTCATTACATGCAACATCATGCCCATGTGCCTAAAATAACACTGTGACTGAAGCTTGATTCACTCATCAGTGTGATGTTAGGCAGATGACAAGAATGTCACATGTAATCTACCATGTCTTTAAAAAACATGTACTTCCATATTTTTAAAGACATCAAGTAAGCATATTATTCACCCAGATCCATTTAAAATGAAGCTTGACTCACAGTGTCCTCTTAAACACATGACCAGCATGTTGCATGCAATTTACCATCTCTGTCTCAGCAAGCAGTATGTGTGTCTCTGCTCATAATATTTCACTGTCTCTACTGGCCAAAAACAGGCCACCTATATGTAAGCAACACATAACATTAATTTCTCATTACATGTAACATCCTGCTCATGTGCCTAAAATAACACTGTGACTGAAGCTTGATTCACCCATCAGTGTGATGTTAGGCAGATGACAAGAATGTCACATGTAATCTACCATGTCTTTAAAAAACATGTACTTCCATATTTTTAAAGACATCAAGTAACCATATTATTCACTCAGATCCATTTCAAATGAAGCTTGACTCACATTGTCATCTTAAACACATGAGCAGCATGTTGCATGCAATTTACAATCTCTGTCTCAGCAAGCAGTATGTGTGTCTGTGCTCATAATATTTCACTGTCTCTACTGGCCAAAAACAGGCCACCTATATATAAGCAACACATAACATTAATTTCTCATTACATGTAACATCCTGCTCATGTGCCTAAAATAACACTGTGACTGAAGCTTGGTTCACCCATCAGTGTGATGTTAGGCAGATGACAAGAATGTCACATGTAATCTACCATGTCTTTAAAAAACATGTACTTCCATATTTTTAAAGACATCAAGGGGTCGATTCCGATCCGGTAAAATCCCCGTCCGTACGAATCGTATCCGGAGCCGTTTCCGTACGACTCGTACGGACGCCGTACGACCGGACGATTCTGATCCCGATCGGCCGACCCGGACGCGATTCGTACGGTACACGTCGATTCGTACGGAAAAGCGCA
Organism: Lissotriton helveticus; assembly: GCF_964261635.1. Classification (NCBI taxonomy): domain Eukaryota; kingdom Metazoa; phylum Chordata; class Amphibia; order Caudata; family Salamandridae; genus Lissotriton; species Lissotriton helveticus. Next base: position 1,462,104,667 of record NC_136061.1, on the reverse strand, counting down.
CGATCACCTACACAACGTACGGCGCGTACCCCCCATGATCGCAGGGGTACGCGCCGTACCCCTGTGATCATGCGGGGTACGTGCCGTACACCCAGCGTACATGGGGTACGTGCCGTACACCCACCATACATGGGGTACGGTGCGTACCCCATGTACTCTGGGTGTACGGCACGTACCCCGCATGATCACAGGGGTACGGCGAGTACCCCTGCGATCATGGGGGGTACGTGCCGTACCCAGGGGGGGGCGTTCCGTACCTTTTTCGGTGCGAACTCTGCGTTTACGACTGTTTTCGGCTCCCGTAGGAAAAGGGTCGTACGGCGCGTACCCGACACGAATTGTACTTGCTGGGTCATAAAAACCAGCCGCGAACCGTAGTGATGTCGCGTACAGCCGGTTCCGAGTGAGACTCGTACGGAGATTTGAGTCGTAGGGAGTCCTGTACGACTCGTACGGAGTTTGGCACCTGGTACGGATCGTACTTCGTCGTACGTACGGGACGTCTACGGGTACGATTCGTATGGGGAAAAAACTCTCCGTACGACGATTCGGAGCGCATTTTACCGGATCGGAATCGGCCCCCAAGTAAGCATATTATTCACCCAGATCCATTTAAAATGAAGCTTGACTCACAGTGTCATCTTAAACACATGACCAGCATGTTGCATGCAATTTACCATCTCTGTCTCTGCAAGCAGTATGTGTGTCTCTGCTCATAATATTTCACTGTCTCTACTGGCCAAAAACAGGTCACCTATATGTAAGCAACGCATAACATTAATTTCTCATTACATGTAACATCCTGCTCATGTGCCTGAAATAACACTGTGACTGAAGCTTGATTCACCCATCAGTGTGATGTTAGGCAGATGACAAGAATGTCACATGTAATCTACCATGTCTTTAAAAAACATGTACTTCCATATTTTTAAAGACATCAAGTAACCATATTATTCACTCAGATCCATTTCAAATGAAGCTTGACTCACATTGTCATCTTAAACACATGAGCAGCATGTTGCATGCAATTTACAATCTCTGTCTCAGCAAGCAGTATGTGTGTCTGTGCTCATAATATTTCACTGTCTCTACTGGCCAACAACAGGCCACCTATATATAAGCAACACATAACATTAATTTCTCATTACATGTAACATCCTGCTCATGTGCCTAAAATAACACTGTGACTGAAGCTTGGTTCACCCATCAGTGTGATGTTAGGCAGATGACAAGAATGTCACATGCAATCTACCATGTCTTTAAAAAACATGTACGTCCATATTTTTAAAGACATCAAGTAACCATATTATTCACCCAGATCCATTTGAAATGAAGCTTGACTCACATTGTCATCTTAAACACATGAGCAGCATGTTTCATGCAATTTACCATCTCTGTCTCAGCAAGCAGTATGTGTGTCTCTGCTCATAATATTTCACTGTCTCTACTGGCCAAAAACAGGCCTCCTATATATAAGCAACACATAACATTAATTTCTCATTACATGTAACATCCTGCTCATGTGCCTAAAATAACACTGTGACTGACGCTTGATTCACCCATTAGTGTGATGTTAGGCAGATGACAAGAATGTCACATGTAATCTACCATGTCTTTAAAAAACATGTACTTCCATATTTTTAAAGACATCAAGTAAGCATATTATTCACCCAGATCCATTTCAAATGAAGCTTGACTCACAGTGTCATCTTAAACACATGAGCAGCATGTTGCATGCAATTTACCATCTCTGTCTCTGCAAGCAGTATGTGTGTCTCTGCTCATAATATTTCACTGTCTCTACTGGCCAAAAACAGGCCACCTATATGTAACCAACACATAACATTAATTTCTCATTACATGTAACATCCTGCTCATGTGCCTAACATAACACTGTGACTGAAGCATGATTCACCCATCAGTGTGATGTTAGGCAGATGACAAGAATGTCACATGTAATCTACCATGTCTTTTAAAAACATGTACTTCCATATTTTTAAAGACATCAAGTAACGATATTATTCACCCAGATCCATTTGAAATCAAGCTTGACTCACATTATCATCTTAAAAACATGAGCAGCATGTTGCATGCAATTTACCATCTCTGTCTCTGCAAACAGTATGTGTGTCTCTGCTCATAATATTTCACTGTCTCTACTGGCCAAAAACAGGCCACCTATATGTAACCAACACATAACATTAATTTCTCATTACATGTAACATCCTGCCCATGTGCCTAAAATAACACTGTGACTGAAGCTTGATTCACCCATCAGTATGATGTTAGGCAGATGACAAGAATGTCACATGTAATCTAGCATGTCTTTAAAAAACATGTACTTCCATATTTTAACAGACATCAAGTAACCATATTATTCACCCAGATCCATTTCAAATGAAGCTTGACTCACAGTGTCATCTTAAACACATGAGCAGCATGTTGCATGCAATTTACCATCTCTGTCTCTGCAAGCAGTATGTGTGTCTCTGCTCATTATATTGCACTGTCTCTACTGGCCAAAAACAGGCCACCTATATGTAAGCAACACATAACATTAATTTCTCATTACATGTAACATCCTGCTCATGTGCCTAAAATAACACTGTGACTGAAGCTTGGTTCACCCATCAGTGTGATGTTAGGCAGATGACAAGAATGTCACATGTAATCTACCATGTCTTTAAAAAACATGTACTTCCATATTTTTAAAGACATCAAGTAACCATATTTTTCACCCAGATCCATTTGAAATGAAGCTTGACTCACATTGTCATCTTAAAAACACATGAGCAGCATGTTGCATGCAATTCACCATCTCTGTCTCTGCAAGCAGTATGTGTGTCTCTGCTCATAATATTTCACTGTCTCTACTGGCCAAAAACAGGCCACCTATATGTAACCAACACATGACATTAATTTCTCATTACATGTAACATCCTGCCCATGTGCCTAAATTAACACTGTGACTGAAGCTTGATTCATTCATCAGTATGATGTTAGGCAGATGACAAGAATGTCACATGTAATCTACCATGTCTTTAAAAACATGTACTTCCATATTTTTAAAGACATCAAGTAAGCATATTATTCACCCAGATCCATGTCAAATGAAGCTTCACTCACAGTGTCATCTTAAACACATGAGCAGCATGTTGCATGCAATTTACCATCTCTGTCTCTGCAAGCAGTATGTGTGTCTCTGCTCATAATATTTCACTGTCTCTACTGGCCAAAAACAAGCCACATATATGTAAGCAACACATAACATTAATTTCTCATTACATGTAACATCCTGCTCATGTGCCTAAAATAACACTGTGACTGAAGCTTGATTCACCCATCAGTGTGATGTTAGGCAGATGACAAGAATGTCACATGTAATCTACTATGTCTTTAAAACATGTACTTCCAAATTGTTAAAGACATCAAGTAACCATATTATTCACCCAGATCCATTTGAAATGAAGCTTGACTCACATTGTCATCTTAAACACATGAGCAGCATGTTGCATGCAATTTACCATCTCTGTCTCTGCAAGCAGTATGTGTGTGTCTGCTCATAATATGTCACTGTCTCTACTGGCCAAAAACAGGCCACCTATATTTAACCAACACATAACATTAATTTCTCATTACATGCAACATCATGCCCATGTGCCTAAAATAACACTGTGACTGAAGCTTGATTCACTCATCAGTATGATGTTAGGCAGATGACAAGAATGTCACATGTAATCTACCATGTCTTTAAAAAACATGTACTTCCATATTTTTAAAGACATCAAGTAAGCATATTATTCACCCAGATCCATTTCAAATGAAGCTTGACTCACAGTGTCATCTTAAACACATGAGCAGCATGTTGCATGCAATTTACCATCTCTGTCTCAGCAAGCAGTATGTGTGTCTCTGCTCATAATATTTCACTGTCTCTACTGGCCAAAAACAAGCCACATATATGTAAGCAACACATAACATTAATTTCTCATTACATGTAACATCCTGCTCATGTGCCTAAAATAACAATGTGACTGAAGCTTGATTCACCCATCAGTGTTATGTTAGGCAGATGACAAGAATGTCACATGTAATCTACTATGTCTTTAAAACATGTACTTCCATATTGTTAAAGACATCAAGTAACCATATTATTCACCCAGATCCATTTCAAATGAAGCTTGACTCACAGTGTCATCTTAAACACATGAGCAGCATGTTGCATGCAATTTACCATCTTTGTCTCTGCAAGCAGTATGTGTGTCTCTGCTCATAATATTTCACTGTCTCTACTGGCCAAAAACAGGCCACCTATATGTACCCAACCGTAACATTAATTTCTCATTACATGTAACATCCTGCCCATGTGCCTAAATTAACACTGTGACTGAAGCTTGAGTCATTCATCAGTATGATGTTAGGCAGATGACAAGAATGTCACATGTAATCAACCATGTCTTTAAAAAACATGTACTTCCATATTTTTAAAGACATCAAGTAAGCATATTATTCACCCAGATCCATTACAAATGAAGCTTGACTCACAGTGTCATCTTAAACACACGAGCAGCATGTTGCATGCAATTTACCATCTCTGTCTCTGCAAGCAGTATGTGTGTCTCTGCTCATAATATTTCACTGTCTCTACTGGCCAAAAACAAGCCACATATATGTAAGCAACACATAACATTAATTTCTCATTACATGTAACATCCTGCTCATGTGCCTAAAATAACAATGTGACTGAAGCTTGATTCACCCATCAGTGTTATGTTAGGCAGATGACAAGAATGTCACATGTAATCTACTATGTCTTTAAAACATGTACTTCCATATTGTTAAAGACATCAAGTAACCATATTATTCACCCAGATCCATTTGAAATGAAGCTTGACTCACATTGTCATCTTAAACACATGATCAGCATGTTGCATGCAATTTACCATCTCTGTCTCTGCAAGCAGTATGTGTGTGTCTGCTCATAATATGTCACTGTCTCTACTGGCCAAAAACAGGCCACCTATATTTAACCAACACATAACATTAATTTCTCATTACATGTAACATCATGCCCATGTGCCTAAAATAACACTGTGACTGAAGCTTGATTCACTCATCAGTATGATGTTAGGCAGATGACAAGAATGTCACATGTAATCTACCATGTCTTTAAAAAACATGTACTTCCATATTTTTAAAGACATCAAGTAAGCATATTATTCACCCAGATCCATTTCAATGAAGCTTGACTCACAGTGTCATCTTAAACACATGAGCAGCATGTTGCATGCAATTTACCATCTCTGTCTCAGCAAGCAGTATGTGTGTCTCTGCTCATAATATTTCACTGTCTCTACTGGCCAAAAACAAGCCACATATATGTAAGCAACACATAACATTAATTTCTCATTACATGTAACATCCTGCTCATGTGCCTAAAATAACAATGTGACTGAAGCTTGATTCACCCATCAGTGTTATGTTAGGCAGATGACAAGAATGTCACATGTAATCTACTATGTCTTTAAAACATGTACTTCCATATTGTTAAAGACATCAAATAACCATATTATTCACCCAGATCCATTTCAAATGAAGCTTGACTCACAGTGTCATCTTAAACACATGAGCAGCATGTTGAATGCAATTTACCATCTCTGTCTCTGCAAGCAGTATGTGTGTCTCTGCTCATAATATTTCACTGTCTCTACTGGCCAAAAACAGGCCACCTATATGTACCCAACACATAACATTAATTTCTCATTACATGTAACATCCTGCCCATATGCCTAAATTAACACTGTGACTGAAGCTTGATTCATTCATCAGTATGATGTTAGGCAGATGACAAGAATGTCACATGTAATCAACCATGTCTTTAAAAAACATGTACTTCCATATTTTTAAAGACATCAAGTAAGCATATTATTCACCCAGATCCATTACAAATGAAGCTTGACTCACAGTGTCATCTTAAACACATGAGCAGCATGTTGCATGCAATTTACCATCTCTGTCTCTGCAAGCAGTATGTGTGTCTCTGCTCATAATATTTCACTGTCTCTACTGGCCAAAAACAAGCCACATATATGTAAGCAACACATAACATTAATTTCTCATTACATGTAACATCCTGCTCATGTGCCTAAAATAACAATGTGACTGAAGCTTGATTCACCCATCAGTGTTATGTTAGGCAGATGACAAGACTGTCACACGTAATCTACTATGTCTTTAAAACATGTACTTCCATATTGTTAAAGACATCAAGTAACCATATTATTCACCCAGATCCATTTGAAATGAAGCTTGACTCACATTGTCATCTTAAACACATGAGCAGCATGTTGCATGCAATTTACCATCTCTGTCTCTGCAAGCAGTATGTGTGTGTCTGCTCATAATATGTCACTGTCTCTACTGGCCAAAAACAGGCCACCTATATTTTACCAACACATAACATTAATTTCTCATTACATGTAACATCATGCCCATGTGCCTAAAATAACACTGTGACTGAAGCTTGATTCACTCATCAGTATGATGTTAGGCAGATGACAAGAATGTCACATGTAATCTACCATGTCTTTAAAAAACATGTACTTCCATATTTTTAAAGACATCAAGTAAGCATATTATTCACCCAGATCCATTTCAAATGAAGCTTGACTCACAGTGTCATCTTAAACACATGAGCAGTATGTTGCATGCAATTTACCATCTCTGTCTCTGCAAGCAGTATGTGTGTCTCTGCTCATAATATTTCACTGTCTCTACTGGCCAAAAACAGGCCACCTATATGTACCCAACACATAACATTAATTTCTCATTACATGTACCATCCTGCCCATGTGCCTAAATTAACACTGTGACTGAAGCTTGATTCATTCATCAGTATGATGTTAGGCAGATGACAAGAATGTCACATGTAATCAACCATGTCTTTAAAAAACATGTACTTCCATATTTTTAAAGACAGCAAGTAAGCATATTATTCACCCAGATTTTATTTTATTTATTTATTTTATACACTTATATAGCGCGGCTGTCACTCCAGGGAGTATCTTGGCGCTTATAGCCCGTAGCCTAGATGACAGGCCGGAAAAAATCAGCTCGCAACATCCATCTTGTCCATGCTGAAACACTCTGGCTAAACCAGTGTCATACAGACCGTATCTGAGAGGTTAAAAATCCAAGTTTTCAGAGCCTTGCGGAAGTCTTTCTCAATGGAGATCAGACGCAAATTGGGTGGGAGTTTATTCCAGGCCTTAGCACCCAAGGTAGCGAGGGATTTACCTCCTCTTGTTGAAAGTCTGAATTTGGGTATCTGTAATAGGTTCATATTAGCTGATCTGAGGGAACGTGTGGGTGCATACAGTTTGAACCAAGGGAGAAAGTATTTGGGTCCTTGTCGATGGTAGGCTCTGAAGGTAATCACGAGGATTTTGAACAGTATGCGTTTGTGGATGGGTAGCCAGTGTAGGGCCTTGAGAGCGGCCGAGGCCGATGACCTCCTCGGCCATTTCAGGACCAGACGGGCAGCGGCATTTTGGACAACCTGCAGCCTATGCAGGACAGATCGATTTAGTCCTGCATATAGGCTATTGCAGTAGTCCAAACGAGATGTTACAAGTGCCACTGTCACCGTCTTCCTGGCAGTCAGAGGCAGAAAGTCAAAAAACTTTCTAAGTCCTCTGATGGTGTTAAAGCAAGACCCAGCCACTGCCCCTGCCTGCTGTTTAAAAGATAGGGCACTGTCAAACCTGATCCCTAGGTTTCGGGCCGTAGCAATGGTATCTGGGGGGGACTCCATCCATTGCAAATGAAGCTTGACTCACAGTGTCATCTTAAACACATGAGCAGCATGTTGCATGCAATTTACCATCTCTGTCTCTGCAAGCAGTATGTGTGTCTCTGCTCATAATATTTCACTGTCTCTACTGGCCAAACACAGGCCACCTATATGTAAGCAACACATAACATTAATTTCTCATTACATGTAACAACCTGCTCATGTGCCTAAAATAACACTGTGACCTAAGCTTGATTCACCCATCAGTGTGATGTTAGGCAGATGACAAGAATGTCACATGTAATCTACCATGTCTTTAAAAAACATGTACTTCCATATTTTTAAAGACATCAAGTAACCATATTATTCACCCAGATCCATTTCAAATGAAGCTTGACTCACATTGTCATCTTAAACACATGAGCAGCATGTTGCATGCAATTTACCATCTCTGTCTCAGCAAGCAGTATGTGTGTCTCTGCTCATAATATTTCACTGTCTCTACTGGCCAAAAACAGGCCACCTATATGTAAGCAACACATAACATTAATTTCTCATTACATGTAACATCCTGCTCATGTGCCTAAAATAACACTGTGACTGAAGCTTGATTCACCCATCAGTGTGATGTTAGGCAGATAACAAGAATGTCACATGTAATCTACCATGTCTTTAAAAAACATGTACTTCCATATTTTTAAAGACAACAAGTAAGCATATTATTCACCCAGATCCATTTAAAATGAAGCTTGACTCACAGTGTCATCTTAAACACATGACCAGCTTGTTGCATGCAATTTACCATCTCTGTCTCTGCAAGCAGTATGTGTGTCTCTGCTCATAATATTTCACTGTCTCTACTGGCCAAAAACAGGTCACCTATATGTAAGCAACGCATAACATTAATTTCTCATTACATGTAACATCCTGCTCAAATATTTCTGTTTTAATAGCCTCCAGAAAATATTTGACTGATGAGGCCTGGGTGGAGTCTATTAAAACAGAAATATCAGATTTTCTCGCACGGAATGCGGGATCAGCCCCCCTTAACTATGTTTGGGATTCTTTGAAGGCATATATTCGAGGGTTGGTTATTGGGAGAGACGCGGTCGATTCATCGGCCGCTAGGAACAGGAATAAAGCGCTTCAACAGAAAATACAGGATCTGACTTTACGCATGCAACATAGCTCCGATAGATCAGTCTATAGCCAACTAACTGCGGCCAAAAGAGAGTTCTCTCAGGAGATCTATACTCAGAGTGAGGAGATTTTTCGTAAGAGCTCTCAAAAAATCTATGAGGAGAGTAATTTTACTGGCAAGTTCCTGGCGTGGCAGGCCAGAGAGCAAGCTTCGTCGAATTTAATTCATTCTTTGATCTCTCCTGAAACTCATAGAGACACTTCGGTTCCAGCTGAAATTGGAGATATTATGGTCGCACATTATAAGAAAATCTATGGTACTCAAGCGATGATAGACCATCAAAAGTTATTGAAGTATCTGGAAAAACAATCTCTTCCTACTCTTTCTCCTATAGATCAAGCGAGTATGGCTATCTCCTTCTCGCGAGAGGAAGTAGAGAAAGTAGTTCAACAGCTCCCACTTGGGAAAGCTGCTGGCCCTGATGGGTTTCCCGCAGAATTTTTCAAAGTTTTCTTTAGTGCCTTTTCGTTTTTTTTTATACAATTATTAAACTTTATGTTGATGGGCGGACATGTTCCGGATTCATTTCGCGAAGGGACAGTAGTAAGTTTTCTTAAAAAGGGTAAACCCCCGACAGACCCAAATTCGTATAGACCCATCACGCTTCTGAACACAGACTATAAAATCATCACTAAACTTTTATCCACTTGCTTTAATTCTTTTTCCGCAGATTTGATTCATGAAGATCAAAATGGTTTCGTTGCCGGCAGGCAATTGCTGACTAATACTCATTTTCTAACGGAGGCTCTTGATTTCTTTGATGCACGAAAGATCCCAGCATTAATTTTATTATTTGATGCTGAAAAAGCGTTTGATTTGGTGGTGTGGGACACACTTTTTGTTATTTTACAGCACTTCGGCATTCCAGAGGCAATAATAGATCTGATACGGAATCTCTATTCTGGGGCCCGTGCCAATATCATTATTAACACAGATTCAGTGGGAATTGTCTCAGTGAAACGTGGAACTAGACAAGGCTGTCCACTCTCCCCGATATTATTTGCTTTTTTTATAGAACCATTAGCCACTGCAATTAGGCAAACTCCAATGTTACTCCCCCCTATTAACTCGATGCCTAAAATTAAACTGTATGCAGGCGATATAATTCTGTTAATTAGGCCAGACATGCAATGTCAAGCTCGGGCTCTACAAATATTTGAAGAGTTTGAGGAGCTGGGGGGATATCGGATAAATAAAAAAAAAAACGAAATTCTAGTGTGTGGTGGCATTATCCCCTTAATACATCCTGATTTAAAGTCATGCATTAATAACAAACCGAAAAGATATTTGGGGGTCTGGTTTTCATCCTCAGTTGCTGACCTTTACAGTTTAAATTTTCTACCAATGTTGCAGAAAATTCGAGCATTGTTTGAAAGATGGAATTCCCTACCTTTGACTATTTTGGGACGTATTGCTCTAATTAAGATGTCGGTTCTTCCGTTATTTAATTTTCTATTCTCAACTATCTCTTGTGCCCTACCTGGCTCATTTTTCACTAAGGCTGAATCTTTGTTTTCTTCTTTTATATGGGCCAAAAAGACGCCACGCATTGCCTTGCATACTTTATTTGAGGATAAGGAACAAGGAGGACTTGCTCTTCCTAATCTGAAAGACTATTATGATGCCTATTTGGCTCAATTTATGACTAGATTTAAGGACAATACCCAACAACTTTTCATTCATTTTTTCTTTGATTTGATTTGTATGGAAGCTCGGATTCCCTCACCGCTTCAAATTTTCAAATCACCAAAAACAGTTAGGTATAAGGTTTTGCACTGGTTCCTTAAAAGACGCACTGCACTGTTAAAAAGGCACTCTCTTCCTTTTCTTAATTTATTCTCTCCCATTAGCTCCGTCTTCTCTTTTTTCGGGGTAGATATCAATTTGGAGCTTTTAAAAAAATGGCAGAAAATAGGGTTCAGGAAACTGAATGATTTTCTGCAAAATGATACCTGGATTATGATGCCTGATTTAATAGCTCGGATTCACGGTAATTTTATACTTTTGGGTTCATATAAGCTGATTCATGGTGTTTTGCTTCAATTAGATCTGACATATCTTTCCCCCACTGATCCACTATTTAACGAACTTTTTCTGTTAATACAAGAAAGGAAGCCTGGGGAGTGGAAACGTCGGTTAACCATGAACAGGGATCCGAATCTATATGGCAAAGCAAGCAATAAATGGCTAGACCAGGAAAATATGGTATTAACGCCCGCCATATAGAAGAAAATTAATGTGCTGAATTTTTCTGCATTAAGAGGAGCCAATTGGCGTAGAATGCTGTTTTTTAGTAAATGGCTTCTGTACGTTACCCCGGTCAAAATTAACAAGATGTATCCTGCGTGCTCTTCGAATTGCTACAGATGTTTGCAGCATGACTCAGCTAATTGGTCCCATGTGGTTGCTAAATGTTCTAAAATTGTTCCTTTCTGGGAAGATATATTTACGTTCTTGCAAAACCAGTGCGAAATCTCAATTTCTGTTAATTATAAAATGATTTTGTATGGATTTGACCCGGAATTGATGCTAGAAGGGCAATTAGTTAAATTCACATATATCGCTATGGCCGTGGCGAGGTCATTAATTCTTCAAAATTGGCGATCGCAATATTGCCCCAACGTACATGAATGGCGTTATAAAATGCAAAAAGTTAGAAACAGTGAACAAGTGTATGCTCAAAGAGTGGGGGCGATTCGAAAGTTTGAGAAAATCTGGGGCTCCTTTTCTTTTAATGGTAACTGAGCCTAAGTGTATATATGGTTTCGTTCTTTTTATTTTTTATTATGTCTTTTACTTCTTGTTTTCTTCCTTTCATATTTAACTTTATTGTTCCAATCTATTGTTATGGTGATATGTATGCTTACTGATTTTTGCTGATATATGTACATTTGGTTAAAATTACGTTATGTTTTTATGTGTCCAAGACTTCAATAAAAAAAAGTAAAAAAAAAAAAAGTAACATCCTGCTCATGTGCCTAAAATAACACTGTGACTGAAGCTTGATTCACCCATCAGTGTGATGTTAGGCAGATGACAAGAATGTCACATGTAATCTACCATGTCTTTAAATAAACATGTACTTCCATATTTTTAAAGACATCAAGTAAGCATATTATTCACCCAGATCCATTTCAAATGAAGCTTGACTCACAGTCTCATCTTAAACACATGAGCATCATGTTGCATGCAATTTACCATCTCTGTCTCTGCAAGCAGTATGTGTGTCTCTGCTCATAATATTTCACTGTCTCTACTGGCCAAAAACAGGCCACCTATATGTAACCAACACATAACATTAATTTCTCATTACATGTAACATCCTGCCCATGTGCCTAAATTAACACTCTGACTGAAGCTTGATTCATTCATCAGTATGATGTTAGGCAGATGACAAGAATGTCACATGTAATCTACCATGTCTTTAAAAAACATGTTCTTCCATATTTTTAAAGACATCAAGTAAGCATATTATTCACACATATCCATTTCAAATGAAGCTTGACTCACAGTGTCATCTTATGCATGCAATTTACCATCTCTGTCTCTGCAAGCAGTATGTGTGTCTCTGCTCATAATATTTCACTGTCTCTACTGGCCAAAAACAGGCCACATATATGTAAGCAACACATAACGTTAATTTCTCATTACATGTAACATCCTGCTCATGTGCCTAAAATAACACTGTGACTGAAGCTTGATTCACCCACCAGTGTGATGTTAGGCAGATGACAAGAATGTCACATGTAATCTACCATGTCTTTAAAAAACATGTACTTCCATATTTTTAAAGACATCAAGTAACCATATTATTCACCCAGATCTATTTGAAATGAAGTTTGACTCACATTGTCATCTTAAACACATGAGCAGCATGTTGCATGCAATTTACCATCTCTGTCTCTGTAAGCAGTATGTGTGTCTCTGCTCATAATATTTCACTGTCTCTACTGGCCAAAACAGGCCACCTATATGTAACCAACACATAACATTAATTTCTCATTACATGTAACATCCTGCCCATTTGCCTAAAATAACACTGTGACTAAAGCTTGATTCACTCATCAGTATGATGTTAGGCAGATGACAAGAATGTCACATGTAATCTAGCATGTCTTTAAAAAACATGTACTTCCATATTTTTAAAGACATCAAGTAAGCATATTATTCACCCAGATCCATTTCAAATGAAGCTTGACTCACAGTGTATCCTAAACACATGAGCAGCTTGTTGCATGCAATTTACCATCTATGTCTCTGCAAGCAGTATGTGTGTCTCTACTCATAATATTTCACTGTCTCTACTGGCCAAAAACAGGCCACCTATATGTAAGCAACACATAACATTAATTTCTCATTACATGTAACATCCTGCTCATGTGCCTAAAATAACACTGTGACTGAAGCTTGATTCACCCATCAGTGTGACGTTAAGCAGATGACAAGAATGTCACATTTAATCTACCATGTCTTTAAAAAACCATGTACTTCCATATTTTTAAAGACATCAAGTAACCATATTATTCACTCAGATCCATTTCAAATGAAGCTTGACTCACATTGTCATCTTAAACACATGAGCAGCATGTTGCATGCAATTTACAATCTCTGTCTCAGCAAGCAGTATGTGTGCCTCTGCTCATAATATTTCACTGTCTGTACTGGCCAAAAACAGGCCACCTATTTATAAGCAACACATAACATTAATTTCTCATTACATGTAACATCCTGCTCATGTGCCTAAAATAACACTGTGACTGAAGCTTGGTTCACCCATCAGTGTGATGTTAGGCAGATGACAAGAATGTCACATGTAATCTACCATGTCTTTAAAAAACATGTGCTTCCATATTTTTAAAGACATCAAGTAAGCATATTAGTCACCCAGATCCATTTAAAATGAAGCTTGACTCACAGTGTCATCTTAAACACATGACCAGCATGTTGCATGCAATTTACCATCTCTGTCTATGCAAGCAGTATGTGTGTCTCTGCTCATAATATGTCACTATCTCTACTGGCCAAAAACAGGTCACCTATATGTAAGCAACACATATCATTAGTTTCTCATTACATGAAACATCCTGCTCATGTGCCTAAAATAACACTGTGAAAGAAGCTTGATTCACCCATCAGTGTGATGTTAGGCAGATGACAAGAATGTCACATGTAATCTATCATGTCTTTAAAAAACATGTACTTCCATATTTATAAAGACATCAAGTAACCATATTATTCACTCAGATCCATTTCAAATGAAGCTTGACTCACATTGTCATCTTAAACACATGAGCAGCATGTTGCATGCAATTTACAATCTCTGTCTCAGCAAGCAGTATGTGTGTCTCTGCTCATAATATGTCACTGTCTCTACTGGCCAAAAACAGGCCACCTATATATAAGCAACAGATAACATTATTTTCTCATTACATGTAACATCCTGCTCATGTGCCTAAAATAACACTGTGACTGAAGCTTGGTTCACCCATCAGTGTGATGTTAGGCAGATGACAAGAATGTCACATGTAATCTACCATGTCTTTAAAAAACATGTACTTCCATATTTTTAAAGACATCAAGTAAGCTTATTATTCACCCAGATCCATTTCAAATGAAGCTTGACTCACAGTGTCATCTTAAACACATGAGCAGCATGTTGCATGCAATTTACCGTCTCTGTCTCAGCAAGCAGTATGTGTGTCTCTGCTCATAATATTTCACTGTCTCTACTGGTCAAAAACAGGCCACCTATATATAAGCAAAACATAACATTACTTTCTCATTACATGTAACATCCTGCTCATGTGCCTAACATAACACTGTGACTGAAGCTTGATTCACCCATCAGTGTGATGTTAGGCAGATGACAAGAATGTCACATGTAATCTACCATGTCTTTAAAAAACATGTACTTCCATATTTTTAAAGACATCAAGTAACCATATTATTCACCCAGATCCATTCGAAATGAAGCTTGACTCACATTGTCATCTTAAACACATGGGCAGCATGTTGCATGCAATTTACCATCTCTGTCTCTGCAAGCAGTATGTGTGTCTCTGCTCATAATATTTCACTGTCTCTACTTGCCAAAAACAGGCCACCTATATGTAAGCAACACATAACATTAATTTATCATTTCATGTAACATCCTGCTCATGTGCCTAAAATAACACTATGACTGAAGCTTGATTCACCCATCAGTGTGACGTTAGGCAGATGACAAGATTGTCACATGTAATCTACCATGTCTTTAAAAAGCCATGTACTTCCATATTTTTAAAGACATCAAGTAACCATATTATTCACTCAGATCCATTTCAAATGTAGCTTGACTCACATTGTCATCTTAAACACATGAGCAGCATGTTGCATGCAATTTACAATCTCTGCCTCAGCAAGCAGTATGTGTGTCTCTGCTCATAATATTTCACTGTCTGTACTGGCCAAAAACAGGCCACCTATATGTAACCAACACATAACATTAATTTCTCATTACATGTAACATCCTGCTCATGTGCCTAAAATAACACTGTGACTGAAGCTTGGTTCACCCATCAGTGTGATGTTAGGCAGATGACAAGAATGTCACATGTAATCTACTATGTCTTTAAAAAACATGTGTTTCCATATTTTTAAAGACATCAAGTAAGCATATTAGTCACCCAGATCCATTTAAAATGAAGCTTGACTCACAGTGTCATCTTAAACACATGACCAGCATGTTGCATGCAATTTACCATCTCTGTCTCTGCAAGCAGTATGTGTGTCTCTGCTCATAATATTTCACTGTCTCTACTGGCCAAAAACAGGTCACCTATATGTAAGCAACACATAACATTAATTTCTCATTACATGTAACATCCTGCTCATGTGCCTAAAATAACACTGTGACTGAAGCTTGATTCACCCATCAGTGTGATGTTAGGCAGATGACAAGAATGTCACATGTAATCTACCATGTCTTTAAAAAACATGTACTTCCATATTTTTAAAGACATCAAGTAACCATATTATTCACCCAGATCTATTTGAAATGAAGCTTGACTCACATTGTCATCTTAAACACATGAGCAGCATGTTTCATGCAATTTACCATCTCTGTCTCAGCAAGCAGTATGTGTGTCTCTGCTCATAATATTTCACTGTCTCTACTGGCCAAAAACAGGCCACCTATATGTAACCAACACATAACATTAATTTCTCATTACATGTAACATCCTGCCCATTTGCCTAAAATAACACTCTGACTGAAGCTTGATTCATTCATCAGTATGATGTTAGGCAGATGACAAGAATGTCACATGTAATCTACCATGTCTTTAAAAAACATGTTCTTCCATATTTTTAAAGACATCAAGTAAGCATATTATTCACACATATCCATTTCAAATGAAGCTTGACTCACAGTGTATCCTAAACACATGAACAGCTTGTTGCATGCAATTTACCATCTATGTCTCTGCAAGCAGTATGTGTGTCTCTACTCATAATATTTCACTGTCTCTACTGGCCAAAAACAGGCCACCTATATGTAAGCAACACATAACATTAATTTCTCATTACATGTAACATCCTGCTCATGTGCCTAAAATAACACTGTGACTGAAGCTTGATTCACCCATCAGTGTGACGTTAAGCAGATGACAAGAATGTCACATTTAATCTACCATGTCTTTAAAAAACCATGTACTTCCATATTTTTAAAGACATCAAGTAACCATATTATTCACTCAGATCCATTTCAAATGAAGCTTGACTCACATTGTCATCTTAAACACATGACCAGCATGTTGCATGCAATTTACCATCTCTGTCTATGCAAGCAGTATGTGTGTCTCTGCTCATAATATGTCACTATCTCTACTGGCCAAAAACCGGTCACCTATATGTAAGCAACACATATCATTAGTTTCTCATTACATGAAACATCCTGCTCATGTGCCTAAAATAACACTGTGAAAGAAGCTTGATTCACCCATCAGTGTGATGTTAGGCAGATGACAAGAATGTCACATGTAATCTACCATGTCTTTAAAAAACATGTACTTCCATATTTATAAAGACATCAAGTAACCATATTATTCACTCAGATCCATTTCAAATGAAGCTTGACTCACATTGTCATCTTAAACACATGAGCAGCATGTTGCATGCAATTTACAATCTCTGTCTCAGCAAGCAGTATGTGTGTCTCTGCTCATAATATGTCACTGTCTCTACTGGCCAAAAACAGGCCACCTATATATAAGCAACAGATAACATTATTTTCTCATTACATGTAACATCCTGCTCATGTGCCTAAAATAACACTGTGACTGAAGCTTGGTTCACCCATCAGTGTGATGTTAGGCAGATGACAAGAATGTCACATGTAATCTAGCATGTCTTTAAAAAACATGTACTTCCATATTTTTAAAGACATCAAGTAAGCATATTATTCACCCAGATCCATTTCAAATGAAGCTTGACTCACAGTGTATCCTAAACACATGAGCAGCTTGTTGCATGCAATTTACCATCTATGTCTCTGCAAGCAGTATGTGTGTCTCTACTCATAATATTTCACTGTCTCTACTGGCCAAAAACAGGCCACCTATATGTAAGCAACACATAACATTAATTTCTCATTACATGTAACATCCTGCTCATGTGCCTAAAATAACACTGTGACTGAAGCTTGATTCACCCATCAGTGTGACGTTAAGCAGATGACAAGAATGTCACATTTAATCTACCATGTCTTTAAAAAACCATGTACTTCCATATTTTTAAAGACATCAAGTAACCATATTATTCACTCAGATCCATTTCAAATGAAGCTTGACTCACATTGTCATCTTAAACACATGAGCAGCATGTTGCATGCAATTTACAATCTCTGTCTCAGCAAGCAGTATGTGTGTCTCTGCTCATAATATTTCACTGTCTGTACTGGCCAAAAACAGGCCACCTATTTATAAGCAACACATAACATTAATTTCTCATTACATGTAACATCCTGCTCATGTGCCTAAAATAACACTGTGACTGAAGCTTGGTTCACCCATCAGTGTGATGTTAGGCAGATGACAAGAATGTCACATGTAATCTACCATGTCTTTAAAAAACATGTGCTTCCATATTTTTAAAGACATCAAGTAAGCATATTAGTCACCCAGATCCATTTAAAATGAAGCTTGACTCACAGTGTCATCTTAAACACATGACCAGCATGTTGCATGCAATTTACCATCTCTGTCTATGCAAGCAGTATGTGTGTCTCTGCTCATAATATGTCACTATCTCTACTGGCCAAAAACAGGTCACCTATATGTAAGCAACACATATCATTAGTTTCTCATTACATGAAACATCCTGCTCATGTGCCTAAAATAACACTGTGAAAGAAGCTTGATTCACCCATCAGTGTGATGTTAGGCAGATGACAAGAATGTCACATGTAATCTACCATGTCTTTAAAAAACATGTACTTCCATATTTATAAAGACATCAAGTAACCATATTATTCACTCAGATCCATTTCAAATGAAGCTTGACTCACATTGTCATCTTAAACACATGAGCAGCATGTTGCATGCAATTTACAATCTCTGTCTCAGCAAGCAGTATGTGTGTCTCTGCTCATAATATGTCACTGTCTCTACTGGCCAAAAACAGGCCACCTATATATAAGCAACAGATAACATTATTTTCTCATTACATGTAACATCCTGCTCATGTGCCTAAAATAACACTGTGACTGAAGCTTGGTTCACCCATCAGTGTGATGTTAGGCAGATGACAAGAATGTCACATGTAATCTACCATGTCTTTAAAAAACATGTACTTCCATATTTTTAAAGACATCAAGTAAGCTTATTATTCACCCAGATCCATTTCAAATGAAGCTTGACTCACAGTGTCATCTTAAACACATGAGCAGCATGTTGCATGCAATTTACCGTCTCTGTCTCAGCAAGCAGTATGTGTGTCTCTGCTCATAATATTTCACTGTCTCTACTGGTCAAAAACAGGCCACCTATATATAAGCAAAACATAACATTACTTTCTCATTACATGTAACATCCTGCTCATGTGCCTAACATAACACTGTGACTGAAGCTTGATTCACCCATCAGTGTGATGTTAGGCAGATGACAAGAATGTCACATGTAATCTACCATGTCTTTAAAAAACATGTACTTCCATATTTTTAAAGACATCAAGTAACCATATTATTCACCCAGATCCATTCGAAATGAAGCTTGACTCACATTGTCATCTTAAACACATGGGCAGCATGTTGCATGCAATTTACCATCTCTGTCTCTGCAAGCAGTATGTGTGTCTCTGCTCATAATATTTCACTGTCTCTACTGGCCAAAAACAGGCCACCTATATGTAAGCAACACATAACATTAATTTATCATTTCATGTAACATCCTGCTCATGTGCCTAAAATAACACTATGACTGAAGCTTGATTCACCCATCAGTGTGACGTTAGGCAGATGACAAGATTGTCACATGTAATCTACCATGTCTTTAAAAAGCCATGTACTTCCATATTTTTAAAGACATCAAGTAACCATATTATTCACTCAGATCCATTTCAAATGTAGCTTGACTCACATTGTCATCTTAAACACATGAGCAGCATGTTGCATGCAATTTACAATCTCTGTCTCAGCAAGCAGTATGTGTGTCTCTGCTCATAATATTTCACTGTCTTTACTGGCCAAAAACAGGCCACCTATATGTAACCAACACATAACATTAATTTCTCATTACATGTAACATCCTGCTCATGTGCCTAAAATAACACTGTGACTGAAGCTTGGTTCACCCATCAGTGTGATGTTAGGCAGATGACAAGAATGTCACATGTAATCTACTATGTCTTTAAAAAACATGTGTTTCCATATTTTTAAAGACATCAAGTAAGCATATTAGTCACCCAGATCCATTTAAAATGAAGCTTGACTCACAGTGTCATCTTAAACACATGACCAGCATTTTGCATGCAATTTACCATCTCTGTCTCTGCAAGCAGTATGTGTGTCTCTGCTCATAATATTTCACTGTCTCTACTGGCCAAAAACAGGTCACCTATATGTAAGCAACACATAACATTAATTTCTCATTACATGTAACATCCTGCTCATGTGCCTAAAATAACACTGTGACTGAAGCTTGATTCACCCATCAGTGTGATGTTAGGCAGATGACAAGAATGTCACATGTAATCTACCATGTCTTTAAAAAAACATGTACTTCCATATTTTTAAAGACATCAAGTAACCATATTATTCACCCAGATCCATTTGAAATGAAGCTTGACTCACATTGTCATCTTAAACACATGAGCAGCATGTTTCATGCAATTTACCATCTCTGTCTCAGCAAGCAGTATGTGTGTCTCTGCTCATAATATTTCACTGTCTCTACTGGCCAAAAACAGGCCACCTATATGTAACCAACACATAACATTAATTTCTCATTACATGTAACATCCTGCCCATGTGCCTAAATTAACACTCTGACTGAAGCTTGATTCATTCATCAGTATGATGTTAGGCAGATGACAAGAATGTCACATGTAATCTACCATGTCTTTAAAAAACATGTTCTTCCATATTTTTAAAGACATCAAGTAAGCATATTATTCACACATATCCATTTCAAATGAAGCTTGACTCACAGTGTCATCTTATGCATGCAATTTACCATCTCTGTCTCTGCAAGCAGTATGTGTGTCTCTGCTCATAATATTTCACTGTCTCTACTGGCCAAAAACAGGCCACATATATGTAAGCAACACATAACGTTAATTTCTCATTACATGTAACATCCTGCTCATGTGCCTAAAATAACACTGTGACTGAAGCTTGATTCACCCACCAGTGTGATGTTAGGCAGATGACAAGAATGTCACATGTAATCTACAATGTCTTTAAAAAACATGTACTTCCATATTTTTAAAGACATCAAGTAACCATATTATTCACCCAGATCTATTTGAAATGAAGCTTGACTCACATTGTCATCTTAAACACATGAGCAGCATGTTGCATGCAATTTACCATCTCTGTCTCTGTAAGCAGTATGTGTGTCTCTGCTCATAATATTTCACTGTCTCTACTGGCCAAAACAGGCCACCTATATGTAACCAACACATAACATTAATTTCTCATTACATGTAACATCCTGCCCATTTGCCTAAAATAACACTGTGACTAAAGCTTGATTCACTCATCAGTATGATGTTAGGCAGATGACAAGAATGTCACATGTAATCTACCATGTCTTTAAAAAACATGTACTTCCATATTTATAAAGACATCAAGTAACCATATTATTCACTCAGATCCATTTCAAATGAAGCTTGACTCACATTGTCATCTTAAACACATGAGCAGCATGTTGCATGCAATTTACAATCTCTGTCTCAGCAAGCAGTATGTGTGTCTCTGCTCATAATATGTCACTGTCTCTACTGGCCAAAAACAGGCCACCTATATATAAGCAACAGATAACATTATTTTCTCATTACATGTAACATCCTGCTCATGTGCCTAAAATAACACTGTGACTGAAGCTTGGTTCACCCATCAGTGTGATGTTAGGCAGATGACAAGAATGTCACATGTAATCTAGCATGTCTTTAAAAAACCATGTACTTCCATATTTTTAAAGACATCAAGTAAGCATATTATTCACCCAGATCCATTTCAAATGAAGCTTGACTCACAGTGTATCCTAAACACATGAGCAGCTTGTTGCATGCAATTTACCATCTATGTCTCTGCAAGCAGTATGTGTGTCTCTACTCATAATATTTCACTGTCTCTACTGGCCAAAAACAGGCCACCTATATGTAAGCAACACATAACATTAATTTCTCATTACATGTAACATCCTGCTCATGTGCCTAAAATAACACTGTGACTGAAGCTTGATTCACCCATCAGTGTGACGTTAAGCAGATGACAAGAATGTCACATTTAATCTACCATGTCTTTAAAAAACCATGTACTTCCATATTTTTAAAGACATCAAGTAACCATATTATTCAATCAGATCCATTTCAAATGAAGCTTGACTCACATTGTCATCTTAAACACATGAGCAGCATGTTGCATGCAATTTACAATCTCTGTCTCAGCAAGCAGTATGTGTGTCTCTGCTCATAATATTTCACTGTCTGTACTGGCCAAAAACAGGCCACCTATTTATAAGCAACACATAACATTAATTTCTCATTACATGTAACATCCTGCTCATGTGCCTAAAATAACACTGTGACTGAAGCTTGGTTCACCCATCAGTGTGATGTTAGGCAGATGACAAGAATGTCACATGTAATCTACCATGTCTTTAAAAAACATGTGCTTCCATATTTTTAAAGACATCAAGTAAGCATATTAGTCACCCAGATCCATTTAAAATGAAGCTTGACTCACAGTGTCATCTTAAACACATGACCAGCATGTTGCATGCAATTTACCATCTCTGTCTATGCAAGCAGTATGTGTGTCTCTGCTCATAATATGTCACTATCTCTACTGGCCAAAAACAGGTCACCTATATGTAAGCAACACATATCATTAGTTTCTCATTACATGAAACATCCTGCTCATGTGCCTAAAATAACACTGTGAAAGAAGCTTGATTCACCCATCAGTGTGATGTTAGGCAGATGACAAGAATGTCACATGTAATCTACCATGTCTTTAAAAAACATGTACTTCCATATTTATAAAGACATCAAGTAACCATATTATTCACTCAGATCCATTTCAAATGAAGCTTGACTCACATTGTCATCTTAAACACATGAGCAGCATGTTGCATGCAATTTACAATCTCTGTCTCAGCAAGCAGTATGTGTGTCTCTGCTCATAATATGTCACTGTCTCTACTGGCCAAAAACAGGCCACCTATATATAAGCAACAGATAACATTATTTTCTCATTACATGTAACATCCTGCTCATGTGCCTAAAATAACACTGTGACTGAAGCTTGGTTCACCCATCAGTGTGATGTTAGGCAGATGACAAGAATGTCACATGTAATCTACCATGTCTTTAAAAAACATGTACTTCCATATTTTTAAAGACATCAAGTAAGCTTATTATTCACCCAGATCCATTTCAAATGAAGCTTGACTCACAGTGTCATCTTAAACACATGAGCAGCATGTTGCATGCAATTTACCGTCTCTGTCTCAGCAAGCAGTATGTGTGTCTCTGCTCATAATATTTCACTGTCTCTACTGGTCAAAAACAGGCCACCTATATATAAGCAAAACATAACATTACTTTCTCATTACATGTAACATCCTGCTCATGTGCCTAACATAACACTGTGACTGAAGCTTGATTCACCCATCAGTGTGATGTTAGGCAGATGACAAGAATGTCACATGTAATCTACCATGTCTTTAAAAAACATGTACTTCCATATTTTTAAAGACATCAAGTAACCATATTATTCACCCAGATCCATTCGAAATGAAGCTTGACTCACATTGTCATCTTAAACACATGGGCAGCATGTTGCATGCAATTTACCATCTCTGTCTCTGCAAGCAGTATGTGTGTCTCTGCTCATAATATTTCACTGTCTCTACTGGCCAAAAACAGGCCACCTATATGTAAGCAACACATAACATTAATTTATCATTTCATGTAACATCCTGCTCATGTGCCTAAAATAACACTATGACTGAAGCTTGATTCACCCATCAGTGTGACGTTAGGCAGATGACAAGATTGTCACATGTAATCTACCATGTCTTTAAAAAGCCATGTACTTCCATATTTTTAAAGACATCAAGTAACCATATTATTCACTCAGATCCATTTCAAATGTAGCTTGACTCACATTGTCATCTTAAACACATGAGCAGCATGTTGCATGCAATTTACAATCTCTGTCTCAGCAAGCAGTATGTGTGTCTCTGCTCATAATATTTCACTGTCTGTACTGGCCAAAAACAGGCCACCTATATGTAACCAACACATAACATTAATTTCTCATTACATGTAACATCCTGCTCATGTGCCTAAAATAACACTGTGACTGAAGCTTGGTTCACCCATCAGTGTGATGTTAGGCAGATGACAAGAATGTCACATGTAATCTACTATGTCTTTAAAAAACATGTGTTTCCATATTTTTAAAGACATCAAGTAAGCATATTAGTCACCCAGATCCATTTAAAATGAAGCTTGACTCACAGTGTCATCTTAAACACATGACCAGCATGTTGCATGCAATTTACCATCTCTGTCTCTGCAAGCAGTATGTGTGTCTCTGCTCATAATATTTCACTGTCTCTACTGGCCAAAAACAGGTCACCTATATGTAAGCAACACATAACATTAATTTCTCATTACATGTAACATCCTGCTCATGTGCCTAAAATAACACTGTGACTGAAGCTTGATTCACCCATCAGTGTGATGTTAGGCAGATGACAAGAATGTCACATGTAATCTACCATGTCTTTAAAAAAACATGTACTTCCATATTTTTAAAGACATCAAGTAACCATATTATTCACCCAGATCCATTTGAAATGAAGCTTGACTCACATTGTCATCTTAAACACATGAGCAGCATGTTTCATGCAATTTACCATCTCTGTCTCAGCAAGCAGTATGTGTGTCTCTGCTCATAATATTTCACTGTCTCTACTGGCCAAAAACAGGCCACCTATATGTAACCAACACATAACATTAATTTCTCATTACATGTAACATCCTGCCCATGTGCCTAAATTAACACTCTGACTGAAGCTTGATTCATTCATCAGTATGATGTTAGGCAGATGACAAGAATGTCACATGTAATCTACCATGTCTTTAAAAAACATGTTCTTCCATATTTTTAAAGACATCAAGTAAGCATATTATTCACACATATCCATTTCAAATGAAGCTTGACTCACAGTGTCATCTTATGCATGCAATTTACCATCTCTGTCTCTGCAAGCAGTATGTGTGTCTCTGCTCATAATATTTCACTGTCTCTACTGGCCAAAAACAGGCCACATATATGTAAGCAACACATAACGTTAATTTCTCATTACATGTAACATCCTGCTCATGTGCCTAAAATAACACTGTGACTGAAGCTTGATTCACCCACCAGTGTGATGTTAGGCAGATGACAAGAATGTCACATGTAATCTACAATGTCTTTAAAAAACATGTACTTCCATATTTTTAAAGACATCAAGTAACCATATTATTCACCCAGATCTATTTGAAATGAAGCTTGACTCACATTGTCATCTTAAACACATGAGCAGCATGTTGCATGCAATTTACCATCTCTGTCTCTGTAAGCAGTATGTGTGTCTCTGCTCATAATATTTCACTGTCTCTACTGGCCAAAACAGGCCACCTATATGTAACCAACACATAACATTAATTTCTCATTACATGTAACATCCTGCCCATTTGCCTAAAATAACACTGTGACTAAAGCTTGATTCACTCATCAGTATGATGTTAGGCAGATGACAAGAATGTCACATGTAATCTAGCATGTCTTTAAAAAACATGTACTTCCATATTTTTAAAGACATCAAGTAAGCATATTATTCACCCAGATCCATTTCAAATGAAGCTTGACTCACAGTGTATCCTAAACACATGAGCAGCTTGTTGCATGCAATTTACCATCTATGTCTCTGCAAGCAGTATGTGTGTCTCTACTCATAATATTTCACTGTCTCTACTGGCCAAAAACAGGCCACCTATATGTAAGCAACACATAACATTAATTTCTCATTACATGTAACATCCTGCTCATGTGCCTAAAATAACACTGTGACTGAAGCTTGATTCACCCATCAGTGTGACGTTAAGCAGATGACAAGAATGTCACATTTAATCTACCATGTCTTTAAAAAACCATGTACTTCCATATTTTTAAAGACATCAAGTAACCATATTATTCACTCAGATCCATTTCAAATGAAGCTTGACTCACATTGTCATCTTAAACACATGAGCAGCATGTTGCATGCAATTTACCATCTCTGTCTCTGCAAGCAGTATGTGTGTCTCTGCTCATAATATTTCACTGTCTGTACTGGCCAAAAACAGGCCACCTATTTATAAGCAACACATAACATTAATTTCTCATTACATGTAACATCCTGCTCATGTGCCTAAAATAACACTGTGACTGAAGCTTGGTTCACCCATCAGTGTGATGTTAGGCAGATGACAAGAATGTCACATGTAATCTACCATGTCTTTAAAAAACATGTGCTTCCATATTTTTAAAGACATCAAGTAAGCATATTAGTCACCCAGATCCATTTAAAATGAAGCTTGACTCACAGTGTCATCTTAAACACATGACCAGCATGTTGCATGCAATTTACCATCTCTGTCTATGCAAGCAGTATGTGTGTCTCTGCTCATAATATGTCACTATCTCTACTGGCCAAAAACAGGTCACCTATATGTAAGCAACACATATCATTAGTTTCTCATTACATGAAACATCCTGCTCATGTGCCTAAAATAACACTGTGAAAGAAGCTTGATTCACCCATCAGTGTGATGTTAGGCAGATGACAAGAATGTCACATGTAATCTACCATGTCTTTAAAAAACATGTACTTCCATATTTATAAAGACATCAAGTAACCATATTATTCACTCAGATCCATTTCAAATGAAGCTTGACTCACATTGTCATCTTAAACACATGAGCAGCATGTTGCATGCAATTTACAATCTCTGTCTCAGCAAGCAGTATGTGTGTCTCTGCTCATAATATGTCACTGTCTCTACTGGCCAAAAACAGGCCACCTATATATAAGCAACAGATAACATTATTTTCTCATTACATGTAACATCCTGCTCATGTGCCTAAAATAACACTGTGACTGAAGCTTGGTTCACCCATCAGTGTGATGTTAGGCAGATGACAAGAATGTCACATGTAATCTACCATGTCTTTAAAAAACATGTACTTCCATATTTTTAAAGACATCAAGTAAGCTTATTATTCACCCAGATCCATTTCAAATGAAGCTTGACTCACAGTGTCATCTTAAACACATGAGCAGCATGTTGCATGCAATTTACCGTCTCTGTCTCAGCAAGCAGTATGTGTGTCTCTGCTCATAATATTTCACTGTCTCTACTGGTCAAAAACAGGCCACCTATATATAAGCAAAACATAACATTACTTTCTCATTACATGTAACATCCTGCTCATGTGCCTAACATAACACTGTGACTGAAGCTTGATTCACCCATCAGTGTGATGTTAGGCAGATGACAAGAATGTCACATGTAATCTACCATGTCTTTAAAAAGCCATGTACTTCCATATTTTTAAAGACATCAAGTAACCATATTATTCACTCAGATCCATTTCAAATGTAGCTTGACTCACATTGTCATCTTAAACACATGAGCAGCATGTTGCATGCAATTTACAATCTCTGTCTCAGCAAGCAGTATGTGTGTCTCTGCTCATAATATTTCACTGTCTGTACTGGCCAAAAACAGGCCACCTATATGTAACCAACACATAACATTAATTTCTCATTACATGTAACATCCTGCTCATGTGCCTAAAATAACACTGTGACTGAAGCTTGGTTCACCCATCAGTGTGATGTTAGGCAGATGACAAGAATGTCACATGTAATCTACTATGTCTTTAAAAAACATGTGTTTCCATATTTTTAAAGACATCAAGTAAGCATATTAGTCACCCAGATCCATTTAAAATGAAGCTTGACTCACAGTGTCATCTTAAACACATGACCAGCATGTTGCATGCAATTTACCATCTCTGTCTCTGCAAGCAGTATGTGTGTCTCTGCTCATAATATTTCACTGTCTCTACTGGCCAAAAACAGGTCACCTATATGTAAGCAACACATAACATTAATTTCTCATTACATGTAACATCCTGCTCATGTGCCTAAAATAACACTGTGACCGAAGCTTGATTCACCCATCAGTGTGATGTTAGCTAGATGACAAGAATGTCACATGTAATCTACCATGTCTTTAAAAAACATGTACTTCCATATTTTTAAAGACATCAAGTAACCATATTATTCACCCAGATCCATTTGAAATGAAGCTTGACTCACATTGTCATCTTAAACACATGAGCAGCATGTTTCATGCAATTTACCATCTCTGTCTCAGCAAGCAGTATGTGTGTCTCTGCTCATAATATTTCACTGTCTCTACTGGACAAAAACAGGCCACCTATATGTAAGCAACACATAACATTAATTTCTCATTACATGTAACATCCTGCTCATGTGCCTAAAATAACACTGTGACTGAAGCTTGATTCACCCATCAGTGTGATGTTAGGCAGATGACAAGAATGTCACATGTAATCTACCATGTCTTTAAAAAAACATGTACTTCCATATTTTTAAAGACATCAAGTAACCATATTATTCACCCAGATCCATTTGAAATGAAGCTTGACTCACATTGTCATCTTAAACACATGAGCAGCATGTTTCATGCAATTTACCATCTCTGTCTCAGCAAGCAGTATGTGTGTCTCTGCTCATAATATTTCACTGTCTCTACTGGCCAAAAACAGGCCACCTATATGTAACCAACACATAACATTAATTTCTCATTACATGTAACATCCTGCCCATGTGCCTAAATTAACACTCTGACTGAAGCTTGATTCATTCATCAGTATGATGTTAGGCAGATGACAAGAATGTCACATGTAATCTACCATGTCTTTAAAAAACATGTTCTTCCATATTTTTAAAGACATCAAGTAAGCATATTATTCACACATATCCATTTCAAATGAAGCTTGACTCACAGTGTCATCTTATGCATGCAATTTACCATCTCTGTCTCTGCAAGCAGTATGTGTGTCTCTGCTCATAATATTTCACTGTCTCTACTGGCCAAAAACAGGCCACATATATGTAAGCAACACATAACGTTAATTTCTCATTACATGTAACATCCTGCTCATGTGCCTAAAATAACACTGTGACTGAAGCTTGATTCACCCACCAGTGTGATGTTAGGCAGATGACAAGAATGTCACATGTAATCTACAATGTCTTTAAAAAACATGTACTTCCATATTTTTAAAGACATCAAGTAACCATATTATTCACCCAGATCTATTTGAAATGAAGCTTGACTCACATTGTCATCTTAAACACATGAGCAGCATGTTGCATGCAATTTACCATCTCTGTCTCTGTAAGCAGTATGTGTGTCTCTGCTCATAATATTTCACTGTCTCTACTGGCCAAAACAGGCCACCTATATGTAACCAACACATAACATTAATTTCTCATTACATGTAACATCCTGCCCATTTGCCTAAAATAACACTGTGACTAAAGCTTGATTCACTCATCAGTATGATGTTAGGCAGATGACAAGAATGTCACATGTAATCTAGCATGTCTTTAAAAAACATGTACTTCCATATTTTTAAAGACATCAAGTAAGCATATTATTCACCCAGATCCATTTCAAATGAAGCTTGACTCACAGTGTATCCTAAACACATGAGCAGCTTGTTGCATGCAATTTACCATCTATGTCTCTGCAAGCAGTATGTGTGTCTCTACTCATAATATTTCACTGTCTCTACTGGCCAAAAACAGGCCACCTATATGTAAGCAACACATAACATTAATTTCTCATTACATGTAACATCCTGCTCATGTGCCTAAAATAACACTGTGACTGAAGCTTGATTCACCCATCAGTGTGACGTTAAGCAGATGACAAGAATGTCACATTTAATCTACCATGTCTTTAAAAAACCATGTACTTCCATATTTTTAAAGACATCAAGTAACCATATTATTCACTCAGATCCATTTCAAATGAAGCTTGACTCACATTGTCATCTTAAACACATGAGCAGCATGTTGCATGCAATTTACCATCTCTGTCTCTGCAAGCAGTATGTGTGTCTCTGCTCATAATATTTCACTGTCTGTACTGGCCAAAAACAGGCCACCTATTTATAAGCAACACATAACATTAATTTCTCATTACATGTAACATCCTGCTCATGTGCCTAAAATAACACTGTGACTGAAGCTTGGTTCACCCATCAGTGTGATGTTAGGCAGATGACAAGAATGTCACATGTAATCTACCATGTCTTTAAAAAACATGTGCTTCCATATTTTTAAAGACATCAAGTAAGCATATTAGTCACCCAGATCCATTTAAAATGAAGCTTGACTCACAGTGTCATCTTAAACACATGACCAGCATGTTGCATGCAATTTACCATCTCTGTCTATGCAAGCAGTATGTGTGTCTCTGCTCATAATATGTCACTATCTCTACTGGCCAAAAACAGGTCACCTATATGTAAGCAACACATATCATTAGTTTCTCATTACATGAAACATCCTGCTCATGTGCCTAAAATAACACTGTGAAAGAAGCTTGATTCACCCATCAGTGTGATGTTAGGCAGATGACAAGAATGTCACATGTAATCTACCATGTCTTTAAAAAACATGTACTTCCATATTTATAAAGACATCAAGTAACCATATTATTCACTCAGATCCATTTCAAATGAAGCTTGACTCACATTGTCATCTTAAACACATGAGCAGCATGTTGCATGCAATTTACAATCTCTGTCTCAGCAAGCAGTATGTGTGTCTCTGCTCATAATATGTCACTGTCTCTACTGGCCAAAAACAGGCCACCTATATATAAGCAACAGATAACATTATTTTCTCATTACATGTAACATCCTGCTCATGTGCCTAAAATAACACTGTGACTGAAGCTTGGTTCACCCATCAGTGTGATGTTAGGCAGATGACAAGAATGTCACATGTAATCTACCATGTCTTTAAAAAACATGTACTTCCATATTTTTAAAGACATCAAGTAAGCTTATTATTCACCCAGATCCATTTCAAATGAAGCTTGACTCACAGTGTCATCTTAAACACATGAGCAGCATGTTGCATGCAATTTACCGTCTCTGTCTCAGCAAGCAGTATGTGTGTCTCTGCTCATAATATTTCACTGTCTCTACTGGTCAAAAACAGGCCACCTATATATAAGCAAAACATAACATTACTTTCTCATTACATGTAACATCCTGCTCATGTGCCTAACATAACACTGTGACTGAAGCTTGATTCACCCATCAGTGTGATGTTAGGCAGATGACAAGAATGTCACATGTAATCTACCATGTCTTTAAAAAACATGTACTTCCATATTTTTAAAGACATCAAGTAACCATATTATTCACCCAGATCCATTCGAAATGAAGCTTGACTCACATTGTCATCTTAAACACATGGGCAGCATGTTGCATGCAATTTACCATCTCTGTCTCTGCAAGCAGTATGTGTGTCTCTGCTCATAATATTTCACTGTCTCTACTGGCCAAAAACAGGCCACCTATATGTAAGCAACACATAACATTAATTTATCATTTCATGTAACATCCTGCTCATGTGCCTAAAATAACACTATGACTGAAGCTTGATTCACCCATCAGTGTGACGTTAGGCAGATGACAAGATTGTCACATGTAATCTACCATGTCTTTAAAAAGCCATGTACTTCCATATTTTTAAAGACATCAAGTAACCATATTATTCACTCAGATCCATTTCAAATGTAGCTTGACTCACATTGTCATCTTAAACACATGAGCAGCATGTTGCATGCAATTTACAATCTCTGTCTCAGCAAGCAGTATGTGTGTCTCTGCTCATAATATTTCACTGTCTGTACTGGCCAAAAACAGGCCACCTATATGTAACCAACACATAACATTAATTTCTCATTACATGTAACATCCTGCTCATGTGCCTAAAATAACACTGTGACTGAAGCTTGGTTCACCCATCAGTGTGATGTTAGGCAGATGACAAGAATGTCACATGTAATCTACTATGTCTTTAAAAAACATGTGTTTCCATATTTTTAAAGACATCAAGTAAGCATATTAGTCACCCAGATCCATTTAAAATGAAGCTTGACTCACAGTGTCATCTTAAACACATGACCAGCATGTTGCATGCAATTTACCATCTCTGTCTCTGCAAGCAGTATGTGTGTCTCTGCTCATAATATTTCACTGTCTCTACTGGCCAAAAACAGGTCACCTATATGTAAGCAACACATAACATTAATTTCTCATTACATGTAACATCCTGCTCATGTGCCTAAAATAACACTGTGACCGAAGCTTGATTCACCCATCAGTGTGATGTTAGCTAGATGACAAGAATGTCACATGTAATCTACCATGTCTTTAAAAAACATGTACTTCCATATTTTTAAAGACATCAAGTAACCATATTATTCACCCAGATCCATTTGAAATGAAGCTTGACTCACATTGTCATCTTAAACACATGAGCAGCATGTTTCATGCAATTTACCATCTCTGTCTCAGCAAGCAGTATGTGTGTCTCTGCTCATAATATTTCACTGTCTCTACTGGCCAAAAACAGGCCACCTATATGTAACCAACACATAACATTAATTTCTCATTACATGTAACATCCTGCCCATGTGCCTAAATTAACACTCTGACTGAAGCTTGATTCATTCATCAGTATGATGTTAGGCAGATGACAAGAATGTCACATGTAATCTACCATGTCTTTAAAAAACATGTTCTTCCATATTTTTAAAGACATCAAGTAAGCATATTATTCACACATATCCATTTCAAATGAAGCTTGACTCACAGTGTCATCTTATGCATGCAATTTACCATCTCTGTCTCTGCAAGCAGTATGTGTGTCTCTGCTCATAATATTTCACTGTCTCTACTGGCCAAAAACAGGCCACATATATGTAAGCAACACATAACGTTAATTTCTCATTACATGTAACATCCTGCTCATGTGCCTAAAATAACACTGTGACTGAAGCTTGATTCACCCACCAGTGTGATGTTAGGCAGATGACAAGAATGTCACATGTAATCTACAATGTCTTTAAAAAACATGTACTTCCATATTTTTAAAGACATCAAGTAACCATATTATTCACCCAGATCTATTTGAAATGAAGCTTGACTCACATTGTCATCTTAAACACATGAGCAGCATGTTGCATGCAATTTACCATCTCTGTCTCTGTAAGCAGTTTGTGTGTCTCTGCTCATAATATTTCACTGTCTCTACTGGCCAAAACAGGCCACCTATATGTAACCAACACATAACATTAATTTCTCATTACATGTAACATCCTGCCCATTTGCCTAAAATAACACTGTGACTAAAGCTTGATTCACTCATCAGTATGATGTTAGGCAGATGTTATGTTATGTTATGTTATTTCGGCTCTTCTATAGCGCAACAGCTACTCCCGAAGGAGTGTCCCGGCGCTTTGGCGAAGGAAACCTTCAATATGGCAACACAACACGACAACAAAGGAAAATGGCAAGCCTATCTAGTAAAAAGCCAAGTTTTTAGAGCCTTTCTAAAGGACAAAAGACAGGGAATCTGTCTGAGAAAAAGCGGGAGCTCATTCCACGCACGGGGAGCCAAATGGTGAAAAGAGCGACCGCCCTGTCTAGCTCGTTTGATGGCCGGGACTACCATCTTAGACAGGGAGGCAGACCGTAAGGCTCTGTTTGGTTTATAGAAAGCCAAACGTTTCCTCATATATTTGGGGCCAATGGCATGAAGAGCTTTGAAGGTCAGCGTCAGGCTCTTAAACTGAACTCTCTTGGCTATGGGAAGCCAATGCAGCTCTTGCAGCAGTACAGTACAAGAATGTCACATGTAATCTAGCATGTCTTTAAAAAACATGTACTTCCATATTTTTAAAGACATCAAGTAAGCATATTATTCACCCAGATCCATTTCAAATGAAGCTTGACTCACAGTGTATCCTAAACACATGAGCAGCTTGTTGCATGCAATTTACCATCTATGTCTCTGCAAGCAGTATGTGTGTCTCTACTCATAATATTTCACTGTCTCTACTGGCCAAAAACAGGCCACCTATATGTAAGCAACACATAACATTAATTTCTCATTACATGTAACATCCTGCTCATGTGCCTAAAATAACACTGTGACTGAAGCTTGATTCACCCATCAGTGTGACGTTAAGCAGATGACAAGAATGTCACATTTAATCTACCATGTCTTTAAAAAACCATGTACTTCCATATTTTTAAAGACATCAAGTAACCATATTATTCACTCAGATCCATTTCAAATGAAGCTTGACTCACATTGTCATCTTAAACACATGAGCAGCATGTTGCATGCAATTTACCATCTCTGTCTCTGCAAGCAGTATGTGTGTCTCTGCTCATAATATTTCACTGTCTGTACTGGCCAAAAACAGGCCACCTATTTATAAGCAACACATAACATTAATTTCTCATTACATGTAACATCCTGCTCATGTGCCTAAAATAACACTGTGACTGAAGCTTGGTTCACCCATCAGTGTGATGTTAGGCAGATGACAAGAATGTCACATGTAATCTACCATGTCTTTAAAAAACATGTGCTTCCATATTTTTAAAGACATCAAGTAAGCATATTAGTCACCCAGATCCATTTAAAATGAAGCTTGACTCACAGTGTCATCTTAAACACATGACCAGCATGTTGCATGCAATTTACCATCTCTGTCTATGCAAGCAGTATGTGTGTCTCTGCTCATAATATGTCACTATCTCTACTGGCCAAAAACAGGTCACCTATATGTAAGCAACACATATCATTAGTTTCTCATTACATGAAACATCCTGCTCATGTGCCTAAAATAACACTGTGAAAGAAGCTTGATTCACCCATCAGTGTGATGTTAGGCAGATGACAAGAATGTCACATGTAATCTACCATGTCTTTAAAAAACATGTACTTCCATATTTATAAAGACATCAAGTAACCATATTATTCACTCAGATCCATTTCAAATGAAGCTTGACTCACATTGTCATCTTAAACACATGAGCAGCATGTTGCATGCAATTTACAATCTCTGTCTCAGCAAGCAGTATGTGTGTCTCTGCTCATAATATGTCACTGTCTCTACTGGCCAAAAACAGGCCACCTATATATAAGCAACAGATAACATTATTTTCTCATTACATGTAACATCCTGCTCATGTGCCTAAAATAACACTGTGACTGAAGCTTGGTTCACCCATCAGTGTGATGTTAGGCAGATGACAAGAATGTCACATGTAATCTACCATGTCTTTAAAAAACATGTACTTCCATATTTTTAAAGACATCAAGTAAGCTTATTATTCACCCAGATCCATTTCAAATGAAGCTTGACTCACAGTGTCATCTTAAACACATGAGCAGCATGTTGCATGCAATTTACCGTCTCTGTCTCAGCAAGCAGTATGTGTGTCTCTGCTCATAATATTTCACTGTCTCTACTGGTCAAAAACAGGCCACCTATATATAAGCAAAACATAACATTACTTTCTCATTACATGTAACATCCTGCTCATGTGCCTAACATAACACTGTGACTGAAGCTTGATTCACCCATCAGTGTGATGTTAGGCAGATGACAAGAATGTCACATGTAATCTACCATGTCTTTAAAAAACATGTACTTCCATATTTTTAAAGACATCAAGTAACCATATTATTCACCCAGATCCATTCGAAATGAAGCTTGACTCACATTGTCATCTTAAACACATGGGCAGCATGTTGCATGCAATTTACCATCTCTGTCTCTGCAAGCAGTATGTGTGTCTCTGTTCATAATATTTCACTGTCTCTACTGGCCAAAAACAGGCCACCTATATGTAAGCAACACATAACATTAATTTATCATTTCATGTAACCTCCTGCTCATGTGCCTAAAATAACACTATGACTGAAGCTTGATTCACCCATCAGTGTGACGTTAGGCAGATGACAAGATTGTCACATGTAATCTACCATGTCTTTAAAAAGCCATGTACTTCCATATTTTTAAAGACATCAAGTAACCATATTATTCACTCAGATCCATTTCAAATGTAGCTTGACTCACATTGTCATCTTAAACACATGAGCAGCATGTTGCATGCAATTTACAATCTCTGTCTCAGCAAGCAGTATGTGTGTCTCTGCTCATAATATTTCACTGTCTGTACTGGCCAAAAACAGGCCACCTATATGTAACCAACACATAACATTAATTTCTCATTACATGTAACATCCTGCTCATGTGCCTAAAATAACACTGTGACTGAAGCTTGGTTCACCCATCAGTGTGATGTTAGGCAGATGACAAGAATGTCACATGTAATCTACTATGTCTTTAAAAAACATGTGTTTCCATATTTTTAAAGACATCAAGTAAGCATATTAGTCACCCAGATCCATTTAAAATGAAGCTTGACTCACAGTGTCATCTTAAACACATGACCAGCATGTTGCATGCAATTTACCATCTCTGTCTCTGCAAGCAGTATGTGTGTCTCTGCTCATAATATTTCACTGTCTCTACTGGCCAAAAACAGGTCACCTATATGTAAGCAACACATAACATTAATTTCTCATTACATGTAACATCCTGCTCATGTGCCTAAAATAACACTGTGACCGAAGCTTGATTCACCCATCAGTGTGATGTTAGCTAGATGACAAGAATGTCACATGTAATCTACCATGTCTTTAAAAAACATGTACTTCCATATTTTTAAAGACATCAAGTAACCATATTATTCACCCAGATCCATTTGAAATGAAGCTTGACTCACATTGTCATCTTAAACACATGAGCAGCATGTTTCATGCAATTTACCATCTCTGTCTCAGCAAGCAGTATGTGTGTCTCTGCTCATAATATTTCACTGTCTCTTCTGGCCAAAAACAGGCCTCCTATATATAAGCAACACATAACATAAATTTCTCATTACATGTAACATCTTGCTCATGTGCCTAAAATAACACTGTGACTGAAGCTTGATTCACCCATCAGTGTGATGTTAGGCAGATGACAAGAATGTCACATGTAATCTACCATGTCTTTAAAAAACATGTACTTCCATATTTTTAAAGACATCAAGTAACCATATTATTCACCCAGATCCATTTGAAATGAAGCTTGACTCACATTGTCATCTTAAACACATGAGCAGCATGTTGCATGCAATTTACCATCTCTGTCTCTGCAAGCAGTATGTGTGTCTCTGCTCATAATATGTCACTGTCTCTACTGGCCAACAACAGGCCACCTATATGTAACCAACACATAACATTAATTTCTCATTACATGTAACATCCTGCCCATGTGCCTAAATTAACATGTGACTGAAGCTTGATTCATTCATCAGTATGATTTTAGGCAGATGACAAGAATGTCACATGTAATCTACCATGTCTTTAAAAAACATGTACTTCCATATTTTTAAAGACATCAAGTAAGCATATTATTCACCCAGATCCATTTCAAATGAAGCTTGACTCACAGTGTCATCTTAAACACATGAGCAGCTTGTTGCATGCAATTTACCATCTATGTCTCTGCAAGCAGTATGTGTGTCTCTACTCATAATATTTCACTGTCTCTACTGGCCAAAAACAGGCCACCTATATGTAAGCAACACATAACATTAATTTCTCATTACATGTAACATCCTGCTCATGTGCCTAAAATAACACTGTGACTGAAGCTTGATTCACCCATCAGTGTGACGTTAGGCAGATGACAAGAATGTCACATTTAATCTACCATGTCTTTAAAAAACCATGTACTTCCATATTTTTAAAGACATCAAGTAACCATATTATTCACTCAGATCCATTTCAAATGAAGCTTGACTCACATTGTCATCTTAAACACATGAGCAGCATGTTGCATGCAATTTACAATCTCTGTCTCAGCAAGCAGTATGTGTGTCTCTGCTCATAATATTTCACTGTCTGTACTGGCCAAAAACAGGCCACCTATTTATAAGCAACACATAACATTAATTTCGCATTACATGTAACATCCTGCTCATGTGCCTAAAATAACACTGTGACTGAAGCTTGGTTCACCCATCAGTGTGATGTTATGCAGATGACAAGAATGTCACATGTAATCTACCATGTCTTTAAAAAACATGTGCTTCCATATTTTTAAAGACATCAAGTAAGCATATTAGTCACCCAGATCCATTTAAAATGAAGCTTGACTCACAGTGTCATCTTAAACACATGACCAGCATGTTGCATGCAATTTACCATCTCTGTCCATGCAAGCAGTATGTGTGTCTCTGCTCATAATATTTCACTATCTCTACTGGCCAAAAACAGGTCACCTATATGTAAGCAACACATATCATTAGTTTCTCATTACATGAAACATCCTGCTCATGTGCCTAAAATAACACTGTGAAAGAAGCTTGATTCACCCATCAGTGTGATGTTAGGCAGATGACAAGAATGTCACATGTAATGTACCATGTCTTTAAAAAACATGTACTTCCATATTTATAAAGACATCAAGTAACAATATTATGCACTCAGATCCATTTCAAATGAAGCTTGACTCACATTGTCATCTTAAACACATGAGCAGCATGTTGCATGCAATTTACAATCTCTGTCTCAGCAAGCAGTATGTGTGTCTCTGCTCATAATATGTCACTGTCTCTACTGGCCAAAAACAGGCCACCTATATATAAGCAACAGATAACATTATTTTCTCATTACATGTAACATCCTGCTCATGTGCCTAAAATAACACTGTGACTGAAGCTTGGTTCACCCATCAGTGTGATGTTAGGCAGATGACAAGAATGTCACATGTAATCTACCATGTCTTTAAAAAACATGTACTTCCATATTTTTAAAGACATCAAATAAGCTTATTATTCACCCAGATCCATTTCAAATGAAGCTTGACTCACAGTGTCATCTTAAACACATGAGCAGCATGTTGCATGCAATTTACCATCTCTGTCTCAGCAAGCAGTATGTGTGTCTCTGCTCATAATATTTCACTGTCTCTACTGGTCAAAAACAGGCCACCTATATATAAGCAAAACATAACATTAATTTCTCATTACATGTAACATCCTGCTCATGTGCCTAACATAACACTGTGACTGAAGCTTGATTCACCCATCAGTGTGATGTTAGGCAGATGACAAGAATGTCACATGTAATCTACCATGTCTTTAAAAAACATGTACTTCCATATTTTTAAAGACATCAAGTAACCATATTATTCACCCAGATCCATTCGAAATGAAGCTTGACTTACATTGTCATCTTAAACACATGGGCAGCATGTTGCATGCAATTTACCATCTCTGTCTCTGCAAGCAGTATGTGTGTCTCTGCTCATAATATTTCACTGTCTCTACTGGCCAAAAACAGGCCACCTATATGTAAGCAACACATAACATTAATTTATCATTTCATGTAACATCCTGCTCATGTGCCTAAAATAACACTATGACTGAAGCTTGAATCACCCATCAGTGTGACGTTAGGCAGATGACAAGATTGTCACATGTAATCTACCATGTCTTTAAAAAGCCATGTACTTCTATATTTTTAAAGACATCAAGTAACCATATTATTCACTCAGATCCATTTCAAATGTAGCTTGACTCACATTGTCATCTTAAACACATGAGCAGCATGTT
Organism: Lissotriton helveticus; assembly: GCF_964261635.1. Classification (NCBI taxonomy): domain Eukaryota; kingdom Metazoa; phylum Chordata; class Amphibia; order Caudata; family Salamandridae; genus Lissotriton; species Lissotriton helveticus. The sequence continues at coordinate 1,462,065,064 of NC_136061.1, read as the reverse complement.
GCATGCAATTTACAATCTCTGTCTCAGCAAGCAGTATGTGTGTCTCTGCTCATAATATTTCACTGTCTGTACTGGCCAAAAACAGGCCACCTATATATAAGCAACACATAACATTAATTTCTCATTACATGTAACATCCTGCTCATGTGCCTAAAATAACACTGTGACTGAAGCTTGATTCACCCATCAGTGTGATGTTAGGCAGATGACAAAAATGTCACATGTAATCTACCATGTCTTTAAAAAAACATGTACTTCCATATTTTTAAAGACATCAAGTAACCATATTATTCACCCAGATCCATTTGAAATGAAGCTTGACTCACATTGTCATCTTAAACACATGAGCAGCATGTTTCATGCAATTTACCATCTCTGTCTCAGCAAGCAGTATGTGTGTCTCTGCTCATAATATTTCACTGTCTCTACTGGCCAAAAACAGGCCACCTATATGTAACCAACACATAACATTCATTTCTCATTACATGTAACATCCTGCCCATGTGCCTTAATTTAACACTGTGACTGAAGCTTGATTCATTCATCAGTATGATTTTAGGCAGATGACAAGAATGTCACATGTAATCTACCATGTCTTTAAAAAACATGTACTTCCATATTTTTAAAGACATCAAGTAAGCATATTATTCACCCAGATCCATTTCAAATGAAGCTTGACTCACAGTGTCATCTTAAACACATGAGCAGCATGTTGCATGCAATTTACCATCCCTGTCTCTGCAAGCAGTATGTGTGTCTCTGCTCATAATATTTCACTGTCTCTACTGGCCAAAAACAGGCCACATATATGTAAGCAACACATAACATTAATTTCTCATTAAATGTAACATCCTGTTCATGTGCATAAAATAACACTGTGACCGAAGCTTGATTCACCCATCAGTGTGATGTTAGCTAGATGACAAGAATGTCACATGTAATCTACCATGTCTTTAAAAAACATGTACTTCCATATTTTTAAAGACATCAAGTAACCATATTATTCACCCAGATCCATTTGAAATGAAGCTTGACTCACATTGTCATCTTAAACACATGAGCAGCATGTTTCATGCAATTTACCATCTCTGTCTCAGCAAGCAGTATGTGTGTCTCTGCTCATAATATTTCACTGTCTCTTCTGGCCAAAAACAGGCCTCCTACATATACGCAACACATAACATTAATTTCTCATTACATGTAACATCTTGCTCATGTGCCTAAAATAACACTGTGACTGAAGCTTGATTCACCCATCAGTGTGATGTTAGGCAGATGACAAGAATGTCACATGTAATCTACCATGTCTTTAAAAAACATGTACTTCCATATTTTTAAAGACATCAAGTAACCATATTATTCACCCAGATCCATTTGAAATGAAGCTTGACTCACATTGTCATCTTAAACACATGAGCAGCATGTTGCATGCAATTTACCATCTCTGTCTCTGCAAGCAGTATGTGTGTCTCTGCTCATAATATGTCACTGTCTCTACTGGCCAACAACAGGCCACCTATATGTAACCAACACATAACATTAATTTCTCATTACATGTAACATCCTGCCCATGTGCCTAAAATAACACTGTGACTGAAGCTTGATTCACTCATCAGTATGATGTTAGGCAGATGACAAGAATGTCACATGTAATCTACCATGTCTTTAAAAAACATGTACTTCCATATTTTTAAAGACATCAAGTAAGCATATTATCCACCCAGATCCATTTCAAATGAAGCTTGACTCACAGTGTCATCTTAAACACATGAGCAGCATGTTGCATGCAATTTACCATCTCTATCTCTGCAAGCAGTATGTGTGTCTCTGCTCATAATATTTCACTGTCTCTACTGGCCAAAAACAGGCCACCTATATGTAACCAACACATAACATTAATTTCTCATTACATGTAACATCCTGCCCATGTGCCTAAATTAACATGTGACTGAAGCTTGATTCATTCATCAGTATGATTTTAGGCAGATGACAAGAATGTCACATGTAATCTACCATGTCTTTAAAAAACATGTACTTCCATATTTTTAAAGACATCAAGTAAGCATATTATTCACCCAGATCCATTTCAAATGAAGCTTGACTCACAGTGTCATCTTAAACACATGAGCAGCATGTTGCATGCAATTTACCATCCCTGTCTCTGCAAGCAGTATGTGTGTCTCTGCTCATAATATTTCACTGTCTCTACTGGCCAAAAACAGGCCACATATATGTAAGCAACACATAACATTAATTTCTCATTACATGTAACATCTTGCTCATGTGCCTAAAATAACACTGTGACTGAAGCTTGATTCACCCATCTGTGTGATGTTAGGCAGATGACAAGAATGTCACATGTAATCTACCATATCTTTAAAAAACATGTACTTCCATATTTTTAAAGACATCAAGTAACCATATTATTCACCCAGATCCATTTGAAATGAAGCTTGACTCACATTGTCATCTTAAACACATGAGCAGCATGTTGCATGCAATTTACCATCTCTGTCTCTGCAAGCAGTATGTGTGTCTCTGCTCATAATATGTCACAGTCTCTACTGGCCAAAAACAGGCCACCTATATGTAACCAACACATAACATTAATTGCTCATTACATGTAACATCCTGCCCATGTGCCTAAAATAACACTGTGACTGAAGCTTGATTCACTCATCAGTATGATGTTAGGCAGATGACAAGAATGTCACATGTAATCTACCATGTCTTTAAAAAACATGTACTTCCATATTTTTAAAGACATCAAGTAAGCATATTATTCACCCAGATCCATTTCAAATGAAGCTTGACTCACAGTGTCATCTTAAACACATGAGCAGCACGTTGCATGCAATTTACCATCCCTGTCTCTGCAAGCAGTATGTGTGTCTCTGCTCATAATATTTCACTGTCTCTACTGGCCAAAAACAGGCCACCTATATGTAACCAACACATAACATTAATTTCTCATTACATGTAACATCCTGCCCATGTGCCTAAAATAACACTGTGACTGAAGCTTTATTCACTCATCAGTATGATGTTAGGCAGATGACAAGAATGTCACATGTAATCTACCATGTCTTTAAAAAAACATGTACTTCCATATTTTTAAAGACATCAAGTAACCATATTATTCACCCAGATCCATTTGAAATGAAGCTTGACTCACATTGTCATCTTAAACACATGAGCAGCATGTTTCATGCAATTTACCATCTCTGTCTCAGCAAGCAGTATGTGTGTCTCTGCTCATAATATTTCACTGTCTCTACTGGCCAAAAACAGCCCACCTATATGTAACCAACACATAACATTCATTTCTCATTACATGTAACATCCTGCCCATGTGCCTAAATTAACACTGTGACTGAAGCTTGATTCATTCATCAGTATGATTTTAGGCAGATGACAAGAATGTCACATGTAATCTACCATGTCTTTAAAAAACATGTACTTCCATATTTTTAAAGACATCAAGTAAGCATATTATTCACCCAGATCCATTTCAAATGAAGCTTGACTCACAGTGTCATCTTAAACACATGAGCAGCATGTTGCATGCAATTTACCATCCCTGTCTCTGCAAGCAGTATGTGTGTCTCTGCTCATAATATTTCACTGTCTCTACTGGCCAAAAACAGGCCACATATATGTAAGCAACACATAACATTAATTTCTCATTACATGTAACATCCTGTTCATGTGCATAAAATAACACTGTGACCGAAGCTTGATTCATCCATCAGTGTGATGTTAGCTAGATGACAAGAATGTCACATGTAATCTACCATGTCTTTAAAAAACATGTACTTCCATATTTTTAAAGACATCAAGTAACCATATTATTCACCCAGATCCATTTGAAATGAAGCTTGACTCACATTGTCATCTTAAACACATGAGCAGCATGTTTCATGCAATTTACCATCTCTGTCTCAGCAAGCAGTATGTGTGTCTCTGCTCATAATATTTCACTGTCTCTTCTGGCCAAAAACAGGCCTCCTATATATAAGCAACACATAACATTAATTTCTCATTACATGTAACATCTTGCTCATGTGCCTAAAATAACACTGTGACTGAAGCTTGATTCACCCATCAGTGTGATGTTAGGCAGATGACAAGAATGTCACATGTAATCTACCATGTCTTTAAAAAACATGTACTTCCATATTTTTAAAGACATCAAGTAACCATATTATTCACCCAGATCCATTTGAAATGAAGCTTGACTCACATTGTCATCTTAAACACATGAGCAGCATGTTGCATGCAATTTACCATCTCTGTCTCTGCAAGCAGTATGTGTGTCTCTGCTCATAATATGTCACTGTCTCTACTGGCCAACAACAGGCCACCTATATGTAACCAACACATAACATTAATTTCTCATTACATGTAACATCCTGCCCATGTGCCTAAAATAACACTGTGACTGAAGCTTGATTCACTCATCAGTATGATGTTAGGCAGATGACAAGAATGTCACATGTAATCTACCATGTCTTTAAAAAACATGTACTTCCATATTTTTAAAGACATCAAGTAAGCATATTATCCACCCAGATCCATTTCAAATGAAGCTTGACTCACAGTGTCATCTTAAACACATGAGCAGCATGTTGCATGCAATTTACCATCTCTATCTCTGCAAGCAGTATGTGTGTCTCTGCTCATAATATTTCACTGTCTCTACTGGCCAAAAACAGGCCACCTATATGTAACCAACACATAACATTAATTTCTCATTACATGTAACATCCTGCCCATGGGCCTAAATTAACATGTGACTGAAGCTTGATTCATTCATCAGTATGATTTTAGGCAGATGACAAGAATGTCACATGTAATCTACCATGTCTTTAAAAAACATGTACTTCCATATTTTTAAAGACATCAAGTAAGCATATTATTCACCCAGATCCATTTCAAATGAAGCTTGACTCACAGTGTCATCTTAAACACATGAGCAGCTTGTTGCATGCAATTTACCATCTATGTCTCTGCAAGCAGTATGTGTGTCTCTACTCATAATATTTCACTGTCTCTACTGGCCAAAAACAGGCCACCTATATGTAAGCAACACATAACATTAATTTCTCATTACATGTAACATCCTGCTCATGTGCCTAAAATAACACTGTGACTGAAGCTTGATTCACCCATCAGTGTGACGTTAGGCAGATGACAAGAATGTCACATTTAATCTACCATGTCTTTAAAAAACCATGTACTTCCATATTTTTAAAGACATCAAGTAACCATATTATTCACTCAGATCCATTTCAAATGAAGCTTGACTCACATTGTCATCTTAAACACATGAGCAGCATGTTGCATGCAATTTACAATCTCTGTCTCAGCAAGCAGTATGTGTGTCTCTGCTCATAATATTTCACTGTCTGTACTGGCCAAAAACATGCCACCTATTTATAAGCAACACATAACATTAATTTCTCATTACATGTAACATCCTGCTCATGTGCCTAAAATAACACTGTGACTGAAGCTTGGTTCACCCATCAGTGTGATGTTAGGCAGATGACAAGAATGTCACATGTAATCTACCATGTCTTTAAAAAACATGTGCTTCTATATTTTTAAAGACATCAAGTAAGCATATTAGTCACCCAGATCCATTTAAAATGAAGCTTGACTCACAGTGTCATCTTAAACACATGACCAGCATGTTGCATGCAATTTACCATCTCTGTCTATGCAAGCAGTATGTGTGTCTCTGCTCATAATATTTCACTATCTCTACTGGCCAAAAACAGGTCACCTATATGTAAGCAACACATATCATTAGTTTCTCATTACATGAAACATCCTGCTCATGTGCCTAAAATAACACTGTGAAAGAAGCTTGATTCACCCATCAGTGTGATGTTAGGCAGATGACAAGAATGTCACATGTAATCTACCATGTCTTTAAAAAACATGTACTTCCATATTTATAAAGACATCAAGTAACCATATTATTCACTCAGATCCATTTCAAATGAAGCTTGACTCACATTGTCATCTTAAACACATGAGCAGCATGTTGCATGCAATTTACAATCTCTGTCTCAGCAAGCAGTATGTGTGTCTCTGCTCATAATATGTCACTGTCTCTACTGGCCAAAAACAGGCCACCTATATATAAGCAACAGATAACATTATTTTCTCATTACATGTAACATCCTGCTCATGTGCCTAAAATAACACTGTGACTGAAGCTTGGTTCACCCATCAGTGTGATGTTAGGCAGATGACAAGAATGTCACATGTAATCTACCATGTCTTTAAAAAACATGTACTTCCATATTTTTAAAGACATCAAGTAAGCTTATTATTCACCCAGATCCATTTCAAATGAAGCTTGACTCACAGTGTCATCTTAAACACATGAGCAGCATGTTGCATGCAATTTACCGTCTCTGTCTCAGCAAGCAGTATGTGTGTCTCTGCTCATAATATTTCACTGTCTCTACTGGTCAAAAACAGGCCACCTATATATAGGCAAAACATAACATTAATTTCTCATTACATGTAACATCCTGCTCATGTGCCTAACATAACACTGTGACTGAAGCTTGATTCACCCATCAGTGTGATGTTAGGCAGATGACAAGAATGTCACATGTAATCTACCATGTCTTTAAAAAACATGTACTTCCATATTTTTAAAGACATCAAGTAACCATATTATTCACCCAGATCCATTCGAAATGAAGCTTGACTTACATTGTCATCTTAAACACATGGGCAGCATGTTGCATGCAATTTACCATCTCTGTCTCTGCAAGCAGTATGTGTGTCTCTGCTCATAATATTTCACTGTCTCTACTGGCCAAAAACAGGCCACCTATATGTAAGCAACACATAACATTAATTTATCATTTCATGTAACATCCTGCTCATGTGCCTAAAATAACACTATGACTGAAGCTTGATTCACCCATCAGTGTGACGTTAGGCAGATGACAAGATTGTCACATGTAATCTACCATGTCTTTAAAAAGCCATGTACTTCTATATTTTTAAAGACATCAAGTAACCATATTATTCACTCAGATCCATTTCAAATGTAGCTTGACTCACATTGTCATCTTAAACACATGAGCAGCATGTTGCATGCAATTTACAATCTCTGTCTCAGCAAGCAGTATGTGTGTCTCTGCTCATAATATTTCACTGTCTGTACTGGCCAAAAACAGGCCACCTATATATAAGCAACACATAACATTAATTTCTCATTACATGTAACATCCTGCTCATGTGCCTAAAATAACACTGTGACTGAAGCTTGGTTCACCCATCAGTGTGATGTTAGGCAGATGACAAGAATGTCACATGTAATCTACTATGTCTTTAAAAAACATGTGCTTCCATATTTTTAAAGACATCAAGTAAGCATATTAGTCACCCAGATCCATTTAAAATGAAGCTTGACTCACAGTGTCATCTTAAACACATGACCAGCATGTTGCATGCAATTTACCATCTCTGTCTCTGCAAGCAGTATGTGTGTCTCTGCTCATAATATTTCACTGTCTCTACTGGCCAAAAACAGGTCACCTATATGTAAGCAACACATAACATTAATTTCTCATTACATGTAACATCCTGCTCATGTGCCTAAAATAACACTGTGACTGAAGCTTGATTCACCCATCAGTGTGATGTTAGGCAGATGACAAGAATGTCACATGTAATCTACCATGTCTTTAAAAAAACATGTACTTCCATATTTTTAAAGACATCAAGTAACCATATTATTCACCCAGATCCATTTGAAATGAAGCTTGACTCACATTGTCATCTTAAACACATGAGCAGCATGTTTCATGCAATTTACCAACTCTGTCTCAGCAAGCAGTATGTGTGTCTCTGCTCATAATATTTCACTGTCTCTACTGGCCAAAAACAGGCCACCTATATGTAACCAACACATAACATTCATTTCTCATTACATGTAACATCCTGCCCATGTGCCTAAATTAACACTGTGACTGAAGCTTGATTCATTCATCAGTATGATTTTAGGCAGATGACAAGAATGTCACATGTAATCTACCATGTCTTTAAAAAACATGTACTTCCATATTTTTAAAGACATCAAGTAAGCATATTATTCACCCAGATCCATTTCAAATGAAGCTTGACTCACAGTGTCATCTTAAACACATGAGCAGCATGTTGCATGCAATTTACCATCCCTGTCTCTGCAAGCAGTATGTGTGTCTCTGCTCATAATATTTCACTGTCTCTACTGGCCAAAAACAGGCCACATATATGTAAGCAACACATAACATTAATTTCTCATTACATGTAACATCTTGCTCATGTGCCTAAAATAACACTGTGACTGAAGCTTGATTCACCCATCTGTGTGATGTTAGGCAGATGACAAGAATGTCACATGTAATCTACCATATCTTTAAAAAACATGTACTTCCATATTTTTAAAGACATCAAGTAACCATATTATTCACCCAGATCCATTTGAAATGAAGCTTGACTCACATTGTCATCTTAAACACATGAGCAGCATGTTGCATGCAATTTACCATCTCTGTCTCTGCAAGCAGTATGTGTGTCTCTGCTCATAATATGTCACAGTCTCTACTGGCCAAAAACAGGCCACCTATATGTAACCAACACATAACATTAATTGCTCATTACATGTAACATCCTGCCCATGTGCCTAAAATAACACTGTGACTGAAGCTTGATTCACTCATCAGTATGATGTTAGGCAGATGACAAGAATGTCACATGTAATCTACCATGTCTTTAAAAAACATGTACTTCCATATTTTTAAAGACATCAAGTAAGCATATTATTCACCCAGATCCATTTCAAATGAAGCTTGACTCACAGTGTCATCTTAAACACATGAGCAGCACGTTGCATGCAATTTACCATCCCTGTCTCTGCAAGCAGTATGTGTGTCTCTGCTCATAATATTTCACTGTCTCTACTGGCCAAAAACAGGCCACCTATATGTAACCAACACATAACATTAATTTCTCATTACATGTAACATCCTGCCCATGTGCCTAAAATAACACTGTGACTGAAGCTTTATTCACTCATCAGTATGATGTTAGGCAGATGACAAGAATGTCACATGTAATCTACCATGTCTTTAAAAAAACATGTACTTCCATATTTTTAAAGACATCAAGTAACCATATTATTCACCCAGATCCATTTGAAATGAAGCTTGACTCACATTGTCATCTTAAACACATGAGCAGCATGTTTCATGCAATTTACCATCTCTGTCTCAGCAAGCAGTATGTGTGTCTCTGCTCATAATATTTCACTGTCTCTACTGGCCAAAAACAGCCCACCTATATGTAACCAACACATAACATTCATTTCTCATTACATGTAACATCCTGCCCATGTGCCTAAATTAACACTGTGACTGAAGCTTGATTCATTCATCAGTATGATTTTAGGCAGATGACAAGAATGTCACATGTAATCTACCATGTCTTTAAAAAACATGTACTTCCATATTTTTAAAGACATCAAGTAAGCATATTATTCACCCAGATCCATTTCAAATGAAGCTTGACTCACAGTGTCATCTTAAACACATGAGCAGCATGTTGCATGCAATTTACCATCCCTGTCTCTGCAAGCAGTATGTGTGTCTCTGCTCATAATATTTCACTGTCTCTACTGGCCAAAAACAGGCCACATATATGTAAGCAACACATAACATTAATTTCTCATTACATGTAACATCCTGTTCATGTGCATAAAATAACACTGTGACCGAAGCTTGATTCATCCATCAGTGTGATGTTAGCTAGATGACAAGAATGTCACATGTAATCTACCATGTCTTTAAAAAACATGTACTTCCATATTTTTAAAGACATCAAGTAACCATATTATTCACCCAGATCCATTTGAAATGAAGCTTGACTCACATTGTCATCTTAAACACATGAGCAGCATGTTTCATGCAATTTACCATCTCTGTCTCAGCAAGCAGTATGTGTGTCTCTGCTCATAATATTTCACTGTCTCTTCTGGCCAAAAACAGGCCTCCTATATATAAGCAACACATAACATTAATTTCTCATTACATGTAACATCTTGCTCATGTGCCTAAAATAACACTGTGACTGAAGCTTGATTCACCCATCAGTGTGATGTTAGGCAGATGACAAGAATGTCACATGTAATCTACCATGTCTTTAAAAAACATGTACTTCCATATTTTTAAAGACATCAAGTAACCATATTATTCACCCAGATCCATTTGAAATGAAGCTTGACTCACATTGTCATCTTAAACACATGAGCAGCATGTTGCATGCAATTTACCATCTCTGTCTCTGCAAGCAGTATGTGTGTCTCTGCTCATAATATGTCACTGTCTCTACTGGCCAACAACAGGCCACCTATATGTAACCAACACATAACATTAATTTCTCATTACATGTAACATCCTGCCCATGTGCCTAAAATAACACTGTGACTGAAGCTTGATTCACTCATCAGTATGATGTTAGGCAGATGACAAGAATGTCACATGTAATCTACCATGTCTTTAAAAAACATGTACTTCCATATTTTTAAAGACATCAAGTAAGCATATTATCCACCCAGATCCATTTCAAATGAAGCTTGACTCACAGTGTCATCTTAAACACATGAGCAGCATGTTGCATGCAATTTACCATCTCTATCTCTGCAAGCAGTATGTGTGTCTCTGCTCATAATATTTCACTGTCTCTACTGGCCAAAAACAGGCCACCTATATGTAACCAACACATAACATTAATTTCTCATTACATGTAACATCCTGCCCATGGGCCTAAATTAACATGTGACTGAAGCTTGATTCATTCATCAGTATGATTTTAGGCAGATGACAAGAATGTCACATGTAATCTACCATGTCTTTAAAAAACATGTACTTCCATATTTTTAAAGACATCAAGTAAGCATATTATTCACCCAGATCCATTTCAAATGAAGCTTGACTCACAGTGTCATCTTAAACACATGAGCAGCTTGTTGCATGCAATTTACCATCTATGTCTCTGCAAGCAGTATGTGTGTCTCTACTCATAATATTTCACTGTCTCTACTGGCCAAAAACAGGCCACCTATATGTAAGCAACACATAACATTAATTTCTCATTACATGTAACATCCTGCTCATGTGCCTAAAATAACACTGTGACTGAAGCTTGATTCACCCATCAGTGTGACGTTAGGCAGATGACAAGAATGTCACATTTAATCTACCATGTCTTTAAAAAACCATGTACTTCCATATTTTTAAAGACATCAAGTAACCATATTATTCACTCAGATCCATTTCAAATGAAGCTTGACTCACATTGTCATCTTAAACACATGAGCAGCATGTTGCATGCAATTTACAATCTCTGTCTCAGCAAGCAGTATGTGTGTCTCTGCTCATAATATTTCACTGTCTGTACTGGCCAAAAACATGCCACCTATTTATAAGCAACACATAACATTAATTTCTCATTACATGTAACATCCTGCTCATGTGCCTAAAATAACACTGTGACTGAAGCTTGGTTCACCCATCAGTGTGATGTTAGGCAGATGACAAGAATGTCACATGTAATCTACCATGTCTTTAAAAAACATGTGCTTCTATATTTTTAAAGACATCAAGTAAGCATATTAGTCACCCAGATCCATTTAAAATGAAGCTTGACTCACAGTGTCATCTTAAACACATGACCAGCATGTTGCATGCAATTTACCATCTCTGTCTATGCAAGCAGTATGTGTGTCTCTGCTCATAATATTTCACTATCTCTACTGGCCAAAAACAGGTCACCTATATGTAAGCAACACATATCATTAGTTTCTCATTACATGAAACATCCTGCTCATGTGCCTAAAATAACACTGTGAAAGAAGCTTGATTCACCCATCAGTGTGATGTTAGGCAGATGACAAGAATGTCACATGTAATCTACCATGTCTTTAAAAAACATGTACTTCCATATTTATAAAGACATCAAGTAACCATATTATTCACTCAGATCCATTTCAAATGAAGCTTGACTCACATTGTCATCTTAAACACATGAGCAGCATGTTGCATGCAATTTACAATCTCTGTCTCAGCAAGCAGTATGTGTGTCTCTGCTCATAATATGTCACTGTCTCTACTGGCCAAAAACAGGCCACCTATATATAAGCAACAGATAACATTATTTTCTCATTACATGTAACATCCTGCTCATGTGCCTAAAATAACACTGTGACTGAAGCTTGGTTCACCCATCAGTGTGATGTTAGGCAGATGACAAGAATGTCACATGTAATCTACCATGTCTTTAAAAAACATGTACTTCCATATTTTTAAAGACATCAAGTAAGCTTATTATTCACCCAGATCCATTTCAAATGAAGCTTGACTCACAGTGTCATCTTAAACACATGAGCAGCATGTTGCATGCAATTTACCGTCTCTGTCTCAGCAAGCAGTATGTGTGTCTCTGCTCATAATATTTCACTGTCTCTACTGGTCAAAAACAGGCCACCTATATATAGGCAAAACATAACATTAATTTCTCATTACATGTAACATCCTGCTCATGTGCCTAACATAACACTGTGACTGAAGCTTGATTCACCCATCAGTGTGATGTTAGGCAGATGACAAGAATGTCACATGTAATCTACCATGTCTTTAAAAAACATGTACTTCCATATTTTTAAAGACATCAAGTAACCATATTATTCACCCAGATCCATTCGAAATGAAGCTTGACTTACATTGTCATCTTAAACACATGGGCAGCATGTTGCATGCAATTTACCATCTCTGTCTCTGCAAGCAGTATGTGTGTCTCTGCTCATAATATTTCACTGTCTCTACTGGCCAAAAACAGGCCACCTATATGTAAGCAACACATAACATTAATTTATCATTTCATGTAACATCCTGCTCATGTGCCTAAAATAACACTATGACTGAAGCTTGATTCACCCATCAGTGTGACGTTAGGCAGATGACAAGATTGTCACATGTAATCTACCATGTCTTTAAAAAGCCATGTACTTCTATATTTTTAAAGACATCAAGTAACCATATTATTCACTCAGATCCATTTCAAATGTAGCTTGACTCACATTGTCATCTTAAACACATGAGCAGCATGTTGCATGCAATTTACAATCTCTGTCTCAGCAAGCAGTATGTGTGTCTCTGCTCATAATATTTCACTGTCTGTACTGGCCAAAAACAGGCCACCTATATATAAGCAACACATAACATTAATTTCTCATTACATGTAACATCCTGCTCATGTGCCTAAAATAACACTGTGACTGAAGCTTGGTTCACCCATCAGTGTGATGTTAGGCAGATGACAAGAATGTCACATGTAATCTACTATGTCTTTAAAAAACATGTGCTTCCATATTTTTAAAGACATCAAGTAAGCATATTAGTCACCCAGATCCATTTAAAATGAAGCTTGACTCACAGTGTCATCTTAAACACATGACCAGCATGTTGCATGCAATTTACCATCTCTGTCTCTGCAAGCAGTATGTGTGTCTCTGCTCATAATATTTCACTGTCTCTACTGGCCAAAAACAGGTCACCTATATGTAAGCAACACATAACATTAATTTCTCATTACATGTAACATCCTGCTCATGTGCCTAAAATAACACTGTGACTGAAGCTTGATTCACCCATCAGTGTGATGTTAGGCAGATGACAAGAATGTCACATGTAATCTACCATGTCTTTAAAAAAACATGTACTTCCATATTTTTAAAGACATCAAGTAACCATATTATTCACCCAGATCCATTTGAAATGAAGCTTGACTCACATTGTCATCTTAAACACATGAGCAGCATGTTTCATGCAATTTACCAACTCTGTCTCAGCAAGCAGTATGTGTGTCTCTGCTCATAATATTTCACTGTCTCTACTGGCCAAAAACAGGCCACCTATATGTAACCAACACATAACATTCATTTCTCATTACATGTAACATCCTGCCCATGTGCCTAAATTAACACTGTGACTGAAGCTTGATTCATTCATCAGTATGATTTTAGGCAGATGACAAGAATGTCACATGTAATCTACCATGTCTTTAAAAAACATGTACTTCCATATTTTTAAAGACATCAAGTAAGCATATTATTCACCCAGATCCATTTCAAATGAAGCTTGACTCACAGTGTCATCTTAAACACATGAGCAGCATGTTGCATGCAATTTACCATCCCTGTCTCTGCAAGCAGTATGTGTGTCTCTGCTCATAATATTTCACTGTCTCTACTGGCCAACAACAGGCCACATATATGTAAGCAACACATAACATTAATTTCTCATTAAATGTAACATCCTGTTCATATGCATAAAATAACACTGTGACCGAAGCTTGATTCACCCATCAGTGTGATGTTAGCTAGATGACAAGAATGTCACATGTAATCTACCATGTCTTTAAAAAACATGTACTTCCATATTTTTAAAGACATCAAGTAACCATATTATTCACCCAGATCCATTTGAAATGAAGCTTGACTCACATTGTCATCTTAAACACATGAGCAGCATGTTTCATGCAATTTACCATCTCTGTCTCAGCAAGCAGTATGTGTGTCTCTGCTCATATTATTTCACTGTCTCTTCTGGCCAAAAACAGGCCTCCTATATATACGCAACACATAACATTAATTTCTCATTACATGTAACATCTTGCTCATGTGCCTAAAATAACACTGTGACTGAAGCTTGATTCACCCATCAGTGTGATGTTAGGCAGATGACAAGAATGTCACATGTAATCTACCATGTCTTTAAAAAACATGTACTTCCATATTTTTAAAGACATCAAGTAACCATATTATTCACCCAGATCCATTTGAAATGAAGCTTGACTCACATTGTCATCTTAAACACATGAGCAGCATGTTGCATGCAATTTACCATCTCTGTCTCTGCAAGCAGTATGTGTGTCTCTGCTCATAATATGTCACTGTCTCTACTGGCCAACAACAGGCCACCTATATGTAACCAACACATAACATTAATTTCTCATTACATGTAACATCCTGCCCATGTGCCTAAAATAACACTGTGACTGAAGCTTGATTCACTCATCAGTATGATGTTAGGCAGATGACAAGAATGTCACATGTAATCTACCATGTCTTTAAAAAACATGTACTTCCATATTTTTAAAGACATCAAGTAAGCATATTATCCACCCAGATCCATTTCAAATGAAGCTTGACTCACAGTGTCATCTTAAACACATGAGCAGCATGTTGCATGCAATTTACCATCTCTATCTCTGCAAGCAGTATGTGTGTCTCTGCTCATAATATTTCACTGTCTCTACTGGCCAAAAACAGGCCACCTATATGTAACCAACACATAACATTAATTTCTCATTACATGTAACATCCTGCCCATGTGCCTAAATTAACATGTGACTGAAGCTTGATTCATTCATCAGTATGATTTTAGGCAGATGACAAGAATGTCACATGTAATCTACCATGTCTTTAAAAAACATGTACTTCCATATTTTTAAAGACATCAAGTAAGCATATTATTCACCCAGATCCATTTCAAATGAAGCTTGACTCACAGTGTCATCTTAAACACATGAGCAGCATGTTGCATGCAATTTACCATCCCCGTCTCTGCAAGCAGTATGTGTGTCTCTGCTCATAATATTTCACTGTCTCTACTGGCCAAAAACAGGCCACATATATGTAAGCAACACATAACATTAATTTCTCATTACATGTAACATCTTGCTCATGTGCCTAAAATAACACTGTGACTGAAGCTTGATTCACCCATCTGTGTGATGTTAGGCAGATGACAAGAATGTCACATGTAATCTACCATATCTTTAAAAACATGTACTTCCATATTTTTAAAGACATCAAGTAAGCATATTATTCACCCAGATCCATTTGAAATGAAGCTTGACTCACATTGTCATCTTAAACACATGAGCAGCATGTTGCATGCAATTTACCATCTCTGTCTCTGCAAGCAGTATGTGTGTCTCTGCTCATAATATGTCACAGTCTCTACTGGCCAAAAACAGGCCACCTATATGTAACCAACACATAACATTAATTGCTCATTACATGTAACATCCTGCCCATGTGCCTAAAATAACACTGTGACTGAAGCTTGATTCACTCATCAGTATGATGTTAGGCAGATGACAAGAATGTCACATGTAATCTACCATGTCTTTAAAAGACATGTACTTCCATATTTTTAAAGACATCAAGTAAGCATATTATTCACCCAGATCCATTTCAAATGAAGCTTGACTCACAGTGTCATCTTAAACACATGAGCAGCACGTTGCATGCAATTTACCATCCCTGTCTCTGCAAGCAGTATGTGTGTCTCTGCTCATAATATTTCACTGTCTCTACTGGCCAAAAACAGGTCACCTATATGTAAGCAACACATAACATTAATTTCTCATTACATGTAACATCCTGCTCATGTGCCTAAAATAACACTGTGACTGAAGCTTGATTCACCCATCAGTGTGATGTTAGGCAGATGACAAGAATGTCACATGTAATCTACCATGTCTTTAAAAAAACATGTACTTCCATATTTTTAAAGACATCAAGTAACCATATTATTCACCCAGATCCATTTGAAATGAAGCTTGACTCACATTGTCATCTTAAACACATGAGCAGCATGTTTCATGCAATTTACCATCTCTGTCTCAGCAAGCAGTATGTGTGTCTCTGCTCATAATATTTCACTGTCTCTACTGGCCAAAAACAGCCCACCTATATGTAACCAACACATAACATTCATTTCTCATTACATGTAACATCCTGCCCATGTGCCTAAATTAACACTGTGACTGAAGCTTGATTCATTCATCAGTATGATTTTAGGCAGATGACAAGAATGTCACATGTAATCTACCATGTCTTTAAAAAACATGTACTTCCATATTTTTAAAGACATCAAGTAAGCATATTATTCACCCAGATCCATTTCAAATGAAGCTTGACTCACAGTGTCATCTTAAACACATGAGCAGCATGTTGCATGCAATTTACCATCCCTGTCTCTGCAAGCAGTATGTGTGTCTCTGCTCATAATATTTCACTGTCTCTACTGGCCAAAAACAGGCCACATATATGTAAGCAACACATAACATTAATTTCTCATTACATGTAACATCCTGTTCATGTGCATAAAATAACACTGTGACCGAAGCTTGATTCACCCATCAGTGTGATGTTAGCTAGATGACAAGAATGTCACATGTAATCTACCATGTCTTTAAAAAACATGTACTTCCATATTTTTAAAGACATCAAGTAACCATATTATTCACCCAGATCCATTTGAAATGAAGCTTGACTCACATTGTCATCTTAAACACATGAGCAGCATGTTTCATGCAATTTACCATCTCTGTCTCAGCAAGCAGTATGTGTGTCTCTGCTCATAATATTTCACTGTCTCTACTGGCCAAAAACAGCCCACCTATATGTAACCAACACATAACATTCATTTCTCATTACATGTAACATCCTGCCCATGTGCCTAAATTAACACTGTGACTGAAGCTTGATTCATTCATCAGTATGATTTTAGGCAGATGACAAGAATGTCACATGTAATCTACCATGTCTTTAAAAAACATGTACTTCCATATTTTTAAAGACATCAAGTAAGCATATTATTCACCCAGATCCATTTCAAATGAAGCTTGACTCACAGTGTCATCTTAAACACATGAGCAGCATGTTGCATGCAATTTACCATCCCTGTCTCTGCAAGCAGTATGTGTGTCTCTGCTCATAATATTTCACTGTCTCTACTGGCCAAAAACAGGCCACATATATGTAAGCAACACATAACATTAATTTCTCATTACATGTAACATCCTGTTC
Organism: Lissotriton helveticus; assembly: GCF_964261635.1. Lineage (NCBI taxonomy): Eukaryota > Metazoa > Chordata > Amphibia > Caudata > Salamandridae > Lissotriton > Lissotriton helveticus. The sequence goes on along the minus strand of NC_136061.1, from coordinate 1,462,047,114 downwards.
ATGTGCAGAAAATAACACTGTGACCGAAGCTTGATTCACCCATCAGTGTGATGTTAGCTAGATGACAAGAATGTCACATGTAATCTACCATGTCTTTAAAAAACATGTACTTCCATATTTTTAAAGACATCAAGTAACCATATTATTCACCCAGATCCATTTAAAATGAAGCTTGACTCACATTGTCATCTTAAACACATGAGCAGCATGTTTCATGCAATTTACCATCTCTGTCTCAGCAAGCAGTATGTGTGTCTCTGCTCATAATATTTCACTGTCTCTTCTGGCCAAAAACAGGCCTCCTATATATAAGCAACACATAACATTAATTTCTCATTACATGTAACATCTTGCTCATGTGCCTAAAATAACACTGTGACTGAAGCTTGATTCACCCATCAGTGTGATGTTAGGCAGATGACAAGAATGTCACATGTAATCTACCATGTCTTTAAAAAACATGTACTTCCATATTTTTAAAGACATCAAGTAACCATATTATTCACCCAGATCCATTTGAAATGAAGCTTGACTCACATTGTCATCTTAAACACATGAGCAGCATGTTTCATGCAATTTACCATCTCTGTCTCAGCAAGCAGTATGTGTGTCTCTGCTCATAATATTTCACTGTCTCTACTGGCCAAAAACAGCCCACCTATATGTAACCAACACATAACATTCATTTCTCATTACATGTAACATCCTGCCCATGTGCCTAAATTAACACTGTGACTGAAGCTTGATTCATTCATCAGTATGATTTTAGGCAGATGACAAGAATGTCACATGTAATCTACCATGTCTTTAAAAAACATGTACTTCCATATTTTTAAAGACATCAAGTAAGCATATTATTCACCCAGATCCATTTCAAATGAAGCTTGACTCACAGTGTCATCTTAAACACATGAGCAGCATGTTGCATGCAATTTACCATCCCTGTCTCTGCAAGCAGTATGTGTGTCTCTGCTCATAATATTTCACTGTCTCTACTGGCCAAAAACAGGCCACATATATGTAAGCAACACATAACATTAATTTCTCATTACATGTAACATCCTGTTCATGTGCATAAAATAACACTGTGACCGAAGCTTGATTCACCCATCAGTGTGATGTTAGCTAGATGACAAGAATGTCACATGTAATCTACCATGTCTTTAAAAAACATGTACTTCCATATTTTTAAAGACATCAAGTAACCATATTATTCACCCAGATCCATTTGAAATGAAGCTTGACTCACATTGTCATCTTAAACACATGAGCAGCATGTTTCATGCAATTTACCATCTCTGTCTCAGCAAGCAGTATGTGTGTCTCTGCTCATAATATTTCACTGTCTCTACTGGCCAAAAACAGCCCACCTATATGTAACCAACACATAACATTCATTTCTCATTACATGTAACATCCTGCCCATGTGCCTAAATTAACACTGTGACTGAAGCTTGATTCATTCATCAGTATGATTTTAGGCAGATGACAAGAATGTCACATGTAATCTACCATGTCTTTAAAAAACATGTACTTCCATATTTTTAAAGACATCAAGTAAGCATATTATTCACCCAGATCCATTTCAAATGAAGCTTGACTCACAGTGTCATCTTAAACACATGAGCAGCATGTTGCATGCAATTTACCATCCCTGTCTCTGCAAGCAGTATGTGTGTCTCTGCTCATAATATTTCACTGTCTCTACTGGCCAAAAACAGGCCACATATATGTAAGCAACACATAACATTAATTTCTCATTACATGTAACATCCTGTTCATGTGCATAAAATAACACTGTGACCGAAGCTTGATTCACCCATCAGTGTGATGTTAGCTAGATGACAAGAATGTCACATGTAATCTACCATGTCTTTAAAAAACATGTACTTCCATATTTTTAAAGACATCAAGTAACCATATTATTCACCCAGATCCATTTAAAATGAAGCTTGACTCACATTGTCATCTTAAACACATGAGCAGCATGTTTCATGCAATTTACCATCTCTGTCTCAGCAAGCAGTATGTGTGTCTCTGCTCATAATATTTCACTGTCTCTTCTGGCCAAAAACAGGCCTCCTATATATAAGCAACACATAACATTAATTTCTCATTACATGTAACATCTTGCTCATGTGCCTAAAATAACACTGTGACTGAAGCTTGATTCACCCATCAGTGTGATGTTAGGCAGATGACAAGAATGTCACATGTAATCTACCATGTCTTTAAAAAACATGTACTTCCATATTTTTAAAGACATCAAGTAACCATATTATTCACCCAGATCCATTTGAAATGAAGCTTGACTCACATTGTCATCTTAAACACATGAGCAGCATGTTTCATGCAATTTACCATCTCTGTCTCAGCAAGCAGTATGTGTGTCTCTGCTCATAATATTTCACTGTCTCTTCTGGCCAAAAACAGGCCTCCTATATATAAGCAACACATAACATTAATTTCTCATTACATGTAACATCTTGCTCATGTGCCTAAAATAACACTGTGACTGAAGCTTGATTCACCCATCAGTGTGATGTTAGGCAGATGACAAGAATGTCACATGTAATCTACCATGTCTTTAAAAAACATGTACTTCCATATTTTTAAAGACATCAAGTAACCATATTATTCACCCAGATCCATTTGAAATGAAGCTTGACTCACATTGTCATCTTAAACACATGAGCAGCATGTTGCATGCAATTTACCATCTCTGTCTCTGCAAGCAGTATGTGTGTCTCTGCTCATAATATGTCACTGTCTCTACTGGCCAACAACAGGCCACCTATATGTAACCAACACATAACATTAATTTCTCATTACATGTAACATCCTGCCCATGTGCCTAAAATAACACTGTGACTGAAGCTTGATTCACTCATCAGTATGATGTTAGGCAGATGACAAGAATGTCACATGTAATCTACCATGTCTTTAAAAAACATGTACTTCCATATTTTTAAAGACATCAAGTAAGCATATTATCCACCCAGATCCATTTCAAATGAAGCTTGACTCACAGTGTCATCTTAAACACATGAGCAGCATGTTGCATGCAATTTACCATCTCTATCTCTGCAAGCAATATGTGTGTCTCTGCTCATAATATTTCACTGTCTCTACTGGCCAAAAACAGGCCACCTATATGTAACCAACACATAACATTAATTTCTCATTACATGTAACATCCTGCCCATGGGCCTAAATTAACATGTGACTGAAGCTTGATTCATTCATCAGTATGATTTTAGGCAGATGACAAGAATGTCACATGTAATCTACCATGTCTTTAAAAAACATGTACTTCCATATTTTTAAAGACATCAAGTAAGCATATTATTCACCCAGATCCATTTCAAATGAAGCTTGACTCACAGTGTCATCTTAAACACATGAGCAGCTTGTTGCATGCAATTTACCATCTATGTCTCTGCAAGCAGTATGTGTGTCTCTACTCATAATATTTCACTGTCTCTACTGGCCAAAAACAGGCCACCTATATGTAAGCAACACATAACATTAATTTCTCATTACATGTAACATCCTGCTCATGTGCCTAAAATAACACTGTGACTGAAGCTTGATTCACCCATCAGTGTGACGTTAGGCAGATGACAAGAATGTCACATTTAATCTACCATGTCTTTAAAAAACCATGTACTTCCATATTTTTAAAGACATCAAGTAACCATATTATTCACTCAGATCCATTTCAAATGAAGCTTGACTCACATTGTCATCTTAAACACATGAGCAGCATGTTTCATGCAATTTACCATCTCTGTCTCAGCAAGCAGTATGTGTGTCTCTGCTCATAATATTTCACTGTCTCTTCTGGCCAAAAACAGGCCTCCTATATATAAGCAACACATAACATTAATTTCTCATTACATGTAACATCTTGCTCATGTGCCTAAAATAACACTGTGACTGAAGCTTGATTCACCCATCAGTGTGATGTTAGGCAGATGACAAGAATGTCACATGTAATCTACCATGTCTTTAAAAAACATGTACTTCCATATTTTTAAAGACATCAAGTAACCATATTATTCACCCAGATCCATTTGAAATGAAGCTTGACTCACATTGTCATCTTAAACACATGAGCAGCATGTTGCATGCAATTTACCATCTCTGTCTCTGCAAGCAGTATGTGTGTCTCTGCTCATAATATGTCACTGTCTCTACTGGCCAACAACAGGCCACCTATATGTAACCAACACATAACATTAATTTCTCATTACATGTAACATCCTGCCCATGTGCCTAAAATAACACTGTGACTGAAGCTTGATTCACTCATCAGTATGATGTTAGGCAGATGACAAGAATGTCACATGTAATCTACCATGTCTTTAAAAAACATGTACTTCCATATTTTTAAAGACATCAAGTAAGCATATTATCCACCCAGATCCATTTCAAATGAAGCTTGACTCACAGTGTCATCTTAAACACATGAGCAGCATGTTGCATGCAATTTACCATCTCTATCTCTGCAAGCAGTATGTGTGTCTCTGCTCATAATATTTCACTGTCTCTACTGGCCAAAAACAGGCCACCTATATGTAACCAACACATAACATTAATTTCTCATTACATGTAACATCCTGCCCATGGGCCTAAATTAACATGTGACTGAAGCTTGATTCATTCATCAGTATGATTTTAGGCAGATGACAAGAATGTCACATGTAATCTACCATGTCTTTAAAAAACATGTACTTCCATATTTTTAAAGACATCAAGTAAGCATATTATTCACCCAGATCCATTTCAAATGAAGCTTGACTCACAGTGTCATCTTAAACACATGAGCAGCTTGTTGCATGCAATTTACCATCTATGTCTCTGCAAGCAGTATGTGTGTCTCTACTCATAATATTTCACTGTCTCTACTGGCCAAAAACAGGCCACCTATATGTAAGCAACACATAACATTAATTTCTCATTACATGTAACATCCTGCTCATGTGCCTAAAATAACACTGTGACTGAAGCTTGATTCACCCATCAGTGTGACGTTAGGCAGATGACAAGAATGTCACATTTAATCTACCATGTCTTTAAAAAACCATGTACTTCCATATTTTTAAAGACATCAAGTAACCATATTATTCACTCAGATCCATTTCAAATGAAGCTTGACTCACATTGTCATCTTAAACACATGAGCAGCATGTTGCATGCAATTTACAATCTCTGTCTCAGCAAGCAGTATGTGTGTCTCTGCTCATAATATTTCACTGTCTGTACTGGCCAAAAACAGGCCACCTATTTATAAGCAACACATAACATTAATTTCTCATTACATGTAACATCCTGCTCATGTGCCTAAAATAACACTGTGACTGAAGGTTGGATTCACCCATCAGTGTGATGTTAGGCAGATGACAAGAATGTCACATGTAATCTACCATGTCTTTAAAAAACATGTGCTTCCATATTTTTAAAGACATCAAGTAAGCATATTAGTCACCCAGATCCATTTAAAATGAAGCTTGACTCACAGTGTCATCTTAAACACATGACCAGCATGTTGCATGCAATTTACCATCTCTGTCTATGCAAGCAGTATGTGTGTCTCTGCTCATAATATTTCACTATCTCTACTGGCCAAAAACAGGTCACCTATATGTAAGCAACACATATCATTAGTTTCTCATTACATGAAACATCCTGCTCATGTGCCTAAAATAACACTGTGAAAGAAGCTTGATTCACCCATCAGTGTGATTTTAGCTAGATGACAAGAATGTCAGATGTAATCTGCCATGTCTTTAAAAAACATGTACTTCCATATTTTTAAAGACATCAAGTAACCATATTATTCACCCAGATCCATTTCAAATTAAGCTTGACTCACATTGTCATCTTAAACACATGAGCAGCATGTTGCATGCAATTTACCATCTCTGTCTCAGCAAGCAGTATGTGTGTCTCTGCTCATAATATGTCACTGTCTCTACTGGCCAAAAACAGGCCACCTATATATAAGCAACAGATAACATTATTTTCTCATTACATGTAACATCCTGCTCATGTGCCTAAAATAACACTATGACTGAAGCTTGATTCACCCATCAGTGTGACGTTAGGCAGATGACAAGATTGTCACATGTAATCTACCATGTCTTTAAAAAGCCATGTACTTCTATATTTTTAAAGACATCAAGTAACCATATTATTCACTCAGATCAATTTCAAATGTAGCTTGACTCACATTGTCATCTTAAACACATGAGCAGCATGTTGCATGCAATTTACAATCTCTGTCTCAGCAAGCAGTATGTGTGTCTCTGCTCATAATATTTCACTGTCTGTACTGGCCAAAAACAGGCCACCTATATATAAGCAACACATAACATTAATTTCTCATTACATGTAACATCCTGCTCATGTGCCTAAAATAACACTGTGACTGAAGCTTGGTTCACCCATCAGTGTGATGTTAGGCAGATGACAAGAATGTCACATGTAATCTACTATGTCTTTAAAAAACATGTGCTTCCATATTTTTAAAGACATCAAGTAAGCATATTAGTCACCCAGATCCATTTAAAATGAAGCTTGACTCACAGTGTCATCTTAAACACATGACCAGCATGTTGCATGCAATTTACCATCTCTGTCTCTGCAAGCAGTATGTGTGTCTCTGCTCATAATATTTCACTGTCTCTACTGGCCAAAAACAGGTCACCTATATGTAAGCAACACATAACATTAATTTCTCATTACATGTAACATCCTGCTCATGTGCCTAAAATAACACTGTGACTGAAGCTTGATTCACCCATCAGTGTGATGTTAGGCAGATGACAAGAATGTCACATGTAATCTACCATGTCTTTAAAAAAACATGTACTTCCATATTTTTAAAGACATCAAGTAACCATATTATTCACCCAGATCCATTTGAAATGAAGCTTGACTCACATTGTCATCTTAAACACATGAGCAGCATGTTTCATGCAATTTACCATCTCTGTCTCAGCAAGCAGTATGTGTGTCTCTGCTCATAATATTTCACTGTCTCTACTGGCCAAAAACAGGCCACCTATATGTAACCAACACATAACATTCATTTCTCATTACATGTAACATCCTGCCCATGTGCCTAAATTAACACTGTGACTGAAGCTTGATTCATTCATCAGTATGATTTTAGGCAGATGACAAGAATGTCACATGTAATCTACCATGTCTTTAAAAAACATGTACTTCCATATTTTTAAAGACATCAAGTAAGCATATTATTCACCCAGATCCATTTCAAATGAAGCTTGACTCACAGTGTCATCTTAAACACATGAGCAGCATGTTGCATGCAATTTACCATCCCTGTCTCTGCAAGCAGTATGTGTGTCTCTGCTCATAATATTTCACTGTCTCTACTGGCCAACAACAGGCCACATATATGTAAGCAACACATAACATTAATTTCTCATTAAATGTAACATCCTGTTCATGTGCATAAAATAACACTGTGACCGAAGCTTGATTCACCCATCAGTGTGATGTTAGCTAGATGACAAGAATGTCACATGTAATCTACCATGTCTTTAAAAAACATGTACTTCCATATTTTTAAAGACATCAAGTAACCATATTATTCACCCAGATCCATTTGAAATGAAGCTTGACTCACATTGTCATCTTAAACACATGAGCAGCATGTTTCATGCAATTTACCATCTCTGTCTCAGCAAGCAGTATGTGTGTCTCTGCTCATAATATTTCACTGTCTCTTCTGGCCAAAAACAGGCCTCCTATATATACGCAACACATAACATTAATTTCTCATTACATGTAACATCTTGCTCATGTGCCTAAAATAACACTGTGACTGAAGCTTGATTCACCCATCAGTGTGATGTTAGGCAGATGACAAGAATGTCACATGTAATCTACCATGTCTTTAAAAAACATGTACTTCCATATTTTTAAAGACATCAAGTAACCATATTATTCACCCAGATCCATTTGAAATGAAGCTTGACTCACATTGTCATCTTAAACACATGAGCAGCATGTTGCATGCAATTTAACATCTCTGTCTCTGCAAGCAGTATGTGTGTCTCTGCTCATAATATGTCACTGTCTCTACTGGCCAACAACAGGCCACCTATATGTAACCAACACATAACATTAATTTCTCATTACATGTAACATCCTGCCCATGTGCCTAAAATAACACTGTGACTGAAGCTTGATTCACTCATCAGTATGATGTTAGGCAGATGACAAGAATGTCACATGTAATCTACCATGTCTTTAAAAAACATGTACTTCCATATTTTTAAAGACATCAAGTAAGCATATTATCCACCCAGATCCATTTCAAATGAAGCTTGACTCACAGTGTCATCTTAAACACATGAGCAGCATGTTGCATGCAATTTACCATCTCTATCTCTGCAAGCAGTATGTGTGTCTCTGCTCATAATATTTCACTGTCTCTACTGGCCAAAAACAGGCCACCTATATGTAACCAACACATAACATTAATTTCTCATTACATGTAACATCCTGCCCATGTGCCTAAATTAACATGTGACTGAAGCTTGATTCATTCATCAGTATGATTTTAGGCAGATGACAAGAATGTCACATGTAATCTACCATGTCTTTAAAAAACATGTACTTCCATATTTTTAAAGACATCAAGTAAGCATATTATTCACCCAGATCCATTTCAAATGAAGCTTGACTCACAGTGTCATCTTAAACACATGAGCAGCATGTTGCATGCAATTTACCATCCCTGTCTCTGCAAGCAGTATGTGTGTCTCTGCTCATAATATTTCACTGTCTCTACTGGCCAAAAACAGGCCACATATATGTAAGCAACACATAACATTAATTTCTCATTACATGTAACATCTTGCTCATGTGCCTAAAATAACACTGTGACTGAAGCTTGATTCACCCATCTGTGTGATGTTAGGCAGATGACAAGAATGTCACATGTAATCTACCATATCTTTAAAAAACATGTACTTCCATATTTTTAAAGACATCAAGTAACCATATTATTCACCCAGATCCATTTGAAATGAAGCTTGACTCACATTGTCATCTTAAACACATGAGCAGCATGTTGCATGCAATTTACCATCTCTGTCTCTGCAAGCAGTATGTGTGTCTCTGCTCATAATATGTCACAGTCTCTACTGGCCAAAAACAGGCCACCTATATGTAACCAACACATAACATTAATTGCTCATTACATGTAACATCCTGCCCATGTGCCTAAAATAACACTGTGACTGAAGCTTGATTCACTCATCAGTATGATGTTAGGCAGATGACAAGAATGTCACATGTAATCTACCATGTCTTTAAAAAACATGTACTTCCATATTTTTAAAGACATCAAGTAAGCATATTATTCACCCAGATCCATTTCAAATGAAGCTTGACTCACAGTGTCATCTTAAACACATGAGCAGCACGTTGCATGCAATTTACCATCCCTGTCTCTGCAAGCAGTATGTGTATCTCTGCTCATAATATTTCACTGTCTCTACTGGCCAAAAACAGGCCACATATATGTAAGAAACACATAAAATTAATTTCTCATTACATGTAACATCCTGTTCATGTGCCTAAAATAACACTGTGACCGAAGCTTGATTCACCCATCAGTGTGATGTTAGCTAGATGACAAGAATGTCACATGTAATCTACCATGTCTTTAAAAAACATGTACTTCCATATTTTTAAAGACATCAAGTAACCATATTATTCACCCAGATCCATTTCAAATTAAGCTTGACTTCCATTGTCATCTTAAACACATGAGCAGCATGTTGCATGCAATTTACCATCTCTATCTCTGCAAGCAGTATGTGTGTCTCTGCTCATAATATTTCACTGTCTCTACTGGCCAAAAACAGGCCACCTATATGTAACCAACACATAACATTAATTTCTCATTACATGTAACATCCTGCCCATGTGCCAAAATAACACTGTGACTGAAGCTTGATTCATTCATCAGTATGATTTTAGGCAGATGACAAGAATGTCACATGTAATCTACCATGTCTTTAAAAAACATGTACTTCCATATTTTTGAAGACATCAAGTAACCATATTATTCACCCAGATCCATTTGAAATGAAGCTTGATTCACATTGTCATCTTAAACACATGAGCAGCATGTTTCATGCAATTTACCATCTCTGTCTCAGCAAGCAGTATGTGTGTCTCTGCTCATAATATTTCACTGTCTCTTCTGGCCAAAAACAGGCCTCCTATATATAAGCAACACATAACATTAATTTCTCATTACATGTAACATCTCGCTCATGTGCCTAAAATAACACTGTGACTGAAGCTTGATTCACCAGTCAGTGTGATGTTAGGCAGATGACAAGAATGTCACATGTAATCTACCATGTCTTTAAAAAACATGTACTTCCATATTTTTAAAGACATCAAGTAACCATATTATTCACCCAGATCCATTTGAAATGAAGCTTGACTCACATTGTCATCTTAAACACATGAGCAGCATGTTGCATGCAATTTACCATCTCTGTCTCTGCAAGCAGTATGTGTGTCTCTGCTCATAATATGTCACTGTCTCTACTGGCCAACAACAGGCCACCTATATGTAACCAACACATAACATTAATTTCTCATTACATGTAATATCCTGCCCATGTGCCTAAAATAACACTGTGACTGAAGCTTGATTCACTCATCAGTATGATGTTAGGCAGATGACAAGAATGTCACATGTAATCTATCATGTCTTTAAAAAACATGTACTTCCATATTTTTAAAGACATCAAGTACGCATATTATTCACCCAGATCCATTTGAAATGAAGCTTGACTCACATTGTCATCTTAAACACATGAGCAGCATGTTTCATGCAATTTACCATCTCTGTCTCAGAGAGCAGTATGTGTGTCTCTGCTCATAATATTTCACTGTCTCTACTGGCCAAAAACAGGCCACCTATATGTAACCAACACATAACATTAATTTCTCATTACATGTAACATCCTGCCCATGTGCCTAAATTAACACTGTGACTGAAGCTTGATTCATTCATCAGTATGATTTTAGGCAGATGACAAGAATGTCACATGTAATCTACCATGTCTTTAAAAAACATGTACTTCCATATTTTTAAAGACATCAAGTAAGCATATTATTCACCCAGATCCATTTCAAATGAAGCTTGACTCACAGTGTCATCTTAAACACATGAGCAGCATGTTGCATGCAATTTACCATCCCTGTCTCTGCAAGCAGTATGTGTGTCTCTGCTCATAATATTTCACTGTCTCTACTGGCCAAAAACAGGCCACATATATGTAAGCAACACATAACATTAATTTCTCATTACATGTAACATCTTGCTCATGTGCCTAAAATAACACTGTGACCGAAGTTTAATTCACCCATCAGTGTGATGTTAGGCAGATGACAAGAATGTCACATGTAATCTACCATGTATTTAAAAAACATGTACTTCCATATTTTTAAAGACATCAAGTAACCATTTTATTCACCCAGATCCATTTGAAATGAAGCTTGACTCACATTGTCATCTTAAACACATGAGCAGCATGTTGCATGCAATTTACCATCTCTGTCTCTGCAAGCAGTATGTGTGTCTCTGCTCATAATATTTCACTGTCTCTACTGGCCAAAAACAGGCCACCTATATGTAACCAACACATAACATTAATTTCTCATTACATGTAACATCCTGCCCATGTGCCTAAAATAACACTGTGACTGAAGCTTGATTCACTCATCAGTATGATGTTAGGCAGATGACAAGAATGTCACATGTAATCTACCATGTCTTTAAAAAAACATGTACTTCCATATTTTTAAAGACATCAAGTAACCATATTATTCACCCAGATCCATTTGAAATTAAGCTTGACTCACATTGTCATCTTAAACACATGAGCAGCATGTTTCATGCAATTTACCATCTCTGTCTCAGAGAGCAGTATGTGTGTCTCTGCTCATAATATTTCACTGTCTCTACTGGCCAAAAACAGGCCACCTATATGTAACCAACACATAACATTAATTTCTCATTACATGTAACATCCTGCCCATGTGCCTAAATTAACACTGTGACTGAAGCTTGATTCATTCATCAGTATGATTTTAGGCAGATGACAAGAATGTCACATGTAATCTACCATGTCTTTAAAAAACATGTACTTCCATATTTTTAAAGACATCAAGTAAGCATATTATTCACCCAGATCCATTTCAAATGAAGCTTGACTCACAGTGTCATCTTAAACACATGAGCAGCATGTTGCATGCAATTTACCATCCCTGTCTCTGCAAGCAGTATGTGTGTCTCTGCTCATAATATTTCACTGTCTCTACTGGCCAAAAACAGGCCACATATATGTAAGCAACACATAACATTAATTTCTCATTACATGTAACATCCTGCTCATGTGCCTAAAATAACACTGTGACCGAAGTTTAATTCACCCATCAGTGTGATGTTAGGCAGATGACAAGAATGTCACATGTAATCTACCATGTCTTTAAAAAAACATGTACTTCCATATTTTTAAAGACATCAAGTAACCATATTATTCACCCAGATCCATTTGAAATAAAGCTTGACTCACATTGTCATCTTAAACACATGAGCAGCATGTTTCATGCAATTTACCATCTCTGTCTCAGCAAACAGTATGTGTGTCTCTGCTCATAATATTTCACTGCCTCTACTGGCCAAAAACAGGCCACCTATATGTAACCAACACATAACATTTATTTCTCATTACATGTAACATCCTGCTCATGTCCCTAAAATAACACTGTGACCGAAGCTTGATTCACCCATCAGTGTGATGTTAGCTAGATGACAAGAATGTCACATGTAATCTACCATGTCTTTAAAAAACATGTACTTCCATATTTTTAAAGACATCAAGTAAGCATATTATCCACCCAGATCCATTTCAAATGAAGCTTGACTCACAGTGTCATCTTAAACACATGAGCAGCATGTTGCATGCAATTTACCATCTCTATCTCTGCACGCAGTATGTGTGTCTCTGCTCATAATATTTCACTGTCTCTACTGGCCCAAAACAGGCCACATATATGTAAGCAACACATAACATTAATTTCTCATTACATGTAACATCCTGCTCATGTGCCTAAAATAACACTGTGACCGACGTTTAATTCACCCATCAGTGTGATGTTAGGCAGATGACAAGAATGTCACATGTAATCTACCATGTCTTTAAAAAAACATGTACTTCCATATTTTTAAAGACATCAAGTAACCATATTATTCACCCAGATCCATTTGAAATGAAGCTTGACTCACATTGTCATCTTAAACACATGAGCAGCATGTTTCATGCAATTTACCATCTCTGTCTCAGCAAGCAGTATGTGTGTCTCTGCTCATAATATTTCACTGTCTCTACTGGCCAATAACAGGCCACCTATATGTAACCAACACATAACATTAATTTCTCATTACATGTAACATCCTGCTCATGTGCCTAAAATAACACTGTGACCGAAGCTTGATTCACCCATCAGTGTGATGTTAGCTAGATGACAAGAATGTCAGATGTATTCTGCCATGTCTTTAAAAAACATGTACTTCCATATTTTTAAAGACATCAAGTAACCATATTATTCACCCAGATCCATTTCAAATTAAGCTTGACTCACATTGTCATCTTAAACACATGAGCAGCATGTTGCATGCAATTTACCATCTCTGTCTCAGCAAGCAGTATGTGTGTCTCTGCTCATAATATTTCACTGTCTCTACTGGTCAAAAACAGGCCACCTATATATAAGCAACACATAACATTTATTTCTCATTACATGTAACATCTTGCTCATGTGCCTAACATAACACTGTGACTGAAGCTTGATTCACCCATCAGTGTGATGTTAGGCAGATGACAAGAATGTCACATGTAATCTACAATGTCTTTAAAAAACATGTACTTCCATATTTTTAAAGACATCAAGTAACCATATTATTCACCCAGATCCATTTGAAATGAAGCTTGATTCACATTGTCATCTTAAACACATGAGCAGCATGTTTCATGCAATTTACCATCTCTGTCTCAGCAAGCAGTATGTGTGTCTCTGCTCATAATATTTCACTGTCTCTTCTGGCCAAAAACAGGCCTCCTATATATAAGCAACACAAAACATTAATTTCTCATTACATGTAACATCTCGCTCATGTGCCTAAAATAACACTGTGACTGAAGCTTGATTCACCAGTCAGTGTGATGTTAGACAGATGACAAGAATGTCACATGTAATCTACCATGTCTTTAAAAAACATGTACTTCCATATTTTTAAAGACATCAAGTAACCATATTATTCAACCAGATCCATTTGAAATGAAGCTTGACTCACATTGTCATCTTAAACACATGAGCAGCATGTTGCATGCAATTTACCATCTCTGTCTCTGCAAGCAGTATGTGTGTCTCTGCTCATAATATGTCACTGTCTCTACTGGCCAACAACAGGCCACCTATATGTAACCAACACATAACATTCATTTCTCATTACATGTAACATCCTGCCCATGTGCCTTAAATAACACTGTGACTGAAGCTTGATTCACTCATCAGTATGATGTTAGGCAGATGACAAGAATGTCACATGTAATCTATCATGTCTTTAAAAAACATGTACTTCCATATTTTTAAAGACATCAAGTACGCATATTATCCAACCAGATCCATTTCAAATGAAGCTTGACTCACAGTGTCATCTTAAACACATGAGCAGCATGTTGCATGCAATTTACCATCTCTATCTCTGCAAGCAGTATGTGTGTCTCTGCTCATAATATTTCACTGTCTCTACTGGCCAAAAACAGGCCACCTATATGTAACCAACACATAACATTAATTTCTCATTACATGTAACATCCTGCCCATGTGCCTAAATTAACATGTGACTGAAGCTTGATTCATTCATCAGTATGATTTTAGGCAGATGACAAGAATGTCACATGTAATCTACCATGTCTTTAAAAACATGTACTTCCATATTTTTAAAGACATCAAGTAAGCATATTATTCACCCAGATCCATTTCAAATGAAGCTTGACTCACAGTGTCATCTTAAACACATGAGCAGCATGTTGCATGCAATTTACCATCCCTGTCTCTGCAAGCAGTATGTGTGTCTCTGCTCATAATATTTCACTGTCTCTACTGACCAAAAACAGGCCACATATATGTAAGCAACACATAACATTAATTTCTCATTACATGTAACATCTTGCTCATGTGCCTAAAATAACACTGGGACCGAAGTTTAATTCACCCATCAGTGTGATGTTAGGCAGATGACAAGAATGTCACATGTAATCTACCATGTCTTTAAAAAACATGTACTTCCATATTTTTAAAGACATCAAGTAACCATTTAATTCACCCAGATCCATTTGAAATGAAGCTTGACTCACATTGTCATCTTAAACACATGAGTAGCATGTTGCATGCAATTTACCATCTCTGTCTCTGCAAGCAGTATGTGTGTCTCTGCTCATAATATTTCACTGTCTCTACTGGCCAAAAACAGGCCACCTATATGTAACCAACACATAACATTAATTTCTCATTACATGTAACATCCTGCCCATGTGCCTAAAATAACACTGTGACTGAAGCTTGATTCACTCATCAGTATGATGATAGGCAGATGACAAGAATGTCACATGTAATCTACAATGTCTTTAAAAAAACATGTACTTCCATATTTTTAAAGACATCAAGTAACCATATTATTCACCCAGATCCATTTGAAATGAAGCTTGACTCACATTGTCATCTTAAACACATGAGCAGCATGTTTCATGCAATTTACCATCTCTGTCTCAGAGAGCAGTATGTGTGTCTCTGCTCATAATATTTCACTGTCTCTACTGGCCAAAAACAGGCCACCTATATGTAACCAACACATAACATTAATTTCTCATTACATGTAACATCCTGCCCATGTGCCTAAATTAACACTGTGACTGAAGCTTGATTCATTCATCAGTATGATTTTAGGCAGATGACAAGAATGTCACATGTAATCTACCATGTCTTTAAAAAACATGTACTTCCATATTTTTAAAGACATCAAGTAAGCATATTATTCACCCAGATCCATTTCAAATGAAGCTTGACTCACAGTGTCATCTTAAACACATGAGCAGCATGTTGCATGCAATTTACCATCCCTGTCTCTGCAAGCAGTATGTGTGTCTCTGCTCATAATATTTCACTGTCTCTACTGGCCAAAAACAGACCACATATATGTAAGCAACACATAACATTAATTTCTCATTACATGTAACATCTTGCTCATGTGCCTAAAATAACACTGTGACCGAAGTTAAATTCACCCATCAGTGTGATGTTAGGCAGATGACAAGAATGTCACATGTAATCTACCATGTATTTAAAAAACATGTACTTCCATAATTTTAAAGACATCAAGTAACCATTTTATTCACCCAGATCCATTTGAAATGAAGCTTGACTCACATTGTCATCTTAAACACATGAGCAGCATGTTGCATGCAATTTACCATCTCTGTCTCTGCAAGCAGTATGTGTGTCTCTGCTCATAATATTTCACTGTCTCTACTGGCCAAAAACAGGCCACCTATATGTAACCAACACATAACATTAATTTCTCATTACATGTAACATCCTGCCCATGTGCCTAAATTTACACTGTGACGGAAGCTTGATTCATTCATCAGTATGATTTTAGGCAGATGACAAGAATGTCACATGTAATCTACCATGTCTTTAAAAAACATGTACTTCCATATTTTTAAAGAAATCAAGTAAGCATATTATTCACCCAGATCCATTTCAAATAAAGCTTGACTCACAGTGTCATCTTAAACACATGAGCAGCATGTTGCATGCAACTTACCATCCCTGTCTCTGCAAGCAGTATGTGTGTCTCTGCTCATAATATTTCACTGTCTCTACTGGCCAAAAACAGGCCACATATATGTAAGCAACACATAACATTAATTTCTCATTACATGTAACATCCTGCTCATGTGCCTAAAATAACACTGTGACCGAAGTTTAATTCACCCATCAGTGTGATGTTAGGCAGATGACAAGAATGTCACATGTAATCTACCATGTCTTTAAAAAAACATGTACTTCCATATTTTTAAAGACATCAAGTAACCATATTATACACCCAGATCCATTTGAAATAAAGCTTGACTCACATTGTCATCTTAAACACATGAGCAGCATGTTTCATGCAATTTACCATCTCTGTCTCAGCAAGCAGTATGTGTGTCTCTGCTCATAATATTTCACTGCCTCTACTGGCCATAAACAGGCCACCTATATGTAACCAACACATAACATTTATTTCTCATTACATGTAACATCCTGCTCATGTCCCTAAAATAACACTGTGACCGAAGCTTGATTCACCCATCAGTGTGATGTTAGCTAGATGACAAGAATGTCACATGTAATCTACCATGTCTTTAAAAAACATGTACTTCCATATTTTTAAAGACATCAAGCAACCATATTATTCACCCAGATCCATTTCAAATTAAGCTTGACTCACATTGTCATCTTAAACACATGAGCAGCATGTTGCATGCAATTTACCATCTCTGTCTCAGCAAGCAGTATGTGTGTCTCTGCTCATAATATTTCCCTGTCTCTACTGGTCAAAAACAGGCCACCTATATATAAGCAACACATAACATTTATTTCTCATTACATGTAACATCCTGCTCATGAGCCTAACATAACACTGTGACTGAAGCTTGATTCACCCATCAGTGTGATGTTAGGCAGATGACAAGAATGTCACATGTAATCTACAATGTCTTTAAAAAAACATGTACTTCCATATTTTTAAAGACATCAAGTAACCATAATATTCACCCAGATCCATTTGAAATGAAGCTTGACTCACATTGTCATCTTAAACACATGAGCAGCATGTTTCATGCAATTTACCATCTCTGTCTCAGCAAGCAGTATGTGTGTCTCTGCTCATAATATTTCACTGTCTCTACTGGCCAAAAACAGGCCTCCTATATAGAAACAACACATAACATTAATTTCTCATTACATGTAACATCTTGCTCATGTGCCTAAAATAACACTGTGACTGAAGCTTGATTCACCCATCAGTGTGATGTTAGGCAGATGACAAGAATGTCACATGTAATCTACCATGTCTTTAAAAAACATGTACTTCCATATTTTTAAAAGACATCAAGTAACCATATTATTCACCCAGATCCATTTGAAATGAAGCTTGACTCACATTGTCATCTTAATCACATGAGCAGCATGTTGCATGCAATTTACCATCTTTGTCTCTGCAAGCAGTATGTGTGTCTCTGCTCATAATATGTCACTGTCTCTACTGGCCAAAAACAGGCCACCTATATGTAACCAACACTTAACATTAATTTCTCATTACATGTAACATCCTGCCCATGTACCTAAAATAACACTGTGACTGAAGCTTGATTCACTCATCAGTATGATGTTAGGCAGATGACAAGAATGTCACATGTAATCTACCATGTCTTTAAAAAACATGTACTTCCATATTTTTAAAGACATCAAGTAAGCATATTATCCACCCAGATCCATTTCAAATGAAGCTTGACTCACAGTGTCATCTCAAACACATGAGCAGCATGTTGCATGCAATTTACCATCTCTATCTCTGCACGCAGTATGTGTGTCTCTGCTCATAATATTTCACTGTCTCTACTGGCCAAAAACAGGCCACCTATATGTAACCAACACATAACATTAATTTCTCATTACATGTAACATCCTGCCCATGTGCCTAAATTAACACTGTGACTGAAGCTTGATTCATTCATCAGTATGATTTTAGGCAGATGACAAGAATGTCACATGTAATCTACCATGTCTTTAAAAAACATGTACTTCCATATTTTTAAAGACATCAAGTAAGCATATTATTCACCCAGATCCATTTCAAATGAAGCTTGACTCACAGTGTCATCTTAAACACATGAGCAGCATGTTGCATGCAATTTACCATCTCTGTCTCTGCAAGCAGTATGTGTGTCTCTGCTCATAATATTTCACTGTCTCTACTGGCCCAAAACAGGCCACATATATGTAAGCAACACATAACATTAATTTCTCATTACATGTAACATCCTGCTCATGTGCCTAAAATAACACTGTGACCGACGTTTAATTCACCCATCAGTGTGATGTTAGGCAGATGACAAGAATGTCACATGTAATCTACCATGTCTTTAAAAAAACATGTACTTCCATATTTTTAAAGACATCAAGTAACCATATTATTCACCCAGATCCATTTGAAATGAAGCTTGACTCACATTGTCATCTTAAACACATGAGCAGCATGTTTCATGCAATTTACCATCTCTGTCTCAGCAAGCAGTATGTGTGTCTCTGCTCATAATATTTCACTGTCTCTACTGGCCAATAACAGGCCACCTATATGTAACCAACACATAACATTAATTTCTCATTACATGTAACATCCTGCTCATGTGCCTAAAATAACACTGTGACCGAAGCTTGATTCACCCATCAGTGTGATGTTAGCTAGATGACAAGAATGTCACATGTAATCTACCATGTCTTTAAAAAAACATGTACTTCCATATTTTTAAAGACATCAAGTAACCATATTATTCACCCAGATCCATTTGAAATGAAGCTTGACTCACATTGTCATCTTAAACACATGAGCAGCATGTTTCATGCAATTTACCATCTCTGTCTCAGCAAGCAGTATGTGTGTCTCTGCTCATAATATTTCACTGTCTCTACTGGCCAATAACAGGCCACCTATATGTAACCAACACATAACATTAATTTCTCATTACATGTAACATCCTGCTCATGTGCCTAAAATAACACTGTGACCGAAGCTTGATTCACCCATCAGTGTGATGTTAGCTAGATGACAAGAATGTCAGATGTAATCTGCCATGTCTTTAAAAAACATGTACTTCCATATTTTTAAAGACATCAAGTAACCATATTATTCACCCAGATCCATTTCAAATTAAGCTTGACTCACATTGTCATCTTAAACACATGAGCAGCATGTTGCATGCAATTTACCATCTCTGTCTCAGCAAGCAGTATGTGTGTCTCTGCTCATAATATTTCACTGTCTCTACTGGTCAAAAACAGGCCACCTATATATAAGCAACACATAACATTTATTTCTCATTACATGTAACATCCTGCTCATGTGCCTAACATAACACTGTGACTGAAGCTTGATTCACCCATCAGTGTGATGTTAGGCAGATGACAAGAATGTCACATGTAATCTACAATGTCTTTAAAAAACATGTACTTCCATATTTTTAAAGACATCAAGTAACCATATTATTCACCCAGATCCATTTGAAATGAAGCTTGATTCACATTGTCATCTTAAACACATGAGCAGCATGTTTCATGCAATTTACCATCTCTGTCTCAGCAAGCAGTATGTGTGTCTCTGCTCATAATATTTCACTGTCTCTTCTGGCCAAAAACAGGCCTCCTATATATAAGCAACACAAAACATTAATTTCTCATTACATGTAACATCTCGCTCATGTGCCTAAAATAACACTGTGACTGAAGCTTGATTCACCAGTCAGTGTGATGTTAGACAGATGACAAGAATGTCACATGTAATCTACCATGTCTTTAAAAAACATGTACTTCCATATTTTTAAAGACATCAAGTAACCATATTATTCACCCAGATCCATTTGAAATGAAGCTTGACTCACATTGTCATCTTAAACACATGAGCAGCATGTTGCATGCAATTTACCATCTCTGTCTCTGCAAGCAGTATGTGTGTCTCTGCTCATAATATGTCACTGTCTCTACTGGCCAACAACAGGCCACCTATATGTAACCAACACATAACATTAATTTCTCATTACATGTAACATCCTGCCCATGTGCCTTAAATAACACTGTGACTGAAGCTTGATTCACTCATCAGTATGATGTTAGGCAGATGACAAGAATGTCACATGTAATCTATCATGTCTTTAAAAAACATGTACTTCCATATTTTTAAAGACATCAAGTACGCATATTATCCAACCAGATCCATTTCAAATGAAGCTTGACTCACAGTGTCATCTTAAACACATGAGCAGCATGTTGCATGCAATTTACCATCTCTATCTCTGCAAGCAGTATGTGTGTCTCTGCTCATAATATTTCACTGTCTCTACTGGCCAAAAACAGGCCACCTATATGTAACCAACACATAACATTAATTTCTCATTACATGTAACATCCTGCCCATGTGCCTAAATTAACATGTGACTGAAGCTTGATTCATTCATCAGTATGATTTTAGGCAGATGACAAGAATGTCACATGTAATCTACCATGTCTTTAAAAACATGTACTTCCATATTTTTAAAGACATCAAGTAAGCATATTATTCACCCAGATCCATTTCAAATGAAGCTTGACTCACAGTGTCATCTTAAACACATGAGCAGCATGTTGCATGCAATTTACCATCCCTGTCTCTGCAAGCAGTATGTGTGTCTCTGCTCATAATATTTCACTGTCTCTACTGACCAAAAACAGGCCACATATATGTAAGCAACACATAACATTAATTTCTCATTACATGTAACATCTTGCTCATGTGCCTAAAATAACACTGGGACCGAAGTTTAATTCACCCATCAGTGTGATGTTAGGCAGATGACAAGAATGTCACATGTAATCTACCATGTCTTTAAAAAACATGTACTTCCATATTTTTAAAGACATCAAGTAACCATTTTATTCACCCAGATCCATTTGAAATGAAGCTTGACTCACATTGTCATCTTAAACACATGAGTAGCATGTTGCATGCAATTTACCATCTCTGTCTCTGCAAGCAGTATGTGTGTCTCTGCTCATAATATTTCACTGTCTCTACTGGCCAAAAACAGGCCACCTATATGTAACCAACACATAACATTAATTTCTCATTACATGTAACATCCTGCCCATGTGCCTAAAATAACACTGTGACTGAAGCTTGATTCACTCATCAGTATGATGATAGGCAGATGACAAGAATGTCACATGTAATCTACAATGTCTTTAAAAAAACATGTACTTCCATATTTTTAAAGACATCAAGTAACCATATTATTCACCCAGATCCATTTGAAATGAAGCTTGACTCACATTGTCATCTTAAACACATGAGCAGCATGTTTCATGCAATTTACCATCTCTGTCTCAGAGAGCAGTATGTGTGTCTCTGCTCATAATATTTCACTGTCTCTACTGGCCAAAAACAGGCCACCTATATGTAACCAACACATAACATTAATTTCTCATTACATGTAACATCCTGCCCATGTGCCTAAATTAACACTGTGACTGAAGCTTGATTCATTCATCAGTATGATTTTAGGCAGATGACAAGAATGTCACATGTAATCTACCATGTCTTTAAAAAACATGTACTTCCATATTTTTAAAGACATCAAGTAAGCATATTATTCACCCAGATCCATTTCAAATGAAGCTTGACTCACAGTGTCATCTTAAACACATGAGCAGCATGTTGCATGCAATTTACCATCCCTGTCTCTGCAAGCAGTATGTGTGTCTCTGCTCATAATATTTCACTGTCTCTACTGGCCAAAAACAGACCACATATATGTAAGCAACACATAACATTAATTTCTCATTACATGTAACATCTTGCTCATGTGCCTAAAATAACACTGTGACCGAAGTTAAATTCACCCATCAGTGTGATGTTAGGCAGATGACAAGAATGTCACATGTAATCTACCATGTATTTAAAAAACATGTACTTCCATAATTTTAAAGACATCAAGTAACCATTTTATTCACCCAGATCCATTTGAAATGAAGCTTGACTCACATTGTCATCTTAAACACATGAGCAGCATGTTGCATGCAATTTACCATCTCTGTCTCTGCAAGCAGTATGTGTGTCTCTGCTCATAATATTTCACTGTCTCTACTGGCCAAAAACAGGCCACCTATATGTAACCAACACATAACATTAATTTCTCATTACATGTAACATCCTGCCCATGTGCCTAAATTTACACTGTGACGGAAGCTTGATTCATTCATCAGTATGATTTTAGGCAGATGACAAGAATGTCACATGTAATCTACCATGTCTTTAAAAAACATGTACTTCCATATTTTTAAAGAAATCAAGTAAGCATATTATTCACCCAGATCCATTTCAAATAAAGCTTGACTCACAGTGTCATCTTAAACACATGAGCAGCATGTTGCATGCAACTTACCATCCCTGTCTCTGCAAGCAGTATGTGTGTCTCTGCTCATAATATTTCACTGTCTCTACTGGCCAAAAACAGGCCACATATATGTAAGCAACACATAACATTAATTTCTCATTACATGTAACATCCTGCTCATGTGCCTAAAATAACACTGTGACCGAAGTTTAATTCACCCATCAGTGTGATGTTAGGCAGATGACAAGAATGTCACATGTAATCTACCATGTCTTTAAAAAAACATGTACTTCCATATTTTTAAAGACATCAAGTAACCATATTATACACCCAGATCCATTTGAAATAAAGCTTGACTCACATTGTCATCTTAAACACATGAGCAGCATGTTTCATGCAATTTACCATCTCTGTCTCAGCAAGCAGTATGTGTGTCTCTGCTCATAATATTTCACTGCCTCTACTGGCCATAAACAGGCCACCTATATGTAACCAACACATAACATTTATTTCTCATTACATGTAACATCCTGCTCATGTCCCTAAAATAACACTGTGACCGAAGCTTGATTCACCCATCAGTGTGATGTTAGCTAGATGACAAGAATGTCACATGTAATCTACCATGTCTTTAAAAAACATGTACTTCCATATTTTTAAAGACATCAAGTAACCATATTATTCACCCAGATCCATTTCAAATTAAGCTTGACTCACATTGTCATCTTAAACACATGAGCAGCATGTTGCATGCAATTTACCATCTCTGTCTCAGCAAGCAGTATGTGTGTCTCTGCTCATAATATTTCACTGTCTCTACTGGTCAAAAACAGGCCACCTATATATAAGCAACACATAACATTTATTTCTCATTACATGTAACATCCTGCTCATGAGCCTAACATAACACTGTGACTGAAGCTTGATTCACCCATCAGTGTGATGTTAGGCAGATGACAAGAATGTCACATGTAATCTACAATGTCTTTAAAAAAACATGTACTTCCATATTTTTAAAGACATCAAGTAACCATAATATTCACCCAGATCCATTTGAAATGAAGCTTGACTCACATTGTCATCTTAAACACATGAGCAGCATGTTTCATGCAATTTACCATCTCTGTCTCAGCAAGCAGTATGTGTGTCTCTGCTCATAATATTTCACTGTCTCTACTGGCCAAAAACAGGCCTCCTATATAGAAACAACACATAACATTAATTTCTCATTACATGTAACATCTTGCTCATGTGCCTAAAATAACACTGTGACTGAAGCTTGATTCACCCATCAGTGTGATGTTAGGCAGATGACAAGAATGTCACATGTAATCTACCATGTCTTTAAAAAACATGTACTTCCATATTTTTAAAAGACATCAAGTAACCATATTATTCACCCAGATCCATTTGAAATGAAGCTTGACTCACATTGTCATCTTAATCACATGAGCAGCATGTTGCATGCAATTTACCATCTTTGTCTCTGCAAGCAGTATGTGTGTCTCTGCTCATAATATGTCACTGTCTCTACTGGCCAAAAACAGGCCACCTATATGTAACCAACACTTAACATTAATTTCTCATTACATGTAACATCCTGCCCATGTACCTAAAATAACACTGTGACTGAAGCTTGATTCACTCATCAGTATGATGTTAGGCAGATGACAAGAATGTCACATGTAATCTACCATGTCTTTAAAAAACATGTACTTCCATATTTTTAAAGACATCAAGTAAGCATATTATTCACCCAGATCCATTTCAAATGAAGCTTGACTCACAGTGTCATCTTAAACACATGAGCAGCATGTTGCATGCAATTTACCATCTCTGTCTCTGCAAGCAGTATGTGTGTCTCTGCTCATAATATTTCACTGTCTCTACTGGCCCAAAACAGGCCACATATATGTAAGCAACACATAACATTAATTTCTCATTACATGTAACATCCTGCTCATGTGCCTAAAATAACACTGTGACCGACGTTTAATTCACCCATCAGTGTGATGTTAGGCAGATGACAAGAATGTCACATGTAATCTACCATGTCTTTAAAAAAACATGTACTTCCATATTTTTAAAGACATCAAGTAACCATATTATTCACCCAGATCCATTTGAAATGAAGCTTGACTCACATTGTCATCTTAAACACATGAGCAGCATGTTTCATGCAATTTACCATCTCTGTCTCAGCAAGCAGTATGTGTGTCTCTGCTCATAATATTTCACTGTCTCTACTGGCCAATAACAGGCCACCTATATGTAACCAACACATAACATTAATTTCTCATTACATGTAACATCCTGCTCATGTGCCTAAAATAACACTGTGACCGAAGCTTGATTCACCCATCAGTGTGATGTTAGCTAGATGACAAGAATGTCACATGTAATCTACCATGTCTTTAAAAAAACATGTACTTCCATATTTTTAAAGACATCAAGTAACCATATTATTCACCCAGATCCATTTGAAATGAAGCTTGACTCACATTGTCATCTTAAACACATGAGCAGCATGTTTCATGCAATTTACCATCTCTGTCTCAGCAAGCAGTATGTGTGTCTCTGCTCATAATATTTCACTGTCTCTACTGGCCAATAACAGGCCACCTATATGTAACCAACACATAACATTAATTTCTCATTACATGTAACATCCTGCTCATGTGCCTAAAATAACACTGTGACCGAAGCTTGATTCACCCATCAGTGTGATGTTAGCTAGATGACAAGAATGTCAGATGTAATCTGCCATGTCTTTAAAAAACATGTACTTCCATATTTTTAAAGACATCAAGTAACCATATTATTCACCCAGATCCATTTCAAATTAAGCTTGACTCACATTGTCATCTTAAACACATGAGCAGCATGTTGCATGCAATTTACCATCTCTGTCTCAGCAAGCAGTATGTGTGTCTCTGCTCATAATATTTCACTGTCTCTACTGGTCAAAAACAGGCCACCTATATATAAGCAACACATAACATTTATTTCTCATTACATGTAACATCCTGCTCATGTGCCTAACATAACACTGTGACTGAAGCTTGATTCACCCATCAGTGTGATGTTAGGCAGATGACAAGAATGTCACATGTAATCTACAATGTCTTTAAAAAACATGTACTTCCATATTTTTAAAGACATCAAGTAACCATATTATTCACCCAGATCCATTTGAAATGAAGCTTGATTCACATTGTCATCTTAAACACATGAGCAGCATGTTTCATGCAATTTACCATCTCTGTCTCAGCAAGCAGTATGTGTGTCTCTGCTCATAATATTTCACTGTCTCTTCTGGCCAAAAACAGGCCTCCTATATATAAGCAACACAAAACATTAATTTCTCATTACATGTAACATCTCGCTCATGTGCCTAAAATAACACTGTGACTGAAGCTTGATTCACCAGTCAGTGTGATGTTAGACAGATGACAAGAATGTCACATGTAATCTACCATGTCTTTAAAAAACATGTACTTCCATATTTTTAAAGACATCAAGTAACCATATTATTCACCCAGATCCATTTGAAATGAAGCTTGACTCACATTGTCATCTTAAACACATGAGCAGCATGTTGCATGCAATTTACCATCTCTGTCTCTGCAAGCAGTATGTGTGTCTCTGCTCATAATATGTCACTGTCTCTACTGGCCAACAACAGGCCACCTATATGTAACCAACACATAACATTAATTTCTCATTACATGTAACATCCTGCCCATGTGCCTTAAATAACACTGTGACTGAAGCTTGATTCACTCATCAGTATGATGTTAGGCAGATGACAAGAATGTCACATGTAATCTATCATGTCTTTAAAAAACATGTACTTCCATATTTTTAAAGACATCAAGTACGCATATTATCCAACCAGATCCATTTCAAATGAAGCTTGACTCACAGTGTCATCTTAAACACATGAGCAGCATGTTGCATGCAATTTACCATCTCTATCTCTGCAAGCAGTATGTGTGTCTCTGCTCATAATATTTCACTGTCTCTACTGGCCAAAAACAGGCCACCTATATGTAACCAACACATAACATTAATTTCTCATTACATGTAACATCCTGCCCATGTGCCTAAATTAACATGTGACTGAAGCTTGATTCATTCATCAGTATGATTTTAGGCAGATGACAAGAATGTCACATGTAATCTACCATGTCTTTAAAAACATGTACTTCCATATTTTTAAAGACATCAAGTAAGCATATTATTCACCCAGATCCATTTCAAATGAAGCTTGACTCACAGTGTCATCTTAAACACATGAGCAGCATGTTGCATGCAATTTACCATCCCTGTCTCTGCAAGCAGTATGTGTGTCTCTGCTCATAATATTTCACTGTCTCTACTGACCAAAAACAGGCCACATATATGTAAGCAACACATAACATTAATTTCTCATTACATGTAACATCTTGCTCATGTGCCTAAAATAACACTGGGACCGAAGTTTAATTCACCCATCAGTGTGATGTTAGGCAGATGACAAGAATGTCACATGTAATCTACCATGTCTTTAAAAAACATGTACTTCCATATTTTTAAAGACATCAAGTAACCATTTTATTCACCCAGATCCATTTGAAATGAAGCTTGACTCACATTGTCATCTTAAACACATGAGTAGCATGTTGCATGCAATTTACCATCTCTGTCTCTGCAAGCAGTATGTGTGTCTCTGCTCATAATATTTCACTGTCTCTACTGGCCAAAAACAGGCCACCTATATGTAACCAACACATAACATTAATTTCTCATTACATGTAACATCCTGCCCATGTGCCTAAAATAACACTGTGACTGAAGCTTGATTCACTCATCAGTATGATGATAGGCAGATGACAAGAATGTCACATGTAATCTACAATGTCTTTAAAAAAACATGTACTTCCATATTTTTAAAGACATCAAGTAACCATATTATTCACCCAGATCCATTTGAAATGAAGCTTGACTCACATTGTCATCTTAAACACATGAGCAGCATGTTTCATGCAATTTACCATCTCTGTCTCAGAGAGCAGTATGTGTGTCTCTGCTCATAATATTTCACTGTCTCTACTGGCCAAAAACAGGCCACCTATATGTAACCAACACATAACATTAATTTCTCATTACATGTAACATCCTGCCCATGTGCCTAAATTTACACTGTGACGGAAGCTTGATTCATTCATCAGTATGATTTTAGGCAGATGACAAGAACGTCACATGTAATCTACCATGTCTTTAAAAAACATGTACTTCCATATTTTTAAAGAAATCAAGTAAGCATATTATTCACCCAGATCCATTTCAAATAAAGCTTGACTCACAGTGTCATCTTAAACACATGAGCAGCATGTTGCATGCAACTTACCATCCCTGTCTCTGCAAGCAGTATGTGTGTCTCTGCTCATAATATTTCACTGTCTCTACTGGCCAAAAACAGGCCACATATATGTAAGCAACACATAACATTAATTTCTCATTACATGTAACATCCTGCTCATGTGCCTAAAATAACACTGTGACCGAAGTTTAATTCACCCATCAGTGTGATGTTAGGCAGATGACAAGAATGTCACATGTAATCTACCATGTCTTTAAAAAAACATGTACTTCCATATTTTTAAAGACATCAAGTAACCATATTATACACCCAGATCCATTTGAAATAAAGCTTGACTCACATTGTCATCTTAAACACATGAGCAGCATGTTTCATGCAATTTACCATCTCTGTCTCAGCAAGCAGTATGTGTGTCTCTGCTCATAATATTTCACTGCCTCTACTGGCCATAAACAGGCCACCTATATGTAACCAACACATAACATTTATTTCTCATTACATGTAACATCCTGCTCATGTCCCTAAAATAACACTGTGACCGAAGCTTGATTCACCCATCAGTGTGATGTTAGCTAGATGACAAGAATGTCACATGTAATCTACCATGTCTTTAAAAAACATGTACTTCCATATTTTTAAAGACATCAAGTAACCATATTATTCACCCAGATCCATTTCAAATTAAGCTTGACTCACATTGTCATCTTAAACACATGAGCAGCATGTTGCATGCAATTTACCATCTCTGTCTCAGCAAGCAGTATGTGTGTCTCTGCTCATAATATTTCACTGTCTCTACTGGTCAAAAACAGGCCACCTATATATAAGCAACACATAACATTTATTTCTCATTACATGTAACATCCTGCTCATGAGCCTAACATAACACTGTGACTGAAGCTTGATTCACCCATCAGTGTGATGTTAGGCAGATGACAAGAATGTCACATGTAATCTACAATGTCTTTAAAAAAACATGTACTTCCATATTTTTAAAGACATCAAGTAACCATAATATTCACCCAGATCCATTTGAAATGAAGCTTGACTCACATTGTCATCTTAAACACATGAGCAGCATGTTTCATGCAATTTACCATCTCTGTCTCAGCAAGCAGTATGTGTGTCTCTGCTCATAATATTTCACTGTCTCTACTGGCCAAAAACAGGCCTCCTATATAGAAACAACACATAACATTAATTTCTCATTACATGTAACATCTTGCTCATGTGCCTAAAATAACACTGTGACTGAAGCTTGATTCACCCATCAGTGTGATGTTAGGCAGATGACAAGAATGTCACATGTAATCTACCATGTCTTTAAAAAACATGTACTTCCATATTTTTAAAAGACATCAAGTAACCATATTATTCACCCAGATCCATTTGAAATGAAGCTTGACTCACATTGTCATCTTAATCACATGAGCAGCATGTTGCATGCAATTTACCATCTTTGTCTCTGCAAGCAGTATGTGTGTCTCTGCTCATAATATGTCACTGTCTCTACTGGCCAAAAACAGGCCACCTATATGTAACCAACACTTAACATTAATTTCTCATTACATGTAACATCCTGCCCATGTACCTAAAATAACACTGTGACTGAAGCTTGATTCACTCATCAGTATGATGTTAGGCAGATGACAAGAATGTCACATGTAATCTACCATGTCTTTAAAAAACATGTACTTCCATATTTTTAAAGACATCAAGTAAGCATATTATCCACCCAGATCCATTTCAAATGAAGCTTGACTCACAGTGTCATCTTAAACACATGAGCAGCATGTTGCATGCAATTTACCATCTCTATCTCTGCACGCAGTATGTGTGTCTCTGCTCATAATATTTCACTGTCTCTACTGGCCAAAAACAGGCCACCTATATGTAACCAACACATAACATTAATTTCTCATTACATGTAACATCCTGCCCATGTGCCTAAATTAACACTGTGACTGAAGCTTGATTCATTCATCAGTATGATTTTAGGCAGATGACAAGAATGTCACATGTAATCTACCATGTCTTTAAAAAACATGTACTTCCATATTTTTAAAGACATCAAGTAAGCATATTATTCACCCAGATCCATTTCAAATGAAGCTTGACTCACAGTGTCATCTTAAACACATGAGCAGCATGTTGCATGCAATTTACCATCTCTGTCTCTGCAAGCAGTATGTGTGTCTCTGCTCATAATATTTCACTGTCTCTACTGGCCCAAAACAGGCCACATATATGTAAGCAACACATAACATTAATTTCTCATTACATGTAACATCCTGCTCATGTGCCTAAAATAACACTGTGACCGACGTTTAATTCACCCATCAGTGTGATGTTAGGCAGATGACAAGAATGTCACATGTAATCTACCATGTCTTTAAAAAAACATGTACTTCCATATTTTTAAAGACATCAAGTAACCATATTATTCACCCAGATCCATTTGAAATGAAGCTTGACTCACATTGTCATCTTAAACACATGAGCAGCATGTTTCATGCAATTTACCATCTCTGTCTCAGCAAGCAGTATGTGTGTCTCTGCTCATAATATTTCACTGTCTCTACTGGCCAATAACAGGCCACCTATATGTAACCAACACATAACATTAATTTCTCATTACATGTAACATCCTGCTCATGTGCCTAAAATAACACTGTGACCGAAGCTTGATTCACCCATCAGTGTGATGTTAGCTAGATGACAAGAATGTCACATGTAATCTACCATGTCTTTAAAAAAACATGTACTTCCATATTTTTAAAGACATCAAGTAACCATATTATTCACCCAGATCCATTTGAAATGAAGCTTGACTCACATTGTCATCTTAAACACATGAGCAGCATGTTGCATGCAATTTACCATCTTTGTCTCTGCAAGCAGTATGTGTGTCTCTGCTCATAATATGTCACTGTCTCTACTGGCCAAAAACAGGCCACCTATATGTAACCAACACTTAACATTAATTTCTCATTACATGTAACATCCTGCCCATGGGCCTAAAATAACACTGTGACTGAAGCTTGATTCACTCATCAGTATGATGTTAGGCAGATGACAAGAATGTCACATGTAATCTACCATGTCTTTAAAAAACATGTACTTCCATAGTTTTAAAGACATCAAGTAAGCATATTATTCACCCAGATCTATTTCAAATGAAGCTTGGCTCACAGTGTCATCTTAAACACATGAGCAGCATGTTGCATGCAATTTACCATCTCTGTCTCTGCACGCAGTATGTGTGTCTCTGCTCATAATATTTCACTGTCTCTACTGGCCAAAAACAGGCCACCTATATGTAACCAACACATAACATTAATTTCTCATTACATGTAACATCCTGCCCATGTGCCTAAATTAACACTGTGACTGAAGCTTGATTCATTCATCAGTATGATTTTAGGCAGATGACAAGAATGTCACATGTAATCTACCATGTCTTTAAAAAACATGTACTTCCATATTTTTAAAGACATCAAGTAAGCATTAAATTAGAAGCAAAAATTAAATAAATAATTCATTTCCCCTCGTCGTTGTCTGTCGAATACCCCCGCCCGCCCCACCGCTCTCATCGTGGCTGCTCGTAGCTGTCATTGTATAAGGCCAGTCTCATAACGCTCCCATTTTAGATAATTTAGGTAAACAACCCTGGGCATGCGAAGAGTCCGGACCTACTGTATTACAGGAGTACTGTCTTCTGTACTCAGAAATGCCTTTGTGGATTGGCCTTTGGACCTTCAACAGCGTGCCTATGTGTGCGTGCATGCGTGAACGCATCGTAACAGTGCGTGCTGGGCATGCTTGTGAAGTAGGAAGGAGCGGGGGTTCACCCTCAATTGGCGCAGCCCGAATAAACTGGTACGCGGACCTCCGCGTGGCTTACGGTTGTGAGCAGACAGTGCAGACAGTGTAACTCCCTGACTCCTGTGGTTGAGGAGCTGGAAATTACACCTGTCGCTGCAGTGCGGCTCGCAGGAGTCACAGTCCAAGCACGGAACCGGGCACCTTTATGTAACACAACGAAATGAGTCACCTTGCAGGGTGTTGGGGGACATCTCTTCGGGATGTACTGGTGACATTTCTATAGACTCCCTGCTGCGCATAAATCTCCCCTCTGCTTTGCGTAGTAGATTTCTGGCCAGTCATCAATTAAGGAAACGCTCAGAGCGTCATTAGACAGCTCTGATTTCCACTGACCTGGATTTTACAGCTACTTTTATTGTTTTTTCATTTATTTATTCATTTCAAAGCGTTCGTGACTGTCTCTATTCCCAAACTTGACACAGTGGGATGGCTCGATTTTAAGGCGTATATTTCTGGTGCGGAAAATAGCTGCATAAAGCTCTTCAGATTATAAAATAGTATTGTCTGTTGGTTGCAATGCCTACATGTTGTCCGCGTAAGGCTTTTAGGATATGTCTGCACATTACAGTTCGGTTAAAAATGACATTTTGGACATTTGGCGTGAGAGTGACTGCAGAGTGAGAGTGACTGCAGAGTGAGAGTGACTGCATGAGTGGCAGCAGAGTAAGAGAGTGGCAGTAGAGTGAGAGTGACTGCAGAGTGAGAGTGACTGCATGAGGGGCAGCAGAGTAAGAGAGTGGCAGCAGAGTGAGAGTGACTGCAGAGTGAGAGTGGCAGCAGAGTGAGAGTGGCAGCAGAGTGACAGTGGCAGCAGAGTGACAGTGACTGCAGAGTGACAGTGACTGCAGAGTGAGAGTGACTGCAGAGTGAGAGTGACTGCAGAGTGAGAGTGACTGCAGAGTGACTGTGAGTGCAGATTGAATGCAGAGTGACTGTGACTGTGAGTGCAGAGTGAGTGCAGAGTGACTGTGAGTGCAGAGTGAGTGCCAGAGTGACTGTGAGTGCAGAGTGAGTGCAGAGTGACTGCAGAATGACAGTGACTGCGGAGTGACAGTGACTGCAGTGTATGAGTGTGCAGGGTGAACACATGGATAAAACACATTGCCATTTACAATGCCATTACCTCTAACTCAAACAAATCCGAGACCTATTGCATTTCATATTGTTGAGGGCAGAGTGCTGTTGAGGGCAGAGTGCTGTTGAGGGCAGAGTGCTGTTGAGGGCAGAGGGCAGAGTGCTGTTGAGGGCAGAGTGCTGTTGAGGGCAGGGTGCTGTTGAGGGCAGGGTGCTGTTGAGGGCAGCGTGCTGCTGATGGCAGAGTGCTGTTGAGGGCAGAGTGCTGTGTGCTGCTGAGTGCTGTGTGCTGTTGAGTGCTGTGTGCTGTTGAGTGCTGTGTGCTGTTGAGTGCTGTGTGCTGTTGAGGGCAGAGTGCTGTGTGCTGTTGAGTGCTGTGTGCTGTTGAGTGCTGTGTGCTGTTGAGGGCAGAGTGCTGTTGAGTGCTGTGTGCTGTTGAGTGCTGTGTGCTGTTGAGTGCTGTGTGCTGTTGAGTGCTGTGTGCTGTTGAGGGCAGATGCTGTTGAGGGCAGAGTGCTGTTGAGGACAGTGCGGTGTGCTGTTGAGAGCAGAGTGCTGTGTGCTGTTGAGTGCAGTGTGCTGTTGAGTGCTGTGTGCTGTTGAGTGCTGTGTGCTGTTGAGGATTCAGAAAAGGGGGTGGTGATGAACAGAGTGTCTGAATTAAGCAGACCACTCTTACCCAGTCCAAAGATCAGGGCTTGATCCATCACCGTTATTTAGCTCACTGCCCCATCCCAGCTCAGAACCTGGCTATATGCAAATTAGTCTGTCCCTGGCCCAGTGCATCATGGGAACAGGGCAGACCAAACTACCAAGCCAATTCTTCACCAGAAAGGAGACAAGCTACCGGGGACCGGTTTCTGGCATTTCAGCCTCGTCGGCCCGGCTTGCTTGAATCCTGATGGAGCAGTGAGCAAGGGATCTCATGTCTGAGTATACCCTGCCACACCTATAGTGGCCAAAAACGATTCAGAAAAGGGGGTGGTGATGAACAGAGTGTCTGAATTAAGCAGACCACTCTTACCCAGTCCAAAGATCAGGGCTTGATCCATCACCGTTATTTAGCTCACTGCCCCATCCCAGCTCAGAACCTGGCTATATGCAAATTAGTCTGTCCCTGGCCCAGTGCATCATGGGAACAGGGCAGACCAAACTACCAAGCCAATTCTTCACCAGAAAGGAGACAAGCTACCGGGGACCGGTTTCTGGCATTTCAGCCTCGTCGGCCCGGCTTGCTTGAATCCTGATAGAGCAGTGAGCAAGGGACTCATGTCTGAGTATACCCTGCCACACCTATAGTGGCCAAAAACGATTCAGAAAAGGGGCTGTTGAGTGCTGTGTGCTGTTGAGTGCTGTGTGCTGTTGAGTGTTGTGTGCTGTTGAGTGCTGTGTGCTGTTGAGGGCAGATGCTGTTGAGGGCAGAGTGCTGTTGAGGACAGTGCGGTGTGCTGTTGAGGGCAGAGTGCTGTGTGCTGTTGAGTGCAGTGTGCTGTTGAGTGCTGTGTGCTGTTGAGTGCTGTGTGCTGTTGAGGGCAGAGTGCTGTTGAGGGCAGAGTGCTGTTGAGGGCTGAGTGTTGAGGGCAGAGTGCAGAGTGACTGTTCCAGAGAGCAGGGTATGCTTGTGCGCTTACATGGTGCACTGACACACAGGAGCTAAAACAAAGAACAGCTGAACACGTCTTGTTACACAAGGTTCCAAAACACAAAGGTAGGTTACAGTATGCTTAATTCCACAAAACTCACGCTATATACGGCTGAAAAATAGCACAAGGCGAGGATAATGAAATTCAACAGTACTGCGAAAGCATTGCTTACATTACAAACAAAGTCTTGCAGTTGCCCATTGTAAATGACAATGCCATTTATTTAACGATTAAGCTATTGGCAATGTAAATGACTATGCAATTTATTTATGATTTAAAGAAAAAAAAAGAAATGTCATAAGCAATACCAATAGCTCTACCGTTAATGATGCCGAGACCATTGCATTGTAAATGCTTGTTGATAGTGTGATATGTGCCGGAAAAGCGGTGAAACTTCTCTTGATAATATGCCCCCAAATGCCTCGCTTAGCTAGTTTGTCTACCAAGCTTCTCCAATTTAACTTTGACATTGAGAACATTCAGGGTATGAAAAATACTAGGGCTGATTTCTTATCTAGAAGTTTATCACACTATGAGGAGGAGGTGGAGTTTTAAGGGTGCAAAGGAAGTTGTTTCATTGCAGCCATTGACTTGGAAGATATGTGTGCTATATCTGAGGCAGAATGGAGGACAAAAGTGAGAATGGATGAGATCTGTAAACAATCTATTGAGTATGTCGCTAAGGGGTGGCCTAAGGAGACAACAGTGGAGGTAGCTTGCCAACCATTTTGGAAGGTGGAGGTTGATTTGTCAGCTGAGGACGGGTTACTACTCAGGGTGGCGAATTGGTACCCCTTTTAGGGGTGCGATGCAACATATCAAGTTGGCACATGAAGGTCATCTAGGGAGCACGTTCATAAAAACATAGGCTAAGACAAACCTTTTTTGGGCCATCTATGAATAGGGAGGTCAATGAATTTATAATAGACGTGCCATTTGCTCCACTTCAGAAAGAACGTTTGTTGTGAGGAAGCCTCATTTGCAGCCGATTGATTGAGTGCCCATCTCAAGTGTTGGAAAAAGTTGGGATTGATCAGGTTGGTCCTATTTATGTACTTCTAAGCCAGTGTCACTATGCGTTGGTGTTACTAGACATATTTAAAATGGCCTGATCTAAAATTTGTGTCAGAGCCGAATGTTAAAACGGTTGTTGCATTTTTAATGCTATTTTCATGTGAGAAGATTTTCCGCAGTTTCTGCTGTCAGACAATGGTGTTCAATTTGTCAAAGACGTAGTGACAAGTTTTTTTGAGATGTGAAACATTTGAGAACTTTGCTGTATCATCCTAAAAGCAATGGTCAGGTGGAGAGAATGAATCTGGTAGTAGTACAGTGTGTCCGGTGTGAAGTATAAAACAAGTATGTGGTGATGAAGTCAGCTCGATTATTTGGTTTTATCATAATATCCTGCAAAGTTCAACATTGGTGTCTCCTTTCGAATTTTTGAGAAGGAGCAAGCTTTTCACCAAGATATGCCCAAATTGGATGGACAAGTGTATAAAAGGTGGTGGGACCTTTGAGGATCACGATGTGACAGTCAAGAGGAACTCAGCTTTGGCGAAATCAAAGCAAAAGGAGAACTATGACAACCGATCTAGAGTGAGAGAGTTTCAGGTCAAAGTAGGGGATGTTGTACGTGTCAGGAAAGGAGTGCATGTGATAAAGTTTGGAAAGAAATTCCGCGGGCCTGTTGTGGTTGATAAAATCTGTGGAAGTGCAGTTATAGTGAATGGCAGCAGTTGGTGGAATGTTGTAAGAGTAGAGAAGTTCAGTTGTGAGCAGAATGATAGGGGGCCTCAGACTAAAGGAGTGGTGGATATAGGGGTTGTCCCGGTCCACCAACCTGTACTTCACTTTGTTTCAGTTCCTTTTCTTATCCAATGGAGCAGGGAGAAAGGCATAGTTCCGGTCAAAGTCCAGGCCAAGTTCATCTACTTCTCAGGATGGTAATTTTGGATTACACAGGGGTGATCAGGTGATATTTCCCAGCAGGTTTAGTTAATTCTACCATGGTGGGCTAGCACTGATTTGCCATGAAGGGGTTGTACTGTTTTCACACTTTTTGTAGGTTGTCAATGTAATTTTCTTATTTATTTAAAAAATGTATACATGGCTGTATATATTGAGTTTTGGGGTTTATCCTAGAGCTTTTCTATAGTCATCTAATTTCTATATTATTCAAAAAAATGTATACATGGCTGTATGTATTGAGTTTGTGTTTTTATTTCTAGAGTTCTTATCAACAGTGTTTTATTTTTCATGTTGTATAATTTCCTCCAAGCTCCTCAGCTTCTGAGCATCTTTCATTTCGTCAATCCAGTAAAACTGTTTTGTTATTTATGTAAGGGAAGAAGTAATGTAGTACTGCATGTTCAATGGTTAATGGAACATTACTATAGTGTTCTATAGAATATGGAACGAGACCGGGGTAACTTTGGAATTCGATGTGTGGCAGTTGGAACCAGTTCCAGATACTGCTTGGCAGCTCTGTCGTGAATAAATACTTAAAACACTGCGACTGAAGTAGAATCGTTATTTCAGTGTAGGGAATCTGCTACAGAATGTTGTCTTCTTTACCAGTGTTATCTCTCACACAGCAGTTATTATGTCAGTTCTGAAATTCACTCAATTAGCTTAAACTATTATTGCCTAACTGCGGATGTCTGCTTATCCGCCAGCCTTCAGGTTATCCAGACTATGGCTGTGGTTTGCTCATTTGTTTGGTAAGTTGGAAATACATGTACACTATCCCTGTTGCATTGCCCTAATCTCTAATCACTTGTCATGTTACGATCATGGGGAATAGCTTTTTTCATTAGTGCTTCTATGCCTCTGCTCTGTTGTAACTTGTGGGCATATTGTTTACAGAAAATAGCTGACCATCCTTAAAGTAGAATAAACATTTTCAGTAGGTTGTGCACTCTCAGTAGCAGCTATCAAACACTGGAGTGTGTTGATCCTCAGTGCCCACACAACCCCTGTCTTTTTAGGTCTCGCCTAGCTTTGCAGCGCATGCGCTGCATGCAGGCGAGAGATATTGTGAGGGAGGGATTTCAGAAATGGGCTTGAAGCCCCACCCCTCACTTCCATTGGCTGGCGTCACCGTTTATGCTAAACGGTGGGCT
This sequence comes from Lissotriton helveticus, assembly GCF_964261635.1. Lineage (NCBI taxonomy): Eukaryota > Metazoa > Chordata > Amphibia > Caudata > Salamandridae > Lissotriton > Lissotriton helveticus. The sequence goes on along the minus strand of NC_136061.1, from coordinate 1,462,008,698 downwards.
GCCATTGGAAATGAGCTGTTTGCGTTGCCTCCCTTTCGCCTTTTGGTCCGGCCCATCCTGCTTCACGGCTGTCGTGAGACAGGGCGCCGCGTGTTTATTTTTGCATCGGGCTTTCACTTAAAGTGAAAGCGCGATGCAAAAATAAAAAGCTGCTGCCTTCCCGCAATGGCTAGCGCTTGTCTATTATTCTGGTAGGGGGAAGTGAGCTGTCGTGGCGCACGGCATCGCGATTATGTGATCTCCCAGGTTTCGCCTACCTCCCTGAAGTGAGATATATAATAAATATGTTCTTGAAGACCTTCCTTACGAGTGTGGAGTATAGCTACGGGCTCCATCAGCTACTTGGTTGTGGTGGAATATCTGTGGAAACACCCAAGACTTTAGGGGTCTGTGGCCATCTCAAAAAAACTTCCAGATCCTTAGGTTGAGGGTACATTACTGAGAGAGGGCTCACTGCTCAGAAGGATACAGGGCAGATCGAAGTCAGTTGTTGGTGAACGTTAGCTGATTTCGTTTGCCCGCCTCGTCAAAGTATACATGGTGAGATAACGGGGCCCTGTGGTTTTCTCCCAAGAGCGCGAGCGCAAGTAAGGCAGTCACTCTTCATAACAGGTGGCCCTGGCACGCCTTCACCTCAGCTGCTAAACCCCGTACACCATGGAGACAGCCAGCGATGGGTAGGACGAGGACAGCCCACAACTGTCATAGTGCAGCACAGACGTAAGTGGAGGTATTTCGGGTTTGTGTATTTTTATTCCTTCCTGTGCTTCAAAAACAAGCGGACCACAAGTCATGAGCGAGAATTGTGAGGTTTCCACCTGGAAGGCCGACATGATGGCGGTTGGGGCCAAGTCCCTCACATGTAAGGGTCGTGTCCCTGAGAGCCAGATTATCTTCCTACAGAGCCAGTCACGGCTTTCAGCACTCCCTTGCGTTGTATGTTAAAGCTAGTTTCATGTTATGTAAATCCCCAAACATACATGTCACGTCGGTGGCCTACAAGACGGTTTACAAGACTGCAGCACTGTTGTTCAGCCAAGCTTGTCTGCACTCGAGAGGTGGGTGCACAGGTAGAACTGTATGTAACAGTAAATGTTTGCCATACAAATAAAAATGATGAATATAGATTGTGATTAAGAAGCTATGAGCAATGATTGTCTTAAATATTTAGGACTAATGAAGTTGGTGACAGATGATGTGACATTAAAGCTGTATTTAATATGTGCCTTTGGTTGTTGGTACTTCATTTGGGGACTGGGGCTCTTGAAGGCCGATAACACAGGTAGTCCCTATCCTGAGGAGGCAAATGTCCCTGGCCTGGAGTTGCCTATATTTTTCTGTTGGACTGTTGTCCAGGCCCCAAAATGTAACCGACTTTGTAGACAACCTGCCACGTGGAATGCTTAGAATGGAGCGACTTAGATCACAGACCAGATTAGTAGTGAGGGGAGAAGACAGAGTGACTGGCACATAATCCGTCTTTGGTTGACTTGTGTAAGAGGAGGAGGTTACTCTGTTTGGGTTCATAATGTGCAGAGTGTGTCTATACAGTGGACCATACTGCACAGTGGGATGTGTACTGTGGATGCTGTTCATGCTGTATACAAAGTGTATACCGTACAGTGGCCCTTTATAGTATAGTGTACAGTAACCTTTACAGAAGAGGAGCTTTCATGCTGTGTGGTGTATGCTGTACAGTGGGCTTTATTCAGCGCAGGCATTCCTATTACAGGACAACTAAACTGGAAAATATATCATACTGTAGTGCAATTTAAAAGCTATAGGAGTTTCATACGAAACAGAGCAGGGGTCTCCAACCTTTTGTGTAACAAAAGCTACTTTATGTTCAATTACATTTATCCTACGATATTAATATTATTAGTATTGTTAGTGACCACTTAATACCAGATTATATTAGTGGCCACCCTGAATAGGATTACCAGCAGTGATTGCCTCAATAGATCAGCAGCAGTAATGTAAACAAGCATTTGCAATGCAATGGGTCTTGCATTTGCGGGAGTTTGAGCTGTTGGCACTGTAGATGAAAATGCTTTTTATTTATGTTATGGTTTTTGAAACATAAATAAAACACATTGTCATTTGCGATGCCAGTGGCTCGGACTCGCGTAAATGCAAGACCTATTGCATTGCAAATGCTTGTTACCATATCCGAATAGCTTGATTGTTCACCAAATAATGGTTTTAGTGTTCATGACGGTTTTATCTTGGGACTTCACCAAGAAGCCACTTGCACATAAATCTATTACAAATTCCATAACTAGACAATTGCTCACACAGATTTCCAGTTTACACTTTACCTTTCCGTTTTCCCTCCTTGTGCCATAATTAATTTCTACAGCATTGCCAACCTACTGAGCATGACACTTGAGTAATAAAACAGTAACCTTGCAAGCCTGTGGAGTGTATGGTATCCCCCAATCTCTTGTTGTCTCAGCTTTAAAATTCAGTATGATAAGTTTACTAGCAACAATCCTTCCCCAGTTCTTTTTACTCAGGCTTTAAAATCTTTAGGGGAGAGGGGTTGGCCTAACGGCTAAGGCGCTCGACCTCGGACCTGGGGATCTGGGTTCGAGTCTCGGTAACGACGCCAAAAACCCCCTGTGATTCTGGGCAAATCACTTAAACTCCCCGTCCCTAAAATGAAAGTGTGTCCTCATGTAACGTAACTGGTGCTATGTAAAGCGCTCTGATAACTGATTCGGTTCGGTTCTAGTTCGCGCTATATAAAACTCTGCAAGAAGAAGAAGAAGAAGAAGAAGCATATTATTCACCCAGATCCATTTCAAATGAAGCTTGACTCACAGTGTCATCTTAAACACATGAGCAGCATGTTGCATGCAATTTACCATCTCTGTCTCTGCAAGCAGTATGTGTGTCTCTGCTCATAATATTTCACTGTCTCTACTGGCCCAAAACAGGCCACATATATGTAAGCAACACATAACATTAATTTCTCATTACATGTAACATCCTGCTCATGTGCCTAAAATAACACTGTGACCGACGTTTAATTCACCCATCAGTGGGATGTTAGGCAGATGACAAGAATGTCACATGTAATCTACCATGTCTTTAAAAAAACATGTACTTCCATATTTTTAAAGACATCAAGTAACCATATTATTCACCCAGATCCATTTGAAATGAAGCTTGACTCACATTGTCATCTTAAACACATGAGCAGCATGTTTCATGCAATTTACCATCTCTGTCTCAGCAAGCAGTATGTGTGTCTCTGCTCATAATATTTCACTGTCTCTACTGGCCAATAACAGGCCACCTATATGTAACCAACACATAACATTAATTTCTCATTACATGTAACATCCTGCTCATGTGCCTAAAATAACACTGTGACCGAAGCTTGATTCACCCATCAGTGTGATGTTAGCTAGATGACAAGAATGTCACATGTAATCTACCATGTCTTTAAAAAACATGTACTTCCATATTTTTAAAGACATCAAGTAACCATATTATTCACCCAGATCCATTTCAAATTAAGCTTGACTCACATTGTCATCTTAAACACATGAGCAGCATGTTGCATGCAATTTACCATCTCTGTCTCAGCAAGCAGTATGTGTGTCTCTGCTCATAATATTTCACTGTCTCTACTGGTCAAAAACAGGCCACCTATATATAAGCAACACATAACATTTATTTCTCATTACATGTAACATCCTGCTCATGTGCCTAACATAACACTGTGACTGAAGCTTGATTCACCCATCAGTGTGATGTTAGACAGATGACAAGAATGTCACATGTAATCTACAATGTCTTTAAAAAAACATGTACTTCCATATTTTTAAAGACATCAAGTAACCATATTATTCACCCAGATCCATTTGAAATGAAGCTTGACTCACATTGTCATCTTAAACACATGAGCAGCATGTTTCATGCAATTTACCATCTCTGTCTCAGCAAGCAGTATGTGTGTCTCTGCTCATAATATTTCACTGTCTCTACTGGCCAAAAACAGACCTCCTATATATAAGCAACACATAACATTAATTTCTCATTACATGTAACATCTTGCTCATGTGCCTAAAATAACACTGTGACTGAAGCTTGATTCACCCATCAGTGTGATGTTAGGCAGATGACAAGAATGTCACATGTAATCTACCATGTCTTTAAAAAACATGTACTTCCATATTTTTAAAGACATCAAGTAACCATATTATTCACCCAGATCCATTTGAAATGAAGCTTGACTCACATTGTCATCTTAAACACATGAGCAGCATGTTGCATGCAATTTACCATCTTTGTCTCTGCAAGCAGTATGTGTGTCTCTGCTCATAATATGTCACTGTCTCTACTGGACAAAAACAGGCCACCTATATGTAACCAACACTTAACATTAATTTCTCATTACATGTAACATCCTGCCCATGTGCCTAAAATAACACTGTGACTGAAGCTTGATTCACTCATCAGTATGATGTTAGGCAGATGACAAGAATGTCACATGTAATCTACCATGTCTTTAAAAAACATATACTTCCATATTTTTAAAGACATCAAGTAAGCATATTATCCACCCAGATCCATTTCAAATGAAGCTTGACTCACAGTGTCATCTTAAACACATGAGCAGCATGTTGCATGCAATTTACCATCTTTATCTCTGCACGCAGTATGTGTGTCTCTGCTCATAATATTTCACTGTCTCTACTGGCCAAAAACAGGCCACCTATATGTAACCAACACATAACATTAATTTCTCATTACATGTAACATCCTGCCCATGTGCCTAAATTAACATGTGACTGAAGCTTGATTCATTCATCAGTATGATTTTAGGCAGATGACAAGAATGTCACATGTAATCTACCATGTCTTTAAAAAACATGTACTTCCATATTTTTAAAGACATCAAGTAAGCATTTTATTCACCCAGATCCATTTCAAATGAAGCTTGCCTCACAGTCTCATCTTAAACACATGAGCAGCATGTTGCATGCAATTTACCATCTCTATCTCTGCAAGCAGTATGTGTGTCTCTGCTCATAATATTTCACTGTCTCTACTGGCCAAAAACAGGCCACCTATATGTAACCAACACATAACATTAATTTCTCATTACATGTAACATCCTGCCCATGTGCCTAAATTAACACTGTGACTGAAGCTTGATTCATTCATCAGTATGATTTTAGGCAGATGACAAGAATGTCACATGTAATCTACCATGTCTTTAAAAAACATGTACTTCCATATTTTTAAAGACATCAAGTAAGCATATTATTCACCCAGATCCATTTCAAATGAAGCTTGACTCACAGTGTCATCTTAAACACATGAGCAGCATGTTGCATGCAATTTACCATCCCTGTCTCTGCAAGCAGTATGTGTGTGTCTGCTCATAATATTTCACTGTCTTTACTGGCCATAAACAGGCCACATATATGTAAGCAACACATAACATTAATTTCTCATTACATGTAACATCCTGCTCATGTGCCTAAAATAACACTGTGACCGAAGTTTGATTCACCCATCAGTGTGATGTTAGGCAGATGACAAGAATGTCACATGTAATCTACCATGTCTTTAAAAAACATGTACTTACATATTTTTAAAGACATCAAGTAACCATATTATTCACCCAGATCCATTTCAAATTAAGCTTGACTCACATTGTCATCTTAAACACATGAGCAGCATGTTGCATGCAATTTACCATCTCTGTCTCAGCAAGCAGTATGCGTGTCTCTGCTCATAATATTTCACTGTCTCTACTGGTCAAAAACAGGCCACCTATATATAAGCAACACATAACATTTATTTCTCATTACATGTAACATCCTGCTCATGTGCCTAACATAACACTGTGACTGAAGCTTGATTCACCCATCAGTGTGATGTTAGGCAGATGACAAGAATGTCACATGTAATCTACCATGTCTTTAAAAAACATGTACTTCCATATTTTTAAAGACATCAAGTAACCATTTTATTCACCCAGATCCATTTGAAATTAAGCTTGACTCACATTGTCATCTTAAACACATGAGCAGCATGTTGCATGCAATTTACCATCTCTGTCTCTGCAAGCAGTATGTGTGTCTCTGCTCATAATATTTCACTGTCTCTACTGGCCAAAAACAGGCCACCTATATGTAACCAACACATAACATTAATTTCTCATTACATGTAACATCCTGCCCATGTGCCTAAAATAACACTGTGACTGAAGCTTGATTCACTCATCAGTATGATGTTAGGCAGATGACAAGAATGTCACATGTAATCTACCATGTCTTTAAAAAACATGTACTTCCATAGTTTTAAAGACATCAAGTAAGCATATTATTCACCCAGATCTATTTCAAATGAAGCTTGGCTCACAGTGTCATCTTAAACACATGAGCAGCATGTTGCATGCAATTTACCATCCCTGTCTCTGCAAGCAGTATGTGTGTCTCTGCTCATAATATTTCACTGTCTCTACTGGCCAAAAACAGGCCACCTATATGTAAGCAACACATAACATTAATTTCTCATTACATGTAACATCCTGCTCATATGCCTAAAATAACACTGTGACTGAAGCTTGATTCACCCATCAGTGTGATGTTAGGCAGATGACAAGAATGTCACATGTAATCTACCATGTCTTTAAAAAACATGTACTTCCATATTTTTAAAGACATCAAGTAACCATATTATTCACTCAAATCCATTTCAAATGAAGCTTGACTCACATTGTCATCTTAAACACATGAGCAGCATGTTGCATGCAATTTACAATCTCTGTCTCAGCAAGCAGTATGTGTGTCTCTGCTCATAATATTTCACTGTCTCTACTGGCCAAAAACAGGACACCTATATATAAGCAACACATAACATTAATTTCTCATTACATGTAACATCCTGCTCATGTGCCTAAAATAACACTGTGACTGAAGCTTGGTTCACCCATCAGTGTGATGTTAGGCAGATGACCAGAATGTCACATGTAATCTACCATGTCTTTAAAAAACATGTACTTCCATATTTTTAAAGACATCAAGTAAGCATATTATTCACCCAGATCCATTTAAAATGAAGCTTGACTCACAGTGTCATCTTAAACACATGACCAGCATGTTGCATGCAATTTACCATCTCTGTCTCTGCAAGCAGTATGTGTGTCTCTGCTCATAATATTTCACTGTCTCTACTGGCCAAAAACAGGTCACCTATATGTAAGCAACACATAACATTAATTTCTCATTACATTTAACATCCTGCTCATGTGCCTAAAATAACACTGTGACTGAAGCTTGATTCACCCATCAGTGTGATGTTAGGCAGATGACAAGAATGTCACATGTAATCTACCATGTCTTTAAAAAACATGTACTTCCATATTTTTAAAGACATCAAGTAACCATATTATACACCCAGATCCATTTGAAATGAAGCTTGACTCACATTGTCATCTTAAACACATGAGCAGCATGTTTCATGCAATTTACCATCTCTGTCTCAGCAAGCAGTATGTGTGTCTCTGCTCATAATATTTCACTGTCTCTACTGGCCAAAAACAGGCCTCCTATATAGAAACAACACATAACATTAATTTCTCATTACATGTAACATCCTGCTCATGTGCCTAAAATAACACTGTGACTGACACTTGATTCACCCATCAGTGTGATGTTAGGCAGATGACAAGAATGTCACATGTAATCTACCATGTCTTTAAAAAACATGTACTTCCATAATTTTAAAGACATCAAGTAACCATATTATTCACCCAGATCCATTTGAAATTAAGCTTGACTCACATTGTCATCTTAAACACATGACCAGCATGTTGCATGCAATTCACCATCTCTGTCTCTGCAAGCAGTATGTGTGTCTCTGCTCATAATATTTCACTGTCTCTACTGGCCAAAAACAGGCCACATATATGTAAGCAACACATAACATTAATTTCTCATTACATGTAACATCCTGCTCATGTGCCTAAATTAACACTGTGACCGAAGCTTGATTCACCCATCAGTGTGATGTTAGGCAGATGACAAGAATGTCACATGTAATTTACCATGTCTTTAAAAAACATTTACTTCCATATTTTTAAAGACATCAAGTAACCATATTATTCACCCAGATCCATTTCAAATGAAGCTTGACTCACATTGTCATCTTAAACACATGAGCAGCATGTTGCATGCAATTTACCATCTCTGTCTCAGCAAGCAGTATGTGTGTCTCTGCTCATAATATTTCACTGTCTCTACTGGTCAAAAACAGGCCACCTATATATAAGCAACACATAACATTTATTTCTCATTACATGTAACATCCTGCTCATGTGCCTAACATAACACTGTGACTGAAGCTTGATTCGCCCATCAGTGTGATGTTAGGCAGATGACAAGAATGTCACATGTAATCTACCATGTCTTTAAAACACATGCACTTCTATATTTTTAAAGACATCAAGTAACCATATTATTCACCCAGATCCATTTGAAATGAAGCTTGACTCACATTGTCATCTTAAACACATGAGCAGCATGTTTCATGCAATTTACCATCTCTGTCTCAGCAAGCAGTATGTGTGTCTCTGCTCATAATATTTCACTGTCTCTACTGACCAAAAACAGGCCTCCTATATAGAAACAACACATAACATTAATTTCTCATTACATGTAACATCCTGCTCATGTGCCTAAAATAACACTGTGACTGAAGCTTGATTCACCCATCAGTGTGATGTTAGACAGATGACAAGAATGTCACATGTAATCTACAATGTCTTTAAAAAAACATGTACTTCCATATTTTTAAAGACATCAAGTAACCATATTATTCACCCAGATCCATTTGAAATGAAGCTTGACTCACATTGTCATCTTAAACACATGAGCAGCATGTTTCATGCAATTTACCATCTCTGTCTCAGCAAGCAGTATGTGTGTCTCTGCTCATAATATTTCACTGTCTCTACTGGCCAAAAACAGACCTCCTATATATAAGCAACACATAACATTAATTTCTCATTACATGTAACATCTTGCTCATGTGCCTAAAATAACACTGTGACTGAAGCTTGATTCACCCATCAGTGTGATGTTAGGCAGATGACAAGAATGTCACATGTAATCTACCATGTCTTTAAAAAACATGTACTTCCATATTTTTAAAGACATCAAGTAACCATATTATTCACCCAGATCCATTTGAAATGAAGCTTGACTCACATTGTCATCTTAAACACATGAGCAGCATGTTGCATGCAATTTACCATCTTTGTCTCTGCAAGCAGTATGTGTGTCTCTGCTCATAATATGTCACTGTCTCTACTGGACAAAAACAGGCCACCTATATGTAACCAACACTTAACATTAATTTCTCATTACATGTAACATCCTGCCCATGTGCCTAAAATAACACTGTGACTGAAGCTTGATTCACTCATCAGTATGATGTTAGGCAGATGACAAGAATGTCACATGTAATCTACCATGTCTTTAAAAAACATATACTTCCATATTTTTAAAGACATCAAGTAAGCATATTATCCACCCAGATCCATTTCAAATGAAGCTTGACTCACAGTGTCATCTTAAACACATGAGCAGCATGTTGCATGCAATTTACCATCTTTATCTCTGCACGCAGTATGTGTGTCTCTGCTCATAATATTTCACTGTCTCTACTGGCCAAAAACAGGCCACCTATATGTAACCAACACATAACATTAATTTCTCATTACATGTAACATCCTGCCCATGTGCCTAAATTAACATGTGACTGAAGCTTGATTCATTCATCAGTATGATTTTAGGCAGATGACAAGAATGTCACATGTAATCTACCATGTCTTTAAAAAACATGTACTTCCATATTTTTAAAGACATCAAGTAAGCATTTTATTCACCCAGATCCATTTCAAATGAAGCTTGCCTCACAGTCTCATCTTAAACACATGAGCAGCATGTTGCATGCAATTTACCATCTCTATCTCTGCAAGCAGTATGTGTGTCTCTGCTCATAATATTTCACTGTCTCTACTGGCCAAAAACAGGCCACCTATATGTAACCAACACATAACATTAATTTCTCATTACATGTAACATCCTGCCCATGTGCCTAAATTAACACTGTGACTGAAGCTTGATTCATTCATCAGTATGATTTTAGGCAGATGACAAGAATGTCACATGTAATCTACCATGTCTTTAAAAAACATGTACTTCCATATTTTTAAAGACATCAAGTAAGCATATTATTCACCCAGATCCATTTCAAATGAAGCTTGACTCACAGTGTCATCTTAAACACATGAGCAGCATGTTGCATGCAATTTACCATCCCTGTCTCTGCAAGCAGTATGTGTGTGTCTGCTCATAATATTTCACTGTCTTTACTGGCCATAAACAGGCCACATATATGTAAGCAACACATAACATTAATTTCTCATTACATGTAACATCCTGCTCATGTGCCTAAAATAACACTGTGACCGAAGTTTGATTCACCCATCAGTGTGATGTTAGGCAGATGACAAGAATGTCACATGTAATCTACCATGTCTTTAAAAAACATGTACTTACATATTTTTAAAGACATCAAGTAACCATATTATTCACCCAGATCCATTTCAAATTAAGCTTGACTCACATTGTCATCTTAAACACATGAGCAGCATGTTGCATGCAATTTACCATCTCTGTCTCAGCAAGCAGTATGCGTGTCTCTGCTCATAATATTTCACTGTCTCTACTGGTCAAAAACAGGCCACCTATATATAAGCAACACATAACATTTATTTCTCATTACATGTAACATCCTGCTCATGTGCCTAACATAACACTGTGACTGAAGCTTGATTCACCCATCAGTGTGATGTTAGGCAGATGACAAGAATGTCACATGTAATCTACCATGTCTTTAAAAAACATGTACTTCCATATTTTTAAAGACATCAAGTAACCATTTTATTCACCCAGATCCATTTGAAATTAAGCTTGACTCACATTGTCATCTTAAACACATGAGCAGCATGTTGCATGCAATTTACCATCTCTGTCTCTGCAAGCAGTATGTGTGTCTCTGCTCATAATATTTCACTGTCTCTACTGGCCAAAAACAGGCCACCTATATGTAACCAACACATAACATTAATTTCTCATTACATGTAACATCCTGCCCATGTGCCTAAAATAACACTGTGACTGAAGCTTGATTCACTCATCAGTATGATGTTAGGCAGATGACAAGAATGTCACATGTAATCTACCATGTCTTTAAAAAACATGTACTTCCATAGTTTTAAAGACATCAAGTAAGCATATTATTCACCCAGATCTATTTCAAATGAAGCTTGGCTCACAGTGTCATCTTAAACACATGAGCAGCATGTTGCATGCAATTTACCATCCCTGTCTCTGCAAGCAGTATGTGTGTCTCTGCTCATAATATTTCACTGTCTCTACTGGCCAAAAACAGGCCACCTATATGTAAGCAACACATAACATTAATTTCTCATTACATGTAACATCCTGCTCATATGCCTAAAATAACACTGTGACTGAAGCTTGATTCACCCATCAGTGTGATGTTAGGCAGATGACAAGAATGTCACATGTAATCTACCATGTCTTTAAAAAACATGTACTTCCATATTTTTAAAGACATCAAGTAACCATATTATTCACTCAAATCCATTTCAAATGAAGCTTGACTCACATTGTCATCTTAAACACATTAGCAGCATGTTGCATGCAATTTACAATCTCTGTCTCAGCAAGCAGTATGTGTGTCTCTGCTCATAATATTTCACTGTCTCTACTGGCCAAAAACAGGACACCTATATATAAGCAACACATAACATTAATTTCTCATTACATGTAACATCCTGCTCATGTGCCTAAAATAACACTGTGACTGAAGCTTGGTTCACCCATCAGTGTGATGTTAGGCAGATGACCAGAATGTCACATGTAATCTACCATGTCTTTAAAAAACATGTACTTCCATATTTTTAAAGACATCAAGTAAGCATATTATTCACCCAGATCCATTTAAAATGAAGCTTGACTCACAGTGTCATCTTAAACACATGACCAGCATGTTGCATGCAATTCACCATCTCTGTCTCTGCAAGCAGTATGTGTGTCTCTGCTCATAATATTTCACTGTCTCTACTGGCCAAAAACAGGCCACATATATGTAAGCAACACATAACATTAATTTCTCATTACATGTAACATCCTGCTCATGTGCCTAAATTAACACTGTGACCGAAGCTTGATTCACCCATCAGTGTGATGTTAGGCAGATGACAAGAATGTCACATGTAATTTACCATGTCTTTAAAAAACATTTACTTCCATATTTTTAAAGACATCAAGTAACCATATTATTCACCCAGATCCATTTCAAATGAAGCTTGACTCACATTGTCATCTTAAACACATGAGCAGCATGTTGCATGCAATTTACCATCTCTGTCTCAGCAAGCAGTATGTGTGTCTCTGCTCATAATATTTCACTGTCTCTACTGGTCAAAAACAGGCCACCTATATATAAGCAACACATAACATTTATTTCTCATTACATGTAACATCCTGCTCATGTGCCTAACATAACACTGTGACTGAAGCTTGATTCGCCCATCAGTGTGATGTTAGGCAGATGACAAGAATGTCACATGTAATCTACCATGTCTTTAAAACACATGCACTTCTATATTTTTAAAGACATCAAGTAACCATATTATTCACCCAGATCCATTTGAAATGAAGCTTGACTCACATTGTCATCTTAAACACATGAGCAGCATGTTTCATGCAATTTACCATCTCTGTCTCAGCAAGCAGTATGTGTGTCTCTGCTCATAATATTTCACTGTCTCTACTGACCAAAAACAGGCCTCCTATATAGAAACAACACATAACATTAATTTCTCATTACATGTAACATCCTGCTCATGTGCCTAAAATAACACTGTGACTGAAGCTTGATTCACCCATCAGTGTGATGTTAGACAGATGACAAGAATGTCACATGTAATCTACAATGTCTTTAAAAAAACATGTACTTCCATATTTTTAAAGACATCAAGTAACCATATTATTCACCCAGATCCATTTGAAATGAAGCTTGACTCACATTGTCATCTTAAACACATGAGCAGCATGTTTCATGCAATTTACCATCTCTGTCTCAGCAAGCAGTATGTGTGTCTCTGCTCATAATATTTCACTGTCTCTACTGGCCAAAAACAGACCTCCTATATATAAGCAACACATAACATTAATTTCTCATTACATGTAACATCTTGCTCATGTGCCTAAAATAACACTGTGACTGAAGCTTGATTCACCCATCAGTGTGATGTTAGGCAGATGACAAGAATGTCACATGTAATCTACCATGTCTTTAAAAAACATGTACTTCCATATTTTTAAAGACATCAAGTAACCATATTATTCACCCAGATCCATTTGAAATGAAGCTTGACTCACATTGTCATCTTAAACACATGAGCAGCATGTTGCATGCAATTTACCATCTTTGTCTCTGCAAGCAGTATGTGTGTCTCTGCTCATAATATGTCACTGTCTCTACTGGACAAAAACAGGCCACCTATATGTAACCAACACTTAACATTAATTTCTCATTACATGTAACATCCTGCCCATGTGCCTAAAATAACACTGTGACTGAAGCTTGATTCACTCATCAGTATGATGTTAGGCAGATGACAAGAATGTCACATGTAATCTACCATGTCTTTAAAAAACATATACTTCCATATTTTTAAAGACATCAAGTAAGCATATTATCCACCCAGATCCATTTCAAATGAAGCTTGACTCACAGTGTCATCTTAAACACATGAGCAGCATGTTGCATGCAATTTACCATCTTTATCTCTGCACGCAGTATGTGTGTCTCTGCTCATAATATTTCACTGTCTCTACTGGCCAAAAACAGGCCACCTATATGTAACCAACACATAACATTAATTTCTCATTACATGTAACATCCTGCCCATGTGCCTAAATTAACATGTGACTGAAGCTTGATTCATTCATCAGTATGATTTTAGGCAGATGACAAGAATGTCACATGTAATCTACCATGTCTTTAAAAAACATGTACTTCCATATTTTTAAAGACATCAAGTAAGCATTTTATTCACCCAGATCCATTTCAAATGAAGCTTGCCTCACAGTCTCATCTTAAACACATGAGCAGCATGTTGCATGCAATTTACCATCTCTATCTCTGCAAGCAGTATGTGTGTCTCTGCTCATAATATTTCACTGTCTCTACTGGCCAAAAACAGGCCACCTATATGTAACCAACACATAACATTAATTTCTCATTACATGTAACATCCTGCCCATGTGCCTAAATTAACACTGTGACTGAAGCTTGATTCATTCATCAGTATGATTTTAGGCAGATGACAAGAATGTCACATGTAATCTACCATGTCTTTAAAAAACATGTACTTCCATATTTTTAAAGACATCAAGTAAGCATATTATTCACCCAGATCCATTTCAAATGAAGCTTGACTCACAGTGTCATCTTAAACACATGAGCAGCATGTTGCATGCAATTTACCATCCCTGTCTCTGCAAGCAGTATGTGTGTGTCTGCTCATAATATTTCACTGTCTTTACTGGCCATAAACAGGCCACATATATGTAAGCAACACATAACATTAATTTCTCATTACATGTAACATCCTGCTCATGTGCCTAAAATAACACTGTGACCGAAGTTTGATTCACCCATCAGTGTGATGTTAGGCAGATGACAAGAATGTCACATGTAATCTACCATGTCTTTAAAAAACATGTACTTACATATTTTTAAAGACATCAAGTAACCATATTATTCACCCAGATCCATTTCAAATTAAGCTTGACTCACATTGTCATCTTAAACACATGAGCAGCATGTTGCATGCAATTTACCATCTCTGTCTCAGCAAGCAGTATGCGTGTCTCTGCTCATAATATTTCACTGTCTCTACTGGTCAAAAACAGGCCACCTATATATAAGCAACACATAACATTTATTTCTCATTACATGTAACATCCTGCTCATGTGCCTAACATAACACTGTGACTGAAGCTTGATTCACCCATCAGTGTGATGTTAGGCAGATGACAAGAATGTCACATGTAATCTACCATGTCTTTAAAAAACATGTACTTCCATATTTTTAAAGACATCAAGTAACCATTTTATTCACCCAGATCCATTTGAAATTAAGCTTGACTCACATTGTCATCTTAAACACATGAGCAGCATGTTGCATGCAATTTACCATCTCTGTCTCTGCAAGCAGTATGTGTGTCTCTGCTCATAATATTTCACTGTCTCTACTGGCCAAAAACAGGCCACCTATATGTAACCAACACATAACATTAATTTCTCATTACATGTAACATCCTGCCCATGTGCCTAAAATAACACTGTGACTGAAGCTTGATTCACTCATCAGTATGATGTTAGGCAGATGACAAGAATGTCACATGTAATCTACCATGTCTTTAAAAAACATGTACTTCCATAGTTTTAAAGACATCAAGTAAGCATATTATTCACCCAGATCTATTTCAAATGAAGCTTGGCTCACAGTGTCATCTTAAACACATGAGCAGCATGTTGCATGCAATTTACCATCCCTGTCTCTGCAAGCAGTATGTGTGTCTCTGCTCATAATATTTCACTGTCTCTACTGGCCAAAAACAGGCCACCTATATGTAAGCAACACATAACATTAATTTCTCATTACATGTAACATCCTGCTCATATGCCTAAAATAACACTGTGACTGAAGCTTGATTCACCCATCAGTGTGATGTTAGGCAGATGACAAGAATGTCACATGTAATCTACCATGTCTTTAAAAAACATGTACTTCCATATTTTTAAAGACATCAAGTAACCATATTATTCACTCAAATCCATTTCAAATGAAGCTTGACTCACATTGTCATCTTAAACACATTAGCAGCATGTTGCATGCAATTTACAATCTCTGTCTCAGCAAGCAGTATGTGTGTCTCTGCTCATAATATTTCACTGTCTCTACTGGCCAAAAACAGGACACCTATATATAAGCAACACATAACATTAATTTCTCATTACATGTAACATCCTGCTCATGTGCCTAAAATAACACTGTGACTGAAGCTTGGTTCACCCATCAGTGTGATGTTAGGCAGATGACCAGAATGTCACATGTAATCTACCATGTCTTTAAAAAACATGTACTTCCATATTTTTAAAGACATCAAGTAAGCATATTATTCACCCAGATCCATTTAAAATGAAGCTTGACTCACAGTGTCATCTTAAACACATGACCAGCATGTTGCATGCAATTTACCATCTCTGTCTCTGCAAGCAGTATGTGTGTCTCTGCTCATAATATTTCACTGTCTCTACTGGCCAAAAACAGGTCACCTATATGTAAGCAACACATAACATTAATTTCTCATTACATTTAACATCCTGCTCATGTGCCTAAAATAACACTGTGACTGAAGCTTGATTCACCCATCAGTGTGATGTTAGGCAGATGACAAGAATGTCACATGTAATCTACCATGTCTTTAAAAAACATGTACTTCCATATTTTTAAAGACATCAAGTAACCATATTATACACCCAGATCCATTTGAAATGAAGCTTGACTCACATTGTCATCTTAAACACATGAGCAGCATGTTTCATGCAATTTACCATCTCTGTCTCAGCAAGCAGTATGTGTGTCTCTGCTCATAATATTTCACTGTCTCTACTGGCCAAAAACAGGCCTCCTATATAGAAACAACACATAACATTAATTTCTCATTACATGTAACATCCTGCTCATGTGCCTAAAATAACACTGTGACTGACACTTGATTCACCCATCAGTGTGATGTTAGGCAGATAACAAGAATGTCACATGTAATCTACCATGTCTTTAAAAAACATGTACTTCCATAATTTTAAAGACATCAAGTAACCATATTATTCACCCAGATCCATTTGAAATTAAGCTTGACTCACATTGTCATCTTAAACACATGACCAGCATGTTGCATGCAATTCACCATCTCTGTCTCTGCAAGCAGTATGTGTGTCTCTGCTCATAATATTTCACTGTCTCTACTGGCCAAAAACAGGCCACATATATGTAAGCAACACATAACATTAATTTCTCATTACATGTAACATCCTGCTCATGTGCCTAAATTAACACTGTGACCGAAGCTTGATTCACCCATCAGTGTGATGTTAGGCAGATGACAAGAATGTCACATGTAATTTACCATGTCTTTAAAAAACATTTACTTCCATATTTTTAAAGACATCAAGTAACCATATTATTCACCCAGATCCATTTCAAATGAAGCTTGACTCACATTGTCATCTTAAACACATGAGCAGCATGTTGCATGCAATTTACCATCTCTGTCTCAGCAAGCAGTATGTGTGTCTCTGCTCATAATATTTCACTGTCTCTACTGGTCAAAAACAGGCCACCTATATATAAGCAACACATAACATTTATTTCTCATTACATGTAACATCCTGCTCATGTGCCTAACATAACACTGTGACTGAAGCTTGATTCGCCCATCAGTGTGATGTTAGGCAGATGACAAGAATGTCACATGTAATCTACCATGTCTTTAAAACACATGCACTTCTATATTTTTAAAGACATCAAGTAACCATATTATTCACCCAGATCCATTTGAAATGAAGCTTGACTCACATTGTCATCTTAAACACATGAGCAGCATGTTTCATGCAATTTACCATCTCTGTCTCAGCAAGCAGTATGTGTGTCTCTGCTCATAATATTTCACTGTCTCTACTGACCAAAAACAGGCCTCCTATATAGAAACAACACATAACATTAATTTCTCATTACATGTAACATCCTGCTCATGTGCCTAAAATAACACTGTGACTGACACTTGATTCACCCATCAGTGTGATGTTAGGCAGATGACAAGAATGTCACATGTAATCTACCATGTCTTTAAAAAACATGTACTTCCATAATTTTAAAGAC
This sequence comes from Lissotriton helveticus, assembly GCF_964261635.1. NCBI lineage: Eukaryota > Metazoa > Chordata > Amphibia > Caudata > Salamandridae > Lissotriton > Lissotriton helveticus. The sequence continues at coordinate 1,461,990,619 of NC_136061.1, read as the reverse complement.
ATCAAGTAACCATATTATTCACCCAGATCCATTTGAAATTAAGCTTGACTCACATTGTCATCTTAAACACATGACCAGCATGTTGCATGCAATTTACAATCTCTGTCTCAGCAAGCAGTATGTGTGTCTCTGCTCATAATATTTCACTGTCTCTACTGGCCAAAAACAGGACACCTATATATAAGCAACACATAACATTAATTTCTCATTACATGTAACATCCTGCTCATGTGCCTAAAATAACACTGTGACTGAAGCTTGGTTAACCCATCAGTGTGATGTTAGGCAGAAGACCAGAATGTCACATGTAATCTACCATGTCTTTAAAAAACATGTACTTCCATATTTTTAAAGACATCAAGTAAGCATATTATTCACCCAGATCCATTTAAAATGAAGCTTGACTCACAGTGTCATCTTAAACACATGACCAGCATGTTGCATGCAATTTACCATCTCTGTCTCTGCAAGCAGTATGTGTGTCTCTGCTCATAATATTTCACTGTCTCTACTGGCCAAAAACAGGTCACCTATATGTAAGCAACACATAACATTAATTTCTCATTACATTTAACATCCTGCTCATGTGCCTAAAATAACACTGTGACTGAAGCTTGATTCACCCATCAGTGTGATGTTAGGCAGATGACAAGAATGTCACATGTAATCTACCATGTCTTTAAAAAACATGTACTTCCATATTTTTAAAGACATCAAGTAACCATATTATACACCCAGATCCATTTGAAATGAAGCTTGACTCACATTGTCATCTTAAACACATGAGCAGCATGTTTCATGCAATTTACCATCTCTGTCTCAGCAAGCAGTATGTGTGTCTCTGCTCATAATATTTCACTGTCTCTACTGGTCAAAAACAGGCCTCCTATATAGAAACAACACATAACATTAATTTCTCATTACATGTAACATCCTGCTCATGTGCCTAAAATAACACTGTGACTGACACTTGATTCACCCATCAGTGTGATGTTAGGCAGATGACAAGAATGTCACATGTAATCTACCATGTCTTTAAAAAACATGTACTTCCATATTTTTAAAGATATCAAGTAACCATATCATTCACTCAGATCCATTTCAAATGAAGCTTGACTCACATTGTCATCTTAAACACATGAGCAGCATGTTGCATGCAATTTACAATCTCTGTCTCAGCAAGCAGTATGTGTGTCTCTGCTCATAATATTTCACTGTCTCTACTGGGCAAAAACAGGCCACCTATATATAAGCAACACATAACATTAATTTCTCATTACTTGTAACATCCTGCTCATGTGCCTAAAATAACACTGTGACTGAAGCTAGGTTCACCCATCAGTGTGATGTCAGGCAGATGACAAGAATGTCACATGTAATCTACCATGTATTTAAAAAACATGTACTTCCATATTTTTAAAGACATCAAGTAAGCATATTATTCACCCAGATCCATTTAAAATGAAGCTTGACTCACATTGTCATCTTAAACACATGATCAGCATGTTTCATGCAATTTACCATCTCTGTCTCAGCAAGCAGTATGTGTGTCTCTGCTCATAATATTTCACTGTTTCTACTGGCCAAAAACAGGCCTCCTATATAGAAACACACATAACATTAATTTCTCATTACATGTAACATCCTGCTCATGTGCCTAAAATAACACTGTGACTGACGCTTGATTCACCCATCAGTGTGATGTTAGGCAGATGACAAGAATGTCACATGTAATCTACCATGTCTTTAAAAAACATGTACTTCCATATTTTTAAAGACATCAAGTAACCATATTATTCACCCAGATCCATTTGAAATTAAGCTTGACTCACATTGTCATCTTAAACACATGACCAGCATGTTGCATGCAATTCACCATCTCTGTCTCTGCATGCAGTATGTGTGTCTCTGCTCATAATATGTCACTGTCTCTACTGGCCAAAAACAGGCCACCTATATGTAACCAAAACATAACATTAATTTCTCATTACATGTAACATCCTGCCCATGTGCCTAAATCAACACTGTGAATGAAGCTTGATTCACCCATCAGTGTGATGTTAGGCAGCTAACAAGAATGTCACATGTAATCTACCATGTCTTTAAAAAACATGTACTTCCATATTTTTAAAGACATCAAGTAAGTATATTATTCACCCAGATCCATTTCAAATGAAGCTTGACTCACAGTGTCATCTTAAACACACGAGCAGCATGTTGCATGCAATTTACCATCTCTGTCTCTGCAAGCAGTATGTGTGTCTCTGCTCATAATAGTTCACTGTTTCTACTGGCCAAAAACAGGCCTCCTATATAGAAACACACATAACATTAATTTCTCATTACATGTAACATCCTGCTCATGTGCCTAAAATAACACTGTGACTGACGCTTGATTCACCCATCAGTGTGATGTTAGGCAGATGACAAGAATGTCACATGTAATCTACCATGTCTTTAAAAAACATGTACTTCCATATTTTTAAAGACATCAAGTAACCATATTATTCACCCAGATCCATTTGAAATTAAGCTTGACTCACATTGTCATCTTAAACACATGACCAGCATGTTGCATGCAATTCACCATCTCTGTCTCAGCAAGCAGTATGCGTGTCTCTGCTCATAATATTTCACTGTCTCTACTGGTCAAAAACAGGCCACCTATATATAAGCAACACATAACATTTATTTCTCATTACATGTAACATCCTGCTCATGTGCCTAACATAACACTGTGACTGAAGCTTGATTCACCCATCAGTGTGATGTTAGGCAGATGACAAGAATGTCACATGTAATCTACCATGTCTTTAAAAAACATGTACTTCCATATTTTTAAAGACATCAAGTAACCATTTTATTCACCCAGATCCATTTGAAATTAAGCTTGACTCACATTGTCATCTTAAACACATGAGCAGCATGATGCATGCAATTTACCATCTCTGTCTCTGCAAGCAGTATGTGTGTCTCTGCTCATAATATTTCACTGTCTCTACTGGCCAAAAACAGGCCACCTATATGTAACCAACACATAACATTAATTTCTCATTACATGTAACATCCTGCCCATGTGCCTAAAATAACACTGTGACTGAAGCTTGATTCACTCATCAGTATGATGTTAGGCAGATGACAAGAATGTCACATGTAATCTACCATGTCTTTAAAAAACATGTACTTCCATAGTTTTAAAGACATCAAGTAAGCATATTATTCACCCAGATCTATTTCAAATGAAGCTTGGCTCACAGTGTCATCTTAAACACATGAGCAGCATGTTGCATGCAATTTACCATCCCTGTCTCTGCAAGCAGTATGTGTGTCTCTGCTCATAATATTTCACTGTCTCTACTGGCCAAAAACAGGCCACCTATATGTAAGCAACACATAACATTAATTTCTCATTACATGTAACATCCTGCTCATATGCCTAAAATAACACTGTGACTGAAGCTTGATTCACCCATCAGTGTGATGTTAGGCAGATGACAAGAATGTCACATGTAATCTACCATGTCTTTAAAAAACATGTACTTCCATATTTTTAAAGACATCAAGTAACCATATTATTCACTCAAATCCATTTCAAATGAAGCTTGACTCACATTGTCATCTTAAACACATGAGCAGCATGTTGCATGCAATTTACAATCTCTGTCTCAGCAAGCAGTATGTGTGTCTCTGCTCATAATATTTCACTGTCTCTACTGGCCAAAAACAGGACACCTATATATAAGCAACACATAACATTAATTTCTCATTACATGTAACATCCTGCTCATGTGCCTAAAATAACACTGTGACTGAAGCTTGGTTCACCCATCAGTGTGATGTTAGGCAGATGACCAGAATGTCACATGTAATCTACCATGTCTTTAAAAAACATGTACTTCCATATTTTTAAAGACATCAAGTAAGCATATTATTCACCCAGATCCATTTAAAATGAAGCTTGACTCACAGTGTCATCTTAAACACATGACCAGCATGTTGCATGCAATTTACCATCTCTGTCTCTGCAAGCAGTATGTGTGTCTCTGCTCATAATATTTCACTGTCTCTACTGGCCAAAAACAGGTCACCTATATGTAAGCAACACATAACATTAATTTCTCATTACATTTAACATCCTGCTCATGTGCCTAAAATAACACTGTGACTGAAGCTTGATTCACCCATCAGTGTGATGTTAGGCAGATGACAAGAATGTCACATGTAATCTACCATGTCTTTAAAAAACATGTACTTCCATATTTTTAAAGACATCAAGTAACCATATTATACACCCAGATCCATTTGAAATGAAGCTTGACTCACATTGTCATCTTAAACACATGAGCAGCATGTTTCATGCAATTTACCATCTCTGTCTCAGCAAGCAGTATGTGTGTCTCTGCTCATAATATTTCACTGTCTCTACTGGCCAAAAACAGGCCTCCTATATAGAAACAACACATAACATTAATTTCTCATTACATGTAACATCCTGCTCATGTGCCTAAAATAACACTGTGACTGACACTTGATTCACCCATCAGTGTGATGTTAGGCAGATGACAAGAATGTCACATGTAATCTACCATGTCTTTAAAAAACATGTACTTCCATAATTTTAAAGACATCAAGTAACCATATTATTCACCCAGATCCATTTGAAATTAAGCTTGACTCACATTGTCATCTTAAACACATGACCAGCATGTTGCATGCAATTCACCATCTCTGTCTCTGCAAGCAGTATGTGTGTCTCTGCTCATAATATTTCACTGTCTCTACTGGCCAAAAACAGGCCACATATATGTAAGCAACACATAACATTAATTTCTCATTACATGTAACATCCTGCTCATGTGCCTAAATTAACACTGTGACCGAAGCTTGATTCACCCATCAGTGTGATGTTAGGCAGATGACAAGAATGTCACATGTAATTTACCATGTCTTTAAAAAACATTTACTTCCATATTTTTAAAGACATCAAGTAACCATATTATTCACCCAGATCCATTTCAAATGAAGCTTGACTCACATTGTCATCTTAAACACATGAGCAGCATGTTGCATGCAATTTACCATCTCTGTCTCAGCAAGCAGTATGTGTGTCTCTGCTCATAATATTTCACTGTCTCTACTGGTCAAAAACAGGCCACCTATATATAAGCAACACATAACATTTATTTCTCATTACATGTAACATCCTGCTCATGTGCCTAACATAACACTGTGACTGAAGCTTGATTCGCCCATCAGTGTGATGTTAGGCAGATGACAAGAATGTCACATGTAATCTACCATGTCTTTAAAACACATGCACTTCTATATTTTTAAAGACATCAAGTAACCATATTATTCACCCAGATCCATTTGAAATGAAGCTTGACTCACATTGTCATCTTAAACACATGAGCAGCATGTTTCATGCAATTTACCATCTCTGTCTCAGCAAGCAGTATGTGTGTCTCTGCTCATAATATTTCACTGTCTCTACTGACCAAAAACAGGCCTCCTATATAGAAACAACACATAACATTAATTTCTCATTACATGTAACATCCTGCTCATGTGCCTAAAATAACACTGTGACTGACACTTGATTCACCCATCAGTGTGATGTTAGGCAGATGACAAGAATGTCACATGTAATCTACCATGTCTTTAAAAAACATGTACTTCCATAATTTTAAAGACATCAAGTAACCATATTATTCACCCAGATCCATTTGAAATTAAGCTTGACTCACATTGTCATCTTAAACACATGACCAGCATGTTGCATGCAATTTACAATCTCTGTCTCAGCAAGCAGTATGTGTGTCTCTGCTCATAATATTTCACTGTCTCTACTGGCCAAAAACAGGACACCTATATATAAGCAACACATAACATTAATTTCTCATTACATGTAACATCCTGCTCATGTGCCTAAAATAACACTGTGACTGAAGCTTGGTTCACCCATCAGTGTGATGTTAGGCAGAAGACCAGAATGTCACATGTAATCTACCATGTCTTTAAAAAACATGTACTTCCATATTTTTAAAGACATCAAGTAAGCATATTATTCACCCAGATCCATTTAAAATGAAGCTTGACTCACAGTGTCATCTTAAACACATGACCAGCATGTTGCATGCAATTTACCATCTCTGTCTCTGCAAGCAGTATGTGTGTCTCTGCTCATAATATTTCACTGTCTCTACTGGCCAAAAACAGGTCACCTATATGTAAGCAACACATAACATTAATTTCTCATTACATTTAACATCCTGCTCATGTGCCTAAAATAACACTGTGACTGAAGCTTGATTCACCCATCAGTGTGATGTTAGGCAGATGACAAGAATGTCACATGTAATCTACCATGTCTTTAAAAAACATGTACTTCCATATTTTTAAAGACATCAAGTAACCATATTATACACCCAGATCCATTTGAAATGAAGCTTGACTCACATTGTCATCTTAAACACATGAGCAGCATGTTTCATGCAATTTACCATCTCTGTCTCAGCAAGCAGTATGTGTGTCTCTGCTCATAATATTTCACTGTCTCTACTGGTCAAAAACAGGCCTCCTATATAGAAACAACACATAACATTAATTTCTCATTACATGTAACATCCTGCTCATGTGCCTAAAATAACACTGTGACTGACACTTGATTCACCCATCAGTGTGATGTTAGGCAGATGACAAGAATGTCACATGTAATCTACCATGTCTTTAAAAAACATGTACTTCCATATTTTTAAAGACATCAAGTAACCATATCATTCACTCAGATCCATTTCAAATGAAGCTTGACTCACATTGTCATCTTAAACACATGAGCAGCATGTTGCATGCAATTTACAATCTCTGTCTCAGCAAGCAGTATGTGTGTCTCTGCTCATAATATTTCACTGTCTCTACTGGGCAAAAACAGGCCACCTATATATAAGCAACACATAACATTAATTTCTCATTACTTGTAACATCCTGCTCATGTGCCTAAAATAACACTGTGACTGAAGCTAGGTTCACCCATCAGTGTGATGTCAGGCAGATGACAAGAATGTCACATGTAATCTACCATGTATTTAAAAAACATGTACTTCCATATTTTTAAAGACATCAAGTAAGCATATTATTCACCCAGATCCATTTAAAATGAAGCTTGACTCACATTGTCATCTTAAACACATGATCAGCATGTTTCATGCAATTTACCATCTCTGTCTCAGCAAGCAGTATGTGTGTCTCTGCTCATAATATTTCACTGTTTCTACTGGCCAAAAACAGGCCTCCTATATAGAAACACACATAACATTAATTTCTCATTACATGTAACATCCTGCTCATGTGCCTAAAATAACACTGTGACTGACGCTTGATTCACCCATCAGTGTGATGTTAGGCAGATGACAAGAATGTCACATGTAATCTACCATGTCTTTAAAAAACATGTACTTCCATATTTTTAAAGACATCAAGTAACCATATTATTCACCCAGATCCATTTGAAATTAAGCTTGACTCACATTGTCATCTTAAACACATGACCAGCATGTTGCATGCAATTCACCATCTCTGTCTCTGCATGCAGTATGTGTGTCTCTGCTCATAATATGTCACTGTCTCTACTGGCCAAAAACAGGCCACCTATATGTAACCAAAACATAACATTAATTTCTCATTACATGTAACATCCTGCCCATGTGCCTAAATCAACACTGTGAATGAAGCTTGATTCACCCATCAGTGTGATGTTAGGCAGCTAACAAGAATGTCACATGTAATCTACCATGTCTTTAAAAAACATGTACTTCCATATTTTTAAAGACATCAAGTAAGTATATTATTCACCCAGATCCATTTCAAATGAAGCTTGACTCACAGTGTCATCTTAAACACACGAGCAGCATGTTGCATGCAATTTACCATCTCTGTCTCTGCAAGCAGTATGTGTGTCTCTGCTCATAATAGTTCACTGTCTCTACTGGCCAAAAACAGGCCACATATATGTAAGCAACACATAACATTAATTTCTCATTACATGTAACATCCTGCTCATGTGCCTAAATTAACACTGTGACCGAAGCTTGATTCACCCATCAGTGTGATGTTAGGCAGATGACAAGAATGTCACATGTAATCTACCATGTCTTTAAAAAACATTTACTTCCATATTTTTAAAGACATCAAGTAAGCATATTATTCACCCAGATCCATTTCAAATGAAGCTTGACTCACATTGTCATCTTAAACACATGAGCAGCATGTTGCATGCAATTTACCATCTCTGTCTCTGCAAGCAGTATGTGTGTCTCTGCTCATAATATTTCACTGTCTCTACAGGCCAAAAACAGGCCACCTATATGTAACCAACACATAACATTAATTTCTCATTACATGTAACATCCTGCTCATGTGCCTAACATAACACTGTGACTGAAGCTTGATTCACCCATCAGTGTGATGTTAGGCAGATGACAAGAATGTCACATGTAATCTACCATGTCTTTAAAAACATGTACTTCCATATTTTTAAAGACATCAAGTAACCATATTATTCACCCAGATCCATTTGAAATGAAGCTTGACTCACATTGTCATCTTAAACACATGAGCAGCATGTTGCATGCAATTTACCATCTCTGTTTCTGCAAGCAGTATGTGTGTCTCTGCTCATAATATTTCACTGTCTCTACTGGCCAAAAACAGGCCACCTATATGTAAGCAACACATAACATTAATTTCTCATTACATGTAACATCCTGCTCATATGCCTAAAATAACACTGTGACTGAAGCTTGATTCACCCATCAGTGTGATGTTAGGCAGATGACAAGAATGTCACATGTAATCTACCATGTCTTTAAAAAACATGTACTTCCATATTTTTAAAGACATCAAGTAACCATAATATTCACTCAGATCCATTTCAAATGAAGCTTGACTCACATTGTCATCTTAAACACATGAGCAGCATGTTGCATGCAATTTACAATCTCTGTCGCAGCAAGCAGTATGTGTGTCTCTGCTCATAATATTTCACTGTCTCTACTGGCCAAAAACAGGACACCTATATATAAGCAACACATAACATTAATTTCTCATTACATGTAACATCCTGCTCATGTGCCTAAAATAACACTGTGACTGAAGCTTGGTTCACCCATCAGTGTGATGTTAGGCAGATGACCAGAATGTCACATGTAATCTACCATGTCTTTAAAAAACATGTACTTCCATATTTTTAAAGACATCAAGTAAGCATATTATTCACCCAGATCCATTTAAAACGAAGCTTGACTCACAGTGTCATCTTAAACACATGACCAGCATGTTGCATGCAATTTACCATCTCTGTCTCTGCAAGCAATATGTGTGTCTCTGCTCATAATATTTCTCTGTCTCTACTGGCCAAAAACAGGTCACCTATATGTAAGCAACACATAACATTAATTTCTCATTACATTTAACATCCTGCTCATGTGCCTAAAATAACACTGTGACTGAAGCTTGATTCACCCATCAGTGTGATGTTAGGCAGATGACAAGAATGTCACATGTAATCTACCATGTCTTTAAAAAACATGTACTTCCATATTTTTAAAGACATCAAGTAACCATATTATACACCCAGATCCATTTGAAATGAAGCTTGACTCACATTGTCATCTTAAACACATGAGCAGCATGTTTCATGCAATTTACCATCTCTGTCTCAGCAAGCAGTATGTGTGTCTCTGCTCATAATATTTCACTGTCTCTACTGGCCAAAAACAGGCCTCCTATATAGAAACAACACATAACATTAATTTCTCATTACATGTAACATCCTGCTCATGTGCCTAAAATAACACTGTGACTGACACTTGATTCACCCATCAGTGTGATGTTAGGCAGATGACAAGAATGTCACATGTAATCTACCATGTCTTTAAAAAACATGTACTTCCATAATTTTAAAGACATCAAGTAACCATATTATTCACCCAGATCCATTTGAAATTAAGCTTGACTCACATTGTCATCTTAAACACATGACCAGCATGTTGCATGCAATTCACCATCTCTGTCTCTGCAAGCAGTATGTGTGTCTCTGCTCATAATATTTCACTGTCTCTACTGGCCAAAAACAGGCCACATATATGTAAGCAACACATAACATTAATTTCTCATTACATGTAACATCCTGCTCATGTGCCTAAATTAACACTGTGACCGAAGCTTGATTCACCCATCAGTGTGATGGTAGGCAGATGACAAGAATGTCACATGTAATTTACCATGTCTTTAAAAAACATTTACTTCCATATTTTTAAAGACATCAAGTAACCATATTATTCACCCAGATCCATTTCAAATGAAGCTTGACTCACATTGTCATCTTAAACACATGAGCAGCATGTTGCATGCAATTTACCATCTCTGTCTCAGCAAGCAGTATGTGTGTCTCTGCTCATAATATTTCACTGTCTCTACTGGTCAAAAACAGGCCACCTATATATAAGCAACACATAACATTTATTTCTCATTACATGTAACATCCTGCTCATGTGCCTAACATAACACTGTGACTGAAGCTTAATTCGCCCATCAGTGTGATGTTAGGCAGATGACAAGAATGTCACATGTAATCTACCATGTCTTTAAAAAACATGTACTTCTATATTTTTAAAGACATCAAGTAACCATATTATTCACCCAGATCCATTTGAAATGAAGCTTGACTCACATTGTCATCTTAAACACATGAGCAGCATGTTTCATGCAATTTACCATCTCTGTCTCAGCAAGCAGTATGTGTGTCTCTGCTCATAATATTTCACTGTCTCTACTGGCCAAAAACAGGCCTCCTATATAGAAACAACACATAACATTAATTTCTCATTACATGTAACATCCTGCTCATGTGCCTAAAATAACACTGTGGCTGACACTTGATTCACCCATCAGTGTGATGTTAGGCAGATGACAAGAATGTCACATGTAATCTACCATGTCTTTAAAAAACATGTACTTCCATAATTTTAAAGATATCAAGTAACCATATTATTCACCCAGATCCATTTGAAATTAAGCTTGACTCACATTGTCATCTTAAACACATGACCAGCATGTTGCATGCAATTCACCATCTCTGTCTCTGCAAGCAGTATGTGTGTCTCTGCTCATAATATTTCACTGTCTCTACTGGCCAAAAACAGGCCACATATATGTAAGCAACACATAACATTAATTTCTCATTACATGTAACATCCTGCTCATGTGCCTAAATTAACACTGTGACCGAAGCTTGATTCACCCATCAGTGTGATGTTAGGCAGATGACAAGAATGTCACATGTAATTTACCATGTCTTTAAAAAACATTTACTTCCATATTTTTAAAGACATCAAGTAACCATATTATTCACCCAGATCCATTTCAAATGAAGCTTGACTCACATTGTCATCTTAAACACATGAGCAGCATGTTGCATGCAATTTACCATCTCTGTCTCTGCAAGCAGTATGTGTGTCTCTGCTCATAATATTTCACTGTCTCTACTGGCCAAAAACAGGCCACCTATATGTAAGCAACACATAAAATTAATTTCTCATTACATGTAACATCCTGCTCATGTGCCTAAAATAAAACTGTGACTGAAGCTTGATTCACCCATCAGTGTGTTGTTAGGCAGATGACAAGAATGTCACATGTAATCTACCATGTCTTTAAAAAACATGTACTTCCATATTTTTAAAGACATCAAGTAACCATATTATTCACTCAGATCCATTTCAAATGAAGCTTGACTCACATTGTCATCTTAAACACATGAGCAGCATGTTGCATGCAATTTACAATCTCTGGCTCAGCAAGCAGTATGTGTGTCTCTGCTCATAATATTTCACTGTCTCTACTGGGCAAAAACAGGCCACCTATATAAGCAACACATAACATTAATTTCTCATTACTTGTAACATCCTGCTCATGTGCCTAAAATAACACTGTGACTGAAGCTTGATTCACTCATCAGTATGATGTTAGGCAAATGACAAGAATGTCACATGTAATCTACCATGTCTTTAAAAAACATGTACTTCCATAGTTTTAAAGACATCAAGTAAGCATATTATTCACCCAGATCTATTTCAAATGAAGCTTGGCTCACAGTGTCATCTTAAACATATGAGCAGCATGTTGCATGCAATTTACCATCTCTGTCTCTGCAAGCAGTATGTGTGTCTCTGCTCATAATATTTCACTGTCTCTACTGGCCAAAAACAGGCCACCTATATGTAAGCAACACATAACATTAATTTCTCATTACATGTAACATCCTGCTCATGTGCCTAAAATAAAACTGTGACTGAAGCTTGATTCACCCATCAGTGTGTTGTTAGGCAGATGACAAGAATGTCACATGTAATCTACCATGTCTTTAAAAAACATGTACTTCCATATTTTTAAAGACATCAAGTAACCATATCATTCACTCAGATCCATTTCAAATGAAGCTTGACTCACATTGTCATCTTAAACACATGAGCAGCATGTTGCATGCAATTTACAATCTCTGTCTCAGCAAGCAGTATGTGTGTCTCTGCTCATAATATTTCACTGTCTCTACTGGGCAAAAACAGGCCACCTATATATAAGCAACACATAACATTAATTTCTCATTACTTGTAACATCCTGCTCATGTGCCTAAAATAACACTGTGACTGAAGCTAGGTTCACCCATCAGTGTGATGTCAGGCAGATGACAAGAATGTCACATGTAATCTACCATGTATTTAAAAAACATGTACTTCCATATTTTTAAAGACATCAAGTAAGCATATTATTCACCCAGATCCATTTAAAATGAAGCTTGACTCACATTGTCATCTTAAACACATGATCAGCATGTTTCATGCAATTTACCATCTCTGTCTCAGCAAGCAGTATGTGTGTCTCTGCTCATAATATTTCACTGTTTCTACTGGCCAAAAACAGGCCTCCTATATAGAAACACACATAACATTAATTTCTCATTACATGTAACATCCTGCTCATGTGCCTAAAATAACACTGTGACTGACGCTTGATTCACCCATCAGTGTGATGTTAGGCAGATGACAAGAATGTCACATGTAATCTACCATGTCTTTAAAAAACATGTACTTCCATATTTTTAAAGACATCAAGTAACCATATTATTCACCCAGATCCATTTGAAATTAAGCTTGACTCACATTGTCATCTTAAACACATGACCAGCATGTTGCATGCAATTCACCATCTCTGTCTCTGCATGCAGTATGTGTGTCTCTGCTCATAATATGTCACTGTCTCTACTGGCCAAAAACAGGCCACCTATATGTAACCAAAACATAACATTAATTTCTCATTACATGTAACATCCTGCCCATGTGCCTAAATCAACACTGTGAATGAAGCTTGATTCACCCATCAGTGTGATGTTAGGCAGCTAACAAGAATGTCACATGTAATCTACCATGTCTTTAAAAAACATGTACTTCCATATTTTTAAAGACATCAAGTAAGTATATTATTCACCCAGATCCATTTCAAATGAAGCTTGACTCACAGTGTCATCTTAAACACACGAGCAGCATGTTGCATGCAATTTACCATCTCTGTCTCTGCAAGCAGTATGTGTGTCTCTGCTCATAATAGTTCACTGTCTCTACTGGCCAAAAACAGGCCACATATATGTAAGCAACACATAACATTAATTTCTCATTACATGTAACATCCTGCTCATGTGCCTAAATTAACACTGTGACCGAAGCTTGATTCACCCATCAGTGTGATGTTAGGCAGATGACAAGAATGTCACATGTAATCTACCATGTCTTTAAAAAACATTTACTTCCATATTTTTAAAGACATCAAGTAAGCATATTATTCACCCAGATCCATTTCAAATGAAGCTTGACTCACATTGTCATCTTAAACACATGAGCAGCATGTTGCATGCAATTTACCATCTCTGTCTCAGCAAGCAGTATGTGTGTCTCTGCTCATAATATTTCACTGTCTCTACTGGTCAAAAACAGGCCACCTATATATAAGCAACACATAACATTTATTTCTCATTACATGTAACATCCTGCTCATGTGCCTAACATAACACTGTGACTGAAGCTTGATTCACCCATCAGTGTGATGTTAGGCAGATGACAAGAATGTCACATGTAATCTACCATGTCTTTAAAAACATGTACTTCCATATTTTTAAAGACATCAAGTAACCATATTATTCACCCAGATCCATTTGAAATGAAGCTTGACTCACATTGTCATCTTAAACACATGAGCAGCATGTTGCATGCAATTTACCATCTCTGTTTCTGCAAGCAGTATGTGTGTCTCTGCTCATAATATTTCACTGTCTCTACTGGCCAAAAACAGGCCACCTATATGTAAGCAACACATAACATTAATTTCTCATTACATGTAACATCCTGCTCATATGCCTAAAATAACACTGTGACTGAAGCTTGATTCACCCATCAGTGTGATGTTAGGCAGATGACAAGAATGTCACATGTAATCTACCATGTCTTTAAAAAACATGTACTTCCATATTTTTAAAGACATCAAGTAACCATAATATTCACTCAGATCCATTTCAAATGAAGCTTGACTCACATTGTCATCTTAAACACATGAGCAGCATGTTGCATGCAATTTACAATCTCTGTCGCAGCAAGCAGTATGTGTGTCTCTGCTCATAATATTTCACTGTCTCTACTGGCCAAAAACAGGACACCTATATATAAGCAACACATAACATTAATTTCTCATTACATGTAACATCCTGCTCATGTGCCTAAAATAACACTGTGACTGAAGCTTGGTTCACCCATCAGTGTGATGTTAGGCAGATGACCAGAATGTCACATGTAATCTACCATGTCTTTAAAAAACATGTACTTCCATATTTTTAAAGACATCAAGTAAGCATATTATTCACCCAGATCCATTTAAAACGAAGCTTGACTCACAGTGTCATCTTAAACACATGACCAGCATGTTGCATGCAATTTACCATCTCTGTCTCTGCAAGCAGTATGTGTGTCTCTGCTCATAATATTTCTCTGTCTCTACTGGCCAAAAACAGGTCACCTATATGTAAGCAACACATAACATTAATTTCTCATTACATTTAACATCCTGCTCATGTGCCTAAAATAACACTGTGACTGAAGCTTGATTCACCCATCAGTGTGATGTTAGGCAGATGACAAGAATGTCACATGTAATCTACCATGTCTTTAAAAAACATGTACTTCCATATTTTTAAAGACATCAAGTAACCATATTATACACCCAGATCCATTTGAAATGAAGCTTGACTCACATTGTCATCTTAAACACACGAGCAGCATGTTTCATGCAATTTACCATCTCTGTCTCAGCAAGCAGTATGTGTGTCTCTGCTCATAATATTTCACTGTCTCTACTGGCCAAAAACAGGCCTCCTATATAGAAACAACACATAACATTAATTTCTCATTACATGTAACATCCTGCTCATGTGCCTAAAATAACACTGTGACTGACACTTGATTCACCCATCAGTGTGATGTTAGGCAGATGACAAGAATGTCACATGTAATCTACCATGTCTTTAAAAAACATGTACTTCCATAATTTTAAAGTCATCAAGTAACCATATTATTCACCCAGATCCATTTGAAATTAAGCTTGACTCACATTGTCATCTTAAACACATGACCAGCATGTTGCATGCAATTCACCATCTCTGTCTCTGCAAGCAGTATGTGTGTCTCTGCTCATAATATTTCACTGTCTCTACTGGCCAAAAACAGGCCACATATATGTAAGCAACACATAACATTAATTTCTCATTACATGTAACATCCTGCTCATGTGCCTAAATTAACACTGTGACCGAAGCTTGATTCACCCATCAGTGTGATGTTAGGCAGATGACAAGAATGTCACATGTAATTTACCATGTCTTTAAAAAACATTTACTTCCATATTTTTAAAGACATCAAGTAACCATATTATTCACCCAGATCCATTTCAAATGAAGCTTGACTCACATTGTCATCTTAAACACATGAGCAGCATGTTGCATGCAATTTACCATCTCTGTCTCAGCAAGCAGTATGTGTGTCTCTGCTCATAATATTTCACTGTCTCTACTGGTCAAAAACAGGCCACCTATATATAAGCAACACATAACATTTATTTCTCATTACATGTAACATCCTGCTCATGTGCCTAACATAACACTGTGACTGAAGCTTGATTCGCCCATCAGTGTGATGTTAGGCAGATGACAAGAATGTCACATGTAATCTACCATGTCTTTAAAAAAAATGTACTTCTATATTTTTAAAGACATCAAGTAACCATATTATTCACCCAGATCCATTTGAAATGAAGCTTGACTCACATTGTCATCTTAAACACATGAGCAGCATGTTTCATGCAATTTACCATCTCTGTCTCAGCAAGCAGTATGTGTGTCTCTGCTCATAATATTTCACTGTCTCTACTGGCCAAAAACAGGCCTCCTATATAGAAACAACACATAACATGAATTTCTCATTACATGTAACATCCTGCTCATGTGCCTAAAATAACACTGTGACTGACACTTGATTCACCCATCAGTGTGATGTTAGGCAGATGACAAGAATGTCACATGTAATCTACCATGTCTTTAAAAAACATGTACTTCCATAATTTTAAAGACATCAAGTAACCATATTATTCACCCAGATCCATTTAAAATTAAGCTTGACTCACATTGTCATCTTAAACACATGACCAGCATGTTGCATGCAATTCACCATCTCTGTCTCTGCAAGCAGTATGTGTGTCTCTGCTCATAATATTTCACTGTCTCTACTGGCCAAAAACAGGCCACATATATGTAAGCAACACATAACATTAATTTCTCATTACATGTAACATCCTGCTCATGTGCCTAAATTAACACTGTGACCGAAGCTTGATTCACCCATCAGTGTGATGTTAGGCAGATGACAAGAATGTCACATGTAATTTACCATGTCTTTAAAAAACATTTACTTCAATATTTTTAAAGACATCAAGTAACCATATTATTCACCCAGATCCATTTCAAATGAAGCTTGACTCACATTGTCATCTTAAACACATGAGCAGCATGTTGCATGCAATTTACCATCCCTGTCTCAGCAAGCAGTATGTGTGTCTCTGCTCATAATATTTCACTGTCTCTACTGGTCAAAAACAGGCCACCTATATATAAGCAACACATAACATTTATTTCTCATTACATGTAACATCCTGCTCATGTGCCTAACATAACACTGTGACTGAAGCTTGATTCGCCCATCAGTGTGATGTTAGGCAGATGACAAGAATGTCACATGTAATCTACCATGTCTTTAAAAAACATGTACTTCTATATTTTTAAAGACATCAAGTAACCATATTATTCACCCAGATCCATTTGAAATGAAGCTTGACTCACATTGTCATCTTAAACACATGAGCAGCATGTTGCATGCAATTTACCATCTCTGTTTCTGCAAGCAGTATGTGTGTCTCTACTCATAATATTTCACTGTCTCTACTGGCCAAAAACAGGCCACCTATATGTAACCAACACATAACATTAATTTCTCATTACATGTAACATCCTGCCCATGTGCCTAAAATAACACTGTGACTGAAGCTTGATTCACTCATCAGTATGATGTTAGGCAGATGACAAGAATGTCACATGTAATCTACCATGTCTTTAAAAAACATGTACTTCCATAGTTTTAAAGACATCAAGTAAGCATATTATTCACCCAGATCTATTTCAAATGAAGCTTGGCTCACAGTGTCATCTTAAACACATGAGCAGCATGTTGCATGCAATTTACCATCTCTGTCTCTGCAAGCAGTATGTGTGTCTCTGCTCATAATATTTCACTGTCTCTACTGGTCAAAAACAGGCCACCTATATGTAAGCAACACATAACATTAATTTCTCATTACATGTAACATCCTGCTCATGTGCCTAAAATAACACTGTGACTGAAGCTTGATTCACTCATCAGTATGATGTTAGGCAGATGACAAGAATGTCACATGTAATCTACCATGTCTTTAAAAAACATGTACTTCTATATTTTTAAAGACATCAAGTAACCATATTATTCACCCAGATCCATTTGAAATGAAGCTTGACTCACATTGTCATCTTAAACACATGAGCAGCATGTTGCATGCAATTTACCATCTCTGTTTCTGCAAGCAGTATGTGTGTCTCTACTCATAATATTTCACTGTCTCTACTGGCCAAAAACAGGCCACCTATATGTAACCAACACATAACATTAATTTCTCATTACATGTAACATCCTGCCCATGTGCCTAAAATAACACTGTGACTGAAGCTTGATTCACTCATCAGTATGATGTTAGGCAGATGACAAGAATGTCACATGTAATCTACCATGTCTTTAAAAAACATGTACTTCCATAGTTTTAAAGACATCAAGTAAGCATATTATTCACCCAGATCTATTTCAAATGAAGCTTGGCTCACAGTGTCATCTTAAACACATGAGCAGCATGTTGCATGCAATTTACCATCTCTGTCTCTGCAAGCAGTATGTGTGTCTCTGCTCATAATATTTCACTGTCTCTACTGGTCAAAAACAGGCCACCTATATGTAAGCAACACATAACATTAATTTCTCATTACATGTAACATCCTGCTCATGTGCTTAAAATAAAACTGTGACTGAAGCTTGATTCACCCATCAGTGTGTTGTTAGGCAGATGACAAGAATGTCACATGTAATCTACCATGTCTTTAAAAAACATGTACTTCCATAATTTTAAAGACATCAAGTAACCATATTATTCACCCAGATCCATTTGAAATTAAGCTTGACTCACATTGTCATCTTAAACACATGACCAGCATGTTGCATGCAATTCACCATCTCTGTCTCTGCAAGCAGTATGTGTGTCTCTGCTCATAATATTTCACTGTCTCTACTGGCCAAAAACAGGCCACATATATGTAAGCAACACATAACATTAATTTCTCATTACATGTAACATCCTGCTCATGTGCCTAAATTAACACTGTGACCGAAGCTTGATTCACCCATCAGTGTGATGTTAGGCAGATGACAAGAATGTCACATGTAATTTACCATGTCTTTAAAAAACATTTACTTCCATATTTTTAAAGACATCAAGTAACCATATTATTCACCCAGATCCATTTCAAATGAAGCTTGACTCACATTGTCATCTTAAACACATGAGCAGCATGTTGCATGCAATTTACCATCTCTGTCTCAGCAAGCAGTATGTGTGTCTCTGCTCATAATATTTCACTGTCTCTACTGGTCAAAAACAGGCCACCTATATATAAGCAACACATAACATTTATTTCTCATTACATGTAACATCCTGCTCATGTGCCTAACATAACACTGTGACTGAAGCTTGATTCGCCCATCAGTGTGATGTTAGGCAGATGACAAGAATGTCACATGTAATCTACCATGTCTTTAAAAAAAATGTACTTCTATATTTTTAAAGACATCAAGTAACCATATTATTCACCCAGATCCATTTGAAATGAAGCTTGACTCACATTGTCATCTTAAACACATGAGCAGCATGTTTCATGCAATTTACCATCTCTGTCTCAGCAAGCAGTATGTGTGTCTCTGCTCATAATATTTCACTGTCTCTACTGGCCAAAAACAGGCCTCCTATATAGAAACAACACATAACATGAATTTCTCATTACATGTAACATCCTGCTCATGTGCCTAAAATAACACTGTGACTGACACTTGATTCACCCATCAGTGTGATGTTAGGCAGATGACAAGAATGTCACATGTAATCTACCATGTCTTTAAAAAACATGTACTTCCATAATTTTAAAGACATCAAGTAACCATATTATTCACCCAGATCCATTTAAAATTAAGCTTGACTCACATTGTCATCTTAAACACATGACCAGCATGTTGCATGCAATTCACCATCTCTGTCTCTGCAAGCAGTATGTGTGTCTCTGCTCATAATATTTCACTGTCTCTACTGGCCAAAAACAGGCCACATATATGTAAGCAACACATAACATTAATTTCTCATTACATGTAACATCCTGCTCATGTGCCTAAATTAACACTGTGACCGAAGCTTGATTCACCCATCAGTGTGATGTTAGGCAGATGACAAGAATGTCACATGTAATTTACCATGTCTTTAAAAAACATTTACTTCAATATTTTTAAAGACATCAAGTAACCATATTATTCACCCAGATCCATTTCAAATGAAGCTTGACTCACATTGTCATCTTAAACACATGAGCAGCATGTTGCATGCAATTTACCATCCCTGTCTCAGCAAGCAGTATGTGTGTCTCTGCTCATAATATTTCACTGTCTCTACTGGTCAAAAACAGGCCACCTATATATAAGCAACACATAACATTTATTTCTCATTACATGTAACATCCTGCTCATGTGCCTAACATAACACTGTGACTGAAGCTTGATTCGCCCATCAGTGTGATGTTAGGCAGATGACAAGAATGTCACATGTAATCTACCATGTCTTTAAAAAACATGTACTTCTATATTTTTAAAGACATCAAGTAACCATATTATTCACCCAGATCCATTTGAAATGAAGCTTGACTCACATTGTCATCTTAAACACATGAGCAGCATGTTGCATGCAATTTACCATCTCTGTTTCTGCAAGCAGTATGTGTGTCTCTACTCATAATATTTCACTGTCTCTACTGGCCAAAAACAGGCCACCTATATGTAACCAACACATAACATTAATTTCTCATTACATGTAACATCCTGCCCATGTGCCTAAAATAACACTGTGACTGAAGCTTGATTCACTCATCAGTATGATGTTAGGCAGATGACAAGAATGTCACATGTAATCTACCATGTCTTTAAAAAACATGTACTTCCATAGTTTTAAAGACATCAAGTAAGCATATTATTCACCCAGATCTATTTCAAATGAAGCTTGGCTCACAGTGTCATCTTAAACACATGAGCAGCATGTTGCATGCAATTTACCATCTCTGTCTCTGCAAGCAGTATGTGTGTCTCTGCTCATAATATTTCACTGTCTCTACTGGTCAAAAACAGGCCACCTATATGTAAGCAACACATAACATTAATTTCTCATTACATGTAACATCCTGCTCATGTGCTTAAAATAAAACTGTGACTGAAGCTTGATTCACCCATCAGTGTGTTGTTAGGCAGATGACAAGAATGTCACATGTAATCTACCATGTCTTTAAAAAACATGTACTTCCATATTTTTAAAGACATCAAGTAACCATATTATTCACTCAGATCCATTTCAAATGAAGCTTGACTCACATTGTCATCTTAAACACATGAGCAGCATGTTGCATGCAATTTACAATCTCTGTCTCAGCAAGCAGTATGTGTGTCTCTGCTCATAATATTTCACTGTCTCTACTGGGCAAAAACAGGCCACCTATATATAAGCAACACATAACATTAATTTCTCATTACTTGTAACATCCTGCTCATGTGCCTAAAATAACACTGTGACTGAAGCTTGATTCACTCATCAGTATGATGTTAGGCAAATGACAAGAATGTCACATGTAATCTACCATGTCTTTAAAAAACATGTACTTCCATAGTTTTAAAGACATCAAGTAAGCATATTATTCACCCAGATCTATTTCAAATGAAGCTTGGCTCACAGTGTCATCTTAAACATATGAGCAGCATGTTGCATGCAATTTACCATCTCTGTCTCTGCAAGCAGTATGTGTGTCTCTGCTCATAATATTTCACTGTCTCTACTGGCCAAAAACAGGCCACCTATATGTAAGCAACACATAACATTAATTTCTCATTACATGTAACATCCTGCTCATGTGCCTAAAATAAAACTGTGACTGAAGCTTGATTCACCCATCAGTGTGTTGTTAGGCAGATGACAAGAATGTCACATGTAATCTACCATGTCTTTAAAAAACATGTACTTCCATATTTTTAAAGACATCAAGTAACCATATCATTCACTCAGATCCATTTCAAATGAAGCTTGACTCACATTGTCATCTTAAACACATGAGCAGCATGTTGCATGCAATTTACAATCTCTGTCTCAGCAAGCAGTATGTGTGTCTCTGCTCATAATATTTCACTGTCTCTACTGGGCAAAAACAGGCCACCTATATATAAGCAACACATAACATTAATTTCTCATTACTTGTAACATCCTGCTCATGTGCCTAAAATAACACTGTGACTGAAGCTTGGTTCACCCATCAGTGTGATGTTAGGCAGATGACAAGAATGTCACATGTAATCTACCATGTATTTAAAAAACATGTACTTCCATATTTTTAAAGACATCAAGTAAGCATATTATTCACCCAGATCCATTTCAAATGAAGCTTGACTCACATTGTCATCTTAAACACATGAGCAGCATGTTGCATGCAATTTACCATCTCTGTCTCAGCAAGCAGTATGTGTGTCTCTGCTCATAATATTTCACTGTCTCTACTGGTCAAAAACAGGCCACCTATATATAAGCAACACATAACATTTATTTCTCATTACATGTAACATCCTGCTCATGTGCCTAACATAACACTGTGACTGAAGCTTGATTCACCCATCAGTGTGATGTTAGGCAGATGACAAGAATGTCACATGTAATCTACCATGTCTTTAAAAACATGTACTTCCATATTTTTAAAGACATCAAGTAACCATATTATTCACCCAGATCCATTTGAAATGAAGCTTGACTCACATTGTCATCTTAAACACATGAGCAGCATGTTGCATGCAATTTACCATCTCTGTTTCTGCAAGCAGTATGTGTGTCTCTGCTCATAATATTTCACTGTCTCTACTGGCCAAAAACAGGCCACCTATATGTAACCAACACATAACATTAATTTCTCATTACATGTAACATCCTGCCCATGTGCCTAAAATAACACTGTGACTGAAGCTTGATTCACTCATCAGTATGATGTTAGGCAGATGACAAGAATGTCACATGTAATCTACCATGTCTTTAAAAACATGTACTTCCATATTTTTAAAGACATCAAGTAACCATATTATTCACCCAGATCCATTTGAAATGAAGCTTGACTCACATTGTCATCTTAAACACATGACCAGCATGTTGCATGCAATTCACCATCTCTGTCTCTGCATGCAGTATGTGTGTCTCTGCTCATAATATTTCACTGTCTCTACTGGCCAAAAACAGGCCACCTATATGTAACCAAAACATAACATTAATTTCTCATTACATGTAACATCCTGCCCATGTGCCTAAATCAACACTGTGAATGAAGCTTGATTCACCCATCAGTGTGATGTTAGGCAGCTAACAAGAATGTCACATGTAATCTACCATGTCTTTAAAAAACATGTACTTCCATATTTTTAAAGACATCAAGTAAGTATATTATTCACCCAGATCCATTTCAAATGAAGCTTGACTCACAGTGTCATCTTAAACACATGAGCAGCATGTTGCATGCAATTTACCATCTCTGTCTCAGAAAGCAGTATGTGTGTCTCTGCTCATAATATTTCACTGTCTCTACTGGTCAAAAACAGGCCACCTATATATAAGCAACACATAACATTTATTTCTCATTACATGTAACATCCTGCTCATGTGCCTAACATAACACTGTGACTGAAGCTTGATTCACCCATCAGTGTGATGTTAGGCAGATGACAAGAATGTCACATGTAATCTACCATGTCTTTAAAAACATGTACTTCCATATTTTTAAAGACATCAAGTAACCATATTATTCACCCAGATCCATTTGAAATGAAGCTTGACTCACATTGTCATCTTAAACACATGAGCAGCATGTTGCATGCAATTTACCATCTCTGTTTCTGCAAGCAGTATGTGTGTCTCTGCTCATAATATTTCACTGTCTCTACTGGCCAAAAACAGGCCACCTATATGTAACCAACACATAACATTAATTTCTCATTACATGTAACATCCTGCCCATGTGCCTAAAATAACACTGTGACTGAAGCTTGATTCACTCATCAGTATGATGTTAGGCAGATGACAAGAATGTCACATGTAATCTACCATGTCTTTAAAAAACATGTACTTCCATAATTTAAAGACATCAAGTAAGCATATTATTCACCCAGATCCATTTCAAATGAAGCTTGACTGACATTGTCATCTTAAACACATGAGCAGCATGTTTCATGCAATTTACCATCTCTGTCTCAGCAAGCAGTATGTGTGTCTCTGCTCATAATATTTCACTGTCTCTACTGGGCAAAAACAGGCCACCTATATATAAGCAACACATAACATTAATTTCTCATTACTTGTAACATCCTGCTCATGTGCCTAAAATAACACTGTGACTGAAGCTTGGTTCACCCATCAGTGTGATGTAAGGCAGATGACAAGAATGTCACATGTAATCTACCATGTATTTAAAAAACATGTACTTCCATATTTTTAAAGACATCAATTAAGCATATTATTCACCCAGATCCATTTAAAATGAAGCTTGACTCACATTGTCATCTTAAACACATGAGCAGCATGTTTCATGCAATTTACCATCTCTGTCTCAGCAAGCAGTATGTGTGTCTCTGCTCATAATATTTCACTGTCTCTACTGGCCAAAAACAGGCCTCCTATATAGAAACAACACATAACATTAATTTCTCATTACATATAACATCCTGCTCATGTGCCTAAAATAACACTGTGACTGACGCTTGATTCACCCATCAGTGTGATGTTAGGCAGATGACAAGAATGTCACATGTAATCTACCATGTCTTTAAAAAACATGTACTTCCATATTTTTAAAGACATCAAGTAACCATATTATTCACCCAGATCCATTTGAAATTAAGCTTGACTCACATTGTCATCTTAAACACATGACCAGCAAGTTGCATGCAATTCACCTTCTCTGTCTCTGCAAGCAGTATGTGTGTCTCTGCTCATAATATTTCACTGTCTCTACTGGCCAAAAACAGGCCACCTATATGTAACCAACACATAACATTAATTTCTCATTACATGTAACATCCTGCCCATGTGCCTAAATCAACACTGTGACTGAAGCTTGATTCATTCATCAGTATGATGTTAGGCAGCTAACAAGAATGTCACATGTAATCTACCATGTCTTTAAAAAACATGTACTTCCATATTTTTAAAGACATCAAGTAAGCATATTATTCACCCAGATCCATTTCAAATGAAGCTTGACTCACAGTGTCATCTTAAACACATGAGCAGCATGTTGCATGCAATTTACCATCTCTGTTTCTGCAAGCAGTATGTGTGTCTCTGCTCATAATATTTCAATGTCTCTACTGGCCAAACACAGGCCACATATATGTAAGCAACACATAACATTAATTTCTCATTACATGTAACATCCTGCTCATGTGCCTAAATTAACACTGTGACCGAAGCTTGATTCACCCATCAGTGTGATGTTAGGCAGATGACAAGAATGTCACATGTAATCTACCATGTCTTTAAAATAACATGTACTTCCATATTTTTAAAGACATCAAGTAACCATATTATTCACCCAGATCCATTTGAAATGAAGCTTGACTCACATTGTCATCTTAAACACATGAGCAGCATGTTTCATGCAATTTACCATCTCTGTCTCAGCAAGCAGTATGTGTGTCTCTGCTCATATTATTTCACTGTCTCTACTGGCAAAAAACAGGCCTCCTATATATAAGCAACACATAACATTAATTTCTCATTACATGTAACATCCTGCTCATGTGCCTAAAGTAACACTGTGACTGACGCTTGATTCACCCGTCAGTGTGATGTTAGGCAGATGACAAGAATGTCACATGTAATCTACCATGTCTTTAAAAAACATGTACTTCCATATTTTTAAAGACATCAAGTAACCATATTATTTACCCAGATCCATTTGAAATGAGGCTTGACTCACATTGTCATCTTAAACACATGAGCAGCATGTTGCATGCAATTCACCATCTCTATCTCTGCAAGCAGTATGTGTGTCTCTGCTCATAATATTTCACTGTCTCTACTGGCCAAAAACAGGCCACCTATATGTAACCAACACATAACATTAATTTCTCATTACATGTAACATCCTGCACATGTGCCTAAATTAACACTGTGACTGAAGCTTGATTCATTCATCAGTATGATGTTAGGCAGATGACAAGAATGTCACATGTAATCTACCATGTCTTTAAAAAACATGTACTTCCATAGTTTTTAAAGACATCAAGTAAGCATATTATTCACCCAGATCCATTACAAATGAAGCTTGACTCACAGTGTCATCTTAAACACATGAGCGGCATGTTGCATGCAATTTACCATCTCTGTCTCTGCAAGCAGTATGTGTGTCTCTGCTCATAATATTTCACTGTCTCTACTGGTCAAAAACAGGCCACCTATATGTAAGCAACACATAACATTAATTTCTCATTACATGTAACATCCTGCTCATGTGCTTAAAATAAAACTGTGACTGAAGCTTGATTCACCCATCAGTGTGTTGTTAGGCAGATGACAAGAATGTCACATGTAATCTACCATGTCTTTAAAAAACATGTACTTCCATATTTTTAAAGACATCAAGTAACCATATTATTCACTCAGATCCATTTCAAATGAAGCTTGACTCACATTGTCATCTTAAACACATGAGCAGCATGTTGCATGCAATTTACAATCTCTGTCTCAGCAAGCAGTATGTGTGTCTCTGCTCATAATATTTCACTGTCTCTACTGGGCAAAAACAGGCCACCTATATATAAGCAACACATAACATTAATTTCTCATTACTTGTAACATCCTGCTCATGTGCCTAAAATAACACTGTGACCGAAGCTTGATTCACCCATCAGTGTGATGTTAGGCAGATGACAAGAATGTCACATGTAACCTACCATGTCTTTAAAAAACATTTACTTCCATATTTTTAAAGACATCAAGTAAGCATATTATTCACCCAGATCCATTTCAAATGAAGCTTGACTCACATTGTCATCTTAAACACATGAGCAGCATGTTGCATGCAATTTACCATCTCTGTCTCAGCAAGCAGTATGTGTGTCTCTGCTCATAATATTTCACTGTCTCTACTGGTCAAAAACAGGCCACCTATATATAAGCAACACATAACATTTATTTCTCATTACATGTAACATCCTGCTCATGTGCCTAACATAACACTGTGACTGAAGCTTGATTCACCCATCAGTGTGATGTTAGGCAGATGACAAGAATGTCACATGTAATCTACCATGTCTTTAAAAACATGTACTTCCATATTTTTAAAGACATCAAGTAACCATATTATTCACCCAGATCCATTTGAAATGAAGCTTGACTCACATTGTCATCTTAAACACATGAGCAGCATGTTGCATGCAATTTACCATCTCTGTTTCTGCAAGCAGTATGTGTGTCTCTGCTCATAATATTTCACTGTCTCTACTGGCCAAAAACAGGCCACCTATATGTAACCAACACATAACATTAATTTCTCATTACATGTAACATCCTGC
Organism: Lissotriton helveticus; assembly: GCF_964261635.1. Lineage (NCBI taxonomy): Eukaryota > Metazoa > Chordata > Amphibia > Caudata > Salamandridae > Lissotriton > Lissotriton helveticus. The sequence goes on along the minus strand of NC_136061.1, from coordinate 1,461,962,992 downwards.
CCATGTGCCTAAAATAACACTGTGACTGAAGCTTGATTCACTCATCAGTATGATGTTAGGCAGATGACAAGAATGTCACATGTAATCTACCATGTCTTTAAAAAACATGTACTTCCATAATTTAAAGACATCAAGTAAGCATATTATTCACCCAGATCTATTTCAAATGAAGCTTGGCTCACAGTGTCATCTTAAACACATGAGCAGCATGTTGCATGCAATTTACCATCACTGTCTCTGCAAGCAGTATGTGTGTCTCTGCTCATAATATTTCACTGTCTCTACTGGCCAAAAACAGGCCACCTATATGTAAGCAACACATAACATTAATTTCTCATTACATGAAACATCCTGCTCATGTGCCTAAAATAACACTGTGAAAGAAGCTTGATTCACCCATCAGTGTGATGTTAGGCAGATGACAAGAATGTCACATGTAATCTACCATGTCTTTAAAAAACATGTACTTCCATATTTATAAAGACATCAAGTAACCATATTATTCACTCAGATCCATTTCAAATGAAGCTTGACTCACATTGTCATCTTAAACACATGAGCAGCATGTTGCATGCAATTTACAATCTCTGTCTCAGCAAGCAGTATGTGTGTCTCTGCTCATAATATTTCACTGTCTCTACTGGGCAAAAACAGGCCACCTATATATAAGCAACACATAACATTAATTTTTCATTACTTGTAACATCCTGCTCATGTGCCTAAAATAACACTGTGACTGAAGCTTGGTTCACCCATCACTGTGATGTAAGGCAGATGACAAGAATGTCACATGTAATCTACCATGTATTTAAAAAACATGTACTTCCATATTTTTAAAGACATCAAGTAAGCATATTATTCACCCAGATCCATTTAAAATGAAGCTTGACTCACGTTGTCATCTTAAACACATGAGCAGCATGTTTCATGCAATTTACCATCTCTGTCTCAGCAAGCAGTATGTGTGTCTCTGCTCATAATATTTCACTGTCTCTACTGGCCAAAAACAGGCCTCCTATATAGAAACAACACATAACATTAATTTCTCATTACATGTAACATCCTGCTCATGTGCCTAAAATAACACTGTGACTGACGCTTGATTCACCCATCAGTGTGATGTTAGGCAGATGACAAGAATGTCACATGTAATCTACCATGTCTTTAAAATAACATGTACTTCCATATTTTTAAAGACATCAAGTAACCATATTATTCACCCAGATCCATTTGAAATGAAGCTTGACTCACATTGTCATCTTAAACACATGAGCAGCATGTTTCATGCAATTTACCATCTCTGTCTCAGCAAGCAGTATGTGTGTCTCTGCTCATAATATTTCACTGTCTCTACTGGGCAAAAACAGGCCACCTATATATAAGCAACACATAACATTAATTTCTCATTACTTGTAACATCCTGCTCATGTGCCTAAATCAACACTGTGAATGAAGCTTGATTCACCCATCAGTGTGATGTTAGGCAGCTAACAAGAATGTCACATGTAATCTACCATGTCTTTAAAAAACATGTACTTCCATATTTTTAAAGACATCAAGTAAGTATATTATTCACCCAGATCCATTTCAAATGAAGCTTGACTCACAGTGTCATCTTAAACACACGAGCAGCATGTTGCATGCAATTTACCATCTCTGTCTCTGCAAGCAGTATGTGTGTCTCTGCTCATAATAGTTCACTGTCTCTACTGGCCAAAAACAGGCCACATATATGTAAGCAACACATAACATTAATTTCTCATTACATGTAACATCCTGCTCATGTGCCTAAATTAACACTGTGACCGAAGCTTGATTCACCCATCAGTGTGATGTTAGGCAGATGACAAGAATGTCACATGTAACCTACCATGTCTTTAAAAAACATTTACTTCCATATTTTTAAAGACATCAAGTAAGCATATTATTCACCCAGATCCATTTCAAATGAAGCTTGACTCACATTGTCATCTTAAACACATGAGCAGCATGTTGCATGCAATTTACCATCTCTGTCTCAGCAAGCAGTATGTGTGTCTCTGCTCATAATATTTCACTGTCTCTACTGGTCAAAAACAGGCCACCTATATATAAGCAACACATAACATTTATTTCTCATTACATGTAACATCCTGCTCATGTGCCTAACATAACACTGTGACTGAAGCTTGATTCACCCATCAGTGTGATGTTAGGCAGATGACAAGAATGTCACATGTAATCTACCATGTCTTTAAAAACATGTACTTCCATATTTTTAAAGACATCAAGTAACCATATTATTCACCCAGATCCATTTGAAATGAAGCTTGACTCACATTGTCATCTTAAACACATGAGCAGCATGTTGCATGCAATTTACCATCTCTGTTTCTGCAAGCAGTATGTGTGTCTCTGCTCATAATATTTCACTGTCTCTACTGGCCAAAAACAGGCAACCTATATGTAACCAACACATAACATTAATTTCTCATTACATGTAACATCCTGCCCATGTGCCTAAAATAACACTGTGACTGAAGCTTGATTCACTCATCAGTATGATGTTAGGCAGATGACAAGAATGTCACATGTAATCTACCATGTCTTTAAAAAACATGTACTTCCATAATTTAAAGACATCAAGTAAGCATATTATTCACCCAGATCTATTTCAAATGAAGCTTGGCTCACAGTGTCATCTTAAACACATGAGCAGCATGTTGCATGCAATTTACCATCTCTGTCTCTGCAAGCAGTATGTGTGTCTCTGCTCATAATATTTCACTGTCTCTACTGGCCAAAAACAGGCCACCTATATGTAAGCAACACATAACATTAATTTCTCATTACATGTAACATCCTGCTCATGTGCCTAAAATAACACTGTGACTGAAGCTTGATTCACCCATCAGTGTGATGTTAGGCAGATGACAAGAATGTCACATGTAATCTACCATGTCTTTAAAAAACATGTACTTCCATATTTTTAAAGACATCAAGTAACCATATTATTCACTCAGATCCATTTCAAATGAAGCTTGACTCACATTGTCATCTTAAACACATGAGCAGCATGTTGCATGCAATTTACAATCTCTGTCTCAGCAAGCAGTATGTGTGTCTCTGCTCATAATATTTCACTGTCTCTACTGGGCAAAAACAGGCCACCTATATATAGGCAACACATAACATTAATTTTTCATTACTTGTAACATCCTGCTCATGTGCCTAAAATAACACTGTGACTGAAGCTTGGTTCACCCATCACTGTGATGTAAGGCAGATGACAAGAATGTCACATGTAATCTACCATGTATTTAAAAAACATGTACTTCCATATTTTTAAAGACATCAAGTAAGCATATTATTCACCCAGATCCATTTAAAATGAAGCTTGACTCACGTTGTCATCTTAAACACATGAGCAGCATGTTTCATGCAATTTACCATCTCTGTCTCAGCAAGCAGTATGTGTGTCTCTGCTCATAATATTTCACTGTCTCTACTGGCCAAAAACAGGCCTCCTATATAGAAACAACACATAACATTAATTTCTCATTACATGTAACATCCTGCTCATGTGCCTAAAATAACACTGTGACTGACGCTTGATTCACCCATCAGTGTGATGTTAGGCAGATGACAAGAATGTCACATGTAATCTACCATGTCTTTAAAATAACATGTACTTCCATATTTTTAAAGACATCAAGTAACCATATTATTCACCCAGATCCATTTGAAATGAAGCTTGACTCACATTGTCATCTTAAACACATGAGCAGCATGTTTCATGCAATTTACCATCTCTGTCTCAGCAAGCAGTATGTGTGTCTCTGCTCATAATATTTCACTGTCTCTACTGGGCAAAAACAGGCCACCTATATATAAGCAACACATAACATTAATTTCTCATTACTTGTAACATCCTGCTCATGTGCCTAAAATAACACTGTGACTGAAGCTTGGTTCACCCATCAGTGTGATGTAAGGCAGATGACAAGAATGTCACATGTAATCTACCATGTATTTAAAAAACATGTACTTCCATATTTTTAAAGACATCAAGTAAGCATATTATTCACCCAAATCCATTTAAAATGAAGCTTGACTCACATTGTCATCTTAAACACATGAGCAGCATGTTTCATGCAATTTACCATCTCTGTCTCAGCAAGCAGTATGTGTGTCTCTGCTCATAATATTTCACTGTCTCTACTGGCCAAAAACAGGCCTCCTATATAGAAACAACACATAACATTAATTTCTCATTACATATAACATCCTGCTCATGTGCCTAAAATAACACTGTGACTGACGCTTGATTCACCCATCAGTGTGATGTTAGGCAGATGACAAGAATGTCACATGTAATCTACCATGTCTTTAAAAAACATGTACTTCCATATTTTTAAAGACATCAAGTAACCATATTATTCACCCAGATCCATTTGAAATTAAGCTTGACTCACATTGTCATCTTAAACACATGACCAGCAAGTTGCATGCAATTCACCTTCTCTGTCTCTGCAAGCAGTATGTGTGTCTCTGCTCATAATATTTCACTGTCTCTACTGGCCAAAAACAGGCCACCTATATGTAACCAACACATAACATTAATTTCTCTTTACATGTAACATCCTGCCCATGTGCCTAAATCAACACTGTGACTGAAGCTTGATTCATTCATCAGTATGATGTTAGGCAGCTAACAAGAATGTCACATGTAATCTACCATGTCTTTAAAAAACATGTACTTCCATATTTTTAAAGACATCAAGTAAGCATATTATTCACCCAGATCCATTTCAAATGAAGCTTGACTCACAGTGTCATCTTAAACACATGAGCAGCATGTTGCATGCAATTTACCATCTCTGTCTCTGCAAGCAGTATGTGTGTCTCTGCTCATAATATTTCAATGTCTCTACTGGCCAAACACAGGCCACATATATGTAAGCAACACATAACATTAATTTCTCATTACATGTAACATCCTGCTCATGTGCCTAAATTAACACTGTGACCGAAGCTTGATTCACCCATCAGTGTGATGTTAGGCAGATGACAAGAATGTCACATGTAATCTACCATGTCTTTAAAATAACATGTACTTCCATATTTTTAAAGACATCAAGTAACCATATTATTCACCCAGATCCATTTGAAATGAAGCTTGACTCACATTGTCATCTTAAACACATGAGCAGCATGTTTCATGCAATTTACCATCTCTGTCTCAGCAAGCAGTATGTGTGTCTCTGCTCATATTATTTCACTGTCTCTACTGGCAAAAAACAGGCCTCCTATATATAAGCAACACATAACATTAATTTCTCATTACATGTAACATCCTGCTCATGTGCCTAAAGTAACACTGTGACTGACGCTTGATTCACCCGTCAGTGTGATGTTAGGCAGATGACAAGAATGTCACATGTAATCTACCATGTCTTTAAAAAACATGTACTTCCATATTTTTAAAGACATCAAGTAACCATATTATTTACCCAGATCCATTTGAAATGAGGCTTGACTCACATTGTCATCTTAAACACATGAGCAGCATGTTGCATGCAATTCACCATCTCTATCTCTGCAAGCAGTATGTGTGTCTCTGCTCATAATATTTCACTGTCTCTACTGGCCAAAAACAGGCCACCTATATGTAACCAACACGTAACATTAATTTCTCATTACATGTAACATCCTGCACATGTGCCTAAATTAACACTGTGACTGAAGCTTGATTCATTCATCAGTATGATGTTAGGCAGATGACAAGAATGTCACATGTAATCTACCATGTCTTTAAAAAACATGTACTTCCATAGTTTTTAAAGACATCAAGTAAGCATATTATTCACCCAGATCCATTACAAATGAAGCTTGACTCACAGTGTCATCTTAAACACATGAGCGGCATGTTGCATGCAATTTACCATCTCTGTCTCTGCAAGCAGTATGTGTGTCTCTGCTCATAATATTTCACTGTCTCTACTGGCCAAAAACAGGCCACATATATGTAAGCAACACATAACATTAATTTCTCATTACATGTAACATCCTGCTCATGTGCCTAAAATAACACTGTGACTGAAGCTTGATTCACCCATCAGTGTGATGTTAGGCAGATGACAAGAATGTCACATGTAATCTACCATGTCTTTAAAAAACATGTACTTCCATATTTTTAAAGACATCAAGTAACCATATTATTCACCCAGATCCATTTGAAATGAAGTTTGACTCACATTGTCATCTTAAACACATGAGCAGCATGTTGCATGCAATTTACCATCTCTGTCTCAGCAAGCAGTATGTGAGTCTCTTTTCATAATATTTCACTGTCTCTACTGGTCAAAAACAGGCCACCTATATATAAGCAACACCTAACATTAATTTCTCATTACATGTAACATCCTGCTCATGTGCCTAACATAACACTGTGACTGAAGCTTGATTCACCCATCAGTGTGATGTTAGGCAGATGACAAGAATGGCACATGTAATCTACCATGTCTTTAAACAACATGTAGTTCCATATTTTTAAAGACATCAAGTAACCATATTATTCACCCAGAACCATTTGAAATGAAGCTTGACTCACATTGTCATCTTAAACACATGAGCAGCATGTTGCATGCAATTTACCATCTCTGTCTCTGCAAGCAGTATGTGTGTCTCTTCTCATAATATTTCACTGTCTCTACTGGCCAAAAACAGGCCACCTATATGTAACCAACACATGACATTAATTTCTCATTACATGTAACATCCTGCCCATGTGCCTAAAATAACACTGTGACTGAAGCTTGATTCACTCATCAGTATGATGTTAGGCAGATGACAAGAATGTCACATGTAATCTACCATGTCTTTAAAAAACATGTACTTCCATATTTTTAAAGACATCAAGTAAGCATATTATTCACCTAGATCCATTTCAAATGAAGCTTGACTCACAGTGTCATCTTAAACACATGAGCAGCATGTTGCATGCAATTTACCATCTCTGTCTCTGCAAGCAGTATGTGTGTCTCTGCTCATAATATTTCACTGTCTCTACTGGCCAAAAACAGGCCACCTATATGTAACCAACACATAACATTAATTTCTCATTACATGTAACATCCTGCTCCTGTGCCTAAAATAACACTGTGACTGAAGCTTGATTCACCTATCAGTGTGATGTCAGGCAGATGACAAGAATGTTACAAGTAATCTACCATGTCTTTAAAAAACATGCACTTCCATATTTTTAAAGACATCAAGTAACAATATTGTTCACCCAGATCCATTTGAAATGTAGCTTGACTCACATTGTCATCTTAAACACATGAACAGCATGTTGCATGCAATTTACCATCTCTGTCTCAGCAAGCAGTATGTGTGTCTCTGCTCATAATATTTCACTGTCTCTACTGGCCAAAAACAGGCCACCTATATATAAGCAACACATAACATTAATTTCTCATTACATGTAACATCCTGCTCATGTGCCTAAAATAACACTGTGACTGAAGCATGATTCACCCATCAGTGTGATGTTATGCAGATGACAAGAATGTCACATGTAATCTACCACGTCTTTAAAAAACATGTACTTCCATATTTTTAAAGACATCAAGTAACCATATTATTCACCCAGATCCATTTGAAATTAAGCTTGACTCACATTGTCATCTTAAACACATGACCAGCATGTTGCATGCAATTCACCTTCTCTGTCTCTGCAAGCAGTATGTGTGTATCTGCTCATAATATTTCACTGTCTCTACTGGCCAAAAACAGGCCACCTATATGTAACCAACACATAACATTAATTTCTCATTACATGTAACATCCTGCCCATGTGCCTAAATCAACACTGTGACTGAAGCTTGATTCATTCATCAGTATGATGTTAGGCAGCTAACAAGAATGTCACATGTAATCTACCATGTCTTTAAAAAACATGTACTTCCATATTTTTAAAGACATCAAGTAACAATATTGTTCACCCAGATCCATTTGAAATGTAGCTTGACTCACATTGTCATCTTAAACACATGAACAGCATGTTGCATGCAATTTACCATCTCTGTCTCAGCAAGCAGTATGTGTGTCTCTGCTCATAATATTTCACTGTCTCTACTGGCCAAAAACAGGCCACCTATATATAACCAACACATAACATTAATTTCTCATTACATGTAACATCCTGCTCATGTGCTTAAACTAACACAGTGACTGAAGCTTGATTCACCCATCAGTGTGATGTTAGGCAGATGACAAGAATGTCACATGTAATTTACCATGTCTTTAAAAACATGTACTTCCATATTTTTAAAGACATCTAGTAACCATTTGATTCACCCAGATCCATTTCAAATGAAACTTGCCTCACATTGTCATCTTAAACACATGAGCAGCATGTTGCATGCAATTTACCATCTCTGTCTCAGCAAGCAGTATGTGTGTCTCTGCTCATAATATTTCACTGTCTCTACTGGCCAAAAACAGGCCACCTATATATAAGCAACACATAACATTAATTTCTCATTACATGTAACATCCTGCTCATGTGCCTAAAATAACACTGTGACTGAAGCATGATTCACCCATCAGTGTGATGTTATGCAGATGACAAGAATGTCACATGTAATCTACCACGTCTTTAAAAAACATGTACTTCCATATTTTTAAAGACATCAAGTAAGCATATTATTCACCCAGATCCATTTCAAATGAAGCTCGACTCACATTGTCATCTTAAACACATGAGCAGCATGTTGCATGCAATTAACCATCTCTGCCTCTGCAAGCAGTATGTGTGTCTCTGCTCATAATATTTCACTGTCTCTACTGGCCAAAAACAGGCCACCTATATGTAACCAACACATAACATTAATTTCTCATTACAGGTAACATCCTGCCCATGTGCCTAAAATACCACTGTGACTGAAGCTTGATTCACTCATCAGTATGATGTTAGGCAGATGACAAGAATGTCACATGTAATCTACCATGTCTTTAAAAACATGTACTTCCATATTTTTAAAGACATCAAGTAACCATATTATTCACCCAGATCCATTTGAAATTAAGCTTGACTCACATTGTCATCTTAAACACATGACCAGCATGTTGCATGCAATTCACCTTCCTGTCTCTGCAAGCAGTATGTGTGTATCTGCTCATAATATTTCACTGTCTCTACTGGCCAAAAACAGGCCACCTATATGTAACCAACACATAACATTAATTTCTCATTACATGTAACATCCTGCCCATGTGCCTAAATCAACACTGTGACTGAAGCTTGATTCATTCATCAGTATGATGTTAGGCAGCTAACAAGAATGTCACATGTAATCTACCATGTCTTTAAAAAACATGTACTTCCATATTTTTAAAGACATCAAGTAAGCATATTATTCACCCAGATCCATTTCAAATGAAGCTTGACTCACAGTGTCATCTTAAACACATGAGCAGCATGTTGCATGCAATTTACCATCTCTGTCTCTGCAAGCAGTATGTGTGTCTCTGCTCATAATATTTCACTGTCTCTACTGGCCAAAAACAGGCCACATATATGTAAGCAACACATAACATTAATTTCTCATTACATGTAACATCCTGCTCATGTGCCTAAATTAACACTGTGACCGAAGCTTGTTTCACCCATCAGTGTGATGTTAGGCAGATGACAAGAATGTCACATGTAATCTACCATGTCTTTAAAATAACATGTACTTCCATATTTTTAAAGACATCAAGTAACCATATTATTCACCCAGATCCATTTGAAATGAGGCTTGACTCACATTGTCATCTTAAACACATGAGCAGCATGTTTCATGCAATTTACCATCTCTGTCTCAGCAAGCAGTATGTGTGTCTCTGCTCATAATATTTCACTGTCTCTACTGGCAAAAAACAGGCCTCCTATATATAAGCAACACATAACATTAATTTCTCATTACATGTAACATCCTGCTCATGTGCCTAAAGTAACACTGTGACTGACGCTTGATTCACCCATCAGTGTGATGTTAGGCAGATGACAAGAATGTCACATGTAATCTACCATGTCTTTAAAAAACATGTACTTCCATATTTTTAAAGACATCAAGTAACCATATTATTTACCCAGATCCATTTGAAATGAGGCTTGACTCACATTGTCATCTTAAACACATGAGCAGCATGTTGCATGCAATTCACCATCTCTATCTCTGCAAGCAGTATGTGTGTCTCTGCTCATAATATTTCACTGTCTCTACTGGCCAAAAACAGGCCACCTATATGTAACCAACACATAACATTAATTTCTCATTACATGCAACATCCTGCACATGTGCCTAAATTAATACTGTGACTGAAGCTTGATTCATTCATCAGTATGATGTTAGGCAGATGACAAGAATGTCACATGTAATCTACCATGTCTTTAAAAAACATGTACTTCCATAGTTTTTAAAGACATCAAGTAAGCATATTATTCACCCAGATCCATTACAAATGAAGCTTGACTCACAGTGTCATCTTAAACACATGAGCGGCATGTTGCATGCAATTTACCATCTCTGTCTCTGCAAGCAGTATGTGTGTCTCTGCTCATAATATTTCACTGTCTCTACTGGACAAAAACAGGCCACATATATGTAAGCAACACATAACATTAATTTCTCATTACATGTAACATCCTGCTCATGTGCCTAAAATAACACTGTGACTGAAGCTTGATTCACCCATCAGTGTGATGTTAGGCAGATGACAAGAATGTCACATGTAATCTACCATGTCTTTAAAAAACATGTACTTCCATATTTTTAAAGACACCAAGTAACCATATTATTCACCCAGATCCATTTGAAATGAAGTTTGACTCACATTGTCATCTTAAACACATGAGCAGCATGTTGCATGCAATTTACCATCTCTGTCTCAGCAAGCAGTATGTGAGTCTCTGCTCATAATATTTCACTGTCTCTACTGGTCAAAAACAGGCCACCTATATATAAGCAACACATAACATTCTTTTCACATTACATGTAACATCCTGCTCATGTGCCTAACATAACACTGTGACTGAAGCTTGATTCACCCATCAGTGTGATGTTAGGCAGATGACAAGAATGGCACATGTAATCTACAATGTCTTTAAACAACATGTAGTTCCATATTTTTAAAGACATCAAGTAACCATATTATTCACCCAGATCCATTTGAAATGAAGCTTGACTCACATTGTCATCTTAAACACATGAGCAGCATGTTGCATGCAATTTACCATCTCTGTCTCTGCAAGCAGTATGTGTGTCTCTTCTCATAATATTTCACTGTCTCTACTGGCCAAAAACAGGCCACCTATATGTAACCAACACATAACATTAATTTCTCATTACATGTAACATCCTGCCCATGTGCCTAAAATAACACTGTGACTGAAGCTTGATTCACTCTTCAGTATGATGTTAGGCAGATGACAAGAATGTCACATGTAATCTACCATGTCTTTAAAAAACATGTACTTCCATATTTTTAAAGACATCAAGTCAGCATATTATTCACCTAGATCCATTTCAAATGAAGCTTGACTCACAGTGTCATCTTAAACACATGAGCAGCATGTTGCATGCAATTTACCATCTCTGTTACTGCAAGCAGTATGTGTGTCTCTGCTCATAATATTTCACTGTCTCTACTGGCCAAAAACAGGCCACCTATATGTAACCAACACATAACATTAATTTCTCATTACATGTAACATCCTGCTCATGTGCTTAAACTAACACAGTGACTGAAGCTTGATTCACCCATCAGTGTGATGTTAGGCAGATGACAAGAATGTCACATGTAATTTACCATGTCTTTAAAAAACATGTACTTCCATATTTTTAAATACATCTAGTAACCATTTGATTCACCCAGATCCATTTCAAATGAAACTTGCCTCACATTGTCATCTTAAACACATGAGCAGCATGTTGCATGCAATTTACCATCTCTGTCTCAGCAAGCAGTATGTGTGTGTCTGCTCATAATATTTCACTGTCTCTACTGGCCAAAAACAGGCCACCTATATATAAGCAACACATAACATTAATTTCTCATTACATGTAACATCCTGCTCATGTGCCTAATATAACACTGTGACTGAAGCATGATTCACCCATAAGTGTGATGTTATGCAGATGACAAGAATGTCACATGTAATCTACCACGTCTTTAAAAAACATGTACTTCCATATTTTTAAAGACATCAAGTAAGCATATTATTCACCCAGATCCATTTCAAATGAAGCTTGACTCACATTGTCATCTTAAACACATGAGCAGCATGTTGCATGCAATTAACCATCTCTGCCTCTGCAAGCAGTATGTGTGTCTCTGCTCATAATATTTCACTGTCTCTACTGGCCAAAAACAGGCCACCTATATGTAACCAACACATAACATTAATTTCTCATTACATGTAACATCCTGCCCATGTGCCTAAAATAACACTGTGACTGAAGCTTGATTCACTCATCAGTATGATGTTAGGCAGATGACAAGAATGTCACATGTAATCTACCATGTCTTTAAAAAACATGTACTTCCATATTTTTAAAGACATCAAGTAACCATATTATTCACCCAGATCCATTTGAAATTAAGCTTGACTCACATTGTCATCTTAAACACATGACCAGCATGTCGCATGCAATTCACCTTCTCTGTCTCTGCAAGCAGTATGTGTGTCTCTGCTCATAATATTTCACTGTCTCTACTGGCCAAAAACAGGCCACCTATATGTAACCAACACATAACATTAATTTCTCATTACATGTAACATCCTGCCCATGTGCCTAAATCAACACTGTGACTGAAGCTTGATTCATTCATCAGTATGATGTTAGGCAGCTAACAAGAATGTCACATGTAATCTACCATGTCTTTAAAAAACATGTACTTCCATATTTTTAAAGACATCAAGTAAGCATATTATTCACCCAGATCCATTTCAAATGAAGCTTGACTCACAGTGTCATCTTAAACACATGAGCAGCATGTTGCATGCAATTTACCATCTCTGTCTCTGCAAGCAGTATGTGTGTCTCTGCTCATAATATTTCACTGTCTCTACTGGCCAAAAACAGGCCACATATATGTAAGCAACACATAACATTAATTTCTCATTACATGTAACATCCTGCCCATGTGCCTAAAATAACACTGTGACTGAAGCTTGATTCACTCATCAGTATGATGTTAGGCAGATGACAAGAATGTCACATGTAATCTACCATGTCTTTAAAAAACATGTACTTCCATATTTTTAAAGACATCAAGTAAGCATATTATTCACCTAGATCCATTTCAAATGAAGCTTGACTCACAGTGTCATCTTAAACACATGAGCAGCATGTTGCATGCAATTTACCATCTCTGTCTCTGCAAGCAGTATGTGTGTCTCTGCTCATAATATTTCACTGTCTCTACTGGCCAAAAACAGGCCACCTATATATAAGCAACACATAACATTAATTTCTCATTACATGTAACATCCTGCTCATGTGCCTAACATAACACTGTGACTGAAGCTTGATTCACCCATCAGTGTGATGTTAGGCAGATGACAAGAATGGCACATGTAATCTACCATGTCTTTACACAACATGTAGTTCCATATTTTTAAAGACATCAAGTAACCATATTATTCACCCAGATCCATTTGAAATGAAGCTTGACTCACATTGTCATCTTAAACACATGAGCAGCATGTTGCATGCAATTTACCATCTCTGTCTCTGCAAGCAGTATGTGTGTCTCTTCTCATAATATTTCACTGTCTCTACTGGCCAAAAACAGGCCACCTATATGTAACCAACACATAACATTAATTTCTCATTACATGTAACATCCTGCCCATGTGCCTAAAATAACACTGTGACTGAAGCTTGATTCACTCATCAGTATGATGTTAGGCAGATGACAAGAATGTCACATGTAATCTACCATGTCTTTAAAAAACATGTACTTCCATATTTTTAAAGACATCAAGTAAGCATATTATTCACCTAGATCCATTTCAAATGAAGCTTGACTCACAGTGTCATCTTAAACACATGAGCAGCATGTTGCATGCAATTTACCATCTCTGTCTCTGCAAGCAGTATGTGTGTGTCTCTGCTCATAATATTTCACTGTCTCTACTGGCCAAAAACAGGCCACCTATATGTAACCAACACATAACATTAATTTCTCATTACATGTAACATCCTGCTCCTGTGCCTAAAATAACACTGTGACTGAAGCTTGATTCACCTATCAGTGTGATGTCAGGCAGATGACAAGAATGTTACAAGTAATCTACCATGTCTTTAAAAAACATGCACTTCCATATTTTTAAAGACATCAAGTAACCATATTGTTCACCCAGATCCATTTGAAATGTAGCTTGACTCACATTGTCATCTTAAACACATGAACAGCATGTTTCATGCAATTTACCACCTCTGTCTCAGCAAGCAGTATGTGTGTCTCTGCTCATAATATTTCACTGTCTCTACTGGCCAAAAACAGGCCACCTATATATAACCAACACATAACATTAATTTCTCATTACATGTAACATCCTGCTCATGTGCTTAAACTAACACAGTGACTGAAGCTTGATTCACCCATCAGTGTGATGTTAGGCAGATGACAAGAATCTCACATGTAATTTACCATGTCTTTAAAAAACATGTACTTCCATATTTTTAAAGACATCTAGTAACCATTTGATTCACCCAGATCCATTTCAAATGAAACTTGCCTCACATTGTCATCTTAAACACATGAGCAGCATGTTGCATGCAATTTACCATCTCTGTCTCAGCAAGCAGTATGTGTGTGTCTGCTCATAATATTTAACTGTCTCTACTGGCCAAAAACAGGCCACCTATATATAAGCAACACATAACATTAATTTCTCATTACATGTAACATCCTGCTCATGTGCCTAAAATAACACTGTGACTGAAGTATGATTCACCCATAAGTGTGATGTTATGCAGATGACAAGAATGTCACATGTAATCTACCACATCTTTAAAAAACATGTACTTCCATATTTTTAAAGACATCAAGTAAGCATATTATTCACCCAGATCCATTTCAAATGAAGCTTGACTCACATTGTCATCTTAAACACATGAGCAGCATGTTGCATGCAATTAACCATCTCTGCCTCTGCAAGCAGTATGTGTGTCTCTGCTCATAATATTTCACTGTCTCTACTGGCCAAAAACAGGCCACCTATATGTAACCAACACATAACATTAATTTCTCATTACATGTAACATCCTGCCCATGTGCCTAAAATAACACTGTGACTGAAGCTTGATTCACTCATCAGTATGATGTTAGGCAGATGACAAGAATGTCACATGTAATCTACCATGTCTTTAAAAAACATGTACTTCCATATTTTTAAAGACATCAAGTAACCATATTATTCACCCAAATCCATTTGAAATTAAGCTGGACTCACATTGTCATCTTAAACACATGACCAGCATGTTGCATGCAATTCACCTTCTCTGTCTCTGCAAGCAGTATGTGTGTCTCTGCTCATAATATTTCACTGTCTCTACTGGCCAAAAACAGGCCACCTATATGTAACCAACACATAACATTAATTTCTCATTACATGTAACATCCTGCCCATGTGCCTAAATCAACACTGTGACTGAAGCTTGATTCATTCATCAGTATGATGTTAGGCAGCTAACAAGAATGTCACATGTAATCTACCATGTCTTTAAAAAACATGTACTTCCATATTTTTAAAGACATCAAGTAAGCATATTATTCACCCAGATCCATTTCAAATGAAGCTTGACTCACAGTGTCATCTTAAACACATGAGCAGCATGTTGCATGCAATTTACCATCTCTGTCTCTGCAAGCAGTATGTGTGTCTCTGCTCATAATATTTCACTGTCTCTACTGGCCAAAAACAGGCCACATATATGTAAGCAACACATAACATTAATTTCTCATTACATGTAACATCCTGCTCATATGCCTAAATTAACACTGTGACCGAAGCTTGATTCACCCATCAGTGTGATGTTAGGCAGATGACAAGAATGTCACATGTAATCTACCATGTCTTTAAAATAACATGTACTTCCATATTTTTCAAGACATCAAGTAACCATATTATTCACCCAGATCCATTTGAAATGAAGCTTGACTCACATTGTCATCTTAAACACATGAGCAGCATGTTACATGCAATTTACCATCTCTGTCTCAGCAAGCAGTATATGTGTCTCTGCTCATAATATTTCACTGTCTCTACTGGCAAAAAACAGGCCTCCTATATATAAGCAACACATAACATTAATTTCTCATTACATGTAACATCCTGCTCATGTGCCTAAAATAACACTGTGACTGACGCTTGATTCACCCATCAGTGTGATGTTAGGCAGATGACAAGAATGTCACATGTAATCTACCATGTCTTTAAAAAACATGTACTTCCATATTTTTAAAGACATCAAGTAACCATATTATTTACCCAGATCCATTTGAAATGAGGCTTGACTCACATTGTCATCTTAAACACATGAGCAGCATGTTGCATGCAATTCACCATCTCTATCTCTGCAAGCAGTATGTGTGTCTCTGCTCATAATATTTCACTGTCTCTACTGGCCAAAAACAGGCCACCTATATGTAACCAACACATAACATTAATTTCTCATTACATGTAACATCCTGCACATGTGCCTAAATTAACACTGTGACTGAAGCTTGATTCATTCATCAGTATGATGTTAGGCAGATGACAAGAATGTCACATGTAATCTACCATGTCTTTAAAAAACATGTACTTCCATAGTTTTTAAAGACATCAAGTAAGCATATTATTCACCCAGATCCATTACAAATGAAGCTTGACTCACAGTGTCATCTTAAACACATGAGCAGCACGTTGCATGCAATTTACCATGTCTGTCTCAGCAAGCAGTATGTGTGTCTCTGCTCATAATATTTCACTGTCTCTACTGGTCAAAAACAGGCCACCTATATATAAGCAACACGTAACATTAATTTCTCATTACATGTAACATCCTGCTCATGTGCCTAACATAACACTGTGACTGAAGCTTGATTCACCCATCAGTGTGATGTTAGGCAGATGACAAGAATGGCACATGTAATCTACCATGTCTTTAAAAAACATGTAGTTCCATATTTTTAAAGACATCAAGTAACCATATTATTCACCCAGATCCATTTGAAATGAAGCTTGACTCACATTGTCATCTTAAACACATGAGCAGCATGTTGCATGCAATTTACCATCTCTGTCTCTGCAAGCAGTATGTGTGTCTCTTCTCATAATATTTCACTGTCTCTACTGGCCAAAAACAGGCCACCTATATGTAACCAACACATAACATTAATTTCTCATTACATGTAACATCCTGCCCATGTGCCTAAAATAACACTGTGGCTGAAGCTTGATTCACCCATCAGTGTGATGTTAGGCAGATGACAAGAATGTCACATGTAATCTACCATGTCTTTAAAAAACATGTACTTCCATATTTTTAAAGACATCAAGTAACCATATTATTCACCCAGATCCATTTGAAATGAAGTTTGACTCACATTGTCATCTTAAACACATGAGCAGCACGTTGCATGCAATTTACCATGTCTGTCTCAGCAAGCAGTATGTGTGTCTCTGCTCATAATATTTCACTGTCTCTACTGGTCAAAAACAGGCCACCTATATATAAGCAACACGTAACATTAATTTCTCATTACATGTAACATCCTGCTCATGTGCCTAACATAACACTGTGACTGAAGCTTGATTCACCCATCAGTGTGATGTTAGGCAGATGACAAGAATGGCACATGTAATCTACCATGTCTTTAAAAAACATGTAGTTCCATATTTTTAAAGACATCAAGTAACCATATTATTCACCCAGATCCATTTGAAATGAAGCTTGACTCACATTGTCATCTTAAACACATGAGCAGCATGTTGCATGCAATTTACCATCTCTGTCTCTGCAAGCAGTATGTGTGTCTCTTCTCATAATATTTCACTGTCTCTACTGGCCAAAAACAGGCCACCTATATGTAACCAACACATAACATTAATTTCTCATTACATGTAACATCCTGCCCATGTGCCTAAAATAACACTGTGACTGAAGCTTGATTCACTCATCAGTATGATGTTAGGCAGATGACAAGAATGTCACATGTAATCTACCATGTCTTTAAAAAACATGTACTTCCATATTTTTAAAGACATCAAGTAAGCATATTATTCACCTAGATCCATTTCAAATGAAGCTTGACTCACAGTGTCATCTTAAACACATGAGCAGCATGTTGCATGCAATTTACCATCTCTGTCTCTGCAAGCAGTATGTGTGTCTCTGCTCATAATATTTCACTGTCTCTACTGGCCAAAAACAGGCCACCTATATGTAACCAACACATAACATTAATTTCTCATTACATGTAACATCCTGCTCCTGTGCCTAAAATAACACTGTGACTGAAGCTTGATTCACCCATCAGTGTGATGTCAGGCAGATGACAAGAATGTCACAAGTAATCTACCATGTCTTTAAAAAAACATGTACTTCCATATTTTTAAAGACATCAAGTAAGCATATTATTCACCCAGATCCATTTGAAATGAAGCTTGACTCACAGTGTCATCTTAAACACATGAGCAGCATGTTGCATGCAATTTACCATCTCTGTCTCTGCAAGCAGTATGTGTGTCTCTGCTCATAATATTTCACTGTCTCTACTGGCCAAAAACAGGCCACCTATATGTAACCAACACATTACATTAATTTCTCATTACATGTAACATCCTGCTCCTGTGCCTAAAATAACACTGTGACTGAAGCTTGATTCACCCATCAGTGTGATGTCAGGCAGATGACAAGAATGTCACATGTAATCTACCATGTCTTTAAAAAACATGCACTTCCATATTTTTAAAGACATCAAGTAACCATATTGTTCACCCAGATCCATTTGAAATGTAGCTTGACTCACATTGTCATCTTAAACACATGAACCGCATGTTGCATGCAATTTACCATCTCTGTCTCAGCAAGCAGTATGTGTGTCTCTGCTCATAATATTTCACTGTCTCTACTGGCCAAAAACAGGCCACCTATATATAACCAACACATAACATTAATTTCTCATTACATGTAACATCCTGCTCATGTGCTTAAAATAACACTGTGACTGAAGCTTGATTCAACCATCAGTGTGATGTTAGGCAGATGACAAGAATGTCACATGTAATTTACCATGTCTTTAAAAAACATGTACTTCCATATTTTTAAAGACATCTAGTAACCATTTGATTCACCCAGATCCATTTCAAATGAAACTTGCCTCACATTGTCATCTTAAACACATGAGCAGCATGGGGCATGCAATTTACCATCTCTGTCTCAGCAAGCAGTATGTGTGTCTCTGCTCATAATATTTCACTGTCTCTACTGGCCAAAAACAGGTCACCTATATATAAGCAACACATAACATTAATTTCTCATTACATGTAACATCCTGCTCATGTGCCTACAATAACACTGTGACTGAAGCTTGATTCACCCATCAGTGTGATGTTATGCATATGACAAGAATGTCACATGTAATCTACCATGTCTTTAAAAAACATGTACTTCCATATTTTTAAAGACATCAAGTAAGCATATTATTCACCCAGATCCATTTCAAATGAAGCTTGACTCACATTGTCATCTTAAACACATGAGCAGCATGTTGCATGCAATTTACCATCTCTGCCTCTGCAAGCAGTATGTGTGTCTCTGCTCATAATATTTCACTGTCTCTACTGGCCAAAAACAGGCCACCTATATATAAGCAACACATAACATTAATTTCTCATTACATGTAACATCCTGCTCATGTGCCTAAAATAACACTGTGACTGATGCTTGATTCGCCCATCAGTGTGATGTTAGGCAGATGACAAGAATGTCACATGTAATCTACCATGTCTTTAAAAAACATGTACTTCCATATTTTTAAAGACATCAAGTAACCATATTATTTACCCAGATCCATTTGAAATGAGGCTTGACTCACATTGTCATCTTAAACACATGAGCAGCATGTTGCATGCAATTCACCATCTCTGTCTCAGCAAGCAGTATGTGTGTCTCTGCTCATATTATTTCACTGTCTCTACTGGCAAAAAACAGGCCTCCTATATATAAGCAACACATAACATTAATTTCTCATTACATGTAACATCCTGCTCATGTGCCTAAAGTAACACTGTGACTGACGCTTGATTCACCCGTCAGTGTGATGTTAGGCAGATGACAAGAATGTCACATGTAATCTACCATGTCTTTAAAAAACATGTACTTCCATATTTTTAAAGACATCAAGTAACCATATTATTTACCCAGATCCATTTGAAATGAGGCTTGACTCACATTGTCATCTTAAACACATGAGCAGCATGTTGCATGCAATTCACCATCTCTATCTCTGCAAGCAGTATGTGTGTCTCTGCTCATAATATTTCACTGTCTCTACTGGCCAAAAACAGGCCACCTATATGTAACCAACACATTACATTAATTTCTCATTACATGTAACATCCTGCACATGTGCCTAAAATAACACTGTGACTGAAGCTTGATTCACCCATCAGTGTGATGTCAGGCAGATGACAAGAATGTCACATGTAATCTACCATGTCTTTAAAAAACATGCACTTCCATATTTTTAAAGACATCAAGTAACCATATTGTTCACCCAGATCCATTTGAAATGTAGCTTGACTCACATTGTCATCTTAAACACATGAACCGCATGTTGCATGCAATTTACCATCTCTGTCTCAGCAAGCAGTATGTGTGTCTCTGCTCATAATATTTCACTGTCTCTACTGGCCAAAAACAGGCCACCTATATATAACCAACACATAACATTAATTTCTCATTACATGTAACATCCTGCTCATGTGCTTAAAATAACACTGTGACTGAAGCTTGATTCAACCATCAGTGTGATGTTAGGCAGATGACAAGAATGTCACATGTAATTTACCATGTCTTTAAAAAACATGTACTTCCATATTTTTAAAGACATCTAGTAACCATTTGATTCACCCAGATCCATTTCATTTTTTTTTTTTTTTTTTGTATTTTTATTTTCTCCCCCATTTTTTCCGTAAATTACATTACAGTATATACAGTACAGAATTTTCTTACAATTATACAGTCATACAATCAAAGCCATAAAAAAAGAAAAAAAAACGAGACCTAAAGAAGTACAACACAATAATTCCAAACAAAGAGTGTTCCTGAAAAAATGAGCACAGAAACCCAATTCACGTCTTGCTATTCTTCCACTCTTCTATGGGGCGCCATATCTTCCCCCCCAGTATTCTTGCCCTTTTGCCTTTCCTATCATAAATGGCTTTCTCCAGATTGTATATATGCAGTAGCCTAGCCATCCAGATATGAAATAGTGGTGCAGATTTATCTTTCCAGGCTTTCGCAATAATTAATCTGTACACTGCTGTGGCCAAAAATACGAATTCGGGATAGTTGTTATTATCGCCTATGCTAATTCCTAATATTATCAGCTCGTCTGTGAGTTTTACCTTCAAGCTTAAAGATTTCACCAAGAACTCCTCTATTGCAATTTTTAGTGTGCATAACTGAGGGCACTGGCAGAACATATGCGTAATATTAGCATTCGTTGCGTCACACCGTGGACAAGTTATACCAGTGTTGCCCCCCCATTGTGCTATTCTGGCTGGTGTGTGATATAACGAAAAAATAGTTTTATAATGTTGTGTTTGCAGTGTAGCAGAACAAAGTATAGTTCTTCCAAAGTCTAAGGAGGCTTGCAAAGCTTCCGGGTGAGCCCCAACTTGCTCAATCCATTTCTTACTAAATTTCTCCCTGTCATCGGCTTTATATTCCTGTAATTCTATGTACAATTGTCTGATTGAACCCCGTAGACCACTCCCTAGGTATTCCATAATCCTACAACTTGACATACCTGCTGGTCCCCCCTTTTTTAGATGGAAGTAGCTTCTTATTTGTAGGTATTTAAAGAAATTATTTCCAGGTATTTCAAATCTATGTTGGATATCTTGAAATAACAAAAAATCCCCTTCCCCATCCATCAAATCGCCTATTTTCTTAACCCCTTTGTCATTCCAGGTTTTCATTGTGTTATCCCAAAAAATTTCTGTTGGTAAATCAGCATTTAGGTATAGCCTCAGATATCTGTTAAATCTGCCTAGCCCTACTCTTTTCATAATAACCCTCCAAATTTTATATACTGCCTCCAGGGTTTTAAATCTAGTATGCTTAAAATATGTAAACTCTACTGTATTAACCAAGGCATTCTCAGCCCTTTCTCCTAATAGTGCTTTATAAGTATTCTCTATACCTATCCCTTCCTCGTGAAAAGATCCACCACCCAGTAGCGCTTTAGAGTACTGCAGTACTGCAGCCCAATAATAAAATCTGAAATCTGGTGCCCCCCAACCTCCCTTTTCCCGTGGTAGTGTCAGAAATCTGTATGCTCTTCGTGTCTTGCCTTGTGCCCATATTAACCTATTCAGTGTTGCTTCTATTTTATTGAACCATATCCCATCAAACAGTAAAGGAATCGCCCTAAAGAAATATAGAAATTTGGGGAATGTGACCATTTTAATAAAGTTAATGCGCCCCATTAAAGTCAGATGTAGATTATTGACCCTCTCCAAATTTCTCCTAACTTTCCCTAATAATGGCCCCATGTTTATTTCCACCAGCTTCCCTAGATCGGCCGTCACCTTAACTCCCAAGTATGTAGCTTCTTGAACTACTCTACTATCACTAAAGGTGGTATACTTATTCTGCACTATCTGTGTTTTCCCTTTGTTTATTAGGTATCCTGAGAATATACCAAATTTCCTTGCCTCATCTTCAATTTCGATCAGTGCTTGCGCTGGCTCTGGAGTGACAATCGCTACATCGTCTGCGTAGGCAAATAATTTATAATCTTCCCCATGCAGTGTAACAGGTCTAATCCTACAATTCGCTGTTAACCTTCTCAAATAGGGGTCCAAATAGATGGCAAACAGCAACGGAGAAGCTGGACACCCCTGTCTTGTCCCCCTCCCAATCTGTACCGTTTTCGAAAATGATTTATTTATTCTTATTCTAGCTGTAGGTTGTCTGTATAGAGCCTGGATTGCTGCCATAAATCCTTTACCTATTCCCGCCCACTCCATCGCTTTCCATAGGTAGGCCCAGGAGACCCTGTCAAATGCCTTCTCGGCATCTAAAAAGATTGCTGCAACTGGGTCTCCCAAGGCTTCTGCTGCATCCAGGACAGTGATCATTTGTCTGGTATGTTGGGTAGTCCCTTTACCAGGTATGAACCCATGTTGTTCCGGGGACACCATTTTCTCAATGATCTTACTCAATCTATTAGCGAGGGCCTTAGCGTATATTTTCACATCGGCATTAAGTAAAGTGATTGGTCTATATGACCCTGGCTCTGTTGGTGGTTTATCCTTTTTTAATAACACAATGATGTCTGCACCCGACCATGACTTTGGAACAATCCTACCACCCTGTGCCAGACAGCATATCGCCCACAAATCTATACCTATGACGTCCCAGAAGATCTTATAAAACTCGACGGGTATCTGATCCTGTCCTGTTGCTTTACCTGCTGGAAGGTCGG
This sequence comes from Lissotriton helveticus, assembly GCF_964261635.1. NCBI lineage: Eukaryota > Metazoa > Chordata > Amphibia > Caudata > Salamandridae > Lissotriton > Lissotriton helveticus. The sequence goes on along the minus strand of NC_136061.1, from coordinate 1,461,939,247 downwards.
AGACAGCGTCCCCGATTTCCTGAAGAGTTAACACCTCGTCTAATTTATCTCTCTGCTCTATACTAAATTCTGTCTGTGGTCTTGGAGTTAAATAGGCCATACTTTCTTCCTCACACTCAGACTCGCTCGTATTTTCATCTTTCTCGTATAATACCTCATAGTACCTCCTAAATACCTCCTGTACCTCCTCAACCTTATTCACGATTGCCCCAGTGTTATCCCTGATTTCTTTTATTTCCCCTGCTGCCATCGTTTGTCTTGTTCTTATTGCCAGGAGGTGCCCTACTCTTTCATTGTATTCATAACACAACTCTTTTTTTGCTAAGTAATTCCTAGCTAGCTTCTGCGCTAGCGAGACCCCTGTTTCTGCTTTTTGAATTTCCAGTTCAAGTAATATTGATTCAAAAGGTTCCCTCTTACTAATTGCCTCTACCAAAGCCTCTTCAATTGTTGCAAGGATTCTAATCTCTTCCTCTGTTTTCTCCTTCTCCCTTCTATTTCTAGCGATTGTGTAGCTTAGTGTCTCCCCCCTTATACCTGCCTTGAAGCTATCCCATACTACATCTGCCGATGTGGAGTATCTATTAATGTCCCAAAAATTCCTTATCCAAGCTTTCATGCTTATAATGTATTCCTCCTCCTTTAATAGCCCTCTTTCAAACGTCCAGGTAGAGTTTAATCTCTCTTTAACTTGAGCAGTTCTTATACTTAAAACCAGGGGGTTGTGATCCGACACAATCCTAGGGAGTCGACCTATACTGGAGATACCGACAAGAGAGCTAGAAATAAGAAAATAATCCAGTCTAGCTATCGACTTATGTGGTGCAGAATAGAATGTGCTACCTGACCCCATTGGGTTTTTTTCCGCCCACATATCACTTAGTGCATTGTGTCTAGCAAGATTTTGTAATGATCTGTATACCTTTTTCTTCCTCCCCGTGTAACTCTCCCCATGCTCAAACAAACCATTTAGCCCGTTGATGTTAAAATCACCACAGCATATCACAGGCTCTGGCCATATTGCTAGTTCTCTATCTGCAAATTCAAAAACATCCGGATCGTCCTCGTTTGAGCCGTACACAGAGATAATTGTAAATCGAGATGTATTTGTTTCCAGTTCAATCATCACCCACCTCCCTTCGCTGTCCTCCTTTTTCCTTTTGACTATTGTGCAGCCTTTCCTTGCCAGCACTGCAACCCCCCTACACCTTTCTATCTGGCCTGTATAAGCTAAAACATCATACCCCATTTGTCCAACAAATAAATCTCATTAACGGCTATGTGTGTTTCTTGCAGACAGACAATGTCAATTTTCCAGAATCGCAGTAGAGCTCCCAATTTTTGTCTTTTTTCTCTGTTGTTCAGACCACATATATTCAGCGTAATTATCTTAGTCTCCATCTACCATATTTTTTTCCCCCCCCTTCCTTTCTCCCAGCTTTCCACTCTCATTACTTCCGCATTTCCCTCTTGAAAGCGTAATGACTTTTATTAATCTGTACTGTATTTTTATTCCAAACACAAAACGTGCCCCCCCACCACCCTCCCCTTCTGTACCCCCCCTCCCCTGCAGCACCCCCCCCCCCCCCTGTGACAGGCAAATAGGTCAGAGCTGACCTATGCGTGCCCACTGTGCGTTGTAGCGTCGCCCCCTCTCCTCCCCTACCCCACCGGCAAAGAAAAATCCAATCCCAAAACAACTCCTATTCTCCCTAGTCTTTATATTGTTTTCCAATTTACCCGTTTTTATTTAGGCAATACTGTTTCCTCCCTAGTTTCATTTCCTCTGCTTTTTTTTTCCTTTTTTTTTTTTTTTTTAACCTTTTCACCCCTCTACCCCACCCTATTCTCATATGTCTACTTGGTAATACTATCTACTAGCTCCACCTTTACCCTTCATCTCTTTCAATTCTTCTAGATATTCTCCAGCCTTAATCTCTGAAAAGAACATCCTGACTCTGCCCCCAACAATGACTTTTAGTTTTGCCGGAAACATTAGATAGGCTTCAGCGCCTTGACTCTGAAATGCTGCAATCATTTGCCTAAGTCTCCACCTCCTTTCCACTGTGACGTGGCAAAAGTCCGGTCTTGCAAAAAATGTAGTTCCATCCACCGTCTTTTTAGAGTCAGGTCTGGCCTTATCCATCAGTTCTTGTCTCGCCAGAAAGTTCCCGAAGAACACTAACATCGCTCTTGGAAGTGAGCCATCCCCTCTTTTTTTCCCCTTTGTCGTGAGCGGAAACCTATGTGCTCTTTGCACCTCTTGTTCCCATTGCCATGGGGTCTCCGGGAAGGCCCCTTTTAGCAACTTTATCACAAAGCCTCTGGGGTCTTGTCCCTCTGTCCCTTCTTCTATTCCAAGAAGGCGTGCGTTATTTCGCCTCTGGCGATTCTCCAAATCCTCTACCTTCCATTGCAGATCCTCCATCACCTTTGATTGCTCTTCTCTGTTAGTCTGCCAGTCCGTCACTTCCTCCTCAATCCTGCCAGTTCTTTCTTCCACTTCGGTAACTCTTTCGCTCACTTCCTCATATTTTTTATTTATTCTCCTAATGGAGGCTTGAATTTTTTTCGTATCATGCCTGGCTCTTCTACTCTCTGCTCTGGCTTCCATTTGGATTTGTTTTAAAGTTGTAAATATTAAGTCTAGTTTCCCATCCTCACTCTGGGGGTCTTGCCCATCCTCTTTGTAGAGATTTGAAGTAGCAGAATAGTCCCACATCAATTTTTTATGAGAACTCTTGCGCGTTATTGTGGGGGATCCTGTTCTCCTACTAGTCGGTCTGCGTTTTTTCTGTGTGTCTTTTTCTTTGGAGCCCCCTGTATCATCAGTGCTGGAGAATGAGTCTCCCGTTTCACCCTCCTCTTCACTGCTGGTGATAATGGAGTCTGAACCTTCAGGAACAGAGAAGAATTCTCTGTCCCCCTCTGCTCCCTCTGTGCTTTCTGTGCTCTCCGTATATCCACCACCCAGCTGCTCCTTTTGCCCTTGCAGTAATCCTGCCTCCACCTCTTGAAGCGCTTCTAATAGCGGGTCTGTGGTTAACGATTTAATTTCAATCACCTCTTTTGACACTCTCACCTCTTTTTCCCTGGTCGTCCGCCCAGCCTCCTCTCCGGCAGTAGCTGACTCCTTTGCAGCTTGTTCCGCAGTAAGCGTGAGCTCCGCCTGCTCCGCTCGCGTCGGTTGCCTAGCAACGCCTATGCTTGCGTCCACGAGGACGCTGCCTCCAGGTCCGCCTGCCAGAGAGTTCTCCGTACCCAAGGCTGTCTCTGCATCCTCCGTTAGGGCTGGCGGGGGTACCTTGCTACTGAATATCTCGATTACTGAGGGCTGACGGAAGGAGGGATCGCCCTTCTTTCTCTCCGTGGTGAGTTTTCCCGCTTGGCCAGGCTGCACGCTGTGACTACCGCTGCGCGTGTCATCATTTAGAATCATATTCTTGCCTCTGTCTTTCTCGGCAGCCTTCTCTATTTTGCGCTGCTGTGCCTTGGCCGCCGTCGAGATCGTAGGTGTGGAGCGTTTGCTGGGTGGGGGCCTCTTGGTCTTCGGTATCGTACCAGTCCTTCCCGGATCCTTCAGGGCTATCTCTTCTGCCGGTCCGATACTTAGAGCCACTGTTTGTTTGTCTTTCGCCCGATTTGCCATTTTAGGAGGGCAGGCCTTTCGGAACTCCTTAAAGAGTGATTTCCATTGCAGTAACCTTTTTTTTAGGTAATGAAATACACCGCTATTCCCTTCCCGCATCTGTCGGCGTAACCACCACTGCATGCTTCTTTTAGCAGCCGATCAGGATCCTGTTATCTCCATGGGTCAGAGAGGGGTCTAGATGCGACTTGCACCTACAGCGCTACAGCGGCCATCTTGCCCTCAAAGATCTTTATTTCTTCCGACTCACCCAGATCCATTTCAAATGAAACTTGCCTCACATTGTCATCTTAAACACATGAGCAGCATGGTGCATGCAATTTACCATCTCTGTCTCAGCAAGCAGTATGTGTGTCTCTGCTCATAATATTTCACTGTCTCTACTGGCCAAAAACAGGTCACCTATATATAAGCAACACATAACATTAATTTCTCATTACATGTAACATCCTGCTCATGTGCCTACAATAACACTGTGACTGAAGCTTGATTCACCCATCAGTGTGATGTTATGCAGATGACAAGAATGTCACATGTAATCTACCATGTCTTTAAAAAACATGTACTTCCATATTTTTAAAGACATCAAGTAAGCATATTATTCACCCAGATCCATTTCAAATGAAGCTTGACTCACATTGTCATCTTAAACACATGAGCAGCATGTTGCATGCAATTTACCATCTCTGCCTCTGCAAGCAGTATGTGTGTCTCTGCTCATAATATTTCACTGTCTCTACTGGCCAAAAACAGGCCACCTATATATAAGCAACACATAACATTAATTTCTCATTACATGTAACATCCTGCTCATGTGCCTAAAATAACACTGTGACTGATGCTTGATTCGCCCATCAGTGTGATGTTAGGCAGATGACAAGAATGTCACATGTAATCTACCATGTCTTTAAAAAACATGTACTTCCATATTTTTAAAGACATCAAGTAACCATATTATTTACCCAGATCCATTTGAAATGAGGCTTGACTCACATTGTCATCTTAAACACATGAGCAGCATGTTGCATGCAATTCACCATCTCTGTCTCAGCAAGCAGTATGTGTGTCTCTGCTCATATTATTTCACTGTCTCTACTGGCAAAAAACAGGCCTCCTATATATAAGCAACACATAACATTAATTTCTCATTACATGTAACATCCTGCTCATGTGCCTAAAGTAACACTGTGACTGACGCTTGATTCACCCGTCAGTGTGATGTTAGGCAGATGACAAGAATGTCACATGTAATCTACCATGTCTTTAAAAAACATGTACTTCCATATTTTTAAAGACATCAAGTAACCATATTATTTACCCAGATCCATTTGAAATGAGGCTTGACTCACATTGTCATCTTAAACACATGAGCAGCATGTTGCATGCAATTCACCATCTCTATCTCTGCAAGCAGTATGTGTGTCTCTGCTCATAATATTTCACTGTCTCTACTGGCCAAAAACAGGCCACCTATATGTAACCAACACATAACATTAATTTCTCCTTAATGTAACATCCTGCACATGTGCCTAAATTAACACTGTGACTGAAGCTTGATTCATTCATCAGTATGATGTTAGGCAGATGACAAGAATGTCACATGTAATCTACCATGTCTTTAAAAAACATGTACTTCCATAGTTTTTAAAGACATCAAGTAAGCATATTATTCACCCAGATCCATTACAAATGAAGCTTGACTCACAGTGTCATCTTAAACACATGAGCGGCATGTTGCATGCAATTCACCATCTCTGTCTCTGCAAGCAGTATGCGTGTCTCTGCTCATAATATTTCACTGTCTCTACTGGCCAAAAACAGGCCACATATATGTAAGCAACACATGACATTAATTTCTCATTACATGTAACATCCTGCTCATGTGCCTAAAATAACACTGTGACTGAAGCTTGATTCACCCATCAGTGTGATGTTAGGCAGATGACAAGAATGTCACATGTAATCTACCATGTCTTTAAAAAACATGTACTTCCATATTTTTAAAGACATCAAGTAACCATATTATTCACCCAGATCCATTTGAAATGAAGTTTGACTCACATTGTCATCTTAAACACATGAGCAGCATGTTGCATGCAATTTACCATCTCTGTCTCAGCAAGCAGTATGTGAGTCTCTGCTCATAATATTTCACTGTCTCTACTGGTCAAAAACAGGCCACCTATATATAAGCAACACCTAACATTAATTTCTCATTACATGTAACATCCTGCTCATGTGCCTAACATAACACTGTGACTGAAGCTTGATTCACCCATCAGTGTGATGTTAGGCAGATGACAAGAATGGCACATGTAATCTACCATGTCTTTAAACAACATGTAGTTCCATATTTTTAAAGACATCAAGTAACCATATTATTCACCCAGATCCATTTGAAATGAAGCTTGACTCACATTGTCATCTTAAACACATGAGCAGCATGTTGCATGCAATTTACCATCTCTGTCTCTGCAAGCAGTATGTGTGTCTCTTCTCATAATATTTCACTGTCTCTACTGGCCAAAAACAGGCCACCTATATGTAACCAACACATGACATTAATTTCTCATTACATGTAACATCCTGCCCATGTGCCTAAAATAACACTGTGACTGAAGCTTGATTCACTCATCAGTATGATGTTAGGCAGATGACAAGAATGTCACATGTAATCTACCATGTCTTTAAAAAACATGTACTTCCATATTTTTAAAGACATCAAGTAAGCATATTATTCACCTAGATCCATTTCAAATGAAGCTTGACTCACAGTGTCATCTTAAACACATGAGCAGCATGTTGCATGCAATTTACCATCTCTGTCTCTGCAAGCAGTATGTGTGTCTCTGCTCATAATATTTCACTGTCTCTACTGGCCAAAAACAGGCCACCTATATGTAACCAACACATAACATTAATTTCTCATTACATGTAACATCCTGCTCCTGTGCCTAAAATAACACTGTGACTGAAGCTTGATTCACCTATCAGTGTGATGTCAGGCAGATGACAAGAATGTTACAAGTAATCTACCATGTCTTTAAAAAACATGCACTTCCATATTTTTAAAGACATCAAGTAACAATATTGTTCACCCAGATCCATTTGAAATGTAGCTTGACTCACATTGTCATCTTAAACACATGAACAGCATGTTGCATGCAATTTACCATCTCTGTCTCAGCAAGCAGTATGTGTGTCTCTGCTCATAATATTTCACTGTCTCTACTGGCCAAAAACAGGCCACCTATATATAAGCAACACATAACATTAATTTCTCATTACATGTAACATCCTGCTCATGTGCCTAAAATAACACTGTGACTGAAGCATGATTCACCCATCAGTGTGATGTTATGCAGATGACAAGAATGTCACATGTAATCTACCACGTCTTTAAAAAACATGTACTTCCATATTTTTAAAGACATCAAGTAAGCATATTATTCACTCAGATCCATTTCAAATGAAGCTCGACTCACATTGTCATCTTAAACACATGAGCAGCATGTTGCATGCAATTAACCATCTCTGCCTCTGCAAGCAGTATGTGTGTCTCTGCTCATAATATTTCACTGTCTCTACTGGCCAAAAACAGGCCACCTATATGTAACCAACACATAACATTAATTTCTCATTACATGTAACATCCTGCCCATGTGCCTAAAATAACACTGTGACTGAAGCTTGATTCACTCATCAGTATGATGTTAGGCAGATGACAAGAATGTCACATGTAATCTACCATGTCTTTAAAAAACATGTACTTCCATATTTTTAAAGACATCAAGTAACCATATTATTCACCCAAATCCATTTGAAATTAAGCTGGACTCACATTGTCATCTTAAACACATGACCAGCATGTTGCATGCAATTCACCTTCTCTGTCTCTGCAAGCAGTATGTGTGTCTCTGCTCATAATATTTCACTGTCTCTACTGGCCAAAAACAGGCCACCTATATGTAACCAACACATAACATTAATTTCTCATTACATGTAACATCCTGCCCATGTGCCTAAATCAACACTGTGACTGAAGCTTGATTCATTCATCAGTATGATGTTAGGCAGCTAACAAGAATGTCACATGTAATCTACCATGTCTTTAAAAAACATGTACTTCCATATTTTTAAAGACATCAAGTAAGCATATTATTCACCCAGATCCATTTCAAATGAAGCTTGACTCACAGTGTCATCTTAAACACATGAGCAGCATGTTGCATGCAATTTACCATCTCTGTCTCTGCAAGCAGTATGTGTGTCTCTGCTCATAATATTTCACTGTCTCTACTGGCCAAAAACAGGCCACATATATGTAAGCAACACATAACATTAATTTCTCATTACATGTAACATCCTGCTCATATGCCTAAATTAACACTGTGACCGAAGCTTGATTCACCCATCAGTGTGATGTTAGGCAGATGACAAGAATGTCACATGTAATCTACCATGTCTTTAAAATAACATGTACTTCCATATTTTTCAAGACATCAAGTAACCATATTATTCACCCAGATCCATTTGAAATGAAGCTTGACTCACATTGTCATCTTAAACACATGAGCAGCATGTTACATGCAATTTACCATCTCTGTCTCAGCAAGCAGTATATGTGTCTCTGCTCATAATATTTCACTGTCTCTACTGGCAAAAAACAGGCCTCCTATATATAAGCAACACATAACATTAATTTCTCATTACATGTAACATTCTGCTCATGTGCCTAAAATAACACTGTGACTGACGCTTGATTCACCCATCAGTGTGATGTTAGGCAGATGACAAGAATGTCACATGTAATCTACCATGTCTTTAAAAAACATGTACTTCCATATTTTTAAAGACATCAAGTAACCATATTATTTACCCAGATCCATTTGAAATGAGGCTTGACTCACATTGTCATCTTAAACACATGAGCAGCATGTTGCATGCAATTCACCATCTCTATCTCTGCAAGCAGTATGTGTGTCTCTGCTCATAATATTTCACTGTCTCTACTGGCCAAAAACAGGCCACCTATATGTAACCAACACATAACATTAATTTCTCATTACATGTAACATCCTGCACATGTGCCTAAATTAACACTGTGACTGAAGCTTGATTCATTCATCAGTATGATGTTAGGCAGATGACAAGAATGTCACATGTAATCTACCATGTCTTTAAAAAACATGTACTTCCATAGTTTTTAAAGACATCAAGTAAGCATATTATTCACCCAGATCCATTACAAATGAAGCTTGACTCACAGTGTCATCTTAAACACATGAGCAGCACGTTGCATGCAATTTACCATGTCTGTCTCAGCAAGCAGTATGTGTGTCTCTGCTCATAATATTTCACTGTCTCTACTGGTCAAAAACAGGCCACCTATATATAAGCAACACGTAACATTAATTTCTCATTACATGTAACATCCTGCTCATGTGCCTAACATAACACTGTGACTGAAGCTTGATTCACCCATCAGTGTGATGTTAGGCAGATGACAAGAATGGCACATGTAATCTACCATGTCTTTAAAAAACATGTAGTTCCATATTTTTAAAGACATCAAGTAACCATATTATTCACCCAGATCCATTTGAAATGAAGCTTGACTCACATTGTCATCTTAAACACATGAGCAGCATGTTGCATGCAATTTACCATCTCTGTCTCTGCAAGCAGTATGTGTGTCTCTTCTCATAATATTTCACTGTCTCTACTGGCCAAAAACAGGCCACCTATATGTAACCAACACATAACATTAAGTTCTCATTACATGTAACATCCTGCCCATGTGCCTAAAATAACACTGTGGCTGAAGCTTGATTCACCCATCAGTGTGATGTTAGGCAGATGACAAGAATGTCACATGTAATCTACCATGTCTTTAAAAAACATGTACTTCCATATTTTTAAAGACATCAAGTAACCATATTATTCACCCAGATCCATTTGAAATGAAGTTTGACTCACATTGTCATCTTAAACACATGAGCCGCACGTTGCATGCAATTTACCATGTCTGTCTCAGCAAGCAGTATGTGTGTCTCTGCTCATAATATTTCACTGTCTCTACTGGTCAAAAACAGGCCACCTATATATAAGCAACACGTAACATTAATTTCTCATTACATGTAACATCCTGCTCATGTGCCTAACATAACACTGTGACTGAAGCTTGATTCACCCATCAGTGTGATGTTAGGCAGATGACAAGAATGGCACATGTAATCTACCATGTCTTTAAAAAACATGTAGTTCCATATTTTTAAAGACATCAAGTAACCATATTATTCACCCAGATCCATTTGAAATGAAGCTTGACTCACATTGTCATCTTAAACACATGAGCAGCATGTTGCATGCAATTTACCATCTCTGTCTCTGCAAGCAGTATGTGTGTCTCTTCTCATAATATTTCACTGTCTCTACTGGCCAAAAACAGGCCACCTATATGTAACCAACACATAACATTAATTTCTCATTACATGTAACATCCTGCCCATGTGCCTAAAATAACACTGTGACTGAAGCTTGATTCACTCATCAGTATGATGTTAGGCAGATGACAAGAATGTCACATGTAATCTACCATGTCTTTAAAAAACATGTACTTCCATATTTTTAAAGACATCAAGTAAGCATATTATTCACCTAGATCCATTTCAAATGAAGCTTGACTCACAGTGTCATCTTAAACACATGAGCAGCATGTTGCATGCAATTTACCATCTCTGTCTCTGCAAGCAGTATGTCTGTCTCTGCTCATAATATTTCACTGTCTCTACTGGCCAAAAACAGGCCACCTATATGTAACCAACACATAACATTAATTTCTCATTACATGTAACATCCTGCTCCTGTGCCTAAAATAACACTGTGACTGAAGCTTGATTCACCCATCAGTGTGATGTCAGGCAGATGACAAGAATGTCACAAGTAATCTACCATGTCTTTAAAAAAACATGTACTTCCATATTTTTAAAGACATCAAGTAAGCATATTATTCACCCAGATCCATTTGAAATGAAGCTTGACTCACAGTGTCATCTTAAACACATGAGCAGCATGTTGCATGCAATTTACCATCTCTGTCTCTGCAAGCAGTATGTGTGTCTCTGCTCATAATATTTCACTGTCTCTACTGGCCAAAAACAGGCCACCTATATGTAACCAACACATTACATTAATTTCTCATTACATGTAACATCCTGCTCCTGTGCCTAAAATAACACTGTGACTGAAGCTTGATTCACCCATCAGTGTGATGTCAGGCAGATGACAAGAATGTCACATGTAATCTACCATGTCTTTAAAAAACATGCACTTCCATATTTTTAAAGACATCAAGTAACCATATTGTTCACCCAGATCCATTTGAAATGTAGCTTGACTCACATTGTCATCTTAAACACATGAACCGCATGTTGCATGCAATTTACCATCTCTGTCTCAGCAAGCAGTATGTGTGTCTCTGCTCATAATATTTCACTGTCTCTACTGGCCAAAAACAGGCCACCTATATATAACCAACACATAACATTAATTTCTCATTACATGTAACATCCTGCTCATGTGCTTAAAATAACACTGTGACTGAAGCTTGATTCAACCATCAGTGTGATGTTAGGCAGATGACAAGAATGTCACATGTAATTTACCATGTCTTTAAAAAACATGTACTTCCATATTTTTAAAGACATCTAGTAACCATTTGATTCACCCAGATCCATTTCAAATGAAACTTGCCTCACATTGTCATCTTAAACACATGAGCAGCATGGTGCATGCAATTTACCATCTCTGTCTCAGCAAGCAGTATGTGTGTCTCTGCTCATAATATTTCACTGTCTCTACTGGCCAAAAACAGGTCACCTATATATAAGCAACACATAACATTAATTTCTCATTACATGTAACATCCTGCTCATGTGCCTACAATAACACTGTGACTGAAGCTTGATTCACCCATCAGTGTGATGTTATGCAGATGACAAGAATGTCACATGTAATCTACCATGTCTTTAAAAAACATGTACTTCCATATTTTTAAAGACATCAAGTAAGCATATTATTCACCCAGATCCATTTCAAATGAAGCTTGACTCACATTGTCATCTTAAACACATGAGCAGCATGTTGCATGCAATTTACCATCTCTGCCTCTGCAAGCAGTATGTGTGTCTCTGCTCATAATATTTCACTGTCTCTACTGGCCAAAAACAGGCCACCTATATATAAGCAACACATAACATTAATTTCTCATTACATGTAACATCCTGCTCATGTGCCTAAAATAACACTGTGACTGATGCTTGATTCGCCCATCAGTGTGATGTTAGGCAGATGACAAGAATGTCACATGTAATCTACCATGTCTTTAAAAAACATGTACTTCCATATTTTTAAAGACATCAAGTAACCATATTATTTACCCAGATCCATTTGAAATGAGGCTTGACTCACATTGTCATCTTAAACACATGAGCAGCATGTTGCATGCAATTCACCATCTCTGTCTCAGCAAGCAGTATGTGTGTCTCTGCTCATATTATTTCACTGTCTCTACTGGCAAAAAACAGGCCTCCTATATATAAGCAACACATAACATTAATTTCTCATTACATGTAACATCCTGCTCATGTGCCTAAAGTAACACTGTGACTGACGCTTGATTCACCCGTCAGTGTGATGTTAGGCAGATGACAAGAATGTCACATGTAATCTACCATGTCTTTAAAAAACATGTACTTCCATATTTTTAAAGACATCAAGTAACCATATTATTTACCCAGATCCATTTGAAATGAGGCTTGACTCACATTGTCATCTTAAACACATGAGCAGCATGTTGCATGCAATTCACCATCTCTATCTCTGCAAGCAGTATGTGTGTCTCTGCTCATAATATTTCACTGTCTCTACTGGCCAAAAACAGGCCACCTATATGTAACCAACACATAACATTAATTTCTCATTACATGTAACATCCTGCACATGTGCCTAAATTAACACTGTGACTGAAGCTTGATTCATTCATCAGTATGATGTTAGGCAGATGACAAGAATGTCACATGTAATCTACCATGTCTTTAAAAAACATGTACTTCCATAGTTTTTAAAGACATCAAGTAAGCATATTATTCACCCAGATCCATTACAAATGAAGCTTGACTCACAGTGTCATCTTAAACACATGAGCGGCATGTTGCATGCAATTTACCATCTCTGTCTCTGCAAGCAGTATGTGTGTCTCTGCTCATAATATTTCACTGTCTCTACTGGCCAAAAACAGGCCACATATATGTAAGCAACACATGACATTAATTTCTCATTACATGTAACATCCTGCTCATGTGCCTAAAATAACACTGTGACTGAAGCTTGATTCACCCATCAGTGTGATGTTAGGCAGATGACAAGAATGTCACATGTAATCTACCATGTCTTTAAAAAACATGTACTTCCATATTTTTAAAGACATCAAGTAACCATATTATTCACCCAGATCCATTTGAAATGAAGTTTGACTCACATTGTCATCTTAAACACATGAGCAGCATGTTGCATGCAATTTACCATCTCTGTCTCAGCAAGCAGTATGTGAGTCTCTGCTCATAATATTTCACTGTCTCTACTGGTCAAAAACAGGCCACCTATATATAAGCAACACCTAACATTAATTTCTCATTACATGTAACATCCTGCTCATGTGCCTAACATAACACTGTGACTGAAGCTTGATTCACCCATCAGTGTGATGTTAGGCAGATGACAAGAATGGCACATGTAATCTACCATGTCTTTAAACAACATGTAGTTCCATATTTTTAAAGACATCAAGTAACCATATTATTCACCCAGATCCATTTGAAATGAAGCTTGACTCACATTGTCATCTTAAACACATGAGCAGCATGTTGCATGCAATTTACCATCTCTGTCTCTGCAAGCAGTATGTGTGTCTCTTCTCATAATATTTCACTGTCTCTACTGGCCAAAAACAGGCCACCTATATGTAACCAACACATGACATTAATTTCTCATTACATGTAACATCCTGCCCATGTGCCTAAAATAACACTGTGACTGAAGCTTGATTCACTCATCAGAATGATGTTAGGCAGATGACAAGAATGTCACATGTAATCTACCATGTCTTTAAAAAACATGTACTTCCATATTTTTAAAGACATCAAGTAAGCATATTATTCACCTAGATCCATTTCAAATGAAGCTTGACTCACAGTGTCATCTTAAACACATGAGCAGCATGTTGCATGCAATTTACCATCTCTGTCTCTGCAAGCAGTATGTGTGTCTCTGCTCATAATATTTCACTGTCTCTACTGGCCAAAAACAGGCCACCTATATGTAACCAACACATAACATTAATTTCTCATTACATGTAACATCCTGCTCCTGTGCCTAAAATAACACTGTGACTGAAGCTTGATTCACCTATCAGTGTGATGTCAGGCAGATGACAAGAATGTTACAAGTAATCTACCATGTCTTTAAAAAACATGCACTTCCATATTTTTAAAGACATCAAGTAACAATATTGTTCACCCAGATCCATTTGAAATGTAGCTTGACTCACATTGTCATCTTAAACACATGAACAGCATGTTGCATGCAATTTACCATCTCTGTCTCAGCAAGCAGTATGTGTGTCTCTGCTCATAATATTTCACTGTCTCTACTGGCCAAAAACAGGCCACCTATATATAAGCAACACATAACATTAATTTCTCATTACATGTAACATCCTGCTCATGTGCCTAAAATAACACTGTGACTGAAGCATGATTCACCCATCAGTGTGATGTTATGCAGATGACAAGAATGTCACATGTAATCTACCACGTCTTTAAAAAACATGTACTTCCATATTTTTAAAGACATCAAGTAAGCATATTATTCACTCAGATCCATTTCAAATGAAGCTCGACTCACATTGTCATCTTAAACACATGAGCAGCATGTTGCATGCAATTAACCATCTCTGCCTCTGCAAGCAGTATGTGTGTCTCTGCTCATAATATTTCACTGTCTCTACTGGCCAAAAACAGGCCACCTATATGTAACCAACACATAACATTAATTTCTCATTACAGGTAACATCCTGCCCATGTGCCTAAAATAACACTGTGACTGAAGCTTGATTCACTCATCAGTATGATGTTAGGCAGATGACAAGAATGTCACATGTAATCTACCATGTCTTTAAAAACATGTACTTCCATATTTTTAAAGACATCAAGTAACCATATTACTCACCCAGATCCATTTGAAATTAAGCTTGACTCACATTGTCATCTTAAACACATGACCAGCATGTTGCATGCAATTCACCTTCTCTGTCTCTGCAAGCAGTATGTGTGTATCTGCTCATAATATTTCACTGTCTCTACTGGCCAAAAACAGGCCACCTATATGTAACCAACACATAACATTAATTTCTCATTACATGCAACATCCTGCCCATGTGCCTAAATCAACACTGTGACTGAAGCTTGATTCATTCATCAGTATGATGTTAGGCAGCTAACAAGAATGTCACATGTAATCTACCATGTCTTTAAAAAACATGTACTTCCATATTTTTAAAGACATCAAGTAACAATATTGTTCACCCAGATCCATTTGAAATGTAGCTTGACTCACATTGTCATCTTAAACACATGAACAGCATGTTGCATGCAATTTACCATCTCTGTCTCAGCAAGCAGTATGTGTGTCTCTGCTCATAATATTTCACTGTCTCTACTGGCCAAAAATAGGCCACCTATATATAACCAACACATAACATTAATTTCTCATTACATGTAACATCCTGCTCATGTGCTTAAACTAACACAGTGACTGAAGCTTGATTCACCCATCAGTGTGATGTTAGGCAGATGACAAGAATGTCACATGTAATTTACCATGTCTTTAAAAACATGTACTTCCATATTTTTAAAGACATCTAGTAACCATTTGATTCACCCAGATCCATTTCAAATGAAACTTGCCTCACATTGTCATCTTAAACACATGAGCAGCATGTTGCATGCAATTTACCATCTCTGTCTCAGCAAGCAGTATGTGTGTCTCTGCTCATAATATTTCACTGTCTCTACTGGCCAAAAACAGGCCACCTATATATAAGCAACACATAACATTAATTTCTCATTACATGTAACATCCTGCTCATGTGCCTAAAATAACACTGTGACTGAAGCATGATTCACCCATCAGTGTGATGTTATGCAGATGACAAGAATGTCACATGTAATCTACCACGTCTTTAAAAAACATGTACTTCCATATTTTTAAAGACATCAAGTAAGCATATTATTCACCCAGATCCATTTCAAATGAAGCTCGACTCACATTGTCATCTTAAACACATGAGCAGCATGTTGCATGCAATTAACCATCTCTGCCTCTGCAAGCAGTATGTGTGTCTCTGCTCATAATATTTCACTGTCTCTACTGGCCAAAAACAGGCCACCTATATGTAACCAACACATAACATTAATTTCTCATTACAGGTAACATCCTGCCCATGTGCCTAAAATACCACTGTGACTGAAGCTTGATTCACTCATCAGTATGATGTTAGGCAGATGACAAGAATGTCACATGTAATCTACCATGTCTTTAAAAACATGTACTTCCATATTTTTAAAGACATCAAGTAACCATATTATTCACCCAGATCCATTTGAAATTAAGCTTGACTCACATTGTCATCTTAAACACATGACCAGCATGTTGCATGCAATTCACCTTCCTGTCTCTGCAAGCAGTATGTGTGTATCTGCTCATAATATTTCACTGTCTCTACTGGCCAAAAACAGGCCACCTATATGTAACCAACACATAACATTAATTTCTCATTACATGTAACATCCTGCCCATGTGCCTAAATCAACACTGTGACTGAAGCTTGATTCATTCATCAGTATGATGTTAGGCAGCTAACAAGAATGTCACATGTAATCTACCATGTCTTTAAAAAACATGTACTTCCATATTTTTAAAGACATCAAGTAAGCATATTATTCACCCAGATCCATTTCAAATGAAGCTTGACTCACAGTGTCATCTTAAACACATGAGCAGCATGTTGCATGCAATTTACCATCTCTGTCTCTGCAAGCAGTATGTGTGTCTCTGCTCATAATATTTCACTGTCTCTACTGGCCAAAAACAGGCCACATATATGTAAGCAACACATAACATTAATTTCTCATTACATGTAACATCCTGCTCATGTGCCTAAATTAACACTGTGACCGAAGCTTGTTTCACCCATCAGTGTGATGTTAGGCAGATGACAAGAATGTCACATGTAATCTACCATGTCTTTAAAATAACATGTACTTCCATATTTTTAAAGACATCAAGTAACCATATTATTCACCCAGATCCATTTGAAATGAAGCTTGACTCACATTGTCATCTTAAACACATGAGCAGCATGTTTCATGCAATTTACCATCTCTGTCTCAGCAAGCAGTATGTGTGTCTCTGCTCATAATATTTCACTGTCTCTACTGGCAAAAAAAAAGCCTCCTATATATAAGCAACACATAACATTCATTTCTCATTACATGTAACATCCTGCTCATGTGCCTAAAGTAACACTGTGACTGACGCTTGATTCACCCATCAGTGTGATGTTAGGCAGATGACAAGAATGTCACATGTAATCTACCATGTCTTTAAAAAACATGTACTTCCATATTTTTAAAGACATCAAGTAACCATATTATTTACCCAGATCCATTTGAAATGAGGCTTGACTCACATTGTCATCTTAAACACATGAGCAGCATGTTGCATGCAATTCACCATCTCTATCTCTGCAAGCAGTATGTGTGTCTCTGCTCATAATATTTCACTGTCTCTACTGGCCAAAAACAGGCCACCTATATGTAACCAACACATAACATTAATTTCTCATTACATGTAACATCCTGCACATGTGCCTAAATTAATACTGTGACTGAAGCTTGATTCATTCATCAGTATGATGTTAGGCAGATGACAAGAATGTCACATGTAATCTACCATGTCTTTAAAAAACATGTACTTCCATAGTTTTTAAAGACATCAAGTAAGCATATTATTCACCCAGATCCATTACAAATGAAGCTTGACTCACAGTGTCTTCTTAAACACATTCGCGGCATGTTGCATGCAATTTACCATCTCTGTCTCTGCAAGCAGTATGTGTGTCTCTGCTCATAATATTTCACTGTCTCTACTGGCCAAAAACAGGCCACATATATGTAAGCAATACATAACATTAATTTCTCATTACATGTAACATCCTGCTCATGTGCCTAAAATAACACTGTGACTGAAGCTTGATTCACCCATCAGTGTGATGTTAGGCAGATGACAAGAATGTCACATGTAATCTACCATGTCTTTAAAAAACATGTACTTCCATATTTTTAAAGACACCAAGTAACCATATTATTCACCCAGATCCATTTGAAATGAAGTTTGACTCACATTGTCATCTTAAACACATGAGCAGCATGTTGCATGCAATTTACCATCTCTGTCTCAGCAAGCAGTATGTGAGTCTCTGCTCATAATATTTCACTGTCTCTACTGGTCAAAAACAGGCCACCTATATATAAGCAACACATAACATTCATTTCTCATTACATGTAACATCCTGCTCATGTGCCTAACATAACACTGTGACTGAAGCTTGATTCACCCATCAGTGTGATGTTAGGCAGATGACAAGAATGGCACATGTAATCTACCATGTCTTTAAACAACATGTAGTTCCATATTTTTAAAGACATCAAGTAACCATATTATTCACCCAGATCCATTTGAAATGAAGCTTGACTCACATTGTCATCTTAAACACATGAGCAGCATGTTGCATGCAATTTACCATCTCTGTCTCTGCAAGCAGTATGTGTGTCTCTTCTCATAATATTTCACTGTCTCTACTGGCCAAAAACAGGCCACCTATATGTAACCAACACATAACATTAATTTCTCATTACATGTAACATCCTGCCCATGTGCCTAAAATAACACTGTGACTGAAGCTTGATTCACTCTTCAGTATGATGTTAGGCAGATGACAAGAATGTCACATGTAATCTACCATGTCTTTAAAAAACATGTACTTCCATATTTTTAAAGACATCAAGTCAGCATATTATTCACCTAGATCCATTTCAAATGAAGCTTGACTCACAGTGTCATCTTAAACACATGAGCAGCATGTTGCATGCAATTTACCATCTCTGTTACTGCAAGCAGTATGTGTGTCTCTGCTCATAATATTTCACTGTCTCTACTGGCCAAAAACAGGCCACCTATATGTAACCAACACATAACATTAATTTCTCATTACATGTAACATCCTGCTCCTGTGCCTAAAATAACACTGTGACTGAAGCTTGATTCACCTATCAGTGTGATGTCAGGCAGATGACAAGAATGTTACAAGTAATCTACCATGTCTTTAAAAAACATGCACTTCCATATTTTTAAATACATCAAGTAACCATATTGTTCACCCAGATCCATTTGAAATGTAGCTTGACTCACATTCTCATCTTAAACACATGAACAGCATGTTGCATGCAATTTACCATCTCTGTCTCAGCAAGCAGTATGTGTGTCTCTGCTCATAATATTTCACTGTCTCTACTGGCCAAAAACAGGCCACCTATATATAACCAACACATAACATTAATTTCTCATTACATGTAACATCCTGCTCATGTGCTTAAACTAACACAGTGACTGAAGCTTGATTCACCCATCAGTGTGATGTCAGGCAGATGACAAGAATGTTACATGTAATCTACCATGTCTTTAAAAAACATGCACTTCCATATTTTTAAATACATCAAGTAACCATATTGTTCACCCAGATCCATTTGAAATGTAGCTTGACTCACATTCTCATCTTAAACACATGAACAGCATGTTGCATGCAATTTACCATCTCTGTCTCAGCAAGCAGTATGTGTGTCTCTGCTCATAATATTTCACTGTCTCTACTGGCCAAAAACAGGCCACCTATATATAACCAACACATAACATTCATTTCTCATTACATGTAACATCCTGCTCATGTGCCTAAAGTAACACTGTGACTGACGCTTGATTCACCCATCAGTGTGATGTTAGGCAGATGACAAGAATGTCACATGTAATCTACCATGTCTTTAAAAAACATGTACTTCCATATTTTTAAAGACATCAAGTAACCATATTATTTACCCAGATCCATTTGAAATGAGGCTTGACTCACATTGTCATCTTAAACACATGAGCAGCATGTTGCATGCAATTCACCATCTCTATCTCTGCAAGCAGTATGTGTGTCTCTGCTCATAATATTTCACTGTCTCTACTGGCCAAAAACAGGCCACCTATATGTAACCAACACATAACATTAATTTCTCATTACATGTAACATCCTGCACATGTGCCTAAATTAATACTGTGACTGAAGCTTGATTCATTCATCAGTATGATGTTAGGCAGATGACAAGAATGTCACATGTAATCTACCATGTCTTTAAAAAACATGTACTTCCATAGTTTTTAAAGACATCAAGTAAGCATATTATTCACCCAGATCCATTACAAATGAAGCTTGACTCACAGTGTCATCTTAAACACATGAGCGGCATGTTGCATGCAATTTACCATCTCTGTCTCTGCAAGCAGTATGTGTGTCTCTGCTCATAATATTTCACTGTCTCTACTGGCCAAAAACAGGCCACATATATGTAAGCAATACATAACATTAATTTCTCATTACATGTAACATCCTGCTCATGTGCCTAAAATAACACTGTGACTGAAGCTTGATTCACCCATCAGTGTGATGTTAGGCAGATGACAAGAATGTCACATGTAATCTACCATGTCTTTAAAAAACATGTACTTCCATATTTTTAAAGACACCAAGTAACCATATTATTCACCCAGATCCATTTGAAATGAAGTTTGACTCACATTGTCATCTTAAACACATGAGCAGCATGTTGCATGCAATTTACCATCTCTGTCTCAGCAAGCAGTATGTGAGTCTCTGCTCATAATATTTCACTGTCTCTACTGGTCAAAAACAGGCCACCTATATATAAGCAACACATAACATTCATTTCTCATTACATGTAACATCCTGCTCATGTGCCTAACATAACACTGTGACTGAAGCTTGATTCACCCATCAGTGTGATGTTAGGCAGATGACAAGAATGGCACATGTAATCTACCATGTCTTTAAACAACATGTAGTTCCATATTTTTAAAGACATCAAGTAACCATATTATTCACCCAGATCCATTTGAAATGAAGCTTGACTCACATTGTCATCTTAAACACATGAGCAGCATGTTGCATGCAATTTACCATCTCTGTCTCTGCAAGCAGTATGTGTGTCTCTTCTCATAATATTTCACTGTCTCTACTGGCCAAAAACAGGCCACCTATATGTAACCAACACATAACATTAATTTCTCATTACATGTAACATCCTGCCCATGTGCCTAAAATAACACTGTGACTGAAGTTTGATTCACTCTTCAGTATGATGTTAGGCAGATGACAAGAATGTCACATGTAATCTACCATGTCTTTAAAAAACATGTACTTCCATATTTTTAAAGACATCAAGTCAGCATATTATTCACCTAGATCCATTTCAAATGAAGCTTGACTCACAGTGTCATCTTAAACACATGAGCAGCATGTTGCATGCAATTTACCATCTCTGTTACTGCAAGCAGTATGTGTGTCTCTGCTCATAATATTTCACTGTCTCTACTGGCCAAAAACAGGCCACCTATATGTAACCAACACATAACATTAATTTCTCATTACATGTAACATCCTGCTCCTGTGCCTAAAATAACACTGTGACTGAAGCTTGATTCACCTATCAGTGTGATGTCAGGCAGATGACAAGAATGTTACAAGTAATCTACCATGTCTTTAAAAAACATGCACTTCCATATTTTTAAATACATCAAGTAACCATATTGTTCACCCAGATCCATTTGAAATGTAGCTTGACTCACATTCTCATCTTAAACACATGAACAGCATGTTGCATGCAATTTACCATCTCTGTCTCAGCAAGCAGTATGTGTGTCTCTGCTCATAATATTTCACTGTCTCTACTGGCCAAAAACAGGCCACCTATATATAACCAACACATAACATTAATTTCTCATTACATGTAACATCCTGCTCATGTGCTTAAACTAACACAGTGACTGAAGCTTGATTCACCCATCAGTGTGATGTTAGGCAGATGACAAGAATGTCACATGTAATTTACCATGTCTTTAAAAAACATGTACTTCCATATTTTTAAATACATCTAGTAACCATTTGATTCACCCAGATCCATTTCAAATGAAACTTGCCTCACATTGTCATCTTAAACACATGAGCAGCATGTTGCATGCAATTTACCATCTCTGTCTCAGCAAGCAGTATGTGTGTGTCTGCTCATAATATTTTACTGTCTCTACTGGCCAAAAACAGGCCACCTATATATAAGCAACACATAACATTAATTTCTCATTACATGTAACATCCTGCTCATGTGCCTAAAATAACACTGTGACTGAAGCATGATTCACCCATAAGTGTGATGTTATGCAGATGACAAGAATGTCACATGTAATCTACCACGTCTTTAAAAAACATGTACTTCCATATTTTTAAAGACATCAAGTAAGCATATTATTCACCCAGATCCATTTCAAATGAAGCTTGACTCACATTGTCATCTTAAACACATGAGCAGCATGTTGCATGCAATTAACCATCTCTGCCTCTGCAAGCAGTATGTGTGTCTCTGCTCATAATATTTCACTGTCTCTACTGGCCAAAAACAGGCCACCTATATGTAACCAACACATAACATTAATTTCTCATTACATGTAACATCCTGCCCATGTGCCTAAAATAACACTGTGACTGAAGCTTGATTCACTCATCAGTATGATGTTAGGCAGATGACAAGAATGTCACATGTAATCTACCATGTCTTTAAAAAACATGTACTTCCATATTTTTAAAGACATCAAGTAACCATATTATTCACCCAGATCCATTTGAAATTAAGCTTGACTCACATTGTCATCTTAAACACATGACCAGCATGTTGCATGCAATTCACCTTCTCTGTCTCTGCAAGCAGTATGTGTGTCTCTGCTCATAATATTTCACTGTCTCTACTGGCCAAAAACAGGCCACCTATATGTAACCAACACATAACATTAATTTCTCATTACATGTAACATCCTGCCCATGTGCCTAAATCAACACTGTGACAGAAGCTTGATTCATTCATCAGTATGATGTTAGGCAGCTAACAAGAATGTCACATGTAATCTACCATGTCTTTAAAAAACATGTACTTCCATATTTTTAAAGACATCAAGTAAGCATATTATTCACCCAGATCCATTTCAAATGAAGCTTGACTCACAGTGTCATCTTAAACACATGAGCAGCATGTTGCATGCAATTTACCATCTCTGTCTCTGCAAGCAGTATGTGTGTCTCTGCTCATAATATTTCACTGTCTCTACTGGCCAAAAACAGGCCACATATATGTAAGCAACACATAACATTAATTTCTCATTACATGTAACATCCTGCCCATGTGCCTAAAATAACACTGTGACTGAAGCTTGATTCACTCATCAGTATGATGTTAGGCAGATGACAAGAATGTCACATGTAATCTTCCATGTCTTTAAAAAACATGTACTTCCATATTTTTAAAGACATCAAGTAAGCATATTATTCACCTAGATCCATTTCAAATGAAGCTTGACTCACAGTGTCATCTTAAACACATGAGCAGCATGTTGCATGCAATTTACCATCTCTGTCTCTGCAAGCAGTATGTGTGTCTCTGCTCATAATATTTCACTGTCTCTACTGGCCAAAAACAGGCCACCTATATATAAGCAACACATAACATTAATTTCTCATTACATGTAACATCCTGCTCATGTGCCTAACATAACACTGTGACTGAAGCTTGATTCACCCATCAGTGTGATGTTAGGCAGATGACAAGAATGGCACATGTAATCTACCATGTCTTTACACAACATGTAGTTCCATATTTTTAAAGACATCAAGTAACCATATTATTCACCCAGATCCATTTGAAATGAAGCTTGACTCACATTGTCATCTTAAACACATGAGCAGCATGTTGCATGCAATTTACCATCTCTGTCTCTGCAAGCAGTATGTGTGTCTCTTCTCATAATATTTCACTGTCTCTACTGGCCAAAAACAGGCCACCTATATGTAACCAACACATAACATTAATTTCTCATTACATGTAACATCCTGCCCATGTGCCTAAAATAACACTGTGACTGAAGCTTGATTCACTCATCAGTATGATGTTAGGCAGATGACAAGAATGTCACATGTAATCTACCATGTCTTTAAAAAACATGTACTTCCATATTTTTAAAGACATCAAGTAAGCATATTATTCACCTAGATCCATTTCAAATGAAGCTTGACTCACAGTGTCATCTTAAACACATGAGCAGCATGTTGCATGCAATTTACCATCTCTGTCTCTGCAAGCAGTATGTGTGTCTCTGCTCATAATATTTCACTGTCTCTACTGGCCAAAAACAGGCCACCTATATGTAACCAACACATAACATTAATTTCTCATTACATGTAACATCCTGCTCCTGTGCCTAAAATAACACTGTGACTGAAGCTTGATTCACCTATCAGTGTGATGTCAGGCAGATGACAAGAATGTTACAAGTAATCTACCATGTCTTTAAAAAACATGCACTTCCATATTTTTAAAGACATCAAGTAACCATATTGTTCACCCAGATCCATTTGAAATGTAGCTTGACTCACATTGTCATCTTAAACACATGAACAGCATGTTTCATGCAATTTACCACCTCTGTCTCAGCAAGCAGTATGTGTGTCTCTGCTCATAATATTTCACTGTCTCTACTGGCCAAAAACAGGCCACCTATATATAACCAACACATAACATTAATTTCTCATTACATGTAACATCCTGCTCATGTGCTTAAACTAACACAGTGACTGAAGCTTGATTCACCCATCAGTGTGATGTTAGGCAGATGACAAGAATCTCACATGTAATTTACCATGTCTTTAAAAAACATGTACTTCCATATTTTTAAAGACATCTAGTAACCATTTGATTCACCCAGATCCATTTCAAATGAAACTTGCCTCACATTGTCATCTTAAACACATGAGCAGCATGTTGCATGCAATGTACCATCTCTGTCTCAGCAAGCAGTATGTGTGTGTCTGCTCATAATATTTAACTGTCTCTACTGGCCAAAAACAGGCCACCTATATATAAGCAACACATAACATTAATTTCTCATTACATGTATTATCCTGCTCATGTGCCTAAAATAACACTGTGACTGAAGTATGATTCACCCATAAGTGTGATGTTATGCAGATGACAAGAATGTCACATGTAATCTACCACATCTTTAAAAAACATGTACTTCCATATTTTTAAAGACATCAAGTAAGCATATTATTCACCCAGATCCATTTCAAATGAAGCTTGACTCACATTGTCATCTTAAACACATGAGCAGCATGTTGCATGCAATTAACCATCTCTGCCTCTGCAAGCAGTATGTGTGTCTCTGCTCATAATATTTCACTGTCTCTACTGGCCAAAAACAGGCCACCTATATGTAACCAACACATAACATTAATTTCTCATTACATGTAACATCCTGCCCATGTGCCTAAAATAACACTGTGACTGAAGCTTGATTCACTCATCAGTATGATGTTAGGCAGATGACAAGAATGTCACATGTAATCTACCATGTCTTTAAAAAACATGTACTTCCATATTTTTAAAGACATCAAGTAACCATATTATTCACCCAAATCCATTTGAAATTAAGCTGGACTCACATTGTCATCTTAAACACATGACCAGCATGTTGCATGCAATTCACCTTCTCTGTCTCTGCAAGCAGTATGTGTGTCTCTGCTCATAATATTTCACTGTCTCTACTGGCCAAAAACAGGCCACCTATATGTAACCAACACATAACATTAATTTCTCATTACATGTAACATCCTGCCCATGTGCCTAAATCAACACTGTGACTGAAGCTTGATTCATTCATCAGTATGATGTTAGGCAGCTAACAAGAATGTCACATGTAATCTACCATGTCTTTAAAAAACATGTACTTCCATATTTTTAAAGACATCAAGTAAGCATATTATTCACCCAGATCCATTTCAAATGAAGCTTGACTCACAGTGTCATCTTAAACACATGAGCAGCATGTTGCATGCAATTTACCATCTCTGTCTCTGCAAGCAGTATGTGTGTCTCTGCTCATAATATTTCACTGTCTCTATTGGCCAAAAACAGGCCACATATATGTAAGCAACACATAACATTAATTTCTCATTACATGTAACATCCTGCTCATATGCCTAAATTAACACTGTGACCGAAGCTTGATTCACCCATCAGTGTGATGTTAGGCAGATGACAAGAATGTCACATGTAATCTACCATGTCTTTAAAATAACATGTACTTCCATATTTTTCAAGACATCAAGTAACCATATTATTCACCCAGATCCATTTGAAATGAAGCTTGACTCACATTGTCATCTTAAACACATGAGCAGCATGTTACATGCAATTTACCATCTCTGTCTCAGCAAGCAGAATATGTGTCTCTGCTCATAATATTTTACTGTCTCTACTGGCAAAAAACAGGCCTCCTATATATAAGCAACACATAACATTAATTTCTCATTACATGTAACATCCTGCTCATGTGCCTAAAATAACACTGTGACTGACGCTTGATTCACCCATCAGTGTGATGTTAGGCAGATGACAAGAATGTCACATGTAATCTACCATGTCTTTAAAAAACATGTACTTCCATATTTTTAAAGACATCAAGTAACCATATTATTTACCCAGATCCATTTGAAATGAGGCTTGACTCACATTGTCATCTTAAACACATGAGCAGCATGTTGCATGCAATTCACCATCTCTATCTCTGCAAGCAGTATGTGTGTCTCTGCTCATAATATTTCACTGTCTCTACTGGCCAAAAACAGGCCACCTATATGTAACCAACACATAACATTAATTTCTCATTACATGTAACATCCTGCACATGTGCCTAAATTAACACTGTGACTGAAGCTTGATTCATTCATCAGTATGATGTTAGGCAGATGACAAGAATGTCACATGTAATCTACCATGTCTTTAAAAAACATGTACTTCCATAGTTTTTAAAGACATCAAGTAAGCATATTATTCACCCAGATCCATTACAAATGAAGCTTGACTCACAGTGTCATCTTAAACACATGAGCAGCACGTTGCATGCAATTTACCATGTCTGTCTCAGCAAGCAGTATGTGTGTCTCTGCTCATAATATTTCACTGTCTCTACTGGTCAAAAACAGGCCACCTATATATAAGCAACACGTAACATTAATTTCTCATTACATGTAACATCCTGCTCATGTGCCTAACATAACACTGTGACTGAAGCTTGATTCACCCATCAGTGTGATGTTAGGCAGATGACAAGAATGGCACATGTAATCTACCATGTCTTTAAAAAACATGTAGTTCCATATTTTTAAAGACATCAAGTAACCATATTATTCACCCAGATCCATTTGAAATGAAGCTTGACTCACATTGTCATCTTAAACACATGAGCAGCATGTTGCATGCAATTTACCATCTCTGTCTCTGCAAGCAGTATGTGTGTCTCTTCTCATAATATTTCACTGTCTCTACTGGCCAAAAACAGGCCACCTATATGTAACCAACACATAACATTAATTTCTCATTACATGTAACATCCTGCCCATGTGCCTAAAATAACACTGTGGCTGAAGCTTGATTCACCCATCAGTGTGATGTTAGGCAGATGACAAGAATGTCACATGTAATCTACCATGTCTTTAAAAAACATGTACTTCCATATTTTTAAAGACATCAAGTAACCATATTATTCACCCAGATCCATTTGAAATGAAGTTTGACTCACATTGTCATCTTAAACACATGAGCAGCACGTTGCATGCAATTTACCATGTCTGTCTCAGCAAGCAGTATGTGTGTCTCTGCTCATAATATTTCACTGTCTCTACTGGTCAAAAACAGGCCACCTATATATAAGCAACACGTAACATTAATTTCTCATTACATGTAACATCCTGCTCATGTGCCTAACATAACACTGTGACTGAAGCTTGATTCACCCATCAGTGTGATGTTAGGCAGATGACAAGAATGGCACATGTAATCTACCATGTCTTTAAAAAACATGTAGTTCCATATTTTTAAAGACATCAAGTAACCATATTATTCACCCAGATCCATTTGAAATGAAGCTTGACTCACATTGTCATCTTAAACACATGAGCAGCATGTTGCATGCAATTTACCATCTCTGTCTCTGCAAGCAGTATGTGTGTCTCTTCTCATAATATTTCACTGTCTCTACTGGCCAAAAACAGGCCACCTATATGTAACCAACACATAACATTAATTTCTCATTACATGTAACATCCTGCCCATGTGCCTAAAATAACACTGTGACTGAAGCTTGATTCACTCATCAGTATGATGTTAGGCAGATGACAAGAATGTCACATGTAATCTACCATGTCTTTAAAAAACATGTACTTCCATATTTTTAAAGACATCAAGTAAGCATATTATTCACCTAGATCCATTTCAAATGAAGCTTGACTCACAGTGTCATCTTAAACACATGAGCAGCATGTTGCATGCAATTTACCATCTCTGTCTCTGCAAGCAGTATGTGTGTCTCTGCTCATAATATTTCACTGTCTCTACTGGCCAAAAACAGGCCACCTATATGTAACCAACACATAACATTAATTTCTCATTACATGTAACATCCTGCTCCTGTGCCTAAAATAACACTGTGACTGAAGCTTGATTCACCCATCAGTGTGATGTCAGGCAGATGACAAGAATGTCACAAGTAATCTACCATGTCTTTAAAAAACATGTACTTCCATATTTTTAAAGACATCAAGTAAGCATATTATTCACCCAGATCCATTTGAAATGAAGCTTGACTCACAGTGTCATCTTAAACACATGAGCAGCATGTTGCATGCAATTTACCATCTCTGTCTCTGCAAGCAGTATGTGTGTCTCTGCTCATAATATTTCACTGTCTCTACTGGCCAAAAACAGGCCACCTATATGTAACCAACACATTACATTAATTTCTCATTACATGTAACATCCTGCTCCTGTGCCTAAAATAACACTGTGACTGAAGCTTGATTCACCCATCAGTGTGATGTCAGGCAGATGACAAGAATGTCACATGTAATCTACCATGTCTTTAAAAAACATGCACTTCCATATTTTTAAAGACATCAAGTAACCATATTGTTCACCCAGATCCATTTGAAATGTAGCTTGACTCACATTGTCATCTTAAACACATGAACCGCATGTTGCATGCAATTTACCATCTCTGTCTCAGCAAGCAGTATGTGTGTCTCTGCTCATAATATTTCACTGTCTCTACTGGCCAAAAACAGGCCACCTATATATAACCAACACATAACATTAATTTCTCATTACATGTAACATCCTGCTCATGTGCTTAAAATAACACTGTGACTGAAGCTTGATTCAACCATCTGTGTGATGTTAGGCAGATGACAAGAATGTCACATGTAATTTACCATGTCTTTAAAAAACATGTACTTCCATATTTTTAAAGACATCTAGTAACCATTTGATTCACCCAGATCCATTTCAAATGAAACTTGCCTCACATTGTCATCTTAAACACATGAGCAGCATGTTGCATGCAATTTACCATCTCTGTCTCAGCAAGCAGTATGTGTGTCTCTGCTCAT
Source organism: Lissotriton helveticus (assembly GCF_964261635.1). Taxonomy (NCBI): domain Eukaryota; kingdom Metazoa; phylum Chordata; class Amphibia; order Caudata; family Salamandridae; genus Lissotriton; species Lissotriton helveticus. The sequence goes on along the minus strand of NC_136061.1, from coordinate 1,461,909,596 downwards.
AATATTTCACTGTCTCTACTGGCCAAAAACAGGTCACCTATATATAAGCAACACATAACATTAATTTCTCATTACATGTAACATCCTGCTCATGTGCCTACAATAACACTGTGACTGAAGCTTGATTCACCCATCAGTGTGATGTTATGCAGATGACAAGAATGTCACATGTAATCTACCATGTCTTTAAAAAACATGTACTTCCATATTTTTAAAGACATCAAGTAAGCATATTATTCACCCAGATCCATTTCAAATGAAGCTTGACTCACATTGTCATCTTAAACACATGAGCAGCATGTTGCATGCAATTTACCATCTCTGCCTCTGCAAGCAGTATGTGTGTCTCTGCTCATAATATTTCACTGTCTCTACTGGCCAAAAACAGGCCACCTATATATAAGCAACACATAACATTAATTTCTCATTACATGTAACATCCTGCTCATGTGCCTAAAATAACACTGTGACTGATGCTTGATTCGCCCATCAGTGTGATGTTAGGCAGATGACAAGAATGTCACATGTAATCTACCATGTCTTTAAAAAACATGTACTTCCATATTTTTAAAGACATCAAGTAACCATATTATTTACCCAGATCCATTTGAAATGAGGCTTGACTCACATTGTCATCTTAAACACATGAGCAGCACGTTGCATGCAATTCACCATCTCTATCTCTGCAAGCAGTATGTGTGTCTCTGCTCATAATATTTCACTGTCTCTACTGGCCAAAAACAGGCCACCTATATGTAACCAACACATAACATTAATTTCTCATTACATGTAACATCCTGCACATGTGCCTAAATTAACACTGTGACTGAAGCTTAATTCATTCATCAGTATGATGTTAGGCAGATAACAAGAATGTCACATGTAATCTACCATGTCTTTAAAAAACATGTACTTCCATAGTTTTTACAGACATCAAGTAAGCATATTATTCACCCAGATCCATTTCAAATGAAGCTTGACTCACTGTGTCATCTTAAACACATGAGCGGCATGTTGCATGAAATTTACCATCTCTGTCTCTGCAAGCAGTATGTGTGTCTCTGCTCATAATATTTAACTGTCTCTACTGGCCAAAAACAGGCCACATATATGTAAGCAACACATAACATTAATTTCTCATTACATGTAACATCCTGCTCATGTGCCTAAAATAACACTGTGACTGAAGCTTGATTCACCCATCAGTGTGATGTTAGGCAGATGACAAGAATGTCACATGTAATCTACCATGTCTTTAAAAAACATGTACTTCCATATTTTTAAAGACATCAAGTAAGCATATTATTCACCCAGATCCATTTCAAATGAAGCTTGACTCACAGTGTCATCTTAAACACATGAGCAGCATGTTGCATGCAATTTACCATCTCTGTCTCTGCAAGCAGTATGTGTGTCTCTGCTCATAATATTTCACTGTCTCTATTGGCCAAAAACAGGCCACATATATGTAAGCAACACATAACATTAATTTCTCATTACATGTAACATCCTGCTCATATGCCTAAATTAACACTGTGACCGAAGCTTGATTCACCCATCAGTGTGATGTTAGGCAGATGACAAGAATGTCACATGTAATCTACCATGTCTTTAAAATAACATGTACTTCCATATTTTTCAAGACATCAAGTAACCATATTATTCACCCAGATCCATTTGAAATGAAGCTTGACTCACATTGTCATCTTAAACACATGAGCAGCATGTTACATGCAATTTACCATCTCTGTCTCAGCAAGCAGAATATGTGTCTCTGCTCATAATATTTTACTGTCTCTACTGGCAAAAAACAGGCCTCCTATATATAAGCAACACATAACATTAATTTCTCATTACATGTAACATCCTGCTCATGTGCCTAAAATAACACTGTGACTGACGCTTGATTCACCCATCAGTGTGATGTTAGGCAGATGACAAGAATGTCACATGTAATCTACCATGTCTTTAAAAAACATGTACTTCCATATTTTTAAAGACATCAAGTAACCATATTATTTACCCAGATCCATTTGAAATGAGGCTTGACTCACATTGTCATCTTAAACACATGAGCAGCATGTTGCATGCAATTCACCATCTCTATCTCTGCAAGCAGTATGTGTGTCTCTGCTCATAATATTTCACTGTCTCTACTGGCCAAAAACAGGCCACCTATATGTAACCAACACATAACATTAATTTCTCATTACATGTAACATCCTGCACATGTGCCTAAATTAACACTGTGACTGAAGCTTGATTCATTCATCAGTATGATGTTAGGCAGATGACAAGAATGTCACATGTAATCTACCATGTCTTTAAAAAACATGTACTTCCATAGTTTTTAAAGACATCAAGTAAGCATATTATTCACCCAGATCCATTACAAATGAAGCTTGACTCACAGTGTCATCTTAAACACATGAGCAGCACGTTGCATGCAATTTACCATGTCTGTCTCAGCAAGCAGTATGTGTGTCTCTGCTCATAATATTTCACTGTCTCTACTGGTCAAAAACAGGCCACCTATATATAAGCAACACGTAACATTAATTTCTCATTACATGTAACATCCTGCTCATGTGCCTAACATAACACTGTGACTGAAGCTTGATTCACCCATCAGTGTGATGTTAGGCAGATGACAAGAATGGCACATGTAATCTACCATGTCTTTAAAAAACATGTAGTTCCATATTTTTAAAGACATCAAGTAACCATATTATTCACCCAGATCCATTTGAAATGAAGCTTGACTCACATTGTCATCTTAAACACATGAGCAGCATGTTGCATGCAATTTACCATCTCTGTCTCTGCAAGCAGTATGTGTGTCTCTTCTCATAATATTTCACTGTCTCTACTGGCCAAAAACAGGCCACCTATATGTAACCAACACATAACATTAATTTCTCATTACATGTAACATCCTGCCCATGTGCCTAAAATAACACTGTGGCTGAAGCTTGATTCACCCATCAGTGTGATGTTAGGCAGATGACAAGAATGTCACATGTAATCTACCATGTCTTTAAAAAACATGTACTTCCATATTTTTAAAGACATCAAGTAACCATATTATTCACCCAGATCCATTTGAAATGAAGTTTGACTCACATTGTCATCTTAAACACATGAGCAGCACGTTGCATGCAATTTACCATGTCTGTCTCAGCAAGCAGTATGTGTGTCTCTGCTCATAATATTTCACTGTCTCTACTGGTCAAAAACAGGCCACCTATATATAAGCAACACGTAACATTAATTTCTCATTACATGTAACATCCTGCTCATGTGCCTAACATAACACTGTGACTGAAGCTTGATTCACCCATCAGTGTGATGTTAGGCAGATGACAAGAATGGCACATGTAATCTACCATGTCTTTAAAAAACATGTAGTTCCATATTTTTAAAGACATCAAGTAACCATATTATTCACCCAGATCCATTTGAAATGAAGCTTGACTCACATTGTCATCTTAAACACATGAGCAGCATGTTGCATGCAATTTACCATCTCTGTCTCTGCAAGCAGTATGTGTGTCTCTTCTCATAATATTTCACTGTCTCTACTGGCCAAAAACAGGCCACCTATATGTAACCAACACATAACATTAATTTCTCATTACATGTAACATCCTGCCCATGTGCCTAAAATAACACTGTGACTGAAGCTTGATTCACTCATCAGTATGATGTTAGGCAGATGACAAGAATGTCACATGTAATCTACCATGTCTTTAAAAAACATGTACTTCCATATTTTTAAAGACATCAAGTAAGCATATTATTCACCTAGATCCATTTCAAATGAAGCTTGACTCACAGTGTCATCTTAAACACATGAGCAGCATGTTGCATGCAATTTACCATCTCTGTCTCTGCAAGCAGTATGTGTGTCTCTGCTCATAATATTTCACTGTCTCTACTGGCCAAAAACAGGCCACCTATATGTAACCAACACATAACATTAATTTCTCATTACATGTAACATCCTGCTCCTGTGCCTAAAATAACACTGTGACTGAAGCTTGATTCACCCATCAGTGTGATGTCAGGCAGATGACAAGAATGTCACAAGTAATCTACCATGTCTTTAAAAAACATGTACTTCCATATTTTTAAAGACATCAAGTAAGCATATTATTCACCCAGATCCATTTGAAATGAAGCTTGACTCACAGTGTCATCTTAAACACATGAGCAGCATGTTGCATGCAATTTACCATCTCTGTCTCTGCAAGCAGTATGTGTGTCTCTGCTCATAATATTTCACTGTCTCTACTGGCCAAAAACAGGCCACCTATATGTAACCAACACATTACATTAATTTCTCATTACATGTAACATCCTGCTCCTGTGCCTAAAATAACACTGTGACTGAAGCTTGATTCACCCATCAGTGTGATGTCAGGCAGATGACAAGAATGTCACATGTAATCTACCATGTCTTTAAAAAACATGCACTTCCATATTTTTAAAGACATCAAGTAACCATATTGTTCACCCAGATCCATTTGAAATGTAGCTTGACTCACATTGTCATCTTAAACACATGAACCGCATGTTGCATGCAATTTACCATCTCTGTCTCAGCAAGCAGTATGTGTGTCTCTGCTCATAATATTTCACTGTCTCTACTGGCCAAAAACAGGCCACCTATATATAACCAACACATAACATTAATTTCTCATTACATGTAACATCCTGCTCATGTGCTTAAAATAACACTGTGACTGAAGCTTGATTCAACCATCTGTGTGATGTTAGGCAGATGACAAGAATGTCACATGTAATTTACCATGTCTTTAAAAAACATGTACTTCCATATTTTTAAAGACATCTAGTAACCATTTGATTCACCCAGATCCATTTCAAATGAAACTTGCCTCACATTGTCATCTTAAACACATGAGCAGCATGTTGCATGCAATTTACCATCTCTGTCTCAGCAAGCAGTATGTGTGTCTCTGCTCATAATATTTCACTGTCTCTACTGGCCAAAAACAGGTCACCTATATATAAGCAACACATAACATTAATTTCTCATTACATGTAACATCCTGCTCATGTGCCTACAATAACACTGTGACTGAAGCTTGATTCACCCATCAGTGTGATGTTATGCAGATGACAAGAATGTCACATGTAATCTACCATGTCTTTAAAAAACATGTACTTCCATATTTTTAAAGACATCAAGTAAGCATATTATTCACCCAGATCCATTTCAAATGAAGCTTGACTCACATTGTCATCTTAAACACATGAGCAGCATGTTGCATGCAATTTACCATCTCTGCCTCTGCAAGCAGTATGTGTGTCTCTGCTCATAATATTTCACTGTCTCTACTGGCCAAAAACAGGCCACCTATATATAAGCAACACATAACATTAATTTCTCATTACATGTAACATCCTGCTCATGTGCCTAAAATAACACTGTGACTGATGCTTGATTCGCCCATCAGTGTGATGTTAGGCAGATGACAAGAATGTCACATGTAATCTACCATGTCTTTAAAAAACATGTACTTCCATATTTTTAAAGACATCAAGTAACCATATTATTTACCCAGATCCATTTGAAATGAGGCTTGACTCACATTGTCATCTTAAACACATGAGCAGCACGTTGCATGCAATTCACCATCTCTATCTCTGCAAGCAGTATGTGTGTCTCTGCTCATAATATTTCACTGTCTCTACTGGCCAAAAACAGGCCACCTATATGTAACCAACACATAACATTAATTTCTCATTACATGTAACATCCTGCACATGTGCCTAAATTAACACTGTGACTGAAGCTTAATTCATTCATCAGTATGATGTTAGGCAGATAACAAGAATGTCACATGTAATCTACCATGTCTTTAAAAAACATGTACTTCCATAGTTTTTACAGACATCAAGTAAGCATATTATTCACCCAGATCCATTTCAAATGAAGCTTGACTCACTGTGTCATCTTAAACACATGAGCGGCATGTTGCATGAAATTTACCATCTCTGTCTCTGCAAGCAGTATGTGTGTCTCTGCTCATAATATTTAACTGTCTCTACTGGCCAAAAACAGGCCACATATATGTAAGCAACACATAACATTAATTTCTCATTACATGTAACATCCTGCTCATGTGCCTAAAATAACACTGTGACTGAAGCTTGATTCACCCATCAGTGTGATGTTAGGCAGATGACAAGAATGTCACATGTAATCTACCATGTCTTTAAAAAACATGTACTTCCATATTTTTAAAGACATCAAGTAAGCATATTATTCACCCAGATCCATTTGAAATGAAGTTTGACTCACATTGCCATCTTAAACACATGAGTAGCATGTTGCATGCAATTTACCATCTCTGTCTCTGCAAGCAGTATGTGTGTCTCTGCTCATAATATTTCACTGTCTCTACTGGCCAAAAACAGGCCACCTATATGTAACCAACACATAACATTAATTTCTCATTACATGTAACATCCTGCTCCTGTGCCTAAAATAACACTGTGACTGAAGCTTGATTCACCCATCAGTGTGATGTCAGGCAGATGACAAGAATGTCACATGTAATCTACCATGTCTTTAAAAAACATGCACTTCCATATTTTTAAAGACATCAAGTAACCATATTGTTCACCCAGATCCATTTGAAATGTAGCTTGACTCACATTGTCATCTTAAACACATGAACCGCATGTTGCATGCATTTTACCATCTCTGTCTCAGCAAGCAGTATGTGTGTCTCTGCTCATAATATTTCACTGTCTCTGCTGGCCAAAAACAGGCCACCTATATATAACCAACACATAACATTAATTTCTCATTACATGTAACATCCTGCCCATGTGCCTAAATCAACACTGTGACTGAAGCTTGATTCATTCATCAGTATGATGTTAGGCAGCTAACAAGAATGTCACATGTAATCTACCATGTCTTTAAAAAACATGTACTTCCATATTTTTAAAGACATCAAGTAAGCATAATATTCACCCAGATCCATTTCAAATGAAGCTTGACTCACATTGTCATCTTAAACACATGAGCAGCATGTTGCATGCAATTTACCATCTCTGCCTCTGCAAGCAGTATGTGTGTCTCTGCTCATAATATTTCACTGTCTCTACTGGCCAAAAACAGGCCACCTATATATAAGCAACACATAACATTAATTTCTCATTACATGTAACATCCTGCTCATGTGCCTAAAATAACACTGTGACTGATGCTTGATTCACCCATCAGTGTGATGTTAGGCAGATGACAAGAATGTCACATGTAATCTACCATGTCTTTAAAAAGCATGTACTTCCATATTTTTAAAGACATCAAGTAACCATATTATTTACCCAGATCCATTTGAAATGAGGCTTGACTCACATTGTCATCTTAAACACATGAGCAGCATGTTGCATGCAATTCACCATCTCTATCTCTGCAAGCAGTATGTGTGTCTCTGCTCATAATATTTCACTGTCTCTACTGGCCAAAAACAGGCCACCTATATGTAACCAACACATAACATTAATTTCTCATTACATGTAACATCCTGCACATGTGCCTAAATTAACACTGTGACTGAAGCTTGATTCATTTATCAGTATGATGTTAGGCAGATGACAAGAATGTCACATGTAATCTACCATGTCTTTAAAAAACATGTACTTCCATAGTTTTTACAGACATCAAGTAAGCATATTATTCACCCAGATCCATTTCAAATGAAGCTTGACTCACAGTGTCATCTTAAACACATGAGCGGCATGTTGCATGAAATTTCCCATCTCTGTCTCTGCAAGCAGTATGTGTGTCTCTGCTCATAATATTTCACTGTCTCTACTGGCCAAATACAGGCCACATATATGTAAGCAACACATAACATTAATTTCTCATTACATGTAACATCCTGCTCATGTGCCTAAAATAACACTGTGACTGATGCTTGATTCACCCATTAGTGTGCTGTTAGGCAGATGACAAGAATGTCACATGTAATCTACCATGTCTTTAAAAAACATGTACTTCCATATTTTTAAAGACATCAAGTAACCATATTATTCACCCAGATCCATTTGAAATGAAGTTTGACTCACATTGCCATCTTAAACACATGAGTAGCATGTTGCATGCAATTTACCATCTCTGTCTCAGCAAGCAGTATGTGTGTCTCTGCTCATAATATTTCACTGTCTCTACTGGCAAAAAACAGGCCGCCTATATGTAACCAACACATAACATTAATTTATCATTACATGTAACATCCTGCACATGTGCCTAAATTAACACTGTGACTGAAGCTTGATTCATTCATCAGTATGATGTTAGGCAGATGACAAGAATGTCACATGTAATCTACCATGTCTTTAAAAAACATGTACTTCCATAGTTTTTACAGACATCAAGTAAGCATATTATTCACCCAGATCCCTTTCAAATGAAGCTTGACTCACAGTGTCATCTTAAACACATGAGCGGCATGTTGCATGAAATTTACCATCTCTGTCTCTGCAAGCAGTATGTGTGTCTCTGCTCATAATATTTCACTGTCTCTACTGGCCAAAAACAGGCCACATATATGTAAGCAACACATAACATTAATTTCTCATTACATGTAACATCCTGCTCATGTGCCTAAAATAACACTGTGACTGAAGCTTGATTCACCCATCAGTGTGATGTTAGGCAGATGACAAGAATGTCACATGTAATCTACCATGTCTTTAAAAAACATGTACTTCCATATTTTTAAAGACATCAAGTAACCATATTATTCACCCAGATATATTTGAAATGAAGCTTGACTCACAGTGTCATCTTAAACACATGAGCAGCATGTTGCATGCAATTTACCATCTCTGTCTCTGCAAGCAGTATGTGTGTCTCTGCTCATAATATTTCACTGTCTCTACTGGCCAAAAACAGGCCACCTATATGTAACCAACACATAACATTAATTTCTCATTACATGTAACATCCTGCTCCTGTGCCTAAAATAACACTGTGACTGAAGCTTGATTCACCCATCAGTGTGATGTCAGGCAGATGACAAGAATGTCACATGTAATCTACCATGTCTTTAAAAAACATGCACTTCCATATTTTTAAAGACATCAAGTAACCATATTGTTCACCCAGATCCATTTGAAATGTAGCTTGACTCACATTGTCATCTTAAACACATGAACCGCATGTGGCATGCAATTTACCATCTCTGTCTCAGCAAGCAGTATGTGTGTCTCTGCTCATAATATTTCACTGTCTCTACTGGTCAAAAACAGGCCACCTATATATAAGCAACACATAACATTAATTTCTCATTACATGTAACATCCTGCTCATGTGCCTAACATAACATTGTGACTGAAGCTTGATTCACCCATCAGTGTGATGTTAGGCAGATGACAAGAATGTCACATGTAATTTACCATGTCTTTAAAAAACATGTACTTCCATATTTTTAAAGACATCTAGTAACCATTTGATTCACCCAGATCCATTTCAAATGAAACTTGACTCACAGTGTCATCTTAAACACATGAGCAGCATGTTGCATGCAATTTACCATCTCTGTCTCTGCTAGCAGTATGTGTGTCTCTGCTCATAATATTTCACTGTCTCTACTGGCCAAAAACAGGCCACCTATATGTAACCAACACATAACATTAATTTCTCATTACATGTAACATCCTGCTCCTGTGCCTAAAATAACACTGTGACTGAAGCTTGATTCACCCATCAGTGTGATGTCAGGCAGATGACAAGAATGTCACATGTAATCTACCATGTCTTTAAAAAACATGCACTTCCATATTTTTAAAGACATCAAGTAACCATATTGTTCACCCAGATCCATTTGAAATGTAGCTTGACTCACATTGTCATCTTAAACACATGAACCGCATGTTGCATGCAATTTACCATCTCTGTCTCAGCAAGCAGTATGTGTGTCTCTGCTCATAATATTTCACTGTCTCTACTGGCCAAAAACAGGCCACCTATATATAACCAACACATAACATTAATTTCTCATTACATGTAACATCCTGCTCATGTGCTTAAAATAACACTGTGACTGAAGCTTGATTCACCCATCCGTGTGATGTTAGGCAGATGACAAGATTGTCACATGTAATTTACCATGTCTTTAAAAAACATGTACTTCCATATTTTTAAAGACATCTAGTAACCATTTGATTCACCCAGATCCATTTCAAATGAAACTTGCCTCACATTGTCATCTTAAACACATGAGCAGCATGTTGCATGCAATTTACCATCTCTGTCTCAGCAAGCAGTATGTGTGTCTCTGCTCATAATATTTCACTGTCTCTACTGGCCAAAAACAGGCCACCTATATATAAGCAACACATAACATTAATTTCTCATTACATGTAACATCCTGCTCATGTGCCTAAAATAACACTGTGACTGAAGCTTGATTCACCCATCAGTGTGATGTCAGGCAGATGACAAGAATGTCACATGTAATCTACCATGTCTTTAAAAAACATGTACTTCCATATTTTTAAAGACATCAAGTAAGCATATTATTCACCCAGATCCATTACAAATGAAGCTTGACTCACATTGGTATCTTAAACACATGAACAGCATGTTGCATGCAATTTACCATCTCTGTCTCAGCAAGCAGTATGTGTGTCTCTGCTCATAATATTTCACTGTCTCTACTGGCCAAAAACAGGCCACCTATATATAACCAACACATAACATTAATTTCTCATTACATGTAACATCCTGCTCATGCGCTTAAAATAACACTGTGACTGAAGCTTGATTCACCCATCAGTGTGATGTTAGGCATATGACAAGAATGTCACATGTAATCTACCATGTCTTTAAAAAACATGTACTTCCATATTTTTAAAGACATCAAGAAACCATATTATTCACCCAGATCCATTTGAAATGAAGCTTGACTCACATTGTCATCTTAAACACATGAGCAGCATGTTGCATGCAATTTACCATCTCTGTCTCTGCAAGCAGTATGTGTGTCTCTGCTCATAATATTTCACTGTCTCTACTGGCCAAAAACAGGCCACCTATATGTAACCAACACATAACATTAATTTCTGATTACATGTAACATCCTGCCCATGTGCCTAAATCAACACTGTGACTGAAGCTTGATTCATTCATCAGTATGATGTTAGGCAGCTAACAAGAATGTCACATGTAATCTACCATGTCTTTAAAAAACATGTACTTCCATATTTTTAAAGACATCAAGTAAGCATATTATTCACCCAGATCCATTTCAAATGAAGCTTGACTCACAGTGTCATCTTAAACACATGAGCAGCATGTTGCATGCAATTTACCATCTCTGTCTCTGCAAGCAGTATGTGTGTCTCTGCTCATAATATTTCACTGTCTCTACTGGCAAAAAACAGGCCGCCTATATATAAGCAACACATAACATTAATTTCTCATTACATGTAACATCCTGCTCATGTGCCTAAAATAACACTGTGACTGATGCTTGATTCACCCATCAGTGTGATGTTAGGCAGATGACAAGAATGTCACATGTAATCTACCATGTCTATAAAAAACATGTACTTCCATATTTTTAAAGACATCAAGTAACCATATTATTTACCCAGATCCATTTGAAATGAGGCTTGACTCACATTGTCATCTTAAACACATGAGCAGCATGTTGCATGCAATTCACCATCTCTATCTCTGCAAGCAGTATGTGTGTCTCTGCTCATAATATTTCACTGTCTCTACTGGCCAAAAACAGGCCACCTATATGTAACCAACACATAACATTAATTTCTCATTACATGTAACATCCTGCACATGTGCCTAAATTAACACTGTGACTGAAGCTTGATTCATTCATCAGTATGATGTTAGGCAGATGACAAGAATGTCACATGTAATCTACCATGTCTTTAAAAAACATGTACTTCCATAGTTTTTACAGACATCAAGTAAGCATATTATTCACCCAGATCCATTTCAAATGAAGCTTGACTCACATTGTCATCTTAAACACATGAGCAGCATGTTGCATGCAATTCACCATCTCTATCTCTGCAAGCAGTATGTGTGTCTCTGCTCATAATATTTCACTGTCTCTACTGGCCAAAAACAGGCCACCTATATGTAACCAACACATAACATTAATTTCTCATTACATGTAACATCCTGCACATGTGCCTAAATTAACACTGTGACTGAAGCTTGATTCATTCATCAGTATGATGTTAGGCAGATGACAAGAATGTCACATGTAATCTACCATGTCTTTAAAAAACATGTACTTCCATAGTTTTTACAGACATCAAGTAAGCATATTATTCACCCAGATCCATTTCAAATGAAGCTTGACTCACAGTGTCATCTTAAACACATGAGCGGCATGTTGCATGAAATTTACCATCTCTGTCTCTGCAAGCAGTATGTGTGTCTCTGCTCATAATATTTCACTGTCTCTACTGGCCAAAAACAGGCCACATATATGTAAGCAACACATAACATTAATTTCTCATTACATGTAACATCATGCTCATGTGCCTAAAATAACACTGTGACTGAAGCTTGATTCACCCATCAGTGTGATGTTAGGCAGATGACAAGAATGTCACATGTAATCTACCATGTCTTTAAAAAACATGTACTTCCATATTTTTAAAGACATCAAGTAACCATATTATTCACCCAGATATATTTGAAATGAAGCTTGACTCACAGTGTCATCTTAAACACATGAGCAGCATGTTGCATGCAATTTACCATCTCTGTCTCTGCAAGCAGTATGTGTGTCTCTGCTCATAATATTTCACTGTCTCTTCTGGCCAAAAACAGGCCACCTATATGTAACCAACACATAACATTAATTTCTCATTACATGTAACATCCTGCTCCTGTGCCTAAAATAACACTGTGACTGAAGCTTGATTCACCCATCAGTGTGATGTCAGGCAGATGACAAGAATGTCACATGTAATCTACCATGTCTTTAAAAAACATGCACTTCCATATTTTTAAAGACATCAAGTAACCATATTGTTCACCCAGATCCATTTGAAATGTAGCTTGACTCACATTGTCATCTTAAACACATGAACCGCATGTGGCATGCAATTTACCATCTCTGTCTCAGCAAGCAGTATGTGTGTGTCTGCTCATAATATTTAACTGTCTCTACTGGCCAAAAACAGGCCACCTATATATAAGCAACACATAACATTAATTTCTCATTACATGTAACATCCTGCTCATGTGCCTAAAATAACACTGTGACTGAAGTATGATTCACCCATAAGTGTGATGTTATGCAGATGACAAGAATGTCACATGTAATCTACCACATCTTTAAAAAACATGTACTTCCATATTTTTAAAGACATCAAGTAAGCATATTATTCACCCAGATCCATTTCAAATGAAGCTTGACTCACATTGTCATCTTAAACACATGAGCAGCATGTTGCATGCAATTAACCATCTCTGCCTCTGCAAGCAGTATGTGTGTCTCTGCTCATAATATTTCACTGTCTCTACTGGCCAAAAACAGGCCACCTATATGTAACCAACACATAACATTAATTTCTCATTACATGTAACATCCTGCCCATGTGCCTAAAATAACACTGTGACTGAAGCTTGATTCACTCATCAGTATGATGTTAGGCAGATGACAAGAATGTCACATGTAATCTACCATGTCTTTAAAAAACATGTACTTCCATATTTTTAAAGACATCAAGTAACCATATTATTCACCCAAATCCATTTGAAATTAAGCTGGACTCACATTGTCATCTTAAACACATGACCAGCATGTTGCATGCAATTCACCTTCTCTGTCTCTGCAAGCAGTATGTGTGTCTCTGCTCATAATATTTCACTGTCTCTACTGGCCAAAAACAGGCCACCTATATGTAACCAAAACATAACATTAATTTCTCATTACATGTAACATCCTGCCCATGTGCCTAAATCAACACTGTGACTGAAGCTTGATTCATTCATCAGTATGATGTTAGGCAGCTAACAAGAATGTCACATGTAATCTACCATGTCTTTAAAAAACATGTACTTCCATATTTTTAAAGACATCAAGTAAGCATATTATTCACCCAGATCCATTTCAAACGAAGCTTGACTCACAGTGTCATCTTAAACACATGAGCAGCATGTTGCATGCAATTTACCATCTCTGTCTCTGCAAGCAGTATGTGTGTCTCTGCTCATAATATTTCACTGTCTCTACTGGCCAAAAACAGGCCACATATATGTAAGCAACACATAACATTAATTTCTCATTACATGTAACATCCTGCTCATATGCCTAAATTAACACTGTGACCGAAGCTTGATTCACCCATCAGTGTGATGTTAGGCAGATGACAAGAATGTCACATGTAATCTACCATGTCTTTAAAATAACATGTACTTCCATATTTTTCAAGACATCAAGTAACCATATTATTCACCCAGATCCATTTGAAATGAAGCTTGACTCACATTGTCATCTTAAACACATGAGCAGCATGTTACATGCAATTTACCATCTCTGTCTCAGCAAGCAGAATATGTGTCTCTGCTCATAATATTTCACTGTCTCTACTGGCAAAAAACAGGCCTCCTATATATAAGCAACACATAACATTAATTTCTCATTACATGTAACATCCTGCTCATGTGCCTAAAATACCACTGTGACTGACGCTTGATTCACCCATCAGTGTGATGTTAGGCAGATGACAAGAATGTCACATGTAATTTACCATGTCTTTAAAAAACATGTACTTCCATATTTTTAAAGACATCAAGTAACCATATTATTTACCCAGATCCATTTGAAATGAGGCTTGACTCACATTGTCATCTTAAACACATGAGCAGCATGTTGCATGCAATTCACCATCTCTATCTCTGCAAGCAGTATGTGTGTCTCTGCTCATAATATTTCACTGTCTCTACTGGCCAAAAACAGGCCACCTATATGTAACCAACACATAACATTAATTTCTCATTACATGTAACATCCTGCACATGTGCCTAAATTAACACTGTGACTGAAGCTTGATTCATTCATCAGTATGATGTTAGGCAGATGACAAGAATGTCACATGTAATCTACCATGTCTTTGAAAAACATGTACTTCCATAGTTTTTAAAGACATCAAGTAAGCATATTATTCACCCAGATCCATTACAAATGAAGCTTGACTCACAGTGTCATCTTAAACACATGAGCAGCACGTTGCATGCAATTTACCATGTCTGTCTCAGCAAGCAGTATGTGTGTCTCTGCTCATAATATTTCACTGTCTCTACTGGTCAAAAACAGGCCACCTATATATAAGCAACACGTAACATTAATTTCTCATTACATGTAACATCCTGCTCATGTGCCTAACATAACACTGTGACTGAAGCTTGATTCACCCATCAGTGTGATGTTAGGCAGATGACAAGAATGGCACATGTAATCTACCATGTCTTTAAAAAACATGTAGTTCCATATTTTTAAAGACATCAAGTAACCATATTATTCACCCAGATCCATTTGAAATGAAGCTTGACTCACATTGTCATCTTAAACACATGAGCAGCATGTTGCATGCAATTTACCATCTCTGTCTCTGCAAGCAGTATGTGTGTCTCTTCTCATAATATTTCACTGTCTCTACTGGCCAAAAACAGGCCACCTATATGTAACCAACACATAACATTAATTTCTCATTACATGTAACATCCTGCCCATGTGCCTAAAATAACACTGTGGCTGAAGCTTGATTCACCCATCAGTGTGATGTTAGGCAGATGACAAGAATGTCACATGTAATCTACCATGTCTTTAAAAAACATGTACTTCCATATTTTTAAAGACATCAAGTAACCATATTATTCACCCAGATCCATTTGAAATGAAGTTTGACTCACATTGTCATCTTAAACACATGAGCAGCACGTTGCATGCAATTTACCATGTCTGTCTCAGCAAGCAGTATGTGTGTCTCTGCTCATAATATTTCACTGTCTCTACTGGTCAAAAACAGGCCACCTATATATAAGCAACACGTAACATTAATTTCTCATTACATGTAACATCCTGCTCATGTGCCTAACATAACACTGTGACTGAAGCTTGATTCACCCATCAGTGTGATGTTAGGCAGATGACAAGAATGGCACATGTAATCTACCATGTCTTTAAAAAACATGTAGTTCCATATTTTTAAAGACATCAAGTAACCATATTATTCACCCAGATCCATTTGAAATGAAGCTTGACTCACATTGTCATCTTAAACACATGAGCAGCATGTTGCATGCAATTTACCATCTCTGTCTCTGCAAGCAGTATGTGTGTCTCTTCTCATAATATTTCACTGTCTCTACTGGCCAAAAACAGGCCACCTATATGTAACCAACACATAACATTAATTTCTCATTACATGTAACATCCTGCCCATGTGCCTAAAATAACACTGTGACTGAAGCTTGATTCACTCATCAGTATGATGTTAGGCAGATGACAAGAATGTCACATGTAATCTACCATGTCTTTAAAAAACATGTACTTCCATATTTTTAAAGACATCAAGTAAGCATATTATTCACCTAGATCCATTTCAAATGAAGCTTGACTCACAGTGTCATCTTAAACACATGAGCAGCATGTTGCATGCAATTTACCATCTCTGTCTCTGCAAGCAGTATGTGTGTCTCTGCTCATAATATTTCACTGTCTCTACTGGCCAAAAACAGGCCACCTATATGTAACCAACACATAACATTAATTTCTCATTACATGTAACATCCTGCTCCTGTGCCTAAAATAACACGGTGACTGAAGCTTGATTCACCCATCAGTGTGATGTCAGGCAAATGACAAGAATGTCACAAGTAATCTACCATGTCTTTAAAAAACATGTACTTCCATATTTTTAAAGACATCAAGTAAGCATATTATTCACCCAGATCCATTTGAAATGAAGCTTGACTCACAGTGTCATCTTAAACACATGAGCAGCATGTTGCATGCAATTTACCATCTCTGTCTCTGCAAGCAGTATGTGTGTCTCTGCTCATAATATTTCACTGTCTCTACTGGCCAAAAACAGGCCACCTATATGTAACCAACACATTACATTAATTTCTCATTACATGTAACATCCTGCTCCTGTGCCTAAAATAACACTGTGACTGAAGCTTGATTCACCCATCAGTGTGATGTCAGGCAGATGACAAGAATGTCACATGTAATCTACCATGTCTTTAAAAAACATGCACTTCCATATTTTTAAAGACATCAAGTAACCATATTGTTCACCCAGATCCATTTGAAATGTAGCTTGACTCACATTGTCATCTTAAACACATGAACCGCATGTTGCATGCAATTTACCATCTCTGTCTCAGCAAGCAGTATGTGTGTCTCTGCTCATAATATTTCACTGTCTCTACTGGCCAAAAACAGGCCACCTATATATAACCAACACATAACATTAATTTCTCATTACATGTAACATCCTGCTCATGTGCTTAAAATAACACTGTGACTGAAGCTTGATTCAACCATCTGTGTGATGTTAGGCAGATGACAAGAATGTCACATGTAATTTACCATGTCTTTAAAAAACATGTACTTCCATATTTTTAAAGACATCTAGTAACCATTTGATTCACCCAGATCCATTTCAAATGAAACTTGCCTCACATTGTCATCTTAAACACATGAGCAGCATGTTGCATGCAATTTACCATCTCTGTCTCAGCAAGCAGTATGTGTGTCTCTGCTCATAATATTTCACTGTCTCTACTGGCCAAAAACAGGTCACCTATATATAAGCAACACATAACATTAATTTCTCATTACATGTAACATCCTGCTCATGTGCCTACAATAACACTGTGACTGAAGCTTGATTCACCCATCAGTGTGATGTTATGCAGATGACAAGAATGTCACATGTAATCTACCATGTCTTTAAAAAACATGTACTTCCATAGTTTTTACAGACATCAAGTAAGCATATTATTCACCCAGATCCATTTCAAATGAAGCTTGACTCACAGTGTCATCTTATACACATGAGCGGCATGTTGCATGAAATTTCCCATCTCTGTCTCTGCAAGCAGTATGTGTGTCTCTGCTCATAATATTTCACTGTCTCTACTGGCCAAAAACAGGCCACATATATGTAAGCAACACATAACATTAATTTCTCATTACATGTAACATCCTGCTCATGTGCCTAAAATAACACTGTGACTGAAGCTTGATTCACCCATCAGTGTGATGTTAGGCAGATGACAAGAATGTCACATGTAATCTACCATGTCTTTAAAAAACATGTACTTCCATATTTTTAAAGACATCAAGTAACCATATTATTCACCCAGATCCGTTTGAAATGAAGTTTGGCTCACATTCCCATCTTAAACACATGAGTAGCATGTTGCATGCAATTTACCATCTCTGTCTCAGCAAGCAGTATGTGTGTCTCTGCTCATAATATTTCACTGTCTCTACTGGTCAAAAACAGGCCACCTATATATAAGCAACACATAACATTAATTTCTCATTACATGTAACATCCTGCTCATGTGCCTAACATAACATTGTGACTGAAGCTTGATTCACCCATCAGTGTGATGTAAGGCAGATGACAAGAATGGCACATGTAATCTACCATGTCTTTAAAAAACATGTAGTTCCATATTTTTAAAGACATCAAGTAACCATATTATTCACCCAGATCCATTTGAAATGAAGCTTGACTCACAGTGTCATCTTAAACACATGAGCAGCATGTTGCATGCAATTTACCATCTCTGTCTCTGCAAGCAGTATGTGTGTCTCTGCTCATAATATTTCACTGTCTATACTGGCCAAAAACAGGCCACCTATATGTAACCAACACATAACATTAATTTCTCATTACATGTAACATCCTGCTCCTGTGCCTAAAATAACACTGTGACTGAAGCTTGATTCACCCATCAGTGTGATGTCAGGCAGATGACAAGAATGTCACATGTAATCTACCATGTCTTTAAAAAACATGCACTTCCATATTTTTAAAGACATCAAGTAACCATATTGTTCACCCAGATCCATTTGAAATGTAGCTTGACTCACATTGTCATCTTAAACACATGAACCGCATGTTGCATGCAATTTACCATCTCTGTCTCAGCAAGCAGTATGTGTGTCTCTGCTCATAATATTTCACTGTCTCTACTGGCCAAAAACAGGCCACCTATATGTAACCAACACATAACATTAATTTCTCATTACATGTAACATCCTGCTCCTGTGCCTAAAATAACACTGTGATTGAAGCTTGATTCACCCATCAGTGTGATGTTAGGCAGATGACAAGATTGTCACATGTAATTTACCATGTCTTTAAAAAACATGTACTTCCATATTTTTAAAGACATCTAGTAACCATTTGATTCACCCAGATCCATTTCAAATGAAACTTGCCTCACATTGTCATCTTAAACACATGAGCAGCATGTTGCATGCAATTTACCATCTCTGTCTCAGCAAGTGTTAGAATTGGGGGTCTCTGGTTGGCGCAAGTATGCACTTGTGACAAGCAGGGACCCTCTCCTCTAAGTCAGGGCGAAGGATGACCCCTTAGAATTACCCTTGCTCACCCTCTAGGTGCGTGGCGTGAGCAGCCAAGGCTAATCTTCAGGCGTTAGTCAGTTAAGCATTTGTAGTCACACACACAGTAAAATATACCAATCCCCCCACAAATGGACACCAGGCTGTGAGTATATAAAAATACGCTTCTTTATGTAAAAATTAAATATACTCTTTAGAACAGACTTATCACAAGATCAAATAACGTTTTGTAGCACCACAGATTGTAAATAGGCACTTTTCTTCTTAGTTGCAGTTTCAAATGGAAATATCCTTGTTATATGTTCCCACAATAGTTCTTTCCCCTTCTGCACAGTTCTCCTAGTTCCTTGGTCGTTTCTGACCAGATTGTGCCCTTTTTCACCCCTCTAGGACCTTAGGGACTCGGTCCTGCACTTTGTAGCGCTTCGCGGCGTTTCTGACAGGGGAAATCCCGACCCCCTTCCAAGTCTCACGCTTCCCGCGTGGGACGCGGTCGGCCCGGCCGGGTCTCTGAGAGCGTACGGCCCCCCCTGGTCTGCGGGACCCCCGCGGGGGAGAGCGCCGACCTCAGAGCTGCCAAGGGGGGGAGAAGGCCAAAGAACCCAGCGCAGCCCCGGTCAGTCGTGCAGGGGCTCGGGTTGCAGCCTGCAGCTTCCCGACGTTCAGAGGATTCCAGCGGGAGGGGCTGGAGCGCGCTCACAGAGCAGAGCGGCGCTGCAGGCAGAGGCACACAGAGCGGTGCGAGTCAGCGGAAAAGGGGCGGCTCGCACCGCGGGGGATATTAACAATACCTTGGCACTTGCAGGCAGGCTGGCAACCCCAAAACCAAGGGGGGAAACAAACGTTGCGGGCCCCGAGCCCGATGATAGTCTCGGTGGCGGCTTTTCTCCGGGGACAGATGCGAGGTGCCCAGCGGCTCAGGCAGAGCGAGGCTGGCACCCGAGGCGTCCGTCCGGCGGAGGTCTGTCCCCTGGGTCTGTTTACGTCCGGTGGGGATTTCTGGCGGGAGGGTGAGGCACAACAGCGAGCCTCCGTGGGCGGTGATTTCAGTGGTTTCCCTCGGCGGAGGGGGAGCGGCTCAGCAGAGCGGAGCTCTCCCTCGGCAGGGACGGGTAAACCGGCGAGCACGGCCTCGAGGAGGGGCTGGGGGGCACCACAGCAGCGAGCCTTCCCAGGCGGTCAACACAGCGATCTCTTCAGCGGGGGAAGAGCGGCTCAACGGAGCGGAGCTCTTCCTCGGCGGGGACAAGGAGACACAGTCGGTCACGGCCTCAGGGAGGGGCTGGGGGCACCAAGGTCACAGCTCCGGCAGTGGTAGAAATCCCAGATAATTACCGGCAGACAAGCAGAGGGCAGGTTGAGCCAGATGGTCCTGTGGCTCAGGTCAGGGGGCAAGCTCAGTCAAGCCCTTGGAGAATGTTTAAGCACAAAGCAGCAAAGTCTTTTCTCATTAAGTCTTTTCCTCTCCTTTCTCAGCAAGGCAAGCAGCAGGCCAGTCCTCCCAGCGTCTCTTCTCCTTCTAGTCGGGCAGAGGTCCTTCGTGGTGAAACAGGATTCTAATTTACAAGGAGCAGGGCTCCTACTTTTATACACAGTTTCTTTTGTTCTCACTGGCCAGGGGGGCCTCTGCATAACTGCTCTCAGCTCCTGAGCACCTGTGGTGGGTACTTCTGCTTCTGCATTCAGTGTGAGGGCAGGCACATCAAGCCGCTCCCCAGGGGGGCGGAGCCGGCATTGTGAAGACAGGGGCAGCCTGAGCACTCTGTTGACAAGCTTCGGTCCTTCCTGGGCCAGGTGCAGGCTGAGTCATCAGTCGCTCCCCAGGAGGGCGGAGCCAGCATTGTGGGGGCAGAGCACAGCCTGATGCATCATTCAGGGGAAACTCCCACCACCCACTAAGGTGTCATCTGGCTATTCACTACCTGTCAACTCCCAGCCCTGTCACTCACACAACCCAGACAGTCAGATACACACAAAGCAGAGGCGGGCTGAAATAGTTAGACAAGCAAATGCTAGCTTTCTAAAAGTAGCATTTGCAAACACAGGATATTAAAATAAACTTTACTAAAAGAAGTATTTTATTATTCTGAGTTCAGGCATACTAAACATGAATTTCTACCATGTTCCCTGAGCCTGCTGGGATTATAGAGTGTAATAATTCCAGCAGCCCATATGGCCTAGAAGGGAACTGGTAGCCTTACAATAGTGAAAAACGAATTTGGCAGTAATTCACTATTAGAACATGCCACACACATCAGGGCATGTTCTACCTTATACTTACAATGCACCCTGCCCTCAGGCCTACCATAGGGGTGACTAATATGAAGTTAAGGGAAGGTTTAGGGGCTGGCAAGTGTGTGCACTTGCCCAGCCAGCATGACAGTACCAGACTGCACGCAGGTTCTGCAATGGCAGACCCTAGACACATTTTAAGGCTGCTTCTGTGGGTGGCGCAACAAGCGCTGCAGGCCCACTAGCAGTATTGGCATTCACAAGCCCTGGCACTCCTGGTGCACTTTACTAGGGACTGACAGTAAATCCAATGAACCAATCATGGACATCAATCACATGTATACTTTTCACAGGGAGAGCATATGCACTTTAGCACTGGTCAGCAGTGGTAAAAGTGCCCAGAGTCAAAAAACCAACAAAAACAGGTCAGAGAGAGTATTGGAGGAAGGCAAAAAGTTTAGGGATGACCCTGCCAAGAGGCCCAGGTCCAACACAACCCCCTTCCAGCCAAAACGCAGGGTAGACCAATCACCACTGTGATGGGCTTCCCTGCTTTGGGCGATAGAACCTGGACCTGGCCCGCAACAGCAGGGGCACATTCCAGTTCTACGCCAATCTGAACCTATTTCAAATCCTCTGTCCATACTCTCAGGGTCCACCAAGCCAATCCCTGGGGCACCCTTTTCTTCCTCTGTGGACACCACCTGTGCAGTCTCTAACCTTAACTGGCTCACAGGTGTGTCCCAACAGGCAGTCATCAAATCACAGTGGCCACTGACGGTAGTCAGGGCTGAGACCCAGGCCTCATGCCTCTCAGGGCTCTCAAACCTCTGTGGCCTCAGAGAGCGGGGGGCAGTAGCCCCAGGTGCTTGGCACCCTTTGTCCACTCTCCCTCCTGTCAGGTCAGGTATGCCATCCTGGCACTGACTCACCAGCCCCAGGCCTGTACCTGGCTGCTGGACCAAAGACTGGGGTGGGCTCTCCCACAACCGGTCCTCCTCCTTGGGGCTCTGTACCCTCCCACCTGGAGTGGTACCCCCTTCCAGAATTGTCAGGGCACCTGTGGCAGGTGATCTGCACAATTCTCCCACCAGTTCAGGGGTGCTATCCTGCAACTGGGGCACCAGGTCAGGGGGGACACCCTGCACCTGGCCCTTAAACCTAGGGTCTAAACCCTCAAGTCCCACCGGGGTCAGAGGCGAGGACTCCCTCCCTCTGCAACCCCTTCCAGAGTACTGCCCACTCCCAACTGGAGTGGTACCCCTAGAAGTGACATGGGCCAGGACACTGATTACAGTGGTCCCACCCTCCAGGTCAGACAACACCTGAACCTGACTCTCCAACTCAGGGACCCAACCCTGCAGTTGAACAATTGCCTGGCGCACCAGGACTTCCCGGGGAGCACGCATGCCCCCCCTGAGGGTGGCACATAGCTCATGTGCCGTGCGACAGTCTACCTGGCGCAGATCTCCCAACCCCTGTCCCTCTGACAGTGTGGAAAGATCCCCCAGGACAGAAGTGGTGTCCCCCTGGTCATTCACTGGGGACGCAGCCCTGCTGGCTGGCCCCTGACCCAATGGTTCTTCCACTGGGGACTCTTTTCCCCTCTCGCCCCTCTTTCTGGACTTCTGCACCCTCCCAACTGGAGTGGTACTGCCAGTCACCAGAACTACTGGAGCCCTGTTTACAGAGCCTCCACGTTCTCTAGCCACTGGGGGATCCCCCTTAAAGGGTGACTCATCCGGACAGCCTAGGCTCCCCACCTGGTGTTCCCTTAAAGAACCATCCAGGCTCTGAGACTGAGGTTGGGCACTACCGGGACAACACCCATTCTCACTCCTTCCCCTTAAGGACAGGACGTGAGGCCCTACACCCCCCTCACTGCTACAGGACCTAGCTGGGCTACTCTGCGCCACTTCCACCACTCTGGGCTGGAAGATACCTGAGCCACTCCCCACAGGATCACACCCCAATGCCTCTCCAGACCCTCTGGAATCCACCACAAGGTCTGCCTCCAATGTGAGCTCCCTGGGGTCAGAGAACTCACTCTCAAACAGGTGTTGGCATAGCTCTGGAAAACAGGGACTTAAAGTATGCTCTCCCACAATTGGATTACACAGCCCCCTAGCAGGGTTAACCAAACTATCCTTCACCTCACCATCCAGCGCCTCACACACATACTCCACACCATTCTCCTGAGACTGGCCAGACAGTAGCGGACTGTCTCTGTCGCACAACCCACACTCTTCTGGGCGGTCCTTACACTCACCCACCAGGACCTCAACCATGGGGGAATCCCTCCCACCACTAGGACCATGAACTCCTACGCCAGCCACCCTATTCCCTTCAGGGACGCTGCGCACTACTGGAGCTACCTCATGCCCTTGAACCTCCTGGTGTAAGTTAACCCCCTCCAAGTCAGGTGCCATATCTCTAGGTGCGCGCGCTATGGTGTCAGCACTAGATACCTGAATGTTGCTGCCACCAGCTGAGCTGGACTCCACCTCCAGCTCAGCAAAGCTCAATCTGCGAGCTACACAAATCTCTGGATGTTGGGCTGAGGCCCTCCTGGCTTCAAGCTCCAAATCAAGTTCTTTCATCCTCAAGTAGTGAGCTCTTTGGTGTTTTAGCGCCTCCATGGCTAATTTTTGGCTTTCCATTGCCAATTTATGCTTGTCCATTTCCATTTGTCCTTTTAATTTCGCCATCTCTATTTCATGCGCCCTGGTTGCTGCCCTGTCTGCCAACTCCTCTGGCGACAGGCATCTGGTTGCTGCCTTTTCCATCCTCACTGAACCAGGCATGACGTTTCACAAGCACATGGAGATCTCCCAGCAAAATTATAAAAATGGAAACCTGTGGCTGCGTTATAGATCTGCTCTCACTATGTGGTGATCAGCAATTCACTGTATGTCAACTACAAATGCAAATTCGCAAATCCTCACCGCTGCGACCAATGTTAGAATTGGGGGTCTCTGGTTGGCGCAAGTATGCACTTGTGACAAGCAGGGACCCTCTCCTCTAAGTCACGGCGAAGGATGACCCCTTAGAATTACCCTTGCTCACCCTCTAGGTGCGTGGCGTGAGCAGCCAAGGCTAATCTTCAGGCGTTAGTCAGTTAAGCATTTGTAATCACACACACAGTAAAATATACCAATCCCCCCACAAATGGACACCAGGCTGTGAGTATATAAAAATACGCTTCTTTATGTAAAAATTAAATATACTCTTTAGAACAGACTTATCACAAGATCAAATAACGTTTTGTAGCACCACAGATTGTAAATAGGCACTTTTCTTCTTAGTTGCAGTTTCAAATGGAAATATCCTTGTTATATGTTCCCACAATAGTTCTTTCCCCTTTTGCACAGTTCTCCTAGTTCCTTGGTCGTTTCTGACCAGATTGTGCCCTTTTTCACCCCTCTAGGACCTTAGGGACTCGGTCCTGCACTTTGTAGCGCTTCGCGGCGTTTCTGACAGGGGAAATCCCGACCCCCTTCCAAGTCTCACGCTTCCCGCGTGGGACGCGGTCGGCCCGGCCGGGTCTCTGAGAGCGTACGGCCCCCCCTGGTCTGCGGGACCCCCGCGGGGGAGAGCGCCGACCTCAGAGCTGCCAAGGGGGGGAGAAGGCCAAAGAACCCAGCGCAGCCCCGGTCAGTCGTGCAGGGGCTCGGGTTGCAGCCTGCAGCTTCCCGACGTTCAGAGGATTCCAGCGGGAGGGGCTGGAGCGCGCTCACAGAGCAGAGCGGCGCTGCAGGCAGAGGCCCGCGGTGCGAGTCAGCGGAAAAGGGGCGGCTCGCACCGCGGGGGATATTAACAATACCTTGGCACTTGCAGGCAGGCTGGCAACCCCAAAACCAAGGGGGGAAACAAACGTTGCGGGCCCCGAGCCCGATGATAGTCTCGGTGGCGGCTTTTCTCCGGGGACAGATGCGAGGTGCCCAGCGGCTCAGGCAGAGCGAGGCTGGCACCCGAGGCGTCCGTCCGGCGGAGGTCTGTCCCCTGGGTCTGTTTACGTCCGGTGGGGATTTCTGGCGGGAGGGTGAGGCACAACAGCGAGCCTCCGTGGGCGGTGATTTCAGTGGTTTCCCTCGGCGGAGGGGGAGCGGCTCAACAGAGCGGAGCTCTCCCTCGGCAGGGACGGGGAAACCGGCGAGCACGGCCTCGAGGAGGGGCTGGGGGGCACCACAGCAGCGAGCCTTCCCAGGCGGTCAACACAGCGATCTCTTCAGCGGGGGAAGAGCGGCTCAACGGAGCGGAGCTCTTCCTCGGCGGGGACGAGGAGACACAGTCGGTCACGGCCTCAGGGAGGGGCTGGGGGCACCAAGGTCACAGCTCCGGCAGTGGTAGAAATCCCAGATAATTACCGGCAGACGAGCAGAGGGCAGGTTGAGCCAGATGGTCCTGTGGCTCAGGTCAGGGGGCAAGCTCAGTCAAGCCCTTGGAGAATGTTTAAGCACAAAGCAGCAAAGTATTTTCTCATTAAGTCTTTTCCTCTCCTTTCTCAGCAAGGCAAGCAGCAGGCCAGTCCTCCCAGCGTCTCTTCTCCTTCTAGTCGGGCAGAGGTCCTTCGTGGTGAAACAGGATTCTAATTTACAAGGAGCAGGGCTCCTACTTTTATACACAGTTTCTTTTGTTCTCACTGGCCAGGGGGGCCTCTGCATAACTGCTCTCAGCTCCTGAGCACCTGTGGTGGGTACTTCTGCTTCTGCATTCAGTGTGAGGGCAGGCACATCAAGCCGCTCCCCAGGGGGGCGGAGCCGGCATTGTGAAGACAGGGGCAGCCTGAGCACTCTGTTGACAAGCTTCGGTCCTTCCTGGGCCAGGTGCAGGCTGAGTCATCAGTCGCTCCCCAGGAGGGCGGAGCCAGCATTGTGGGGGCAGAGCACAGCCTGATGCATCATTCAGGGGAAACTCCCACCACCCACTAAGGTGTCATCTGGCTATTCACTACCTGTCAACTCCCAGCCCTGTCACTCACACAACCCAGACAGTCAGATACACACAAAGCAGAGGCGGGCTGAAATAGTTAGACAAGCAAATGCTAGCTTTCTAAAAGTAGCATTTGCAAACACAGGATATTAAAATAAACTTTACTAAAAGAAGTATTTTATTATTCTGAGTTCAGGCATACTAAACATGAATTTCTACCATGTTCCCTGAGCCTGCTGGGATTATAGAGTGTAATAATTCCAGCAGCCCATCTGGCCTAGAAGTGAACTGGTAGCCTTACAATAGTGAAAAACGAATTTGGCAGTAATTCACTATTAGAACATGCCACACACATCAGGGCATGTTCTACCTTATACTTACAATGCACCCTGCCCTCAGGCCTACCATAGGGGTGACTAATATGAAGTTAAGGGAAGGTTTAGGGGCTGGCAAGTGTGTGCACTTGCCCAGCCAGCATGACAGTACCAGACTGCACGCAGGTTCTGCAATGGCAGACCCTAGACACATTTTAAGGCTGCTTCTGTGGGTGGCGCAACCAGCGCTGCAGGCCCACTAGCAGTATTGGCATTCACAAGCCCTGGCACTCCTGGTGCACTTTACTAGGGACTGACAGTAAATCCAATGAACCAATCATGGACATCAATCACATGTATACTTTTCACAGGGAGAGCATATGCACTTTAGCACTGGTCAGCAGTGGTAAAAGTGCCCAGAGTCATTAAACCAACAAAAACAGGTCAGAGAGAGTATTGGAGGAAGGCAAAAAGTTTAGGGATGACCCTGCCAAGAGGCCCAGGTCCAACAGCAAGCAGTATGTGTGTCTCTGCTCATAATATTTCACTGTCTCTACTGGCCAAAAACAGGCCACCTATATATAAGCAACACATAACATTAATTTCTCATTACATGTAACATCCTGCTCATGTGCCTAAAATAACACTGTGACTGAAGCTTGATTCACCCATCAGTGTGATGTTATGCAGATGACAAGAATGTCACATGTAATCTACCATGTCTTTAAAAAACATGTACTTCCATATTTTTAAAGACATCAAGTAAGCATATTATTCACCCAGATCCATTTCAAATGAAGCTTGACTCACATTGTCATCTTAAACACATGAGCAGCATGTTGCATGCAATTCACCATCTCTATCTCTGCAAGCAGTATGTGTGTCTCTGCTCATAATATTTCACAGTCTCTACTGGCCAAAAACAGGCCACCTATATGTAACCAACACATAACATTAATTTCTCATTACATGTAACATCCTGCACATGTGCCTAAATTAACACTGTGACTGAAGCTTGATTCATTCATCAGTATGATGTTAGGCAGATGACAAGAATGTCACATGTAATCTACCATGTCTTTAAAAAACATGTACTTCCATAGTTTTTACAGACATCAAGTAAGCATATTATTCACCCAGATCCATTTCAAATGAAGCTTGACTCACAGTGTCATCTTAAACACATGAGCGGCATGTTGCATGAAATTTACCATCTCTGTCTCTGCAAGCAGTATGTGTGTCTCTGCTCATAATATTTCACTGTCTCTACTGGCCAAAAACAGGCCACATATATGTAAGCAACACATAACATTAATTTCTCATTACATGTAACATCCTGCTCATGTGCCTAAAATAACACTGTGACTGAAGCTTGATTCACCCATCAGTGTGATGTTAGGCAGATGACAAGAATGTCACATGTAATCTACCATGTCTTTAAAAAGCATGTACTTCCATATTTTTAAAGACATCAAGTAACCATATTATTCACCCAGATATATTTGAAATGAAGCTTGACTCACAGTGTCATCTTAAACACATGAGCAGCATGTTGCATGCAATTTACCATCTCTGTCTCTGCAAGCAGTATGTGTGTCTCTGCTCATAATATTTCACTGTCTCTTCTGGCCAAAAACAGGCCACCTATATGTAACCAACACATAACATTAATTTCTCATTACATGTAACATCCTGCTCATGTGCTTAAAATAACGCTGTGACTGAAGCTTGATTCACCCATCAGTGTGATGTTAGGCAGATGACAAGAATGTCACATGTAATTTACCATGTCTTTAAAAAACATGTACTTCCATATTTTTAAAGACATCTAGTAACCATTTGATTCACCCAGATCCATTTCAAATGAAACTTGCCTCACATTGTCATCCTAAACACATGAGCAGCATGTTGCATGCAATTTACCATCTCTGTCTCAGCAAGCAGTATGTGTGTCTCTGCTCATAATATTTCACTGTCTCTACTGGCCAAAAACAGGCCACATATATGTAAGCAACACATAACATTAATTTCTCATTCATTGTAACATCCTGCTCATGTGCCTAAAATAACACTGTGACTGAAGCTTGATTCACCCATCAGTGTGATGTTAGGCAGATGACAAGAATGTCACATGTAATCTACCATGTCTTTAAAAAACATGTACTTCCATATTTTTAAAGACATCAAGTAACCATATTATTCACCCAGATATATTTGAAATGAAGCTTGACTCACAGTGTCATCTTAAACACATGAGCAGCATGTTGCATGCAATTTACCATCTCTGTCTCTGCAAGCAGTATGTGTGTCTCTGCTCATAATATTTCACTGTCTCTTCTGGCCAAAAACAGGCCACCTATATGTAACCAACACATAACATTAATTTCTCATTACATGTAACATCCTGCTCATGTGCTTAAAATAACGCTGTGACGGAAGCTTGATTCACCCATCAGTGTGATGTTAGGCAGATGACAAGAATGTCACATGTAATTTACCATGTCTTTAAAAAACATGTACTTCCATATTTTTAAAGACATCTAGTAACCATTTGATTCACCCAGATCCATTTCAAATGAAACTTGCCTCACATTGTCATCCTAAACACATGAGCAGCATGTTGCATGCAATTTACCATCTCTGTCTCAGCAAGCAGTATGTGTGTCTCTGCTCATAATATTTCACTGTCTTTACTGGCCAAAAACAGGCCACCTATATATAAGCAACACATAACATTAATTTCTCATTACATGTAACATCCTGCACATGTGCCTAAATTAACACTGTGACTGAAGCTTGATTCATTTATCAGTATGATGTTAGGCAGATGACAAGAATGTCACATGTAATCTACCATGTCTTTAAAAAACATGTACTTCCATAGTTTTTACAGACATCAAGTAAGCATATTATTCACCCAGATCCATTTCAAATGAAGCTTGACTCACAGTGTCATCTTAAACACATGAGCGGCATGTTGCATGAAATTTCCCATCTCTGTCTCAGCAAGCAGTATGTGTGTCTCTGCTCATAATATTTCACTGTCTCTACTGGTCAAAAACAGGCCACCTATATATAAGCAACACATAACATTAATTTCTCATTACATGTAACGTCCTGCTCATGTGCCTAACATAACAGTGTGACTGAAGCTTGATTCACCCATCAGTGTGATGTAAGGCAGATGACAAGAATGGCACATGTAATCTACCATGTCTTTAAAAAACATGTAGTTCCATATTTTTAAAGACATCAAGTAACCATATTATTCACCCAGATCCATTTGAAATGAAGCTTGACTCACAGTGTCATCTTAAACACATGAGCAGCATGTTGCATGCAATTTACCATCTCTGTCTCTGCAAGCAGTATGTGTGTCTCTGCTCATAATATTTCACTGTCTCTACTGGCCAAAAACAGGCCACCTATATGTAACCAACACATAACATTAATTTCTCATTACATGTAACATCCTGCTCCTGTGCCTAAAATAACACTGTGACTGAAGCTTGATTCACCCATCAGTGTGATGTCAGGCAGATGACAAGAATGTCACATGTAATCTACCATGTCTTTAAAAAACATGCACTTCCATATTTTTAAAGACATCAAGTAACCATATTGTTCACCCAGATCCATTTGAAATGTAGCTTGACTCACATTGTCATCTTAAACACATGAACCGCATGTTGCATGCAATTTACCATCTCTGTCTCAGCAAGCAGTATGTGTGTCTCTGCTCATAATATTTCACTGTCTCTACTGGCCAAAAACAGGCCACCTATATATAACCAACACATAACATTAATTTCTCATTACATGTAACATCCTGCTCATGTGCTTAAAATAACACTGTGACTGAAGCTTGATTCACCCATCAGTGTGATGTTAGGCAGATGACAAGATTGTCACATGTAATTTACCATGTCTTTAAAAAACATGTACTTCCATATTTTTAAAGACATCTAGTAACCATTTGATTCACCCAGATCCATTTCAAATGAAACTTGCCTCACATTGTCATCTTAAACACATGAGCAGCATGTTGCATGCAATTTACCATCTCTGTCTCAGCAAGCAGTATGTGTGTCTCTGCTCATAATATTTCACTGTCTCTACTGGCCCAAAACAGGCCACCTATATATAAGCAACACATAACATTAATTTCTCATTACATGTAACATCCTGCTCATGTGCCTAAAATAACACTGTGACTGAAGCTTGATTCACCCATCAGTGTGATGTTATGCAGATGACAAGAATGTCACATGTTTTCTACCATGTCTTTAAAAAACATGTACTTCCATATTTTTAAAGACATCAAGTAAGCATATTATTCACCCAGATCCATTTCAAATGAAGCTTGACTCACATTGTCATCTTAAACACATGAGCAGCATGTTGCATGCAATTTACCATCTCTGTCTCAGCAAGCAGTATGTGTGTCTCTGCTCATAATATTTCACTGTCTCTACTGGCCAAAAACAGGCCACCTATATGTAACCAACACATAACATTAATTTCTCATTACATGTAACATCCTGCCCATGTGCCTAAAATAACACTGTGACTGAAGCTTGATTCACTCATCAGTATGATGTTAGGCAGATGACAAGAATGTCACATGTAATCTACCATGTCTTTAAAAAACATGTACTTCCATATTTTTAAAGACATCAAGTAAGCATATTATTAACCCAGATCCATTTGAAATGAAGCTTGACTCACAGTGTCATCTTAAACACATGAGCAGCATGTTGCATGCAATTTACCATCTCTGTCTCTGCAAGCAGTATGTGTGTCTCTGCTCATAATATTTCACTGTCTCTACTGGCCAAAAACAGGCCACCTATATGTAACCAACACATTACATTAATTTCTCATTACATGTAACATCCTGCTCATGTGCCTACAATAACACTGTGACTGAAGCTTGATTCACCCATCAGTGTGATGTTATGCAGATGATAAGAATGTCACATGTAATCTACCATGTCTTTAAAAAACATGTACTTCCATATTTTTAAAGACATCAAGTAAGCATATTATTCACCCAGATCCATTTCAAATGAAGCTTGACTCACATTGTCATCTTAAACACATGAGCAGCATGTTGCATGCAATTTACCATCTCTGCCTCTGCAAGCAGTATGTGTGTCTCTGCTCATAATATTTCACTGTCTCTACTGGCCAAAAACAGGCCACCTATATATAAGCAACACATAACATTAATTTCTCATTACATGTAACATCCTGCTCATGTGCCTAAAATAACACTGTGACTGATGCTTGATTCACCCATCAGTGTGATGTTAGGCAGATGACAAGAATGTCACATGTAATCTACCATGTCTTTAAAAAACATGTACTTCCATATTTTTAAAGACATCAAGTAACCATAATATTTACCCAGATCCATTTGAAATGAGGCTTGACTCACATTGTCATCTTAAACACATGAGCAGCATGTTGCATGCAATTCACCATCTCTATCTCTGCAAGCAGTATGTGTGTCTCTGCTCATAATATTTCACTGTCTCTACTGGCCAAAAACAGGCCACCTATATGTAACCAACACATAACATTAATTTCTCATTACATGTAACATCCTGCACATGTGCCTAAATTAACACTGTGACTGAAGCTTAATTCATTCATCAGTATGATGTTAGGCAGATGACAAGAATGTCACATGTAATCTACCATGTCTTTAAAAAACATGTACTTCCATAGTTTTTACAGACATCAAGTAAGCATATTATTCACCCAGATCCATTTCAAATGAAGCTTGACTCACAGTGTCATCTTAAACACATGAGCGGCATGTTGCATGAAATTTACCATCTCTGTCTCTGCAAGCAGTATGTGTGTCTCTGCTCATAATATTTAACTGTCTCTACTGGCCAAAAACAGGCCACATATATGTAAGCAACACATAACATTAATTTCTCATTACATGTAACATCCTGCTCATGTGCCTAAAATAACACTGTGACTGAAGCTTGATTCACCCATCAGTGTGATGTTAGGCAGATGACAAGAATGTCACATGTAATCTACCATGTCTTTAAAAAACATGTACTTCCATATTTTTAAAGACATCAAGTAAGCATATTATTCACCCAGATCCATTTGAAATGAAGTTTGACTCACATTGCCATCTTAAACACATGAGTAGCATGTTGCATGCAATTTACCATCTCTGTCTCAGCAAGCAGTATGTGTGTCTCTGCTCATAATATTTCACTGTCTCTACTGGCCAACAACAGGCCACCTATATGTAACCAACACATAACATTAATTTCTCATTACATGTAACATCCTGCTCCTGTGCCTAAAAAAACACTGTGACTGAAGCTTGATTCACCCATCAGTGTGATGTCAGGCAGATGACAAGAATGTCACATGTAATCTACCATGTCTTTAAAAAACATGCACTTCCATATTTTTAAAGACATCAAGTAACCATATTATTCACCCAGATCCATTACAAATGAAGCTTGACTCACATTGTCATCTTAAACACATGAACAGCATGTTGCATGCAATTTACCATCTCTGTCTCAGCAAGCAGTATGTGTGTCTCTGCTCATAATATTTCACTGTCTCTACTGGCCAAAAACAGGCCACCTATATATAACCAACACATAACATTAATTTCTCATTACATGTAACATCCTGCTCATGCGCTTAAAATAACACTGTGACTGAAGCTTGATTCACCCATCAGTGTGATGCTAGGCAGATGACAAGAATGTCACATGTAATCTACCATGTCTTTAAAAAACATGTACTTCCATATTTTTAAAGACATCAAGAAACCATATTATTCACCCAGATCCATTTGAAATGAAGCTTGACTCACATTGTCATCTTAAACACATGAGCAGCATGTTGCATGCAATTTACCATCTCTATCTCTGCAAGCAGTATGTGTGTCTCTGCTCATAATATTTCACTGTCTCTACTGGCCAACAACAGGCCACCTATATGTAACCAACACATAACATTAATTTCTCATTACATGTAACATCCTGCTCCTGTGCCTAAAAAAACACTGTGACTGAAGCTTGATTCACCCATCAGTGTGATGTCAGGCAGATGACAAGAATGTCACATGTAATCTACCATGTCTTTAAAAAACATGCACTTCCATATTTTTAAAGACATCAAGTAACCATATTATTCACCCAGATCCATTACAAATGAAACTTGACTCACATTGTCATCTTAAACACATGAGCAGCATGTTGCATGCAATTTACCATCTCTATCTCTGCAAGCAGTATGTGTGTCTCTGCTTATAATATTTCACTGTCTCTACTGGCCAACAACAGGCCACCTATATGTAACCAACACATAACATTAATTTCTCATTACATGTAACACCCTGCCCATGTGCCTAAATTAACACTGTGACTGAAGCTTGATTCATTCATCAGTATGATGTTAGGCAGATGACAAGAATGTCACATGTAATCTACCATGTCTTTAAAAAACATGTACTTCCATATTTTTAAAGACATCAAGTAACCATATTATTCACCCAGATCCATTTGAAATGAAGCTTGACTCACATTGTCATCTTAAACACATGAGCAGCATGTTGCATGCAATTTACCATCTCTGTCTCTGCAAGCAGTATGTGTGTCTCTGCTCATAATATTTCACTGTCTCTACTGGCCAAAAACAGGCCACCTATATGTAACCAACACATAACATTAATTTCTCATTACATGTAACATCCTGCTCATGCGCTTAAAATAACACTGTGACTGAAGCTTGATTCACCCATCAGTGTGATGTTAGGCAGATGACAAGAATGTCACATGTAATCTACCATGTCTTTAAAAAACATGTACTTCCATATTTTTAAAGACATCAAGTAACCATATTATTCACTCAGATCCATTTCAAATGAAGCTTGACTCACATTGTCATCTTAAACACATGAGCAGCATGTTGCATGCAATTTACAATCTCTGTCTCAGCAAGCATTATGTGTGTCTCTGCTCATAATATTTCACTGTCTCTACTGGCCAAAAACAGGCCACCTATAT
The DNA here is from genome assembly GCF_964261635.1 of Lissotriton helveticus. Classification (NCBI taxonomy): domain Eukaryota; kingdom Metazoa; phylum Chordata; class Amphibia; order Caudata; family Salamandridae; genus Lissotriton; species Lissotriton helveticus. Next base: position 1,461,874,409 of record NC_136061.1, on the reverse strand, counting down.
ATAAGCAACACATAACATTAATTTCTCATTACATGTAACATCCTGCTCATGTGCCTAAAATAACACTGTGACTGAAGCTTGGTTCAGCCATCAGTGTGATGTTAGGCAGATGACAAGAATGTCACATGTAATCTACCATGTCTTTAAAAAACATGTACTTCCATATTTTTAAAGACATCAAGTAAGCATATTATTCACCCAGATCCATTTAAAATGAAGCTTGACTCACAGTGTCATCTTAAACACATGACCAGCATGTTGCTTGCAATTTACCTTCTCTGTCTCTGCTAGCAGTATTTGTGTCTCTGCTCATAATATTTCACTGTCTCTACTGGCCAAAAACAGGTCACCTATATGTAAGCAACGCATAACATTAATTTCTCATTACATGTAACATCCTGCTCATGTGCCTAAAATAACACTGTGACTGAAGCTTGATTCACCCATCATTGTGATGTTAGGCAGATGACAAGAATGTCACATGTAATCTACCATGTCTTTAAAAAACGTGTACTTCCATATTTTTAAAGACATCAAGTAACCATATTATACACCCAGATCCATTTGAAATGAAGCTTGACTCACATTGTCATCTTAAACACATGAGCAGCATGTTTCATGCAATTTACCATCTCTGTCTCAGCAAGCAGTATGTGTGTCTCTGCTCATAATATTTCACTGTCTCTACTGGCCAAAAACAGGCCTCCTATATAGAAACAACACATAACATTAATTTCTCATTACATGTAACATCCTGCTCATGTGCCTAAAATAACACTTTGACTGACGCTTGATTCACCCATCAGTGTGATGTTAGGCAGATGACAAGAATGTCACATGTAATCTACCATGTCTTTAAAAAACATGTACTTCCATATTTTTTAAGACATCAAGTAACCATATTATTCACCCAGATCCATTGGAAATTAAGCTTGACTCACAATGTCATCTTAAACACATGACCAGCATGTTGCATGCAATTTACCTTCTCTGTCTCTGCAAGCAGAATGTGTGTCTCTTCTCATAATATTTCACTGTCTCTACTGGCCAAAAACAGGCCACCTATATGTAACCAACACATAACATTAATTTCTCATTACATGTAACATCCTGCCCATGTGCCTAAAATAACAATGTGACTGAAGCTTGATTCACTCATCAGTATGATGTTAGGCAGATGACAAGAATGTCACATGTAATCTACCATGTCTTTAAAAAACATGTACTTCCATATTTTTAAATACATCAAGTAAGCATATTATTCACCCAGATCCATTTCAAATGAAGCTTGACTCACATTGTCATCTTAAACACATGAGCAGCATGTTGCATGCAATTTACCATCTCTGTCTCTGCAAGCAGTATGTGTGTCTCTGCTCATAATATTTCACTGTCTCTACTGGCCAAAAACAGGCCACCTATATGTAACCAACACATAACATTAATTTCTCATTACATGTAACATCCTGCTCCTGTGCCTAAAATAACACTGTGACTGAAGCTTGATACACCCATCAGTGTGATGTCAGGCAGATGACAAGAATGTCACATGTAATCTACCATGTCTTTAAAAAACATGCACTTCCACATTTTTAAAGACATCAAGTAACTATATTATTCACCCAGATCCATTTGAAATGAAGCTTGACTCCCATTGTCATCTTAAACACATGAGCAGCTTGTTGCATGCAATTTACCATCTCTGTCTCAGCAAGCAGTATGTGTGTCTCTGCTCATAATATTTCACTGTCTCTACTGGCCAAAAACAGGCCACCTATATATAACCAACACATAACATTAATTTCTCATTACATGTAACATCCTGCTTATGTGCCTAAAATAGCACTGTGACTGAAGCTTGATTCACTCATCAGTATGATGTTAGGCAGATGACACAAATGTCACATGTAATCTACCATGTCTTTAAAAAACATGTACTTCCATATTTTTAAAGACATCAAGTAAGCATATTATTCACCCAGATCCATTTCAAATGAAGCTTGACTCACAGTGTCATCTTAAACACATGAGCAGTATGTTGCATGCAATTTACCATCTCTGTCTCTGCAAGCAGTATGTGTGTCTCTGCTCATAATATTTCACTGTCTCTACTGGCCAAAAACAGGCCACCTATATGTAACCAACACATAACATTAATTTCTCATTACATGTAACATCCTGCTCCTGTGCCTAAAATAACACTGTGACTGAAGCTTGATTCACCCATCAGTGTGATGTCAGGCAGATGACAAGAATGTCACATGTAATCTACCATGTCTTTAAAAAACATGCACTTCCGTATTTCTAAAGACATCAAGTAACCATATTATTCACCCAGATCCATTTGAAATGAAGCTTGACTCACATTGTCATCTTAAACACATGAACAGCATGTTGCATGCAATTTACCATCTCTGTCTCAGCAAGCAGTATGTGTGTCTCTGCTCATAATATTTCACTGTCTCTACTGGCCAAAAACAGGCCACCTATATATAACCAACACATAACATTAATTTCTCATTACATGTAACATCCTGCTCATGTGCTTAAAATAACACTGTGACTGAAGCTTGATTCACCCATCAGTGTGATGTTAGGCAGATGACAAAAATGTCACATGTAATCTACCATGTCTTTAAAAAACATGCACTTCCATATTTTAAAGACATCAAGTAACCATATTATTCACCCATATCCATTTGAAATGAAGCTTGACTCACATTGTCATCTTAAACACATGAACATCATGTTGCATGCAATTTACCATCTCTGTCTCAGCAAGCAGTATGTGTGTCTCTGCTCATAATATTTCAGTGTCTCTACTGGCCAAAAACAGGCCACCTATATATAACCAACACATAACATTAATTTCTCATTACATGTAACATCCTGGTCATGTGCTTAAAATAACACTGTGACTGAAGCTTGATTCACCCATCAGTTTGATGCTAGGCAGATGACAAGAATGTCACATGTAATCTACCATGTCTTTAAAAAACAAGTACTTCCATATTTTTAAAGACATCTAGTAACCATATGATTCACCCAGATCCATTTCAAATGAAACTTGCCTCACATTGTCATCTTAAACACATGAGCAGCATGTTGCATGCATTTTACCATCTCTGTCTCAGCAAGCAGTATGTGTGTCTCTGCTCATAATATTTCACTGTCTTTACTGGCCAAAAACAGGCCACCTATATATAAGCAACACATACCATTAATTTCTCATTACATGTAACATCCTGCTCATGTGCCTAAAATAACACTGTGACTGAAGCTTGATTCACCCATCAGTGTGATGTTAGGCAGATGACAAGAATGTCACATGTAGTCTACCATGTCTTTAAAAAACATGTACTTCCATATTTTTAAAGACATCAAGTAAGCATATTATTCACCCAGATCCATTTCAAATGAAGCTTGACTCACATTGTCATCTTAAACACATGAGCAGCATGTTGCATGCAATTTACCATCTTTGTCTCAGCAAGCAGTATGTGTGTCTCTGCTCATAATATTTCACTGTCTCTACTGGCCAAAAACAGGCCACCTATATATAACCAACACATAACATTAATTTCTCATTACATGTAACATCCTGCTCATGTGCTTAAAATAACACTGTGACTGAAGCTTGATTCACCCATCAGTGTGATGTTAGGCAGATGACAAGAATGTCACATGTAATCTACCATGTCTTTAAAAAACATGTACTTCCATATTTTTAAAGACATCTAGTAACCATTTGATTCACCCAGATCCATTTCAAATGAAACTTGTCTCACATTGTCATCTTAAATAAGCATGGGCGTAAAATCCGCTCCGCTCGCGGATTTTTCGGATTTTCGGCAAATTCGCAATCCGCGAACGCTCGCGAATTTGTCGAAAATCTGTGAATCCGCTCGCGGCGGATTTTTTGCTTGGTTGCGGTGCGCGGCGTGGTTGTTTTTCTTTGCAAGTGACGCGCCATTTTAGATCTTGCTGCGTGTTCCCGCGGGAGTTTGGCGCCCGCGAATACGTAATCGCGGCTTGCCACCTTGCACAGCACAACTCGCGAGAGTTCGCAATTGCGAACACGTAGTTGCGGCGGAAAGGAACAATCTCGCACTTGCGAAATAGAGATTTTGCAATTTCGCACAAGAAAATCACCAGCAAACAGGATAAACCTTCAGAAAATTATGATTTTTATCAGAATCACTCCTCAGGTTGACATTTGCATGGCCTTTTTTTTTGCAAGGAGTCCATTTTGGGGGCGGGGGGAGGAAGCAAGTGCCCCACAGTCTCCAACTTCCTGTTCCTGTGCCTAGTCTTTCTGTGGGGTGTCTTCTTGAATTTAAACATAATTGAGGCCATGGATGGGCTGGGATTGTGCTTATTTTATTGTTTTTGTCGTTTTTGGGGGGCTGCTGGTGTGGCCTTTTGCCCAGGGGTGGTGGTGCATGGACTGAGTGTGCCTGTGGTGTGGTCTCACTCTCTTTAATGTAAACATCATGGATGGCATTGGATTGTGGTGATTTCTGGCTGTTTTTCTGTTTTTTGGGGGTGTACTGTTGATGTGGACTGGCCATGTGGGTGGTGGTGGTGGCCATCTTGAGTGCTGGCTGGTACAGGCAACATGTGCTTGGGGTGTAAGGGGCCATTTTGAGGAGAGGCAGTGTCTGAGGCCTGCACTTATTTTGCCTACTTTTCATCCATTATGCCCAGGGGTAGTGAGTGTTGCATGGGCCTAGTGTTTCTGAGGGGTGTCTTCTTGAATTTAAACACCATTGAGGCCATGGATGGGCTGGGATTGTGCTGATTTTATTGTTTTTTGTCGTTTTTTTGGGCCTGCTGGTGGGGCCCTTTGCCCAGGGGTGGTGAGTGTTGCATGGGCCTAGTCTTTCTGTGGGGTGTCTTCTTGAATTTAAACATAATTGAGGCCATGGATGGGCTGGGATTGTGCTTATTTTATTGTTTTTTGTCGTTTTTGGGGGGCTGCTGGTGTGGCCTTTTGCCCAGGGGTGGTGGTGCATGGACTGAGTGTGCCTGTGGTGTGGTCTCACTCTCTTTAATGTAAACATCATGGATGGCATTGGATTGTGGTGATTTCTGGCTGTTTTTCTGTTTTTTGGGGGTGTACTGTTGATGTGGACTGGCCATGTGGGTGGTGGTGGTGGCCATCTTGAGTGCTGGTTGGTACAGGCAACATGTGCTTGGGGTGTAAGGGGCCATTTTGAGGAGAGGCAGTGTCTGAGGCCTGCACTTATTTTGCCTACTTTTCATCCATTATGCCCAGGGGTAGTGAGTGTTGCATGGGCCTAGTGTTTCTGAGGGGTGTCTTCTTGAATTTAAACACCATTGAGGCCATGGATGGGCTGGGATTGTGCTGATTTTATTGTTTTTTGTCGTTTTTTTGGGCCTGCTGGTGGGGGCCTTTGCCCAGGGGTGGTGAGTGTTGCATGGGCCTAGTCTTTCTGTGGGGTGTCTTCTTGAATTTAAACATAATTGAGGCCATGGATGGGCTGGGATTGTGCTTATTTTATTGTTTTTTGTCGTTTTTGGGGGGCTGCTGGTGTGGCCTTTTGCCCAGGGGTGGTGGTGCATGGACTGAGTGTGCCTGTGGTGTGGTCTCACTCTCTTTAATGTAAACATCATGGATGGCATTGGATTGTGGTGATTTCTGGCTGTTTTTCTGTTTTTTGGGGGTGTACTGTTGATGTGGACTGGCCATGTGGGTGGTGGTGGTGGCCATCTTGAGTGCTGGCTGGTACAGGCAACATGTGCTTGGGTGTAAGGGGCCATTTTGAGGAGAGGCAGTGTCTGAGGCCTGCACTTATTTTGCCTACTTTTCATCCATTATGCCCAGGGTTAGTGAGTGTTGCATGGGCCTAGTGTTTCTGAGGGGTGTCTTCTTGAATTTAAACACCATTGAGGCCATGGATGGGCTGGGATTGTGCTGATTTTATTGTTTTTTGTCGTTTTTTTGGGCCTGCTGGTGGGGCCCTTTGCCCAGGGGTGGTGAGTGTTGCATGGGCCTAGTCTTTCTGTGGGGTGTCTTCTTGAATTTAAACATAATTGAGGCCATGGATGGGCTGGGATTGTGCTTATTTTATTGTTTTTTGTCGTTTGTGGGGGGCTGCTGGTGTGGCCTTTTGCCCAGGGGTGGTGGTGCATGGACTGAGTGTGCCTGTGGTGTGGTCTCACTCTCTTTAATGTAAACATCATGGATGGCATTGGATTGTGGTGATTTCTGGCTGTTTTTCTGTTTTTTGGGGGTGTACTGTTGATGTGGACTGGCCATGTGGGTGGTGGTGGTGGCCATCTTGAGTGCTGGCTGGTACAGGCAACATGTGCTTGGGGTGTAAGGGGCCATTTTGAGGAGAGGCAGTGTCTGAGGCCTGCACTTATTTTGCCTACTTTTCATCCATTATGCCCAGGGGTAGTGAGTGTTGCATACTTGCATGTCCCTAGTCTTTCTGTGGGGTGTCTTCAATGTAAACATCATGGATGGCATGGGATTGTGCTCATTTTTCTGTGTTTTTTCAATTTTTTGGGGTGTATAACTGAACTGATGTTCCTCTGTCTTCCATTGCTTTTAGGTGCACAAGAGGACTCAAGAGAACCACCAGTGCCAGGAAGAAGTCCTGCAGCGGTGTGTGTGTGCAGCATAACGTCACGCGACGTCACGTCTGGACACAGAACCCTCTTCAACTCGTGCAACTGCTGCCTGCTGACCTGCTCTGAAGAAGATGGCCCCAAAAAAAGTAACCCGTAGCTCCTCTAGCAAGAAAGGTGCCAGTAAGGAGCAGAAGAAGCAAGTTACCAAGGACACTGGTGTGCTGCCCGCCCCTTTTTTTGGGAGTAAAAAAAAAAGTATGCCTGCAGCAGCAGCAGCGGGATCTGCTGGGGACCAAGCTGGCAGCAGCACCCCCGCTCCATTGGGCTCAGTGCCACCACCACCATTACGCCAACTTAAGTCCAAGCCCTTGAGTGCTGCAGAGGCAGCCAGTATAGTTGTTCAATCACCATCGACCAGTGATGTTGGCTCATCGCAAGAAAGCAGCAGCAATGTCCCTCAATCAACACAGGTTGTTGTAGCTCATCTGACGAGTGTTGAACAACCACAGCCGCAACAACAATCACATGTGCAAGTACAAGCCCAAGTACATGTGGAAGGAGAGGCAGCGCAAGGAGATGCGCAAGCAGAGGTGCATGGAGGGTCACAAGTGCCCACAATAGTTGTTCCTCCCGAAGTAGGGGCACATCAGGAAATCGACAATCAAGGCGAGGTATCATTTGAGGAAGCCACTCCTCCTGATGATCCTTCATTGTCTTCCACACCCCTAGCAAGGAAGAGATCAAGGGTGGTGTCTACATCTTCTTCAAGCACACCTCCTTCGGATGATACGGATCAAACTTGGGAACCAGGACCACAGCCGTCTGAGAGTGAGGCACACCATGATCCGACAAAGGTAGTTAAGCGTAAAAGGAAGCTCGTCCAAAGTCTCAGAGTTATGGAGTGTGATGAGTCTCAACAAGAAGTGGCGGATACTGCTGCTGATGAAGACTCTGCCAACGACGACCCAGTCATCATAAAGGTCACTGCAGCCCCAGCGGGCATGCAGCAAACAGACATTTTGACCCTAGCCCAAAGAGCTGCTGAGCGTGATGATGATGATGATGTTGTCGATGAGGAGGCAGTGGAAACACCACAATCATTGGAGTTAAGTAGTACACCAACTCGTCCCGCTTCCATATTTCTTTCTGGCAAGAAGAGACCTCCGTCAACCTCGACCTTAATTAGTGGCGGTGAAAGTGCAAAACGTACAAAAGTTGGGCAATCCAGATCCTCCACTTCATCTGGCATTAGCTTCATGACCACCACCACCAGTATCGCCGCCTCCTCCATGTCCCACAGACACTTCAAGTCCCCAGTTTGGGACTTCTTTACTGTTTGTCCAAAAAATTCAAAGTTTGCCATTTGTACCATTTGTAAGCAAGCAGTTAGTCGTGGTAAGCCAGGTACCAACTATGGTACCGGAGGCCAGAGAGGTCATCTTAGGAGACAGCACACTGTCAAATGGTTTGTGCACCTAGATGCGATCAAGAAAGGCCGAATTCAAGGAAACGTTGATGTTTCATCTGATGATGACGAGCAGGAAGAAGACGTGTCAAACACTTCCCTTACACCCAGTACCCCTGTCAGCAGCACACCCAATGTGAGGCACACTAAGAGTGTTGGAGCGAGTGAGACACCAACGCACAAAAGTTCACCAGCGAGCAAAATTGGGTCAACGAAGTCATTCTCAGCCCGTAAATGCTTGGTCCAGGGCAACATTAGAACAATGCTTACTTCAGACGTGCCAGATGAACGCAACCACCCACTGACGCGTCTGTATAACACTAAGCTGGCTAAAATGCTAGCTGTGGACCTTCTACCTTTTTCTTTTGTAGAAGCGGTAGGTTTTCTTGAATTAGTGGCAACGCTCTGCCCTAAATGGAAGGTTCCGAGCCGGTTCTATTTTGCCAGAGTTGCGGTTCCAGCACTACATGAAGATGTGCTGGAGGCGATTGGGGCAGCTTTGCAGAAGAGTGCTGTTCACACAATACATCTGACAACAGACATGTGGACCAGTGGCGCAGGCGCTGATTACATGTGCATCACTGCACACTGGGTCTCTTTTTCAGGTGTTAAAGCAAAGCTAAACGCAGGTGTTGACCCGGACAACGTTTTCAAAGCTGCTCGGAAACATGCAACACTAGCCATGTTTGGCTTGGAGAAAAGTCACACAGCAGAAAACCTTTTGGAAGAGTTTATCAAAAAGGTCTTGAAAATGCTATCCCCCCTAAAACGCAAGATTGGTTATGTTTCCACGGATAATGGCGCCAATGTAGTTAAGGCCATGTTGAAGGGTGACCATTTTAGAGTGCCGTGTTTGGCGCACTGTATCAACCTGGTAGTTCAAAAATTCTTGAGTGATAAACAGAGTCCAGCGTTCGAGGTAATGGCCACCTGCCGCAAAATGTGCAACCATTTCAGCCATTCTTTTAAGGCCCGGAAGCATCTGCGGAGACTGCTACTTCAACGTGGAATGCCAGTGAAAGCACTCATCCAGGAGGTGGCAACACGTTGGAACTCAACCTTCTACATGCTTGAGCGTCTGTATGAGCAGTATACGGTACTCGATCACTATTTCTTCACAGAGGCTACATCTCAGAAGGAGGACATGCGGATGGGTGCGGCGCAATGGGACATAGTTAAAAGCCTGACAGACATGCTTCGTCCTTTTGAATTCTTCACGCGTGCAGTCAGCCAGGAGGACTGTAATTTGGGAAAAGCTATCCCATTGTTGTGCATGCTGGAGCACCAACCGATGGCGGTGTCTTCTGAGTTTGAAAAAGATGAAAAAAAAAAAGACCATTTTATTTTGTCTGAGAAATTATTAGAGCGCCTACGTGGTGATGAACGTCTTAAAATGATCAACTCAGAACAGCATTACATTTGTGCTACTATTCTGGATCCACGCTACAAAAAGGCGCTGGAAGACGAAGCATTCTTTCCTTTTGCTGATGCAGATGTTCAAAAGTACAAACATTGGTTAGCCTGGTCAGCCAAGAGGTTTGAAAAAGAACGGCAGGTTATTGAAGGAGAAGCCAGTACATCAGCATCAGCATCAGCAGGCCATCCCCAGTCACAAGAATCCACTTCTGCACCTGTGGCTGAAGTGACCTCTCAGCCGTTAAAGACACCGGCAACTGGATCATCTGCACCACACACAACAAAAACAGTGGCTGCTGTAGAGGATTGGCTAAGTTTGCTTGGGTATGGTTCTCGAAAAAAAGTCACAGGCACAGCAAAAAGTAAGCAAAGCGGAGGAACCGCTGATGACCTTGAGTCGATGGTGCAGGACTATCTGAATGACTCAACAGAGGTCTTTCTTAATGATGAGCCATTGCAGTATTGGCATGGCAAAAAACAATTGTGGCCACAGCTCTCCAACCTGGCTATAAACTATTTGTCTTGCCCACTCGCAAGTGTGTCTTCTGAACGTGTTTTCAGTGCTGCTGGTGGCATTGTAACTCCCAAACGGAGCCGCCTCTCGCTCAAAAATGTGGAGCGGCTGACAATGATCAAGATGAATCAGCACCTCATACCACCAGATTACAAAGTACGAGAAAGCACGCCGCATGAAGACGAGGAGGACGGCAACGTAGATGAGGGGATTTGTTCTCTGTTCGGTGGCACTGACCTCATCCAGCCTGAATTCGCAGAGTATGATGACGAAATCTTGTTCTTATTCCCTGACACCGAGCCCTGAAAATGAGACAATCAATCAAGAACTTTCTTTTTCGTCCTTATTCACTTTTATTCCTGTGTGCTTTGTGTCTCTCTTTCTTTGTTTTGCACAGTTAATTTAATTCAAACTTTAATCACCTAATCCCAAAAACAAGACCATCATCAGAACTGTCTTCACTTGTTTGCTTATTGATTTGAAGGTGCCGCAGTCTACATTCCTCAGGTTCACAAGTTCTGAAGAACATGCTCCTCTATCCTCCTCCTCCAGAATGCGATTTCCCTCAAAGCAGAGTGCTGGATTACGCCCAATGAAGAAAGACTCAGCACTTGTGGGGGTGTTGTACTTCTTTGCGGGTGAGTTGACAGATTTGGGCCCATTGCTGTGAAGCTCTAATAATGGACAAAAGTGTTTTGGACCAAATATGAGGTGGAAATTTCTTGCCGTTTTTGCTGACTTGCTTGCCTTTGAGGTGCTCTTTGGCGGGGTTCCGGGTGTTTGTGGGTAATTTTTGGTGTCTGGGAGCACTGCTGCGACAGTCTAATCTTGATTGCATTTGCTTTTCAGGAAATCCGTGGTGGAAAACAGGAGTTATGATGATTGATGATGATGATGACCTAGCTGCACAGCGCTGCGTTTGGACCGAAGGCCGAGAGATATTGTAAGTATGAGATTGAGCTTTTTCGCTGTTTGGGGGTGTTGTCGGATGGTTTTTTCCAGGTGGGTTGGCGGGTCTTGCCTGGGGCATTCCTGGGAAGGTCTAATACCGGATAGAAGTGTTTTGGACAAAATCCTGAAGGAACAGCCTTTTTTTTGCTATTTCTTCTGTCATCTTGCTCAATGTAGCGTTTTGGGGGGCTTCCTGCTGTTCGTGGGTGGGTTGCGGCCGGGGTCTCTGTCGAAGCACTGCTGCGACAATCTAATCTTGATTGCATTTGCTTTTCAGGAAATCCGTGGTGGAAAACAGGAGTTATGATGATTGATGATGATGATGACCTAGCTGCACAGCGCCGCGTTTGGACCGAAGGTCGAGAGATATTGTAAGAATGAGATTGAGCTTTTTCGCTGTTTGGGGGTGTTGTCGGGTGTTTTTTTCCGGGTGGGTTGGCGGGTCTTGCCTGGGGCATTCCTGGGAAGGTCTAATACCGGATAGAAGTGTTTTGGACAAAATCCTGAAGGAACAGCCTTTTTTTTTGCTATTTCTTCTGTCATCTTGCTCAATGTAGCGTTTTGGGGGGCTTCCTGCTGTTCGTGGGTGGGTTGCGGCCGGGGTCTCTGTCGAAGCACTGCTGCGACAATCTAATCTTGATTGCATTTGCTTTTCAGGAAATCCGTGGTGGAAAACAGGAGTTATGATGATTGATGATGATGATGACCTAGCTGCACAGCGCCGCGTTTGGACCGAAGGCCGAGAGATATTGTAAGTATGAGATTTAGCTTTTTCGCTGTTTGGGGGTGTTGTCGGGTGGTTTTTTCCGGGTGGGTTGGCGGGTCTTGCCTGGGGCATTCCTGGGAAGGTCTAATACCGGATAGAAGTGTTTTGGACAAAATCCTGAAGGAAACACCAGTTTTGGCACTTTTTGTAAGTTAGGGTTCGTTAGGGTTAGCCCTACCAGCAGGATTGCATGTGTTTCGGGGGGTTCTATTGCAACGCAGTTCTGGTGTTGTAGAGCACTGTTGGAGCGATGCTGGCTATGGATACTTTTGCTTGCTTGCAAGTGGTTTGAATACAATCCACGGTCTGTATTTGGGCCTACTGTTACTTTCAAAGTACGTTTTGTAACCATTTTTCTGCTAGGCATCGTTTTTGGAGATCTGATTGGGGTTCTTCTACATTTTTGCGACTGGCTTTAGTAAGGGTCTTGGTGGGAGCATTGCTGGGAAGGTCAAATTTTGTTCTAAAACACAGTTTACAGTACACCTACCTTGAGGGGAAAGATCCGCTATAATATTTTGGCCATACTTATTTATCCTTAAAAAGGTGACTTAGACAGAGCACGCAATTTCAAAAATATTGTACTGTCTATTAGGGAAATGAAAGTGTCACATTTTGAACCACACAGCGTACATACCTTTTATTTATTTATCAGTGGTATTGTAATAGCACTTCCTGTTTTCCGTTCAATAATTACAGGCCGGGTTTCAGTCAACATCCGCCAGGCAGGCAGTGGACAGGGTGTCTTCTGTCAGTGGTCACCAACATTGATGGACGAAGCGTCAGCTGGAATGGAGGAGTGCCGCCAATAAGAGGAATTGTTTGCTGCATGCAACTTACTTACCAAATTCAAGGACAACTCCAACAACATACGCAATACAGATACAGTATCCATTGTTTTATTCTATGAGTGTGACTGCATGTGCTTAGCTTTACTTTGTAACCAAAGATTGTCTTTATCTTCAATTATTGTTTGTCCATGCTCTGCTTTTCTTTTCTTCTCTCAACAAAACCTACCCAAAAAGAAACCCCCATTCCCATCCATTTTACAAACCCTAACCCTCTTCCCCCGGGCTGTGTTGTTTTGCTTGATGTCTGACTAAAATGACATCAATAATTCCACACACTTGCTGGGGAGGATAAGGTCATAGCAACAGGCTGTTGAAGGAATACGAGGATATCTTCTAGACTTACTCAGCTTCAGTACTATATCTTCTAGTAGTAGTAGCCAATGTCAAATAACTTCAACGCAAGTACTAGTTATACTTGCAAGCAAATACTTTACCATTTGTTAGGCTACATTATGGCACTGTTCTGTCTGTCACCTGCTATATTCTCGATCGTACCGTAACCGTTGTAATGCTACAGTAAGGACAAACAAGGTTTTGTTTTCTTTTTTTCCATAGGCATGCAACTGCCACTGTGTCACACCACTAGTACCACCGCAATGAGGAAATGTCACCCGCCCAGGATTGACAACGTTAATCCCCATTTCACGTGGAGCCAGCCCTGGGCCTAGCCCTAATTTCTAACACAAATTACAGGTAAGATAAGCGTGTGGTGGGAGGTAGTATAATGGAGTATTATTTCGGAGTAGACAAGAGATTGACGGTTGTACTACTAAAGTCCTACGACTGTTCAGGAAAACAAAGTTACTGTTACACCCCCGCCCCCCACCCACCAGACTGAAAAGCAGTAAAAAACAGGTATAGTCAGATAAAGTTTAAAAATATATTTATGTAGCCCTAACAAAATAATCTCCCTCACCCACCCTAACCCCAACGATTGTCTTTGAAACGTCCCAAAACGATCCCAACTCCCAAATCCCACCCCCCAAAAGTCTATAAAAAAAGGGCAAGGGACACTCCACTACTGGAGGGTGCTGGTGCTGGTGCATTTTGCGGCATGGGCATCATACTCCTTGCGGAGGGTGGCAAGCTCGGAGCGGAGGCCCTTAACCAAGTTCTTATACTTCAGGACCTCCTGCTCCAGGTTGGACATTCGGACTCGTAGGCGGCGTTGGCGTTCCTTGCAGCTCCTGTGGGGGGCAGCTGGTATTTCTGTTGCTTGGCGGTGGCGGTTGTCTTTGTTAGCCCGGCTCGGTCCCGCTGGCTTAGTCACGGAGGAGGATGCAGTGGTCACAGTCGAGGATGTTGTTGTTGCCCCGCTCGACTGCGTGTCCTCCTCCTCCTCCAGGGCCACCAGCCGCCGATATTCGGCGACAGTGGCCTCCAGCCTCCGTTGCCGGGCCATTCTAGCCTGCTCCCTCCGTGTTGTTGATTTGGAAGGAGCAACTATATGAAGAAAGAAAGTCATAGTCTGTAACCAATGCTCCTTAGCATTAATAACACAAAGTGATTGAGCCGAAAGTTGGGTCACAGTACAAGTAGCAAATTGAAAGCACAGTACATAACTATTGAGGACAGTATCTATGTAACCTCCCACTTCTGCATCCTTGCTCTAACATTAGTGGTAGTTTAAAGAACAAATTCTACGACCACTATGGACTTCCATTACAGTCGACTATGACAGTACACCAGTCTTATTCTTCTTCTTCTCTCTTGTTTAGGGAAATTGGTACGTTATCTTATGCAAGCCGGCAGAATGACATGGACAGCACAGTGAACTTGCACCCGAGAAAAAAAGTCGCACACCATGATGAGTGAGACAGACTTGCGTTACTGTACCGGTCCAGTACATGCAGGTGGTGAAGCTATTACTTTTCTATTACGGGTGGCACTGAGAATACTCTGTTACAAGGGCTACTGCTTAATTAATTTACCTTTCACCCTACAGTGCAAATGAGTACTAGAAAAGGAAAATGAAGAAGCTAACTAATTTGATTATCTATCACTTCACATGGGACGTATTTGATGACATATGGGATGACTTTAGGTGCTTTGCTTAATATTGAGTGAACAGTGATACATCCACACATGAATGACGTACTACAAGTAAACTAAAGTTATTAACAGAGGTACGGAGTGTCCACCGTAATAACCAGATATATGCTGTGATTGCAGACGCAATACAAAGTACTGCTACTATTCATGGTAGTATTGGACACATTTACAATTTCTTTTCCTTGCCTTCCCTGCACTGGAACGGACGTGCGGGTGCGGTGGTACATGCTCTTCAAGGTAACACTTACTTCATCTGGCGACCATCTACTCTCTCTAGATACACATGTGCTATCTAAGAGTCAGAGAATACCATGCTCCAGGCATCCATTCAGTCAAAGTATACGCACACATACAGTTTCTGTTTCACCCACCCAGGCTGCTGTCCTTCCACCCATCCTTGCTTCATCATTGACCCAGCCATGCACCATACCATATTCTTTCCTTCCCAGCCACCTCGGGGGCCAAGCAAACACATATCGTTCTTCTTTGCCAGCCATCATACAAGTTCGCGTCCCACTTACTTACACCCTTCTTTCGCTTTTCGTTCATCCCATCCATCACGTTCGTCTAAGAACTTATTGGGATTCTTCTCACCAAAAACTTCACAGCTAAGTCGAAGTACATTTCGAGGAGGCTACTACCTGGTTGATTTGTAATACACCCGTGCAGAAAGCACACTATGCAGTCTTCAATCTCAATAAGTAAGGAATATATAGCTTACCTGTTTCCGCCACCACCGTTTGAACCCCCACAGGACCGTCCGCCGGCTCTTGCACCGCCTCCTCCCCAGAGTCCGCCGAGTCCTCGCCCAACACAGCCACCTCCGCGCTGGCCCCGTCACCAGATGTTACACCTACAAAGTACATTTAAGAATGTTAGAATACACCACTCACTACTATATAATATTTGGTCTAGGAGAAATGTTAAAAAAACTGAATACAATGTAATAATTTGTGACTGTCTACTCCAAAGTAAAAATGTCTCATTTTCCAGGGAAGGCTGTTGTCTTGCTGCACTTTTATGCACAACTGATGAATGCTTGCTTTTGATTTTTAACACGCACCACTTTTTCTCCTAACAGACAGAAGCTTGACTCCTAAGAACACGACCAGGATCAAGTTCAAACCAGGTGAGAGCTCGGCTCGACCACAAGAAATGTGTCCAATTAATCGTCAGCACTAACCACTTTTCCGTTTTCAGTTAAATAGTTTTATGACAAAGTAGATTTTAATAAATGTGTTTACTTTTAATAAAGCTTTTAAACTTAAATAGACTCTGTGGTTTTTGTTCCTCCAGACTAGAGTGGATGAGCTAAAGGTTTTGGAATTTTTGCAAGCATGAGTGCCTCTAGGGGGGCGGAGCTAGCCGGCGTTCATGGCGGACGCTTAAGAGCGGAGCTCCGTGCTAGCGCTGCCAATTATCCGTCATTTATCCTTGAAAAGCGGCAAACATTGTGAAATTCCGGCAGGGGCTGACTCCCCTACCCCCAGCGGACCTCCGACGCGACTCTGAAAGAGGTGCGTGCACGGGAGCCCCCGGCGGCACCAGCGACCGGAGAGTTGCGGACCAGGCCAAGATCCCCGCCCTGTCCTGGGACGCGAGGCCGGGCTGCGTCACCCGACGTGCGGCCCCTCGGTGAGGACGCCCCGCCGCGGAGCGAGCACCGTGACCGGCAGCCTCCGCGGCCCCTCCAGCTCACTACGACCATGACGTGGGGCCCCTGCAGAGCTGGCTGAATGCCCCGAAGCGCTCTGAGAACTCGAGCGTGTGGCGCAGTCACCGAAAATACACCGAGCGTGCACACGTGGCGCTGGCGGAGCCCCGCAGTGACATGAGGGCCTCTACACACTGCCTGTGAGAACTGCCTGGCCGCCCGACCTCTCGGAGGGAGACTTGAGGAAAGGTAGGCGGCTTAGGGACGGAGGATCCACACCACGAGGCCTGCACCCTGATACAGTCCGGGGGCGTCCTGGAACCGAGGCACTGTGTGGGGGGGAAGTAAAGGCGGGCACCCACCTTGGCCTGTGGGCATCACTGAGCACACCAGCCCGTGCGCGGCCGAAGACTGGGCTGACGGACCCCCGGTGCCGGCCTGCGGACGGGGAGGGATCCCGCATCGCTTCATTGGGGGACCATCGGCGTCTTAAGGCCTGTGGACACTGGCCTCCCCACCCTCTGCAACGATGGGCAAGGGCGACAGGACCCAAACAAAACTCTCGTTTGATCAGAGGAGACAGAAGGCGCCGGGGCCTCCGGCTGCCCAGTCCCCGGGAGCTGCTGCAGACCCGAGCGCCGCACTATGCGCGGAAATAAAAGGCATGCTTAACACGATGGAGAAAGGCCTACAGGAGGGCATGTCGGCCATTGGCACCAAGATTGATGCCCTGGCGTACCGGATGGACCGGATGACGGAGAGGGTGGATAAGCATGCGGAGAGGCTGGACATGGCGGAGCGTAGATTGATGGAGGCGGAGGAGGCACAGACAACATGGGACGCTGACCGCAAGCAGTTTGGGAGGCTACTTCAGGTGATACAGGAGAAATCAGAAGATTTGGAAGCACGCTCCAGGCGGTCTAATATTCGCGTCACAGGTGTGGCGGAGTCGACCCAAACGGGGAAAATGGAACTATTTGTTGAGAAACTGCTTAAGGCTTTATTGGGGGACGATATCTTCTCCCCCATGTTTATAGTGGAGCGAGCCCACCGCACCCTGGGACCAAGGCCTCCTCCGGGTGCGAATCCTAGGCCGATAATAGCGAAACTCCTCAACTATAGGGACAGAGACGCTGCCCTCCGTGCCGCCAGAGAGAAGGGGACCTTGCAGTACGAGGGAATGAACATTTCGTTATACCCTGACTTCACCTCCAAGGTACAGGAGGAGAGACGGCGATTCGTCCCCTACAAGCAGCAACTCAGAGACCTGGGCTTGGACTACGCCATGTTATACCCGGCACGGCTGCGCATCAACAGGCAAGGCCACTCGTACTTCTTCACCGATCCCAGAGAACTGCAAAAATCGCTGAAGCAATGGATCAAGGAGCACCGAGGGGACCAGACGGCGCCCGCGGAGGAGCATGCTGGCGATGGAGAACTGGACGAGCAAGACTAGTGAGGAGGGGGGACGCGGTGGTATCTTCTGGAGACTCAGCTACTCTGGCCACTGTGACAATCCTCATCTGTTGGACTGGGGGGAGCCCACTCGGGGCGCGCCACTGAAGTGAGCGGACTACTGGACCTGAGATTGCGGGTGAGATCTGCACAGACCACACGGGCTATGATGGGGGGCGGCGCTCTTCCTGAGACTGTTAGACTGAGCCGGGGTGGTCTTGTTGGGAGCCCGTCACATGGAAGGAATGGTGCGATCGGGGGGGGGGGGAAAGCCCGTTAAGGCGGGGAAGATACTGCACTCTTTACTTAATGCCGCATTAGCGTTTGGGGGCGCTGGCGTAGGGGCGGCATATTGACATTGCGCAGAAGGCACGACCGGACTGTGGCCGATAAGGACATTGAGTGGGCTACCTCTGCCCTAGCGCTTACAGTGCTTGCGGCTCTTCTTGAGTCTGCTTGGGGAAGTTTTGAATGGGTTTGCAGGCGGGTGGGGGGGAGGGGTGCAGGGAACTCGGTCACACCAGGTTGGGGTTGGTTGGCTGTGGGAGGCGGGGGGAGTTGGGAGTTTTGGGGTCGGGGGTGTTCGGGGGGGGGTCCAAACTGTGCTCTGAACTGTTGTATGCCATAGAGAGAGTGGGCGGCGGCTGCGCTTGGAGGGGGGTGGTAAGGGTAAAGGCTTTGACACTGATGTGCCCTTTCGATGACAATGGCTGAAACACCACATGCTGATTTGCTGAGTGAAACCGAGACTCTAAAGGCCGTCACTTGGAACGTGAGGGGGTTAAATGACTACCGAAAACTCCGCAAGGTGCTGCAGTACCTGCTCAGACACCATATAGATCTGGCGCTATTGCAGGAGACGCATCTGCCCAACACCAGTAAGATGCTCACACACAGGGGGCTTCAGGGAAACTCCACTTACGCAGGCTTCACCACACACGCGAGGGGAGTACTCACATGGGTAAACCCGAAATCCAAGCTATCCCTCACACTACTGAAGGCGGACCCGGAGGGGAGGTTTGCGTTGAGCAGGTGCGTGGGCAACGGCCACGACATAATTGTCATGAACATCTATGGCCCGAACTATGACTCCCCTGACTTCTACGCTGCAGTGGCGGACCACTGTGCGGAATGCCCCACAGATAGAATGCTTTGGGGGGAGACTTTAACTTCACGTTTAGCGCGGAGCTAGACAGATCGGCGGGCCCCCCTCGGCGCCCGGCGGCGGCCGCGCAACAGATGCAAGCTGAAATGGTGAGACTGGGCCTGGTGGATGTTTGGAGGGATAGGCACAGCGATAAGGGGGGTTACACACACTACTCCGCGTTCCATGACATCCATACCAGGATAGATTACTGGCTGTCCACACACACACTGCTCCCCACGATCAGGGACTGCAGGGTGCTACCCCGCACCCTCTCGGACCACTCCCCGGTATTGCTGGCACTGACCACTCCTAAGCACAGGATTCCCCCGTTCACGTGGCGCTTTCCGCCATATTCACTGTTAGATGAGGCGTTCAGGGCTGACCTGGGGGAGGACATAGATACCTTCTTCGCCAGTAACTTAGGATCTGTGGACAGTTTTGGCACGGTTTGGGAGGCATTCAAAGTTTACGTCAGGGGGGTGGTCATGGCGAAACACTCTAGTGTCCTAAAAGCGATTAGAAGCAGGCTGAAACATCTTGAGGGGCAGATTGCAGACTGTGAACGCCGCCAGCTGCTGGGCACGTCTCTGCTTGGAGACGACTCCTTGCAAAGCCTGCTGAAAGAGTTCCACGAGGAGGCAGACAGGGAGGTCAGACATCTTGGGAAATACGCGACAGCACGCACGTACGGAGAGGGGAACGACCTGGAGCACTCCTAGCCAAGATTATGAAAGGCACCAGGCGTAGGCAGGCGGTCCTGGAACTACAAACTCCAGCGGGGTCGAGAGTAACCGCAGAGGAAGACATCCTTGCGGAGTTTAGGAGATTTTACGAGGACCTCTACACCACCAAGGTCACAGGAGTGGAAGACCAAATTGACAACTACTTAGATTATATCAAAATGCCGTTCCTCGAGAACTGGCAGAGGGAATTCCTGGGGTCCCCTATACTCCGTGAGGAAATATCGGACGCGCTAGACTCCATGAGGTCCGAAAGTGCGCCCGGGATTGACGGACTAACGGTGGCATTCTACAAGTCGTATAAAGACAAGCTATTGCCTCACCTCTCCACCCTCTTTGACGAGATCTGCGAGAACGGTGCTATGCCGCCCTCTATGAGAGAGGCACTCATTGTCACGATCTTGAAGCCGGGCAAGCCACCAGATCTTCCGGGTTCATATCGCCCCCTGTCCCTTCTGAATGTAGATGCTAAGCTCTACGCGAAGGTACTGGCGACCAGGTTGGCACTAGTGGCACCGGAGCTAGTGGCCCCGGAGCAAGCAGGGTTTATCCCAGCGAGAAACCTCACGTACAACATCCGTACTCTCATGGGGGTCATGCAGCACACTAGACATGATACCAAAGCCATAGCGGTCTTCCTCGACATGGAGAAGGCCTTTGACTCCGTGGAGTGGCCCTTCATGCGCAGAGTCCTGAGGAAGCTGGGACTGGGGGAGCTCTTCCTCCAACTCCTGGGAGCGCTTTACCATATGCCCACGGCGAGGATCAGACTGGGGGACGCAGTCTCGACACCTATCACCGTTAGCAGAGGCACGAGGCAGGGGTGCCCCCTCTCCCCACTGCTATACGCATTGGTGGCGGAGCCACTGGCGTGTGCGATTTGGGAATACCACTCTTACGAAGCCATCAACTACCCTACCTACAAGATCGGAATATCCACGTATGCGGATGACACCCTGTTGTACATCAGGGACCCGGTCAATAATCTGTCATCGGTCTTGAGGGAAGTGGTTCGGTTTGGCGCACTATCGGGGCTAAAGGTCAACTGGTCAAAATCGGTCGCTTTCCCGATTACCCCAATAACGGTGCCCTTTGAGATGGACTACCCGCTCCAATGGTCCACAGAACCAGTAAGGTACTTGGGCATTATGCTCCACACAGACCCTGACATTATGATCAGAGAGAATTACGGGGTTGCCTACAGCAAGCTCGTGGACGACGTGGAGCTTTGGATAAAGCTCCCTCTCTCGCTAATGGGAAGGATTGCCGTGATGAAAATGGTCATTCTCCCGAGGTTCCTGTTTCTATTTAATAATCTCCCGCTGGTCCTCTCAAAAGCTTTTTTCGTGACCGTGAACAAATTATTAGTGAGACTGGCGTGGGCGGGTAAGCAACCTAGAGTGCAGTGGAAGGTGCTCCAATTACCATACGAGCAGGGGGGTCTGGCTGCCCCAGACCTGGAGCGCTACTACAGGATTGCGCAGGCCTCCCATCTCCACACCTGGATACATGGCAACCAGGACATTCCACATGTGATCTTGGAGCGGCTGTTTGCGGACCCCACCCCGCTTCCGGCGACCGTCTGCGGTCCCATGGACCGCAGAGTGGGCATTCTGGACTCTCTTCTGTCCACTAATCATGCCTGGCACTCTATAGTACAGCAGCAGGATAAGGTGTTGATGTACGCACCCAACATGCCGATACAATGGGCGCTTTGGCTCCTGACTTTGACGGAGCCTGGTGTATGCAGAGCTCTCAATGAACTAGGCGCACGCACCATGGGAGACCTTTTTGAGCAGGGGGAGGTGAAGAAATGGGAACAAATCGCACACGGGAGGGAGCGTACCTCCTTGCTCCAACGCTTCCAGTACCACAGGGTGAGGAGCGCGCTGCTGGAACAGCTGGGCCCCGACTTGGAGGAGCCTCCTGTGGTCCCAGAACTAGCATATGTCATAGAGACTGAGAACCCGAAGAAACTCGTATCTAGGCTTTATAGGATAGGCCAAGAGCACACGGCGCTCCACTACACGAGAGCGCGCTTAGCGTGGCAAACTGATTTAGGGTCCCAGATTGACGATGGCATGTGGGAGTACTGCTGTGCGGCAACCAGGCGCATCTCCCTGAACGGGAGACACCGCCTGATCCACTTTAAATTTCTGCAACGAGTATATCACACTCCGGAACGACTGCACAGATACGGCCTACGGGACACAGCGAGCTGTGAGAGATGTCACGCCCAGGTTGCGGACTTCCTGCATTTAGCCTGGTGGTGCCCGGGGGTTCAAAGGTACTGGGTCTGCGTATTTTCAGAACTTAGCAAGATTGTGGAGCTGGAATTGGAGCTTGACCCGGCCCTCGCTCTGATGGGATACACAAGACAGATACCCGTCTCGGTGAGGAAACTGGTGAGCATGGGCATGCTCCTTGCCAAACGGGTAGTAGCGTTATGTTGGATGAGGGGCCCCCTGCCTACGCTAAAGCGGTGGGCTGGCGACATGAAGTACTGCAGCACTCAAACGGACGCATACAGTGAGCTCCTCCCGCCCCGAAGCCGTCCCAAGAACTTCTGGGGGCTGTACCAGACCTACCTAACTTCCAGATTGGACGAGACGGCATCAGCTGAGGGGGAGGGGGAGGATCAAGAGAGTGACTCGCACATGGAACCAGGAAGTCCCCACCCCTAGATGCATGGGTCTAAGGGAATCCCCCTCTGGGCTGCTGGGGAGCTACACTATGCACGAGCCACAACACATTACTGCGATGCACAACACCAAACACGAGGAGCACGAACAGGGGACCAGTTGTTGGGTGGGGGGGTTAGGGGTGGGGTTTTAGTTGGGAGAAAATGATAAAAATGTACTGTTCTGTCAATATACACATTGCGCACACTGCAACTATATCGAATGGGCAGGCGGGGGCAGCCCAGAATAGCCCGCACAGCTGTGGGGACCTGGATTTCCTATATATATTCTACTGCTTGTTATACATCGGTGTCATGGCTATGACGAGGCAGCCCACTGCCGGCCCGAGACGGGTTGTAGGCGAATGGCTCTTCGTACTGTGTAATGTGCGTTTCTTTTCATGATAAACAAAATAAAAAAAAATTTAAAAAAAGCATGAGTGCCTCTGACACTTCTTGACTGTGCTGTGACTCCGTACTCTCTTGTCCTGCGTACGATAATCTAGAGATCATTGGGGATCAATAATCGGTGACTTCGGGAGCTGAATGACTCTGCCACACTATCTAGTCAGTAAGGAGACAGTGCATAGAGCTATTGCTGAATAGAATGGGAGTCCAATGGAATTGCCAAATGTCCAATCTTAGTTAGCTACATAGACAGACTAATAAGAATAGTCTAGTAATACCACAGGGAGTCATATTCGAGGCAGGATAAGAATTTATATCCAGTCTACAAGAAGATCAAAGACGATTTAGAAAAAATCGAATGAGGAACGCTAGGAAAAAATAGGTACTCTTTATTAAAATGTAAACTTACTGGGGCCAGCAAAGGAGCCCTCGCCTGCCCGATCCTGGCCTGCATCCTCAGCACCCTCCTCCTGTGTCCTCTTGCCCTTGGGGGGAGCTGATGTACAACATGAAAGAAAGAAAAACCAGAAAACATGGATGAGATTTTTCAACCAAATCAAACATTTCAAAAGAACAATAACAAAATATTTTGGAGAAATAGCAAATAGATAGACAACTATTCCACGGGATCTATCTCATGTGGTATACTACGTTATTCGTATTGCCTGATTTGCGGAACGTTGACTTAGAAAGTTCCTATGTAACTCAATAAACAGACTACTAAAGAGGTTTGCCTAGGCCTGGCACTGCAGGCAGCAGTCCGCAGCACGCGAAGTGACAGACAAAGTCCATCCTGCTTGCAGATCAGTGAATACTCAAACTATCAATCCACCCACCACCGCCACTATTTCTTCTTATAGCCATGTGTCTAAAGGAAGGACTGGACTTCAGTCTATTGGGGCTGATTTAGAAGTCCCTTGCGGCTCATTTTCCTCCATTGTTGCGTGCCTTTTGTGACGCAGCGGCAGAACAAAAGACTCGCCATGGTGTTGGTGCGGCGTATATATAAAAAAAAAACACATATGGGCATATGGGCGATGCATCACGTTGTAAAGCCCTGCGCCATCAGGGGGCGTTCCGGCGCAAGGGAGGGCGTACCTGCGCAGGAACGAATCCTAAAAGTGGCTGAGGGAAATCTACAATATGTCAATCAGTCACTTTTAGGACAATGATGCATGACTCAAACCCTGCGCGCTTGAAGCCGACGTACGGCTTGATGCAGCATTGGGGAGATAGGGTACCCCAGAGCATTGCTGGAGCTGCGCCATCGTTGGCACGCAACTCCAGCAATGCGCTGCCTTTACGGCACAGATGCGTAAGGCTTCTGTGACGTTTTGGGCCAATGGGTGGTGGTGGCATGGCACACAATTACTGCCGCATCCCTGCTACTTTGCAGGGATGCGCCGGTAATTGAAAATATGACCCTTAGTGTCTAGCATTATGCAGTTCTTATCTTTACACTACACTCATACATAATTTCTCAGGCCAATGAAATGCTTCTGAACACAACATACAAAACAAAGAAGCATAGTAGCAAGCAAGGCTACTGAGAAGGAGAGCAGTGCACCTGAAATGCATAGAAGATTTTGAAATATAATTTACCTCAATGTAATCGGCAGCATTATTGCTCTTGGTAAAGAACAAAGATTTGCAAATAACAGAGCCGGATAAAACAGAGTAGTAAATGAATAGCTACTACTACTCACCAAGCCCGGGGACCTCTACGCCGAGCGCGTCCAGCAAGTCCCGTTCCCGGTCCATGACATCGGTCCAGCGGTGGGTGGCCTGGTTATATGTGCGCCGGACCCCAGAGAGCTTATACATGGCCCGGCACACCTTCTCCCACCGCTTGCGGCGCTCCCGGATGCCATAGCCAGTCGCGATCTTGCCGCCTCCCAGGATCGTCTTGGGGAGGCGGCGCTGGACGTGGAAGATGAGTGCCGCCACTTCCTCCGCGCTGAAGATCTCCCGCGGGACCACTTGCTCCCCCCTCAAACGCCTGCACGGGAGCCGGGCACGGGGTGCGGGACCCTTCCCCTTCTCAGGGTGCTTCCCGGCTCCCTTTACCATGGTCTGGGCAGAAATACAGTTAAATGATAAACAAGAAATAGAATAGTGAAGAAGAAAAGAAAAGAGTTTAAAAAAGTAGTTTAAAAGTAACTAAAAGCAGCAGAAAAAACAAAAATATAGAGCTAGAAAAATAGAGGGATAGATAATAAGTAAAATTAGATCAAATAAACTTCAAACAAGCAAAGGATGGCAGAGATTGAGAGAGGATAGAGAAAGCATGCCCAGAACCATAGCAATGAATGAGAAACAAGATGGCCGCGCCCGTTCACGACCGCGTGGGTAAGTTTGCGCGAGATTTTCCTCGCGAGCACGCGCGAAATTGTACTAGCGAGCAGCACACTTTGCGAGATTACACATAGCGTCCGGAAACGGAATTACGTCACGCAAACAAGATGGCCGCGCCCGTGTACGACCGATAGGGTAACTTGGCAAACGTATAGCTAGAAGCGCCTCGCGAACACGCGCAAGATCACGCGAACATACACGTCGCAAAAAAAACAATTTTGTATTCGCACGCATTCGCGGCTTCCGAAATCGATCTCGCACGGATTCGCGCCCCAAAAAACGCGCGAAATTGCAGAAAAACCGATTTTAGCTAAACTGAAAGCAATGAGCAGGTGCAAAAGTTCAAACTTAACATTAGTAACATTCAAGGTAGTGCTTCCTGAGGGGCCCCTCCAGAGTTTGCAACTATTCTATGACCCTGCTATGACCCAAACAGCAGGCTCATAGAATAGCTACAAGTAGACCATAAAGGTCCTGTGAAAAAAAATTTCACTGCAACAAAAAGCAAATTACAGATAAGGAAGGAAGCAGGTGCCAGCCAGACTGGAACTTTCAAAATTACTGACACATTAATGACCCACAAATTAATTGATGGCAGTTGAAGAAGGGCAGGTGTGCTTGCTTTTTTCAACCACCATAATCTACAGTGATAAATAAACCTAATGGGTGGCAGTGAGGATGTACCAGAGGGTGGCATGGGTGTCCCAGAGGGTGGCAGTGGTGAAACAGAGGGTGCTGTGAACCTGTGATGATAAACCAGACGTAGAAACAACATAGTCGCGGCCGTTGCGAGCCGAAAAGTAAGTTCGCAATTGCGAACTTGTCCCAAAATCGGCGCGAACGCGCGCCAACACAAAAAACGGGAAAATCCGCAAATCCGCTAGAGTTTGCGTATCTTCGCGGATTGCGAATCCGTAAATCCGCAATTTCGCGTACGCGAGATCCGCTAGATCCGCCCATGCTTAATCTTAAACACATGAGCAGCATGTTGCATGCAATTTACCATCTCTGTCTCTGCAAGCAGTATGTGTGTCTCTGCTCATAATATTTCACTGTCTCTACTGGCCAAAAACAGGTCACCTATATGTAAGCAACGCATAACATTAATTTCTCATTACATGTAACATCCTGCTCATGTACCAAAATTAACACTGTGACTGAAGCTTGATTCATTCATCAGTATGATGTTAGGCAGATGACAAGAATGTCACATGTAATCTACCATGTCTTTAAAAACATGTACTTCCATAGTTTTTAAAGACATCAAGTAAGCATATTATTCACCCAGATCCATTTCAAATGAAGCTTGACTCACAGTGTCATCTTAAACACATGAGCAGCATGTTGCATGCAATTCACCATCTCTGTCTCTGCAAGCAGTATGTGTGTCTCTGCTCATAATATTTCACTGTCTCTACTGGCCAAAAACAGGCCACATATATGTAAGCAACACATAACATTAATTTCTCATTACATGTAACATCCTGCTCATGTGCCTAAAATAACACTGTGACTGAAGCTTGATTCACCCATCAGTGTGATGTTAGGCAGATGACAAGAATGTCACATGTAATCTACCATGTCTTTAAAAAACATGTACTTCCATATTTTTTAACACATCAAGTAAGCATATTATTCACCCAGATCCATTTCAAATGAAGCTTGACTCACAGTGTCATCTTAAACACATGAGCAGTATGTTGCATGCAATTTACCATCTCTGTCTCTGCAAGCAGTATGTGTGTCTCTGCTCATAATATTTCACTGTCTCTACTGGCCAAAAACAGGCCACCTATATGTAACCAACACATAACATTAATTTCTCATTACATCTAACATCCTGCTCATGTGCTTAAAATAACACTGTGACTGAAGCTTGATTCACCCATCAGTGTGATGTTAGGCAGATGACAAGAATGTCACATGTAATCTACCATGTCTTTAAAAAACATGCACTTCCATATTTTAAAGACATCAAGTAACCATATTATTCACCCATATCCATTTGAAATGAAGCTTGACTCACATTGTCATCTTAAACACATGAACATCATGTTGCATGCAATTTACCATCTCTGTCTCAGCAAGCAGTATGTGTGTCTCTGCTCATAATATTTCACTGTCTCTACTGGCCAAAAACAGGCCACCTATATATAACCAACACATAACATTAATTTCTCATTACATGTAACATCCTGCTCATGTGCTTAAAATAACACTGTGACTGAAGCTTGATTCACCCATCAGTGTGATGTTAGGCAGATGACAAGAATGTCACATGTAATCTACCATGTCTTTAAAAAACATGTACTTCCATAGTTTTTAAAGACATCAAGTAAGCATATTATTCACCCAGATCCATTTCAAATGAAGCTTGACTCACAGTGTCATCTTAAACACATGAGTAGCATGTTGCATGCAATTCACCATCTCTGTCTCTGCAAGCAGTATGTGTGTCTCTGCTCATAATATTTCACTGTCTCTACTGGTCAAAAACAGGCCACCTATATATAAGCAACACATAACATTAATTTCGCATTACATGTAACATCCTGCTCCTGTGCCTAAAATAACACTGTGACTGAAGCTTGATTCACCCATCAGTGTGATGTTAGGCAGATGACAAAAATGTCACATGTAATCTACCATGTCTTTAAAAAACATGTACTTCCATATTTTTAAAGACATCTAGTGCGCAATAAAAATGATCTAGTAACCATTAGATTCACCCAGATCCATTTCAAATTAAACTTGCCTCACATTGTCATCCTAAACACATGAGCAGCATGTTGCATGCAATTTACCATCTCTGTGTCAGCAAGCAGTATGTGTGTCTCTGCTCATAATATTTCACTGTCTCTACTGGCCAAAAACAGGCCACCTATATATAAGAAACACATAACATTAATTTCTCATTACATGTAACATCCTGCTCATGTGCTTAAAATAACACTGTGACTGAAACTTGATTCACCCATCAGTGTGATGTTAGGCAGATGACAAGAATGTCACATGTAATCTACCATGTCTTTAAAAAACATGTACTTCCATAGTTTTTAAAGACATCTAGTAACCATATGATTCACCCAGATCCATTTCAAATGAAACTTGCCTCACATTGTCATCTTAAACACATGCGCAGCATGTTGCATGCAATTTACCATCTCTGTCTCAGCAAGCAGTATGTGTGTCTCTGCTCATAATATTTCACTGTCTCTACTGGCCAAAAACAGGCCACCTATATATAAGCAACACATAACAATAATTTCTCATTACATGTAACATCCTGCTCATGTGCCTAAAATAACACTGTGACTGAAGCTTGATTCACCCATCAGTGTGATGTTAGGCAGATGACAAGAATGTCACATGTAATCTACCATGTCTTTAAAAAACATGTACTTCCATATTTCTAAAGACATCAAGTAACCATATTATTCACCCAGATCCATTTGAAATGAAGCTTGACTCACATTGTCATCTTAAACACATGAGCAGCATGTTGCATGCAATTTACCATCTCTGTCTCAGCAAGCAGTATGTGTGTCTCTGCTCATAATATTTCACTGTCTCTACTGGGCAAAAACAGGCCACCTATATATAAGCAACACATAACAATAATTTCTCATTACATGTAACATCCTGCTCATGTGCCTAAAATAACACTGTGACTGAAGCTTGGTTCACCCATCAGTGTGATGTTAGGCAGATGATAAGAATGTCACATGTAATCTACCATGTCTTTAAAAAACATGTACTTCCATAGTTTTTAAAGACATCAAGTAAGCATATTATTCACCCAGATCCATTTAAAATGAAGCTTGACTCACATTGTCATCTTAAACACATGAGCAGCATGTTTCATGCAATTTACCATCTCTGTCTCAGCAAGCAGTATGTGTGTCTCTGCTCATAATATTTCACTGTCTCTACTGGCCAAAAACAGGCCTCCTATATAGAAACAACACATAACATTAATTTCTCATTACATGTAACATCCTGCTCATGTGCCTAAAATAACACTGTGACTGACGCTTGATTCACCCATCAGTGTGATGTTAGGCAGATGACAAGAATGTCACATGTAATCTACCATGTCTTTAAAAAACATGTACTTCCATATTTTTAAAGACATCAAGTAACCATATTATTCAACCAGATCCATTTGAAATTAAGCTTGACTCACATTGTCATCTTAAACACATGACCAGCATGTTGCATGCAATTCACCTTCTCTGTCTCTGCAAGCAGTATGTGTGTCTCTGCTCATAATATTTCACTGTCTCTACTGGCCAAAAAAGGCCACCTATATGTAACCAACACATAACATTAATTTCTCATTACATGTAACATCCTGCCCATGTGCCTAAATCAACACTGTGACTGAAGCTTGATTCATTCATCAGTATGATGTTAGGCAGCTAACAAGAATGTCACATGTAATCTACCATGTCTTTAAAAAACATGTACTTCCATATTTTTAAAGACATCAAGTAAGCATATTATTCACCCAGATCCATTTCAAATGAAGCTTGACTCACAGTGTCATCTTAAACACATGAGCAGCATGTTGCATGCAATTTACCATCTCTGTCTCTGCAAGCAGTATGTGTGTCTCTGCTCATAATATTTCACTGTCTCTACTGGCAAAAACAGGCCGCCTATATATAAGTAACACATAACATTAATTTCTCATTACATGTAACATCCTGCTCATGTGCCTAAAATAACACTGTGACTGATGTTTGATTCACCCATCAGTGTGATGTTAGGCAGATGACAAGAATGTCACATGTAATCTACCATGTCTATAAAAAACATGTACTTCCATATTTTTAAAGACATCAAGTAACCATATTATTTACCCAGATCCATTTGAAATGAGGCTTGACTCACATTGTCATCTTAAACACATGAGCAGCATGTTGCATGCAATTCACCATCTCTATCTCTGCAAGCAGTATGTGTGTCTCTGCTCATAATATTTCACTGTCTCTACTGGCCAAAAACAGGCCACCTATATGTAACCAACACATAACATTAATTTCTCATTACATGTAACATCCTGCACATGTGCCTAAATTAACACTGTGACTGAAGCTTGATTCATTCATCAGTATGATGTTAGGCAGATGACAAGAATGTCTCATGTAATCTACCATGTCTTTAAAAAACATGTACTTCCATAGTTTTTACAGACATCAAGTAAGCATATTATTCACCCAGATCCATTTCAAATGAAGCTTGACTCACAGTGTCATCTTAAACACATGAGCGGCATGTTGCATGAAATTTACCATTTCTGTCTCTGCAAGCAGTATGTGTGTCTCTGCTCATAATATTTCACTGTCTCTACTGGCCAAAAACAGGCCACATATATGTAAGCAACACATAACATTAATTTCTCATTACATGTAACATCCTGCTCATGTGCCTAAAATAACACTGTGACTGAAGCTTGATTCACCCATCAGTGTGATGTTAGGCAGATGACAAGAATGTCACATGTAATCTACCATGTCTTTAAAAAACATGTACTTCCATATTTTTAAAGACATCAAGTAACCATATTATTCACCCAGATCCATTTGAAATGAAGTTTGACTCTCATTGCCATCTTAAACACATGAGCAGCATGTTGCATGCAATTTACCATCTCTGTTTCAGCAAGCAGTTTGTGTGTCTCTGCTCATAATATTTCACTGTCTCTACTGGTCAAAAACAGGCCACCTATATATAAGCAACACATAACATTAATTTCTCCTTATATGTAACATCCTGCTCATCTGCCTAACATAACACTGTGACTGAAGCTTGATTCACCCATCAGTGTGATGTTAGGCAGATGACAAGAATGGCACATGTAATCTATCATGTCTTTAAAAAACATGTAGTTCCATATTTTTAAAGACATCAAGTAACCATATTATTCACCCAGATATATTTGAAATGAAGCTTGACTCACAGTGTCATCTTAAACACATGAGCAGCATGTTGCATGCAATTTACCATCTCTGTCTCTGCAAGTAGTATGTGTGTCTCTGCTCATAATATTTCACTGTCTCTACTGGCCAAAAACAGGCCACCTATATGTAACCAACACATAACATTAATTTCTCATTACATGTAACATCCTGCTCCTGTGCCTAAAATAACACTGTGACTGAAGCTTGATTCACCCATCAGTGTGATGTCAGGCAGATGACAAGAATGTCACATGTAATCTACCATGTCTTTAAAAAACATGCACTTCCATATTTTTAAAGACATCAAGTAACCATATTGTTCACCCAGATCCATTTGAAATGTAGCTTGACTCACATTGTCATCTTAAACACATGAACCGCATGTGGCATGCAATTTACCATCTCTGTCTCAGCAAGCAGTATGTGTGTCTCTGCTCATAATGTTTCACTGTCTCTACTGGCCAAAAACAGGCCACCTATATATAACCAACACATAACATTAATTTCTCATTACATGTAACATCCTGCTCATGTGCTTAAAATAACACTGTGACTGAAGCTTGATTCACCCATCAGTGTGATGTTAGGCAGATGACAAGAATGTCACATGTAATTTACCATGTCTTTAAAAAACATGTACTTCCATATTTTTAAAGACATCTAGTAACCATTTGATTCACCCAGATCCATTTCAAATGAAACTTGCCTCACATTGTCATCTTAAACACATGAGCAGCATGTTGCATGCAATTTACCATCTCTGTCTCAGCAAGCAGTATGTGTGTCTCTGCTCATAATATTTCACTGTCTCTACTGGCCAAAAACAGGCCACCTATATATAAGCAACACATAACATTAATTTCTCATTACATGTAGCATCCTGCTCATGTGCCTAAAATAACACTGTGACTGAAGCTTTATTCACCCATCAGTGTGATGTTATGCAGATGACAAGAATGTCACATGTAATCTACCATGTCTTTAAAAAACATGTACTTCCATATTTTTAAAGACATCAAGTAAGCATATTATTCACCCAGATCCATTTCAAATGAAGCTTGACTCACATTGTCATCTTAAACACATGAGCAGCATGTTGCATGCAATTTACCATCTCTGCCTCTGCAAGCAGTATGTGTGTCTCTGCTCATAATATTTCACTGTCTCTACTGGCCAAAAACCGGCCACCTATATATAAGCAACACATAACATTAATTTCTCATTACATGTAACATCCTGCTCATGTGCCTAAAATAACACTGTGACTGATGCTTGATTCACCCATCAGTGTGATGTTAGGCAGATGACAAGAATGTCACATGTAATCTACCATGTCTTTAAAAAACATGTACTTCCATATTTTTAAAGACATCAAGTAACCATATTATTTACCCAGATCCATTTGAAATGAGGCTTGACTCACATTGTCATCTTAAACACATGAGCAGCATGTTGCATGCAATTCACCATCTCTATCTCTGCAAGCAGTATGTGTGTCTCTGCTCATAATATTTCACTGTCTCTACTGGCCAAAAACAGGCCACCTATATGTAACCAACACATAACATTAATTTCTCATTACATGTAACATCCTGCACATGTGCCTAAATTAACACTGTGACTGAAGCTTGATTCATTCATCAGTATGATGTTAGGCAGATGACAAGAATGTCACATGTAATCTACCATGTCTTTAAAAAACATGTACTTCCATAGTTTTTACAGACATCAAGTAAGCATATTATTCACCCAGATCCATTTCAAATGAAGCTTGACTCACAGTCTCATCTTAAACACATGAGCGGCATGTTGCATGAAATTTACCATCTCTGTCTCTGCAAGCAGTATGTGTGTCTCTGCTCATAATATTTCACTGTCTCTACTGGCCAAAAACAGGCCACATATATGTAAGCAACACATAACATTAATTTCTCATTACATGTAACATCCTGCTCATGTGCCCAAAATAACACTGTGACTGAAGCTTGATTCACCCATCAGTGTGATGTTAGGCAGATGACAAGAATGTCACATGTAATCTACCATGTCTTTAAAAAACATGTACTTCCATATTTGTAAAGACATCAAGTAACCATATTATTCACCCAGATCCATTTGAAATGAAGTTTGACTCACATTGCCATCTTAAACACATGAGTAGCATGTTGCATGCAATTTACCATCTCTGTCTCAGCAAGCAGTATGTGTGTCTCTGCTCATAATATTTCACTGTCTCTACTGGTCAAAAACAGGCCACCTATATATAAGCAACACGTAACATTAATTTCTCATTACATGTAACATCCTGCTCATGTGCCTAACATAACAGTGTGACTGAAGCTTGATTCACCCATCAGTGTGATGTTAGGCAGATGACAAGAATGGCACATGTAATCTACCATGTCTTTAAAAAACATGTAGTTCCATATTTTTAAAGACATCAAGTAACCATATTATTCACCCAGATCCATTTGAAATGAAGCTTGACTCGAGTGTCATCTTAAACACATGAGCAGCATGTTGCATGCAATTTACCATCTCTGTCTCTGCAAGCAGTATGCGTGTCTCTGCTCATAATATTTCACTGTCTCTACTGGCCAAAAAATAGGCCACCTATATGTAACCAACACATAACATTAATTTCTCATTACATGTAACATCCTGCTCCTGTGCCTAAAATAACACTGTGACTGAAGCTTGATTCACCCATCAGTTTGATGTCAGGCAGATGACAAGAATGTCACATGTAATCTACCATGTCTTTAAAAAACATGCACTTCCATATTTTTAAAGACATCAAGTAACCATATTGTTCACCCAGATCCATTTGAAATGTAGCTTGACTCACATTGTCATCTTAAAAACATGAACCGCATGTTGCATGCAATTTACCATCTCTGTCTCAGCAAGCAGTATGTGTGTCTCTGCTCATAATATTTCACTGTCTCTACTGGCCAAAAACAGGCCACCCATATATAACCAACACATAACATTAATTTCTCATTACATGTAACATCCTGCTCATGTGCTTAAAATAACACTGTGACTGAAGCTTGATTCACCCATCAGTGTGATGTTAGGCAGATGACAAGAATGTCACATGTAATTTACCATGTCTTTAAAAAACATGTACTTCCATATTTTTAAAGACATCTAGTAACCATTTGATTCACCCAGATCCATTTCAAATGAAACTTGACTCACATTGTCATCTTAAACACATGAGCAGCATGTTGCATGCAATTTACCATCTCTGTCTCAGCAAGCAGTATGTGTGTCTCTGCTCATAATATTTCACTGTCTCTACTGGCCAAAAACAGGCCACCTATATATAAGCAACACATAACATTAATTTCTCATTACATGTAGCATCCTGCTCATGTGCGTAAAATAACACCGTGACTGAAGCTTGATTCACCCATCAGTGTGATGTTATGCAGATGACAAGAATGTCACATGTAATTTACCATGTCTTTAAAAAACATGTACTTCCATATTTTTAAAGACATCAAGTAAGCATATTATTCACCCAGATCCATTTCAAATGAAGCTTGACTCACATTGTCATCTTAAACACATGAGCAGCATGTTGCATGCAATTTACCATCTCTGCCTCTGCAAGCAGTATGTGTGTCTCTGCACATAATATTTCACTGTCTCTACTGGCCAAAAACAGGCCACCTATATATAACGAACACATAACATTAATTTCTCATTACATGTAACATCCTGCTCATGCGCTTAAAATAACACTGTGACTGAAGCTTGATTCACCCATCAGTGTGATGTTAGGCAGATGACAAGAATGTCACATGTAATCTACCATGTCTTTAAAAAACATGTACTTCCATATTTTTAAAGACATCAAGTAAACATATTATTCACCCAGATCCATTTGAAATGAAGCTTGACTCACATTGTCATCTTAAACACATGAGCAGCATGTTGCATGCAATTTACCATCTCTGTCTCAGCAAGCAGTATGTGTGTCTCTGCTCATAATATTTCACTGTCTCTACTGGTCAAAAACAGGCCACCTATATATAAGCAACACATAACATTAATTTCTCATTACATGTAACATCCTGCTCATGTGCCTAACATAACACTGTGACTGAAGCTTGATTCACCCATCAGTGTGATGTTAGGCAGATGACAAGAATGGCACATGTAATCTACCTTGTCTTTAAAAAACATGTACTTCCATATTTTTAAAGACATCAAGTAACCATATTATTCACCCAGATCCATTTGAAACGAAGCTTGACTCACATTGTCATCTTAAACACATGAGCAGCATGTTGCATGCAATTTACCTTCTCTGTCTCTGCAAGCAGAATGTGTGTCTCTTCTCATAATATTTCACTGTCTCTACTGGCCAAAAACAGGCCACATATATGTAAGCAACACATAACATTAATTTCTCATTACATGTAACATCCTGCTTATGTGCCTTAAATAACACTGTGACTGAAGCTTGATTCACCCATCAGTGTGATGTTAGGCAGATGACAAGAATGTCACATGTAATCTACCATGTCATTAAAAAACATGTACTTCCATATTTTTAAAGACATCTAGTAACCATTTGATTCACCCAGATCCATTTCAAATGAAACTTGCCTCACATTGTCATCTTAAACACATGAGCAGCATGTTGCATGCAATTTACCATCTCTGTCTCAGCAAGCAGTATGTGTGTCTCTGCTCATAATATTTCACTGTCTCTACTGGCCAAAAACAGGCCACCTATATATAAGCAACACATAACATTAATTTCTCATTACATGTAACATCCTGCTCATGTGCCTAAAAGAACACTGTGACTGAAGCTTGATTCACCCATCAGTGTGATGTTATGCAGATGACAAGAATGTCACATGTAATCTACCATGTCTTTAAAAAACATGCATTTCCATATTTTTAAAGACATCAAGTAACCATATTATTCACCCAGATCCATTTGAAATGAAGCTTGACTCACATTATCATCTTAAACACATGAGCAGCATGTTGCATGTAATTTACCATCTCTGTCTCTGCAAGCAGTATGTGTGTCTCTGCTCATAATATTTCGCTGTCTCTACTGGCCAAACACAGGCCACCTATATGTAACCAACACATAACATTAATTTCTCATTACATGTAACATCCTGCCCATGTGCCTAAATTAACACTGTGACTGAAGCTTGATTCATTCATCAGTATGATGTTAGGCAGATGACAAGAATGTCACATGTAATCTACCATGTCTTTGAAAAAAATGTACTTCCATAGTTTTTAAAGACATCAAGTAAGCATATTATTCACCCAGATCCATTTCAAATGAAGCTTGACTCACAGTGTCATCTTAAACACATGAGCAGCATGTTGCATGCAATTTACCATCTCTGTCTCTGCAAGCAGTATGTGTGTCTCTGCTCATAATATTTCACTGTCTCTACTGGCCAAAAACAGGCCACATATATGTAAGCAACACATAACATTAATTTCTCATTACATGTAACATCCTGCTTATGTGCCTAAAATAACACTGTGACTGAAGCTTGATTCACCCATCAGTGTGATGTTAGGCAGATGACAAGAATGTCACATGTAATCTACCATGTCTTCAAAAAACATGTACTTCCATATTTTTAAAGACATAAAGTAACCATAGTATTCACCCAGATCCATTTGAAATGAAGCTTGACTCACAGTGTCATCTTAAACACATGAGCAGTATGTTGCATGCAATTTACCATCTCTGTCTCTGCAAGCAGTATGTGTGTCTCTGCTCATAATATTTCACTGTCTCTACAGGCCAAAAACAGGCCACCTATATGTAACCAACACATAACATTAATTTCTCATTACATGTAACATCCTGCTCCTGTGCCTAAAATAACACTGTGACTGAAGCTTGATTCACCCATCAGTGTGATGTCAGGCAGATGACAAGAATGTCACATGTAATCTACCATGTCTTTAAAAAACATGCACTTCCGTATTTCTAAAGACATCAAGTAACCATATTATTCACCCAGATCCATTTGAAATGAAGCTTGATTCACATTGTCATCTTAAGCACATGAACAGCATGTTGCATGCAATTTACCATCTCTGTCTCAGCAAGCAGTATGTGTGTCTCTGCTCATAATATTTCACTGTCTCTACTTGCCAAAAACAGGCCACCTATATATAACCAACACATAACATTAATTTCTCATTACATGTAACATCCTGCTCATGTGCTTAAAATAACACTGTGACTGAAGCTTGATTCACCCATCAGTGTGATGTTAGGCAGATGACAAGAATGTCACATGTAATCTACCATGTCTTTAAAAAACATGCACTTCCATATTTTAAAGACATCAAGTAACCATATTATTCACCCATATCCATTTGAAATGAAGCTTGACTCACATTGTCATCTTAAACACATGAACATCATGTTGCATGCAATTTACCATCTCTGTCTCAGCAAGCAGTATGTGTGTCTCTGCTCATAATATTTCACTGTCTCTACTGGCCAAAAACAGGCCACCTATATATAACCAACACATAACATTAATTTCTCATTACATGTAACATCCTGCTCATGTGCTTAAAATAACACTGTGACTGAAGCTTGATTCACCCATCTGTGTGATGTGAGGCAGATGACAAGAATGTCACATGTAATCTACCATGTCTTTAAAAAACAAGTACTTCCATATTTTTAAAGACATCTAGTAACCATATGATTCACCCAGATCCATTTAAAATGAAACTTGCCTCACATTGTCATCTTAAACACATGACCAGCATGTTGCATGCAATTTACCATCTCTGTCTCAGCAAGCAGTATGTGTGTCTCTGCTCATAATATTTCACTGTCTTTACTGGCCAAAAACAGGCCACCTATATATAAGCAACACATACCATTAATTTCTCATTACATGTAACATCCTGCTCATGTGCCTAAAATAACACTGTGACTGAAGCTTGATTCACCCATCAGTGTGATGTTAGGCAGATGACAAGAATGTCACATGTAGTCTACCATGTCTTTAAAAAACATGTACTTCCATATTTGTAAAGACATCAAGTAAGCATATTATTCACCCAGATCCATTTCAAATGAAGCTTGACTCACATTGTCATCTTAAACACATGAGCAGCATGTTGCATGCAATTTACCATCTTTGTCTCAGCAAGCAGTATGTGTGTCTCTGCTCATAATATTTCACTTTCTCTACTGGCCAAAAACAGGCCACCTATATATAACCAACACATAACATTAATTTCTCATTACATGTAACATCCTGCTCATGTGCTTAAAATAACACTGTGACTGAAGCTTGATTCACCCATCAGTGTGATGTTAGGCAGATGACAAGAATGTCACATGTAATCTACCATGTCTTTAAAAAACATGTACTTCCATATTTTTAAAGACATCAGACATCTAGTAACCATTTGATTCACCCAGATCCATTTCAAATGAAACTTGTCTCACATTGTCATCTTAAACACATGAGCAGCATGTTGCATGCAATTTACCATCTCTGTCTCTGCAAGCAGTATGTGTGTCTCTGCTCATAATATTTCACTGTCTCTACTGGCCAAAAACAGGTCACCTATATGTAAGCAACGCATAACATTAATTACTCATTACATGTAACATCCTGCTCATGTACCTAAATTAACACTGTGACTGAAGCTTGATTCATTCATCAGTATGATGTTAGGCAGATGACAAGAATGTCACATGTAATCTACCATGTCTTTAAAAAACATGTACTTCCATAGTTTTTAAAGACATCAAGTAAGCATATTATTCACCCAGATCCATTTCAAATGAAGCTTGACTCACAGTGTCATCTTAAACACATGAGCAGCATGTTGCATGCAATTCACCATCTCTGTCTCTGCAAGCAGTATGTGTGTCTCTGCTCATAATATTTCACTGTCTCTACTGGCCAAAAACAGGCCACATATATGTAAGCAACACATAACATTAATTTCTCATTACATGTAACATCCTGCTCATGTGCCTAAAATAACACTGTGACTGAAGCTTGATTCACCCATCAGTGTGATGTTAGGCAGATGACAAGAATGTCACATGTAATCTACCATGTCTTTAAAAAACATGTACTTCCATATTTCTAAAGACATCAAGTAACCATATTATTCACCCAGATCCATTTGAAATGAAGCTTGACTCACATTGTCATCTTAAACACATGAGCAGCATGTTGCATGCAATTTACCATCTCTGTCTCAGCAAGCAGTATGTGTGTCTCTGCTCATAATATTTCACTGTCTCTACTGGCCAAAAACAGGCCACCTATATGTAACCAACACATAACATTAATTTCTCATTACATGTAACATCCTGCTCATGTGCCTAAAATAACACTGTGACTGAAGCTTGATTCACTCATCAGTATGATGTTAGGCAGATGACAAGAATGTCACATGTAATCTACCATGTCTTTAAAAAACATGTACTTCCATATTTTTAAAGACATCAAGTAAGCATATTATTCACCCAGATCCATTTCAAATGAAGCTTGACTCACAGTGTCATCTTAAACACATGAGCAGCATGTTGCATGCAATTTACCATCTCTGTCTCTGCAAGCAGTATGTGTGTCTCGCCTCATAATATTTCACTGTCTCTACTGGCCAAAAACAGGCCACCTATATGTAACCAACACATAACATTAATTTCTCATTACATGTAACATCCTGCTCCTGTGCCTAAAATAACACTGTGACTGAAGCTTGATTCACCCATCAGTGTGATGTCAGGCAGAAGACAAGAATGTCACATGTAATCTACCATGTCTTTAAAAAACATGTACTTCCATAGTTTTTAAAGACATCAATTAAGCATATTATTCACCCAGATCCATTTCAAATTAAGCTTGACTCACAGTGTCATCTTAAACACATGAGCAGCATGTTGCATGCAATTTACCATCTCTGTCTCTGCAAACAGTATGTGTGTCTCTGCTCATAATATTTCACTGTCTCTACTGGCCAAAAACAGGCCACATATATGTAAGCAACACATAACATTAATTTCTCATTACATGTAACAACCTGCTCATGTGCCTAAAATAACACTGTGACTGAAGCTTGATTCATTTATCAGTATGCTGTTAGGCAGATGACAAGAATGTCACATGTAATCTACCATGTCTTTAAAAAACATGTACTTCCATAGTTTTTAAAGACATCAATTAAGCATATTATTCACCCAGATCCATTTCAAATGAAGCTTGACTCACAGTGTCATCTTAAACACATGAGCAGCATGTTGCATGCAATTTACCATCTCTGTCTCTGCAAGCAGTATGTGTGTCTCTGCTCATAATATTTCACTATCTCTACTGGCTAAAAACAGGCCACCTATATATAACCAACACATAACATTAATTTCTCATTACATGTAACATCCTGCTCATGTGCCTAAAATAACACTGTGACTGAAGCTTGATTCACCCATCAGTGTGATGTTAGGCAGATGACAAGAATGTCAAATGTAATCTACCATGTCTTTAAAAAACATGCACTTCCATATTTTTAAAGACATCAAGTAACCATATTATTCACCCAGATCCATTTCAAATGAAGCTTGACTCACAGTGTCATCTTAAACACATGAGCAGCATGTTGCATGCAATTTACCATCTCTGTCTCTGCAAGCAGTATGTGTGTCTCTGCTCATAATATTTCACTGTCTCTACTGGCCAAAAACAGGCCACATATATGTAAGCAACACATAACATTAATTTCTCATTACATGTAACATCCTGCTCATGTGCCTAAAATAACACTGT
Organism: Lissotriton helveticus; assembly: GCF_964261635.1. Lineage (NCBI taxonomy): Eukaryota > Metazoa > Chordata > Amphibia > Caudata > Salamandridae > Lissotriton > Lissotriton helveticus. Next base: position 1,461,833,571 of record NC_136061.1, on the reverse strand, counting down.
GACTGAAGCTTGATTCACCCATCAGTGTGTTGTTAGGCAGATGACAAGAATGTCACATGTAATCTACCATGTCTTTAAAAAACATGTACTTCCATATTTTTAAAGACATCAAGTAACCATATTATTCACCCAGATCCATTTGAAATGAAGCTTGACTCACATTGTCATCTTAAACACATGAGCAGCTTGTTGCATGCAATTTACCATCTCTGTCTCAGCAAGCAGTATGTGTGTCTCTGCTCATAATATTTCACTGTCTCTACTGGCTAAAAACAGGCCACCTATATATAACCAACACATAACATGAATTTCTCATTACATGTAACATCCTGCTCATGTGCCTAAAATAACACTGTGACTGAAGCTTCATTCACCCATCAGTGTGATGTTAGGCAGATGACAAGAATGTCAAATGTAATCTACCATGTCTTTAAAAAACATGCACTTCCATATTTTTAAAGACATCAAGTAACCATATTATTCACCCAGATCCATTTAAAATGAAGCTTGACTCACATTCTCATCTTAAACACATGAACAGCATGTTGCATGCAATTTACCATCTCTGTCTCAGCAAGCAGTATGTGTGTCTCTGCTCATAATATTTCACTGTCTCTACTGGCCAAAAACAGGCCACCTATATATAACCAACACATAGCATTAATTTCTCATTACATGTAACATCCTGCTCATGTGCTTAAAATAACACTGTGACTGAAGCTTGATTCACCCATCAGTGTGATGATAGGCAGATGACAAGAATGTCACATGTAATCTACCATGTCTTTAAAAAACATGTACTTCCATATTTTTAAAGACATCAAGTAACCATATTATTCACCCAGGTCCATTTGAAATGAAGCTTGACTCACATTGTCATCTTAAACACATGAACAGCATGTTGCTTGCAATTTACCATCTCTGTCTCAGCAAGCAGTATGTGTGTCTCTGCTCATAATATTTCACTGTCTCTACTGGTCAAAAACAGGCCACCTATATATAACCAACACATAACAATCATTTCTCATTACATATAACATCCTGCTCATGTGCTTAAAATAACACTGTGACTGAAGTTTGATTCACCAATCAGTGTGATGTTAGGCAGATGACAAGAATGTCACGTAATCTACCATGTCTTTAAAAAACATGTACTTCCATATTTTTAAAGACATCTAGTAACCATATGATTCACCCAGATCCATTTCAAATGAAACTTTCCTCAAATTGTCATCTTAAACACATGAGCAGCATGTTGCATGCAATTTACCATCTCTGTCTCTGCAAGCAGTATGTGTGTCTCTGCTCATAATATTTCACTGTATCTATTGGCCAAAAACAGGCCACCTATATGTAACCAACACATAACATTAATTTCTCATTACATGTAACATCCTGCTCCTGTGCCTAAAATAACACTGTGACTGAAGCTTGATTCACCCATCAGTGTGATGTCAGGCAGATGACAAGAATGTCACATGTAATCTACCATGTCTTTAAAAAACATGCATTTCCATATTTTTAAAGACATCAGGCAAGCATATTATTCACCCAGATCCATTTCAAATGAAGCTTGCCTCACATTGTCATCTTAAACACATGAGCAGCATGTTGCATGCAATTTACCATCTCTGTCTCTGCAAGCAGTATGTGTTTATCTGCTCATAATATTTCACTGTCTCTACTGGCCAAAAACAGGCCACCTATATGTAACCAACACATAACATTAATTTCTCATTACATGTAACATCCTGCCCATGTGCCTAAATTAACACTGTGACTGAAGCATGATTCATTCATCAGTATGATGTTAGGCAGATGACAAGAATGTCACATGTAATCTACCATGTCTTTAAAAAACATGTACTTCCATAGTTTTTAAAGACATCAATTAAGCATATTATTCACCCAGATCCATTTCAAATGAAGCTTGACTCACAGTGTCATCTTAAACACATGAGCAGCATGTTGCATGCAATTTACCATCTCTGTCTCTGCAAGCAGTATGTGTGTCTCTGCTCATAATATTTCACTGTCTCTACTGGCCAAAAACAGGCCACATATATGTAAGCAACACATAACATTAATTTCTCATTACATGTAACATCCTGCTCATGTGCCTAAAATAACACTGTGACTGAAGCTTGATTCACCCATCAGTGTGTTGTTAGGCAGATGACAAGAATGTCACATGTAATCTACCATGTCTTTAAAAAACATGTACTTCCATATTTTTAAAGACATCAAGTAACCATATTATTCACCCAGATCCATTTGAAATGAAGCTTGACTCACATTGTCATCTTAAACACATGAGCAGCATGTTGCATGCAATTTACCATCTCTATCTCAGCAAGCAGTATGTGTGTCTCTGCTCATAATATTTCACTGTCTCTACTGGTCAAAAACAGGCCACCTATATATAAGCAACACATAACATTAATTTCTCATTACATGTAACATCCAGGTCATGTGCCTAACATAACACTGTGACTGAAGCTTGATTCACCCATCAGTGTGATGTTAGGCAGATGACGAGAATGGCACCTGTAATCTACCATGTCTTTAAAAAACATGTACTTCCATATTTTTAAAGACATCAAGTAACCATATTATTCACCCAGATCCATTTGAAATGAAGCTTGACTCACATTGTCATCTTAAACACATGAGCAGCATGTTGCATGCAATTTACCATCTCTGTCTCTGCAAGCAGTATGTGTGTCTCTGCTCATAATATTTCACTGTCTCTACTGGCCAAAAACAGGCCACTTTTATGTAAGCAACACATAACATTAATTTCTCATTACATGTAACATCCTGCCCATGTGCCTTAAATAAAACTGTGACTGAAGCTTGATTCACTCATCAGTATGATGTTAGGCAGATGACAAGAATGTCCCATGTAATCTACCATGTCTTTAAAAAAACATGTACTTCCATATGTTTAAAGACATCAAGTAAGCATATTATTCACCCAGATCCATTTCAAATGAAGCTTGACTCACATTGTCATCTTAAACACATGAGCAGCATGTTGCATGCAATTTACCATCTCTGTCTCTGCAAGCAGTATGTGTGTCTCTGCTCATAATATTTCACTGTCTCTACTGGCCAAAAACAGGCCACATATATGTAAGCAACACATAACATTAATTTCTCATTACATGTAACATCCTGCCCATGTGCCTTAAATAACACTGTGACTGAAGCTTGATTCACTCATCAGTATGATGTTAGGCAGATGACAAGAATGTCCCATGTAATCTACCATGTCTTTAAAAAAACATGTACTTCCATATGTTTAAAGACATCAAGTAAGCATATTATTCACCCAGATCCATTTCAAATGAAGCTTGACTCACACTGTCATCTTAAACGCATGAGTAGCATGTTGCATGCAATTTACCATCTCTGTCTCTGCAAGCAGTATGTGTGTCTCTGCTCATAATATTTCACTGTCTCTACTGGCCAAAAACAGGCCACCTATATATAAGCAACACATAACATTAATTTCTCATTACATGTAACATCCTGCTCATGTGCCTAAAATAACACTGTGACTGAAGCTTGATTCACCCATCAGTGTGATGTTAGGCAGATGACAAGAATGTCACATGTAGTCTACCATGTCTTTAAAAAACATGTACTTCCATATTTTTAAAGACATCAAGTAAGCATATTATTCACCCAGATCCATTTCAAATGAAGCTTGACTCACATTGTCATCTTAAACACATGAGCAGCATGTTGCATGCAATTTACCATCTTTGTCTCAGCAAGCAGTATGTGTGTCTCTGCTCATAATATTTCACTGTCTCTACTGGCCAAAACAGGCCACCTATATATAAGCATATATATATATACCAGACTTTTTACCAGAAAACATTTTCCATACTAAATCGTTTTTAACACAGAGCACAACCCATTTAAATGACCACTACAAAGCAAAGCAGAAACCTAACTAATTTCCAAAATTCATTTCCAATATACACCATACAAAAACAAACTATGCTTCTTAATCTTCCCCATACTGCATACAGCAGTGTATCTTCATTAAATAAATCATATTTCAGATCTCACACAGGCACAGAGTAAGATGAGACACAGGCACAGAATACCTTTTAAGCTAAAAGAGGCAAACTGTTACAAAGCACGTGACATTATTGAAAATTATATAAATATAATTTCTGACTTTAAACAGACACTCAGAGTAATCCTTGACCAAAATTTAAACACCACACTTTTTACCAGAAAACATTTTCCATAGTAAATCGTTTTTGACACAGAGCACAGCTCATTTAAATTACCACTACAGAAACAAAGCAGAAACCTAACTCATTTTGAAAATACATTTCCAATATTCACCATTCTATTTTTAAACAGCATTATAAAATAACATGACACAAAATACAGCACTCTATCTTCATTAAAATAATAATTACTCACCTTTAAAAATGCTTTGGAAGATGTAGACAGTGTCAATCACATTCAACAGATTTTCTGAAGCAGAATCTCTGAAATATGCTTCTGACACTAGAGCCTGATAATAATGGCACAGATTCTTTTTAATTTCAGACCCATATTCTTGTACATAGCCAATAAAAATTCTTCCCACACAAATTCAAAACCAAACTGCACATTTTAATTGGTTGTACATTTGAACACTTTGAAAGTCACATAACATTCACCCATCCCCCCAGTGCCCATTCCCCTGTAACCATGGTATCTCCCTCCTAACCCAGCACACCTGCAGAAGTTCATCATACAATGTTGCAAAATATTCCATCAAGGGTGATTGACCTTCCACTGTTCTAGCTAATCATGTGACTTTTTCTCAACCATTTAAATGACTTCTTTAAAAAAAAAGCAAGCACCCTAATTTTCAATCATTTCTTGTTTTTCATTTGCACTGAATCTCAACCAGTTTTTTCATAACTCCTACTTTCAAACTGCCATTTAATTTCCACAACTCATCTGAATACAAGCGCACCTACCTTGAAGATGCCAAAAGTCTGGTTTGTGGGTCATAGCTTTGTCCACTGGAGTAAAAAATACACAGCTAACAGAGGTAATTACAGCCTTGATTTACCAAATGTGGACATTGTATGGATTGGACAGAGAGGATTGAGATGTCACCAATTGATACCATTGGTAAAATCCTTTATGCATCTTCCACACCCTGACCTTATAATTGTGCACTGTGGTGGAAATGATTTAGGCACATTGACTGCTGTAGGTCTGGAAATGTTTTTAAAGGACATCTTTGGGCAATTGATGACACTTTTTCCCAAAACTGCCTTGGTATATTCTAATATATGCCAAAGGCAAAAATGGAACTGGTCCAACCAATTTTGTCCACAGATTGAGAAAGCAAGGAAACATGTAAATAAATCTGTTTCTGCGCATATGAGAGACTATGGAATGGGTAGTATATACCATAACAACTTGCGTTACAACAAGCAAAGGCATCTATAGAAGAGATGGTGTACATTTCACCGATGAGGGGAATAGAGTCTTGCTCTGTAACATAAGACTCTGCATCGGTACTTACTTGTAAGTACCAAAAACACCCAATTAACACAACGGCTCTTTTTAGAGCCATCTAACATCTAAAGACTCAAACTTGTAATTTAACTCCATTTTTTTATCTTTTTTTGTCGCCGTGCGCGCACCGTGCGCGTACCTCGCAACTATTTTGCGAGAAGAAAACAAAAAAAATGTTTCTTTTTGGCTTTGGTGGTCCTTTAGGACCCCCTGGGAAAACCTAGGGGGTCAGAGAGTCTCCACCCTGCCCCCATTCCACGATCTCCGCTATAGTTTTTAATAGTCATGTAAATCGAGGTGCGCGACCGGGTGCGCGCACCTCCCAACTTTTTAGAAAAAGAAAACAGATTTTTTTGGGCCTTGGAGGTCCTTAATGGACCCCCTGACAATACCTAGGGGGTCAGGGACTGTCTACCAAGCCTCCTTCTCACGTTTTGAAACTTTAATTTAAATCGAGTGAAACGCCATTTTGAGACTGGGTGCGCGATCGGGTGCGCGCACCACGCAACTTTTTAGGAAAAAAAAGGGTTTTTTCGGCCTTGGGGGTCCTTAATGGACCCCCTGAAAATACCTAGGGGGTCAGGGAGTCTCCACCCTGCCCCCTTTCCATGTTGTGCCCCTTTGTTATCTACAATATGTGGAATCGCACTGTCAAAATGGCGGTCAATACTTCCTGATTTCCTCCAAATCGAATGTTGACAGACGTCAAACAACAAATCAGAATTACGCTCGCGCACGGGAAGGTGCGCGCACCGGAGCGCGCACGGTGTGCGCTTATAGATATATAATTGATTTTAACTTTAACTTTCTCAGCAACTACTGGAGGGATTTACACCATTTAAACAAAAGCGTTATCTGCGAGCCAGAATCTACCTTTTTGCCAAAAAAATTTATAATTCCATTCAACCGTTCGGGCTGTAGCCGTGTCTAAAGGTCCTATGGAAAATAACATGGGGAAAACACGTTTTGGGACCCCCCTTTTTTCTTAGCCCCCACTTCACGAATCCCCCTGAAACTTTCAGGGAAGGAGCGGAGCAGAGCTGGCCAAAATTTTGGAAAATTACACGCAAATTCCTCCACCGGCGCCATTTATTCCCAATAGAATGTTGCGGATTTCCTATGGAAACTAGGGGCCAGATGTAGGTAGGCCGTTACCGATCGGAATCGGCAGAAAATACCGATTTCCGTCCGTTTCTGATCGGTAGTGAGCGTTCGAGATGTAGGTGACCAAAAATAGGCAGAATCGGTAATTATACCGATCTGTATATTTACCGAGCAGTAAAATACCGATAATGGAATGTTACCTAGCGGTAATGTTACCTAGCGGTAATGTTACCGATCGGTAATGTCACCGATCGGTAATGTCACCGATCGGTAATGTTACCGATCGGTAATGTCACAGATCGGTAAATGTTACCGATCGGTAATGTTACCGATCGGTAATGTCACAGATCGGTAATGTTACCGATCGGTAATGTTACCGATCGGTAAATAAGATTAGGTAAAATTGAAAATTGGGATGTAGGGAGGCCCAGAAATACCGATTTTGCCTCAAAATCGGTATTTGAGAGTCGGAATTTACCATGGATTCAAATCAGGTGGTAACCAGGTGGAGCCTATAAAAAAGGACCCAAAATGCAATTCAGTTTGCACAATGGCGGCATTCTATGTAATAGCAAGACGTCTACGGCTACGGGAGGAAGGAGAGAGGGAATGGCTGAGACAGGAGCAGGTCTACAGGCAGAGGGTCACCCTGTTCATGCTGACAGAGGAGGAGATAGTACAAAGGTACAGGTTGGCTCCAGTAACCATCATGGAGCTCATCAGGGACCTTAAACCACTGTTGGAGCACCCCACCCCAAGGGCACATGCAATACCAGCACATGTACAGGTGCTGTGCAGCCTCCACCTGCTGGCGTCAGGGAGCTACCAGAGCGTGGTTGCTGTGGCGGGAGGGGTGACCCAGAGCAGCCTCTCAAGGTTTTTTCACAAATTCCTTGACGCCATGTTGCACAGGATGGAGCATTATATTTCATTTCCATCCACCCATGCTGAACTGGTACAAACAAAATCAGACTTCTACCAGATGGCAAGATTTCCCCATATCATCGGATGCATTGATGGGACACACATCCCCATTTGTCCCCCTGCTGCCACAGAATACATTTACCGCAATAGGAAGTCAAGCCACACCATCAACGTCCAGGTGATTTGCGATGCAAAGTACGTCATCACAGACCTTGTAGCTAAATTCCCTGGAAGTACACATGACTCCTATATATTTCAGAACAGCGGCATCTATGAACGGCTGTCAGCAGGGGAATTTGGCGAAGGATACCTCCTAGGTAAGACAGAGTCTGCGACAGCATTCACACATATTGCAGTGAGTTTACAAGTATACATGTGAGTAATGTATTCCCATTTCCCTTTTAGGAGACAGTGCATATGCCCTACGTTCTTTTATTCTCACTCCCTACCTCAACCCCTCCACACCCAGCCAAAGGAGGTATAACCGGGCACATAAAAGTACAAGGAATGTGGTAGAACGGACATTTGGCATCTGGAAGAGCCGATTTAGATGCCTTCACAAGAGTGGAGGCGCAAGGCAGTATACCCCCACAACATGCTGCAAAATCATAGCTGCCTGTGCCATGTTGCACAACTTGGCTGTGTAAAAGGGTAAAGAGGTGGAGTTGGAAGAGTACGAGGACCATGACGACGACAATGCCGTGCCTGACATACAACCTGCTGGAGTCACAACACCAAGTGATGGGAGATACAGGCGTGAGGAAATAACAAGCAACTATTTCTGAGTAAGTAATGACACACAGACAGGTTGTGAATGGAAGTAAAGTATTTATCTGTTGGCACGAACTTACAGCACTTAGGTGCAACAAATTAAAATGTACAAAGGTGGGGACAACATGTCCAGGGTTACTTCACCCAAACTTGGAGAGTCACTTTCTCTGCCGCTTCCCAGACACACTGGGATTATCCCCACTGCCTTCCTCCAGGCTTGAAGGCTCAGCTGGGCGCCTCCGGCTCCTACGAGCAGGCACCACAGCACTACCCAAGCTGCTGCGGCTACTACTGTCCTCTCCTTCAGCCACATCCAGGGCAGGATTGTGAGCAGCATTAGTGATCATCATTGCCTCTAGGGCACTGGTTATTTTGGCTATGCCCCTTGTGACCTCTGCTGTATTTTGTGTTAGGCTTTCCTGCATATTGTTTCCTCTCCTGCATAGCTGTGCAGTGGCAGTGGCAAGGCGATTCAGCGCCCTGTTGGTAGCGCGGGTGTCCCTGCGCCTTGCGTTCTCGATGTGGTCCATCTTATCGCACAGCTGCGTGATAGCAGACGTAATACCAGCAGCTAGGTTGTCATTTGATTTTACCATGTCCCTGCTGCAATTGGCTATATCATTAATGCCCTTCCCCATCTCTCCTACAGTTTGATTGAGAGCACGGAATTGCCGGTGGCAGGCCTGGATGGATCTGCCCTGCATGCGCTGGATGCGCACCATGCTTACCTCCAGCCCCCGGAAGACAGTGCCTTCTCCAGTGCCTCCTGCAGTGCTGGGCATGGGGCGACGTCTGTGCATGGTGTCTTGATGAGTGTTTGCCTGCAGTGCAGCATGAGGCATAGGTGGAGTTTGCTCAGCCTGATCTAATGCTGCCTCCATCAAGGGCAGTGTGGCCACGAGTCGCCTCCTGGCTGGTGGTGTTGCAGGTGCAGCCTGTTGCATTACTGGGGAAGTCTCCGGTGAGAATACCAATGCAGGTGATTGTGACAGGTGTGGGGATTGTGGAAGGTCGGGGGTGAGGCCTGTCTCCTCCTCCTGTGCAATGCCACTTGTGTCCTCCTCATCTTGCGATGGTTGCACATGGCTTGGCCCTGCCTCCTCTCTCTCCTCCCTCGCTGCTGCAGTCCCTGGTGTCGATGTGCCTTGCTTGGCTGATGGTGCCCCTAGGTGTAAATAAGCGTATGTACATTGATTGTTACTGTGTCACAGTGACTATAAATAAATCTTTACACATTTAACTTTCATGAATCTGCAATACTTTCACTGCCTTGCTGATGTCTGTTCAGTTATACATGGTCTAATATTAGCAGACTACATTTCCCATTATGCATTGGTCCTGTATAGTGCTAGCAGTACTGGACTGGGCTTGGCCTGTGCTCAGAGGTTTAAGGGATGCTGCTTGGTATGGGGTGTTGTGCTGCGCATGCATCTTACCTTTTGATTTGGCTCGGGCTGAGCTGTCCACTGATCCCAGTCCCACCACACTGTCTGGCTCGATGGTAGACGCCACCAACTCCTCCAGCTCAGTCAGGGGGGGTGCTGGATTCCTGCCTCCTCCAGTGACACCAGCCTGTTTATGCAGCTCTGCAAGCTTCCTCTTGGTTTGGCTCCTGAGGTCATAACATCTTTTCTTTAAATCCCCCATGCTCCTGCTGGTGACTCCCACTGCATTTACCCTTTCCACTATGTGCAGCCACAGCTTTCGCTTAGCTGACTCAGCCATGGTGAGGGACAGCTTCCCAAATAGTTGGGTGTGCACCCTGACCACCTCCTCAACTAGGAGTTCAAGCTCAGTGTTGCTGAACTTAATTTTTCTCTTTCTCTCACTGCTGCTTGACATTATTCCTGGGTTTTAAACACAAACAACTCTCCCCCTGCTCCTCTCTCTGTGTGCTCTGCTCTGCCTGTCTCCAGAACTTTCTAATGAGTTGCAGCTGGCTGGGCAGGCACTTCCTGGGAGGAAGGGGGAGGGTGGTTGCACCTGATTGGCTGTTGTGTTCAGTTTCACTTTTGTTTGCTGCACGTTTGTTTGTAATACCGATCTGTATTTACCGATCGGTATTACCGATCGGTATTTGCCGATCGGTATTACAGATAGGTATTTCCAATGCATTCCTATGGGCCAAAAGGCCCATAGGAATGCATTGGATATGGCGATCGGTAAATGCCGATCGGTACATACCGATCGGTAATACCGATCGGTATATACAGATCATCCGTTACCGACTTTTACCGAATCAGTAAATTTTACCGATTTTTTACCTACATATCATTTTCCGATTTTTGAATACCGATTCGGTAAAAATCGGTAAAATTCGGTATTTAAAAATCGGTAAAATGGATTTACCTACATCTGGCCCTAGGTCCTAACTATAACTACCTACTGGCGACCGCCAGTAGGTAATATATATATATATATATATATATATTCACTGAAAAAACCATAGGTTATAGATCATATATAGTTAGGAATTAGCATTTTCAAAACCTTGAAAATTCACTGAAAAAACCATAGGTTATAGACCATATATAGTTAGGAATTAGCATTTAAAAAACCTTATTTTACTCACACAAAACCATTGAAATTCCATATATAGTTAGTTGCACTAACTATATATCGCGCACCCGCAATCCACTGCTGATGATGTCACATATTACATCATTCATGACATGGTCAGTGACATCACTGATGACATCACTGATGACATCTCAAATGACATCACTGATGACATCCCTGATAACAACATCCAGTGATTTTATGTTTCTGTAAAGTTTAAATATGTCTTACATATTGAAGAATGAGTGGATGTATAAGTGTCTGGACGAAGGATTTAGTAGGTGCATGACTGACTGTATGAGTGAGTGATTAAATGTGTCTCACTGAGTGCATGGGTTAGTGACTAAACTGTCTTAATTTGTGCATCATTATGTCTGTTGTTCTGTAAACTGTTGCATGTGTTGATCAATAGCTATATGAGTAACTATATGGGTTATTGATTGATTGTCCAAGTATTTGTATGGGAGACTGAGTGTGTGTGTGGCTGGCTGGGAGGTGTGTGACTCTGTGCAGATCAATGTGTACTTATATCAATGATTGTATAACAAGGTAAGTATGCGTTAGTATATGTTTGAAAATATAAGGTGCTCTATGTTTAACTGTATAGACAAGAAAATGGAAGTGTGATTGATTCTTTACAGGACTGACTAGGTGTGTGAGTAACTCCATGGATGAGTGGCAGAGTGTGAGTGTCTGTATAGGTGTATGAGTGCATATGATAGTGTTGTAAAGATGAGTGATTGTATGTATGAATGATTGTATGGGTGAATGAGTGAATGTGTGTGTAGACGTAGGAATCAGTGAGTACATATGTAGTAACTAGTATTGGTGTGTCAATGGTTTCAAAAATTATACTCTGTATTTAACACTGGGTGAAACAGAGGTTATATTAAAATATGAGGAGATGCATTGTATTGTCACATGAATGATATCATCAGTGATATGGTCATTGATGTCAAATGATATGTCATCAGTGATGTCATCAGTGATGTCATTTGAGATGTCATCAGTGATGTCATCAGTGATGTCACTGACCATGTCATGAATGATGTAATATGTGACATCATCAGCAGTGGATTGCGGGTGCGCGATATATAGTTAGTGCAACTAACTATATATGGAATTTCAATGGTTTTGTGTGAGTAAAATAAGGTTTTTTAAATGCTAATTCCTAACTATATATGGTCTATAACCTATGGTTTTTTCAGTGAATTTTCAAGGTTTTGTAAATGCTAATTCCTAACCATATATGATCTATAACCTATGGTTTTTTCAGTGAATTTCAATGGTTTTTTAATTGCAAATATCATAAGCTGTCGAATGTCAAGTACGTGGTAAGTGAAAACATTTTCGTGTTTATGCACACTGATCTGCTTTGAATGGTGCCCCCCCCTCATTTCTATTAGGAGTACTCTCTCTTTGCACATAGTTAAGGGTAGTTAACGCAGGCCTTTGCCCCCGTTGTAATACGTCGTGCCTGCTTCTCTCTCCATTTGATTGATTGTTATCCAAGTATTTACTGTTTTAGAATTGGTTCTCTTTGGTTCATTCTCTATTTACAAACAAACACAGAGTCGCAATACTCTGTTTAGTCTTTGCAGATAACGAAAAATCGTGTAAAAAAAAAAGAAAAGGAATCGAGCAAAATCAGTAGGCCACTAACGGGATCTCTTTTTGACCTCGCTAAAATAGAAACATTAGGAACAACCCCTCATGACAAATACAAAACTAGTGAAATGAACTGAACTTCACACAATGATGGCTGCAAAACAGCTCGGCTCCGCCACCCACCCCGCCCAAAATAACGATAAAGAGCGGCTGCCATGATTGGTTGCGGAATGGCCACGACGGAGCTACGAAATGGTACTGCTCTCATGCTAACGCCAGCTTCAGTCTGAAACATCCAGAAACACTGTAGACTACCAATTCGATCAGTTCCGGTAGCGCCCCAATGTAACCCGGTAGAGAAGAACTAGCCCTCCCCTCTTTGACTGATGGTTCTTGTTGCCTGTCCCTTCTGTTGTCATTTAACAGAACTATTTAGCCTGCTGAAAGGGGTTGTGTTCCGACCGCTGGTTGGTGGAGACATTTTGACTATATTCTGGACCTGCGTTGTCGCGTACTGCGTCATATGACGCGCCGCGTTAGCGCATCCGGAAGTCATCCGGGGCGCGCAGCGCGTAACGTAAGCATAACAAGTCATGCGACTTGTTAATAAAACTTTTCATTGGTTCATTTTACTTTTCTTATTCTAATGATGAAAGGCTTGGTCATATGACCTAAAAATTACGCTTTTTATTACTTCCGAACATTATTTTTTCTTAAATATATGTTATAATGTTCCAGGCTAATGTACTTTCCCGGAAAATTTACAACTGTCCTGCAAGTAAAATATATTCTTTTTTCGAGAAAAAGAGCGTTTCTTCGTCCCATGACGGAGCCGTTGAGCAAAAGAGGGTCGACCTGCTGTCTTAGTCGCCGATACGCCTGAATATGAGATTCTTATCGATCACTTTATGTTGCAGGAATAGAAAACACAACAGCCCTTGACCATTTATCTTTACTGCGTTCCTTCGTATTATACCTTTTACCCTTCATGTAATTGGTCTGCTTTATTTCACTTGCCTTTTAATGATTCTAAAACAGTCACTATTATTAAAAACTTTACCAATGTATATACTACTACCATGTTTTCTTTTAAAAACCTTTATTATGAAAATTTCATTATACAAATACGAGCCTATAACCACGTGGGCCTGCCACAGAGCAAACTGTAATCGTATATGATGAATAGACATTTACACTGTAGAGGAACGTAACGGGCGGGCCATTAGGTTGCAAGAACTAAGGTGTCTAACAGTTACGGAATCGGTGGACGTACATTTTATAATTAAAATACGACAGGGCCAGTTACAATAAAATTATCTAGATATACATTTGCGGGCAAGTACCATGGGTGACGTTAATTCGAACTTTCAATAGTACAGTAATCAATAACACATCAGAACTTAATATCAATAGGGATGTCGAAATATTCAATCAATTCTCGTCCCCGCCCGCCATGTGCTTCAAAACTGCATACGTATCTCGTGATTTCAAGGTTCTGCAACCAGTACACAACAAGGAGTTACGAGTCCCATTTATTCCGGCGCCATTTTGGGCGAGGACGGGCAGGTCCAGGATATAGTCAAAATGTCTCTACCAACCATCGACTATGATGATGTTCATATGCTGTATTTATTAGAGTAACACTCATCTGTCCACATGAAATTAATTTGCCACAATCTAAACATGTCATTTTAATCTTTCCAAAGTTCTTCTAAATATTTGGGACCGTTTCCCTTGCCTCTGATGCTGTCAGTGCCACTTCTTTGATGAATGTACTAGCAGGTCAGGGGTTCTCCTCCAAATCTCTCTTTTATGCAGCACTATAATTAATTGGTGCCACCTCTCCATATGACGATGCATGGTATAGTTACCATAACTATATATTTTTTCGGTTCCTCTGGAGAGTTCATCGTGGCAGATGAAGCGTGTAACGTACCGGGATTTACCTTTTTTTGCATGTACAGGAAAGGAGAAAAAAATCGAGCGTCCGAGTTCTAAGGTGTCCCAGGGCCATTTTAGTGGACCAGGCCCAAATCCAAAGAACAGGCCGCCATTTTGAGAGTCCTGTTGCAGCCGCCTGTCGCTGTAGCATCAAGAGCAGCCGAAACTCAGCTGAATGGCAACTGAAACGGTAAAGGGGCGCCCCACTACAGCAGACGAGCCTCCACCTAGGAAGGCCCGTTCACGCCGCCTCCCCCCCCCCCTTCGGGCACCCCACGCCGTTATTCGGAGCAGTATTGTAGGATGGCCACACCAGTGCGGCAACTTGCTAGACATCACCTCGGTGGTAACCGAATCTCAACGCCTTGTGGTGTCTTCTATTCAGAAAACATTGTTATGCTGCCTTCGACCTATTCGCCGCAAGTGCGCACACAACTCAACTGCATAGCTTGCTAGACACCACCTCGGTGCCATCCGGATCTTGGAATCTCAGCGCCTTTTGGTGTCTTCTCTTCAGAAAATATTGTTGCGCTGCCTTTGGCCCCATTCGCACATCGGTCCGCTACTGACGCCATCTCACAGGCTAATGGGGTGCCCCACGCCGAGTTTCAGCATTGTAGGATGACCACACCAGTACAGCAACTTGCTAGACATCACCTCGGTGCCATCCGGATCTCGGCGCCCCACTGCAGATGAAGTGCCTCTCAACTATGAAACCACCACGGTGACATCCGGATCTTGGCGCGTTGTGCTGCCTTCGGCCTATTCGCACATCGGTCCGCTACTGACGCCATCTCACAGGCTAATGGGGCGCCCCACGCCAAGTTTCAGCATTGTAGGATGACCACACCAGTACAGCAACTTGCTAGACATCACCTCGGTGCCATCCGGATCTCGGCGCCCCACTGCAGATGAAGTGCCTCTCAACTATGAAACCACCACGGTGACATCCGGATCTTGGCGCGTTGTGCTGCCTTCGACCTATTCGCACATCGGTCCGCTACTGACGCCATCTCACAGGCTAATGGGGCGCCCCACGCCGAGTTTCAGCATTGTAGGATGACCACACCAGTACAGCAACTTGCTAGACATCACCTCGGTGCCATCCGGATCTCGGCGCCCCACTGCAGATGAAGTGCCTCTCAACTATGAAACCACCACGGTGACATCCGGATCTTGCGGCGTTGTGCTGCCTTCGGCCTATTCGCACATCGGTCCGCTCCTGATGCCATCTCATAGACTAATGGGGCGCCCCACGCCGAGTTTCAGCATTGTAGGATGACCACACCAGTGCACCTTACTAGACACCACCTCGGTGCCATCCGGATCTTGGCATCTCAGCGCCTTGTGGTGTCTTCTATTCAGAAAATATTCTTGCGCTACCTTTGCCCCATTCACACATCGGTCCGCTACTGACGCCATCTCACAGGCTAATAGGGCGCCCCACGCCGAGTTTCAGCATTGTAGGATGACCACACCAGTACAGCAACTTGCTAGACATCACCTCGGTGCCATCCGGATCTTGGCATCTCAACGCCTAGTGGTATCTTCCATACAGAAAATATTGTTGCGCTGCCTTTGGCCCCATTCGCACATCGGTCTGCAACTGACACCATCTCACACGCCAACAGGGCGCCCCACGCCGACTTTTACCATTGTAGGATGGCCACACCAGTACAGCAACTTGCTAGACATCACCTCGGTGCCATCCGGATCTTGGCATCTCAGCGCCTTGTGGTGTCAGTCAGAAAATATTGTTGCGCTGCCTTTGGCCCCATTCGCACATCGGTCCGCTACTGACACCATCTCACAGGCCAACAGGGCGCCCCACGCCGACTTTTACCATTGTAGGATGGCCACACCAGTGCCACAACTTGCTAGACACCACCTCGGTGCCATCCGGATCTTGGCATCTCAGCGCCTTGTGGTGTCTTCTATTCAGGAAATATTGTTGCGCTGCCTTCGGCCTATTCGCACATCGGTCCGCTACTGACGCCGCCTCACGTGCCAACGTATTTTCTCCGCATTTTATACCCTATGCCGCATAACAGGTCATGTGACTTGTTTATAAAACTTTTCATTGGTTCATTTTACTTTTGGTTTCCTAATGATGGAAGGCTTGATCATATGACCTAAAAACAACACTTTTCATTGGATGAAAACTTTTTTTTTTCCCCAAACGATGAAAGCCCCACCTTGTTTCTGGATGTTTCAGACTGAAGCTGGCGTCAGCATGAGAGCACCACCATCTCGTAGCTCCGTCGTGGTCATTCCGCGAGCAATCATGGCAGCCGCTCCCCACCAGAAGCCTACAGGAGTCGGGGGCCCCCAAAACTTTTGATGAATCCTCAAGGCGGAGGGGACGCTTTCGAGAATGGGGTCCAAGACCTAGCAGACAAGCGTCCGATTTCCAAGGTGTCCCAGGGCCATTTCAGTGGACCAGGCCCAAAAAGGAAACAGCCTGCCGCCATTTTGAGAGTCCTGTGACAGCCGCCTATCGCTGCACCGCAAGAGTGGGCGCAACTCAGCTGAATTGCGGCTTTTGACACTGTGGACCAAAAGCGGACGGATTGGCAACTGAAACGGTAAAGGGGCGCCCCACTACAACAGATGAGACTCCACCTGGAGAGGCCCGTTCACGCCGCCTCCCCCGGGGCGCCCCACGCCGTTATTCGGAGCAGCATTGTAGGATACCAAAACCAGTGCGGCAACTTACTGGACATCACCTTGGTGCCATCGTTCTGCTGCCTTGGAACTATTCGCACAACAGTTTGCTACTGATGACCCACCCCCCGCGACGCCCCACGCCAGAAATCTGGACGTTGTGCTGCGTTGGGACTATTCGCACAGCCGACCGCTACTTCGTTGTTTTTCCCTAAAAATGTTTATATGTTATTACTGTTTTTGTTTTCTTGTATATATTTATAAGTTATTAAAGTTTTATAATCTTACTACTTTGTTGGAGTGCTATATATTTTTAATGTGACACATAATTGTAAAAACTTTGATGTACAAAGAGTCATCCCTGGAATCTTACGCTTCAGGCTCGGTCCCCTCCCCAATCACAATACAGGATGGTTTTCAGATAATAGGAACGCGTCTGCTGTGACGGATCTCATCGAGTGTGGGCCTTGATCTACTATAACTCCTTTGAAGAGGGGTGATTCTTTACAGCTGGGGCCATAAACTACATCTGCAGGGCTAGCTGATACCCTAGGACCGGCCTGGACAATCGGACACAGAGGAAAAGGAGTGTCAGAGGGTGCGGTAGTGAATAGGGCAAAAGGGAGGTGTCGGGCGGGCACAGGGTGTGATTCTCAGGGAAGAGCAGCGCAGATGGGGGGTGGTTTATTACCCATGCATAAGACAGAGAGCGGGGGTGACCACTGCCTGGGGGAGATGCTTGCGAGGGTGGGGAGTCATGCTAAGGATCGACAGCGTGCACAGAGTGGGTCTGGTCAAGGCATCTAAAATGACTGCCGTGCACGACAAAAGTGTGGCATTTGAAAAAAGGCAAGATGGCGCAGACAATGTTTTTCAACACTTCCTGATTTCCTTCGAATCGAACGTTAACAGACGTTGGGGCATATTACCAAAGTTAAGCGATATTTATCCCTAACGATGCTTAGCAACGATTTTTTTACCGCTAAGCATCGTCAGAAATTATCGCAGATAAACCTTGCTATTATCAAGGTTTATCGCAAATACGATAAAAAACGACCGCAATGCATTAATATCGCTGAAAACTCAGCGATATTCATGCATTACCGAGCTAATGCTCTTAGCCATGTTATCCACCTCCCATTGGATAACATGCCTTAGAACTGCTCAGGGCAGGTGCTAGCTTTTGGAGATATTCGCGCTTATCGCGAATATTTCCAAAAGTTGATAATAGGAGATAGCGATGTTAGCGACTGTTTCCAGTCGCTAACATCTTGGCATGCCCACTTTGCATGTCATTAGTGATAAATATCACTCACATGCAAAGTGGGGCCCAAGATGGTCGCTATCTCCTACTAGCCGTCGCTAACTGGTGTTAGCAACAGCTAGGTAATACAGATATAATTTTATCTCCGCGAAGCGGAGCGCTGTTACAGATATAAATCTTTTTTTGAACGTTAATTTCTCAAAATCCACTGGAGCACATATATTGAGACCTAGCAAAGGCACATCGGACTACCAGTCCCTACAATTTTGCCAAGTTTCGTGCAAATCCATTCAGCCGTTCGATTATTATTATTTTTTTTTTTTTTGCCTCGCGGGGCCCTTTTAAAACCTCCACATCAAGCCTAAGAGGTCAAGGAGGATCTACTATGCCCCCTTATGGTCATTTGCCCCTTCGCTTTGGCCTCCTCTTGTCTCTCGATCCTACCGAGAGACAAGATGGCGGCCGCTACGGACTGTTTGCAATGTTTACAGACGCCGGAGAACCAATCAGCTTCGCAAACCTCCGTTACGCGAAGCGGAGCGCTGTTAAAGATATATATCTTTTTTTGAACGTTAATTTCTCAAAATCCACTGGAGCACATATATTGAGACCTAGCAAAGGCACATCGGGCTACCAGTCCCTAATATTTTACCAAGTTTCGTGCAAATCCATTCAGCCGTTCGATTATTATTATAATTTTTTTTTTTGCCCCGCGGGGCCCTTTTAAAACCTCCACATCAAACCTAGGGGGTCAGCGAGGATCTACTATGCCCCCTTATGGTCATTTGCCCCTTCGCTTTGGCCTCCTCTTGTCTCTCGATCCTACCGAGAGACAAGATGGCGGCCGCTACGGACTGTTTGGAATGTTTACAGACGCCGGAGAACCAATCAGCTTCGCTTCACAAAGCTCCGTTGCGCGAAAAGTACGCGAACTGGAGCGCTGCCCGGTCCGCTGTTACAGATATATATCTTTTTTTGAACGTTAATTTCTCAAAATCCTCTGAAGCACATATATTGAGACCTACAAAAGGCACATCGGGCTACCAGTCCCTACAATTTTGCCAAGTTTCGTGCAAATCCATTCAGCCGTTCGGGCTAAAAGTGAGGCCAACCGCCCTATGGAAAACTCAATGTTAAAAACACGTTTTGGGACCCCCCTTTTTTCTCGGCCCCCCCTTGACGAACCCCCCCCAAATTTTCAGGGGCTGCTCAGAAACAAAATGTGCCATTTTCCTGAAAATTTCAGCCAATTCCGTCCACAAACGCCAAAGTTATTAGACATAGAATTTTCAAAAATCCCATAGGGAAAAAAACCTAACTATATATACCTACTGGCGACCGCCAGTAGGTAATATATATATATATATATATATATATATATATATATATATATATATATATATATATATATATATTCACTGAAAAAACCATAGGTTAAAGACCATATATAGTTAGGAATTAGCATTTACAAAACCTTGAAAATTCACTGAAAAAACCATAGGTTATAGACCATATATAGTTAGGAATTAGCATTTAAAAAACCTGATTTTACTCACACAAAACCATTGAAATTCCATATATAGTTAGTTGCACTAACTATATATCGCGCACCCGCAATCCACTACTGATCATGTCACATATTACATCATTCATGACATGGTCAGTGACATCACTGATGACATCACTGATGACATCTCAAATGACATCACTGATGACATCTCACATGACATCACTGATGACATCATCTAGTGTCTGTGTGTTTTTGTAAAGTTTAAATATGTTTTACATATTGAAGAATGAGTGGATGTATAAGTGTCTGGATGAAGGATTTAGTAGGTGCGTGACTGACTGTATGAGTGAGTGATTAAATGTGTCTCACTGAATGCATGGGTTAGTGACTAAACTGTCTTAATTTGTGCATTTGTGCATCATTATGTCTGTTGTTCTGTAAACTGCTGCATGTGTTGATCATTAGCTATACGAGAGGCTATATGTGTTATTAATTGGTTGCCCAAGTATTTCTATGGGAGATTGAGTTTGTGTAGGGGTGGCTGGAAGGTGTGTGACTCTATGCATAGATGTGTGAGCAGTTTATTCACTAGGTGTATGAGTTCAAGAGTGCATGTGGAAACAGCTACATGGGCAGTTGACTGTGTGCATGAGTGTATTGATGAGTGAATGGATATCTCAATGCTACATGTCATAGTAAGTACATATGTAAAACACAGTACATGTGAGAGTTGGCATATATAAATAACTGTGCATGAGAGCCACTGAATGAGTGAGTAGTTGTATCGATCATTGTGAACTTGTATCAGGGATTGTATAAGAGAGTAAATATGTGTTAGTATATGTTTCAATAAGTAAGGTGTGTTTAACTGTATAGTTGAAGAAATGGAGGTGAGATTGTTTCTTTGCATGACTGACTGGGTGTGTGAGTAACTCCATGGATGAGTGGCAGTGTGTGAGTGTCTGTATACACTGAGTGTATCTAAGGTTATATTAGAGTCTGAAGAGGTTTATCGTATTAGCACAAGAATGATGTCAAATGAGATGTCATCAGTGATGTCATCAGTGATGTCATTTGAGATGTCATCAGTGATGTCATCAGTGATGTCACTGACCATGTCATGAATGATGTAATATGTGACATGATCAGCAGTGGATTGCGGGTGCGCGATATATAGTTAGTGCAACTAACTAGATATGGAATTTCAATGGTTTTGTGTGAGTAAAATAAGGTTTTTTAAATGCTAATTCCTAACTATATATGGTCTATAACCTATGGTTTTTTCAGTGAATTTTCAAGGTTTTGTAAATGCTAATTCCTAACTATATATGGTCTATAACCTATGGTTTTTTCAGTGAATTTCAATGGTTTTTTAATAGCAAATATCATAAGCTGTCGAATGTCAAGTACGTGGTAAGTGAAAACATTTTCGTGTTTATGCACACTGATCTGCTTTGAATGGTGCCCCCCCCCCTCATTTCTATTAGGAGTACTCTCTCTTTGCAGATAGTGAAAGGTAGTTAACGCAGGCCTTTGCCCCCATTGTAATCCGTCGTGCCTGCTTCTCTCTCCATTTGATTGATTGTTATCCAAGTATTTACTGTTTTAGAATTAGTTCTCTTTGGTTCATTCTCTATTTACAAACAAACACAGAGTCGCAATACTCTGTTTAGTCTTTGCAGATAACGAAAAATCGTGTAAAAAAAAAGAAAAGGAATCGAGCAAAATCAGTAGGCCACTAATGGGATCTCTTTTTGACCTCGCTAAAATAGAAACATTAGGAACAACCCCTCATGACAAATACAAAACTAGTGAGATGAACTGAACTCCACACAATGATGGCTGCAAAACAGCTCGGCTCCGCCACCCACCCCGCCCAAAATAACGATAAAGAACGGCTGCCATGATTGGTTGCGGAATGACCACGACGGAGCTACGAAATTGTGCTGCTCTCATGCTAACCCCAGCTTCAGTCTGAAACATCCAGAAACACTGTAGACTACCAATTCGATCAGTTCCGGTAGCGCCCCAATGTAACCCGGTAGAGAAGAACTAGCCCTCCCCTCTTTGACTGATGGTTCTTGTTGCCTGTCCCTTCTGTTGTCATTTAACAGAACTATTTAGCCTGCTGAAAGGGGTTGTGTTCCGACCGCTGGTTGGTGGAGACATTTTGACTATATTCTGTACCTGCGTTGTCGCGTAATGCGTCATATGACGCGCCGCGTTAGCGCATCCGGAAGTCATCCGGGGCGCGCAGCGCGTAACGTAAGCATAACAAGTCATGTGACTTGTTAATAAAACTTTTCATTGGTTCATTTTACTTTTCTTATTGTAATGATGAAAGGCTTGGTCATATGACCTAAAAATTACGCTTTTCATTACTTCCGAACATTATTTTTTCTTAAATATATGTTATAATGTTCCAGGCTAATGTACTTTCCCGGAAATTTTACAACTGTCCTGCAAGTAAAATATATTCTTTTTTCGAGAAAAAGAGCGTTTCTTCGTTCCATGACGGAGCCGTTGAGCAAAAGAGGGTCGACCTGCTGTCTTAGTCGCCGATACGCCTGAATATGAGATTCTTATCGATCACTTTATGTTGCAGTAATAGAAAACACAACAGCCCTTGACCATTTATCTTTACTGCGTTCCTTCGTATTATACCTTTTACCCTTCATGTAATTGGTCTGCTTTATTTCACTTGCCTTTTAATGATTCTAAAACAGTCACTATTATTAAAAACTTTACCAATGTATATACTACTACCATGTTTTCTTTTAAAAACCTTTATTGTGAAAATTTCATTATACAAATACGAGCCTATAACCACGTGGGCCTGCCACAGAGCAAACTGTAATCGTATATGATGAATAGACATTTACACTGTAGAGGAACGTAACGGGCGGGCCATTAGGTTGCAAGAACTAAGGTGTCTAACAGTTACGGACTCGGTGGACGTACATTTTATAATTAAAATACGACAGGGCCAGTTACAATAAAATTATCTAGATATACATTTGCGGGCAAGTACCATGGGTGACGTTAATTCGAACTTTCAACAGTACAGTAATCAATAACACATCAGAACTTAATATCAATAGGGATGTCGAAATATTCAATCAATTCTCGTCCCCGCCCGCCATGTGCTTCAAAACTGCATACGTATCTCGTGATTTCAAGGTTCTGCAACCAGTACACAACAAGGAGTTACGAGTCCCATTTATTCCGGCGCCATTTTGGGCGAGGACGGGCAGGTCTAGGATATAGTCAAAATGTCTCTACCAACCATCGACTATGATGATGTTCATATGCTGTATTTATTAGAGTAACACTCATCTGTCCACATGAAATTAATTTGCCACAATCTAAACATGTCATTTTAATCTTTCCAAAGTTCTTCTAAATATTTGGGACCGTTTCCCTTGCCTCTGAAGCTCTCAGTGCCACTTCTTTGATGAATGTACTAGCAGGTCAGGGGTTCTCCTCCATATCTCTCTTTTATGCAGCACTATAATTAATTGGTGCCACCTCTCCATATGACGATGCATGGTATAGTTACCACAACTATATTTTTTTTCGGTTCCTCTGGAGAGTTCATCGTGGCAGATGAAGCGTGTAACGTACCGGGCATTTACCTTTTTTTGCATGTACAGGAAAGGAAAAAAAAATCGAGCGTCCGAGTTCTAAGGTGTCCCAGGGCCATTTTAGTGGACCAGGCCCAAATCCAAAGAACAGGCCGCCATTTTGAGAGTCCTCTTGCAGCCGCCTGTCGCTGTAGCATCAAGAGCAGCCGAAACTCAGCTGAATGGCAACTGAAACGGTAAAGGGGCGCCCCACTACAGCAGACGAGCCTCCACCTAGGAAGGCCCATTCACGCCGGCTCCCCCCCCCTTCGGGCACCCCACGCCGTTATTCGGAGCAGTATTGTAGGATGGCCACACCAGTGCGGCAACTTGCTAGACATCACCTCGGTGGTAACCGAATCTCAACGCCTTGTGGTGTCTCCTATTCAGAAAACATTGTTATGCTGCCTTCGACCTATTCGCCGCAAGTGCGCACACAACTCAACTGCATAGCTTGCTAGACACCACCTCGGTGCCATCCGGATCTTGGAATGTCAGCACCTTTTGGTGTCTTCTCTTCAGAAAATATTGTTGCGCTGCCTTTGGCCCCATTCGCACATCGGTCCGCTACTGACGCCATCTCACAGGCTAATGGGGCGCCCCACGCCGAGTTTCAGCATTGTAGAATAACCACACCAGTACAGCAACTTGCTAGACATCACCTCGGTGCCATCCGGATCTCGGCGCCCCACTGCAGATGAAGTGCCTCTCAACTATGAAACCACCACGGTGACATCCGGATCTTGGCGCGTTGTGCTGCCTTCGGCCTATTCGCACATCGGTCCGCTACTGACGCCATCTCACAGGCTAATGGGGCGACCCACGCCGAGTTTCAGCATTGTAGGATGACCACACCAGTACAGCAACTTGCTAGACATCACCTCGGTGCCATCCGGATCTCGGCGCCCCACTGCAGATGAAGTGCCTCTCAACTATGAAACCACCACGGTGACATCCGGATCTTGGCGCGTTGTGCTGCCTTCGGCCTATTCGCACATCGGTCCGCTACTGACGCCATCTCACAGGCTAATGGGGCGACCCACGCCGAGTTTCAGCATTGTAGCATGACCACACCAACTTGCTAGACATCACCTCAGTGCCATCCGAATCTTGGCATCTCAACGCCTAGTGGTATCTTCCATACAAAAAATATTGTTACGCTGCCTTTGGCCCCATTCGCACATCAGTCCGCAACTTAGACATCACCTCGGTGCCATCCGGATCTTGGCATCTCAGCGCCTTGTGGTGTCAGTCAGAAAATATTGTTGCGCTGCCTTTGGCCCCATTCGCACATCGGTCCGCTACTGACGCCATCTCACAGGCCAACGGGGCGCCCCACGCCGACTTTCAACATTGTAGGATGGCCACAGAAGTGCGACAACTTACTAGATACCACCTCGGTGCCATCCGGATCTTGGCGCGTTGTGCTGCCTTCGGCCTATTCGCACATCGGTCCGCTACTGACGCAAACTCACAGGCCAACGGGGCGCCCCACGCCGACTTTCAGCATTGTAGGATGGCCACACCAGTGCTGCAACTTGCTGGACACCACCTCGGTGCCATCCGGATCTTGGCGCGTTGTATTGCCTTCGGCCTATTCGCACATCGGTCCACTACTGACGCCGCCTCACGTGCCAACGTATTTTCTCCGCATTTTATACCCTATGCCGCATAACAGGTCATGTGACTTGTTTATAAAACTTTTCATTGGTTCATTTTACTTTTGGTTTCCTAATGATGGAAGGCTTGATCATATGACCTAAAAACAACACTTTTCATTGGATGAAAACTTTTTTTTTCCCCCAAACGATGAAAGCCCCACCTTGTTTCTGGATGTTTCAGACTAAACTGGCGTCAGCATGAGAGCACCACCATCTCGTAGCTCCGTCGTGGTCATTCCGCGAGCAATCATGGCAGCCGCTCCCCACCAGAAGCCTGCAGGAGTCGGGGCCCCCAAAACTTTTGATGAATTCTCAAGGCGGAGGGGACGCTTTCGAGAATGGGGTCCAAGACCTAGCAGACAAGCGTCCGATTTCCAAGGTGTCCCAGGGCCATTTCAGTGGACCACGCCCAAAAAGGAAAGAGCCTGCCGCCATTTTGAGAGTCCTGTGGCAGCCGCCTATCGCTGCACCGCAAGAGTGGGCGCAACTCAGCTGAATGGCGGATTTTGACACAGTGGACCAAAAGCGGACTGAATGGCAACTGAAACGGTAAAGGGGCGCCCCACTAAAACAGATGAGACTCCACCTGGAGAGGCCCGTTCACGCCGCCTCCCCCGGGGCACCCCACGCCGTTATTCGGAGCAGCATTGTAGGATACCAAAACCAGTGCGGCAACTTACTGGACATCACCTTGGTGCCATCGTTCTGCTGCCTTGGAACTATTCGCACAACAGTTTGCTACTGATGACCCACCCCCCGCGACGCCCCACGCCGTTATTTGCTGGGTGGCAACTTACTAGACATCACTTTCGTGTCATCTAGATTTCGGCGCGTTCTGCTGCCTTGGAACTATTCGCACAACAGTTTGCTACTGATGACCCACCCCCCGCGACGCCCCACGCCGGAAATCTGGACGTTGTGCTGCGTTGGGACTATTCGCACAGCCGACCGCTACTTCGTTGTTTTTCCCTAAAAATGTTTATATGTTATTACTATTTTTGTTTTCTTGTATATATTTATAAATTATTAAAGTTTTATAATCTTACTACTTTGTCGGAGTGCTATATATTTTTAATGTGACACATAATTGTAAAAACTTTGATGTACAAAGAGTCATCCCTGGAATCTTCCGCTTCACGCTCGGTCCCCTCCCCAATCACAATACAGGATGGTTTTCAGATAATAGCAACGCTTCTGCTGTGACGGATCTCATCGAGTGTGGGCCTTGATCTACTATAACTCCTTTGAAGAGGGGTGATTCTTTACAGCTGTGGCCATAAACTACATCTGCAGGGCTAGCTGATAGCCTAGGACCGGCCTGGACAATCGGACACAGAGGAAAAGGAGTGTCAGAGGGTGCGGTAGTGAATAGGGCGAAAGGGAGGTGTCGGGCGGGCACAGGGTGTGATTCTCAGGGAAGAGCAGCGCAGATGGGGGGAGGTTTATTACCCATGCATAAGACAGAGAGCGGGGGTGACCACTGCCTGGGTGAGATGCTTGCGAGGGTGGGGAGCCATGCTAAGGATCGACAGCGTGCACAGAGTGGGTCTGGTCAAGGCATCTAAAATGGCTGCCGTGCACGACAAAAGTGTGGCATTTGAAAAAAGACAAGATGGCGCACACAATGTTTTTCAACAATTCCTGATTTCCTTCGAATCGAACGTTAACAGACGTTGGGGCATATTACCAAAGTTAAGCGATATTTATCCCTAACGATGCATTGCAAAGATTTTTTTACCGTCAGAAATTATCGCAGATAAACCTTGCTATTATCAAGGTTTATCGCAAATACGATAAAAAACGACCGCAATGCATTAATATCGCTGAAAACTCAGCGATATTCATGCATTACCGAGCTAATGCTCTTAGCCATGTTATCCACCTCCCATTGGATAACATGGCTAAGAACTGCTCAGGGCAGCTGTTACTTTTTGGAGATATTCGCGCTTATCTCGAATATTTCCAAAAGTTGATAATAGGAGATAGCGATGTTAGCGACTGTTTCCAGTCGCTAACATCTTGGCATGCCCACTTTGCATGTCATTAGTGATAAATATCACTCACATGCAAAGTGGGACCCAAGATGGTCGCTATCTCCTACTAGCCGTCGCTAACTGGTGTTAGCAACAGCTAGGTAATACAGATATAATTTTATCTCCGCGAAGCGGAGCGCTGTTACAGATATATATCTTGTTTTTGAACGTTAATTTCTCAAAATGCACTGAAGCACATATATTGAGACATAGCAAAGGCACATCGGGCTACCAGTCCCTAGGAGATAGCGATGTTAGCGACTGTTTCCAGTCGCTAACATCTTGGCATGCCCACTTTGCATGTCATTAGTGATAAATATCACTCACATGCAAAGTGGGACCCAAGATGGTCGCTATCCCCTACTAGCCGTCGCTAACTGGTGTTAGCAACAGCTAGGTAATACAGATATAATTTTATCTCCGCGAAGCGGAGCGCTGTTACAGATATATATCTTGTTTTTGAACGTTAATTTCTCAAAATGCACTGAAGCACATATATTGAGACATAGCAAAGGCACATCGGGCTACCAGTCCCTAATATTTTACCAAGTTTCGTGCAAATCCATTCAGCCGTTCGATTATTATTGTTATTATTTTTTTTTGCCCCGCGGGGCCCTTTTAAAACCTCCACATCAAACCTAGGGGGTCAGCGAGGATCTACTATGCCCCCTTATGGTCATTTGCCCCTTCGCTTTGGCCTCCTCTTGTCTCTCGATCCTACCGAGAGACAAGATGGCGGCCGCTACGTACTGTTTGGAATGTTTACAGACACCGGAGAGCCAATCAGCTTCGCTTCGCAAAGCTCCGTAACGCGAAAAGTACGCGAAGCGGTGCGCTGTTACAGATATATATATTTTTTTAACGTTAATTTCTCAAAATCCACTGAAGCACATATATTGAGACCTAGCAAAGGCACATCGGGCTACCAGTCCCTACAATTTTGCCAAGTTTCGTGCAAATCCATTCAGCCGTTCGATTATTATTATTATTTTTTTTTTTTGCCCCGCGGGGCCCTTTTAAAACCTCCACATCAAACCTAGGGGGTCAGCGAGGATCTACTATGCCCCCTTATAGTTATTTCCCCCTTTGTTTTGACCTCCTCTTGTCTCTCGATCCTACCGAGAGACAAGATGGCGGCCGCTACGGACTGTTTGGAATGTTGACAGACGCCGGAGAACCAATCAGCTTCGCTTCACAAAGCTCCGTTGCGCGAAAAGTACGCATCCTGGGCCGCTGCCCAGTCCGCTGTTACAGATATATATCTTTTTTTAAACGTTAATTTCTCAAAATCCACTGGAGCACATATATTGAGACCTACAAAAGGCACATCGGGCTACCAGTCCCTACAATTTTGCCAAGTTTCGTGCAAATCCATTCAGCCGTTCGGGCTAAAAGTGAGGCCAACCGCCCTATGGAAATTAACATGGGAAAAACGCGTTTTGGGACCCCCCTTTTTTCTCGGCCCCCACTGGACGAACCCCCCCCAAATTTTCAAGGGCTGCTCAGAAACAAAATGTGCCATTTTCCTGAAAATTTCAGCCAATTCCGTCCACAAACGCCAAAGTTATTAGACATAGAATTTTCAAAAAACCCATAGAGAAAAAATCCTAACTATATATACCTACTGGCGACCGCCAGTAGGTAATATATATATATATATATGAACTGTGAACACAGTGGTGGTATATTCACAAGAAAATAGATTACCAAAGCAGCAAAAAAGAATTTAAAGAGAAAAAGCCTGTATCTTTACTAGCTGAGTCAAGCCTACCTATGTTATCGACATCTCTAAGTGGGCTCACGTATGCAAATGAGGACCATTTCTTTCCTACAGAAAATAACATTGTGCGTAGATGCCCATGTTTCTTGAAGCTGTACCACCTTGCTGCCTAAGCACTATTAAACTGTTTGTGGTTGTATTTTAACACCAGAAGGCAGTAGGACCTTCTTTTTCTTAGTCCATATTTATGTTTGCTTTCATACCAGATAATGTATACTTTTTTGACTACTTAGCCATGACTGGATGGTACCTTTTAGTGAGTGCTATTTCTTTGTGCATTACTAACTTATATTCTAAAACTCTCATCTCCTACTAGACTAAACCTTAAATGCGCAAACCCACTATAGAGCCAAGTAGGGAAATCTAGTGTTCATTATGGGGTACAATATTACAAAGCACAGTTAGGGCCTGATTTAGAGTTTGGGTGATGGTATATTCTCTTACAAATGTGACGGATATCCTGCCCTCCTTATGACAAGTCCTATAGGATATAACTCACTTGTAATGTGGCAGATGAGATAACCCATCAAGTTTTTGATGGAGTATTCCATCTGCCAAAATCTAATAAGGTCCCTATATATGAGAAGCAAACATTTGTTAATCACTTTATGATTGCATAGTCACCACTGACAGCCGCAGGAAATGAATAAGAAGACTTACATTGGTCCAAACAGCTGTCGGTCCTACACCACCCCTTGTAACTCAGTACAATGACACACACTGTGCTCACCTTGTTCTTCAATCCTGAATTTTAAATACTAGGGGCACATAACTTGAGAAAATAACACCCAGGGTTAAAATATGATTACATGTGAAAAGGAAGATTGTATGATAAAATATCAAAAGACAGAAAATCGACCTACAAAAATTTTGACACAGAAATATCGACGTCAAAAATATTGAAGTCCCATCTACATAAAGGTAATTACAAACAAAAAAAAATATTGTAAAAAATATCGATGTTAAAAATATTGTTTTTTAAAATGTTTTATTAATAATGTAAAAATAAGTAGAACATTAATATAATTTTCAAAAGTATAAATATAAACATTAAAGCATATTTAAAAAATAACAACTAATACATATAATGTTAAAATTAATTAAACATCTACATATAAATTAATATATATACTTACTCCACATATTGCAACAGTAAGAAAAGTGTTGGATATCGTAGGAGTTAAAAATTACTATTCCCACTCCAGTGAGTGAAACAGTAGGGAAAGCACTGGATAGCGTAGGGGTAAAAATTACTATTCCCAGTCCAGTGAGTGCAACAGTAGGGAAAGCGTTGGATAGCGTAGGGGTAAAAATTACTATTCCAACTCCAGAGAGTACAACAGTAGGGAAAGCGCTAGATAGAGTAAGGGTTAAATTAACATACTTATCAATTACATATGTCTTTATTAAAAAAATAACATATACATAATTAATTTACAAATAAAGTATTAATAAATACCAATACATTAAAATGAATATTTACATATATAACACACTACACATACAAAATACACTATTAATGTAACTATCAATTATTCAATTAATAACAAGTAATACTAAATTAATGTAATTATAAACTAACTAATTAATACTAATTACCAATTAATAATTACTCACAAATTAATAAATAATCACAAATTAACAATTAATTAACACTAAATTAATTAACAAAAACACTAAATATTTATTATTAATAAATGCATTCTAATTAATATAATTAAATAATTATTAAAAATAATTACCAATTAATAAGTAATTAACAATTAATTAATAATAAATACCAATAAATAAAAACAATCTCATTAAATAATTACATTTATTTATTTCCCACCCTCTTCCCCATAAACCCACAACCCACTACACATAAAAAATCACATAATTAGTTTAATTATCAATTAATCATTCAATTAGAATTAATCACCAATTAAGTATTAATTATAAATAAATTAATTAACAATAACAATAAATATCAATTATAAATACATTAATTCTAATTAATATAATTAACTTATTCATAAAATTAATCACCAATTAATAATTAACAATAATTAATCATCAATACCAACTAATAAAAACATTTTCAAATAATTAACTATAATTAAATTACTTCCCACCCCATTCCCCTATAAACCCACAACGATACTAAAATGCAAAATTTACTTTAACAAAATGACTAATTTTTAAACTTTTATTTTAAAATGTATAAAAATTCATCACCAATTTTTTTTAACATACATATAAATACTTACAAAAATACATAACACAAATGTTTTTTCAATATTATTAACAACGATATTTTTGCTTACGATATTACTTACTTCGATATTACTTACTTCGATATTTAAAAAAATCGATATTACTTACCTTGGAGTCGATATTCTGGACAACGATATTCTTGACTTCGATATTCTGTCCCTAAGTTATTAAAAACTCGATATTAATGTAGGTCGAGATTTTAAATTCAATATTTTGACTGCCCACCGAAAAGGACACCTTGACTTAGACTTGCTAACACTTTGTACCTGATCTGCACCACAAAATTAACACAAACCCAGCTTAAAGTATTGTAGTGGGATTTTGTAAGAAATCTTAAAATCTCTTACCTATGACTGCACAGGAGCAGAATGATGATTGGTCCCATCACCATTCTTAGAACCCTCTCTGCTAACCAATACACACTATATATGTATATATATATATTCACTGAAAAAACCATAGGTTATAGACCATATATAGTTAGGAATTAGCATTTACAAAACCTTGAAAATTCACTGAAAAAACCATAGGTTATAGACCATATATAGTTAGGAATTAGCATTTTAAAAACCTTATTTTACTCACACAAAACCATTGAAATTCCATATATAGTTAGTTGCACTAACTATATATCGCGCACCCGCAATCCACTGCTGATCATGTCACATATTACATCATTCATGACATGGTCAGTGACATCACTGATGACATCACTGATGACATCTCAAATGACATCACTGATGACATCACTGATGACTACATCCAGTGACTGTATAATTCTGTAAAGTTAAAATATGTCTTACATATTGAAGAATGAGTGGATGTATAAGTGTCTTGATGAAGGATTTAGTAGGGGCATGGCTGACTGTATGAGTGACTGATTAAATGTGTCTCACTGAGTGCATGGGTTAGTGACTAAACTGTCTTAATTTGTGCATCATTATGTCTGTTGTTCTGTAAACTGCTGCATGTGTTGATCATTAGCTATATGATTAACTGTATGGGTTATTGATTGGTTGCCCAAGCATTTGCATGGGAGACTGAGTGTGTGTCTGGGTGGCTGGGAGGTGTATGACTCTCTGCATAGATGTGTGAGCAGTTGATTGACTAGATGTATGGGTTCAAAAGTGCATGTGGAAACAGCTGTATGGGCGGTTGACTGTGTGCATGAGTGTATTGGTGAGTGAATGGATATCTCAGTGCTACATGTCAAAGTAAGTACATATGTAAAACACAGTACATGTGAGAGTTGACATATATAAATAACTGTGCATAAGAGCCAGTGAATGTGTGAGTGGCTGTATGGATCATTGTGAACTTGTATCCAGGATTGTATAAGTGAGTAAATATGTTTTAGTATATGTTTGAATAAGTAAGGTGTGTATAACTGTATAGTTGAGGAAATGGAGGTGTGATTGATTCTTTGCATGACTGACTAAGTGTCTGAGTAACTCCATGGATGAGTGACAGTCTATGAGTGTCTGTTTACACTGAGTGTATCTAAGGTTATATTAGAGTCTGAAGAGGTTCATCGTATTATCACATGAATGATGTCATCAGTGATGTGATCAGTAATGTCAAATGAGATGTCATCAGTGATGTCATTTGAGATGTCATCAGTGATGTCATCAGTGATGTCATTTGAGATGTCATCAGTGATGTCATCAGTGATGTCATTTGAGATGTCATCAGTGATGTCATCAGTGATGTCACTGACCATGTCATGAATGATGTAATATGTGACATGATCAGCAGTGGATTGCGGGTGCGCGATATATAGTTAGTGCAACTAACTATATATGGAATTTCAATGGTTTTGTGTGAGTAAAATAAGGTTTTTTAAATGCTAATTCTTAACTATATATGGTCTATAACCTATGGTTTTTTCAGTGAATTTTCAAGGTTTTGTAAATGCTAATTCCTAACTATATATGGTCTATAACCTATGGTTTTTTCAGTGAATTTCAATGGTTTTTTAATAGCAAATATCATAAGCTGTCGAATGTCAAGTACATGGTAAGTGAAAACATTTTCGTGTTTATGCACACTGATCTGCTTTGAATGGTGCCCCCCCCCCCCTCATTTCTATTAGGAGTACTCTCTCTTTGCAGATAGTGAAAGGTAGTTAACGCAGGCCTTTGCCCCCGTTGTAATCCGTCGTGCCTGCTTCTCTCTCCATTTGATTGATTGTTATCCAAGTATTTACTGTTTTAGAATTAGTTCTCTTTGGTTCATTCTCTATTTACAAACAAACACAGAGTCGCAATACTCTGTTTAGTCATTGCAGATAACGAAAAATCGTGTAAAAAAAAAGAAAAGGAATCGAGCAAAATCAGTAGGCCACTAATGGGATCTCTTTTTGACCTCGCTAAAATATAAACATTAGGAACAACCCCTCATGACAAATACAAAACTAGTGAGATGAACTGAACTCCACACAATGATGGCTGCAAAACAGCTCGGCTCCGCCACCCACCCCGCCCAAAATAACGATAAAGAGTGGCTGCCATGATTGGTTGCGGAATGGCCACGACGGAGCTACGAAATGGTGCTGCTCTCATGCTAACCCCAGCTTCAGTCTGAAACATCCAGAAACACTGTAGACTACCAATTCGATCAGTTCCGGTAGCGCCCCAATGTAACCCGGTAGAGAAGAACTAGCCCTCCCCTCTTTGACTGATGGTTCTTGTTGCCTGTCCCTTCTGTTGTCATTTAACAGAACTATTTAGCCTGCTGAAAGGGGTTGTGTTCCGACCGCTGGTTGGTGGAGACATTTTGACTATATTCTGTACCTGCGTTGTCGCGTAATGCGTCATATGACGCGCCGCGTTAGCGCATCCAGAAGTCATCCGGGGCGCGCAGCGCGTGACGTAAGCATAACAAGTCATGTGACTTGTTAATAAAACTTTTCATTGGTTCATTTTACTTTTCTTATTGTAATGATCAAAGGCTTGGTCATATGACCTAAAAATTACGCTTTTCATTACTTCCGAACATTATTTTTTCTTAAATATATGTTATAATGTTCCAGGCTAATGTACTTTCCCGGAAATTTTACAACTGTCCTGCAAGTAAAATATATTCTTTTTTCGAGAAAAAGAGCGTTTCTTCGTCCCATGACGGAGCCGTTGAGCAAAAGAGGGTCGACCTGCTGTCTTAGTCGCCGATACGCCTGAATATGAGATTCTTATCGATCACTTTATGTTGCAGGAATAGAAAACACAACAGCCCTTGACCATTTATCTTTACTGCGTTCCTTCGTATTATACCTTTTACCCTTCATGTAATTGGTCTGCTTTATTTCACTTGCCTTTTAATGATTCTAAAACAGTCACTATTATTAAAAACTTTACCAATGTATATACTACTACCATGTTTTCTTTTAAAAACCTTTATTGTGAAAATTTCATTATACAAATACGAGCCTATAACCACGTGGGCCTGCCACGGAGCAAACTGTAATCGTATATGATGAATAGACATTTACACTGTAGAGGAACGTAACGGGCGGGCCATTAGGTTGCAAGAACTAAGGTGTCTAACAGTTACGGAATCGGTGGACGTACATTTTATAATTAAAATACGACAGGGCCAGTTACAATAAAATTATCTAGATATACATTTGCGGGCAAGTACCATGGGTGACGTTAATTCGAACTTTCAACAGTACAGTAATCAATAACACATCAGAACTTAATATCAATAGGGATGTCAAAATATTCAATCAATTCTCGTCCCCGCCCGCCATATGCTTCAAAACTGCATACGTATCTCGTGATTTCAAGGTTCTGCAACCAGTACACAACAAGGAGTTACGAGTCCCATTTATTCCGGCGCCATTTTGGGCGAGGACGGGCAGGTCCAGGATATAGTCAAAATGTCTCTACCAACCATCGACTATGATGATGTTCATATGCTGTATTTATTAGAGTAATACTCATCTGTCCACATGAAATTAATTTGCCACAATCTAAACATGTCATTTTAATCTTTCCAAAGTTCTTCTAAATATTTGGGACCGTTTCCCTTGCCTCTGAAGCTCTCAGTGCCACTTCTTTGATGAATGTACTAGCAGGTCAGGGGTTCTCCTCCAAATCTCTCTTTTATGCAGCACTATAATTAATTGGTGCCACCTCTCCATATGACGATGCATGGTATAGTTACCACAACTATATTTTTTTTCGGTTCCTCTGGAGAGTTCATCGTGGCAGATGAAGCGTGTAACGTACCGGGCATTTACCTTTTTTTGCATGTACAGGAAAGGAAAAAAAAATCGAGCGTCCGAGTTCTAAGGTGTCCCAGGGCCATTTTAGTGGACCAGGCCCAAATCCAAAGAACAGGCCGCCATTTTGAGAGTCCTCTTGCAGCCGCCTGTCGCTGTAGCATCAAGAGCAGCCGAAACTCAGCTGAATGGCAACTGAAACGGTAAAGGGGCGCCCCACTACAGCAGACGAGCCTCCACCTAGGAAGGCCCATTCACGCCGGCTCCCCCCCCCTTCGGGCACCCCACGCCGTTATTCGGAGCAGTATTGTAGGATGGCCACACCAGTGCGGCAACTTGCTAGACATCACCTCGGTGGTAACCGAATCTCAACGCCTTGTGGTGTCTTCTATTCAGAAAACATTGTTATGCTGCCTTCGACCTATTCTCCGCAAGTGCGCACACAACTCAACTGCATAGCTTGCTAGACACCACCTCGGTGCCATCCGGATCTTGGAATGTCAGCACCTTTTGGTGTCTTCTCTTCAGAAAATATTGTTGCGCTGCCTTTGGCCCCATGCGCACATCAGTCCGCTACTGACGCCATCTCACAGGCTAATGGGGCGCCCCACGCCGACTTTCAGCATTGTAGAATGACCACACCAGTACAGCAACTTGCTAGACATCACCTCGGTGCCATCCGGATCTCGGCGCCCCACTGCAGATGAAGTGCCTCTCAACTATGAAACCACCACGGTGACATCCGGATCTTGGCGCGTTGTGCTGCCTTCGGCCTATTCGCACATCGGTCCGCTACTGACGCCATCTCACAGGCTAATGGGGCGACCCACGCCGAGTTTCAGCATTGTAGGATGACCACACCAGTACAGCAACTTGCTAGACATCACCTCGGTGCCATCCGAATCTTGGCATCTCAACGCCTAGTGGTATCTTCCATACAAAAAATATTGTTACGCTGCCTTTGGCCCCATTCGCACATCAGTCCGCAACTTAGACATCACCTCGGTGCCATCCGGATCTTGGCATCTCAGCGCCTTGTGGTGTCAGTCAGAAAATATTGTTGCGCTGCCTTTGGCCCCATTCGCACATCAGTCCGCTACTGACACCATCTCACAGGCCAACAGGGCGCCCCACGCCGACTTTTACCATTGTACGATGGCCACACCAGTGCCACAACTTGCTAGACACCACCTCGGTGCCATCCGGATCTTGGCATCTCAGCGCCTTGTGGTGTCTTCAAATCAGAAAATATTGTTGCGCTGCCTTTGGCCCCATTCGCACATCAGTCCGCTACTGACGCCATCTCACAGGCCAACGGGGCGCCCCACACCGACTTTCAACATTGTAGGATGGCCACAGAAGTGCGACAACTTACTAGACACCACCTCGGTGCCATCCGGATCTTGGCGCGTTGTGCTGCCTTCGGCCTATTCGCACATCGGTCCGCTACTGACGCAAACTCACAGGCCAACGGGGCGCCCCACGCCGACTTTCAGCATTGTAGGATGGCCACACCAGTGCACCTTACTAGACACCACCTCGGTGCCATCCGGATCTTGGCGCGTTGTGCTGCCTTCGGCCTATTCGCACATCGGTCCGCTACTGACGCCATCTCACAGGCCAACGGGGCGCCCCACGCCGACTTTCAGCATTGTTGGATGGCCACACCAGTGCGGCAACTTACTAGACACCACCTCGGTGCCATCCGGATCTTGGCGCGTTGTGCTGCCTTCGGCCTATTCGCACATCGGTCCGCTACTGACGCAAACTCACAGGCCAACGGGGCGCCCCACGCCGACTTTCAGCATTGTAGGATGGCCACACCAGTGCTGCAACTTGCTGGACACCACCTCGGTGCCATCCGGATCTTGGCGCGTTGTATTGCCTTCGGCCTATTCGCACATCGGTCCGCTACTGACGCCGCCTCACGTGCCAACGTATTTTCTCCGCATTTTATACCCTATGCCGCATAACAGGTCATGTGACCTGTTTATAAAACTTTTCATTGGTTCATTTTACTTTTGGTTTCCTAATGATGGAAGGCTTGATCATATGACCTAAAAACAACACTTTTCATTGGATGAAAACTTTTTTTTTTCCCAAACGATGAAAGCCCCACCTTGTTTCTGGATGTTTCAGACTAAACTGGCGTCAGCATGAGAGCACCACCATCTCGTAGCTCCGTCGTGGTCATTCCGCGAGCAATCATGGCAGCCGCTCCCCACCAGAAGCCTGCAGGAGTCGGGGCCCCCAAAACTTTTGATGAATTCTCAAGGCGGAGGGGACGCTTTCGAGAATGGGGTCCAAGACCTAGCAGACAAGCGTCCGATTTCCAAGGTGTCCCAGGGCCATTTCAGTGGACCAGGCCCAAAAAGGAAAGAGCCTGCCGCCATTTTGAGAGTCCTGTGACAGCCGCCTATCGCTGCACCGCAAGAGTGGGCGCAACTCAGCTGAATTGCGGCTTTTGACACAGTGGACCAAAAACGGACGGAATGGCAACTGAAACGGTAAAGGGGCGCCCCACTACAACAGATGACACTCCACCTGGAGAGGCCCGTTCACGCCGCCTCCCCCGGGGCGCCCCACGCCGTTATTCGGAGCAGCATTGTAGGATACCAAAACCAGTGCGGCAACTTACTGGACATCACCTTGGTGCCATCGTTCTGCTGCCTTGGAACTATTCGCACAACAGTTTGCTACTGATGACCCACCCCCCGCGACGCCCCACGCCGTTATTTGCTGGGTGGCAACTTACTAGACATCACTTTCGTGTCATCTAGATTTCGGCGCGTTCTGCTGCCTTGGAACTATTCGCACAACAGTTTGCTACTGATGACCCACCCCCCGCGACGCCCCACGCCGGAAATCTGGACGTTGTGCTGCGTTGGGACTATTCGCACAGCCGACCGCTACTTCGTTGTTTTTCCCTAAAAATGTTTATATGTTATTACTATTTTTGTTTTCTTGCATATATTTATAAATTATTAAAGTTTTATAATCTTACTACTTTGTAGGAGTGCTATATATTTTTAATGTGACACATAATTGTAAAAACTTTGATGTACAAAGAGTCATCCCTGGAATCTTCCGCTTCACGCTCGGTCCCCTCCCCAATCACAATACAGGATGGTTTTCAGATAATAGCAACGCTTCTGCTGTGACGGATCTCATCGAGTGTGGGCCTTGATCTACTATAACTCCTTTGAAGAGGGGTGATTCTTTACAGCTGTGGCCATAAACTACATCTGCAGGGCTAGCTGATAGCCTAGGACCGGCCTGGACAATCGGACACAGAGGAAAAGGAGTGTCAGAGGGTGCGGTAGTGAATAGGGCGAAAGGGAGGTGTCGGGCGGGCACAGGGTGTGATTCTCAGGGAAGAGCAGCGCAGATGGGGGGAGGTTTATTACCCATGCATAAGACAGAGAGCGGGGGTGACCACTGCCTGGGTGAGATGCTTGCGAGGGTGGGGAGCCATGCTAAGGATCGACAGCGTTCACAGAGTGGGTCTGGTCAAGGCATCTAAAATGGCTGCCGTGCACGACAAAAGTGTGGCATTTGAAAAAAGACAAGATGGCGCAGACAATGTTTTTCAACACTTCCTGATTTCCTTCGAATCGAACGTTAACAGACGTTGGGGCATATTACCAAAGTTAAGCGATATTTATCCCTAACGATGCATTGCAAAGATTTTTTTACCGTCAGAAATTATCGCAGATAAACCTTGCTATTATCAAGGTTTATCGCAAATACGATAAAAAACGACCGCAATGCATTAATATCGCTGAAAACTCAGCGATATTCATGCATTACCAAGCTAATGCTCTTAGCCATGTTATCCACCTCCCATTGGATAACATGGCTAAGAACTGCTCAGGGCAGCTGTTACTTTTTGGAGATATTCGCGCTTATCTCGAATATTTCCAAAAGTTGATAATAGGAGATAGCGATGTTAGCGACTGTTTCCAGTCGCTAACATCTTGGCATGCCCACTTTGCATGTCATTAGTGATAAATATCACTCACATGCAAAGTGGGGCCCAAGATGGTCGCTATCTCCTACTAGCCGTCGCTAACTGGTGTTAGCAACAGCTAGGTAATACAGATATAATTTTATCTCCGCGAAGCGGAGCGCTGTTACAGATATATATCTTGTTTTTGAACGTTAATTTCTCAAAATGCACTGAAGCACATATATTGAGACCTAGCAAAGGCACATCGGGCTACCAGTCCCTAATATTTTACCAAGTTTCGTGCAAATCCATTCAGCCGTTCGATTATTATTATTATTTTTTTTTTTTGCCCCGCGGGGCCCTTTTAAAACCTCCACATCAAACCTAGGGGGTCAGCGAGGATCTACTATGCCCCCTTATGGTCATTTGCCCCTTCGCTTTGGCCTCCTCTTGTCTCTCGATCCTACCGAGAGACAAGATGGCGGCCGCTACGGACTGTTTGGAATGTTTACAGACACCGGAGAGCCAATCAGCTTCGCTTCGCAAAGCTCCGTAACGCGAAAAGTACGCGAAGCGGTGCGCTGTTACAGATATATATCTTTTTTTGAACGTTAATTTCTCAAAATCCACTGAAGCACATATATTGAGACCTAGCAAAGGCACATCGGGCTACCAGTCCCTACAATTTTGCCAAGTTTCGTGCAAATCCATTCAGCCGTTCGATTATTATTATTTTTTTTTTTTTTGCCCCGCGGGGCCCTTTTAAAACCTCCACATCAAACCTAGGGGGTCAGCGAGGATCTACTATTCCCCCTTATGGTCATTTGCCCCTTCGCTTTGGCCTCCTCTTGTCTCTCGATCCTACCGAGAGACAAGATGGCGGCCGCTACGGACTGTTTGGAATGTTGACAGACGCCGGAGAACCAATCAGCTTCGCTTCACAAAGCTCCGTTGTGCGAAAAGTACGCGTCCTGGAGCGCTGCCCGGTCCGCTGTTACAGATATATATCTTTTTTTAAACGTTAATTTCTCAAAATCCACTTTAGCACATATATTGAGACCTACAAAAGGCACATCGGGCTACCAGTCCCTACAATTTTGCCAAGTTTCGTGCAAATCCATTCAGCCGTTCGGGCTAAAAGTGAGGCCAACCGCCCTATGGAAAACTCAATGTTAAAAACACGTTTTGGGACCCCCCTTTTTTCTCGACCCCCCCTGGACGAACCCCCCCCCAATTTTCAGGGGCTGCTCAGAAACAAAATGTGCAATTTTCCTGAAAATTTCAGCCAATTCCGTCCACAAACGCCAAAGTTATTAGACATAGAATTTTCAAAAAACCCATAGAGAAAAAATCCTAACTATATATACCTACTGGCGACCGCCAGTAGGTAATATATATATATATATATATATATATATATATATATATATATATATATATATATATATATATATATATATATATATGATGCTCAGTCTTTTCTTAATACTCCATAGAAATGCACAGCACTCAAGGGGGTCGGGGTACCCACAAACGATTTATTATGCAGGGGACCTGCACAGACGCGTTTCGGCATGCTGCCTTCGTCAGTGTATGTAGCACTGTGACATTCAACGTTTATAAAGTTATTCACAGTTTTTTCAGTTTTTTCACACAGACATGGATATCAACAGAGGACTAACCCTCCTACAGTTACGGCGGGTACCATCTTGGAATGCATATACCAAGCCATTGAAACATGCTCAAAGCAC
The DNA here is from genome assembly GCF_964261635.1 of Lissotriton helveticus. NCBI lineage: Eukaryota > Metazoa > Chordata > Amphibia > Caudata > Salamandridae > Lissotriton > Lissotriton helveticus. Next base: position 1,461,792,404 of record NC_136061.1, on the reverse strand, counting down.
ATATTCTGTCCACCGATGAGCTATGCTCATGGCAGTGAGGGTGTTCATTATATAGTTCAGAATTATATGAACAATAATCACATTCAATATTCAACAAAAATAAAGCCGTGGATCGGCTAGTGTCCCCTGTTAATCTATCCTGTCATGAGTATTCCACTGTAACATAATTCACATGTGTTACACCGAGTCAAATAAAAATTCATCAAATCCCAGCATTCAAAGAATTAGTATATAGGGCAGTTCATCAATACCTATAGTAAATCAATAGGTTTAAATATATAGATTAAAACCTCGTTAATCTAATATTAAGGAAAAAGCAAAAACATCTATGCATCAGTGGTTAATTGCCATGCATGCTTATGGCAGACTACAACATATTTTATATTTCAATCAGAAATTGCGATTCTACGAGTCATATCTCACATATCAAAAATTCTAAGTCAAAACAGGCATATAGGAAATAGGTTTAAGATCACTGATTATACATTCCATGTTGATGCATCTAACGTTATGAAACAATACAGCCAAAACATTGACCTTTCTATTTATTGCTTGGATAACGATATTACTTTCCCAGGTGGAACGCCATCTCCTCCCCACTATTTAGACCTTTCGGGTACTTAGTGGACAGGTCTATGATGTACCTCGACTCCAATCTGCGGAGTCGTCTCAAGCGGTCACCACCCCTGGCATTAGGTAGGACAATATCCAAACCAAAATATTGTAGTTTGTTGCGATCCCGACTGTGTAGCTCAGCAAAATGGCGAGCCACCGGATAGGCGGGATCCGCCTTGTTGATAGCCCTAAGGTGTTCTAGTACCCTCAGTTTCAGTTCCTTGATTGTACTGCCGATGTAGCGAAGGCCACAGGGGCAGAGCAAGCAGTAAACTGCATACTGGGTGCTGCAGGTGATAAACTTTTTAATGGTTATTCTCTTCCCCGTCTCCGATATCATGTACGATAGAACCCTTCTGCTGCCCACACAGGCTTTACAGCGGCCACAGGGGTAAAACCCTTTCTGTTCTTTGAGGGGGTTAGTTCTCAATATTGGTCTCTCAAGGTGGCTTTTAACAATCATGTCTCCTAGTGACCTTGCTTTGCTGAAGGTTAGTAATGGATAGGCAGATAAATCTTCCTTCAGCACGTTATCCGTTAATAGGATATGCCAGTTTTTTTTAAGCATAGTTCTCAGGTCATTGGCCCCAGATGAATAGGGAGTGATCAGCCTGAATTTCCCATGGTTTGTGGCTTTATCTTTATCACGGCTACCCCTTGCGGGTTTGGCAGTGATCAGAGTCCCTCTTGAGATATTTCTCACCTTCTTCAGTGTCCTTTGCAGTAATTCCGTGTCATATCCCCTAATCGCGAAGCGTGATAGACACTCAGAGGCAGCCGCCTCGAAGTCTGAATCCTTCTAGCAATTCCTTCGGAGTCTCAAAAGTTCTCCGTAAGGAATGCTCCTAATTAGCTGAGGGGGATGGCTGCTGCAGGCAAAGAATGTTGAATTGCCAGCAGTCTCCTTTCTGTGTAGGGTAGAATGTATTTGTTCCCCTTCTATGAATACTCTCAGGTCCAAATACTCCACTGCCACCGGACTAATTGAACCCGAGAACTGCAGGTTGAAGTTGTTATCATTCAATACCCTGATGTATTCCTCAGCTGTATTCATCCCACCGTTCCAGACGATAAATAAATTGTCGATGTAACGGTGCCAGCATACTGCCTCCCCCTTGTCATGCCCAACCGAACAGCTCCTGGGCACCTGCTCCTCCCACCAGCCAACGAACAAGTTCGCATAGATGGGAGCGAAGCAGGTGCCCATCGCCATACCTGACCTCTGTAAATACAACTGGTCTTCGAACAAAAAAATATTGTGGGCTAGACAAAATTCAACAAATTCAAGGATCATTGCATTGTGTCTTGCAAATCGCATTGGACGCTGATCTAGGAAATGTCGGACAGCTCTCAGGCCGTGTTTATGTTCGATACATGTATATAAACTTGTAATGTCCAACACCAGCAGCAGATGGTCCGAGTCCCATTTTAGGTCTTGGATCTTCATCAAGAAATCCTTGGTATCCTTGATATAGGATGCCAATTTTAATACCAAGGGAAACAAAATATTGTCTACAAATCAGGACATATTTTCAGTTAGGCTGCGATGGAGGAAATAATAGGACGGCCTGGCGGATGGTCTCTACTTTTGTGCAACTTAGGAAGGTGGTAAAAGGTGGGGGTCATGGGGCAGGTATTCCGTAGAAACAGATGTTCATCTTTGCCCAGCATCTGGAGGTTGTACCATTTATGGACAAGTGTGTCATAGTCCATAATGCTTTGTTGATATGCTTCAGTGGTACATTTCACATAGAAATTCTCTTCAGAGAGTTGCCTGAGTGCTTCACTTCTGTAGTGATCCCTACTCATAAGGACCACGTTCCCCCCTTTATCCGAGGGTTTCACCACGATGTTCTTGTCCTTCATTATGTTATTTAGTGCCAGTTTTTGTTGACTTGTGATATTATTTCTGTGGATATGGTGGTCCGCTTTTCTTGAGGTCGTTGTTCATTGCCTCACTGAATACATCCACGGCGTCCCATGGTGACTGGGGAACAAAGACGGAGGTGGATTTGAATCCACTTTCCTCTCTCTCTTGTTCAACTCCTTGTAGTTCTGCTCATTGTGCCATGTCTAATTGACATGTGTTTGAGGCTTGTTCCATTCGTAATTCCTCAAGGATCTCTACTGTGGATATATCCCTACTACTCAGAGCATCAGTTGCAGTCATCCTCATTCCTTTATGACTTTGGTCTTTCAAGTGCGGACGCAGTTTAAAATATTTGTGGAGTTTCAGCTTTCTAGTGAATCGGAACAGATCAATACAGGTTTGTGTGTATTCAAGTTCATTGTTAGGGCAGAATGTTAGTCCCAGGCTGAGTACTTCAATTTCTGGGTCTGTTAATTCTTTCTCCGTGAGATTCACAACTGTAAGATTAACTGAATTTCCAGAATTATCGCTTCTTGCCTTTGTTACTTCTTGTTGGTATTGCGATTGGTCCAACGGGAGGCTCTTGTTCCTCTTCTGCCTCCTTTTGCCGCCCCCTGATCTTCTTGTCCTCCTAGTCCTCCCGAGCTCCCTGTTGCTCCTGCGTCCGGAGGTTTGTTCTTTCCATCGCGGAGCCAGGAATTCCTGATTATTTTGAATTCCTCTTGAAAAGGGGTTCTTTTGGTCTTAACGGCTTGGACAGTCCTACTTTTCCCTTGGCCTCCTTGTTCTAGTTGAACATCGCTTGACTCGTTTTCGGTTACATCGGACTCTGAGGTGACCGCTTCAGCTATTGATGTTGTGTCTGCGTTGGTACCTATATCCCTTTGGAGGGCTTTCCGAGGAGCATCAAATTTCTTCGCATAGGTCAGGACACGTCCTGTCAGGTAATCGTTCGCATCACGTTCATATTTCTCTTGCTTCCGAAAGCTGAACTTCTGCTCATATTTCGTGAGCCGGGCTTTCATTTGGTCTTTCATTTGCGATATTAAGGCTGTTTGCCCCGGGACCGTCTATAATGTCATCAGTGATGTCATTTGAGATGTCATCAGTGATGTCATGAGTGATGTCATCAGCAGTGCATTGCGGGCGCGCGAGGTATAGTTAGCTGAACTAACTATAACGGGGGACTTTGAATGGTTTTGTATGAGTGAAATGTCCAGCGAACTATAACATGTGTGAAACCTATAGTTTTTTCAATGAATTTGCAAGGTTTTTTAAATGCTAATTCCTAACTATAACGTGTGTGAAACCTATGGTTTTTTCAGAGAATTTGCATTGTTTTTTAAATGCTAATTCCTAACTATAACATGTGTGAAGCCTATGGTTTTTTCAGTGAATATATATACATATATATTCACTGAAAAAACCATAGGTTATACACCATATATAGTTAGGAATTAGCATTTAAAAAACCTTATTTTACTCACACAAAACCATTGAAATTCCATATATAGTTAGTTGTACTAACTATATATCGCGCACCCGCAATCCACTGCTGATCATGTCACATATTACATCATTCATGACATGGTCAGTGACATCACTGATGACATCACTGATGACATCTCAAATGACATCACTGATGACATCACTGATGACATCTCAAATGACATCACTGATGACATCACTGATGACAACATCCAGTGACTGTATTTTTCTGTAAAGTTAAAATATGTCTTACATATTGAAGAATGAGTGGATGTATAAGTGTCTGGATGAAGGATTTAGTAGGTGCATGACTGACTGTATGAGTGAGTGAATAAATGTGTCTCACTGAGTGCATGGGTTAGTGACTAAACTGTCTCAATTTGTGCATCATTATGTCTGTTGTTCTATAAACTGCTGCATGTGTTGATCATTAGCTATATGATTAACTATATGGGTTATTGATTGGTTGCCCAAGTATTTGTATGGGAGACTGAGAGTGTGTATGGGTGGCTGGGAGGTGTATGACTCTGTGCATAGATGTGTGAGCAGTTGATTCACTAGATGTATGGGTTCAAAAGTGCATGTGGAAACAGCTGTATGGGCGGTTGACTGTGTGCATGAGTGTATTGGTGAGTGAATGGATATCTCAGTGCTACATGTCAAAGTAAGTACATATGTAAAACACAGTACATGTGAGAGTTGACATATATAAATAACTGTGCAAAAGAGCCAGTGAATGTGTGAGTGGCTGTATGGATCATTGTGAACTTGTATCAGGGATTGTATAAGAGAGTAAATATGTGTTAGTATATGTTTGAATAAGTAAGGTGTGTATAACTGTATAGTTGAGGAAATGGAGGTGTGATTGATTCTTTGCATGACTGACTAGGTGTGTGAGTAACTCCATGGATGAGTGACAGTCTGTGAGTGTCTGTTTACACTGAGTGTATCTAAGGTTATATTAGAGTCTGAAGAGCTTCATCGTATTATCACATGAATGATGTCATCAGTGATGGGATCAGTAATGTCAAATGAGATGTCATCAGTGATGTCATTTGAGATGTTATCAGTGATGTCATTTGAGATGTCATCAGTGATGTCATCAGTGATGTCATTTGAGATGTCATCAGTGATGTCATCAGTGATGTCATTTGAGATGTCATCAGTGATGTCATCAGTGATGTCACTGACCATGTCATGAATGATGTAATATGTGACATGATCAGCAGTGGATTGCGGGTGCGCGATATATAGTTAGTACAACTAACTATATATGGAATTTCAATGGTTTTGTGTGAGTAAAATAAGGTTTTTTAAATGCTAATTCCTAACTATATATGGTGTATAACCTATGGTTTTTTCAGTGAATTTTCAAGGTTTTGTAAATGCTAATTCCTAACTATATATGGTCTATAACCTATGTTTTTTTCAGTGAATTTCATTGGTTTTTTAAAAGCTAATATCTATAGCTGTAAAATGTATTCTTCTTTAAATCCAAAAATATATTTTATATGTTTATTAATAATTTTTGTTAAATATTTTTTTTGTTTCGCTCCCGGTCCGCGAATCGGAAAGCTTTCCGTTAGCTCAAATTGATGCCGCGACCCGGTCCGCGAACCGGTAAGAAATCAACATTGTGACGCGTCGCGAAAGCGCGACGTATCGCGTTGCCGCGTAATGCGTCTCATGATGTACCGCGTTAGCGCACCCGGAAGTGCCCCGGGGCGCGGACCGAGGTGCGAAACGCAGCTCCCCGGAAGCGATCCGCGGCGCGTCGCGAAAGCGCGACGTATCGCGTTGCCGCGTAATGCGTCTTGTGACGTACCGCGTTAGCGCACCCGGAAGTGCTCCGGGGCGCGGACCGAGGCGCGAAGCGCAGCGACCCGGAAGCTAACCGGGGCGCGTTCCGCAGCGCGTAACATGAGCGTGAGAGGTCATGTGACTTGTTAATAAAACTTTTCATTGGTTCATTTCACTTTTGGTTTCATAATCATGTAAGGCTAGGTCAGGTGACCTAAAAATAACACTTTTCATTGGTTGAGAACTATTGTTTTTCCCAAATGATGAAAACCCCTCCTTCTTTCCTCACTCTGACTTTCATCATTGTGAGAGGAAGACCTTTATTAATACTTCAGAAATGGCTTCAGTAGTTGCTTCAGCTGGTGCACCCCAACCACCACCTCCACCTCCTCATGGGAAGAGAGGACCACCTCCCCAGGTCATGACCAACACAGAGGAGGAAGAGGAAGAAATGGAGGAAGAGGAGGGAGAAGAACCACAGTTCTTGGAAGAGGTGCCCCGGGTTTCCCATAAGAAAGCCAGTTTCATCTGGCAGTTTTATTCAATCCCTCCTGGCCAAAAAAAAGTGAATGCGAGGTATGTCACCTGCCTCATCTGCAAAGATAAATTATCAAGAGGGACGGATAAGAAGTATAGTTATGGGAACTATACTATGCATAGGCACATGACCAGGAAGCATCCACTTAATTACAGCCGGGCGGAAATACGGGATTTGGAGGAAAATCCAACATCAACTCCTGTGGCCAGATCAAGATCGTCAATTTGATTGACACCAGCAGAGGCACGGGAAACTGTGCCAAACATACAAGAGAATTTTGGCCACAAGAAACATACTTGTATGCACTGTGGTGCGTTGATAGCATGTGGTAATATGAGTATAAATGCTATCAACCTTGCTTATGAACATCATAATTGCCCTAACCGCCCCCAGTAATTTTTTTTTTGCTCCTGTTGAGCCCTTTTCAATGCCTGTTTTTTGTTGTTTCCCCCCCAAAAAAAAACAAAAAAAATATAAAATCGTTCAAAAAATACAAAAAAAACAAAAAATGTTCAAAAAAAATAAAATATATAAAACAACAAAAATATTTTAAAAAAAAGTTCTTTTCAGAACTACCTCCCCTTTCCAAAAAAATTGCTAGAATGTTTAGCACTCTGGCAAGCTCTATTTCTTTTGGTTCGCTTCCCGGTTAGCTTCCCGGTACGCGGACCGGGAGCTAACCAAAAAAAAAAAAAAGAGTAAGTATAAGGAAAGTAAACAGAGAGTGATGTTAAAAGAAAGACAGCTATAGGGAGTAAAGAAGAGATACTGTTTAATAGATCTATTTACCGAAGAAAAGACGGAAGAGGGTATAATTGTGAAAAACAAAATAGATAAGGAAGTGAAAGAAAAAAAAAGAGAGTATAACATTAACAAAGAAGAGTTTCTTGGAGAATGTGAGTGAATGTTCAAAATAAGATTAAAACATGGGGAATAACAGAGAGAAAAAATAGAAAACAGAAAACAAAAAATAACAGAAAAAGATTAATTGAAACAGCAAAGAAATGTAAGTAACATAGAGCCATATCATCAACATAGGCAATAAAAGTTTTGCAGCTTTTATTGGCAGAAATGTGTCGCTAAAGCCGCTTTTGCGGAAGAAAACTGCTGCTAAAACCACTTTTGCACCAGTTTTCTGCCAATAAAAACAGCAATAATTTTATTGGCTGTGTTCATAATATGCCCCTTAGTGTGCTTCAACTACACAGAGAAAGCATTATGAACAAATAGTGATAGAGTGATCAGTCAAAGACACTAAGAGTAATAGAGACGGAGTGAGTGAACAAGAGTGAGGAACTATGAGAAGAGAGGGACTGAGAAAAAGAGTGGAAGGAGTTGAGTAAGTAGGTAATAGAGAAAGGAATGAGGGAAGTAGCAAAGGCAGGAAACTGAGGGTTAAAGAAATGAAGCAGTGGAACTAATAGAAGTTAAATGTGATAGAAATGTAACGAAAAGAGTACAAAACATTTACCTTATAATTGTCGTTAAATTACTCACTTTTTGTTTTTATACTTTCAATCTGTGAAAGAGAGAACAAACATTTGAAAAATATTAAAACATGTATTTAAAAATTACAAAAGACAAGGGAAAAGATTGAAGGACAAACAGTTTTTCAACAACTTTGACACTTACAGAAGCTTCTGCTTCTCCAGGCCCCCTACACAGTCCTAAAGATATACATTTTAAACTAACAGTATCTTGATGCAGATGAAGTGAGGCCTATCTTAAAACATGGTGCATCTTTTGCATTGCTGTTGTCTCAGAAAAGTGTCGCAAGACACTAACATTTTAAATGATTGCTTCAGGATGCCAATAAGATGTGTCCTATCCAGAAGTTTGTTTGAGGTGAGGCCTACTCAGGGTTGCAGATGAAATTTCGAGTTGTTGAAGAGAATAGAGGACATAATACATGTGAAGGTCTACCAATGAAGTGAGTCATGTCCACTGCACTCTTGAACAAAGTCCAAACCTCCTATGTTTCCCTGGACAGACCTAAACTTGATCTGCACAATGTGATTCGTAATGATAGGAAACACAGGTGATGTAATTGAAATACGTGCAATTTATTTTGCTCATTTCACAATCACATCACTTGTGTTTCCTTTGCTTAGGTATCTCATTGTGCAGATGTAGTCCAGCATATGAAAGAGTACGCAGAAGTGCAGCACTGCATGCAACAACTTTGACACTTACAGAAGCCTCACCTTCTCCATGCCTCCTACACAGTTCTACATATACATCATAAATGCAAACAGTACAGAAGTAAATAAACATGTTAAATGGTTTATTTTTGCTGTTCTCAGAATGTATCAAAATTCACTAAAAACAGTGACTTGAAGGTATTCATCATATAACAGCGGGGAAAAAAAACACAATCAAAATGATTGTGTTTAAAAAACCCATACAACATAACAAATCAGAATTCAGAACTCCTTAAAGTTAACTTACTTTCCATGACGTCAAAGGATGTCCTATGAACAGCTTACACTCTGTTGTGCTGTTATTACTTTCAGCCCGCCACTTTCTGTAAGAAAACCTCCATCGTTTTTAAAAACATGTTACATGCAATAAATGACTTCTTGCTCTCTACCACAAGTTTCCACAAAGCCAAATCTTGTCAGAGCCATTTATAACTCTTGGATTTCTTGTAAGCCAATCCCGTCATTTGGCATTTCTGCAACTTTCAGAATTAAAATGTTGAAGATCATTTTCACAATCCTGGAATAGTAATATCTTCCCCTTCTTGCTCAGTCATGTTCTACATTTCCTATGACACTGATACTGCTTACTATGAAGCAGACTTACACTACCTCTATGACTACTACAATTATTTAATTCTCTACATCACTTTTAATCACAAAGCAATGTAAAACAGTAGACAGCATTGCAGACTTACATTCCCTCTACTCTATGTTTTGATTGGCTGCTTCAATTAGCTTATAAAAAGAAATAGTTTTTCTGAACTCATTCAAAGTGCACTTATTTCTCCATGACGTCCAGTCTTATGGTTAGAAGTTATGTCTCTGAACTACACTTATTCTCAAGGCCAAATCGTGTAGGAGCCATTAGAACTTCTTGAAATTCCACAGAGCACATCCCGAGATTCTTTCCCTAAAATTTTGGTTTTAAAAACACCAGGTAAGAGTTTTTAAGGTCATACGGCAATTTTTTTGTGAAAATTAAAACAGAATCATTGCAAAATGACCAGCCATTTCTAGACTTTAAATAAGCTGTGTAATGTCCTGATGTTATTGAAGGACCGTCATGATATATAATTGCTGCAGTTACAAAAGTCCTTCCTGATATTGACAACTGCGAAGCCACAAAATTTTTAATTAAAGTTGTCAATTTTGTTCCATCAGGTCTACATCGTTGGAACATTAAAATGACATACTGGCCATATGTTCGTATAAATAATGTGGACATCATTTCAGATTTACATTGGCTACACTCCATGTTGTGATCAGCTGCTTTTACTAGCTTATTAAAGGAGACTGATTTACTGTCTGGCAAAGTTAAATATATAAATCTTTCTGAGTCTACACTAGTAGTACTTGATACCATACAGTTCTCGCAGTCATGCTGCCATTGATAAGAAAGCCCAAACAGCTGATCTACATCTACACCTTCAGCATGCAATACATCAAGCATATACATTAAAAACTCCTGACAATCTTGCTGAATATTTTGAGAGAATTGTGTTTGGCCTGAACATCTGTCTAACAGATTTCGAATTTCAGACACACTTTCTATGTTTGTTCTATCAGTGCTACATTTCTCTAACACAGAATTTAACAAACTGCAAAATCTTTGATCAGAATTGACCACAATCTCTTCTTTTACATTTTCTAGAGAAAACAAAACATTAACCACTACATTAGCATAGCAGTTGACACCAGAACTGTTTTCAAATTGAAAACCAAAAACATCTTCAACAGAATTCTTTTTGTTTCTGCTTATAATTTCAGGTTCATCGACTTTTCGTCTTTTTGCTACAACCTCCCCAGTATTGGTTACATTTCTTCGTTTCCGGCCTACCACACGTTTCTCAAACAAAGGATATTGAGGCAAATGTGGCGCGTACTCTCTTCTTAACCTATTGTATTCCTTAACACAATCTAGATCCGCACAAATGCTTGTGACATCACACTCAATCAAGTACAATCCCGATAAAGTTCTAACTCGTGACAATGCCACATATGCCATACCCTCCTTGAACACAGAACTGCCAATATTCACCAATGCACTGTCTACACTTAAACCTTGCGATTTATGGATTGTCACCGCATATGCCAAGCAAACAGGAAACTGCTTACGGCGAACATATAAGTCTTTTACAAGCAAAAATCTAGCAGAGCAACGACCAATTAGCTATACTTCCTCAATGCCATCAAATTTAATTTTTAAAAATTCAATTCCATCTCTATTTCTGTATTTTACAAAATCAACAACATTACCCATTGATCCATTTACCAGACCTCTTTCAACATGTAAATTCCTTCTTAAAATTATACGGCAGTTCAAGCACACATTCAGAGTCTTTTCAAAACCTGCAGTTTTAGATATACTCTTCTCTAATGAATCCAATTTTGTTTTCAGATTCTCAGACAAAATAATTGTTGATCCCATGTGCTCTACTCTGTCAATAGCTTCCAGTTTCACAATCTCTTGCTTTTCTAAATGCAACATTTTGTTGTTGAATTTGGCACATTCTGCAAGAGTTGGCATCAAACATATTCCAGATTTCTTCTCAGTAATTTTCTGAAAAATATTCTCAGGCACAACATCTTGTTCTGGATATAAATTTGACAGTAATCGTGCATGTAAAGCTTCTTTCCCATGCTCGGTCACTTTTCCAATTCTAACATCTTGTAGAATAGTCTTGTAAACTTCATCCTTCGCCTGACGCATATTTTCATGCAGTTCAGCATAATTGAAGTTTAACCATATATTGACGTTGCCAATGCTGCCTAGGTACTTCCTGGTATCTTCATGCGTGAGCATTTTGAACACAGGTTGCCCTTTCACTGGTGTCAGCTGCAGAAGATCTCCAAAAACAATGATGTGTTTGCCACCAAATAACACATCATACTCTGTTTTGAGAACTTCTTGCATTCTCAAATGCACAAAGGCAAGCATGACATTGGAAACCATGCTTACTTCGTCAATGATAAGAAGTTTCATTTTCCTCAAGATTCTTGAAACTTCAAAACAAGCATCTCCAGATAGCTTGTGATATTGTAATTTGTTGTCATGCTCCACTGGCAGCATCAGTAAACGATGTAAAGTAATCCCTTTAATGTTATGTGCTGCCAGTCCAGTTGGAGCGGTGACAACACAAGACAGCGATGACTCTGTCCTTTCCTGCAAATAGCATGAAATTGCTTTAATGAGGAAACTTTTTCCAGTTCCCGCTTCTCCACTCACGTACAGTCGGACAGGCTTCAACGACGTACATGAGCACTCTTTCTTGTCATGACTTAATCCATGATCAATTTGCATGGTAACTTCTTCATATATTTTCCTCTGCTCAATGTTGAGTTGTCTTTCCAACTCTTCTAAGTTAACCACATCCTCCTGAGCATGTGCCATGGCTCTTTCCACTTCATTCATAGCAGTGGCAGCTTCATTTTCGATAACAGGTCCTCCTAGTGGATCCTGACTCAATGAAACAGAACTCTGACTGTCCTGACAACTATCTCTGGCAATCTCGGCTGCAATCATTGCTTCCTGCTCAATTTCCGCATTCAACATTTCTACATATTTGGGAAAAGCAGGACATTCTATGGTCTCCTTGGCGGCATTGAAAGAGTCTTCGTAACAGAGAAAATCTCCAAGCAGTTCCTCTTCTGCACGCCAAGGCTTGAAAAGTTGCAAAAGTGCTAAATAGAAAAACTCCTTTTTTTCAGGAGATTCGCCACTCAATTTTCGATGGTTTACCAAGTGGCATTTTCTTTGCTTGACCAGACATCCCTCACTTCCTATTACAGCATACACTCCTTTCTCAGTATCTTCTTTGATGTTCCTCTTGAATATGTAATTTTGAAGAACCTCATACAGACAAACATTCTCGAGGTGAATGCTTCGATTTGGATAATATGTATCCAACATGTTGGTCTTCAAAATGTCGGTACTGTTTGGCTCCTTTTCCGCCAAATACTCAATTTCCCGCACAGGTTTGAGAACTCGATTACGCGTTGCAGCAAGACCAAGACTCGCCCAAACAATACTCCTGGACTTGGCATAGAGACTTGCTGAAGACATCCGGTCAGAACATTCGTAAGCTCCGATTTCTCGATGCGACAACATCTTCAGACTGAAACTGTACAACTTCTTGCTGAGGCTCTTTTCATGGGAAATGTCCTCCCACATATCCTTCAATTCTGTCTTCTCTTTTTTGGTGATGTAAGATGTCACATACCGAGCCACAGCCATACAGTTATCAGCCACAAACTGTATATCCATGTTAGCATTCCACATGGACAAAATCACCGGGTTGTAGTCGTTGATGTACTTGGACTCTTCGTTCCTCTTCAAATTGTATGTGTTTTTAGGTGATTTCTTCATCACATTATGTCGCAGCGAAGACATCAAACTGTTTACTCTTCCTTTAGAAATCACCGGTCGTGGAAAACCGAAACGACATTTGGTGTAGAACTTGTCCTTGTTTCGGAATTTACGACGACAGTACTTTCCACATCGATGGCTTTGGAAACGCAGAACTTTTTCTCTTAGGCTTTTCTTCTCCTTTGCGTTTGGAACAGCACACGTAGAATACTGTTGTATAAAACTCATCACTGAGTCTTCTGGATCCGTTCCAAATTTAGGTGCATCCTTGATCCACAGCAACATATGTATATGAGGAGCACCTCTTGCTTGGTACTCCTTTCTCCAGAAGAAATCCAACACCTCTCCAAGAGGTGGATTCTTCTTATTCATGATGAAAGACATCATAGCTTCAAATCTATGATTGAAGTACCTACATACATTGACTGGATCCAAAGAGCACAGTTCTCCGGGTGTCTTGAATTCGATGTTTTCTACGTTAGCATTTGCCTCTCGTAGAAATTCAAGTAAGTCTTCCCAGCCATACTCGGCACAGCTCAGAGTGAGGAACCATGTGGGAGTACCTAAGTTCCTCAGCATACATTTTAAATCACCATGACGACGGTACCAGTACTCATTAGTACCACGCTGACACGCCATGAGATTAATCAGGTGAGAATCCAAAATACTGTCTTGGACATTGACTTTATCCATAAAGTCACTTGCCGAGATGTTTTGCATGTGTATACCACTTTTCAAGATGTGGTTCACTGCATATGACAGTCCAGACAGATCGCTTTCAAACAGGAGATGAAACAAATAAGGAATGCATTGTCGAAACCTAGCATCTCCTGCATACAATCGCAAAGTCCGGGATTCAGAAGCAGGAATTTGATGAGGTCGCTCATCATATCTTCCTCCCTGACCTGTTGGAAAAAGCTGTGGGAAACACAGAGCTTCCAAACTTTCCTCCCAAACACTAATGGGACTCCCTTTGGCTTGTTTCATTTGAAACAACTCAATAGCATTCCCCATGACTTCCTTGGAATGCAAAGGATGAACACTATAATGTTCATATATTTCTTCACTAGTAGAAGTTTCTACTTTCTCAATTTGACCAGCACACAAATCGCTATCCTCTTCCTCACTTACTTCCTCTTCTGCAACATATACATTCTTATAGTATTTATTATTTTTTTTCAAATACAATGTTGCCTTTTTAACTTTCCTAACATCTACTAAATCTTGCCATATTTTCTTATTCTTTGTCGGAACCCCATTAACTAAGATAACCAGAGGTTCCTCGTCCACTTTTTCTACTCCAATTGTGTTAATGTTTTTCTTCAAATCTAGAGGCAAATAAACAACTCTTCCCTTTAATCCTCTCTGTAAATCTGATGGAGGCAATTTCCCTGTCTTTGGCTCCATTCTTACAATAGCCTGAAAGGGATGGATACTTTGAATCAAAATAGATTCATAAGTATTTAAATCCTTCAATTCAGAAGGAATCTCAACCAATTCCAGATTATTATTAACTGCTCTAGCAGGTATCTGGTTTTGATTTAATTTGCAACAACAATAAGTACACACACATTGATCCAATCCCAAATCAAAACAATTTTCTACCATCAAGTATGTTGCGAAATCCTTCCATTCACTATTATTTTCCCTTTCACTTTTTGCATATAAATCCACTAACTTAGTCTGATTCTTATAATAAGTGCGTCGATGTCAGAAGCAGTACCTGTTATTTCCTTCTGAATCCGTAGGAGCGGATGACCGAGGACCTTGCGTAGAATAGTTCCCAACTCCCAAACACTCCTGCTCCCGGATTTCTCCAAGTTCAGAAATGGAAGGGAAAGGGGAAGTGGATAACATACAAGAGAGACTGCCACACTGGTCTTCTTCAGCTATCTCTGGTGTTAAGTACTCGGCTGATGACCTGCAAGATTAACACAACATTACTACAGTTCTCAAGGGAAAAAACTTGACTTTTACTCTAGGTCTTTTCTCCCCTCAGATTGGCTAATACCTGTTAATGTGTGGAGATTTGCCCCTCTCCAAATAAGATAGTACTGGTAATTTGACTTTCTGTGCTGAGTATATGATACTATCTTGTGTAGACTTGAAGTTCTGCAAAGTCTATATAAGATGGTAAATAACAGTATTTCATATGCATATAATTAATACCCCTATTTACTTGATGACATCTTCAGCATTCGTTATGAGGGCACAAAGTCATTGAAGGTAATTTCTACTTCAGTTCTGCTTCTTAATTTATTCTATACTGAGAAACAGCTGCACCTCACAGAAGAATGATGACGGCTTTGAATGATAGTTTCCTGTCTGAATGTAAACGACAGATACTCTTACCGCCGGTCTTCTCTCACTTCAAGGAAGGGATTCACTGAGCTCGAGGGCGGAGAATATCTTCATTGGAACTTCTCACTGATAACTGGGATAGCCACTGCTGACTCTGCCGCACTCCCCGAATTCACACCTGAGGAGCTGCGGCTGAAGAAGGCGCGGCTCAAATGCTGGAACGGCAAACTCCACACTCAGCGGAATGCTAATGCTGAGCTATGGCGTGCTGACGAGGAAGTTCTGAAGCCGCTGCTGAAAAGTCGCACTCCCGGAACACTAAGCGGAGCTGCGACAGAAAAGGGCATTCAGTAACTAGCCTCACCGAAATTAGTCTCTGTAGTCCGAAAAGAACATTTAACTACAAATGCAGGAACTTAGACCTCAAAAGCAGGATAATTAGACGAGCGCTCAATAATGCGTCTAACTGCTCAAATATGACAGTTGAAGTGCGCTGTTCAGAACGAACGAGCGCACGAAATGGCGGACATCAAGAGGGCAACTAGAACGCTAACCCCTTGGGCAGACTGGCACAATCAGGAAGTGAACTCCAACCTTCCCCCTGACTGTCGTTTAAAGCCTGTCTCTGCATTAACCCCCAAATAGGGAACTGTGATGAGGGTTTATCATAGATCCTGAAGATTGGACTTGGGACGGATCTGACAGTCGACAACACACACAAGTGAAATTTGGCCTCTCACTTGATTTGACCTGAAACGTGGCAATTTCCCTCTGGAAATTATCTGTACTGGAAACCTGTACACTATCTTCCACATTACCCGCTTCTTCTTGGTCAATTTCAACATTCTCCTCTTTACTTCCAAAGTAACAAAACTCAATTTCTTCACATATATTCTTCACATCTATTTCAGAACCATGCAAAAGAGCAGCACATAATTTTTTAAGCATAATTGCTGGACTCTTAGCATAATACAACATTCTAACTAATTTCCTCACTTTATTATGATGCACTGCTAGCATCCTGAAATGATGAAAAACACTCTGGCATACTATCCTGGAAAGACAAGCCAGTGAATGACCATGCAAACCTGTCACTTCTCTCACTCTGCAAGGATCTAATTCTTGCAACAACCTTATTTTCTGCTTCAAACTTTTCTTATTAAATGACCGTACAAAATCACAAAGCAAATTGATGGAATCCTGTCGCACACTGCAAATACTACTACACTTCCAGGTGTACACAGGACCCTTAGCACGTCTTCCTAAAACCTCATTACCTAACACCTCTTCTGCCTCTGTTGTCACAAGTTTTTCTTTTTCAACTGGACAACCATCTTTCACTTCATAAGCACGACCACTGGTGTCAACTGCATGCGCCAAATCATTATCCTGGAAATAACTCTCCTCATTAAAAAATGCCTCACAGCTTGAACTATGCATCCATTCTCCAGAAAAAACTTCACAAAAATTACTACGATTAACTATTCTCTTCCATCTACTATTTCTTTTGAAATCATAAATTGCCTTGTTTAGCTTCCTAATTCTATTGATTATCAAAATAAATAACTTACGTTTAATTTCAAATGCCTGATCAATAACTTTCTCAACTTTTTTTTTCTCTTATAAAAAACCACTTTCTGTTGACCTTTCTTAATATTTTTTAACAAATTGCCAATTATCCTGTTGCGGAACATTCGTTTACGAATGTCCCTAAACTGTTGTTTCCTTCTACTATCATGCACAGAGTTATCTCTTGCTCTAGCAGTAACATTTTTGATTGGCCTTTCCTTTCCATTTGAATTGCTTCTCTTTTTCTGGACTGAAACATTTTCTGTAGTAATATTTTTTTTACTGCAAATATTTCTTATGAATGTTTTTGTACTCTTACCCGGTGCTTTCTTGTTGACTTGACAAATCTTTTTGTTAGAGGACTGCTGCTTTTTTTCAATCACCTGCTGTCTTTGACGTTTTGCAGCCTTTCTCAGTCTTTCTTTCGTTGGCATGGTGAAATGTTGAAATGATCTGCAGTTGAATCTGTGGTAAAATATATTAAAAAATGTTATTAACCACTATTACCCAACAGTACATCAATAACAGTAATCAAAAACTTAAAACACTACTTTACATTTTCACATATAAGATTTTTTAGTGCATGGCAATTTTATAATACAGAAATAGCAGAAAGGAAATGGAATTTATATTCATGTTACCTGTGCTATCTTATATGTGAATCTGATCTAATTTTATGAGCATATTTTAATATTTTATTGAAGACACTACACATAACCTGTTTTTGAAGGTGTCTTTATTTTTAAATTAAACGGTTTACATTTTTACTTTATAAATTTTAAAAATAAATGTTTATAGTTCCATAGGATCAAGCAGGTCAGCTTCCCACCCTATGTCATATAATTCGGACAAATCTGCATCCTCATCACGTTCTTCTTCATCCTCAGGATTTAAATCATCCAAGGGATCAACATCCACTGATGTTTCAATTACAAGTTCAATGATGAGGTCAAAATCAACTGATTGCAGATTATCGCTCATGTTGATGTTGTCTTTATCTTTAAAGAAAGATAACAACAATGAGATGTTGCAGAGTAAGAGACAAATCTCAGAGATTATAATAGTAAAATTGTTTAACAAGAGTAACATTTTGCAGCTATTATTTAGCCATGTCCAGCGATGCTGAGCAGGTGAAGCCTATGTCTAATTTTTCAGTGAACAGGACTCATCTCTTCTTAACCTTGGATAAGCCTCACCGACTCTGTGTCCCCTGCACATACTTAAATGTAAAGGGGCAGATTTATGTTAAATGGCACATCCCCAGGCATGCACCAGTTAACGTGCACCGCTGCTCTGCCACCCATGGTGTGCCGCATTTACAATCAGATAGGAGAAAGCTGCGTCAAAACCCTGCGCCTGCTTTAAGCAGGCATAGGTCTTGACGCAACATTGTGGAGATGGGGCACCCCTGAGCCTTGCTGGAGCTGCATCGCACTTGCGATACAACTCCAGCAATGCGCCACCTTTACAGCACAGATACGTCACGCATCTGTGCCATTTTTGCCCCATGCTGCGCCGCATTGTAAATGCAGCACACCATGGGTGGCGGAACAGCGGCGCAGGATGACTGGCACATCCCTGGTGATGCGCCAGTCATCATAAATCTATCCCTAAGCTTCTTATCTTGTTACAGATGAACCGCCATATGTATCATCAAACTATTTTGCATTTCCTAAATAGCGAATTTTAAGGAATAAATAGCAATTCTTTACCATTCCTAATTTGCAATGAGCAAATTGCTAATTGCAAATTACCCATTCATTTCCATGGGCTAGGAGGCTCATAGGAATGAAGGTGCAATTTGCGATTAGCAATTAGCTCATCGCAAATTAGGAATTTTTCCAAGGGTGCAGGGGTGTCTCAAGAACACCCTGCTGCACCCCTGAAAAAGAAATTTGGGGGCATATGGCGCACATACATGCCCTAAGGGCATGTATTGGCGTCATATGGCACCTTTTGTTTTTTGGAAAAAAAGCTTTTTGAAAAGAATTCGCAAATTACCACCAACTAGAAGTTGGTGGTAATTTGCAAATCCTTCATGGCATTTTTTGCATATTTTTTGTTTGATACATTGCATTTAAGGAATCGCAAAATTTGCAAATCCTTCAGTGCAATCGCAAAATAAGGAATAGCAAATATTGCTATTCCTTATTTTGCATCAAACTTGTTTGATACATACCATTTGTCTAATTAGCATTCGCAAAGGCCGAAATTTGCAGAATTTTGATCTTTGCGAATGCTAATTATCTTGATACATATGGCCCCAAGTGAGGCCTGTCTTGCAACATGGTGCATCTTTTGCATCACTGCAGCATCGGTTTCATGTGGCACGTTTTTTTTACACCATGACACATCTGCCTAAATGCATCAATTTGTAATTTTGTCGCCTCATAGCAAATCTTTTGCACCGCCGCTGCATCATAAAAGTGACGCACAGTGGCGCAAAAGAGGCATACACCTATCATAAATCTGTCCCTAGCATTTTAAATGATTAATCCAGGATGACGATAAGGTGTGGCCTATCCAGAGGTTTGTTTAAGGTGAGGCCTACTCAGGATTGCAGATTAAAGTTACGCTTGATGAAGAATACAGAGGAGATAATACATGTAAAGGCCTACCAATGAAGTAAGTAATGTCCACTTTATTGCGCCAGTCATCATAAATGTATCCCTAAGCTTCTTATCTTGTTACAGATGAACCGCCATATGTATCATCAAACTATTTTGCATTTCCTAAATAGCGAATTTTAAGGAATAAATAGCGATTCTTTACCATTCCTAATTTGCAATGAGCAAATTGTTAATTGCAAATTACCCATTCATTTCCATGGGCTAGGAGGCTCATAGGAATGAAGGTGCAATTTGCGATTAGCAATTAGCTCATCGCAAATTAGGAATTTTTTCAAGGGTGCAGGGGTGTCTCAAGAACACCCTGCTGCACCCCTGAAAAAGAAATTTGGGGGCATATGGCGCACATACATGCCCTAAGGGCATGTATTGGCGTCATATGGCACCTTTTGTTTTTTGGAAAAAAAGCTTTTTGAAAAGAATTCGTAAATTACCACAAACTAGAAGTTGGTGGTAGTTTCCAAATCCTTAATGTCATTTTTTACATATTTTTTGTTTGATACATTGCATTTAAGGAATCGCAAAATTTGCAAATCCTTCAGTGCAATCGCAAAATAAGGAATAGCAAATTTTGAATTAAGGACATTTTAAGTCATTTCCACATGTGCAGTGTTTTCAAATTTTGATTTGAAAATCGTTTTTAGGGAAAAGGAATGGTTTGTAAATTTATGACAAGGACATAATGGTGTATGCTTCTTTATAAGGCCTTTCACTGTCTCTGATGTCATTTTCCCCATATTACATTATAAGACCTTTCCCCATGGAGCACATTCCTTGTAAATATGCTCCCACCTGTGCATGGTGAATTTAGATTTTGACTGTTTGAGTCACATAGCCATGTTAAAAGTGACCCAAAAAAATTGCAAAGGCTTTAAAAAAACACTTTCATGTGTCTTAAGGACATTTTAAGTCATTTCCCCATGGGCAGTGTTTTGTAAGTGGCGCAAAAGAGGCATACACCTATCATAAATCTGTCCCTAGCATTTTAAATGATTAATTCATGATGACGATAAGGTGTGGCCTATCCAGAGGTTTGTTTAAGGTGAGGCCTACTCAGGATTGCAGATTAAAGTTACGCTTGATGAAGAATACAGAGGAGATAATACATGTAAAGCTCTACCAATGAAGTAAGTGATGTCCACTTCATTGCGCCAGTCATCATAAATGTATCCCTAAGCTTCTTATCTTGTTAGAGATCAACCGCCATATGTATCATCAAACTATTTTGCTTTTCCAAAATAGCGAATTTTAAGGAATAAATAGCGATTCTTTACCATTCCTAATTTGCGATGAGCAAATTGCTAATTGCAAATTACCCATTCATTTCCATGGGCCAGGATGCCCATAGGAATGAAGGTGCAATTTGCGATTAGCAATTAGCTCATCGCAAATGAGGAATTTTTCCAAAGGTGCAGGGGTGTCTCAAGAACACCCTGCTGCACCCCTGAAAAAGAAATTTGGGGGCATATGGCGCACATAAAATTTAACAACATTCCTTTACCTCAAAAACGGTTTTCAAGTCATAATTTGAAAACACTGCCCACAGGGAAATGACTTAAAATGTCCTTAAGACACATGAAAGTGTTTTTTGAAAGCCTTTGCAATTTTTTTGGGTCACTTTTAACATGGTTATGTAACTCAAACAGTCAAAATCTAAATTTACCATGCACAAGTGTAACCATATTTACAAGGAATGTGCCCCACGGAGAAAGGTCTTTTAATGTAATATGGGAAAAATGACATCAAATGTCCTTAAGACACATAAAAGCGTTTTTTGATTGCCTTTGCAGCATGTTTGTATCACTTTTAACATGGCTATGTAACACAAACATTCAAAATCTAAATTTGCCATGCACAGGTGGGAGCATATTTACAAGCAATTTGCGCCACAGAGAAAGGTCTTACATTGAAATGGGAAAAATAACATCAGAGACAGTCAATTGCCTTATAAAGAAGCATACACCATTATGTCCTTGTCATAAATTTAAAAACAATTCCTTTTCCCCAAAAACGATTTTCAAATCATAATTTCAAAACACTGCACATGGGAAAATTACTTAAAATGTCCTTAAGACACATAAAAGCGTTTTTTGATTGCCTTTGCAGCATGTTTGTATCACTTTTAACATGGCTATGTAACACAAACATTCAAAATCTAAATTTGCCATGCACAGGTGGGAGCATATTTACAAGCAATTTGCGCCACAGAGAAAGGTCTTACATTAAAATGGGAAAAATAACATCAGAGACAGTCAATTGCATTATAAAGAAGCATACACCATTATGTCATTGTCAGAAATATTATAACCATTCATTTTCCTCAAAAACGATTTTCAAGTCATAATTTGAAAAGACTCCACAGCTCCTATGCAGAAAAACACCCTGTCAGTACTAATACTTCACATTTTCTCCAATTACATTTTCTCAAAGAAACAAAATCTATTTGTAAAACACTTGAGACAAAGCAACATTTGAAAAACACAACTTTCTTCATAATTTTCTCCTTAAAGCACACTATTCTCTATCTAAATTAAAGAAATGTTTTCTCACCTTAGCAAATACTTTGAGTTTGAAAACAGTCTCAGAAACACACCAATTTGTCTTCAGCAGAGCAAAAGGTATGCACTCCAGAGTCTGCAGCTATCAAAAGCACAGAAATGCTGTAATTCTTCACACATATCGCTCATGTCACCCAATCAAAACTCTTCCCTCACTTTTTTTCAAATGAAAACCCTTCCCCCCTCTGCCATTTCATGCCTTTTCTGCATGGCAACCACCTCTTGGAAGACCTCTGGTGTTTGCAAGTTCACACAACAATGTTGCAATTGAACTCTGAACTCTCAGTGCACCTGCGTATCCACTGCAATCTTTCATTTAATAACTTTTTATTGACCATTCAAAATACATCTTTCAAAGAACTCATCCATGCACCCTAACTTTCTGTTTTCAGCAATCAAAATCCACCAATCACTGTTACTGCTTCATTAACACAGAAACTCCACAGTTTTTTTCATTTTAAACTCTAATTTTTTCAACTGCCATTTCATTGCCACACTTCATCTGACTGCAGCAGAACCTTCTCTCACCATGTTTTCTGTCTGGATTGTTGGACATGGTTTGGCCACAGAGGATTAAAATGTCACCAATTGATACCATTGGTGAAAACCTTTATGCATTTGCCAAAACCTGACCTGTTAATTGTGCACTGTGGAGGTAATGATTTGGGCACTTTGACAGGGGTAGGTCTGGAAATGCTTTTAAAGGACACCTTTGAGCAATTGATGGCACTTTTTCCTCAAACTGCCTTGGTATATTCAAATATATGCCAAAGACAGAAATGGAGGTGGTCAAACCAATTTTGTCCACAAATTGAGAAGTCGAGGAAGCATGTAAACAAATCTGTTTCAGCTTACATGAGAGACCATGGAATGGGCTCCCTGTACAACAATAACTTGCGTTACTACATGCATGTTACATGTTAATTTCTCAAAATCCACCGGAGCACATATATTGAGACCTACAAAAGGCACATCGGGCTACCAGTCCCTACAATTTTGCCAACCGCCCTATGGAAAACTCAATGTTAAAAACACGTTTTGGGACCCCCCTTTTTTCTCGACCCCCCCTGGACGAAACCCCCCCCAATTTTCAGGGGCTGCTCAGAAACACAATGTGCCATTTTCCTGAAAATTTCAGCCAATTCCGTCCACAAACGCCAAAGTTATTAGACATAGAATTTTCAAAAATCCCATAGGGAAAAAATCCTAACTATATATTACCTACTGGCGGTCGGGGTTCATCAATGGAGGGCAAATAATGTTCAGAATGGGTAGAAGGGGGCACGGTAGACTTATCTTGACCCCCTAGGTTTTGTGAGGGTGGCTGAGGAGGCTTATATGTGCGAAAAAAAAAATGTAAAAAAAATTCGCGAGGTTAGCTCCCGGTTCGCGTACCGGGTAGCGCCCCGGGGAGCGTACTTTGTTGAAAATTAGTGAAAAAAGTTAGAGTAAAATAATAATTGTGAGTGATCAGATGTAGGGTAGCTCTGAGAAGAGCTTTTGGGTTTATGGTACATTTAGGTACTTATAAGTAGGTACCAATGCACAGTCTTAAATTCAGAGTGAAAACTCTGTTGCCCTCATCTGAGAAGTGAACTCCATCTCCTCTGTAGATATCTTGCATGTAGTAACGCAAGTTATTGTTGTACATGGAGCCCATTCCATGGTCTCTCATGTAAGCTGAAACAGATTTGTTTACATGCTTCCTCGACTTCTCAATTTGTGGACAAAATTGGTTTGACCACCTCCATTTCTGTCTTTGGCATATATTTGAATATACCAAGGCAGTCTGAGGAAAAAGTGCCATCAATTGCTCAAAGGTGTCCTTTAAAAGCATTTCCAGACCTACCCCAGTCAAAGTGCCCAAATCATTACCTCCACAGTGCACAATTAACAGGTCAGGTTTGGGCAAATGCATAAAGGTTTTCACCAATGGTATCAATTGGTGACATTTTAATCCTCTGTGGCCAAACCATTTAATTTCCACATCTTGTAAATTGAGGTTAGGTAAATTTCTGTTCTCAGCATACCTGTGAGCCCAGTGGATATAACTATGTCCAACAATCCAGACAGAAAACATGGTGAGAGAAGGTTCTGCTGCAGTCAGATGAAGTGTGGCAATGAAATGGCAGTTGAAAAAATGAGAGTTTAAAATGAAAAAAACTGTGGAGTTTCTGTGTTAATGAAGCAGTAACAGTGATTGGTGGATTTTGATTGCTGAAAACAGAAAGTTAGGGTGCATGGATGAGTTCTTTGAAAGATGTATTTTGAATGGTCAATAAATAATCATTAAATGAAAGATTGCAGTGGATACGCAGGTGCACTGAGAGTTCAGAGTTCAATTGCAACATTGTTGTGTGAACTTGCAAACACCAGAGGTCTTGCAAGAGGTGGTTGCTATGCAGAAAAGGCATGAAATGGCAGAGGGGGGAAGGGTTTTCATTTGAAAAAAAAGTGAGGGAAGAGTTTTGATTGGGTGACATGAGAGATATGTGTGAAGAATTACAGCATTTCTGTGCTTTTGATAGCTGCAGACTCTGGAGTGCATACCTTTTGCTCTACTGAAGACAAATTGGTGTGTTTCTGAGACTGTTTTCAAACTCAAAGTATTTGCTAAGGTGAGAAAATATTTCTTTAATTTAGATAGAGAATAGTGTGCTTTAAGGAGAAAATTATGAAGAAAGTTGTGTTTTTCAAATGTTGCTTTGTCTCAAGTGTTTTACAAATAGATTTTGTTTCTTTGAGAAAATGTAATTGGAGAAAATGTGAAGTATTAGTACTGACAGGGTGTTTTTCTGCATGGGAGCTGTGGAGTCTTTTCAAATTATGACTTGAGAATCGTTTTTGAGGAAGATGAATGTTTATAATATTTCTGACAAGGACATAATGGTGTATGCTTCTTTATAATGCAATTGAATGTCTCTGATGTTATTTTTCCCATTTTAATGTAAGACCTTTCTCTGTGGCGCAAATTGCTTGTAAATATGCTCCCACCTGTGCATGGCAAATTTAGATTTTGAATGTTTGTGTTACATAGCCATGTTAAAAGTGATACAAACATGCTGCAAAGGCAATCAAAAAACGCTTTTATGTGTCTTAAGGACATTTTAAGTAATTTTCCCATGTGCAGTGTTTTGAAATTATGATTTGAAAATCGTTTTTGGGGAAAAGGAATTGTTTTTAAATTTATGACAAGGACATAATGGAGTATGCTTTTTTATAAGGCAATTGACTGTCTCTGATGTTATTTTTCCCATTTTAATGTAAGACCTTTCTCTGTGGCGCAAATTGCTTGTAAATATGCTCCCACCTGTGCATGGCAAATTTAGATTTTGAATGTTTGTGTTAAATAGCCATGTTAAAAGTGACCCAACCATGCTGGAAAGGCAATCAAAAAACACTTTCATGTGTCTTAAGGACATTTTAATTCATTTCCTCATGTGCAGTGTTTTCAAATTATGATTTGAAAATCGTTTTTGGGGAAAAGGAATGGTTTGTAAATTTATGACAAGGATATAATGGTGTATGCTTCTTTATAAGGCATTTCTGTGTCTCTGATGTCATTTTTCCCATATTATATTAAAAGACCTTTCTCCGTGGGGCACATTCATTGTAAATATGGTCACACTTGTGCATGTTAATTTTGGTTTTTACTGTTTGAGTTACATAACCATGTTAAAAGTGACCCAAAAAAATTGCAAAGGCTTTCAAAAAACACTTTCATGTGTCTTAAGGACATTTTAAGTAATTTCCCTGTGGGCAGTGTTTTCAAATTATGAATTGAAAATCGTTTTTGAGGTAATGGAATGTTGTTAAAATTTATTTGCGCCATATGCCCCCAAATTTCTTTTTCAGGGGTGCAGCAGGGTGTTCTTGAGACACCCCTGCACCTTTGGAAAAATTCCTAATTTGCGATGAGCTAATTGCTAATCGCAAATTGCACCTTCATTCATATGGGCATCCTGGCCCATGGAAATGAATGGGTAATTTGCAATTAGCAATTTGCTCATCGCAAATTTGGAATGGTAAAGAATCGCTATTTATTCCTTAAAATTTGCTATTTTGGAAATGCGAAATAGTTATATGATACATATGCCGGTTGATGTCTAACAAGATAAGAAGCTTAGGGATACATTTATGATGACTGGCACAATGAAGTGGACATTACTTACTTCATTGGTAGAGCTTTACATGTATTATGTCCTCTGTATTCTTCATCAAGCGTAACTTTAATCTGCAATCCTGAGTAGGCCTCACCTTAAACAAACCTCTGGATAGGCCACACCTTATCGTCATCATGAATTAATCATTTAAAATGCTAGGGACAGATTTATGATAGGTGTATGCCTCTTTTGCGCCACTTACAAAACACTGTCCACGGGGAAATGACTTAAAATGTGCTTAAGACACATGAATGTGTTTTTTTAAAGCGTTTGCAATTTTTTTGGGTCACTTTTAACATGGCTATGTGACTCAAACAGTCAAAATCTAAATTCACCATGCACAGGTGGGAGCATATTTACAAGGAATGTGTTCCATGGGGAAAGGTCTTATAATGTAATATGGGAAAAATGACATCAGAGACAGTGAAATGCCTTATAGAGAAGCATACACCATTATGTCCTTGTCATAAATTTGCAAACCATTCCTTTTCCCCAAAAACGATTTTCAAATCATAATTTGAAAACACTGCACATGTGGAAATGACTTAAAATGTCCTTAATTCAAAATTTGCTATTCCTTATTTTGCGATTGCACTGAAGGATTTGCAAATTTTGCGATTTCTTAAATGCAATGTATCAAACAAAAAATGTGTAAAAAATGACATTAAGGATTTGGAAACTACCACCAACTTCTAGTTTGTGGTAATTTGCGAATTCTTTTCAAAAAGCATTTTTTTCCAAAAAACAAAAGGTGCCATATGACGCCAATACATGTCCTTAGGGCATGTATGTGCGCCATATGCCCCCAAATTTCTTTTTCAGGGGTGCAGCAGGGTGTTCTTGAGACACCCATGCACCCTTGGAAAAATTCCTAATTTGCGATGAGCTAATTGCTAATCGCAAATTGCACCTTCATTCCTATGAGCCTCCTAGCCCATGGAAATGAATGGGTAATTTGCAATTAGCAATTTGCTCATTGCAAATTAGGAATGGTAAAGAATTGCTATTTATTCCTTAAAATTTGCTATTTTGGAAATGCAAAATAGTTTGATGGTACATATGCCGGTTGATGTCTAACAAGATAAGAAGCTTAGGGATACATTTATGATGACTGGCGCAATGAAGTGGATATTACTTACTTCATTGGTAGAGCTTTACATGTATTATGTCCTCTGTATTCTTCATCAAGCGTAACTTTAATCTGCAATCCTGAGTAGGTCTCACCTTAAACAAACCTCTGGATAGGCCACACCTTATCGTCATCATGAATTAATCATTTAAAATGCTAGGGACAGATTTATGATAGGTGTATGCCTCTTTTGCGCCACTTACAAAACACTGTCCACGGGGAAATGACTTAAAATGTGCTTAAGACACATGAATGTGTTTTTTTAAAGCGTTTGCAATTTTTTTGGGTCACTTTTAACATGGCTATGTGACTCAAACAGTCAAAATCTAAATTCACCATGCACAGGTGGGAGCATATTTACAAGGAATGTGCTCCATGGGGAAAGGTCTTATAATGTAATATGGGAAAAATGACATCAGAGACAGTGAAATGCCTTATGGAGAAGCATATACCATTATGTCCTTGTCATAAATTTGCAAACCATTCCTTTTCCCCAAAAACGATTTTCAAATCATAATTTGAAAACACTGCACATGTGGAAATGACTTAAAATGTCCTTAATTCAAAATTTGCTATTCCTTATTTTGCGATTGCACTGAAGGATTTGCAAATTTTGCGATTTCTTAAATGCAATGTATCAAACAAAAAATATGTAAAAAATGACATTAAGGATTTGGAAACTACCACCAACTTCTAGTTTGTGGTAATTTGCGAATTCTTTTCAAAAAACATTTTTTTCCAAAAAACAAAAGGTGCCATATGACGCCAATACATGTCCTTAGGGCATGTATGTGCGCCATATGCCCCCAAATTTCTTTTTCAGGGGTGCAGCAGTGTGTTCTTGAGATACCCCTGCACCCTTGAAAAAATTCCTAATTTGCGATGAGCAAATTGCTAATCGCAAATTGCACCTTCATTCCGATGAGCCTCCTAGCCCATGGAAATGAATGGGTAATTTGCAATTAGCAATTTGCTCATTGCAAATTAGGAATGGTAAAGAATTGCTATTTATTCCTTAAAATTCGCTATTTAGGAAATGCAAAATAGTTTGATGGTACATATGGCGGTTCATCTGTAACAAGATAAGAAGGTTAGGGATACATTTATGATGACTGGCGCAATAAAGTGGACATTACTTACTTCATTGGTAGGCCTTTACATGTATTATCTCCTCTGTATTCTTTATCAAGCGTAAATTTAATCTGCAATCCTGAGTAGGCCTCACCATAAACAAACCTCTGGATAGGCCACACCTTATCGTCATCCTGGATTAATCATTTAAAATGGTAGAGACAGATTTATGATAGGTATATGTCTCTTTTGCGCCACTGTGCGTCACTTTTATGATGCAGTGGCGGTGCAAAAGATTTGCTATGAGGCGAGAAAATTACAAATTGATGCATTTAGGCAGATGTGTCATGGTGTAAAAAAAACGTGCCACATGAAACCGATGCAGCAGTGATGCAAAAGATGCACCATGTTGCAAGACAGGCCTCACTTGGGGTCATATGTATCAAGCTAATTACCATTCGCAAAGATCAAAATTCTGCAAATTTCAGCCTTTGCGAATGCTAATTAGACAAATGGTATGTATCAAACAAGTTTGATGCAAAATAAGGAATAGCAAAATTTGCTAATCCTTATTTTGCGATTGCACTGAAGGATTTGCAAATTTTGCGATTCCTTAAATGCAATGTATCAAACTAAAAATATGTAAAAATGACATTAAGGATTTGGAAACTACCACCAACTTCTAGTTGGTGGTAATTTGCGAATTCTTTTCAAAAAGCATTTTTTTTTTAAAAACAAAAGGTGCCACATGACGCCAATACATGCCCTTAGGGCATGTATGTGCGCCATATGCCCCCAAATTTCTTTTTCAGGGGTGCAGCAGGGTGTTCTTGAGACACCCATGCACCCTTGGAAAAATTCCTAATTTGCGATGAGCTAATTGCTAATCGCAAATTGCACCTTCATTCCTATGAGCCTCCTAGCCCATGGAAATGAATGGGTAATTTGCAATTAGCAATTTGCTCATTGCAAATTAGGAATGGTAAAGAATTGCTATTTATTCCTTAAAATTCGCTATTTAGGAAATGCAAAATTGTTTGATGGTACATATGGCGGTTCATCTGTAACAAGATAAGAAGCTTAGGGATAGATTTATGATGACTGGCGCATCACCAGGGATGTGCCAGTCATCCTGCGCCGCTGTTCCGCCACCCATGGTGTGCTGCATTTACAATGCGGCGCAGCATGGGGCAAAAATGGCACAGATGCGTGACGTATCTGTGCTGTAAAGGTGGCGCATTGCTGGAGTTGTATCGCAAGTGCGATGCAGCTCAAGCAAGGCTCAGGGGTGCCCCATCTCCACAATGTTGCGTCAAGACCTATGCCTGCTTAAAGCAGGCGCAGGGTTTTGACGCAGCTTTCTCCTATCTGATTGTAAATACGGCACACCATGGGTGGCAGAGCAGCGGTGCACGTTAACTGGTGCATGCCTGGGGATGTGCCATTTAACATAAATCTGCCCCTTTACATTTAAGTATGTGCAGGGGACACAGAGTTGGTGAGGCTTATCCAAGGTTAAGAAGAGATGAGTCCTGTTCACTGAAAAATTAGAAATAGGCTTCACCTGCTCAGCATCGCTGGACATGGCTAAATAATAGCTGCAAAATGTTACTCTTGTTAAACAATTTTACTATTATAATCTCTGAGATTTGTCTCTTACTCTGCAACATCTCATTGTTGTTATCTTTCTTTAAAGATAAAGACAACATCAACATGAGCGACAATCTGCAATCAGTTGATTTTGACCTCATCATTGAACTTGTAATTGAAACATCAGTGGATGTTGATCCCTTGGATGATTTAAATCCTGAGGATGAAGAAGAGCGTGATGAGGATGCAGATTTGTCCGAATTATATGACATAGGGTGGGAAGCTGACCTGCTTGAGCCTATGGAACTATAAACATTTATTTTTAAAATGTATAATAAATAAAAAGTAAAAGTGTAAACCGTTTAATTTAAAAATAAAGACACCTTCAAAAACAGGTTATGTGTAGTGTCTTCAATAAAATATTAAAATATGCTCATAAAATTAGATCAGATTCACATATAAAATAGCACAGGTAACATGAATATAAATTCCATTTCTTTTCTGCTATTTCTGTATTGTAAATTTGCCAAGGACTAAAAAATCTTCTATTTAAAATGTCAAGTAGTGTGTTAAGTTTTTGATCACTGTTATTGATTTACTGTTTGGAAATAGTGGTTAATAACATTTTTTAATATATTTTACCACAGATTCAACTGCAGATCATTTCAACATTTCACCATGCCAACGAAAGAAAGAGAGAGAAAGGCTGCAAAACGTCAAAGACAGCAGGCCAATCAAAAGAAGCAGCAGTCCTCTAACAAAAAGATTTGTCAAGTCACGAAGAAAGCACCGGGTAAGAGTACAAAAACATTCATAAGAAATATGTGTAGTAAAAAAAATATTACTACAGAAAATGTTTCAGTCCATAAAAAGAGAAGCAATTCAAATGGAAAGGAAAGGCCAATCAAAAATGTTACTGCTAGAGCAAGAGATAACTCTGTGCATGATAGTAGAAGGAAACAACAGTTTAGGGACATTCGTAAACAAATGTTCCGCAACAGGATAATTGGCAATTTGTTAAAAAATATTAAGAAAGGTCAACAGAAAGTGGTTTTTTATAAGAGAAAAAAAAAAGTTGAGAAAGTTATTGATCAGGCATTTGAAATTAAACGTAAGTTATTTATTTTGATAATCAATAGAATTAGGAAGCTAAACAAGGCAATTTATGATTTCAAAAGAAATAGTAGATGGAAGAGAATAGTTAATCGTAGTAATTTTTGTGAAGTTTTTTCTGGAGAATGGATGCATAGTTCAAGCTCTGAGGCATTTTTTAATGAGGAGAGTTATTTCCAGGATAATGATTTGGTGCATGCAGTTGACACCAGTGGTCGTGCTTATGAAGTGAAAGATGGTTGTCCAGTTGAAAAAGAAAAACTTGTGACAACAGAGGCAGAAGAGGTGTTAGGTAATGAGGTTTTAGGAAGACGTGCTAAGGGTCCTGTGTACACCTGGAAGTGTAGTAGTATTTGTAGTGTGCAACAGGATTCCATCAATTTGCTTTGTGATTTTGTACGGTCATTTAATAAGAAAAGTTTGAAGCAGAAAATAAGGTTGTTGCAAGAATTAGATCCTTGCAGAGTGAGAGAAGTGACAGGTTTGCATGGTCATTCACTGGCTTGTCTTTCCAGGAGAGTATGCCAGAGTGTTTTTCATCATTTCAGGATGCTAGCAGTGCATCATAATAAAGTGAGGAAATTAGTTAGAATGTTCTATTATGCTAAGAGTCCAGCAATTATGCTTAAACAATTATGCGCTGCTCTTTTGCATGGTTCTGAAATAGATGTGAAGAATATATGTGAAGAAATTGAGTTTTGTTACTTTGGAAGTAAAGAGGAGAATGTTGAAATTGACCAAGAAGAAGCGGGTAATGTGGAAGATAGTGTACAGGTTTCCAGTACAGATAATTTCCAGAGGGAAATTGCGACGTTTCAGGTCAAATCAAGTGAGAGGCCAAATTTCACTTGTGTGTGTTGTCGACGCACTTATTATAAGAATCAGACTAAGTTAGTGGATTTATATGCAAAAAGTGAAAGGGAAAATAATAGTGAATGGAAGGATTTCACAACATACTTGATGGTAGAAAATTGTTTTGATTTGGGATTGGATCAACGTGTGTGTACTTATTGTTGTAACAAATTAAATCAAAACCAGATGCCTGCTAGAGCAGTTCATAATAATCTGCAATTGGTTGAGATTCCTTCTGAATTGAAGGATTTAAATACTTATGAATCTATTTTGATTCAAAGTATCCATCCCTTTCAGGCTATTGTAAGAATGGAGCCAAAGACAGGGAAATTGCCTCCATCAGATTTACAGAGAGGATTAAAGGGAAGAGTTGTTTATTTGCCTCTAGATTTGAAGAAAAACATTAACACAATTGGAGTAGAAAAAGTGGAAGAGGAACCTCTGGTTATCTTAGTTAATGGGGTTCCGACAAAGAATAAGAAAATATGGCAAGATTTAGCAGATGTTAGGAAAGTTAAAAAGGCAACATTGTATTTGAAAAAAAATAATAAATACTATAAGAATGTATATGTTGCAGAAGAGGAAGTAAGTGAGGAAGAGGATAGCGATTTGTGTGCTGGTCAAATTGAGAAAGTAGAACCCTCTACTAGTGAAGAAATATATGAACATTATAGTGTTCATCCTTTGCATTCCAAGGAAGTCATGGGGAATGCTATTGAGTTGTTTCAAATGAAACAAGCCAAAGGGAGTCCCATTAGTGTTTGGGAGGAAAGTTTGGAAGCTCGGTGTTTCCCACAGCTTTTTCCAACAGGTCAGGGAGGAAGATATGATGAGCGACCTCATCAAATTCCTGCTTCTGAATACCGGACTTTGCGATTGTATGCAGGAGATGCTAGGTTTCGACAATGCATTCCCTATTTGTTTCATCTCCTGTTTGAAAGCGATCTGTCTGGACTGTCATATGCAGTGAACCACATCTTGAAAAGTGGTATACACATGCAAAACATCTCGGCAAGTGACTTTATGGATAAAGTCAATGTCCAAGACAGTATTTTGGATTCTCACCTTATTAATCTCATGGCGTGTCAGCGTGGTACTAATGAGTACTGGTACCGTCGTCATGGTGATTTAAAATGTATGCTGAGGAACTTAGGTACTCCCACATGGTTCCTCACTCTGAGCTGTGCCGAGTATGGCTGGGAAGACTTACTTGAATTTCTACGAGAGGCAAATGCTAACGTAGATAACATCGAATTCAAGACACCCGGAGAACTGTGCTCTTTGGATCCAGTCAATGTATGTAGGTACTTCAATCATAGATTTGAAGCTATGATGTCTTTCATCATGAATAAGAAGAATCCACCTCTTGGAGAGGTGTTGGATTTCTTCTGGAGAAAGGAGTACCAAGCAAGAGGTGCTCCTCATATACATATGCTGCTGTGGATCAAGGATGCACCTAAATTTGGAACGGATCCAGAAGACTCAGTGATGAGTTTCATCCAACAGTATTCTACGTGTGCTGTTCCAAACGCAAAGGAGAAGAAAAGCCTAAGAGAAAAAGTTCTGCGTTTCCAAAGCCATCGATGTGGAAAGTACTGCCGTCGTAAATTCCGAAACAAGGACAAGTTCTACACCAAATGTCGTTTCGGCTTTCCACGACCGGTGATTTCTAAAGGAAGAGTAAACAGTTTGATGTCTTCGCTGCGACATAATGTGATGAAGAAATCACCTAAAAACACATACAATTTGAAGAGGAACGAAGAGTCAAAGTACATCAACGACTACAACCCGGTGATTTTGTCCATGTGGAATGCTAACATGGATATACAGTTTGTGGCTGATAACTGTATGGCTGTGGCTCGGTATGTGACATCTTACATCACCAAAAAAGAGAAGACAGAATTGAAGGATATGTGGGAGGACATTTCCCATGAAAAGAGCCTCAGCAAGAAGTTGTACAGTTTCAGTCTGAAGATGTTGTCGCATCGAGAAATCGGAGCGTACGAATGCTCTGACCGGTTGTCTTCAGCAAGTCTCTATGCCAAGTCCAGGAGTATCATTTGGGCGAGTCTTGGTCTTGCTGCAACGCGTAATCGAGTTCTGAAACCTGTGTGGGAAATTGAGTATTTGGCGGAAAAGGAGCCAAACAGTACTGACATTTTGAAGACCAACATGTTGGATACATATTATCCAAATAGAAGCAGTCACCTCGACAATGTTTGTCTGTATGAGGTTCTTCAAAATTACATATTCAAGAGGAACATCAAAGAAGATACTGAGAAAGGAGTGTATGCTGTAATAGGAAGTGAGGGATGTCTGGTCAAGCAAAGAAAATGCCACTTGGTAAACCATCGAAAATTGAGTGGCGAATCTCCTGAAAAAAAGGAGTTTTTCTATTTAGCACTTTTGCAACTTTTCAAGCCTTGGCATGCAGAAGAGGAACTGCTTGGAGATTTCCTCTGTTACGAAGACTCTTTCAATGCTGCCAAGGAGACCATAGAATGTCCTGCTTTTCCCAAATATGTAGAAATGTTGAATGCGGAAATTGAGCAGGAAGCAACGATTGCAGCCGAGATTGCCAGAGATAGTTTCAGGACAGTCAGAGTTCTGCTTCATTGAGTCAGGATCCACTAGGAGGACCTGTTATCGAAAATGAAGCTGCCACTGCTATGAATGAAGTGGAAAGAGCCATGGCACATGCTCAGGAGGATGCGGTTAACTTAGAAGAGTTGGAAAGACAACTCAACGTTGAGCAGAGGAAAATATATGACGAAGTTACCATGCAAATTGATCATGGATTAAGTCATGACAAGAAAGAGTGCTCATGTACGTCGTTGAAGCCTGTCCGACTGTACGTGAGTGGAGAAGCGGGAACTGGAAAAAGTTTCCTCATTAAAGCAATTTCATGCTATTTGCAGGAAAGGACAGAGTCATCGCTGTCTTGTGTTGTCACCGCTCCAACTGGACTGGCAGCACATAACATTAAAGGGATTACTTTACATGGTTTACTGATGCTGCCAGTGGAGCATGACAACAAATTACAATATCACAAGCTATCTGGAGATGCTTGTTTTGAAGTTTCAAGAATCTTGAGGAAAATGAAACTTCTTATCATTGACGAAGTAAGCATGGTTTCCAATGTCATGCTTGCCTTTGTGCATTTGAGAATGCAAGAAGTTCTCAAAACAGAGTATGATGTGTTATTTGGTGGCAAACACATCATTGTTTTCGGAGATCTTTTGCAGCTGACACCAGTGAAAGGGCAACCTGTGTTCAAAATGCTCACGCATGAAGATACCAGGAAGTGCCTAGGCAGCATTGGCAACGTCAATATATGGTTAAACTTCAATTATGCTGAACTGCATGAAAATATGCGTCAGGCGAAGGATGAAGTTTACAAGACTATTCAACAAGATGTTAGAATTGGAAAAGTGACCGAGCATGGGAAAGAAGCTTTACATGCACGATTACTGTCAAATTTATATCCAGAACAAGATGTTGTGCCTGAGAATATTTTTCAGAAAATTACTGATAAGAAATCTGGAATATGTTTGATGCCAACTCTTGCAGAATGTGCCAAATTCAACAACAAAATGTTGCATTTAGAAAAGCAAGAGATTGTGAAACTGGAAGCTATTGACAGAGTAGAGCATATGGGATCAACAATTATTTTGTCTGAGAATCTGAAAACAAAATTGGATTCATTAGAGAAGAGTATATCTAAAACTGCAGGTTTTGAAAAGACTCTGAATGTGTGCTTGAACTGCCGTATAATTTTAAGAAGGAATTTACATGTTGAAAGAGGTCTGGTAAATGGATCAATGGGTAATGTTGTTGATTTTGTAAAATACAGAAATAGAGATGGAATTGAATTTTTAAAAATTAAATTTGATGGCATTGAGGAAGTACAGCTAATTGGTCGTTGCTCTGCTAGATTTTTGCTTGTAAAAGACTTATATGTTCGCCGTAAGCAGTTTCCTGTTTGCTTGGCATATGCGGTGACAATCCATAAATCGCAAGGTTTAAGTGTAGACTGTGCATTGGTGAATATTGGCAGTTCTGTGTTCAAGGAGGGTATGGCATATGTGGCATTGTCACGAGTTAGAACTTTATCGGGATTGTACTTGATTGAGTGTGATGTCACAAACATTTGTGCGGATCTAGATTGTGTTAAGGAATACAATAGGTTAAGAAGAGAGTATGTGCCACATTTGCCTCAGTATCCTTTGTTTGAGAAACGTGTGGTAGGCCGGAAACGAAGAAATGTGACCAATACTGGGGAGGTTGTAGCAAAAAGACGAAAAGTCGATGAACCTAAAATTACAAGCAGAAACAAAAAGGATTCTGTTGAAGATGTTGTTGGTTTTCAATTTGAAAACAGTTCTGGTGTCAACTGCTATGCTAATGTAGTGGTTAATGTTTTGTTTTCTCTAGAAAATGTAAAAGAAGAGATTGTGGTCAATTCTGATCAAAGATTTTGCAGTTTGTTAAATTCTGTGTTAGAGAAATGTAGCACTGATAGAACAAACATAGAAAGTGTGTCTGAAATTCGAAATCTGTTAGACAGATGTTCAGGCCAAACACAATTCTCTCAAAATATTCAGCAAGATTGTCAGGAGTTTTTAATGTATATGCTTGATGTATTGCATGCTGAAGGTGTAGATGTAGATCAGCTGTTTGGGCTTTCTTATCAATGGCAGCATGACTGCGAGAACTGTATGGTATCAAGTACTACTAGTGTAGACTCAGAAAGATTTATATATTTAACTTTGCCAGACAGTAAATCAGTCTCCTTTAATAAGCTAGTAAAAGCAGCTGATCACAACATGGAGTGTAGCCAATGTAAATCTGAAATGATGTCCACATTATTTATACGAACGTATGGCCAGTATGTCATTTTAATGTTCCAACGATGTAGGCCTGATGGAACAAAATTGACAACTTTAATTAAAAATTTGGTAGCTTCGCAGTTGTCAATATCAGGAAGGACTTTTGTAACTGCAGCAATTATATATCATGACGGCCCTTCAATAACATCAGGACATTACACAGCTTATTTAAAGTCTAGAAATGGCTGGTCATTCTGCAATGATTCTGTTTTAATTTTCAAAAAAAAATTGCCGTATGACCTTAAAAACTCTTACCTGGTGTTTTTAAAACCAAAATTTTAGGGAAATAATCTCGGGATGTGCTCTGTGGAATTTCAAGAAGTTCTAATGGCTCCTACACAATTTGGCCTTGAGGATAAGTGTAGTTCAGAGACATAACTTCTAACCATAAGACTGGACGTCATGGAGAAATAAGTGCACTTTGAATGAGTTCAGAAAAACTATTTCTTTTTATAAGCTAATTGAAGCAGCCAATCAAAACATAGAGTAGAGGGAATGTAAGTCTGCAATGCTGTCTACTGTTTTACATTGCTTTGTGATTAAAAGTGATGTAGAGAATTAAATAATTGTAGTACTCATAGAGGTAGTGTAAGTCTGCTTCATAGTGAGCAGTATCAGTGTCATAGGAAATGTAGAACATGACTGAGCAAGAAGGGGAAGATATTACTATTCCAGGATTGTGAAAATGATCTTCAACATTTTAATTCTGAAAGTTGCAGAAATGCCAAATGACGGGATTGGCTTACAAGAAATCCAAGAGTTATAAATGGCTCTGACAAGATTTGGCCTTGTGGAAACTTGTGGTAGAGAGCAAGAAGTCATTTATTGCATGTAACATGTTTTTAAAAACGATGGAGATTTTCTTTCAGAAAGTGGCGGGTTTAAAGTAATAACAGCACAACAGAGTGTAAGCTGTTCATAGGACATCCTTTGACGTCATGGAAAGTAAGTTAACTTTAAGGAGTTCTGAATTCTGATTTGTTATGTTGTATGGGTTTTTTAAACACAATCATTTTGATTGTGTTTTTTTTTCCCCGCTGTTATATGATGAATACCTTCAAGTCACTGTTTTTAGTGAATTTTGATACATTCTGAGAACAGCAAAAATAAACCATTTAACATGTATAATTAATTCTGTACTGTTTGCATTTATGATGTATATGTAGAACTGTGTAGGAGGCATGGAGAAGGTGAGGCTTCTGTAAGTGTCAAAGTTGTTGCATGCAGTGCTGCACTTCTGCGTATTCTTTCATATGCTGGACTACATCTGCACAATGAGATACCTAAGCAAAGGAAACACAAGTGATGTGATTGTGAAATGAGCAAAATAAATTGCACGTATTTCATTTACATCACCTGTGTTTCCTATCATTACGAATCACATTGTGCAGATCAAGTTTAGGTCTGTCCAGGGAAACATAGGAGGTTTGGACTTTGTTCAAGAGTGCAGTGGACATGACTCACTTCATTGGTAGACCTTCACATGTATTATGTCCTCTATTCTCTTCAACAACTCGAAATTTCATCTGCAACCCTGAGTAGGCCTCACCTCAAACAAACCTCTGGATAGGACACATCTTATTGGCATCCTGAAGCAATCATTTAAAATTTTAGTGTCTTGCGACACTTTTCTGAGACAACAGCAATGCAAAAGATGCACCATGTTTTAAGATAGGCCTCACTTCATCTGCATCAAGATACTGTTAGTTTAAAATGTATATCTTTAGGACTGTGTAGGGGGCCTGGAGAAGCAGAAGCTTCTGTAAGTGTCAAAGTTGTTGAAAAACTGTTTGTCCTTCAATCTTTTCCCTTGTCTTTTGTAATTTTTAAATACATGTTTTAATATTTTTAAAATGTTTGTTCTCTCTTTCACAGATTGAAAGTATAAAAACAAAAAGTGAGTAATTTAACGACAATTATAAGGTAAATGTTTTGTACTCTTTTCGTTACATTTCTATCACATTTAACTTCTCTTAGTTCCACTGCTTCATTTCTTTAACCCTCAGTTTCCTGCCTTTGCTACTTCCCTCATTCCTTTCTCTATTACCTACTTACTCAACTCCTTCCACTCTTTTTCTCAGTCCCTCTCTTCTCATAGTTCCTCACTCTTGTTCACTCACTCCGTCTCTATTACTCTTAGTGTCTTTGACTGATCACTGTATCACCATTTGTTCATAATGCTTTCTCTGTGTAGTTGAAGCACACTAAGGGGCATATTATGAACACAGCCAATAAAATTATTGCTCTTTTTATTGGCAGAAAACTGGTGCAAAAGTGGTTTTAGCGGCAGTTTTCTGCCGCAAAAGCAGCTTTAGCGACACATTTCTGCCAATAAAAGCTGCAAAACTTTTATTGCATATGTTGATGATATGGCTCTATGTTACTTACATTTCTTTGCTGTTTCAATTAATCTTTTTCTGTTATTTTTTGTTTTCTGTTTTCTATTTTTTCTCTCTGTTATTCTTCATGTTTTAATCTTATTTTGAACATTCACTCACATTCTCCAAGAAACTCTTCTTTGTTAATGTTATACTCTCTTTTTTTTTCTTTCACTTCGTTATCTATTTTGTTTTTCACAATTATACCCTCTTCCGTCTTTTCTTCGGTAAATAGATCTATTAAACAGTATCTCTTCTTTAGTCCCTATAGCTGTCTTTCTTTTAACATCACTCTCTGTTTACTTTCCTTATACTTACTCTATTTTTTTTGTAAAAATTTTTGGGGTTAGCTCCCGGTCCGCGTACCGGGAAGCTAACCGGGAAGCGAACCAAAAGAAATAGAGCTTGCCAGAGTGCTAAACATTCTAGCAATTTTTTAATAACGGGGAGGTAGTTCTGAAAAGAACTTTTTTTTAAATATTTTTGTTGTTTTATATATTTTTTTTCTTTTTTGAACATTATTTGTTTTTTTTGTATTTTTTGAACACTTATTTGTTTTTTTTGTTTTTTTTCAAAGGGAAAGAACAGAAAGAGGCATTGAAAAAGGCTCAACAGGAGCAAAAAAAAAAATTAAAACTTGCTGCGTTTGGAGCATCGGTGTTTCTCGAAAGCCAAATTAATTCATTTCAGACTCATGTTTGCGCATGAAATTAAAGTGCCACAATATAAGCATGTCAGCTTCATATGGACAACATTTTTTTGATTATTTGGCACTGTTTAGTTGGCCTCTCCAACTGTGAGAGAGATATCAGTAGATGTTCTTGTCACCGAAGTTGGGGGGTTCTGTTGTAGTTCACGCATCTCTGCACGACTATAGTTGATTGGATGCCGCCTCTGCATATGTCGGTGCATCGTGTGATTTCCATAACTGTATTTTTTATTAGTGCCCCGGGATAACTTATCTTGGCAGATATGGCACGTAGCATGGCGTGCATTGACTTTTTTCTCTCCTGGTGGAATGGAAAAAAATTGCCAGATAAAGCTAACTTTGCGATGAGATACCCGGGGTAACTCTTTGACAAATCGTGGTCCCTCTTCTTCCTCTCCGTCTTGTTCTTCCTCTTCCTCCTCTGTGTCTCCAATAAACTGTGCAGGTGGTCCTCTCTTCCTATGAGGAGATGGTGGTGGTGGTGGTGGGGGTGCAGAAGCTGAAGCTACTATTGAAGCCATTTTTTTATCAGAGCAAATGATCAGGTCTTCCTTTCTCAAAGTTGAAAGTCAGAGTGAGAAAAAAGGTGGGGGCTTTCATCATTTGGGAAAAAAAATAGTTCTAAACCAATGAAAAGTGTTATTTTTAGGTCACCTGACCTAGCCTTACATCATTATGAAACCAAAAGTGAAATGAACCAATGAAAAGTTTTATTAACAAGTCACATGACCTCTCACGCTCATGTTACGCGCTGCGGAACGCGCCCCGGTTAGCTTCCGGGTCGCTGCGCTTCGCGCCTCGGTCCGCGCCCCGGAGCACTTCCGGGTGCGCTAACGCGGTACGTCACAAGACGCATTACGCGGCAACGCGATATGTCGCGCTTTCGCGACGCGCCGCGGATCGCTTCCGGGGAGCTGCGTTTCGCGCCTCGGTCCGCGCCCCGGGGCACTTCCGGGTGCGCTAACGCGGTACGTCATAAGACGCATTACGCGGCAACGCGATACCGTCACTATGTTGATTTCTTACCGGTTCGCGGACCGGGTCGCGGCATCAATTTGAGCTAACGGAAAGCTTTCCGGTTCGCGGACCGGGAGCGAAACAAAAAAAATATTAAATTTTTTTTTATTAATAAACATATAAAATACATTTTTGGATTTAAAGAAGAATACATTTTACAGCTATAGATATTAGCTTTTAAAAAACCAATGAAATTCACTGAAAAAACCATAGGTTATAGACCATATATAGTTAGGAATTAGCATTTACAAAACCTTGAAAATTCACTGAAAAAACCATAGGTTATACACCATATATAGTTAGGAATTAGCATTTAAAAAACCTTATTTTACTCACACAAAACCAATGAAATTCCATATATAGTTAGTTGTACTAACTATATATCGCGCACCCGCAATCCACTGCTGATCATGTCACATATTACATCATTCATGACATGGTCAGTGACATCACTGATGACATCACTGATGACATCTCAAATGACATCACTGATGACATCACTGATGACATCTCAAATGACATCACTGATGACATCACTGATGACATCTCATTTGACATTACTGATCACATCACTGATGACATCATTCATGTGATAATACGATGAACCTCTTCAGACTCTATTATAACCTTAGATACACTCAGTGTAAACAGACACTCACAGACTGTCACTCATCCATGGAGTTACTTACACACCTAGTCAGTCATGCAAAGAATCAATCACACCTCCATTTTCACAACTATACAGTTATACACACCTTACTTATTCAAACATATACTAAAACATATTTACTCACTTATACAATCCTGGATACAAGTTCACAATGATCCATACAGCCACTCACACATTCACTGGGTCTTATGCACAGTTATTTATATATGTCAACTCTCACATGTACTGTATTTTACATATGTACTTACTTTGACATGTAGCACTGAGATATCCATTCACTCACCAATACACTCATGCACACAGTCAACCACCCATCCAGCTGTTTCCACATGCACTTTTGAACCCATACATCTATGCACAGAGTCATACACCTCCCAGCCACCCACACACACACTCAGTCTCCCATACAAATGCTTGGGCAACCAATCAATAACCCATATAGTTACTCATATAGCTACTGATCAACACATGCAGCAGTTTACAGAACAACAGACATAATGATGCACAAATTAAGACAGTTTAGTCACTAACCCATGCACTCAGTGAGACACATTTAATCAGTCACTCATACAGTCAGTCATGCCCCTACTAAATCCTTCATCAAGACACTTATACATCCACTCATTCTTCAATATGTAAGACATATTTTAACTTTACAGAATTATACAGTCACTGGATGTAGTCATCAGTGATGTCATTATTGATGTCATTTGAGATGTCATCAGTGATGTCATCAGTGATGTCATTTGAGATGTCATCAGTGATGTCATCAGTGATGTCATTTGAGATGTCATCAGTGATGTCATCAGTGATGTCACTGACCATGTCATGAATGATGTAATATGTGACATGATCAGCAGTGGATTGCGGGTGCGCGATATATAGTTAGTACAACTAACTATATATGGAATTTCATTTGTTTTGTGTGAGTAAAATAAGGTTTTTTAAATGCTAATTCCTAACTATATATGGTGTATAACCTATGGTTTTTTCAGTGAATATATATATATATATATATATTACCTACTGGCGGTCGCCAGTAGGTAGTTATAGTTAGGATCGATTTCCATAGGGAAATTGCAACATTCTATTGGGAATAACTTTGGCGCCTGTTGAGGAATCTGCCTGAAATTTTCAGCAACTTTGCCTCGCCGCGCTCTGCTACTTCACTGAAAGTTTGGGGGGGATTCGTCAAGCGGGGGCCGAGATAAAAGGGGGGTCCCGAAATGTGTTTTCCCCATGATAATTTCCATTGGGCGGTCTGTCGCACTTTTAGCTTGAACGGCTGAATGGTTTTTGACCAAACTGGGCAAAATTGTAGGGACTGGTAGCCCAATGTGCCTTTGCTAAGTCTCAAGATATGTGCTCCAGAGGATTTTGAGTAATTTAGGTTAAAAAAAATGTATATATCTGTAAGCGCGCCCCGGTGCGCGTACCGGGGAGCGCTCCGGGCGCGCCACGCGACCTGCGCACGGGAAGCTGATTGGCTCTCGGGTGTCTGTAAACATTCGAAACAGTTCGCAGCGGCCGCCATCTTGTGTCTCGGTAGGATCGAGACACAAGAGGTGGTAAAAACAAAAGGGAAAATAATGAAAAGGGGGCAGGGTACACCCCCTTGACCCTCTAGGTTTGATGTGGGGGGCCATAAAAGGGTCCCTCGGGTAAAAAAAATGTTTTAATTTTTTTTCGATTTTTGCGGGAGGAGCGCCCGGTACGCGCACCAGGGAGCGTACCGGGGAGCGTACTTTGGTGAAAAATAGTGAAAATAATAGTGTAAAATAATCATTTTGAGTGATTACAGGTAGGGTAGCTCTGATAAGAGCTTTTGGGTTCTTTGGCTGTTTTAGGTACCTACAAGTACGTCCCACACACACCCACACGCACACAACCCTACACCCCCACAGTCACACACTCCCCACACACACCTTACACATGCACACCTCCACCCACACCCAAACACCCCACAGCCCTACACCGACACCTTACACATCCACACCCACAACCACACATCCCACACACCCAGACACACACACACCTCACCCCCCCAACACACACACACGCACACACAGATACCTCACAGACACACCTCACACATCCCACACACCTCCCCCAAACACACACACGCACACCTCACAGACACATCCACACATCCCACACATACACACACATCCTATACACATACTCCCCACACCCACACACACCCCACACACACCGCACACACCCACAATTCTACCTACACCGAAACACCCCACACACCCACACCCACAGACACACTTTACACACCCACATCCCCACCCACACCCACGTACCCCACACAGATATACACCTCATCCCCCCAGACACACACACACACATACACACCTCACAGACACACCCCGCACATCCCCCACACACACCTCCCCCACCCCCACACATGGGGAAAACTCTGTGAAACACTAAAATAATAATTTAAAGTGCTCAGAGGTAGGGTATCTCTGAATAGAGTTGTTGTGTTGTGTGGGTGATTTAAGTACCAACATGTAGGTACCAATGCAGAGTCTTAAATTCAATGTACACCATTTACTCTGTAGATAATTTGCATGTTGTTATAGAAGTTATTGTGGTATATGGAATCCATACCATAGTCTGTCTGGAAAACATAAAGAACATGGAGACAGGAGATGAAAAAGAGATGTGAAATACACTTTGGAGATAATATAGTGGGAGAAAGGAAGTATGTATGAGCAAAATTACTATGTAAAACAAAAAAGTTGCACAGTATACTATAAGTTTGACTTTACATTATAATCAATTTGGTAGTAGTTTAAGATTTACATATAAAAATGAATAATGTCTCAAACAATTTTAGAATTATTAAATATAAATTTATTGGTCAGAATTTTCATAGTTCAATAAAACTTCCAGCATTACATCATCTGGAATCTCCTCAAACATGCATGTTTCTATGTCTTGTAAACATTCAATAAATTGTTCATCCAAAGACTGATCCATAAAATCTTCATCCAAAAAATCTTCATTTAGAATCTCCTCAGATGTAATCTCGAAGGAAATATTGATATTTTCTTGCTTCCCTTCCATTTTTTTGCTGTAAATTGCATACAAAATAACTA
The DNA here is from genome assembly GCF_964261635.1 of Lissotriton helveticus. Taxonomy (NCBI): domain Eukaryota; kingdom Metazoa; phylum Chordata; class Amphibia; order Caudata; family Salamandridae; genus Lissotriton; species Lissotriton helveticus. Next base: position 1,461,747,780 of record NC_136061.1, on the reverse strand, counting down.
TATCAGTAGATTTAGGGCAGTGTTGTGTTGAAGTTCAGACAGGTAGTTCTGTTTTTTTAACAGTTAAGTTAACTTTGGGTAGTGTATGGTAACAGGCAGGAAGTAGAAAAAAAAAAGTGCCTGTGAAGAAGCGTAAGTAAATTCATATTTATAGCAGAGGAGCCTAAGTCAATCAATAAATATAACAGAGGAGCCTATCTCTATCTATAACTATAGCAGAGGGACAGTAAATAATTATCAGAAAACGTTTTTTCAAATTGACTTAAAGTGCCCCTTACAAATTATCAACTTACTTTAGAGAGAGGTGGAGAAGAAAAAATGTGAAAATCCTTTCAAGATGTACCTCAGGTAGTTGTAGTCAAAATGGACGTGTTTCCCTCTCATTTTTCATTTATATTCATGTACATAACCAATCAAATGTCAGGAAAAAAAATAGAAAATGAAAGTAACATTTTAATTGGTTGTCAATTCTAATACTTCAGATGTGTTTTTGTGTAGTAAATTACCTCAGGGTATTTAGAGAGGTCTACAGGCTAAATGGCTCAATGGAATTCCATCGAATTTGGGAAAATGGTAGGGATTGGTATGTAGTATGAGCTATTCTATATTTGGTGAAAGTGTCTCCAGTGGTTTTTATGTAAATTAACTTTTACCATTTTTTTAGAACGCTTCCCGGTGCGCGCCCCGGTACGCGTAACGGCAGCGCTACGGCAGTCCTCCATTTTGTGTTTCGGTAGATTTAAGACAGAAAATGGAGGACAAACAACGTTGGGAATGGATATAAGGGGGCATCGTAGGCACTCCTTGACCCTCTAGGTTTTCTGAGGGGGTCTTAGGAGGCCCAAATAGGCAAACAAAAAAAAAGTTTTTATTTTTCGCGGGGGGAGCGCCCGGTACGCGCACCGGGAAGCGTACCGGGGAGCGTTCTATGGTGAAAAATAGTGAAAAAAGTTAGAAAAAGATAATCATTTGGAGTGATCAGAGATAGGGTAGCCCTGAAAAGGGCTTTTGGGTTCTGTGGCTGATTTAGGTACCTACAAGTAGGTACCAATGCACAGTCTTAAATTCAGGAGGAATATTCTATTCCCCTCATCTGAAAAGTGCACACCATCTTCCCTGTAGATATCTTGCATGTTGTAACGCAAGTTATTATTGTATATTGAACCCATTCCATAGTCTCTCATGTAAGCAGAAACAGATTTATTCACATGTTTCCGTGCTTTCTCAAATTGTGGACAAAATTGATTGGACCACTTCCATTTCTGCCTTTGGCATATATTGGAATATACCAAGGCAGTTTGAGGAAAAAGTGCCATCAATTGATCAAAGGTGTCCTTTATAAGCATTTCCAGACCTACCCCAGTCAAAGTGCCCAAGTCATTTCCTCCACAGTGCACAATTAAAAGGTCAGGGTGTGGCAAATGGAAAAAGGTTTTCACCAATGGTATCAATTGGTGACATTTCAATCCTCTGTGGCCAATCCATTTAATCTTCACATTTGGTAATGCAAGAGTTGTGAAAATTGCTGGTAGCTGCATACCTTTGAGCCCAGTGGATATAGCTATGTCCAATAATCCAGACAGAATACATGGTGAGAGGAGATTCTGATGCAGTCAGATGAAGTGTGGAAAAGAAATGGCAGTTGGAACAATACGAGTTTGCAAAAAAAAAAACTGTGGAGTTTCAGTGCTCTTGAATCACAAGCAATGATTAGTAGAATGAGATAGTTGAAAACTGAAAGTTAGGGTGCATGGTTGTGTTCTGTGTAAGAAGTAATTTGAATGGTTAAAAAAAAGTCATTTAAAGAAACCTTGCACCAGAAAAGCTGGTGTATTCGCAGGTCAAACTTCCTTGATGAGGTGATTTGCAACATTGTAGAATAAACTTTTAACCCTGGGAGCTCAGTGAGGAGGGAGTTGCTATGGTAACAGGTAGAAAGGGCTGAGGGGGGGAAGGGTGTTGGTTTGAAAATACAGAGGGAAGAGATTTGATTGGTTACCATGAGCAATATGTGTGTAGAATTAGAGGTTTTCTGTGCCTTTATGGTTTGCAGTGTCTGGAGAACATACCTTTTGCTCTGCTAAAGAAATATTGGTGTGTGTATCTGACACTGTTCTGAATCTCCTAAAATATTTTTAAAGGTGAGTTATGATTCATTTAATATACATAGAGACTTGTATACTCTATGGAGAAGATTTAGAAGCAAATTGTGATATTTTAATGTTGCTTTGTGTCATGCTTTTTGATAATGCTTGGTAAAAAGTTTTTACTGCATAGAGTAATTGTATTTTGTAAAATTGTGAATTTTTAGTCGTGACATGGAATGCTTCTACATAGGACCTGTGCTTTGTTTTGTAAATGTGATGTCAAAAACGATTTTGGGGAAAATAAATGGTTTTTACATTTTTTAAAAGGAATAAAGAATGTGTGCATGTTTAATAGAAATACATTTGACTCTTTACAATGATGTTACCTGTGTTAACTCAGTGTAGGAAGCATATTGAGTTTGTTTGCATAGAGGAATTGTATTTTGTAAAATTGTGAAGCTCCATGTGAAAGCTTTTGCCTCAGTCTTATTCCTGTTGTGAGGCAGGTGCAAGATTTTGCCTCAGTCTTATCCCAGCTGTGAGGCAGATGGTTGTAAATATGATCTGTGCTGTGTTTCCTAAATGTGATGTCAAAAAGGATTTTTGGGGAAAATAAATGGATTTTACATTTTTGAGTATAATGTGGTGCAAAGGTTTAAAAAATGACGCATACATGCGTCACTTTTTAAATATGGGGAAAAAAGGTACATGTTTGGGCTTTCCTGGTGAGGATTGTATCTAAGTGTGCAGTGGACTAGGCTTCATGAATCATATCCCTGTCTGCATTCTTAGACACAGGTGTCAATTTGACACTTTACAATGATGTTAGCTGTGTTTTAAAACAGTGTAGGAAGCATATTGAGTTTGTTTGCATAGAGGAATTGTATTTTGTAAAATTGTGAAGCTCCATGAGAAAGCGTTTGCCTCAGTCTTATTCCTGTTGTGAGGCAGGTGCAAGATTTTGCCTCAGTCTTATCCCTGCTGTGAGGCAGATGATTGTAAATAGGATCTGTGCTGGGTTTCCTAAATGTGATGTCAAAAACGATTTTGGAGAAAATGATTGGTTTTTACATTTTTGATTATAATGTGGCGCAGAGGTTTAAAAAGTGACGCATCTACCTACATGCATCATTTTTTAAATATGGGGCAAAAAGGTACTTGTTTGGGTTTTCCTGGGGAGCATAGAGGGTGAGGCTTGTGTCTAAGAGTGCAGTGGACTAGGTTTCATGAAGCCTATCTCTGCTGCATTCTTAGACACAGGTGTTTTGAGGCAAAATCTTGCACCTGTCTCACAACAGGAATAAGACTAAGGCAAACGCTTTCACATGGAGCTTCACAATTTTACAAAATAAAATTACTCTATGCAAACAAACTCAATATGCTTCCTACACTGAGTTAAAACACAGGTAACATCATTGTAAAGAGTCAAATTGCCATCTGTGTCTAAGAATGCAGCAGAGATAGGCTTCATGAAGCCTAGTCCACTGCACTCTTAGACACAAGCCTCACCACCTACGCTCCCCAGGAAAGCCCACACAAGTACCTTTTTGCAATAGATTTGAAGCTATGATGTCTTTTATTACCAACAAAAAAAATCCTCCCCTTGGAGAGGTTTTGGATTTCTTTTGGAGAAAGGAGTATCAAGCGAGAGGTGCTCCTCACATACATATGTTATTATGGATTAAAGATACACCCACTTTTGGAACAGATTCAGATGAGACAGTGATGAGCTTCATTGAAAAGTATTCAAAATGTGCTGTTCCGAAAACTACAGAAGAAAACAATTTAAGGCAACAAGTTTTACGCTTTCAATCCCATCGTTGTGGAAAGTACTGTCGTAGAAAATTCAGAAACAAGGACAAGTTCTACACAAAATGTCGTTTCGCTTTTCCACGACCAGTGATTTCTAAAGGAAGAGTAAATAATTTAATGTCTTCTCTGCGACATACTGTGACGAGAAAATCACCAAAAAATACATACAATTTCAAAAGAAACGAAGAGTCCAAGTACATCAATGACTACAACCCAGTGATTTTGTCCATGTGGAATGCTAACATGGATATTCAATTCGTTGCTGACAACTCTATTGCTGTAGCTCGATATGTGACGTCTTACATCACAAAAAAAGAAAAGACAGAACTGAAGGAAATGTGGGAGGACATTTCACATGAAAAGAGCCTATGCAAGAAATTGTACAGTTACAGTCTGAAGATCTTGTTGCATCGAGAAATTGGAGCGTATGAATGTTCTGATCAATTGTCGTCAGCAAGTCTCTATGCCAAATCTAGAACCATCATTTGGGTGAGTCTAGGTCTTGCTGCAACACGAAATCGAGTTTTGAAATCTGTACAAGAGATAGAGTATTTGGCGGAGAAAGAACCAGAAAGTACAGATATTTTGAAGACAAACATGTTGGATACATACTATCCAAATAGAAGTCCTCACCTTGAGAACGTTTGTCTCTATGAAGTTCTGCAAAGATATATTTATAAGAGGAACATCAGAGAAGATATCAATAATGGAATATATGGAATCATTGGATGTGAAGGATGTCTAGTGAAACAGAAAAAAGGTCATTTGATTAATCATCGAAAATTGAGTTGTGAAAATCCAGACAAAAGAGAATTTTACTATTTGGCTCTTTTGCAACTCTTTAAACCATGGCGAGAAGAAGAGGAACTACTTAGAGATTTTCTCTGTTATGAAGACTCTTTTAATGCTACAAAGGATACCATAGAATGTCCTGTTTTTCCAAATTATCTGCACATGTTGAATGAAGAAATAGAGCAAGAATCAACAATTGCTGCAGAGATTGCGAGAGATAGTTCTCAAGGCAGTCAGAGTTCTGCTTCATTGAGTCAGGATCCACTAGGAGGACCAATTATCCAAAATGAAGCTGCCACTGCCATGGATGAAGTGGAAAGAGCTATGGAGCAAGCTCAAGAGGATGTAATTCATTTAGAAGATTTGGTGAAACAATTAAACCTTGAGCAGAAACTGATATATGACGAAGTCACAGAACAGGTTGAACATGGATTGAGTCATGAGAAGAAAGAGTGCTCATGTACATCATTTAAGCCTGTCCGACTGTACATGAGTGGAGAAGCGGGAACTGGAAAAAGTTTTCTGATTAAAGCAATTGCATCTTATCTGCAGAAAAGGACTGAATCACCACTGTCTTGTGTTGTTACCGCTCCAACTGGGCTGGCAGCACATAATATTAAAGGGATTACTTTACATCGTTTACTGATGCTGCCAGTGGAGCATGATAACAAATTACAATATCACAAGCTATCTGGAGATGCGTGTTCCGAAGTTTCGAGAGTCCTGAAGAAAATGAAACTTCTTATCATTGATGAAGTAAGCATGGTGTCAAATATAATGCTTGCTTTTGTGCATTTGCGAATGCAAGAAATTCTTAGAACAGACTATGATGTTTTATTTGGAGGAAAACATATTATTGTTTTTGGAGATCTTCTGCAGTTGACTCCAGTGAAAGGACAACCTGTGTTCAAAATGCTCACACATGAAGATACCAGGAAGTGCCTAGGAAGCATTGGAAACGTTAATATATGGTTAAACATCAAATATGCAGAACTGCTTCAAAATATGCGGTAGGCAAAGGATGAAGATTATAAAAATATTTTACAAGATGTAAGAATCGGAAAAGTAAGTCAGCAAGGGAAAGAAGCTTTACATGGACGATTAATTTCTAATTTGTACCCAAATGAAAACATTCTTCCAGAGAATATTTTTAAGAAAATTAACGAGAAGAAATCTGCCATATGTTTGATGCCTACTCTGAAAGAATGTTCCATGTTCAACATCAAAATGCTGAAGTTAGAAAATGAAGAGATAGTGAAACTGGAAGCTATAGATAAAATAGAGCATATGGGAGCAACAATTATTTTGTCAGAAAATTTGAAATCAAAATTGGAGTCATTGGAGAAGACTATATCTAAAACTGCTGGTTTTGAAAAGACTCTGAATGTTTGATTGAATTGTCGTGTCATTTTGAGAAGGAATTTAAATGTTGAAAGAGGTCTGGTAAATGGAGCAATGGGTTACGTTGTTGGTTTTGTGAATTACAAAAATAGAGATGAATTGAAATTATAAAAATGAAATTTGATGGCATTGATGAAATAGAACAAATTTGTCGTTGTTCAGCTAGATTTTTGCTCGTGAAAGACTTATATGTTCGCCGAAAACAGTTTCCTATTTGTTTGGCATATGCGGTGACAATTCATAAATCTCAAGGTTTAAATGTAGATAGTGCTTTGGTGAACATTGGAAGTTCTGTGTTTAAAGAGGGTATGGCATATGTGGCTTTAGCACGAGTCAGAACTTTATCAGGATTGTACTTGATTGAGTGTGATGAAACAAAGATTTGTGCAAATCTAGATTGTGTTAAAGAATACAATAGGTTAAGAAGAGAGTATGCTCCACATTTGCCTCAATATCCTCTGATTGAAAAACGTGTGGTAGGCCGAAAAAGAAGAAATGAGAGTAATTGCAGTGAGGTAGTAGCAAAAAGACAAAAAGTAGATGAAACTGTAATTGTAAGCAGAAGTAAAAAGGATTCTGTTGAGGATGTTGTTGGATTTCAGTTTGAAAACAGTTCTGGTGTCAACTGCTATGCTAATGTAGTAGTTAATGTTGGTTTTTTTCTTCAAAATTTACAAAAACAGATTGTCGAAAATCGGGAACAAACATTGTGCTGTTTATTGAATTCTGTGTTAGAGAAATGTAGTAGTGATAGAGGAAAAATAGAAAGTGTTTAAGAAATTAGGAATCTTGTAGACATATGTTCAGGTCAAAATCAATTTTCACAGATAATTCAGCAGGATTGTCAGGAATTTTTAATGTATATGTTTGATGTATTGGAAGATGAAGGAGTAGATATAAAAAATCTTTTTAACCTTTCTTATCAATGGCAACATGACTGTTATAACTGTGCTTCATCAAGTACTACTAGAATAGACAGTGAAAGATTTATATATTTGACTTTACCAGACTGCAAATCAGTGCCTTTTAATAATCTAGTTAAAGCAGCTGATCACAATATGGTGTGTACCCAATGTAAGTCTACAATGCTGTCCACATTATTTCTACAAAATTATGGTCACTATGTCATTTTAATGTTCCAACGATGTAGACCTGATGGAACTAAATTGACAACTTCTATTAAAAATTTCGTGGCTTCTCAGTTATCGATATCAGGAAGAACCTTTGCAACTGTAGCTATTATTTTTCATTATGGTCCTTCTACAACATCAGGGCATTACACATGCTATTTAAAAACTTCTAAAGGTTGGACCCAATGTAACGACACTCATTTGACTTTCAAACAACGTTTGCCTTTTGGCTTTATAAATTCATACCTAGTGTTTTTCCAGCCAATATTTAGGTAAAAGTAATTGGCATATGAAGACGGGAGTAGTTTATAAAGGTTATTTTGCTGTTTAAAAATATATTCTGAGTAAAAGTGTTCCAGGCAATATAAAAAATTGACTTGTCATATAGGTACTGTAATTGGATCTCATAATAAGTGAGGTTAGTATTATACAAAATGATGAACATGAGTGAGTCAGAGATGGTTTTACAAATATTTAAATGTTGTGAAAATGTTGTAGAGCCTTTCTTTCAGAACGTCGGGAAAAAGATCATTTCAGAGTGCCTTAGAATTAATTTGAACAAATACTCATACATCTGACACTATTTGGCCAAATGGAAAGGTGCAGGAATGAGTAAAGAGTCATGACTGAAAAAAGGAGTATATGAAAATATTGAAAATATTTCAGATGTTCTTGGAGCTTTTCTTCTAGAAAGTCGATGAAATGGATTTTTAAGTGAACAGCAAACTACTTTCCAACGCGAAAAGGACCACCATGATACAGTATTTGGCCTCAAGGAAAAGTAAGTCAATTTAAGATTAGCGTAGATTTGTGATTTGTCAGTATCTAAGGTTTTTTTTAAAACACAATCTTTTAGATTGTGTTTTTTTCCCGCTGTCATATGATGAGTAATTTGAACTCACTCTTTTAAGTGAAATTCAATATATTCTGAGAACAGCAAAAATAAACTTTGTAACATGTTGTACAAGTTATTCTATATTTTGGATTGTGTAAATTAAATTGTATTCCCATTCTCTGACACTCACTTTCCTTTTTCCATCCTCTTTCAGCTCTTTTTACTCACTTATAATGTCTTTCTCTCACTCTCTGTAACCCCCGTTCCCTTACTCCACTTTTTTGACAATCCCTCATTTTCATTTCAACTGTGTGTATCCCGTCTCTCCCTTGCATAACTTTTCAGCTTTGTCTTTCTGTTTTTCTTTTCTTTTCCGTATTTTCCTCCTTTGCTCTTTTAGTAATTCCTGTTTACTCACTCTGCAGTATTATTGCACTCTATCACTATAAATCACCCACTCTCCTTAGCTTATCTTTGTTTGCTCCTTACTTTTGACCTCTTCTCACTGTTTTTCGTTCACTACTTCTATGTGCTCAGTGCCTCACTCTACTTGTGTTATGTTCACTTGTGTTTATATACCTTCTATCACTTCTTTTACAACAACTTCACTGCTCCTTTCTCGTCGTTCTTCATCCAATTTCTTTTACTCTGGTTCCATTACTATCCTTCATTTCCTTTCTTTCAATGTCCTTCTCTTTGCTTTCATCATCAAATTATTGTTTCTCAGTACCACTGTTTTAGTCGTCTTCTCTTCTCTTTCCTTCTTTTTCCTCACTTACTCATTTCCTTTTCTCACTCATTGTACTCCACCTCACTCAGTTTTTCTCTTAGTGTGTCTACCTTATAACTTCCTCAGTCCATTTCCTTCAATCGTTGTATATTATCCTGTCTCCCTTCATCCTTTCACTCTATGACTGTTCTTCACTTACTCCCAGTTATCTTCTATTCCTCATTCTTCTAAATGCATCCTTAATTGGACTGTTTTCTGTCTCAGTCATTATCTTTTTACTTACTTCTGTTTCCTGATTTAGTTTTGCTAACTCACATTGTTTTAGTATCTTTCTTACCTTCAGTTCATTTCTCTGTTCTTCTCTCTCTTTTTCTCAGTGAATCTATATGCCTTACTCTTTGTAATTTGCTCTCCTTCTATTTCTTTTTCCCTCTTTATGTCCTTCTACCTTAGTTTATTTCCCTTTCTGTATTCTTCACTCTAACTTTATTTCTAAATAGAGTGTTATGATTTTTAACCTCTTCATTTGTATCTTTTAATTTAAAATACATATTTTACTAATTATAACTTATTTTTTCTTCTCTCTTTCACAGATACCAACTGTAGTAAAAAAAAAAAATTACATTTATTATATGGTAAGTATGACTAAAAAATGTAGTTTGTTATCAGCCTTTGCTTTAAGGTCACTAACATTTTCTCAATCTACCTCACCCCTGTTTTTTTACTCTGCTTCTCTCACTTATTCTTATTCTCCATGTTTACTCCCATTTCCCTATTTACCCTCTCATATTCAACTTCTTTTGATCCCTATTCTTTACTTCACTTACCCTCTGTTCCCTTCCTTTGCTTCTTCACTCATTCTCTTTTTCTTAAATATTTACCTTACTCCTACACATATACCTCCTCCCCCTCCCAACACATACACACACCTGTAACATACACCCCACACTGTCAGGGCTCCACGAATTTCCAATTCTTGTCTCTATGTCGACTTGCACAGGAACAGAAGATGCTTGCTTTCCAACTCCCTATCTCCAATCAGTCGGAGTCTGATTTTAATCATAACTCCAAGCAATCAGAAAAAGGGAAGGGGAAAAGTGGAGAAAATAACCATAAGAAAAGAAAGGCACAGAAGAGACTGGTCCGGGTCCCTCGATACTCCAGCGAATCCTCTTCTGACTTTATCAGCCAAACTAGGTTCCTGTGAATACTAAGCACATACAAATATTTTAGCCTAAAACCTTTACTCTGCTCTACCTGCTTCTTTTGGTAACTAAACCTACATACCCAAGGGACTGCGTTGACCTGTAGCTCTTCTTTCTACTGTGAGGTTTCTTTAACTGGAGTTGCCTTTATGTTCAATCTCACTAAAACGAAATGACTCAATTAATAATTCCACTCTAGCTATTCTCTTTGAGTATGTGTTTTCAAATCTATAAACCTACCACGCTATGCAACTCTGTGTCTTTTATTCTTCTTCTTGTGTTATTTACTGGCTTGTGAATACCTCATCTGCAAAACAGTCAATTGATTAATTTCCTGCTCTCTCACTTTCTATTATCTGTTATCTTCCTTTATCTCTTTTGACCTACCAGTAATGTATTCTGCTATCCTTATAATGTGTTCTGTACTTGTCTTTCTTCTTCTTTTAGGACTGCTGCTTCCTGCTCGCGTTATTCGCCTCACTAGATTCAGGTAAGCTTTTATTTCCTTTTAACTACAAGTAATTGCCAAAATAGCTTTTAAAACAAACTATTTACATTTCTCAGAAGAACGTATTTTTATTCCTTGTTGCTGTGTTTTGAAACACCAGCACCAATGTTGCTACTGTTATCTCTTCAAAATTGTAATTGTCACAGGCTGTAAGCATAATAAAATTTCAGCCGAAAACTGTCTAGATTTAATTGTCACTTAGCTCCGTGAAAGTCTCTTTCCTCAACTTGAAGACTGCTTGCTCTGCTCCTGAAGCGGCGACGCGTGGTCTTGGCTGAGTCACTCTGAAAGTCTCTTTTCTGCCAGCTGCGAGTCACGAACATGGCAATATCTGCAGATAACTACTATACTGAGTTATTACTAGGAATTCATTGATTTACTACTCTGGAATTCTGAAAATAACATTTCCCTAACAAACGTTTCTACTCTGACAGGATTTATCTAACTGACTCGGGCTGAATTCTCGGTGAAGTGCGCAGCTCTGATAGAGCGCGCGCCTCACCTGAACTCCGTTCTGGAATGTTCAGAAAACTAGACTGGCAACTTAGGCTGGCAGTTGCCCTGCTCGCCCGCCATCTTGGAATTCCGTGAATTCCACGCCTTGGACCAGGAAGGAGCCAAACTCCAATCCTGTTTCCTCATTTTGAGAGCTCTTGCTGACCGTTCCTTAGGAAGGATCCTGACAGTAGCCCCCACCAAGGAAGGCCCTTCCGGTCCGGGTTTGGTTGGGTTTAGCTGATGGAAAAGTCTTACTAACCTAGGTGCATGTACATCTGACTCTAACTCCCAAGAGCGTTCCTCTGGCCCATAGCCCTTCCAATCCACCAGGTAGTACAGTTTACTCTTCACCCTTTTTGAATCTAAAATGTCCTTTACTTCAAATTCCACACCAGCTTCCAACTGAACAGGTGGTGTAGCACTCTCTCGTCTTAATCCTGGGACTGCCTTTTTTACCAAAGAAACATGGAAGACTGGGTGAACCTTGAGTTTCGTAGGTAGTGTCAGTTTATAGGTCACTGGATTAATTTGTGCTTCAATAGGATAAGGACCAATGAATCGAGGCTGGAACTTGCGATTTCCTTTCAAGCGCAAGTTCTTTGTGTTTAACCAAACCTCCTCCCCTATCTCTAGGTGAGGGGAATCTCTCCTTTTCCTATCTGCATATTTCTTATACTTAGTCTTTGCCTGTTCTAAATTTTCTGATGCTGCATTGTGTACCTGACTCAAATGTGTCACCAAATCCTGAACTGCTGGAACTGGAAGCGAAACATCCAGCATGGTAACATTTGGATGTCTGCCATAGTTCAAATAAAATGGGGAGTAACCAGTGGACAAATTTGTGGCTTTGTTATGAGCGAACTCAGCAACCCACAAATATTCCAACCATTCCCCACCCTGTTTTAAGGTAAATAGCCGCAAGTACTGCTCCACCTCTTGGTTTACTCGTTCTGTTTGTCCATCCGTTTCCGGGTGGAAACTGGTGGAAAAACGTGTCTCAACTCCAAGTGCCTTCATGAAGATTCTCCAGAAATGAGACACAAATTGGGTTCCACGGTCTGATATAACAACCTTAGGAATTCCATGCAACCGCACCACCTGAGCACTAAAATGAGTTGCTAACTGTTTTGCCGTTGGAATCCCTTTCATGGCCACAAAATGTGTCATTTTGGTGTATGCATCGACTATTACTAAAATAGTATTGAAACCTTGACAGGAAGGAAGATCTGTTATTAAGTCTAAGGTGATTGTGTGCCAAGGGTAGGGAGGAGTAGGTAAGGGTTGTAAAAATCCTTTGGGTGCCTGTCGTTCTGACTTCCCCTGCGCACATATCTCACAAGTTTTCACATATCGCTCTATGTCTTTGTTCATTTGTGGCCACCAGTAACTTCTTTTCACTAAGCCCATCGTCTTCAGCTCTCCCTTATGTCCTGCCAGCAAATGATCATGACATTCCTTCATGACTTGGTTCTGCAGCGTAGACGTTGGCAAATACAAGGCTCCTGAGTGATAGGGTAGACCATCTAATACTTCTCTATTATCTTCCTGCTGCGTCCACTCCAACATCTTTGCTGGTGACAAGACTCGAGATATCTGTTCTTTCACACTCAGAGTTTCAACAACGCCTATAATTTTGGTATCTGGAATGATGGCTTGTGTTTTAATTTGATCTTTTTCTTCTCCTGTTCCCATACGGGACAAAGCGTCCGCCTTGCCATTCTGCGATCCTGGCCTGTATGTGATGACAAAATCATAGTCAGCAAAGTATAATGACCAACGAAGCTGTCTCAGGGTTAGTGTTCTAGCTGACTTTAAGAATTTTAAGTTTCGATGGTCTGTGTAAACTGTTACAACATGATGAGCTCCCATCAAATAATGTCTCCATTCCTTGAAGGCATCCTTTATTGCCAACAGTTCTTTTTCCGTAATTGTGTAATTGATTTCTGCTGGTGACAACTTTCTTGAACGATAGGCAACTGGATGCAATTTGACCTGTCTCCTTATTTCTCTGAGACAATACTCCACCCACTGCCAAATCTGAGGCATCTGTCTCTACATAAAAGGGTTCTGAAGGGTCTGCATGAAGAAGAATTGGAGCTGACGTGAATTCTTCCTTCAATGCCTTGAATGCTGTCTCTGCATCTGCTGTCCACTGAAATTTTACTCCTTTTCTCAATAGTTGTGTGAGAGGCAGAATTCGCCGAGAAAATTCACTGATAAATCTTCGATAAAAATTGGCGAAGCCAATAAATGCCTGTATTTCTTTCACACTGGTTGGAGACTTCCACTCCAAGACGGCCTGAATTTTTCGCTGATCCATGAGTATTCCAGCTGGCGAGATCACAAACCCCAAGAATTCCACTTCTGTCACGTCAAAGGCACATTTTTCCAACTTGACGAACAGCTTATTTTCTCTCAGCTTCTGTAATATTCTTCTCACTTGACTCTGATGTTCCTGGGTGTTGACGGAGTATATCAAGATGTCGTCTATATACACTATTGCACATTGATCTATAAACTCACTAAGGACATCGTTTATGAAATGCTGGAACGCAGCTAGGGCGTTGCACAACCCATAAGGCATCACTTGGTATTCAAATAATCCAAAGCGAGTTCTAAAGGCGGTTTTCCACTCATCGCCGGCTCTTACTCGAATGAGATGATAGGCCCCCCTCAAATCCAGTTTGGTGAATATCTGGGCTCCTTTCACCTGGTCCAACAAAACTGAGATGAGAGGGAGTGGGTACCTATTTTTCTTAGTTATCCGATTGATTGCGCGATAGTCTATGCAAGTTCTTAACTCGCCCTCTTCCTTCTTAGGCACGAAAAACAAAGGCGAAGATACCGGAGATTGGGAGGGGCGAATGAATCCGTTAGCCAAATACTTGTTGATGTATTCCTTTAAATGATTATGCTCCTTCTCAGTTAAAGCATAAACTCGGCTACAAGGCATATTTGCTCCCGGTTCAAAGTCTATTTTACAATCGTACACTCTATGGGGAGGTAGTTGTTCAGCTTCCTGCTCATCAAACACATCTTTGAAATCTTGATATTGCGATGGTATAGACTGTGTGTTGATTACGCACACAACTGCATTCGCTGAACACAAAGCTTGAGCTGGATTGTCTTGATCTTTTTTCTTTTGGTCTCCAAAGCAATGATTCTTGCAATAATCCAAAGTCATTTCTATAGTTCTCTCTGCCCAATCGATGGTCGGGTTATGCTCTGTGAGCCAAGGAAGTCCTAGGATTAGCTGAAATTGAGGAGTGTCAATTAGATTAAACTGGATTTCTTCTTGATGTCCATCTTCTCTCATCAACCGCACCAATTCGGTATGACTCACTATGGGCCCAGAAGATAGGTTCGTTCCATCGATGGCTCTAACTGGTTCACTTTTCTCCTTGAGTATTGCCTTCAATCCTATTTTGGCAGCAAACTTTTGATCGCAAAAGTTCCCTGTTGCCCCTGAATCCACCATCACAGTCACTCCCTTCTTAACCACCTGACGGAATTTAATCGTCATGGATTGAATTAAATGTGGGGAGGATGACTGCAGCGTATTGGCCAGTTGATGCTCTTGTGGAGTTGAGTTTTGACTCGCATCCACCTGTACAACTCCTTCTACGGGTGGTGCAACTAGTTTTCCTTCGGCTTGTACGATCCTTTGGGTTTCTTTGGGCAATTCCTCACAAAATGTCCGCCGGAACCACAATACATACACAAATTACTGGCTCGTCTCTTCTCTTTTTCTTCCCTGGTAAGCGGACCTCTTATTGCCCCTATCTGCATGGGTTCTTGGTTGTTGGACCCTTCCGCAACTCTTCCTACGTCAGTCCTTGCCCTGTCAAAACGGGGCACGGTGCTTGGAAATTGTCGCTTCCTTTCTCCTCGCCTTTCACCTTGCCGGAAATCCAACTCCAGGACCAAATCTATGAAAGCTGAGATCTCCGTGGGTCGGTTGGGAATCTGCGCCAGCCCATCTTTTAATTCATCCCTCAGGCCACGATAAAAAATTGCTGTTCTTTTGCTTTCCGGACAATCTGTTTCACATTATCAACTTATTAAAGTGGGCCAAATACGCCACCAAATCTCGATTTCCCTGTTTTAATTCCAGTAGCTCATTATCTACAGCTTGAGAGATTCGCCTTCGATCAAAGAAGCGCAAGAATTCTTTTTTAAATTCATCGTAATTCTGCAGAAGAGGGTCATCTCGAGTCACTATGGGCATTGACCAGGCTGCTGCGTCTCCGCTCAAATAAGACAAGATGAATGCCACTTTAGATTGTGCGTCGGGGAAGATAGAAGGACGACACATGAAATGCAGAGAACATTGCGTGATGAACACTTGTGCTTTCTGTGGGTCCCCACTAAATCTCTCTGGTGCAGCTAAGGGAATGACTGGTGACAAAGAGTGTATCACCTGTGTAGTTACCCTATTGACATCCCCAGCGGATGTAGTTGGAATTTCCCTATTTCCTAGAGGTATTTGCCTAATCCTCTGCGCTAACTCAGCTGTTTCCTTTCTGGCATTTATCACCTCCTGCCTCAAACCCCGATTCTCTTCTTTAACTGTCACTATCTCTTTTTGGATGGCATCCAATACCACCCCTAAGGTCTGAAAATTAACCCCCTCAACCATTCTGTTCGGGTGCAAATTTACAACGTGGGCACTTCACTCTGTCAGGGCTCCACGAATTTCCAATTCTTGTCTCTATGTCGACTTGCACAGGAACAGAAGATGCTTGCTTTCCAACTCCCTCTCTCCAATCAGTCGGAGTCAGATTTTAATCATACCTCCAAGCATCCAGAAAAAGGGAAGGGGAAAAGTGGAGAAAATAACCATAAAAAAAGAAAGGCACAGAAGAGACTGGTCCGGGTCCCTCGATACTCCAGCGAATCCTCTTCTGACTTTATCAGCCAAACTAGGTTCCTGTGAATACTAAGCACATACAAATATTTTAGCCTAAAACCTTTACTCTGCTCTATCTGCTTCTTTTGGTAACTAAACCTACCTACCCAAGGGACTGCGTTGACCTGTAGCTCTTCTTTCTACTGTGAGGTTTCTTTAACTGGAGTTGCCTTTATGTTCAATCTCACTAAAACGAAATGACTCAATTAATAATTCCACTCTAGCTATTCTCTTTGAGTATGTGTTTTCAAATCTATAAACCTACCACGCTATGCAACTCTGTGTCTTTTATTCTTCTTCTTGTGTTATTTACTGGCTTGTGAATACCTCATCTGCAAAACAGTCAATTGATTAATTTCCTGCTCTCTCACTTTCTATTATCTGTTATCTTCCTTTATCTCTTTTGACCTACCAGTAATGTATTCTGCTATCCTTATAATGTGTTCTGTACTTGTCTTTCTTCTTCTTTTAGGACTGCTGCTTCCTGCTCGCGTTATTCGCCTCACTAGATTCAGGTAAGCTTTTATTTCCTTTTAACTACAAGTAATTGCCAAAATAGCTTTTAAAACGAACTATTTACATTTCTCAGAAGAACGTATTTTTATTCCTTGTTGCTGTGTTTTGTAAGCATAATAAAATTTCAGCCGAAAACTGTCTAGATTTAATTGTCACTTAGCTCCGTGAAAGTCTCTTTCCTCAACTTGAAGACTGCTTGCTCTGCTCCTGAAGCGGCGACGCGTGGTCTTGGCTGAGTCACTCTGAAAGTCTCTTTTCTGCCAGCTGCGAGTCACGAACGTGGCAATATCTGCAGATAACTACTATACTGAGTTGTTACTAGGAATTCATTGATTTACTACTCTGGAATTCTGAAAATAACATTTCCCTAACAAACGTTTCTACTCTGACAGGATTTATCTAACTGACTCGGGCTGGATTCTCGGTGAAGTGCGCAGCTCTGATAGAGCGCGCGCCTCACCTGAACTCCGTTCTGGAATGTTCAGAAAACTAGACTGGCAACTTAGGCTGGCAGTTGCCCTGCTCGCCCGCCATCTTGGAATTCCGTGAATTCCACGCCTTGGACCAGGAAGGAGCCAAACTCCAATCCTGTTTCCTCATTTTGAGAGCTCTTGCTGACCGTTCCTTAGGAAGGATCCTGACACACACACACCACACACACACCTCATACACACAAAAAATCCTCCCACACACACTCCTCAAACACACACACACATTCCATACACACACATACATCGAACACATATACACCCCGCACTCATACACTTCTCACACATATTTCACACACCCTCACCTCCACCCACACCAAAACACTGCACACAACCACACCCACAGACACACCTTACACACCCACACTCCGACCTACAGCCACTGACTCCCTGTAAGTCACACACACTGCATTACTTATCTTTTTTTACTGTTTTACTCAAGTCCATTCAGGTACTGTTTCCTTTACTCTCTTTGTCCTCTCTCTTTGTCACTCCCCATGTGTTATCCTAATTCAATTCTTCTCCCTCTTTCATCCCTCTTTACTTATACTACCTGGTCTTTTCTCACTTCCCCTCATTGTTCTTCATTTATCGTGGTTCCGCCACTACCCTTCATTGTCCATTTTTTACTGTCCTTTTTTTTCTTTTAACAGCCAATCACAGTCTCACACTATCTCTACTTTAGTGTTCTTCCTCTCTCTTCCTTTCTTTCGCTCCTTTACTCATTTAACTTTTCTCACTTTCATCCAATTACACCTTCTCTATTTTTTACTATGTAATAAATAATCCCTCTGTGGTCATCTTGTAGCTCTTTTTCTCTTAACATAACTCTCTTTGTGTCCTTCCCTCATGCTAACTGCTTCATAAAAAAAAAAATTCTATTTTTTTGCGGGGCGCGCCCCGGTACGCATACCCTAAGGACAAAAAATTGACAGAGATCCTTTAAAAATATAGGTTTAATTTTATAAATGAAAGGTAGTTCTGAAAAGAACTTTTTTTATTATTTTTGTTGTTTTATATTTTTTTAATGTTTTTTGAACATTTTGTACTTTTTTGGGCTTTTCAAAACATTTTTATATTTTTTTTGTATTTTTTATGGGAAGAAACAAAGAGAAATGGAATTGAAAATGGCTCAACTGGAACAAAAAACAAAAAACAAAACTTCTTTTGTTTGGGGCAAATGTGATTCTGACCAGCAAGGACAATCAGCTTTACGCTCTTTTCACCATAGGCAATGAGCTTGCCACATTCAGTACAAGTGATTCTAAAAGTACCAAATTGTTGCTGAATGCAAGGCATCGTCTCCGTTGTTTCTGGGTCCGATTGACTGGGTTGCTTTCTTTTTGAGCTGGTCCTTGAACACTGGGGGAGGTGACTGGCCAGTTCCCTGATCTCTGCACGAGAATAGTTAGCAGGATGCTTCCGGGTCATATGCCGAATCATGGTATGATTCCCAAATGAAATTTTTTTATTTGGATTGCCCCTTGAGAGTTCTGCACCACAGATTCGACACGTTACCTTGGCCGCATTAACTTTCTTCTTGTCCTCTGGAAGAGAAAAAAACTCCCATACAATGTGTTCTTTTGGCTTGTATGGGGTAATTTCTTCCGGCAGCCATCTGCTCCCCTCCTCCTCTTCCTCTTCCTCCTCCTCCTCTTCTGCACCAGCAATGTATTGTTGTGGTGGTCCTCTTGGTGGTTGTGGTGGTGGTGCAGTTGCTCCAGCTGCTGCTACAGTAGCCATTTCAAAGTACAAAAGAATTGTCTCTGTAGATGAAACAGGTCTTCCTCAGTCAAAAGACAAAGTCAGAGTGAGGAAGAAAAGTGGTTTTTTTTATCATTTGGAAAAAAAAACGTGCTGAACCAATCAGAAGTGTTATTTTCAGGTCACAAGACCCAGGCTTTACTCATTTGGAAACCAAAACTGTTCTGCACCAATAGAAAGTGTTATTTTCAGGTCACAAGACCCAGGCTGGTCACAAGACCCAGGCTATACTCATTTGGAAACCAAAACTGTTCTGCACCAATAGAAAGTGTTATTTTCAGGTCACATGACCAGACGCGCTTACGCTACGCGCACCGGGGCGCGCCTGTAGTCGCGCTCCGGGGCGCACCCGTGGGTGTGTAGCGTAAGCGCGTCAGGACGTTTCGCGATCGTATGCGATCACGTGCTTTCGGTTGCGCTTACCCAGTGCGTCATATGACGCATCACGCGGTTACGCGAAACGTCACGATGTTGTTTTCGTTCATGAGAATAGCGCTAACGGGGGCGTGCCGTAACATTGCGCTTACCGGTGCGTTCACCGGTACGCGCCCCGGGAGCGCCCCCGGGATACAAATAAAAAAAAATTAAAATTTTTTTTTTTACATGTTTATACAATATAAAATTCGTTTTAAAATGTTTCACTTTCTATACCTATTAAGATTTGCTATTAAAAAACCATTGAAATTCACGGAACAAAACATAGGTTTCACACCAGTTATAGTTAGGAATTAGCATTTAAAAAACCTATTAAATTCACTGAAAAAACCATAGGTTTTACACCAGTTATAGTTAGCTGGAAATTTTACTCGCATAAAACCATTGAAATTCCCACGTTATAGTTAGTTGGACTCACTATAACTTGCGCGTGCAATGCACTGCTGATGACGTCACATATTACATCACTCATGACATGGTCAGTGACATTACTCATGACATCACTGATTACACCATCCTTGTGACAGAGTGACAGACCTCTTTTCACTGTAATGTAACCCTTAAAACACATATTCAAAAATAGAAACTAAAATTTTTAAAAAATGGAGATACCCATACCAGTTACAACAACCAATTGAATAATTCCACCATCTATATACACATGCACTGATTCACCAACAGTTCTATATAGTCACTCATACATATACTCACTCATCATATGTAGTGATACACCTATACATCCTGTTACACACTGACAGGCATCCAAAAGTTACTCACACACATACTCACACATGCAAATAAACTATTGAACATCCATTCATTAGCATATACAGCTATACACACACTACCACTTTACTTCTAAGGAAACTTACACATACTTACTCTCTTAAACAATCACTTATAGAAACACATACTAATTTAAACAGGAACTCTTAGAATCCCTCACCCTCACATATACTCACTTATATACATCAATATTCACATATACTAGATTAAAACATATGTAGTTACTGATAAAGACACTAGTGAGACAGTCATTCACTCACTAACACACACATATACACACTCATCCACCCATACAGTCCTGCACATATGCTGTCTTCAAAACACATACAAAGAGAGAGTCAGTCATTCATGCATCTATGTGCTAAGTAACACCCCCACCAAACATATAGACACTCATATTGATATTAAAAAAAATCTAATAACCCATACCTACACATGTAGCTACTCACCAACCCATGCAGCTACTTATACACAAAGTGAAACATTAATACATATATTTAAATATTTAAACATTACTCACTAATATTTATTTTTCAAAAAGACACGCATTCACTGGATGGTGTCATCAGTGATGTCATGAGTGATGTCACTGACCATGTCATGAGTGATGTAATATGTGACGTCATCAGCAGTGCATTGCACGCGCAAGTTATAGTGAGTCCAACTAACTATAACGTGGGAATTTCAATGGTTTTATGCGAGTAAAATTTCCAGCTAACTATAACTGGTGTAAAACCTATGTTTTTTTCAGTGAATTTAATAGGTTTTTTAAATGCTAATTCCTAACTATAACTGGTGTGAAACCTATGGTATGGTATAATATATATATATATATTCACTGAAAAAACCATAGGTTTCACACCAGTTATAGTTAGGAATTAGCATTTAAAAAACCTTTGAAATTCACTGAAAAAACCATAGGTTTCACACCAGTTATAGTTAGCTGGAAATTTTACTCGCATAAAACCATTGAAATTCCCACG
This sequence comes from Lissotriton helveticus, assembly GCF_964261635.1. Lineage (NCBI taxonomy): Eukaryota > Metazoa > Chordata > Amphibia > Caudata > Salamandridae > Lissotriton > Lissotriton helveticus. Next base: position 1,461,726,901 of record NC_136061.1, on the reverse strand, counting down.
TTATAGTTAGTTGGACTCACTATAACTTGCGCGTGCAATGCACTGCTGATGACGTCACATATTACATCACTCATGACATGGTCAGTGACATCACTCATGACATCACTGATGACACCATCCTAGTGACAGAGTGACCCATCTCCTTTCACTGTAATGTAACCCTTGAACATATATTATAAAATAGAAACTAAATTTTTCAAAAAAATGGAGATACCCATATCAGTTACAACAACCAATTAAGTAATTCCACTATCTATATACACATCCACTCATTCGCCAACAGTTCTATGTAGTCACTCATACATATACTCACTCATCATATGTAGTGATACACCTATATATCCTGTTACAAACCGACAGTCATCCAAAAGTTACTCACACACATACTCACACATGCAAATAAACTATTGAACATCCATTTATTTCTATATACAGCTATACACACACTACCACCTTACTTCTAAGAAAACATATATATATTTACTCTGTTAAACAATCACTTATGGAACACACTAGGCAAGGAGGGCTCCTTGAAACTTTTCTTGCACGATGGAACTTATATGAGTCAGGATGTGGGGTTGGAAAAGAGAGGTCCCCTACTTTCAAGGGTAAAGGCATGGGTACTATTATAGATTATATTTTTATGTCTTCTTATTTGTTAAATAATGTGATAAAATACTACACAGAGGTGTCAGTTTTTAGCGATCATAACCCTGTTTTAATTGAAATGGTTTTTTCAGTGAATTTCAAAGGTTTTTTAAATGCTAATTCCTAACTATAACTGGTGTGAAACCTATGGTTTTTTCAGTGAATTTCATAGGTTTTTTAATAGCAAATATCTATAGGTATGAAAGTAATAATTTTTATAACAAATTTTAAATTGTGAGAATATTTTTTTTTTTTATTGTTTGCCTTGGTTCGCGCCCCGGGGCGCTCCCGGGGCGCGTACCGGTGAACGTACGGGTGAGCGCAATGCTACGGAACGCCCTGGGGCGCGTACCGGGGAGCGTCCCGAGAGCGCTATTCCCGCGAACGAAAACAACATCATGACGTTTCGCGTAGTCGCGTGATGTGTCATATGACGCACGGCGTAAGCGCACCCGGAAGCACGCGATCGCATACGATCGAGCAACGTCTCGATTCGCTTATGCGACGCGCCCCGAGGCGGGCCCCAGGCGTGCCCCGGGGCGCGTAGCATAAGCGCGTCGGGTCATGTGATCTGGAAATAACACTTTTCAATGGTGCAGATCAGTTTTGGTTTCCAAATGATGAAAGCTTGGATCATGTGACTTGAAAATAACACTTTTCATTGGTCCAGAACACTTTTGTTTTCCAAATGATGAAAGCCCCCTCCTTTTTTCCTTATTCTGACTTTGTCCTTTGACTGAGGAAGACCTGTGTGGAGATCTGTCTCTAATCTTTTCTACTTTAAAATGGCTACAGTAGCAGCAGCAGCTGGAGCATCTGCCCCACCACCACCACCACCACCATCAAAAAGACCACCAGAAGATTATATTGGTGGTGAACAGGAAGAGGAGGAGGATGAGGAAGAGGAGGCACAGACAAGGGAGTTCCTGCCAGATGATAAACAGCCCTACAAACCCAAAAAGCACTTTGTATGGCAGTTCTACAAACTCCCAAGGGGTTTTAAAAAAGTCAACGCAGCAAAGGTGACTTGCTTAATTTGTGGTGCTGAGCTATCCAGGGGGAACCCTAAAAGTATTCCTTCGGGAATCATACGATGATTCGCCACATGATGCGTTGGCATCCAAACAACTACTCTAATGCAGAGTTAAGGGACCTCTGCAGTAAACTACCCCCATCAACGTCTCGACGCTCAACATCAAAAGAACCCACTCCATCAGGTTCGGAGGCAAGAGACACATTGGCTTCTATCCAACCAAAGTTTAATGATTACAAAATGTTATGCAAATATTGTAACAAGTTACTTGCTTATGGTGAGCAAAGCATTGAACTTATCATGGTTTCTGGTGATAACCATAAGTGTCCAAAAAAAAACCTAATTTTTCCTGATTTTTTTCATGCTCCAGTTGAGCCATTTACAATTCCCTGTTTTTTGTTTCTCCCCATAAAAAATACAAAAAAAATATAAAAGTGTTCAGAAAAGCCAAAAAAAGTACAAAATGTTCACAAAAACATAAAAAAAATATAAAACAACAAAAAGAAGAAAAAAACAGTTCTTTTTAGAGCTACCTTTACTTTATAAAAATAAACCTATATTTTTAAAGAATCTGTGTCAATCTTTTTTCTGCAGGGTACGCGTACCGGTACGTGCACCGGGGCGCGCACCGGGGAGCGCACCAAAACAAAAAAAGAAAAAAAAAATAATGAAGGAGTTAGCATGAGGGAAGAACACAAAGAGAGTAATGTTAAGGTAAAGAGAGCTAGAGGGAGAAACACAGAGGGATTGTTTACTACATAGTTAAAAACAGACAAAGTGTAATAGGGTGAAAATGAGAAAAGTAAAATCACTAAAGGAGCAAAAGAAGGGAAGAGAGAGGAAGAACACTAAACTAGAGATAGTGGGAGAATGTGAGTGGGTGTTGAAAGAAAAAGATAGGACAGAAAAAAATTGAGAATGAACGGTAGTGGCGTAACTGGGATAAATGAAGAACGGTGAGGGAGGGTAAGAAAAGACCAGTTAGAATAAGTAAAGAGGGGTGAAAGAGAGTGAAAAATTGAATTAGGATAAGAGATGGGGAGTGACAAACACAAAGGACAGAGAAAATAAAGGTAACAGTACCTGAATGGGTTTGAGTGAAATAGCAAACAAAGATAAATAATGCAGTTTGTGTGAGTTATAGGGAGTCAGTGGGTGTAGGTCGGGGTGTCGGTGTGTAAGGTGTTTCTGTGGTTGTGGCTGTGTGGGGTGTTTCGGTGTGGGTAGAGGTGAGGGTGTGTGAGATATGTGTCAGGGGTGTGTGGGTGTGGGGGTATATGTGTGGGATGTATGTGTGTGTATGGAATGTGTGTGTGTTTTTGAGGAGTGTGTGTGGGAGTTTTTTTTTGTGTGTATGAGGTGTGTGTGTGGTGTGTGTGTGGGATGTATGTTAGAGGTGTGTGTATGTGTTGGGAGGGGGATGAGGTGTATGTGTAGGAGTAAGGTAAATAATTAAGAAAAAGAGAATGAGTGAAAAAGCAAAGGAAGGGAACAGAGGGTAAGTGAAGTAAAGAATAGGGATCGAATGAAGTTGAATATGAGATGGGAAATCGGAAAAGGTGAGTAAACATGTAGAATAAGAATAAGTGAGTGAAGCAGAGTAAAGACACAGGAGTGAGGTAGATTGAGAAAATGTTAGTGAGCTTAAAGCAAAGGGTGATGACAAACTACATTTTTTTAGTCATACTTACCATATAATAAATACATTTTTTAACTACACTTTGTATCTTTGAAAGAGAGAAGAAAAAATAAGTTATAATTAGTAAAATATGTATTTTAAATTAAAAGATCCAAATGAAGAGGTTAAAAATCATAACGCTCTATTTAGAAATAAAGTTAGAGTGAAGAACACAGAAAGGCAAATAAACTAAGGTAGAAGGACAAAAAGAGGGAAAAAGAAATAGAAGGAGAGCAAATTACAAAGAGTAAGGCATATAGATTCACTGAGAAAAAGAGAGAGAAGAACAGAGAAATGAAATGAAGGTAAGAAAGATACTAAAACAATGTGAGTTGTCAAAACTAAATCAGGAAACAGTAGTAAGTAAAAAGATAATGACTGAGACAGAAAACAGTCTAATTAAGGATGCATTTAGAAGAATGAGGAATAGAAGATAACTGAGAGTAAGTGAAGAACACTCATAGAATGAATGGATGAAGGGAGAGATGATAATATACAACGATTGAGGGAAATGGAGTGAGGAAGTTAGTAGAGAGACACACTAAGAGAAAAACTGAGTGAGGTGGAGTACAATGAGTGAGAAAAGGAAATGAGTAAGGGATCAAAAAAAGGAAAGAGAGGAGAAGACGACTAAAACAGTGGTACTGAGAGAAAATAATTTGGTGATGAAAGTAAAGAGAAGGACATTGAAAGAAAGGAAATGGGGGATTAGTAATGGAACTAGAGTAAAAGAAATGGGATGAAGAACGATGAGAGAGGAGCAGTGAAGTTGTCGTAAAATAAATGATAGAAGGTAGATAAACACAAGTGAACATAACACAAGGAGAGTGAGGCTCTGAGGACATAGAAGTAGTGAACGAAAAATAGATAGAAAAGGTCAAAAGTAAGGAGCAAACAAAGATAAGCGAGGGAGAGTGGGTGATTTATAGTGATAGAGTGCGATAATACTGCTGAGTGAGTACTAAAAGAGCAAAGGAGGAAAATACGGAAAAGGTAGGTAAAGCAGAGAGACTGAAAGCTGAAAAGTTATGCAAGGGAGAGAGGAGATGCAGACAGTTGAAATGAGAATGAGGGCTTGTCAAAGAAGTGGAGTAAAAGAACAGGGGTTACAGAGAGTGAGAGAAATACATTATAAGTGAGTTAAAAGAGCTCAAAGAGGATGGAAAAAGGAAAGTGAGTGTCAGAGAATGGGAATACAATTTAATTTACACAATCCAAAGTATAGAACAACTTGTACAACATGTTACATAGTTTATTTTTGCTGTTCTCAGAATATATTGAATTTCACTTAAAACAGTGAGTTCAAATTACTCATCATATGACAGCGGGAAAAAAAAACACAATCTAAAAGATTGTGTTTTAAAAAAAACCTTAGATACTGACAAATGACAAATGTACACTAATCTTTGATTGACTTACTTTTCCTTGAGGCCAAATAGCATATCATGGAGGTCCTTTTCTCATTGCAAAGTACTTTGCTGTTCAGTAAGAAATCCATTTCATCGACTTTCTAGAAGAAAAACTCCAAGAACATATGAAATATTTTCAATATTTTCATATACTCCTTTTTTTCAGTCATGACTCTGTACTCATTCCTGCACCTTTCCATTTGGCCAAATAGTGTCAGATGTATGAGTATATATCAGTACTCCTCCCGTCTTCATAGGCCAATTACCTTTACCTACATTTTGGCTGTAAAAACACTAGGTGTGAATTTATAAAGCCAAAAGGCAAACGTTGTTTGAAAGTCAAATGAGTGTCGTTACATTGGGTCCAACCTTTAGAAGTTTTTAAATAGCATGTGTAATGCCCTGATGTTGTAGAAGGACCGTCATGAAAAATAATAGCTACAGTTGCAAAGGTTCTTCCTGATATCGATAACTGAGAAGCCACAACATTTTTAATAGAAGTTGTCAATTTAGTTCCATGAGGTCTACATCGTTGGAACATTAAAATAACATAGTGACCATAATTTTGTAGAAATAATGTGGACAGCATTGCAGACTTACATTGGGTACACACCATATTGTGATCCGCTGCTTTAACTAGATTATTAAAAGGCACTGATTTGCAGTCTGGTAAAGTCAAATATATAAATCTTTCAGAGTCTATTCTAGTAGTACTTGATGAAGCACAGTTATCACAGTCATGTTGCCATTGATAAGAAAGGTTAAAAAGATTTTTTATATCTACTCCTTCATCTTGCAATACATCAAACATATACATTAACAATTCCTGACAATCCTTCTGAATATTCTGTGAAAATTGATTTTGACCTGAACATATGTCTAGAAGATTTCAAATTTCTGAAACACTTTCTATTTTGGCTCTATCACTACTACATTTCTCTAACACAGAATTCAATAAACAGCACAATGTTTGTTCCCGATTTTCGACAATCTGTTTTTGTAAATTTTGAAAAAAAAAAACAACATTAACTACTACAATAGCATAGCAGTTGACACCAGAACTGTTTTCAAACTGAAATCCAACAACATCCTCAACAGAATCCTTTTTCCTTCTCCTTACAATTACAGTTTCATCTATTTTTTGTCTTTTTGCTACTACCTCACTGCAATTACTCTCATTTCTTCTTTTTTCGGCGTACCACACGTTTTTCAATCAGAGGATATTGAGGCAAATGTGGAGCATACTCTCTTCTTAACCTATTGTATTCTTTAACACAATCTAGATCAGCACAAATCTTAGTTTCATCACACTCAATCAAGTACAATCCTGATAAAGTTCTGACTCGTGATAAAGCCACATATGCCATACCCTCTTTAAACACAGAACTTCCAATGTTCACCAAAGCACTATCTACACTTAAACCTTGAGATTTATGAATTGTCACCGCATATGCCAAACAAATAGGAAACTGTTTTCGGCGAACATATAAGTCTTTCACGAGCAAAAATCTAGCTGAACAACGACAAATTTGTTCTATTTCATCAAAACCATCAAATTTAGTTTTTAAAATTTCAATTCCATCTCTATTTTTGTAATTCACAAAACCAACAACATGACCCATTGCTCCATTTACCAGACCTCTTTCAACATTTAAATTCCTTCTCAAAATGACACAACAATTCAAACACACATTCAGAGTCTTTTCAAAACCAGCAGTTTTAGATATACTCTTCTCTAATGAATCCAATTTTGATTTCAAATTTTCAGACAAAACAATTGTTGCTCCCATATGCTCTATTTTATCTGTAGCTTCCAGTTTCACTATCTCTTCATTTTCAAAATTTAACATTTTGTTGTTGAACATGGAACATTCTTTCAGAGTTGGCATCAAACATATGGCAGATTTCCTCTCGTTAATTTTCGTAAAAATATTCTCTGGAAGAATGTTTTCATTTGGGTACAAATTTGAAATTAACCGTCCATGTAAAGCTTCTTTCCCTTGCTGACTTACTTTTCCATTCCTTACATCTTGTAAAATATTTTTATAATCTTCATCCTTTGCCTGCCGCATATTTTGAAGCAGTTCTGCATATTTGAAGTTTAACCATATATTAACGTTTCCAATGCTTCCTAAGCACTTCCTGGTATCTTCATGTGTGAGCATTTTGAACACAGGTTGTCCTTTCACTTGAGTCAACTGCAGAAGATCTCCAAAAACAATAATATGTTTTCCTCCAAATAAAACATCATCGTCTGTTCTAAGAATTTCTTGCATTCGCAAATGCACAAAAGCAAGCATTATATTTGACACCATGCTTACTTCATCAATGACAAGAAGTTTCATTTTCTTCAGGACTCTCGAAACTTCGGAACACGCATCTCCAGATAGCTTGTGATAGTCCAATTTGTTATCATGCTCCACTGGCAGCATCAGTAAACGATGTAAAGTAATCCCTTTAATGTTATGTGCTGCCAGCCCAGTTGGAGCGGTAACAACACAAGACAGCGGTGATTCAGTCCTTTTCTACAAATAAGTTGCAATTGCTTTAATCAGAAAACTTTTTCCAGTTCCTGCTTCTCCACTCACGTACAGTTGGACAGGCTTAAATGATGTACATGAGCACTCTTTTTTCTCAAGACTGAATCCATGTTCAATCTCTTCGGTGACTTCGTCATATATCTGTTTCTGCTCAAAGTTTAGTTGTTTTACCAAATCTTCTAAGTTAACTTCATCATCTTGAGCTTGTTCCATAGCTCTTTCCACCTCATCCATGTCAGTGGCAGCTTCATTTTGGATAATTGGTCCTCCAAGTGGATCATGACTCAATGAAGCAGAACTCTGACTGTCTTGGGAACTGTCTCTAGCAATCTCTGCAGCAATTGTGGCTTCTTGCTCTATTTCTTCGTTCAACATTTGCAGATAATTTGGAAAAACAGGACATTCTATGGTATCCTTGGTTGCATTAAAAGAATCTTCGTAACAGAGAAAATCTCCAAGTAGTTCCTCTTCTGTACGCCATGGCTTAAAGAGTTGCAAAAGAGCCAAATAGTAAAATTCCCTTTTCTCTGGATTTTTCGCAACTCAATTTTTGATGATTAATCAAATGGCATTTTTTCTGTCTCACTAGACATCCTTCACACCCAATGATAGCATATATTCCATTGTTAATATCTTCTCTGATGGTTCTCTTATAAATATAGTTTTGCAGAACTTCATACAAACAAACGTTCTCAAGATGACTACTTCTATTTGGATAGTATGTATCCAACATGTTGGTCTTCAAAATATCTGTACTTTCTGGTTCTTTCTCCGCCAAATACTCTATTTCTTTTACAGATTTCAAAACTCGATTTCGTGTTGCAGCAAGACCTAGACTCGCCCAAATGATGGTTCTAGATTTGGCATAGAGACTTGCTGATGACAATCGATCAGAACATTCATATGCTCCAATTTCTCGATGCGACAACATCTTCAGACTGTAACTGTATCATTTCTTGCTTAGACTCTTTTCATGTGAAATGTCCTCCCACATTTCCTTCAGTTCTGTCTTTTCTTTTTTTGTGATGTAAGACGTCACATATCGAGCCACAGCAATAGAGTTGTCAGCAACAAATTGAATATCCATGTTAGCATTCCACATGGACAAAATCACTGGGTTGTAGTCGTTGATGTACTTGGACTCTTCGTTTCTTTTTAAATTGTATGTATTTTTTGGTGATTTCCTCATAACACTATGTCGCAGAGAAGACATCAAATTATTTACTCTTCCTTTAGAAATCACTGGTCATGGAAAGGCGAAACGACATTTTGTGTAGAACTTGTCTTTGTTTCTGAATTTTCGACGACAGTACTTTCCACAACGATGGGATTGAAAGCGTAAAACTTGTTGCCTTAAACTATTTTCTTCGGTAGTTTTCGGAACAGCACATGTTGAATACTCTTCAATGAAGCTCATCACTGTTTCATCCGAATCTGTTCCAAATTTGGGTACATCTTTAATCCACAACAACATATGTATATGAGGAGCACCTCTCGCTTGATACTCCTTTCTCCAAAAGAAATCCAAAACCTCTCCAAGGGGAGGAATTTTTTTTGTTGGTAATAAAAGACATCATAGCTTCAAATCTATGATTGAAATATCTGCATACCTTCACTGGATCCAAAGAACACAGTTCTCCAGGTGTTTTGAATTCTATATTTTGTATATTTGCATTTGCCTCTCTTAGAAATTGGAGTAAGTCATCCCATGCATACTCGGCACAGCTAAGAGTGAGGAACCTTGTAGGAGTTCCTAAGTTTCTTAGCATACATTTCAATTCCCCATGACGACGGTACCAATACTCGTTTGTACCACGCTGACATGCCATGAGATTGATTAGATGAGATTCCAAAATATTATCTTGCAGATTCACTTTCTCCATAAAGTCCCTCGCCGAAACATTTTGCAGATGTGCTCCACTTTTCAGTATATGGTTTACTGCATAAGAAAGCCCAGACAAGTCACTTTCATACAGTAGATAAAACAAATAGGGAATGCATTGACGAAACCTTGGATCTTCAGCATATAATCTTACAGTTCGATATTCAGATGCAGGAATTTGAAGTGGTCGATCGTCATATCGTCCACCTCGACCTGTTGGAAATAGCTGTGGAAAACAACGAGCTTCCAAACTTTCTTCCCATACACTAACGGGACTTCCTTTTGCTGCTTTCATTTGAAACAATTCAATTGCATTCCCCATTACTTCTTTGGAATGCAAAGGATGAACAGTATAATATTCATATATTTCTTCACTTCTAGATACATCAACTTTTTCAATTAGGCCACCTGAACAATCACTGTCTTCATCTGCAGCTGTTTCCTCTGCTGCAACATAAACATGTTTGTAATACTCATTGTTTTTGACTAAATACAACGTTGCCTTATTGACTTTCCTAACATCCACTAAATCTTGCCAGATTTTTTTACTCTTTGTCGGAACCCCATTAACTAGAATAACAAAAGGTTCCTCTTCTACTTTTTCTATACCAATTGTATCAATATTTTTTTTGAAATCTAGAGGCAAATAAACAACTCTTCCCTTTAATCCTCTCTGCAAATCTGTAGGAGGCAATTTCCCTATCTTAGGCTCCATGCGAACAATTGCCTGAAAAGGGTGGACACATTGAATCAAAATAGACTCATATGTATTTAAATCCATCAATTCAGGGGGAATGTCTACCAACTCCAGATTATTATGAACAGCTCTAGCAGGCATTCTGTTTTGATTTAATTTATCATAACAATATTTACAAATACGCTGCTCAGAACTCAAATCAAAACAATTCTCCACCCACAAATAAGTTGCAAAATCTTTCCACTCATAATTATTCACCTTTTCACTTTTTACGTATAAATCAACAAATCTAGTTTGATGCTTATAATGACTTCGTCGACAACACACACAAGTAAAATCCGGCCTTTCACTTGATTTCACCTTAAACCTGGTAATTTCCTGCTCAAACTTTTCTGTACTTGAAATCTGTACATTGTCTTCCACATTACCTTGAATTGCTGTGTCAATTTCTACACTATCCTCTTTTTTATCAAAATAACAAATCTCAATTTCTTCACAAATCTTCTTCACATCTAATTCAGTTCCATGCAAAAGAGCACTGTTTAATTGTTTAAGCTTAAGTGCTGGACTTTTTGCATAATACAACATTCTCACTAATTTCCTCATTTTGGTATGATGCACTGCTAACATCCTAAAATGATGAAAAACACTCTGACAGACTTTTCTTACTATATGTACGTAAGAAATTATAAAACAAAATCAATTGATTCCTGTCGCACACTACAAATACGACTACACTTCCAAGTGTACACTGGACCCTTAGTACGTCTCCCTAAAACTCCATCAGATAACACCTCTTCTGGTTCTCTAGGCACAAGTTTCTCTTTTTCAATCGGACAACCGTCTTTCACTTCATACGCTCGACCACTGGTGTCAACTGCATGCACTAAATCATTCTCCTGGAAGTAACTCTCCTCATTAAAAAATGGCTCACAACTTGAACCGTGCATCCATTCTCCAGAAAAAACTTTACAAAAATTAGTCCGATTAATTACTCTTTTCCATCTACTGTTTGATTTGGAAACATCAATTGTCTATTTAAGTGCCCTAATTCTATTGATTATTAAAATAAATATTTCTCTTAACTTCAAAAGCCTGATCAACAATCTTCTCTACACTTTTCTTTTTCTTATAAAAAGCAGCTCTCTGTTTACCTTTCCTAATGTTTTTTAACAAATTTAAAACCACTCTATTGTGAAACATTCGTCTACGAATGTCTCTAAACTGATTCTGCCTTCTATTCCTATACATATTATTCTCTCCTGCTCCAGTTTTAGGATTCTTTGAAGTTCTCTCCTTCCTTTTCAATTTTACTCTCTCATTTTCTTTTTCTACATGCTGTCCATCATTTTTTTGGGATGTACATATGTTACGTAAAAAAGACTTAGTTGTCTTACCAGGAGCTTGGTTCCTGTTTTTTGAAGTATTTGTTGTGGAAGAGTGCTGTAATTCCGTTGCTGTTTTAGATTTTTCCCGGTTACGTTGTTTTCTTTTCCTTTCCCTTGTGGGCATCTTTGCTTACTCTTGAAATAACTATTTCAATCTGTGTTAAAGAAAAAAGTAGCACATTATAGACCACTATTACCAAACAACAAAGCAATGACAAAAAGCAAATGATCTATTCAGGGTTACAGATCAGGTGAGGATTCTCCAGGGGTGCACAAAGCGTGAGGCCTGTATTGAAGATTATAGTGGAAGACAGCTCTGTCCACAAGTACAAAGAAGATGAGACCTGTGTATAAGTCCACTGCACTCTTATACACACGCTTCACCACCTATGCTTCCCGAGAAAGGCCTCTCTCCCAATACAGTCTTCATCATAAACCTCACCTCCTCTGTCCCTCTGAACATGTCTCACCTCATCTGCACAATCTACTTCCTAATCTCAGGTAACACAGATGACATAATTGATCCTCATTTATAAAGCCATGCGTCAGTTTTGCACTACTGAAGCGTCACTTTTTGTGACGCATTAACGTCATAAAACATGTGCCTTGTTGCACCATATTTAAAAAGTGACGCATGTAGGTAAATGGTCATTTTTAAAACCTTTTGCACCACATTATACCTTTGTCAAGTGTAATGTACAGAGAGGGGTCATTTCTCCACAAAAAGCCTCGTAATAATGACGCAGTAAAATCTATGCGATTTCACTGCGTTACTTTTAGCACACTGTTACATCAAAATCTTGCACTTGCCTCCCAACAGGGATAAGACTGAGGCAAAAGCTTTCACATGGAGCTTCACAATTTTACAAAATGCAATTCCTCTATGCAAACAAACTTAATATGCTTCCTACACTGAGTTAACACAGGTAACATCATTGTAAAGAGTCAAATTGACACCTGTGTCTATGAGTGCAGACAGGGATAGGCTTCATGGAGCCTAGTCCACTGCACTCTTAGATACAAGCCTCACATCCTACGCTCCCCAGGAAAACCCAAACATGTACCTTTTTGCACCATATTTAAAAAGTGACGCATGTAGTTAGATGCGTCACTTTTTAAACCTCTGCGCCACAATATACTCAAAGATGTAAAAACCATTCATTTTCCCCAAAATAGCCCAGATCCTATGTACAAACATCTGCCTCACAGCAGGGATAAGACTAAGGCAAAAGCGTTCACATGGAGCTTCACAATTTTACAAAATACAATTCCTCTATGCAAACAAACTCAATATGCTTCCTACACTGTGTTAACACAGGTAACATCATTGTAAAGAGTCAAATTGATACCTGTGTCTAAGAGTGCAGTCGGGGATAGGCTTCATGAAGCCTAGTCCACTGCACTCTTAGACACAAGCCTCACCACCTACGCTCCCCAGGAAAGCCCAAACATGTACCTTTTTGCACCATATTTAAAAAGGGACACATGTAGTTAGATGCGTCACTTTTTAAACCTCTGCGCCACATTATACTCAAAAATGTAAAAACCAGGGATAAGACTGAGGCAAAAGCTTTCACATAGAGCTTCACAATTTTACAAAATACAATTCCTCTATGCAAACAAACTCAATATGCTTCCTACACTAAGTTAACCCAGGTAACATCATTGTAAAGAGTCAAATTAACACCTGTGTCTATGAGTGCAGACAGGGATAGGCTTCATGGAGCCTAGTCCACTGCACTCTTAGATACAAGCCTCACATCCTACGCTCCCCAGGAAAGCCCAAACATGTACCTTTTTGAACCATATTTAAAAAGTGACGCATGTAGTTAGATGCGTCACTTTTTAAACCTCTGCGCCACAATATACTCAAAGATGTAAAAACCATTCATTTTCCCCAAAATAGCACAGATCCTATGTACAAGCATCTGCTTCACAGCAGGGATGAGACTGAGGCAAACGCTTTCACATGGAGCTTCACAATTTTACAAAATACAATTCCTCTATGCAAACAAACTCAATATGCTTCCTACACTCAGTTAACACAGGTAACATCATTGTAAAGAGTCAAATTGACACCTGTGTCTAAGAGTGCAGTCGGGGATAGGCTTCATGAAGCCTAGTCCACTGCACTCTTAGACACAAGCCTCACCACCTACGCTCCCCAGGAAAGCCCAAACATGTACCTTTTTGCACTATATTTAAAAAGTGACACATGTAGTTAGATGCGTCACTTTTTAAACCTCTGCGCCACATTATATTCAAAAATGTAAAAACCATTCATTTTCCCCAAAATAGCACAGATCCTATGTACAAACATCTGCCTCACAGCAGGGATAAGACTAAGGGAAAATGCTTTCACATGGAGCTTCACAATTTTCCAAAATACAATTCCTCTATGCAAACAAACTCAATATGCTTCCTACACTGAGTTAACACAGGTAACATCATTGTAAAGAGTCAAATTGACACCTGTGTCTAAGAGTGCAGTCAGCGGTAGGCTTCATGTAGCCTAGTCCACTGCACTCTTAGACACAAGCCTCACCACCTACACTCCCCAGGAAAGCCCAAACATGTACCTTTTTGCACCATATTTAAAAAGGGACACATGTAGTTAGATGCGTCACTTTTTAAACCTCTGCGCCACATTATACTCAAAAATGTAAAAACCGGGGATAAGACTGAGGCAAAAGCTTTCACATGAAGCTTCACAATTTTACAAAATACAATTCCTCTATGCAAACAAACTCAATATGCTTCCTACACTGAGTTAAAACAGGTAACATCATTGTAAAGAGTCAAATGTATTTCTTTAAACATGCACACATTCTTTATTCCTTTTAAGAAATGTAAAAGCCATTCATTTTTCCAAAAATCGTTTTTGACATCCCATTTAAAAAACACAGAACAGGTCCTATGTAGAAGCATTCCATGTCACTACTAAAACTTCACAATTTTACAAAATATAATTACTCTATGCAGTAAAAACTTTTTACCAAGCATTATCAAAAAGCATGACACAAAGCAACATTAAAAAACCACAATTTGCTTCCAAATATTCTCCATAGAGTATACAAGTCTCTATGTATATTAAATAAATCATAACCTACCTTTACAAATATTTTAGGAGATTCAGAACAGTGTCAGATACACACACCAATATTTCTTTAGCAGAGCAAAAGGTATGTTCTCCAGGCACTGCAAACCGTAAAGGCACAGAAAACCTCTAATTCTACACACATATTGCTCATGGTAACCAATCAAATCTCTTCCCTCTGTATTTTCAAACCAACACCCTTCCCCCCTCAGCCCTTTCTACCTGTTACCATAGCAACTCCCTCCTCACTGAGCTCCCAGGGTTAAAAGTTTATTCTACAATGTTGCAAATCACCTCAGCAAGGATGTTTGACCTGCGAATACACCAGCTTTTCTGGTGCAAGGTTTCTTTAAATGACTTCTTTTTAACCATTCAAATTACTTCTTACACAGAACACAACCATGCAGCCTAACTTTCAGTTTTCAACTATCTCATTCTACCAATCATTGCTTGTGATTCAAGAGCACTGAAACTCCACAGTTTTTTTTTTACAAACTCCTATTGTTCCAACTGCCATTTCTTTCCACACTTCATCTGACTGCATCAGAATCTCCTCTCACCATGTATTCTGTCTGAATTATTGGACATAGCTATATCCACTGGGCTCAAAGGTATGCAGCTACCAGAAATGTTCACAACCTTGACTTACCAAATGTGAAGATTAAATGGATTGGCCAGAGAGGATTGAAATGTCACCAATTGATACCATTGGTGAAAACCTTTTTGCATTTGCCACACCCTGACCTTTTAATTGTGCACTGTGGAGGAAATGACTTGGGCACTTTGACTGGGGTAGGTCTGGAAATGCTTTTAAAGGACACCTTTGATCAATTGATGGCATTTTTTCCTCAAACTGCCTTGGTATATTCCAATATATGCCAAAGACAGAAATGGAAGTGGTCCAATCAATTTTGTCCACAATTTGAGAAAGCACGGAAACATGTGAATAAATCTGTTTCTGCTTACATGAGAGACTATGGAATGGGTTCAATATACAATAATAACATGCGTTACAACATGCAAGATATCTACAGAGGAGATGGTGTGCACTTTTCAGATGAGGGGAATAGAATATTCCTCCTGAATTTAAGACTGTGCATTGGTACCTACTTGTAGGTACCTAAATCAGCCACAGAACCCAAAAGCCCTTTTCAGGGCTACCCTATCTCTGATCACTCCAAATGATTATCTTTTTCTAACTTTTTTTCACTATTTTTCATCAAAGTACGCTCCCCGGTACGCTTCCCGGTGCACGTACCGGGCGCTCCCCCCGCGAAAATTTGAAAATAATGTGGTTTTTTTTTTGTCTATATGGGCCTCCTAACACCCCCTCAGAAAACCTAGGGGGTCAGGGAGTGCCTACCGTGCCCCCTTATACCCATTCCCAAAGTTGTTTGTCCTCCATTTTCTGTCTCAAATCTTCCAAAACACAAAATGGAGGACTCCCGTAGCGCTGCCGGTACACGTACCGGGGCGCGCACCGGGAAGCGCTCCCAAAAATGTTAAAAGTTAATTTACATAAAAACCACTGGAGACACTTTCACCAAATATAGAATAGGTCATACTACATACCAATCCCTACCATGTTCCCAAATTTGGTGGAATTCCATTGAGCCATTTGAGCTGTAGCACTGTCTAAATATCCTGAGGTAAATTACATGACTAAAACACATATGAAAGTGTTAGAATTTGCAACCAATGAAAATGTTACTTTCATTTTGTATTTTTATGTGCTGACATTTCATTGGTTATGAACATGAACATATATGAAAAATGAGAGGGAAACACGGCCATTTTGAGTACTACTACCTGAGGTACATTTATAAAGGATTTCCTCTGAAAACATCAACTCCTTTCTGAAAGGTAATTTGTTAATTTTTAAGGGGAACTATGTTCTGCACTTTAAGTTAAATTGGAAAACCGTTTTATGATAGTTTTTTACTGTCCCTCTGTTATAGTTATAGATTCAGATAGGCTTCTCTGTTATAGTTATGGATTGATTTAGGCTTCTCTAGTATATTTATGAATTTACTTAAGCTTCTTCACAAGCACTTTTTTATATTTCTACTTCCTGCCTGATACCATACACTGCCCAAAGATAATTTGACTGTTAAAAACTCAAAAGTACCTCTCTGAACTTAAACCCAACAGTGCCCTATCTCTACTGATATATTTATTTTTTATGCAATTTACAGCAACATAATGGAAGAAGATCAAAATAAATGTAATATTTCATTCGAACTTGATCTTCAGGACAACCCAGAGGAAGAGAATAACGATTCAGATTTTTTGGATCAGTCTCTTGATGAAGAGTTTCTCAAATATGTGGAAGAAATGGAATCATGTAATCCAAATGAGGACATTCCCGACGACACAATGTTGGAAGTCTTATTAAATTTTGAAAAATCTGAGCAATAAATGTATATTTAATAATTAAAAATTGTTCCAGACATTATTCTTTTTTATATGTAATCAATGAAATAGTACCAAAATGAATATAATATAATGTGAGACTTATAGTATACTGTGCTATTTTGTTTTGTGATACATAGTAAGTTTGCTCATAGTTACTTCCTTTCTCCCACTATATTATCTCTAAAGTGTATTTGACATCTGTTTTTCATCTCCTGCCTCCTTTCTCTCACAGTCTGTCTCTAATGCACGATATCACCACCAATTTTCTATACATTTAGAAGAGATTAAATGTAATACTGGAAAACATCATAAGGGAGCAGGATAGACTACCTCTGATCCCCTAGACCTTCTCAGGGTGTGCTTAAAGGATCTGTTTCTACTTTCCTGACAGACTATGCTATGGATTCCATATACCACAATAACTTCTGTAACAACATACAAATTATCTACAAAGGAGACGGTCTACATTGAATTTAAAACTCTGCATTGGTACCTACAAGTTGGTACTTAAATACGCCACACAACACAACAACTCTATTCAGAGCTACCCTACCTCTAACCACTTTAAATTATTATTTTACTGTTTCACTGAGTTTTCCCCATGTGTGGAGAGGGGAGGTGTATGTGGGGGATGTGTGGGGTGTGTCTGTGAGGTGTGTGTGTGTGTGTGTCTGGGGGGGGTGAGGTGTATAGGTGTGTGTAAGTGTGAGGGGTATGTGGGTGTGGGTGGGGGTGTGGCTGTGTAAGCTGTGTGTGTGGGTGTGTGGGGTGTTTGGGTGTAGGTGGAGGTGTGAGTGGGTGCGGTGTGTGTGGGGGTGTGTGTGTGGGTGTGTGTGTGTGGGGGGGGATATGTGTGTAGGATGTGTGTGTATGTGTGGGATGTGTGGGTGTGTCTGTGAGGTGTGTGTGTGTCTGTGGGGGGAGGGAGGTGTGTGTGTCGGATGTGTGGGGTGTGTCTGTGAGGTATCTGTGTGTGCGTGTGTGTGTGTGTGTTGGGGGGTGAGGTGTGTGTGTGGGTGTGTGGGGTGTGTGGGTGTGGGTGTGGATGTGTAAGGTGTGGGTGTGGGGGTGTGGGGTGTTTGGGTGTGGGTGGAGGTGTGCGTGTGTGAGGTATGTGTGGGGAGTGTGTGATTATGGGGGTGTGGGTTTGTGTGTGTGTGGGTGTGTGTGGGACGTACTTGTAGGTACCTAAAACAGCCACAGAACCCAAAAGCTCTTTTCAGAGCTACCCTACCTCTAATCACTCAAAATGATTATTTTTCACCACTATTTTCACTATTTTTCACCAAAGTACGCTCCCTGGTAGGCTCCCCGGTACGCGTACCGTGCGCTCCCCCCGCGAAAATCGAATTTTTTTTTTTTTAAATGTTTGTCCCGCGGGACCCTTTTATGGCCCCCACATCAAACCTAGGGGGTCAGGGGGGGTCTACCCTGCCCCCTTTTGCTCATTTTCCCCTTTGATTTTTGAAACCTCTTGTGTCTCAATCCTACCGAGACACAAGATGGCGGCCGCTGCGGACTGTTTCGAATGTTTACAGACACCCGAGAGCCAATCAGCTTGCCGTGCGCAAGTCGCGTGGCGCGCCCGGAGCGCTCCCCGGTACGCGTACCGGGGGGCGCCTATAGATATATAAATTTTTTGGAACCTAAATTACTCAAAATCCTCTGGAGCACATATCTTGAGACATAGCAAAGGCACATCGGGCTACCAGTCCCTACTATTTTGCCAAGTTTGGTGAAAATCCATTCAGCCGTTCGAGCTAAAAGTGCGACAGACCGCCCTACGGAAATTAACATGGGGAAACCACGTTTTGGGACCCCCCTTTTATCTCGGCCCCCCCTTGACGAATCCCCCCCAAACTTTTTAGGGAAGGAGCGGAGAGCCGCGAGGCAAAGTTGCTGAAAAATTCAGGCTGATTCCTCAACCGGCGCCAAAGTTATTCCAAATAGAATGTTGCGATTTCCCTATGGAAATCAATCCTAACTATAACTACCTACTGGCGACCGCCAGTAGGTAATATATATATATATATTCACAGAAAAAACCATAGGTTATAGACCATATATAGTTAGGAATTAGCATTTACAAAACCTTGAAAATTCACTGAAAAAACCATAGGTTATAGACCATATATAGTTAGGAAATAGCATTTAGAAAACCTTATTTTACTCACACAAAACCATTGAAATTCCATATATAGTTAGTTGCACTAACTATATATCGCGCACCTGCAATCCACTGCTGATGATGTCACATATTACATCATTCATGACATGGTCAGTGACATCACTGATGACATCACTGATGACATCTCAAATGACATCACTGATGACATCACTGATGACATCTCATTTGACATTAATGATCACATCACTGATGACATCATTCATGTGATGATACAATGAACCTCTTCAGACTCTAATATAACCTTAGATACACTCAGTGTAAACAGACACTCACAGACTGTCACTCATCCATGGAGTTACTCACACACCTAGTCAGTCTTGCAAAGAATCAATCACACCTCGATTTCCTCAACTATATAGTTATACACACCTTACTTATTGGAACATATAATAACACATATTTACTCTGTTATACAATCCCTGATACAAGTTCACAATAATCCATACAGCCACTCACACATTCACTGGCTCTTATGCACAGTTATTTATATATGTCAACTATCACATGTACTGTGTTTTACATATGTACTTACTTTGACATGTAGCACTGAGATATCCATTCACTCACCAATACACTCATGCACACAGTCAACCGCCCATACAGATGTTTCCACATGCACTTTTGAACCCATACATCTAGTGAATCAACTGCTCACACATCTATGCACAGAGTCATACACCTCCCAGACACCCACACACACACTCAGTCTCCCATACAAATACTTGGGCAACTAATCAATAACCCATATAGTTAGTCATATAGCTAATGATCAACACATGCATCAGATTACAAAACAACAGACACAATGATGCACAATTTAAAACAGTTTAGTCACTAACCCATGCACTCAGTGAGACACATTTAATCACTCACTTATACAGTCAGTCATGCACCTACTAAATCCTTCATCCAGACACTTATACATCCACTCATTCTTCAATATGTAAGACATATTTTAACTTTACAGAAGCATACAGTCACTGGATGTTGTCATCAGTGATGTCATCAGTGATGTCATTTGAGATGTCATCAGTGATGTCATCAGTGATGTCACTGACCATGTCATGAATGATGTAATATGTGACATCATCAGCAGTGGATTGCAGGTGCGCGATATATAGTTAGTGCAACTAACTATATATGGAATTTCAATGGTTTTGTGTGAGTAAAATAAGGTTTTCTAAATGCTATTTCCTAACTATATATGGTCTATAACCTATGGTTTTTTCAGTGAATTTTCAAGGTTTTGTAAATGCTAATTCCTAACTATATATGGTCTATAACCTATGGTTTTTTCTGTGAATTTCATTGGTTTTTTAACAGCTAATATCTGTAGCTGTAAAATGTATTCTTCTTTAAATCCAAAAATATATTTTATATGTTTATGAATAATTTTTTTTTTAAATATTTTTTTTTCTTCGTTCCCGCTTCGCGAATCGGGAAGCTTCCCGTTAGCTGACCTTGATGCCGCGAAATAGACCGCGAGCCGGTAAACGTTTCTTTACCGCAAGTGCCGCGTTAGAAAACAACATCGTGACGCCTCCCGTCCGCATGACGTTCCACGTTGTCGCTTGATACGTCATATGACGTGCTACGTTAGCAAACTGGTACGCGAAGCGAGTGCCAAAGCGCAGGTTTCTGGAAGCAAACCGGGAGGCCCTGCAAAGCGCTTAACGTAAACACAGCAAGTCATGTGACTTGGTAATAACACTTTTCATTGGTTCATTTCACTTTTGGTTTCCTAATGATGTAAGACTAGGTCATATAATCTAAAATGAACACTTTTGATTGGTTGAGAACTCTTGTTTTTCCCAAATGATGAAAATCCCTCCTTCTTTCCTCACTCTGACTTTCATCATTGTGAGAGAAAGACCCTTTGTGATCACTGAGCAATGGCTTCTTTAGTAGCTTCAGCTGGTGCTTCCCCACCACCTCCACCACATCCAAGGAAGAGTGGACCACCTGCTCAAGTTGTAATTCAACAAGAAGAAGAAGAAGAGGAACAGGAGGACGAGCACGAAGAGAGGCAGTTTTTGCCTGAGCAGCCCAAGACGTCTCACCGGAAAGAAAACTTCATTTGGCAATTTTTTAAAATTCCCAAAGGTCAGAAAAAAGTAAATGCAAGATACGTAACTTGCCTTATATGTCAAGATAGACTGTCCAGAGGGACAGACAAAAAATACAGTTTCGGAAACTACACAATGCATCGCCATATGACTAGGTGGCATCCTAACAACTACAGTGCTGCACAGTTTCGGAACGACCTAGATAATCTCCCTATTATGGCCAGAAGATCTGTTGTACCGGAAGTAACGGGACCAGAGGGCAGGGAGATGGTGCCAAATATACAAATGAGATTTGGTGAAGTAAAACACACCTGCGTATTTTGCGATGGATTCATTTCCTACGGAGAAAGAAGCATCACTCTGATCAACAGAGCTATTGACTATCATATGCAAGTTTGTCCGAAACGCCCAAAATAATAAATACTTCTTTTTTTTGTTTTGTTGCTCCTGTTGAGCCCTTTACAATGAATCGTTTTCATTGCCCCCTCCAAGAAAAACCCAAAAAAATATAAAACTGTTCCGAAAAATTCAAAAACAGTAAAAAAATGTTCAGAAAAATAAAAAAAAAAGTTCTTTTCAGAACTACCTCCCCGTTATTAAAAAATTGGTACAATATTTGGAACTGTGCCAACCTCTATTTCTCTTAGTTCGCTTCCTAGTTCGCTCGCTGGTACGCGAACTGGAAGCGAACCAAAAACAGTAAGTATAAGGGAAGGAAACACACACTTATGTTAAAAGAAAGACAGCTATAGGGGAGTAAACTAGAGATACTATTACCCATAATCCACTACTGATGATGTCACATATTACATCATTCATGACATGCTCAGTGACATCATCAGCAGAGGATTGCGGGGTTTTTGGCAACATGCCTTATCCACGGTTTAATAACGCTGCCTTTTGCTTTATATAAGTTTTCAAATTGTATGAAATATATACCAATAGGTCTTTATGAACCTTTAGGTAGTGCTTTTGTTCATGAGGTCTGGTCGCTTCCATACACATACAGATGTTTCAAAGATGATCAAGAAGTTTATCTGAATGGAGAGGAATGCACTGAGACGCCAGATCATTCACTAATGTGTAGGCACATACAGTTACACGATTCATGCAACAAACACCGACCAAATATGGCTTGCGTGTTGCAAGGCACGCCAGTTCCTGCTATCATCCCCACGTTCAAGTTGTTGGAAAATGGTAGTTATTTGATGCTCAATAATAAAGATTGTTCTGAGTTAATTAAAAAGTATTCCTTTTATCGTAACAGTAAGTGAACGGGTTATTTGCTGCAGAAATGTTCTATTTCCTCCCACACATGAACATAGGGAGTTTTCAATCTGGCCACAAATACCAACCTTGGGACACGTTTCAACGGCATGACAAGAATAAGAGCTCTTTTGTCTCAGAGAGAGGTGGCCTTGAGTTCGGCCCGTGAAACTTTCGTACTTCACATAGCGAACACCCGTACACAGGTTTGCCTTTCAATTTCAGCAACATGTTTCCGACTATCTTTAACGCATCCTCCACAAAATCCCTGGCACACTTTTTTAAAGTTGTTACCAGTGGTCTCGTGACTTCATTTGAGAAAATCTTTGGAGTCATCCCTGCTCCCTTTCATTCCATTTTCTCCACTCTGGTTCGTGGATTGCATTTTTACTTGCATTACCAGCGGACGCTCTTGTGCTTTTTTACATTTTTAAATATGGATGTCCCTCCTATGCAACCTCCGACCCTGCAGCTGCTGACACTGTTCCGCAATCGCATGCTAGAATATTATGGCACAATGCCGTTGGCGATATTAAGCACGGCATATGGATTATCTTTTCGGTTCTCCTACTTCACCTGTGTCCAGCCTGTATTTCACTGCCTGACCTGTGATTTCGATTGGGCCATTGATTTGTGTCTCTGCGGACCGGTTTCTCCTGACGTCGACTTTAATCAGCTGATGACTCCTATCATTACTCACGAGTTGATTTGTCCTGGCGAAAGGATTATGGCTGTGGCATTGATGCATGGACTACTTGGTCCCTGGAATTTACTGGCGGCAGCACAGTCTTTCTTGGAACACAGCTTTCTTGAAAACCCACCGAGCTGTCCTCTGATGGTGATAGAGGATCCGGTGCTGGGAGAGCACGTATGTTCTTTTCCGCTTTTAAATTGGATGGCTGAACTGTTTTCGGATGAAGACGGTGACTTCCTATTGGAGGCTGTTGCAGCTTATTTTGCATACACAGTTATGTCATAGACCTTTTTCATGTTTGATATGCTGAGTACTAGCATTTCATTGACAATTCATTGACTTATTTGTCAAGTTTTTATTATTTACCTTGCCTATTGGCTTAAGACTCGATAAAGTACTTGGCTGTTTTATTTTTCTTTAGCATTGAATTTTCCTAGTTTTTAATGCTTTACCTTGCGGACCGTCCACATATAAACTTGCAATCTGCTCTCATGAGATGGCACTTCTATTATCTTATTCAGTTCGTTTCCGGATCATGAGGAGGTGTCATCTAGGTCCTGGATATCTTTACACCGTGTTAAGTTAGCATGGGCTCATTACCGGTTTAAACGCCATTTTTCCTTTTTTGCAACTTCTGCACACGACACTTAGTTGTTGCTTTAGCTTTCCACCTAGTAGTTCATCGTGGTTTACATGAGAATAATATGTTATTGGTCTACTATCTGCTTTACTTGTTAAACTATATCTGTACAGCGAGTGCTAAAGTTTCAAGAACAACACGATACAGAATTGTTATGAGGTCTGATCTCCACGACTTCATACTCATAACATAAGTGCAACTTCTGCCAATTCTGGGCATGAGGCGGGTTTTATATTGCTTTGCCGAACACACATACACAACAGTTGATGCGGTTCACATGAAGAGAGAGCTGGTGTATGCTGATGTGATTCCTTCAAATCTAAGACACTAAAGTATGGACACGCCCTAAACCAACACAAAGAGACCTTCTTAGCAAATAATATAATATGTGTATTAGGGAGGGTGAGATATAAGCAGCCGCGGGCCGTGGAGGGAGTTACGATGGGGCAGGGAGGCGGGGAGGGGGAGAAGCAGGGTGGAGCCCTCTCTACCTTGCCCCTCCCCCTCCCCGCCTCCCTGCCCCACCGTAACTCCCTCCACGGCCCGCGGCTGCTTATAAGTGTTGCTAACTCTTATTCATTTACAGCATGTTAACATACTGTCACCATTCGCTTTTTATGTACTAGTAACTATGCTGGTAATTTTGCTACTGATAATATGTGTACTTGTATTCTCCACCCTGCTTCTCCCCCTCCCCGCCTCCCTGCCTCACCGTAACTCCCTCCACGGCCCGCGGCTGCTTATAAGTGTTGCTAACTCTTATTCATTTACAGCATGTTAACATACTATCACCATTCACTTTTTATGTACTAGTAACTATGCTGGTAATTTTGCTACTGATAATATGTGTACTTTTATTATCTAAGGTACTACGCCTGAGAAGACGGCATTAGTAAATAAACATTTCAAATACACATGTGTTCTTCTTAACTCCATGTTCTGGTTTCTAAGAAATATATAACGACCGACTGTTCATGAGTTCCACGTATCCTGAGGTACTATAAGTTCATATTCTGGATTGTCTAAACATTGAGAGTTTGTTATATCCAATGTGACACTGTACCTAGCTTGCTAAATAGTTTTTGATTACTAACGTGAGTTTTGGGACACCCTAATTCGCCGAGGTTCCAATCCTCTGTCCACAGTTCTGTGTGAGAACAGAAACCCTGCGACAGGGGCACCCCCGACCCTTGCTGGAGCTTCATCACACTTGCGATACAACTCCAGCAATGCGCCACCTTTACGGCACAGATACATCACGCATCTGTGCTGTTTTTGCCCCATGATGCGCCGCATTGTAAATGCAGCACACCATAGGTGACGGAACAGCGGCACAGAATGACTAACACATCCCTGGTGATGCGCCAGTCATCATAAATCTATCCCTATGCTTCTTATCTTGTTAGAGATGAACCGCCATATGTATCATAAAAGTTATTTGCATTTCCTAAATAGCGAACTTTAAGGAATAAATAGCGATTCTTTACCATTCCTAGTTTGCGATGAGCTATTTGCTAATTAGCCGAATGTAGCCCAATGAAGCCCAATGTAGCCCAATGTAGCCCAAAGATGGCCGCCAGACACACAAAAAAACAAATGTAGCCCAAATATCAGCCAGATGTAGCCCAACTATAGCCCAGTGACAGAATGACCAATCAGCTTCGCAAACCTCCGTTACGCGAAGCGGAGCGCTGTTACAGATATATATCTTTTTTTGAACGTTAATTTCTCAAAATCCACTGGAGCACATATATTGAGACCTAGCAAAGGCACATCGGGCTACCAGTCCCTAATATCTTGCCAAGTTTCGTGCAAATCCATTCAGCCGTTCAATTATTATTTTTATTATTTTTTTTTGCCCCGCGGGGCCCTTTTAAAACCTCCACATCAAACCTAGGGGGTCAGCGAGGATCTACTATGCCCCCTTATAGTTATTTCCCCCTTTGTTTTGACCTCCTCTTGTCTCTCGATCCTACCGAGAGACAAGATGGCGGCCGCTACGGACTGTTTGGAATGTTGACAGACGCCGGAGAACCAATCAGCTTCGCTTCACAAAGCTCCGTTGCGCGAAAAGTCCGCGAACCAGAGCGCTAACCGGTCCGCTGTTACAGATATATATCTTTTTTTAAACGTTAATTTCTCAAAATCCACTAGAGCACATATATTGAGACCTACAAAAGGCACATCGGGCTACCAGTCCCTACAATTTTGCCAAGTTTCGTGCAAATCCATTCAGCCGTTCGGGCTAAAAGTGAGGCCAACCGCCCTATGGAAAACTCAATGTTAAAAACACGTTTTGGGACCCCCCTTTTTTCTCGGCCCCCACTGGACGAACCCCCCCCAAATTTTCAAGGGCTGCTCAGAAACAAAATGTGCCATTTTCCTGAAAATTTCAGCCGATTCCGTCCACAAACGCCAAAGTTATTAGACATAGAATTTTCAAAAAACCCATAGAGAAAAAATCCTAACTATATATACCTACTGGCGACCGCCAGTAGGTAATATATATATATATTCACTGAAAAAACCATAGGTTATAGACCATATATAGTTAGGAATTAGCATTTACAAAACCTTATTTTACTCACACAAAACCATTGAAATTCCATATATAGTTAGTTGTACTAACTATATATCGCGCACCCGCAATCCACTGCTGATCATGTCACATATTACATCATTCATGACATGGTCAGTGACATCACTGATGACATCACTGATGACATCTCAAATGACATTACTGATGACATCACTGATGACATCTCAAATGACATCACTGATGACATCACTGATGACATCTCAAATGACATCACTGATGACATCACTGATGACATCTCATTTGACATTACTGATCACATCACTGATGATATCATTCATGTGATAATACAATGAACCTCTTCAGACTCTAATATAACCTTAGATACACTCAGTGTAAACAGACACTCACAGACTGTCACTCATACATGGAGTTACTCACACACCTAGTCAGTCATGCAAAGAATCAATCACACCTCCATTTCCTCAACTATACAGTTATACACACCTTACTTATTGAAACATATACTAACACCTATTTACTCTCTTACACAATCCCTGATACAAGTTCACAATGATCCATAGAGCCACTCACACATTCACTGGCTCTTATGCAGTTATTTATATATGTCAACTCTCACATGTACTGTGTTTTACATATGTACTTACTTTGACATGTAGCACTGAGATATCCATTCACTCACCAATACACTCATGCACACAGTCAACCGCCCATACAGCTTTTTCCACATGCACTTTTGAACCCATTCATCTAGTGAATCAACTGCTCACACATCTATGCACAGAGTCATACACCTCCCAGCCACCCACACACACACTCAGTCTCCCATACAAATACTTGGGCAACCAATCAATAACCCATATAGTTACTCATATAGCTACTGATCAACACATGCAGCAGTTTACACAACAACAGACAT
Organism: Lissotriton helveticus; assembly: GCF_964261635.1. NCBI lineage: Eukaryota > Metazoa > Chordata > Amphibia > Caudata > Salamandridae > Lissotriton > Lissotriton helveticus. Next base: position 1,461,699,784 of record NC_136061.1, on the reverse strand, counting down.
AATGATGCACAAATTAAGACAGTTTAGTCACTAACCCATGCACTCAGTGAGACACATTTAATCACTCACTCATACAGTCAGTCATGCACCTACTAAATCCTTCATCCAGACACTTATACATCCACTCATTCTTCAATATGTAAGACATATTTTAACTTTACAGAAACATACAGTCACTGGATGTTGTCATCAGTGATGTCATCAGTGATGTCATTTGAGATGTCATCAGTGATGTCATCAGTGATGTCACTGACCATGTCATGAATGATGTAATATGTGACATGATCAGCAGTGGATTGCGGGTGCGCGATATATAGTTAGTACAACTAACTATATATGGAATTTCAATGGTTTTGTGTGAGTAAAATAAGGTTTTGTAAATGCTAATTCCTAACTATATATGGTCTATAACCTATGGTTTTTTGAGTGAATTTTCAAGGTTTTGTAAATGCTAATTCCTAACTATATATGGTCTATAACCTATGGTTTTTTCAGTGAATTTCATTGGTTTTTTAAAAGCTAATATCTATAGCTGTAAAATGTATTCTTCTTTAAATCAAAAAATATATTTTATATGTTTATTAATAATTTTTTTTATTATTTTCTTTTGTTTCGCTCCCGGTCCGCGAACCGGGTCGCTTCCCGTTAGCTCAAAATGGTGCCGCGACCCGGTCCGCGAACCGGTAAACGTTCCGTTTGCGCAACTGCCGCGTTAGAAAACAACATCGTGACGCGTCGCGTCAGCGTGACGTATCGCGTTGTCGCGTGAAACGTCATATGACGCGCCGCGTTAGCGTACCCGGAAGTGAACTGGTACGCGAACGAGGCGCGAAGCGCAGCTTCCCGGAAGCGATCCGGGACGCGGCGCAAAGCGCGTAACGTAAACACAATAGGTCATGTGACTTGTTAATAACACTTTTCATTGGTTCATTTCACTTTTGGTTTCCTAATGATGTAAGACTAGGTCATGTGACCTAAAAGTAACACTTTTCATTGGTTTAGAAGTATTGTTTTTCCCAAATGATGAAAACCCCTCCTTCTTTCCTCACTCTGACTTTCATCTTTGTGAGAGGAAGACCCTTTGTGATCACTGAGCAATGGCTTCATTAGTAGCTTCAGCTGGTGCACCCCCACCACCTCCACCACCTTCAAGGAAGAGAGGACCACCTGCTGAAGTTATCATTTAGCAAGAGGAGGAAGAAGAAGAAGAAGAGGAACAGCAGGAAGAGAGGCATTTTTTGCCTGAGGAGCCCAGGAGGTCTCATCTGAAAGAAAACTTTATTTGGCAATTTTTTAAATATCCTCGGGGCCAAAAAAAAGTCAATGCACGGTACGTAACTTGCCTGATCTGTAAGAAGGATTTGTCCAGAGGGACAGATAAGAAATACAGTTACGGGAATTATACTATGCATCGCCATATGGAGAGGTGGCATCCTATCAACTACAGTGCTGCACAGTTACGTGACCAGCAAGATAATCCCCCTTCTATGGCCAGAAGATCAGTTGTACAGGAAGTGACGGGACCAGAGGCGAGGGAGACGATCCCAAATATACAGATGAGGTTTGGGGAAGTGAAACAAGTGTGCGTGCGTTGTAACCAATTACTTTGCTACAGAGAAAGTAGCATCACTCTGATCAACAGAGCTATCGACAATCATGATTGTCCAAAACGCCCCAGAGAATAAATTCTTTTTTTTGTTGCTCCTGTTGAGCCCTTTACAATGAATCGTTTTCGTTTCCCCCCCAAAAAACCCCCAAAAATATAAAACCGTTCAAAAAATACAAAAAAAGTAAAAAAATGTTCAGAAAAATAATAAAAAAAATATAAAACAACAAAAACAATTTAAAAAAAAGTTCTTATCAGAACTACCTCCCCTTTATAAAAAAATTGGTAGAATATTTAGCAATCTGCCAACATCTATTTCTTTTGGTTCGCTTCCCGGTTCGCTCCCCGGTACGCGAACCGGGAGCGAACCAAAAAAATTTTTTTTTTTCAAAAAGAAGAGTAAGTATAAGGGAAGTAAACAGAGAGTAATGTTAAAAGAAAGACAGCTATAGGGACTAAACCAGAGATACTGTTTAATAGATTTATTTACCGAAGAAAAGATGGAAGAGGATATAATTGTGAAAAACAAAATAGATAAGGAAGTGAAAGAAAAAAAGGAGAGTAGAAGAATAACAAAGAAGAGTTTCTTAGAGAATGTGAGTGAATATTCAAAATAAGATTAAAACATGTGGAATAACAGAGAGAAAAAACAGAAAGCAGAAAAGAAGAAGTAACAGAAAAAGAATAATTGAAACAGCAAAGAAATCTAAATAACATAGGGGCATATTATCAACATAGGCAATAAAAGTTTTGAAGCTTTTATCGGCAGAAATGTGTCACTAAAGCCGCTTTTGCAGCAGAAAACTGCCGCTAAAACCGCTTTTGCAGCAGTTTTCTGCCGATAAAAACAGCAATAATTTTATTGGCTGTGTTCATAATATGCCCCTTATTGTTCTTCAACTACACAGAGAAAGCATAATGAACAAGTAGTGAAAGAGTGATCAGTCAGAGACACTAAGAGTAATAGAGACGGAGTGAGTGAACAAGAGTGAGGAACTATGAGAAGAGAGGGACTGAGAAAAGGAGTGGAAGTAGTAGAGTAAGTAACTAATAGAGAAAGGAATGAGGAAAGTAGCAAAGGCAGGAAAGTGATGGTTAAAGAAATGAAGCAGTGGAACTAATAGTAGTTAAATGTGATAGAAATGTAACGAAAAGAGTACAAAACATTTACCTTATAATTGTCGTTAACTTAGTCACTTGTTATTTTTATACTTTCAATCTGTGAAAGAGAGAACAAACATTTGAAAAATATTAAAACATGTATTTAAAAATTAGAAAAGACAAGGGAAAAGATTGAAGGACAAACAATTTTTCAACAACTTTGACACTTACAGAAGCTTCTGCTTCTCCAGGCCCCCTACACAGTCCTAAAGATATACATTTTAAACTAACAGTATCTTGATGCAGATGAAGTGAGGCCTATCTTGGAACATGGTGCATCTTTTGTACTGCTGTTGTCTCACAAAAGTGACGCAATGGCAGCGCAAAAGAGGTGCACAATCATCATAAAACTGTTCCTAACATTTTAAATGATTGTTTCAGGATGCCAATAAGGTGTGTCCTATCCAGACGTTGGTTTCAGGTGAGGCCTACTCAGGGTTGCAGATGAAATTTAGGCTTGTTGAAGAGTATAGAGGAGATAATACATGTGCAGGCCTAATAACGAAGTGAGTCATGTCCACTGCACTCTTGAACAAATGTCAGACCTCCTCTGTCTCCTGGAACAGGCCTAAACCTCATCTACACAATGTGATGTGTAATGTTAGGAAACACAGGTAATATAATTGAAAAACGTGCAATTTTTTTTGCTCATTCCACAATCACATCCCCTGTGTTTTCTTAGCTTAGGTATCTCATTGTGGAAATGTAGTCTATCATATGAAAGACTATGTAGAATGTGAGCACTGTATGCAACAACTTTGACACTTACAGAAGCCTCAGCTTCTCCATGTCTACTACACATTTCTAAATGTAGATCATAAGTACAAAAAGTACAGAATTAATTATACATGTTAAATGGTTTATTTTTGCTGTTCTCAGAATTTATCAAATTTCACTAAAAACAGTGACTTGAAGGTATTCATCATATAACAGCGGGGAAGAAAAAACACAATCAAAATGATTGTGTTTAAAAAACCCATATAACATAACCAATCAGAAATCAGAACTCCTCAAAAGTAACTTACTTTCCATGACGTCGAAGGATGTCCTATGAACAGCTTACACTCGGTTGTGCTGTTTTTATTTTCAGCCCGCCACTTTCTGAAAGAAAAGCTCCATCGTTTTGAAAAATATGTTACATACAATAAATGACTTCTGGCTCTCTACCGCACGTTTCCACAAGGCCAAATCGTGTAAGAGCCATTTATAACTCTTGGAATTCTTCTAAGCAAATCCCGTCATTTTGTATTTCCGCAACTTTCAGAAAGAAAACGTTCAAGATCACTTTCACAATCCTGGACTAGTAATATCTTACCCTTCTTGCTCACTCATGTTCTACATTTCCTATGACACTGATACTGCTTACTATGAAGCAGACTTACACTACCTCTATGAGTACTACAATTATTTAATTCTCTACATCACTTTTAATCACAAAGCAATATAAAACAGTAGATAAAATTATATCAACCCCTAGAATCATTATACGCCAGTTACCTACCCTAAATTCTCTTTTCTGAAAACAGAAAGTAAGAATATTTTTAAATAAAAAGGCAACATTGTATCGTAGTCAAATGGGAATAATTTCCGAAACAGCAAATTTTTTTACATTTTTAATAAGCTGTGTAATAAGCGGATCTGTCAAATGACCATCATGCCATATAATAGCTGCAGTTACAAATGTTCTTCCTAAAATCAACGACTGTGTAGCCACAACATTTGTAATTAAAGTTGAAGACTTACTTTCATCAGGTTTATATAGTTGGATTTTCAAAATGACATTATAATCAAAAATTTGGACCAATAATCTAGACAGCATTGCAGACTTACATTCCCTCTACTCCATGTTTTGATTGGCTGCTTGAATTAGCTTATAAAAAGAAACAGTTTTTCTGAACTCATTCAAAGTGCAGTTATTTTTCCATGACGTCAAGTGTTATGGTAAGAAGACCGTTTGCTTTGGGAAATACTCTGTTGTCCTTCAACTAATCTGTGCCCACCACTTTCTGTAAGAAAATCTTCTTTTTTTCCAGGAACTATTGTCTCTGTACTACACTTATCCTCAAGGCCAAATCGTGTAGGAGCCATTAGAACCTCTTGAAATTCCTCAGAGCACATCCCGAGATTCTTTCCCTAAAATTTTGGTTTTAAAAACACCAGGTAAGAATTTTTAAGGTCATACGGCAATTTTTTTTTGAAAGATAAAACAGAATCGTTGCAGAATGACCAGCCGTTTCTAGACTTTAAATAAGCTGTGTAATGTCCTGATGTTATTGAAGGACCATCATGATATATAATTGCTGCAGTCACAAAAGTCCTTCCTGATATTGACAACTGCGAAGCTACAACATTTTTAATTAAAGTTGTCAATTTTGTTCCATCAGGCCTACATCGTTGGAACATTAAAATGACATACTGGCCATATGTTCGTATAAATAATGTGGACAACATTTCAGACTTACATTGGCTACACTCCATGTTGTGATCAGCTGCTTTTACTAGCTTATTAAAGGACACTGATTTACTGTCTGGCAAAGTTAAATATATAAAATTTTCTGAGTCAACACTAGTAGTACTTGATACCCTACAGTTCTCGCAGTCATGCTGCCATTGATAAGAAAGCCCAAACAGGTGATCTACATCTACACCTTCAGCATGCAATACATCAAGCATATACATTAAAAACTCCTGACAATCTTGCTGAATATTTTGAGAGAATTGTGTTTGACCTGAACATCTGTCTAACAGATTTCGAATTTCAGACACACTTTCTATTTTTGTTCTATCAGTGCTACATTTCTCTAACACAGAATTTAACAAACTGCAAAATCTGTGATCCGAATTGACCACAATCTCTTCTTTTACATTTTCTAGAGAAAACAAAACATTAACCACTACATTAGCATAGCAGTTGACACCAGAAGTGTTTTCAAATTGAAAACCAACAACATCTTCAACAGAATCCTTTTTCTTTCTGCTTATAACATCAGGTTCATCGACTTTTCGTCTTTTTGCTACAACCTCCCTAGTATTGGTAACATTTCTTCGTTTCCGGCCTACCACACGTTTCTCAAACAAAGGATATTGAGGCAAATGTGGCGCATACTCTCTTCTTAACCTATTGTATTCCTTAACACAATCTAGATCCGCACAAATGTTTGTGACATCACACTCAATCAAGTACAATCCCGATAAAGTTCTAACTCGTGACAATGCCACATATGCCATACCCTCCTTGAACACAGAACTGCCAATATTCACCAATGCACTGTCTACACTTAAACCTTGTGATTTATGAATTGTCACCGCATATGCCAAGCAAACAGGAAACTGCTTACGGCGAACATATAAGTCTTTTACAAGCAAAAATCTAGCAGAACAACGACCAATTAGCTGTACTTCCTCAATGCCATGAAATTTAATTTTTAAAAATTCAATTCCATCTCTATTTCTGTATTTCACAAAATCAACAACATTACCCATTGATCCATTTACCAGACCTCTTTCAACATGTAAATTCCTTCTTAAAATTATACGGCAATTTAAGCACACATTCAGAGTCTTTTCAAAACCTGCAGTTTTAGATATAGTCTTCTCTAATGAATCCAATTTTGTTTTCAAATTCTCAGACAAAATAATTGTTGATCCCATATGCTCTACTCTGTCAATAGCTTCCAGTTTCACAATCTCTTGGTTTTCTAAATGCAACATTTTGTTGTTGAAGATGGCACATTCTGCCAGAGTTGGCATCAAACATATTCCAGATTTCTTCTCAGTAATTTTCTGAAAAATATTCTCAGGCACAACGTCTTGTTCTGGATATAAATTTGACAGTAATCGTGCATGTAAAGCTTCTTTCCCATGCTCGGTCACTTTTCCAATTCTAACATCTTGTAGAATATTCTTGTAAACTTCATCCTTCGCCTGACGCATATTTTCATGCAGTTCAGCATAATTGAAGTTTAACCATATATTGACGTTGCCAATGCTCCCTAGGCACTTACTGGTATCTTCATGCGTGAGCATTTTGAACACAGGTTGTCCTTTCACTGGTGTCAGCTGCAGAAGATCTCCGAAAACAATGATGTGTTTGCCACCAAATAACACATCATACTCTGTTTTAAGAACTTCTTGCATTCTCAAATGCACAAAGGCAAGCATGACATTGGAAACCATGCTTACTTCGTCAATGATAAGAAGTTTCATTTTCCTCAAGACTCTTGACACTTCACAACAAGCATCTCCAGATAACTTGTGGTATTGTAATTTGTTATCATGCTCCACTGGCAGCATCAGTAGACGATGCAAAGTAATACCTTTAATGTTATGTGCTGCCAGTCCAGTTGGAGCGGTGACAACACAAGACAGCGATGACTCAGTCCTTTCCTTCAAATACCATGAAATTGCTTTAATGAGGAAACTCTTTCCAGTTCCCGCTTCTCCACTCACGTACAGTCGGACAGGCTTCAACGACGTACATGAGCACTCTTTCTTCTCATGACTTAATCCATGATCAATTTGCTTGGTAACTTCGTCATATATTTTCCTCTGCTCAACGTTGAGTTGTCTTTCCAAGTCTTCTAAGTTAACCGCATCCTCCTGAGCATGTGCCAAGGCTCTTTCCACTTCATTCATGGCAGTGGCAGCTTCATTTTCGATAACAGGTCCTCCTAGTGGATCCTGACTCAATGAAACAGAACTCTGACTGTCCTGAGAACTGTCTCTGGCAATCTCGGCTGCAATCGTTGCTTCCTGCTCGATTTCCGCATTCAACATTTCTACATATTTGGGAAAAGCAGGACATTCTATGGTCTCCTTGGCGGCAGTGAAAGAGTCTTCGTAACAGAGGAAATCTCCAAGCAGTTCCTCTTCTGCACGCCAAGGCTTGAAAAGTTGCAAAAGTGCTAAATAGAAAAACTCCTTTTTTTCAGGAGATTCGCCACTCAATTTTCCATGGTTTACCAAGTGGCATTTTCTTTGCTTGACCAGACATCCCTCACTTCCAATTACAGCATACACTCCTTTATCAATATCTTCTTTGATGTTCCTCTTGAATATGTAATTTTGTAGAACCTCATACAGACAAACAATCTCGAGGTGACTGCTTCGATTTGGATAATATGTATCCAACATGTTGGTCTTCAAAATGTCGGTACTGTTTGGCTCCTTTTCCGCCAAATACTCAATTTCCCGCACAGGTTTCAGAACTCGATTACGCGTTGCAGCAAGACCAAGACTCGCCCAAACGATACTCCTAGATTTGGCATAGAGACTTGCTGAAGACAACCGGTCAGAACATTCGTAAGCTCCGATTTCTCGATGCGACAACATCTTCAGACTGAAACTGTAAAACTTCTTACTGAGGCTCTTTTCATGGGAAATGTCCTCCCACATATCCTTCAATTCTGTCTTTTCTTTTTTGGTGATGTAAGAGGTCACATACCGAGCCACAGCCATACAGTTATCAGCCACAAACTGTATATCCATGTTAGCATTCCACATGGACAAAATCACTGGGTTGTAGTCGTTGATGTACTTGGACTCTTCGTTCCTCTTCAAATTGTATGTGTTTTTAGGTGATTTCTTCATCACATTATGTCGCAGCGAAGACATCAAACTGTTCACTCTTCCTTTAGAAATCACCGGTCGTGGAAAGGCGAAACGACATTTGGTGTAGAACTTGTCCTTGTTTCTGAATTTACGACGACAGTACTTTCCGCAACGATGGCTTTGGAAGCGTAGAACTTGTTCTCTTAGGCTTTTGTCCTCCTTTGCGTTTGGAACAGCACATGTAGAATACTGTTCTATGAAACTCATCACTAAGTCTTCTGGATCTGTTCCAAATTTAGGTGCATCCTTGATCCACAACAGCATATGTATATGAGGAGCACCTCTTGCTTGGTACTCCTTTCTCCGGAAGAAATCCAACACCTCTCCAAGAGGTGGATTCTTCTTATTCATGATGAAAGATATCATAGCTTCAAATCTATGATTGAAGTACCTGCATACATTCACTGGATCCAAAGAGCACAGTTCTCCGGGTGTCTTGAATTCGATGTTTTCGATGTTTCCATTTGCCTCTCGTAGAAATTCAAGTAAGTCTTCCCAGCCATACTCGGCACAGCTCAGAGTGAGGAACCATGTGGGAGTTCCTAAGTTCCTCAGCATACATTTTAAAGCACCATGACGACGGTACCAGTACTCATTAGTACCACGCTGACACGCCATGAGATTAATCAGGTGACAATCCAAAATACTGTCTTGCACATTGACTTTATCCATAAAGTCACTTGCCGAGATGTTTTGCATCTGTACACCACTTTTCAAGATGTGGTTCACTGCATATGACAGTCCAGACAGATCGCTTTCAAACAGGAGATGAAACAAATAGGGAATGCATTGTCGAAACCTAGCATCTTCTGCATACAATCGTAAAGTCCGGTATTCAGAAGCAGGAATTTGATGAGGTCGCTCATCATATCTTCCTCCTTGACCTGTTGGAAATAGCTGTGGGAAACACCGAGCTTCCAAACTTTCCTCCCAGACACTAATGGGACTCCCTTTGGCTTGTTTCATTTGAAACAACTCAATAGCATTCCCCATGACTTCCTTGGAATGCAAAGGATGAACACTATAATGTTCATATATTTCTTCACTTTTAGAGGGTTCTACTTTCTCAATTTGACCAGCACACAAATCGCTATCCTCTTCCTCACTTACTTCCTCTTCTGCAACATATACATTCTTATAGTACTTATTATTTTTTTTCAAATACAATGTTGCCTTTTTGACTTTCCTAACATCCACTAAATCTTGCCATATTTTTTTATTCTTTGTCGGAACCCCATTAACTAAGATAACCAGAGGTTCCTCTTCCACTTTTTCTACTCCAATTGTGTTAATGTTTTTCTTCAAATCTAGAGGCAAATAAACAACTCTTCCCTTTAATCCTCTCTGTACATCTGATGGAGGCAATTTCCCTGTCTTTGGCTCCATTCTTACAATAGCCTGAAAGGGATGGATACTTTGAATCTAAATAGATTCATAAGTATTTAAATCCTTCAATTCAGAAGGAATCTCAACCAATTCCAGATTATTATGAACCGCTCTAGCAGGCATCTGGTTTTGATTTAATGTATTACAACAATAAGTACACACACGTTGATCCAATCCCAAATCAAAACAATTTTCTACCATCAAGTATGTAGCGAAATCCTTCCATTCACTATTATTTTCCCTTTCACTTTTTGCATATAAATCCACTAACTTAGTCTGATTCTTATAATAAGTGCGTCGACAACACACACAAGTGAAATTAGGCCTCTCACTTGATTTCACCTGAAACGTGGCAATTTCCTTCTGAAAATTATCTGTACTGGAAACCTGTACACTATCTTCCACATTACCCTCTTCTTCTGGGTCAATTTCAACATTCTCCTCTTTACTTCCAAAGTAACAAAACTCAATTTCTTCACACATATTCTTCACATCTATTTCAGAACCATGCAAAAGAGCAGCGCATAATTGTTTAAGCATAACTGCTGGACTCTTAGCATAATACAACATTCTAACTAATTTCCTCACTTTATTATGATGCACTGCTAGCATCCTGAAATGATGAAAAACACTCTGGCATACTCTCCTGGAAAGACAAGCCAGTGAATGACCATGCAAACCTGTCACTTCTCTCACTCTGCAAGGATCTAATTCTTGCAACAACTTCATTTTCTGCTTCAAACTTTTCTTATTAAATGTCCGTACAAAATCACAAAGCAAATTGATGGAATCCTGTCGCACACTGCAAATACTACTACACTTCCAGGTGTACACAGGTCCCTTAGGACGTCTTCCTAAAACCTCATTACCTAACATCTCTTCTGCCTCTGTTGTCACAAGTTTTTCTTTTTCAACTGGACAACCATCTTTCACCTCATAAGCTCGACCGCTGGTGTCAACTGCATGCACCAAATCATTATCCTGGAAATAACTCTCCTCATTGAAAAATGCCTCACAACTTGAACTATGCATCCATTCTCCAGAAAAAACTTCACAAAAATTACTACGATTAACTATTCTCTTCCATCTACTATTTCTTTTGAAATCATAAATTGCCTTGTTTAGCTTCCTAATTCTATTGATTATCAAAATAAATAACTTTCGTTTAATTTCAAATGCCTGATCAATAACTTTCTCAACTTTTTTTTTCTCTTATAAAAAACCACTTTCTGTTGACCTTTCTTAATATTTTTTAACAAATTGCCAATTATCCTGTTGCGGAACATTCGTTTACGAATGTCCCTAAACTGTTGTTTCCTTCTACTATCATGCACAGAGTTATCTCTTGCTCTAGCAGTAACATTTTTGATTGGCCTTTCTTTCCGTTTAAATTGCTTCTCTTTTTCTGGACAAAAACATTTTCTGTAGAACTACTTTTTTTTCTAGAAATGTTTCTTATGAATGTTTTCGTGGTCTTACCCGGTGCTTTCTTGGTGACTTCACGATTTTTTATTGTAGAGGACTGCTGCAGTAAATGATGGACCTGCTGTCTTTGACGTTTTGTAGCCTTTCTCATTCTATCCTTAGTTGGCATTCTCAAAATGTGAAATGATCTGCAGTTGAATCTGTGGTAACATACAATAAAAAATGTTATTAACCACTATTACCAAACAGTAAATCAATAACAGTCATCAAAAACTTAACACACTACTTGACATTTTTACATAGAATATTTTTTAGTGCTTTGTCAAATTTAGAATACACAAATATCAGAAAAGAAATGGAATTCTTCTTCATTTTACCTGTCCTGTTTTATATGTGAATCTGATCTAATTTTATGAGCATATTTTAATATTTTATTGAAGACACTATACATAACCTGTTTTTAAAGGTGTGTTTATTTTTAAAAGAAACGGTTTACATTTTTACTTTTCATTTATTGTAAATTTTAAAAATAAATGTTTATAGTTCCATAGGCTCAAGCAGGTCAGCTTCCCACCCTATGTCATACAATTCTGACAAATCAGCATCCTCATCATGTTCTTCATCATCCTCAGGATTTAAATCATCCAAGGGATCTACTTCCACTGACGTTTCAATTACAAGTTCAATGATGAGGTCGAGATCAACTGATTGCTGATTGTCACTCATGGTTGATGTTGTCGTTATCTTTAAAGAAAGAGAACAACAATGAGATGTTGCAGAGTAAGAGACAAATCTCAGAGATTATAATAGTAAAATTGTTTAACAAGAGTAACATTTTGCAGCTAATATTTAGCCATGTCCAGCGATGCTGAGGAGGTGAGGCCTATGTCCAAGTTTTCAGTGAACAGGACTCATCTCTTCTTAACCTTGGATAAGCCTCACCGACTCTGTGTCCTCTGCTTATACTTAAATGTACAAGGGCAGATTTATGCTAAGTGGCGCATCCACACGGATGCACCAGTTAATGTGCACCGCTGCTCTGCCACCCATAGTGTGCCGCATTTACAATGTGGAGCACCATTGAGCAAAAACAGCACAGATGCGTCACGCATCTGTGCCGCAAAAGCAGCACATTGCAGGAATCACGTCATAAGCGCGACATGTCTACTGCAATGCACAGGAGGAAGCCTCACATTGCATGGTGCATCACTTCTTATGCCTGTTTCAAACAGGCATAAGGATTTGATTCAGCAATGCTATAAAGCTGACTCAGTGAAATCTTCTAAATTTCACTGTGTTACTTTTACAGGGCTTTCATGCAAATTAATGCATACCTTGCAACAAAACACCTATATGAGAACTGACGCAGGTTTCATGTGGCACAGAACTTTACAGCATGACACATCTGCCTCGATGCATCAAGTTGTAAATATGTCGCCACATAGCAAATCTTTTGCACCACCGCTGCGTCACAAAAGTGACGCACAGTGACGCAAAAGAGACATACACCTATCATAAATCTGTCCCTAACATTTTAAATGATTGATTCAAGATTACGATAAAGTGTGGCCTATCCAGAGGTTTGTTTGAGGTGAGGCCTACTCAGGGTTGCAGATGAACTTTACGCTTGTTGAAGAGTACAGAGGAGATAATACATGTGAAAGCCTACCAATGAAGTAAGTCATGTCCACTTCACTCTTGAACAAAGGCCAGACCTCTTCTGTGTCCGTGGACAGACCTAAACCTCATCTGCACAATGTCATTCGTAAACTTAGAAAACACAGGTGATGTAATTGAAAAATGTGGAGTTTCTTTTCCTCATTTCACAATCACATCACCTGTGTTTCCTTTGCTTAGGTATCTCATAGTGCAGATGGACTCTAGCATATCAAAGAGTACACATAAGTTGAGCAGTGTTTACAACAATTTTGACATTTACAGAAGATTCAGCTTCTTATCTTGTTGGAGATTAAATGAGGCCTGTCTTGCAACATGCTGCATCTTTTGCATCACTGCTGCATCGGTTTCATGTGGCACGGGACTTTACAGCATGACACATCTGCCTAGATGCATCAAGTTGTAAATATGTCACCACATAGCAAATCTTTTGTACCGCCGCTGCGTCACAAAAGTGACGCACAGTGACGCAAAAGAGGCATACACCTATCATAAATCTGTCCCTAACATTTTAAATGATTGATTCAGGATGACGATAAGGTGTGGCCTATCCAGAGGTTTGTTTAAGGTGAGGCCTACTCAGGGTTGCAGATGATATTTACGTTTGTTGAAGAGTACAGAGGAGATAATACATATGAAAGCCTACCAATGGAGTAAGTCATGTCCACTTCACTCTTGAACAAAGGCCAGACCTCTTCTGTGTCCGTGGACAGACCTAAACCTCATCTGCACAATGTCATTCGTAAACTTAGGAAACACAGGTGATGTAATTGAAAAATGTGGAGTTTCTTTTCCTCATTCCACAATCACATCACCTGTGTTTCGTTTGCTTAGGTATCTCATAGTGCAGATGGACTCTAGCATATCAAAGACTACACATAAGTTGAGCAGTGAATACAACAATTTTGACATTTAGAGAAGATTCAGCTTCTTATCTTGTTGGAGATGAAATGAGGCCTGTCTTGCAACATGGTGCATCTTTTGCATCACTGCTGCATCGGTTTCATGTGGCACGGGACTTTACAGCATGACACATCTGCCTAGATGCATCAAGTTGTAAATATGTCACCACATAGCAAATCTTTTGCACCGCCGCTGCGTCACAAAAGTGACGCACAGTGACGCAAAAGAGGCATACACCTATCATAAATCTGTCCCTAATATTTTAAATGATTGATTCAGGATGACGATAAGGTGTGGCCTATCCAGAGGTTTGTTTAAGGTGAGGCCTACTCAGGGTTGCAGATGAAATGTACGCTTGTTGAAGAATACAGAGGAGATAATACATGTGAAAGCCTACCAATGAAGTAAGTCATGTCCACTTCACTCTTGAACAAAGGCCAGACCTCTTCTGTGTCCGTGGACAGGCCTAAACCTCATCTGCACAATGTCATTCGTAAACTTAGGAAACACAGGTGATGTAATTGAAAAATGTGGAGTTTCTTTTCCTCATTTCACAATCACATCACCTGTGTTTCCTTTGCTTAGGTATCTCATAGTGCAGATGGACTCTAGCATATCAAAGAGTACACATAAGTTGAGCAGTGTATACAACAATTTTGTCATTTACAGAAGATTCAGCTTCTTATCTTGTTGGAGATGAAATGAGGCATGTCTTGCAACATGGTGCATCTTTTGCATCACTGCTGCATCGGTTTCATGTGGCACAGGATTTTACAGCATGACACATCTGCCTAGATGCATCAAGTTGTAAATATGTCGCCACATAGCAAATCTTTTGCACCACCGCTGCGTCACAAAAGTCACGCACAGTGACGCAAAATAAGCTTACACCTATCATAAATCTGTCCCTAACATTTTAAATGATTGATTCAGGATGACGATAAAGTGTGGCCTATCCAGAGGTTTGTTTGAGGTGAGGCCTACTCAGGGTTGCAGATGAAATTTACGCTTTTTGAAGAGTACAGAGGATATAATACATGTGAAGGCCTACCAATGAAGTAAGTCATGTCCACTTCACTCTTGAACAAAGGCAAGACCTTTTCTGTGTCCGTGGACAGACCTAAACCTCATCTGCACAATGTCATTCGTAAACTTAGGAAACACATGTGATGTAATTGAAAAATGTGGAGTTTCTTTTTTCTCATTTCACAATCACATCACCTGTGTTTCCTTTGCTTAGGTATCTCATAGTGCAGATGGAGTCTAGCATATCAAAGACTACGCAGAAGGTTACAACTGTATGGAACATGGCTATGTAAGTCAAAAAATCAAAATCTAAATTTGCCAAGCACCCTTGGGGGCGTATTTACAAGGACCTTGCACCACAGGGAAAGGTCTTAAATTAAAATCGGAAAAATAACATCAGAGAGACTCAAAGGCCTTATAAATATGCCCCAAGCAACCTATGAAGCTCTAGCATTACATATCAAGAAACCTAATTGATTTCAAAAATCGTTTTTAAACACATCATCTAAATAAATTATATACCTACATTCATCAGGAAGTGACTTAAAATGCCCTAAGACACATGAAAGCATTTTTTTTAAGCCCTTGCTCCATTTTTGGATCACTTTTAACATGGCTATGTAAGTCAAATAATCAAGATCTAAATTTGCCAAGCACAGATGGGGGCGTATTTACAAGGACCTTGCACCACAGGGAAAGGTCTTAAATTAAAATGGGAAAAATAACATCAGAGAGACTCAAAGGCCTTATAAATATACCCCAAGCAACCTATGAACCTCTAGCATTACATATCAAGAAACCTAATTGATTTCAAAAAACGTTTTTAAACACAACTTGTAAAGCAATTATATTCATACATTCATGGGGAAATTACTTAAAATACCCTAAGACACATGAAAGCGTTTTTTTTATGCCCTTGCTCCATTTTTAGATCACTTTTAACATGGCTATGTAAGTCAAATATTCAAGATCTAAATTTGCCAAGCACAGATGGGGGCGTATTTACAAGGACCTTGCACCACAGGGAAAGGTCTTAAATTAAAATGGGAAAAATAACATCAGAGAGACACAAAGGCCTTATAAATATGCCCCAAGCAACCTATGAAGCTCTAGCAGTACATATCAAGAAACCTAATTGTTTTCATAAATCGTTTTTAAACACATCAACTAAATCAATTAGATACCTACATTCAAGGGGAAATGACTAAAAATGGCCTAAGACACATGAACGCGTTGTTTTTAAGGCCCTTGCAACATTTTTGGGTCACTTTTAACATGGCTATGTTAGTCAAAGAATTAAAATCTATATTTGCCAAGCACAGATGGTGGCATATTTACAAGGACCTTGCACCACAGGGAAAGGTCTTAAATTAAAATGGGAAAAATTACATCAAAGGAAGTCAAAAGCCTTGAAAATATGCCCCAAGCAACCTATGACACTCTAGCAGTACATATCAAGAAACCTAATTGATTTTTAAAAACGTTTTTAAACACATCTTGTAAAGCAATTATATTCATACATTCATGGGGAAGTGAGTTAAAATACCCTAAGACACATGAAAGCATTTTTGTAAGACCCTTGCACTTTTTTTGCATCACTTTTAACATGGCTATGTAACACAAAGAAACAAAATCTATTTGTAAAACCATTGACACAAAGCAACATTTTAAATACACAACTTTCTTCATAATTTTCTCCCTAAACCATACTATTCTCTACCTAAATTAAATGAATCTTTTCTCACCTTAGCAATTACTTTATGAGTTTCAAAACAGTCTCAGAAACACACCAAATTGTCTTTAGCAGAGCAAAAGGTATGCACTCCAGAGTCTGCAGCTATGAAAAGCACAGAAATGCTGTAACTCATCACACATATCTCTCATGTCACCCAATCAAAACTCTTCCCTCACTTTTTTCAAACAACACCCTTCCCCCCTCTGGCCTTTCTGCCTTTTTTGCATAGCAACCACCTCCTGAAAGACCTCTCATGTTTGCAAGTTCACACAACAATGTTTCAATTGAACTCTGAACTCTCAGTGCACCTGCGTATCCAGTGCAATCTTTCATTAAATGATTTTTTCTTGACCATTCAAATTACACCTTTCAAACAACACCCATGCACCCTAACTTTCTGTTTTCAGCAATCAAAATCCACCAATCACTGCTACTGCTTCCTTAACACAGAAACTCCACAGTTTTTTTCATTTTAAACTCTTATTTTTTCAACTCCCATTTCATTGCCACACTTCATCTGACTGCAGCAGAACCTCCTCTCACCATGTTTTCTGTCTGGATTGTTGGACATAGTTACATCTACTGGGCTCAAAGGTATGCTGAGAACAGAAATTTACCTAACCTCAATTTACAAGATGTGGAAATTAAGTGGTTTGGCCACAGAGGATTAAAATGTCACCAATTGGTACCATTGGTGAAAACCTTTATGCATTTGCCTAAACCTGACCTGTTAATTGTGCACTGTGGAGGAAATGACTTGGGCACTTTGACTGGTGTAGGTCTGGAAAATGCTTTTAAAGGACACCTTTGAGCAATTGATGGCACTTTTTCCTCAAACTGCCTTGGTATATTCAAATATATGCCAAAGACAGAAATGGAGGTTGTCGAACCAATTTTGTCCACAAATTGAGAAGTCGAGGAAGCATGTAAACAAATCTGTTTCAGCTTACATGAGAGACCATGGAATGGGCTCCATGTACAACAATAACTTGCGTTACTACATGCAAGATATCTACAGAGGAGATGGAGTTCACTTCTCAGATGAGGGCAACAGAGTTTTCATTTTGAATTTAAGACTGTGCATTGGTACCTACTTATAAGTACCTAAATGTACCATAAACCCAAAAGCTCTTCTCAGAGCTACCCTACATCTGATCACTCACAATTATTATTTTACTCTAACTTTTTTCACAAATTTTCAACAAAGTACGCTCCCCGGAGCGCTACCCGGTACGCGCACCAGAAGCTAACCGCGCAAATTTTTTAAAAAAAATGTTTTTTTTCCGCACATATGGGCCTCCTCAGCCACCCTCAGAAAACCTAGGGGGTCAAGATACGTCTACCGTGCCCCCTTCTACCCATTCTGAACATTATTTGCCCTCCATCTTGTATCTTAATTCGACCGAAACACAAAATGGTGGACTCCCGTAACACTGCCGGTTCGCGTACCGGGGCCCTCAACGGGAAGCGCTCCATCAAAAAAGGTGGGAAAGTAATTTACAGAAGAAACCCTGGAGACACTTTCACCAAATATAGATTAGCTCATAATACATACCAATCCCTACCATTTTCACAAATGTGATTGGAATTCCATTTAGCCATTTAGCCTGTAGACCTCTCTAAATACCCTGAGGTAAATTACTTCACAAAACACATCTGAAGTGTTGGAATTGACAACCAATTAAAATGTTACTTTCATTTTCTATTTTTTTTTACCTGACATTTGATTGGTTATGTACCTGAATATATATAAAGGAAGAGAAGGAAACACAGCCATTTTGACTACTACTTCCTGGTGTACATTTCAATAGGATTTTCACTAATAACTTCAACTTCTTTTTAAAGGTAAGTTGTTATTTTAAAAACTGAAGTATATTGTGCACTTTAAGTTAATATGGTAAACTTTTTCTGATAGTTATATACTATCCCTCTGTAGTAGTTATAGATTTAGATTCTCTATTATAGTTATGGATGGAGTTAGGCTTCTCTTGTATAATTATGAATTTACTTACGTTAAATCACATACACTTTTTTATATTCATACTTCCACTCTGATACTATACACTGCCCAAAGATAAATTCACTGTTAAAAACTGCCTATCTAAAATTAATCCCAACAGTGCCCTATCTCTACTAATATATATTTTTTGTATGCAAATTTCAGACAAAATGGAAGGCGAACAGAAAGTTTCATTTGAAATTGTCCTTGCAGAGACCAACCAAGAAATCATTGATCCAAATGACATTGAATTTGTGGATGAAACTTGGGACCAAGAACTACTGCAATGTGTGCAATCAGTAGATGTCCTCCTTGAAAATGAGGACATTTTACACACTCAAACATTACAAGCTATGTTCAATGAAAATAACGACATTTCAGACAGTGAAATATTAGACATTTTATTAAATATTGAAACACAATGACAATAATAAATAATTGCTTAAAAAATAAAGAAATAAAAAAAATCAACAAAACAAACAATCAATTAACATACAATATTTGAAAAGTCTATCATTCTTTTTTCCTTATAGTACACTCCCCAGAGCGCTTCCCGGTGCGCGTACCGGGCGCTCCCCACGCAAAAAAAACAATTTTTTTTTTTTTTTTTTTTTGCCCCGCGGGGCCCTTTTAAAGCCTCCACATCAAACCTAGGGGGTCAGGGAGGATCTACTATGCCCCCTTATGGTCATTTCCCCCTTTGTTTTTGCCTCCTCTTGTCTCTCGATCCTACCGAGAGACAAGATGGCGGCCGCTCCGGACTGTTTAGAATGTTGACAGACACCGGAGAGCCAATCAGCTTCGCTACGCGAAGTTCCGTTACGCGTCAGGTACGCGAACCGGAGCGCTGCCCGGAGCGCGCTTACAGATATATATCTTTTTTTGAACGTTAATTTCTCAAAATCCACTGGATCACATATATTGAGACCTAGCAAAGGCACATCGGGCTACCAGTCAATACAATTTTGCCAAGTTTCGTACAAATCCATTCAGCCGTTCGGGCTAAAAGTGAGGCCAACCGCCCTATGGAAATTAACATGGGAAAAACACGTTTTGGGACCCCCCTTTTTTCTCAGCCCCCCCATGACAAACCCCCCCCCAAATTTTCAGTGGCTGCTCAGAAACAAAATGTTCCATTTTCCTGAAAATTTCAGCCAATTCCATCCACAAACGCCAAAGTTATTAGACATAGAAGTTTCAAAAATCCCATAGAGAAAAAATCCTAACTATATATACCTACTGGCGACCGCCAGTAGGTAATATATATATATATATATATATATATATATATATATATATATATATATCCATATATATATATATATATTCACTGAAAAAACCATAGGTTATAGACCATATATAGTTAGGAATTAGCATTTACAAAACCTTGAAAATTCACTGAAAAAACCATAGGTTATAGACCATATATAGTTAGGAATTAGCATTTACAAAACCTTGAAAATTCACTGAAAAAACCATAGGTTATAGACCATATATAGTTAGGAATTAGCATTTAAAAAACCTTATTTTACTCACACAAAACCATTGAAATTCCATATATAGTTAGTTGCACTAACTATATATCGCGCACCCGCAATCCACTGCTGATGATGTCACATATTACATCATTCATGACATGGTCAGTGACATCACTGATGACATCACTGATGACATCTCAAATGACATCACTGATGACATCACTGATGACATCATCCAGTGACTGTGTGTTTCTGTAAAGTTTAAATATGTTTTACATATTGAAGAATGAGTAGATGTAGAAGTGTCTGGATGAAGGATTTAGTAGGTGCGTGACTGACTGTATGAGTGAGTGATTAAATGTGTCTCACTGAGTGCATGGGTTAGTGACTAAACTGTCTTAATTTGTGCATCATTATGTCTGTTGTTCTGTAAACTGCTGCATGTGTTGATCAGTAGCTATATGAGTAACTATATGGGTTATTGATTGATTGCCCAAGTATTTGTATGGGAGACTGAGTGTGTGTGTGGCTGGCTGGGAGGTGTGTGACTCTGTGCAGATCAATGTGTACTTGTATCAATGATTGTATAAGAGAGTAATTATGTGTTAGTATATGTTTCAAAATGTAAGGTGCTCTATGTTTAACTGTATAGATTAGAAAATGGAAGTGTGATTGATTCTTTACAGGACTGACTAGGTGTGTGAGTAACTCCATGGATGAGTGACAGAGTGTGAGAGTCTGTATAGGTGTATGAGTGCATATGATAGTGTTGTAAAGATGAGTGATTGTATGTATGAATGATTGTATGGGTAAATGAGTGAATGTGTGTGTAAACATAGGAATCACTGAGTGCGTATGTAGTAACTAGTATTGGTGTGTCAATGGTTTCAAAAATTATACTCTGTATTTAACACTGGGTGTAACAGAGGTTATATTAAAGTGTGAGGAGATGCATTGTATTGTCACATGAATGATATCATCAGTGATGTGGTCATTGATGTCAAATGAGATGTCATCAGTGATGTCATCAGTGATGTCATTTGAGATGTCATCAGTGATGTCATCAGTGATGTCACTGACCATGTCATGAATGATGTAATATGTCAAACAACAAAAAAAGAGAGAGGTCTGAACTGGTCAAGCCCACGGCTACCAGAAACGTGGAGCAAAACGATGAGCGAGATATTATTGATCACAGTCACTCTAGTTGAGTGGGATCATAGTCACTCTATTTGAGTAGGAAAGCCCTCACACACCGACCTAGTCAGTGTCATGCTTCATCATCGGGCCCCACCGAAGAGACAGAGTGTCTCTTCGGTGTGCTGCGACGCCAGAAAGACTGCGGAGCTGGTTGTGTGGGGAGGATGTGTTGTGAAGATTCTCAAATTAAAAGTGACTAACAGGGTATCAAAAAAACTTTAATGAGTGATCCCTAAGACACGTGTAAGTGGTATATGTGTCTGAATTTAATAGCCAAGGTTATTAGGATCTAGTTTAAATTCAGCTAAATACCACAAATTTATTAAAATCAGTCAACATGTTTCTGCCTTAAATGTGGTATATATTCACCATGGCATTCTTCAGGACTAAAACCCCGGCGGTATGGACACTCTAATAGTCCACCCTGACCTGGGGGCGTGAAAGTGAAAAGGAAAAGTGAAAAAAAGTGCTTAAAATGGGAGAGCAATTTGCTCAATCCAAAAAAAACCCAAAATTAGGGGTGTATCAGCACCTGTAGGAAAAGATATACAGACAAACACATAAAGACATACATACAATTAGTATATGCCAGCGTGGACTTATCGTAGTGCTCCTAAGATGGTGGCAAACCTTTGTGTGCACACAATAATAGATAACTTATGCACCATCCAAGTAGCCCTTTGGGAATAATCGTATTTGCTAGGAGGTGAAGTGCTAGAGGTGGTTTAAAAACTACTATTGTAGTGAAGGAGATAAAAACGCGATGTGAACTCTCCATGAGAAGGGATCAATTTGACCAAATGGTCAGTGACCCCCACAAGATGGTGGAATATGGAGAACATCTCACTTTAAAAATGGGCGCTACTTGCACCATGGGTCTCGGGAGGGGGGTTGGAGCGCGATTGGCACATCCTAAGAAAAAGTACAGAGTCGAAATGTCAGCATAACCCATACAACACACAGGCACTTAGCTTTGTTAGTCGTAGTAATCGTTCCGCTGTGGATGTAGACTCAAGCCCTCAGCGCTCACAGCCCGCTTTTAAACCTGTTGCGACCCTCTAGACCGGACCCCGACGATGGGAAGCGGGGCCGGTGAATGCGTATAAGAGCGCTTTGTTTACGCGCTCGATTTTGGGTTTGGGCGTGCCTCGCTGTTCTCGCGATGGGCGTGTCTCAGTGAAAGCGAGGCTTGGAGCGCACACGCCTACTAAGGCGGATGCGCGTTACTGATCGGACCGAGGCTTGAATTAAGGAGCCTATCCCTACGCTAAGCCTCAGGGGGGTGTTTACACGCTGATAGTTGTTATGACGACCAAGGGAAAACATTGTCTCTCGGAAAAGGGAGCGAGGGATTAGCTATTTCGATCGGCAAGATTTACTTTGCAATCAGGAACTTGGAACTGCTATAAACCAGTGGGTTCATAAATAGGGAAGGACAGTGTGAAAGAGCACATAAAGGATTGTGATTTTGTACACATAGATTGAACTGTGGACTGGGATGTTAAAGTACACAGAGTTTTTTATGAAAAATAAATCGAATGTTACATGTTTTTAAGCAGATCAGTTCTGTGTAGTATTTTACAGCCAGCTGGAGTTAAAGAGTTCATGTTAGGACTGTGTTCCAGGGAATATCGTCGTTGAGCCCATTGATATTTGTCCCCAGACGGTATACCCAACGCTGTTCCTTTTCGAACAGTCTATTTTGTATATTCCTTGCACCATCAATTGCTTCAATGACAGTCCATGTCATGTCATTAGTGGTATGATTCTTTTCTAGGAAATGGCGGCTCAGCTTAGTGGTTACTTTCTTGCACCTTATGTTACTCCGGTGTTCGCAGATCCTTTGTTTCACTTTTCTAGTGGTCATGCCAACGTACCGAAGGTTACAGGAACATGTGATCAAATAGACCACATTGCATGAGTTGCAATTAGTATGAACACGTTGCGTCCACACTTTCCCTTCTTCCAATGTCAATGTTTTTGTAGGTTGTGTTAAATGGCAAACACTACAATCCGAGCAGGGATAATGCCCGGTGATTTTAGGGAGTCCCCACGATGTTGTTACTGATGGTGTGATATTCAGTGGATTCTCTTTTGGGCGTGTGTGGACCAGCGTATCTTTTAGACTGCGTCCCTTTTTAAAGGAAAAAAGGGGTTTTTCCCAATCCTTTTTAAAGGTTCTTACAATACTCCAGTGTTTATTTATACTCTTTTTCATGGTGTTGGAGAGGCTGCTGTATGTCGTGACACAGGTGAGTGGAATCTGATCTGAATTATTAGTTTTTTCTTCAAGGAGAGCTTCCCTTGGCTGATTTTTAGCTCTTTTGAATCCCTTGCTTAGTGTGGAATTAGGATAGCCTCTATTTCTCAATTTTTCGGTCAGATCAGCTGATTGACTTTTGAAGTCTGTGGTTGTGCTGCAATTCCTCCGCAGCCTGAGAAATTGCCCGTAAGGTAGATTTTCTTTTAACGGGCGCGGGTGAAAGCTGTTAAATTGCAGTAGATTGTTTTTTGCAGTAGGTTTATTGTAGGTTTTTGTAGCCAGTGTCGTTCCGCTGATTGAAATAACCACATCTAAGAATACGATTTCTTTTCTGTTTGTGGTGTTGGTAAATCTTAGGTTAGGGTCTAGGGTATTGATCCATGAAAGGAAATCTTTCAAGTCATTATCACTACCATTCCAAATGAGTAGGATGTCGTCAATGTAGCGTTTCCACAAAAGCATTGACGAAGAAAAGTTAGCAGTTGGTGGTAGGATATGTTTAGCCTCAAAATCTGCCACATACAGCCCCGCCACGCTCGGCGCGAAGGTGCTGCCCATGGATGTCCCAGAGCATTGTAGGTACAGTTTGTTTTTGAATGAGAAAAAGTTCTCTTTTAGTGCTATAGTGGCACAATCGATGATGAATTTTTTTGGGGTCTGGAATTCCCAGTCGGTTGAGTCTAGGGCCTTTTTAAGGACCTCGATTGTGTCATCCTGCGGAATGCTAGTATAGAGGCTTTCCACGTCTAGTGTTACAAGGGTAATAGAGTTTTCAGGAAAGTTTATTTCTGTCAGAAGTCGTAACAGGCTCTTGGTGTCCTTAAGGTAGGTCGGTGTAGACTGGACTAATGGTTTCAAAAAATAATCACAAAATTGTGATAGCGGTTCCAGAAGTGACCCTATGCCAGAGACGATTGGGCGTCCAGGTGGAGGGAGTTTGTTTTTATGCATTTTCGGCAGAGTGTAGAAGTAGGGTATTTTACTACTTGTGTTATTCAAAAATGCAGCTTCATTCTTGGAAATCTGGTCTTGGTCCTCTGCTTGTTTTACCATAGAGCTAATTCTTTTAGCAAGATCTGGGGTTGGGTCCAATGCCAGTGGCGTGTAATTTCTAACGTCACTGAGTAGATTTTTGCAGATGGTCTCATATGCAGTTGTGTCTTGGATGACGATCCCTCCGCCCTTGTCCGCGGGTTTTATGGTTATGGAGGTGTCGTTTTTTAATAGTTGCAATGCCTCAAATTCAGCAGTACTGAAATTCCCGAATGTTTTCGGGTTCTGGCAATGTTCTAGGTCCTTAAATACCGCTTGCTCAAAAGCAGTTATGGCTGCCGGTATTGTGTGTGAGGGTGGGATGAAGGTGGAGTTAGGTCTTAAACCTGTGTCACCTTTCCTGATTGATTCTAGTGGGTCTATTTTTCCATCAAAAAAAGCTTTCAGTTTCAATTTGCGAAAGAACCCTGCTAATTCGCAGTGCATTTTGAATTTATCGGGTTTGGCTGTGGGGACAAAACCCAGCCCCTTCTCCAAAACTTTCATCTCCACAGGAGTAAGTACTCTAGTGGATAGGTTTGTCACTAGACTTAGACTCCGCTCGGGCCCGGCTGCTGGTTGCTCCGGGTGTGGTTCGCTACTGAGTCTTCTTCCTGCCAGGTTACTCTGGTATTCCCTCTCCTCTTGCCTCGGCCTCTCCGGCCGCTCTCTAAAAAAGGCTGTCTATACTGTTGTTGGTAGTTGGCCGGGGGCATGAAGCCTGGGTTCCAGCCCATAAAAGGAAAAGGTGGCTGTTGGAAAGCATATGGGTGGGCACCCATCCCCATTTGTGGGGGGTACCAATGTTGGTGATTGCCTTGATTTCCATGTCCACTTCTGTTCGTTCTATTACCACGATTACCCCTTCTTTTAGTTTGTTTGAAGGAGTTGTTACTAGAACCGCTGCTATTCGATGAGTCCTCATCTGAGTAGTCTGGGTTGTTGGCATTACGTGCTGGTGGAGTGAATGAGGCCGCAGAGTAGGGATATACTTTCTCAAACTCAAATTTCTTTTGGTCTTTTTGAAGTTTTGTCACCTTTGATTGCATTAGATTGTCTTTGTATTCACTCATCTCCTTGTTAAGTTCGTCTAGTCGTTTTTTATAGCCGGTGATAGTGGCTTTGAAGTGAGTCTCGGTTTCCCTGATTTCTATCATGATGGATTCCGAGAGTCTTAAGGCTGTTTTGATTATCAGGACCATCCAATCGCGTGTGCAGTGCCATGCGATTGCGGCCCAGTCCTTCCTGAAGGCAGCATCATTCAGAAAGATGCGTGGGGCATTAGTCACCAAAAGTCCTTTTGGTGCTGTGTTGGTTGTTAAATAGCCCTTCATGATTGTACCATGGAGGACGGTACGAATGTGCTCTTTCTTTTTTTCGGACAGGCTGTCCCATTCAGCAGTGTTGGCTATCGCCTGTGATATGTGAGGGTCTGCAAAGACTGCAGCATCTGACATCAACTCCTCGATTTCTGCCTCAGAGTATGTCAGACCCAGGTTCGCCATAGTGAGATGTAGGTTAAAAGAACAAGCAACAAAGGAAGCTCTTGTTGCCTTGCACACAGTAAAAGAAAGCTCTCACAGCTGTGCGCTGCTATAATATGTATCAACAAAGAGAGAGGTAGGGAGATTTCAAAGACACTCTCTTAGTCCCCGGTTAAATGTCAAACAACAAAAAAAGAGAGAGGTCTGAACTGGTCAAGCCCACGGCTACCAGAAACGTGGAGCAAAACGATAAGCGAGATATTATTGATCACAGTCACTCTAGTTGAGTGGGATCATAGTCACTCTATTTGAGTAGGAAAGCCCTCACACACCGACCTAGTCAGTGTCATGCTTCATCATCATTTGAGATGTCATCAGTGATGTCATCAGTGATGTCACTGACCATGTCATGAATGATGTAATATGTGACATCATCAGCAGTGGATTGCGGGTGCGCGATATATAGTTAGTGCAACTAACTATATATGGAATTTCAATGGTTTTGTGTGAGTAAAATAAGGTTTTTTAAATGCTAATTCCTAACTATATATGGTCTATAACCTATGGTTTTTTCAGTGAATTTTCAAGGTTTTGTAAATGCTAATTCCTAACTATATATGGTCTATAACCTATGGTTTTTTCAGTGAATTTTCAAGGTTTTGTAAATGCTAATTCCTAACTATATATGGTCTATAACCTATGGTTTTTTCAGTGAATTTCAATGGTTTTTTAATAGCAAATATCATAAGCTGTCGAATGTCAAGTACGTGGTAAGAATTTTTTTTTTCGTGTTTATGCACACTGATCTGCTTTGATTGCTGCCCCCCACCCCTCATTTCTATTAGGAGTACTCTCTCTTTGCAGATAGTGAAGGGTAGTTAACGCAGCCCTTTGCCCCCTTTGTAATCCGTCGTGCCTGCTTCTCTCTCCATTTGATTGATTGTTCTCTTTGGTTCATTCTCTATTTACAAACAAGCACAGAGTCGCAATACTCTGTTTAGTCTTTGCAGATAGCGAAAAATCGTGTAAAAAAAACAAAAGGAATCGAGCAAAATCAGTAGGCCACTAATGGGATCTCTTTTGACCTCGCTAAAATAGAAACATTAGGAACAACCTGTTGAAAATAGCAATGCGTATGTATATAAGCGGCGTACATTTGTGTTCACAGTACCCCTTGTTGATTGTTTCAATCGAGCATTGAATTGTTCGAAGTTAATTCTCTTAAGGATCTTCTCTACCTGCAAACGAGGAAGAATAGGAATATTCTATCTCCCTTTGCAGATAGTGAAGGGTAGGTAACGCAAGCCTTTAACACGTCGTACCTATTTCATTCCTCATTGATTGATTGATTGTCCGAACATTGACTGTTTGGGAATTAGTTCTTTTTGGAGGTATTCCCTGTTTGCAAATAAACGTAGGAAAATCTTTGCAAGTAGTGAAAGGGTACGTAATGCGGACCGTTCTCCCCCGTTGTAATCTGTCATGCCTATCTACTCCCCACTGATTGATGCACCTTTTTCACCCGGACCATTTACTAGAGATACGTCATCTGGCCCGACCAGAGAGCACCCCTAGTGAAAAGGACATATGCAATAATAACGAAGTGATCACTGTATCCTGTTAACAGAAACTTTACCATGAAACAACCTGGAAAGAAAAAAATAGGAAAACGAAAATCAGTAGGCCACTGATGAACATGAACTTTTATTAAACAACGAACAAAGAAACGATAACATAACGTAATGATAAAACCTATTAATGTCCTAGAAACAAGAAAACGTTAAAATATGCCAGTGGTGAGAGACCAGAAAAACAGTAAGAGAAACCAAATCACCCCTCGCTGTCCCACCGCCTGCCACGCCAAAAAAATCGATAGACTAGGGAAAATGCAAGTCAGTAGAACATCCACCCCCACTCTGGAAACTTCCAAGGTGGGGCAGGGTTCCGGCTACACCCAGCCGGGAGCAGCCCATATAAGGCAGGTCCTGCTGCCACGCCTCGGCCAGGAGATCCTAACGTAGGGTGTAGCCGAAGGAGAGGCC
Source organism: Lissotriton helveticus (assembly GCF_964261635.1). Lineage (NCBI taxonomy): Eukaryota > Metazoa > Chordata > Amphibia > Caudata > Salamandridae > Lissotriton > Lissotriton helveticus. The sequence goes on along the minus strand of NC_136061.1, from coordinate 1,461,671,757 downwards.
GAGGCCAGCGGGACCCGGCCAGGGGATTGCCTTTACAACGCTGAACAGTTTCAGGGGGGGGGAATGTCTCCTCGACCCTCCCCTCTCTCTCCCAGTCCGGCCGCGGTGGCCCTTGAGAGTTGCAGGTAGTCCTGCCACATGCTCTTCCGGTCCGACCACCAACGGTCGGGGGGCCGAGGCCGACGGGATCCGGCTGCAGCCGATAAACCAAGAAACCCGTTCATGGGGCCAGAGCCAGGGGCGTCCGGCCGACATCCACCGGAAGCCCGGCCCGAAGACGGACGGGACACTTCTTCTTTCTTGAATAATGGCTGCGACAACACTGGGGGGGGATGTCTTGCACATGCCTCCGACCCCCCCCTCGTCCTCATCGCCTGGTCCGGCCATAACAAATCTCAAGCGAGACGCCGTGGGGTGCACTGGGAGGGAGAGACGGTGCGAACAGGCCTCTCCCGCCTCCCCAGGTGGAGGCTTCCCAGCTGCACCCTCAGCGCTCCAGGCGCCCGGAAAAGGGTTCTTCCACTGTGGCCATGCTGCAATGTCTCGCCCGGCAGGGTGGAGCCCGTCCGCTCATGTGACCCCGCGATCGCCGGTAGCTGCCGAACTCTCAAAATGGCGGTCGACCTGGCAAGAGCGGGCCCAACATAAAGAAATGGCCCGGTCACTGGTTGACTCCACCACCGTAGTCCTCCACGACCTTGAAGATTCTAGAGGAGCCGCGGGAGTCTCCGACCCCCGATGGGGAATGACTGCCATGATCGCCCGTGGAGTGACGAAACTGTATCCGCGGGACGTCGGCGCTCCCATGCTGGCGCCAGCCTCACTTTGAATTACTAGAATCCTGCAGACCTCACTTCCGGTGAAAGCACAGTGTGACCCGGTAGGAAAAATTATTGCACCCCCTCCCCTTTTTGACTGATAGTTCAAACCACCGATCCTTTCCTTTGCCCTTTTAACGGAACTTTGGACTGCCTCCCCCTCTTTTACATTTTCTAGAGAAAACAAAACATTAACCACTACATTAGCATAGCAGTTGACACCAGAACTGTTTTCAAATTGAAAACCAACAACATCTTCAACAGAATCCTTTTTGTTTCTGCTGTGACCCTGCTACAGCACAGGCATTGTCCCCAGCAGTAATTCTGCAATGCCGGTAAGAATAGCTGTGGTGCCTACTGGACTCACTCACCCCCGCGGCACCCCACGCCGTTTTTTGCTGGGCGGCAACTTACTAGACATCACTTTCGTGCCATCTAGATTTCAGCGCGTTCTGCTGCCTTGGAACTATTCGCACAACAGACCGCTACTGACAAGAATATTTCATTATTGGTGCTGTCAATTTCAATAAATCTATTGGATAATTAAAAAGAAATTGCCACGGTCTCTTCGTTGTTTAAATGTTTTTACTGTTTTTGTTTTGTTGTATATATTTATATGTTATTAAAGTTTTATATTCCTACTACTTTGTTGGAGTGCTATATATTTTTAATGTGACACATAATTGTAAAAACTTTGATGTACAAAGAGTCATTCCTGGAATCTTCCGCTTCAGGCTCGGTCCCCTCCCCAATCACAATACAGGATGGTTTTCAGATAGTAGGAACACGTGTGGTGTGACGGATCTCATCGAGTGTGGGCCTTGATCTACTATAACTCCTTTGAAGAGGGGTGATTCTTTACAGCTGGGGCCATAAACTACATCTGCAGGGCTAGCTGATAGCCTGGACAATCGGACACAGAGAAAGAGGAGTGTCAGAGGGTGCGGTAGTGAATAGGGCGAAAGGGAGGTGTCGGGCGGGCACAGAGTGTGATTCTCAGGGAAGAGCAGCGCAGATGGGGGGAGGTTTATTGCCCATGCATAAGACAGAGAGCGGTGGTGACCAGTGCCTAGGGAAGATGCTTGCGTGGGTGAGGAGCCATGCTACGAATCGACAGCGTGCAGAGAGTGGGTCTGGTCAAGACATCTAAAATGGCTGCCGTGCACGACAAAAGTGTGGCATTTCAAAAAAGGCAAGATGGCGCAGACAATGTTTTTCAACACTTCCTCATTTCCTTCGAATCGAACGTTAACAGACGTTGGGGCATATTACCAAAGTTAAGCGATATTTATCGCTAACGATGCTTACCAACCAATTTTTTACCACTAAGCATCGTCAGAAATTATCGAACATAAACCTTACTATTATCAAGGTTTATCGCAAATGCGATAATAAACGGCCGCAATGCATGAATATCGCTAAAAACTCAGCGATATTCATGCATTACCGAGCTAATACTCTTAGCCATGTTATCCACCTCCCATTGGATAACATGGCTAAGAACTGCTCAGGGCAGGTGTTACTTTTTGGAGATATTCGCGCTTAGCGCGAATATCTCCAAAAGTTGGTAATAGGAGATAGATATCTTGCATGTTGTAATGCAAGTTATTGTGGTATATGGAACTCATACCATAATCTCTCAGGAAAGCAGAAACTGATCCTTTTGGGACCGCCTAAAAAGGCCTAGGGGGTGAGGAGTACTCTACTTTGCCCCCTTTTCACGTTCCGAACTATTTTATTTTACTCTCTTCTGTAATTACACAAAATACCAGCGATAAGATGCATCGGAGACACACAGTGAGAGAAAGGAGGCCGGAGATGAAAAAGACATGTCAAATACACATTGGAGATAATATAGTGGCAGAAGGGAAGTAAATATGAGTAAACTTACCATGTAACATAAAAATGTTGCACTCTATACTATAAGTCTCATTTTATACTACAATCACTTCGCTACAACCTCATAAATTAAAAATAAAAATGAATAATGTCTCAAACAATTTTTGATTTCTAAATATAAATTTATTCTTCAGAATTTTCTAAATTTGAAAGAACTAGTAACATGTCCTCATCAGCAATGTCCTCATTAAAAGTCTCCAATGATGATTCTTGTAACTCTATGGTCTCCAAACACTCAATAAATTCGCCATCAAGAGATTGATCAAAAAAATCATTCAAGTCATCTCCTCCTTGTGACAATATTTCATTATTGGTGCTGTCAATTTCAATCAATGTAGTGGAATCATTCAAGTCATCTCCTCGTGACAATATTTCATTATTGGTGCTCTCAATTTCAATCAATGTAGTGGAATCATTCAAGTCATCTCCTCCTTGTGACAATATTTCATTATTGGTGCTGTCCATTTCAATCAATCTAATGGAATCATACAAGCCATCTCCTCCTTGTGACAATATTTCATTATTGGTGCTCTCAATTTCAATCAATGTAGTGGAATCATTCAAGTCATCTCCTTGTGACAATATTTCATTCTTGGTGCTGTCCATTTCAATCAATCTAATGGAATCATACAAGTCATGTCCTCCTTGTGACAATATTTCATTATTGGTGCTCTCAATTTCAATCAATGTGTTGGACAATTCAAAAGAAATTGCCACGGTCTCTTCATTGTGAGCCATTTTATTTTGAAATTGCTTGCTGTAAATTGCAGAAAAAAATAATCACTTTCATTTATCGTCTTTAGTAATACATAATATAAAACTAACTTTATCAAGTATTTAGTATAACAGAAGGACTGCAAATAAATAACAGAAAACATTTTTCAAATTATCTTCAAGTGTACAACATAGTTCCCCTTACAAATTAACAACTCACCTTTTTAAAAGTAGCAGAAGTGTTAGTACTGTGTAAATCAAACACCAGAAATTCACCACCAAAAATTCCTCACAAATGTACCTCAGACAGTAGTATCACAAAATGGCTGTGGTTTCCTCTCATTTGACATATATACATAACCAATTAACTTTCATCACACACAAATACAAAACCAAAGTAACATTTTAATTGGTTCTAAATTTCAACACTTTCAAATGTGTTTTCCCCATGCAATTTTCCATAGGACATTTACATACGTCTACAGCCTGAATGGCTGAACGGAATTACACCAAACTTGGCAAAATGGTACATCAAACCTAACAGGTCAGGAAGGATCTACTATGCCCCCTTATGGTCATTTCCCCCTTCGCTTTGGCCTCCTCTTGTCTCTCAATCCTACCGAGGGACAAGATGGCGGCCGCTACGGACTGTTTGGAATGTTGACAGACGCCGGAGAACCAATCAGCTTCGCAAAGCTCCGTAACGCGAAAAGTACGCGAAGCGGAGCGCTGTTACAGATATATATCTTTTTTTGAACGTTAATTTCTCAAAATCCACTGGAGCACATATATTGAGACCTAGCAAAGGCACATCGGGCTACCAGTCCCTAATATTTTGCCAAGTTTCGTGCAAATCCATTCAGCCGTTCGATTATTATTATTTTGTTTTTTTTTTGCCCCGCGGGGCCCTTTTAAAACCTCCACATCAAACCTAGGGGGTCAGCGAGGATCTACTATGCCCCCTTATAGTTATTTCCCCCTTTGTTTTGACCTCCTCTTGTCTCTCGATCCTACCGAGAGACAAGATGGCGGCCGCTACGGACTGTTTGGAATGTTGACAGACGCCGGAGAACCAATCAGCTTTGCTTCACAAAGCTCCGTTGCGCGAAAAGTCCGCGAACCAGAGCGCTAACCGGTCCGCTGTTAAAGATATATATCTTTTTTTAAACGTTAATTTCTCAAAATCCACTGGAGCACATATATTGAGACCTACAAAAGGCACATCGGGCTACCAGTCCCTACAATTTTGCCAAGTTTCGTGCAAATCCATTCAGCCGTTCGGGCTAAAAGTGAGGCCAACCGCCCTATGGAAAACTCAATGTTAAAAACACGTTTTGGGACCCCCCTTTTTTCTCGGCCCCCCCTTGACGAACCCCCCCCAAATTTTCAAGGGCTGCTCAGAAACAAAATGTGCCATTTTCCTGAAAATTCTATGTCTAATAACTTTGGCGTTTGTGGACGGAATTGGCTGAAATTTTCAGGAAAATGGCACATTTTGTTTCTGAGCAGCCCTTGAAAATTTGGGGGGGGTTCGTCCAGTGGGGGCCGAGAAAAAAGGGGGGTCCCAAAACGTGTTTTTAACATTGAGTTTTCCATAGGGCGGTTGGCCTCACTTTTAGCCCGAACGGCTGAATGGATTTGCACGAAACTTGGCAAAATTGTAGGGACTGGTAGCCCGATGTGCCTTTTGTAGGTCTCAATATATGTGCTCCAGTGGATTTTGAGAAATTAACGTTTAAAAAAAGATATATATCTGTAACAGCGGACCGGGCAGCGCACTGGTTCGCGGACTTTTCGCGCAACGGAGCTTTGTGAAGCGAAGCTGATTGGTTCTCCGGCGTCTGTCAACATTCCAAACAGTCCGTAGCGGCCGCCATCTTGTCTCTCGGTAGGATCGAGAGACAAGAGGAGGTCAAAACAAAGGGGGAAATAACTATAAGGGGGCATAGTAGATCCTCGCTGACCCCCTAGGTTTGATGTGGAGGTTTTAAAAGGGCCCCGCGGGGCAAAAAAAAAAAATAATAATAATAATTGAACGGCTGAATGGATTTGCACGAAACTTGGCAAAATATTAGGGACTGGTAGCCCGATGTGCCTTTGCTAGGTCTCAATATATGTGCTCCAGTGGATTTTGAGAAATTAACGTTCAAAAAAAGATATATATCTGTAACAGCGCTCCGCTTCGCGTAACGGAGGTTTGCGAAGCTGATTGGTCATTCTGTCACTGGGCTATAGTTGGGCTACATCTGGCTGATATTTGGGCTACATTTGTTTTTTTGTGTGTCTGGCGGCCATCTTTGGGCTACATTGGGCTACATTGGGCTTCATTGGGCTACATTCGGCTAATTAGCAAATAGCTCATCGCAAACTAGGAATGGTAAAGAATCGCTATTTATTCCTTAAAGTTCGCTATTTAGGAAATGCAAATAACTTTGATGATACATATGGCGGTTCATCTCTAACAAGATAAGAAGCATAGGGATACATTTATGATGACTGGCGCATCACCAGGGATGTGTTAGTCATTCTGTGCCGCTGTTCCGTCACCTATGGTGTGCTGCATTTACAATGCGGCGCATCATGGGGCAAAAACAGCACAGATGCGTGATGTATCTGTGCCGTAAAGGTGGCGCATTGCTGGAGTTGTATCGCAAGTGTGATGAAGCTCCAGCAAGGGTCGGGGGTGCCCCTGTCGCAGGGTTTCTGTTCTCACACAGAACTGTGGACAGAGGATTGGAACCTCGGCGAATGCATTGCTGGAGTTGTATCGCAAGTGTGATGAAGCTCCAGCAAGGGTCGGGGGTGCCCCTGTCGCAGGGTTTCTGTTCTCACACAGAACTGTGGACAGAGGATTGGAACCTCGGCGAATTAGGGTGTCCCAAAACTCACGTTAGTAATCAAAAACTATTTAGCAAGCTAGGTACAGTGTCACATTGGATATAACAAACTCTCAATGTTTAGACAATCCAGAATATGAACTTATAGTACCTCAGGATACGTGGAACTCATGAACAGTCGGTCGTTATAGATTTCTTAGAAACCAGAACATGGAGTTAAGAAGAACAGATGTGTATTTGAAATGTTTATTTACTAATGCCGTCTTCTCAGGCGTAGTACCTTAGATAATAAAAGTACACATATTATCAGTAGCAAAATTACCAGCATAGTTACTAGTACATAAAAAGTGAATGGTGATAGTATGTTAACATGCTGTAAATGAATAAGAGTTAGCAACACTTATAAGCAGCCGCGGGCCGTGGAGGGAGTTACGGTGAGGCAGGGAGGCGGGGAGGGGGAGAAGCAGGGTGGAGAATACAAGTACACATATTATCAGTAGCAAAATTACCAGCATAGTTACTAGTACATAAAAAGCGAATGGTGACAGTATGTTAACATGCTGTAAATGAATAAGAGTTAGCAACACTTATAAGCAGCCGCGGGCCGTGGAGGGAGTTACGGTGGGGCAGGGAGGCGGGGAGGGGGAGGGGCAAGGTAGAGAGGGCTCCACCCTGCTTCTCCCCCTCCCCGCCTCCCTGCCCCATCGTAACTCCCTCCACGGCCCGCGGCTGCTTATATCTCACCCTCCCTAATACACATATTATATTATTTGCTAAGAAGGTCTCTTTGTGTTGGTTTAGGGCGTGCCCATACTTTAGTGTCTTAGATTTGAAGGAATCACATCAGCATACACCAGCTCTCTCTTCATGTGAACCGCATCAACTGTTGTGTATGTGTGTTCGGCAAAGCAATATAAAACCCGCCTCATGCCCAGAATTGGCAGAAGTTGCACTTATGTTATGAGTATGAAGTCGTGGAGATCAGACCTCATAACAATTCTGTATCGTGTTGTTCTTGAAACTTTAGCACTCGCTGTACAGATATAGTTTAACAAGTAAAGCAGATAGTAGACCAATAACATATTATTCTCATGTAAACCACGATGAACTACTAGGTGGAAAGCTAAAGCAACAACTAAGTGTCGTGTGCAGAAGTTGCAAAAAAGGAAAAATGGCGTTTAAACCGGTAATGAGCCCATGCTAACTTAACACGGTGTAAAGATATCCAGGACCTAGATGACACCTCCTCATGATCCGGAAACGAACTGAATAAGATAATAGAAGTGCCATCTCATGAGAGCAGATTGCAAGTTTATATGTGGACGGTCCGCAAGGTAAAGCATTAAAAACTAGGAAAATTTAATGCTAAAGAAAAATAAAACAGCCAAGTACTTTATCGAGTCTTAAGCCAATAGGCAAGGTAAATAATAAAAACTGGACAAATAAGTCAATGAATTGTCAATGAAATGCTAGTACTCAGCATATCAAACATGAAAAAGGTCTATGACATAACTGTGTATGCAAAATAAGCTGCAACAGCCTCCAATAGGAAGTCACCGTCTTCATCCGAAAACAGTTCAGCCATCCAATTTAAAAGCGGAAAAGAACATACGTGCTCTCCCAGCACCGGATCCTCTATCACCATCAGAGGACAGCTCGGTGGGTTTTCAAGAAAGCTCTGTTCCAAGAAAGACTGTGCTGCCGCCAGTAAATTCCAGGGACCAAGTAGTCCATGCATCAATGCCACAGCCATAATCCTTTCGCCAGGACAAACCAACTCGTGAGTAATGATAGGAGTCATCAGCTGATTAAAGTCGACGTCAGGAGAAACCGGTCCGCAGAGACACAAATCAATGGCCCAATCGAAATCACAGGTCAGGCAGTGAAATACAGGCTGGACACAGGTGAAGTAGGAGAACCGAAAAGATAATCCATATGCCGTGCTTAATATCGCCAACGGCATTGTGCCATAATATTCTAGCATGCGATTGCGGAACAGTGTCAGCAGCTGCAGGGTCGGAGGTTGCATAGGAGGGACATCCATATTTAAAAATGTAAAAAAGCACAAGAGCGTCCGCTGGTAATGCAAGTAAAAATGCCAATCCACGAACCAGAGTGCAGAAAATACAATGAAAGTAAGCAGGGATGACTCCAAAGATTTTCTCAAATGAAGTCACGAGACCACTGGTAACAACTTTAAAAAAGTGTGCCAGGGATTTTGTGGAGGATGCGTTAAAGATAGTCGGAAACATGTTGCTGAAATTGAAAGGCAAACCTGTGTACGGGTGTTCGCTATGTGAAGTACGAAAGTTTCACGGGCCGAACTCAAGGCCACCTCTCTCTGAGACAAAAGAGCTCTTATTCTTGCCATGCCGTTGAAACGTGTCCCAAGGTTGGTATTTGTGGCCAGATTGAAAACTCCCTATGTTCATGTGTGGGAGGAAATAGAACATTTCTGCAGCAAATAACCCGTTCACTTACTGTTACGATAAAAGGAATACTTTTAATTAACTCAGAACAATCTTCATTATTGAGCATCAAATAACTACCATTTTCCAACAACTTGAACGTGGGGATGATAGCAGGAACTGGCGTGCCTTGCAACACGCAAGCCATATTTGGTCGGTGTTTGTTGCATGAATCGTGTAACTGTATGTGCCTACACATTAGTGAATGATCTGGCGTCTCAGTGCATTCCTCTCCATTCAGATAAACTTCTTGATCATCTTTGAAACATCTGTATGTGTATGGAAGCGACCAGACCTCATGAAGAAAAGCACTACCTAAAGGTTCATAACGACCTATTGGTATATATTTCATACAATTTGAAAACTTATATAAAGCAAAAGGCAGCGTTATTAAACCGTGGATAAGGCATGTTGCCAAAAAACCCGCAATCCTCTGCTGATGATGTCACTGAGCATGTCATGAATGATGTAATATGTGACATCATCAGCAGTGGATTACGGGTAATGGTATCTCTAGTTTACTCCCCTATAGCTGTCTTTCTTTTAACATAAGTGTGTGTTTCCTTCCCTTATACTTACTGTTTTTGGTTCGCTTCCAGTTTGCGTACCAGCGAGCGAACTAGGAAGCGAACTAAGAGAAATAGAGGTTGGCACAGTTCCAAATATTGTACCAATTTTTTAATAACGGGGAGGTAGTTCTGAAAAGAACTTTTTTTTTTATTTTTCTGAACATTTTTTTACTGTTTTTGAATTTTTCGGAACAGTTTTATATTTTTTTGGGTTTTTCTTGGAGGGGGCAATGAAAACGATTCATTGTAAAGGGCTCAACAGGAGCAACAAAACAAAAAAAAGAAGTATTTATTATTTTGGGCGTTTCGGACAAACATGCATATGATAGTCAATAGCTCTGTTGATCAGAGTGATGCTTTTTTCTCCGTAGGAAATGAATCCATCGCAAAATGCGCAGGTGTGTTTTACATCACCAAATCTCATGTGTATATTTGGCACCATCTCCCTGCCCTCTGGTCCCGTTACTTCCGGTACAACAGATCTTCTGGCCATAATAGGGAGATTATCTAGGTCGTTCCGAAACTGTGCAGCACTGTAGTTGTTAGGATGCCACCTAGTCATATGGCGATGCATTGTGTAGTTTCCGAAACTGTATTTTTTGTCGGTCCCTCTGGACAGTCTATCTTGACATATAAGGCAAGTTACGTATCTTGCATTTACTTTTTTCTGACCTTTGGGAATTTTAAAAAATTGCCAAATGAAGTTTTCTTTCCGGTGAGACGTCCTGGGCTGCTCAGGCAAAAACTGCCTCTCTTCGTGCTCGTCCTCCTGTTCCTCTTCTTCTTCTTCTTGTTGAATTACAACTTGAGCAGGTGGTCCACTCTTCCTTGGATGTGGTGGAGGTGGTGGGGAAGCACCAGCTGAAGCTACTAAAGAAGCCATTGCTCAGTGATCACAAAGGGTCTTTCTCTCACAATGATGAAAGTCAGAGTGAGGAAAGAAGGAGGGATTTTCATCATTTGGGAAAAACAAGAGTTCTCAACCAATCAAAAGTGTTCATTTTAGATTATATGACCTAGTCTTACATCATTAGGAAACCAAAAGTGAAATGAACCAATGAAAAGTGTTATTACCAAGTCACAAGACTTGCTGTGTTTACGTTAAGCGCTTTGCAGGGCCTCCCGGTTTGCTTCCAGAAACCTGCGCTTTGCGACTCGCTTCGCGTACCAGTTCGCTAACGTAGCACGTCATATGACGTATCACGCGACAACGTGAAACGTCATGCGGACGGGAGGCGTCACGATGTTGTTTTCTAACGCGGCACTTGCGGTAAAGAAACGTTTACCGGCTCGCGGTCTATTTCGCGGCATCAAGGTCAGCTAACGGGAAGCTTCCCGATTCGCGAAGCGGGAACGAAGAAAAAAAAATATTTAAAAAAAAAAATATTCATAAACATATAAAATATATTTTTGGATTTAAAGAAGAATACATTTTACAGCTACAGATATTAGCTGTTAAAAAACCAATGAAATTCACAGAAAAAACCATAGGTTATAGACCATATATAGTTAGGAATTAGCATTTACAAAACCTTGAAAATTCACTGAAAAAACCATAGGTTATAGACCATATATAGTTAGGAATTAGCATTTAGAAAACCTTATTTTACTCACACAAAACCATTGAAATTCCATATATAGTTAGTTGCACTAACTATATATCGCGCACCCGCAATCCACTGCTGATGATGTCACATATTACATCATTCATGACATGGTCAGTGACATCACTGATGACATCACTGATGACATCTCAAATGACATCACTGATGACATCTCACTTGACATCAATGATCACATCACTGATGATATCATTCATGTGATAATACAATGCATCTCCTCACACTGTAATATAACCTCCGTTACACCCAGTGTTAAATAGAGAGTATCATTTTTGAAACCATTGACACACCAATACTAGTTACTACATACGCACTCACTGATTCCTATGTCTACACACACATTCACTCATACAATCATTCATACATACAATCACTCATCTTTACAACACTATCATATGCACTCATACACCTATACAGACACTCACACTCTGCCACTCATCCATGGAGTTACTCACACACCTCGTCAGTCCTGAAAAGAATCAATCACACTTCCATTTTCTCATCTATACAGTTAAACACAGAACACCTTACATTTTTGAAACATATACTAACACATAGTTACTCTCTTATAGAATCACTGATACAAGTACACATTGATCGGCACAGAGTCACACACCTCCCAGCCAGCCATACACACACTCAGTCTCCCATACAAATACTTGTGCAACCAATCAATAACCCATATAGCTACTTATATAGCTACTGATCAACACATGCAGCAGCTTGCACAACAACAGACATACTGATGCACACTTTCAGACAGTTTAGTCACTAACCCGTGCATTCAGTAAGACGCATTTAATCACTCACTCATACAGTCAATCACGCACCTACTAAAACCTTCATTCAGACACTTATACATCCACTCATTCTTCAATATGTAAATCATATTTAAACTTTACAGAAACACATAATCACTGGATGTTGTCATCAGTGATGTCATCAGTGATGTCACTGACCATGTCATGAATGATGTAATATGTGACATCATCAGCAGTGGATTGCGGGTGCGCGATATATAGTTAGTGCAACTAACTATATATGGAATTTCAATGGTTTTGTGTGAGTAAAATAAGGTTTTCTAAATGCTAATTCCTAACTATATATGGTCTATAACCTATGGTTTTTTCAGTGAATTTTCAAGGTTTTGTAAATGCTAATTCCTAACTATATATGGTCTATAACCTATGGTTTTTTCTGTGAATATATATATATATATATATATATCAATCTGACTTGAAGACTGAGTGGATGTATAAGTGCCTGAATGGAGGATGTAGTAGCAATGTGATTGACTGTTTAAATTACTAATTTAAAGTGTCTCACTTAATATATGGGATAGTGATTAAACTGTGTGAATACCTGTATCACTCTATCTCTTGTTGTGTAAACTACTACATAAGTTGGTTACTAGCTATGTGAAAGTCTATATTAGTTATTAATTAGTTAAGTGAGTATTTGTATGGGATAGTGAATGTGTGTGTGGTTGAGTGGGAGGTGTGTGACTGTCCGAAGATGTGCAAATAGTTGATTTACTAGGTATATGAGGTTAAGACTTATGTGGAAACAGTTGTTTGGGAGAGTGAATCTCTTTATGGGTATGGTGATGAGTAAATATATTTCTTAATGATACATGTCTAACAAACTAGAAATATAAAAGGCAGTGTATGTGACAGTTGTATATAAATAAGTATACATAAGACTCAGTGATTGTATGAGTGACTATCGAAAACTGTATACTTGTAATAGTAATTTTATAACACACTAAGTATGAGTTACTATCTATACAAATAAATAAAGTGGTGTTTGTATATGTGTGTAGCTTAGTAAATGTAAGTATGATCAATTGTTTGCATAAGTGAGTAGAATGCCTACATAAGTGAATAGGATGTATGCTGGTGTGTAATGTTGATGTAGGTGTATAAGTAAATTTAATAGTGTTCTATTGATCATTGACAGCATGTATGAGTGAATCTATAGGTAAGTGTTTAGATGTGTGTGTAGATGTAGGAATCACTTAGTGGGTTTTTAGAAACTGGTTTTGGTGTGTCAATGGTTTCAAATATGGTACTCTGTATTTTACAGTGAGTGGTGAAAGGTTATACTTGTGTATGATGAAGTGTATCAGATTGTCACGTGGATGATGTCATCAGTGATGTCATTTGAGATGTCATCTGTGATGTCACTGACCATGTCATGAATGATGCAATATGTGACATCATCAGCAGTGCATTGTGGGCGCACAAGTTATAGTTAGCAGAACTAACTATAACGGAGGAATTTCTATGGTTTTCTACGAGGGAAATGGCCAAATAACTATAACACCCGTGAAAGCTATGTTTTTTTCTGTGACTTTCTAAGGTTTTTTAAATGCTAATTTCTAACTATAACTTCTCTGAAACCTATGGTTTTTTCAGTGAATTTCAAAGGTTTTTTAAGTGTGATAGTCGTTATACCTATTTTTTTGCACTGATTTTCTACAGTTTTTTAGCTGTTTATAAATATTTTACACATTAAATAACATTTTATAATTTTCTGAAAATAGCAAAAAAATATTTTTAAAAAATTCAAACTGAAATATTGATTACTTTTTTTGTTTTCATTTTTTATTTTAATATATTTATATTATTTTCTTTAAAAAAAAAGTTCCCAATTTTTTTTCGGAGTCGCGCACTCAAAGCGTACACATCACAGTGGGTGCGTGGATTCTAGACGCAATTTTAAAAAAGTCATGAAGGATCCGCGTACGGTGTTTCTCAGTTACATCACATATATTTAATATTACGTGATGTGCGCGATTGGCATGCGACCAGCTGCGACTCCTGCTCCCGCGCATTAGCGACACATGCGCATTACGGTACCAGACGCTTGCACGGTGGCGGGTCCCGCGTGACGTCATATACGTGCTGGGGCACGCTGGGTGCGCAACTCCCGCAAAAAAAAATGATGTTCCAAAATTATAGGTATGTGTCTTTAATATACATATTAGGGCAAGAGATTATCTAAAATATTCATAAATATAATATATTTGTACTTAAAATAAAATATTATTTTAAAATATATTTTCTAGAAGTCGGGTGCGTGCATCGTGAGTGCAGAGAACCAGGTCAGCGGTTACTTTGTAATTTCTTGACTAGTTGATGGTATTGGCTGTTGTTGTAGTCAACTTTGCATTATTTAACACTCTCCTATTGAGATCTTTAAGTTCCACAATGATTCTATCACTAAAGACGTCAACAGCGTCCTTCGGCATAAGTGGTAGAAATGTCTATTTGGAGCGGAAAGGACTTGGTGCAGGTTGCTTAACGTCGATGACCTGGCTGACTGCTGGAGCATCTTGTGACTCGTTTTCAAAGGCCAGATCATAGAGATTTTTTTATAGACCAGGAATATCACCTACTTGCATTGGAGTGATAAAACTGTCATCCGATGTATCAATAGGAGATTTCTTATGAAATGTGTGTAATTGAAAATACTTAATAAGCTTGACCTTACGGATGAATTTAAAAACATCAATGCGAGTCTGATTATATGAAAAACGATTTTTAGGACAAAAAGTGAGTCCCAAAGACAGAAGTTGCTCCTCAGCTTTAGTAAGTGTGCCATTAGTCAGGTTAACAACCGTGTTTTCCACTGTTGCTGTTATCTTTTCCAACTCCTCTTTGCGTTGCCTCGCAATGAACCTCCGTTTGCACCTGCGTTTTCTGTCACGCCTGCGCTTGTTGTTGGATTTCCTTGCTTTGGCAGAGGTTTTCGGGGGCGCAAGGAGTACCTCCGGTCCTCGATCACAAAATTAAATTCATCCACCAGGGAAAAGTTTGCCAAGCCAGCTGACCCCGTTAATGATGATCCTGGTCTACTTTTTGAAAAACAATTTAGAGAGGTAGGACTACAAGACAGCCGACAGCCGTCCGCTGTAATCGCAACATTTCTCGCATGACAAATCACTATTTGAAAATGAACCACACCCCTAACAATATGCACTGGGTGGTCATTGAACGGTTATCCCGTAACACCAATAATATCCAACAAGCTTTGCTGGACAAAGAACAAAGGTGGATATACCGTTTGTCAACGCACATCACCGGGCTAAACAATAATATCCCTTGGAACTCCCTGAACCATAGATAAGGCCTAACTGTATTTCATTAAACCTGACCTTTTTACCTTTTACCTCTTATCAGTATTTCACAAAATCTGCCCCCTTTTTACCTCTTACCAGTATACCATCTACTGAACCCCCTTTTCCTGCCCTTGAAACTGACTATTGAGAAATAACATCAAAGCTCTGCATATGTCAGTGTACATTTAACTTGACGCCCCTGTCTACAAATAACACAGCAGGCAATAGACCCCCCACCCTTTCTGTACTTATCGCCTAACCCGGTTGTCTCTGTATAACTTTTCACTAATAGGGCCATTTTTGCTAAAAACAATGTATATAATTCTTATCTTTTTAACAATTAATTTTACTGAGCCATTCCGGTTTCATACATTTATTCCTTACACGAGTGTCAACCTAAAACGCACTCCAAGATGGCCGCTAAATCCGACCTTCCAAGTCATTCATGCCCCAGCGGCCTACCCACAGAGCCGGACACGCCCCCACGTGACGGTAGGCACACCCAACATGATGACGGAATTGCAGCACCCGGAAGCGCTGGCGGCTTCTTACTTCCATACATACAGCCCGTAAGAACGCTGTTTGTCGCCAGCCTTTGCCCCGGGAACACGCGTAATAGGTGACATGGTGGAAACTCCAGGTTTACCAAGTAAGAATTACCCATGAGCGCGGTGGTTCTTTACCGCCACGCTCTCCAAACTAACCCGTTAACTTCAAAGAGAATGCCGTCTATAATTTCTTTCGGCAATCGATAAGACCAGTCCCGCATTTACTTTCAGATAGAAATCTGAGAGAGGCAACACAAAGTACCCCCGCAACCTGGGACAAAGATTAGAAATCCTAATTCTGGATAAAAGTAACTATCTTTGTTGTTTGAAAAAATGCATGCCTTATGAATGTCTGTATGTTGCTTCATGATAACGTGTGCACAGCTATTTCCTACATAATGCAATGATTTACTATTTCATAGGAATCACATCTGTTGTCTTTTACAACAAAAGGCACACATTGTTATCCACGCCACAAGGTATTCATTAATGATACAGGCACTAATCATAATATTGTGTTCTGAATGTTTTTTGTTGTTTGTCCTTGTGCATGATAAAGCAAGCTTTATTTGTCCATCTGACCACCCGACAAGTACTTAGCACCACTTATCATTCACCAGTACTGTTGATATCCACAGCATGATTGATAATGTACACTGGATATCACTAGCCAGCACTGGAGAAATATACAGGCATAAGTACAGCCTACACTGGAGACATTTATCTAATGCCAGTATTCCACACTGTATTTTCCTTCACAGGTAATTTACAATTTTCGAGAGGATAACAAAACGGGCTGTCCTCTCTGCATGACACACATTCCTTAGCGTGAATGTGAATATGCAATACACATGGTAATTTTTTACCACTCACTTTATTTTCACTTAATCACACGTATTTTGAGAGGTCCTGAAGAAAGCCCTACCTATTTTTTCCATGGGCTGAAACATGTCGACCATCTGATGATACATGCAGCTACACATAGTGACTTTAAGATCTCACCCACTCTCTATTAATTTTAATCATACCCCAGAACTCCAAGAATAAATCAACAGGTAGCATTATGGAGGTATTTTTAAGGGTAAATTCACACACTTAGGGCCTGATTACGATTGCGGTTTTCCCGCATCCTCCGGGTCGGCGGAAGCCACCGCCGGCCCGGAGGATGCGGGAAAACCGCTGCGGACTGAAAAAGACCCCTGCCAGATTAGGATGGCTGGGGGATCGTTTTTCAGTCCGCAGATTTTCCGCTGCGGACGCCTTCCATCCGGGCCGGAAAAGCTTCAACATGGCTGGCGGTGTCTATCAGACACCGCCAGCCATATTAGGATTACTGCAGAAAGATGCCTTTACACGGCGGCATTTCTGCCGTGTAAAGGCATACGGATTTGTGTTTGGGGGCCCGTTGCAGGCCCCCAGGGGTGAAGGGGGTGGGGGGTGCACATGGGGGGTACCTATGGTACCCCCCTGCATTTGCCTGCACAAAGCGGCAGGCACCGCGAGGTGCCTGCCGCTTTGTGCATGCAAATGCACAACATACATTTTTATCATTGCGGCGGGTGCTGCTTCAAGCAGCACCCGCCGCAATGATAAAGATATAGGATGTGACCGTCAGGGTGGCGGTCACATCCTAATTAGCACGGAGGGACCGCCGCTGCCCCTGCGGACGGTCCCTCCTCCTCTATGGTGGCGGACGGACTCAGGTCCGTCCGCCATCATAATCGGCCTCTTAGTCACACATCACATCACCTCAAAAAAACCTGCTCCACTGCAAAGTAAGGTGTTGAAGCACAGCCAGGTGGCATTCGGCCACCTGGCTGGAACCCGATGATGAAGCATGACACCAACCAGGTTGATGTGTGAGGGTTTTATTAACAAACCTAAGAGGTGCTATTACTTCACATTTTGTCAGACAATATTTTGTTCCTGGCTGTCTACTTTTGTTTTTCAATATATTTCCTGGTCTACTGTCATCAGAACCACTGTTGGAGGTTAATGAGGTTGTATCAGTGTCACCCTCAGCGGATAAAATTGCACTAGCAGCTTCTGTTGGATTAGTAGTTTTTTTGTTGCCTGTAAGTGCTTGACGTTTATAATTGTCATATTTGCGCGCAAATGTTTTTGTCTGTGGCATAGTCATTTTGGTCGCGGGCAAATTTGAATATTTTCCGCTCCTTGGTCAGGTCTTCATGCTTTCTGATACATGCCTCTATCTCCTTTTTGTTTTTGGCAATAAAATCCGTCTCCCCAGTGGCATCTAGTAGAGAATTAATGCACTCAATTTCAATTAGAAGTGCCTCTCGGTCCGACTCAGCATATTTAATTAGGATATGGATCATGTTCATTGAAATTTGAAGATTGTTTTTAGCCCATTCTTGTAACATTTGAGGATTGGGATTTTCGTACGTGGGCACAATTAATACGCGCAAACCTCTCGGCACACGGTTTGCATCTCTGTATTTTTCCAAAGATTTCTTTTCCCACCACTTGAACAATTCACTACGTAACAGCTTCTCCAGTGTTTCAAATAAAGATGTGGCGTCGCTGTTGTCACTGCCAGTAATGTTGCTATTTTGTTCATTGACGACCACAGGAATCAAACAATGCATCTGCTGCTGTTTCTCTATTGCGGAGCGCGTCAGTGAAAATCATGATGCTCTTTAAATATATGTCCCGGCGCTCTGAATGTGCCGTGAAAACTGCTTTATGAGGTCCTAATAGCACAGTTAGGAGTGAATCCCGTAAACCACCACTAATCCTTTAAGGAAATGCAAAGGCCGGTGCATGAATGCCTTACCGGAATCGGTGCTGGGGCTTCCGTCAGTCAGCCGACCGACTCGACTCCGCAGCTGCCACGCCGTCAGGCCCCACTCAGCTCACGGCGATAATTCACTCCAACCGGGCCGGGGGCACACCAAGAAGTGTAACTCTTCCGAGCTGAAATGGCGATACGCTGAAGCGTAGATGGCTGTGCCAATGAAGTGCCTCTAAGAACGGGAGGGTCCACAAACTGGAAGCAGCCAACTCCGGTAAACAAATACCGCAAATTCCTGACCGCCAGATACGTGACAGGCGGAGAGCAGGTGCAGACCTTGTTCAAACTCCTTAAAATCACGGACCACCAACCAAAATCAAGGTGCAAGCAGTGTGATGAAATTATTCGGCATTAAGAGACAAGTGTCTTTCCATGACGCGTTTCGCTTGTGGTACTGAAAATTCTGGACTCGTGTAATAAACTTTGTCGTAGCTTGACGATTTTGGTATCAAAAGACCGAAAATGGCTAGTACACTATGTACAAGCATTTTCGTCATATTCCAGTAACGATTTCACCTTGAAATCGTCATTTTCGTTCTGAACCCTCAGGTTCCATTTTGTGAACGGCAGCCGTTTTGTGGATTGCCTTTACAGTAGGCCCTCACTGTGGCAGAACAAGTATTTAAGGACATAACCTTAGCATGGGTTTGTGCTGACTCCTGCATGACCTGCCGAAAGCTGACTCCCTTGCCCGAGGCTGACCTCGTTGAGCCAGTTCCTTGTTAGGCAGCTGGTCAGATAGAGATCAAAGAGCAGGACATTGCAATGTTTATTGTACATGCACACACCCCTTTATCTTGCTCCTATCTGTTTCTGTTCCTTCTTTATGGTCTATTTATGATGTGGGCTGCGGGACTTTTCATTATGGGTCTTGTCCAGCTTGTCTAAAGAAGAATGTTTATTATGGGTTTGTTTGATGATTAATTTTGGGCTGGACCAACTGAAAAGTGCGTTTGTCATCATACAGTGCTTTGTGTGCACGTCCTGGGAGTGACCAACAATAATGTACTTCAAAGAGAAAATGTGTGCCTAGGGCATAATAAATGATATAAAAGGTCTGTGCTGAGACCATTCAGCAGACTGCCTCATTCGATTGCTAAGGCAGTTGGGTGACATAGCCTCACTTAATTGTGTTTAATAAAGATGTCTTTTTCATATTTTCAGAGTCTGTGCCAAGTTCTTGTTATATTAGTAAGTATTCCCTGAGAGCGAAAATTACCAAGTTCTTCAGTTGGCGCCCTAACGCGGGAATCATCAGAGAAGTGTCTTTCTGTGGGAGTGATCGTGCCAGGAGACTGAAATAAACTGAGGAGGACAGAACAAGATTTTACTAAGAAGGTACTCTGTGCACGGGGATTCTGGAGATTCTTTAATTCTGCGGCCCAGTATATTTCTGACCTTCCTGATTTTTGATCCTCCACATGATGTCACTCCTGACTGATAACCTTTTTGGCGTGAGTATTCTTAAAAAGACCATTAGGTCATGTAGAACTTGACAGTTAGAATCTGGATAATATTTTGATTAGTAAAAGTAAGAGTTAAGTATAAGTGGGTCGCTCCCAGTCCTTTGTTCTTTGCTTCCTTAGTCTGGTTCTTAGATTGATTTGTCCTTAGTTTTATTCGAATATTGCAATTTTCAAAAACCGAGGGTCTTGTATATTTACGAGTGTACCGATAGAGATAGCCCCTTGAAGTTTGAAGCTAGATTAGTGAGCTATAAGATGCCTGATCTTAGCGAATTTGGAGATTTGTGTTGGCCAACTTTGTATACGTTTGGATTAGCCGGCTTCCCCTAAAGGGGATATCTAAATAGGTTTAGATTTAAAAACATATTTCTTCCTTGGTGATTTTGTATCCCCAGGGAATTAAAATATGACATAATACAAAACAAGGATCCTTTGTTCTGTACGATTTTTGGTGTTCTGCCAGCCAAAGCTAGTGAATTAAGTATATTGTGGCTTCGTGCACATACAGCAGTCTGTTGGGCTATGTTTTTTGCAGTCTTTTGGAACCCTATTGCGAGGTGCTTCTTGTAAATATGACTTACAGCTAGTATTTACAAATGGCTTTGTTTTCGTCCTGAGTGTCGATTTGTGGGTTCAATGTGTGTTTATAATGTCTATGTGGTTTTTCTCATTAGTATAACTTCAGTAATAGCTACAGCACTGTATTGTGTGTCCTGACTGTTTAAATCTTTTCTCTTTATGTCTGCAATGAGCTCAATGTGTTTTGTAGGTTTCTTGATGTTTTCAGTCTGTTAAGTAAAATGTCAGATTAATTAATATTAAGTAGAAATTAAATAACACTCCAGCAATTTACTGTCACATGCTAAAAATCGCTATGTGTTGCTATTTAATTTACAGACTAAGCAAAAATGCATATGTGCAAATTGTTAAATGCTTAAAATAGATAAAGTTAAAATTCACATTCACTAGGAATACGAAGGGCCTCAAAAATAATTTTGTAGCAAAACGAATTTATAGCATTTTTTACTTATATGCATTGTAGTACATGAAAAAGACAAACACTTCAGCTAAAGTGGATTTTTGCTAGATTTAAATGCATCTTTTTGCACGCGCATTTTTAAAACTTGAAATGTCTGTTTTCAGTAAAACTGAAAGCGTGCTCAGGTTTCAGCACTCTTTCAGGTTTCAGTCTTTCCTGCCTTAAGGCAGCAGATGTTGTTTTTCGAAGGCCATAAATAGCATTGGAATGTTTATTTAACCAGGACTTAGCACAAATTTTTTTCATTTCAGAATAGTGTTTTAGAGGGTTACAAAAATAAGGTTCATCACTTTGTATCACTGGAAGACATTCCAAATGGGGTTTTCTTCTCTTTAAGCAATTTTTTTAAAGTATATTTTTGGTTCTTTTGCTAAATACTGATTGTCCTTTAAAAATGGCGTGAAAAATGTCATGTTTTAAGTTAGGCCTTTTGTGCTTAGGCGCATAAATGAATGCATCTAAAAATGATAGGCAAGGGATGCAGCTTACCTTTATATGTGGAGTTATCATAAAAAACAGATAATTGGTTTCATTGAACGAAAAATTCTTAATTATGGAAAAATTATTTGAGAAAAAAATAAATGCTTTTTAAAATCGTTTTTTAAAATGTATAAAGCTTAATACTCATACTAAGACCTCCTAGTATTAAAATTTGATTTAAGTTATGTGTTACGATGTAATTAGGTAATTTGCATGTTGGTTTTCACTTGGCGCAGGTGTAAAAAACATTAACATGAGATATGACTAATGTCAAATATCTGTAACGTGTAAAGAACATCCTGAGGATGATTAATATGTAAAACAATTATAGGATATTTATTTTTAAGTGCCCCAAAGATAAAAGTCGAAATTGAGGTAAATGGGTTTTTAACACAGATTCTTGTCATTTACCATAGTGAAAGTGTCTCTGGCTTCAGTAAATGCATACATTTGGGTATAATACAAACTTGCGGGTTGTTATTGAGATTGTTTTTCATAGCTCGGTGAGCCAATGTGCCTGGTGCAGAACTTTGTGTTTAATATCAGGATTGAAGGTTCTAAATTTAGCGGGGCCCATTTCAGACGTTCATCATTGTTAGGTTGCTAAAATGAGTACCATTGTATAGGGTGGTAGCAAACATTTGTTCTAAAAACTGGTATGTGTAAACCTTTCACAGTAAATGTAGTAGGCCTTCTGTCTCTGTCATGTTGGCATTGTGACCTTTTAAATTCGAGCCTTGTCTCTGTGAAATGCAGAATAACATTGCTAAACAGGCCTCTGAAAGGTGGAATTTATGGTTTAAAGTTAAAGACTTAATTCCAAAGGGAAATATAAAAAAGGTTTCTTGAAAGGTTTCTTTAAAAGTCCCAGCATCATGACATTTGTATTTCTGCTCTAAAAAATAATGTCTGCTAGTCGTTTTTATTTTGACAGAAAACGAAGTGTTGCATTACATCTTAGACAAAAAAATAGGATGCAGCCTTTTACTAAAATGTTGAAGCCTACATGAATAAGAAAAAACGATTTGCCAATTAAGAAGTTTTTTTTTTTTAATCATGGAGATTGTGGCACAAGGCTAATTTTAGGTGTCAGGGAAAGGATTTTACCTTTGGAAAAGTCAAAAGGGCTTCATGTTGCAAGGTGACTGACAAGATGGTAACAGTTTAGTAATGGAAATTTATTTTTGTGTTTCTTAATGTGTATCATGTTTTGTCTTCTGATTAAAAGTTATAATTGAAATTCGCTTGTTGTCAGAAATGTCTCTCTTGTGTGTTGTGTATGTTTTTTTGTTGCTTCTGCCTACAGACCATTCATGGATTGTTCTGGGTGATTTAAAGCAGACAAGACACGTGAGTTTGGTTGGTTAGACGTGGATGTGTTTTTGCGTAACTACTTTGGAAAGAAATGTTCATGTTGTTGTTATGTTTGTGTATTTTGGTCTATCATGAATTGTTCTTGCCGGTTCTGTGTGTCCGAAAGTTGTATTTGACAGCAGATACCCACTATTGGTGATCTACTGTCAAACAGGAGGGTATCCTTACACGGTATTATGCGTCACCGCTCATTTATATATGCTATTGTTTTACAGCGAGTATATCTGATGGCTTGACGTCCGTTTTGTGCGTTTTTGCATGTTTTATGTTGTATGTTGCCGCTTAAGAAATTATTACAAATTCACCCGTGTTGTTGTGAGGGACATGTATGACGATACGTGTCGCTGTCAACAGTTGGGTAAAATTTTCGCTGATACTAAAATTCACAGATATGATTTCTTTACATATTGTGAACCAGACAGACAACACTTCACCAGTGTATGTCAAATTTGGCTATAAGTATTGAAGAAAAATAAACAGCAAATTGTGTCATTTGTAGTCACGATACTGCCCTTTTCTGCAAGGAACAGGCAGCCCTAAAATTATATATCCTGATTGGACGTAAGGATAAATTATAGATTTGTGACTCTTGTACATGGTGACCTAATTTCTATATCACATTAGTCACTTTTATTCTGCTTCCTAAGTGGCCTTCCTATGGCTCTGGACCATAAAAGAAACCAGGTTTCATTTTTTGTCACATGCCTGACTATCACCCAAGCACATCAGGCCTAGTTATTGGGGATTTTAGCTGTGTCCTATTCTCTTTTCCGTATTCCTTTCACCAGTCAACTTTTATTTATTATTATTCGCACTTTCAGATTGCAGTAATGTACCATGGACCCCCATTTTATGTATAATTCCCTGTTGCATAACTAGACTGGTTTCTAAGAATTTTCTTTAGGCGTATTCTGATGTTTTTCCAGTCTAACTGTTTGGACTGTTAGGACTGATTAACTGACTCAATACTATAGTAAGATAAGCTTTCCACCTCAATAGGAGACACATTACGTTTTTTTAATATGACAAATTCAATGCCTATTCTAATTTGGTTTTTAGTTCCTTTTTCTGCTGCTTTAATTTTAATGGACCAGATGTATTTTAAATAATGGAAATACCAGGACTCTGTAGTTCTTGTCTTTTGTTCCCACATCTTGATCATTAGCTTTTGCATTGCATAGTCCCACCTGATGCACAATTATTATGATAACATGTATGTGATCCCGCTTTTGAGATGTTCTAGATGAGGAATTTAGGAACACTATGTGTATCATTGAGATAAAATGTGTTTGCCCCATTAGACATGCCACTATGTGTGAGGACATCCATTCAGATAGAATTCCCATGTCGCTATGATGATGAAAGATATGCTCTCACACGGAAACCCAATTGAAGAGACTAGAGGCACTGTTTTGCCTATTGCCTTTGTTTTTGTATTGCCTTTGAATGACAGTGTATTTCAACGCAGATTTGTCCCATGGCTGTGGCCACCCCTTTGAAGATCGCAGGCCACCTGTTAGCAGTCCTCTTGTTGTACAGTGAACTGTTTAAAGCATCGCACTTGCTTCATCAGAAGGCGTTCAACATCAGAAAAGAAGAAGGAGCTGGTTTTGCCACAGTCCCTTGAGATTTCAGTACAAAAGAGCGCCTGTTATGTGCTGGTTAACCTCTGACAGTGTTCAGTCCCTTGAGATTTCAGTGCAAAAGAGCGCCTGTTATGTGCTGGTTAACCTCTGACAGTGTGCAGTCCCTTGAGCCCCTTGGCCTGAGTTTTGGCCACGCACCCCTTTTTCCCTTGCTTCAACGGAAGTGCAGTGCACCGGAGGATCCAAGAGTGGCAAAAGGCACTCCATTCTGGTGCCCATGAAAGAGCGGCCTGAGCGTCCTCTGACACTGAATGATGAGTGTTAGAGTCTGAGAATGGTCCCGGGTCTGCACGAGAAGAGCACAATATCTGTAGTGTCTGCCGCAGAGGAGAGATACGGTGCACTGCCTTGAGACATTGAGACTTTTTGAATGAGCTATGAGTGTTTGCCAGGAGGGCACTCCAACAGATACTGAGCATCAGAGCATGGGAGGCCTGAATCCAAAGGCCCATGCAACAATGGGAGCAGACTTGATTAGACAATAGAAGCCTGCCAGAGAGGCTTTTTGAACAGACTCTGGGCATAGTTGGTTTCACAAGAGGTTTCCGTGTGATTGTATAGACTAAGTGTTAGGAGAATGATTTTATTATTCAACTGGCATTATTTTTAAGTAGTATTCTGTTTAGTAAAAGCAGAATAAAGTCCATTTCCTGTGGAAGAGTATCCCCTTTTCACCTCAGAGCATTAATGAGGGTCACCACTGTTTCACTTGAACATATAATAAATTACAGAAAATGCATAGGAAAACCTACAATGTTACTTGATAATTTTAGGATCTACCTTTTGCTTAGGGTTGTGAAAAATTATGATTTCATTTGTAATAACGGTCACTACTTTGTCTATATGTTCTTAATGACGTGTTTTCTAGTGTTTTTTTAAACATGGCATTGTCTTTTATGGGTGGGATTGTTTTTGCTGCCCAATTCACATCTGTACCCACCTCCCAACCTATGTCTTCTTCCTACTTCTACTTCTTTGCTTTCTTTCCAGATTTTACCTGAACATGGACTAGTTAGGAGGTCAGAGTTTACTGATAATTCCTTTTGTACAGTTTCTGCATCGACTCCAGTTAGTAGTGAACATCACTAATTGTTGGGTGTGTGGTCTTATACCACATACTACAGATAGAGGCATTCCCTATTTGGTCCTGCCATATATGGCCTTTGTGCTACTGCGTGTGTAAGGAGACCTGTCCCGAGAGAGTCGCTAAGTAATAGGATTATGCTTCAGCAACATCTTGATGATTTGATAAATATAGACCTGGACTCAGAATAGCGTGAGTATAGGATATTGCCTATGTAAGGGCAAAAGGAGCGTCTGTGGTACTGAAAATTCTGGACTTGTGTAATAAACTTTGTCGTAGCATGACGATTTTGGTATCAAAAGACCGAAAATGGCTAGTACACTATGTACAAGCATTTTCGTCATATTCCAGTAACGATTTCACCTTGAAATCGTCATTTTCGTTCTGAACCCTCAGGTTCCATTTTGTGAACGGCAGCCATTTTGTGGATTGCCCTTACAATAGGCCCTCACTGTGGCAGAAAAAGTATTTAAGGACATAACCTTAGCAGGGGTTTGTGCTGACTCCTGCATGACCTGGCGAAAGCTGACTACCTTGCCCGAGACTGACCTCGTTGAGCCAGTTCCTTGTTAGGCAGCTGGTCAGATAGAGATCAAAGAGCAGGACATTGCAATGTTTATTGTACACGCACACACCCCTTTATCTTGCTCCTATCTGTTTCTGTTCCTTCTTTATGGTCTATTTATGATGTGGGCTGCGGACCTTTTCATTATGGGTCTTGTCCAGCTTGTCTAAAGAAGAATGTTTATTATGGGTTTGTTTGATGATTAATTTTGGGCTGGACAAACTGAAAAGTGGGTTTGTCATCATACAGTGCTTTGCGTGCACGTCCTGGGAGTGACCAACAATAATGTACTTCAAAGAGAAACTGTGTGCCTAGGGCATAATAAATGGTATAAAAGGTTTGTGCTGAGACCATTCAGCAGACTGCCTCATTCAATTGCTAAGGCAGTTGGGTGACGTAGCCTCACTTAATTGTGTTTAATAAAGATGTCTTTTTCATATTTTCAGAGTCTGTGCCAAGTTCTTGTTATATTAGTAAGTATTCCCTGAGAGCGAAAATTACCAAGTTCTTCACGCTCCACGAAGGAGCTTGGTCACATGACGCGCCCCAGCAAACATAGCGTTTTTAAAGTGAATTAAAAGCCCAACCAGCTTTAAAAATAAACTGGCCAGTAGCAAACCAACAGTGCTAATATAGAAAAAAGACTGTAACAAAGCAGCACATATTCCAATAATATGACGTTTTTTTCCAAAATAAGTGACCAATTATAAATATATATATATTTCCTTTAATTCCTCAAAAACTACTTAATGGATTTGCATAATTTCAACAAAAGCGCACTTTCTGGTCCAAGACCTTTCTCCCTGTCAAATTTGGTGTAATTCCGTTCAGCAGTTTGACCTGTAGCCTTGTCTAAAGTTTCCTATGGAAAATGCATTGAGATAACACGTTTCGGAACCACCCTTTTTTCTCAGCCCCCCCTTGACCAATCTTCCAAAACTTTCAAGATAGCAGCTAATCAAAATAGAGAAACTTTTTAGAAAAATTCGTAAACAATAGTCAAACGACACCAAAGTTATAAGCACATGGATGGCTCCAGGAGAGGGGCCGCGCAACACCCCTCCCAACATGAGTGAAGTGACAGGACTGTGGGGACACCAGTGGGTCCCCGCAGCCCAACGAGCCCCTGCTATTTTTTTTTTATTCCCCCGAGACCTAGCCCACCCCAGGGACTCATTAAAATAAAACGTTTGAACCCGCGACCCCAGCGCAAATTGCGCCGATTAAAAAATGAATAAAAATGCTTTCTTTGGCCCTGGGGGTCCTTCTTAGACCCCCTAAGCATGCCTAGGGGGTCAGGGTGTTTCTACTCTACCCGCTTCTCTTGTTTTATACCTTTGTTTCTCTGTTTTCTGGTGACTCGCGTCTCAATTCCCCCCACACTGCCCTGGGGACCGCCACCCCCGGGGCAAAGTAATTATAATAGCGGGGGCACACGGCCCCCCGCAGCCCTGAGGACCACCATCCCTGGGGCTTTGATATTAATGATGGGGCCTCTAAGGCCCCCAAGCCCCGGGGACCACCACCCCCCTGGGCTTTTTTTATATGTATATGTTTGAATAAGTAAGGTGTGTATAACTGTATAGTTGAGAAAATGGAGGTGTGATTGATTCTTTGCATGACTGACTAGGTGTGTGTGTAACTCCATGGATGAGTTACAGTCTGTGAGTGTCTGTTTACACTGAGTGTATCTAAGGTTATATTAGAGTCTGAAGAGGTTCATCGTATTATCACATGAATGATGTCATCAGTGATGTGATCAGTAATGTCAAATGAGATGTCATCAGTGATGTCATCAGTGATGTCATTTGAGATGTCATCAGTGATGTCATCAGTGATGTCATCAGTGATGTCATCAGTGATGTCATTTGAGATGTCATCAGTGATGTCATCAGTGATGTCAAATGAGATGTCATCAGTGATGTCATTTGAGATGTCATCAGTGATGTCATCAGTGATGTCATTAGTGATGTCATTTGAGATGACATCAGTGATGTCATCAGTGATGTCATCAGTGATGTCATTTGAGATGACATCAGTGATGTCATCAGTGATGTCATTTGAGATGTCATCAGTGATGTCATCAGTGATGTCATTTGAGATGTCATCAGTGATGTCATCAGTGATGTCACTGACCATGTCATGAATGATGTAATATGTGACATGATCAGCAGTGGATTGCGGGTGCACGATATATAGTTAGTACAACTAACTATATATGGAATTTCAATGGTTTTGTGTGAGTAAAATAAGGTTTTTTAAATGCTAATTCCTAACTATATATGGTCTATAACCTATGGTTTTTTCAGTGAATTTCATTGGTTTTTTAAAAGCTAATATCTGTAGCTGTAAAATGTATTCTTCTTTAAATCCAAAAATATATGTTATATGTTTATTAATAATTTTTTTTTAAATATTTTTTTTTCTTCGCTCCCGGTTCGCGAACCGGGAAGCTTCCCGTTAGCTCAATTTGATGCCGCGACCCGGTCCGCGAACCGGTAAACGTTCCGTTTGCGCAACTGCCGCGTTAGAAATCAACATCGTGACGCGTCGCGGAAGCGCGACATATCACGTTGTCGCGTAATGCGTTTTATGACGCGCCGCGTTAGCGCACCCGGAAGTGCTCCGGTACGCGAACTGAGACGCGAAGCGCAGCTCCCCGGAAGCGATCAGGGGCGCGTCGCGAAAGCGCGACGTATCGCGTTGCCGCGTAATGCGTCTTATGACGCGCCGCGTTAGCGCACCCGGAAGTGCTCCGGAGCGCGAACCGAGGCGCGAAGGGCAGCGACCCGGAAGCGATCCGGGGCGCGTTCCGCAGCGCGTAACATAAGCGTAACAGGTCATGTGACTTGTTAATAAAACTTTTCATTGGTTCATTTCACTTTTGGTTTCATAATGATGTAAGGCTAGGTCAGGTGACCTAAAAATAACACTTTTCATTGGTTTAGAACTATTGTTTTTCCCAAATGATGAAAACCCCTCCTTCTTTCCTCACTCTGACTTTCATCTTTGTGAGAGGAAGACCTTTTTTGATAGTTCAGCAATGGCTTCATTGGTAGCTTCAGCTGGTGGACCCCCACCACCACCACCACCTCCTCATGGGAAGAGAGGACCACCTCCCCAGTTCATCAGCAACACAGAGGAGGAAGAGGATGAGCAAGAGGAAGAGGAGACAGAAGGACCACAGTTTTTAGAAGAGCAGCCCCGGGTTTCTCATCGGAAAACCTGTTTTATTTGGCAGTTTTTTTCGATCCCTGAAGGGCAGAAGAAAGTAAATGCCAGATATGTCACCTGCCTCATATGTAAGGAGAAGTTATCTAGAGGCACCTTAAAAAAATACAGCTTCGGTAACTACACCATGCATCGTCATATGAGCAGGTGGCATCCATTAAACTACAGCCGGGCAGAGATGCGTGACCAGCAGGACAACCCAACAACTCCTGTGGCCAGGTCATCATCACAGATATCTTTGACAGCAGCAGAGGCACGGGAAACCGTGCCAAACATTCAGGACAACTTTGTCCATATGAAGTTTACCTGCTTGTATTGTGGTGCATTACTGTCTTGTGGCAATATGAGTATTACCTTAATCAACCGAGCTTATGAAAATCACAATTGCCCTAAACGCCGCAGACAGTAATTTTTTTTTTTGCTCCTGTTGAGCCCTTTCCAATGCCTGTTTTTTGTTGTTTCCCCTCCATCAAAAACCAAAAAAAACATAAAACTGTTCAAAAAATACAAAAAAAGACAAAATGTTCAGAAAAAAAAAATATATATATAAAACAACAAAAACATTAAAAAAAAAGTTCTTTTCAGAACTACCTCCCCTTTCAAAAAAAATTGCTAGAATATTTAGCACTCTGGCAAGCTCTATTTCTTTTGGTTCGCTTCCCCGTTCGCTTCCCGGTTCGCGAACCGGGAGCGAACCAAAAAATTTAAAAAAGAAGAGTTAGTATAAGGGAAGGAAACAGAGAGTAATGTTAAAAGAAAGACAGCTATAGGGAGTAAACCAGAGATACTGTTTAATAGATCTATTTACCAAAGAAAAGATGGAAGAGGGTATAATTGTGAAAAACAAAATAAAAAAGGAAGTGAAAGAAAAAAAAGAGAGTAGAACAATAACAAAGAAGAGTTTCTTGGAGAATGTGAGTGAATGTTCAAAATAAGATTAAAACATGTGGAATAACAGAGAGAGAAAACAGAAAACAGAAAAGAAAAAATAACAGAAAAAGATTAATTGAAACAGCAAAGAAATGTAAATAACATAGAGCCATATCATCAACATAGCCAATAAAAGTTTTGCAGATTTTATCGGCAGAAATGTGTCGCTAAAGCCGCTTTTGCGGCAGAAAACTGCAGCTAAAACCACTTTTGCAGCAGTTTTCTGCCAATAAAAACAGCAATAATTTTATTGGCTGTGTTCATAATATGCCCCTTAGTGTGCTTCAACTACACAGAGAAAGCATTATGAACAAGTAGTGAAAGAGTGATCAGTCAAAGACACTAAGAGTAATAGAGACGGAGTGAGTGAACAAGAGTGAGGAACTATGAGAAGAGAGGGACTGAGAAAAAGAGTGGAAGGAGTTGAGTAAGTAGGTAAAGAGAAAGGAATGAGGAAAGTAGCAAAGGCAGGAAACTGAGGGTTAAAGAAATTAAGCTGTGGAACTAATAGTAGGTGAATGTGATAGAAAAGTAACGAAAAGAGTACAAAACATTTACCTTTTAATTGTCGTTAACGTACTCACGTTTTATTTTTATACTTTCAATCTGTGAAAGAGAGAACAAACATTTGAAAAATATTAAAAGATGTATTTAAAAATTAGAAAAGACAAGGGAAAAGATTGAAGGACAAACAGTTTTTCAACAACTTTGACACTTACAGAAGCTTCTGCTTCTCCAGGCCCCCTACACAGTCCCAAAGATATACATTTTAAACTAACAGTATCTTGATGCAGATGAAGTGAGGCCTATCTTAAAACATGGTGCATCTTTTGCACTGCTGTTGTCTCACAAAAGTGTCGCAAGACACTAACATTTTAAATGATTGTTTCAAGATGCCAATAAGATGTGTCCTATCCAGAGGTTTGTTTGAGGTGAGGCCTACTCAGGGTTCCAAATGAAATTTCGAGTTGTTGAAGAGAACAGAGGACATAATACATGTGAAGGCCTACCAATGAAGTAAGTCATGTCCACTTCACTCTTGAACAAAGGCCAGACCTCTTCTGTGTCCGTGGACAGACCTAAAGTTCATCTGCACAATGTCATTCGTAAACTAAGGAAACACTGGAAAAATGTGGAGTTTCTTTTCCTCATTTCACAATCACATCACCTGTGTTGCCTTTGGTTAGGTATCTCATAGTGCAGATGGAGTCTAGCATATCAAAGAGTACATAGAAGTTGAGCAGTATATACAACAATTTTGACATTTACAGAAGACTTAGCTTCTTATCTTGTTGGAGATGAAGTCAGGCCTGTCTCGCAACATGGTGCATCTTTTGCATCACTGCTGCATCGGTTTCATGTGGCACGGGTTTTTTACAGCATGACACATCTGCCTAGATGCATCAATTTGTAATTTTGTCGCCTCATAGCAAATCTTTTGCACCGCCGCTGCATCACAAAAGTGACGCACAGTGACGCAAAAGAGGCATACACCTATCATAAATCTGTCCCTAACATTTGAAATGATTGCTTCAGGATGACGATAAGGTGTGGCCTCTCCAGAGGTTTGTTTAAGGTGAGGCCTACTCAGGATTGCATTTCAAATTTATGCTTGTTGAAGAATACAGAGGAGATAATACATGTGAAGGCCTACCAATGAAGTAAGTCATGTCCACTTCACTCTTGAACAAAGGCCAGACCTCTTCTGTGTCCGTGGACAGACCTAAACTTCATCTGCACAATGTCATTCGTAAACTTAGGAAACACAGGTGATGTAATTGAAAAATGTGGAGTTTCTTTTCCTCATTTCACAATCACATCACCTGTGTTGCTTTTGCTTAGGTATCTCATAGTGCAGATGTAGTCCAGCATATGAAACAGTACCCAGAAGTGCAGCACTGCATGCAACAACTTTGACACTTACAAAAGCTTCAGCTTCTGCATGCCCCCTACACAGTGCTAATTATATACATTTTAAACTGATGGTATCTTGCTGGAGATGAACTGAAACCTATCTTGCAACATGGTGCATCTTTTACACAAAAGTGACCCACAGCGGAGCAAAAGAGGCGCACGGCCATCATAATTCTGACCCTAACATTTTAAATGATTGTTTCAAGATGCCGATAAGGTGTAACCTATCCACAGATTTGTTTCAGGTAAGTCCTACTCAGAGTTGCAGATGAAATTTAGGTTTGTTGAAGAATACAGAGGAGATAATACATGTGCAGGCCTACCAACGAAGTGAGTCATGTCCACTGCACTCTTGAACAAATGTCAGACCTCCTCTGTCTCCAGGAACAGGCCTAAACCTCATCTACACAATGTGATGTGTAATGTTAGAAAACACAGGTAATATAATTGAAAAACGTGCAATTTTTTTTGCTCATTCCACAATCATATCACCTGTGTTTCCTTTGCTTAGGTATCTCATTGTGGAAATGAAGTCTATCATATGAAAGACTACGTAGAATATGAGCACTGTATGCAACAACTTTGACACTTACAGAAGCCTCACCTTCTCCAGGCCTCCTACACAGTTCTACATGTAAATCATAAATGCAAACAGTACAGAATTAATTATACATGTTAAATGGTTTATTTTTGCTGTTCTCAGAATGTATCAAATTTCACTAAAAACAGTGACTTGAAGGTATTCATCATATAACAGCGGGGAAAAAAAACACAATCAAAATGATTGTGTTTAAAAAACCCATACAACATAACAAATCAGAATTCAGAACTCCTTAAAGTTAACTTACTTTCCATGACGTCGAAGGATGTCCTATGAACAGCTTACACTCTGTTGTGCTGTTATTACTTTCAGCCTGCCACTTTCTGAAAGAAAACCTCCATCGTTTTGAAAAATATGCTACATACAATAAATGACTTCTCGCTCTCTACCACACGTTTCCACAAGGCCAAATCATGTCAGAGCCATTTATAACTCTTGGAATTCTTGTAAGCCAATCCCGTCATGTTGTATTTCCGCAACTTTCAGAATTAAAATGTTGAAGATCATTTTCACAATCCTGGACTACTAATATCTTACCCTTCTTGCTCACTCATGTTCTACATTTCCTATGACACTGATACTGCTTACTATGAAGCAGACTTACACTACCTCTATGACTACTACAATTATTTAATTCTCTACATCACTTTTAATCACAAAGCAATATAAAACAGTAGACAGCATTGCAGACTTACATTCGCTCTACTCCATGTTTTGATTGGCTGCTTGAATTAGCTTATAAAAAGAAATAGTTTTTCTGAACTCATTCAAAGTGCACTTATTTTTCCATGACGTCCAGTGTTATGGTAAGAAGTTATGTCTCTGTACTACACTTATCCTCAAGGCCAAATAGTGTAGGAGCCATTAGAACTTCGTGAAATTCCTCAGAGCACATCCCGAGATTCTTTCCCTAAAATTTTGGTTTTAAAAACACCAGGTAAGAATTTTTAAGGTCATTCGGCAATTTGTTTTGGAAAATTAAAACAGAATCGTTGCAGAATGACCAGCCATTTCTAGACTTTAAATAAGCTGTGTAATGTCCTGATGTTATTGAAGGACCGTCATGATATATAATTGCTACAGTTACAAAAGTCCTTCCTGATATTGACAACTGTGAAGCCACAACATTTTTAATTAAATTTGTCAATTTTGTTCCATCAGGCCTACATCATTGGAACATTAAAATGACATACTGGCCATATGTTCGTATAAATAATGTTGAAATCATTTCAGATTTACATTGGCTACATTCCATGTCGTGATCAGCTGCTTTTACTAGCTTATTAAAGGAGACTGATTTACTGTCTGGCAAAGTTAAATATATAAATCTTTCTGAGTCTACACTAGTAGTACTTGATACCCTACAGTTCTCGCAGTCATGCTGCCATTGATAAGAAAGCCCAAACAGGTGATCTACATCTACACCTTCAGCATGCAATACATCAAGCATATACATTAAAAACTCCTGACAATCTTGCTGAATATTTTGAGAGAATTGTGTTTGGCCTGAACATCTGTCTAACAGATTTCGAATTTCAGACACACTTTCTATTTTTGTTCTATCAGTTCTACATTTCTCTAACACAGAATTTAACAAACTGCATAATCTTTGATCAGAATTGACCACAATCTCTTCTTTTACATTTTCTAGAGAAAACAAAACATTAACCACTACATTAGCATAGCAGTTGACACCAGAAGTGTTTTCAAATTGAAAACCAACAACATCTTCAACAGAATCCTTTTTGTTTCTGCTTATAATTTCAGGTTCATCGACTTTTCGTCTTTTTGCTACAACCTCCCCAGTATTGGTCACATTTCTTCGTTTCCGGCCTACCACACGTTTCTCAAACAAAGGATATTGAGGCAAATGTGGCGCATACTCTCTTCTCAACCTATTGTATTCCTTAACACAATCTAGATCCGCACAAATGTTTGTGACATCACACTCAATCAAGTACAATCCCGATAAAGTTCTAACTCTTGACAATGCCACATATGCCATACCCTCCTTGAACACAGAACTGCCAATATTCACCAATGCACTGTCTACACTTAAACCTTGCGATTTATGGATTGTCACCGCATATGCCAAGCAAACAGGAAACTGCTTACGGCGAACATATAAGTCTTTTACAAGCAAAAATCTAGCAGAACAACGACCAATTAGCTGTACTTCCTCAATGCCATCAAATTTAATTTTTAAAAATTCAATTCCATCTCTATTTCTGTATTTCACAAAATCAACAACATTACCCATTGATCCATTTACCAGACCTCTTTCAACATGTAAATTCCTTCTTAAAATTATACGGCAGTTCAAGCACACATTCAGACTCTTTTCAAAACCTGCAGTTTTAGATATAGTCTTCTCTAATGAATCCAATTTTGATTTCAAATTCTCAGACAAAATAATTGTTGATCCCATATGCTCTACTCTGTCAATAGCTTCCAGTTTCACAATCTCTTGCTTTTCTAAATTCAACATTTTGTTGTTGAAGATGGCACATTCTGCAAGAGTTGGCATCAAACATATTCCAGATTTCTTCTCAGTAATTTTCTGAAAAATATTCTCAGGCACAACATCTTGTTCTGGATATAAATTTGACAGTAATCGTGCATGTAAAGCTTCTTTCCCATGCTCGGTCACTTTTCCTATTCTAACATCTTGTAGAATATTCTTGTAAACTTCATCCTTCGCCTGACGCATATTTTCATGCAGTTCAGCATAATTGAAGTTTAACCATATATTGACGTTGCCAATGCTCCCTAGGCACTTCCTGGTATCTTCATGCGTGAGCATTTTGAACACAGGTTGCCCTTTCACTGGTGTCAGCTGCAGAAGATCTCCGAAAACAATGATGTGTTTGCCACCAAATAACACATCATACTCTGTTTTGAGAACTTCTTGCATTCTCAAATGCACAAAGGCAAGCATGACATTGGAAACCATGCTTAATTCGTCAATGATAAGAAGTTTCATTTTCATCAAGATTCTTGAAACTTCACAACAAGCATCTCCAGATAGCTTGTGATATTGTAATTTGTTGTCATGCTCCACTGGCAGCATCAGTAAACGATGTAAAGTAATCCCTTTAATGTTATGTGCTGCCAGTCCAGTTGGAGCGGTGACAACACAAGACAGCGGTGACTCAGTCCTTTCCTGCAAATAACATGAAATTGCTTTAATAAGGAAACTTTTTCCAGTTCCCGCTTCTCCACTCACGTAGAGTCGGACAGGCTTCAACAACGTACATGAGCACTCTTTCTTCTCATGACTTAATCCATGATCAATTTGCATGGTAACTTTGTCATATATTTTCCTCTGCTCAACGTTGAGTTGTCTTTCCAACTCTTCTAAGTTAACCGCATCCTCCTGAGCATGTGCCATGGCTCTTTCCACTTCATTCATAGCAGTGGCAGCTTCATTTTCGATAACAGGTCCTCCTAGTGGATCCTGACTCAATGAAGCAGAACTCTGACTGTCCTGAGAACTTTCTCTGGCAATCTCGGCTGCAATCGTTGCTTCCTGCTCGATTTCCACATTCAACATTTCTACATATTTGGGAAAAGCAGGACATTCTATGGTCTCCTTGGCGGCAGTGAAAGAGTCTTCGTAACAGAGGAAATCTCCAAGCAGTTCCTCTTCTGCACGCCAAGGCTTGAAAAGTTGCAAAAGTGCTAAATAGAAAAACTCCTTTTTTTCAGGAGATTCGCCACTCAATTTTCGATGGTTTACCAAGTGGCATTTTCTTTGCTTGACCAGACATCCCTCACTTCCAATTACAGCATACACTCCTTTCTCAGTATCTTCTTTGATGTTCCTCTTGAATATGTAATTTTGAAGAACCTCATACAGACAAACATTCTCGAGGTGACTGCTTCGATTTGGATAATATGTATCCAACATGTTGCTCTTCAAAATGTCGGTACTGTTTGGCTCCTTTTCCGCCAAATACTCAATTTCCCGCACAGGTTTCAGAACTCGATTACGCGTTGCAGCAAGACCAAGACTCGCCCAAACGATACTCCTAGATTTGGCACAGAGACTTGCTGAAGACAACCGGTCAGAACATTCGTAAGCTCCGATTTCTCGATGCGACAACATCTTCAGACTGAAACTGTACAACTTCTTACTGAGGCTCTTTTCATGGGAAATGTCCTCCCACATATCCTTCAATTCTGTCTTTTCTTTTTTGGTGATGTAAGAAGTCACATACCGAGCCACAGACATACAGTTATCAGCCACAAACTGTATATCCATGTTAGCATTCCACATGGACAAAATCACCGGGTTGTAGTCGTTGATGTACTTGGACTCTTCGTTCCTCTTCAAATTGTATGTGTTTTTAGGTGATTTCTTCATCACATTATGTCGCAGCGAAGACATCAAACTGTTTACTCTTCCTTTAGAAATCACCGGTCGTGGAAAGCCGAAACGACATTTGGTGTAGAACTTGTCCTTGTTTCGGAATTTACGACGACAGTACTTTCCACAACGATGGCTTTGGAAACGTAGAACTTTTTCTCTTAGACTTTTCTTCTCCTTTGCGTTTGGAACAGCACACGTAGAATACTGTTGTATGAAACTCATCTCTGAGTCTTCTGGATCTGTTCCAAATTTAGGTGCATCCTTGATCCACAACAGCATATGTAAGGGAGGAGGACCTCTTGCTTGGTACTCCTTTCTCCAGAAGAAATCCAACACCTCTCCAAGAGGTGGATTCTTCTTATTCATGATGAAAGACATCATAGCTTCAAATCTATGATTGAAGTACCGGCATACATTGACTGGATCCAAAGAGCACAGTTCTGCGGGTGTCTTGAATTCGATGTTTTCGATGTTTCCATTTGCCTCTCGTAGAAATTCAAGTAAGTCTTCCCAGCCATACTCGGCACAGCTCAGAGTGAGGAACCATGTGGGAGTTCCTAAGTTCCTCAGTATATATTTTAAATCACCATGACAACGGTACCAGTACTCATTAGTACCACGCTGACACGCCATGAGATTAATCAGGTGAGAATCCAAAATACTGTCTTGGACATTGACTTTATCCATAAAGTCACTTGCCGAGATGTTTTGCATGTGTATACCACTTTTCAAGATGTGGTTCACTGCATATGACAGTCCAGACAGATCGCTTTCAAACAGGAGATGAAACAAATAGGGAATACATTGTCGAGACCTAGCATCTCCTGCATACAATCGCAAAGTCCGGTATTCAGAAGCAGGAATTTGATGAGGTCGCTCATCATATCTTCCTCCCTGACCTGTTGGAAAAAGCTGTGGGAAACACCGAGCTTCCAAACTTTCCTCCCAAACACTAATGGGACTCCCTTTGGCTTGTTTCATTTGAAACAACTCAATAGCATTCCCCATGACTTCCTTGGAATGCAAAGGATGAACACTATAATGTTCATATATTTCTTCACTAGTAGAGGGTTCTACTTTCTCAATTTGACCAGCACACAAATCGCTATCCTCTTCCTCACTTACTTCCTCTTCTGCAACATATATATTCTTATAGTACTTATTATTTTTTTTCAAGTACAATGTTGCCTTTTTGACTTTCCTAACATTCACTAAATCTTGCCATATTTTCTTATTCTTTGTCGGAACCCCATTAACTAAGATAACCAGAGGGTCCTCTTCCACTTTTTCTACTCCAATTGTGTTAATGTTTTTCTTCAAATCTAGAGGCAAATAAACAACTCTTCCCTTTAATCCTCTCTGTAAATCTGATGGAGGCAATTTCCCTGTCTTTGGCTCCATTCTTACAATAGCCTGAAAGGGATGGATACTTTGAATCAAAATAGATTCATAAGTATTTAAATCCTTCAATTCAGAAGGAATCTCAACCAATTCCAGATTATTATGAACTGCTCTAGCAGGCATCTGGTTTTGATTTAATTTGCTACAACAATAAGTACACACACGTTGATCCGATCCCAAATCAAAACAATTTTCTACCATCAAATATGTTGTGAAATCCTTCCATTCACTATTATTTTCCCTTTCACTTTTTGCATATAAATCCACTAACTTAGTCTGATTCTTATAATAAGTGCATCGACAACACACACAAGTGAAATTAGGCCTCTCACTTGATTTCACCTGAAACGTTGCAATTTCCCTCTGAAAATTATCTGTACTGGAAACCTGTACACTATCTTCCACATTACCCTCTTCTTCTTGGTCAATTTCAACATTCTCCTCTTTACTTCCAAAGTAACAAAACTCAATTTCTGCACAAATATTCTTCACATCTATTTCAGAACCATGCAAAAGAGCAGCGCATAATTGTTTAAGCATAATTGCTGGACTCTTAGCATAATACAACATTCTAACTAATTTCCTCACTTTATTATGATGCACTGCTAGCATCCTGAAATGATGAAAAACACTCTGGCATACTCTCCTGGAAAGACAAGCTAGTGAATGACCATGCAAACCTGTCACTTCTCTCATTCTGCAAGGAGCTAATTCTTGCAACAACTTCATTTTCTGCTTCAAACTTTTCTTATTAAATGTCCGTACAAAATCACAAAGCAAATTGATGGAATCCTGTTGCACACTGCAAATACTACTACACTTCCAGGTGTACACAGGACCCTTAGGACGTCTTCCTAAAACCTCATTACCTAACACCTCTTCTGTCTCTGTTGTCACAAGTTTTTCTTTTTCAACTGGACAACCATCTTTCACTTCATAAGCTCGACCACTGGTGTCAACTGCATGCACCAAATCATTATCCTGGAAATAACTCTCCTCATTAAAAAATGCCTCACAACTTGAACTATGCATCCATTCTCCGGAAAAAACTTCACAAAAATTACTACGATTAACTATTCTCTTCCATCTACTATTTCTTTTGAAATCATAAATTGCCTTGTTTAGCTTCCTAATTCTATTGATTATCAAAATAAATAACTTACGTTTAATTTCAAATG
Organism: Lissotriton helveticus; assembly: GCF_964261635.1. NCBI lineage: Eukaryota > Metazoa > Chordata > Amphibia > Caudata > Salamandridae > Lissotriton > Lissotriton helveticus. The sequence goes on along the minus strand of NC_136061.1, from coordinate 1,461,632,063 downwards.
CCTGATCAATAACTTTCTCAACTTTTTTTTTTCTCTTATAAAAAACCACTTTCTGTTGACCTTTCTTAATATTTTTTAACAAATTGCCAATTATCCTGTTGCGGAACATTCGTTTACGAATGTCCCTAAACTGTTGTTTCCTTCTACTATCATGCACAGAGTTATCTCTTGCTCTAGCAGTAACATTTTTGATTGGCCTTTCCTTTCCATTTAAAATGCTTCTCTTTTTCTGGACTGAAACATTTTCTGTAGTAATATTTTTTTTACTACAAATATTTCTTATAAATGTTTTTGTGCTCTTACCCGGTGCTTTCTTGGTGACTTGACAAGTTTTTTTGTTAGAGGACTGCTGCATTATATCATGTACCTGCTGTCTTTGACGTTTTGCAGCCTTTCTAAGTCTTTCTTTAGTTGGCATGCTGAAATCTTGAAATGATCTGCAGTTGAATCTGTGGTAAAATATAATAAAAAATGTTATTAACCACTATTACCAAACAGTAAATCAATAACAGTCATCAAAAACTTAACACACTACTTGACATTTTTAGTGCTTGGCAAATTTAGAATACAGAAATAGCAGAAAAGAAATGGAATTCATATTCATTTTACCTGTGCTGTTTTATATGTGAATCTGATCTAATTTTATGAGCATATTTTAATATTTTATTGAAGACGCTACACATAACCTGTTTTTGAAGGTGTCTTTATTTTTAAATGAAACGGTTTACATTTTTACTTTTCATTTATTATAAATTTTAAAAAATAAATGTTTATAGTTCCATAGGCTCAAGCACGTCAGCTTCCCACCCTATGTCATACAATTCTGAAAAATCTGCATCCTCATCATGTTCTTCTTCATCCTCAGGATTTAAATCATCCAAGGGATCTACTTCCACTGATGTTTCAATTACGAGTTCAATTATGAGGTCGAGATCAACTGATTGCTGATTGTCGCTCATGTTGATGTTGTCGTTTTCTTTAAAGAAAGAGAACAACAATGAGATGTTGCAGAGTAAGGCACAAATCTCAGAGACTATAATAGTAAAATTGTTTAACAAGAGTAACATTTTGCAGCTATTATTTAGCCATGACCAGCGATGCTGAGGAGGTAAGGCCTATGTCCAAGTTTTCAGTGAACAGGACTCATCTCTTCTTAACCTTGGATAAGCCTCACCAACTCTGTGTCCCCTGCTCATACTTAAATGTAAAGTGGCAGATTTATGTTAACTGACGCATTCCCAGGGATGCACCAGTTAATGTGCACCGCTGCTCTGCCACCCATGGTGTGCCGCATTTACAATGTGGAGCACCATTGAGTGAAAACAGCACAGATGCGTCACGCATCTGTGCCGCAAAAGCAGCACATTGCAGGAATCACGTCGTAAGCGCAACATGTCTACTGCAATGCACAGGAGCAAGCCACACATTGCATGGTGCATCACTCCTTATGCCTGTTTCAAACAGGCGTAATGATTTGATTCAGCAATGCTATAACGCTGAGTCAGTGAAATCTTCTAAATTTCACTGTGTTAGTTTTACAGGGCTTTCTTGCAAATTAATGCATACCTTGCAACAAAACACCTATATGAAAACTGACGCAGGTTTCATGTGGCACAGGACTTTACAGCATGACACATCTGCCTAGATGCATCAATTTTTAAATATGTCGCCACATAGCAAATCTTTTGCACCGCCGCTGCGTCACAAAAGTGACGCACAGCGGCACAAAAGAGGCACACGGCTATCATAAATCTGTCCCTAACATGTTAAATGATTGATTCAGGATGACGATAAGGCGTGGCCTATCCAGAGGTTTGTTTAAGGTGAGGCCTACTCAGGGTTGCAGATTAAATGGAGATGGGGCACCCCTGAGCCTTGCTGGAGCTGCATGGCACTTGCGATGCAGCTCCAGCAATGCGCCACCTTTACGGCACAGATGCGTCACGCATCTGTGCTGTTTTTGCCCCATGGTGCGCCGCATTGTAAATGCAGCGCACCATGGGTGGCGGAACAGCGGTGCAGGATGACTGGCACATCCCTGGGGATGCACCAGTCATCATAAATCTATCCCTAAGCTTCTTATCTTGTTGGAGATGAAGTGAGGCCTGTCTTGCAACATGGTGCATCTTTTGCATCACTGCTGCATCGGTTTCATGTGGCACATTTTTTTTACAGCATGACACATCTGCCTAGATGCATCAATTTGTAATTTTGTCACCACATAGCAAATCTTTTGCACCGCCACTGCGTCACAAAAGTGACGCACAGTGGCGCAAAAGAGGCATACACCTATCATAAATCTGTCCCTAGCATTTTAAATGATTAATTCAGGATGACGATAAGGTGTGGCCTATCCAGAGGTTTGTTTAAGGTGAGGCCTACCTACATTCATGGGGAAATGAATTAAAATGTCCTTAAGACACATGAAAGCGTTTTTTTAAAGCCTTTGCAGCATTTTTGGGTCACTTTTAACATGGCTATGTAACTTAAACAATCAAAATCTAAATTTGCCAAGCACAGGTGGGAGCATATTTACAAGGAATTTGCACCACGGGGAAAGGTCTTACATTAAAATGGAAACATGACATCAGAGACACTCAAATGCCTTATAAAGAAGCATACACCATTATGTCCTTGTCATAAATGTTAAAAGCATTCCTTTACCTCAAAAACGATTTTCAAGTCATAATTTGAAAACACTGCACATGGGGAAATGACTGAAAATGTCCTTAAGACACATGGAAGCGTTTTTTGATTGCCTTTGCAGCATTTTAGGGTCACTTTTAACATGGCTATGTAACTCAAACATTCAAAATCTAAATTTGCCAAGCACAGGTGCGAGCATATTTACAAGGAATTTGCACCACGGGGAAAGGTCTTACATTAAAATGGGAAAAATAACATCAGAGACACTCAAATGCCTTATAAAGAAGCATACACCATTATGTCCTTGTCATAAATGTTAAAAGCATTCCTTTTCCTCAAAAACGATTTTCAAGTCTTAATTTGAAAACACTGCACATGGGGAAATGACTTAAAATGTCCTTAAGACACATGAAAGCGTTTTTTGATTGCCTTTGCAGCATTTTTGGGTCACTTTTAACATGGCTATGTAACTCAAACTATCAAAATGTAAATTTGCCAAGCACAGGTGGGAGCATATTTACAAGGAATTTGCACCACGGGGAAAGGTCTTACATTAAAATGGGAAAAATAACATCAGAGACACTCAAATGCCTTATAAAGAAGCAGACACCATTATGTCCTTGTCATAAATGTTAAAAGCATTCCTTTACCTCAAATACGATTTTCTAGTCATAATTTGAAAACACTGCACATTGGGAAATGACTTAAAATGTCCTTAAGACACATGGAAGCGTTTTTTGATTGCCTTTGCAGCATTTTAGGGTCACTTTTAACATGGCTATGTAACTCAAACATTCAAAATCTAAATTTGCCAAGCACAGGTGGGAGCATATTTACAAGGAATTTGCACCACGGGGAAAGGTCTTACATTAAAATGGGAAAAATAACATCAGAGACACTCAAATGCCTTATAAAGAAGCATACACCATTATGTCCTTGTCATAAATGTTAAAAGCAATCCTTTTCCTCAAAAACGATTTTCAAGTCATAATTTGAAAACACTGCACAGCTCCTATGCACAAAAACACCCTGTCAGTACTAATACTTCACATTTTCTCCAATTACAATTTCTCAAAGAAACAAAATCTATTTGTAAAACACTTGAGGCAAAGCAACATTTTAAAAACACAACTTTCTTCATAATTTTCTCCTTAAAGCACACTATTCTCTATCTAAATTAAATAAATCTTTTCTCACCTTAGCAAATACTTTATGAGTTTCAAAACAGTCTCAGAAACACACCACTTTGTCTTTAGCAGAGCAAAAGGTATGCACTCCAGAGTCTGCAGCTATCAAAAGCACAGAAATGCTGTAATTCTTCACACATATCTCTCATGTCACCAAATCAAAACTCTTCCCTCACTTTTTTCAAATCAAAACCCTTCCCCCCTCTGCCCTCTCTGCCTTTTTTGCATAGCAACCACCTCCTGGAAGACCTCTGGTGTTTGCAAGTTCACACAACAATGTTTCAATTGAACTCTGAACTCTCAGTGCACCTGCATATCCAGTGCAATCTTTCATTTAATGATTTTTTATTGACCATTCAAAATACATCTTTCAAAGAACTCATCCATGCACCCTAACTTTCTGTTTTCAGCAATCAAAATCCACCAATCACTGTTACTGCTTCATTAACACAGAAACTCCACTGTTTTTTTCATTTTAAACTCTTATTTTTTTAACTGCCATTTCATTGCCACACTTCATCTGACTGCAGCAGAACCTTCTCTCACCATGTTTTCTGTCTGGATTGTTGGACATAGTTACATCTATTGGGCTCAGAGGTATGCTGAGAACAGAAATTTACCTAACCTCAATTTACAAGATGTGGAAATTAAGTGGTTTGGCCACAGAGGATTAAAATGTCACCAATTGATACCATTGGTGAAAACCTTTATGCATTTGCCAAAACCTGACCTGTTAATTCTGCACTGTGGAGGTAATGATTTGGGCACTTTGACTGGGGTAGGTCTGGAAATGCTTTTAAAGGACACCTTTGAGCAATTAATGGCACTTTTTCCTCAAACTGCCTTGGTATATTCAAATATATGCCAAAGACAGAAATGGAGGTGGTCGAACCAATTTTGTCCACAAATTGAGAAGTCGAGGAAGCATGTAAACAAATCTGTTTCAGCTTACATGAGAGACCATGGAATGGGCTCCATGTACAACAATAACTTGCGTTACTACATGCAAGATATCTACAGAGGAGATGGAGTTCACTTCTCAGATGAGGGCAACAGAGTTTTCATTCTGAATTTAAGACTGTGCATTGGTACCTACTTATAAGTACCTAAATGTACCATAAACCCAAAAGCTCTTCTCAGAGCTACCCTACATCTGATCACTCACAATTATTATTTTACTCTAATTTTTTTCACTAATTTTCAACAAAGTACGCTCCCCGGGGCGCTACCCGGTACGCGGACCAAAAGCTAACCTCGCAAATTTTTTTTTCTCGCACATATGGGCCTCCTCAGCCACCCTCAGAAAACCTAGGGGGTCAAGATAAGTCTACCGTGCCTCCTTCTACCCATTCTGAACATTAGTTGCCCTCCATCTTGTATCTCAATTATACCGAAACACAAAATGGAGGACTCCCGTAACGCTTCAGGTTCGCGTACCGGGGCGCTCGCCAGTTCGCGTACCGGGGCGCTCCCCGGGAAGCGCTCCATCAAAAAAGGTGGGAAAGTAATTTACAGAAAAACAACTGGAGACACTTTCACCAAATATAGATTAGCTCATACTACATACCAATCCCTATCATTTTCACAAATTTGATTGAAATTCCATTTAGCCATTTAGCCTGTAGACCTCTCTAAATACCGTGAGGTAAATTACTTCACAAAACACATCTGAAGTGTTGGAATTGACAACCAATGAAAATGTTACTTTCATTTTCTACTTTTTTTACCTGACATTTGATTGGTTATATACCTGAATATATATAAAGGAAGAGAAGGAAACACAGCCATTTTGACTACTACTTCCTGGTGTACACTTCAATTGGATTTTCACTAATCACTTCAACTTCTTTGTAAAGGTAAGTTGTTATTTTAAAAACTGAAGTATATTGTGCACTATCAGTTAATATGGTAAACTTTTTCTGATAGTTATATACTATCCCTCTGTAGTAGTTATAGATTTAGATAGACTTCTCTGTTATAGTTATGGATGGAGTTAGGTTTCTCTTGTATAATTATGAATTTACTTACGTTAAATCACATACACTTTTTTATATTCCTACTTCCACTCTGATACTATACACTGCCCAAAGATAAATTCACTGATAAAAACTGCCTATCTAAAATTAATCCCAACAGTGCCCTATCTCTACTAATATATTTTTTTTTTATCCAAATTTCAGGCAACATGGAAGGAGAACAGAAAGTTTCATTTCAAATTGTCCTGCAAGAGAGCAGCCAAGAATTAATTGATCCAAATTATATAGAATTTATGGATGAAACTTGGGACCAAGAACTACTGCAATGTGTGCAAGCAGTAGATGACCTCCTTCAAAATGAGGACATTTTACACACTCAGAGATTACAAGCTATGTTCAATGAAAATGACGACATTTCAGACAGTGAAATGTTAGAAATGTTATTAAATTTTGAAACACAATCACAATAATAAATAATTGCTTAAAAAATAAAGAAATTAAAAAATAATCAACAAAACCAACAATCAATTAACATACAGTATTTTAAAAGTCTATCATTCTTTTTTCCTTATAGTATGCTCCCCAGAACGCTTCCCGGTTCGCGGGTTTTTTTTTTTGCACTGCGGGGGCCTTTTAAAGCCTCCACATCAAACTTAGGGGGTCAGGGAGGATCTACTATGCCCCCTTATGGTCATTTCCCCCTTTGTTTTGGCCTCCTCTTGTCTCTCGATCCTACCGAGAGACAAGATGGCGGCCGCTCCAGACTGTTTAGAATGTTGACAGACACCGGAGAGCCAATCAGCTTCGCTACGCGAAGTTCCGTTACGCGTCAGGTACGCGAACCGGAGCGCTGCCTGGAGCGCGCTTACAGATATATATCTTTTTTTGAACGTTAATTTCTCAAAATCCACTGGAGCACATATATTGAGACCTAGCAAAGGCACATCGGGCTAACAGTCCCTACAATTTTGCCAAGTTTCGTGCAAATCCATTCAGCCGTTCGGCCTAAAAATGAGGCCAACCGCCCTATGGAAATGAACATGGGAAAAACACGTTTTGGAACCCCCCTTTTTTCTCGGCCACCCCTTGACGAACCCCCCCCAAATTTCCAGGGGCTGCTCAGAAACAAAATGTTCCATTTTCCTGAAAATTTCAGCCAATTCCGTCCACAAACGCCAAAGTTATTAGACATAGAATTTTCAAAAATCCCATAGAGAAAAAATCCTAACTATATATACCTACTGGCGACCGCCAGTAGGTAATATATATGTATATATTACCTACTGGCGGTCGCCAGTAGGTATATATAGTTAGGATTTTTTCCCTATGGGAAGCGTTCTAGGCAGCGTACTACAATGAAAAATGAATGATAGACTTTTCAAATGCTGTATGTTAATTGATTGTTGGTTTTGTTGATTATTTTTTATTTTCTTTATTTTTTAAGCATTTTTTTTTATTGTGATTGTGTTTCATAATTTATTAAACTTTCTAACATTTCATTGTCAGAAATTTCATAATTATCATTGAATATACATTGTAGTCTCTGAGGGTGTAAAATGTCCTCATTTTCAAGGAGGTTATCTACTGCTTGTACACATTGCAGTAGTTCTTTGTCTACAGTTTCATCGAAAAATTCAATATCATTTTCATCAATGATTTCTTGGCTGCTCTCTTGCAGGACAATTTGAAATTCAACTTTCTGTTCGCCTTCCATTTTGCCTGAAATTTAGATTAAAAAAATATATATTAGTAGAGATAGGGCACTGTTGGGATTAATTTTAGATAGGCAGTTTTTATCAGTGAATTTATCTTTGGGCAGTGTATAGTATCAGAGTGGAAGTAGGAATATAAAAAAGTGTATGTGATTTAACGTAAGTAAATTCATAATTATACAAGAGAAGCCTAACTCCATCCATAACTATAACAGAGAAGTCTATCTAAATCTATAACTACTACAGAGGGATAGTATATAACTATCAGAAAAAGTTTACCATATTAACTAATAGTGCACAATATACTTCAGTTTTAAAAATAAAAACTTACCTTTAGAAAGAAGTTGAAGGAATTAGTGAAAATCCTATTGAAATGTACACCAAGAAGTAGTAGTCAAAATGGCTGTGTTTTCTTCTCTTCCTTTATATATATTCAGGTATATAACCAATGAAATGTCAGGTAAAAAAAGTAGAAAATGAAAGTAACATATTAATTGGTTGTCAATTCCAACATTTCAGATGTGTTTTGTGAAGTAATTTACCTCACGGTATTTAGAGAGGTCTACAGGCTAAATGGCTAAATGGAATTCCAATCAAATTTGTGAAAATGGTAGGGATTGGTATGTAGTATGAGCTAATCTATATTTGGTGAAATTGTCTCCAGTGGCTTTTCTGTCAACTACTTTCCCACCTTTTTTGATGGTGCGCTTCCCAGGGAGCGACCCGGCACGCGAACCGTTGAGCGCCCCGGTTCGCGAACCTTAAGCGTTACGGGAGTCCACCATTTTGTGTTTCGGTCGAATTAAGATACAAAATGGAGGGCAAATAATGTTCAGAATGGGTAGAAGGGGGCACGGTAGACTTATCTTGACCCCCTAGGTTTTGTGAGGGTGGCTGAGGAGGCTTATATGTGCGAAAAAAAAACATTTTTTTTTTTAAATTTCGCGAGGTTAGCTCCCGGTTTGCGTACCGGGTAGCGTCCCAGGGAGCGTACTTTGTTGAAAATTAGTGAAAAAAGTTAGAGGAAAAATAACAATTGTGAGTGATCAGATGTAGGGTAGCTCTGAGAAGAGCTTTTGGGTTTATGGTACATTTAGGTACTTATAAGTAGGTACCAATGCACATTCTTAAATTCAGAGTGAAAATTCTGTTGCCCTCATCTGAGAAGTGAACTCCATCTCCTCTGTAGATATCTTGCATGTAGTAACGCAAGTTATTGTTGTACAGGGAGCCCATTCCATGGTCTCTCATGTAAGCTGAAACAGATTTGTTTACATGCTTCCTCGACTTCTCAATTTGTGGACAAAATTGGTTTGACCACCTCCATTTCTGTCTTTGGCATATATTTGAATATACCAAGGCAGTCTGAGGAAAAAGTGCCATTAATTGCTCAAAGGTGTCCTTTAAAAGCATTTCCAGACCTACACCAGTCAAAGTGCCCAAGTCATTACCTCCACAGTGCACAATTAACAGGTCAGGTTTGGGCAAATGCATAAAGGTTTTCACCAATGGTATCAATTGGTGACATTTTAATCCTCTGTGGCCAAACCACTTAATTTCCACATCTTGTAAATTGAGGTTAGGTAAATTCCTGTTTTCAGTGTACCTTTGAGCCCAGTGAATATAACTATGTCCAACAATCCAGACAGAAAACATGGTGAGAGAAGGTTCTCCTGCAGTCAGATGAAGTGTGGCAATGAAATGGCAGTTGAAAAAATGAGAGTTTAAAATGAAAAAAACTGTGGAGTTTCTGTGTTCATGAAGCAGTAACAGTGATTGGTGGATTTTGATTGCTGAAAACAGAAAGTTAGGGTGCACGGATGAGTTATTTGAAAGATGTATTTTGAATGGTCAATAAAAAATCATTAAATGAAAGAATGCACTGGATATGCAGGTGCACTGAGAGTTCAGAGTTCAATTGCAACATTGTTGTGTGAACTTGCAAACACCAGAAGTCTTCCAAGAGGTGGTTGCCATGCAGAAAAGGCAGAAAGGGCAGAGGGGGGAAGGGTTTTCATTTGAAAAAAAGTGAGGGAAGAGTTTTGATTGGGTGACATGAGAGATATGTGTGAAGAATTACAGCATTTCTGTGCTTTTGATAGCTGCAGACTCTGGAGTGCATACCTTTTGCTCTGCTGAAGACAAATTGGTGTGTTTCTGAGACTGTTTTCAAACTCAAAGTATTTGCTAAGGTGAGAAAATATTTCTTTAATTTAGATAGAGAATAGTGTGCTTTAAGGAGAAAATTATGAATTATGTGGCGCAAATTGCTTGTAAATATGCTCCCACCTGTGCATGGAAAATTTAGATTTTGAATGTTTGTGTTACATAGCCATGTTAAAAGTGATACAAACATGCTGCAAAGGCAATTAAAAAACGCTTTTATGTGTCTTAAGGACATTTTAAGTAATTTTCCCATGTGCAGTGTTTTGAAATTATGATTTGAAAATCGTTTTTGGGGAAAAGGAATTGTTTTTAAATTTATGACAAGGACTTAATGGTGTATGCTTCTTTATAAGGCAATTGACTGTCCCTGATGTTATTTTTCCCATTTTAATGTAAGACCTTTCTCTGTGGCGCAAATTGCTTGTAAATATGCTCCCACCTGTGCATGGTAAATTTAGATTTTAAATGTTTGTGTTACATAGCCATGTTAAAAGTGACCCAACCATGCTGGAAAGGCAATAAAAAACACTTTCATGTGTCTTAAGGACATTTTAAGTAATTTCCCTGTGGGCAGTGTTTTCAAATTATGAATTGAAAATCGTTTTTGAGGTAAAGGAATGTTGTTAAAATTTATGTGCGCCATATGCCCCCAAATTTCTTTTTCAGGGGTGCAGCAGGGTGTTATGAGACACCCCTCCACCTTTGGAAAAATTCCTAATTTGCGATGAGCTAATTGCTAATCGCAAATTGCACCTTCTTTCATATGGGCATCCTGGCGCATGGAAATGAATGGGTAATTTGCAATTAGCAATTTGCTCATCGCAAATTTGGAATGGTAAAGAATCGCTATTTATTCCTTAAAATTCGCTATTTTGGAAATGCAAAATAGTTATATGATACATATGGCGGTTGATGTCTAACAAGATAAGAAGCTTAGGGATACATTTATGATGACTGGCGCAATGAAGTGGACATCACTTACTTCATTGGTAGAGCTTTACATGTATTATGTCCTCTGTATTCTTCATCAAGCGTAACTTTAATCTGCAATCCTGAGTAGGCCTCACCTTAAACAAACCTCTGGATAGGCCACATCTTATCGTCATCCTGAATTAATCATTTAAAATGCTAGGGACAGATTTATGATAGGTGTATGCCTCTTTTGCGCCACTTACAAAACACTGTCCATGGGGAAATGACTTAAAATGTCCTTAAGACACATGAATGTGTTTTTTTAAAGCGTTTGCAATTTTTTTGGGTCACTTTTAACATGGCTATGTGACTCAAACAGTCAAAATCTAAATTCACCATGCACAGGTGGGAGCATATTTACAAGGAATGTGCTCCATGGGGAAAGGTCTTATAATGTAATATGGGAAAAATGACATCAGAGACACTGAAATGCCTTATAGAGAAGCATACACCATTATGTCCTTGTCATAAATTTGCAAACCATTACTTTTCCCCCAAAACGATTTTCAAATCATAATTTGAAAACACTGCACATGTGGAAATGACTTAAATTGTCCTTAATTCAAAATTTGCTATTCCTTATTTTGCGATTGCACTGAAGGATTTGCAAATTTTGCGATTCCTTAAATGCAATGTATCAAATAAAAAATATGTAAAAAATGACATTAAGGATTTGGAAACTACCACCAACTTCTAGTTTGTGGTAATTTGCGAATTCTTTTCAAAAAGCATTTTTTTCCAAAAAACAAAAGGTGCCATATGACGCCAATACACGTCCTTAGGGCATGTATGTGTGCCATATGCCCCCAATTTTCTTTTTCAGGGGTGCAGCAGGGTGTTCTTGAGATACCCCTGCACCCTTGAAAAAATTCCTATTTTGTGATGAGGTAATTGCTAATCGCAAATTGCAACCTTCATTCCTATGAGCCTCCTAGCCCATGGAAATGAATGGGTAATTTGCAATTAGCAATTTGCTCATTGCAAATTAGGAATGGTAAAGAATTGCTATTTATTCCTTAAAATTCGCTATTTAGGAAATGCAAAATAGTTTGATGGTACATATGGCGGTTCATCTGTAACAAGATAAGAAGCTTAGGGATAGATTATAATGACTGGTGCATCACCAGGGATGTGTCAGTCATCCTGCGCCGCTGTTCCGCCACCCATGGTGTGCTGCATTTACAATGCGGGGCATCATGGGGCAAAAATGGCACAGATGCGTGATGTATCTGTGCTGTAAAGGTAGTGATTGCTGGAGTTGTATCGCAAGTGCGATGCAGCTCAAGCAAGGCTCAGGGGTGCCCCATCTCCACAATGTTGCGTCAAGACCTATGCCTGCTTAAAGCAGGCGCAGGGTTTTGACGCAGCTTTCTCCTATCTGATTGTAAATACGGCACACCATGGGTGGCAGAGCAGCGGTGCACTTTAACTGGTGCATGCCTGGGGATGTGCCATTTAACATAAATCTGCCCCTTTACATTTAAGTATGTGCAGGACACACAGAGTCGGTGAGGCTTATCCAAGGTTAAGAAGAGATGAGTCCTGTTCACTGAAAAATTAGACATAGTCTTCACCTGATCAGCATTGCTGGACATGGCTAAATAATAGCTGCAAAATATTACTCTTGTTAAACAATTTTACTATTATAATCTCTGAGATTTGTCTCTTACTCTGCAACATCTCATTGTTGTTATCTTTCTTTAAAGATAAAGACAACATCAACATGAGCGACAATCTGCAATCAGTTGATTTTGACCTCATCATTGAACTTGTAATTGAAACATCAGTGGATGTTGATCCATTGGATGATTTAAATCCTGAGGATGAAGAAGAGCGTGATGAGGATGCAGATTTGTCCGAATTATATGACATAGGGTGGGAAGCTGACCTGCTTGAGCCTATGGAAATATAAACATTTATTTTTAAAATGTATAATTAATAAAAAGTAAAAATGTAAACCGTTTAATTTAAAAATAAAGACACCTTCAAAAACAGGTTATGTGTAGTGTCTTCAATAAAATATTAAAATATGCTCATAAAATTAGATCAGATTCACATATAAAATAGCACAGGTAACATAAATATAAATGTCATTTCTTTTCTGCTATTTCTGTATTGTAAATTTGCCAAGGACTAAAAAATCTTCTATTTAAAATGTCAAGTAGTGTGTTAAGTTTTTGATCACTGTTATTGATTTACTGTTTGGTAATAATGGTTAATAACATTTTTTATTATATTTTACCACAGATTCAACTGCAGATCATTTCAAGATTTCACCATGCCAACAATAGAAAGACAGAGAAAGGCTGCAAAACGTCAAAGACAGCAGGTGAAACAAAATAAGCAGCAGTCCTCTAACAAAAAGATTTGTCAAGTCACGAAGAAAGCACCGGGTAAGAGCACAAAATATTTCATAAGAAATATGTGTAGTAAAAAAAATATTACTACAGAAAATGTTTCAGTCCATAAAAAGAGAAGCAAATCAAATGGAAAGGAAAGGCCAATCAAAAATGTTACTGCTAGAGCAAGAGATAACTCTGTGCATGATAGTAGAAGGAAACAACAGTTTAGGGACATTCGTAAACGAATGTTCCGCAACAGGATAATTGGCAATTTGTTAAAAAATATTAAGAAAGGTCAACAGAAACTGTTTTTTTATAAGAGAAAAAAAAAGTTGAGAAAGTTATTGATCAGGCATTTGAAATTAAACGTAAGTTATTTATTTTGATAATCAATAGAATTAGGAAGCTAAACAAGGCAATTTATGATTTCAAAAGAAATAGTAGATGGAAGAGAATAGTTAATCGTAGTAATTTTTGTGAAGTTTTTTCTGGAGAATGGATGCATAGTTCAAGCTGTGAGGCATTTTTTAATGAGGAGAGTTATTTCCAGGATAATGATTTGGTGCATGCAGTTGACACCAGTGGTCGTGCTTATGAAGTGAAAGATGGTTGTCCAGTTGAAAAAGAAAAACTTGTGACAACAGAGACAGAAGAGGTGTTAGGTAATGAGGTTTTAGGAAGACGTGCTAAGGGTCCTGTGTACACCTGGAAGTGTAGTAGTATTTGTAGTGTGTGACAGGATTCCATCAATTTGCTTTGTGATTTTGTACGGTCATTTAATAAGAAAAGTTTGAAGCAGAAAATAAGGTTGTTGCAAGAATTAGATCCTTGCAGAGTGAGAGAAGTGACCGGTTTGCATGGTCATTCACTGGCTTGTCTTTCCAGGAGAGTATGCCAGAGTGTTTTTCATCATTTCAGGATGCTAGCAGTGCATCATAATAAAGTGAGGAAATTAGTTAGAATGTTGTATTATGCTAAGAGTCCAGCAATTATGCTTAAACAATTATGCGCTGCTCTTTTGCATGGTTCTGAAATAGATGTGAAGAACATATGTGAAGAAATTGAGTTTTGTTACTTTGGAAGTAAAGAGGAGAATGTTGAAATTGACCCAGAAGAAGAGGGTAATGTGGAAGATAGTGTACAGGTTTCCAGTACAGATAATTTCCAGAGGGAAATTGCGACGTTTCAGGTGAAATCAAGTGAGAGGCCTAATTTCACTTGTGTGTGTTGTCGACGCACTTATTATAAGAATCAGACTAAGTTAGTGGATTTATATGCAAAAAGTGAAAGGGAAAATAATAGTGAATGGAAGGATTTTGCAACATACTTGATGGTAGAAAATTGTTTTGATTTGGGATTCGATCAACGTGTGTGTACTTATTGTTGTTGCAAATTAAATCAAAACCAGATGCCTGCTAGAGCAGTTCATAATAATCTGGAATTGGTTGAGATTCCTTCTGAATTGAAGGATTTAAATACTTATGAATCTATTTTGATTCAAAGTATCCATCCCTTTCAGGCTATTGTAAGAATGGAGCCAAAGACAGGGAAATTGCCTCCATCAGATTTACAGAGAGGATTAAAGGGAAGAGTTGTTTATTTGCCTCTAGATTTGAAGAAAAACATTAACACAATTGGAGTAGAAAAAGTGGAAGAGGAACCTCTGGTTATCTTAGTTAATGGGGTTCCGACAAAGAATAAGAAAATATGGCAAGATTTAGTAGATGTTAGGAAAGTTAAAAAGGCAACATTGTATTTGAAAAAAAATAATAAATACTATAAGAATGTATATGTTGCAGAAGAGGAAGTAAGTGAGGAAGAGGATAGCGATTTGTGTGCTGGTCAAATTGAGAAAGTAGAACCCTCTACTAGTGAAGAAATATATGAACATTATAGTGTTCATCCTTTGCATTCCAAGGAAGTCATGGGGAATGCTATTGAGTTGTTTCAAATGAAACAAGCCAAAGGGAGTCCCATTAGTGTTTGGGAGGAAAGTTTAGAAGCTCGGTGTTTCCCACAGCTTTTTCCAACAGGTCAGGAAGGAAGATATGATGAGCGACCTCATCAAATTCCTGCTTCTGAATACCGGACTTTGCGATTGTATGCAGGAGATGCTAGGTTTCGACAATGCATTCCCTATTTGTTTCATCTCCTGTTTGAAAGCGATCTGTCTGGACTGTCATATGCAGTGAACCACATCTTGAAAAGTGGTATACACATGCAAAACATCTCGGCAAGTGACTTTATGGATAAAGTCAATGTCCAAGACAGTATTTTGAATTCTCACCTGATTAATCTCATGGCGTGTCAGCGTGGTACTAATGAGTACTGGTACCGTCGTCATGGTGATTTAAAATGTATGCTGAGGAACTTAGGTACTCCCACATGGTTCCTCACTCTGAGCTGTGCCGAGTATGGCTGGGAAGACTTACTTGAATTTCTACGAGAGGCAAATGCTAACGTAGATAACATCGAATTCAAGACACCCGGAGAACTGTGCTCTTTGGATCCAGTCAATGTATGTAGGTACTTCAATCATAGATTTGAAGCTATGATGTCTTTCATCATGAATAAGAAGAATCCACCTCTTGGAGAGGTGTTGGATTTCTTCTGGAGAAAGGAGTACCAAGCAAGAGGTGCTCCTCATATACATATGTTGCTGTGGATCAAGGATGCACCTAAATTTGGAACGGATCCAGAAGACTCAGTGATGAGTTTCATCCAACAGTATTCTACGTGTGCTGTTCCAAACGCAAAGGAGAAGAAAAGCCTAAGAGAAAAAGTTCTGCGTTTCCAAAGCCATCGATGTGGAAAGTACTGCCGTCGTAAATTCCGAAACAAGGACAAGTTCTACACCAAATGTCGTTTCGGCTTTCCACGACCGGTGATTTCTAAAGGAAGAGTAAACAGTTTGATGTCTTCGCTGCGACATAATGTCATGAAGAAATCACCTAAAAACACATACAATTTGAAGAGGAACGAAGAGTCCAAGTACATCAACGACTACAACCCGGTGATTTTGTCCATGTGGAATGCTAACATGGATATACAGTTTGTGGCTGATAACTGTATGGCTGTGGCTCGGTATGTGACGTCTTACATCACCAAAAAAGAGAAGACAGAATTGAAGGATATGTGGGAGGACATTTCCCATGAAAAGAGCCTCAGCAAGAAGTTGTACAGTTTCAGTCTGAAGATGTTGTCGCATCGAGAAATTGGAGCTTACGAATGCTCTGACCGGTTGTCTTCAGCAAGTCTCTATGCCAAGTCCAGGAGTATCGTTTGGGCGAGTCTTGGTCTTGCTGCAACGCGTAATCGAGTTCTGAAACCTGTGCGGGAAATTGAGTATTTGGCGGAAAAGGAGCCAAACAGTACCGACATTTTGAAGACCAACATGTTGGATACATATTATCCAAATAGAAGCAGTCACCTCGACAATGTTTGTCTGTATGAGGTTCTTCAAAATTACATATTCAAGAGGAACATCAAAGAAGATACTGAGAAAGGAGTGTATGCTGTAATAGGAAGTGAGGGATGTCTGGTCAAGCAAAGAAAATGCCACTTGGTAAACCATCGAAAATTGAGTGGCGAATCTCCTGAAAAAAAGGAGTTTTTCTATTTAGCACTTTTGCAACTTTTCAAGCCTTGGCGTGCAGAAGAGGAACTGCTTGGAGATTTCCTCTGTTACGAAGACTCTTTCAATGCCGCCAAGGAGACCATAGAATGTCCTGCTTTTCCCAAATATGTAGAAATGTTGAATGCGGAAATTGAGCAGGAAGCAACGATTGCAGCCGAGATTGCCAGAGACAGTTCTCAGGACAGTCAGAGTTCTGCTTCATTGAGTCAGGATCCACTAGGAGGACCTGTTATCGAAAATGAAGCTGCCACTGCCATGAATGAAGTGGAAAGAGCCATGGCACATGCTCAGGAGGATGCGGTTAACTTAGAAGAGTTGGAAAGACAACTCAACGTTGAGCAGAGGAAAATATATGACGAAGTTACCATGCAAATTGATCATGGATTAAGTCATGACAAGAAAGAGTGCTCATGTACGTCGTTGAAGCCTGTCCGACTGTACGTGAGTGGAGAAGCGGGAACTGGAAAAAGTTTCCTCATTAAAGCAATTTCATGCTATTTGCAGGAAAGGACAGAGTCATCGCTGTCTTGTGTTGTCACCGCTCCAACTGGACTGGCAGCACATAACATTAAAGGTATTACTTTACATCGTTTACTGATGCTGCCAGTGGAGCATGACAACAAATTACAATACCACAAGCTATCTGGAGATGCTTGTTTTGAAGTTTCAAGAATCTTGAGGAAAATGAAACTTCTTATCATTGACGAAGTAAGCATGGTTTCCAATGTCATGCTTGCCTTTGTGCATTTGAGAATGCAAGAAGTTCCCAAAACAGAGTATGATGTGTTATTTGGTGGCAAACACATCATTGTTTTCGGAGATCTTCTGCAGCTGACACCAGTGAAAGGGCAACCTGTGTTCAAAATGCTCACGCATGAAGATACCAGGAAGTGCCTAGGCAGCATTGGCAACGTCAATATATGGTTAAACTTCAATTATGCTGAACTGCATGAAAATATGCGTCAGGCGAAGGATGAAGTTTACAAGACTATTCTACAAGATGTTAGAATTGGAAAAGTGACCGAGCATGGGAAAGAAGCTTTACATGCACGATTACTATCAAATTTATATTCAGAACAAGATGTTGTGCCTGAGAATATTTTTCAGAAAATTACTGATAAGAAATCTGGAATATGTTTGATGCCAACTCTTGCAGAATGTGCCAAATTCAACAACAAAATGTTGCATTTAGAAAAGCAAGAGATTGTGAAACTGGAAGCTATTGACAGAGTAGAGCATATGGGATCAACAATTATTTTGTCTGAGAATCTGAAAACAAAATTGGATTCATTAGAGAAGAGTATATCTAAAACTGCAGGTTTTGAAAAGACTCTGAATGTGTGCTTGACCTGCCGTATAATTTTAAGAAGGAATTTACATGTTGAAAGAGGTCTGGTAAATGGATCAATGGGTAATGTTGTTGATTTTGTAAAATACAGAAATAGAGATGGAATTGAATTTTTAAAAATTAAATTTGATGGCATTGAGGAAGTACAGCTAATTGGTCGTTGCTCTGCTAGATTTTTGCTTGTAAAAGACTTATATGTTCGCCGTAAGCAGTTTCCTGTTTGCTTGGCATATGCGGTGACAATCCATAAATCGCAAGGTTTAAGTGTAGACTGTGCATTGGTGAATATTGGCAGTTCTGTGTTCAAGGAGGGTATGGCATATGTGGCATTGTCACGAGTTAGAACTTTATCGGGATTGTACTTGATTGAGTGTGATGTCACAAACATTTGTGCGGATCTAGATTGTGTTAAGGAATACAATAGGTTAAGAAGAGAGTATGCGCCACATTTGCCTCAGTATCCTTTGTTTGAGAAACGTGTGGTAGGCCGGAAATGAAGAAATGTGACCAATACTGGGGAGGTTGTAGCAAAAAGACGAAAAGTCGATGAACCTAAAATTACAAGCAGAAACAAAAAGGATTCTGTTGAAGATGTTGTTGGTTTTCAATTTGAAAACAGTTCTGGTGTCAACTGCTATGCTAATGTAGTGGTTAATGTTTTGTTTTCTCTAGAAAATGTAAAAGAAGAGATTGTGGTCAATTCTGATCAAAGATTTTGCAGTTTGTTAAATTCTGTGTTAGAGAAATGTAGCACTGATAGAAGAAACATAGAAAGTGTGTCTGAAATTCGAAATCTGTTAGACAGATGTTCAGGCCAAACACAATTCTCTCAAAATATTCAGCAAGATTGTCAGGAGTTTTTAATGTATATGCTTGATGTATTGCATGCTGAAGGTGTAGATGTAGATCAGCTGTTTGGGCTTTCTTATCAATGGCAGCATGACTGCGAGAACTGTATGGTATCAAGTACTACTAGTGTAGACTCAGAAAGATTTATATATTTAACTTTGCCAGACAGTAAATCAGTCTCCTTTAATAAGCTAGTAAAAGCAGCTGATCACAACATGGAGTGTAGCCAATGTAAATCTGAAATGATGTCCACATTATTTATACGAACATATGGCCAGTATGTCATTTTAATGTTCCAACGATGTAGGCCTGATGGAACAAAATTGACAACTTTAATTAAAAATTTTGTAGCTTCGCATTTGTCAATATCAGGAAGGACTTTTGTAACTGCAGCAATTATATATCATGACGGCCCTTCAATAACATCAGGACATTACACAGCTTATTTAAAGTCTAGAAATGGCTGGTCATTCTGCAACGATTCTGTTTTAATTTTCAAAAAAAAATTGCCGTATGACCTTAAAAACTCTTACCTGGTGTTTTTAAAACCAAAATTTTAGGGAAATAATCTTGGGATGTGCTCTGTGGAATTTCAAGAAGTTCTAATGGCTCCTACACAATTTGGCCTTGAGGATAAGTGTAGTTCAGAGACATAACTTCTAACCATAAGACTGGACGTCATGGAGAAATAAGTGCACTTTGAATGAGTTCAGAAAAACTATTTCTTTTTATAAGCTAATTGAAGCAGCCAATCAAAACATAGAGTAGAGGGAATGTAAGTCTGCAACGCTGTCTACTGTTTTACATTGCTTTGTGATTGAAAGTGATGTAGAGAATTAAATAATTGTAGTAGTCATAGAGTTAGTGTAAGTCTGCTTCATAGTAAGCAGTATCAGTGTCATAGGAAATGTAGAACATGACTGAGCAAGAAGGGGAAGATATTACTATTCCAGGATTGTGAAAATGATCTTCAACATTTTAATTCTGAAAGTTGCGGAAATGCCAAATGACGGGATTGGCTTACAAGAAATCCAAGAGTTATAAATGGGTCTGACAAGATTTGGCCTTGTGGAAACTTGTGGTAGAGAGCAAGAAGTCATTTATTGCATGTAACATGTTTTTAAAAACGATGGAGATTTTCTTTCAGAAAGTGGCGGGCTGAAAGTAATAACAGCACAAAAGAGTGTAAGCTGTTCATAGGACATCCTTTGACGTCATGGAAAGTAAGTTAACTTTAAGGAGTTCTGAATTCTGATTTCTTATGTTGTATGGGTTTTTTAAACACAATCATTTTGATTGTGTTTTTTTTCCCCGCTGTTATATGATGAATACCTTCAAGTCACTGTTTTTAGTGAATTTTGATACATTCTGAGAACAGCAAAAATAAACCATTTAACATGTATAATTAATTCTGTACTGTTTGCATTTATGATGTATATGTAGAACTGTGTAGGAGGCATGGAGAAGGTGAGGCTTCTGTAAGTGTCAAAGTTGTTGCATGCAGTGCTGCACTTCTGCGTATTCTTTCATATGCTAGACTACATCTGCACAATGAGATACCTAAGCAAAGGAAACACAAGTGATGTGATTGTGAAATGAGCAAAATAAATTGCACGTATTTCAATTACATCACCTGTGTTTCCTATCATTACGAATCACATTGTGCAGATCAAGTTTAGGTCTGTCCAGGGAAACATAGGAGGTTTGGACTTTGTTCAAGAGTGCAGTGGACATGACTAACTTCATTGGTAGACCTTCACATGTATTATGTCCTCTATTCTCTTCAACAACTCGAAATTTCATCTGCAACCCTGAGTAGGCCTCACCTCAAACAAACCTCTGGATAGGACACATCTTATTGGCATCCTGAAGCAATTATTTAAAATGTTAGTGTCTTGCGACACTTTTCTGAGACAACAGCAATGCAAAAGATGCACCATGTTTTAAGATAGGCCTCACTTCATCTGCATCAAGATACTGTTAGTTTAAAATGTACATCTTTAGGACTGTGTAGGGGGCCTGGAGAAGCAGAAGCTTCTGTAAGTGTCAAAGTTGTTGAAAAACTGTTTGTCCTTCAATCTTTTCCCTTGTCTTTTGTAATTTTTAAATACATGTTTTAATATTTTTGAAATGTTTGTTCTCTCTTTCACAGATTGAAAGTATAAAAACAAAAAGTGAGTAATTTAACGACAATTATAAGGTAAATGCTTTGTACTCTTTTCGTTACATTTCTATCACATTCACCTACTATTAGTTCCACTGCTTCATTTCTTTAACCCTCAGTTTCCTGCCTTTGCTACTTCCCTCATTCCTTTCTCTATTACCTACTTACTCAACTCCTTCCACTCTTTTTCTCAGTCCCTCTCTTCTCATAGTTCCTCACTCTTGTTCACTCACTCCGTCTCTATTACTCTTAGTGTCTTTGACTGATCACTCTATCACTACTTGTTCATAATGCTTTCTCTGTGTAGTTGAAGCACACTAAGGGGCATATTATGAACACAGCCAATAAAATTATTGCTCTTTTTATTGGCAGAAAACTGGTGCAAAAGTGGTTTTAGCGGCAGTTTTCTGCCGCAAAAGCAGCTTTAGCGACACATTTCTGCCAATAAAAGCTGCAAAACTTGCCTATGTTGATGATATGGCTCTATGTTACTTACATTTCTTTGCTGTTTCAATTAATCTTTTTCTGTTATTTTTTGTTTTCTGTTTTCTATTTTTTCTCTCTGTTATTCCTCATGTTTTAATCTTATTTTGAACATTCACTCACATTCTCCAAGAAACTCTTCTTTGTTAATGTTATACTCTCTTTTTTTTTCTTTCACTTCGTTATCTATTTTGTTTTTCACAATTATACCCTCTTCCGTCTTTTCTTCGGTAAATAGATCTATTAAACAGTATCTCTTCTTTACTCCCTATAGCTGTCTTTCTTTTAACATCACTCTCTGTTTACTTTCCTTATACTTACTCTTTTTTTTTTTTTTTTTTTGGGTTAGCTCCCGGTCCGCGTACTGGGAAGCTAACCCGGGAGCGAACCAAAAGAAATAGAGCTTGCCAGAGTGCTAAACATTCTAGCAATTTTTTTTGAAAGGGAAGGTAGTTCTGAAAAGAACTTTATTTTTATATTTTTGTTGTTTTATATATTTTTTTTATTTTTGAACATTTTTTGGGTTTTTTGTATTTTTTGAACGATTTTATATTTTTTTTGGTTTTTTTGGGGGGGGGGGGAAACAACAAAAAACAGGCGTTGAAAAGGGCTCAACAGGAGCAAAAAAAAAATTACTGGGGGCGGTTAGGGCAATCATGGTGTTCATACGCCAGGTTGAGTGCATTGATGCTCATGTTGCCACACGCTAACAACGCACGACAGTGCATACAAGAGTGTATCATGTGGCCAAAATGTTCTTGTATATTTGGCACAGTTTCCCGTGCCTCTTCTGGTGTTAATGAAATTGGTATTCTTGGTCTGGCCACAGGAGTTGATCTTGGATTGTCCTGCATATCCCTTATTTCCGCCCGGCTGTAATTTAGTGGATGCTTCCTTGTCATGTGCCTGTGCATTGTGTGATTTCCATAACTATATTTCTTGTCCGTCCCTCTTGATAATTGTTCTTTGCATATGAGGCAGGTGACATACCTCGCATTGACTTTTTTTGGCCACGAGGGATCGAATAAAACTGCCAGATGAAACTGGCTTTCTTTCTGGAAACCCGGGGCACCTCTTCTAAGAACTGTGGTTCTTCTCCCTCCTCATCCATTTCTTCATCTTCCTCCTCAGTGTTGGTAATGACCTGGGGAGGTGGTCCTCTCTTCCCATGAGGAGGTGGAGGTGGTGGTGGGGGTGCACCAGCTGAAGCTACCAATGAAGCCATTTCTCATATAGTAGTAAAGGTCTTCCTCTCACAATGATGAAAGTCAGAGTGAGGAAAGAAGGAGGGGTTTTCATCATTTGGGAAAAACAATACTTCTCAACCAATGAAAAGTGTTATTTTTAGGTCACCTGACCTAGCCTTACATCATTATGAAACCAAAAGTGAAATGAACCAATGAAAAGTTTTATTAACAAGTCACATGACCTCTCACGCTCATGTTACGCGCTGCGGAACGCGCCCCGGTTAGCTTCCGGGTCGCTGCGCTTCGCGCCTCGGTCCGCGCCCCGGGACACTTCCGGGTGCGCTAACGCGGTACGTCACAAGACGCATTACGCGGCAACGCGATACGTCGCGCTTTCGCGACGCGACGCGGATCGCTTCCGGGGAGCTGCGTTTCGCGCCTCGGTCCGCGCCCCGGGGCACTTCATATATATATACATATTCACTGAAAAAAACATAGGTTATAGACCATATATGGTTAGGAATTAGCATTTAAAAAACCTTTTTTTACTCACACAAAACCATTGAAATTCCATATATAGTTAGTTGTACTAACTATATATCGCGCACCCGCAATCCACTGCTGATCATGTCACATATTACATCATTCATGACATGGTCAGTGACATCACTGATGACATCACTGATGACATCTCAAATGACATCACTGATGACATCACTGATGACATCTCAAATGACATCTCTGATGACATCACTGATGACAACATCCAGTGACTGTATGTTTCTGTAAAGTTAAAATATGTCTTACATATTGAAGAATGAGTGGATGTATAAGTGTCTGAATGAAGGATTTAGTAGGTGCATGACTGACTGTATGAGTGAGTGAATAAATGTGTGTCACTGAGTGCATGGGTTAGTGACTAAACTGTCTTAATTTGTGCATCATTATGTCTGTTGTTCTGTAAACTGCTGCATGTGTTGATCAGTAGCTATATGAGTAAGTATATGGGTTATTGATTGGTTGCCCAAGTATTTGTATGGGAGACTGAGTGTGTGTGTGTGTGGGTGGCTGGGAGGTGTATGACTCTGTGCATAGATGTGTGAGCAGTTGATTCACTAGATGTATGGGTTCAAAAGTGCATGTAGAAACACCTGTATGGGCGGTTGACTGAGTGCATTGGTGAGTGAATGGATATCTTAGTGCTACATGTCAAAGTAAGTACATATGTAAAACACAGTACATGTGACAGTTGACATATATAAATAACTGTGCATAAGAGCCAGTGAATGTGTGAGTGGCTGTATTGATCATTGTGAACTTGTATCAGGCATTGTAAAAGAGAGTAAATATGTGTTAGTATATGTTTGAATAAGTAAGGTGTGTATAACTGTATAGTTGAGGAAATGGAGGTGTGATTGATTCTTTGCATGACTGACTAGGTGTGTGAGTAACTCCATGGATGAGTGACAGTCTGTGAGTGTCTGTTTACACTGAGTGTATCTAAGGTTATATTAGAGTCTGAAGAGGTTCATCGTATTATCACATGAATGATGTCATCAGTGATGTGATCAGTAATGTCAAATGAGATGTCATCAGTGATGTGATCAGTAATGTCAAATGAGATGTCATCAGTGATGTCATCAGTGATGTCATTTGAGATGTTATCAGTGATGTCATTTGAGATGTCATCAGTGATGTCATCAGTGATGTCATTTGAGATGTCATCAGTGATGTCATCAGTGATGTCACTGACCATGTCATGAATGATGTAATATGTGACATGATCAGCAGTGGATTGCGGGTGCACGATATATAGTTAGTACAAATAACTATATATGGAATTTCAATGCTTTTGTGTGAGTAAAAAAAGGTTTTTTAAATGCTAATTCCTAACTATATATGGTCTATAACCTATGGTTTTTTCAGTGAATTTTCAAGGTTTTGTAAATGCTAATTCCTAACTATATATGGTCTATAACCTATGGTTTTTTCAGTGAATTTCATTGGTTTTTTAAAAGCTAATATCTATAGCTGTAAAATGTATTCTTCTTTAAATCAAAAAATATATTTTATATGTTTATTAATAATTTTTTTTATTAATATTTTTTTTTGTTCGCTCCCGGTTCGCGAACCGGGAAGCTTCCCGTTAGCTCAATTTGGTGCCGCGACCCGGTCCGCGAACCGGTAAACGTTCCGTTTGCGCAACTGCCGCGTTAGAAATCAACATCGTGACGCGTCGCGGAAGCGCGACGTATCACGTTGTCGCGTAATGCGTCTTATGACGCGCCGCGTTAGCGCACCCGGAAGTGCTCCGGTACGCGAACTGAGACGCGAAGCGCAGCTCCCCGGAAGCGATCCGGGGCGCGTTCCGCAGCACGTAACATAAGCGTAACAGGTCATGTGACTTGTTAATACAACTTTTCATTGGTTCATTTCACTTTTGGTTTCCTAATGATGTAAGGCTAGGTCAGGTGACCTAAAAATAACACTTTTCATTGGTTTAGAACAATTTTTTTCCCAAATGATGAAAGCCCCCACCTTTTTTCTCACTCTGACTTTCAACTTTGTGAAAGGAAGACCTATTTTGCTCAGTGGAAAATGGCTTCACTAGTAGCTGCAGCTGGTGCACCCCCACCACCACCACCACCTCCTCATAGGAAGAGAGGACCACCTCCACAGTTCCTTCCCAACACAGAGGAGGAAGAGGATAAAGAAGAGGAAGAGGAAATACAGGGAACACAGTTTTTACAAGAGGAGCCCCGGGTATCTCATCATAAAAATAGTTTCATTTGGCAGTTTTTTTCTTTTCCTGAAGGACAGAAAAAAGTTAATGCTCGGTATGTGACGTGCCTCATATGCAAAGAGGACTTATCTAGAGGCACAGATAAGAAGTATAGTTACGGCAACTATACTATGCACCGTCACATGCTGAGTAAGCATGGGCGTAAAATCCGCTCCGATCGCGGATTTTTCGGATTTTCGGCAAATTCGCAATCCGCGAACTCTCGCGAATTTGTCGAAAATCCGTGAATCCGCTCGCGGCGGATTTTTTGCTTGGTTGCGGCGCGCGGCGTGGTGCACGGCGTTCACTTTCCGTCATTTAGCGTTTGCCGAGTTGTTTTTCTTTGCGAGTGCCGCGCCATTTTGGATCTTGCTGCTTGATCCAGCGGGAGTTTGGCGCCCGCGAATACGTAATCGCGGCTTGCCACCTTGCACAGCACACCTCGCGAGAGTTCGCAATTGCGAACACGTAGTTGCGGCGGAAAGGAACAATCTCGCACTCGCGAAATAGAGCTTTTGCAATTCTGCACAAGAAAATCACCAGCAAACAGGATAAACCTTCAGAAAATTATGATTTTTATCAGAATCACTCCTCAGGTTGACATTTGCATGGCCTTTTTTTTGCAAAGAGTCCATTTTTGGGGGGGGGGGAGGAAGGAAGTGCCCCACAGTCTCCAACTTCCTGTTCCTGTCCAGCAGGCTCCTCCCAGTGCTTTGTCCATCTTCTGGTCACTTTCACTTGGATCTGGAGCTGGAAGGATTACTTTTTGTGGGTGCTGCTGGATATTTGGATTTGAGGCCTTTTTGACTGTCTTTGGATCACTTTTGGATTAGAAATCAACTTTCACAAGTAAGTTTGTTTGGGGCATTACAGTTGCTGCAAGTAAAATTTTGGAACTTTTTCAGAACATTAAATAAATTATATTGTGGGTAGCCACAGTATCCAGTAGGACCAGGGTTGGTTAGGGGTGCATGATACAACTGTTTTGTTGGATTTAAACACCATTGAGGCCATGGATGGGCTGGGATTGTGCTGATTTTTGACATTTTTTTGGGCCTGCTGGTGGGGCCCTTTGCCCAGGGGTGGTGAGTGTTGCATGGGCCTAGTCTTTCTGTGGGGTGTCTTCTTGAATTTAAACATAATTGAGGCCATGGATGGGCTGGGATTGTGCTTATTTTATTGTTTTTTGTCGTTTTTTGGGGGCTGCTGGTGTGGCCTTTTGCCCAGGGGTGGTGGTGCATGGACTGAGTGTGCCTGTGGTGTGGTCTCACTCTCTTTAATGTAAACATCATGGATGGCATTGGATTGTGGTGATTTCTGGCTGTTTTTCTGTTTTTTGGGGGTGTACTGTTGATGTGGACTGGCCATGTGGGTGGTGGTGGTGGCCATCTTGAGTGCTGGCTGGTACAGGCAACATGTGCTTGGGGTGTAAGGGGCCATTTTGAGGAGAGGCAGTGTCTGAGGCCTGCACTTATTTTGCCTACTTTTCATCCATTATGCCCAGGGGTAGTGAGTGTTGCATGGGCCTAGTGTTTCTGAGGGGTGTCTTCTTGAATTTAAACACCATTGAGGCCATGGATGGGCTGGGATTGTGCTGATTTGATTGTTTTTTGTCTTTTTTTGGGCCTGCTGGTGGGGCCCTTTGCCCAGGGGTGGTGAGTGTTGCATGGGCCTAGTCTTTCTGTGGGGTGTCTTCTTGAATTTAAACATAATTGAGGCCATGGATGGGCTGGGATTGTGCTTATTTTATTGTTTTTTGTCGTTTTTTGGGGGCTGCTGGTGTGGCCTTTTGCCCAGGGGTGGTGGTGCATGGACTGAGTGTGCCTGTGGTGTGGTCTCACTCTCTTTAATGTAAACATCATGGATGGCATTGGATTGTGGTGATTTCTGGCTGTTTTTCTGTTTTTTGGGGGTGTACTGTTGATGTGGACTGGCCATGTGGGTGGTGGTGGTGGCCATCTTGAGTGCTGGCTGGTACAGGCAACATGTGCTTGGGGTGTAAGGGGCCATTTTGAGGAGAGGCAGTGTCTGAGGCCTGCACTTATTTTGCCTACTTTTCATCCATTATGCCCAGGGGTAGTGAGTGTTGCATGGGCCTAGTGTTTCTGAGGGGTGTCTTCTTGAATTTAAACACCATTGAGGCCATGGATGGGCTGGGATTGTGCTGATTTGATTGTTTTTTGTCATTTTGTTGGGCCTGCTGGTGGGGCCCTTTGCCCAGGGGTGGCGAGTGTTGCATGGGCCTAGTCTTTCTGTGGGGTGTCTTCTTGAATTTAAACATAATTGAGGCCATGGATGGGCTGGGATTGTGCTTATTTTATTGTTTTTTGTCGTTTTTTGGGGGCTGCTGGTGTGGCCTTTTGCCCAGGGGTGGTGGTGCATGGACTGAGTGTGCCTGTGGTGTGGTCTCACTCTCTTTAATGTAAACATCATGGATGGCATTGGATTGTGGTGATTTCTGGCTGTTTTTCAGTTTTTTGGGGGTGTACTGTTGATGTGGACTGGCCATGTGGGTGGTGGTGGTGGCCATCTTGAGTGCTGGCTGGTACAGGCAACATGTGCTTGGGGTGTAAGGGGCCATTTTGAGGAGAGGCAGTGTCTGAGGCCTGCACTTATTTTGCCTACTTTTCATCCATTATGCCCAGGGGTAGTGAGTGTTGCATACTTGCATGTCCCTAGTCTTTCTGTGGGGTGTCTTCAATGTAAACATCATGGATGGCATGGGATTGTGCTAATTTTTCTGTGTTTTGTCGATTTTTTGGGGTGTATAACTGAACTGATGTTCCTCTGTCTTCCATTGCTTTTAGGTGCACAAGAAGACTCAAGAGAACCACCAGTGCCAGGAAGAAGTCCTGCAGCGGTGTGTGTGTGCAGCATAACGTCACGCGACGTCACGTCTGGACACAGAACCCTCTGCAACTCGTGCAACTGCTGCCTGCTGACCTGCTCTGAAAAAGATGGCCCCAAAAAAAGTAACCCGTAGCTCCTCTAGCAAGAAAGGTGCCAGTAAGGAGCAGAAGAAGCAAGTTACCAAAGACACTGGTGTGCCGCCCGCCCCTTTTTTTGGGAGTAAAAAAAAAAGTATGCCTGCAGCAGCAGCGGGATCTGCTGGGGACCAAGCTGGCAGCAGCACCCCCGCTCCATTGGGCTCAGTGCCACCACCACCACCACGCCAACTTCAGTCCAAGCCCTTGAGTGCTGCAGAGGCAGCCAGTATAGTTCTTCAATCACCATCGACCAGTGATGTTGGCTCATCGCAAGAAAGCAGCAGCAATGTCCCTCAATCAACACAGGTTGTTGTAGCTCATCTGACGAGTGTTGAACAACCACAGCCGCAACAACAATCACATGTGCAAGTACAAGCCCAAGTACATGTGGAAGGAGAGGCAGCGCAAGGAGATGCGCAAGCAGAGGTGCATGGAGGGTCACAAGTGCCCACAATAGTTGTTCCTCCCGAAGTAGGGGCACATCAGGAAATCGACAATCAAGGCGAGGTATCATTTGAGGAAGCCACTCCTCCTGATGATCCTTCATTGTCTTCCACACCCCTAGCAAGGAAGAGATCAAGGGTGGTGTCTACATCTTCTTCAAGCACACCTCCTTCTGATGATACGGATCAAACTTGGGAACCAGCACCACAGCCGTCTGAGAGTGAGGCACACCATGATCCAACAAAGGTAGTTAAGCGTGAAAGGAAGCTCGTCCAAAGTCTCAGAGTTATGGAGTGTGATGAGGCTCAACAAGAAGTGGCGGATACTGCTGCTGATGAAGACTCTGCCAACGACGACCCAGTCATCATAAAGGTCACTGCAGCCCCAGCGGGCATGCAGCAAACAGACATTTTGACCCTAGCCCGAAGAGCTGCTGAGCGTGATGATGATGATGATGTTGCGATGAGGAGGCAGTGGAAACACCACAATCATTGGAGTTAAGTAGTACACCAACTCGTCCCGCTTCCATATTTCTTTCTGGCAAGAAGAGACCTCCGTCAACCTCGACCTTAATTAGTGGCGGTGAAAGTGCAAAACGTACAAAAGTTGGCCAATCCAGATCCTCCACTTCATCTGGCATTAGCTTCATGACCACCACCACCAGTATCGCCGCCTCCTCCAGGTCCCACAGACACTTCAAGTCCCCAGTTTGGGACTTCTTTACTGTTTGTCAAAAAAATCCAAAGTTTGCCATTTGTACCCTTTGTAAGGTTGCAGTTAGTCGTGGTAAGCCAGGTACCAACTATGGTACCGGAGGCCAGAGAGGTCATCTTAGGAGACAGCACACTGTCAAATGGTTTGCGCACCTAGATGCGATCAAGAAAGGCCAAATTCAAGGAAACATTGATGTTTCATCTGATGATGACGAGGAGGAAGAAGACGTGTCAAACACTTCCCTTACACCCAGTACCCCTGTCAGCAGCACACCCAATGTGAGGCACACTAAGAGTGTTGGAGCGAGTGAGACACCAACGCACAAAAGTTCACCAGCGAGCAAAATTGGGTCAACGAAGTCATTATCAGCCCGTAATGCTTGGTCCAGGGCAACATTAGAACAATGCTTACTTCAGACGTGCCATATGAACGCAACGACCCACTGACGCGTCTGTATAACACTAAGCTGGCTAAAATGCTAGCTGTGGACCTTCTCCTTTTTTCTTTTGTAGAAGCGGTAGGTTTTCTAGAATTAGTGGCAACGCTCTGCCCTAAATGGAAGGTTCCTAGCCGGTTCTATTTTGCCAGAGTTGCGGTTCCAGCACTACATGAAGATGTGCTGGAGGCGATTGGGGCAGCTTTGCAGAAGAGTGCTGTTCACACAATACATCTGACAACAGAAATGTGGACCAGTGGTGCAGGCGCTGATTACATGTGCATCACTGCACACTGGGTCTCTTTTTCAGGTGTTAAAGCAAAGCTAAACGCAGGTGTTGACCCGGACAAAGTTTTCAAAGCTGCTCGGAAACATGCAACACTAGCCATGTTTGGCTTGGAGAAAAGTCACACAGCAGAAAACCTTTTGGAAGAGTTTGACAAAAAGGTCTTGAAAATGCTATCCCCCCAAAAACGCAAGATTGGTTATGTTTCCACGGATAATGGCGCCAATGTAGTTAAGGCCATGTGGCAGGGTGACTATTTTAGAGTGCCGTGTTTGGCGCACTGTATCAACCTGGTAGTTCAAAAATTCTTGAGTGATAAACACAGTCCAGCGTTCGAGGTAATGGCCACCTGCCGCAAAATGTGCAACCATTTCAGCCATTCTTTTAAGGCCCGGAAGCATCTGAGGAGACTGCTACTTGAACGTCAAATGCCAGTGAAAGCACTCATCCAGGAGGTGGCAACACGTTGGAACTCAATCTTCTACATGCTTGAGCCTCTGTATGAGCAGTATACGGTACTCGATCACTATTTCTTCACAGAGGGTACATCTCAGAAGGAGGACATGCGGTTGGGTGCGGCGCAATGGGACATAGTTAAAAGCCTGACAGACATGCTTCGTCCTTTTGAGTTCTTCACGCGTGCAGTCAGCCAGGAGGACTGTAATTTGGGAAAAGCTATCCCATTGTTGTGCATGCTGGAGCACCAACTGATGGCGGTGTCTTCTGAGTTTGAAAAAGATGAAAAAATAAAGACCATTTTATTTTGTCTGAGAAATTATTAGAGCGCCTACGTGGTGATGAACGTCTTCAAAAAATCAAGTCAGAACAGCATTACATTTGTGCTACTATTCTGGATCCATGCTACAAAAAGGCGCTGGCAGGCGAAGCATTCTTTCCTTTTGCTGATGCAGATGTTCAAAAGTACAAACATTGGTTAGCCTTGTCAGCCAAGAGGTTTGAAAAAGAACGGCAGGTTATTGAAGGAAAAGCAGCATCAGCAGGCCATCCCCAGTCACAAGAATCCACTTCTGCACCTGTGGCTGGGGCACAAGTGACCTCTCAGCCGTTAAAGACACCGGCAACTGGATCATCTTCTGCACCACACACAACACTAACAGTGGCTGCTGAGGAGGATTGGCTAAGTTTGCTTGGGTATGGTTCTCGAAAAAATGTCAAAGGCACAGCAAAAAGTAAGCAAAGTGGAGGAACCGTTGATGACCTTGAGTCGATGGTGCAGGACTATATGAATGACTCAACAGAGGTCTTTCTTAATGATGAGCCAGTGCAGTATTGGCATGGCAAAAAACAATTGTGGCCACAGCTCTCCAACCTGGCTATAAACTATTTGTCTTGCCCACTCGCTAGTGTGTCTTCTGAACGTGTTTTCAGTGCTGCTGGTGGCATTGTAACTCCCAAACGGAGCCGCCTCTCGCCCAAAAATGTGGAGCGGCTGACAATGATCAAGATGAATCAGCACCTCATACCACCAGATTACAAAGTACGAGAAAGCACGCCGCATGAAGACGAGGAGGACGGCAACGTAGATGAGGGGATTTGTTCTCTGTTCGGTGGCACTGACCTCATCCTGCCTGAATTCGCAGAGTATGATGACGAAATCTTGTTCTTATTCCCTGACACCGAGCCCTGAAAATGAGACAATCAATCAAGAACTTTCTTTTTCGTCCTTATTCACTTTTATTCCTGTGTGCTGTGTGTCTCTCTTTCTTTGTTTTGCACAGTTAATTTAATTCAAACTTTAATCACCTAATCCCAAAAACAAGACCATCATCAGAACTGTCTTCACTTGTTTGCTTATTGATTTGAAGGTGCCGCAGTCTACATTCCTCAGGTTCACAAGTTCTGAAGAACATGCTCCTCTATCCTCCTCCTCCAGACTGCGATTTCCCTCA
The DNA here is from genome assembly GCF_964261635.1 of Lissotriton helveticus. NCBI lineage: Eukaryota > Metazoa > Chordata > Amphibia > Caudata > Salamandridae > Lissotriton > Lissotriton helveticus. The sequence continues at coordinate 1,461,599,835 of NC_136061.1, read as the reverse complement.
AAGCAGAGTGCTGGATTACGCCCAATGAAGAAAGAGTCAGCACTTGTGGGGGTGTTGTACTTCTTTGCGGGTGAGTTGACGGATTTGGGCCCATTGCTGTGAAGCTCTAATAATGGACAAAAGTGTTTTGGACCAAATATGAGGTGGAAATTTCTTGCCGTTTTTGCTGACTTGCTTGCCTTTGGGGTGCTCTTTGGCGGGGTTCCGGGTGTTGGTGGGTGATTTTTGGTGTCTGGGAGCACTGCTGCGACAGTCTAATCTTGATTGCATTTGCTTTTCAGGAAATCCGTGGTGGAAAACAGGAGTTATGATCATTGATGATGATGACCTAGCTGCACAGCGGCGCGTTTGGACCGAAGGCCGAGAGATATTGTAAGTATGAGATTTAGCTTTTTCGCTGTTGGGGGGTGTTGTCGGGTGGTTTTTTCCGGGTGGGTTGGCGGGTCTTGCCTGGGGCATTCCTGGGAAGGTCTAATACCGGATAGAAGTGTTTTGGACAAAATCCTTAAGGAACAGCCTTTTTTTTGCTATTTCTTCTGTCATCTTGCTCAATGTAGCGTTTTGGGGGGCTTCCTGCTGTTCGTGGGTGGGTTGCGGCCGGGGTCTCTGTCGAAGCACTGCTGCGACAATCTAATCTTGATTGCATTTGCTTTTCAGGAAATCCGTGGTGGAAAACAGGAGTTATGATGATTGATGATGATGACCTAGCTGCACAGCGCCGCGTTTGGACCGAAGGCGGAGAGATATTGTAAGTATGAGATTTAGCTTTTTCGCTGTTTGGGGGTGTTGTCAGGGTGTTTTTTTCCGGGTGGGTTGGCGGGTCTTGACTGGGGCATTCCTGGGAAGGTATAATACCGGATAGAAGTGTTTTGGACAAAATCCTTAAGGAACAGCCTTTTTTTGCTATTTCTTCTGTCATCTTGCTCAATGTAGCGTTTTGGGGGGCTTCCTGCTGTTCGTGGGTGGGTTGCGGCCGGGGTCTCTGTCGAAGCACTGCTGCGACAATCTAATCTTGATTGCATTTGCTTTTCAGGAAATCCGTGGTGGAAAAACAGGAGTTATGATGATTGATGATGATGACCTAGCTGCACAGCGCCGCGTTTGGACCGAAGGCCGAGAGATATTGTAAGTATGAGATTTTGCTTTTTCGCTGTTTGGGGGTGTTGTCGGGTGGTTTTTTTCGGGTGGGTTGGCGGGTCTTGCCTGGGGCATTCCTGGGAAGGTCTAATACCGGATAGAAGTGTTTTGGACAAAATCCATAAGGAAACACCAGTTTTGGCACTTTTTGTAAGTTAGGGTTCGTTAGGGTTAGCCCTAGCAGCAGGATTGCATGTGTTTCGGGGGGTTCTATTGCAACGCAGTTCTGGTGTTGTAGAGCACTGTTGGAGCGATGCTGGCTATGGATACTTTTGCTTGCTTGCAAGTGGTTTGAATACAATCCACGGTCTGTATTTGGGCCTACTGTTACTTTCAAAGTACGTTTTGTAACCATTTTTCTGCTAGGCATCGTTTTTGGAGATCTGATTGGGGTTCTTCTACATTTTTGCGACTGGCTTTAGTAAGGGTCTTGGTGGGAGCATTGCTGGGAAGGTCAAATTTTGTTCTAAAACACAGTTTACAGTACACCTACCTTGAGGGGAAAGATCCACTATAATATTTTGGCCATACTTATTTATCCTTAAAAAGGTGACTCAGACAGAGCACGCAATTTCAAAAATATTGTACTGTCTATTAGGGAAATCAAAGTGTCACTTTTTGAACCACACAGCGTACATACCTTTTATTTATTTATCAGTGGTATTGTAATAGCACTTCCTGTTTTCCGTTCAATAATTACAGGCCGGGTTTCAGTCAACATCCGCCAGGCAGGCAGTGGACAGGGTGTCTTCTGTCAGTGGTCACCAACATTGATGGACGAAGCGTCAGCTGGAATGGAGGAGTGCCGCCAATAAGAGGAATTGTTTGCTGCATGCAACTTACTTACCAAATTCAACAGGACAACTCCAACAACATACGCAATACAGATACAGTATCCATTGTTTTATTCTATGAGTGTGACTGCATGTGCTTAGCTTTAGTTTGTAACCAAAGATTGTCTTTATCTTGAATTATTGTTTGTCCATGCTCTGCTTTTTTTTTCTTCTCTCAACAAAACCTACCCAAAAAGAAACCCCCATTCCCATCCATTTTACAAACCCTAACCCTCTTCCCCCGGGCTGTGTTGTTTTGCTTGATGTCTGACTAAAATGACATCAATAATTCCACACACTTGCTGGGGAGGATAAGGTCATAGCAACAGGCTGGTGAAGGAATACGAGGATATCTTCTAGACTTACTCAGCTTCAGTACTATATCTTCTAGTAGTAGTAGCCAATGTCAAATAAATTCAACGCAAGTACTAGTTATACTTGCAAGCAAATACTTTACCATTTGTTAGGCTACATTATGGCACTGTTCTAGTGTACTGTCACCTGCTATATTCTCGATCGTACCGTAACCGTTGTAATGCTACAGTAAGGACAAACAAGGTTTCGTTTTCTTTTTTTCCATAGGCATGCAACTGCCACTGTGTCACACCACTAGTACCACCGCAATGAGGAAATGTCACCCGCCCAGGATTGACAACGTTAATCCCCATTTCACGTGGAGCCAGCCCTGGGCCTAGCCCTAATTTCTAACACAAATTACAGGTAAGATAAGCGTTTGGTGGGAGGTAGTATAATGGAGTATTATTTCGGAGTAGACAAGAGATTGACGGTTGTACTACTAAAGTCCTACGACTGTTCAGGAAAACAAAGTTACTGTTACACCCCCGTCCCCCACCCACCAGACTGAAAAGCAGTAAAAAACAGGTATGGTCAGATAAAGTTTAAAAATGTATATTTATGTAGCCCTAACAAAATAATCTCCCTCAAGACCCACCCTAACCCCAACGATTGTCTTGGAAACGTCCCAAAACGATCCCAACTCCCAAATCCCACCCCCCAAAAGTCTATAAAAAAAGGGCAAGGGACACTCCACTACAGGAGGGTGCTGGTGCCTTTTGCGGCATGGGCATCATACTCCTTGCGGAGGGTGGCAAGCTCGGAGCGGAGGCCCTTCACCAAGTTCTTATACTTCTGGACCTCCTGCTCCAGGTTGGACATTCGGACTCGTAGGCGGCGTTGGCGTTCCTTGCAGCTCCTGTGGGGGGCAGCTGGTCTTTCTGTTGCTTGGCGGTGGCGGTTGGCTTTGTTAGCCCGGCTCGGTCCCGCTGGAGCACTGCGCATGCTGGCGTCCCGTGGGGTCACGGAGGAGGATGCAGCGGTCCCAGTCGAGGTTGTTGTTGTTGCACCGCTCGACTGCGTGTCCTCCTCCTCCTCCAGGGCCACCAGCCGCCGATATTCGGCGACAGTGGCATCCAGCCTCCGTTGCCGGGCCATTCTAGCCTGCTCCCTCCGTGATGTTGATTTGGAAGGAGCAACTATATGAAGAAAGAAAGACATAGTCTGTAACCAATGCTCCTTAGCATTAATAACACAAAGTGATTGAGCCGAAAGTTGGGTCACAGGTAGCAAATTGAAAGCACAGTACATAACTATTGAGGACAGTATCTATGTAACCTCCCACTTCTGCATCCTTGCTCTAACATTAGTGGTAGTTTAATGAACAAATTCTACGACCACTATGGACTTCCATTACAGTCGACTATGACAGTACACCAGTCTTATTCTTCTTCTTCTCTCTTGTTTAGGAAAATTGGTACGTTATCTTATGCAAGCCGGCAGAATGACATGGACAGCACAGTAAACTTGCACCCGAGAAAAAAAGTTGCACACCATGATGAGTGAGACAGACTTGCGTTACTGTACCGGTCCAGTACATGCAGGTGGTGAAGCTATTACTTTTCTATTACGGGTGGCACTGAGAATACTCTGTTACAAGGGCTACTGCTTAATTAATTTACCTTTCACCCTACAGTGCAAATGAGTACTAGAAAAGGAAAATGAAGAAGCTAACTAATTTGATTATCTATCACTTCACATGGGACGTATTTGATGACATATGGGATGACTTTAGGTGCTTTGCTTAATATTGAGTGAACAGTGATACACCCACACATGAATGACGTACTACAAGTAAACTAAAGTTATTAAGAGAGGTACGGAGTGTCCACAGTAATAACCAGGTATATGCTGTGATTGCAGACGCAATACAAAGTACTGCTACTATTCATGGTAGTATTGGACACATTTACAATTTCTTTTCCTTGCCTTCCCTGCACTGGAACAGACGTGCGGGTGCGGTGGTACATGCTCTTCAAGGTAACACTTAGTTCATCCAGCGACCATCTACTCTCTCTAGATACACATGTGCTATCTAAGAGTCAGAGAATACCATGCTCCAGGCATCCATTCAGTCAAAGTATACGCACACATACAGTTTCTGTTTCACCCACCCAGGCTGCTGTCCTTCCACCCATCCTTGCTTCATCATTGACCCAGCCATGCACCATACCATATTCTTCCCTTCCCAGCCACCTCGGGGGCCAAGCAAACACATATCGTTCTTCTTTGCCAGCCATCATACAATTTCGCGTCCCACTTACTTACACCCTTCTTTCGCTTTTCGTTCATCCCATCCATCACGTTCGTCTAAGAACTTATTGGGATTCTTCTCACCAAAAACTTCACAGCTAAGTCGAAGTACATTTCGAGGAGGCTACTACCTGGTTGATTTGTAATACACCCGTGCAGAAAGCACACTATGCAGTCTTCAATCTCAATAAGTAAGGAATATATAGCTTACCTGTTTCCGCCACCACCGTTTGAACCCCCACAGGACCGTCCGCCGGCTCTTGCACCGCCTCCTCCCCAGAGTCCTCCGAGTCCTCGCCCAACACAGCCACCTCCGCGCTGGCCCCGTCACCAGATGTTACACCTACAAAGTACATTTAAGAATGTTAGAATACACCACTCACTACTATATAATATTTGGTCTAGGAGAAATGTTAAAAAAACAGAATACAATGTAATAATTTGTGACTGTCTACTCCAAAGTAAAAATGTCCCTTTTTCCAGGGAAGGCTGTTGTCTTGCTGCACTTTTATGCACAACTGATGAATGCTTGCTTTTTATTTTTAACACGCACCACTTTTTCTCCTAACAGACAGAAGCTTGACTCCTAAGAACACGACCAGGATCAAGTTCTAACCAGGTGAGAGCTCGGCTCGACCACAAGAAATGTGTCCAATTAATCGTCAGCACTAACCACTTTTCCGTTTTCAGTTAAATAGTTTTATGACAAAGTAGATTTTAATAAATGTGTTTACTTTTAATAAAGCTTTTAAACTTAAATAGACTCTGTGGTTTTTGGTCCTCCAGACTAGAGTGGATGAGCTAAAGGTTTTGGAATTTTTGCAAGCATGAGTGCCTCTGACACTTCTTGACTGTGCTGTGACTCCGTACTCTCTTGTCCTGCCTACGATAATCTAGAGATCATTGGGGATCAATAATCGGTGACTTCGGGAGCTGAATGACTCTGCCACACTATCTAGTCAGTAAGGAGACAGTGCATAGAGCTATTGCTGAATAGAATGGGAGTCCAATGGAATTGCCAAATGTCCAATCTTAGTTAGCTACACAGACAGACTAATAAGAATAATCTAGTAATACCACAGGGAGTCATATTAGAGCCAGGATAAGAATTTATATCCAGTCTACAAGAAGATCAAAGATGATTTAGAAAAAATCGAATGAGGAACGCTAGGAAAAAATAGGTACTCTTTATTACAATTAAAACTTACTGGGGCCAGCAAAGGAGCCCTCACCTGCCCGATCCTGGCCTGCATCCTGAACAGCACCCTCCTCCTCCTGTGTCCTCTTGCCCTTGGGGGGAGCTGATGTACAACATGAAAGAAAGAAAGACCAGAAAACATGGATGAGATTTGTCAACCAAATCAACCATTTCAAAAGAACAATAACAACATTTTTTGGAGAAATAGCAAATAGATAGACAACTATTCCACGGGATCTATCTCATGTGGTATACTACGTTATTCGTATTGCCTGATTTGCGGACCGTTGACTTAGAAAGTTCCTATGTAACTCAATAAACAGACTACTAAAGAGGTTTGCCTAGGCCTGGCACTGCAGGCAGCAGTCCGCAGCACGCGAAGTGACAGACAAAGTCCATCCTGCTTGCAGATCAGTGAATACTCAAACTATCAATCCACCCACCACCACCACTATTTCTTCTTATAGCCATGTGTCTAAAGGAAGGAGTGGACTTCAGTCTGTTGGGGCTGATTTAGAAGTCCCTTGCGGCTCATTTTCCTCCATTGTTGCGTGACTTTTGTGACGCTGCGGCAGAACAAAAGACTCGCCATGGTGTTGGTGCGGCGTATATATTAAAAAAAAAGAAATTATGGGCGATGCATCACGTTGTAAAGCCCTGCGCCATCAGGGGGCGTTCCAGCGCAAGGGAGGGCGTACCTGCGCAGGGACGAATCCTAAAAGTGGCTGAGGGAAATCTACAAGATGTCAATCAGTTACTTTTAAGACAATGATGCATGAGTCAAACCCTGCGCGCTTGAAGCCGACGTACGGCTTGATGCAGCATTGGGGAGATAGGGTACCCCAGAGCATTGCTGGAGCTGCGCCATCGTTGGCACGCAACTCCAGCAATGCGCCGCCTTTACGGCACAGATGCGTAAGGCTTCTGTGACGTTTTGGGCCAATGGGTGGTGGTGGCATGGCACACAATTACTGCCGCATCCCTGCTACTTTGCAGGGATGCGCCGGTAATTGAAAATATGACCCTTAGTGTCTAGCATTACGCAGTTATTATCTTTACACTACACTCATACATAATTTCTCAGGCCAATGAAATGAACACAATGTACAAAACAAATAAGCATAGTAGCAAGCAAGGCTACTGAGAAGGAGAGCAGTGCACCTGAAATGCATAGAAGATTTTGAAATATAATGTACCTACAATGTAATCGGCAGCATTATTGCTCTTGGTAAAGAACAAAGATTTGCAAATAACAGAGCCGGATAAAACAGAGTAGTGATGAATAGCTACTACTACTCACCAAGCCCGGGGACCTCTACACCGAGCGCGTCCAGCAAGTCCCGTTCCCGGTCCATGACATCGGTCCAGCGGTGGGTGGCCTGGTTATATGTGCGCCGGACCCCAGAGAGCTTATACATGGCCCGGCACACCTTCTCCCACCGCTTCCGGCGCTCCCGGATGCCATAGCCAGTCGCGATCTTGCCGCCTCCCAGGATCGTCTTGGGGAGGCGGCGCTGGACGTGGAAGATGAGTGCCGCCACTTCCTCCGCGCTGAAGATCTCCCGCGGCACCACTTGCTCCCCCCTCAAACGCCCGCACGGGAGCCGGGCACGGGGTGCGGGACCCTTCCCCTTCTCAGGGTGCTTCCCGGCTCCCTTTACCATGGTCTGGGCAGAAATAAACTTAAATGATAAAGAAGAAATAGAATAGTGAAGAAGAAAAGAAAAGAGTTTAAAAAAGTAGTTTAAAAGTAACTAAAAGTAGCAGAAAACACAAAAATATACAGCTAGAAAAATAGAGGGATAGATAATAAGTAAAATAGATTAAATAAACTTCAAACAAGCAAAGGATGGCAGAGATTCAGAGAGGATACAGAAAGCATGCCCAGAACCATAGCAATGAATGAGAAACAAGATGGCCGCGCCTGTTCACAACCGCGTGGGTAAGTTCGCGCGAGATTTTCCTCGCGAGCACGCGCGAAATTGTACTAGCGAGCAGCACAGTTTGCGAGATTACACATAGCGGCCGGAAACGGAATTACGTCACGCAAACAAGATGGCCGCGCCCGTGTGCGACCGCTAGGGTAACTTGGCAAACGTATAGCTACAAGCGCCTCGCGAACACGCGCAAAAGCACGCGAACATACATGTCGCAAAAAAAAAATAAGTGTATTCGCAAGCATTCGCGGCTCCCGAAATCGATCTCGCACGGATTCGCGCCCCAAAAAACGCGCGAAATTGCAGAAAAAACGTTTTTTGCTAAACTGAAAGCAATGAGCAGGTGCAAAAGTTCAAACTTAACATTTGTAACATTCACTGTAGGGCTTCCTGAGGGGCCCCTCCAGAGTTTGCAACTATTCTATGACCCTGCTATGACCCAAACAGCAGGCTCATAGAATAGCTACAAGTAGACCATAAAGGTCCTGTGAAAAAAATTCACTGCAACAGAAAGCAAATTACAGATAAGGAAGGAAGCAGGTGCCAGCCAGACTGGAACTTTCTAAATAACTGACACATTAATCAACCCCCAATTAATTCATGGCAGTTGAAGTAGGGGAGGTGTGCTTGCTTTTTTCACCCCCCATAAACTACAGTGATAAACAAACCTAATGGGTGGCAGTGAGGATGTACCAGAGGGTGGCATGGGTGTCCCAGAGGGTGGCAGTGGTGAAACAGAGGGTGCTGTGAACCTGTGATGATAAACCAGACGTAGAAACAACATAGTCGCGGCCGTTGCGTGCCGAAAAGTAAGTTCGCAATTGCGAAATTGTCCCAAAATCGTCGCGAACGCGCGCCAACACAAAAAACGGGAAAATCCGCGAGAGTTCGCGTATCTTCGCGGATTGCGAATCCGTAAATCCGCAATTTCGCGTATGCGAGATCCGCTCGATCCGCCCATGCTTAATGCTGAGGTGGCATCCACTAAATTACAGCCGGGCACAGATGCGTGACCTCCAGGACAACCCACCAACTCCTGTGGCCAGGACATCGGCACAGGTATCTCTGTCGGGGCCAGAGGCACGGGAAACAGTGCCAAACATTCAGGATAATTTTATCCACATGAAGATTGTCTGTTTATATTGCGGTACCTTACTCTCATGTGCCAATATGAGCATTAACTTAATAAACAAAGCATTTGAAAACCACAAGTGCTCTAAACGCCCCAAAAAATAAAAAAAAATGTTGCTCCTGTTGAGCCCTTTCCAATGCCTGTTTTTTGTTGTTTCCCCCCCCCAAAAACCCCAAAAACATAAAATTGATAAAAAAAAAAAAAAAAAAAAATGTTCAGAAAAATAAAAAAAATATATAAAACAACAAAAACATTAAAAAAAAAGTTCTTTTCAGAACTACCTCCCCTTTATAAAAAAATTGCTAGAATGTTTAGCACTCTGGCAAGCTCTATTTCTTTTGGTTCGCTTCCCGGTTCGCTCGCCGGTACGCGAACCGGGAGCGAACCCAAAACATTTAAAAAAAAAAAAAGAAGAGTAAGTATAAGGGAAGTAAACAGAGAGTAATGTTAAAAGAAAGACAGCTATAGGGACTAAACCAGAGATACTGTTTAATAGATGTATTTACCGAAGAAAAGATGGAAGAGGATATAATTGTGAAAAACAAAATAGATAAGGAAATGAAAGAAAAAAAGGAGAGTAGAAGAATAACACAGAAGAGTTTCTTAGAGAATGTGAGTGAATGTTCAAAATAAGATTAAAACATGTGGAATAACAGAGAGAAAAAACAGAAAGCAGAAAAGAAGAAGTAACAGAAAAAGAATAATTGAAACAGCAAAGAAATGTAAATAACATAGGCCCATATTATCAACATAGGCAATAAAAGTTTTGCAGCTTTTATCGGCAGAAATGTGTCGCTAAAGCCGCTTTTGCGGCAGAAAACTGCCGCTAAAACCGCTTTTGCAGCAGTTTTCTGCCGATAAAAACAGCAATAATTTTATTGGCTCTGTTCATAATATGCCCCTTAGTGTGCTTCAACTACACAGAGAAAGCATAATGAACAAGTACTGAAAGAGTGATCAGTCAAAGACACTAAGAGTGATAGAGACGGAGTGAGTTAACAAGAGTGAGGAACTATGAGAAGAGAGGGACTGAGAAAAGGAGTGGAAGGAGTAGAGTAAGTAAGTAATAGAGAAAGGAATGAGGGAAGTAGCAAAGGCAGGAAAGTGAGGGTTAAAGAAATGAAGCAGTGAAACTAATAGTAGTTAAATGTGATAGAAATGTAATGAAAAGAGTACAAAACATTTACCTTATAATTGTCGTTAACTTAGTCACTTGTTATTTTTATACTTTCAATCTGTGAAAGAGAGAACAAACATTTGAAAAATATTAAAACATGTATTTAAAAATTAGAAAAGACAAGGGAAAAGATTGAAGGACAAACAGTTTTTCAACAACTTTGACACTTACAGAAGCTTCTGCTTCTCCAGGCCCCCTACACAGTCCTAAAGATATACATTTTAAACTAACAGTATCTTGATGCAGATGAAGTGAGGCCTATCTTGGAACATGGTGCATCTGTTGCACTGCTGTTGTCTCACAAAAGTGACGCAATGGCAGCGCAAAAGAGGTGCACAATCATCATAAAACTGTTCCTAACATTTTAAATGATTGTTTCAAGATGGCAATAAGGTGTGTCCTATCCAGACGTTTGTTTCAGGTGAGGCCTACTCAGGGTTGCAGATGAAATTTATGCTTGTTGAAGAGTACAGAGGAGATAATACATGTGCAGGCCTACCAATAAAGTTCAGACCTCCTCTGTTTCCCTGGACAAGCCTAAACTTCATCTGCACAATGTGATTCGTAATGTTAGGAAACACAGGTAATGTATTTGAAAAACGTGCAATTTCTTTTGCTCATTTCACAATCACATCACTTGTGTTTCCTTTGGTTATGTATCTCATTGTGCAGATGTAGTCCAGCATATGAAAGAGTACGCACTGCATGCAACAACTTTGACACTTACTGAAGCCTCAGCTTCTGCATGCCCCCTACACAGTTTTAAATGTATATCATAAATACAAAAAGTACAGAATTAATTATACATGTTAAATGGTTTATTTTTGCTGTTCTCAGAATTTATCAAATTTCACTAAAAACAGTGACTTGAAGGTATTCATCATATAACAGCGGGGAAAAAAAACACAATCAAAATGATTGTGTTTAAAAAACCCATATAACATAACCAATCAGAAATCAGAACTCCTCAAAAGTAACTTACTTTCCATGACGTCGAAGGATGTCCTATGAACAGCTTACACTCAGTTGTGCTGTTTTTATTTTCAGCCCGCCACTTTCTGAAAGAAAACATCCATCGTTTTGAAAAATATGTTACATACAATAAATGACTTCTCGCTCTCTACCACATGTTTCCACAAGGCCAAATCATGTAAGAGCCATTTATAACTCTTGGAATTCTTGTAAGCAAATCCCGTCATTTTGTATTTCCGCAACTTTCAGAAAGAAAACGTTCAAGATCACTTCCACAATCCTGGACTAGTAATATCTTACCCTTCTTGCTCACTCATGTTCTACATTTCCTATGACACTGATACTGCTTACTATGAAGCAGACTTACACTACCTCTATGACTACTACAATTATTTAATTGTCTACATCACTTTTAATCACAAAGCAATATAAAACAGTGGATAAAATTATATCAACCCCTAGAATCATTATACGCCAGTTACCTACCCTAAATTCTCTTTTCTGAAAACAGAAAGTAAGAATATTTTTAAATAAAAAGGCAACATTGTATCGTAGTCAAATGGGAATAATTTCCGAAACAGCAAATTTTTTTACATTTTAAGCTGTGTAATAAGCGGATCTGTCAAATGACCATCATGCCATATAATAGCTGCAGTTACAAATGTTCTTCCTAAAATCAACGACTGTGTAGCCACAACATTTGTAATTAAAGTTGAAGACTTACTTTCATCAGGTTTATATAGTTGGATTTTTAAAATGACATTATAATCAAAAGTTTGGACCAATAATCTAGACAGCATTGCAGACTTACATTCCCTCTACTCCATGTTTTGATTGGCTGCTTGAATTAGCTTATAAAAAGAAACAGTTTTTCTGAACTCATTCAAAGTGCAGTTATTTTTCCATGATGTCAAGTGTTATGGTAAGAAGACCGTTTGCTTTGGGAAATACTCTGTTGTCCTTCAACTAATCTGTGCCCACCACTGTAAGAAAATCTTCTTTTTTTCCAGGAACTATTTAATACTCAAAAATAACTTATGTCTCTGTACTACACTTATCCTCAAGGCCAAATCGTGTAGGAGCCATTGGAACCTCTTGAAATTCCTCAGAGCACATCCTGAGATTCTTTCCCTAAAATTTTGGTTTTAAAAACACCAGGTAAGAATTTTTAAGGTCATACGGCAATTTTTTTTTGAAAGTTAAAACAGAATCGTTGCAGAATGACCAGCCGTTTCTAGACTTTAAATAAGCTGTGTAATGTCCTGATGTTATTGAAGGACCGTCATGATATATAATTGCTGCAGTTACAAAAGTCCTTCCTGATATTGACAACTGCGAAGCTACAACATTATTAATTAAAGTTGTCAATTTTGTTCCATCAGGCCTACATCGTAGGAACATTAAAATGACATACTGGCCATATGTTCGTATAAATAATGTTGACATCATTTCAGATTTACATTGGCTACACTCCATGTTGTGATCAGCTGCTTTTACTAGCTTATTAAAGGACACTGATTTACTGTCTGGCAAAGTTAAATATATAAATCTTTCTGAGTCTACACTAGTAGTACTTGATACCCTACAGTTCTCGCAGTCATGCTGCCATTGATAAGAAAGCCCAAACAGGTGATCTACATCTACACCTTCAGCATGCAATACATCAAGCATATACATTAAAAACTCCTGACAATCTTGCTGAATATTTTGAGAGAATTGTGTTTGACCTGAACATCTGTCTAACAGATTTCGAATTTCAGACACACTTTCTATTTTTGTTCTATCAGTGCTACATTTCTCTAACACAGAATTTAACAAACTGCAAAATCTGTGATCCGAATTGACCACAATCTCTTCTTTTACATTTTCTAGAGAAAACAAAACATTAACCACTACATTAGCATAGCAGTTGACACCAGAACTGTTTTCAAATTGAAAACCAACAACATCTTCAACAGAATCCTTTTTCTTTCTGCTTTAATTTCAGGTTCATCGACTTTTCGTCTTTTTGCTACAACCTCCCTAGTATTGGTCACATTTCTTCGTTTCCGGCCTACCACACGTTTCTCAAACAAAGGATATTGAGGCAAATGTGGCGCATACTCTCTTCTTAACCTATTGTATTCCTTAACACAATCTAGATCCGCACAAATGTTTGTGACATCACACTCAATCAAGTACAATCCCGATAAAGTTCTAACTCGTGACAATGCCACATATGCCATACCCTCCTTGAACACAGAACTGCCAATATTCACCAATGCACTGTCTACACTTAAACCTTGTGATTTATGGATTGTCACCGCATATGCCAAGCAAACAGGAAACTGCTTACGGCGAACATATAAGTCTTTTACAAGCAAAAATCTAGCAGAACAACAACCGATTAGCTGTACTTCCTCAATGCCATCAAATTTAATTTTTAAAAATTCAATTCCATCTCTATTTCTGTATTTCACAAAATCAACAACATTACCCATTGATCCATTTACCAGACCTCTTTCAACATGTAAATTCCTTCTTAAAATTATACGGCAATTTAAGCACACATTCAGAGTCTTTTCAAAACCTGCAGTTTTAGATATAGTCTTCTCTAATGAATCCAATTTTGTTTTCAAATTCTCAGACAAAATAATTGTTGATCCCATATGCTCTACTCTGTCAATAGCTTCCAGTTTCACAATCTCTTGGTTTTCTAAATGCAACATTTTGTTGTTGAAGATGGCACATTCTGCAAGAGTTGGCATCAAACATATTCCAGATTTCTTCTCAGTAATTTTCTGAAAAATATTCTCAGGCACAACGTCTTGTTCTGGATATAAATTTGACAGTAATCGTGCATGTAAAGCTTGTTTTCCATGCTCGGTCACTTTTCCAATTCTAACATCTTGTAGAATATTCTTGTAAACTTCATCCTTCGCCTGACGCATATATTCATGCAGTTCAGCATAATTGAAGTTTAACCATATATTGACGTTGCCAATGCTCTCTAGGCACTTCCTGGTATCTTCATGCGTGAGCATTTTGAACACAGGTTGTCCTTTCACTGGTGTCAGCTGCAGAAGATCTCCGAAAACAATGATGTGTTTGCCACCAAATAACACATCATACTCTGTTTTAAGAACTTCTTGCATTCTCAAATGCACAAAGGCAAGCATGACATTGGAAACCATGCTTACTTCGTCAATGATAAGAAGTTTCATTTTCCTCAAGACTCTTGAAACTTCACAACAAGCATCTCCAGATAACTTGTGGTATTGTAATTTGTTATCATGCTCCACTGGCAGCATCAGTAGACGATGCAAAGTAATACCTTTAATGTTATGTGCTGCCAGTCCAGTTGGAGCGGTGACAACACAAGACAGCGATGACTCAGTCCTTTCCTTCAAATAACATGAAATTGCTTTAATGAGGAAACTCTTTCCAGTTCCCGCTTCTCCACTCACGTACAGTCGGACAGGCTTCAACGACGTACATGAGCACTCTTTCTTCTCATGACTTAATCCATGATCAATTTGCATGGTAACTTCGTCATATATTTTCCTCTGCTCAACGTTGAGTTGTCTTTCCAACTCTTCTAAGTTAACCGCATCCTCCTGAGCATGTGCCATGGCTCTTTCCACTTCATTCATAGCAGTGGCAGCTTCATTTTCGATAACAGGTCCTCCTAGTGGATCCTGACTCAATGAAGCAGAACTCTGACTGTCCTGAGAACTGTCTCTGGCAATCTCGGCTGCAATCGTTGCTTCCTGCTCGATTTCCACATTCAACATTTCTACATATTTGGTAAAAGCAGGACATTCTATGGTCTCCTTGGCGGCAGTGAAAGAGTCTTCGTAACAGAGGAAATCTCCAAGCAGTTCCTCTTCTGCACGCCAAGGCTTGAAAAGTTGCAAAAGTGCTAAATAGAAAAACTCCTTTTTTTCAGGAGATTCGCCACTCAATTTTCGATGGTTTACCAAGTGGCATTTTCTTTGCTTGACCAGACATCCCTCACTTCCAATTACAGCATACACTCCTTTCTCAGTATCTTCTTTGATGTTCCTCTTGAATATGTAATTTTGAAGAACCTCATACAGACAAACATTCTCGAGGTGACTGCTTCGATTTGGATAATATGTATCCAACATGTTGCTCTTCAAAATGTCGGTACTGTTTGGCTCCTTTTCCGCCAAATACTCAATTTCCCGCACAGGTTTCAGAACTCGATTACGCGTTGCAGCAAGACCAAGACTCGCCCAAACGATACTCCTAGATTTGGCATAGAGACTTGCTGAAGACAACCGGTCAGAACATTCGTAAGCTCCGATTTCTCGATGCGACAACATCTTCAGACTGAAACTGTACAACTTCTTACTGAGGCTCTTTTCATGGGAAATGTCCTCCCACATATCCTTCAATTCTGTCTTCTCTTTTTTGGTGATGTAAGATGTCACATACCGAGCCACAGCCATACAGTTATCAGCCACAAACTGTATATCCATGTTAGCATTCCACATGGACAAAATCACCGGGTTGTAGTCGTTGATGTACTTGGACTCTTCGTTCCTCTTCAAATTGTATGTGTTTTTAGGTGATTTCTTCATCACATTATGTCGCAGCGAAGACATCAAACTGTTTACTCTTCCTTTAGAAATCACCGGTCGTGGAAAGCCGAAACGACATTTGGTGTAGAACTTGTCCTTGTTTCGGAATTTACGACGACAGTACTTTCCACAACGATGGCTTTGGAAACGTAGAACTTTTTCTCTTAGGCTTTTCTTCTCCTTTGCGTTTGGAACAGCACACGTAGAATACTGTTGTATGAAACTCATCTCTGAGTCTTCTGGATCTGTTCCAAATTTAGGTGCATCCTTGATCCACAACAGCATATGTATGTGAGGAGCACCTCTTGCTTGGTACTCCTTTCTCCAGAAGAAATCCAACACCTCTCCAAGAGGTGGATTCTTCTTATTCATGATGAAAGACATCATAGCTTCAAATCTATGATTGAAGTACCGGCATACATTGACTGGATCAAAAGAGCACAGTTCTCCGGGTGTCTTGAATTCGATGTTTTCGATGTTTCCATTTGCCTCTCGTAGAAATTCAAGTAAGTCTTCCCAGCCATACTCGGCACAGCTCAGAGTGAGGAACCATGTGGGAGTTCCTAAGTTCCTCAGCATACATTTTAAATCACCATGACGACAGTACCAGTACTCAGTACCACGCTGACACGCCATGAGATTAATCAGGTGAGAATCCAAAATACTGTCTTGGACATTGACTTTATCCATAAAGTCACTTGCCGAGATGTTTTGCATGTGTATACCACTTTTCAAGATGTGGTTCACTGCATATGACAGTCCAGACAGATCGCTTTCAAACAGGAGATGAAACAAATAGGGAATACATTGTCGAAACCTAGCATCTCCTGCATACAATCGCAAAGTCCGGTATTCAGAAGCAGGAATTTGATGAGGTCGCTCATCATATCTTCCTCCCTGACCTGTTGGAAAAAGCTGTGGGAAACACCGAGCTTCCAAACTTTCCTCCCAAACACTAATGGGACTCCCTTTGGCTTGTTTCATTTGAAACAACTCAATAGCATTCCCCATGACTTCCTTGGAATGCAAAGGATGAACACTATAATGTTCATATATTTCTTCACTAGTAGAGGGTTCTACTTTCTCAATTTGACCAGCACACAAATCGCTATCCTCTTCCTCACTTACTTCCTCTTCTGCAACATATATATTCTTATAGTACTTATTATTTTTTTGCAAGTACAATGTTGCCTTTTTGACTTTCCTAACATTCACTAAATCTTGCCATATTTTCTTATTCTTTGTCGGAACCCCATTAACTAAGATAACCAGAGGGTCCTCTTCCACTTTTTCTACTCCAATTGTGTTAATGTTTTTCTTCAAATCTAGAGGCAAATAAACAACTCTTCCCTTTAATCCTCTCTGTAAATCTGATGGAGGCAATTTCCCTGTCTTTGGCTCCATTCTTACAATAGCCTGAAAGGGATGGATACTTTGAATCAAAATAGATTCATAAGTATTTAAATCCTTCAATTCAGAAGGAATCTCAACCAATTCCAGATTATTATGAACTGCTCTAGCAGGCATCTGGTTTTGATTTAATTTGCTACAACAATAAGTACACACACGTTGATCCGATCCCAAATCAAAACAATTTTCTACCATCAAATATGTTGTGAAATCCTTCCATTCACTATTATTTTCCCTTTCACTTTTTGCATATAAATCCACTAACTTAGTCTGAATCTTATAATAAGTGCGTCGACAACACACACAAGTAAAATTAGGCCTCTCACTGGATTTCACCTGAAACGTCGCAATTTCCCTCTGAAAATTATCTGTACTGGAAACCTGTACACTATCTTCCACATTACCCTCTTCTTCTTGGTCAATTTCAACATTCTCCTCTTTACTTCCAAAGTAACAAAACTCAATTTCTGCACAAATATTCTTCACATCTATTTCAGAACCATGCAAAAGAGCAGCGCATAATTGTTTAAGCATAATTGCTGGACTCTTAGCATAATACAACATTCTAACTAATTTCCTCACTTTATTATGATGCACTGCTAGCATCCTGAAATGATGAAAAACACTCTGGCATACTCTCCTGGAAAGACAAGCTAGTGAATGACCATGCAAACCTGTCACTTCTCTCATTCTGCACCAGAGGGGGAAAGAAGGAGAAGGGGAATACTAGGAAGGACTATGCACACACTGGCGTGACCAGAGGTGTAAATGTAACACCTGTGGGCATCCCTTTTGTTGGATGTATTTGCCTGTCTTTACATGGCAGATTTTGAAGATAAACACATTCATCATCAGTCCAACCCCTTTCGAGAGAACATCTTGATGTGGAAGCGTTTCATAGACGACATCTTGATACTCTGGACAGGTCCACTGACCTCCCCTGACGAGTTCCTTGGGTGGGTTAACACTTTGAACCCATTCCTGCGCTTCACCATGTCTTCCTCCCAGAGAGAAATTGCTTTTCTTGACCTCACCATTAAACTGGAAGGAGGGTCCCTCAAGACAACTATGTACAGGAAGCCCACAGACCGGAATAGTCTGCTCCATTTTCAGAGTCACCATCCCAAGGCTTTACGCTCTAATCTACCATTCGGACAATTTCTCCGGATTAGACGTAATTGTAGCGAAGTTTCTGACTACAAGAAGGAATCCACTCTCCTATCCAGGAATCTCCTAGACAGAGGATACCCTCTAAGTGATGTTTATAAAGCCAGAAAGCGGGCTCGGAACAATAACCGAGAAGCACTACTCGAGAGACATGAGACCGCACCGGTTGAGGACCAGGTCATCACCTGTGTCACTACCTTTACTCCCCTGTCTAACCATATCAGAAACACTATCAAACGTCACTGGGGGATCCTCAATACAGGTGACCTGACTTTAGAACAACCTCGGTTTGCGTTCAAGAGATCGCAGAACCTAAAGGATATCCTGATCAGCACAAGGCCTAAAACAACCATTAAAGAGACTCAACAAACTCTTTGGCATCTACCACCTGTCACGGGCCACTATCCGTGTGGCTCCTGTGTTGTTTGTAAGTTCACCTTGACACAGAAAACCATCAAGCTATCTGAGACCTTCACTTGGGAACTGAGGCACCACACTAATTGCAACACAACACATTGCATCTATCTGTTGACCTGTCCCTGTAATTTGCAATATATTGGGATGACCACCCGCCCAGTAAAAACACGCATCATTGAACACCGCAGCAACTTTCGCTGCAAAAAGACCCATACTAAAATGTGCAAACACTATGTGGAGTCCAATCACAACGCGGACTCTATGACATGGGTTGTTCTGGAATCCAGTCCAAATTGCCCTAAAAATGCTCTCTTTCGGAAGGAGCAGAGATGGGTCCATCGACTTTCCACTGATAGCCGGGGACTGAATGAAGACATCCCGTGGCATTCACTGTGAATCCACACTAACCACCTGGTTGTGGTCTGTGCGTCATCCTATTAACCTCCTTGATTAACTACTCTGGGTCGATCCAACCCCGGCACACACACCCTGCTGCTGTTGTGCCTTAGACCATCCATATGGGACACCATTACCTCCAATGATACTGATGAAACCACGTGATTCAATAGCCCCCTGCCGGGCACATATATATATTAATATTACAATCACAACATTCTATATTTGGTAATCACGTGACACACTAGCCCCTTGCTGTGTACGTGATTCTATACATCATTTACGAATTTTG
Organism: Lissotriton helveticus; assembly: GCF_964261635.1. Taxonomy (NCBI): domain Eukaryota; kingdom Metazoa; phylum Chordata; class Amphibia; order Caudata; family Salamandridae; genus Lissotriton; species Lissotriton helveticus. The sequence goes on along the minus strand of NC_136061.1, from coordinate 1,461,580,574 downwards.
ACAGATAAACTATAAGTTTGTCCTGGGTTTCTATCAACATTGCTTTTAATTTCAAGAGTAGCTGACACACTATGTTTCCTGGAATTAGTCATGAATTACCGTAAATATAAACTTCTGTCCCCACTTAACCGATGGAATTAACCCTGTAATGCTAGCTTTCCACATGAATTCCATGGCCTTTTGACCACTACATCATGGCCGACCTACCAACCACCCGCGTCACGTGATCTTGGCGGGAGGCGGAACCCTAATCGAAACTCCCGATCCGGACTCCATTAAAAACAAACTCCACGAGTGCTACACCATCTATCCGGGCTCGGCGGAGATGGGTAGGTGACTCCTCGCGGACACGGGCAGAGTAAGGTAAGAGGCGGACCCTTTCTGTGCTAGCACGCTTTGAGACATGACGGGCTGGAGGCTGCAATATCGGCTGCCTTCAATCCCTGTGCAGCGCTTCCATTTTACAAACCGCACATGGACTCCGCTCCTTGTTGTGCACACCTTCGTTTCAGTATGTCTATTTTTCCAGCAAGGTCATCACCGACCTCCTTGATTATTCTGCTAGCGTGTCCAATTGTATAGTTTAATTAATCTGAACTAAGCGGAGCCTTCCCCGCCTTTTTAATATGCGGGCACTCCATGAGAACTGATCAGATGGAGGCTTCCAACACCGGCTCCATGTCTCTTTTCTCCTATCGTTTTGCCTTAATCCTTACCGCGCTGTGGCATTGTAACATAAAATAAATTTAAATACACCTGAACACAGTGAAGTGTTTTTCCAGACCTTAGGTGTAACATGACTATTTTCACAGCATAGTCAATACCGGTTCCTGTAAACTTGTGCAGCACCTACACTTTATAATCTGAACTATGCGAAGCGTTCTTCTTCACCCTTGTTGTAACATGTCTATTTTCTAGCCAAGTCTGAAGGCTTCCCCCGATGTACTGACCCGCCGATCACTCATGTGGTATTTAGCCCTTAACCCTTAGGTGAGTCTGGCGCCAATCACTTCATGACCACATGAGCCACTTAGGTTTGACTGCGCACACTGAATGGTAGGTGTCGCCACCCGTACACTCTAGGGTCATGATGCCACTCTAAGCCAACATGGTGTGTATATAGTTGCCTGCTGTTTTTTATAATTGTTTTTTAATTCTCTACCCCCTCACCGATATAGTTCTAGAGTGTGTGTGCACACCACACTGCACGATGTAACCACCTGGCATGGAGAGGTAGTGACAATTCCCCACACTGCCCCAAGCATGCCGCATTGTATTCACATTCTGGCGTTGACAAGTCCTTGCTGTTCTAAATGAGAAATGTATTACTAATGTGCAATTGCTTTCTTTCTCATACTCTAGGCATAGGACTTCCCATGGAGGTAAACTGTATACCCATACCACACCATACACATGACACTGGCATGTTATTGAGATAATTTTCTTCTTTATTTTATTTTTCACTTTTTAAGGTCCTGATGAATCGCAGGATAGTAATCCGTTTGCGAGAAACATGTTGACCACTTGTTTTTTTCAGAGCTCCACATAGGTCACTCTACCTAACGAGGTGACACTGAGTGAGCTTACTTTCACGATTTTAACTGCAATAGGGGGACCACCAGAATAAAATTGTTTCCGGTACCTCTTACTGCATTTTAACCTTCACCTCAGGCTCAGTTGCCTCCCCGCCCACACACCCACACTTCACCATAGGGCAGTTGGATACAAAAGATCTCCGCCAAAGTGCCCCTCTTTGAGGTGTGCCCGTCGGGGATTGCACCGCCCCCCCCGACGAGGAGCAACCGCCGATGATGAAGCATGACATCCTTCGGGGTGTGTGAGGCAAATACATCCAACAAAAGGGATGCCCACAGGTGTTACATTTACACCTCTGGTCACGCCAGTGTGTGCATAGTCCTTCCTAGTATTCCCCTTCTCCTTCTTTCCCCCTCTGGTGCAGGAACAGTTCAGCCCCCCACTTTGTTAGTGCAGACCACCCGCGGACACATGCTGTAACTGGACCTTCCACTCCCCTAGTGGTAACTAGTGTCCGTTGATCTATTGATCTCTCTCCCTCCTTTTGATAAAGAACTTCTCTCATTCTGCAAGGAGCTAATTCTTGCAACAACTTCATTTTCTGCTTCAAACTTTTCTTATTAAATGTCCGTACAAAATCACAAAGCAAATTGATGGAATCCTGTCGCACACTGCAAATACTACTACACTTCCAGGTGTACACAGGACCCTTAGGACATCTTCCTAAAACCTCATTACCTAACACCTCTTCTGTCTCTGTTGTCACAAGTTTTTCTTTTTCAACTGGACAACCATCTTTCACTTCATAAGCTCGACCACTGGTGTCAACTGCATGCACCAAATCATTATCCTGGAAATAACTCTCCTCATTAAAAAATGCCTCAAAACTTGAACTATGCATCCATTCTCCGGAAAAAAACTATTCTCTTCCATCTACTATTTCTTTTGAAATCATAAATTGCCTTGTTTAGCTTCCTAATTCTATTGATTATCAAAATAAATAACTTACGTTTAATTTTAAATGCCTGATCAATAACTTTCTCAACTTTTTTTTTTCTCTTATAAAAAACCACTTTCTGTTGACCTTTCTTAATATTTTTTAACAAATTGCCAATTATCCTGTTGCGGAACATTCGTTTACGAATGTCCCTAAACTGTTGTTTCCTTCTACTATCATGCACAGAGTTATCTCTTGCTCTAGCAGTAACATTTTTGATTGGCCTTTCCTTTCCGTTTAAAATGCTTCTCTTTTTCTGGACTGAAACATTTTCTGTAGTAATATTTTTTTTACTACAAATATTTCTTATAAATGTTTTTGTGCTCTTACCCGGTGCTTTCTTGGTGACTTGACAAGTTTTTTTGTTAGAGGACTGCTGCATTATATCATGTACCTGCTGTCTTTGACGTTTTGCAGCCTTTCTAAGTCTTTCTTTAGTTGGCATGCTGAAATCTTGAAATGATCTGCAGTTGAATCTGTGGTAAAATATAATAAAAAATGTTATTAACCACTATTACCAAACAGTAAATCAATAACAGTCATCAAAAACTTAACACACTACTTGACATTTTTAGTGCTTGGCAAATTTAGAATACAGAAATAGCAGAAAAGAAATGGAATTCATATTCATTTTACCTGTGCTGTTTTATATGTGAATCTGATCTAATTTTATGAGCATATTTTAATATTTTATTGAAGACACTACACATAACCTGTTTTTGAAGGTGTCTTTATTTTTAAATGAAACGGTTTACATTTTTACTTTTCATTTATTATAAATTTTTCAAAATAAATGTTTATAGTTCCATAGGCTCAAGCACGTCAGCTTCCCACCCTATGTCATACAATTCTAACAAATCTGCATCCTCATCATGTTCTTCTTCATCCTCAGGATTTAAATCATCCAAGGGATCTACTTCCACTGATGTTTCAATTACGAGTTCAATTATGAGGTCGCGATCAACTGATTGCTGATTGTCGCTCATGTTGATGTTGTCGTTATCTTTAAAGAAAGAGAACAACAATGAGATGTTGCAGAGTAAGGCACAAATCTCAGAGACTATAATAGTAAAATTGTTTAACAAGAGTAACATTTTGCAGCTATTATTTAGCCATGACCAGCGATGCCGAGGAGGTAAGGCCTATGTCCAAGTTTTCAGTGAACAGGACTCATCTCTTCTTAACCTTGGATAAGCCTCACCAACTCTGTGTCCCCTGCTCATACTTAAATGTAAAGTGGCAGATTTATGTTAACTGACGCATTCCCAGGGATGCACCAGTTAATGTGCACCGCTGCTCTGCCACCCATGGTGTGCCGCATTTACAATGTGGAGCACCATTGAGTGAAAACAGCACAGATGCGTCACGCATCTGTGCCGCAAAAGCAGCACATTGCAGGAATCACGTCGTAAGCGCAACATGTCTACTGCAATGCACACGAGCAAGCCACACATTGCATGGTGCATCACTCCTTATGCCTGTTTCAAACAGGCGTAATGATTTGATTCAGCAATGCTATAAAGCTGAGTCAGTGAAATCTTCTAAATTTCACTGTGTTAGTTTTACAGGGCTTTCTTGCAAATTAATGCATACCTTGCAACAAAACACCTATATGAAAACTGACGCAGGTTTCATGTGGCACAGGACTTTACAGCATGACACATCTGCCTAGATGCATCAATTTTTAAATATGTCGCCACATAGCAAATCTTTTGCACCGCCGCTGCGTCACAAAAGTGACGCACAGCGGCACAAAAGAGGACACGGCTATCATAAATCTGTCCCTAACATGTTAAATGATTGATTCAGGATGACGATAAGGCGTGGCCTATCCAGAGGTTTGTTTAAGGTGAGGCCTACTCAGGGTTGCAGATTAAATGGAGATGGGGCACCCCTGAGCCTTGCTGGAGCTGCATGGCACTTGCGATGCAGCTCCAGCAATGCGCCACCTTTACGGCACAGATGCGTCACGCATCTGTGCTGTTTTTGCCCCATGGTGCGCCGCATTGTAAATGCAGCGCACCATGGGTGGCGGAACAGCGGTGCAGGATGACTGGCACATCCCTGGGGATGCACCAGTCATCACAAATGTATCCCTAAGCTTCTTATCTTGTTGGAGATGAAGTGAGGCCTGTCTTGCAACATGGTGCATCTTTTGCATCACTGCTGCATCGGTTTCATGTGGCACGTTTTTTTGACAGCATGACACATCTGCCTAGATGCATCAATTTGTAATTTTGTCGCCACATAGCAAATCTTTTGCACCGCAACTGCGTCACAAAAGTGACGCACAGTGGCGCAAAAGAGGCATACACCTATCATAAATCTGTCCCTAGCATTTTAAATGATTAATTCAGGATGACGATAAGGTGTGGCCTATCCAGAGGTTTATTTAAGGTGAGGCCTACCTACATTCATGGGGAAATGAATTAAAATGTCCTTAAGACACATGAAAGCGTTTTTTTAAAGCCTTTGCAGCATTTTTGGGTCACTTTTAACATGGCTATGTAACTTAAACAATCAAAATCTAAATTTGCCAAGCACAGGTGGGAGCATATTTACAAGGAATTTGCACCACGGGGAAAGGTCTTACATTAAAATGGAAAAATGACATCAGAGACACTCAAATGCCTTATAAAGAAGCATACACCATTATGTCCTTGTCATAAATGTTAAAAGCATTCCTTTTCCTCAAAAACGATTTTCAAGTCTTAATTTGAAAACACTGCATATGGGGAAATGACTTAAAATGTCCTTAAGACACATGAAAGCGTTTTTTGATTGCCTTTGCAGCATTTTTGGGTCACTTTTAACATGGCTATGTAACTCAAACTATCAAAATGTAAATTTGCCAAGCACAGGTGGGAGCATATTTACAAGGAATTTGCACCACGGGGAAAGGTCTTACATTAAAATGGGAAAAATAACATCAGAGACACTCAAATGCCTTATAAAGAAGCAGACACCATTATGTCCTTGTCATAAATGTTAAAAGCATTCCTTTACCTCAAAAACGATTTTCAAGTCATAATTTGAAAACACTGCACATGGGGAAATGACTTAAAATGTCCTTAAGACACATGGAAGCATTTTTTGATTGCCTTTGCAGCATTTTAGGGTCACTTTTAACATGGCTATGTAACTCAAACATTCAAAATCTAAATTTGCCAAGCACAGGTGGGAGCATATTTACAAGGAATTTGCACCACGGGGAAAGGTCTTACATTAAAATGGGAAAAATAACATCAGAGACACTCCAATGCCTTATAAAGAAGCAGACACCATTATGTCCTTGTCATAAATGTTAAAAGCATTCCTTTACCTCAAAAACGATTTTCAAGTCATAATTTGAAAACACTGCACATGGGGAAATGACTGAAAATGTCCTTAAGACACATGGAAGCTTTTTTTGATTGCCTTTGCAGCATTTTAGGGTCACTTTTAACATGGCTATGTAACTCAAACATTCAAAATCTAAATTTGCCAAGCACAGGTGCGAGCATATTTACAAGGAATTTGCACCACGGGGAAAGGTCTTACATTAAAATGGGAAAAATAACATCAGAGACACTCAAATGCCTTATAAAGAAGCATACACCATTATGTCCTTGTCATAAATGTTAAAAGCATTCCTTTTCCTCAAAAACGATTTTCAAGTCATAATTTGAAAACACTGCACAGCTCCTATGCACAAAAACACCCTGTCAGTACTAATACTTCACATTTTATCCAATTACAATTTCTCAAAGAAACAAAATCTATTTGTAAAACACTTGAGGCAAAGCAACATTTTAAAAACACAACTTTCTTCATAATTTTCTCCTTAAAGCACACTATTCTCTATCTAAATTAAAGAAATATTTTCTCACCTTAGCAAATACTTTGAGTTTGAAAACAGTCTCAGAAACACACCAATTTGTCTTCAGCAGAGCAAAAGGTATGCACTCCAGAGTCTGCAGCTATCAAAAGCACAGAAATGCTGTAATTCTTCACACATATCTCTCATGTCACCCAATCAAAACTCTTCCCTCACTTTTTTCAAATCAAAACCCTTCCCCCCTCTGCCCTCTCTGCCTTTTTTGCATAGCAACCACCTCCTGGAAGACCTCTGGTGTTTGCAAGTTCACACAACAATGTTTCAATTGAACTCTGAACTCTCAGTGCACCTGCATATCCAGTGCAATCTTTCATTTAATGATTTTTTATTGACCATTCAAAATACATCTTTCAAAGAACTCATCCATGCACCCTAACTTTCTGTTTTCAGCAATCAAAATCCACCAATCACTGTTACTGCTTCATTAACACAGAAACTCCACAGTTTTTTTCATTTTAAACTCTTATTTTTTCAACTGCCATTTCATTGCCACACTTCATCTGACTGCAGCAGAACCTTCTCTCACCATGTTTTCTGTCTGGATTGTTGGACATAGTTACATCTATTGGGCTCAGAGGTATGCTGAGAACAGAAATTTACCTAACCTCAATTTACAAGATGTGGAAATTAAGTGGTTTGGCCACAGAGGATTAAAATGTCACCAATTGATACCATTGGTGAAAACCTTCATGCATTTGCCAAAACCTGACCTGTTAATTGTGCACTGTGGAGGTAATGATTTGGGCACTTTGACTGGGGTAGGTCTGGAAATGCTTTTAAAGGACACCTTTGAGCAATTAATGGCACTTTTTCCTCAAACTGCCTTGGTATATTCAAATATATGCCAAAGACAGAAATGGAGGTGGTCGAACCAATTTTGTCCACAAATTGAGAAGTCGAGGAAGCATGTAAACAAATCTGTTTCAGCTTACATGAGAGACCATGGAATGGGCTCCATGTACAACAATAACTTGTGTTACTACATGCAAGATATCTACAGAGGAGATGGAGTTCACTTCTCAGATGAGGGCAACAGAGTTTTCATTCTGAATTTAAGACTGTGCATTGGTACCTACTTATAAGTACCTAAATGTACCATAAACCCAAAAGCTCTTCTCAGAGCTACCCTACATCTGATCACTCACAATTATTATTTTACTCTAACTTTTTTCACTAATTTTCAACAAAGTACGCTCCCCAGGGCGCTACCCGGTACGCGGACCGGAAGCTAACCTCGCAATTTTTTTTTTTTCGCACATATGGGCCTCCTCAGCCACCCTCAGAAAACCTAGGGGGTCAAGATAAGTCTACTGTGCCCCCTTCTACCCATTCTGAACATTAGTTGCCCTCCATCTTGTATCTCAATTATACCGAAACACAAAATGGAGGACTCCCGTAACGCTTCAGGTTCGCGTACCGGGGCGCTCGCCAGTTCGCGTACCGGGGCGCTCCCCGGGAAGCGCTCCATCAAAAAAGGTGGGAAAGTAATTTACAGAAAAACAACTGGAGACACTTTCACCAAATATAGATTAGCTCATACTACATACCAATCCCTATCATTTTCACAAATTTGATAGAAATTCCATTTAGCCATTTAGCCTGTAGACCTCTCTAAATACCATGAGGTAAATTACTTCACAAAACACATCTGAAGTGTTGGAATTGACAACCAACGAAAATGTTACTTTCATTTTCTACTTTTTTTACCTGACATTTGATTGGTTATATACCTGAATATATATAAAGGAAGAGAAGGAAACACAGCCATTTTGACTACTACTTCCTGGTGTACATTTCAATTGGATTTTCACTAATCACTTCAACTTCTTTGTAAAGGTAAGTTGTTATTTTAAAAACTGAAGTATATTGTGCACTATCAGTTAATATGGTAAACTTTTTCTGATAGTTATATACTATCCCTCTGTAGTAGTTATAGATTTAGATAGACTTCTCTGTTATAGTTATGGATGGAGTTAGGTTTCTCTTGTATAATTATGAATTTACTTACGTTAAATCACATACACTTTTTTATATTCCTACTTCCACTCTGATACTATACACTGCCCAAAGATAAATTCACTGATAAAAACTGCCTATCTAAAATTAATCCCAACAGTGCCCTATCTCTACTAATATATATTTTTTTATCCAAATTTCAGGCAACATAGAAGGCGAACAGAAAGTTTCATTTCAAATTGTCCTGCAAGAGAGCAGCCAAGAATTAATTGATCCAAATTATATAGAATTTATGGATGAAACTTGGGACCAAGAACTACTGTAATGTGTGCAAGCAGTAGATGACCTCCTTCAAAATGAGGACATTTTACACATTCAGAGATTACAAGCTATGTTCAATGAAAATGACGACATTTCAGACAGTGAAATGTTAGAAATGTTATTAAATTTTGAAACACAATCACAATAATAAATAATTGCTTAAAAAATAAAGAAATTAAAAAATAATCAACAAAACCAACAATCAATTAACATACAGTATTTTAAAAGTCTATCATTCTTTTTTCCTTATAGTACGCTCCCCAGAACGCTTCCCGGTTCGCGGACCGGGCGCTCCCCACTTTTGTTTTTTTGCACTGCGGGGCCCTTTTAAAGCCTCCACATCAAACCGAGGGGGTCAGGGAGGATCTACTATGCCCCCTTATGGTCATTTCCCCCTTTGTTTTGGCCTCCTCTTGTCTCTCGATCCTACCGAGAGACAAGATGGCGGCCGCTCCGGACTGTTTAGAATGTTGACAGACACCGGAGAGCCAATCAGCTTCGCTACGCGAAGTTCCGTTACGCGTCAGGTACGCGAACCGGAGCGCTGCCTGGAGCGCGCTTACAGATATATATCTTTTTTTGAACATTAATTTCTCAAAATCCACTGGAGCACATATATTGAGACCTAGCAAAGGAACATCGGGCTAACAGTCCCTACAATTTTGCCAAGTTTCGTGCAAATCCATTCAGCCGTTCGGCCTAAAAATGAGGCCAATCGCCCTATGGAAATTAACATGGGAAAAACACGTTTTGGAACCCCCCTTTTTTCTCGGCCACCCCTTGAAGAACCCCCCCCAGATTTCCAGGGGCTGCTCAGAAACAAAATGTTCAATTTTCCTGAATATTTCAGCCAATTCCGTCCACAAACGCCAAAGTTATTAGACATAGAATTTTCAAAAATCCCATAGAGAAAAAATCCTAACTATATATACCTACTGGCGACCGCCAGTAGGTAATATATATGTATATATATATATATATATATATATATATATATATACATATTCACTGAAAAAACCATAGGTTATAGACCATATATAGTTAGGAATTAGCATTTAAAAAACCTTTTTTTACTCACACAAAACCATTGAAATTCCATATATAGTTAGTTGTACTAACTATATATCGCGCACCCGCAATCCACTGCTGATCATGTCACATATTACATCATTCATGACATGGTCAGTGACATCACTGATGACATCACTGATGACATCTCAAATAACATCACTGATGACATCACGGATGACATCTCAAATGACATCACTGATGACATCACTGATGACAACATCCAGTGACTGTATGTTTCTGTAAAGTTAAAATATGTCTTACATATTGAAGAATGAGTGGATGTATAAGTGTCTGAATGAAGGATTTAGTAGGTGCATGACTGACTGTATGAGTGAGTGAATAAATGTGTGTCACTGAGTGCATGGGTTAGTGACTAAACTGTCTTAATTTGTGCATCATTATGTCTGTTGTTCTGTAAACTGCTGCATGTGTTGATCAGTAGCTATATGAGTAAGTATATGGGTTATTGATTGGTTGCCCAAGTATTTGTATGGGAGACTGAGTGTGTGTGTGTGGGTGGCTGGGAGGTGTATGACTCTGTTCATAGATGTGTGAGCAGTTGATTCACTAGATGTATGGGTTCAAAAGTGCATGTAGAAACACCTGTATGGGCGGTTGACTGAGTGCATTGGTGAGTGAATGGATATCTCAGTGCTACATGTCAAAGTAAGTACATATGTAAAACACAGTACATGTGACAGTTGACATATATAAATAATTGTGCATAAGAGCCAGTGAATGTGTGAGTGGCTGTATTGATCATTGTGAACTTGTATCAGGCATTGTAAAAGAGAGTAAATATGTGTTAGTATATGTTTGAATAAGTAAGGTGTGTATAACTGTATAGTTGAGGAAATGGAGGTGTGATTGATTCTTTGCATGACTGACTAGGTGTGTGAGTAACTCCATGGATGAGTGACAGTCTGTGAGTGTCTGTTTACACTGAGTGTATCTAAGGTTATATTAGAGTCTGAAGAGGTTCATCGTATTATCACATGAATGATGTCATCAGTGATGTGATCAGTAATGTCAAATGAGATGTCATCAGTGTTGTGATCAGTAATGTCAAATGAGATGTCATCAGTGATGTCATCAGTGATGTCATTTGAGATGTTATCAGTGATGTCATTTGAGATGTCATCAGTGATGTCATCAGTGATGTCATTTGAGATGTCATCAGTGATGTCATCAGTGATGTCACTGACCATGTCATGAATGATGTAATATGTGACATGATCAGCAGTGGATTGCGGGTGCACGATATATAGTTAGTACAACTAACTATATATGGAATTTCAATGCTTTTGTGTGAGTAAAAAAAGGTTTTTTAAATGCTAATTCCTAACTATATATGGTCTATAACCTATGGTTTTTTCAGTGAATGTTCAAGGTTTTGTAAATGCTAATTTCTAACTATATATGGTCTATAACCTATGGTTTTTTCAGTGAATTTCATTGGTTTTTTAAAAGCTAATATCTATAGCTGTAAAATGTATTCTTCTTTAAATCAAAAAATATATTTTATATGTTTATTAATAATTTTTTTTATTAATATTTTTTTTTGTTCGCTCCCGGTTCGCGAACCGGGAAGCTTCCCGTTAGCTCAATTTGGTGCCGCGACCCGGTCCGCGAACCGGTAAACGTTCCGTTTGCGCAACTGCCGCGTTAGAAATCAACATCGTGACGCGTCGCGGAAGCGCGACGTATCACGTTGTCGCGTAATGCGTCTTATGACGCGCCGCGTTAGCGCACCCGGAAGTGCTCCGGTACGCGAACTGAGACGCGAAGCGCAGCTCCCCGGAAGCGATCCGGGGCGCGTTCCGCAGCACGTAACATAAGCGTAACAGGTCATGTGACTTGTTAATACAACTTTTCATTGGTTCATTTCACTTTTGGTTTCCTAATGATGTAAGGCTAGGTCAGGTGACCTAAAAATAACACTTTTCATTGGTTTAGAACTATTTTTTTCCCAAATGATGAAAGCCCCCACCTTTTTTCTCACTCTGACTTTCAACTTTGTGAAAGGAAGACCTATTTTGCTCAGTGGAAAATGGCTTCACTAGTAGCTGCAGCTGGTGCACCCCCACCACCACCACCACCTCCTCATAGGAAGAGAGGACCACCTCCACAGTTCCTTCCCAACACAGAGGAGGAAGAGGATCAAGAAGAGGAAGAGGAAATACAGGGAACACAGTTTTTACAAGAGGAGCCCCGGGTATCTCATCATAAAAATAGTTTCATGTGGCAGTTTTTTTCTTTTCCTGAAGGACAGAAAAAAGTTAATGCTCGGTATGTGACGTGCCTCATATGCAAAGAGGACTTATCTAGAGGCACAGATAAGAAGTATAGTTATGGCAACTATACTATGCACCGTCACATGCTGAGGTGGCATCCACTAAATTACAGCCGGGCACAGATGCGTGACCTCCAGGACAACCCACCAACTCCTGTGGCCAGGACATCGGCACAGGTATCTCTGTCGGGGCCAGAGGCACGGGAAACAGTGCCAAACATTCAGGATAATTTTATCCACATGAAGATTGTCTGTTTATATTGCGGTACCTTACTCTCATGTGCCAATATGAGCATTAACTTAATAAACAAAGCATTTGAAAACCACAAGTGCTCTAAACGCCCCAAAAAATAATTTTTTTTTTGCTCCTGTTGAGCCCTTTCCAATGCCTGTTTTTTGTTGTCCCCCCCCTAAAAAAAAAACAAAAAAACATAAAATTGTTCCAAAAAAAACCAAAAAAAAAAAACTGTTCAGAAAAATAAAAATAAAATATAAAACAACAAAAACATTAAAAAAAATTTCTTTTCAGAACTACCTCCCCTTTATAAAAAAATTGCTAGAATATTTAGCACTCTGGCAAGCTCTATTTCTTTTGGTTCGCTTCCCGGTTCGCTCGCCGGTACGCGAACCGGGAGCGAACCCAAACATTTTTTTTTTTTAAAAAGAAGAGTAAGTATAAGGGAAGTAAACAGAGAGTAATGTTAAAAGAAAGACAGCTATAGGGACTAAACCAGAGATACTGTTTAATAGATGTATTTACCGAAGAAAAGATGGAAGAGGATATAATTGTGAAAAACAAAATAGATAAGGAAATGAAAGAAAAAAAGGAGAGTAGAAGAATAACACAGAAGAGTTTCTTAGAGAATGTGAGTGAATGTTCAAAATAAGATTAAAACATGTGGAATAACAGAGAGAAAAAACAGAAAGCAGAAAAGAAGAAGTAACAGAAAAAGAATAATTGAAACAGCAAAGAAATGTAAATAACATAGGCCCATATTATCAACATAGGCAATAAAAGTTTTGCAGCTTTTATCAGCAGAAATTTGTCGCTAAAGCCGCTTTTGCGGCAGAAAACTGCCGCTAAAACCGCTTTTGCAGCAGTTTTCTGCCGATAAAAACAGCAATAATTTTATTGGCTCTGTTCATAATATGCCCCTTAGTGTGCTTCAACTACACAGAGAAAGCATAATGAACAAGTACTGAAAGAGTGATCAGTCAAAGACACTAAGAGTAATAGAGACGGAGTGAGTGAACAAGAGTGAGGAACTATGAGAAGAGAGGGACTGAGAAAAGGAGTGGAAGGAGTAGAGTAAGTAAGTAATAGAGAACGGAATGAGGGAAGTAGCAAAGGCAGGAAAGTGAGGGTTAAAGAAATGAAGCAGTGAAACTAATAGTAGTTAAATGTGATAGAAATGTAATGAAAAGAGTACAAAACATTTACCTTATAATTGTCGTTAACTTAGTCACTTGTTATTTTTATACTTTCAATCTGTGAAAGAGAGAACAAACATTTGAAAAATATTAAAACATGTATTTAAAAATTAGAAAAGACAAGGGAAAAGATTGAAGGACAAACAGTTTTTCACCAACTTTGACACTTACAGAAGCTTCTGCTTCTCCAGGCCCCCTACACAGTCCTAAAGATATACATTTTAAACTAACAGTATCTTGATGCAGATGAAGTGAGGCCTATCTTGGAACATGGTGCATCTTTTGCACTGCTGTTGTCTCACAAAAGTGACGCAATGGCAGCGCAAAAGAGGTGCACAATCATCATAAAACTGTTCCTAACATTTTAAATGATTGTTTCAAGATGGCAATAAGGTGTGTCCTATCCAGACGTTTGTTTCAGGTGAGGCCTACTCAGGGTTGCAGATGAAATTTACGCTTGTTGAAGAGTACAGAGAAGATAATACATGTGCAGGCCTACCAATAAAGTTCAGACCTCCTCTGTTTCCCTGGACAAGCCTAAACTTCATCTGCACAATGTGATTCGTAATGTTAGGAAACACAGGTAATGTATTTGAAAAACGTGCAATTTCTTTTGCTCATTTCACAATCACATCACTTGTGTTTCCTTTGGTTAGGTATCTCATTGTGCAGATGTAGTCCAGCATATGAAAGAGTACGCACTGCATGCAACAACTTTGACACTTACTGAAGCCTCAGCTTCTGCATGCCCCCTACACAGTTTTAAATGTATATCATAAATACAAAAAGTACAGAATTAATTATACATGTTAAATGGTTTATTTTTTCTGTTCTCAGAATTTATCAAATTTCACTAAAAACAGTCACTTGAAGGTATTCATCATATAACAGCGGGGAAAAAAAACACAATCAAAATGATTGTGTTTAAAAAACCCATATAACATAACCAATCAGAAATCAGAACTCCTCAAAAGTAACTTACTTTCCATGACGTCGAAGGATGTCCTATGAACAGCTTACACTCGGTTGTGCTGTTTTTATTTTCAGCCGGCCACTTTCTGAAAGAAAACCTCCATCGTTTTGAAAAATATGTTACATACAATAAATGACTTCTTGCTCTCTACCACATGTTTCCACAAGGCCAAATCATGTAAGAGCCATTTATAACTCTTGGAATTCTTGTAAGCAAATCCCGTCATTTTGTATTTCCGCAACTTTCAGAAAGAAAACGTTCAAGATCACTTTCACAATCCTGGACTAGTAATATCTTACCCTTCTTGCTCACTCATGTTCTACATTTCCTATGACACTGATACTGCTTACTATGAAGCAGACTTACACTACCTCTATGACTACTACAATTATTTAATTGTCTACATCACTTTTAATCACAAAGCAATATAAAACAGTAGATAAAATTATATCAACCCCTAGAATAATTATACGCCAGTTACCTACCCTAAATTCTCTTTTCTGAAAACAGAAAGTAAGAATATTTTTAAATAAAAAGGCAACATTGTATCGTAGTCAAATGGGAATAATTTCCGAAACAGCAAATTTTTTTACATTTTAAGCTGTGTAATAAGCGGATCTGTCAAATGACCATCATGCCATATAATAGCTGCAGTTACAAATGTTCTTCCTAAAATCAACGACTGTGTAGCCACAACATTTGTAATTAAAGTTGAAGACTTACTTTCATCAGGTTTATATAGTTGGATTTTTAAAATGACATTATAATCAAAAGTTTGGACCAATAATCTAGACAGCATTGCAGACTTACATTCCCTCTACTCCATGTTTTGATTGGCTGCTTGAATTAGCTTATAAAAAGAAACAGTTTTTCTGAACTCATTCAAAGTGCAGTTATTTTTCCATGACGTCAAGTGTTATGGTAAGAAGACCGTTTGCTTTGGGAAATACTCTGTTGTCCTTCAACTAATCTGTGCCCACCACTTTCTGTAAGAAAATCTTCTTTTTTTCCAGGAACTATTTAATACTCAAAAATAACTTATGTCTCTGTACTACACTTATCCTCAAGGCCAATTCGTGTAGGAGCCATTGGAACCTCTTGAAATTCCTCAGAGCACATCCCGAGATTCTTTCCCTAAAATTTTGGTTTTAAAAACACCAGGTAAGAATTTTTAAGGTCATACGGCAATTTTTTTTTAAAGTTAAAACAGAATCGTTGCAGAATGACCAGCCGTTTCTAGACTTTAAATAAGCTGTGTAATGTCCTGATGTTATTGAAGGACCGTCATGATATATAATTGCTGCAGTTACAAAAGTCCTTCCTGATATTGACAACTGCGAAGCTACAACATTTTTAATTAAAGTTGTCAATTTTGTTCCATCAGGCCTACATCGTAGGAACATTAAAATGACATACTGGCCATATGTTCGTATAAATAATGTTGACATCATTTCAGATTTACATTGGCTACACTCCATGTTGTGATCAGCTGCTTTTACTAGCTTATTAAAGGACACTGATTTACTGTCTGGCAAAGTTAAATATATAAATCTTTCTGAGTCTACACTAGTAGTACTTGATACCCTACAGTTCTCGCAGTCATGCTGCCATTGATAAGAAAGCCCAAACAGGTGATCTACATCTACACCTTCAGCATGCAATACATCAAGCATATACATTAAAAACTCCTGACAATCTTGCTGAATATTTTGAGAGAATTGTGTTTGACCTGAACATCTGTCTAACAGATTTCGAATTTCAGACACACTTTCTATTTTTGTTCTATCAGTGCTACATTTTTCTAACACAGAATTTAACAAACTGCAAAATCTGTGATCCGAATTGACCACAATCTCTTCTTTTACATTTTCTAGAGAAAACAAAACATTAACCACTACATTAGCATAACAGTTGACACCAGAACTGTTTTCAAATTGAAAACCAACAACATCTTCAACAGAATCCTTTTTCTTTCTGCTTATAATTTCAGGTTCATCGACTTTTCGTCTTTTTGCTACAACCTACCTAGTATTGGTCACATTTCTTCGTTTCCGGCCTACCACACGTTTCTCAAACAAAGGATATTGAGGCAAATGTGGCGCATACTCTCTTCTTAACCTATTGTATTCCTTAACACAATCTAGATCCGCACAAATGTTTGTGACATCACACTCAATCAAGTACAATCCCGATAAAGTTCTAACTCGTGACAATGCCACATATGCCATACCCTCCTTGAACACAGAACTGCCAATATTCACCAATGCACTGTCTACACTTAAACCTTGTGATTTATGGATTGTCACCGCATATGCCAAGCAAACAGGAAACTGCTTACGGCGAACATATAAGTCTTTTACAAGCAAAAATCTAGCAGAACAACGACCAATTAGCTGTACTTCCTCAATGCCATGAAATTTAATTTTTAAAAATTCAATTCCATCTCTATTTCTGTATTTCACAAAATCAACAACATTACCCATTGATCCATTTACCAGACCTCTTTCAACATGTAAATTCCTTCTTAAAATTATACGGCAATTTAAGCACACATTCAGAGTCTTTTCAAAACCTGCAGTTTTAGATATAGTCTTCTCTAATGAATCCAATTTTGTTTTCAAATTCTCAGACAAAATAATTGTTGATCCCATATGCTCTACTCTGTCAATAGCTTCCAGTTTCACAATCTCTTGGTTTTCTAAATGCAACATTTTGTTGTTGAAGATGGCACATTCTGCAAGAGTTGGCATCAAACATATTCCAGATTTCTTCTCAGTAATTTTCTGAAAAATATTCTCAGGCACAACGTCTTGTTCTGGATATAAATTTGACAGTAATCGTGCATGTAAAGCTTGTTTCCCATGCTCGGTCACTTTTCCAATTCTAACATCTTGTAGAATATTCTTGTAAACTTCATCCTTCGCCTGACGCATATATTCATGCAGTTCAGCATAATTGAAGTTTAACCATATATTGACGTTGCCAATGCTCCCTAGGCACTTCCTGGTATCTTCATGCGTGAGCATTTTGAACACAGGTTGTCCTTTCACTGGTGTCAGCTGCAGAAGATCTCCGAAAACAATGATGTGTTTGCCACCAAATAACACATCATACTCTGTTTTAAGAACTTCTTGCATTCTCAAATGCACAAAGGCAAGCATGACATTGGAAACCATGCTTACTTCGTCAATGATAAGAAGTTTCATTTTCCTCAAGACTCTTGAAACTTCACAACAAGCATCTCCAGATAACTTGTGGTATTGTAATTTGTTATCATGCTCCACTGGCAGCATCAGTAGACGATGCAAAGTAATACCTTTAATGTTATGTGCTGCCAGTCCCGTTGGAGCGGTGACAACACAAGACAGCGATGACTCAGTCCTTTCCTTCAAATAACATGAAATTGCTTTAATGAGGAAACTCTTTCCAGTTCCCGCTTCTCCACTCACGTACAGTCGGACAGGCTTCAACGACGTACATGAGCACTCTTTCTTCTCATGACTTAATCCATGATCAATTTGCATGGTAACTTCGTCATATATTTTCCTCTGCTCAACGTTGAGTTGCCTTTCCAACTCTTCTAAGTTAACCGCATCCTCTTGAGCATGTGCCATGGCTCTTTCCACTTCATTCATAGCAGTGGCAGCTTCATTTTCGATAACAGGTCCTCCTAGTGGATCCTGACTCAATGAAACAGAACTCTGACTGTCCTGAGAACTGTCTCTGGCAATCTCGGCTGCAATCGTTGCTTCCTGCTCGATTTCCGCATTCAACATTTCTACATATTTGGGAAAAGCAGGACATTCTATGGTCTCCTTGGTGGCAGTGAAAGAGTCTTCGTAACAGAGGAAATCTCCAAGCAGTTCCTCTTCTGCACGCCAAGGCTTGAAAAGTTGCAAAAGTGCTAAATAGAAAAACTCCTTTTTTTCAGGAGATTCGCCACTCAATTTTCGATGGTTTACCAAGTGGCATTTTCTTTGCTTGACCAGACATCCCTCACTTCCAATTACAGCATACACTCCTTTATCAATATCTTCTTTGATGTTCCTCTTGAATATGTAATTTTGTAGAACCTCATACAGACAAACATTCTCGAGGTGACTGCTTCGATTTGGATAATATGTATCCAACATGTTGGTCTTCAAAATGTCGGTACTGTTTGGCTCCTTTTCCGCCAAATACTCAATTTCCCGCACAGGTTTCAGAACTCGATTACGCATTGCAGCAAGACCAAGACTCGCCCAAACAATACTCCTAGATTTGGCATAGAGACTTGCTGAAGACAACCGGTCAGAACATTCGTAAGCTCCGATTTCTCGATGCGACAACATCTTCAGACTGAAACTGTACAACTTCTTACTGAGGCTCTTTTCATGGGAAATGTCCTCCCACATATCCTTCAATTCTGTCTTTTCTTTTTTGGTGATGTAAGATGTCACATACCGAGCCACAGCCATACAGTTATCAGCCACAAACTGTATATCCATGTTAGCATTCCACATGGACAAAATCACTGGGTTGTAGTCGTTGATGTACTTGGACTCTTCGTTCCTCTTCAAATTGTATGTGTTTTTAGGTGATTTCTTCATCACATTATGTCGCAGCGAAGACATCAAACTGTTCACTCTTCCTTTAGAAATCACCGGTCGTGGAAAGGCGAAACGACATTTGGTGTAGAACTTGTCCTTGTTTCTGAATTTACGACGACAGTACTTTCCGCAACGATGGCTTTGGAAGCGTAGAACTTGTTCTCTTAGGCTTTTGTCCTCCTTTGCGTTTGGAACAGCACATGTAGAATACTGTTCTATGAAACTCATCACTAAGTCTTCTGGATCTGTTACAAATTTAGGTGCATCCTTGATCCACAGCAGCATATGTATATGAGGAGCACCTCTTGCTTGGTACTCCTTTCTCCAGAAGAAATCCAACACCTCTCCAAGAGGTGGATTCTTCTTATTCATGATGAAAGACATCATAGCTTCAAATCTATGATTGAAGTACCTGCATACATTCACTGGATCCAAAGAGCACAGTTCTCCGGGTGTCTTGAATTCGATGTTTTCGATGTTTCCATTTGCCTCTCGTAGAAATTTAAGTAAGTCTTCCCAGCCATACTCGGCACAGCTCAGAGTGAGGAACCATGTGGGAGTTCCTAAGTTCCTCAGCATACATTTAAAATCACCATGACGACGGTACCAGTACTCATTAGTACCAAGCTGACACGCCATGAGATTAATCAGGTGACAATCCAAAATACTGTCGTGGACATTGACTTTATCCATAAAATCACTTGCCGAGATGTTTTGCATCTGTATACCACTTTTCAAGATGTGGTTCACTGCATATGACAGTCCAGACAGATTGCTTTCAAACAGGAGATGAAACAAATAGGGAATGCATTGTCGAAACCTAGCATCTTCTGCATACAATCGTAAAGTCCGGTATTCAGAAGCAGGAATTTGATGAGGTCGCTCATCATATCTTCCTCCTTGACCTGTTGGAAATAGCTGTGGGAAACACCGAGCTTCCAAACTTTCCTCCCAGACACTAATGGGACTCCCTTTGGCTTGTTTCATTTGAAACAACTCAATAGCATTCCCCATGACTTCCTTGGAATGCAAAGGATGAACACTATAATGTTCATATATTTCTTCACTTTTAGAGGGTTCTACTTTCTCAATTTGACCAGCACACAAATCGCTATCCTCTTCCTCACTTACTTCCTCTTCTGCAACATATACATTCTTATAGTACTTATTATTTTTTTTCAAATACAATGTTGCCTTTTTGACTTTCCTAACATCCACTAAATCTTGCCATATTTTTTTATTCTTTGTCGGAACCCCATTAACTAAGATAACCAGAGGTTCCTCTTCCACTTTTTCTACTCCAATTGTGTTAATGTTTTTCTTCAAATATAGAGGCAAATAAACAACTCTTCCCTTTAATCCTCTCTGTAAATCTGATGGAGGCAATTTCCCTGTCTTTGGCTCCATTCTTACAATAGCCTGAAAGGGATGGATACTTTGAATCAAAATAGATTCATAAGTATTTAAATCCTTCAATTCAGAAGGAATCTCAACCAATTCCAGATTATTATGAACCGCTCTAGCAGGCACCTGGTTTTCATTTAATTTATTAAAACAATAAGTACACACACGTTGATCCGATCCCAAATCAAAACAATTTTCTACCATCAAGTATGTAGCGAAATCCTTCCATTCACTATTATTTTCCCTTTCACTTTTTGCATATAAATCCACTAACTTAGTCTGATTCTTATAATAAGTGTGTCGACAACACACACAAGTGAAATTAGGCCTCTCACTTGATTTCACCTGAAACGTGGCAATTTCCTTCTGAAAATTATCTGTACTGGAAACCTGTACACTATCTTCCACATTACCCTCTTCTTCTGGGTCAATTTCAACATTCTCCTCTTTACTTCCAAAGTAACAAAACTCAATTTCTTCACACATATTCTTCACATCTATTTCAGAACCATGCAAAAGAGCAGCGCATAATTGTTTAAGCATAACTGCTGGACTCTTAGCATAATACAACATTCTAACTAATTTCCTCACGTTATTATGATGCACTGCTAGCATCCTGAAATGATGAAAAACACTCTGGCATAATAAATGTTTATAGTTCCATAGGCTCAAGCAGGTCAGCTTCCCACCCTATGTCATACAATTCTGACAAATCGGCATCCTCATCATGTTCTTCATCATCCTCAGGATTTAAATCATCCAAGGGATCTACTTCCACTGACGTTTCAATTACAAGTTCAATGATGAGGTCGAGATCAACTGATTGCTGATTGTCACTCATGGTTGATGTTGTCGTTATCTTTAAAGAAAGAGAACAACAATGAGATGTTGCAGAGTAAGAGACAAATCTCAGAGATTATAATAGTAAAATTGTTTAACAAGAGTAACATTTTGCAGCTATTATTTAGCCATGTCCAGCGATGCTGAGGAGGTGAGGCCTATGTCCAAGTTTTCCGTAAACAGGACTCATCTCTTCTTAACCTTGGATAAGCCTCACCGACTCTGTGTCCCCTGCTCATACTTAAATGTACTGGGGCAGATTTATGCTAAGTGGCGCATCCCCACGGATGCACCAGTTAATGTGCACCGCTGCTCTGCCACCCATAGTGTGCCGCATTTACAATGTGGAGCACCATTGAGCAAAAACAGCACAGATGCGTCACGCATCTGTGCCGCAAAAGCAGCACATTGCAGGAATCACGTCATAAGCGCGACATGTCTAATGCAATGCACAGGAGGAAGCCTCACATTGCATGGTGCATCACTTCTTATGCCTGTTTCAAACAGGCGTAAGGATTTGATTCAGCAATGCTATAAAGCTGACTCAGTGAAATCTTCTAAATTTCACTGTGTTAGTTTTACAGGGCTTTCATGCAAATTAATGCATACCTTGCAACAAAACACCTATATGAAAACTGACGCAGGTTTCATGTGGCACAGGACTTTACAGCATGACACATCTGCCTAGATGCATCAAGTTGTAAATATGTCGCCACATAGCAAATCTTTTGCACCGCCGCTGCGTCACAAAAGTGACGCAAAAGAGACATACACCTATCATAAATCTGTCCCTAACATTTTAAATGATTGATTCAAGATTACGATAAAGTGTGGCCTATCCAGAGGTTTGTTTGAGGTGTCGCCTACTCAGGGTTGCAGATTAAATTTACGCTTGTTGAAGAGTACAGAGGAGATAATACATGTGAAGGCCTACCAATGAAGTAAGTCATATCCACTTCACTCTTGAACAAAGGCCAGACCTTTTCTGTGTCCGGGGACAGACCTAAACTTCATCTGCACAATGTCATTCGTAAACTTAGTAAACACAGGTGATGTAATTGAAAAATGTGGAGTTTCTTTTCCTCATTTCACAATCACATCACCTGTGTTTCCTTTGCTTAGGTATCTCATAGTGCAGATGGACTCTAGCATATCAAAGAGTACACATAAGTTGAGCAGTGTATACAACAATTTTGACATTTACAGAAGATTCAGCTTCTTATCTTGTTGGAGATGAAATGAGGCCTGTCTTGCAACATGGTGCATCTTTTGCATCACTGCTGCATCGGTTTCATGTGACACGGGACTTTACAGCATGACACATCTGCCTAGATGCATCAAGTTGTAAATATGTCACCACATAGCAAATCTTTTGCACCGCCGCTGCGTCACAAAAGTGACGCACAGTGACGCAAAAGAGGCATACACCTATCATAAATCTGTCCCTAACATTTTAAATGATTGATTCAGGATGACGATAAGGTGTGGCCTATCCAGAGGTTTGTTTAAGGTGAGGCCTACTCAGGGTTGCAGATGAAATTTACGCTTGTTGAAGAGTACAGAGGAGATAATACATGTGAAAGCCTACCAATGAAGTAAGTCATGTCCACTTCACTCTTGAACAAAGGCCAGACCTCTTCTGTGTCCGTGGACAGGCCTAAACCTCATCTGCACAATGTCATTCGTAAACTTAGGAAACACAGGTGATGTAATTGAAAAATGTGGAGTTTCTTTTCCTCATTTCACAATCACATCACCTGTGTTTCCTTTGCTTAGGTATCTCATAGTGCAGATGGACTCTAGCATATCAAAGAGTACACATAAGTTGAGCAGTGTATACAACAATTTTCACATTTACAGAAGATTCAGCTTCTTATCTTGTTGGAGATGAAATGAGGCCTGTCTTGCAACATGGTGCATGTTTTGCATCACTGCTGCATCGGTTTCATGTGAAACGGGACTTTACAGCATGACACATCTGCCTAGATGCATCAAGTTGTAAATATGTCGCCACATAGCAAATCTTTTGCACTGCCGCTGCGTCACAAAAGTCACGCACAGTGACGCAAAATAAGCTTACACCTATCATAAATCTGTCCCTAACATTTTAAATGATTGATTCAGGATGACGATAAAGTGTGGCCTATCCAGAGGTTTGTTTGAGGTGAGGCCTACTCAGGGTCGCAGAAGAAATTTACGCTTTTAGAAGAGTACAGAGGAGATAATACATGTGAAGGCCTACCAATGAAGTAAGTCATGTCCACTTCACTCTTGAACAAAGGCCAGACCTTTTCTGTGTCCGTGGACAGACCTAAACCTCATCTGCACAATGTCATTCGTAAACTTAGGAAACACATGTGATGTAATTGAAAAATGTGGAGTTTCTTTTCCTCATTTCACAATCGCATCACCTGTGTTTCCTTTGCTTAGGTATCTCATAGTGCAGATGGAGTCTAGCATATCAAAGACTATGCAGAAGGTTAGAACTGTATGGAACATGGCTATGTAAGTCAAATAATCAAAATCTAAATTTGCCAAGCACACATGGGGGCGTATTTACAAGGACCTTGCACCACAGGGAAAGGTCTTAAATTAAAATGGGAAAATAACATCAGAGAGACTCAAAGGCCTTATAAATATGCCCCAAGCAACCTATGAACCTCTAGCATTACATATCAAGAAACCTAATTGATTTCAAAAAACGTTTTTAAACACAACTTGTAAAGCAATTATATTCATACATTCATGGGGAAGTTACTTAAAATACCCTAAGACACATGAAAGCGTTTTTTTTAAGCCCTTGCTCCATTTTTAGATCACTTTTAACATGGCTATGTAAGTCAAATAATCAAGATCTAAATTTGCCAAGCACAGATGGGGGCGTATTTACAAGGACCTTGCACCACAGGGAAAGGTCTTAAATTAAAATGGGAAAAATAACATCAGAGAGACACAAAGGCCTTATAAATATGCCCCAAGCAACCTATGAAGCTCTAGCAGTACATATCAAGAAACCTAATTGATTTCAAAAATCGTTTTTAAACACATCATCTAAATAAATTATATACCTACATTCAAGGGGAAGTGACTTAAAATGCCCTAAGACACATGAAATCGTTTTTTTAAGCCCTTGTTCCATTTTTAGATCACTTTTAACATGGCTATGTAAGTCAAATAATCAAGATCTAAATTTGCCAAGCACAGATGGGGGCGTATTTACAAGGACCTTGCACCACAGGGAAAGGTCTTAAATTAAAATGGGAAAAATAACATCAGAGAGACACAAAGGCCTTATAAATATGCCCCAAGCAACCTATGAAGCTCTAGCAGTACATATCAAGAAACCTAATTGATTTCAAAAAACTTTTTTAAACACAACTTGTAAAGCAATTATATTCATACATTCATGGGGAAGTGAGTTAAAATACCCTAAGACACATGAAAGCATTTTTGTAAGACCCTTGCACTATTTTAGCGTCACTTTTAACATGGCTATGTAACACAAAGAAACAAAATCTATTTGTAAAACACTTGACACAAATCAAAATTTTAAATACACAACTTTCTTCATAATGTTCTCCCTAAACCATACTATTCTCTATCTAAATTAAATGAATCTTTTCTCACCTTAGCAAATACTTTATGAGTTTCAAAACAGTCTCAGAAACACACCAAATTGTCTTTAGCAGAGCAAAAGGTATGCACTCCAGAGTCTGCAGCCATAAAAAGCACAGAAAACCTGTATTTCATCACACATATCTCTCATGTCACCCAATCAAAACTCTTCCCTCACTTTTTTCAAATCAACACCCTTCCCCCCTCTGCCCTTTCTGCCTTTTTTGCATAGCAACCACCTCCTGAAAGACCTCTGATGTTTTCAAGTTCACACAACAATGTTTCAATTGCCTAAACCTGACCTGTTAATTGTGCACTGTGGAGGAAATGACTTGGGCACTTTGACTGGTGTAGGTCTGGAAATGCTTTTAAAGGACACCTTTGAGCAATTGATGGCACTTTTTCCTCAAACTGCCTTGGTATATTCAAATATATGCCAAAGACAGAAATGGAGGTGGTCGAACCAATTTTGTCCACAAATTGAGAAGTCGAGGAAGCATGTAAACAAATCTGTTTCAGCTTACATGAGAGACCATGGAATGGGCTCCATGTACAACAATAACTTGCGTTACTACATGCAAGATATCTACAGAGGAGATGGAGTTCACTTCTCAGATGAGGGCAACAGAGTTTTCATTTTGAATTTAAGACTGTGCATTGGTACCTACTTATAAGTACCTAAATGTACCATAAACCCAAAAGCTCTTCTCAGAGCTACCCTACATCTGATCACTCACAATTATTATTTTACTCTAACTTTTTTCACAAATTTTCAACAAAGTACGCTCCCCGGAGCGCTACACGGTACGCGAACCGGAAGCTAACCGTGCGAAATTTAAAAAAAAAATGTTTTTTTCCGCACATATGGGCCTCCTCAGCCACCCTCAGAAAACCTAGGGGGTCAAGATACGTCTACCGTGCCCCCTTCTACCCATTCTGAACATTATTTGCCCTCCATCTTGTATTTTAATTTGACCGAAACACAAAATGGTGGACTCCCGTAACGCTGCAGGTTCACGTACCGGGGCGCTCACCGGGAAGTGCTCCATTAAAAAAGGTGGGAAAGTAATTTACAGAAGAAACCCTGGAGACACTTTCACCAAATATAGATTTGCTCATACTACATACCAATCCCTACCATTTTCACGAATTTGGTTGGAATTCCATTTAGCCATTTAGCCTGTAGACCTCTCTAAATACCCTGAGGTAAATTACTTCACAAAACACATCTGAAGTGTTGGAATTGACAACCAATTAAAATGTTACTTTCATTTTCTATTTTTTTTTTACCTGACATTTGATTGGTTATGTACCTGAATATATATAAAGGAAGAGATGGAAACATACCCATTTTGACTACTACTTCCTGGTGTACATTTCAATAGGATTTTCACTAATAACTTCAACTTCTTTTTAAAGGTAAGTTGTTATTTTAAAAACTGAAGTATATTGTGCACTTTAAGTTAATATGGTAAACTTTTTCTGATAGTTATATACTATCCCTCTGTAGTAGTTATAGATTTAGATAGACTTCTCTGTTATAGTTATGGATGGAGTTAGGCTTCTCTTGTATAATTATGAATTTACTTACGTTAAATCACATACACTTTTTTATATTCCTACTTCCACTCTGATACTATACACTGCCCAAAGATAAATTCACTGTTAAAAACTGCCTATCTAAAATTAATCCCAACAGTGCCCTATCTCTACTAATATATATTTTTTTTATGCAAATTTCAGGCAAAATGGAAGGCGAACAGAAAGTTTCATTTGACATTGTCCTTGCAGAGACCAACCAAGAAATCATTGATCCAAATGACATTGAATTTATGGATGAAACTTGGGACCAAGAACTACTGCAATGTGTGCAATCAGTAGATGTCCTCCTTGAAAATGAGGACATTTTACACACTCAAACATTACAAGCTATGTTCAATGAAAATAACGACATTTCAGACAGTGAAATGTTAGACATTTTATTAAATTTTGAAACACAATCACAATAATAAATAATTGCTTAAAAAATAAAGAAATAAAAAAAATCAACAAAACAAACAATCAATTAACATACAATATTTGAAAAGTCTATCATTCTTTTTTCCTTATAGTACGCTCCCCGGACCGACATTTCAGACAGTGAAATGTTAGACATTTTATTAAATTTTGAAACACAATCACAATAATAAATAATTGCCTAAAAAATAAAGAAATAAAAAAAATCAACAAAACAAACAATCAATTAACATACAATATTTGAAAAGTCTATCATTCTTTTTTCCTTATAGTACGCTCCCCGGACCGCTTCCCGGTTCGCGAACCGGGCGCTCCCCACGCAAAAAAACCCCAACATTTTTTTTTTTTTTTGCCCCACGGGGCCCTTTTAAAGCTTCCACATCAAACCTAGGGGGTCAGGGAGGATCTACTATGCCCCCTTATGGTCATTTCCCCCTTTGTTTTGGCCTCCTCTTGTCTCTCGATCCTACCGAGAGACAAGATGGCGGCCGCTCCGGACTGTTTAGAATGTTGTATCTCGAGAGAGGGTACCCCACTGGACACCAGGGAACAGGGTACAAAAGACCGTAAGTCAAAAGGAAATCCCTGGGGGATGCTCGTTTCTGCTTTCACATCACTTCATGCACACATAATTAGAATCTGTGTAGCCAAATGGCCGTGCTTAAAAAATTTTATTTCAATTTCCACAACCAGATTGGATCGTTTACAATCTATATTTTAATAAAAACATGTACAAATATATACAAACACATCGATATCACATTTAAAAATTTCAGCACATTTCTGTTGTAAAAAACACCAATGAACAGACATTAGATCACAATATTTTCATCACAGTCAAAAAGATTTTTCAAAAATTCAAAGATTAAAAAATATAACGCAAAACACATAGGAACATATATATACAACTCATACATAAAAATGAAAAGAGAATTAGACCTAATAATGTGTACCCCCTAGTTTAGATGTGGCTACCGAATCTCTTTGCCACTGTTTATCGTTGGATCCAAAGGCTTGCCAGACTATATCATCAATGAGACCAACAGTAACAGTAAGTCCTGTACATCAGTTGTTCACTGGGCCCTAGTTGGATTCTCAGTATTTACAGAAAATGCGTCGACGCGTTTCGGTGCAGCACAAATGATATAGTAGCACCTTCTTCAGGACTTCTTACATCGGGGTTTCTTACTGGACAAAATGGTGACAAGCACCCTCTCCCATCTATGTTGAGGGAGGTCCAATTATAGGCATCCGTGAGGTTATTCTAGATGTCTTCACTGTTACGTCTCAGGATCCCCCCGGGGAATTGTCTCTATTATCTGAGCAGGGATACTTCTATCAGATTCGCTTTTTCTATGCTTGTGCTGTATTAGACAGGTTTGCTAAGTATCTTGTACACGTTTAAAACTCTCATTGGACGGGCATAACGTTCGTACTCTCCTTAGGGAAACTGGATATGTTCTCGTATTTGGTCGAGCCGCGTCTCTGCCTCGTCCCAGCACTCTCTGGGACGAGGCAGAGACGCGGCTCGACCAAATACGAGAACTACCTTCCCTTTCAAAAAAAATTGATACAATGTTTAGCACTCTGGCAAGCTCTATTTCTTTTGGTTCGCTCCCGGGTTAGCTTCCCGGTACGCGGACCGGGAGCTAACCAAAAAATTAAAAAAAAAAAAAAAAAAGTGTAAGTATAAGGAAAGTAAACAGAGAGTGATGTTAAAAGAAAGACAGCTATAGGGAGTAAAGAAGAGATACTGTTTAATAGATCTATTTACCGAAGAAAAGACAGAAGAGGGTATAATTGTGAAAAACAAAATAGATAACGAAGTGAAAGAAAAACAAGCATTGGCATAGCCAATAGGTCTCGCCTTTGGGACCTTCTAAGTATTTAGTTATGCAGCATAATATCCTTGGTGCAGCAACATCAACTGTTGCATGGCTAAACACGTATAAGGTCCCAAAGGTGAGACCTATTGTCTATGCCAATGCTTGTTTCTTAAGTAGAATTGCAATACGTCTGACTCTTCCATGTGAAAAGATCTTATCTTGTGCTCTAAAGATTGCTAAAGTCTCGACAGAGAACAGGCTAGGCTGTAAGTAGGGTAAATTGCGCTTGGTGATCTGTTTGAGGGAGCGTCTGCTTTGCCTGGTGTCTTTGGAGAGCAATTTTGATTGTTATACTGGACAATATAGCCCTAATGTAAATAACATAGGGGCATATTATCAACATAGGCAATAAAAGTTTTGCAGCTTTTATCGGCAGAAATGTGTCGCTAAAGCTGCTTTTGCGGCAGAAAACTGCCGCTAAAGCCGCTTTTGCACCAGTTTTCTGCCAATAAAAAGAGCAATAATTTTATTGGCTGTATTCATAATATGCCACTTAGTGTGCTTCAACTACACAGAGAAAGCATTATGAACAAATAGTGATACAGTGATCAGTCAAAGACACTAAGAGTAATAGAGATGGAGTGAGTGAACAAGAGTGAGGAACTACGAGAAGAGAGGGACTGAGAAAAAGAGTGGAAGGAGTTGAGTAAGTAGGTAATAGAGAAAGGAATGAGGGAAGTAGCAAAGGCAGGAAACTGAGGATTAAAGAAATGAAGCAGTGGAACTAATAGTAGTTCAATGTGATAGAAATGTAACGAAAAGAGTACAAAATATTTACCTTATAATTGTCGTTAAATTACTCACTTTTTGTTTTTATACTTTCAATCTGTGAAAGAGAGAACAAACATTAGAAAAATATAAAAACATGTATTAAAAAATTACAAAAGACAAGGGCAAAGATTGAAGGACAAACAGTTTTTCAACAACTTTGACACTTACAGAAGCTACACAGTCCTAAAGATATACATTTTAAACTAACACTATCTTGATGCAGATGAAGTGAGGCCTATCTTAAAACATGGTGCATATTTTGCATTGCTGTTGTTTCAGAAAAGTGTTGCAAGACACTAACATTTTAAATAATTGCTTCAGGATGCCAATAAGATGTCTACTATCCAGAGTTTTGTTTCAGGTGAGGCCTACTCAGGGTTGCAGATGAAATTTCGAGTTGTTGAAGAGAATAGAGGACATAATACATGTGAAGGTCTACCAATGAAGTGAGTCATGTCCACTGCAATCTTCAACAAAGTCCAAACCTCATATGTTTCCCTGGACAGACCTAAACTTGATCTGCACAATGTGATTTGTAATGATAGGAAACACAGGTGATGTAATTGAAATACATGCAATTTATTTTGCTCATTTCACAATCACATCACTTGTGTTTCCTTTGCTTAGGTATCTCATTGTGCAGATGTAGTCTAGCATATGAAAGAATACGCAGAAGTGCAGCACTGCATGCAACAACTTTGACACTTACAGAAGCCTCACCTTCTCCATGCCTCCTACACAGTTCTACATATACATCATAAATGCAAACAGTACAGAATTAATTATACATGTTAAATGGTTTATTTTTGCTGTTCTCAGAATGTATCAAAATTCACTAAAAACAGTGACTTGAAGGTATTCATCATGTAACAGCGGGGAAAAAAAACACAATCAAAATGATTGTGTTTAAAAAACCCATACAACATCAGAAATCAAAAATCAGAACTCCTTAAAGTTAACTTACTTTCCATGACGTCCAAGGATGTCCTATGAACAGCTTACACTCTTTTGTGCTGTTATTACTTTCAGCCCGCCACTTTCTGAAAGAAAATCTCCATCGTTTTTAAAAACATGTTACATACAATAAATGACTTCTTGCTCTCTACCACAAGATTCCACAAGGCCAAATCTTGTCAGAGCCATGTATAACTCTTGGATTTCTTGTTAGCCAATCCCGTCTTTTCACATTTCCGCAACTTTCAGAATTAAAATGTTGAAGATCATTTTCACAATCCTGGAATAGTAATATCTTCCCCTTCTTGCTCAGTCATGTTCTACTTTTCCTATGACACTGCTACAAGCAGACTTACACTACCTCTATGACTACTACAATTATTTAATTCTCTACATCACTTTTAATCACAAAGCAATGTAAAACAGTAGACAGCATTGCAGACTTACATTCCCTCTACTCCATGTTTTGATTGGCTGCTTCAATTAGCTTATAAAAAGAAACCGTTTTTCTGAACTCATTCAAAGTGCACTTATTTCTCCATGATGTCCAGTCTTGTGGTTAGAAGTTATGTCTCTGAACTACACTTATCCTCAAGGCCAAATAGTGTAGAAGCCATTAGAACTTCTTGAAATTCCACAGAACACATCCCGAAATTATCTCCCTAAAATTTTGGTTTTAAAAACACCAGGTAAGAGTTTTTAAGGTCATACGGCAATTTTTTTTTGAAAATTAAAACAGAATCATTGCAGAATGACCAGCCATTTCTAGACTTTAAATAAGCTGTGTAATGTCCTGATGTTATTGAAGGGCCGTCATGATATATAATTGCTGTAGTTACAAAAGTCCTTCCTGATATTGACAACTGCGAAGCTACACATTTTTTTATTAAAGTTGTCAATTTTGTTCCATCAGGCCTACACCGTTGGAACATTAAAATGACGTACTGGCCATATGTTCGTATAAATAATGTGGACGTCATTTCAGATTTACATTGGCTACACTCCATGTTGTGATTAGCAGCTTTTACTAGCTTATTAAAGGAGACTGATTTACTGTC
This sequence comes from Lissotriton helveticus, assembly GCF_964261635.1. Taxonomy (NCBI): domain Eukaryota; kingdom Metazoa; phylum Chordata; class Amphibia; order Caudata; family Salamandridae; genus Lissotriton; species Lissotriton helveticus. The sequence goes on along the minus strand of NC_136061.1, from coordinate 1,461,548,986 downwards.
TGGCAAAGTTAAATATATAAATCTTTCTGAGTCTACACTAGTAGTACTTGATACCATACAGTTCTCGCAGTCATGCTGCCATTGATAAGAAAGCCCAAACAGCTGATCTACATCTACACCTTCAGCATGTAATACATCAAGCATATACATTAAAAACTCCTGACAATCTTGCTGAATATTTTGAGAGAATTGTGTTTGGCCTGAACATCTGTCTAACAGATTTCGAATTTCAGACACACTTTCTATGTTTCTTCTATCAGTGGTACATTTCTCTAACACAGAATTTAACAAACTGCAAAATCTTTGATCAGAATTGACCACAATCTCTTCTTTTAAATTTTTTAGAGAAAACAAAACATTAATTACTACATTAGCATAGCAGTTGACACCAGAACTGTTTTCAAACTGAAAACCAACAACATCTTCAACAGAATCCTTTTTGTTTCTGCTTGTAATTTTAGGTTCATTGACTTTTTGTCTTTTTGCTACAACCTCCCCAGTATTGTTCTCATTTCTTCGTTTCCGGCCTACCACACGTTTCTCAAACAAAGGAAACTGAGGCAAATGTGGCGCATACTCTCTTCTTAACCTATTGTATTCCTTAACACAATCTAGATCTGCACAAATGTTTGTGACATCACACTCAATCAAGTACAATCCCGATAAAGTTCTAACTCGTGACAATGCCACATATGCCATACCCTCCTTGAACACAGAACTGCCAATATTCACCAATGCACTGTCTACACTTAAACCTTGCGATTTATGGATTGTCACCGCATATGCCAAGCAAACAGGAAACTGCTTACGGCGAACATATAAGTCTTTTACAAGCAAAAATCTAGCAGAACAACGAGCAATTAGCTGTACTTCCTCAATGCCATCAAATGTAATTTTTAAAAATTCAATTCCATCTCTATTTCTGTATTTTACAAAATCAACAACATTACCCATTGATCCATTTACCAGACCTCTTTCAACATGTAAATTCCTTCTTAAAATTATACGGCAGTTCAAGCACACATTCAGAGTCTTTTCAAAACCTGCAGTTTTAGATATACTCTTCTCTAATGAATCCAATTTTGTTTTCAGATTCTCAGACAAAATAATTGTTGATCCCATATGCTCTACTCTATCAATAGCTTCCAGTTTCACAATCTCTTGCTTTTCTAAATGCAACATTTTGTTGTTAAATTTGGCACATTCTGCAAGAGTTGGCATCAAACATATTCCAGATTTCTTCTCAGTAATTTTCTGAAAAATATTCTCAGGCACAACATCTTGTTCTGGATATAAATTTGACAGTAATCGTGCATGTAAAGCTTCTTTCCCATGCTCGGTCACTTTTCCAATTCTAACATCTTGTAGAATAGTCTTGTAAACTTCATCCTTCGCCTGACGCATATTTTCATGCAGTTCAGCATAATTGAAGTTTAACCATATATTGACGTTGCCAATGCTGCCTAGGCACTTCCTGGTATCTTCATGCGTGAGCATTTTGAACACAGGTTGCCCTTTCACTGGTGTCAGCTGCAGAAGATCTCTGAAAACAATGATGTGTTTGCCACCAATTAACACATCATACTCTGTTTTGAGAACTTCTTGCATCCTCAAATGCACAAAGGCAAGCATGACATTGGAAACCATGCTTACTTCGTCAATGATAAGAAGTTTCATTTTCCTCAAGATTCTTGAAACTTCAAAACAAGCATCTCCAGATAGCTTGTGATATTCTAATTTGTTGTCATGCTCCACTGGCAGCATCAGTAAACGATGTAAAGTAATCCCTTTAATATTATGTGCTGCCAGTCCAGTTGGAGCAGTGACAACACAAGACAGCGATGACTCTGTCTTTTCCTGCAAATAGCATGAAATTGCTTTAATGAGGAAACTCTTTCCAGTTCCCGCTTCTCCACTCACGTACAGTCGGACAGGCTTCAACGACGTACATGAGCACTCTTTCTTATCATGACTTAATCCATGATCAATTTGCATGGTAACTTCGTCATATATTTTCCTCTGCTCAACGTTGAGTTGCCTTTCCAACTCTTCTAAGTTAACCGCATCCTCTTGAGCATGTGCCATGGCTCTTTCCACTTCATTCATAGCAGTGGCAGCTTCATTTTCGATAACAGGTCCTCCTAGTGGATCCTGACTCAATGAAGCAGAACTCTGACTGTCCTGAGAACTGTCTCTGGCAATCTCGGCTGCAATTGTTGCTTCCTGCTCAATTTCCGCATTCAACATTTCTACATATTTGGGAAAAGCAGGACATTCTATGGTCTCCTTGGCGGCATTGAAAGAGTCTTCGTAACAGAGAAAATCTCCAAGCAGTTCCTCTTCTGCACGCCAAGGCTTGAAAAGTTGCAAAAGTGCTAAATAGAAAAACTCCTTTTTTTCAGGAGATTCGCCACTCAATTTTCGATGGTTTACCAAGTGGCATTTTCTTTGCTTGACCAGACATCCCTCACTTCCTATTACAGCATACACTCCTTTCTCAGTATCTTCTTTGATGTTCCTCTTGAATATGTAATTTTGCAGAACCTCATACAGACAAACATTCTCGAGGTGACTGCTTCGATTTGGATAATATGTATCCAACATGTTTGTCTTCAAAATGTCGGTACTGTTTGGCTCCTTTTCCGCCAAATACTCAATTTCCCGCACAGGTTTGAGAACTCGATTACGCATTGCAGCAAGACCAAGACTCGCCCAAACGATACTCCTGGACTTGGCATAGAGACTTGCTGAAGACAACCGGTCAGAACATTCGTACGCTCCGATTTCTCGATGCGACAACATCTTCAGACTGAAACTGTACAACTTCTTGCTGAGGCTCTTTTCATGGGAAATGTCCTCCCACATATCCTTCAATTCTGTCTTCTCTTTTTTGGTGATGTAAGACGTCACATACCGAGCCACAGCCATACAGTTATCAGCCACAAACTGTATATCCATGTTAGCATTCCACATGGACAAAATCACCGGGTTGTAGTCGTTGATGTACTTGGACTCTTCGTTCCTCTTCAAATTGTAAGTGTTTTTAGGTGATTTCTTCATGACATTGTGTCGCAACGAAGACATCAAACTGTTTACTCTTCCTTTAGAAATCACCGGTCGTGGAAAGCCGAAACGACATTTAGTGTAGAACTTGTCTTTGTTTCGGAATTTACGACGGCAATACTTTCCACATCGATGGCTTTGGAAACGCAGAACTTTTTCTCTTAGGCTTTTCTTCTCCTTTGCGTTTGGAACAGCACACGTAGAATACTGTTGGATGAAACTCATCACTGAGTCTTCTGGATCCGTTCCAAATTTAGGTGCATCCTTGATCCACAGCAACATATGTATATGAGGAGCACCTCTTGCTTGGTACTCCTTTCTCCAGAAGAAATCCAACACCTCTCCAAGAGGTGGATTCTTCTTATTCATGATGAAAGACATCATAGCTTCAAATCTATGATTGAAGTACCTACATACATTGACTGGATCCAAAGAGCACAGTTCTCCGGGTGTCTTGAATTCGATGTTATCTACGTTAGCATTTGCCTCTCGTAGAAATTCAAGTAAGTCTTCCCAGCCATACTCGGCACAGCTCAGAGTGAGGAACCATGTGGGAGTACCTAAGTTCCTCAGCATACATTTTAAATCACCATGACGACGGTACCAGTACTCATTAGTACCACGCTGACACGCCATGAGATTAATCAGGTGAGAATCCAAAATACTATCTTGGACATTGACTTTATCCATAAAGTCACTTGCCGAGATGTTTTGCATGTGTATACCACTTTTCAAGATGTGGTTCACTGCATATGACAGTCCAGACAGATCGCTTTCAAACAGGAGATGAAACAAATAAGGAATGCATTGTCGAAACCTAGCATCTCCTGCATACAATCGCAAAGTCCGGTATTCAGAAGCAGGAATTTGATGAGGTCGCTCATCATATCTTCCTCCCTGACCTGTTGGAAAAAGCTGTGGGAAACACCGAGCTTCCAAACTTTCCTCCCAAACACTAATGGGACTCCCTTTGGCTTGTTTCATTTGAAACAACTCAATAGCATTCCCCATGACTTCCTTGGAATGCAAAGGATGAACACTATAATGTTCATATATTTCTTCACTAGTAGAGGGTTCTACTTTCTCAATTTGACCAGCACACAAATCGCTATCCTCTTCCTCACTTACTTCCTCTTCTGCAACATATACATTCTTATAGTATTTATTATTTTTTTTCAAATACAATGTTGCCTTTTTGACTTTCCTAACATCTACTAAATCTTGCCATATTTTCTTATTCTTTGTCGGAACCCCATTAACTAAGATAACCAGAGGTTCCTCTTCCACTTTTTCTACTCCAATTGTGTTAATGTTTTTCTTGAAATCTAGAGGCAAATAAACAACTCTTCCCTTTAATCCTCTCTGTAAATCTGATGGAGGCAATTTCCCTGTCTTTGGCTCCATTCTTACAATAGCCTGAAAGGGATGGATACTTTGAATCAAAATAGATTCATAAGTATTTAAGTCTTTCAATTCAGAAGGAATCTCAACCAATTCCAGATTATTATGAACTGCTCTAGCAGGCATCTGGTTTTGTTTTAATTTGTTACAACAATAAGTACACACACGTTGATCCAATCCCAAATCAAAACAATTTTCTACCATCAAGTATGTTGCAAAATCCTTCCATTCACTATTATTTTCCCTTTCACTTTTTGCATATAAATCCACTAACTTAGTCTGATTTTTATAATAAGTGCGTCGACAACACACACAAGTGAAATTAGGCCTCTCACTTGATTTCACCTCAAACGTCGCAATTTCCCTCTGGAAATTATCTGTACTGGAAACCTGTACACTATCTTCCACATGACCCTCTACTTCTTGCTCAATTTCAACATTCTCCTCTTTACTTCCAAAGTAACAAAACTCAATTTCTTCACATATATTCTTCACATCTATTTCAGAACCATGCAAAAGAGCAGCGCGTAATTGTTTCAGCATAATTGCTGGACTCTTAGCATAATACAACATTCTAACTAATTTCCTCACTTTATTATGATGCACTGCTAGCATCCTGAAATGATGAAAAACACTCTGGCATACTCTCCTGGAAAGACAAGCCAGTGAATGACCATGCAAACCTGTCACTTCTCTTACTCTGCAAGGATCTAATTCTTGCAACAACATCATTTTCTGCTTCAAACTTTTTTTGTTAAATGACCGTACAAAATCACAAAGCAAATTGATGGATTCCTGTCGCACACTGCAAATACTACTACACTTCCAGGTGTACACAGGACCCTTAGCACGTCTTCCTAAAACCTCATTACCTAACACCTCTTCTGCCTCTGTTGTCACAAGTTTTTCTTTTTCAACTGGACAACCATCTTTCACTTCATAAGCACGACCACTGGTGTCAACTGCATGCACCAAATCATTATCCTGGAAATAACTCTCCTCATTAAAAAATGCCTCACAGCTTGAACTATGCATCCATTCTCCAGAAAAAACTTCACAAAAATTACTAGGATTAACTATTCTCTTCCATCTACTATTTCTTTTGAAATCAAAAATTGCCTTGTTTAGCTTCCTAATTCTATTGATTATCAAAATAAATAACTTACGTTTAATTTCAAATGCCTGATCAATAACTTTCTCAACTTTTTTTTTTCTCTTATAAAAAACTAGTTTCTGTTGACCTTTCTTAATATTTTTTAACAAATTGCCAATTATCCTGTTGCGGAAAATTCGTTTACGAATCTCCCTAAACTGTTGTTTCCTTCTACTATCATGCACAGATTTATCTCTTGCTCTAGCAGTAACATTTTTCATTGTCCTTTTCTTTCCATTTGATTTCCTTCTCGTTTTATGGACTGAAACATTTTCTGTAGTAATATTTTTTTTAATACAAATATTTCTTATGAAATATTTAGAGCTCTTACCCGGTGCTTTCTTCGTGGCTTGAGAAATCTTTTTGTTAGAGGACTGCTGTGTTTTTTTTTTCACCTGCTGTCTTTGACGTTTTGCAGCCTTTATCTGTCTTTGTATTGTAGGCATGGTGAAATCTTGAAATGATCTGCAGTTGAATCTGTGGAAAAATATAATAAAAAATGTTATTAAACATTATTACCAAACAGTAAATCAGTAACAGTGATCAAAAACTTAACACACTACTTGACATTTTAATTTGAAGATTTTTTAGTCATTGGCAATTTTACAATACAGAAATACCAGAAAAGAAATGACATTTATATTTATGTTACCTATGCTATTTTATATGTGAATCTGATCTAATTTTATGAGCATATTTTAATATTTTATTGAAGACACTACACATAACCTGTTTTTGAAGGTGTCTTTATTTTTAAATTAAACGGTTTACCTTTTTACGTTTTATTAATTATACATTTTAAAAATAAATGTTTATATTTCCAAAGGCTCAAGCAGGTCAGCTTCCCATCCTATATCATATAATTCGGACAAATCTGCATCCTCATCACGCTCTTCTTCATCCTCAGGATTTAAATCATCCAAAGGATCAACATCCACTGATGTTTCAATTACAAGTTCAATGATGAGGTCAAAATCAACTGATTGCAGATTGTCGCTCATGTTGAGGTTGTCTTTATATTTAAAGAAAGATAACAACAATGAGATGTTGCAGAGTAAGAGACAAATCTCAGAGATTATAATAGTAAAATTGTTTAACAAGATTAACATTTAGCAGCTATTATTTAGCCATGTCCAGAAATGCTGAGCAGGTGAAGCCTATGTCTAATTTTTCACTGAACAGGACTCATCTCTTCTTAACCTTGGATAAGCCTCACCGACTCTGTGTCCCCTGCACATACTTAAATGTAAAGGGGCAGATTTATATTAAATGGCACATCCCCAGGCATGCACCAGTTAACGTGCACCACTGCTCTGCCACCCATGGTGTGCCGCATTTACAATCAGATAGGAGAAAGCTGCGTCAAAACCCTGCGCCTGCTTGAAGCTGGCATAGGTCTTGACGCAGCATTGTGGAGATGGGGCACCCCTGAGCCTTGCTGGAGCTGCATCGCACTAGCGATACAACTCCAGCAATGCGCCACCTTTACGGCACAGATGCGTCACGCATCTGTGCCGTTTTTGCCCCATGCTGCGCCGCATTGTAAATGCAGCACACCATGGGTGGCGGAACAGCGGCGCAGGATGACTGTCACATCCCTGGTGATGCGCCAGTCATCATAAATCTATCCCTAAGCTTCTTATCTTGTTACAGATGAACTGCCATATGTATCATCAAAATATTTTACATTTTCTAAATAGAGAATTTTAAGGAATAAATAGCGATTTGTCGAAGTGGATTTCTTCTACCTCGCCCAGGTATGCTCACAAAGGAAGACCAGCAGTCGGAGGTAACTGTAACATAAAAAGAATTTATTGCGCTCGAGCGGGTACACCACCTCACAGCTCCATGTGGCTATGAGAGAAGTGGACAACTTACAAAGTCATAGACAGCCTTATATACTTTTGTGCTGGAATAAGCGTAGGTGGGAATGAATACACAAATCAGCAACTGCCAAGGATGATGAATGATCCCAGGACGGACCCACGTACTAGTCAGGACCAGTCACTCTGGAAATATGTATATTTGGCATGCAGAACGCAAATATAAAGATTACTCACTAAACCCCATCAGTCATCAATAATCTTGTGATACACAGAATAAAGCAGAACTATGCATAACTTGTGCCAAGTATAAACATAGGCGGGCCTGTGGTTACAGAGTCAGGCGCTCACTTGATTACTCATCCGGATATGGAACAAAAGGTTATGTCTCTTGTGTCAACAGTAATTTGTCACCATCAGCAGTGTTTAGTTAACTGTAATACATTGGCAGTAGTTAGGTAGGAAAGTTAAACAAATGAGTCATTGACCTTTAAGCAATGGACCCTGCTCTACTTGTGTGTCATAAAGCAGAGTACAAACATATGCTCTGGGGTCGATCGATGTATCATCGTTTCTTTGTGCAGATGAAGTGGCCATGTTATATGTGCTGAGGTGGCAGGCTAGAGAAAACTTAACTCAAAATGGCTGCTGGAAAATACAAAATGGAGGAGCTTTCGTCCATTACAAAAACTGTATTTTCACAACCGACCCTTTGGACGCAAGGTCCAACATTTTGCTGTGGCCTAATGCACATGTTCGTAGATAGGCCGGCTGTTACTATAGTGAGCCTCATTGCGCTCATTAACATAGTCAACTGTGTTGGTGTCAGAGGGGCTGTTATCCGAGATATCAATATCCATCAATTGTTGAGTTACAATATCTCTCATTATAAGTGCATTGGACACTGTCACAGGGGGCATCGGGGGTGGTTTAAGCAATCGCCCCAGACACTGGCAGCACATGGGCAGGCAATTAATGAAAATGCAGCACCCAATCACCACGAGGAAGATAATCACTAGAAACATCCCTATCTTCCAGCCCCAAGCAGATAAAGCATTCCAAAAGGAACCTACAGGGTCCCAGGGGCCAACATCATTATGGGCCTGAGCTCCTATATCATATAGTCTCTTGACAGCTTCTCTAACTGATGTAGATGAGTCAGGAACGTATGTGCAGCAGGAGGACCCGATCACCCTACAGACTCCACCCCGTTCTGCTAACATCATGTCTAGCACAACCCTGTTCTGAAGGGCAACGAGTCTAAGAGCTTTCAGCTCAACTGTGATGTTCTCAATTACACCTGCGGTCTCCTCTATAGTCGCCTCTAATAGACGGGACAACCTGCGTATGTTTCTGGAATTTATGGCAGGGCCATACCAAGGAACAAAGGCCTTTAGTACATCACCAGCTATCTCACCCACTGTATCTCCTTGATCAACACTCCTCCTGCCCCTTAGAGTTCTGGATGCTCTATTCACTTCTGCAGTACTTTTTACAGACAATGCTGGTGTTACAAGACCCAGGTGGCAGCAGCCACCCCAGTTCACTGGCAGCCAAACGTAGGCCCTGGAACCACAAATGAAATAGACTGAGTCACCAACATAAAGTGGAACAGTTATTTCTTGGGAAGACACTTCAAATGTTACATTGCAATTGGTACTATTCCCCATGTCGGTGGTACCGTTGCTCCTGATACATATACTCCCAAGTACACTACGCTGCCTCATTTTCAAAAATGGTACCTGTCTTGTGTCCCTCTGGAGCGGAGGTGTGCTATCATTCTTTACCAAAGACAGTGGGGTGAATATATTCGAAAATGGGAATGTTGCATTGGGCAAAATAACTTCAGAGCAATTCCCTGCCTGGAGAATGTCTTTATCATAATGGGTATACAAGGAGGCAGTTGATGTTCTGGTGGTAGAACGGGGAGTTACTAAGCTACTGAAAACTCTTATTAACTCAACTTTCAGCATTGCAATGTGTAGTGCATAACAGGACGCTTCAAATGGTAGGGGTACTTGGAGAAGGGGTATACCTTCATCTACATAAGCTGGGAATTGCATACAGATCCAACAATTACTTTTATCAATGACATGATGGGTCTGATGAAGTAGGGTAAGGAAAGAATTGTGACGCATCTCCTCTCTGTGATCCATATCCTCTGGTGGTACTGTAACTGAGGGGACAAAGTCAGAGGGAAGCTCTGATGGAAGCGGGGCTGTTTTAGCAATAGGATGGTAGAGCTCTAGGAGATATAGTAAGCCAATGACCAAAGACATTATGCAAAACAACATACAAAATATGCATAGTTTGGAGTACCAACGCCCCTTCTTGTTCAATTTAAGAGTGGAATATGTATCCTCCATCTCTAGTAAAGGAAGATGTCTTGTTGTTCTTCCAAACAAATATACCATTCGAAATACTTCGTATTTTGAAATATACAATCTCACAAGTGCGGCAGTTCAACAGTGTTCGTTATAGGCCTCACTGTTACAGACCTTGCAATTGGTGGAAATAACACAAATTCGACCTCACACCCTCTCCTCCTATGGGTCGCTGGGCTTCGGAGGTGATCCTTTCTTCTCTTTGCAGATCAGAGTTGGCAGTGTCCTTATTCTACTAACCTCACTGCACAAGTTAGTCCTTTAAAGTTGGCACTATTCAGTGCGGCAGTTGGTGCTTGCTCCGTCCTAAGCACTCTTCAATTTCCTTGGGCGTAGATTGTATCCTGATGCAGCTGGTTGATCATCGATGCGTGCAGGAGTGCAGTCACCAGTCCTTCGGTCAGAACGGTCCTCTTCCGGGGGCAGCTCTGGCCAGAATGGTGGTGCTCTCTTCACGTTTGAAAGATGAATCCAGTTTTTGTGTCCGTCACATCGAACCGCCGTCTGTGTGACTAACAAAACCTGCGTTGGCCCTTTCCACCTGGGCTGTAGGCTGTTCTTCCTCACAAAGTTTTTGGTCAGGACCCAGTCCCCGGGCCTGATATCATGCACTTCTCCTTCCAGAGGCGGGGACCAAGTGTCTCTGACCTGTTGGCGAATGGTAGACAGGGCAGAAGTTAGTTCTTTACAATAATCCAATAAAGCAGAATGCGTCAACTCTTGCAATTTTGGTGGAGAGGCAAACTCATATACATTTGCTGGTTTCCCCATAACGAGCTCATATGGAGAGAGTCTGTTTTTGGATGTAACAGTTGTCCTCATAGAGAACAAGGCTAAGGGCAAAGCATCTACCCAACTGAGAGTGCTTGATGCACATATTTTTTGCAGTTTATTTTTCAATGTAGCGTTGCAGCGCTCCACAAGCCCTGCCGCTTTTGGATGATCCACTGAATGAATTTTTTTTGTACCCCTAATCCTTGGCATACTAGATCCATTATTTTATTCGAAAAATGTACCCCGTTGTCAGACCAGAGGCTTCTGGCCAAGCCGTAGCGTGAGAAGTACTCTTTCAGCAACATCTTGGCCGTGCTTAATGCGGTGTTGTCTTTCAAAGGGAATGCCTCCACCCAATTACTGAAACTACATATAACAACCAAAACATATCTCTTGCCGTTGGCAGGGGGCATTTCTATGTAATCCATCTGAAGGCATTCAAAGGGGTATTCTGGCAATCTAAAATGACCCGGTGGTACTTGTATCCCTTTTCCTACATTATGGAGAGCACAGGTCATACAGTTCTTGGATAATTTTACAGCTGTCTTCCTAATGTTTTTGTTGACCCATATCTTTTCAATGGTATTTGTCATTCCATCAGCCCCCAAGTGTGCAGGACCATGAATCATGTGAAGCATGGGTAGGAGAAAACTGTCGGGCAGAACCCACTTTTTCAAATCCCCAAGTGTGTGCATCCAAGCCCCAAAATGTGTGTCAAAATAATATCCTTCCTTAACCCACTGCTTCTTTTCATCTTCACTTGCAAAGTCTTGAATGTCTTTTATCTCTTTGTATGGGTCAATATTTGTCTCCTCTTCTTTAGTTCGTGTCACTACATATGTTAAGGTGTACTCACTCAATGCAGTGTGTTTTGCTGTTTCATCGGCAAAAGCGTTTCCCTGACCTACATGGTCTGTAATCTTCTTGTGTGCACTACACTTCATGATAGCCAATTTAGTCGGTAATGCAAGAGCATTTAGCAGTCTGGTAATCAAGGTGCCATGCTGTATTTTTGCACCTCCAGATGTGATGTACCCTCTTTCGGCCCACAAACGGCCGAAGTTATGTGCCACCCCCCAGGCGTATTGGCTGTCGGTGTAAATGTTTACGGCTAACTTCTCTGAGAGCTCACATGCTCTAGTTAAGGCGATCAACTCGGCTGCCTGAGCAGACATCTGTTCTATTTTACATGTTTCAACAACTGTCCTATTTGTTGTGATTGCATAGGCTGCAGAGGTAGTTCCATCTGGTCTCTTTAGACAAGAGCCATCCACAAATAGTGTTCCATCGACATTTTGCATAGGTGTGTCTGCCAAATCTACTCGACCTTTTGTTTCAGTTTCAGTAACAATCACGCAATCATGTTGTACTTCATCCTGCTCCAAAGGGAGAGGCATCAGAGTAGCTGGGTTTATGGTGTTACACCTCTGCAAGGTCACGTTAGTGGCCATTAGTATTAGCTCATACTGAGTCAACCTGGCATTAGTTAAATGTTGAGTTTTGGTTTTGTTCAGCAGTATGTCTACTGAATGAGGTACGTAAACCACAACTGGATGTCCAAGTACAATAGAGTCTGCCTGTCTTACTGCAGCAGCCGCCGCAGCAACATTTCTGAGGCAGTTCGGTAGACCTCTTGCTACCGGATCCAATGTTGAGGAAAAATAGGCACATGGTCTATTCTTCTCTCCATTTTTCTGGGTTAGTATAGCCATTGCGCATCCTTCTTTCTCATGTACGAACAATGCAAAGTTCTTAGTGTAATCTGGTGTGCCCAAAGCAGGTGCATTGCATAAAGCAGTTTTCAAAGCCACAAAGCTATCTTGATGCTCTTTATCCCAAGGAACAGGATCTTCCACATCTTTGTGAGTCAAGGACAGTAATGGTTTGGCCAGATAAGAGAAATTTGGTACCCATTGCCTACAAAAGGAGACCATTCCAAGAAATGCACGCACATCTTTTTGTGTTCTAGGTCTGGGAATGTTCTGCACTGTTTGTATTCTATCAGATGATAATCTCCTCCCACCTTTCGACAGGAGATGACCTAGGTAGGTTACCTCCTGTTGACAGTACTGTAGCTTAGCTGGCGAAACCTTGTGTCCATGCGAAGCGAGAAAAGTTAGAATAGCATGCGTAGCTTGCTTACAAATTTCATTTGTTTCAGCTGTTAACAGTAAATCATCCACATATTGCAGTAATACTGTACCTGGTGGTAAAGCACAGTCATCTAGTTGTCTCTTTAATGCCTGACTATAGATGCTAGGGCTTTCTGTATACCCCTGGGGAACCCGACAGAATTTATACGATCGCCCTTGGAAACTGAAACTGAACAGATACTGGCTGTCTGGGTGTATGGGGATACTGAAGAAGGCGTTCTTCAGATCTATGACGGTAAACCACTGGGCTGAAGGTGGCACAGATGAAAACATTGCTGTAATGTCGGGTACAACAGGGTATTGTGGTTCCACTATTTTATTTATGGCTCTCAAATCAACAATCATCCTATATTTGATCTGTCCTGTTCCATCATCACGCTTAACCACAGGTAAAATTGGACTGTTACAGGGACTGCTTGTAACTTCTTGTATTATTTTCCGCTGCAATAGGTCTGAGATAACTAATTTCAGACCTTCCTCACCTTCTTTTGATATTTTGTACTGGGGGATGCGAGGTAGTCTGACATTTGGCTTTACTGTAATATGCACTGGCTCAATATCCATTTTCCCTACATCGTTTGGTCCATGTGCCCATAAATTTGGATCAATATCTCGCAGTTCAGGTGGAATGTGATTTTTATCTGTAACCATGTATTGTCTAGACACTTTTTGCTTCTTACAAGTTAAGTAAACACCATCTGGTGTACAGTATATAGTAGCATGCATCATTTTTAAAGTTTTTAAACCAAGCAAATTTAGCGAACATTTCTCTGTTAGTACAAATGGCATACTCCCTGTTATAGGACCAATTGTGAAGTCCAATGGTCGTGAAATGGGGCTTGTGACAACAGCATTTGAAAATCCCACCGACTTATCTAATCTTCCCGAGAGAGGAACATGGGGGAGCAAGCGGTGGGAAATCGATGTATTAGTGGCACCAGTATCTAGAAGAAATTTCCTCTCTTCACCTTCAACTACCATTTTTACATATGGGCCTGAAGAATCTACTGGTATCTGCACTCGCTCCCTGTCCTCTCCTGGGCATCCCTATTGTGTCCAGTCCTCGTTGTCATCATATGGTGTATAATCTTGAGTGAAATACGCATTGTTCCTATTATTGTCAAAATAATTTGCCTGCTCAGTGTCACTGTAATTTCTTTGCTGTCCTCTACCTCTCCCCCTGTCCACACGGGGAGTTGAATTTCCTCTGTAAGTGTTTGCACTATTTCTCATAGTTTGACCCTTGCCCTGTAAGTAAGGGCACTCATTCTTCCAATGTCCCTCCTCATAGCAGTTAGCACATTGATTATATCCTAACCCTGCTCTCTGTTGCGCCGGAGCTGAAGCAGCGCGACCAACCCCACGACTACGTCCACCTGCCCTCTGAAAATTTGTACGTCCTCTTGACCTTCCTCTGTCAGGAAAAGCTTGCTGCATTAACGCTTTTGTCTTCAATTCCTTCATTTGCTTATCCTTTTTTCCCTTTTCTGAATTTCTCTTATTTTCGTAATAGCACGCCATTGTCAATAACTCAGCTGGATCTTTAGCAGTCCAGGTACTTTCGTATGTCTTTATACTGTCCGATAACTCAGGTAAAATGTTATTAACAAACTGATTAGCAAAAATGCGCTTTCCTTGTACTGTCTGAATGTCCTGTCCACTGTGTCCTTTAAAAATCTCTTCTATTCTGCTAAAAAAATCAGTCACTTCCTCTCCCTCTTTCTGTCTACATGCAGTCATTTTATCCCAGTCTACTTTTTGTCTAGGCAGAATTTCCTGCATGCGTGCTATAATGTGTCCAGGTAAATCTATTAAGTCTTGTGGCACCTCCTCTCCTGCTCCTCTATTAGTGTCCGCAGTTACTATGGCTGCCCAGTTAATGTGTGCCGAATTATGATCCCTAACGGGGCGCCATAATTCCTGTGGTACCAAAAAATCGAACAGAAGGTCAACATCTTTTAATATCATGGGCGTCAAACTAAGAGCAGATTCAAGATGCTCATAAAACACTTTCGGATTACTTCTAGGATCAGGCAACTCTTTCTTTAGGGCCAATAAATCAGCCCTCGTCCATGGGGTGTGCACATATTGCCGGATGGCGGGGCGGTTTCCACCCCTTGGATCAGGAATTGGGTGTACTTCTCTCATAGGGAAAGCTGAGGTATCATGCTCGTGTTCTGGACCAAAATGCTGGTAGATATGTTGACCGGTGGCGTTATGCATAATAATATCTAGCTCTTTGTGATAGTGATAACAAGTATTAAATGCATCTTCACATTCTGTGTTCGTTAATATGGATTGTTCGCTCTCCCTCCATAATTTGTGTAACCACATTGGTATTTTAAAATGAACAGGACTATTCTCTAGCAAGAGTTCACAGTATTCAAGCAATCTAGTCGCCATGCTATTAATAACAAGATTTCTAGCTCTTAGTTCCTTCATTCCCTCAAATGTTTCCCAGGCTCCTCTCTTTGTTATGTCCCCAAGATCCATCCATTTTTGTGCCATCTTTTTTATAGTATCTTTTTCATTAAGACCTAATCGGGTGTGTCTAACGTACATGTCTGGTGTTCGCCTATTTGTCATTGGTGATCTAAACCACGGGGAATTCGGCCACATGTTTGCTCTTTGTGCGCCTGATGCGGGGGAATCACTTTGTGAAGCGAGGGGTGTCATTGGTACTGGAAGTGTCACGCTGGAAAGTGCTGGAGTGGACGGTGTTGCTGGGATGCTTCCTACAGATCCATGTGTGCCCTGCAAAGTATTAGTAGGAGAGACTGTTTGTTGGGCGGTTTGTTGGGCCTGAGCTGGTGCAGCGGGGGCGGATGCTTGTTGGGCCGGTACAACGAGAGGGTGCACAGGCTGTGCTTGTGGTGGGGCAACAATATTAGGCTGTTGGCCCCCAATACCCGGACCTGGTGGGGGTGGCGGTATTTGGACGACATTATATGGAGGAGGTTTGTCTAACAAGTCCTCCAGTATTTCGTCAACAGGGGGGCACTTTCTTTGGTCTACTGCGACAAAGCATTTTTCTGTTGTCATTCTAAATTCCCTGTCATGCCGTTCAATGTTTTCGTTTATCTTAATTTTATCATATTCCGCTACCTTGGCCATAGTCGTTTTATTCTTTTCTCTGTCTCTATCTAATTTTTGTTTCATGTTCCTAGTTCTAGCAGATTTCTCCCATGTTTGAAACGTCTCAAACATAGCAGGTCGGACTTTTCGTTCCATCATACATTGCTGTAAATACTGTAATTTAGCTAAATCAAAGGTACCATCAATAGGAAACTGTAATCTCTCATCCTTTTTTGTGTACTCATGCCATATTCTATTGTATAAATTCACATTTATTCCCTTTTTTATCATTAATATCCAACCTGGACTATCTTCAACAGGGGTGGGGACGCTTTCGTCCAACCGGTGACCTGACTTTATACAACAGAACGTTTTAGAAATGCATTTCTTCATTGTTCCTATTTATTCTTTTAGTTATAACTATCCTTTTACTCTTTTACTCAAAACTTATTCAACAACCCTAGTTAACCAAACTTCTTTTTAATAAAACATGCAACAGAACAATCTCACCAATCTGTGGTGTGTCCTGAATCGTCCGACTGTTGGTCTTCGGACAACACGTCTGTTTCAAAAGGGATCAGCTCGTGGACCTCTGCCGGGGAATCCTGTGTCAAGAGGCCAGTCGGGACTTCAGATGGCAGCTGCTGCGGAGAAACGCCGTCTCCTTCGTGCAGGGGCCCCTACGATCATTCGGTCCTCAGTCGCACCTCTCAACCACGGACTCAGCTAGCCGTTGGATGTCCCACGGAGAGGTCCCTTCGTGGTCGCCAGTTTGTCGAAGTGGATTTCTTCTACCTCGCCCAGGTATGCTCACAAAGGAAGACCAGCAGTCGGAGGTAACTGTAACATAAAAAGAATTTATTGCGCTCGAGCGGGTACACCACCTCACAGCTCCATGTGGCTATGAGAGAAGTGGACAACTTACAAAGTCATAGACAGCCTTATATACTTTTGTGCTGGAATAAGCGTAGGTGGGAATGAATACACAAATCAGCAACTGCCAAGGATGATGAATGATCCCAGGACGGACCCACGTACTAGTCAGGACCAGTCACTCTGGAAATATGTATATTTGGCATGCAGAACGCAAATATAAAGATTACTCACTAAACCCCATCAGTCATCAATAATCTTGTGATACACAGAATAAAGCAGAACTATGCATAACTTGTGCCAAGTATAAACATAGGCGGGCCTGTGGTTACAGAGTCAGGCGCTCACTTGATTACTCATCCGGATATGGAACAAAAGGTTATGTCTCTTGTGTCAACAGTAATTTGTCACCATCAGCAGTGTTTAGTTAACTGTAATACATTGGCAGTAGTTAGGTAGGAAAGTTAAACAAATGAGTCATTGACCTTTAAGCAATGGACCCTGCTCTACTTGTGTGTCATAAAGCAGAGTACAAACATATGCTCTGGGGTCGATCGATGTATCATCGTTTCTTTGTGCAGATGAAGTGGCCATGTTATATGTGCTGAGGTGGCAGGCTAGAGAAAACTTAACTCAAAATGGCTGCTGGAAAATACAAAATGGAGGAGCTTTCGTCCATTACAAAAACTGTATTTTCACAGATTCTTTACCATTCCTAATTTGCGATGAGCAAATTGCTAATTGCAAGTTACCCATTCATTTCCATGGGCTAGGAGGCTCATAGGAATGAAGGTTTAATTTGCGATTAGCAATTTGCTCATCACAAATTAGGAATTTTTCCAAGGGTGCAGGGGTGTCTCAAGAACACCCTGCTGCACCCCTGAAAAACAAATTTGGGGGCATATGGCACACATACATGCCCTAAGGGCGTGTGTTGGCGTCATATGGCACCATTTGTTTTTTTGAAAAAAAGCTTTTTGAAAAGAATTCACAAATTACCACCAATTTACCACAATAGTTTCCAAATCCTTAATGTCATTTTTTACATAGTTTTTGTTTGATACATTGCATTTAAGTAGTCACAAAATTTGCAAATCCTTCAGTGCAATTGCAAAATAAGGAATAGCAAATTTTGCTACTCCTTATTTTGCATCAAACTTGTTTGATACATACCATTTGTCTAATTAACATTCGCAAAGGCCGAAATTCGTAGAATTTTGATCTTTGCAAATGCTAATTAGCTTGATACATATGGCCCCAAGTGAGGCCTGTCTTGCGACATGGTGCATCTTTTGCATCACTGCTGCTTGGGTTTTATGTGGTACGTTTTTTTTACACCATGACATATCTGCCTAAATGCATCAATTTGTAATGTTGTCGCCTCATAGCAAATCTTTTGCACCACCGCTGCATCATAAAAGTGACGCACAGTGGCACAAAAGAGGCATACACCTATCATAAATCTGTCCCTAGCATTTTAAATGATTAATCCAGGATGACAATAAAGTGTGTCCTATCCAGAGGTTTGTTTAAGGTGAGGCCTACTCAGGATTGCAGATTAAAGTTACGCTTGATGAAGAATACAGAGGAGATAATACATGTAAAGGCCTACCAATGAAGTAAGTAATGTACACTTTATTGCGCCAGTCATCATAAATGTATCCCTAAGCTTCTTATCTTGTTACAGATGAACCACCATATGTACCATCAAACTATTTTGCATTTCCTAAATAGCAAATTTTAAGGAATAAATAGCAATTCTTTACTATTCCTAATTTGCAATGAGCAAATTGCTAATTGCAAATTACCCATTCATTTCCATGGGCTAGGAGGCTCATAGGAATGAAGGTTGCAATTTGTGATTAGCAATTAGCTCATCACAAAGTAGGATTTTTTTCAAGCGTGCAGGGGTATCTCAAGAACACCCTGCTGCACCCCTGAAAAAGAAATTTGGGAGCATATGGCACACCTACATGCCCTAAGGGCATGTATGGGCGTCATATGGGACCTTTTGTTTTTTAGAAAAAAATGCTTTTTGAAAAGAATTCGCAAATTACCACAAACTAGAAGTTGGTGGTAGTTTCCAAATCCTTAATATCATTTTTTACATATTTTTTGTTTGATACATTGCATTTAAGGAATCACAGATTTTGAATTATTGACATTTTAAGTCATTTCCACATGTGCAGTGTTTTCAAAATATGATTTGAAAATCGTTTTTGGGGAAAAGTAATGGTTTGCAAATTTATGACAAGGACATAATGGTGTATGCTTCTCTATAAGCCATTTCAGTGTCTCTGATGTCATTTTTCCCATATTACATTATAAGACCTTTCCCCATAGAGCACATTCCTTCTAAATATGCTCCCACCTGTGCATTGCAAATTTAGATTTTTGACTGTTTGAGTCACAGAGCCATGTTAAAAGTGACCCAAAAAAATTGCAAACGTTTTAAAATAACACATTCATGTGTCTTAAGGACATTTTAAGTCATTTCCCCATGGACAATGTTTTCTAAGTGGCGCAAAAGAGGCATACACCTATCATAAATCTGTCCCTAGCATTTTAAATGATTAATACAGGATAACAATAAGATGTAGCCTATCCAGAGGTTTGTTTAAAGTGAGGCCTACTCAGGATTGCAGATTAAAGTTACGCTTGATGAAGAATACAGAGGAGATAATACATGTAAAGCTCTACCAATGAAGTAAGTGATGTCTACTTCATTGTGCCAGTCACCATAAATGAATCCATAAGCTTCTTATCTTGTTAGACATCAACCGCCATATGTATCATATAACTATTTTGCATTTCCAAAAAAGCGAATTTTAAGGAATAAATAGCGATTCTTTACCATTCCAAATTTGCGATGAGAAAATTGCTAATTGCAAATTACCCATTCATTTCCATGGGCTAGGAGGCTCATATAAATGAAGGTGCAATTTGCGATTAACAATTTGCTCATCACAAATTAGGAATTTATTCCAAAGGTGCAGGGGTGTCTCAAGAACACCCTGCTGCACCCCTAAAAAAGAAATTTGGGGGCATATGGCGCACATAAATTTTAACAACATTCCTTTACCTCAACAACGATTTTCAAATCATAACTTCAAAACACTACACATGGGAAAATTACTTAAATTGTCCTTAAGACACATAAAAGCGTTTTTTGATTGGCTTTCCTGCATGGTAGGGTCACTCTTAACATGGCTATGTAACACAAACATTCAAAATCTAAATTTTCCATGCACATGTGGGAGCATATTTACAAGCAATTTGCGCCACAGAGAAATGTCTTACACTAAAATGAGAAAAATAACATCAGGGACAGTCAATTGCCTTATAAAGAACCGTACACCATTATGTCCTTGTCATGAATTTAAAAACAATTCCTTTTCCCCAAAAACGATTTTCAAATCATAATTTCAAAACACTGCACATGAGAAAATGACTTAAAATGTCATTAAAACACATGAAAGCGTTTTTTGATTGCCTTTCGAGCATGGTTGGGTCACTTTTAACATGGCTATGTAACACAAACATTCAAAATCAAAATTTTCCATGCACATGTGGAAGCATATTTACAAGCAATTTGCGCCACAGAGAAAGGTCTTACACTAAAATGAGAAAAATAACATCAGGGACAGTCAATTGCCTTATAAAGAAGCATACACCATTATGTCCTTGTCATGAATTTAAAAACAATTCCTTTTCCCCAAAAACGATTTTCAAATCATAATTTCTAAACACTGCACATGGGAAAATGACTTAAAATGTCATTAAAACACATGAAAGCATTTTTTGATTGCCTTTCCAGCATGGTTGGGTCACTTTTAACATGGCTATGTAACACAAACATTCAAAATCAAAATTTTCCATACACATATGAGAGCATATTTACAAGCAATTTGCGCCACATAAATCATAATTTTCTCCTTAAAGCACACTATTCTCTATCTAAATTAAAGAAATATTTTCTCACCTTAGCAAATACTTTGAGTTTGAAAACAGTCTCAGAAACACACCAATTTGTCTTCAGCAGAGCAAAAGGTATGCACTCCAGAGTCTGCAGCTATCAAAAGCACAGAAATGCTGTAATTCTTCACACATATTTCTCATGTCACCCAATCAAAACTCTTCCCTCACTTTTTTTCAAATGAAAACCCTTCCCCCTCTGCCCTTTCTGCCTATTTTCCATAGCAACCACCTCCTGGAATACCTCTGGTGTTTGCAAGTTCACACAACAATGTTGCAATTGAACTCTGAACTCTCAGTGCACCTGCATATCCAGTGCATTCTTTAATTTAATGATTTTTTATTGACCACTCAAAATACATCTTTCAAAGAACACATCTGTGCACCCTAACTTTCTGTTTTCATCAATCAAAATCCACCAATCACTGTTACTGCTTCATGAACACAGAAACTCCACAGTTTTTTTTTCATTTTACACTCTAATTTTTTCAACTGCCATTTCATTGCCACACTTCATCTGACTGCAGGAGAACCTTCTCTCACCATGTTTTCTGTCTGGATTGTTGGTCATAGTTATATTCACTGGGCTCAAAGGTACGTTGAAAGCAGGAATTTACCTAACCTCAATTTACAAGATGTGGAAATTAAGTGGTTTGGCCACAGAGGATTAAAATGTCACCAATTGATACCATTGGTGAAAACCTTTATGCATTTGCCAAAACCTGACCTGTTAATTGTGCACTGTGGAGGTAATGATTTGGGCACTTTGACTGGTGTAGGTCTGGAAATGCTTTTAAAGGACACCTTTGAGCAATTAATGGCACTTTTTCCTCAGACTGCCTTGGTATATTCAAATATATGCCAAAGACAGAAATGGAGGTGGTCAAACCAATTTTGTCCACAAATTGAGAAGTCGAGGAAGCATGTAAACAAATCTGTTTCAGCTTACATGAGAGACCATGGAATGGGCTCCCTGTACAACAATAACTTGCGTTACTACATGCAAGATATCTACAGAGGAGATGGAGTTCACTTCTCAGATGAGGGCAACAGAGTTTTCACTCTGAATTTAAGAATGTGCATTGGTACCTACTTATAAGTACCTAAATGTACCATAAACCCAAAAGCTCTTCTCAGAGCTACCCTACATCTAATCACTCACAATTATTATTTTACTCTAACTTTTTTCACTAATTTTCAACAAAGTACGCTCCCTGGGGCGCTACCCGGTACGCGTACCGGGAGCTAACCTCGCGAATTTTTTTTTAAAAAATGGGTTTTTTTCGCACATATAAGCCTCCTCAGCCACCCTCAGAAAACCTAGGGGGTCAAGATAACTCTACCGTGCCCCCTTCTACCCATTCTGAACATTATTTGCCCTCCATCTTGTATCTTAATTCGACTGAAACACAAAATGGTGGACTCCCGGAACGCTTAAGGTCCGCGAACCGAGGCGCTCAACGGTTCGCGTACCGGGTCGCTCCCTGGGAAGATAAAGAAAATAAAAAATAATCAACAAATCCAACAATCAATTAACATACAGCATTTGAAAAGTCTATCATTCATTTTTCATTGTAGTACGCTCCCCAGAACGCTTCCCGGTTCGCGTACCGGGCGCTACCCACGCAAAAAAACAAAAAAAAAATTTTTTTTTTTTGCCCCGCGGGGCCCTTTTAAAACCTCCACATTAAACCTAGGGGGTCAGCGAGGATCTACTATGAGATAACTATGGTTATTTCCCCCTTTGTTTTGGCCTCCTCTTGTCTCTCGATCCTACCGAGAGACAAGATGGCGGCCGCTCCGGACTGTTTAGAATGTTGACAGACACCGGAGAGCCAATCAGCTTCGCTACGCGAAGTTCCGGTACGCTTAAGGTCCGCGGACCGGAGCGCTGCCCGGAGCGCGCTTACAGATATATATCTTTTTTTAAACGTTAATTTCTCAAAATCCACTGGAGCACATATATTGAGACCTACAAAAGGCACATCGGGCTACCAGTCCCTACAATTTAGCCAAGTTTCGTGCAAATCCATTCAGCCGTTCGGGCTAAAAGTGAGGCTAACCGCCCTATGGAAAACTCAATGTTAAAAACACGTTTTGGGACCCCCCTTTTTTCTCGGCCCCCCCTGGACGAACCCCCCCCAAATTTTCAGGGGCTGCTCAGAAACAAAATGTTCCATTTTCCAGAAAATTTCAGCCAATTCCGTCCACAAACGCCAAAGTTATTAGACATAGAATTTTCAAAAATCCCATAGGGAAAAAATCCTAACTATATATACCTACTGGCGACCGCCAGTAGGTAATATATATACATATATATATATCGATATCCTACTGGTGATCGCCAGTAGGTAGTTATAGTTAGGACTTAGTTAACATAAGAAGAACTTTTTTTCATTTGCCAATAACTTTAGCGTTGATTGATGGATCCTCATGACATTTTCATAACAAATATGCCACTCACTTCAGCTGGTGTGTAAGAATGTTCAGGGTGATCTGTCAAGTGAGGGCTGAGTGGGGGGTCCCAAAATGCGTTATCCCCATGTTAATTTCCATAGGAAAATTTTGACACGGCCACAGACCGAACTGCTGAACGAAATTAGTCCAAATTTGGAAGAAAAGTAGCAATTGGTCCACAAGTAGTCCTTTTTCTTAAATCGTGTAAATCTCTTCTGTAGTTTCTGAGTTATTTAAATAATTTTCTAGTTGTATATATAGGGAGGCAGTGGATCGGTGACCCAACCCGAACTCGTGCTAAGATCTGATTGGCTGCCACCACTTGAAACCAGGAAGTGTTGGCAGCCATCTTGTGACTCTGTTAAACTGAGTCACATGAAAAAGCTTTAAAAAAACGAAAAGGCGACAGGGTAGATACACCCTGACCCAATAGGACCAATAAGGGTTCTTTTTTATTTCCAGCGGGAATCACTCTGGACCTGCGAATCCCACCTAAGTTCTTTTACATAAACAAAGTGTTGGCTTCCAAGATTTATTTGTAATTGGCCCCTGGGTGGGCTAGGTCCTGGGGGCATGTATAAAATATAAAGGAGGTGCACTCATGGGCCTCCCTCCTTGGAGTCTTAAAGACCCAGGGACTTCCACCTCTCCGGGACATTTTAATAAAATTATATGTTCCCTGTTTACCACCACCTCCCCAGGGCATATGGTGATTGAATGTGGGGGGGTCAACACTGCCCCCATAGTCCTTGAGACCACCAACCCCTGGGACTAAAAAAAATGTCTATGCACTGGAGCCCCCCGTAACCCAGGGAACCGCCACCTCCTGGGGCAGATGATTACAATTAAAGTGGGGAGCTTCACAGCCCCTCACTGCCCAGGGGACCACTACCACCCCTGGCTATGTTCTGTAAAGGAAAGGGCAATGTGTTCCCCCCTCCTAGAGCTATACATGACATATGGGACTGCACTCCCCCAGGGCTGGCTTCTGCTACCTCACAAGGTACCCACCCTTGGGAAGTAGCTGTTTTTTTATGGCTTGGCAGGAACAAAACCACACCGGCTAAGCCGTAGCAAACTCTGCACTGCTTCCAGAAAGAGAGAGCAGAAAAAATGCCCTTGCTTACTAGAACCAGAGCAGGATTGGTTTTGAACAGAGTGAGCTGCATGTTTGGCAGCTCCCTTTGTCCAAAAGGAATGGCTGCTCTTACAGGATGTCGGGATCCAACAGGGACTGCAGGGGCCTTCAGCCTCCCCGATGGTCCCCAACATGAGGAGAAAATGGGTGCTCTGGGTAGGACCGGGCAGCCAGTATTGTGGCCAGGCCCTGTGGGAATTGGGTACCTGGGGCAAAACTTGTCCCAGAGAAGGGGGGGTACCTACCCTTCTTTTATTTAAAAAAAAGTAAAAAAGCTAGGCCCTGGGGATGGCGTCCCCAAGGCCATACTCAGCCCATGTATTTCCCAAAAATATTGAGGGCTGGCCCCAGGGGATGGGGTATCTGGTGCCAAAATTGGCCCAAGCAAGAGGGGGCTATGCCGCCTCTCTTCCCTAAAAAAGAAAAAAACAAATGCCCCCTTTCTCATCCGCTCTGCAAGCATACCTCCTGGCATGCTGCTGGTTGGGGATAAAGTCCCCTTGGCTACTGAGGGTCCTTGGGGCCAACAAGACTACCTGTTACCTCCTGTAAGCCCCACGCAGTGGGACTGCTAAGAGGTCTTTGTAGGCCATGCCCCCTTTCTCCACCACTCTGCAAACACTCCACCTGTCACACTGCTGGTTGGGGAATGAAGTCCTCTTGACTCTTGATGGCCTCAGGACTAAATTGGACTTCTTATGCCAACCAACTGTGCACGAGGAGGCGTGTTTTCAGAGTGGAGGAGAAAGTAGGTATGGCCTCCAACAAACTCTTTGCAATCAGCTGTGTGGGACTTACTGGAGGTAACAGGACAGGTAGTTGGCCCCAAGGACCAGCAGGAGTAAGGTGGATTTCATCCCTCAAACAGTAGTGCACCAAGAGGTGTGTTTGCGAGTGGTGGAAAAAGGGGGCGTGGCCTCCGAAGACCTCTCAGCAATCCCGCTATGTGCGATTTACTGGGGGTAACAGGAGGGGTAGTTGGCCGCCAAGGACCGTCTGGACCCAAGAGGACTTCATCCCCCAACAAGTAGTGTACCAGGAGGAATGTTTGCAGAATGGTGGAGAAAGGGGTGTAACTTCTGAAGACCTTTAAGCAATCACACTGTGTTGGACCTACTGGAGTTAACAGGAGGAGTTGTTGGCCCCCAAGGATGTCCTTGTGGGTCAACTACCCCTCCTGTTACCTTCAGTAAATCCCACAATGTGTGTTTGCTGAGAGGTCCTTGTGGACTGCCCTCTTTCTCTACCCCTCTGCAAACATGCTTCCTGGCACACAACTAGTTGGGGTATGAAGTCCCCTTGGCTGCTGAGGGTCCTTGAGAGCGAAAAATTTCTCCTGTTACCTCCAGTAAGTCCCACACAGCGGGCTTGCTAGGAGGTCTTCTGAGAACAGTTCCCCTTTCTCCACCACTCTTCAAACATGTCTCCTGGTGCACTACTGGGTGGGTAATGAAGTCCTCATGGATGCTGAGGTACCTCAGGGGCCAAGAAGCCTGACTGGTACTTACAGTCAATCAATCAATCAAAATCTTCTTTATTCGATTTTCATGGAAAACCATAAAAGTACAGTAAAAACATGTTTATCATTATTATAAAAATGTATTTAAAAGGAGAGTGAGTTCGTCAATTTTTTACACTAGACTCAATGAATCTCAGAAATAAAAACATAATAACAGTCATTCACAATTAAGATTGGGGCGGTGGTTGACAAAAAATGTTAAAAAACGTACAATGGATTTGGCAAACAGTTCATTTTCCAGCATTTGCAAAGCTAAGTAGGCTGGACGTCAGGTTCGAAGCCCCATTACTTTCAGTATTGGAATTATCCAACGTCTAAGTGGCGTTGTATAGAGCTTACAAAATAGAACTACGTGTATTATGGATTGATTGGCAGTGGAATCACAAGGGCAAAGGTGGCAAGGTCTTCGACCAATCGTTCTGTATTGGAAAAGAAATTAGCCGGTAAAAATTATCTAATCTGAATCTAGTCAGTAAGAATTTTTCATATTGATTCAGATTATATTTTAGATATGGCTGTAGCGAGAAAGTAGTTTGAGACACAGCTTTTTTAAATCCCTTTTTGAGATTTTGGCAATTGTAGCTCGGTGGGTGTAAAAACTCAGAAGACCCAAGTATGTAAAGAAGGATTTTACGTATTTGAGCAATCTTATTTTGTAAGCGTTGTCTAGTGCCATACAGTCCTCAATGAGAGCCCGAGTTAGTAAGCACTGTTCATTGGTCCAAATGCGTCTCCACATCATTATCGGTTGAGTCTTTAAAATGTCTGTGATGTAAACCAGGCCTAGTTCTAAATGGCAGCCAAATGTCGTAGTGGTTTTAGGGACAGAGAGAAGATAACGGAAAAAGGAATTCTCAACTTTCTGGATTTCATCTGTATTGGAGTACCCCCATACCTCCGAGCCATAGCTAGCAACACTGACACATATCGCTTGAAAGATCTTAAGCATTTCCTCAGGAGATCTCTTTCCTAGTTTTTGCGCAAACGCCGTCAGTGCTGATGTGGCCCTGAGGAAAGATATTTTTCTAGTGTGGATTGCTTTTGACCAGTTCAATTTACTATCTACCATAATCCCTAAATAGGGATAGGATGTTGTGGTCTCAAGGATAGAGTTATTCACAAATATGTCCTTATTTTTCCTTTTTTGGTTTGCGCCAGCACGCATAGTAAAGCTCTTTTTTATATTTACTTTTAGGTTCAAAGAGGATATATAATTGCAATAACTATTTACCGAAAGCTGGAGTTGGAGCGGAGTTCTTGCCAGGATGATAGCGTCATCGGCATACAGTAGTGCCGGTATTGGTCGATGACGGATCGCTGGCAGATCTCAGCTACCTTTTAACATTTTGACTTCAAGCCAATTGGTGTATAGAGTGAATAGGAAGGGGGCCAGAACGCATCCCTGTCTGACCCCCCTCTCTATCTTAAAAGGCTTGGTGAGGTCCCCATTGACACCATATCTCACCCTCGCTGAAGCGTTTGAGTAAACTTCTCGTAGAAAGTTTACCACTGAAGGTTCAACTCCCATTTCTGAAATTTTTTCCCAAAGTTTGGAGTGGCTGAAGCAGTCGAATGCTGCAGTCAGGTCAACATACACCATATACAGTGACCCTCCTTTCGCTGAGACATATTTTTCGGTTAACAGGGCGAGATTTAAAACTTGGTCAGGTGTCCCCAATCCATCACGGAAGCCGTATTGCAGATGCGATACAATACTATTTTCTATGGCCCAGGCGGTCTAAAAGGATGCGGCCAGCAACCTTGCCGAGAGTGTCCAGAAGGGAAATGGGTCTGTAGCAGGTCGGACTATTGCGGTCTCCTTTTTTAAAAATGGGGACCAGAATGGACGTAGACCAAGACTCGACAAGGCCAACCCTAGTAGTCGCTTCAAGAACTCTCATCAGGATGGGGGACCATAGATCTAGATTGTATTTAAACAGGTCCACCGGCACCCCATCTGGACCGGGGGCCTTTCCATGCTTAGACTTTTGGAGGGCCGTGATAACTTCGTTATGGGTAAAGTTAATCTATATGGGATAGCATGATGGCTTTAGGAGGTCAGCAGGGTACTTTCAGTCAGTCCTACATAGTGGGATTCCTGAGAGCTCGTCAGAGACCCTGTCCCCTTTCTCCACCACTATGGTAATGCCATTAATATTTTAAAAAACAGAGAAATTCACTGAAAAAAACAAAGGTTACAAGGATATTATAGTTAGGCTCAGGTTTCACAGATACAAAATCAGTGAAATTTAGCCATCATAGTTAGTGAGCTTCCTTTAGCTTGCGCCCCCGCAATGCATTGCTTATGCCCTCACATATTACAACACTCATGACATGGTCAGTGGCATCACTGATTATAACATCATCTGAAGAATCTCTGATGCACCCACTCACACCCCATGTAACTTTTATACAGTCAAATCCAACTTCCAACCTACCATTCTCAAACCCATTCACACACCCATACCAGTACTTACACAGCCACTCACTGATTCATAGAGCCACACACACATCTACTCACTCACCCATACAGCCACTCACACACTCACTCACTCACTCACTCAATAATACAGCCACTAACATATCCACTGATACACCCATACAGCCACTCACACACCGAGTCAGTCACCCATAGAGCTACTCACACACCTGCACTCACCAATAAAGTAAATCACACAGCCACTTTCTCACCCAGACAGTTACACACACTCACTTACTTACTCATACATATGTTAGCACACACTCACTCATCTTTGCAGTCATAGTCAGTCATCTACCACATCTCTCACCTATACTGACTTTCACATACCCAGTTACTCACCCCTATACCATGGACACATGCACTCACTCACCAACACAGCCATGCACACACTCACCAAAACAGCCTCCTCCATACACACTCACTAACCCATATAGTCACTGACTCACACACTCACTCAAACATACAAGCAGTCACACACCCCCACACCCATCCACATAGACATTCCCACACCCATAGAGGTACTCAAACAAACAATCACTCACCTATTCATAAGCTCAGGTACCTGCAAATACACCCATACTGCCACTTGGAGACCAACAGACAAACTGATACTGACATTCACACAACCAGTCTCTCACCCATACATTCACTGAGACACCTAATCATTCACTTCAACAGTCAGTCACGCACCCACTGATTCATGTAAACAGGTACTTATACATCCACCGATTCACCAATACACCTTGGAGTATATATATATATTTAACACACATAAACATTGTAAAAACACTCACAGTCATTGGTATTTTTTAACACACATAAACATTGTAAAAACACTCACAGTCATTGTATGATGTCATCGGTGATCTCATCAGGGAGGTCATTTGAGATGTCATCAGTAATGTCACTGACCATATCATGAGTGATGTAATGTGTCAGGGCCTAAGCAGTGCATTGCGGGTGCGCAAGTTATAGTTAGCTCACTAACTATAATGGCTGACTTTCACTGGCTTTGTTGGAGTGCAACCTGAGCCTGTAACCTTTGGTTATATAGTCTTTTAAAAAAAAAATGATAACTGACCTGCTTGATAAAGTTCCACATTGTTATATATCTAAAATAGCCTGCATGGTACCTACTGATGTGGTAAAGTCTGCGTGGTAATGGTGCTGCGTTTTAACGAATGCTTAGTAACTGGTACACACCCCTGAATTGGATCATTTAAACCTAATGGGAACACAAATGGTATAATATGACCAATTTTTGAAAATTGCATGTCCTTGATGGGCACTATATCCAATCAAAGGAAAACTATATTTTTAGAAATGGGATTTTTGGCAGGTTAGGGCATGTGCCAAAGCCAGGCAGAAACCAACACTCTAGTCAGGATAAGTGAGTTACATTCCTAAAATAACCCCTGCCCACCCCCTTGGTAGCTTAGCACGAGCAGTCAAGCTTATCTTAGGGGCAGTATGTAAAGCATCTGCACATAACCAACAGTAATACAGTGCAAGCACTACCAAAGGACACCACACCAGTTTAGAAAAATAGCCAATATTTTTATATACAGGACCAAAAACGAGAAGCATCCATACTACAGTACTTAAAAATCTACAGTTATCAAAATACGCTTAAAAACAGTTCATTGATGTTGATAGTTTCGTCCGGGGCTATCACGGTGTCATGAGCAAACAAATCAAACCGTTCAGGCTGGTCACGGTGTCGCAGACCAGCTAGAGTGTTGGTAACACCCACAAACAGTACCTGTTGGAGATGCAGGGCGCTAAGGCCCTTGAAGTCACTTGCGTTGCAGGTCGAGCTCCTTTCTGTTGGGATCAGGAGCACTGGCGTCGGCAGGTGTCGGGTGCTACGGTGCGAAATGCAGC
Organism: Lissotriton helveticus; assembly: GCF_964261635.1. Lineage (NCBI taxonomy): Eukaryota > Metazoa > Chordata > Amphibia > Caudata > Salamandridae > Lissotriton > Lissotriton helveticus. Next base: position 1,461,518,832 of record NC_136061.1, on the reverse strand, counting down.
TGTGCAGCATGTGGTGCTCTCAGTTTGGGTGTGAGCAGCAGCTCATTGGCGGCGTCAGATGGCATCGTCGGTGAGACAAGGGACGTGGTGCGAGGTAAAGGCGGTGGTAGTCATGGTGCTAGCAGGTCACGGTGCAAGCAGCGCCATTGTCGTTGCTGAAGTGCTGTAGTTGTCTGACGAACGGGAGTCAATGGTGGTGGTGTTGTTATGCCAAGGCTGCTGTGCGGGATGAGGGGGAGGCGTCACGTAACTTTACGAGCAGTGTCCTCGAACCACAGTGCAAACAGCGGTGTCAATTTTGGCTGGAGTGGTGGCGTCAGGGAGGTCAGGGAGGCCAAGGTGTCGTCATTCAGTGAGGCACAGCGGAGTGCAGTGTCTAAAGGTTGGTGTTGCGAGCAACGGCTCGATGGCAGCATCAGCAGGCATTGTCGGTGAGACCAGGGTCACGGTGCGGCATTGCAGCGGTGCTCTCTGCAGTGCCCAAGCATCGGCTTGAAGCGAGGCGGTGTGTAGTGGGGTGCCCACAGGTTGCGGTGCGGTGCGAGCAGCAGCTCGGTGGTGACATCAGCTGGCATTGTCGGTGGTCACAGTACTGCATTACGACGGTGCCCTCTGCGGTACCTTCAGGACAAGGAGTCAGCAACGGCGTTGTAGACGATGTTGAGTTGCTTTTCTTCCGTCGCAGCACAAAACACACAGTCCCGAGTGCTGAGGGACGAAGAGCTTCAAGTCTTTGCTGTTCCTGAGACTTCTTGAACAGGGGCAAGCTCTACCTCAAGCACTTGGAGAAAGTCACAAAAGTAAATTGCAGAAAGTTCAGTCAAGTCCTTTCACTGCCCAAGACAGAAGCAGCCACTGTAGGTCAACATAGCAAAGCATACAGTAAAGTGGTAATCCCTCCTCACAGGTTCTCTTCTTCTTGGCAGTCTTCTTGATCCAAAAGAGTTCTAAAGTTCAGGGGTCTGGGCCCCAGTATTTGTATCCAAAAAGTCTTTGATCCTCTAGGCAGAGGGTGTCTGTGCCCAGCCTGAACCAGTTATGCCTTCGCTGGTGTGATTTCCCGGCACGGGGTGGAAACGGCATTGTCAGAGGCAGACAAGGCCCTTTGAGGTACAAGGAAATCTCCTCCCTCTTCCCCCATCGCAGCCCAGGTCTATTCAACCCTTTCCTGACCTACCTAGACTATCGGGAGCCACCCATCTGTCATCCAAAACCCAGACAGGCAATCCACATTCCAGCAGAGGCACACAGGATGACTGAGCAAGAAAATACCTACTTTCTAAAAGTGGTGTTTTCAAACATGGAATGTAAAAATCACCTTCTCTAAAATATGTATTTTAACATTCTGAGTTCAGACATACTAAAATCAAATTTCTACTTTGTTCCCTGGGTCAGTTTATGATTATAAGATGTTATAATCGAACTTCCCATTCTGGCCTATGATAACAGATAGCCTTGCAATGGTGAAGAACAAACTTGGCTGTGATTCACTATCAGTACATGCCACACACACCAAGGCATGTCCTACCTTTCACATACACTGCAGTCTGCCCACAGGGGTAACTTGGGCCTTCCTTAGGGGTGACTGACTTGTAGAAAAGGGAAGGTTTACGGCCTGGCAAGTGTGTGCACTGGCCAAGTCAACATGGCAGTTAACAACTGCGCGCAGACCCTGCAATGGCAAGTCTGAGTTACCTTTTTAAGGCTGCTTATGTGGGTGGCACAATCAGTGCTGCAGGCACACTAGCAGCCTTTGATTTACATGCCCTGGCACACTCAGTGCACTTTACTAGGGATTAACAAGTCAATCAAATATCCAATCATGGAAACACCAATTTATAACACAATTTAATTTACATATAGAGCATATGCACTTTAGCACTGATTAGCAGTAGTAAAGTGCCCAGAGTCCTAAAACCAATACAAACAAGACATGAGAAAATAGGAGAAAGAAGCAAAAAGATTGGGGCTAACCCTGCAAAAAGGGCCATTTGTAACATATATTAACATATGAAAGCCAGCTTCTGAAGGGTAACGGCCCAAACCCAACTATCTTTCTGTACATTTCGTTAATAAACTTCATTGGAAAAATGTAGAAGATCAATTATTTTGCCAAAATGTATGTTTTAGCCAGACCTAAAAAATTATGGCAGTTGCAATTTTATTACAGATCACAGTCTGAACTGCAAAATCTCCTGCCGGCAGATGTTCTATGTGACATGCAATAAGACCTCATGGTCACTCAGTCCTCCTGTGGTTAACAGTATTAAATGTATGGAGTTTAAAATGGTAGAACACTTGTAACTCTAATCTTAAAAATCTATATTCATGCCCTGTTTCTCTTCTCTTTAAATATTCATCCTGTTCAACCATGCAATGTCACACTGCAATGGCTGTCAGTAAGTGATTCCGTACATACAGAGTCGCCTGCACTGAGTTCCCCTTCATTACAGATGCTCCCCGTAGAGGGGTGACAAACAGGCACATCGCTGCGAGGAGACAGGAGCTCCCGCTCTGGGGTTTACCTCTGGCAGGTGTTTATGAATAAATGTCAGATAATAAATTATTCATTGTGAGTGATTCCACAAAGGGAATACTCTGGGAGCATGACACGAATGAACTCTCTGCGCGCATGTAACATCTCTCCTGGGTTTAAAAACCTATATAATGAGCCCGCTGGTGTAGATTGAAGAGAAGAATTAAAATAGGCCACAGGTCTGCTCATCTCAATACGTGTATGCAGTGAGCATCTGCATGACAGAATGTTCTCTTTAAGCAGTTTAAATACTCTATTTAGAAATTCTTATTTTTTCACTAATCCTAAATGATCCGCCACATGCATGTCTTTTATTTGTCTTTACTTGCATTCCAAAGCTTCTATTAGTTTACATTTTAACTTAAATAATGCTTCAGTTGGTGTTTGTTTTACAATTCTACTCGATGTTTTAGTTTATTTGTTCCATGTTTTAAATGCGCATAAGGTAAAATTAACAATTTCACTGTAGGTAGCCAAGACTTCCTTTGCAACTATCTAGATCTCCTAGAAATTCTATCAAAGGTCACACTGCTATCAAACACACATATTTTGTTCTAAGTTGTCTTTACTGAAGAGCTTATTCTCTCATCTTTTTCCATGAACACACAATTTCTAGTTTTAGTCAACCTGTAAGTTACAGATCTTTGTTAGTAGGGCTGAACTCAGATTTATTTTATTTGATCTACGTTTAGTAAGGAAGCATGAGAGCTTGCCCTAAAAAAAGGCATAGACTTTTGTGGAGGTTTATGATTATTTGCTACTCACAAAGATGCTTTATGAGCAGGATCTATACGACTGTGGAATCTCCACACATAAAAAGATAAGAATGTCCTCCGCAGTCGTAAATATACTACTGGTATAAGACCTTTATGAATAGCATACAGGTGCAAGCGTACACAGAAGTGAAGTTTACCTTTGGGAATCAGGACACACTCTACACCGGGTATAGTATAGTAAACCTATCTGGTGTAACTAAGCAGTGGAGCTTGATGAGGAATCATCTCAAGGTCCTTTAAAGACCTTTCCTTTTGAACTGTGTTTCTGGTAGTACCTAGTAAAACATATCATATTGAGTTGCAGCACTACTCGTACTATTCATACATGATTGGCATGGGAGATTGTTGGAAAGGAAATTTAGTTTGATAGATCGTGGACTTCTGGTGGGGTTCAGCGCTGACACAGTGTTTTACTTATGGCTCTACCAAAGGTCATACTATTAAGAAGTCATTTCTCATTTATCAGTGGGTGATTGTCATTCATAATGTCCAGCCTAAGAGATTAAAAGGGGTGTCCCCATGTGGAGTCAACAAATATTCTGGTGCCTCTAATTACTCTGGAGCAATTTCAGCATTCAATTTTCACTCAGAATCACACTATTGTCTACTTTCTAAAACATCAATACTCAGTATCTTCTGATATTCCCTGACTCTATTTTCTGTTATAATTCGAACAAGGTTGACTGTTCTCCCTCCTTTTGTGGGTTTGGACTTGGTCCTCTCTGCAGGCTCACCCTCAAACATTATGCCTTCACCACTCCTGTTTTCTGAATTTCGTTTTGTTGGAATTTGAACCCTGGGCACTTTACCACTGAGAAAGAGTTGGTGCTCTTCCCTGAAAGCATGGGAACATTGGCCTACTTATGAATCACTCATTTACTTGTTTTTAAACCTGATAGTTGTAGGATGGTCTTTCCCCCTACATTTTGCCTTCCTACTCCACTTCTCTGACCTAGGTTTGGCTGGTATTAGGACTCTGAGCACTTTTCAACGACTAACCAGTGCTAAAGTGCTTGTCCTCTCTCCCCTAAACATGGGAACATTGGTTCGTCTCCAATTGCCCATTGTAATTTACTTAGAAGTCCCTTTGTAAAGTGGTATTGTATGTTACCAGGGCCTGGAAATTAAATGCTGCTACTGAGCCTGCGGAAAAGGGGGTGGTGATGAACAGAGTGTCTGAATTAAGCAGACCACTCTTACCCAGTCCAAAGATCAGGGCTTGATCCATCACCGTTATTTATCTCACTGCCCCATCCCAGCTCAGAACCTGGCTATATGCAAATTAGTCTGTCCCTGGCCCAGTGCATCATGGGAACAGGGCAGACCAAACTACCAAGCCAATTCTTCACCAGAAAGGAGACAAGCTACCGGGGACCGGTTTCTGGCATTTCAGCCTCTTCGGCCCGGCTTGCTTGAATCCTGATGGAGCAGTGAGAAAGGGACTCATGTCTGAGTATACCCTGCCACACCTATAGTGGCCAAAAATGATTCAGAAAAGGGGGTGGTGATGAACAGAGTGTCTGAATTAAGCAGACCACTCTTACCCAGTCCAAAGATCAGGGCTTGATCCATCACCGTTATTTATCTCACTGCCCCATCCCAGCTCAGAACCTGGCTATATGCAAATTAGTCTGTCCCTGGCCCAGTGCATCATGGGAACAGGGCAGACCAAACTACCAAGCCAATTCTTCACCAGAAAGGAGACAAGCTACCGGGGACCGGTTTCTGGCATTTCAGCCTCTTCGGCCCGGCTTGCTTGAATCCTGAAGGAGCAGTGAGAAAGGGACTCATGTCTGAGTATACCCTGCCACACCTATAGTGGCCAAAAATGATTCAGAAAAGGGGGTGGTGATGAACAGAGTGTCTGAATTAAGCAGACCACTCTTACCCAGTCCAAAGATCAGGGCTTGATCCATCACCGTTATTTATCTCACTGCCCCATCCCAGCTCAGAACCTGGCTATATGCAAATTAGTCTGTCCCTGGCCCAGTGCATCATGGGAACAGGGCAGACCAAACTACCAAGGCAATTCTTCACCAGAAAGGAGACAAGCTACCGGGGACCGGTTTCTGGCATTACAGCCTCTTCGGCCCGGCTTGCTTGAATCCTGATGGAGCAGTGAGAAAGGGACTCATGTCTGAGTATACCCTGCCACACCTATAGTGGCCAAAAATGATTCAGAAAAGGGGGTGCTGATGAACAGAGTGTCTGAATTAAGCAGACCACTCTTACCCAGTCCAAAGATCAGGGCTTGATCCATCACCGTTATTTATCTCACTGCCCCATCCCAGCTCAGAACCTGGCTATATGCAAATTAGTCTGTCCCTGGCCCAGTGCATCATGGGAACAGGGCAGACCAAACTACCAAGCCAATTCTTCACCAGAAAGGAGACAAGCTACCGGGGACCGGTTTCTGGCATTTCAGCCTCTTCGGCCCGGCTTGCTTGAATCCTGATGGAGCAGTGAGAAAGGGACTCATGTCTGAGTATACCCTGCCACACCTATAGTGGCCAAAAATGATTCAGAAAAGGGGGTGGTGATGAACAGAGTGTCTGAATTAAGCAGACCACTCTTACCCAGTCCAAAGATCAGGGCTTGATCCATCACCGTTATTTATCTCACTGCCCCATCCCAGCTCAGAACCTGGCTATATGCAAATTAGTCTGTCCCTGGCCCAGTGCATCATGGGAACAGGGCAGACCAAACTACCACGCCAATTCTTCACCAGAAAGGAGACAAGCTACCGGGGACCGGTTTCTGGCATTTCAGCCTCTTCGGCCCGGCTTGCTTGAATCCTGATGGAGCAGTGAGAAAGGGACTCATGTCTGAGTATACCCTGCCACACCTATAGTGGCCAAAAATGATTCAGAAAAGGGGGTGGTGATGAACAGAGTGTCTGAATTAAGCAGACCACTCTTACCCAGTCCAAAGATCAGGGCTTGATCCATCACCGTTATTTATCTCACTGCCCCATCCCAGCTCAGAACCTGGCTATATGCAAATTAGTCTGTCCCTGGCCCAGTGCATCATGGGAACAGGGCAGACCAAACTACCAAGCCAATTCTTCACCAGAAAGGCGACAAGCTACCGGGGACCGGTTTCTGGCATTTCAGCCTCTTCGGCCCGGCTTGCTTGAATCCTGATGGAGCTTGTTTCCTTCCCAGTATAAGAATTGGCTTGGTAGTTTGGTTTGCCCTGTTCCCATCATGCACTGGGACAGGAACAGACTAATTTGCATATAGCCAAGTTCTGAGCTGGGATGGTGCGGTGAGCTAAAAAACGGTGATGGATCAAGCCCTGATCTTTGGACTGGGTAAGAGTGGTCTGCTTAATTCAGGCACTCTGTTCATCACCACCCCCTTTTCTGAATCATTTTGTCCACCATAAGCGTGGAAGGGTATACTCAGATGTGAGTCCCTTGCTCATTGCACCATCAGGATTCAAGCAAGCCGGGCCGACGACGCCTGAAATGGCAGAAACCGGTCCCCGGAAGCTTGTTTCCTTCCCAGTATAAGAATTGGCTTGGTAGTTTGGTTTGCCCTGTTCCCATCATGCACTGGGACAGGAACAGACTAATTTGCATATAGCCAAGTTCTGAGCTGGGATGGTGCAGTGAGCTAAAAAACGGTGATGGATCAAGCCCTGATCTTTGGACTGGGTAAGAGTGGTCTGCTTAATTCAGGCACTCTGTTCATCACCACCCCCTTTTCTGTATCGCTACTGAGCCTGCAGCACTCACTGTGCCACCCACTAAAGCAGCCCTATAAAACATGTCTCGGTCCTGTCCTTGCAGCTTGTAGTGAAGTTTTAAACTGCCAATTCGACCTGGCAACATAAACCAGTTTGCCAGGCTTAAACCGTCTATTTTAATATATAAATGTCAACCCAAAGGTAGGCGCTAAAATGCCCATTGGGCATGATGTATTGTATTTTAAAAGTAGGACATGTGTTTTTCAGTTTTACATATCCTGGCAATGAAAAACTCCTAAATGTATTTTTCCCTAATGTTAAGGAATATCTCTCCAATAGGAAAACAATTGGGTAACCTTCTTACATTTAATCAGTGACAATGTTTGATTTGAAACATGTAAACATTTCATGTTCAGACGTAAATGAATTGTAATTTAAAATCCTCTTCAGTGGTAAAGTCTAATTTTTTTTAATCAAGAATCTGAAAATGTCACTTTATGGAAATTAAGAAGAGAACTAGGACCCAAAGTCTTAGACAGAGCGCGCACTACTCATTGCACCATACAGAGTGACTCACAATGTAATGGGCTCACTCCAAATGAATTCACAACTCTATACACATTTTGCTGTGCAGGTAACCAATAGCATGATCCCAATGGTACTAATGAATGTCCGTAAAACAGTTACTCCATTACTTCTTGAGCCATCGGTTCAATTTGTTCAGTTTTTTTACGTGCATATACTGCTGTACAGATGTATCGATGTTTTTTGAGACAGTCCACAGACTTCTCGGTTATGTATCACTAGGATGCACAGAAATACCAGCAAAGTTTGACTTTTTACAGTTTGATTGAAATCTAGTGTACTTCTGCAGTATCACTGTTAATCAGCATATTTGGTTGTTTTAAACTGAGCCTTGTCTGTGTTCTTGTAAAACATGACTGCCATTGTGATCAGCTCAGGTTGTGGTGCTGGAGGACAAATCGCTTTTGTACAGTTTTCATCAAAAATGTATTCTATTTGGCCGTACTTGTATCATTGTAACATTTATACTTACTGAGGTTCCATGTGATAACTGCATTGGGTTCAGCTGAGAATTGCATGTGATCTTGTAAAACATGATTGCCACTGTGATCAGCTCATGTTGAGGGTCTGGAGCACAAATCACTTTGAACAGTTTTCATCAAAAATGTATTCCTTTGGACCCTACTTGTTGCATTGTAACATTTATATTCACTCAGGTTCCATGTGATAACTGCATTGGTTTCAGCTAAACACATTCGCCATCTTTGATTTGTTCACTTTGTAGAGGGTTGAGCATATATTGCTGTGAGCAGTTCTTAACACATTTGTATTCTGTTCCTCCCTATTTGCATCATCTGATCACCCATATTTACTGTTGCACACAGCTTTTTATTGAGGTTGTGTAGTCTGCCTGATCAAAAGTATGGACTGTATATTATAATATCACTATGGAATATGTACACTGTTACTGACTTTGCAAAGTTGATTGGCAAACAAGATTTTTGATTTCAAGAAAATTTTTATTAATGAGAATAACGGTAAGGATAATGAATAGGAAATACAATACAAGTGATACACTCAATGCAAGAGACATGTGCAATAAGGGCTAAAATCAATAGGTAAACTAAGAGAATAAATATACACAAGGGACATTAGCCCATGAGATATATAAATTGCATTTAAGGAAAAGCCTCTATCAAGGCAATAAAACAAACGTATCACTTATCAAAATGAGGAGAAGGGGATAGGGGAGGGAACAGAAAAGAAAAAGAGAGGAGAAAAGAGAAAGAGTGAAGAGAGGATGAATGGGAAAAGAAGACAGGAAAGAAAAAAGAGAAGAAGTAAGAGAAAAAAGACGGATTCCCACAGGACAACCCCCGCCCAAAGACCAATAAGAAACAATAATTATGCCAATACATCAAAAGGAAACTGAGGAACCAACCCTTTGGAAGACAACTCCATATAATCATCCAAAGCCTGCCACACTCCACTAGAAATAGAAGGAGAGAGGTGAGCTTGATCAACTGAAGTGTGTGCACTGCGTAAAAAGGAGACCCAAGCCCACCACGTATGATAAGAAACCGATGAAAAGGATTTCCACTCCATAAGAACAATTTTCACCGCGACAGTCAGGAGAAGATCTAGCAACAGCAACTCCAATGGATCTAAAGGGAGAGGAGTAGGGGCCGCCAGGGGACCTAGTAAGATTAAGGGGAAGGAGAGTTGGAGCTCACAATCAAAGATAAGAGAGAGATGCTTCTGGATGAGGTTCCAAAAAGGTTGAAGCAAGGAGCAATGGAAAAACATATGAGGAAAGTCGCCCGCCACCAAACCGCAGCTCCAACATAAGTTGTCATCTTTAAGGATAAGCGAATGAAGACGTACAGGTGTCCAATGGAGAAGATTAATAGAGAAAAACTTAGACTGCATTAAAAGAAGGCGCGATCTTATTACGGAGAGAAAATTTACCAATTGATTGCCAAGTATCAGGGGAAATATGCTCCGTAATAGCATGGTCAAAATGATGTAGCCATTTTTGTTGAGCAACGGTCTGTGCAGGAAGTGAAGCAGAAGACAAAAATTTATAAATTTTGGAGGCGACATGACCAGATTTAATCCATAACTGAAAGAGTGAGATTGTAGAAGAAGTAGGATGAAGGCGCACTTTAGCAATGGCTACCTTAATTTTAAGAAAAGTATAAAAATCCAGGTTTGTTAAAGAATGCTTTTGAGCCAAGGTAGAAAAGGGTAATGGTTCATCAGAAACACCATAGAGATGGTGGACAAGAGAAATCCCTTTACGTGCCCAATAGGACATGAGAGTTGGAGTGATGATAAGCTTAATTTTGGAGTTTCGCCAGATCGATGACCACCTAGTTTTATGCAAAGGAATCGCCACCTTCTTATCTACTTTCCTGACCGCAGCAATTGTATCGAGAATGATAGTACGAGAAAACAGGATATGGAAAGTAGAAGTGGTGCAAAAAGAGGCGGGAGGCAAAGGGGATGCTAGTTCCTGTTCTATGAGCAGCCAAGAGGGAACGTTAAGAGCCGGCGTAGAGAACCATAAAGCACCTTGAGAGGCCAAAAAGGCAATTTGGTATCGTTCCCAGTCAGGAAAATTACAACCTCCCATATCACAAGGACGACGCAAAAATTTGTAAGCAAGGCGAGCACGTTTGTCATTCCACAAAAATTTAGAAGTCAGAGTATCAATTTCGCGAAAGAAGGAATCTGACAATTTGAGGGGAATCATGGATGAAACAAAGTTAATAATCGGCGTAATCATCATTTTGAGAGTCTGAAGGCGACCCCACCATGAGATATGTTTCGTAGACCATGTATCCAGAAGACGACGCACTTTAAGGATAGTCTGGGATTCATTATAGGCAGCGGTGGCAGACAGTGTAGAACAAAAATAAATTCCTAAGTACTTCAGGTGTGTAGATTGCCATTTAAAGCCCGCTGAGCCCATATGGGAAGGGAAACAATATGCATTCAAAGGGAACATTTCCGTCTTATCTTTATTGAGGGTGTACCCTGAAACCGAAGAGAATAAGGAAATGGCATCAGAAATAGCAGGGATTGCCAAAGCGATATCGTCTGAAAAGATGAGAACATCATCTGCGTATGCAGCAGTTTTAATACAGTGAGGCCCAAAAGAAAAACCTTTGATGTCAGGGTGTAACTCAATCAAACGAAGAAGGGGATCAAAAGAAAGTAGGAATAAAAGTGGGGATAAAGGACATCCCTGTCTGGTACCCTGATTAAGATTGAAAAACGAAGATGTAGCACCATTGACTCTAATGTTAGCTTTAGGATGAGAATATAAGGACATCACCATATTAATGAAAGAGTCACCTAGGTTATGCGCACACAAAACAGCACGAAGAAAAGGCCAAGAGACCTTATCAAAGGCCTTTTCCGCATCCAGGGCCACAGCCGCGGCGGGAAGATGAGATCGTTTAGCCGCCCCGAGAATATGACAGAATGTGCGGACATTATCTCGCGCAAGACGTCCTTTCACAAAACCAGTTTGGGAAGGGTGCACAAGATGAGGGATAAAGGATTCTAACCTTCTGGCGAGGATTTTAGCAAAAATCTTAGCTTCCATGTTAAGGAGAGAGATAGGTCGGAAGTTTTTAGGATCCGAATGATCCTTCCCTTCCTTCGGGAGCACCACTATGGTAGCCTCGGCAGCCGTACCAGAAACAGCTCCATTCTTAACAAAGGAATCAAAAACAGATTTCAATTTGGGGACAAGCGTAGGAAGAAAAGTTTTATAAAATAAAATGGCATAACCATCAGGGCCTGGAGCCTTGCCAGAACGAGTAGCTTGAATCGCAGAAACGATTTCGTCGGAAGAAATAGGCTGGTTCAAAATAGAGCGATCATCATCAGAAACCGATTGAATCGGAACTGAATTTAAAAAATCTCGACATTGTTCAAAAGAGGAATGAGTAGAAGGAGTATACAACTTATTATAAAAATCACGAAAAACTTCAAGAATTTCCCCTGTTTGGAATTTCTTAGAGCCTGTGTGGTCAGTAATGGAAGAAATTTGCGAAGATTTGAAAGAAAAATCCTGAAATTTTAACGTAGCCGCCAAAAGTTTCCCAGCCCGATTTTTCAATAGCAGCTTCTTGGATTTTTGAGCTTGCACCCCAATATAGGCTCTTTTAGTAACAATGGTATTATATTTGTATTTTAGTAGTTTTATTTGTTGTAAACAAGTGGGATCCTTAGATTGCCTAAAGGAAGCTTCCAGAGATTTAATATCAGAAGACAAATCCGTAAGTTCCTTTTTAATATCTGCATTACGTTTGGACATACATTTAATAACTTGACCACGGAAAGTGCATTTAAAGGAGTCCCAAAGAACAATTGGGGAAGAAACAGAACCTTCGTTTTCATGGAAAAGGTATCTATAGCTTCAGAAAACTCATGAACCTGAGAAGGATCATGCAATACTTCGGTATTTAATCTCCACGAACGAGCACGTGATTTAGGGGCAAAGGATGACAACGTAAAAGTTACCGCAGCATGATCAGAGATCAAAATAGGATGTATAAGCGGAGAAGAGGAAGATGAAACAAGGGAAGAATGAACCAGGAGATAGTCAATACGAGAGAAGGAAGAGTGAGGCGAGGAGAAGAAAGAAAAATCACTACCAGTGGGATTATGAAGACGCCAAATATCTTGAAGATGAATAATGGAGCACATGTTGATCATTTGTTTGTGAGATTTAGGAGGACGAAACTGAAAGGCAGAATTCCTGTCTAAAAGAGGATCCATTGGTAAGTTGAAATCTCCTCCAACAATGAGATTACCAGAGTGCGGGGTGTCATTTAATTTTGTAGTGACCGATTTCCAGAAGGATGGATCATCAACGTTAGGAGCATAGATATTCATCACATACAAATCATGCTGTCCATCCGACAATTTAGACAACAGCCAGCGACCCTCCGAATCATGATCGGAAGACAGTATTGATAAACCAGAATTCTTTGAAACCAGCGTAATGACTCCATTGCGTTTACCAAGGGCATCAGAACAGCAAACATCCGAAACCCAGTCCTTCCTTAAAAACAACGCCTCTTTGTTAGTAACCTTGGTCTCTTGAAAAAGAACCAAATCAGAAGACAAAGACTTACAGTAGTCTAATATTTTCGACCTCTTCAACGGGTGATTTAAACCCTTAACATTAAGGGATAATACATTTAAACCAGGCATAGGGAAACAAAAAAATAGAAAAAAGACAACCTGAATGACAGAAAGAGGACGAACATCATGAATACAAGGAGCCAGTCAGCAAACAAAAGAAATAGTACGGGAGCGTCCATGTGGGGAATCCAAGAAAAAGAGAAAGAAAGAAGAGAAGAAAGGAGAGAAGAGAGGAAGGAGAGGAGAAGCAGGAGGGAAGGCCTAAAAAAGGCCCACATCATACTAGGGAGAACGTGGAAAGGCAAGCAAGGTACCCGAACAAGCCTAAAAAACAGTTAAGAACAATAGCCCCAAAAACTACAATAATCGGTTAGCAGGAAAAAAAAGAACAAATTGGTAACAATCAAAAGCAGTACCGCAAAGCAGCTTAATAATGTAAATATACATATTCTAACTAAGATATCGTATAAACACAGTAAAAGAACAGTCAATGTCGAGAAACATAACTATATTCCTAAATACTAGTAGAAAACTGATAAGAAAAAGAAAAACATGAGGAAAACTATGAACATTAGATTAATGCAAAACAAGCAATAGAAGCAATATGTAGATCCGAAACAAATAACTACATGGTCAGTAAATACACTACATCTATATAAAATAACAGTATATATGTGCAAGAAGAGGATAGGAAGAGAGCAGAATAGGAGGAGAAAAAATAAAAAAGAAGGGTAGAGAATGTTTCATATAAAAAAAAACCAACGTAACTGGTAAGAGATAGGCAGCAAGAAAATAGAAAAGTATGTCGAAAAAAAAAAGGATGACAGAGGTGAGAGAGAAGAATAATTGAAAACAAGTGAAAGATACAAAATGAGTTGAGTAAAAGAGAAAGAATAAAGAACAACAAGTTGGAGAAGTAGAGAAAAATAGAAGAAGAAGAAAAGCTGGAAAGAGATACTAAGAGGTACCAAGAGAAAGAGAGCTATAAAAGGAACGAACAATTGTGGATGTCAGAGAGAAGAATAGAACAAACATGAGTGGAAACACAAAAAAAAACAGAAAGAGATCATGAACATCCATGGAAGTTAATGACGGCCAAGAAACCGACCGGAAGAGAAGAGGAAACCATTTCTACAGAAAAATACATCCAGAGAGAAAGAAGGAGAAAGTTCAAGTGCCTGAGGCACCAGGAGCCTGTGAAGTCGCCTTTTGAATCTCCATCTCGATCTCCAGCTGGTTGTCCAAGAAGGTAGTTAGATCAGCCGGCTCCTCGAAAATTCTAGAACGTCCTTTATAAGTGATGCTTATAACCGTATCCCTGGCAAAGTCCTGAGAAATGGACATCCTGTGACCATCCCAAAAGACTTGTTTAGCTTTCCGCATATGAGATAGAATCAGTTCAGTATGCTGATGCCGCAATGGTTTAAAAATGATTGCTCTCGGCTGGGTAGCTGTCTTAGACCGAAACGTAGGAACACGGTGTGCTCTTTCAATTTCAAAGTCTCTGTGGAAAGAAATTTGCAAGGTATCCGGAATCCAATGAGACAAGAACTCTATCATAGATGAGGATGACTTCTCTGAATCTTCCGGCAGACCAAAAATGCGTAGGTTATATCTACGATTACGGTCCTCCTGCTCAGTTAAGTCTCTGCGCAATGCCGCCATGGAGCGCTCCAAGTGGTTGAGGGATCTGGAGTGTTTTTGGACACCATCCTCTGCACAACTGATCCGTGATTCAGTAGCGGATACACAAAGAGAAAGGGCCTTAAAGTCATTTCTGATAGCAGCCACCTCCACTTGTAATAAATCCGTGTTTGTTTTCGTGGACTGCGCAATATCATGTACTTCATTGAGGCGCGCCAAAATGGTGTCCAGCGTTGAAGCGGCCTCTGACTGAGGAGGGTCAGGCGTAGGAGATAGTGACTTAAGCCTTTTCAACGACGTGCCAACATCTTTTGAGTCTTTAGTGGTCGAAGAACGCCCCATAGTCGCAGCCATAAAGAAGCAGCCTCCAGAAAAATATGCACAACCACTTGAGGAAAAAAAGAGGAAAAACTGCGCAGACTATACCATAAAAAATATAGATATAGCAGACTGAGCTGAATGGGCGCTAAAATATAAATAGCGGCGGACTTATATGCAAGACAAGTAGCCAAAAGAAGTAACACAGCTACAAAAACGCAGGGGAGCACAGTAATAAGCTCGTAGGAAGAAGAGACATACCACATGAGAGAGCTGCCCTGAGAGAAACAGCGCGTGGACAGCTTAATCACCAGCCAGGCAGCAAAGATACAGCAGAAAAAAAAGTATAAATGTTACCAATTGCAGGCATCATTGTGTAGACGAAAGGAACATCCGCCACAAATTGCAATAGTGTATCCCAGGCGGCGCCTCTGAGGAGAAGAGAAATCAGTGCGGAGAGCGGGAAGATGGCGTCCGCTCGTGAGGTAAACGAGCGCCTCCGAGGAAAACATCAGAATACATGCAGCCGGTGTCCAGACGCACAGGAAAACACCTTCAGGCAGCGCTCCTCATGCTCCGGCGCTAAATGGTGTCTTTTCCGCCGGTAGGGGCAGCTGAAAAAGGAGATAGCAGCTCAACGGGCCAGACTTGCCACAGAGCTCAAGCGCGACCCGCCATACTGCAGCGGCGCGCAAGCCACGCCCCCCATTGGCAAACAAGATTTAAGCAAATTATACACATGTCTAACATTGACTAATGATTAGGTGTGCTGTCACATACACACATCAGTAGATGTTTAGCATTACTCAGCATCTGCTGTGGATAGCCACCTGGGCACACACATCACTTTAAAAGATCATGCCAGGAGTTTATTCGCCCTACTTCTACTTCTATTCTTTTCACTGGGCGGTGACACGTCACCTAGGCAGGGATGGGGAAGTAGCATAGCATTTTCAAAAGCAGACGAGGCGGTCGCACTGCGCACTCGTTGTTATAATAGGCACGAGAGAGGATTTGCGGTGAGTATTAGTTCGTTATAACTGGTGGCTCATTATCATCAATCAGCACGTTTATGGTTCCGTTCTTTTATTTCTGTTATTCCGATTTTTTTCACAGCGTCCGGCTGTGTGTGACTTCGTTCACGTGCGGCCACACTTTAAGCGGCAGGACATTGGGAGGTACCAGAGAACTGTCACAGTATTGGTTTACACGCTCAGGAGACACAGTGTTTTCGCTGCCTCAGATTAGGTGAGTTATTTGGTATTGAGGACTTCTGGTCAACCACATGTAATGGCTGGTACCGTATTCTAAGCAGACATTTTAGTATTTGCAGTGGCACAGTTAAAGTTAGCTGCTGGATGAGAACATGGTTGCGCAGCTACCACATTTGTAGTGTATTTTAGACATCATCAGAATGTGGTTGCTTTTCCCACAATATATGTGGTGTGGAGGTAATTTTTAACTTCGAAGTCTTTGAAGGCATGGAGCTGGTTGTTGAAACACATATAAGATAGTGTTCACAGCAAAACCGTTGAGGCACGTATATCTGTTTATTTAGGATTCGTGATGTCTACTGTGAGGTTGCGGACAGAGCATGTGGGCTCTGCCAGTTGCTTCTTGAGGCTTCTTCATACTTTACCTTTACCTTCAGTACACGTACAACTGACTTTTAAAGTACCTACTTAATTTCCTTTGCATGGACTTCTTTCTTGACACATTGCATCTTTTTGACAATATCCGGCTTGTCAATCTACACAGAATATGGGGGCATATTATCAAGCCCCTATCGGCACCACAACATCACATTTTGTGATATTGTGGTGGCAGTAGGGTCAGCGCCCTATTACCAAGGCAGCGTTAAACCACATTACATGGCTAAAAGCCATGTTAAGTGGCGTAGCGCTGCCTTGGTAATAGTGCCCCTTTCACGCTAAAATTAGAGTGAAAGGGGCGTGCAGTGGGTGAGCATTCCATCGCAACACCCATTCACTTCGACGCTGCCACCTATTATCAAGAGAGGTGATAATAGGTGGCAGAGTCAAACTTAAGACCAGGAACATCCAGCCCTTAAGGTGGCGAAACGAGGAGAAATGCTTTATTTCCCCTCGTTTTTGCTTTTTCCATGTGAGCTGGCTTGTGCAGCACACCTGAAAAAAGCAAAATGCGAGGTTTGTTTATAAACAGGAAGGTGTCCCTTCCTGTACAAAAACAAACTTTTTTTTATGTGCCATTTTGTACCCTACATGTGTGCTGCATGAAGCAGCACACATGTAAGTTACAAAATGGCATTTTGGTTTTGTTTATGTACAGTAAGAGACACCTTCCTGTACATAAACAAACCTCCCTGCTCGCAGACACCCTTGCACTCTGGTGCAGGGTGCATGCATTGACGTTAAGTCGTGAGACTTAGCGCCATCGCAGGGAGCAACGCCAGGCTGCACCATATCCTTGGTAATATGATGCAGTCAAGCGCTTCCGAAGTGGCGATGAGAGGCGTTAGGCCAAGGAGGCTAAAGCCTCTCTCTGCCACTTCCTGGATAATATGCCCCATGGTTTGTTCATTACTTTGGGATACTTTTCACTTGTTTAACTATATTTATCATTACCTCACAGGACTACAGGCCAGTCTGGTCAACTGCATGTACTGACAAATGTGCATTCATTGTACACTGATTATGATGTGATTTATTGTGGATTCCCTTGAAGAAGGGTGAGTTTGGCACCCAAAATGCTTTGGGACTCATATGATCCACACCCAGAATGTTTGTTTGACATTTGAGCATTCATGAACTCTTTTCAAATTTTTTTTTGTGAATAAACAAAAACCCAAGAAGCAATGAAATAACGGCGTTGTGGACATTCATTGGTACCATTGGGATCATGGTTTTGGTTACCTGCACAGCAAAATATGTATAGAGTTTTGAATTAATTTAGAGTGAGCCCATTAAATTGTGAGAAAATCGGTAGAGTGCAATGAATAGTGCACACTCTGTCTAAGACTTTGGGTCCTAGTTCTCTTTTTCACTTTTGAACAGGTGGTTGTGTAGTACCACCCCAGAGTGTGCACAGCGTAATTTATTATGTTTGGTAACTACTAAAAATTGTGTTGACTTTTTATAGGTTGAGTGCAAGCTGGCAGTTTCTTTGTTTATTTACTTTAAGGAAGTTGACATTTTCCTGCCCTAACCACTTTTGTGCCTCTGTCAGTGTCCTGGGTCACATGACTGTGAGAGGTTCTGTTGTTGGCGTTCGTGTATTCGTGTCAGACCGTGAGACAAAGAGGGCTTAGTGTAGCCAATATTGGGCATCATTCCAAGATTGCTAGGGTATGAGATATTCCCTGCCCAACTAATATTTTCAAGGTGCTTGCTTCCAGCACACACAAAGAAACCTGCCTCTAGTCTTTTGTAACCCAAGATGTCTGGGAGCCTTCAATGGGGAAGGAAAGACTTTCCAGAACCAGATGTGGGTATAGCTTGGAAGATTATCCGACTTCAAAGAATGTTACGTGTTACATTACATTACGTTGTTATGTTATGTTACATTATGTTATGTTGATATGCATGGTGAAACTAATCAGCTGTAAGGGTGTCCAGGTGCAGGAGCAGGTGTGTATGCATAAAACAAAGGATTTTAGACACCGTAGAGTTATTAGAAGAGACAGGACTTCAGCTTCTTGCAGAATTCAAGAAGTGAAGAAGAGGCTCTGATGTGTTGAGGGAGGTTGTTCTAGGTCTCGTGTGTGATGTAGGAGAATGCTCAACCTCCTGTTCTACTTTCATGGATGCAGTGGGTTTGTATATGTTAGAGTGTGGTTGAGGGCAGGTGTCATGAAGTTGATGAAAGTGTAGGTGGTTGTTCAGTTATGTTGGTTTTATGTTGTGTAGTGCCTTGTAAGCGTGTGTTGGGAGTCGCCAGACCTCTCTGATATTTGGTGAGATAGGTGTGCCCTATGAAATCCTGAGAATTAGCCTTGCCGCGAAGTTACAGGCAGTCTGGATTCAGTTTCGGAGATGGTTTGAGATACTGGCTTAGAGTATGTTGGGGTAATCTATTCTGCTTGTGATAAGGGCTTGCTTGGCTGTGTGTCTTGTGTTTAGGGGTAGCCATTTGAATATCTTGTGGATCATGCAAAGAATGTGGAAGAATGAAGAGTGACCGCATATACCTGCCCGGTCATCGTGAGCTTGTCATCCATAATGATTCCTTGGTTTCTCAACTCATCAGTTGGTGTGGGTGTAGTTCCAAGTTCTGATGGCCATCAGGGGTATACCCAAGGATTGTTCTTGTTCCCCAAGATAAGCACTTCCGTCGTATCAGAATTGAGTTTCAGGCAGTCTTATCTTATCCAGTTTGCTATGTTGATCAAGTAGTTGGAGGAGTTGGTTGTTATGGCCTTGCATGCCAGAGAAAGAATATGTTGGTTGTCATTGGCATGGGATATCTGTTGCTTGAGGCCTGCCTTGCTCCCCAGAGGACCGTCCTGCTGCTGAAGGCCTATCTTGCTGCTTTGATCCTAGACTACTAGAGTGACTCCAAAGGCTAGTTGGATGGCCTCCTGTGTGAGCCACATGGTCATACTAGGATCTGGATATCTTGAAACATATGCTTGGCCTCTGCTAAAGTGAGTCATAAACCTTCAAGTGGGGCAACCAAGTCCTGGGCACTTGGAGGTGATTTTAGCGGGGCTGTTCCTGCATAGAGATTTTTGACTTCCAAAAAAGTGACAACGTCTGAAGGTGGAAATCTTCACCGAGACTCCATCCAGCGGCTCCCTGACATTGACACCACCACCTCAGAAAATCCTGCTCCTTGCCCCAGTGAATTTTAACTTCTCAGGAACTTTTCTTCAAAGTTTCTTCTAAGCCCAGAGGTAAGCCAAAACCTGGCCCCATCCACCCCATGTTTCTGAACAAAGCTTCATCGCAGTTGACCTTAACTTTTGATTTTGTCATGGTCTTGCACAACCAGATACTCACGGTTGCTGGTGAACCTTTAGGTGTTACTCTGCAATTAAAACCTTAACAATTCTTAACTCTGGTTCTACAGATTGGGTTTAATTTGTTTTGGTGTCATTATATTCAATACCATTTTCTGTATTTTTATAAATAGGTGTGGGATTTTTCATTTGTTATATTTTCACTTTATTACTGTTTGTGCGCTGCATACATATCTTACACCTTGCCGCTAGGTAAAGCTTAACTGCTTTTTTGTGAAGCTACAAAGGGTTAAGCACAAGTTAATTTAGTGACTTTTGTACTTCACCCTGATAATGACTGTGGATGTTACTTGAGTAGGGTTATCACCCCCCTCATGCAATAACCTAATGTCTTACAGCTTAGAGGAGGATACTGGGTGAGAAGTCCACCCCAATTCACTAATCTTGCAATCAGCATGGTATTTTTGCAAACACAGTTCCTGTTGTCATCTTCTTTTTTTATCTGGACCCTGCACATTCACCATTGCCTTGTACTTAGGTATAGTCTTTTGTGAGCAAAGGGTCTGATACAAGTGAAATTGCATTCCTAATTTAGCAATAAACTCCACTTTCTGCCAAAACGGAATTACACTGTTTTAGGTATTATGACAACCATGCATAGTTACACCTAAAGATCCTGGTACTGGGGAAAAAATGTAGAGACCCATTTTGCCTCCCACATATTATTTTATATTTCTTATTGCTGTAAAGCACGTTGATTGTAGTGTGATACTACACAGCAGAGGTAATTCCAGGTGCAGATACCATACAGCAGTGGTAATTCCATGTGCCCAGATCCCCAACCCTCACACACCATTACTGTGCAACTTGCTGTCACCTTCTAAATGTGATATCCTCAATAGAAAATCGTTTTATAAGGTCTTTGTTGGGCCTACCTGTAAATACTCCCCTAGTACCACTATACCTTGATCTAGCTCATAGACAGCATTTAAAATCAGCTATAAATTACTGATGTTTTGGTATAGATTGTAGACTGTGGAAGATCTATATTCTTTCAGGGAACTCATTCCAGATCTCCAAAAATTTCCAAGAACCACTTCTATACCCTGGTTCAAGTCCCTAAGAACTATATTGGAAAGGCTTGATCTGATGGGCTTTTGGACAGACCCTGGGAGCATGGTATATAGATATAGACCAGATTGAAAGCACTGTTCTGAGACAATATGGGGAAGCACTCGTACCAAACGAGAGAGAATAGCCTCACTGCTCATTTTTTTATGTTTTAAAAACGCTCCTTGTTTTAAGGCAACTCTGGATGAGGTAACTCCCTCCCTGGCTCGGAAACTTCTTATGCAATTTCGCTATAAAACGTTACCCATAAGAAGTTTCTGTAGCAAATGGGGCAAGGATGGACCCACAGATGACTTATGTCCTGCCTAAATTAAATGCAGAAACAATTGTACACCTGTTGTTTTTTTTGCCCAATCTACAAAGGCCTGAGGAGAAAATGGGTAATGTAGGGTTATTGTCCCTGCCCACTATTTAGAGGTCTTTAGAACCCTCAGCACTGACACCAGTAAGGTCGTGGTATTTGGTCTATCGAGATACTGGTTTTCTCTAGGGTTGATAAGAACCACATTTTTATAATGATCACATTAGTGAGCCTTTGCACAATTGTGTATTTTTATGATGATAGATAAGGATCTTTTGAGCGAACATGCTCATGTCAAGCTTGTAATGTTTCTCCCATTGGTTACTGTGGTATTTTATATGGAATGAGGAACTACCCCTCTTGTTGTATGAACTAAGTTTACTGTATTTTGTTTATTGTACTTTTATGATCTTACGATCGAAATAAAGTTTCAAGATAGAACTTTGATATGCTCTTTCTGACAGTGTCAGTTCCAGTGATGCCTTTCCTAGAATCTCTGTACCAACAATTGTGCTCATAGCCAATAGTATCTAAGGGCATGATTACGATGACAGTTGGACACCACATCATAGCAGAAACAGGACTGCCCGACAAGACGTTAACAGTACTGCTTCCACTATTACAATGTGACTGCCTTTCCGGTGGTCGGAAATTATATTTTGTTCTATTGCAGCTTGTGCTGTGCTGCAAGAATAAATAACTTGTCGGCTGGATACCTTGTGAAGCATGATGAAATGCAAACTTTGGATGTAAACATAGTGATATGGTTACTATGTGATATAAGAGCAAATGTAAACTTTGGTCGGTACTAAATGCTGTTGGGCACTTTCTTATCGACATGAATGGTCTCATTTATGAGAGGATTGCAATACAAACGTAGTAGATGCATGTCCCAAACTTCTAAGTCAGATTCTTGAAGATTCTTTACATTGCTTCAAAAATCTGGAGTAACGCAACACAGAGAAAATCACTGCATTGCACTACTCTGCCCAGGGTAGGTATTCCAAAGTTGTTGTGTGGTTGTTCCCATGCATCTCTCATAAATATTGACGCATCTCCAGATTTGCAAGAATTTGTATACTTGGGGACGTGCCAAGAGCTTACACCTTCCCAGGGAGGTGTACCAAGGAGAAATAGCTCTATCTCTCCTCATTTCTTCCTCTTCCTATTTATGTTGAATTCTGCAGCACACATAGAAAGAGGAATTTGCCTCCCAGGATTGCTTTTGTGCAGAAAGGTGCTCCTTCCTGCACACAAACAATCCTGCATGCAATTCAGAAAACCTTGCATCATGGTGCAAATGTGCCTGCTTGGCGCTAGGCTGCCAAATGGGCACCAGTGTAAGGGAGAGGAATATGCCATATTGCCTTACATATCGCTCATTCCTGCCCTTTCCCTGTTAGTCAGCGCAGAAAAGTGACTTGCTGCACTGCACTGCACTACACTGCGTGACTTCCTCATAAATGAGGCCTGAAGTGTTAGCTCTGGCAGTATTAGGTGTCGCAGGTTCACTCTTTGATGTGACATGAAGTATAGTCTTTGGCAGTAGTGCCGAAGTCTACCTTCCCATGCAGTATGCAGTGCAGACTATGACAATATTAAATGCTGTAGGGTAACTATGTCATGTGATGTGAAATGTAATCTATGGCTGGACTAAGTGTTGCGGGACAGCTTCTCTAGCAAATAGTAGTGTAAACTCTGGGGACATTATGTGTTGTCAAGCATGAGTATAAAGTACTCTGGGGTTACCATAGTACTGGATTTTAAGTGCTCATGTATCCAGAAATAGCTGCTATATGTTAATGTCTACCACAATATATATGGTCATGGATGTATGTGGCAGCAATAAATACTGTACAAGTGCATGTTGATCTCCTAAAGATACTATCACTGTCCCTGAATTAAGAACCCATTCAAGGACCTCACTGCGAGTCAATGTTATGAGCAAATGGTTCATGAACCAATGGCAGGTTCATGTTGTATGAATGAGCCAATGTCACTCCTTCGCAAATATGATGGTTTTTGGCCAAGGTTCGGCCCTGAGGAGACATCTCATGCCACTGCACAGTATGTTCCTTTGTGTGCCAAATTCATGTCAGTCATTGGGCAGAAGAGTAAAGATCTCCACAGACAGGCCTGCTGTGCTACTTCACTGATGTTCACACATACCTATTTGCAATGAGGCACATTTACCCACAACCTTGCTGGTATAAGCAAAGACAACTTTGCCCTTCTCTTTGTCAGCTTCCAGGGCAGCTTTCTCTTTTTTCATCTTCTTCAGGCCCACATTTGAATATTCCTGGTTCTGCTTTGCTCTATGAAGTTCAACACGGCTCCTGTTCTCCAGGTCACTCAGCACGTAAAGATCAGTGCTCGTCCCTTTGGCCTGCAGCTCTAGTGCGTTCTGCTGCTCGGCTAGCCTTCGTAACTTGGTCATGAGTGTGGAGCATTGGGAACACAGTGTAGTCTCTTTGTTCAGGGCCATCATCTCTGCCTTCCGAAGGTTGGTATGAGCCTCACCTATGTGATACTGAATCCTCCTGTATATCCTACCAGTGATGTTATTGTTGAGCTGGCTCTCTGCTAGCTTCTCCAGGCCACTGACTCCTGTTAGGAAGGCCTCCCGAACCACTTCTCTAAAGCCTGTACTTCCAACTGTAACAGGAGCCAGTGTTGGGTCACAAAACACACAAAGGTTCCTAGAACAAAAATCAAGCATATCACTCTAAGACAACAAAGGCAGAAACCACATCCAACTGAAGGGAAAACATGAGGAGATGTTACACACTGGGAAGCAAGGCCATTGCAGAAGGACAACTTTGTCCAAATTCATTTGACACAAAGGGGCACATCCATGAGTCCTGCGTCGCTTTTCACCATGCAAAGTCGTACATGTTTGATGCATGGCTATGAGCCAGATTTATGAAGCCACGCAAAGTCACCCTGCATGATTTTGAGTGGCCTCATAAATCAGGAGTAAGGAGACGGAGTGCAAATTGCAGTGTTGCCTTGTTCTGTAAACAAGAGGCCTTCCATGGGTGTTGCAGTGGGTCTTCCCACACAACTTGCATGCTTTTTATACATTCCCAGATATACAAGGACTTGTAAACCTTGGGATGCTTTAAAATCTTAATCCTTCTGAGGTGAGGTGTAACAAGAAGAAATATCTTTATTTCTCCTAACTTTTTCCTCTTTCTACGTGTGCTGCATTCTACAGCACACACAGAAAGAGTAAAACACCTTTTGGGATTGTTATTGTGCAGGAAGTTGCCCCTTCCTACACAAAACAACCCTGCTTACCATAGTACAAGGGTGCATGCGATGACGCTAAGCCTCTGAACTGCACCAGCGCAGGGAGAAAGGACAGGAATGCATCACTTTGGATAAATATGGTGCATTCCTGCCCTTTCACTTTGGCATAGGGCAGTGACCGATGCGCTGCCCTACACCAAACCCCCATTAATGAGGCCAAACTTCCTAAACTGCAAGGCTAATAACCTCACTGATAATGGACCCCCTGTTTGTGAGAGAGAGGTCGCAGATGTCTACTGTTTCTCTTCTCGTTCATTTTCTCTCACATTTCTGACTGCCTGTTTCTAATTAGGATGAGTTTGTATTGCTTTGAAGACCCTGTTGTCACCCAGCTGGTGCTCGGATTACCAAGGGGGTCCACCGACAGCAAAGAAATGCATAATGCCTCCATCTGAGCAGAGGGTCCTACAATAGGACGCAGCGGTTTCTGCCACGGTGGCGGAGTACTCAAGCCCAGAGATGGAGAATTCTAATCCATTTTCACTGCTGCCACGGTGGTGGAGTACTCAAGACCAGAGGTGGAGAATCCTGTTCCAGTTAAACTTCTGCCAAGGTAGAAGTGTGTCCACTATGGAAGAAGAGTAGGTATATTCATAATATTAGAGACCCACTATTTATCAACTGTACCAGCCCTGTCATTAAGGGCCTGGAATGATTACATCACAATATTCCCTATGACCATCACACATTAGGAGGAATATATTGAGGAATGAAAGTGGGTCCGTTTTTTGCTATCAACATGAGGGTATCCACGATGTCTTGTGTTACTAACGGTTGTGAGACTGTATAAACAGCAGGCTATGAATATGATTGCATTTTAGGCATCTGGGGGCCTTTAAGGAATTGAGAGCAAAGGCATGCATGCTCCGGGTGTTGTCAATAAAGTTATTTCATCCGGGGCTGTTTTGAACTACAAGCATCATCGTAATGACGTTTTTTTTGTTTTTTCGCGAGCAGTCGGAACATGAGGCTATGGTGTTCTCACGTACACTGGCTATCTAAAACATAGGAAGGTATGTCCTAGGAATGTAATCTTTACTAGGAGAGAATAGAGCAATAAGCGCAGGTTGCCTTCAGCCATCCTCGGAATGATGTGCGGCACTTGGGGGTCCGTAATGGTGTCAGCATAATTCAGAACAACTTACCGATTAAGAACTATGGACCAGCATGATGCTAACGTCACTTTGTAGTTCCACATGCGTCCGTGATGGTATCATGTGGCTAAATTTTTAGAAAAGATTGATTTAGGGGCCCCCTCTCATAGGTATTTTATTATACTCTATTTCAGTAATACAACGTATTTCAACACTTTGATTACTGGGGAGGGTCTTTCTTGGCCGATTCAGTGAAAGCCTGTAAGCGATGATTGCGAGAGGGCGGGTACGAATGGTATTATGACCAGCCTCTCAGCTGACTGATAAATACGCCCTACCTGAGCCGGTCGTTGCCTCCCCCTTGACTCAGGTTCCTCATGAGGCAACGACGGACAGGTGGGATTAGACTGGATTGTTTAATCGATTGTTTAACTGGTGTTTATGAAGCCAGTATTGTTACATCTTTGGCTAACTGGCTTCTTCCAAATGAGTAGAGAGCAGTGTCAGAATGCAGAGGTATCCAGGATAACTGTTTTTCTGCAGATTACATATTGAGACCTATGGAGTCCAGCTACTGGGACATTTGTACGTTAGGAATATCTGAGGGTTAATTAGAGCAGTTCAGTTCTTGTTGAGGTACATAACTGTTTCAAGTAGCTGTCTAATGAGAGACTGAAGCAAGATTGGGTGTGCACACCTCAAGCCAGAAGAGAATATTTTTTCTAGGCTAATTTGTTGACATGCGAGGTTTGTGCATACTGTGGGCTGAGTGAATGCTGAGAATTCAGGGGTCCAGGCTTGGGTCCTCCAAGAACCTGTGATTGTCTGAGAAGGTTAGACTAGATATAGGGCTGTAGCTTGGTCCAGGTGAGGTGAGGTCTAGTCCCCGGTCAAGCTGGGTGAGCACAAAAAAGTTTTTTCTATTTTCATACATAGTGTTTACAGGAATATAGTAAAGAAAAGAGCATGCTTATAGTAAATTTGATATTCAACTAACTTGTTTTGTAGATGCTATCCACATCCCTTGACGAGGAGGATGAGCACAAGCAGGTTGTAACTGTTCCAACATCTTAACATTGTTTGTATGTTCACTAATTTTTTTGCATATAAGTTCTCACTGTTGTACACACCTTTTTGCAGTAGCAAAGCTATAGAGCAGAGACCCTGAAGAAAGATGTGGGATTTTGTTCCCTATTGGCTGAAACATTTTGGCCCGTTTGCAGTTATTTGTTGAAACTGCATTGTTTGCACTGTTCTTGTTTTTAAATTAGGGGCTGAGCCGATAGTCTAATAAAGTGCTTTGTTTTTCGCCTCATCACACTATTTTATTCACCACTTTTTTGTGTTTTTGCACTGCACCGTATTATCATACGATCTATGGTCTAAAGTGATTATGGGTCTGATCTAATTCAGCCTAATATCCTGGGTATGGTAATAAGTGTCGATGATCAGGAGGCATTCCATCCTGATATATGGACGTAAAAATGAGAATATTGATCATTACGACAAATTGATGGGAATCCATTTAGCTGTATGAGGATCTCACTGGTAATCACTTATTGCTTGCTCTTTCTTTTCTTTTGTTTCCTCTGACTGTTGGCTGGTAGGTAACTTGTGTCCTGACTCACTGAGCGAGGAGTCCCAGCCAGTGAGCTACCTTAGTGGCTCTTGAGACCTCTGGTTCTTTCTTGTTATTATAATTGAGTGATAGGGGATGTGAACCTGTGCAGGTCTTTAAATATCCCTATGACCCTTTCTCTCCCTGTGGTGTTTAAGGTGGAGGAGTACCCAAGCCCAAAGGTGGAGAATTCTGATCCAGTTTTACTTCTGCCACGGTAGTGGAGTACTCAAGCCCCAAGGGGGAGAATTCTGATCCAGTTTTACTTCTGCCACAATGGTGGAGTACTTAAGCCCAGAGGTGGAACATTCTGTTCCAGTTCTAACAGAGTGGTACTCTATGTGTTACAGTGCCACAATAAGTGTACATTATAGTACAGCTGTGGAACACAAATGGGCAGTTTTAATCCAGGTGAGGCACATCAGTTTGATGTAGTGGATTCGTTTTTGTGGTTATGTGACAACCTGAGGGCTCGAACTGTGGCACAAACCTGCAATATTCTACAGCTCTGGCAGGAAAATCCAGAACAGGTATGTCAACACAACACCACATTTTACCATAATTATGGCTTGTTTTGGGACAGTTGTGCATAATTCTGGAAAAGTATGCGCACGTTCTGCAGAACTAGTAAATATGTCAGGAAATCTGGGTGACAGACCTATCCGGCAGAAGCATGCTGCTTGTTTCATCAAATCACTTCTTGATGTTAGTAGTGTCCTACTGCAACTCACTTGGGACCCACTTGCGATCTTCAACAAGTAAGAGATGTTTACTTATGGACAGTTAGCAGAAAACCTTTATTCTGTCAGGAAGTATGTCTTACTGCTGGAAGGTCATGGGTAGGTCATTCATAGACCTGGAGAAAGCACACTTACTCACAGAAAACGCTTTGTAAATTTTGGAGTAATTCGCACCTCATAGGGAGGGGATAAGACATGACTAGTAATAGAATATCTTGGAGAATCAGCAAGTAGGATGTTGAGAGGAGAGAAGCAGATAGTCCTGGGACATCTTCACACAGGAACAGGACATTCCTTCCAGCTTCTTGCTCCAAGTTGGCCACAGACCCAACACATGACGCAACAGTCTACCATGTTTATGGCTTGGTCAGACGCAGGCTTTGAACCAGAGCGGGAGTTTCTGACTGGAAATATTCTGATATAGTTCTAAGACAATAGGTGAATATTGTAACCCAGGCTTACACTACTTTGGCTAATTTATGCACAGAGATGATGGATAGAAATTCCCTTGAATCGAAAAGTTATATTACGGAAAGATTTAGGTGAATGGAGGGATATTGAGCTAGGAGGAGGGACTCTGGCGACCTGTAAAATGCTACTCGGTGAGGTAGAAACTATGGTTACATTCTGATCAATGGAGAAATTAATACACAAATTGTTTTTAGGACAAGGTTCAAAATACTGAATCCGCTGACGTCGAAGCCTTGTTGTGAGGCTGATGTACCAGAATGCAAGGTACCTGATTGTGAGGCTGATGTACCAGAATTTAACGTACTTTGCAACAGTACTTCTTTACATCTTCCCAATAGGGCAAATATTTTTTCCAAATAAATTTGCATTGAAAATATCCAAAATAAACTCATTAATTTGTGTTTACATCTTCCCAATAGGCCGAATTATGTTTTCAAAACTCTGGTATCAAAAATATCAGATATGAATCTGGTAATTCGAAAGGCAGTCTACATTTAAATTCAAAATGGGCATCATTGCAATGTGTCAATTCTTTATTGCACTTTAAAGACACAGTATATTGTCCAGATGTTGTAGTAGGTCCATCATGGAAAATATTAGCCACAGCTTCAAAAGTTCTTCCTGAAATTGATAGTTGACTTGACACAACATTTTAAATTTTGGTTTCCAATTTCCTTCCATCTGCTCTACAACTTTGTAGCATTAAAATTAGGGGTGGGCAAAATATGGGTACTCGCCTACGCAAAGCTCCTCGAAATATAAAAAATCCTCGCAAGCACGCGCAGGGTTCCGCAAACATGCAGAATTGCTTGTACCGGCCTTTCGCGATGCTTTTTTCATGTTCGCGTACACTGTTTGCGTGCTCGGGGACAAATATCTCGCAAACACGCATTTCGAAAGCGCACACAAGCAAAACATTCCATGAAGCTACGGATCGTGGAATTTTGGGCACTTCCGCATTCTCTGCGGAAAGCAAAATTACCCAAATCCAGCAAATTCCGCAAGCGGAACGGAATTTACCACCCAGGCCTTATTTAAATGACATATTTTCCAAATCTTTCTATGTATATCGTTAACAACATTTCTGATTTACGAGAGCATTTTATATCTTGATTAGCTGAGTTTACTAATTTGTTAAAAGACACTGATTTGCAACTGGTATTGTCAAATATATGAATAGTTCAGTGTCTATTTCAGTGCTAGAGGAAAAGCAACACTCTTCACATTTAAGATCCCATTTGTAACTTAGTCCAAGCAAATTTTCAATTACTATTCCTTCATCTTCCAATACTGCAAGCATACACATAAGAAATTCTTGTGCATCTTGTTGTATATTAAGTGTAAATTGTGAAGAACCAGTAAATATATCCAAAAGATGCCGAATGCCAGAAGCAGTATGGATTTTAGTTCTATCAGTAACCAACTTTTGAAAAACATAATGCAGTAAAGAACAGAATCTTTTTTCTCGATTTTTCATAGTTTTGTGATGAGGATCTTCTAGATAAAAGACAATATTAACAATTAAATTAGCATAGCAGTTGATACCTGGACTACTTTCTAACTGGTATCCTACAATATCACCAACAGTGTCCATTTTCATTTTCTTGCAGCTTAATCATTTTCTTTTTTTGGATCACCCTAGAGTGTTTCTCATATTTCTGTTTTGGAAATACCACATGTTTCTCATATATGGGATATTCACCTAAGTTCGGGGCATAAAGTGTTCTTAACCGATTATACTCTGTTACACAATTTGCATCAGCACTATTATTTTTCTCATCAAAATCAATCAAATACAAACCAGATAATGTTCTTACTTTTTTAAACACTGTACTTACAATATTTACCAAAGCACTGTCCACACTTAAATCCTGAGATTTATGAATGGTCACTGCATATGCCAAAGAAAGAGGAAACTGTTTTCTACAAACATACAAGTCTTTTACAAGCAAAAACCGAACAGCATCACGTCCAATCTGTTTTACTTCTTCAATCTGATCAAATTTAATCTTCAAAAATTCAATTCCACCTCTGTTCTGTTAATTAACAAAATCATCAATTTTTCCTATTGCTCCATTTATTTAACCTTTTTCTACATCCTAATTACGCCGTAAAATTACCTGACATTTTCCACATACATATAAAGTATTTTCTAACCTGCAGTCTTAGACACCGACTTTTCCAAAGATTCCAATTTTGACTGTAATTTCACTGAGGGAAGAATAGTAACTCCTGTGTGTTCCATTTTATCAATGGCTTCCATTTTCACTATTGGGTGTTTTTCCAGTTTCATAAGTTCTTGATTGCATGTAGAATACTCTTGCAGTGTTGGCATTAGGAAACTATAAATTTTATTTTTCACATTTTTTGTACATTATTTCAGGTGCAATGTTTTCATTTCAAAACAAACTCGTTAGTAGCTGACTTTCTAAAGCTTCTTTTCCATGTTTTGTCAAAACACCAATTCTTATATCTTGAAACATGTTTCCATAATGTTCATCACTTGCTTGTCGAATATCCTAATAAATTCTTTATATTCAAAATGAGACCAAATGATTACATTTTCAATACTTCCCAAATATTTTATAGTGTCTTCCAGGACAAGTGTTTTAAAAACGGATTCGCCTTTCATAGGAGTACGTTGTAGTAGATCGCCAAATACAATTACATGTTTTTCTCCAAATAAAACATCATAATCTGTTTTTAAAATCCATTGCATTCTTAAAGGTACAAAGGCGAGCATTAAGTTGGAGATAATGCTCACTTCATCAATGATCAGAAGTTTCATTTTCATTTCAGCTTCTCCATATAGCTTGTGATATTCCAACTTATTTTCATGTTCAACTGGTAGCATGAGTAAACAATGTAATGTAATCCCATTAATGATGTATGCTGCTAACCCAGTTGGAGCAGTTACAGCACAAGATATATGTGATTCAGTGGTTTTCTGTAGCTAACTGGTCAAAACTTTAATTAAGAAACATTTTCCTCTTCCATAATAACATGTGTATATGAGGAGCAGCTCTTGCTTGGTACTCCGTTCTCCAAAAGAAATCAATACCTTCTCCAAGAGGTGGAATATTTTTATTACAGATAAAAGACATCCTAGCTTGAAACCTATGATTAAAATACCTGCACACATTTACAGGATCCAAGGAACACAGTTCTCCAGCTGTCTTCAATTCAATGTCTTTTACATTTGAGTTTGCTTGTCGTAGAAATTCAAGTAAATCATCCCATGTGTATTTTAGCACAGCTAAGCGTAGCAAACCATGTAGGGATTCCTAGGTTCCTTAAAATACATTTAAGTTCTCCGTAACAATGATACCAATACTCATTAGTCCCACGTTGACACACCATCAAATTATTTAACCGAGATTCTAAAAGATCGTCTCTTTGTTGAACTTTGGACAAAAATTCCTTTGTAGAAAGATTTGTAAGATGAACTCCTGTTTTTAATATGTGGTTCACAGCATATGAAAGTCCAGACAAGTCACTTTCAAACAGAAGATGAAATATAAATGGAATACACTGTCAAATTTCTTGGATCTTCTGAGTACAATCTTGTTGTACGTTATTCTGAAGCTGGAATCTGCACGGGTCGTTCATCATATTGTCCACCTTTTCAAGTGGGGAAGAGCTGTGGAAAACAACAAGCTTCCAATCTTTTTACCTATACAGTCATGGGAGTTCCCTTCACTTTCTTCATTTGCAATAATTCAATAGTGTTTCTTATCACCTCTTTTGAATGTAAAGGATTTATACTATAATGCTCATACATTTCTTCACTCCTGGAGTTGTATACTTTTCCTATTTGGCCAGGTAAAATTTCTCTTTCATCTTCTAAAGATATTTCTTGTTCTTCCACATATACATGTTCATAATAAATATTGTTTTGTACAAGATATAATATAGCTTTTTGATGTTTGGTGACATTTGCTAACTCTTGCCATATTTTCCGATTCTATGTTGTGAGGAAATATGAAATGTCCAAATACCGTGTCCATCTTGTATTCAGACTCCATTTTGTATTGCCATTACCCAGGCCTGGCTTTTTTATCATGCACTAAGCGTTCAGCACTCCTTGTCCCTGAACAAATGCAACGCTCGCTAAAAAGCAAACTATTCCCTGTTAGCTTTGCTCAAGAGGATCAATCCTTTTCACAAAAGGCATTGTGTAAGATCCCAGCCCCGCATTGTGGCTCATGTTTGTGGTTGGGCTCGTCAGTCCTTGTGGTGGGTGGTATAAGTCACTAGACATGTTGATGTTTAACTATGTTGCAAGAGATGGTGCATGAGTAAAAAACTAGAGCATGCGATGATCACGCCGCACTCGGGCAAACAAGAAAGTCACTGTTGATTGGTTCAGATTTGTTTGGGTATGGGTGTGTCTACTGCTATAAAAGATTGTACGCTGCGGATTGAAGCAGCAGTTTCCCGAGAACTTACTATATTTTACTTCTAGGACCACTGTTCATGGCTGCAGCCAAATAAATATTTACTCTATCTCATGAATAGAGTGTCCCGTGTCTCTGTCTACCTAGACAGGTGAACTCGAAGATTTCAGGCGTGCCCTGCGCCGCTGGGCCATTAAAAGGTCTGGTTCTTCAGTTGGTACACCATTAACTAGAATACCTACAGGTTCACTTCCTTTCTGTCTACACCAACAGTTTCAATAACTTTCTTAAAATCTAAAGGTAAATACACAACTCTTCCTTTTAAACCTCTTTGTAAATCTGTTGGAGGTAGCTTACCTGTTTTAGACTCCATATGAACTATAGCCTGAAAGGGGTACACTGATTGATAAAGAATGGGCTCATACGTATTTAAATTTACCAGTTCCGGAGGAATATCTACCGACTTTAGGTTGTTATGTACATCACTAGCTGGCATTTTGTTCTCTTCTAATTTGTTGTAACAATATTTACAACTAAGTTGATCACTACCCAAATCAAAACGACCTTCCACCAACAATTAGGCACCAAATTGCTCCCAGTTATCATCGTTTTACTTTTCACAGCATTCCTAGTTTGACTTATATAGTGAGTACATTGACAACAAATGCAAACATAGGGCTCATTATGATGGCACATCATAATGGGGAATGGACCGACCGCCAGAGATGGTGCCATACTGGTGAGCGCATCCTGTCCTTTTACCATTGCTGACGGAGCTGCTGGCTGCAGCACCATCCGTGGTGGTAAAAGGGCATGCACAGCATTTCCCTGCACCACGTGATTCTGGGATTTTTTGGAGCCATGATTCCACTGTGCACCAATGCAATGGAGCCGCGCATCTATACCGGAGTTCAAAGATATATTACAAATAAAATTACCACTATTTTTTAACAACACACCACTTTCTAACGATAGTCCTGACTGTACCTTAAATTACTGTAACAAAGTACCTTAAATTCTGGTTACGGAGTGTTGCGTGGATCTACTACGAAGATGTGTAGCACAGTAGAGATGATGCTTTGGCTCCAAGGTGTGGCGAGGTTGTGGTTTCAGGTCTTGATGTGTCTACTTCAAGGATTCTCTTGACGGGGCTTGACATGCGAAGTCTAGTGTTGAGGATGCATGGTGAGCAGTGAAGCTGAGATGCAAAGTTCAGCGTCATCTTCAAGGCTGCCGCCGGCGAGGGATGCGTGGAGCTTTCGCCAGGTAAAGCATCATGCAGCAGTGCTTTCGAAGGCAAGGCGTTGTTCCTAATATGTGGGGGGCGGCTGCTATGCAAGTATCTTACAATGGGTCTAAAATAGGCAGCAATGTGCCAGTTATGCTCAGCAGATAAGATGTGTCAGTTCTAAAGGCACGTAAATTAGGTCCACTTCAAATGGTCCAGGATTGGGGTGGCACCACTTGGCAGGGTAGAATCACATATGGCAGATTCCAGGGGTGGGGATTGGAAGCCTGTTATGTCCCTTAGGCTTCATATAAGGAGGCCAACTAGCTAGCTCTTGGAGTCACTCTGGGTTTTGGGGACAAGTGATCAATCAATCAAATAATCAATCAATCTCTCTATTAATCTACCAATCTGTCGATTTGTATAGAGTAGCTAATCATCCAAGAAGGTATCCAGGTGCTTGCAGGATGCAAAGTCTCGTGTGAAGAGCCAAGTCTTGAGTGCTTTTTGGAATTCCAGTAGAGACGAGGAGGTAGAGAACTGCAGGGGGATGCTTTTTTACACTTTATCTGCAAGGTAGGAGAAGGAGCGTCCTTGCTGGATGCAGGTCCAGTCCTTCTCACCCAGGCAAGAGTGCAGCAGGCAGCAGAACAGGATGGCAAAACAGGAGTGCAGCAGAGTGGCATGTCTTAAGCAGCACAGCAGTCCTTCTTTCTGGCAGAGTATCCTCAGGTCCAGAAGTATACTAAAGGGGTGGTTTCTGAGGTACAGTACTTCTACTCAGTGGTGCCCGTGAAGTGGGAGGAAACTTCAAAGACATGCCTTTGAAGTGCACAGATATCCTCAATTCAATTCAATTCAAATCTTTATTTCGGTTAAAAACAAACCATAAAAGAGTCATACAATAATACAAAACAATCTTTTAAAACATCCATCAAGATCAAGCAATATCAATGGCTGGGTAAGAAAAAATAGCACATGCAGAGTTGGCACATGAACGAGCCATGGCCTCAATGCAAAAATCATCTCCAAGGGGATTCACAGTTTTATCAGGCATTAATACATACTTTTTAGGATCAATCCATCAGGTTTGTGCAATGCAAGCATAAATGGGGGAAAGGAATACAATATTAAGAATTTAAGATAATAAATATAAAAAGTAATGTTAAAAAAGATACCAGGTAATGTTATTAATTAGTACTACTAACATTTGTAAAACGAATACAGTGTTAAAATACTATACAATTGAAGGGTATTACATCCATTACATATTGCAAGCTGAATAGTACTTCAATGGCAAAACCGCCTCACTACACTATTAGTTTAGTGACTTATCCTTGCAGGGCCTGCTATTACAGCTACAGTTTTAAGCCTAGCCTTTTTCGGACTATTGCCACTGCAAAGAGAAAGCGGCTTACGCTAAAGACAATAGTCTGTGATGTGTCGCCTTTGAACACTCTCTCTGCTTCCTTAATATGTCTGAAGCCTAGAAGGCGACAGATAGGTCCCATCCATTTTTTCCTGATCTGTAAATATGCCGGACATAAGAATAGAACATGAGCCTCGTCCTCCCTGGTGCCAATATTACACAATTCGCAAGTTTCTAGCAAACCATTCCCTAAAGAACCCTTATTACAGGCCCATTTTGATGTGTTGGATCTAATTTGTAGAATGCCATAACGATACTTTAAGTATAATGATTTAGCCATAGTAGGCAAAATTTCGTCCATGAAACATTCAAATTTGCTTTCGACTTTCACATCAAAGAACTTGAGGGTAAATGTTCCAATTTTGGGGTTTTGTAGAACAGAATTATGGACATATTCCCAATATCTTATCTTCAGTAGTTTTTTACAAGACGTGGTCAGGGAATTAGGGTCTGTCCAATAATCATACAATCCCAACTTTGAGAGTCAGTTTTTGATGTGGATCAACCAGACCAACCGAGTCGAGTTCTTTATTTCCATCAGTTCTTTTAATGCTTCTCTATAGTCCACTAGTTTGTCCGTTGACCACAGGCCAATCCAGTATAGCAGTGGACGTAGAGTGGCATGGTCATCGGAGTGGTGTACATTCAAATCCCGAAAAAAGGGAATTAAGGGTGTGCAGCGTGGAACTGCTAATAATTGTCTAAAAAAACTGTTTTCATATACTGAAAAGGCGTCTTTGGCTGCATGGCCCCACAATTCCGTCCCGTATAGTGTGCAGTTCAATTGCAGGGGAAACGGCTCGAGTGTAACTATTCCGGTGCCTTCTGGCTATGGGTGCCAGGTTTTGTGTTAAAATTAATTTAGATTTTTCAATTTGGGGCTTTCAGTTCATTCTTGTATCAAGTGTATTACCCAAATATTTAAAATTGTGCACATACTCGATCTTTTCGTTATTAACACTAAATACTTTGTTAAAACCCTTGTGGGGACTAATCGTCATACATTTTGTTTTGGACGAGTTAATTTCAAGCTTCTTGTCCAAACAATAAAGTCGGAAATTATTAAGCAGGTTCTGTAATCCTTTTGGGGTCTGGGAGATTAAAATAGTATTGTCTGCGAATAGCAAGGCCAATGCCGCTTGGCCACCCAGATGTCCTCCCTTTCTGCCATGGTTCCAGACTCACTGCAGGAGTGTATGCAGCCCATTGTGTCTGGACAGGACACAGCCTATTTGTTGTCAGAGATGGCCCATTGAGTCACACCTAAGCTCTCATTGTGTGTGACTGCCTGGGAGGAATATACAAATCCCAACTTACACTACACCCAGTCGTGTGATCAGAGACAGGCTACAGGCACTAGATGGCTAAAGCAAGAATATGACAACTCTCTTAAAGTGACATTTTCAAAACTGTAATTTAAAATCTGACTTCACCATAAGATTAGATTTTGAATTAGGACTCCAGAAGTACCAAACAGTTTGGAAATGACTCTAATAAAATATATTAAGGTAATCCCAATGTTATCGTATGGGAAATATAGGACTTGCAGTAGTGCAAAATTAATTTAAGAGTCTTTCAGTACCAGGGCATGTAAAACGTATACATGCCCTGCCTTTTAACACATTGCACCCTGCCCTCTAGGTTATCCTGGGTATACCTTAGGGGTGAACTATATGTATAAAAAGAGGTTTGGGCCTGGTACCAGATATTTTTTACCAGGTCCACATGGTAGTGTAAACTGCACATACAGGCTCTGCAATGGCAGGCCTGAGTCATAGTTAAAGGGACACTTAAGCGGGTGGCACCATAAGTGCTACAGGCCCTCTAGCAGCATTTAATTTATAGGCTACGGGTACATATAGTACCACTTTACTAGGGACTTATACATAAATTGAAAAGGCCAATCTTACCATGTTTAGGGAAAAGAGAGCATATGCATTTTAGCACTTGATAACAGTGGTAAAGTGCACAGTTTCCTAATACCAGCAAAACTAGTTAAGAATTGTGTTCGTGGAAGGTAAAATGATGGGTGGAAGACCACCCTAAGGCTGTCAGGTCTATTGACATCTTTGGTGTGGTAATACCCCAAACATATGTCTTCACTCTTTTGTTGAATTCATTATTGTTGGATTAATGACTCTGCACTTTAGCATTGCTAACAGGTGCTAAACTGCTGCACTCTCAAACATGGTAAAATTGG
Source organism: Lissotriton helveticus (assembly GCF_964261635.1). Classification (NCBI taxonomy): domain Eukaryota; kingdom Metazoa; phylum Chordata; class Amphibia; order Caudata; family Salamandridae; genus Lissotriton; species Lissotriton helveticus. The sequence goes on along the minus strand of NC_136061.1, from coordinate 1,461,481,320 downwards.
ACTACATGTAGTTGGCATAATTGATTTACTTGAAATGCCCTAGTAAATTGTAGTACATGTAACTAAGGCATTTTCATTAAAGGCTTTCTATTAGTGGGCCTGCAGAACTCATTGTACCACCCACTAGAGTAGCACCTAAAATCCATTGTCAGGGCTACCACTGCAGCCTGTAGTGCAGTTTTAAACTGTTATTTTGACCTGTCACAATAAACCTTTTTGCCAGGCGTAAACCTTATTTTTCTAATACCTATAAAGTCAACCCTACAGTAGGCTTTAAAGTTCTACACCCCCCAGGAGTTTGGAGCTTTGACAGGGGAAGAAGAAGAACCTTCCAGAACCAGATCTTGGGGTAGATGGCAGACCCTCCCACCACAAAGTATGGCATATTTGACTGCCAGAGCCTCTCATTAGAACACTCCTGGACCTCGGGACATTAGACAAGAAGTAATGATCTGCTACCAGATGACTGTTCTTCTGCTTGAAGGACTGTCTTGCTGTCTGAAAAGGAAGTCTGTATGAGCTTGCCTCATTCCAGGCTAAACACAGTGACTCTGTGGGTAAGTTGACTGACCTTTTGTGTGAATGACATAGACACAACAAGCTTCAGAGACCTCCCTGTAACTGCTTAGGTGATCTACTACAACTGGACCTGCTTGTACCTGCATCTGGGCCTGCCAGAGCCTTGATGGCCTCTGCTGGAGTGGGTTCCTGACCCCCAGATCTTTGACCATTCAATGGAATCAGTGAGAAATCCTTCTGAGTAAAAATGTAAAAATCCTGAATGGGCTAATTCGCACCCACAACAACCACCAATACGAAGATACACTGAGACTTGCTATTCTCCTCAACAGCGACTGCAAGTGGTGACTGGCAACTCAAGAACAGCAATCAGGCCTGCCAAGTATCACGCATCAGGCATGACTCGAAAACATTTCAGTGTGGTGTTTCGCATCACCGCACTGAAATGCATTGTCACACATTTTAATGCAGTGGCGCAATACTCCGTACCAGCGTTGAAACTGGCTATGCCAGGCTACTTGCGTGCAAACAGGTGCCTGTGACACCTCTGTGCGCTGGCTCTGCTGCTCCCAGGCAAGCTCAGTAAATAGTTAATGATCTTGTGTGCAGTGGCTGAGTGCTACAATGTTATATTTTAGCACTGCCAGACTGGCTGCATTGAAATTCCCCCCCCTTGCTGCGCGCGGCTGTCTGCCACAGAGGCTCTGCCCAATTATACTGAGACCTGAGCCTGGTGGGGCCTGCCCTCAGCAGTGGTTGAGTACTGGCTGGTGGGAAGTGGAGTTGTGACCTCACATCCTGAAAGGAAGAGAGGTCAGATTCTCGAGCGGCGGGGGACTCGAGAGTGGAGTCGACTGGAGTGCTCTGTCTGCTGTCCCGTCCTCGTCCTGGGCTGCACTCTGAGACTGTCAGTTCGCTGCTGCCTGCGAATATTGCAGGCATTGGACTGGACAGCAGCATTGTCGACACTCTCAGCTTCATGATGGCCGCTCATGAGAGAGGCATCGGGCGCTGCGGTGGGGAGCTGCACATTGCTTTGCGGCCGCGGTGACCTGGTGCCTCAGCCCACCCACAAACACACACACAAAAACAAGGGTCATAAGGGGATACAATCAGCTGTTCCGTAGGGGCTGTCTGGGTCCACGGCAAACACCCTGATAACAAGCACATCATTGAAATACCTGTTTGCCTCCTGCAGTCTGCAGAGGTCTCCCAGTGGCCTTTCAAATACAGGAAACAGAACATACACATTCAGGTATCTTCGAGTGTCGTAGGCACAGGCGTGTGGGAACCTTCAAAGGCCAAGATACATGATTACAGAATCTTCCTGAATCATCCTGAGTTGTTATCAATCTGTGTAAGCCTCGCTGACTGGGACTGAAAGGTGTTTTGGACAACCTAGTGCAACAGGTGCCCCCCCTTCCCTAGCACTGTTCAAACATCATGTTGGACCGTGAGGATGAATGGCTAGATTACTTAGCATTATTCCCCACTATGCCGAGTCTTGCTGCCTTGTCTATTGAGTAAGGTATGTGGAGAGGAAGGTGTAAGGAGGTAATGGCCAGATTACTTCCTAGTAATCATTATTACACCAATTAGCCGCTCTGCATCTATTGAATATGATGGAAGGAATCAGACGAGGAACTGCCACCGCCTCCCATGCCCGGACCGAATTCGGGCTCAGAGACAGAGTGCCAGAGGACTGTGAGACTACAGAACAAGACAAGTAAGTACTTAGACCAGGCAGCCTACCTGGCTGCCAGCTACCACTGACTTTAGTTGGTGTCACAGTAGAGTGTCCACTGCAGGTCTCAGGCTTGTTCCCCTCACTGCTGTATATATGATCTTAAGAGGTGTGCTCTCCTGAATCAAGTTGGAACAAAATGCGTTCTGTGAGTATTTATAGACATTTTATTTCAGGAAATACTGAATAGCAGCACAGAATTATACGTATTTTTGGGCAGCGAGGGAGGTGATCTTTGCGTACTTTGAAAAGTACAGAGGCTGCTGGTGTCGCTTGTAAGGAAATACAGCTGCATATTAATTTCAAGTAAGTGTGTGTCTAACTTTTTATAAGGCACACTGATACCCATAGGGTCTTGTGACAGTGCATGCTATAGAAAGTGGCAAAGATAAATACAAGTGTAACTTGGAGGCAACCTCAGAATTCTAAACTTAAACACCATGAGGCCTGCTGCACTAGATAGCCCGGGCCTGCTGAGCAGTGAAAGCCTAAATCAGAGGCTAACAGCCAGACAGGGGTCTAGTACATGCAAAGTCTGAGCAATGGGTGTTGATGCCAAATCTGAGGCATGCTGCACACAGAGTTTAAGGCTTGGGCGCACTCTATGCAGACTGAAGCTTGCTAAACACAGATATCCAGCCACATGTAGGCTGAGACTGAGAGATGAGGCCTGAGGCACGCTATCTAAGAAGGCCTGCTTCACCCAGCTGCACCATGCACACAGACCCAAGCCTCCTGCATGCATACAGCATCGTGCCCAGCAACACCATGCACTCAGACGCAAGCCACCTACACGCAAACAGCATCACACAGCTGCAGACCCTGTGGTGTCCACAGCCACACAGAACGAACCTGCAGTCTATAATACACAGACAGTAAGGCCTGCCACCATAAGGCGGTACAAAAGGGGGTGGTGATGGACGGAGCATCTGAACCAATCAAACACTCACACCCAGTCAAAAGATCTGGGTTTGATCCATCACCGTTCTTTAGCCCACTCTGCCACCCCAGTTCAGACATGGCTATATGCAAATCAGTCTGACCCTGTGCCTCATGGGAACAGTCCAGCCCGAACTGCCAAGCCATGCCTTACCTGGACCGGAAACAAGCTTCCGAGGACCGGTTTCTGGCATTACAGCCGTCTTCAGCCCGGCTTGCTTGAATCCAGTGGCAAAGTGAGCAAGGGACTCATGTCTGAGCATACCCTGCCACACTTATGGCGGCCAAAAGCGGTACAAAAGGGGGTGGTGATGGACGGAACATCTAAACCAATCAAACACTCACACCCAGTCAAAAGATCTGGGAAGCTTGTTTCTAGTCCAGGGAAGGCATGGCTTGGCAGTTCGGGCTGGACTGTTCCCATGAGGCACAGGGTCAGACTGATTTGCATATAGCCATGTCTGAACTGGGGTGGCAGAGTGGGCTAAAGAACGGTGATGGATCAAACCCAGATCTTTTGACTGGGTGTGAGTTTTTGATTCGTTCAGATGCTCCGTCCATCACCACCCCCTTTTGTACTGCCACCATAAGGCAGCGCAATAACTGCAGGGCAGTTTGAGTCCTTCTGCACATGGGGCTGAGACCTGATGGCTGCAGTGCTCCGAGTCAGGCAGAGATCAAGGGCACACCAAACTCAGCAGTTACTAGTCTGTCTGCAAAGTTGTGTCACTCATTTAATTTACTTTTAGAGGAGCGCTTGGGTGTGTTTTCTGATATTTATGTTTCCCTTGCCTTCATGGCTTGATTTTGCTTGCGAAAGCGTGTCACTCATAGTCATTGAATGTCACTCATAATTACACTGGAATTATGAAAATATCACACATAGCATTCTGAAACCTTGGCGATGACCGCCAACATAAAGCTACAGCAATGACCATTCGCAACTCCTGACTGGCTCGTCATGCTACAGTGACAATCATCCATTGTGCCCAGCCTGCTCTTCATTCTACAATTACAACCATCTGTGATGCTCATTCTGTTCCTCGCAGCCTCCTCCTCTAAAGCAAACTGAGCTCTTCGTGGTGAACTGTGAAGAAAACTCTTCAGTGGGACTAACCTGGTACCTGTATCCGACCCGTGTACTATTGCGGTCAGCCTGAATTTGTGACTTTCCCCAAGGCTAGTGCGACTAGATGACCGCGAGTACAGCTTTGTGCTTTTTGGCACTATTTTCACTAAAAACTGTAAAATTGATTATTTCCATTTCTATTGATTGACATTTTGTTTGTCCTGGTACAATTTTATTTATTAAAATCTGCTTTATCTTTCTAAATTGGTTTAGAATTTATTACTGTTTTGGTGCTGCATAAATACTTTAAACATGCCTCTAAGTTAAGCCTGACTGTTTTTGTGCCAAGCCAACAGTTTAAGCATAATTTGATATGGTGTGTGCCGTGGTTCACCCTGAGAAGGACTGTGGTTGTTGACTGAGTGGGCCTTCCACATCTCTCAGCCAATAACGTATTACATGTAGGTACACTAAACTCTCTTAAAAAAAGGGAACACTTTTCTATACAAACAAGCTAATATTAATTGCTCAAAATTGTATAGGTGGTACTCTCTTTTCCATACTCCTCTTGTCTCCAGTTCTCTGCCAAATTTGCACTCCCTCCATGACAATTTACATCCAGTTCTAGAACATAATCTGGACCTGTCCGAACAACTGTATAGTAATTCCCCTCCTCCAAATTTTCAAACCATGGTATTGACTTTTTTCTTGGTTTCTTTGTTAAAGAAACGTCCAGCTCTCCTGTAAACCCATGCCTTGTTAAAATACAAAGCCCTGTAATGCCAGGGCTGCAGACAAAACTGGCTGAATTAAAGTTTACAGCAAACCTGCCATATATACCAAATCTCTCAAATCTACCATAGCCTTCATCAACAAATTTCGCACCGTCTGGACATTATCCACTTAAAACCATGAAACATCTATTATCCTCATCAGTTTTTATGCATCTAAATCGAATCATAGACATTCTAAAATACTTCAAACCATCAAAAACAGTGTCTTCAATTCTCCTAATTCCTGGGACTTTATCAGTATGTTGTGCACTTAAATTATCAAGCTTTATCCTGTTTCCCTGAAATCTGCTACAACCTGATGTCTTCCATCTTGAAATGTCTGTACACTAGCACTCTGTTTAGGGTTCTCAGGTTTGTCACTGGCCTCCCACTTTTTTCTTACTTTCCCACTGAAATTATTATACTCTCAAACACCTGGCTCTTTACTCCACCATGGCACTTTGTCTACCATTTACTCTACTTCTCTTTCTACCACCTTCTACTGTTCATTTCTGAAATTTTGTTCCACAAGTATGTTCTCCTGCAGTGTGTCCTCTGCATATTATATACTGTGGCTCACAACCGCTTTCAGCACCCATTGATGGCTAGTGATCATTTGACATTTGTGTCAATGCTGCTTTAAATTTCATCCCGCCTTGAGAAAGAATAATCAGAAATGGTCTCCACACCCTCTTGGGCTCTGCTCTGAACTTGTTGTCAATGTCTTGAGGTGTGACATCTGAAACTCCTTCCTCTTTGTGGATAAAACACGACCACAGCTTGGAAGCCTTGAATGTTTCCTGTACTCTGAAACCATGCGCTACCAAAAAAACACTTGGACCAAACACTTTCCTTATTTAATTTTGGGCTTCATGAAGAGCAATTACAATGTGGATATAGTTCCCTATGCTTTTTTCAATTCCTCCTTAAAACAATAATCCATTTGCACGCACAAGTGCAACTTTACTTGCCATTTCTGATTAGTTTTGAAATGCACACTGCATTATGTCTCTCTGCCACTGGTAGAGTGGAGTTACTTAAACTCTCAATCTCTTGCCTCCATAGAGGAATTTCCCAATTCTAAATAAAGTATTGAAAATGACTAGGAGAAATTATATGAGGAAGTTGCCAGTATCAGGTGAACAATATTCAGTGGAAAAACTGAAATTTAACAGTCTGAGCAGGGAAAATAAGCAGAGTCGAAAGGAGGTCTTTGCTCAGCAAAGTCAGGATATGGTCTACTGGATATTCTAAAGAACACACAATTGAAGCATGAAAGAACTTTCAAAAAGGCTTCTCCTCATCATCTTACACTGAACAAACCAATCAATAGACACTGATCTCAGAGAGCAGATAGACTTCCTAACTTTTCCAGATTTCAATAAAGAAGCAATCATCTGGGTAACCTTTGATGCAACATCAGTCTGGTCTGTCTGACACGGGATGATGTCTCCTACTGTCTCAGGGCCTCATTTAAAAGGCTCCTGCACCGCCGGAACGTCACTTTTAGTAACAGTTTGGCAGTACCCACTGCAGGGACATATCTATTAGGCCATGTAACGCTATCCTAAGTTGTTTTTTTTGGCCTTGTAGATATGGACTTAGGCAACGCAATTCAAGTTGGTGCATTACCTTACCCTGCAATAGGGAGGCGTGCTATGGACATTACAGTGGGTGTTCCCTCGTAACACCCATAGCATTTGACACATTCACAGATTTACAACATTTCATAAACCTGGGAATTCTGCAAAAGCCTACACTTACCCAGAGGTGGTGCAGAGGACGTGCAATGAGGAGAAATAATATTATTTTTCCTCATTTGTTCATCTTGATATGTGTGTTCTATTCTGTAGGATACATAGAAAGAAGAAACTGCCTTCATTTATTGTTTTTGTGCAGGAATGTGTCCCTTCCTGTATAGAAACAATCCCATCCCAAAAATGCAAACACCCTTGCACCACGGCATAAGTTTGCCTGCGTTGGACATGGCAGCCATTTGCATGGTAGTACAGGGGGAAAGGACAGCAATGTGCGGCATCTGACAGATATGGTGCATTTCTACCCTTCTCTTTTGACACAGGACAACGCAGCAGGAAGGTTTGTGGCACTGCCCTACGTCGAAAGATTGTAAATGAAGCCCTCAGTCTATATAGGTCAAAATGTAATAAAAAAATTAGTAGTCTGCAAGTCTTATACAATGAACACTCAACCTATTCTAAGCTAACAAGGCGCATGATAAGGCACATCGAAGAAGACAAAAAAAATGACTCTGTCAAAGCACTTTTATAAAATGGAACATGCACACAGGGGCCTGCTTATAACTTAGGTCAACTCTGGGTTTAAACAGGTTCTAATAAATACAGTTAGCATAAGTGATTATGTCAAATGCAAATTAAGAAAGGCATACGTTTGCTTTCATGATGAGTTCATTTATATATTTCAACTAATAATATTAGTGGCTCACCTCAAAGTGGAATATACAGCCACTAACTACTGTTGATTGCTAAAACAAACACAGATAAATACAGTTAAACACGTGTTGAGCATATATGTGACATATAAAAGGGATGGGCCCTAAACTATGCTGCTCCACTACGAAGGTCACATTACTGTTGCCCAAAAAATAGAATGCTCTTTCATTACAACCCCTTAAAAAGGTAACACCCATTGGAAAACTTTTACTTTAGGCTCCTCGCCCATTTCAAGGATACTTGCTAAAGGTTAATCTACATTTAAAAGTGTGTCATTGTTTTAAACATCCCATCAGTCCTTTACTATGTTTCCATCCTAGTTTAAAAATATCTAATGAGTACTGGATCAACATTTGGGGTGGAAGGTACTTTTTCTCATTATGAGGTCTCAAGTAGTATACTCACATAATACCCCTCGCATCATTTTCCAGAGAACACCTAATTGACTATCGTTAGAAATGGGGTTGTTGGTTGACTGTGGTGTGAGCCCTGGTCAAGCAGCAACCACCATCCTAGTCAGGGTGAGGTATAAGCCAATCCAAAATTAACCTATATTTACCCACCTGGTAGCTTGGAACAGAGCAGTCAGGCTTAACTGAAAGGCACTATATAAAGTATTTTTACAAGACTTCAAATAGTAATAAAGGTGAAAGCACCAGACACAAAATGGATCCCTCATCAGATTAGAAAAACAGAGTACTTTATAATAAATAAAACACAACCAAAAAGATAACATTCAAGAAGTCGAACCAGGGATATTCAATTTTAAAGATATGAATAAAAATAGCACCAAAAAACACAACACTGTGGAAATCCAGTCACATCACACTGGGACAACGTCACAAGTTCAGGCCAACAGTGATGGAACGCAAGTTGAATAAAAGGACCCAGTTAGGGCCACTGAACAAAGTACCATGAATCCTTGTTGTGGAGTGTTGTGAGGATCCATGTCAAAGATGCGTCGCTCCGCGGATGCAATGGAATGGTTCTAAGGAGTGGAGAGGCTGTGATGTGAGATCCTGCATCATCGTCCATGCCCCATCAACAAGGGTTTGCGATGGTAAGTTCAGCGTCAGGGATGCATCACACTGTCAAGGTGATACCTTGCGTTCCAGGGTACTGCGAGGCTGCAATGCGAATTCTGGAATATTTCTTGAGTCTGCTGTCAATGAGGGGAGTGAGGGCCTGACTTGGGGATTCATCATGCAGGATAGGCTCTGAAGAAGCTGTGGAGGTGATGCATATGTTTGCGACTGTTCTGACCCATCCACTACTGGACATGTGTCAGTTCTGCTCTAGGTTGCACTGTATAGCAGAGGAGATTAATTAGTTCCATTGGATTCACTGAAGCTACCGAGCACCTTACTTCCACTTTCAAGGGTCCAGGACCGGGATGGCACAACTTGACAAGGTAGACTCACAGTTGGTGACCCCAGGTGCAGGGTTGTTGGAGGCCTGTTATATCCATGAGGCCTCAGGTCAGGAGGCCAGTCCACTAGCCCTTGGAGCCACTCTGGTCTTCTGGGATCAACAGATGCAGGCCCAGTCCTTCTCACCCAGGCAATATGGCAGCACGTCAGCACAGCAGAGTAGCAGTCCTCCAGAGCAGCAGTCCAACAAAGTGTCAGTCCTTTCAGCAGTACAGAAGTCCTTCTTCCTGGAGAAAAGTGTACTGAAGAGTTTGTATCTGGGGTACTACTTTTATAAAATTGTTCTGGAAGGTGGGACAAGCTTCTGGACAGTGGCTTTGAAGTGCAAACACCCAGCTTTACCTGCCCTGGCCCCAAGCTGGCTGATATACCAATGAGTGGCCATTAGCCACTCTGTGTGAAGACAGGACACAGCCTATTTAAGCCCTTATAAATTTGCCATGCAGTCTCCTTGCAGTACTCCAATCATCTAGTCAGTACCCATGTACTTATGCAATGACCCAGGCACTAAAACATGCAATGCTGCAATCCCCTGTGCACTACTCATGCATTCCGCTAACCACCTAAAGACTACTCATTCACTCCTCCAATTACCCAGGTAGTACCCATGTAGTGCAGGAAACCCCATGTGATTTCAAACGAAAGCATTTAATTGGTTAGAACGCCAATAAAATGCGTGTCTTTAGGAATAGAGTAGTATATTTCTATACAGTTATATTAATAATATTACATTTATTTGACTTTTTTCAGATATTCTTTATTATCATTAAGAAAGAATTACCATGACAAAAAAAACTCAAAATAGAAAACAAGAAAAGAAACAATACTATTTAAAGAAAAGACAATAGCAAGAATTAGAGGAACTACAACATGTGGAAAAAAAGAAAAAGTCTTGCGGTAAGAGAACATAATAATTTATTTAAAGATTTTTAAAGACTAGAAAGGGTTTTGACGATGTCGAAAATAGAAAGTATACCTCTATGTCAAAGAAGAATGAAATTAAAAAAGGACAAATTAATGGCAAATCACATTCTGAAAATACAATCTATGCTAAAAGAAGGATGACTCGATTTTGTGAAATAAGGAAACGTATGTTTCAAAGTAGAGTAGTGCAACATTTATTGAAGGATGGCAAGAAATATCAAAGAAGATCAGCATTTTATAAAAAGAAAAAACCGATTGAAACTATAGTTGAAAAGGCTTCTGAATTAAAAAGAAAATTGTTCATTTTAGTTTTAAACAGAATGTGATCATTCGATAAACCAATGCATTTTATGAAGGACATAAGTAAAAAGAAGAGACTAATTAACAGAAATAACTTTTTGAAAATTTTTGGGGTGAATGGAAGCACCCTTCAAGTTCCGAGCCTTTTTTTAATGAAGAGAGCTGTTTTCAAAACAATACATTAGTTCATTCAGTTGATACCAGTGGTTGTGCTTATGAAGTGAAAAACGGCTGTGCAACTGAAAGAGTAAAGATGGTTCCTAGAAATGTAGAAGAAGTAATAGCTGATGAAGTTCTAGGGAGACTTACTAAAGCCCCAGTGTATACTTGGGATTGTAGTAGTGTTTTTAGTATACAACAGGAATCTATTGATATTTTACGACATTTCTTACAAGAGTATAGTAAAAAAAGTATTAAACAAAAAATTAAGATGTTGCAAGAACTAGATCCTTGTAAAGTGAGACAAAAATACTGGTTTACAAGGTCATTCTCTGGCTTGTGTTAGGGAATAAGCCCACCGTTAATCTGGCGCCCTCCTTTCTTCCTGTGCTGTTCCTTTATTAGCGTCCTTACCCTTTCTTTCTTTTCTTTTGTTCTGCCTTGTGTGTATGGGTGCGACAGCGCTGTAGTATAAAATATGCTGCTGTCCTTGATGCCGTGCTTGGTTTCTATCCCGGTCCTGTGACTCGGAAGGTCTTTGCCCTGACGTCTTCCTGATGTCCTGAACTTCCGGGGTCTTGGTGCCTGACTTCTGGATTCCGATTTCGTGTTTGGAGCAGTTTGGAGGTTCTTTGCCGGTTCCTTGAACTTTGTTGCTTCCTGCGCTCCTGGCTTCTTCGTGGAGTTTATGACTTGTTCGGGGTGATCACGCAAGTACCCTTTTTGCCTTTAGTTTGGATAGAAAAGCGTTGGTCATTAAGTCTCGAGATTTAAAGACCCAGTGAATACGGATATTGTTTTTCTTTCTTTTTTCCTTTGCCCTGGGCGGTTAGGGCTCTAACTGCTAGAGGATCAGTTCCGACTTGGATTGTAGGCGGCTGCCTACCAAGTTAAGAAGTCCATGTGTTTGGGCTAAGGGTTTTTGTTCCACTTTATGTGGTTCTTTTTTCCCTTATATTTTGTTTATTGGGGATTAAACAGGAGTGGATTTTCTTCCTGTTTTATCAGAAGGACATTCTCCCTGAACTGGGCCGTTCTAAGGATTGGGCTAGTGTGTCTAACAGAAGGATATCTGAAGACAGTATTGGATGTGTTGGTAAAAGCCTGGACCTTTTGCAAGAAGGGTATGAACATGTATATATTTAAACTATAGCGCTGTGCACCTTTTGCAAAATGGGTATGAATGAGTGGGGTTAATCCTTTCTCTGTTCTTTGTTTTTTTCTTCTATAGATTGCTGGGGTCCGTCAGTCCAGGGGAGAAACATTATGTCATTCTGGGTTTTACCCTTCATGTTTCCCCACCCTCTTCTGTGACATTCATTTACTGTCACTGTGTTTTCTAAATTGCAGTGCTGGTGACGTGTTTTGCGGGAGAGAAGTGGGATTATCATCGCTCCTCCAGCATTCGGTGTGTGGCGGATGGGTGAAAGGACAGCTTGTCTTTCTAGAAAAGTGAGCAAAATTGTTTTTCATCATTTGAGAATGTTAGCAGTCCATCACTCTCAAATGCAGAAGTTAGTGAGAAGATTGTACTATGTAAAAAGTCCTGCAATCATTTTAAGTGACTTAAACACTGTTCTTTTGCATGGGTCAGAATCATATGTAAAAAACGTTTGTGATGAAATAGAGTTGTGTTTCTTTGGTCCTGATCAGGAGTGTAGAGAAAGTAAGAGTTTGAAAAGAGTAGGTTTTGAAGAAGAGGTGGAAGATGGTAGTACTGGGAAGTTTGAAGAAGAAATTACGAAGTGTAAGGTAATTTGTTGTGAAAGACCAATCTATGTTTGTATTTGTTGTCGACGAACTCACTAGAGAAATTAAACTAGGAATGTTGATCTGTATTTGAAAAGTGAAAAAGTAAACAATGATAAGTGGAAGGAATTTGGAGCTTATTTGTTGGTGGAAGGTTGCTTTGATTTTAGTAGTGCGCAACGTATTTTGTAAATATTGTTACACCAAATTAGAGGACAATAAAATGCCAGCTAGAGCTGTACATAACAACCTAGAGTTGGCAGCTATTCCTCCAGAACTGGTAGATTTGAATACTTATGAGTCCATTCTGGCTCAATCTGTGAACCTGTTTCAGGCTATTGTTCTAATGGAGCCTAAAACAGGTAAGTTACCTCCCACAGATTTACAAAGAGGATTAAAAGGAAGAGTTATGTATTTACCTTTAGATTTAAAGAAAAATATTAAAACTAATGGTGTAGAGAAAGAGGAAACTGAACCTGTAGTTATTCTATTCAATGGTATTCCTACCAAGAGTCTGAAAATATGGCCAGAATTTTTAGATGTCAGCAAAGTGCAAAAGGCTATGGTATATCTCGTAAAAAAATAGAATGTTTACTACAAAAATGTGTATGTGCTAGAAGAAGAAATAGTTTTAGGAGATGATTGCGAAATTTGAAGTGGCCAAATTGAAAAAGTGGACATCTCCAAAAGTCAAAAAATGTATGAACATTATAGTGTAAATCCTTTACATTCAAAGGAAGTGGTTGGAACTACTATTGAATTATTCTAAATGAAGAAATCGAAGGGGACTCGCATGAGTGTTTAGGAAAAAGGTTTGGAAGCTCATTGTTTTCCACAGCTCTTCCCCACTGGAAAAGGTGGATGATATAAAAACCAGTACAGATTCCAGCATCAGTTTATCTAACAACAAGATTGTACTCAAAAGATCCAAGATTTTGACAATGTATTCCAAATATATTTCATCTTTTGTATCAAAGTGACTTGTCTGGACTTTCATATGCAGTCAACCACATATTAAAACAGGAGTTCATCTTCAACATGTTTCTGCAACAGAATTCATCGACAAAGTACAACAGAGAGACGATCATTTAGAATCTCAGTTGATTAATTTGATGGGGTGTCAATGTGGCACTAATGAGTAGTGGTATTGTCATCATGGAGAACTTACATGTATGTTAAGGAACCCCTACATGGTGTGTTACAGTAAGCTCAACTGAATACGCATGGGAGGATTTACTTGAATTTCTTTGAGAAGCAAAGTCAAATATTAAAAACATTAAATTCAAGACACCTGGAGAACGGTATTCCTTGGATCCTGTTAATGTGTGCAGATATTTTAATCAAAGGTTTCAAGCTATGATGTATTTTAGCTTCAATAAAAACAACCCACCTCTTGGAGAAGTTATTGATTTCTGTTGGGGTAAGGAATACCAAGCTAGAGGCGCTCCTCACATACATATGCTTTTATGGATCATGGATGCACCTAAGTTTGGAACTGTTTCGGATGAGACTGTTTTATTTTTTATTGAAGGCTATGTTACATATGCTGTACAAAAAATAAGAGAAGAAAATACGTTAAGACACAACAATTTTTACAGTTTCAAACTCATCGATGTGGCACATACCGTCAACGGATATACAAGTCAAAGGAAACATTTCATACAAAATGTTGTTTTTGATTTCCATGTCCAGTAATCTCCATAGGAAGAGTCAACACTTTCATGTTAGCAGTGAGGCATACAATCTCTAGATAATCTCCAAAAAATACGTACAATTTAAAAAGAAGTGAGAGGGGTTGGCCTAACGGCTAAGGCGCTCGACCTCGGACCTGGGGATCTGGGTTCGAGTCTCGGTAACGACGCCAAAAACCCCCTGTGGTTCTGGGCAAATCACTTAATCTCCCCGTGCCTAAAAAATGAAAGTGTGTCCTCATTTAACGTAACTGGTGCTACGTAAAGCGCTCTGATAACTGATTCGGTTCGGTTCTAGTTCGCGCTATATAAAACTCCGAAAAAAAAAAAAAAAGGAACAATCAAAGTATATTAATGATTATAATCAAGTGATTTTGTCGAGGTGGAATGCAAATATGAATATACAGTTTGTTGTAGATAATTCCATTGCTGTTGCTCGGTATGTTAAGTCATACATAACAAGATCTGAAAAGACGGAGTTGGAAGAAATGTGGGAAGAAATTTCCCAAGAGAAGACTCTTAGTAAGAAATTGTAGAGCTTCAGTTTGAAGATACTGTTCCATCAAGAGAATGGATCCTACAAATGATCGAATTGGTTGACCTCTGTAAGTTTATATTCAAAGTCAAGAGGAATCATATGGGTTAGTCTAGGTCTTTCTGCAACACGAAATCGAGTACTTAAATCCATACAAGATATTGAATATTTAGTATTAAATGAACCAGAAAGCACAGATATTGTTAAAACAAACATGTTGGATGCATATTATCCTAAGAGTAGTCCCTATCTTGAAAACATGAAAACATGTCTCTATGAAGTACTGCAATATAACAGCTTTTATAGAAATATTACATGGAACATAAATGAAGAAAAATATGCAGTAATTGGTTCTGATGGATGTTTGGTAAAACATAGTTAAGGACATCTCATTAATCACAGGAAACTGAGTTGTGATACTCCCCATAAAAGGGAATTTTACAATTTAGCACTTCTGTAACTGTTCAAGTCTTGGCAAATTTAAATGGAATTACTTTTTGATTTTCTGTGCTATGAAGATTCTTTTAATGCATGTAAAGATAGCATTGTATGCACAGTTTTTATCTCCAAAGGTTGAATAAAGAGATTGAACAAGAAGCTTGTATTGCAGCTGAGGTTACTAGAGACAGTTCTCAAGATAGTCAAAGTTCTGATCCACTGAGTCAAGATCCACTAGGACGACCAATTCTTGAAAATGAAGCAGCAATCGCCTTGAGTGAAGTGGAAACAACAATGTATCAAGCTCAACACGAAATTATGGAATTAGGAAACTTAGAAGAACAACTAAATATTGAACAGAAAAAAATATATAAGCAAGTTGCACAACAGATCGACCATGGTTTACTACATGAAAATAAAGATTACAGCTGCACATCTTTTAAACCTATTCAAATGTAAATCAGTCGTCAAGCCGGTACAGGAAAAAGTTTCTTAATTAAGGTTTTGACCAGTTATTTACAGAAAACCACTGAATCACATTTATCTTGTGTTCCAACTGGGTTAGCAGCACACAACATTAAAGGGATTACATTACATCATTTACTAATGCTACCTGTTGAACATGAAAACAAGTTGGAATATCACAAGCTTTCTGGAGAAGCTTGTTTGGAAGTTTCAAGAGTACTAAAGAAAATTAAAATTCTGATCATTGATGAGATGAGCATGGCCTCAAACTTAATGCTTGCATTTGTACATTTAGGAATGCAGCAAATTTTAAAACCAGAATATGATGTGTTATTTTGGAGGAAAACATGTGAAGGTTGTTGGTGATCTACTGCAACTTACTCCTGTAAAAGGGCAACAAGTTTTAAAAACACTTGTGCATGAAGACACCAAAACATTTTTGGGAGGTATTGGCAATGTCAACATTTGGTCATATTTTGAATGCAAAGAACTCATTAAATATATGCGACAGGCAAGTGATGAAAACTATGGAAGCATTCTCCAAGATATATGAATTGGTGTATTGACAGAACATGGTAAAAAAGCTTTGCCAAGTCGGCTACTTACAAACTTGTTTCAAAATGAAAATGTTGCTCAGGAAATAATATACAAAAATATTGGAGAAAAGAAATATATGATCTGCCTAATGCCAACACTGCACGAGTGTTCTATATTCAATCAAGAACTTTTGAAGCTGAAAAAACAACAGAAAATAAAAATGAAAGCCAGTGATAAAATAGAGGAAAAAGAATTACTATTATTTTGACAGAAAAATTAAAAACAAAATTGTATTCTGTGGAAAAATATATATCTAAGACTGCTGATTTAGAAAAGAATTTATATGTATGTTAATGTTAATGTTAATGTTATGGGTGTCTTATATAGCGCTCGGCTACTCCGAGGAGTGTCCCGGCGCTTTCTAACCCACAGCAGACTACAGAGGGCAGGCTGAAAGAAGAGAAGAAACAAGCAGATCATTGTCCATAGAGCCACGTCCTCAGACCCTTTCTAAAGGCCAGCAAGTTCGAGGTACAGCAGAGCGACAGAGGGAGGGAGTTCCATAGCTGGGGAGCCAAGTGTCTAAAAGAGCGTCCCCCCACCCTTGCTTTCCTAACAGCAGGGACAATGGCAAGACCAAGAGATTCCGATCTGAGGGATCTGGTTGGTTTGTAGAAAGCAAGACGTTTCTGAATATATTCAGCTCCCACAGCATGGAGTGCCTTATGCGCCAGCGTAAGTGTTTTAAAAACAATCCGCTTACGAATAGGGAGCCAGTGTAGGGAATGTAAAAGGTCCGAGGCTCTCGCGCGACGAGGTAGGCCAAAAACCGCCCGTGCCGCCGAGTTTTGGACCACCTGAAGTTTTTGTAATAGATAGTCCGGAAGACCCAAATATAAAACATTTGAGTAGTCCAGCCTAGAACAAATAAGAGCCTGGACAGTAGTCTTCCTATGCGCCAGCGGGAGCAGGGGAAGGAACTTGCGTAACATTTTGAGCAGACCATAGCAAGTGCCAGTCAGTCCAAGGATCTGGGACTTAAGTGATAAGCTGTTGTCAATTTTGACCTCCAAGTTCTTAGCAACCAGAGAGGAGGACGTGGGAGGGAACATGTTCACAGGCCACCAATCCTGCCAATTCGGGTCAGCCTGACACCCGAAGAAAAGCACCTCTGATTTTTCAGGGTTGCATTTGAGGCTGTTTCGCTGAAACCATTCGAAAACAGCCCCAAGACACCCATGGATGCTCTCTCCGTTGAACTCAGCCCCCTTCCCACAAGTGAAAAGGAGCTGGATGTCATCAGCGTATGACACAATCTGAGCCCCAAAGGACTCCGCCAGCACTGCCAAAGGGGTCATAAAGATATTAAAAAGAGTCGGGCTAAGCACCGACCCCTGAGGGACTCCGACCTCCAAAGGCGGCACTTCGGCTGAGTATGGGGGGGCCCAGATCACCTGCCGGCGACCAGCTAAATAAGATCTAAACCAGCTCAACACCGTCCCTCTCAGACCGATCTCATGGAGTATGTTTGTGAAAACTGTTGGGTAATGTTATGGCATAATTTGGATGTGGCAAAAGTTATAGTAAATGGAGCAATGGGAAAAGCTGTTGATTTTGTTAATTATCAAGATTGAGATGGAAGTGATTTTTTTGAAGATCACATTTGATCAGATTGAAGAGGTAACACAGATTGGATGTTGTTCTGTTAGTTTTTTGCTTGTTAAAGACTTGTATGTTCATAGAAAACAGTTTCCTCTTTCTTTAGCATATGCACTGACCATTCATAAAACTCAAGGTTTAGGTGCAGACAGTGCTTTGGTAAACATTGAAAGTTCTGTGTTTAAAGAGGGAATGGCATATATTGCATTGGCCCAAGTCAGAAATGTATCTGGATTGTATTTGATTGATTTCGATGAGAGACAGATTAGTTAAGATGCAAATTGTGTGAGAGAGTATAATAGGTTAAGAAGACTGTATGCTCCCAATATAGGTGAATATCCTGAGTATATAAAAACATGTAGTGTGTTAAAAATGAACATATGATAAACTCTGCAGTGAGGTTGTAAATGAGAATCAAAATCAAGAGAATGTTGAGATCCAAAGGAAAAAAAACGGACAGTGTTAAAGATATTGTAGAATACCAGTTAGTAAATATTTCAGACATCAACTGCTATGCTAATGTACTTGTGAACATCGTATTTTTTTTAGAAAATCTCCAACAACAAATTATGGAGAATCGAGAAAAAAGGTATTGTTCTTTGTTGCATTCTATTTTTGAAATCTTGACAACTGATGAAACTAAAATTCAAAGTGTTTCTGGCATTTAGAATCTTCTGGATATATGTTCTGTTTCTTAACAATTTACACCTAATGTACAGCAAGATGCTCAAGATTTTCTTATCTTTAAACTTGCAGTATTGGAAGATGAAGGAATGTACATTGAAAATCTGTTTGGACTTTGTTACAGATGGCATCATGAATGTGAACATTGTACATTTACAACTAAAATAGACACTGAAAGATTGATATATTTGAAAATACCAGATTGTAAAACAGTGTCTTTCAACAAATTAGTAAAATCAGCTAATCAAAATATGGGATATAGTGAGTCACTGCAAATCTGAAATGTTATCAACATTATCCATATAAAGATTTGGACAATATGTCACTGTAATGATACAACGTTGTAGAACAGATGGAAGAGAATTGGAAACTGAAAAAAAAAATTATTTGGCAAGTTAATTCTCAAATTCAGGAAGAACTGTCAAAGCAGTGGCAATTATTTTCCATGATGGACCTTCTACAACATCTGGACAATATACTGTGTATTTAAAGTGCAGTAAAGGATAGACACATTGTAATGATGCCCATTTGCTATTTCAAATATTGGTTGCGTAATGAATTACCAAATTCATACCTAATATTTTTGGTGCCAAAGTTCTGAGAACATCATTTGGCCTATTGGGAAGATGTCAACATGAATTGATGATATTATTTTGGGTATTTTCAATACAAACAATTTCAGAAACATCATTCGACCTATTGGGAAGATATCAATATAAATTATGAAGTTTATTTAGGTTACTCAATGCAAATGATTTTGGAAAAATTATTTGGCCTATAGGGGAGATATCAAGAATTGCTTATTCAATTATCGTTTCTATTGTTTGATTTTTTTATTTAGAAAATTGTTTCAGAAAGAAGCATTTTATATATTTGATCTTTGTATTATATGCAAAGTTATTGAGGGTGTTTATTCTAGGAAAAGTAAACAGATAGTTGAGTTTGTTGTAAATATTTTGAACACAGCTTTGTTTGTTTTTTAACAATCTTATTGATTGTATTTTTTTGCCCATGGTTACATGATGATCAACATTGAAATCACTGTGCATGGTGAAATTCAATAGAATCTGAAAACAGCAAAAAAGGCAAACTGAATATGTTATGTAATTGTACAATTATGATGTGTTCTTAAAACTATAATGTTGTATGTCATAACTGTATTTTTCTTCTCTTTTACAGACCCAAAGTCTAAAGTTTGAAACTTTTTTAAATTTACATTATAAAAAAAGAACTGAAAAAAATTGTTTCAATGATTTTCATATCTACTATAAAAAAAGGTAAGATTAAATCACCCAAGCACTACCCATGCAGTACTACATTTACCTTTGCACTATCCATATAGTCATCTAACCACCTAGACACAACCCATTCACACCTTAAATTACCCAGGTAGTACCCACGCAGTCCAGCATTCACCCTGTAACTCCCCATGCAGTCTTCCAATCATTAATCAACTACTATGTACTAATCCAATCACTCCACCAAAACTCAAGCACTTATAAATTCGCCATGCACTCTCCTTGCACTACTCTAATCATCCAGTCACTGCCCATGTATTCATGAAATGACTCAGGCACTAACACACGCACTGCTACAATCCCTTGAGCACTACCCATGCAGTCCTCTAACCACTTACACACTACTCATTTGTTCCTTCAGGTACCAAGGTAGTACCCATGCAGTCCAGCAATCCCCTCGTCACTACCCGTGCACTCTTCCAATGACCCAGCCTGCACCATGTTCTAATCCAATCACTCAGCCAAAACCCAAGCACTTAGAAATTTGCCATGCACTCTCCTTGCAGTACTCTAATCATCCAGTCACTACCCATGTATTCATGTAATGACCCAGGCACTAACACATGCAGTGGTACAGTCACCTGTGTACTACCATGCAGTCCTCTAACAACCTAGACAGTACTCATTTGCTCCTTCATCTACCCAGGTAGTACCCTTGCAGTCCAGCAATCACCCTGTCACTTCCCATGCACCCCTCTAATCACCTATTCAGCACCATGTACTTATCCAATCACTCCTCCAATACCACATCATATATAAATTCACCATGCACTCTCCTTGCAGTACTCTAGTCATCTAATCAGTACCCATGTACTCATGCAATGACCCAGGGACTAACGCATGCGCTGCTACAATCCCCTGAGCTCTACCCATGCAGTCCTCTAACCACCTACACACTACTCATTCGGTCCGTCAATTACCCAGGTAGTACCCATGCAGTCCAGCAATCACCCTGTCATCACCCATGCACTTCTCCGATCATGCAGGCATTACCCTTACACTCAAACAGGCACCTATGTAGTACTGATGCAGAAATGCAATCACCCAGGCATTACCCATCCACTCATTCAATCAGACAAAATCTATCCATACATTCATAAAAGCACATACATACTACTGATGCACTCATGCAATCACCCTAGCACTACCTCTGTGGTCTTCCGATCACTCAAACACTACCTATGTACTCATGCAATAACCCAGGAACTACTGATACACTCATACAATCACCCAATCACTACAGATACAGTATTCCAATCACCCAAGCACCACTAATATACTAATGCAAACTCCCAAGCCTTACCCATGCACATATGCAATAATTCAGGCATTACCCATCCACATGCCCTAATATACAGGCACTACTCATAGACTTATACAACTACCCAGGTATTACCCATACACTCCTCCAGTCCAGCAGGCCCTACCCATGCACTCATTCAATCACTCAATACCAAAGCACTCATGAAATCAGCCAGGCACAACCAATTCACCCATTCAATCACACAGGCATTAGTGTTGCACTCATGCAATCACTTATGCACTACCCATGCACCCTTTCAATCAATCAAGCTTTACATATGTACTCATGCAATTATCCAGACATTACCATACACATATTGCTCTTTTTTTAACAGAGTAGGTGGTTCTAAACAGAACCGTTTTGTTCTTTTTTCGATGTTATAGTTGTTGTGTTTTTTCAACTATTTTGTAAATTATTTTGGTGTTTTTAAAAAAATGGGAAAACTACAAAACAAACTGCCCAACTTTGCAATTAACTATCATTGCAAGAAAAAATGCAACAACAAAAAAATTAACGAGTGGTTTCTTGCAGCAGAAACTACAGCATCAACAGACTGCTCGCCATAACAAACTACAGTCTTGCCCTTATTACAGCGCTGTTCTAAGTTTGTGAACTCAGGACAGATGTCGAGTCCACGATTTTCTGCAGAGGTGTTGGTCCAGCAGTTTCATCATCATGCTGCTCTGCCTCATGGGTGTGACGATGTTGCTCGTGGGCCAGATGATGAGGATGCAGTGTCTGCAGGTGCTTCATCAAACTGGAAGTGCTCCAGGAATACTTCTTTTTAACTCCTTGTGAAAGGACCCTTGGACATAGCGTGTACTAACTTTCCTTGCATTAACCTTCTTTTCCCCCTCAGTATTCGTGAAGAAGGTCCAAATCATAGACTCCTTCCTCTTCTTTCCTGGTTCCTCCAACTCTTCTTCTTCTGTTGCCAAATTGACAGTTTCAGAGGAAAAGCCATTTTTGAGTTGTTCAAAAAACACCCCAAAAATGTACAACCTAGAAAAAAAAACAGGTGTGTCTCCTAGGATGCAGTCAAAGGAATGAACAAAAAGAGAGGGGGCCCTTCACATTCTAGAAACAAAACCTTGTAAACCGATGAAATGCTTTCTTTTGAAAACACATGGGGTTTGTGCCCATGGTGTGCACCCGGCTGACTTAAGAAAAATTTATTTAACAATAATATAACTTTATTTGAAATAGAAATATATCAATTTTATAATTACTTGAGATAATCTCTTCCTTTAAAACACATACTAAAGTTATATCCCTATACTTTTAAAATATAAACATTTGACAGGAGTCATGCACCCGGCGTGACCTCATACATAGGTGACATTACACTGGGCCGGACAACGCGCACCCGTTGCATACCACACGTGCATCCGTGGCGAAGTTCAGAAAATATAATTAACACTAATATACCTTTAATAAAATTACTAATATATGATTCTTCAAATTAGTTCATATAATCTCTTGGTTTAAAACACATATTAAAGTTATATACACATACTTTTAAAATAAAAACATTTTACGGGAGTCACGCACCCGGCGTGACCTCATACGTATGTGACGTTACGTGCGGCCAGACACCGTGCACCCGTCGCATATCAAACATGCATCCTTCACATATTTACCAATATGGAGGCTTGAATCCACGCACACACGATCGGTATGCAACTTCACTTTTTTGCAAAAAAAACCTATATATACATATTTTAGAAAAGAAAAACATTATAATATTTTAGCAACATATAACCATTACAAAACATCATTTAAAAAACCTGTGAAATTCACTGAAAAACCAAAGGTTTCAGGGACGTTATGGTTAGAAGTTTGCATTTTAAACACCTTCGAAAGTCACTTAAAAAACCATAGGTTTCAGGCATGTTATGGTCAGAAATTAGCATTTAAAAAACATTAGAAATTCACTGAAAAAAACACAGGTTTTAGGGGCGTTACAGTAAGTTGGACATTTCATTTGTATAAAACCAGTGAGATTCAGCCGTTATAGGTAGTTCAGCTATCTATAACTCGCACCCCTGCAATGCACTGCTGATGATGTCACATATTACATCATTCATGACATGGTCAGTGACATCACTGATGACATCACTGCTGACATCTCAAATGACATCAGTAAATGACATCCCTGAAACCTGTGTTTTTTTCAATAAATATATATATATGTTCACCCAATTAAAAAACTAAAGGTTACAGGGACGTTATAGTCAGATTTTACTCATACAAAACCAGAGAAATTGAGCCGTTATAGTTAGCTGAGTTAACTATAACTGACACCCCCTCAATGAACTGTTATGACCTCATATGGCCAGGGACATCACTGATGACATCTCAAATGACATCACTAATGACATTTGAATTTTGAAGGTTTTTTAATTCTATTTGCTAACTATAACATCCTTTTAACCTTTATTTTTTAAGTGAATTTCTTCTAAAAATTTTTAAATGTTAAATCCTAACTATAGTGTCCTTGTAACCTTTGTTTTTTTAGTATATTTCTAAGGTTTTTTAATTATTAGTGACATTTGCAGAGTGATGGAGAAAGGGGGCTGGTCCCGAGACCAGCTCACAGAAATTCCACTGCTTAGGACTTACAGGAGGTACCAGGAGGGCTTCATGGCCTCCAAGGTCCCTCTGGAGCCAAGGGGACTTTATCCCCCAACTAGTAGACTGCTGGGAGGCACATTTGCAGAGTGGTGGAGAAAGGGGGTGTGGCCTCTGACAACGTCTCAGCAATCCTGCTGTATGGGACTTACTGGAGTTAACAGGAGTGTTAGTGGGCCCAAATGGATACCCTTGGGGCCGAATACACTCCTATTACCTCCAGTAAGTCCCATGCAGCAGGATTACTGAGATCTGACAGCAAGCCATGACCCCTTTCTCCACCCCTATGCTAACGCACCTCCTGACTCACTACTAGTAGAAGGATGAAGTCCCCTTGGCTGTTAAGGGTCCTTCGGGCCAAGTACCCCTCCTGTGACCTCCAGCAAATCCCACGCAGTGGGTTTGCTTAGACGTTTTCAGTGGCTACTCCCTCCTTTTCCTCCACTCTGCAAACACCCCCTCAGGAGGCAAGGGGGCCTCATCACCCAAGCAGCAGTGTGGGAGGGAAGCCTCGTGGCCACCCTCCCTAGGTGACTTGGCCCTGGGGACCCCACCCCCACAGCCCGGACATTACTATTTTTTTTAAAGTAGGGGGCCACATGTCCCCCCTCCCCAGGCCAATTTCGTCTCCGGGGACCCCATCTCTGGGCATGGCCATCTCATTCGGGACCAAGGGGGAGCCTGAAGGACCCCATATTCCTGGCCTGCTCCCACCTCCTGCGGGAGCTGACATTGCTCTACCCCCAGGGAGCTGCTAACATGCAGCTCTATGGGTGTGAGCTTCGCTTTGAACAGTGACAGCAAAATGTTCTTGCTTGCTCAAAGCAGAGCACACTGTTTGCTATGGCATGGCAGGAGTACTGCTCCTGCCATGCCATAGAAAACTACTATGTCCGGGGTGAGCACCCAGGGACATTGCTGTAGCTGGCACTTGGGGCGGTGGTCCCCAGGGCCAATCCCAGCTTGAGGAGAGGGGGCTTGTGCCAAATTTGATTTAATTCCTTTCTGCCGTTTGGGCTGTAACCGTGTCTAAAGATTCCTATGGAAATTTACATGGAGAAAAAGTGTTTTGGGAGCCCCCCTTTTTCTCAGCCTCCGCTTGACGGATCACCCCGACACTTTCAACACAGCAGCTGAAGTAAGTGGTGTAATAATTTTAAGAATTTTGTGAAGATTCATCAAATGATGCCAAAGATATGGACAAACGAAAAAAATTATTCCTATGAAACTAGGTCCTAACTATAACTACCTAATGGCGACCCCAAGTAATTTATTTATTAACTACCGGCGGGTTTATGTTTCCATAGAAAAAACATTTTTTGTTTTGACAATAACTTTGGCACCACTTGACGATTCTTGTTGAAATTTTCAAAAAAGTACCCTTTTTGGTCCAGCTTCGTCAAGTGGGGGTCGTGAAAAAAGGAGAATCTGAAACGATGAACTGAATTACACCAAATTTGGCAGATAGCTAGATGTTGTCCAGAAAGCGTGCTTTTTGTGATTTGGTGTAAATCCATTCAATAGTTGCAGAGATATTTAAGTTTAAAAACACACATTTCTGGTAGCCCAAAAACCTACTGAAATGCTTTTGAAATTTGATTGGCTGCCAAGACTTTAACCAGGAAGTTTTGACAGCCACCTTGGGTCTAACAAAAAAATGTGCAAAAAAAAGTAAAGTGGGCAGATTAGAAACACTGGTGTCATACTGAGACTCCACAAGCCCCCCCCCCAAAAATGTGTTTCTTAATTTTCCGTGGGATCCACGGGGCTAAAATATATATTGATGCATGGCGAGGCTACAGCCCACATGGCCCCCCTCCTGGAGCCCTTGATGGCCCTGGGGACTGCCACCCCCCAGGGCCGGTTCCAGCAATGTCCCAGGGTGCCCACCCCAAGTCATGGCACTTTGCTATGGCTTGCGGGAGTACTGCATGTCAGTAGGTCTCTGTGTGTGGAAGCAATGATGGCTCCCACAGGAGGCGGAGAGACAGCAGGGACTGCGGGGGCCTTCAGGCTCCTCCACGGCCCCATACAATGTGGTCAGGCCCAGGGGATGGGGTCACCGGGGCCAATATTGGCCTGGGTAAGCAGGCTGTGTGGGTCCCCACCCCATTTTTTAAAAATATTTTAAGGCCTGGCCCCACGGTTTGGGTCCCCGGGCCAAAATCAGCCCGGAGGGAGGCAGCATTTTTTAAATATAATTTTTTTTAAAAGTGTCAGGCCCCAGTGGACAGGGAAAATGGTCCGGAGGGTAGGCTACGTGGCCCTTTCCATTTTTTTAATAACAATAATAACAAAAGGGGTAAGCCCTGGGGGATGAGGTCCCTGGGGCCAAGCTCAGCCCCCCCCTTTTAATTATATTTAAAAATAATTAAAGGCCTGGACAACTCTGCAAACTCACCTCTTGGCACAGTGCTTTGCATCGTGAGAGTCTAAGGACTACAGTAGACTTCTTCCCCTAAGTAGCAGTGCACCAGGAGGTGCGTTTGCAGAGTGGTGGAGAAAGAAGGCGTGGCCTCTTATGACCTCTCAGCAATCTAACTTTATGGGTCTTACTGTAGGTAGCAAGAAGGCTAGTTGGCTCCCAAGGACCCTTAGAGCCAAGGGGATGGCATCTCCCAACTAGTAATGCACCAGGAGGTACGTTTGCAGAGTGGTGGTAAAAAAGGGGTGGCATCAGAAAACCTCTCAGAAAAACTACTGTGTGGGACTTGCTGGACGTAACAGGAGGGTTAGTTGGCCCCTAAGGACCCTCAATAGACAAGGGAACTTCATTGTCCTGCTTGTCGTGCACCAGGAGTTGCATTTGTAGAGTGGTGGAGAAAGTGGGCATTGCCTCATATAAGGTCTCAGCAATTCTGCTGTGTGGTACATAATGGAAGATAGGAGGGGGAGTTGGCCCCCAAAGATGTCCTTGGGGGCCAGCTACCCCTCCTGTTATTTCCAATAAGATACATACAGCGGGATTTCTAAGTGAACTTTGGAGGCCACACCCCCTTTCTCCATCTCTTTGCAAACGCATCTTGGGGTACACTACTGGTTGGGGGATGAAGTTCACTTTACTCCTGAGGGACCTTGGGGGCCAAGAAGCCCATCTAGTTCCTCCTGTAAGTCCTACACTTTGAGATTCCTGAGAACTGGTCGGATGCCCAGCCCCCTGTCTCCACCAATCTGCAAAAACGATTACTAGCTAAAAAAAACTTAGAAATGGACTGAAAAAAGTTACAGGGACATTATAATTAGGAAATAGAATAAAAAAAAATGCTTATGCGTATGGTTGCACTGCCACTGCCTTTTCCTTCTGCCCTCAATGGTCTTTTATATTGCCACACCCTCTCTTGCCTGTACTACATGGTTGGTTTGCTGCCCCTGTCCCTCTTTCCCCTGTCCCCCATGGTCTGCTGTGCTGCCACTGCCACTCCCACCTGCCCAGGGTGGTCAACTTGTTGCCTCTACACCCTCCTCGATGTGAGGGCCTTATTCCCATAGGAATTATGGTTTGTGCTCTAAACAACTAAAACAAGGACATATTTTCTGAGTTCTTGAATAGCAACAAAGCACTTTTCAATAATTTGCTATCTTTTTCTTTTTTTTATAAAGTTGATCACTTGATAATATGTTACACTTAAGGGAGAAGATGTTTTGTTACAGCCAGAACTGCAGACTTTGCAACTGGGGAACCAGTGTCCAGTTTTCGCATCAGCTCAACATCCTGTGATTCAGGGCAAAGCACTTAATCTTCCAATGCCTAAACCCAAAATGATTGTGTCCTTGTGTAATGTAACAGATGCTCATATAAAGCACTACAATACCTTTGGGTCAACTCTGCGCTATATAAAACTGCAAAACAAGAAATCATTTTTTTTATTTTGCACACTTCTGTCATTGGGATATACTTGTAATACATTTGGGTGATTTCATTACAAGAACGGAGTCTACATTATGATATATTCCTTTAATGCAGTCCAAGCAGTCGCATACATCACAATATTAGAAGGGTCCAGAACAGGACTATAGCAACACATAAACGGTTTGTGCTAATTCTGTGCTCTTTTGTCTCTGATAACGATCTTGGGAGACTTATTTGTTATGAAGCTCGATAATTTCCTCATTTAATGCAGAATCCTCCATAAAAATACTTTCGGTTTTCCACTTTGATTCCATCAAGATGGAGTTCAGATGTGCCACACTTTTGGCATGAATTCGGAATGTTAGCACTTGAGATGATCATTACAACACTGTAGTAAAGCTGATGAAAATCAGGGAGTTTAACTGGAAGTCAGCTGCTGGTGTTGAAAGTGCATGTTTCAGTCTGCATGCAAAAACAACAATTGATGGACAGAATGCAGAACAATGTCATACATTCACCCCAGTGCAGAGATCTGGGCCTAAATCCATCGTTTTCTTGCACTCCACACCACCCCAGGTCAGACATGGCCATATGCAAATCAGCCTTGACCCTGTGCCTCATGGGAACAGTCCAGTCCGAACTGCCAAGCCATGTCTTTCCTGGACCGGAATCAAGCATCCTAGGACCGGTTTCTGGCTATCAGCCTTCATCAGCCTGGATAGCTTGACTCCAGTGGCGTGGAGAGCATGGGACTCATGTCTGAGCATACCCATCCCACTCGGGGTGACAAATGCAAAAACAACAATTGATGGACAGAATGCAGAACATTGTCATACATTCACCCCAGTACAGAGATCTGGGCCTAAATCCATCGTTTTCTTGCACTCCACACCACCCCAGGTCAGACATGGCCATATGCAAATCAGCCTTGACCCTGTGCCTCATGGGAACAGTCCAGCCCGAACTGCCAAGCCATGTCTTTCCTGGACCGGAATCAAGCATCCAAGAACCGGTTTCTGGCTATCAGCTTTCATCAGCCTGGATAGCTGGACTCCAGTGGCGTGGAGAGCATGGGACTCACGTCTGAGCATACCCATCCCACTCGGAGTGACAAATGCCAAAACAAAAATTGATGGACAGAATGCAGAACAATGTCATACATTCACCCCAGTACAGAGATATGGGCCTAAATCCATCATTTTCTTGCACTCCACACCACCCTAGGTCAGACATGGCCATATGCAAATCAGCCTTGACCCTGTGCCTCATGGGAACAGTCCAGCCCGAACTGCCAAGCCATGTCTTTCCTGGACCGGAATCAAGCATCCAAGGACCGGTTTCTGGCATTACAGCCTTCATCAGCCTGGATAGCTTGACTCCAGTGGCGTGGAGAGCATGGGACTCACGTCTGAGCATACCCATCCCACTCGGGGTGACAAATACAAACACAACATTCAGTCTGCATGTCAGAATGTTTTAATGAAATAGAAGAGGACGATATTTGAGAACACATAAAATGTGTCGTAATTTTTCTTTCTACAATACTAGCCATAATTTCTATGACAAACTGATTTCCTCCATGTTATTCCTTTCTAAATTATATGTTTTAAGTTTTACCAGTGTCATTCAATCAACAAGGCTGCAGGTGTACCATACTTTTGTCATAGATAACACAGTTTGTGCTCGAGTTCTTCCTTAGAACACTCTGGGAGGCTACAGTAGAACACGAGGGAATGAACTGTCAGGCTGCTCCTGTTGAAAGCACATGATTTACTGAGAATGTCAGACTTCATGTTCATATGGCTGTGAAAGAGTGAGTTTACAGAAAATATGCTCTCATTTTATCTTCTGGGGCACCTTCCATAACTTCTATGGGAAATTCATAAGAAAACTGTTTTTCACTGAAACATGATTCATAAATCCTAGGAAAAGGCTTTTTTCACAGAGTAAAATCACCTTAGAACATACCACAATTCCTAAAATTAGTTAAGTACCATCAACAGATGATTTATATTGTAACAAACATCGTTTATAACCCTTTATACATACTTATTTTTGTGACCCTAAAGTCCTGCCATTCACTACAATGCATTACAATGTGGTGCTATCATGTATCTTGGTCCCAAGTTGGCTGTCAACACTTCCTGGTTGAAATGTTGGCAGCCAATCATATCACACCATGAGCTCTGTGCTTAGGCTCTTCCAAGATATACAAATTTGGGTTTCCTTTAAAATCTCCAAAACTATGGAACAGATTTATGCCAAAGAACAAAAGGTGCGATCTATGGAATAAATCTACCTTCCTGTCAAATATGGTGTATATCCGTCCAGCTGTTGGGGCTGCAGGAGTGTCTATAACTCTATAGGAATTAACATGGGTAAAGCACTTCTATTGCTCCCTCCTTTTCTCGGCCCCCGCTTGATGGATCACACTGACACTTTCAATGCACAACAAGATTAAACTTGACACTTTTTTGAGGGAAATGTCAAGCAGAATCTTCAAACAGCAGCAAAGTTATAGGCACGTTAAAAAATGCTTAACCAATGGAAATGTGGTCCTGACTATACCTAGAGACTGACAGTAGGTTATATATATATAGTACACTTACTTGAAAAATACTTACATTTTCATTGTAAAGGCATGCACGGTAAAGGCATATTCACAGAAAACAAACATGCATGTAAAGACGTGTGGTAAAGTCATATGCGTTGTAAAGGATGCGTGGTAAAGGTAATGCATGGTTCCTATCAGGTTCTAAAGGCCATTTTCCCATATGGACACATAAAAATTTACAAAAAGACTCACAAGGCAGGCCACAATATTAACCATTCCTCCATCTACGATTAATAAATTCAATCATTTCATTGGTTACAACTGATGTCAGACATTTTCACAATATAAAATGTTACTTCTACTTTAGTAGGCACTACATAAAAACAACTTGTTATAAATATTATTTGAGTATTGTTATCTTACTGCTGGTTGCTGATATGAATCATATATTGAGCATTGTGATGTAAATAGTTTATATTAAAAATAAAAATCACATCTACACAACAGATATAATTGACAACAACATGCTTAAATTCAATAACCTTACAATCTGATTTGGTTTGATTAAATTAAAAGGGACATTCTGCTTGAGTTGTGTGTCCTGCCAAACTGTAGGTCAACTTTCTGCTTCATTTTTACCATTTTATCCCTGCAATAACCCAGAGCATCTTCACAGTACTATTAGTGTCAGCAGAGAGAGGGAGTCCCAGAAATGTATGCCATAGAAGAGACCCTTGACCCTGATCTCAGGTCAGGTCGCTCCCCACGCCGCACGGCTCCTCCTGTGCACCCGTGACTCTGCCCCCACTGCTGCTGCTGCCGGGAGTTCGCCGCTGGTGGGCTCCTGCAGTCGGTGACTGTTTTTTTTTCTGTATTATTCTGCTAAATCTGTATTGTATCGTATTGGCATTTGTATTCTGTATTCTGTATTTTCATTCTTAATCGGTCCCTTTGCGCCTCTTGCCCTCTGTGCCCCCCTGCTCCCCGCTTCCCTCCGCTTCTCCCCTGCGGCCCTGCCCCCTTTGCCTTCTGTCTCCCGCCTCCCAGCTGCTCCTCCCTCCCACTTCGCCTCTTATGGAGGATGCTGCGCGGAAGCGGGCGCGCCGTCTGCACCCGTCCGCGCCCAACCGCGCCTGGACCACGCCCAGCACCAGAACCCCAGGATCCGGAGGCCGCCACAACACCAGACTGCACTACGACTCCAGCGCCCTCCACGCACTCAACCCCGGACGAGACCACCCCTGCTACTAGGCCATCCCGAAGCACACCCAAGGGCCTTTCACCTGCTGGAACTCAGGATTTACCAGCATCCAGCCCGCCAAACCACCAACCAGAGAACCCAACCACCTCCGTTCCATCCTCCTCAACACCCGATCCACTCGCAAGCATGTCATCGAACTTTGGGACCTCCTAAACTCTACCACCCCTAATGTCGCCTTCCTGACAGAGACCTGGCTGAACGCCACCTCAGCACCAGACATCGCCATAGCCATCCCAGAGGGCTACAAGATCTCCCGCAGAGACCGCACAAACGGAGTTGGAGGGGGAATCGCCATCGTCCACAAAGACACCCTCAGAGTCTCGACCAACACCGACGAACCCTCACCACTACCGATCACATGCACTTCCAGATCCACACCGACCCCAACACGACCCTCAGAGGAACACTCGTCTACAGACCACCCAGACCCCGATCACAGTTCAGCGACACCATCGCTGACCTAGCCAGCACTCACGCCCTCGCCTCCACGGACTACATCCTCCTCGGGGACCTGAACTTCCTCCTCAAGAACAACAACGACGCCAACTCCACCGCCCTGATCCCCAACCTCGCCAACCTCGGACTCAAACAGCTCGTGACGACACCCACCCACGCCGCTGGACACACATTGGACCCCAACTTCTCCGGAAGCCCCCATGTCTCCTTCAACCACACCACCGAACCCCACTGGACCGACCACAGATGCGTCCACTTCACCTTCAGGAAACCCACCACACACCACCGCACCCAACAGTGGCCACACCGCTGCTGGGGCAAGCTCACCAAGGAACAACTGACCACCACCCTTGCCCTGAGACCACCCGCCAACCCCATCGACCCCGATACCGCCGCCACCAACCTCAAACAGTGGATTAACAACTGCGCAAATACCCTTGCCCCTCTCAAGACCTCACTATCAACCACACCAACAAGAAAGTCGCCTGGTTCACCGAAGACCTCCGGACCTCCCAGCACACCTGTCAGAAGCTGGAGAAGAAATGGATTTTGCGTCAGAGCACCAGAAAACCACACAGCCCACAAAAACCACACCTGCAGGCACCACCAACTCATCAGGACCGCCAAGAGGACCGCCTTCAAGGACCGCCTAGACAACAACGCACACAACACCAAAGAGCTCTTCAGCATCGTAAAAGAACTCTCCAACCCCAGCTCCAACACCAACGACATTCCACCATCACAATACCTGTGCGACTCACTGGCCACCTTCTTTCACCGCAAGATCACCGACATCCACGGCAGCTTCAACTCCGACACCCCCGCACCCACCGCCGAGACCACCACCCCTGCGACCTCCACCCGCACCAGTCGCCTGACTGCCTGGTCCAACGTCAGCGATGAAGACACCATCAAAACCATGAACTCCATCCACTCTGGATCCCCATCCGACCCTTGCCCTCACCACGTGTTCAACAAAGCCAGTAAAGCCATAGCGCCCTACCTCCGGAAAACAATCAGCATCTCTTTCGAGACAGCAACCTTCCCGGAAAGCTGGAAGCACGCCAAGATCAACGCCCTACTGAAGAAACCCAAGGCGGACCCAAAGGACCTCAAGAACTTCCGGCCCATCTCCCTGCTTCCGTTCCCGGCGAAAGCCACTGAGAAGATTGTCAACAAAAAGCTAACCGGCTACCTCGAAGGCAACAACATCCTGGACCCTTCCCAATCCGGTTTCCGCATCAACCACAGCACCGAGACCGCACTCATCGCCGCCACCGATGACATCAGGATCCTGATGGACAAAGGAGAAACAGCCGCCCTCCTCCTCCTGGACCTATCAGCAGCATTCGACACGGTCTGCCACTGCACCCTATCAGCACGCCTCCATGATGCCGGAATCCAAGAGAAGGCCCTAGCCTGGACCACATCCTTCCTCTCCAGCAGAACTCAGAGCGTCCGCCTCCCACCCTTCTGCTCTAAAACCACCGAGATCATCTGCGGCGTCCCACAGGGATCCTCCCTCAGCCCGACGCTGTTCAATATCTACATGGCACCCCTCGCCCACGTCGCACGACAACATAACCGCAACATCATCTCCTACGCCGACGACACCCAGCTGATCATATCCCTCACACTGCCAAAGCCAACCTCCACAGAGGAATGAAGGCCGTTGCTGAATGGATGAAGGACAGCAAGCTGAAGCTAAACTCAGACAAGACGGAGGTACTCATCCTAGGGCCCAACCCATGAGCCTGGGATGACTCCTGGTGGGCCACATTGCTAGACACAGCCCCGGAACCTAGGGGTCATCCTCGACTCCGCCCTCTCGGTGACAAAGCAAGTCAACGTCGTCTCCACGTCCTGCTTCAACATCCTCCGAATTCTCTGCAGGATCTTCAAATGGATCCTCTCTTGTCATATAGCTACTGTTTATCTTTATAATGTGTTAAGTTAGCATAGGCATATTAAATGTTTAAACAGCATTTTTCCTTTTTGCTGCTTCTGCACACAACACTTAATTGTTGATTTAGCTTTCAACCTAGTAGCCCGTTGTGGTTTACATGAGAATAATATGTTATTGCTCTGCTATCAGCTTTGCTTAATAAACTATGTCTGTACAGAGAGTGCTGAAGCTTCAGGAATAACACGATACAGAATTGTTATGAGGTCTGATCTCCGCACCTTTATAGACATAACATAAGTGCAGCTTCTGCCAACTTTAGGCTTTAGGCGGGATTTATATTGCTTTGCGTAGAACACAGACACACACTTGATGCTGTTCGCATGCAGAGAGAGCTGGTGTATGCTGATGTGATCTCTTCATTCTAGGATCCTGAGGTATGGGCCCGCCCTGCTAAAACCCAAAGAGACCTTCTTAGCTATTAATATAATATGTGAGTTAGGGAGGGTGAGAAATAAGTGTTGTTAACCCTTATTCATTACAGCATGTTAACATGCTGTCACCATTTGCTTTCTATGAACTAGTAACTATGCTGATAACTTTGCTTCTGATAATATATTTCCTTGTATTATCTAAGATACTGCGCCTGAGAAAACGGCATAAGTAAATAAATATTTCAAATGTGCACGTTTCCTCATTTACTCCACGTTCTGGTTTGAAATGATTGTATAACGAAAGAGTGCTCATGTGTTCCACTTAACCTGAGGTATTGTAAGTTCATGTTCTGGTTTGTCTAAACATTGGGAGTTTGTTATGACCAATGAGACACTGTAGCTAGCTCGGTAAGGGGTTTGTTGGGTACTAAGGTGAGTTTTGGTTCACCCTAATTCGCTGAGGTTCCAATCCTCTGTGCACAGTTCTGTGGGAGAACAGAAACCCTGCTACATGGCGCCCATATGTTGGTGGTCTTATATCATGACACTCGAGTAGTATATCGTTCAAACCTTAACCCCTTCACTGTCGTTTCCGGAAAACGGTGGTATCGGAGAAACCTACCTATTTTTTGAAATAGGTCTTTTCAAGCTTGAATCTGTCTAAAACGGTTTCTTTGAATTACTACCCAGTTGTGCTACAAAGTTTCCTTTGTTTTTCAGTAGTTCCGGTGTAATCATGGCGCAGGCTGTGGCCATCCTGCAGTATTATCTGTATTGCGGTGCGCAACCATTTACAGGCTTTCCAAGTCCCGTTAGATGGCTTGGCTGTGATTTTAGTGGTGTGTGCAGATCCGGCGTACCCTTTCGAACTGTTTTATTCGTGGGTAACGTTTCCGGGAGTGGACGCAAATTCTGGTGTGTTCCACACCTACACACCCTCCTTTGTACCGGCTGAGTATACACCGTACAGGGCACTGGAAAACCTATTGATCATTGGCAGCATCGCGTTTGGTTTGATGGCGCCCTACCCCACCCTTTGTCCGCTGCGAGGTTAGGTCCTTTGTCCATTCCAGGCACAAATTGGCCTGCATTGGGTGGATTCACCCCGCACCCGAATCACGGCGCTTGTCCCCTTGCGGATATTCGCAGACTACATGTTGTCTCGATTGCCTTGATTCGTGCATTAGTACAATACATAGGTCGTCATCTCCCGGGAGGTCCCCCGGGGGGTCCGGCCGTTCAAACGGAACATGGCGGTTTAAAGCTCAATCCGGTTATGGTCAATTCGGTTTTTGGTAAGCGACCCGATGATTAGGATGAATTCCCTTTCTGGCTTGCCGAGAAATTTGACCAAGTGGAGGCTGTGTTTCCGAATTCTACTCCTGCTGATAAACATAGAATGTTGACGATTACTTTGCCTAAGGATTTAACTCCTGAACTCGTTGACTGTGAAAGTTGGGGGAAAACTTTTGCGGCCGTTTATACGAGGTGTTTCGGCACCCCGTCTATGTCCGTACTGCCTACGATCGTTAAGCGTGTTCAGGATGATCACGGACCGGAAGCAGCGGTTGAATTGGGTATGCGCCTGTGTGGTTCTTTTGAGATTGTTAGCGATCTCATCCTCTCCAATATAAAGGGAGATGCGGTGAACTTTCAGGTGTCGAATGCTTTGGCTGCTCTAACCGATGCCGAAAAACCCCGACAGTTAGTGAAGATTGTTGTGGCCGCATATAAAACTATAGGTCGCACAAGTAAAGGTCTGAAATATTTTCCTATCAAGGAGAAAAAACAACCACAAGGGCAGTCTGCTACAGCAGATGTCCAGCCCAAGTCCAAAAAACAAAATTGGCCTAAAAATCAGAAACAGGGGAAGCAACAACAGCAGACTCAGGATTCTTATCCTGCGCCACAAGTTCCTGCTCCGACAAAGAGAGTTTATGATTTGCGCGATCGCGCGATGATTTAATCACCTGATCGATTTCAGGTTTCTGATCAACGCTCTCCTCATTCCTTTCAGGATTCATCGGCCCCATAGACCGGTGGAGGAGGAGGCGGAAGGGGACGTGGTGGCCAACAAGGACGTGGCCAGCCCCGCCAGACAGAAGGCGCAGGGAAGCAGGAGGATTCTACGCCAAAGAGACCGCAGTTTGTGAAAAAGAAAGTCGCAGCCTTAACAGCGCATCGATATGCCACAGATAGTGAGAACGCGGCTTCGGAATCTGACGTGGGCTCTGACCTTGCTCGAAAGCGCGGCGGAGATTACCATAGTGAGAGAGGCGCTGCGTCTACTACTGAGGGTGACAGCGACTGATGTCTACGTTGTAATTGAAACAGCCGATACGAGACTTGCTCCCCCTGAAAGACTTTATGAAATTGTCCTGTTAATTGAAGGTGACATACAGCGTACCATCAAAGGGGTATTTTGGGAAAATCTTTCTTCTACGTATGATATTTTGCTTTCGGAAGCTGACTGGCCCCCACCTTATGTGCTCGCGGCGCCGCGAGGGGAGGAGGTGATCCTCCCCAGTTTCGCAAACACTGTCTCGAAAGAGCATGCGCAGCATTTTGCAGAAGAGTGGGCTCGGGCTCTCGCACCGGCTCTGTACCGTAACCAATGTGGTTGGGATAAATTGTCCCCGTGCCACGAGATTCCTTTGCGGTCTCAGCCGCAGCCTCAACCTCAATATCCGTTACGACGTGAAGCCAAAGCTTCCGTCGCAGAAATCCTTGAACAATTGGAATATCAGGAAGTCATTGAAACGTGTGTGTCACCGATGAATAATCCTCTTTTTACTGTTACCAAGCCAGACGGATCGTATCGTTTGGTATTGGATTACCGGCATTTGAACTCGCATTGCCGTAACTGTGCAGTACAGAATACTCACGGCTCTGCCCTAGTGGATAGTCTAGTGCGTAAGCGTTTTAAAACAACGCTTGACATATCCAACGGTTTCTATGCCCACAGATTGGACAGCTTTAGCTCCCAATGGACCAGTTTTACATGCGCTGGGGTCCAAAAACAATTCCGGCGTCTCCCAATGGGCTATAAGAATAGTCCTGGTATATTTACCGCACGCATAGTCTCTCTTTTGGAGAGAATCGACCCGGATGCTTGTTCGTATGTGGATGACATATATCTCACAGACGACGAAATTTGGGAGCATCTGTGTCGTGTAAATTCAATTATTTGTAACTTTGCAGATATGGGCTACAAATTTAACTTTGCAAAATTGCACATTGCTGAGTACACGGTGTTGTTCCTGGGCTATGAGCTCAACAATGAAGGTAGAGGTTTGGCTCCTCACTTCTTGGAGAAATGCGCACAGTTGCGCGCTCCTACCACACTGAAAAAATTACAGTCTTTACTGGGCTTTTTAAATTTCGGGAGGACATACATTCCGGAATATGCCCAGCGTATCAAGCCTTTGTATGCTTTGATACAACCAACTTTTTCAAAATCATGCTGGCTGCCTGAGCACTCAGCCATCTTGCAGTCCTTGCAGGCTGATCTGCTCGCTTCTCATGATAACCATACCAACCTGGTGATAACAATAATACCGGGGACAGTGGGTTTCACGTACCTCACTTTTAATGAAGAAGACACAGTACCTATTGCTTACAAGTCACACTTGTACACTTCGGCTGAGATGCGATTTCCCACTGTGGAAAAGGTTTTAACAGCTGTGCAGATGGCGATTCTTAAGGAACGAGCTCTGTCACAGGGGAAACGCATGTTGGTTGTTACACCCTGTCCTCATTTGGAGGCAGTCACGAAAGCCAGTGTACCAAATTCAAAAGCTTTGCACCCTCTGTGGATTCAGTGGGCTGCGTCCTTGACGTCCACGGATGTCACGTTTATTTTTGACGCCTCTTTACGGTCGCAAGAGTACTTGCAGTATGAATTCGTGCATCCTGCTCCTCTTGCTATGCGACCTTTGGAGGACTTCCATTGCATCATTTACACTGATGGTTCGGCGCAGGTTGCGCATGGCTCAAAACATGCCTACGTTTCCGCTTGCGCCATTGTGGTCGGTGCCATGGTGAACGATGAGTTCATATCCAGGGAGGTGCACACGCTGCCTCTGGGGGATTGCACCGCACAATTGGCAGAACTTTGTGCTCTATTACTTGCGTTGGAGTACGCAGATCCCAGTGTTACTACTCTAATTGTGAGTGATTCTTACTACTGTGTCCAGTCTTACAATGAAAACTTGTACTTTTGGATTCAGAATGATTTTCGTGATTCCAAGGGTAGCACAATAAAACACAAGATGATCTGGGTTCGAGTGGCGGAGCTTAAGGCTACGTTGCCGCTCGTTTTTGTAATTCATACTCTCGGCCATCAGCGTGTTGGAGTCCACGCTGTCGGTAACTCGCTTGCTGATGAAGCAGCAAAATCAGTGGTGTCTACATACTTAGTTGCGGCAGTTACTCGGTCCAAAAGTAAGATTGATAGTGACATCTTGGCGGCTGTTGCTGCCACTGAGAAGGGAGGTAAACATCCTGCGGGGTTCCCTTCGAAGTACACATACCACTTAAATCCCGAAAAGGTTCCTTTTGTGAAAATTCCTGATGTTGGAGAACGTTTGATTCCCAACTCGGATCGCAGGGCTGACTTGATTACAGCGGCGCATGAAGGTGTGGCGTCTGCGCATGCGGGCGTCTCGGCCACTGTATCACAATTACAACAGCGTTTCTGGTGGCGGGGTCTGTACAAACAGACGCGTGATTATGTCCTTCTATGTGACATTTGCCAGCAGATTAAACCTTCGACTGCTGCGTGTCCACCACAGACACAGTTGTACATTTCTAATAAACCACTAGGTTGTGTTTATTTAGATCACTGCGGTCCTTTTTCCTCTGATACTGCGTATAAGTACATCTTAGTAGCAGTTGATTCATGCACACGCTTTGTGTGGGTCTGGCCCCATCGCAGCGCTGATTCACGGACTGTCATTAGGGATTTGCGTGTCTTTGTAGGGATTTTTGCCTGTGGTACCTTCCATTCGGATCAGGGTCCGGCTTTCGCCTCTAAGGCGTATAAGGATGCCATGACTTCGATGGGGGTCCAAGTCAAGTTTTCGTCTCCCTACAGACCTGAGGGTAATAGTGTAGTGGAGCGAATGAACCGTGATTTAAAGCAATCTTTGACAGCTCGAGTTATAGGCACTGGCAGAAACTGGCTTGCCCACCTCTATGGCGTGCAGCGTGCTCTTAATAATCTCCCTAGAAGGTCTCTGGGTGGGCAGACCCGATACGAAATGCTCTTTGGCATCAAGATGTACGTCCCTGACCTTGACGGTCTAGACTGCGTGGCTAGCGCCACAACCTTTGACCTAGATGAACATTCCAATGTTTTACAGGATCTACAAAAGACCTGAGACAGTCTTGCAAAGGAACATTTGCTCTCCACATCGGATGTTGCGTTACAGATCCCGGTTGTCGGCTGGCTACCCCAATTTGGAGAACTGGTTCGGGAAAAGATCGACAACAAGAAAGAATTTGGTCCTTCCTATCGAGCTCCGGTTCCAGTGCTTGGTGTGAAGGGCACAAGAACAGTCATTTTGCCACCACTTCCTGGTCGTAAGGAAAACAGGTTTATCTCAATTGACAATGTCAAGATACACAGAGTGGCCGATTCTTCTTTGCATGACACCGGCGGTTTCCTGTCCTTCCATTGTGAGAAATTCAGTTGTGGCCACTGCTTCTAATCCTGAAACTGAAGTGGCCATCGAATTACCTGCACTTTCCAGTCCTTTATTAAGTACTTTGCCCGGTACAAACCATGATGAAACAGACTATACTTACCCCACTGACATGTCCATGCCTGACCTGCAAGCACGTTTGGCCACCGAATCCAGATTTTCATTTGACACTGTTTCCAATGCCTCGAAAAGACCCTCACGTTTTGCAGTTTATGCCAGCTTATTTAAAAAACATTTTTTGATTCCCCCTTGGACATATATTTGGCTGGTGCTTTTTTCAATTTACCTTTTTATGTCGATTGGGTTTGTGTTGTATTTTTTTCGAATTATGAATGGACACTATGTCGAAGAAAGAACATGCATTCGACATCTCAATGGAACTTTGGCTCCACTTTCCTCATCACATTCTGCACACAGAATGAAAAGAGACTTGACTTTTGTTAACATCACTGCTTGGCCTGTCCTTGATGGGATAGTGTGGGATGCCATTAGATTTCAAATTCATGGCCCTACTGAGGTTGTTAATGTCCCGAATGTGCTTAGAGTTAATATGGGGGATGTAGTGAAACAAAACATTCGCTCTGATGATTGGGATGTTCAGGCCGTAGAGTCTTTGTTTTCTGATTTGAAATACTATGCTGCCTTTGATGCTGAGGATTTTTACTTAGAATCTGCTAATTATTGTGATTTGTTTAGCTTTCAACATTTTGGCAATCACTTCTTACACAAAACGACTTCCACAAGGAATACTGTAAATTATACACAATGGGAGCATTGCCCAGCTCCTAAACAAGGCAGTTCAAGTACTTTTTTGAGAAAGTACACTTATTTTACTGACTTCAATCAGTCTAATCCCGAGTCCTTTTATTTCAAAATGGCACAAAAGCCTATGTCCAAGGTTAGACTTACCGATACCAAATTATTGTACTCGAAGTCCTTTCTTGATCAGCTGGCTGTTGGCGGATATGAATTATGGAAGGAAACTATTGACTTAAAATCTGTTTGGGGTTCTAAAAGCTGGCAGGTACAAGGCACTGAGGCTTTGCACCGTGCTTGTCTCATCCCGAATCAAATGTTGTTTTTGAATTCTTCTATTTCACAGACAACATGCTTTGGATTGGCTACTTCTAAAAAATTAAATTCTCCGACCATCCCTGAGTTAGAAGAATATTCTGGCTGGAGCAATTATACTAAGTTTTCTATTAGGGACTTACAAGCCCTATTGCTGAATTCATCCTTTAATATATCCAGTTTGGATCCAAAAGGTTGGCTGGTGTGGCACAGAAGTGCTGATTCATGCCAGCACCGTTTTCTGGGTTTATCTGATGGCTTTAAACAGGTCAGACCTGATCCACGTTTTGAAACTTAACGTTCTGTCACTACTTACTCTGTGGGCAAATTATGTCAAAGTTGGCTGAAACATTCTAAATTGTCTGCAGTTAAATTATATCTTGCAAAGTTAAATGATGATGTAGATTTGAATGATTTCATCAAAGGCCCGGCTAGTGGTAGATCAAAAAGATGGATATATGCTGTTTACAATGAAATCTGGAAGACATCACAGATTGAGGCAGCGACACGTCTTAGAGCTATAGATCAAGCCAATCTAGAAAAAGTGCTTGCTAATAATAATAGTATTAACATGCTTTCTTCCCGCATTTACACTTTAAATAATATTGTGTCTTCTGTAGTGGATATTGTACATGATGAAGTGTCTGTGTTGTACCATGGTCAGAATCAATTACGTTCTATCATGCAATTTGCATGGACCCTTCAAACGCTTAAATCTGGCAAGGTACCATGGCCCTACGTGAATGTTTCTTCTCTCTTTGCCCCCTTTAATTTGACTGACAAGCAGCGCTTGCTTTCCATGCGAGATGCTTCATTTTCTATGTTACATATTGAGAGATTGGAGTCCCTGCCTTTTTCTGTGGCAGAGGCCAACGCTGCAACGTGGCTTATCCACAGTTTGATAACATTACCTTTTGCTTTATATAAATTTACAAATTGTATGAGATATGTTGCTATAGGTCGCTATGAGCCCTTAGGTAGTGCTTTTCTACATGAAGTCTGGTCCCTTCCTTTCACTTATCGATGTTTGAAAGACGGACAGGAGGTTTATCTGAATGGGGAGGAGTGTACAGAAACACCAGACCACTCGCTAATGTGTAGGCATATACAATTGCACAGTTCTTGTAACAGAGACTGGCCAAACTTAGCCTGTGTTTTAAAGGGGACTCCAGTTCCTGCAATCACCCCGACTTTTACCTTGCTGGGAAACGGAAGTTATTTACTTTTAAATAATGAAGATTGTTGCGGGTTAATTAGAGGTGTTGCTTATGTAGTAACCGTAACTGAGCGTGTGGTTTGCAGCAGAAATGTTCTGTACCCACCCACACATGAAAATAGAGATGTTTCCATCTGGCCACGCATCCCAACCTTGACAGCGGAGTTCAACGGCATGAGCAGAATAAGGGCTCTATTGTCCCAGAAAGAAGTGGCCTTGAGTTCGGCTAGGGAGACTTTCGTTCTTCACATAGCAAATACACGGACTGAGGTTAAGGCCCTTTTAAATACTGATTTACCGTTGCATTTCAGCGAGATGGTCCATTCTATCTTTAACGCGTCCTCCACAACTGGGCTGGCGCATTTTTTTAAAACTGTTAGCAGTGGTCTTGTAACTTCATTTGAAAAAATCTTTGGAGTCATCCATGCTTTCTTCCATTCCATTTTTTCGAGTTTGTTTGGTGGATTCCCGGTGTTACTTGCACTAGCGGCAACCGTTCTAGTGGTTGTTTGCTTCCTTAAATATCGATGCCCCACATGTGGAAGGAGCCGCCCAGCCCCTCCTAGCGCTGTTTCGCAACCGGATGCTTGAATATTATGGCACGCTGCCGCTTGCGATTTTAAGCACGGCATATGGATTATCGTTTCGATTTTCCTACTTCACATGTGCCCAGCCTGTGTTTCATTGCCCAAGCTGTGATTTTGACTGGGCCATTGATTTGTGTCTCTGCGGACCGCTTTCTCCTGAAGTCGACTTTAATCAGCTGATGAGTCCCATCGTTACTCACGAGTTGGTTTGTACTGGCGACAGGATTATGGCCTTAGCAGCGATGCATGGACTAATGGGTCCTTGGAACATTCTTACAGCAGCGCAAGATTTCTTGGCACTGAGCTTTCTTGAAGACCCACCGAGTTGTCCTCTGATGGTAATAGAGGCTCCGGTACTGGGAGAACACGTTTGTTCTTTTCCTCTTTTGAATTAGATGGCTGAACTGTTTTCGGATGAAGACGGTGATTTCCTGTTGGAGGCTGTTGCTGCATATTTTGCATATTCGGTCTTGCCTTGATGACCCTTATTGGTTTAAGATGGTGTCCACATTTTTTTGCATTTTTTCACCTCCAGTCCTATTGACTTGAATGCTGTTGAATTCTGAGATTGACATTTTTTGAATTTTGATTTGGTTCATGTACTTTTTTATCATTATAAAGTTGTTCATAGTTCTTGAACTCTGCTCTCATGAAGTTGCCCTTATCTTATCTTATTTTATCCGTGCTCGGATCATGGGGGGCTGTCATATAGCTACTGTTTATCTTTATAATGTGTTAAGTTAGCATAGGCATATTAAATGTTTAAACGCCATTTTTCCTTTTTGCTGCTTCTGCACACGACACTTAATTGTTGATTTAGCTTTCAACCTAGTAGCCCGTTGTAGTTACATGAGAATAATATGTTATTGCTCTGCTATCAGCTTTGCTTAATAAACTATGTCTGTACAGAGAGTGCTGAAGCTTCAGGAATAACACGATACAGAATTGTTATGAGGTCTGATCTCCGCACCTTTATAGACATAACATAAGTGCAGCTTCTGCCAACTTTAGTCTTTAGGCGGGTTTTATATTGCTTTGCGTAGAACACAGACACACACTTGATGCTGTTCGCATGCAGAGAGAGCTGGTGTATGCTGATGTAATCTCTTCATTCTAGGATCCTGAGGTATGGGCCCGCCCTGCTAAAACCCAAAGAGACCTTCTTAGCTATTAATATAATATGTGAGTTAGGGAGGGTGAGAAATAAGTGTTGTTAACCCTTATTCATTACAGCATGTTAACATGCTGTCACCATTTGCTTTCTATGAACTAGTAACTATGCTGATAACTTTGCTTCTGATAATATGTTTCCTTGTATTATCTAAGATACTGCTTTTGAGAAAACGGCATTAGTAAATAAATATTTCAAATGTGCACGTTTCCTCATTTACTCCACGTTCTGGTTTGAAATGATTGTATAACGAAAGAGTGCTCATGTGTTCCACTTAACCTGAGGTATTGTAAGTTCATGTTCTGGTTTGTCTAAACATTGGGAGTTTTTTATGACCAATGAGACACTGTAGCTAGTTCGGTAAGGGGTTTTTTGGGTACTAAGGTGAGTTTTGGGTCACCCTAATCCGCTGAGGTTCCAATCCTCTGTGCACAGTTCTGTGGGAGAACAGAAACCCTGCTACATGGCGCCCATATGTTGGTGGTCTTATATCATGACACTCGAGTAGTATATCGTTCAAACCTTAACCCCTTCTCTGTCGTTTCCGGAAAACGGTGGTGTCGGAGAAACCTACCTATTTTTTGAAATAGGTCTTTTCCAGCTTGAATCTGTCTAAAACGGTTTCTTTGAATTACTACCCAGTTGTGCTACAAAGTTTCCTTTGTTTTTCAGTAGTTCCGGTGTAATCATGGCGCAGTCTGTGGCCATCCTGCAGCATAGTCGCATTGCGGTGCGCAACCATTTACAGGCTTTCCAAGTCCCGTTAGATGGCTTGGCTGTGATTTTAGTGGTGTGTGCAGATCCGGCGTACCCTTTGGAACTGTTTTATTCGTGGGTAACGTTTCCGGGAGTGGACGCAAATTCTGGTGTGTTCCACACCTACACACCCTCCCTTGTACCGGCTGAGTATACACCGTACAGGGCACTGGAAATACCTATTGATCATAGGCAGCATTGCGTTTGGTTTGATGGCGCCCTACCCCACTCTTTGTCCGCTGCGAGGTTAGGTCCTTTGTCCATTCCAGGCACAAATTGGCCTGCATTGGGTGGATTCATCCCGCACCCGAATCACGGCGCTTGTCCCCTTGCGGATATTCGCAGACTACATGTTGTCTCG
Source organism: Lissotriton helveticus (assembly GCF_964261635.1). Taxonomy (NCBI): domain Eukaryota; kingdom Metazoa; phylum Chordata; class Amphibia; order Caudata; family Salamandridae; genus Lissotriton; species Lissotriton helveticus. The sequence continues at coordinate 1,461,436,677 of NC_136061.1, read as the reverse complement.
ATTGCCGTGATTCGTGCATTAGTACAATACATAGGTCGTCATCTCCCGGGAGGTCCCCCGGGGGGTCCGGCCGTTCAAACGGAACATGGCAGTTTAAAGCTCAATCCGGTTATGGTCAATTCGGTTTTTGGTAAGCGACCCGATGATAAGGATGAATTCCCTTTCTGGCTTGCTGAGAAATTTGACCAACTGGAGGCTGTGTTTCCGAATTCTACTCCTGCTGATAAACATAGAATGTTGACTATTACTTTGCCTAAGGATTTAACTCCTGAACTCGTTGACTGTGAAAGTTGGGGGAAAACTATTGCGGCCGTTTATACGAGGTGTTTCGGCACCCCGTCTATGTCCGTACTGCCTACGATCGTTAAGCGTGTTCAGGATGATCACGGACCGGAAGCAGCAGTTGAATTGGGTATGCGCCTGTGTGGTTCTTTTGAGATTGTTAGCGATCTCATCCTCTCCAATATAAAGGGAGATGCAGTGAACTTTCAGGTGTCGAATGCTTTGGCTGCTCTAACCGATGCCGAAAAACCCCGACAGTTAGCGAAGATTGTTGTGGCCGCATATAAAACTATAGGTCGCACAAGTAAAGGTCTGAAATATTTTCCTATCAAGGAGAAAAAACAACCACAAGGCAAGTCTGCTACAGCAGATGTCCAGCCCAAGTCCAAAAAACAAAATTGGCCTAAAAATCAGAAACAGGGGAAGCAACAACAGCAGACTCAGGATTCTTATCCTGCGCCACAAGTTCCTGCTCCGACAGTGAGAGTTTATGATTTGCGCGATCGCGCGATGATTAAATCACCTGATCGATTTCAGGTTTCTGATCAACGCTCTCCTCATTCCTTTCAGGACTCATCGGCCCCAAAGACCGGTGGAGGAAGAGGCGGAAGGGGACGTGGTGGCCAACAAGGACGTGGCCAGCCCCGCCAGACAGAAGGCGCAGGGAAGCAGGAGGATTCTACGCCAAAGAGACCGCAGTTTGCGATAAAGAAAGTCTCAGCCTTAACAGCGCATCGATATGCCACAGATAGTGAGAACGCGGCTTCGGAATCTGACGTGGGCACTGACCTTGCTGGAAAACGCGGCGGAGATTACCATAGTGAGAGAGGCGCTGCGTCCACTACTGAGGGTGACAGCGACTGATGTCTACGTTGTAATTGAAACAGCCGATACGAGACTTGCTCCCCCTGAAAGACTTTATGAAATTGTCCTGTTAATTGAAGGTGACATACAGCGTACCATCAAAGGGGTATTTTGGGAAAATCTTTCTTCTACGTATGATATTTTGCTTTTTGTGCTCGCGGTGCCGCGAGGGGAGGAGGTGATCCTCCCCAGTTTCGCGAACACTGTCTCGAAAGAGCATGCGCAGCATTTTGCAGAAGAGTGGGCTCGGGCTCTCGCACCGGCTCTGTACCGTAACCAATGTGGTTGGGATAAATTGTCCCCCGTGCCACGAGATTCCTTTGCGGTCTCAGCCGCAGCCTCAACCTCAATATCCGTTACGACGTGAAGCCAAAGCTTCCGTCGCAGAAATCCTTGAACAATTGGAATATCAGGGAGTCATTGAAACGTGTGTGTCACCGATGAATAATCCTCTTTTTACTGTTACCAAGCCAGACGGATCGTATCGTTTGGTATTGGATTACCGGCATTTGAACTCGCATTACCATAACTGTGCAGTACAGAATACTCACGGCTCTGCCCTAGTGGATAGTCTAGTGCGTAAGCGTTTTAAAACAACGCTTGACATATCCAACGGTTTCTATGCCCACAGATTGGACAGCTTTAGCTCCCAATGGACCAGTTTTACATGCGCTGGGGTCCAAAAACAATTCCGGCGTCTCCCAATGGGCTATAAGAATAGTCCTGGTATATTTACCTCACGCATAGTCTCTCTTTTGGGGAGAATCGACCCGGATGCTTGTTCGTATATGGATGACATATATCTCACAGACGACGAAATTTGGGAGCATTTGTGTCGTGTAAATTCAATTATTTGTAACTTTGCAGATATGGGTTACAAATTTAACTTTGCAAAATCGCACATTGCTGAGTACACGGTGTTGTTCCTGGGCTATGAGCTCAACAATGAAGGTAGTGTCAGGTTTCGCCGTTCAGTCCCCAGGATGGTATTGATGCTCAAAAGGGCCCACCTCTAGATCATCCCTAGTCTGGCTATGGGTCACAGACTCTAAAGGAGATCAAGCGGGGGAAAATGGGATGTCCGGAGGGGAACAGCTGGGCTGGCAGAAGTGGAGACCTGCAAGACACACAAAGCACGAAATAAATGGTATATACCTGGTGATACAGACTCCCTATATTAGGAATGTTTAAGAACAACACCTCACCTGTCTTACTAACAGGAAAGACCGCAACAAGAGTGAAGTAGAGTGGTCTTCTTCTCATTCCCTAGGGATGCCTATATATATAAAGAAAAGAAGACATTGGAATTACAGGCTTCTCTTCTTTCCCCAGAACCGTTAATGAAGGTGAGCTGGATGAACCTACCCTAAAACAGGATTGAGGATGACTTTGACGCCCAAAGAAACAGCATAACCTTCTACTTCACTCCACTTCAAAATAAACAGAAGAAAGTAAAAAGAGGAACCCACAGGTTCGTTTCCCAATAATAGTCTTGGTACTCCCTCCGAGGTGTGTATCTATGGTTAGAGTCAGGAGTCCAGCGAATGGCATACGATAATTCTCACACACCCTTATGGCTCATGCACAACATACCTAGGGAAAACAATGTTATGCTCAAATGTCCGAGCACAATATGCAGCCCAGAACAGTACAATGTTATGCTCCAATGTCCGAGCAAAACTGCAGCCCAGAACAGTACAATGTTATGCTCCCATGTCCGAGCACAAATGCAGCACAGAACTGTACAAAAGAAAACACTGGCCGTTGCAGATCCTTCTCTGCAAAGGCAACACAAAGAAAACGCTGTCAGTTCTAGGAATTGTCAAAACACTCAAATGTCTGGAAACCAAAGAAAGTCACAACCCCCCACAACGAGACCTGAACCAGGGGATGTGGAGAACAGATGCGGGCGCTTCCTAAGCCCCACCGAGGAATCCGAAGAGGATCACAGGCAGCGGGAACTGTTGAGCCTCGGGTGTATCAGCTCGCACCCGAACGACAGAACGAGAGGCGGGCACACAGCACGCCGCTTCAGGCGCTTCAAAGCCCCGCCAAGAAAATCCAAGGGATAGCACACAGGAACGTGAAAACAACTCTGGCACGCCAAGTACTCTGAATAATCGGCGCCGCTTCCACAAATGACGCGGTATGACTGTTTACCTGTCGCCTGGCGTCATACTGCCGCGCCTCCTCAGGCATCATGGGAATTGTAGTTTCTTGCCTTGCAAGTCCTAAACTACCGCAGGCAGTGATCTACCAGCGGCCGGGGAATCCTGACAGGTAGAGGTTTGGCTCCTCACTTCTTGGAGAAATGCGCACAGTTGCGCGCTCCTACCACACTGAAAAAATTACAGTCTTTACTGGGCTTTTTAAATTTCGGGAGGACATACATTCCGGAATATGCCCAGCGTATCAAGCCTTTGTATGCTTTGATACAACCAACTTTTTCAAAATCATGCTGGCTGCCTGAGCACTCAGCCATCTTGCAGTCCTTGCAGGCTGATCTGCTCGCTTCTCATGATAACCATACCAACCTGGTGATAACAATAATACCGGGGACAGTGGGTTTCACGTACCTCACTTTTAATGAAGGAGACACAGTACCTATTACTTACAATTCACACTTGTACACTTCGGCTGAGATGCGATTTCCCACTGTGGAAAAGGTTTTAACAGCTGTGCAGATGGCGATTCTTAAGGAACGAGCTCTGTCACAGGGGAAACGCATGTTGGTTGTTACACCCTGTCCTCATTTGGAGGCAGTCACGAAAGCCAGTGTACCAAATTCAAAAGCTTTGCACCCTCGGTGGATTCAGTGGGCTGCGTCCTTGACGTCCACGGATGTCACGTTTATTTTTGACGCCTCTTTACGGTCGCAAGAGTACTTGCAGTATGAATTCGTGCATCCTGCTCCTCTTGCTATGCGACCTTTGGAGGACTTCCATTGCATCATTTACACTGATGGTTCGGCGCAGGTTGCGCATAGCTCAAAACATGCCTACGTTTCCGCTTGCGCCATTGTGGTCGGTGCCATGGTGAACGATGAGTTCATATCCAGGGAGGTGCACACGCTGCCTCTGGGGGATTGCACCGCACAATTGGCAGAGCTTTGTGCTCTCTTACTTGCATTGGAGTACACAGATCCCAGTGTTACTACTCTAATTGTGAGTGATTCTTACTACTGTGTCCAGTCTTACAATGAAAACTTGTACTTTTGGATTCAGAATGATTTTCGTGATTCCAAGGGTAGCACAATAAAACACAAGATGATCTGGGTTCGAGTGGCGGAGTTTAAGGCTACGTTGCCGCTCGTTTTTGTAATTCATACTCTCGGCCATCAGCGTGTTGGAGTCCACGCTGTCGGTAACTCGCTTGCTGATGAAGCAGCAAAATCAGTGGTGTCTACATACTTAGTTGCGGCAGTTACTCGGTCCAAAAGAAAGATTGATAGTGACATCTTGGCGGCTGTTGCTAACACTGAGAAGGGAGGTAAACATCCTGCGGGGTTCCCTTCGAAGTACACATACCACTTAAGTCCCGAAAAGGTTCCTTTTGTGAAAATTCCTGATGTTGGAGAACGTTTGATTCCCAACTCGGATCGCAGGGCTGACTTGATTACAGCGGCGCATGAAGGTGTGGCGTCTGCGCATGCGGGCGTCTCGGCCACTGTATCTCAATTACAACAGCGTTTCTGGTGGTGGGGTCTGTACAAACAGACGCGTGATTATGTCCTTCTATGTGACATTTGCCAGCAGATTAAACCTTCGACTGCTGCGTGTCCACCACAGACACAGTTGTACATTTCTAATAAACCACTAGGTTGTGTTTATTTAGATCACTGCGGTCCTTTTTCCTCTGATACTGCGTATAAGTACATCTTAGTAGCAGTTGATTCATGCACACGCTTTGTGTGGGTCTGGCCCCATCGCAGCGCTGATTCACGGACTGTCATTAGGGATTTGCGTGTCTTTGTAGGGATTTTTGCCTGTGGTACCTTCCATTCGGATCAGGGTCCGGCTTTCGTCTCTAAGGCGTATAAGGATGCCATGACTTCGATGGGGGTCCAAGTCAAGTTTTCGTCTCCCTACAGACCTGAGGGTAATAGTGTAGTGGAGCGAATGAACCGTGATTTAAAGCAATCTTTGACAGCTCGAGTTATAGGCACTGGCAGAAACTGGCTTGCCCACCTCTATGGCATGCAGCGTGCTCTTAATAATCTCCCTAGAAGGTCTCTGGGTGGGCGGACCCCATACGAAATGCTCTTTGGCATCAAGATGTACGTCCCTGACCTTGACGGTCTAGACTGCATGGCTAGCGCCACAACCTTTGACCTAGCTGAACATTGCAATGTTTTACAGGATCTACAAAAGACCAGAGACAGTCTTGCAAAGGAACATTTGCTCTCCACATCGGATGTTGCGTTACAGATCCCTGTAGTCGGCTGGCTACCCCAATTTGGAGAACTGGTTTGGGAAAAGATCGACAACAAGAAAGAATTTGGTCCTTCCTATCGAGCTCCGGTTCCAGTGCTTGGTGTGAAGGGCACAAGAACAGTCATTTTGCCACCACTTCCTGGCCGTAAGGAAAACAGGTTTATCTCAATTGACAATGTCAAGATACACAGAGTGGCCGATTCTTCTTAGCATGACACCGGCGGTTTCCTGTCCTTCCATTGTGAGAAATTCAGTTGTGGCCACTGCTTCTAATCCTGAAACTGAAGTGGCCATCGAATTACCTGCACTTTCCAGTCCTTTATTAAGTACTTTGCCCGGTACAAACCATGATGAAATAGACTATACTTACCTCACTGACATGTCCATGCCTGACCTGCAAGCAAGTTTGGCCACAGAATCCAGATTTTCATTTGACACTGTTTCCAATGCCTCGAAAAGACCCTCACATTTTGCAGTTTATGCCAGCTTATTTAAAAAACATTTTTTGATTCCCCCTTGGACATATATTTTGCTGGTGCTTTTTTCAATTTACCTTTTTATGTCAATTGGGTTTGTGTTTTATTTTTTTCGAATTATGAATGGACACTATGTCGAAGAAAGAACATGCATTCGACATCTCAATGGAACTTTGGCTCCACTTTCCTCATCACATTCTGCACACAGAATGAAAAGAGACTTGACTTTTGTTAACATCACTGCTTGGCCTGTCCTTGATGGGATAGTGTGGGATGCCGTTAGATTTCAAATTCATGGCCCTACTGAGGTTGTTAATGTCCCGAATGTGCTTAGAGTTAATATGGAGGATGTAGTGAAACAAAACATTCGCTCTGATGATTGGGATGTTCAGGCCGTAGAGTCTTTGTTTTCTGATTTGAAATACTATGCTGCCTTTGATGCTGAGGATTTATACTTAGAATCTGCTAATTATGGTGATTTGTTTAGCTTTCAACATTTTGGCAATCACTTCTTACACAAAACGACTTCCAGAAGGAATACTGAAAATTATACACAATGGGAGCATTGCCCAGCTCCTAAACAAGGCAGTTCAAGTACTTTTTTGAGAAAGTACACTTATTTTACTGACTTCAGTCAGTCTAATCCTGAGTCCTTTTATTTCAAAATGACACAAAAGCCTATGTCCAAGGTTAGACTTACCGATACCAAATTATTGTACTCGAAGTCCTTTCTTGATCAGCTGGCTGTTGGCGGATATGAATTATGGAAGGAAACTATTGACTTAAAATCTGTTTGGGGTTCTAAAAGCTGGCAGGTACAAGGCACTGAGGCTTTGCACCGTGCTTGTTTCATCCCGAATCAAATGTTGTTTTTGAATTCTTCTATTTCACAGACGACATGCTTTGGATTGGCTACTTCTAAAAAATTAAATTCTCCGACCATCCCTGAGTTAGAAGAATATTCTGGCTGGAGTAATTATACTAAGTTTTCGATTAGGGACTTACAGACCCTATTGCTGAATTCATCCTTTAATATATCCAGTTTGGATCCAAAAGGTTGGCTGGTGTGGCACAGAAGTGCTGATTCATGCCAGCACCGTTTTCTGGGTTTATCTGATGGCTTTAAACAGGTCAGACCTGATCCACGTTGTGAAACTTAACGTTCTGTCACTACTTACTCTGTGGGCAAATTATGTCAAAGTTGGCTGAAACATTCTAAATTGTCTGCAGTTAAATTACATCTTGCAAAGTTAAATGATGATGTAGATTTGAATGATTTCATCAAAGGCCCGGCTAGTGGTAGATCAAAAAGATGGATATATGCTGTTTACAATGAAATCTGGAAGACATCACAGTTTGAGGCAGCGACACGTCTTAGAGCTATAGATCAAGCCAATCTAGAAAAAGTGCTTGCTGTGGTAGATAATAGTATTAACATGCTTTCTTCCCGCATTTACACTTTAAATAATATTGTGTCTTCTGTAGTGGATATTGTACATGATGAAGTGTCTGTGTTGTACCATGGTCAGAATCAATTACGTTCTATCATGCAATTTGCATGGACCCTTCAAATGCTTAAATCTGGCAAGGTGCCATGGCCCTACATGAATGTTTCTTCTCTCTTTGCCCCCTTTAATTTGACTGACAAGCAGCGCTTGCTTTCCATGCGAGATGCTTCATTTTCTATGTTACATATTGAGAGATTGGAGTCCCTGCCTTTTTTTGTGGCAGAGGCCAACGCTGCAACGTGGCTTATCCACGGTTTGATAACATTACCTTTTGCTTTATATAAATTTACAAATTGTATGAGATATGTTGCCATAGGTCGCTATGAGTCCTTAGGTAGTGCTTTTCTACATGAAGTCTGGTCCCTTCCTTTCACTTATCGATGTTTGAAAGACGGACAGGAGGTTTATCTGAATGGGGAGGAGTGTACAGAAACACCAGACCACTCGCTAATGTGTAGGCATATACAATTGCATGGTTCTTTTAACCAAGACCGGCCAAACTTAGCCTGTGTTTTAAAGGGGACTCCAGTTCCTGCAATCACCCCGACTTTTACCTTGCTTGGAAACGGAAGTTATTTACTTTTAAATAATGAAGATTGGTGCGGGTTAATTAGAGGTGTTGCTTATGTAGTAACCGTAACTGAGCGTGTGGTTTGCTGCAGAAATGTTCTGTACCCACCCACACATGAAAATAGGGATGTTTCCATCTGGCCACGCATCCCAACCTTGACAGCGGAGTTCAACGGCATGAGCAGAATAAGGGCTCTATTGTCCCAGAAAGAAGTGGCCTTGAGTTCGGCTAGGGAGACTTTCGTTCTTCACATAGCAAATACACGGACTGAGGTTAAGGCCCTTTTAAATACTGATTTACCGTTGCATTTCAGCAAGATGGTACATTCTATCTTTAACGCGTCCTCCACAACTGGGCTGACGCATTTTTTTAAAACTGTTAGCAGTGGTCTTGTAACTTCATTTGAAAAAATCTTTGGAGTCATCCCTGCTTTCTTCCATTCCATTTTTTCGAGTTTGTTTGGTGGATTCCCGGTTTTACTTGCACTAGCGGCAACCGTTCTAGTGGTTGTTTGCTTTCTTAAATATGGATGCCCCACATGTGGAAGGAGCCGCCCAACCCCTCCTAGCGCTGTTTTGCAACCGGATGCTTGAATATTATGGCAAGCTGCCGCTTGCGATTTTAAGCACCGTATATGGATTATCGTTTCGATTTTCCTACTTCACATGTGCCCAGCCTGTGTTTCATTGCCTAAGCTGTGATTTTGACTGGGCCATTGATTTGTTTCTCTGCGGACCGCTTTCTCCTGAAGTCAACTTTAATCAGCTGATGAGTCCCATCGTTACTCACGAGTTGGTTTGTACTGGCGACAGGATTATGGCCTTAGCAGCGATGCATGGACTAATGGGTCCTTGGAACATTCTTACAGCAGCGCAAGATTTCTTGGCACTGAGCTTTCTTGAAGACCCACCGAGTTGTCCTCTGATGGTAATAGAGGCTCCTGTACTGGGAGAACACATTTGTTCTTTTCCTCTTTTGAATTGGATGGCTGAACTGTTTTCGGATGAAGACGGTGATTTCCTGTTGGAGGCTGTTGCTGCATATTTTGCATATTCGGTCTTGCCTTGATGACCCTTATTGGTTTAAGATGGTGTCCACATTTTTTTGCATTTTTTCACCTCCCAGTCCTATTGACTTGAATGCTGTTGAATTCTGACATTGACATTTTTTTAATTTTGATTAGTTTCATGTACTTTTTTATAATTATAAAGTTGTTCATAGTTCTTGAACTCTGCTCTCATGAAGTTGCCCTTATCTTATCTTATCTTATCCGTGCTCGGATCATGGGGGGGTGTCATATAGCTACTGTTTATCTTTATAATGTGTTAAGTTAGCATAGGCATATTAAATGTTTAATTGCCATTTTTCCTTTTTGCTGCTTCTGCACACGACACTTAATTGTTGATTTAGCTTTCAACCTAGTAGCCCGTTGTAGTTACATGAGAATAATATGTTATTGCTCTGCTATCAGCTTTGCTTAATAAACTATGTCTGTACAGAGAGTGCTGAAGCTTCAGGAATAACACGATACAGAATTGTTATGAGGTCTGATCTCCGCACCTTTATAGACATAACATAAGTGCAGCTTCTGCCAACTTTAGGCTTTAGGCGGGTTTTATATTGCTTTGCGTAGAACACAGACACACACTTGATGCTGTTCGCATGCAGAGAGAGCTGGTGTATGCTGATGTGATCTCTTCATTCTAGGATCCTGAGGTATGGGCCCGCCCTGCTAAAACCCAAAGAGACCTTCTTAGCTATTAATATAATATGTGAGTTAGGGAGGGTGAGAAATAAGTGTTGTTAACCCTTATTCATTACAGCATGTTAACATGCTGTCACCATTTGCTTTCTATGGACTAGTAACTATGCTGATAACTTTGCTTCTGATAATATGTTTCCTTGTATTATCTAAGATACTGCGCCTGAGAAAACGGCATTAGTAAATAAATATTTCCAAATGTGCACGTTTCCTAATTTACTCCACGTTCTGGTTTGAAATGATTGTATAACGAAAGAGTGCTCATGTGTTCCACTTAACCTGAGGTATTGTAAGTTCATGTTCTGGTTTGTCTAAACATTGGGAGTTTGTTATGACCAATGAGACACTGTAGCTAGCTCGGTAAGGGGTTTGTTGGGTACTAAGGTGAGTTTTGGGTCACCCTAATTCGCTGAGGTTCCAATCCTCTGTGCACAGTTCTGTGGGAGAACAGAAACCCTGCTACACTCTGACACGGGGAAAACCGTCACCCAGGCCCTCGTCACCAGCAGACTCGACCACGGGAACGTCCTCTACTCAGGAACAACAACCAACCTTCTGAGACGACTACAACGAATCCAGAACGCCTCGGTACGACTGATCCTCGACATCCCCCGATGCTGCCACATCACACCCCACCTGAGAGGCCTGCACTGGCTCCCAGTCAACAAGAGGATCACCTTCAAGCTCCTCATCCGCGCATACAAAGCCCTTCACAACGCCGGACCAGCATACCTCAACGACTGACTCAGCTTCTACACCCCACCCGCTGCCTCCGTTCTGCCAACCTCGCCCTCGCCACAGTTCCTCGCATCTGGAAAACTACCGGCGGCGGCAGATCCTCCTCCCACCTCGCCGCCAAGACATGGAACACTCTCCTTACCAACTTACGCCAGACCCAGGACCTGCTGGCCTTCAGAAGACTCCTCAAGACCTCGCTCTTCGATCAGTAGCAGCCCCCCCCCCCCCAGCGCCGTGAGACCCTCACGGGTATGTAGTGTGCTTTAGAAATGCATTGATTGATTGATTGATTGAGTTGCCCCTGTATCGCAGAAAGCAAAAACTGGGAGCTAAGGTAACACTCTGTCTCAGCCACAGTTTTTGTGCTGACTGGTGTCCTAAGAAATTGAAGAGCTGGATCCACAGAATGTTATCCTCTTACACAGTGGTAAATGGTTGCTTTTCATGGAAACTTTAAAAGCAGCAGCTGCTTTTGGTTGAAAATAAATGTAGTAACAATTATAGCCGCATCTAATGATAACACTTTGGCCCTCATTATGTTGTCGGGCGGAAAGTCTCCGACCGCTGGATGGAGGCTTTCCACCCGATGTGGTAGGTTTAAAGTCTGACCACTGCATTAGGATGACATGGTCGCAGTTTAAATAGGTGGGGTAATCTGATGCAGTTCCAATGGGCTCTCAGTCTGAAATGCTCCATAGTCCTTTAAGGGCGCGTTTCCGCCGTCGGAATTATGATGTCAGTTTCCGACAGTCAATCCATGTCAGCCTTTACGACATGGATTGGCTGTCAGAAACTGACTTTGGGGGCTCCTAGCAGGACCCCCTTCCCCACCGGCCTTCAGCACATGGGACTTGGGGGCATCTATGGTGACCCCCTCAACATCCCTGCACCTTGTGGCATGCACCATGAGGTATTTGCCACACAGTACAGCGATGTTTAAAATTTCCATTTTTCAATGGGAGCTTGTGCTAAGGGCATTTTTACCCTGTCGCAAAAGCTCCCATTGAAAAATGTAAGTTTACGACTGCATCATGTGCGGTCAAATCCTAATTGGGAATGCAGAACCACCAACCCCTGGTCGGGTAGCTCCTTTCCCGCAAAGGTGTTGGGCTGATGCAAGTCCACGCCGACATCGAAATGAGGGTGAATATGTACAAAACAACACAGCAGCACAATTAAAACATTCACAAAGTACAATACAACAACTTCATATTACAATAATGCAGCACAACAAAACAGAAGCCATCCCCACGAAAGCAAAACACCACAGAACAAATATGCGCAGACATTCTTCTCACGAATTACCACCTCCAGAATTCTGCATTCAATAATATGATATTAAAAGGTGTGTGCATCAAGAAGTACCTTAACTTACCACCAAATAAAGTGAAATAGTGCCAGTCTAAAAAGTTGTGTAATCCAGTCATTGATCTTCTCCTGTAGTTAATCACAAGCTAAAGCCTGAATCCCTTGTGCAGGTCCAATATCTTGGGTACTTTCAGAACTTGAAGCTCAGCATTCACATTTCTCTATTATTAAGAATTGCTTCTTTCAGAGAGTCAAACCTTCACTGCAGGAGAAGCTATCATCCGAGCTGTCTATCACAGTCTGCAATATCCAACGCCAGTTTCCCAAATCAAGTTAGAAGAACATTAACGCTCCTTTTTGAGAGGCAGTTAAGACGGTGCTCTGCCAGCATGCAGGCTGCGAGATATGGAACAGGATATTAATATAGTACAGAAGGAATTGAAAATGTGATTAGAGATGGGGTATAAGCCACGAAGCCCTTTTCAGCTTTTGAGCTCCTGGAAAAGAAGCTATAACAGAATCTGATTTCCAATTCCTAATCTTGTCTTCCATCAGAGAGGCATTTACAGCCTTTTAACTGTCTGCCATTGTACCTGAAACTATAAAGGTGCCGTTCTAAAGAGTCTGTGCATTAGGCATCTATTAATCCTAACAGAGGGATGTTCTGGAACATGAGGTACCTTTCTGTTCTTTCTTATCAGCATAAAACATTCCGTGGCTTGATGTTTACTGTGCTTCAGAATGCTTATTTATGATCGGGTCGCCATGCTAAGAAAGAGCTGCACTGCGAAAGGAGTAGCAATAATACATGTTGAAAAAGGTTTAGGAACTGTAATCAAACGTATGTAATAAATGTAAGCAATATTTTAGATTAAGGGATCGCAACATACGTAAGCCATTATAAAGTAATCAGTAGCAGTCTTTACATAATGAATTAACAGATTGTAACATATGGTACATACATTGCAAGACACTCTCAAAAACACAAAAGTTAGTTTTACAACAGACACGTGAAGGATAGGTTGGGTATAATGTGTTCACCTTATAAACCAGGAAGAAAAAGTTCCATGTGCAATGTGGCTTTTAATTTTCCGGGGGGAGGTTGTCGAGTGCCTTCCGTGGAATAGCTCTTGTCAAGCATATAAAAAGGGGAACAACTGTCTGTCCAGAAAAAAATCTTACTATGGGGATGTCTACATACATCACTGTATTTGCATAATGTTTTTGTTTAGTTTACCTCTTCCTTTACCTCATTTGGGCAATGTCTGATATGCCTGTTTGTGCCTTTTCTCTGTTGTTGCTTGTCACACTATTTTATGTTATGCCTTAATTTCACTCATTAATTGCTAATCTGATCATGATGTAGAAAAATCCTTAAAAAAACACAAATCATTTTCCGAAGGTTAAAAATGAACACCCCTTCCCTTAGTGCCTAAATGTACTGTTGTCCGGATTCCTGATGCTGATTTTATTTGTCATAGGTAAACACGGATCATGTGTGTGTGCCATGACACAGACCTGTCTCACGGATTGTGTTCTTGTTGGAAAAAAAGTGGTGCCCTTTGGTCACAGCTGAAATCTCTCTATCCAGTCAATGACTTGCACTCTTGGCCACAGTGGTATAAGGAGCCCTTTCTGGCATAGAGGGTTGCAGCGGTACTCGCAGACTTACGCACGCTATTCTGGTGTGATCATATTGACAACGGCAGCACCTCCTGGCATGGGGGTTAGCCAATTAAGGTGGACTCAAGTTTCAATGCTCCCGGCCCAGTAAGTTCAACCGTGGCCCCATATGGCATTCAGGGTCACGGCAACAATGCAGTGCAGGCCCAGCATTTCCCACACTGTGCTCCTTTTAAGATGCAGATCATGGTAGCCCTTTTACTAGCATACAGGGTTCACTGGACCATTTCCGTACATGGGCAACAACCCGGTCAGTGCACCGCCATCCATTTTCCTCACACCTCACTCAGACAGTCCCATTGGTAGGGCTCCCCCATGATTTTTGCTCCACCTAACACTCTTTCTTCCTCACAGGGAATATTGGTCTTAGCTAGCAAGCAGGCACTGGTGCTCCAGGCCCCAGGGCAGGTGGTCTTGGATTTCCTAGGTGAAGTCCACTCACTCAGCAGGTCAGCTAGCAGGCCTTTGACCCCAGTCCTGGTCACATGAAGAAGTCTTGCAGAGTTTCCCCTCCTCATTCCGGAGTGTATCTACACCCCCCCCCCAGGGAATATTTGACTGCCTGTTCACAGCTACCTCTGAGAGTCAAGTGCTTGGCACTGAGTAAAAGGCCTCAGCCACCGAAGTTGGGCCAGGTACCCCCTGCGTGCCCTGTGGCCGCCTGAAGTCGATTCTTATACTGCTACCACTTAATTATGACTGTCACTCCATCACAGTCATTATGTGATGAACTCTTTGTGTTTTGCAGAAAAAATAACAAAACTGAAAGCCAATTATTCTGAACCCTCTAACAGTTCCCAAAACGTGTCTCTATAGCGAGAGAACTGCAATAATAAAGTTCTTCTCACTCAATTAACATCTGTACCCACAGAGAGGATGAAGCAGCTTTTTCTTCAAACGAAACCAAGATCTCCATTTGACCCCTGACCCCAATCAATACTGTGTCTTGTATTTAAAGAAGTGGTGCTGGCTTTGTCTCAACTGTGCAATTTATTGCTTTCAGACACAGATGTTACATCGATCTGAAAACACAAATTAATATTCCCCATTTGAAATAAAATGAACGGCCAATCCTACAGTCTAAAGTAAATTTCAGCCCATATTATTATTGCATTGTCTTCAAATGTTTCAGGGAAAGATGTCAACTGGCTACTATTTCAAGCCATACAAGCTGCCTCGTTAATAGAACCCTCTCAACTGAGTTTTAAAACTTTACATTGTACAGAGTCTGCAACTGCCATTGAAATACTTCATGCAGTATTAGAAAAAGGAGACAGGGCTGCCCCAGTTCTGTTAGGGCTCAGTGCAGCTTTTGACATAATGTCAGACCGCATCCTTCTGTCACAACTCCACTTTCTAGACATTCAAGAAAAAGTGCTGGCCTGGTTCACATATTTCATTACTACAATGATGCAGACAGTTCATCTTGCTGACTCTAAATCAACTTCCCACTCTCTTGGGGTATCCAGCAGGGATCATCCCTGAGCCTCACATTATTTAATTGATATATTCTATTTTGGTCCAAACTGATTTGTTCTTTCAGCCTCCAACCAATCTTGGATTATCATCTCCTTCAAAGAGAAAACCTATTCTACTGCCTAAAAATTTAGACACTATGGCCCAGATTTACTAAGAGCTTGTGTTGCCCTGCAGTAAGTTGATGCAGGGCAGTCTAGAGCCCTTAAGTCATATTTACTAAGCCACCTTGAATGGCTCCTCATGGCTTAGTAAATCTAGAGTATTGCAAAGCAGGGCAAGTCGCTGCTTTGCGTTACACTGCGTTGGGAAGGCATTCAATGGGTGAAGTGTAGACGTTCCCCCACCTTCACCCATAGATTCGTTTGCATTCCCATATTTACTAAGAATAGTAAAATTAGGAATATGTCAAAATGGTACACCTTCCTAACAGAGATGTAACGAGCATAAATATGTGTTTTCTCCTAGCTATTTCTCATTCTACATGTGCTGCATTCTGAAGCACACATACACAGATAAAAATGCCTCTGAGGATTGTTTTTGTGCAGGAAGTCATCCCTTCCTGCATAAAAACTATGCTGCTTGTAATACAGGCACCCTTACACAATGGCACTAGGGTAACTGCATTGGTGCTAAGCAGCCCTCAGTGCACCAGCAGAGTGAGACAACTGGAATGCGCCATATTTTAGTAAATATGGCACAAATCTGCTTTCTCCATTTGATGCAGCACAGCAAGGTATCTTTCTGTGTTGCACTGCTCCATTTGTTAGCAAATGTGGGCCTGCTGGGCATCTTTACCAATCTTTCACACAGTGCATGGCAGCAAGAAAAATTGCTGTGTTGCGTTGCTTGAAAGGTAGAGAGCAGACATGCTCTATATTTACAATGTTTCTCCTTATGCTGGAGAACTATGTGGCGTAGCATTTTGAATACCCAATTCTCGACCAATGCAACAGTTGCATTACATTTCTTAATAAAGCCACACAAGGCGGCACAAATCGCATCTCATGCTGGTTTGTAAATAATACTAAAGCCTTTGCATTGTCCTTGTGTCTCCTTGCACGATGCAAGGACAAGGCAAAGGCTTGATAAATCTGGGCCTATGAGTAGTGTTTCCTCATGGATGCTGCCACATCTTTCAAACTGAATTAAAATAATGGATGTTCTTATTTTTTGTGCCCTCCAACTCTATCGGGTCATCACATTGTTGGCCTGTAGACTTAGGACAACTTCCAACTCCTCTCGACTTGGCAAAAAGCATAGGAGTTAGCAACTGACTGGAAGCAGACTTTAATTACACAAAACAAAACAATCATTACAAATTGTATTTATCACTTGTAGCTACAATGGAAAATCTTGCATTTTCTTCCTATGGAGCATCCAGGCTGTCTTATTGTCATGTCTAGACTACTGCAATGTTCTAGATGTCCAGTGCCCCCTGACCATGTTGAAAAGGCTGCAAATGATCCAAAATACTGTAATAAGGTTATTGCTTATGCATTTTAACTAAGAAAATAACGCCTCCTTGGGCGCCCTTACATACTCTGAAGCCGAGAATGTAAGGGTCCCAAGTGATATGTAGTGGTTTCCAAAATTACAGGAACTGCTTCCTCTACCCACCATGTTTACAAACCACTGCATACCTCTTGTTGCCCTTTATACTTTGCAGTGATTAAAAATGAAACACTGCATATTATGTAAGATCACCGAGGGAAATGCAGTGGTTTCGAAACAGAGTTGAAAGACGGAGCAGATTCTCTATGTTAAAAAACCACTGCAGATTAAAGAAGCTAATTAAAATGAAATTAGATTTTTTGTCCAGGCCTACAAATAAATGCCTTTTATGGATTCCTAGAATTAATAAAGTATTCTAAAACACTTTTTTCATTCAAGGAATAGATGAGTCATTTATTTGATGAGCAGTGGTTACCAAAGTTTGAATTGACAATCTAGTTAGGATTGGTAATACATGTTACTTTACATTAAAAAAAATGTGAAATTCACTGAAAAAAAGTTTAAGGGGACTTCATAGTTAGGTGAAAATGTCAGTTAAAACATACCATTATAAACTAACAAAACCACTGAAATCCACCAGTTAATGTATTCTTATATAACTATAACTTGTGCCTTAAAGTAATTATAGCTCATGAAATTACATAATCCATGACAACTCGCCATTTATACATAGGGTCAATTTTGACAGTGGCCCATGTCACATCCAACATCCTAGTACTTAGTGAAACATCACCACACAGATATATACATTCCACAATTTTAACCTGTTGTCAATATATATCTCTATTAATATTCCTTAGTGTGAAGGTAAATATTTTGAATGGACAACTGCTCCTGTCCAAACTTATAATTCTGCGGTGAAGTGAATAATAAATGAGTGACTCTTACTGCTCATTTATTGTTTTTATTTTTGGAACCTGGATGCCCCAGAACCCACATCACCAAAAATGTATGAGCCATGGGGAGAACCCCATGGTGCTAGGTTCTGGCTGGCTCCCAAGTCTGCACCCATTCAGGGTGCTGACAATTGCTGGCATTTGTTTTCAAAAGTGGGTGCCCTGGTGCCCACCTGGGAACCCCACATTACCAAAACTGTTGGGGGCTGTAGGTGAAACCGAGGCTCCGAACAGTACTTGGTGCTGTTTGGAGCCACCATTTTATTCTTCAAAAGTGGGTACCCAGGTACCCCTGTGGTACCTGACATTACCAAATTTGTTGAGGCCCATGGGGGGAGCCACAAGGTGCTCAAGGCCCCATCCAGATCCCAGAGAGGTATTTTTCACAGCTCCCGCAGGGTCTGCTCACACTTTTCTGAGGAAAACAGCAGTGTCTCATGGATGGGGTCCCTGGGATCCCATTGTGGTCTGGATCCCAGGGGTCATATCCCCAGGGATGATCTACGCTCAGTAAGCAGTGCCTGTTGCCTCCGTCCCATTTAAAAAGACTGTGACCTCAGGCGATGGGGTCCCTGGATCCTACAGTGGCTTGGGGAGAGGGAACTACAGGCCCGCCTCAAATTAAAAACTGCCCCGGGATACTAGGTCTCCAGGGCCTGATAGAGGCTCAAGCTGGGATCAGCACCCCTAATAATAAAAACAACCCTTGGGGTGGGGTACCCAGGCCCTCGTAGAGGTTTGAAGAGGGGGCCACACCTGCTCTCCCCCAAAAAAACAATGTGCCACCCAAGGCACTGACCCATCCCAGGATTTCTTTCTTTTTAAAGACAGGAGGCCGCCATATTTGTTTTAACAGTGCTGTGTATAGCCTCAGTGCTGCACCTCTGGGACCTCCAGCCAGGCCAAGTGGGACATGTTATCCCTACCCTGCCTATATATATTTTTGTTTATCTTTAGCTTAACAGGGTACTAAGTCACTGAGTCCTAAGATGGCCACCACCACATCTTTAATGATGTGGTGACCACCAATCAGATCAAATATTTTGATCTGTTGGATTTACAGATTTTTTAAACCCTTTCTCTGAAACTATTGTACGAATTGACACCAAATCACAAAAAGCCTGTTTTCTGGATGAATATCCAACTTCCTGCTAAATTTAGTATCATTTAGCTGTTTCTAAAACTGCTATGGAAAAATGAATGGGGAAACATGTTTTGGGACCACCCCCTCTTTTCTCAATTGCTACTTGACGGTTTACCATAGAAAGTTTCTAGGAAAGAGCTTAGGTGGATGAGATTTTTTGGGGGGAATGTTCCATAAGGATTTGTCAAATGAAACCAAAGTTTTTAGTAAAACAAAAATGCTTTTCCTGTTCAAGCTTCATCCTAACTATACCTACCCAGTGGCTGTAGCCATCCTGCAATTATATTTAGGATTTGCAGAAATAGTAATTGCTCAGATTTTTGACCATCAATAATTATGCTCCTGTTTCACAAATCTCATGAACCTTTGCAGACGTATCGCATTTTCTACCTGGATGGAAAATGTGAAGTTTTGTGGTGATTGGTCAACGGGGTGCAAAGGAAAAAGTGAAGTCCCAAATCACGTTTTTCCCCACTGCATTTTCCATAGACTTTGTACTCAAGCAAGCAGCAAAACAGATTTCCATTAAATTTGGCAGGATTATAGATTATGGTGTTCAGATGATCCTTGTGGGTAGTAGAGGTAAATAGTATAAATGTCTTTTAGGGCATTTAAACTTAGTGATATATGTAACCATGGTAGCTTCCTGAAATTTTGAAGTATTTAGTAAATTACCAAAAGCACATAGCGATGACAAGGCATTATGGTACTGGCTAAGAACTGCCTTCCAAATTTTAAAGGCAACTATGTTATTTTAGGGACACTTTAAAAGTGTTCCGCGTTCGGGTCTTGTATATTGGTAAGTATTAGGTTGGTATAATTCCATTCAGCAGTTCGGGCTGGACTGTACCAAAAAGTGACCTTTTTGTAAATTGGTGTAAATCTGTTCAGTAGTTCCGGAAACAGTAAATAAAAAACAGAATTGTATATATTGGGACAAGAAGACTCAACAAACCTTCCTGAGCTAGTGCTAAGATCTGATTGGTTGCCAACACTTCAACCAGGAAGTGTTGACAGCCACCTTAGGACTCAGCTTCAGCCGAGTCCCATAAAAACTGTTAAAAACAGGACAGGTGGTAGAGTAGGAATACACTGACCCCCTAGATCTGGTCCTGGGGTTCCCCTGTTACGCCGACAGTGCCAAAAGGCATTTTCTTTTTTCATTTTCCCTGAAATATTTGCTGTATTCACAGATCTGGTGGAATGAAAAAAACAATTGCAGGCTGAGTGGGTGTCTAAATGTCTGTATGATTGGCTGACAGGCTGTATGGATGACTGAGTGGCTGTTTAAGTGGGTGTTTCGGTTAAGTGAGTTGGTGTGTGAGTGTCTGTGTGATAGGCTGAATGGGTTGATATATGAGTGCTTGTATTGATGTGTGAATGGATATGTAAGTGGTTGTGTGGGTGTATGAGTGACTCGATGAGGGCTTGTATGAGTGAGTGATTGGTGGTGTTGAGAGGCTGTATGGGTGAGGGATTCGGGTAGTGAGAGACTACATAGGCAAATAAGCGGATGTGTATTTGCTGTGTGGGTGAGAGTCTGGCTGCATGAGTAGCTGTATATGTGAATGATTGGTTGTGTGAGTGGCTGTATGACTAAGTGAGTGGGTGGGTGAATTGGTCTATGGAGGAGTAAGTAGATGTATGAGTACGGGCATGGGTCTGTAAGTGGGTATCTGAGTCATTGTGTGGGTGTGTGAGTGAGTGTACAAGAGATTGTATGGGAGTATGAGTAAGTCTGTCAGGGTTTCTGTGGATGATGTCATCAGTAATGTGATCCCTGAGGTCATATGAGTTGTCATCAGTGAAGTCACTGACCATGTCATGAGTACTGTAATATGCGAGGTCAGAAGTAGTGCATTGCGGGGAATAAGTTATAGTTAGCTCAGCTAAGTAGAACTGCTGAATTTCTATGGTGTTGTGCAATTGAAACCTGAGCATTACTATAACCTCCATGCAACCTTTGTTTTTTTTAAGTGAATTTCTAAGGATTTTTTAAATTCTATCTCAGAACTATAATGTCCCTCCATCCTTTGGTGTTTTAGGCGAATTTCTAAGGTTTTTCTAATTCTATTTCCTAACTATAAGGTCCCTGTAAACTTTGTTTTTTTAATGAATGTCTATGTTTTTGTAATTAGTAGTCATGTTTGCAGAGTGGTGGAGAAAGGGGGCGGGCCCCCAACCAGCTTTCAGGAATCTCACTGTGCCAGACTTACTGGAGGTAACAGGTGGGCTTCTTGGCCCCCATGGACCCTCAGCATCCAAGAAGACTACATCCCTCACCCAGTAGTGCGCCAGGAAATACATTTGCAGAGTGGTGGAGAAAAAAGACTGGACCTCCAACCAACTCTCAGAAATCGTGCTGTATGGGACTTTCTGGAGTTGACAGGATGGGTCTTGGCCCCCAATGACCCTGAGCATCTAAGAGAGAATTCATACCCCAACCAGTAGTGTGGCACGAGGCATGTTTGCAGAGCCGTGGAGAAAGGGGCATGGCTTCCGAAGATCTCTCAGCAATCCCACTGTGTGGTACTTACTGGAGGTAAAAGGAGGGGTAGTTGGCCCCCATGGACCCTCAGGAGCCAAGGGGACTTTATCCTCCAACTATTAGTGCACCATTAGGTACATTTGCAGAGTGGTGGACAAAGGTGGTGTAACTTCCTAAGACCTCTCAGCAATACTGCTGTATGGGACATACTGAAGGTAATAGGAGGAATTGTTGGTTCCCAAGGACCCTTAGCATCCATGGGCACCTCATCCCCCAACTAGTAGTGCACCAGGAGGTGCATTTACAGAGTGGTGGTGCAAAAAGGTGTCGCCTTCGGTGACTTGCCAAGCCATTTCTATTTTCACTAATTTTGGGCCTTTTTCTGGGTCACTTCCAACACTTGGGACCCCATCCTCCGGGCCCGAGAATTTTTATTTAATTATTTTTTTATATAAGGGGAGGGGACCTTGCCTCCCTCTTCTGGGCTGATTTTGGCCCCAGCAACCCCATCCCCCGGGCCCAGCCTCTCTTGTAGGTGCCCACCCGGGGTACCCACACACATCTGTTGGGGACCACAGGGAGCCTGAATGCCTCTGTGTTCCCTGCCAGCTCCCCGCCTCTTGCGGGAGCCGGCAAGCTGGAATTGGAGCATTTCCTATTTCTTGGCTGCAGTAGTGATGCTCCCGCCAAGTCATAGCAAACAGATAAGTCTTGGGGATTGAGCAGCCAGGATATATCTGGAGCCAACCCAAGGGAGGTGGTCTCAGGGCCATTATAGTCTCCCGTTCTTTCTTATGTTTTGGGCTTGTCCTGAGGAGGTGGTGGTCTCTGGGATTTTAGATGGCCCCCTTCCTCTTTTTGAAGTTATGCTCCGGGGAGGTGATGGTCCCTGTGGTTTGGCGGTCCATGAAACACCCCATGCTGTTTATTTTAGCCTTGGGGTGGAGGTCCCTGGGGCACAAGGGTCTGAAAGGCCCCCCATTTCTATACATGTAGCCCTAGTGTGGTGGTGGTCCCTGGGGCTGGGGGTTCCACACGACCCTCATTTGTTTAAATATAGTACTGAGGAGCTGATGGTCTTCAGGGCTGCAGGGGTTCTGTGTGGCCCCCGCATAATTTAATAATAATAACATATTAAGGTGGTGGACCCAGTGGGTTTATAATCCCTGGGAGGGGGGGGCTTTATTTTGTGCATGCCACTGGTATTTGGCCCACCAAGGGGCTTCATGAGAAAGACACGCAGGAGACAGAGCATCTTTTTTTCTCCAATTTTGCTGCATATCCACCCATAAATTTTTGCCAAAATGTCATTATAATATTGCTTTTAACACCTGACAGGGTCTCCTGTAGCCCCCGCCACCACTCCTAGGGGATCGGGGTATTCATACTCTGTCCCCCTTCCTTCATTTTTTATGTTTTTTTGGGGACTCAGCTTCAAGCCAAGTCCCAGGATGGCTGCCAATACTTCCTGGTAGAAATGTTGGCAGCCAATAAGATGACAGCATGGGGACTGTGGCTCCACACAGCCAATTAAATGAATATGCATCCCTAGATATCGATATGTTTTGCCCTTGTTTTGTTCAACCCCCACCCACTTGACAGATCACTTGACAGATCACCCTGAACCTTTCCACACAGCAGCTGAACCAACTAAACTATCTGCTTTGAAAATGTCGTGAAGATTCATCAAACGGTGCAATAGTATATAAGAATTCGATTTTTTGCCTTGCCTTTAACTTTGGCGTTACTTGCCCAATCTTCATGAAAGGATCCCAAAAAATTTGCAAAGTAGGTTCTGTGATCCATGTAGTAAGGACTGAGACATAGGGGTGTGAAAAAAAGGGTGAGTTTGTAATGTTAATTCCCATAGGTATGAGTTGTTGAACCTACAGCCCGAGCTGCTGGACGAAATTACACCAAATTTGGCATTCTGCTACATAAATTGTCTTTTTGTTTTTTGGTGCAAATCCGTCCGGAAGCTTTTGAGAAATTTAAGCCAAAAATTATAGATATATCTCTAGTCACGGCTATTTATTGTGGTTTCGAGATTAATCGCAGATGCGTGTGTCATCGGGAATGCTATGATTTGCTGGACGCAACCTGAACAGAAACTTGTGGCTGTCATTTTATCATTCAGGTACACGAGCTGAAAATTTGTATGAAAGCTAACATAAGGGGTCAGAGTGGATATACTCTGACCCCATGTTTGAGAAATGAGTGTGTTAGTGACACAGGTTATGTGCCCAAATTTTTTTTTTTTCATTGCGACGCCGTGACCAACAGTGCAGCCGCCGATGTACCATCCTGGGGACATCATGAGTATTGTGGAGACGCTGCGAATATTAGTGGAAATATAAAAAATATATTAGAGAATCATTAAATTCACATTGTATTATGTTGAGATTATTTAGATAGTGATTTATCTAGAGTGATGGTTAGAATTAATTATACTGTTATAATTTTTTAATGCGCTGGTAATTATTGAATTCCTGCTTTTGCTTTCTGCTTTCATGCCGGAACCACGGAAATCAAGATTACCAATGTTATTGCAATCTCCAGCTGAAAACGGAAAATAGGTTTTAGAGATGGTTGTTTTAGAAATACACAAGAAAAACATGAGTTTGAAGTGTATGGTAATAATGCTGTTATATGTGCTTATATAAGTGTTTTTGACTTCACGGAAAAGGTGTAAATGTCGTGGCAAACGGCGTGGTCGCGACTCCCCAAATAATCACAAACATAGAAAATAGGTCTTAAAGAGGGATTTCAAAGAACTTGAGTTTAAACATTTTTAACAAAGAATGTATATAGTAGTATGTGCAGCTCAATGTTTAGAACGTAGTTGTTAGTCAATATTTTGGATGTGCTGGTGGTGGTTAAATGTCTTCTTTTGTTTTGCAGTTTCGCAACTTATTCGCGACCAATTCGAAGTCACCACCTAAATTCCTAAAAACTCCCAAAAAATGATCTCTATAAAAAAGTTTTACAATATTTCAGGTACTAGGGTGGCTCTGACAAGGGATTACTGATACAACATCTACTCCTATACATTGAAGTACACAAATATTGAGTCAACAATATCATATACAAAACATATCGACACCCAATACACAAAACAGAAATAACACAAACATAGATAAAAAAATATTGTTTGAATAAATCTTGATGACAAAAATATCGACAACAGAAATAAAGAACACACATGTATTGATCGCATTAAAATGAAATTAAACAAAACAAAAACATCAATATGAATAATGTAAACAAAACAAACACCTATTAAAATATAAACTATACAGAAAACAACATTTAAACATAAAGAAATATTTTCAATATTATAATAAAAATACATATTCCAAAGGTTTTAAACATACACAAAAAATTACGAAATTAATAACATTAAAAAACAAATACACTAAAAATAAAAAATAAAATAAATACACAAACAATACAACATAAAAAATATTAGAAATACCAAAAATAAACGAATATAAATATATATCATTTTTTTTAACGCATATTTTTATTGAAGTTCTTGGTAACAACTTAATCAAAGCATAAAGGACATATTTCCGGGAAAAAAATACAGACAGGCCTTCACATTCTTATCAAACTGAAAATAGGAATAAGGAAAAAACAAAATAACAAAAAAACCAATTTTTTTTCTCTTTTTTTTCCCTTTTTTTCCCCTTTTCCCTCTCCCTTTCTTTGTACACAGATTAGTCAAAATACGATCCCCAAATTTTTTCAAACTTTTTCGTCCCCCCAATTCTCTGAGCATAAAGTTGTTCGCTTTTTCAAACTTTCTTCATTTTTTGCAGCCATTCCTGAGACAAGGGAACCTGAATTGAGCGCCAATTCTGCAGTAATAATGACCTAGCCACTGCCATTATAATGTATATCAATTCTACAGGAAGATCTAAAGAATTAAGATCCGGAACAAAGCCATACAACATTAGTTTAACGTTCCAAAAAATCTTAATTTTATAATATGATAGAAGAAAAGCGAAAATGTCATCCCAAAATAACTTAATTTTATGGCAATGAACCATTGTATGAGACCAGTTGGCTGGATCATAATGTAGACATCTGAAGCAATTGGAGGAGACATGTGTATACATTTTGGCAATGGCCACCGGAGTACGATATAAAAGCCATTTGCCAAAGAAAAGCATTCTGCACCAATTGGCTCCCCTTAATAAATTAAAGTTAAATTTATTAATGGTCTTCCAGGTATTAAAGGATAACCCATGGTTCTCCTGTTTCTGCCATTTTTTAACTTCTTGAGAGCTCAAATCTCCTTTCTTACTCTGTGCTAAACAACGTTTCCATTCCCCCGGTTTCTTTATCCGTATATCCAGAAAGAGATCCTTAGTCAACTGTGTAGGATTGCTAATGTGTAATGGGTCCATTTGTACCAGACTTTTATAAATCAGATTGTAGGAACCTGTCAGCAAAAAATTCCCCTGAATTAAACATACCATTTCTGCTAAGGATATCCAGGATCCAATCCTAACAAAATCTGACAGTATGGTGAACCCAGCACGTTCCCAATTTGCAATTATTTCTGAACCGATCAAAACTGTGTAACTAAATAAATAATATTAGCTTAAAATTTGTTTTACTAAAACGATAACATATTTTCCTTTAGATGTCACAGATTAAACTTTACTAAAAACCCACCTACAAAATTCACCAAAAAGAACATAACCTACTAGAGCCGAAAATGGGTCACATGACATCAATGCATGAGAAAAATCACAAATAATGTCAGTGTGGCCGAGCAGGTCAGCACAGCAATCACAAACAGTAACAAGACACATGGCTGATCAACAAAACACAACACAGACTTGGCAGTCACATACTCTGCAAACTCACAACTGGCAGCATCCACAAGTAGGTGTCCCCCAGGAGTGCAAGGACTCACCAACACACTGCACAGTGCCCAACCTCCAACTCTTACATGTGCCCACAATCTGAAGCATATGGCAGACAATAGAAACAAATAGGCACTCATTACCTGGATCATACATGTGTGCAGTTGGCATTGCAGGGGTACACACACATCAACACTAATGACAATGACAGCCTATTCACACTGTATGACCACTCAAGTTCACATATTCAAATGTACCCATGTGACTAGGAAGACAGGCCTACACAAGATTTTGATTAAATCATTTTTATTAACATTTTGCACATGATTAATAAAACATAAAGTCAGAGCAGTGCTCATGTAGCAAGTGGGAGAAGAAAGAAAAGTGAGTGTCAATAGCACAATGCACAATACCCAATAGTACCAGGAAAAACAAAGATGTAAGTAATGGTGGGTATTTCCAACCATGAGTCAACGTCCCAGGGAGGATAGAGCAGTGCTGGCAAATCACAGCACAGAGTAGCATGTAAACGATTCAGGTATAGTGCAGTTCGAACCCCACTGGGGACATAGAAGGCCTACACAAGATGACCACAAATCAACACTGCTGTTCACACATTAAGAAAGATCACACAGATATAATGGACACTGGCCACCCCACAAATAATCTTGTGGATAGCATTCACCTCTGTTGTGGTATTGCATCCTAACATGACATGTGTACAATTTAGCAAACCTGACCATAGAATGATTAGGATAAGAGTAGATCATCACAAACAACCATCATTGCACCCTCAAGCCTCAGAGTCAAGAAGAACCAAAGTGCCTGTCACCTCTGGCAGACTCTGAAAAGTAAAACAAGCAATTGGCAATGTTAAACAGGCATACAGCGCATGTGTCACATGAAACCATACCCATACATAAAACCGTTTCTTTAGCAAGGACATTGACAAAGCAGACAACAGGAGTAACTGTCTTTATTACATAATACACAGATAGGCATCAAAGGCAGAAAACAGCAAGGCCATTGGCCAGTACAAAATCAAAGTATATACATGTGTGCATGAGAAACTGCACAGGGAATGGACATCTAAAGTGACAAAAACAGCAAGGCCATTAGCCAGTCCATAGTTCAAAGTATGTACATGTGTGCATGAGAAACTGCACAGGGAATGGACATCCAAAGTGACAAACAGCAAGGCAATTGGCCAGTCCATAGTTCAAAGTATGTACATGTGTGCATGAGAAAATGCACAGGTAATGGGTAACACCGTACACTGCCATGGGAATCACCACAGCTCCGGGGATACAAATGGGCAGTCCAGGCACCGCTGTAGGAGAGGGACTTTGACTCAGACTTGGCTGTCTGTTGAACTTGGAGGTGGATGATTGTTGGGGACCATTGGAGGAATGGACCTGAAAGAGAGAGGACCAGCTGAGGCAGGGGCATCAGCGGCTGTGGGAGCTGGAGGGCTGCTTGGACCGGGTGGCGTAGTGGGACAGGGAGGCGGAGACATGCTGCTATGATGTAGATCTACCAGATAGAATATCCTGGAGACAGTGGCATGAGATTCTTTGTGGATTGGATTCATGTTTTCTGATCAGAGTAGTGTTCATGTACAGTAAATGTTTGTTTGTTTTTAGGGAAAGCTGATAGATGGTATTCTGAGGGATGAAGGGTACTATAAAGCTGGGCAAGCAATGAACCCGAAAATGTTTGAGGAAAAACCTATGATGTTACAGAGAAGGTTTGCACAGAAAGTTTTCAGAATCAGTTGTTTGCAAAGAAAGAAAGTGAGTTCCAAGGTGTTATTTCACAGGATGGAAGTAAAGGTGTTTTGGTTTGTGCAAATTCATGTATAGATGTTGCCCTGCTGGAAAAATATGCTGTTGCCATCTTTATAACAGATTTGAGCATTGGAAGAAGAAATGTATATTTAAATCTGATGCAGCAAATGGAATTGCGCCAACACAGAGACAAAATGGAGAAGCAAAATGTGCCAGTTCAGCAAATACAAATATCAATTTAGAAACAAGTACCAATGACAGGAGTTTTTCAGGCCCCACAAAACATGGAAAATGCTAAAATTACATCAAATAAGTTATCCAGAACAAATGTGAATTATTTCCAGAAACAACATGAGTAATCATTTCAACAGGTTACTGTATTTGAAAATGGGTGTTTTAACACTAGCAATTCTGTATTTCCAAAGTCCATTGTGAAAAAAGTGGAACGTCCAGACTTTGTTGTAGGAGTTTTAAAAAGAGAAATCACAAATCCAGTTTTAGAGGAGGTTGCAACAGAAATAGGCCCATTTGAGAAAAGTTGCCAATTTGTTGTTTGTGATACAGGCCTAGCAGTAAAATAATTGTTTTGCAAATCAAACAGCATAGATTATTGTACACCCGATGATGTTAATTATCAGATTCCTGATTAAGGTGTTCGTTTGAGAATGGCCCAGCTGGAGACAGCTGCAGCAATATTTTCAGAATAGCCAATTTGCAAATGCTGTCCTTTTCATTCTGCTGTATTGATGCCTGCAGTGACGTTCAGGCTGTTCTGGTTGGCATAGTGGTTTTATTAGTAGCTCCCTTGTGAAGTGCATCAGTGCAAGAGTGGGTAAATACATAGCTACTTGTAGGATTGCAGCATTGATTGTGCCACCCACATGGATAGCCCTGGAAAAGATGCCTCAGGACTGCCGCCACAGCCCTGGTGCACAGTTTGTACATAGGACACATCTATGGTAGGCCCAGGGTACACCCCCAAGTAGGGTGCAGTATTTATGCAACGTTGATGTCCTGGTGTTGGAATGCTGCCATTTTTCCTTTTTCACCATTAACGGGCTGTCCTGCTAATAGGCCGTAATGAAGAATTTTTGTACCATTTAACAAGTATATCCTTCATAGGGATAAGATAGTGAAAAGAAAAGAGTCCAGAGTTTGATAATACATCTTTAAGTAAGTATTGTGATTAGGGTCTGTGTTTGAACATTTTTCTTGTCAAACATTTCTGTGCATTTCTGTCTTTTTGTGGATTGATTGTCTTGTTGATGTAATTTCCTTTTATGGTGTTTTTATTGTATTACTGTGCATATTGGTACAAATACTTTACACATTTTCTTTGGGATCAGTCTGTCTGCTCGGGCCCAGCTACAAAAGGGGTACGTTTTGTCGACAGGAGGTCCCTTGCTCAGGTCACCTACTGTTGAAAGGGGGTAGAAGATTAGCTCCTTGGGTAACTAACATATTTAATGGGGTATTTAAGCCTTAAATCTGAATGCCCAACACTTGAAGCTGCATTTTTCTTCTTTGGCTCCATGCTTGGTACATATATTGCTGCATGCTGTGTTTGTGTTGTAAGTACACAAGATGGCTTATTGTGCGCTTTTTCTCTTTTGAGCTCACCCGAGCTGTCTAGGAATGGTCATGCTTGTGACCATTTCCAAGGGACAATCGGTTGGACTTGCTTTAGTCACTCATTTCACAGGATGCTGTGAACATGCCCTTGAATAAACAGAGACACAGCACCTCACCAGTGCATGTCTAATTGGCTTTAAAAAAACACTGTTTGCTAAATTCTTATGATTAGAAAGATTTGACACCTTGAAGGCGGCCATGTTTCTGCCCTTCCCTTCTGTAAATTGAAGGAATAGTAATTGTAGTGTAGATGAAAGGACGGGTAGACTAGACTCATGTTCCCTTATCTGAACCTTAAGGGGAACTATATGTCAGTGGCTTTCGTTTGAATGCCCAGATGGCACCACCATTATTGTTCATGTTACCGCAACACTACGTATGGTTGTAGAGACATTACAAGTCCTTTATTAGTTAGTCTGAGAAACCGGGTTGTAACAGATGATGTGGGATAACATATAAAATAATGTGTTTGCAGAAAATGATTAAAGTGAAATAAAAGAAAGTTTGTAGTAGGCCCTGCTGGGTGGATACTGAAGTCAAGATGTCTAAGTTGAAAGTAGGGCACATTCTCAGGATGAGACATTGCCCAGCCCGTGTATTGTATGGTGCACATGATGCACAATACTAGGAAGGGTACCTTTATGCCCCCAGAATTTGTGCCCTGCCCATTTTAGTGGTGAACAGTTTGAAGAGCACATAGGCCTACAGGAGTTTCTTTGGAGTAAAAGGTTTTGCTGTAGAATTCATGTACTTGCTACATTATGCTTAATGTGTCAGTTATATATAATTAGCAACTTTGGTCACAAATGCAATACTTATGAGACCTGCACAGCAGCGAAGGTTCACAAAGTAGAAGTTGTGTTGGGATCTCTATGACTTATTGAATATAAGCTTGCTAAGGCAAGAAACACAAAATAGCTGTTGCTTTGAATTTCCCTTTTTGAGGCTCATCAGACAAATAATGCAGGGATAAACAGATACAAAGATTCAGAATATGTTCGTATTGTTTTTCTTTTTTCCCTCAGAGCTTAGTAAATTAAATAAGGCCTACTTGGCTGATTGGGATTTGGAGAAAAACATTAATTATGTAACGTTTTACCCTTGCAGGTTCATTAAACTTTTGTTTTATACTTGTGAATAGGTCCAGGACACTCTTCAATCACAGGGAGAGAGAGAGGGGTCGGAAATGCCTGCCTGCTTGTTATGGAACATCCATAAATATGATTGGATTAGAGCTGCAGAGTAAAAAAGTACTGGATGACACAGTACCACCGGAAAAGAACACAGAGGAGGGGTGATCCATGAGGCCCAGCCTGTTGGTCCACCTGTGCTTGAGTCCTAGCCCATTGAGCCCAGCCTGTGGGCTCATCTGTGTTTGATTCTCTGCCCCCTGGTCTCCTTGAGTCTGACCCTATTTCTCCTTGACCCTCCCTTGTGCCCGGAGTATTGATGAACCATTTATGCCCTGACTGAAGGACAGTGCACCAGAGGGAAAGTTGTATTAGTAGGGATCAACTTCATGGATGAAGAATAGGGTACAGGTACCCTGTCTAAGGTACCAGCGATAGAGTAGAGGGAAGAGATTGGTGCACTGGCCTGAACACTGGATAGGATTAGTTGAGCATGTCCTCCATTGAGGGAGGGTGCCCTATCCTGAGTAAAGAGGATTTTTCCGGAAAGAGGTAGATGAGTAGCTCCACCGCCGGCGCTCAACAGCGCCTACGCCAGATCAACAATAGGAGCCTACCAGTGATGGCTCACTGAAAGACACTGGAAAGAAGAGTTTTGCCCATCCTGTTCCCTGGTCACCAATTATTTTTACCCAATTGAAGGGCAAGTTGCATCCCTAGTTGTTATTGTGCTAATAATAGTGTTAGGAACATCCCACTCCCTGAATGAGAAGTATCCTGTGCACTCTCAGGTTCATTCGACACCTGCTTCTCTTATGAACATATATTTGTTACTTTGGCTCCGGGAAAGGGGGGCACAGGAGGACATAAAATGATGATATAAGTGTCTGGATTGGTGTACCTTTGAATCATTTCTCCAGTTCTCAATAATACATTTAGTGATTCTTGCCCTACCAAATATTGGGTATATTAGGCAGAGACCTACCATGATAGTTAGTATGACAGTTTGTTTTTGTATTCCCACTGTTTGCTGACTCATCTACACATTTTGCCCATCCGCAGTTATAATATACATATGTGACACAACAAATAGACCCTTGTATACACTGTCTCCCAGTTTGTTGCATTTACTTCGAAAGTACATCAACTGCTAGGTAAAGGACATCCATATAGTACAAGTGTTGAGATCATGTTCCAGAAGGAGATAGAAGGGTTGTTGAGCATTGACGTAGATCTATCTTAGGTCAATATGGCTTTTATAGTTTCCCTGCTTCATAATAAAGAACATTTGAATAGTTTGATACAGCCTGACTATGATATAGTGTTGAAGAACATAGTAGTACGCCAAGGGTATACACCTAGATCAGCTGAAAAGGAGGGTGCCTTACATCCAGAAGATTATATGCATGTTGATTTGCCTGTGCTGTCTTGTTTCCCTTTGCGATTTGAGTGACCATGCATTTTTCTTTCTCCCCACTTAGAATTAGACCCTGCCATAAAGCTTGTAGCCACATATGCTAAAAGGAGGGTCTGTTGGACTTGAAATCCCCCTTTCCCATATTGCACTTGTTATGCTACATTAGGTTAGCAATATGTGGCTAAATAGACGCCATTTGTATTCACGTTATGCAACCCACTGAGTTACTCTCGCAGCATGTAAGCTTTAGTTAGCTCGTGTGACTCCATTTTGTATTTTGCAATCCATATTAGACTGTGACTGAATGTGTATGCACTGCTTGCTTCAGCAGAAAGCTGGTGGGGTGCATTTTCTCCTAAGGTTGGGCCTCGCAATACTGGTGGACATATTGTTAATACTTTTGCATAGCTTACCCATGAGAGGGAGCCTGCTTCCACTGGCTCAGCTGCAGGCTCAAACAGATTGATATTGCCAGACAGAGATAGTGTGTACCCGGCCTCAGACTCTCAACTCATCCTTGTGTCCCCCTCTTTGTCTCTTGCTGCCTTCTGTGGAAAGTTACTGGGTGGCTGTGTCTTGTCCTCCCTCTGAAATGTATAACTGTTATTTCTATGCCTGGGAAAGCCAGTCCCTTGGCTGACATCTGAACAACTCTTCCTTCCTGGGAAGGCATACCAGAAGATTGTAGGCCACCCGCGTGGTCCTAGAGGGCCGCATCATTCAGTGTCATAAAGTGGGGGACAGGCTTACAGCACCTATGGACACATCATGCTGTTTCAATGGGAATGGCCAGGTCGCATGATTGAATAGTAGACACTTAATATGAATCACGCCACCGGATAGTTAAATTTAATGCTAGAGTGACATTTAACTCAATGATGACTACACATGCCATGTCATTGCACATGATTACATGCATTGGCAGCATGTACTCCCTCACATGTCACTTATGATGTTGTTGTGCATGTACACAGATATGTTGTGTGATGGACTCTCAAATATGTAAATATGTCAATGTGTGAGATGGCTAAGCAACTCACAGTAATGATGGACTGACTATATAATGTGCCTATTTCACTGTGTAGATGCTGAAATCATGTTGATACTTGATTTTTATGCACAAACTGTGCTCATTGTGTTGTCAATGTGTGCCCTATCTGACTCACGTAAGAAAGTGTGGATGGTACAGCAACTACAAAGAAGCCAGCAGTTTTGCTGTTTAAGACATGTGGTGTGTCAACTACTCTCA
Organism: Lissotriton helveticus; assembly: GCF_964261635.1. Taxonomy (NCBI): domain Eukaryota; kingdom Metazoa; phylum Chordata; class Amphibia; order Caudata; family Salamandridae; genus Lissotriton; species Lissotriton helveticus. The sequence goes on along the minus strand of NC_136061.1, from coordinate 1,461,403,441 downwards.
GGGCTGGTGACACAAGATGTCGGAATGTGCCATTTTATATTCACATAGTCTTAAATGTAAGATGTGGGGCACATCTCTTAGTGGAATTGAATTGACATGTGTCCCCTAATATCTTATGTAGGAGGCGACCAAATGTGCATCGTTCATTCACATTACTGGCGGACATGGAGGGTGAGGACATCATATGTAAATTCAATTTGGATCGACCTACCCTTCAAGATGTATGTGGTCAGTTGGGGCCCCATATGAGGCCTCGCAGAACCTATCCAACTGCTTTGACACCAACATGTAAGGTGATGGTGGCCCTGCATTTCTTTGCAACTGGTTTGGTCTAGTACACAGTGTCTAGCTTAGGTGGGATGTCTCAACCAATGTTCAGCATAGTGCTACGTTATGTGCTGTCCGCTATGATGACATACAAGGACCGCTACATCCGTTTTCCCAGGATACATGAATTGGCAGCAGTGAAGGGGGATTTTTATGACCTTGCGCACATCCCTAATGTTGTTGGCGCCAACGACTGCACACATGTTGGCCTGGTTCCACCACAGGCACGTGAGCACATATACAGGAACAGGAAGCATTTCCATTCTATGAATGTGCAAGTGGTATGCCACATGGATATGATAATCTCCCATGTCTGTGCCATATTTTGAGGATCCGCACATGACTCCTACATACTGCGCAACGGCATCGTACCACTGCTTATGGCAAATCTGCATCTGGAGCATGCGTGGATTGTGGATGAATAGGCAGAGTTAAGCAGTGTGGTGTATGCGTGACATGCTGTCTTCAGCTACAGTTATATTACAAAATTGGTCTGTATATTTCACACCTAGGTGACTCTGCATATCCCAACCGACCTCGGTTGCTGAGCCCACTGAGGAATCCAAGGACCCCGGGTGAAGTCCGCTACAGTGATGCCCATAGGAGGACACGGCGTGTGGCAGAGCGTACTTTTGATCTTCTGAAGTCTAGATTCCAGTGTCTGGACAACAGCGGAGGTGCACTACTCTACTCTCCCCAAAAGGTGTGTCAGATCGTAGTTGCATGCTGCATGCTCCACAACCTGGCCTTGCGCAAAGAGATCCCCCTGCACCTGGAGAATAATGAGCAGCAGATGCCTCCGCCTGCAAACCCACACATGTCCTGTGATGAGGATAGTGGAGAGAAGGAAGGAGTCGGCATGCGTCAACAGCTCATTAATCACTATTTCCCTTGAGTGTGAGTGACATTGTACAACAATGCCATTGTCTGCTGTTTTTGATGGTAGTGAAAAGGTCTAGAGGAGCTTTTTGACTGCTGCCTGCTGTTGGCTCTGTGCTGATGGCTGATGTCTGTGGCACAGTGTAGTCATGACCAGCCACATGATGAATATGTTGATATTGTTTCTCAATGGAGTGAGTGCTGGTTTGTGTACCTTGATTACTAGTGTTGTGTACTGGCTGTGATGCCATCACCTGCCAAGTAAATATCATTCTCTTGTCCCTTCAGCCTGTCAATGCCTCGTCAGAATCTGAGCTTCTGGAATATTGGAATCAGAGTCAACATAAATAGTAAATACTGTGGAAAACATGGAGCTGGCACAAAGACACAGGTTTGTAAAAAGTGTTTATTTACAAAGCGTGTTTGTGACAGAAAAGTGATGTTTCAAAAAATGGTGCAAAGTGAAATAATCAGTTGTCAGTGATGGTAAACAAGACAATAGAGTAGTCAACACATAGATGTGGTGACACAGTCCAACAGTTCACCAGTTATACATTACTTGTCCTATCCCAGGCCAGAGTAAAGGTTTCCATCAGCCCACCCATTTGGCGGAGCTTCGTCATTTGGAAAACCAAGCGAGAAGGGTCACATCTAGCCAAGATAGTACACAGACTACATGTTCAAAGGTACTGGATCTCTTACTCTCTGAATGGCTCAGCCTCTATGTTTATCCAAGGTGTAAGGACCGGTGGAGTGCAGTGCAAGTGAAAAGTGCACGTGTAATAAAAATGACTAGAAGGACAAAAAAATATGTTTATTAAAGGATTGTCCTAGTGCCATATATTAAAAACCGCCTGATAGTTATGACATTTTTTTCACTATCATTTGGCTAAGAGTGAGGTCAACATGTTTCAGCCGAGAGGGTCACTAACCCGGCTTTCTTCAGGACCTAAAAGGTGTTGTGTGCTACTGCAAATATAATAATTTATATTAAAACAAACATTCATAAATTTGTACGAAGAAAAATGGATCAGTGGTTGTTAACCACCCTACCAGACATAGATCTCATATGTGTGTGGTTCCAAAAGTAATTTCTTCATCCCTGTGAAAAAATAAATATTTATTAAGGATGATGCTATTCAATTTGGGAAAGTGAACGGTAAACAGTGCTAAAAAAACAGGGAGGTGCAATCTGTCACATTGTCGTGCAACTGTTGTGCGCGACCAGTCCCTTAAGCCATAAAGTGCTACGGGTGGGGAAAATTAAAAGGAAAATTAGAAGAAAAAGTACTCACCCAGCTTTGTGTGGGGGTAAGCCTCACCTCGCCCGGCGATTGCTCGGTGTATGAGGCCCCGCTCTAGTGGAACAAGAAAAATCATGGGGGAACAGCAAGTGATTACATGATCTTACTTATATACCCCTGAAAGAACTCACTACAAAACCTCTATCTTCTATTCCCACATGCTGTGTTATTCCAAAAACCGGACCCAGCTAGCCCCCACTGAATATGTTGCATAAAATCTGACCATAACTTTTTATGCCACACTCTGTGGTAGCAACCAAGGGTGGCCAAAGACAGGAGGGAGAAAAACTGGTTCTGACTTTCAAGGACACATAATAGCAACTTTTAGTAATAGTTGTTTCAATAGCAATGTATGAAGAATGAGAGTACTATATTCTCTATTAGCCATAGTGGTGCTATTTGTAGATTTCTTCACCAAAAGGCCAAACCACGAGTGGTGAAGATTAACAGCAAGTTAGCGCTATGTTTATCTGGCTTGAGGCAAAAAACACAACAACCACTTAGGTTCAGGTTCCTTGCGAGTGACAAAGCTCCAGACTTACCTATCCGTCGGTACCTCAGCGCAGTCTGCAAGCAATCTGGGAGGTACCGAGGAAGGTCAAAAGTCCCTTCTTATACTAGCGCTGATTGGACAATGAGAACTGATTGTTTAATTATCCAATCTGGGCTCGCCGCTGTCTTGGAATATCGCGGCTCGTCATGGTATTTCAGAACACACTGCGCATGCGTCTGCTCATCGCGCTGATCATATCACGCATGCCAGTTGAATTTTAGCAAGATGCGCATGCACCGCTGTCGTCCTACGTTTTTCTTCAAAACAAATGCGGAAAGGCATGCGCGCTATTTGAAACAATGCTCTAATGCTACCGCATATTTAGTGTTAAGACGCCCGTGTGTGCCTGCTGCTTTCGAGCTTTTAAGCAGCGTCAGCACAAGTGTTGGAAAAACGGCGATTGAAACGCCTTGCATGTATGTCATGTATATATGAACAAGTATGCGGAAATTTGCTGTTGTGATTTTGAGTTTGAGCGAGTGTGGGCTTGATCAGAATTTATAATCGAAAACCCAGAACCATAAGCTGACTGTCTGTGGGGGGCAATTTTTACAGATAGCAGAATCAAGAAATCAGTCCCAATTCAATTGTTCGTTATAAGATAGAACTTCTAGTAGTCTATATATTGCAAGCCCAGTTGGTCGGCAAAACCGTGGGTCAAGAAATTTGACCAGTCTGAGAGAAACTAGTTGATAGCTTAGGAGAGATCATTCTCTGAGTGTCATAAAGTCTGTGTATATCCAAATGAAGTCGAGTTCTCAGTCACTTCAATTGGGAATTATATCTTGCTGCTCAACAAGTTTATATGGAAGAACAATTGAACATTCATGTCTAAGAAGATATCCCACAGGTTGTGTAGACATGAGGTGCTTGAAATGGAAAGATCGCAAAGGTATTGAAGTTAAATGAAATAGCGTAATTGGAGCAGTTTTGGTACTGGATCTAATTCAGAATTACTCACTGGTATGACGCTAGAAATCTGGCAGATGTCTGATATGCTTGTACTGCCGGAATTGTTATAATTGGAGGTTACTGGGTAACGATGTAACACTACAGATGTAACGTGTCTAGAGCTCAGATCTGCACCCAGGGAATATTATCATTCAGACCTTCTGTGTCAGTCTTAAGTCTGAATATCCGTCTTTGCTCCCTGATAAAAAGAAATCTGGAGATATCAGTCACATGTTGTGGAATCGTCGGATGTTCAAGTATCACCCATCTCATGTCGTCAGGCTGATGTTTGGCACTTAGAAAGTGGTTGGTTAAACAAGTAGCTTGCTTGCAGCATCGTATAGTGCTTTTATGCTCTCTGATACGCAACTTGATTTTGCGAATGGTATGGCCCACGTATCTCAAGGAGCAAGGGCAAGAAATCATGTAAATCACAGGGTCAGCGTTACAATCGGTGTGACTACGCAACATCCAAGGCCGGTCGGTCCCAATGTCTACGGATTCAGTCTTCATCGTCTGGGGACAAGCACTGCACGAACCACACCGGTAGTGACCACATACCGGTGGGAGTCTCCAGAGAGTATTGGTTTCAGATGTCAACTGTCGTCTTGGCCGAGTATGTACAAGGCTGTCACGTAGGCTAGGGCCTCGTTTGAAGGCAAACAACGGTGGCGGAATCTTATCTGTGGCAATGTTGAGAATGGGCCAGTGTTTGCGAACCGTCTTCTGTATTTTATTAGACAGTGTACAGAAGGTGTTCACAAATGTAAGCCTATCGGTTACTGGTTTGGCCATGCTTAGATCAAGCAGAGCATCCCGGTTGACGTTGGAGGCTCTCTTCCATGCTCTTCGTACCAGCCGTTTGGGGTAATCTCGGGCCTGGAGTTGTGATGATAAAACTTGAGCATGTTTGTGAAAGAGTGCTGATGTTGAACAATTTCTTCGTACTCTTAGAAATTGACCTACGGGAAGATTTTCGCGTAGGGCTCTGGGGTGATGGCTGTTGAAGGCCAGTAAAGAATTTCTTGACATAGGCTTTTTGAAGAGTTCACATTGTAATTGCCCATTCTCTTCAAAGATGGAGATATCTAGAAAGGATAGTCTTGCTTTACTGGACTCAAGGGTAAATCTCAAAAATGAGTTTTGTTGATTGAGCCATGTATTGAAGGTAGTGATCTTAGTAACAGAGCCTCGCCAAATCACCAGATTGTCATCTATATATCTCTTCCACAGCAACACCTGGTGGAAAAACGGGTTGCTGTGGTTGAGAACACGGTTCTGTTCAAATAGTTGAACATACAGATTGGCGAGGCTCGGTGCAAATACACTCCCCATCGAGGTTCCTGAGATCTGAAGAAAGATCTGATCATCAAACTGAAAGTTATTCTCCGTCATGGCTAGTCTTGCACACTCCATGACGAATGTGACTGGAGTAATACGTTAAGATCACGTGTGTCGAGTAGGCCTCTGATGGAATCGAGAGTCTCTTGTTGAGGGATACATGTATATAATGACTCCACGTCAAAACTTGCCAATAAATCTGTGGATGCATTGAACTCGATAGTGGGTAGAATACGAAGTAGGTCTGCAGTATCTTTTAAATAGGTGGGCATCTCTGCCACCAAAGGGCGAAGGAAAAAATCAACAAATGTAGATAATGGTTCTAACAACGACCCTATCCCGGAAATGATGGGACGTCCTGGGGGCGGTCGTTGGACCTTATGAATTTTCGGCAAGCAGTAGCAATACGGCATAACCGGGTGTGTGGTGATCAAATATCTTGCCTCATGGGGGGTGATCCAGCCTTCGCATTCTGCTTCCTCCACTAGTTGTTTAATTTCTAGGCTAAGCCTAGGGGTGGGGTCTGATTCCAACCGTAGATAGGACTTAGTATCTGCCAATTGTCTTAAACATTCTGCACGATATGTTTCTGAATCTTGCAAGACAATGGCTCCCCCCTTGTCTGCTGCCTTAATGATAATAGTATCATCTTGTGTCAGGCCTTGGAGGGTATGTTTGTCTTCATTGGAAAAATTATGGAATTCATTATTTCGTGTATTGCAGAGTGCCATCACCTCATGGGTCACCGCTTTCTCGAATGTTATCACCTGAGATGGGACTTGGTGGGCTAAAGGAGTGAAATTGGATTTGGGACGTAATCCTGTGTTATTAGTTACCGCTTCTTGGGCAGAGGTGTCACTTTCTTTATCTTTGAAAAAGAAGTACAATCGTATTTTCCTGAAAAAACCTTCGAGTTCACACCTCAATTTAAAGGGGTCTCCCGTATGTGTAGGCACGTATCCTAATCCCTTGTTTTGAACCATGTTTTCTCTCTCTGTCAGAGTGTGGGAACTGAGGTTGACCACTAGATCAGTCATTCTGCCATCTGATTGGTAGGTTGCTGCTGCCCTCCCCTGCTCCTCGTGTTGGGGAAGGACGGGTCTGCTTCCCAATGGACAGTTGGTGTTCCTCTTCTTTTCCCTCGACTGCTGCCTCGGCCCTGACCTAAAAAAGACTGGTCTGGAAAAAATTGTTGTGGAGGATACTGTTGTATGTGTGGTACAAAAGGAGGTGGTTGAAAACCCCAAGGGCCTGGTGGCCACCATTGGCCTTGGTTCTGGTAATAGCCCTGCATGCCACGTCTCTTGTTGGGCCTACGTAACATTCCTCTGCCCCTCATCTGTGATGTCCCGGCATTGAAAGAGTCCTAATCGCCAGAATCCTGACCTGAACCTGATGTGGAGTAATTTGAGCCATAGCGCCTCCCTCTGTTGTTGTAATATGGCGCTACATAGTTGTCATGTGTGTAGGGATACATTTTCACCAAAGAGAACTTAGCTAAATCCTTTTTGAATTTATCTATTTTGGTCATTAGGATATTTTCTCTATAGTCTCTATTGGTTTTGTTGGTTTCATCCAACTGTTTCTTGTAAGCAGTCCCTTTGATTAGAGTGTTGATTTTGCCTTCTAGGACCTGAATTTCAATCAAGATGGTATCCGCCTGGCGTTTCGCTGTACTAATTATGAGTATTATCCAGTCGTGGGTACATCGCCACGCGATTTGTGACCAATCTCTCAAAAAGATTTTATCTGTAAGGAACAACCTGGGTGTGTTGGTCACGATCAAGCCAGTAGGGGCGCATTTACCCCGTAAATACTCAGCCATGATGACTCCATGGATCGATGCTCTGGAATGCGATTTTTTAAGGTTCAATAGAGTGAGCCAATCGTCTTTGGTGCCCACTGTGATTTCTGGTAATGAATCTAGGATACTTGGGTTGTTGGTCAGGATGGTATTGAGCATTTCATCATCGAATACCAGGTCGGCGAAGTCTGCCATAATGGAACACAAGGCAGTAGTAGAAGAAAAAGGTGAGCGAAGAGGACCTATATTAATTATTAGGCCTCTGAGAAAGACCCGTAGCCAAGGCTGCTCTAAAAACAAATAACAAGAGAAGTGGGGGAGGGTCTAGGGGGCAATGTTTAGAGACCAGTTGTACTCCATACCCCTAAATAAGAACCTAACTAACTAAAGGAAGAACAACGGTCTGAGGAGTGTGACAGAGAGTACCTATGTTAGAGCACATACAGTTCACCAGTTATACATTACTTGTCCCAGGCCAGAGTAAAGGTTTCCATCAGCCCACCCATTTGGCGGAGCTTCGTCATTTGGAAAACCAAGAGAGAAGGGTCACATGTAGCCAAGATAGTACACAGACTACATGTACAAAGGTACTGGACCTCTTACTCTCTGAATGGCTCAGCCTCTATGTTTATCCAAGGTGTAAGGACCGGTGGAGTGCAGTGCAAGGGAAAAGTGCAAGTGTAATAAAAATGACTAGAAGGACAAAAAATATGTTTATTAAAGGATTGTCCTAATGCCATATATTAAAAACCGCCTGATAGTTATGAAATTTTTTTTACTATCATTTGGCTAAGAGTGAGGTCAACATGTTTCAGCCGAGAAGGTCACTAACCCGGCTTTCTTCAGGACCTAAAAGGTATTGTGTGCTACTGCAAATATATCAATTTATATCAAAACAAACATTCATAAATTTGTACGAAGAAAAATGGATCAATGGATCATCCTGTTGCAGCTCACCCCTCTCTGTGGCCTGAGCTGAGGTGGTGGGAGTATCATCCTGCGGGCCACTGGAGGGGGGTTGAGCTGTCCTTTAGGCCGCATGACTGTCCCTCAGAACACACACAAGCTTTCCCATGAGGTCCAAGATTTGGCCCATACGTGTATCCATGGACCTCAGCAGCAGGAGGAGCTCACGTACCTCTCCCATAACCTGGCCCATGTGTCCCTTAGTTTGTTCGTATGCCTCAAGGACTCCAGTGATTTTGGCCAGGACTTTGGTCCCAGTGTCCTATCGAATTTGTCCCCCAGTTGCCCTCCTGCCTGACCTGCCGTCCCAGACCTGTGGCATTGCCACTCGACGCACCCACAGACTCTCCCTGCCCTCCTCTGATTGTGTGATGGTGTTGGTAGCCACTGAGGAAGGCAGAGTGTTGCAGGCAGCACTGGTGGTGGTGGTGAAGGTGGTTGATGCTGCACAGGTTTTTGCAGCAGGGGTCAGCCCAGTTGTTGTTGCTGAGGTGGTGGTGGTGGGGACAGGGGGGCCTGGGATGTGGTGCACTCTAGCAGTCCGGATGGGCCAGGTTGTTGCTCCTCATCCGAGAAATGTAGGGAGTCTGCATCTGAGAGTCCATGTTCCGAGGGTGGAGACGGGTTCTGCAGGTTGGTGTTGTCTTCTGCAGCAATCAATTGCTGATCTCCTATTGAACAGGAGAAATGGTCATTGAAGTGTACCCCACAAGCTTGGTGTTAGACTTTTGGATGTTACACCACACGGTTTACATTGATATCACTTTGTATGGCTGCAAGGTACTGCACATCATGATATTTATTTATTTATTGGACTTGTAGGGCTCTACAGCTACCCAAAAAGGGTTTCCCGGTGCCATGGCAGATAGGGAGCAGAGATCGCAAGTTAGTCGGATGGATTTATTGATAAAATAGCCAGGTTATATGAGCTCTACGAAAGTGGGTGTAAACAGTTTCTTTGTGGATGATTAGGGGCAAAGTGTTCCAGAGGGATAGACCAAGGTAGGATAAATATCTTCCTCCTATCCTGTAAAGTCTGACCCTGGGCACAACAAAGTTGCCCATAGTTTCAGACCTCAGGTGACGAGAGAGAACATAGGGGCAGAAAAGTGATTGAAGGTACTGAGGTGCCGTACCTGCCTTGATTTTGAACATATAGCTCAGGGCTTTGAACTTAATACGGTTCTCCACCCTGAGCCAATGTAGGTCACGTAGATGCCCATAAATAGGAGAAGCCCTAGGAATTCTGCAGAGAAGCCTAGCTGCAGAGTTCTGGACTAGCTGAAGTCTGCGGGTCATGGCGTTGTTTGAGCCAAGGTAAAGAATGTTACTGTAATCGAGCCGTGGGGTGATAAGGGCATGGACCACGTTTTTTTGGGTGGTGATTGGCAGCATCCATAAGATTTTCCTGAGCCATTTTAAAATGGTAAAGCATAACGCTGTAACCTTGACTGTTTGCTGGTGCACAGACAATGAGTCGTCAATAATGACACCCAGGTTCCGAACATGGCTAGAGGGCTTGGGAAGATTACCTATCTCAGCCAGCCAGTGAGAAGGGCTCCAAAGATCTTTCTTCTTGCCCAGAATAAGAACCTCAGTTTTCTCGCCATTCTGCTTTAGGTGATTTTGAGTCATCCAATTTGAAATTCTACGAAGGCCCTGTTTAAGACAAGAAGGTGCGAGGGGGTCGGAATTAGAGAGGGAAAAAACAATCTGGGGATCCTCAGCATATGTGAAGAGTGTTAGACCTGCTTGACCTGGAATGTCTGCCAAAGGTCTGACGTACAAGTGGAAAAGCAGTGGGCTGAGAATTGAACCCTGAGGTACCCCATGAGGTGATGAATGAATTTTAGAGCTAGCTGTGGCCAAGAAAATTTGAAAGGTGCTGTTGTCCAGAAAGGAAATAATCAAGTCCAGAGCAGAGACGCATATGCCAAAGGACTTCAATGTGTGGATTAGCAGGTGATGGGAGATAGTATCAAACTCCGCACTGAGGTCTAACAGTATGAGCGCAGCTGTCTGTCCGGCGTTGAGATAATGACGCAGTCTCTCGTGACTCCTAATAGTGCTGTCTCAGTAGAAAAGCCGGTACGAAAACCGGATTGAGAGGGGTGGAGAACATTGTTAGTTTCGGTAAACTGTGAAAGATGGGAGTGGATATGTCTTTTGAGGATTTTAGAAAAGGCTGGCAAAATCAAATCAAATCAAATCAAACACATTCATAGAGCGCCCTACTCACCCGCAAGGGTCTCAAGGCACTGGGAGGGGGGGGGTGCTGCTACTGCTCGAAGAGCCAGGTCTTGAGTTGCTTCCTGAAGGAGAGATGGTCCTGGGTCAGTCGGAGGTTGCTTGGGAGGGAGTTCCAAGTCTTGGCGGCCAGGTTGGAGAAGGATCTTCCTCCAGTGGTGGTTCTGCGAATCTGTGGGATGGTGGCAAGGGCGAGGCTGGTGGATCGGAGCTGTCGGGTGAGTGTGTAGAACGTGAGGCGGTTGTTGAGGTATATGGGGCCCATGTCGTGGAGAGCCTTGTGAGCGTGGGTGAGGAGCCTGAATGTGCTCCTTTTGCTGTCGGGGAGCCAGTGTAGGTCTCTCGGGTGGGCAGAGATGTGGCTGTGTCGGGGGATGTCCAGGATGAGTCGTACCGAAGCGTTCTGTATGCGCTGGAGTCTTTTCTGTAGTTTCGCTGTGGTTCCAGTGTAGAGGACGTTCCCGTAGTCCAGTCGGCTGGTGACGAGGGCCTGGGTGACCGTCTTTCTGGTTTCAGTGGGGATCCACCGGAAGATCTTTCAGAGCATGCGCAGGGTGTTGAAACGTGATGACGAGACGGCGTTGACTTGCTTGGTCATCGTGAGGGAGGAGTCCAGGATTAAACCCGGTTTACGTGCGTGGTCTGTGGGCTTGGGGGCAGTGCCCAGAGCAGGGGGCCACCAGTTGTCGTCCCAGGCGGAGGAGGATGGTCCGAGGATGAGAACTTCCGTCTTGTCTGAGTTCAGTTTCAGGCGGCTGAGCTTTATCGATTCCGCGACGTCTTTCATTCCGTCCTGGAGACTGGATCTGGCGGTGGTGGGGTTGTTGTTGAGGGAGAGGATCAGCTGGGTGTCGTCAGCGTAGGAAATGATGTTTCGGTTGTGTTGGCGTGCGATGGATGCGAGGGGGCTCATGTAGACATTGAAGAGGGTGGGGCTGAGCGATGAGCCTTGAGGTATGCCGCAGATGATCTTGGTGGCCGCTGAGCGGAATGGAGGTAGGTGGACTCTCTGAGTTCTGTTGGAGAGGAAGGAAGTGATCCATTCCAGGGCCATTCCTTGGATCCCAGCGTGGTGGAGGCGGTTTTTAGGGTGCGGTGGCAGACTGTGTCGAATGCGGCCGATAGGTCGAGGAGGATGAGGGCAGTAGTTTCCCTGTTGTCGAGCAGGGACCTGATGTCGTCGGTGGCTGCGATGTGGGCGGTCTTGGTGCTGTGGTTTGCTCAGAATCCGGACAGTGATGGGTCGAGGGAGCTGTTTGCCTCGAGGAAGGCGGTTAGCTGCTTGTTTACGGTCTTCTCGATGACTTTAGCGGGGAAAGGGATGAGCGAGATGGGGCGTAAGTTCATGAGGTCCGTGGGGTCGGCGGTGGGTTTCTTTAGGAGGGCGCTGACCTCGACATGCTTCCAGCTCTCCGGAAAGGTGGCAGATGCGAAGGAGTTGTTGATGATGTTCCGGAGTTGGGGTGCGATGATGGAGTCGGCTTTGTTAAAGATGTGGTGTGGACAGGGGTCGGCTGGGGAGCCGGAGTGGATGGTGTTCATCACGTGGGTTGTGTCCTCAGTGCTGACGGGGGTCCAGGCACAGAGGGGGATGGTGGGGGGCATTGGTTCGGTGGTTGGGTGCATGGTCTGGGCGTCAAAGCTGTTGTGTATGTCGGTGATCTTGCGGTGGAAGAACGAGGCGAGTGCGTAGCAGTGGTCTTGAGAGGGCGTGATGTCGTTTTTGCTGGTGCTGGGGTTGGAGAGCTCTTTAACGATGCTGAAGAGTTCCTTGCTGTTGTGGGTGTTGTTGTCTAGTCGTTCTCTGAATGCTGTCCTTGTGGTGGTGAGGATCAGCTGGTGGTGTTTGCGGATGGCGTTCTTGAGGGCTGTCATGTTTTCTTTAGACTGGTTGTGGCGCCAGGCTTTCTCGAGGGTACGGCAGGATTTCTTCGAGTCTTTGAGGTCTTTGGTGAACCACGAGGTTTTCTTGCTGCCGGGTCTGCTGGGAGGGAGGAAAGAGAAATGGGTCTGTAATTGGAGTGAGTATCAGGGTCTGAAGTGTTTTGTTTTAGTAGGGGGTCACCGTTGCATGTTTCCAGTGTGCAGGAACTGTGGATTGAAGCAATGATGAATTCAAGGCATTTAGAATCACCTGAAGATGAGGGGTATCCAGCTGTTTCATAGTGGAAATTGGGCGAGGGTCCTTGGGCGAGCCAGATTTGACTTTATCTAAGCTAGTTTTGAGTGAGTCAATATTTAGAAGTGGCCAGGAATCTAAACATGGCATGGGGGTGGAGGACTCCGAGGTTTGAATTAGCAATTTCCAAATGAATTTTGTTAATCTTTTGTGTGAAAAATTGAGCTAGATTATCACACTGACGTTCATTTAAAGGCAGAGGATTTGCGTTTGTTTTAGAGCCGGGCAGTTCTCTCACCAATCCGAAGAGAGTTTTAGAGCAGTTGGCCACTTCAGAGATGGTTTTAGAAACGAAAGTGGCCTTAGCAGTGTTGCACAGGTTATGATAATTATTTCTTGCCTTGATGTAGATGAGTTTAGATTCAGGTGCATAGTCTTTCTGCCATCTACATTCTAATGTTGTACATTTGGATTTTTCCTTTTTTAGGGAATCGTTAAACCATGGTGCTAGAGGTTGATGGTTATTTCATTTTTTATGAGAGAGAGGGAGACAGGAGTCTATGGTGTTGGAAAGCCAGTTATGTATATTTATCGCAAGTGTGTCAACTTGTAGGTCTGCCGAGGGAACGTTTGAACATAAAATGTTATTTAAAGCAATTAAATCAAGTTTTTTCCAATTCCTTTTCGGGGTCTTCAGAGAAGGGAAGGAAGGGGTAGAGGAGGTAGGCGGTGTGAAGCTATATTTAGAAAGCAAGTGGTCAGACCAGCAAATGGGTATTGCAGGAGTACATTTAATATGTGAAAGACTAGAAAAAATTGTATCTAACAGATGACCTGCTATATGTGTTGGGCCGGAGTTTAGTAAATTGATGTTCAGAGCAGCTAAGTCAGCAATTAAATTGCTACATGTTGAATTGGATAGGTCATCTAAGTGTAGATTTAGGTCGGCTATGAGCGAAAAAAAATTGGAGCTCATAAATAAAGGGGTTACATAGCAGGGAAAAGAAGTAGCCCATGGTGTTGGGTGCCCAGGTGGGCTGTAGAGAAGCAATCCAGAGAGCGTAAATTTGGGATTGAGCGCTAACTGAAAAAGGGCGGCTTCACAATTGGGGATGTCTAAAGGATCAAATCTGCAATGCAGACAGTTTTTAAAGATAATGGCTATGCCCCCTCCAGATTTGAGTACTCTGTCTTTCCGAACAATGGCGTAATTGGGTGGTAGAGCTGCAGCTATATCAGGTCCAGCGCTTTCGTGAAGCCAAGTCTCAGTGAGGAATAGTGCATCCGGCTGTTCATCACAGAGAAGGTTAAACATTTTGAGCTTGTGTTTAGGGAGTGACCGACAGTTGAGACTGAGGAACAAAAATTTCTCAGTGTGGGGAGCTGTAGTAAGAATTTGATAGTTATATCTTTTTGTTGTAGAGGGGTAAGGCTGATGAGCTGAGAGGTAAATATTGCAGCAGGAGCATGTTTTATCAGCTATGTTTCCAGCTGAGTATATTTGGCATCCTTTTAGGATAGGGGGATGAAGAGGTAAAATCTGTTCCGATGAAAGCACAAGTCTGTGTGATACCATTTGACCAGGGGTTGTGGCCACTGGCCCCGGTCTGGCGCAGACGGGCACAGACGCGTCCGCTGCGCGGGTCCACTGCGTGGGTTGCCTGGCATCTGCTTGAAGTAGTGGACGGGTCTCTAGGTCTCGTGACCGTCGGAGCTCCGCCTCTACTTGTCCAGCCAGTAGCGTGCGATCAGAGAAAGCTGGTACAGTCCAACACCCTCCACATCAATCAGGCCTAAAGCCCGCGGTGGACTGAGGTGAGTGCTTACATAAAAGCTAACAGTGCGTGACAGTTTGCAGTTTGTGTGTTTTAAAATTTAAAGTCATTGGTGCCGATCTTCTTTAAAAAACAATGCCTTTAGTGGTTTTTCACAAGAGAATTTAGCGAGGCAAGGCTCAACTTACAGGTTACGCTGCCTTTTAGATACTGTTAGCGTCTGCTGCGCGGGTTGCCTGGCATCTGCTTGAAGTAGTGGCGGGGCTCTAGGTCTCGTGACCATCAGAGCTCTGCCTCTACTCGTCCAGCTAGTAGCGTGTGATCAGAGAAAGCTGGTACAGCCCAACACACTCCAGATCAATCAGGCCTAAAGCCCGAGGTGAGAGTTTACATTAAAAGCTAACAGTTTGTGACAATTTGCGGTTTGTGAGTTTTAAAATTGAAAGTCACTGGTGCCTGCCTTTAGTGTTTTTTTACAAGAGAAGTTAGCGAGGCAAGGCTCAAATTACAGGTTACGCTGCCTTTCAGATACTGCGCGCGTCGGTACCTGCATTACTTGTCCATGGTGTGACATGTCAATTGATACCATGTTCCATGTACATATTGTGTGATTACAAGGACATGTCGTCATCCAATGACTTGCAGCACATCAACTTGATCTGATGTGTTTTTTTGGTTTGCTCTGCATGGAAGACGATACATGCACGAGCCATTGTAATCTTTTGCATACCTTTGTCCGATCATGTACTTTACTTTCTTTTACCAACTGACCATGCATGTTTTGCGTTCATATGGGCCTCTATGCTCTGTCACCATGGCACTTACCCATAACATTCAGTGCTGTGCATGATTGTACCCTGAATTTCTTCAACATGTGACTTTGTGGTTCAAACGTTAATTTCTGTGAAAGGTACATATGCTTAGCTCTCTGCACACTGGAAGTGGCTATTGGATCTATGCCAAGTTGAGTGACATGTGGGGGCTGGTGTGGTCATATGGCTCAGTGTTTTTTGGAGGAATGAAAGGGTGCATGAACTGTCTACCTACCTGTTTGGTGACACAGTGGAGAGAAATAGCTGCCACATGGTTTGGGGTGGAGGGGTGTACCATCCTGCTTAGCTTTGGGACAAGGGGGCCTGGTAGGAGTTATAGTGCAGGCTTCCCACCCACAAACACCTCTCCCTGGTAAGATGGCTGCCTTTCAGTGAAGTGGAGCAGAGGAAGGGAATAGGCTACACCTGGCTCTTAGATGGGGGAGTGTTCCATACTGGTAAGGGGTGGGACACGAGAGCATAAGATGGCTACCTACCTGCTAGGTAAAGGTGAGCAATGCAATGGTTGACACATGCTTCTGGCTGGGGGGGAGTGCTCCATCCTGCTCAGCTGTGGCACAAGGGTGCCTGGTGGGAGTTGGAGTGCTGGCTGACTATCCACAAAAACCCCTCCCTGTTAAGATGGCTACCTACCTGTAAGTATGAACAGAGCAATGCAATGCAATGCAATGCAATGCAATGCAATGTCTTCCACATGGTTCTGGTGGGGGAGTGCTCCATCCTGCTCAGCTGTGGAACAAGGAGGCTTGGTGAAAGTTGTAATGCAGGCTTCTCACCCACAAACACCCCTCCCTGTTAAGATGGCTACCTACCTGTAAGTTTGAAGAGAGCAATGCAATGTCTACCACATGGGTCAGGGTGGGAGAGTGCTCCATCCTGCTGAACTGTGGGACAAGAGGGCCTGGTGTGAGTTGTAGTGCAGGCTTACCACCCACAAACACCCCTCCCTGTTAAGATGGCTACCTACCTGTGAGATTAAAGTGAGCAATGCAATGGCTGACACATGGTTGTGGGTGTGGAGCGGAGTGTTACATCCTGCTCAGCTTTGGGACTAGGGTACCTGGTGGGAGTTGTAGTGCTGGTTGCCTGCACACATGCCCCCATGTAAATATTGCTAGCTACCTTTGGGGTAAATCAGAGGGAGTAAATGTTGGATCTGTGAGACATGTGTTGGGGAGAGTGTGGCGCACATCAGTGCATTTGGGCTTAGGAGGTGTCACTTTGTAGTTGTGCAAGACAGTGCATAGTAGTGTAAAGATAGCCATTTGTTGGTACTTACCAGCCTCCATTCTCCGGGGTATTCCTGTGAGATTTCCCAGATGCAGTACGGCAAGCTCCTTCTCCACCCATACTGTGAATGTTCGTAGTGGAATGGGAGGGCTACCACCAGTCATCTGAGCCAGCTGATTGTTCTTGTTGTTTCTCTCTTTCACTTTAGACTTGAGGTCATTCCACCTCTTCCTGATCTCCTTCTGGGAGCGTGGGATGGTCCCTACTGCATTGACCTTGTTGACTATCCTTGCCCACATTTCATTTTTGGTGGCTAAAGGTGTCTGTTGGAACAAGTTTCCAAACAAATGTGGTTCTACTCTGATTACGTGTATGGCATGCGGTTCCTGTAACTCAAGAATCACCCCTGCCTCGCACTCCTTTCTATTTTCCTTAATCAGTAACAAGAGTCAAGTAGGTGCTTTCATTCCATTTTATTTTCAAATTTTCTTATTTTTCTGTTTTTTTTGTTTGAATACGCCGCTGAATGAAGACTGAGAGGAGAGACCTTGAGTCGCTCAGGTCGTGATTTCGACATCTATTTTATGCAGAAAGCTACCGACTATCAAGCAAAGAAAAAGAGAATCCCCTGAGGAAGGGCAGTATTGCTTGAAATGCATTGGGAAGTAAAAAACTGATTAATATGTGATATGATGACAATAGTACACAAGGAAGAAATCATGAAAACAGAAAAATAAGAAAATTTGAAAATAAAATGGAATGAAAGCACCTACTTGACTCTTGTTACTGATTAAGGAAAATAGAAAGGAGTGCGAGGCAGGGGTGATTCTTGAGTTACAGGAACCGCATGCCATACACGTATCTTACTACCCTATTGCTCAGTAGGGTAACCTACCTACGCACCACGGAAAGTATTATAACAAAGTGAAAATTTCAAACACACCATTCAACAAACCCGAGTGCGGAATCATATTCCAATTGGCTTCAATCTACTCTGATTACCTCATCTACCATCACTGACAACTCTTTGTGAGTGAATTTGGGCATATTCTTCTTTGACATTGTGTGTGATGTGCAAATGGGTGAAAGGTGCAGGTGCGAATAGTAAGGTTTTTTTTTCTCTTAACTAAATAAAAATAGAAAATAAATAAAAAAATAATAACATTAAACGTAACACTTTAATAAAAATAGCATTTTGCTTTTAAACCAACAGAAAAAAGAAAACAGTGAATCAACGACCATCAATAAAATATCCAACAAGAAATTTAAACAAAAACAAAGTTTTTTTCAAATGAAAGAATTATGCAAACATGTTTACTATTAAATACCATAATAAATTAAAATATATATATATATATATATATATATATATATATATATATATTCACTGAAAAAACCATAGGTTATAGACCATATATAGTTAGGAATTAGCATTTAAAAAACCTTGAAAATTCACTGAAAAAACCATAGGTTATAGACCATATATAGTTAGGGATTAGCATTTAAAAAACCTTATTTTACTCACACAAAACCATTGAAATTCCATATATAGTTAGTTGTACTAACTATATATCACGCACCCGCAATCCACTGCTGATGATGTCACATATTACATCATTCATGACATGGTCAGTGACATCACTGATGACATCACTGATGACATCTCAAATGACATCACTGATGACATCACTGATGACATCTCAAATGACATCACTGATGACATCACTGATGACTAAATCCAGTGACTGTATTTTTCTGTAAAGTTAAAATATGTCTTACATATTTATGAATGAGTCGATGTATAAGTGTCTGGACGAAGGATTTAGTAGGTGCATGACTGAATGTATGAGTGAGTGATTAAATGTGTCTCACTGAGTGCATGGGTTAGTGACTAAACTGTCTTAATTTGTGCATCATTATGTCTGTTGTTCTGTAAACTGCTGCATGTGTTGATCAGTAGCTATATGAGTAACTATATGGGTTATTGATTGGTTGCCCAAGCATTTGTATGGGAGACTGAGTGTGTGTGTGGGTGGCTGGGAAGTGTATGACTCTGTGCATAGATGTATGGGTTCAAAAGTACATGTTGGAAACAGCTGTATGGGCGGTTGAGTGTGTGCATGACTGTATTGGTGAGTGAATAGATATCTCAGTGCTACATGTCAAATTAAGTACATATGTAAAATACAATACATGTGAGAGTTGACATATATAAATAACTGTGCATAAGAGCCAGTGAATGTGTGAGTGGCTGTATGGATCATTGTGAACTTGTATCCAGGATTGTATAAGTGAGTAAATATGTTTTAGTATATGTTTGAATAAGTAAGGTGTGTTTAACTGTATAGTTAAGGAAATGGAGGTGTGATTGATTGTTTGCATGACTGTCTAGGTGTGTGTGTAACTTCATGGATGAGTGACAATCTGTGAGTCTGTGTTTACACTGAGTGTATCTAAGGTTATATTAGAGTCTGAAGAGGTTCATCGTATTATCACATGAATGATTTTATCAGTGATGTCATCAGTAATGTCATTTGAGATGTCATCAGTGATGTCATCAGTGATGTCATTTGAGATGTCATCAGTGATGTCATCAGTGATGTCATTTGAGATGTCATCAGTGATGTCATCAGTGATGTCACTGACCATGTCATGAATGATGTAATATGTGACATCATCAGCAGTGGATTGCGGGTGCGTGATATATAGTTAGTACAACTAACTATATATGGAATTTCAATGGTTTTGTGTGAGTAAAATAAGGTTTTTTAAATGCTAATCCCTAACTATATATGGTCTATAACCTATGGTTTTTTCAGTGAATTTTCAAGGTTTTTTAAATGCTAATTCCTAACTATATATGGTCTATAACCTATGGTTTTTTCAGTGAATTTCATTGGTTTTTTAATAGCTAATATCAAAACCTTTACAATGTATTATTCTTTAAATAGAAAAATATTTTTTACATGTTTTTAATACAATTTTTTTTTATTTTTTTTTTGTTTCGCTCCCGGTACGCGTACCGGTTAGCTTCCCGTTAGCTCAATCCGGAGGCGCGACCCGGTACGCGAACCGGTAAACGTTCCTTTTGCGCACCTCTCGCGTTACAAAATAACATCGTGACGCGTCGCGTCAGCATGACGTTTCGCGTTCTCGCGTAATACGTCATATTACGTGCTACGTTCGCGTACCCGGAAGCGCAGCGGTACGCGAACCGGAAGCGATCCGCGGCGCGGCGCCGACCGCGTAACGTAAACACAGCAGGTCATGTGACTCGGTAATAACACTTTTCATTGGTTCATTTCACTTTTGGTTTCCTAATGATGTAATACTAGGTCATGTGATCTAAAATGAACACTTTTCATTGGTTTAGAACTTTTGTTTTTCCCAAATGATGAAAACCCCTCCTTTTTTCCTCACTCTGACTTTCATCTTGGTGAGAGAAAGACCCTTTATTTAGACTTTGAGATGGCTTCATTAGTAGCTTCAGCTGGTGCTAACCCACCACCTCCACCAAATCCAAGAAAGAGAGGACCACCTGCAGAAGTAATTTTGCAAGAAGAGGAAGAACAGGAAGAGGAGGAAGAGGAGGAAGAGCCTGAGTTTTTGCCAGAGGAGCCCAGGAGGTACAATCGAAAGGAGAATTACATCTGGCAATTCTATAGAATTCCAGAGGGGCAAAAAAAAGTGAATGCACGCTACGTGTTTTGCCGTATATGCGGTGATAGATTGTCAAGGGGAACTGATAAAAAATACAGTTACGGCAATCACACTATGCATCGGCATATGAGTAGGTGGCACCCAAATAATTATAGTGCTGCCCAGCTACGTGACGAACAACAAAATCCCCTCCCAATGGCAAGAAGATCGGTTGTCCCAGAGGTGTCGGGACCAGAGGCGAGGGAGATGATCGCAAACATCCAAATGTTGTTTGGGCACGTAAAGCAAGTGTGCGTGGAATGTGGCGCTTTCATCTGCTACAGGGAAAGTAGCATCAGTTTGATTTTGCGAGCTATTCAAAATCATGTTAATGTTTGTCCGAGACGCCCCAAAAAATAAATTCTTTTTTTTTTGTTGCTCCTGTTGAGCCCTTTACAATGGATCGTTTTTGTTTCCCCCCCCCCCCAAAAAAACCCAAAATTTTTTAAAACGTTCAGAAAATACAAAAAAAGTAAAAAAAAATTCAAAAAATACTAAAAAAAATATAAAACAACAAAAACATAAAAAAAAAGTTCTTTTCAGAACTAACTCCCCATTATAAAAAAATTGGTAGAATATTTGGAACTCTGCCAACCTCTATTTCTCTTAGTTCGCTCCCGGAGCGCTACCCGGTACGCGTACCGGAAGCTAACCAAAAAAAATATTTTTAAAAAAAAAGAACAGTAAGTATAAGGTAAGCAAACAGACAGTTATGTGAAAAGAAAGACAGCGTTAGGGAGTAAACAAGAGATACTGTTACCTACAATCCACTGCTGATGATGTCACATATTACATCATTCATGACATGGTCAGTAACATCAACAGCAGTGGATTGTAGGTAACAGTATCCTTAGTTTACTCCCTATAGCTGTCTTTCTTTTAACATAACTGTCTGTTTCCTTCCCTTATAGTTACTGTTCTTTTTTTAAAAAAATTTTTTATGATCAGTCATAAACAGTGACATTAATAGAAACAGAGAGAGTGAACAAGAGTGAAGAACTATGGTCCTCCTCAGCCACCCTCAGAAAACCAAGGGGGTCAAGATACATCTACCGTGCCCCCTTCTACCCATTCTGAACATTATTTGCCCTCCATCTTGTATCTTGATTCGACCGAAACACAAAATGGTGGACTCCCATAACGCTGCTGGTTTGCGAACCGGGCAACTTCCCGGGAAGCGGTCCAAAAAAAAAGGTGGGAAAGTAATTCACAGACACTAAGAGTAATAGAGATGGAGTGAGTGAACAAGACTGAGGAACTATGAGAACAGAGGGACTGAGAAAAAGAGTGGAAGGAGTTGAGTAAGTAGGTAATAGAGAAAGGAATGAGGAAAGTAGCAAAGGCAGGAAACTGAGGATTAAAGAAGTGAAGCAGTGGATCTAATAGTAGGTGAATGTGATAGAAATGTAACGAAAAGAGTACAACTATTTACCTTGTAATTGCCGTTAAATTAATCACATTTTATTTTTATACTTTCAATCTGTGAAAGAGAGAACCAACATTTGAAAAATATTAAAACATGTATTTAAAAATTACAAAAGACAAGGGAAAATATTGAAGGACAAATAGTTTATCAACAACTTTGACACTGACAGAAGCTTCTGCTTCTCCAGGTCCTCTACACAATCCTAAAGATATACATTTTAAACTAACAGTATCTTGATCCAGATGAAGTGAGGCCTATCTTAAAACATGGTGCATCTTTTGCATTGCTCTTGTTTCAGAAAAGTGTCGCTTCAGGATGCCAATAACATGTCTCCTATCCAGAGATTTGTTTGAGGTGAGGCCTACTCAGAGTTCAAGATGAGATTTACACTTGTTGAAGTGTACAGAGGAGATAATATCTGTGAAAGTCTACCAATGAAGTGAGTCATGTCCACTGCACTCTTCAACAAAGTAGAAACCTCCTATGTTTCCCTGGACAGACCTAAACTTGATCTGCACAATGTGATTCATAATGATAGGAAACACAGGTGATGTAATTGAAATATGTGCAATTTATTTTGCTCATTTCACAATCACATCACTTGTGTTTCCTTTGCTTAGGTATCTCATTGTGCAGATGTAGTCCAGCATATGAAAGAATACGTAGAAGTGCAGCACTGCATGCAATAAATTTAACACTTACAGAAAACTCACCTTCTCCATGCCTCCTACACAGTTCTACATATACATCATAAATGCAAACAGTACAGAATTAATTATACATGTTAAATGGTTTATTTTTGCTGTTCTCAGAATGTATCAAAATTCACTAAAAACAGTGACTTGAAGGTATTCATCATGTAACAGCGGGGAAAAAAAAACACAATCAAAATGATTGTGTTTAAAAAACCCATACAACATCAGAAATTAAAATTCAGAACTCCTTAAAGTTAACTTACTTTCCATGACGTCCAAGGATGTCCTATGAACAGCTTACACTCTTTTGTGCTGTTATTACTTTCAGCCCGCCACTTTCTGAAAGAAAACCTCCATCGTTTTTAAAAACACGTTACATGCAATAAATGACTTCTTGCTCTCTACCACTATTTTCCACAAGGCCAAATCTAGTCAGAGATATTTATAACTCTTGGATTTCTTGTAAGCCAATCCCATCATTTGGCATTTCCGCAACTTTCACAATTAAAATGTTGAAGATCATTTTCACAATCCTGGAATAGTAATATCTTCCCCTTCTTGCTCAGTCATGTTCTACATTTCCTATGACACTGATACTGCTTAATATGAAGCAGACTTACACTACCTCTATGAGTACTACAATTATTTAATTCTCTACATCACTTTTAATCACAAAGCAATGTAAAACAGTAGACAGCATTGCAGACTTACATTCCCTCTACTCCATGTTTTGATTGGCTGCTTCAATTAGCTTATGAAAAGAAACAGTTTTTCTGAACTCATTCAAAGTGCACATATATCTCCATGATGTCCAGTCCTATGATTAGAAGTTATGTCTCTGAACTACACTTATCCTCAAGGCCAAATTGTGTAGGAGCCATTAGAACTTCTTGAAATTCCACAGAGCACATCCCGAGATTATTTCCCTAAAATTTTGGTTTTAAAAACACCAGGTAAGAGTTTTTAAGGTCATACGGCAAATTTTTTTTGAAAATTAAAACAGAATCATTGCAGAATGACCAGCCATTTCTAGACTTTAAATAAGCTGTGTAATGTCCTGATGTTATTGAAGGGCCGTCATGATATATAATTGCTGTAGTTACAAAAATCCTTCCTGATATTGACAACTGCGAAGCTACAATTTTTTTTATTAAAGTTGTCAATTTTGTTCCATCAGGCCTACATCGTTGGAACATTAAAATGACGTACTGGCCATATGTTCGTATAAATAATGTGGACATCATTTCAGATTTACATTGGCTACACTCCATGTTGTGATTAGCAGCTTTTACTAGCTTATTAAAGGAGACTGATTTACTGTCTGGCAAAGTTAAATATATAAATCTTTCTGAGTCTACACTAGTAGTACTTGATACCATACAGTTCTCGCAGTCATGCTGCCATTGATAAGAAAGCCCAAACAGCTGATCTACATCTACACCTTCAGCATGTAATACATCAAGCATATACATTAAAAACTCCTGACAATCTTGCTGAATATTTTGAGAGAATTGTGTTTGGCCTGAACATCTATCTAACAGATTTCTAATTTCAGACACACTTTCTATGTTTCTTCTATCAGTGGTACATTTCTCTAACACAGAATTTAACAAACTGCAAAATCTTTGATCAGAATTGACCACAATCTCTTCTTTTACATTTTTTAGAGAAAACAAAACATTAATTACTACATTAGCATAGCAGTTGACACCAGAACTGTTTTCAAACTGAAAACCAACAACATCTTCAACAGAATCCTCTTTGTTTCTGCTTGTAATTTTAGGTTCATTCACTTTTTGTCTTTTTGCTACAACCTCCCCAGTATTGTTCTCATTTCTTCGTTTCCGGCCTACCAGACGTTTCTCAAACAAAGGAAACTGAGGCAAATGTGGCGCATACTCTCTTCTTAACCTATTGTATTCCTTAACACAATCTAGATCTGCACAAATGTTTCTGACATCACACTCAATCAAGTACAATCCCGATAAAGTTCTAACTCGTGACAATGCCACATATGCCATACCCTCCTTGAACACAGAACTGCCAATATTCACCAATGCACTGTCTACACTTAAACCTTGCGATTTATGGATTGTCACCGCATATGCCAAGCAAACAGGGAACTGCTTACTGCGAACATATAAGTCTTTTACAAGCAAAAATCTAGCAGAACAACGAGCAATTAGCTGTACTTCCTCAATGCCATCAAATTTAATTTTTAAAAATTCAATTCCATCTCTATTTCTGTATTTCACAAAATCAACAACATTACCCATTGATCCATTTACCAGACCTCTTTCAACATGTAAATTCCTTCTTAAAATTATACGGCAGTTCAAGCACACATTCAGAGTCTTTTCAAAACCTGCAGTTTTAGATATACTCTTCTCTAATGAATCCAATTTAGTTTTCAGATTCTCAGACAAAATAATTGTTGATCCCATATGCTCTACTCTATCAATAGCTTCCAGTTTCACAATCTCTTGCTTTTCTAAATGCAACATTTTGTTGTTAAATTTGGCACATTCTGCAAGAGTTGGCATCAAACATATTCCAGATTTCTTTTCAGTAATTTTCTGAAAAATATTCTCAGGCACAACATCTTGTTCTGGATATAAATTTGACAGTAATCGTGCATTTAAAACTTCTTTCCCATGCTCAGTCACTTTTCCAATTCTAACATCTTGTAGAATAGTCTTGTAAACTTCATCCTTCGCCTGACGCATATTTTCATGCAGTTCAGCATAATTGAAGTTTAACCATATATTGACGTTGCCAATGCTGCCTAGGCACTTCCTGGTATCTTCATGCGTGAGCATTTTGAACACAGGTTGCCCTTTCACTGGTGTCAGCTGCAGAAGATCTCCGAAAACAATGATGTGTTTGCCACCAAATAACACATCATACTCTGTTTTGAGAACTTCTTGCATCCTCAAATGCACAAAGGCAAGCATGACATTGGAAACCATGCTTACTTCGTCAATGATAAGAAGTTTCATTTTCCTCAAGATTCTTGAAACTTCAAAACAAGCATCTCCAGATAGCTTGTGATATTCTAATTTGTTGTCATGCTCCACTGGCAGCATCAGTAAACGATGTAAAGTAATCCCTTTAATATTATGTGCTGCCAGTCCAGTTGGAGCAGTGACAACACAAGACAGCGATGACTCTGTCCTTTCCTGCAAATAGCATGAAATTGCTTTAATGAGGAAACTTTTTCCAGTTCCCGCTTCTCCACTCACGTACAGTCGGACAGGCTTCAACGACGTACATGAGCACTCTTTCTTATCATGACTTAATCCATGATCAATTTGCATGGTAACTTCGTCATATATTTTCCTCTGCTCAACGTTGAGTTGCCTTTCCAACTCTTCTAAGTTAACCGCATCCTCTTGAGCATGTGCCATGGCTCTTTCCACTTCATTCATAGCAGTGGCAGCTTCATTTTCAATAAGAGGTCCTCCTAGTGGATCCTGACTCAATGAAGCAGAACTCTGACTGTCCTGAGAACTGTCTCTGGCAATCTCGGCTGCAATCGTTGCTTCCTGCTCAATTTCCGCATTCAACATTTCTACATATTTGGGAAAAGCAGGACATTCTATGGTCTCCTTGGCGGCATTGAAAGAGTCTTCGTAACAGAGGAAATCTCCAAGCAGTTCCTCTTCTGCACGCCAAGGCTTGAAAAGTTGCAAAAGTGCTAAATAGAAAAACTCCTTTTTTTCAGGAGATTCGCCACTCAATTTTCGATGGTTTATCAAGTGGCATTTTCTTTGCTTGACCAGACATCCCTCACTTCCTATTACAGCATACACTCCTTTCTCAGTATCTTCTTTGATGTTCCTCTTGAATATGTAATTTTGCAGAACCTCATACAGACAAACATTCTCTAGGTGACTGCTTCGATTTGGATAATATGTATCCAACATGTTTGTCTTCAAAATGTCGGTACTGCTTGGCTCCTTTTCCGCCAAATACTCAATTTCCCGCACAGGTTTGAGAACTCGATTACGCGTTGCAGCAAGACCAAGACTCGCCCAAACGATACTCCTGGACTTGGCATAGAGACTTGCTGAAGACAACCGGTCAGAACATTCGTACGCTCCGATTTCTCGATGCGACAACATCTTCAGACTGAAACTGTACAACTTCTTGCTGAGGCTCTTTTCATGGGAAATGTCCTCCCACATATCCTTCAATTCTGTCTTCTCTTTTTTGGTGATGTAAGACGTCACATACCGAGCCACAGCCATACAGTTATCAGCCACAAACTGTATATCCATGTTAGCATTCCACATGGACAAAATCACCGGGTTGTAGTCGTTGATGTACTTGGACTCTTCATTCCTCTTCAAATTGTATGTGTTTTTAGGTGATTTCTTCATCACATTATGTCGCAGCGAAGACATCAAACTGTTTACTCTTCCTTTAGAAATCACCGGTCGTGGAAAGCCGAAACGACATTTGGTGTAGAACTTGTCTTTGTTTCGGAATTTACGACGGCAGTACTTTCCACATCGATGGCTTTGGAAACGCAGAACTTTTTCTCTTAGGCTTTTCTTCTCCTTTGCGTTTGGAACAGCACACGTAGAATACTGTTGGATGAAACTCATCACTGAGTCTTCTGCATCCGTTCCAAATTTAGGTGCATCCTTGATCCACAGCAACATATGTATATGAGGAGCACCTCTTGCTTGGTACTCCTTTCTCCAGAAGAAATCCAACACCTCTCCAAGAGGTGGATTCTTCTTATTCATGATGAAAGACATCATAGCTTCAAATCTATGATTGAAGTACCTACATACATTGACTGGATCCAAAGAGCACAGTTCTCCGGGTGTCTTGAATTCGATGTTATCTACGTTAGCATTTGCCTCTCGTAGAAATTGAAGTAAGTCTTCCCAGCCATACTCGGCACAACTCAGAGTGAGGAACCATGTGGGAGTACCTAAGTTCCTCAGCATACATTTTAAATCACCATGACGACGGTACCAGTACTCATTAGTACCACGCTGACACGCCATGAGATTAATCAGGTGAGAATCCAAAATACTATCTTGGACATTCACTTTATCCATAAAATCACTTGCTGAGATGTTTTGCATGTGTATACCACTTTTCAAGATGTGGTTCACTGCATATGACAGTCCAGACAGATCGCTTTCAAACAGGAGATGAAACAAATAAGGAATGCATTGTCGAAACCTAGCATCTCCTGCATACAATCGCAAAGTCCGGTATTCAGAAGCAGGAATTTGATGAGGTCGCTCATCATATCTTCCTCCCTGACCTGTTGGAAAAAGCTGTGGGAAACACCGAGCTTCCAAACTTTCCTCCCAAACACTAATGGGACTCCCTTTGGCTTGTTTCATTTGAAACAACTCAATAGCATTCCCCATGACTTCCTTGGAATGCAAAGGATGAACACTATAATGTTCATATATTTCCTCACTAGTAGAGGGTTCTACTTTCTCAATTTGACCAGCACACAAATCGCTATCCTCTTCCTCACTTACTTCCTCTTCTGCAACATATACATTCTTATAGTATTTATTATTTTTTTTCAAATACAATGTTGCCTTTTTAACTTTCCTAACATCTACTAAATCTTGCCATATTTTCTTATTCTTTGTCGGAACCCCATTAACTAAGATAACCAGAGGTGCCTCTTCCACTTTTTCTACTCCAATTGTGTTAATGTTTTTCTTCAAATCTAGAGGCAAATAAACAACTCTTCCCTTTAATCCTCTCTGTAAATCTGATGGAGGCAATTTCCCTGTCTTTGGCTCCATTCTTACAATAGCCTGAAAGGGATGGATACTTTGAATCAAAATAGATTCATAAGTATTTAAGTCCTTCAATTCAGAAGGAATCTCAACCAATTCCAGATTATTATGAACTGCTCTAGCAGGCATCTGGTTTTGTTTTAATTTGTTACAACAATAAGTACACACACGTTGATCCAATCCCAAATCAAAACAATTTTCTACCATCAAGTATGTTGCAAAATCCTTCCATTCACTATTATTTTCCCTTTCACTTTTTGCATATAAATCCACTAACTTAGTCTGATTCTTATAATAAGTGCGTCTACAACACACACAAGTGAAATTAGGCCTCTCACTTGATTTCATGTCAAACGTCGCAATTTCCCTCTGGAAATTATCTGTACTGGAAACATGTACACTATCTTCCAAATGACCCTCTACTTCTTGCTCAATTTCAACATTCTCCTCTTTACTTCCAAAGTAACAAAACTCAATTTCTTCACATATATTCTTCACATCTATTTCAGAACCATGCAAAAGAGCAGCGCATAATTATTTCAGCATAATTGCTGGACTCTTAGCATAATACAACATTCTAACTAATTTCCTCACTTTGTTATGATGCACTGCTAGCATCCTGAAATGATGAAAAACACTCTGGCATACTCTCCTGGAAAGACAAGCCAGTGAATGACCATGCAAACCTGTCACTTCTCTTACTCTGCAAGGATCTAATTCTTGCAACAACCTCATTTTCTGCTTCAAACTTTTTTTGTTAAATGACCGTACAAAATCACAAAGCAAATTGATGGAATCCTGTCGCACACTGCAAATACTACTACACTTCCAGGTGTACACAGGACCCTTAGCACGTCTTCCTAAAACCTCATTACCTAACAACTCTTCTGCCTCTATTGTCACAAGTTTTTCTTTTTCAACTGGACAACCATCTTTCACTTCATAAGCACGACCACTGATGTCAACTGCATGCACCAAATCATTATCCTGGAAATAACTCTCTTCATTAAAAAATGCCTCACAGCTTGAACTATGCATCCATTCTCCAGAAAAAACTTCACAAAAATTACTACGATTAACTATTCTCTTCCATCTACTATTTCTTTTGAAATCAAAAATTGCCTTGTTTAGCTTCCTAATTCTATTGATTATCAAAATAAATAACTTACGTTTAATTTCAAATGCCTGATCAATAACTTTCTCAACTTTTTTTTTTCTCTTATAAAAAACTAGTTTCTGTTGACCTTTCTTAATATTTTTTAACAAATTGCCAATTATCCTGTTGCGGAACATTCGTTTACGAATCTCCCTAAACTGTTGTTTCCTTCTACTATCATGCACAGATTTATCTCTTGCTCTAGCAGTAACATTTTCCATTGTCTTTTTCTTTCCATTTGATTTACTCCTTGTGTTATGGACTGAAACATTTTCTGTAGTAATATTTTTTTTTATTACAAATATTTCTTATGAAATATTTAGAGCTCTTACCCGGTGCTTTCTTCGTGGCTTGAGAAATCTTTTTGTTAGAGGACTGCTGCGTTTTTTTTTTCTCCTGCTGTCTTTGACGTTTTGCAGCCTTTATCTGTCTTTGTATTGTAGGCATATTAAAATCTTGAAATGATCTGCAGTTGAATCTGAGGAAAAATATAATAAAAAATGTTAATAAACATTATTATCAAACAGTAAATCAGTAATAGTGATCAAAAACATAACACACTACTTGACATTTTAATTTGAAGATTTTTTAGTCATTGGCAATTTTACAATACAGAAATACCAGAAAAGAAATGACATTTATATTTATGTTACCTATGCTATTTTATATGTGAATCTGATCTAATTTTATGAGCATATTTTAATATTTTATTGAAGACACTACACATAACCTGTTTTTGAAGGTGTCTTTATTTTTAAATTAAACGGTTTACCTTTTTACTTTTTATTGATTATAAATTTTAAAAATAAATGTTTATAATTCCAAAGGCTCAAGCAGGTCAGCTTCCCATCCTATATCATATAATTCGGACAAATCTGCATCCTCATCACGCTCTTCTTCATCCTCAAGATTTAAATCATCCAAGGGATCAACATCCACTGATGTTTCAATTACGAGTTCAATGATGAGGTCAAAATCAACTGATTGCTGATTGTCGCTCATGTTGATGTTGTCTTTATCTTTAAAGAAAGATAACAACAATGAGATGTTGCAGAGTAAGAAACAAATCTCAGAGATTATAATAGTAAAATTGTTTAACAAGATTAACATTTTGCAGCTATTATTTAGCCATGTCCAGCAATGCTGAGCAGGTGAAGCCTATGTCTAATTTTTCACTGAACAGGACTCATCTCTTCTTAACCTTGGATAAGCCTCAACGACTCTGTGTCCCCTGCACATACTTAAATGTTAAAGGGCAGATTTATATTAAATGGCACATCCCCAGGCATGCACCAGTTAATGTGCACCACTGCTTTACCACCCATGGTGTGCCGCATTTACAATCAGATAGGAGAAAGCTGCGTCAAAACCCTGCGCCTGATTGAAGCTGGCATAGGTCTTGACGCAGCATTGTGGAGATGGGGCACCCCTGAGCCTTGCTGGAGCTGCATCGCACTTGCGATACAACTCCAGCAATGCACCACCTTTACGGCACAGATGCGTCACGCATCTGTGCCGTTTTTGCCCCATGCTGCGCCACATTGTAAATGCAGCACAACATGGGTGGCGGAACAGTGGCGCAGGATGACTGTCACATCCCTGGTGATGCGCCAGTCATCATAAATCTATCCCTAAGCTTCTTATCTTGTTACAGATGAACTGCCATATGTATCATCAAAATAGTTTACATTTTCTAAATAGCGAATTTTAAGGAATAAATAGCGATTCTTTACCATTCCTAATTTGCGATGAGCAAATTGCTAATTGCAAGTTACCCATTCATTTCCATGGCCTAGGAGGCTAATATGAATGAAGGTTTAATTTGCGATTAGCAATTAGCTCATCACAAAGTAGGAATTTTTCCAAGGGTGCAGGGGTGTCTCAAGAACACCTGCTGCACCCCTGAAAAACAAATTTGGGGGCATATGGCACACATACATGCCCTAAGGGCATGTGTTGGCGTCATATGGCACCTTTTGTTTTTTTGAAAAAAAGCTTTTTGAAAAGAATTCACAAATTACCACTAATTTACCACAATAGTTTCCAAATCCTTAATGTCATTTTTTACATAGTTTTTGTTTGATACATTGCATTTAAGTAGTCACAAAATTTACAAATGCTTCAGTGCAATCGCAAAATAAGGAATAGCAAATTTTGCTACTCCTTATTTTGCATCAAAGTTGTTTGATACATACCATTTGTCTAATTAACATTCGCAAAGGCCGAAATTCATAGAATTTTGATCTTTGCAAATGCTAATTAGCTTGATACATATGGCCCCAAGTGAGGCCTGTCTTGCGACATGGTGCATCTTTTGCATTACTGCTGATTGGGTTTTATATGGTACGTTTTTTTTTTACACCATGACATATCTGCCTAAATGCATAAATTTTTAATGTTGTCACCTCATAGCAAATATTTTGCACCACCGCTGCATCATAAAAGTGACGCACAGTGGCAGAAAAAAGGCATACACCTATCATAAATCTATCCCTAGCATTTTAAATGATTAATCCAGGATGACAATAAAGTGTGTCCTATCCAGAGGTTTGTTTAAGGTGAGGCCTACTCAGGATTGCAGATCAAAGTTACGCTTGATGAAGAATACAGAGGATATAATACATATAAAGGACTATCAATGAAGTAAGTAATGTGCACTTTATTGCACCAGTCATCATAAATGTATCCCTAAGCTTCTTATCTTGTTACAGATGAACCACCATATGTACCATCAAACTATTTTCCATTTCCTAAATAGCAAATTTTAAGGAATAAATAGCAATTCTTTACTATTCCTAATTTGCAATGAGCAAATTGCTAATTGCAAATTACCCATTCATTTCCATGGGCTAGGAGGCTCATAGGAATTAAGGTTGCAATTTGTGATTAGCAATTAGCTCATCACAAAATAGGATTTTTTTCAAGCGTGCAGGGGTATCTCAAGAACACCCTGCTGCACCCCTGAAAAAGAAATTTGAGAGCACATGGCACACCTACATGCCCTAATGGCATGTATGGGCGTCATATGGGACCTTTTTTTTTGTTGAAAAAAATGCTTTTTGAAAAGAATTCGCAAATTACCACAAACTAGAAGTTGGTGGTAGTTTCCAAATCCTTAATATCATTTTTTACATTTTTTTTTTTTGATACATTGCATTTAAGGAATCGCAAATTTTGAATTATTGACATTTTAAGTAATTTCCACATGTGCAGTGTTTTCAAAATATAATTTGAAAATCGTTTTTGGGGAAAAGTAATGGTTTGCAAATTTATGACAAGGACATAATGGTGTATGCTTCTCTATAAGGCATTTCAGTGTCTCTAATGTCATTTTTCCCATATTACATTATAAGACCTTTCCCCATGAAGCACATTCCTTGTAAATATGCTCCCACCTGTGCATTGCAAATTTAGATTTTGACTGTTTCAGTCACATAGCCATGTTGAAAGTGACCCAAAAAAATTGCAAACGTTTTAAAATAACACATTCATGTGTCTTAAGGACATTTTAAGTCATTTCCCCATGGACAATGTTTTCTAAGTGGCACAAAAGAGGTATACACCTATCATAAATCTGTCCCTAGCATTTTAAATGATTAATTCAGGATGACAATAGGATGTGGCCTATCCAGAGGTTTGTTTAAGGTGAGGCCTACTCAGGATTGCAGATTAAAGTTACGCTTGATGAAGAATACAGAGGAGATAATTCATGTAAAGGCCTACCAATGAAGTAAGTGATTTCTACTTCATTGCGCCAGTCATCATAAATGTATCCCTAAGCTTCTTATCTTGTTAGACATCAACCGCCATATGTATCATATAACTATTTTGCATTTCCAAAAAAGCGAATTTTAAGGAATAAATAGCGATTCTTTACCATTCCAAATTTGCGATGAGAAAATTGCTAATTGCAAATTACCCATTCATTTCCATGGGCTAGGAGGCTCATATAAATGAAGGTGCAATTTGCGATTAACAATTTGCTCATCACAAATTAGGAATTTATTCCAAAGGTGCAGGGGTGTCTCAAGAACACCCTGCTGCAACCCTAAAAAAGAAATTTGGGGGCATATGGCGCACATAAATTTTAACAACATTCCTTTACCTCAACAACAATTTTCAAATCATAACTTCAAAACACTACACATGGGAAAATTACTTAAATTGTCCTTAAGACACATAAAAGCGTTTTTTGATTGGCTTTCCTGCATGGTAGGGTCACTTTTAACATGGCTATGTAACACAAACATTCAAAATCAAAATTTTCCATGCACAGGTGGGAGCATATTTACAAGCAATTTGCGCCACAGAGAAAGGTCTTACATTAAAATGGGAAAAATAACATCAGGGACAGTCAATTGCCTTATAAAAAACCATACACCATTATGTCCTTCTCATGAATTTAAAAACAATTCCTTTTTCCCAAAAACGATTTTCAAATCATAATTTCTAAACACTGCACATGAGAAAATGACTTAAAATGTCATTGAAACACATGAAAGCGTTTTTTGATTGGCTTTCCTGCATGGTTGGGTCACTTTTAACATGGCTATGTAACACAAACATTCAAAATTAAAATTTTCCATGCACATGTGAGAGCATATTTACACACAATTTGCGCCACAGAGAAAGGTCTTACACTAAAATGAGAAAAATAACATCAGGGACAGTCAATTGCCTTATAAAGAACCATACACCATTATGTCCTTGTCATGATTTTATAAACAATTCCTTTTCCCCAAAAACGATTTTCAAATCATAATTTCTAAACACTGCACATGGGAAAATGACTTAAAATGTCATTAAAACACATGAAAGCGTTTTTTGATTGCCTTCCCAGCATGGTTGGGTCACTTTTAACATGGCTATTTAACACAAACATTCAAAATCTAAATTTTCCATGCACATGTGAGAGCATATTTACAAGCAATTTGCGCCACAGAGAAAGGTCTTACACTAAAATGAGAAAAATAACATCAGGGACAGTCAATTGCCTTATAAAGAACCATACACCGTTATATCCTTGTCATGAATTTAAAAACAATTCCTTTTCCACAAAAACGATTTTCAAATCATAATTTCTAAACACTGCACATGAGAAAATGACTTAAAATGTCATTAAAACACATGAAATCATTTTTTGATTGACTTTCCAGCATGGTTGGGTCACTTTTAACATGGCTATATAACACTAACATTCAAAATCAAATTTTTCCATGCACATGTGAGAGCATATTTACAAGCAATTTGCGCCACATAAATCATAATTTTCTCCTTAAAGCACACTATTCTCTATCTAAAATAAAGAAATATTTTCTCACCTTAGCAAATACTTTGAGTTTGAAAACAGTCTAAGAAACACACCAATTTGTCTTCAGCAGAGCAAAAGGTATGCACTCCAGAGTCTGCAGCTATCAAAAGCACAGAAATGCTGTAATTCTTCACACATATTTCTCATGTCACCCAATCAAAACTCTTCCCTCACTTTTTTTCAAATGAAAACCCTTCCCCCCTCTGCCATTTCTGCCTATTTTCCATAGCAACCACCTCTTGGAGAAACTCTGGTGTTTGCAAGTTCACACAACAATGTTGCAATTGAACTCTGAACTCTCAGTGCACCTGCATATCCAGTGCTTTCTTTCATTTAATGATTTTTTATTGACCACTCAAAATACATCTCTCAAACAACACATCTGTACACCCTAACTTTCTGTTTTCATCAATCAAAATCCACCAATCACTGTTACTGCTTCATGAACACAGAAACTCCACAGTTTTTTTCATTTCAAACTCTCATTTTTTCAACTGCCATTTCATTGCCACACTTCATCTGACTGCAGGAGAACCTTCTCTCACCATGTTTTCTGTCTGGATTGTTGGTCATAGTTATATTCACTGGGCTCAAAGGTACGTTGAAAGCAGGAATTTACCTAACCTCAATTTACAAGATGTGGAAATTAAGTGGTTTGGCCACAGAGGATTAAAATGTCACCAATTGATACCATTGGTGAAAACCTTTATGCATTTGCCAAAACCTGACCTGTTAATTGTGCACTGTGGAGGTAATGACTTGGGCACTTTGACTGGTGTAGGTCTGGAAATGCTTTTAAAGGACACCTTTGAGCAATTAATGGCACTTTTTCCTCAGACTGCCTTGGTATATTCAAATATATGCCAAAGACAGAAATGGAGGTGGTCAAACCAATTTTGTCCACAAATTGAGAAGTCGAGGAAGCATGTAAACAAATCTGTTTCAGCTTACATGAGAGACCATGGAATGGGCTCCCTGTACAACAATAACTTGCGTTACTACATGCAAGATATCTACAGAGGAGATGGAGTTCACTTCTCAGATGAGGGCAACAGAGTTTTCACTCTGAATTTAAGAATGCGCATTGGTACCTACTTATAAGTACCTAAATGTACCATAAACCCAAAAGCTCTTCTCAGAGCTACCCTACATCTAATCACTCACAATTATTATTTTACTCTAACTTTTTTCACTAATTTTCAACAAAGTACACTCCCTGGGGCGCTACCCGGTACGCGTACCGGGAGCTAACCTCGCGAAATTTTTTTAAAAAATGTTTTTTTTTCGCACATATAAACCTCCTCAGCCACCCTCAGAAAACCTAGGGGGTCAAGATAACTCTACCGTGCCCCCTTCTACCCATTCCGAACATTAATTGCCCTCCATCTTGTATCTTAATTCGACCGAAACACAAAATGGTGGACTCCCGGAACGCTTAAAGTCCGCGAACCGGGGCGCTCAACGGTTCGCGTACCGGGTCGCTTCCTGGGAAGCGCACCATCAAAAAAGGTGGGAAAGTAGTTCACACAAAAGCCACTTGAGACAATTTCACCAAATATAGATTAGCTCATACTACATACCAATCCCTACCATTTTCACAAATTTGATTGGAATTCCATTTAGCCATTTAGCCTGTAGACCTCTCTAAATACCGTGAGGTAAATTACTTCACAAAACACATCTGAAGTGTTGGAATTGACAACCAATTAAAATGTTACTTTCATTTTCTACTTTTTTTACCTGACATTTGATTGGTTATGTACCCGAATATATATAAAGGAAGAGAAGGAAACACAGCCATTTTGACTACTACTTCCTGGTGTACATTTCAATAGGATTTTCATTAATAACTTCAACTTCTTTTTAAAGGTAAGTTGTTATTTTTAAAACTGAAGTATATTGTGCACTTTAAGTTAATATGGCAAACTTTTTCTGTTAGTTATATACTATCCCTCTGTAGTACTTATAAATTTAGATACACTTTTTTATATTCCTACTTCCACTCTGATACTATACACTGCCCAAAGATAAATTCACTGTTAAAAACTGCCTATCTAAAATTAATCCCAACAGTGCCCTACCTCTACTAATATATATTTTTTTTATGCAAATTTCAGGGAAAATGGAAAGTGAACAAAAAAATTTCATTTGAAATTGTCCTTCCAGAGTCCAACACAGAAATCATTGATCCAAATGAGATTGAATTTATGGATGAAACTTGGGACCAAGAACTACTGCAATGTGTACAAGCAGTAGATAACCTCCTTGCAAATGAGGACATTTTACAACCTCAGAGACTACAATGTATATTCCATGATAATAATGAAATTTCTGACAATGAAATGTTAGAAAGTTTAATAAATTATGAAACACAATAAAAAATGCTTAAAAAATAAAAAATAAATAAAAAATAATCAACAAAACCAACAATCAATTAACATACAGCATTTGAAAAGTCTATCATTCATTTTTCATTGTAGTACGCTCCCCAGAACGCTTCCCGGTTCGCGTACCGGGCGCTAACCACGAAAAAAAACAAAAAAAAAATTTATTTTTTTTTGCCCCGCGGGACCTCTTTAAAACCTCCACATTAAACCTAGGGGGTCAGCGAGGATCTACTATGCCCCCTTATAGTTATTTCCCCCTTTGTTTTGGCCTCCTCTTGTCTCTCGATCCTACCGAGAGACAAGATGGCGGCCGCTCCGGACTGTTTAGAATGTTGACAGACACCGGAGAGCCAATCAGCTTCGCTACGCGAAGTTCCGTTACTCGAAAAGTACGCGTACCGGGGCGCTGCCTGGTCCGCGCTTACAGATATATATCTTTTTTTGACCGTTAATTTCTCAAAATCCACTGCAGCACATATATTAAGACCTACAAAAGGCACATCGGGCTACCAGTCCCTACAATTTTGCCAAGTTTCGTGCAAATCCATTCAGCCGTTCGGGCTAAAAGTGAGGCTAACCGCCCTATGGAAAACTCAATGTTAAAAACACGTTTTGGGACCCCCCTTTTTTCTCGGCCCCCCCTGGACCAACTCCCCCCAAATTTCCAGGGGCTGCTCAGAAACAAAATGTTCCATTTTCCTGAAAATTTCAGCCAATTCCGTCCACAAACGCCAAAGTTATTAGACATAGAATTTTCAAAAATCCCATAGGGAAAAAATCCTAACTATATATACCTACTGGCGACCGCCAGTAGGTAATATATATATATATATATATATATATATATATATATATATATATATATATATATACACATTTATTCACAGATAGACAAAAAATAGGAGAGCCACAACAGTTGAAGCAAATGTAGTTAATGTCAGGGAAACACAACCACCCCCCCAACGTGACAGAAATAGAGGTCAGAGATTCTCTAGAAACAATAAGAGAAGCAAGCACCAGCTCCTAATAGACCTGTACCCAAATACTAAAAAATGTATTTAACTAGGGTCCCAGAACATGTCACATGACAACTACCATCCATCCCCACTCTAAAAAGATTAATAACAGAACTAAAAGAGCTACTGGTGAAATACCACCAAGCCCCCAAATATTTGTTGAAATAGAAATCTTACCAGAATACACAATCAACCACAAAGATGAGAAATGCATTATTCGTGACAATACCAGTCATGGAAAACATATTATCATCTTTGCCACCAAAAGCAACATACAAAAACAAAAAAAAACTGTGAAACATGGATGATGGATGGCTTGTTCAAAGTTTGGTCCAACCCTTTTTACCAACAATATACCATCCACGGCGAACATGAACACTAACATTCCCTTCATATACCCACCACTCCCTAATAAGCAAAATGCCACCTACATAGAGATCCTTACAATAACAAAACAACACACAGACAACTATTTTCCACAAACAAATATTTATTGACTTTGAACAAGCAATGAGTCAGTCAATTTTAAAAATATACCCACAAACTGCAATACAAGGTATTACTTCCACCAAAAAATCTGCAGGCATCTCCAAAATGCTGCTCTAAGTATAGATTGCCCCACCAATAGCAACTTTGCCTATCTAATAAAAAAAATAATAGCCTTGGCCTATGTACCAACAACTGAAGTAGCCAACCACTATAACATACTACTTGAAAGCGGTTTCTACCAGGCAAACAAAACAAAACTAACTCCCTTCCTAGACTACTATGAATACACTTTGGCTCCATAGGTCAGGGAACCGTAGGCACCGTGCACAAACGAAGTTGTAAATTCCCTGGTGGAACGTCTACGATAGCACTCTAGCACAAAAAGCTAAAACTAACAACACAGTGGAAGGATGGCACAATGCCTTCCAAGCCACAATAGGAAGAGGACAACCAACCTTAGACAAACTAATAGAAACCATAAAAAAATAACAAAGCTATCAAGAGACAAGGCTAGAGCAATCACTAACTAAAATAGGCCCTAAACTAAATAAATAAACAAAAACAATGTATAAATACCTACAACATAAAACTCGACTATTTCCAAACACCAAAGGGCTAGACTACCTAGACATGATTGCTAAATCGATACTAGGAACAAAAAACAACCCTAACCTTCATAAGCATTTATAAATGACAAAACATTTAAACTAAACAATTCTACTCTTTTAAATTAATAGTTATAATTGTGTCATTTAAAAATTATAAATGTACATATGAATATATGAAATATTATAATTATTAAAATAAAAAAGAAGCAAATAAAACAAATATAACCATTAACATTTCGCACCCATAATAATAAAAAATAACTTACATTTATGTTGCAGTAGACAGTCCATGAACACAAATAAATCCATTGTAGATAAATGGAAAGACAAATCCGTTTGAAAAGAAAGCCCAAAATAAATGCAAGAATTCAACTGTCGAAAAAAGGCTTCAACAACGCGATCCTCTCAATAAGGAAACACCCAAAAACGGCTCCAGAAACGCAATCCTCTCCATAACATACCCCCCAAAAGCACATAAATAGCTTAAGAAAAATGTTCCAGTAAACCCGCAAAATAAAAGGAAATGTACAAAAAGTAACTTGATTCAAAGAAACAAAACACATTTTCCTTTTCTTTAAAAATAAACTTGTCGTCTGCACCCGTTCACCAAACAGAAAACCTGTAAAGAAAAAAACACATTACAAGTGTACCCACACATGTCCTACCTTAAAGAAAATCACCCCTATGCATCCGGGTCACCCACCAAGCGCGAAAGCACCGCAATATCCTGGTCACGTAACTGCAGTGGTGCAGATGCAGGAAAACCTGCGCACAATGCAGTAGAAAGGGCCGGCACCAGGCATGGTATGTCCACAAAGAATCACAGGGCCCTACCTCCACCCTTCATACACTACGCCCCACACCCGTTTGTGCTGCTCCTCCTGTGCCCTGCCTACACATTTCATCTTCCAGGTGTAGCCAGACCCTGCACCTCACACACCAAACAATCAGGGATCCTGTCTAAGAAGGTGGGGGTGAAGAAGAACATCCAGCAAAGAAGCTAAGGAGCAGGGCATCAGTCCTCCTCACACCTACCTCCCACTCGTGTCAAGGAAACTGAGTTGAATTACAAAATGAAGACTCACACTGCATATGAACATCCACTGATCTGTCCACACTGCCTGTCAAGTCACTCAGACACACCCCACTCTGACACACAAACACATACACATACCAGATGTCAGCAGCACACCACACATGGATCATTGTCACATTCCCTGACTGTCAAACCAAAGTTGGACCTTCACATATACCACTCCACTATCCAACTCACACCTGCAGCACTCAGCACCTGTGTTAAACATACAGAATTGTGCACATGATGTCCAGTGAGTTCACTGACAACCAATCACACACCCTGCATTGCATCTACAAATGTCAGACTCACACTCAGGGATACCTGAA
Organism: Lissotriton helveticus; assembly: GCF_964261635.1. Taxonomy (NCBI): domain Eukaryota; kingdom Metazoa; phylum Chordata; class Amphibia; order Caudata; family Salamandridae; genus Lissotriton; species Lissotriton helveticus. The sequence continues at coordinate 1,461,363,138 of NC_136061.1, read as the reverse complement.
CCAATGCTGACACAAAAACAATATTCATACACAAATCTCACAGACAACATACACAGAAGTCCAAAAATCCCAGCCATTTGCAGCCAAACAGTGGAAAGGCAATGCGGCCCTAGACAGAACAGGAGTACACACCATTGTCACTTAGTGCCAATGCACAGACACCATACACCAACAAGAATTGCATCATCTCAAAACAATCATGAACACAAACTGGGACCAATGGGACAATAAACAAACATAGACAGAGACACCACACCAACCATCATGTCAACATGGTGTCATAGTGTACAATAAGCATGCACATGCACAATACAGACATGTGACAGGTCAAATATGGGAGGACATAGCACTATTCTACACCCAAAAGAAGCCCAGTAAAAAGAATACACTTTGCTGCATGTGACAGACACACAAGTAATACACACTACCCGTGCAACAAACATCAGAATGTATCACAATGCACAAACTACTCACACACAATGTCATGCAAATAGAACATCACACACAAATAGCATCTGTCAGCATAAAGAGCCAACACAGCCCAAACACTGCAAACAACCAGAACAAAAACACAACAGATGCACACACCAATCCATCACATTGCAAACTGAGCTGGACATCAGGGGGGTGCACACCAGGCAAATACAAGGCAGCATACACTCACAGCACTGCATGCAGGACAAACAGTGTGTGCACACCAACCAAATCAGTAGCACACAAATCTCAGTGCCACAACATGTGCTCCCACAACACAAATCAGCACAGCACACAGACTCTGGCTACGACAGGTTCTGCTCCTGGATCTCCAAGGCACTGGACGCCCTTATTCCCATCACCGCTCGTAAGATCAGCCCCAGGGATTCAAGCCCGTGGTACGATGGCGCCTTACGAACACTTAAGGGTAGCTGTAGGCGAGCGGAGAGGGCTTGGCGGAAGGCGTACGATAACGGGAAAAAGTTTTCTATCTCGCCTCCGTCAAAACCTACCACCGGGCTGTCTGTCGAGCGCGGGCAGCGTACTACGCTGCTGAATTTGCTATCAGCTCCAACCCCTCCAAAATGATCTTTAAAGTGATGAAGGACCTCCTAGCAAAGCGAGTCTGTACTCCGACGATCGGCTCGACTGTCCACTGTGAGGCCCTGGCTGCGTTCATTTTGGAAAAGGTCCAAAACATCTATAAGACATTTCCTAATACAGGGCCCCCAGTTGAGTCTCCGATCAACATCCAGGGAGACTCCCTTCTGCATATGCTGCCCCCACTGACATCTGAGGGGTTCGACCTTCTGGCTCAGCAGGTCAAATCCGGGTCTCCAGCTGATCCGCTTAGACCGACCTTCTTTAGAGATCGGTCGTTTGTGGGCCGGGCCGTGGTTCACTCCTTGATCAACATCTCGTTGGAGTCAGGCACGGTACCCGCCAGCTGGAAGCGGGCGGTGGTTTCCCCCATCTTGAAAAAACCTTCCCTGGATCCGGAGAAACCTGAAAATTATCGGCCTATTTCCTTGCTCCCGTGGCCGACCAAGGTATTGGAGGCGCACGTCAACAAAGTTCTCTCAGCTCACCTTATCCATGCTAACATCTTGGATCCCACTCAGAACGGGTTCCGTGCTGGGCACAGCACGGAGACCGCCCTTCTCTCCATGGCTGAACATCTTCGCATGGTGATGGATGCGGGACAGACAGCGGCGCTCGTGTTATTAGATCTGAGCGCCGCGTTTGACACCGTCTCGCATCCCATCCTATTGCATCGCCTGGAGGAGACTGGGCTGAGTGGTCTGGCCCTTCAGTGGTTCCGGTCCTTCTTAGACGATCGTTTCTTTAGCGTTGCCGTTCCACCGTTCCAGTCCCAATTCCATCCTCTGAAACAGGGGGTGCCGCAAGGATCCTCGCTGAGTCCCACGTTGTTCAATCTTTACGTGAGACCGCTGGCTGAGGTCGTCAGGCAATGGGGCATGACTATGGTCTCATATGCCGACGACACTCAGCTAGCGGTTACGATCAGCGGGGATGCGGACCAGGATGCCCCCAGGTTTCAGAGTGGACTTAGGGCGGTGGCGAGCTGGATGAAGAACAACTGTCTCCAGCTCAACGCAAAGAAAACGGAGATCATGATCGTCGGTAGGAGGCCGGAACTGTGGGGAGACAGATGGTGGCCAGCGGAATTGGGGCCGGTCCCCATTCCGGTCACTGAGCTGAAGAACCTCGGAGTCTGGATGGATCCCTCCCTCAGCTTCGTGGGCCATACCAAGAGAACTGCGGCCTGCTGCTTTGGTATACTACGGTCGCTGCGTCCCGTCTTGAAGTTTTTTGACCATCGCACCAGGCAGCTGATAGTCCAGTCCACAGTGTTATCTCGCCTGGACTATGCCAGCTCCCTTCTGGTAGGGGCGAATGTGGCGGAGGTTTCCCGCCTCCAACGCGTCCAGAATGCCGCGGCGAGAGCCATTGTCGGCCTACCCCGAACATGTTCCGTTTCCAGCACCTTGAGATCTCTGCATTGGCTGCCTATCAGGTCAAGAATCCAATTCAAAGTACTGTGTCTGGCCTTTAAGATTTTGAGGGGTGGGAGCCCTAAAATTCTTATGAACCTTCTGTCCTGGTATGTGCCCGCCCGATCTCTAAGATCCTTGGGTCAAGCTCTTACAGTGATCCCCCGTTACAGGTTGTGCCGGGTAGATGGCCGTTCTTTCTGGGTTAGAGCGGCTGAGCTCTGGAACTCGCTCCCCGTTGATATGCGACTGCTTTCTGATCTTTTAACCTTTCATAGGGCTCTAAAAACTCTTCTGTTTAAATAAATTTCCTTCTTTTCTCTGTTATGTTCACTGTAGATGTTGCTGATTACTTGCCATGCGCCAGGACGCCCCTTAGCTGGGGCAGCTGTGCGCAATACAAAAATTCGTAACATAACATAACAAAACATCACACTCAGGAAAGATAGCAGTACCTCAGCAAACACACATACAGCTTACTCAACACCCACAGATGCACACTGCAGGGACACCCATGTGAAAACAACATGACCAGAGGACTGTGCAGCACAAACAATTGCACTGCACATGAGCAACCATGACTGCAAACCAGTACAACAAATCACACATAACTATTTCTGAAACTGTCCTGAGAGGCACATTGGTCCTGTACACAGATCAGCACCACAACGCATTTTGTCACAAATGTAGTGGTAGGGAGGCTCACACACTGGCAACCCAAGGGGCAGGTGACATGACATTGAAGTGGTGTGTACGTCAGTAGTGGACCGGTCAGGAGTGTACTGTACACAAACACATAGAGTAGTCACTCACAATGGGTAGGCATCAGAAGCACAGATAGGGGATGGTATGACTCCACATACCATACTGGAACCAAAAATAGGTCAAGTGACAGCAATGCATGAGAACACTCACCTACAATGTCAGTGTGGCTGAGCAGGTCTGCACAGTGAACACAAACAGTAACAAGACACATGGCTGATCAACAAAACACAAGACAGACTTGGCAGTCACACACTCTACATACTCACAACTGGCAGAAACAACAAGTAGGTGTCACCAGGAGTGCAAGTACACACCAACACACTGCACAGTGCTCAACCCACAACTCCTACATGTGCCTACAATCTGAAGCACATGGCTGACAATTCAAACAAACAGGCACTCAGCTTCTGGGTCATTGAACAAGGCACTTTTATTGTGATTGTTCATAGAGTGTTTTAAAAGGCCCGGAAATTTGGGCGGCACAAACGTGGAGTTAATCGGGCACTTGCTTGTGAAATGGTGAACTAAATTAGTACCATACATACTTTTAGTGCATTTTAACAATGAATTTTAATGCATTTTTAAAGTTTCAAAATGAACAGACGTTGTTTTTTTTAATTTCTTTATTAGGTTTTCTCCATCTCGGCAGCTCTCATGCGAAACAACAGGAATAAATTGTGTCCACCTCAGCCGAGGTGGGAGCTAACACAGTTCAAATACATGTTAGCAATAATGTCTACGTTCACATCCGTGGAGCGTCCACTATCTTCTATAGCAACTTTTGATGTGTCTGTGTACATAATCAAAACCAAACCCAACTATAGGAAACTCCCCCCCACCTTCTCCCTCGCCCCCTCACCCCAACATCCCCCCAGGTACCCTCCCCCCCACTGCCGGGTCCATGCAACTCGGGGTCCATGTATCTCAATAATCATACGGGCCATTCTGAGTCTCACACCCCTATCCTGGGGCCCCCCTCTACAGCGGGCGACTCAACAGAGCTTTCCATGGTGACCTGGGAGGCCTGTCCCGCTATCTCCTGCTTCATCACTCCCCATTATAAACAACACAACAAACCGGGGGTCTAGATGCCTCAATTAAGGCACATCAGAAAACACTCTCCTACTGGTAAAGTGTTTGCCTATGTCGCACCAAAGAGGAAACTCGGACGAAAGGAACCTGAGTTTCTACGTGATATTTGGTAAGGATCAGCCTATAACAGAATCTTGGTAACCATCAACTCTTCATGGTGATCAATATTATCATTTGGTCAGCCAGTTCAGCGGATGGTGAGTCTCTTGATCATAGAGCACACCACGCCGGTATGTACGAGGCTAGATCTCGCCCAAATTCACTCTAGAAAAGTGAAGTGAGTAATACTATAATTACCCACTGAAAAAAACAGGAAGGGAAAGCAGTGCAAAAATGGTGAGTGGTGAGTTAAAATAAGGTGGTGTGCCCCAATATGGCACTTTTATTCAGGATGCGGACAAAACCCCCCTCATTAAAAACAGAACAGTGCAAGCTGTAGTTTAAACAAATAACTGCCAAAAAAGGGCCAACATGTTTCAGCCAAGTGGACTATTCGTCCCCAGGCTTTCTTCAGGGCCTCTGCTCTTTTACCATTGCTCCTGCATTAGTGAGAATTAACACATCTATACTATAGAATAGTTGCTGTGATTAAGTGAAAACATAAAAAATAGGATCCTCCACATCAGGGGACACAAATGGCATCTGTAAAAAATCAAAATAAACACTTGTAAGTCTCCAGTTCCTTTTTTGGAATCACCTTGGTAAAAAAACATGTAACATGTAATGAATTTGAATTCGCTCACCCAGCTTGACCGGGAACTGGACCTCACCTCACCTGGATCATGCTCAGAGTGTTGAAGCCCGCTCTGTAAACAGTAAAATAAAACAAAGAAATGCAAGAAGAGGAACCATGGAACTTACACAATAATATGTTTCCACAAGAAACCACCAACACAAATCTCCTAGACAGCTAATAGTCATTCATATAACACGCAATGCAAATGCAACTTAACAAAAAACTATGGTTCCTGAAAAAATGGCTACGCCTCTAGCCAATCTTATCAACCGAATAGACTTAACTCTAATGCTTAATAGGGTATCTACTAAACATTTTCAAAATTCAATGTAAAAAACAATACCCATAGATAGTTAGTTTCTAAAGAAGGGAAGGCATATTGGTATAATAGCCGTATCGTATCTCAAATTCTTATATTTTATATATATGCGAGAGCCTACCTCTCCGTCGGTACCTCGATACTGCTCTGAGTCTAGGGGGAGGCACCAGACTAGGAGAGGAAGCTCCTTTAAATGTCATCGAGTCCCGAGTGTGTTGTTACTCTCACTCGTTTCTCAAATATTCGCTCACCTCTTATGTGACCCGATTCTGAATATTTTGTGTCTCTGTGCGTCCTCAAAACTGGAATAACGGGGCATCTAAGAGCATAGTTCTCTGGGCCAGCTGATTGTAGTAAACTTCCGTGAAGCACGACTACACAATGACGTCATAAAAATGGCGTGTGTAGTTCAGCGCCCTCTCATACCCGTGACTGCTGGGAACTGTCTTCGGAACTACAAAATGGCATCATAATGGAGGCGCTTGTAGTTCTAATGGCTTCTGGGGCCGTCTGGGCCAGATAATCAAAGTTTGACGTGACCCGTTCCTAAAATAAATCGTGTGACGAATTAATCGCGGGAGAATCAGGCCAGCATCTCCGCATTAATGACATATCTACCGTGTGTGTGAAGGTAGATAACATATGGTTTGCTTTATGTATGTATGAAAATTAATTTGTTATCATGGATACAATCTAATTATGGTAGCTGCCTCAAGTATATATCATAAGTTGTTATTGTGTCCTGCAACAAAAGTGCCCAAATCCCCATTCTAAAAAGTATGTTAATTGAACGGCCAAGGTATTGTTCCTTTACTCTCTGTCTCTTACTCACATGCGTATATCAAAAGGAATAAGAGTAATCTCCACTAAATCAATAGTCCTACATTTGCTCCTATGGCTAGCCATGTTGCTCGTTCTTAATATATTATAGGTCCTGGGTAGAGTTTGCATCTCAAGCACATCAAGAATATGAATTAATTAATCATCACGTGTATGGAATCTACCAAATATCATCATCCATACACCGCATCGTATCTACAGTCAAATGGGGGGGCTAGATATTAGCAGTACTTGAAAACCGCCATGTACCCACCTAGTTGGACCAGACCAGCATGAAAGTAGCATGTAAATAGCGATCCAAAGTGACTCGGTCCCGAGTCACCGGATCAAAAGGTAGGGATCCTCATCCACTATTAAACCCTCCTCCTCTCTTTTTGTTGTTAGGTCATCACTCCCCATGCCATTAACACCTCGGGCAGTTTGGCATCACTCTTGGTGCATCGCATGTGCCCCATCCCTGCTAGGGCTCATTCCCGTAGATCCATCCTTCATTTTGCCAGAAGCTGGGCCTGCTGAGCTAACCAGTGGATTGCTATAAGCCTCTTGGCTATAACTAGCCCCAGGATCAGGAACTGCCTGCTCATCTTCCGCTTCAGGTCCCGAGGAATCAGGCCCAGAAGACAAGTGCATGGATCCAATGCTATTGCCCATCCCGTTATCGGGTCAGATCTTCAAGAACCGCCCCCAATACGTCTGAATCATTTGGCACGTCCACAACATATGCAGAAAATCTGCCGTACCGTAGCGACATCTGGGGCAGTGAGGGTCTCTAGAGCTATTGATTAATAATAATAATAATATTAATAATAATACTGATGCTTGTAAAGTGCGAACAACTACCTCACCTGGAGGTGTCCCGGCGCTATGTGAGAGCTTAGCAGAGCAAATAGCAGAAAAGAGGCTAGACTTTAGGCATGAAGAGCCAGGTTTTTAATTGCTTCTTAAATCCAGATTCTGACGTTGCAGACTGGATAGAAGGTGGAAGGGCATTCCACAGTTTCACCGTGCCAGCAGAAAAGGACCTGCCGCCAAGTCGGGCCTTTCTGACTCGTGGAGCGTGTAACTGGAGCAGGGAGTTCGAACGTAGGAGCCTCGCTTGGTGGTAGCGAGGAAGTCTCCGTTTTAAATATTTGGGACAGGTATCCCGAAGTGCCCTAAAAACCAGGGTCAGAGATTTAAATTTGATTCTGCTTGCCACTGGTAGCCAGTGCAGCTCGCGCAGATGCGGAGAGACACGTTGTCTAAAAGGGATGTGCTTTATCAGTCTCGCAGCCGCATTCTGCACTGTCTGCAATCGTTGAATCAAATATTTTGGTAAGCCGAGGTAGAGGCTGTTCGCGTAGTCCAGCCTAGATGTAACAGTCGCATGGACTACCGTTTTGCGGCAATCTTCTGGCAATAAAGAAAGAAACTTGCGATTGCATGCAGCCTACTAGGTGAGAGGTATGTCATATGTATTATGTTGTACTGGATTTGTTTAAAGCGATTGCTCACCGACACCTTCCGCACACTCCTGTGTATCTTTTACCAATGTCGTGTTGTGACCTCCTGTGGACATACATGCTGCCATGTTTCCTCTATATATAAGGGGCCATTCTTTTTATCGTCCCTCAATGCCCTGTAGAGGTGAATGACACACTTTCGCCCTCCCGTCATAGCACTCATAGTGACTAGGGTTTGGGTGTGCCCTGGGGCCTGCGGAAATGTGGACCATAATTGCCGTGCCGTTGCAGCTATTTTTGCATATTGTAAAAACTGTTGTGCTCCCAACTCAATGCCACCTCCCGATAAGTGATAAATGTACTGTCCGGGTTGAGGTCCGACAACATCAGGCAGCCCTCGCCTTCCATGCCTCTGTAGACATCACCTCGTCATCCTGAGCAAAGTGCGGCATCTGCCAGAAGGGTCGTTCCTTAATTATTCTACGGAGCACTCGATTCCAAATTGCAGCCCCCAGTTCCACCAATAGTGGACCATGCACTGTGAGCACCCCCAACCCTCCACAACATTAGGGTCAGTAGTTACATGAGTGTCTATATGGGTTATTGATTGGTTGCCTGAGAATTTGTGTGGGAGACTGAGTGTGTGTGTTGATGGGTGGGAGGTGTGTGACTCTGTGCATAGATGTGTGAGTGGTTGATTCATTGGGTGTATGGATTCAAGAGTGCATGTGGAAACAGCTGTATGGGTGGGTGAGTGTGTGTATGGGTGTGTTGGTGAGTGAATGGATTTCTCAGTGGTACATGTCCAAGTAAGTACATATGTTAAGGCAGTGTATGTGAGAGTTGAAGTATATAAATGACTATACTTGAGAGTCAGTGATTGTGTGAGTGGCTGTATGGATGAGTGTGTACTTGTATCAGTGATTGTATAAGAGAGTAAGTATGCATTTGTTTCTGTTTGAATACGTGATGGGGTGTGTGTATAACTGTATAGCTTAGAAAATGGAAGTGTGATTGATTCTTTGCATGACTGACTACGTGTGTGAGTTACTCTGGATGAGTGGTGGTGTGTGTGCATTTATAGGTGTATGAGTGCTTATGATAGTGTTGTATTGATGAGTGAATGCATGTATGTGTGATTGTATGGGTGAATGAGTGGATGTGTGTGTAGACCTAGGTAATAGTGAGTACGTATGTAGTAACTGGTATTGGTGTGTCAATGGTTTCAAAAATGGTAGTCTGTATTTTACAGTGGGTGCTTCAAAGGTTATATTAGAGTGTGAGGAGGTGCATCAGATTTTCACGTGGATGATGTCATCAGTGATGTCATCAGTGATGACTCATCAGTGATGTCACTGACCATGTCATGAATGATGTAATATGTGACATCATCAGCAGTGCATTGCAGGTGCGCGAATTATAGTTAGCTGAAATAACTATAACGGGGGAATTTCTATGGTTTTGTACGAGAAGAATGTCCAACTACATATAACGTTCATGAAACCTATGGTTTTTTCAGTAAATATCTATGGTTTTTTAAATGCTAATTTCTAACTATAATGTGCCTGAAAGCTATGGTTTTTTCAGTGAATTTCAAAGCTTTTTTAAATGAAAATGTATGTCTAATGTACCTCAATCATATGTTTTTTTTTTCTTTTCATTTTATATATATATATATATATATATATATATACATATTACCTACTGGCGGTCGCCAGTAGGTAGTTATAGTTAGCACCTAGTTTCCATAGGAAATCCTCAACATTCTATTTGGATTAACTTTGGCCCTGGTGGATGAATCTTTGCGAATTTCTCAAAGAAGATGGCTCGGTCCGCTGCGCTCCTTCCCTTAAAGTTTGGGGGGGATTGGTGAAGTGGGGGCTGAGATAAAAGGGGGGTCCCAAAACGTGTTTTCTCCATGTTATTTTCCATAGGACGTTTAGACACGGCTACAGGTCGAACGGCTGAATGGATTTATAAGAAATTTGGCAAAACTGTAGAGTCCGGCTCGCAGATTACGCTTTTTTTGGAATGGTGTAAATCCGTTCAGTAGTTGCTGAAAAAATTAAAGTTAAAGTCAATTATATATCTATACGCGGGCACGGGTGCGCGCACTCAAGCGGCTGCGCGCGAGCTGAATTTTTTTTTGCTGCGTGACGTCTGTTAACATTCGATTAGAAGGAAATCAGGAAGTGTTGACCGCCATTTTGTCACTGCGAGTAAATATATTGTTCATTTCAAAGCGTTGGAACATGGAAAGGGGAGAAGGTAGAGATTGTTTTGCTGCGTAGGTTTTCTCAGGGTGTGCAGTAAGGTCCTTAAAGGCGAAAATATATATATTTTTTTTTTTTAAAAGTTGCGGGGTGCGCGCACTCGGGCGCGCACACCTATTTACAAGAGTGTGAAAATGGAGATAAATCAGAAGTTTGAGTGCTTTGATATAAGGTGGCTCTGAAAAGAGCCCTTGTGTTAATTGAGTTTTTTCTGCATTTATAAGTAAGTAGCGATGCAGAGCCGGATGTTGCAGAGGAAGATTCTGTTTCTGCCTTCCTTCTTACTTAGTTATGGTTTTTTCACTCCCACTCCAGGCTTTTAGTCTGTGGATGGAAATCCATGAACCTAGACTCACCTATGAAAATCATACTATTGATGCTTGACTGAGGCCAAGGAGATCAGAGTGCATGTGTGTGTAAGGTGATGTACCTCTGGGGAGATGATGTTACGTTTAAACGTAGCCCCTGAGTGCTTAGTTCGGTTCTGTTCTCTGTCACTGTTGTTGATTTAGAGCCCCAAATACAAAGGCTTGTTGTTGCTTGTGAATCCCCAAGTGTATATTTGCTCATACTGATCCATAACGCCCCGGCGTATCCATGTCGTAGGCCGCAAGAGTGGGCGAAACTCAGCTGGCCGAGCAAGACTTGGGGAGGGGGCAGGAGCCAAGAGGAAACAAGGAGGGGTTTTCATCATTTGGGACAAAAAATATTTCTAAACCAAAGAAAAGTTTTATTAACAAGTCACATGACCTGTTATGCTTACGTTACGTGCTCCGCGCCGCGCCCCGGATTGCTTCCGGGAAGCTGCGCTTCACGCCTCGCGCACCGGAGCACTCCCGGGTGCGCTAACGTGGCGTGTCATATGACGCATTATGCAACAACGCGATACGTCGTTGGGGCTCCACCGGAACTGATTGAATTGGTAGTCTACAGTGTTTCTGGAAGTTTCAGACTGAAGCTGGCGTCAGCATGAGAGCACCCCGTGGCTACGTCATGGCCATTCTGCGAGCAATCATGGCAGAAGCTCCACACCGGAACTCTGCGGGAGTCGGGGGCCCCGGTGACTCTTGTAGAATCTTCAAGGCTGATGGGACGCTTTTGGGAATGGGGCCCATGCCGTAGCAGTCAAGCGTCCGAGTTCCAAGGTTGTCCAGAGCCATCCTTGCAGGCCAGGCCCAAGTCTGTGGAGCCGACTGCCATTTCCTGAGCTCCGTGGCAGCCGCCTGTCGCTGTACCGCAAGAGTGGGTGCAATTCAGCCGGATGGCGGGTGAGACGCTGTAATAGCAAGAGCAGGCGTAATTCAGCTGGCCGAGCGAGGCAATGTGCCGCAGGAGCGGGCGCAACTCATCTTGTCGAGTGAAGTGCTGGGGTGCAGCTGAGAAACCTCCACCTGGGAAGGTGGGGGAGGCTCGTTCGTGCCGCCTCTCCCTTCCAGTGCACCCCACGCCGTCTCCTGGCGCAGGTATATGTGATGGTTGGACCAGGGCACCGCAGGACGTGTCTTTAGGTCAAACCCTCAACTATGGCACCCAACATCCAGGACTTATGCCATTTGTGGAAGGCAGTGACATCGAAGCATCTCAGGGACCAAGCATATCCAGAGTCCTTCCTACAGCCCCTGCGTTCCTTCTTACCTAGTTATGTTTTTTTCACTCCCACTCCAGGCTTTTAGTCTGTGGATGGCAAACTATGAACCTACACTCACCTATGAAAATCTTACTATTGATGCTTGACTGAGGACAAGGAGATCAGTGAAGCGCTGGGGTGTAGCTGAGAAACCTCCACCTGGGGAGGTGGGGGAAGCTCGTTCGCGCCGCCTCTCCCTTCCAGTGCACCCCACGCCGTCTCCTGGCGCAGGTATATGTGATGGTTGGACCAGGGCACCGCAGGACGTGTCTTTAGGGGTTTAGCTGAGAAACCTCCACCTGGGGAGGTGGGGGAGGCTCGTTCGCACCGCCTCTCCCTTCCAGTGCACCCCACGCCGTCTCCTGGTGGAGGTATACGTGATGGTTGGACCAGGGCACCGCAGGATGTGTCTTTAGGTCAAACCCTCAAGTATGGCACCGAACATCCAGGACTTATGCCATTTGTGGAAGGCAGTGACATCGAAGAATCTCAGGGACCAAGCATATCCACAGTCCTCCCCGGGGTATTTGCACAACGGTCCTCCACCCCTAGGCCGCCAGCTATGCTACCTTGACAGGAACAGTATCATGCATTTGGATCGATGTTGCAGCAGGCTGCCATGTAAATAGTTATTTAATGAAACGTTTTACCCTGTTACTTTGTTGGTGTGTTGTATATATTTATAATATTTGCATAGGGTTTGTCGTTATTTTGGGCGGGATGGGCGGCGGAGCAAATTCACTGAAAAAACCATAGGTTATAGACCCATATATAGTTAGGAATTAGCATTTACAAAACCTTGAAAATTCACTGAAAAAACCATAGGTTATAGACCATATATAGTTAAATATCTCAAGTCCATCTCTGCACTCGATGGAGATACAGGTCGTCGATCAGAAAATGTGCTGGCCACCTCTAATGGTAATAGCGTGGCCAGGGCTTTTGTCGATGCCTCTGCAAATTGCACAGGGTGCACTTGTTTGACATGCTGCACCATGGTATGTATGGAAAAGGAATATTTTTTTGTTGGATTTCCTCTTGAGAGAAACGAATCACATATCGTGCAGGTTACTTTTGGTGCATTTACTTTCTTTTGATCTTCAGGATAAGTGAAAAATTGCCAGATGAAAGATTCTTTTTTTCTTCTTAAAGGTAGTCGATCATTTTGTTCAGATTCGGAAGATGAATGAGATACGGTAGCCATTTCACCAAAGTCTTCCGAAAAATGTAGGACGTTGTTCTCTCTTGAGAGTAGAAAAGATAGTGAGAGAAGTGGGTGGAGTGCTGCGTGTAAATTCCAGAATAGAAACTAGTAAGAACCAATTGGAAGTGTTGTTTTCATGTTGCAGCAGGCTGCCATGTAAATAGTTATTTAATAAAACGTTTTACCCTGTTACTTTGCTGGTGTGTTGTATTTATTTATAATATTTGCATAGGGTTTGTCGTTATTTTGGGCGGGGTGGGCGGCGGAGCTGAGCTATCTTGCAGCCATCATGGCGTCAAGCTCGGTTTCTCTCACTAGTTTCATATTTCTCATGAGGGGTTGTTCCTAATGTTTCTATTTTAGCGAGGTCAAAAAGAGATCCTATCAGTGGCCTACTGATTTTGCTCGATTCCTTTTGTTTTTTCTAACGATTTTTAAGTTAAAGTTTGCTAGCACAATACAGCGGCTAGTCCGCATTTTATATATATGTCTTTTTTATTAGGGGTGTCCTCCGGTGGAGTCGGACGATCTACCTCTAATAAACGGTAAGTGTTCCTCTGAAGGAATGCGTCTTGAAAGTGGCTGACTGTAATGTATGATATTTCACTCAGTGACTTTCAGGCCCATGCTGTTTCAAAACTGTGCATGTGCTTGAAGCAGGCGTAGGTATTGACGCAGCATTGTGAATATAGTGCATTGGTGAGCCTTGCTGGAGCTGCATTACAGTTGCGATGCAACTCTAGCAATGTATTACTTTTTCAGCACAGATGTGTTACGCATGTATGGTGTTTTTGTACCATGGTGCGCCACATTTCAAATGTGGCACACCATGGGTAACGGAGCACTAGCATACTGTGGTGCACATTAACTGGTGCATATCTGGGTATGAAGTAGTTAACATAAATCTGCCCCATAGGTTACAAATCCGCGTTTAGTAGACTGTTTGGCCTTTGTAGTTTTATGTTTTTTCTGTTATTCTATGTAGGTATGTAATATTGCAATATTTTTGTCACGAAAAAGAAGCCATGAGTATTGGGTTTGTGAAAGATTGCAAGATTTTTAAAATTAAAAAGCAACAACCATGGCATTGTTTAATATAGTATTGTAAATACTTATCTTTAACAATGATGAGAGAGTAAAAAAAGGTTAACCTGATGTTTTAAAGTTATTCACAGGCTTCTTTAGAGGAAGTATTCTATATGATTGTAGCGTGGGTGTTTCACTTTTTTATAGGTAATAGAATGCATTCTGCAAGCATGTAGTACTCCTCCTGCTACAGCATAAATATTCTTCAGTGCTTATTTTCATTTCGTAAGTGGTATTGAGACCGACACAGAACTTCAATGGATCGGAGGGGCTGTTCCTGTGCATCTGGAGGACTGCCAAGCCGTTGCAGCAGTGGGAGTGAGGCCTCTTACAGGGGCGTAGCGCAGCTCCTTTTGATGTTCACAATTGCAGATAACAGGGTAGAGATGTCCGTGGAATTTATGGATGGTTAGTCACACTAGAGTGTGCGCGGCGCCCCTAGCACCTTATTACGGCACACAGGGGAGCCGCGTTGCACAGTTTGAGAATCAGAGACTTAGGAGATAAACCTTCATAATAGGAAGGCTTCTAAGTGATAAAAATCGCTGGTGCGGCGTTAAAAATATCACTGCTATCGGTGGAATTTTCCACGGTGTTAGTGCTTCAACAGAAATGGGAACACATATCTGATAGAAAATCCTGTAACAATCTCAGTATTTCACATTATCGCGTGAAAAGAAAGTCTTTCGAAAGATGTTGAACGTTGTTCTCTTTTGAGAGTAGAAAAGATAGTGAGAGAAGTGGGTGGAGTGCTCCGTGTAAATTGCAGAATAGAAACTACTAAGAACCAATTGGAAGTGTTGTTTTCAAGTCACATGACTTCACATGCGCGTCTCAGGATGTGTACGCGGTGATAGTATCTGGTCACGTACGCCATTTGAAAGTAGCGGTCTAATTCAGCGAAGTTTCAAAACGTGAAAAGGAGTAAATCCAAACATATCCGGATTTAATATATCTTCTGAGCTCGATTCAAGCATACAATTGTTAAAGTATAAAACGTTTTATATATTTTTTTAAAATACCAAGGTGTGTACATTCGGTCACACACGAAAGTTTAAAAAGACATTCGGCTCCATTTAATGTAAATTTTCATAATATTAAAAAAGAAGCCTAGGTTTAGTCTCTTTGACGTATTATAAGTTCTTTGATGGGTCTATGAAGAAATTCAATAAGTTCAGATTGCAAAGTTTTCACGAAATATATAGGCGGGTGCGTGCAGTCGGTCGCGCACGATAGCCTGGAAATGCGCTATCCATTTTATTGAGAACTGTTGCCGAGAGTGCGCACACCGGGTCGTGCACGAAAGTTTAGAAAGGCTATTTTTATTTACAGACAAATTTTAATGCGTTGAAAAAAAGGCAAGGTACAGACTTTCTAATTCTGTATCGCTTTACAAGGAGTCTCTATGCAACTTGAACAGTGAAGAAAACGGCTTGTTTCCGAAAAAAATATTGCCAGAACTTTATTGACAAAAGTATAGGTTGTATACACGAGATATTTCTGAATTAGCATTTTAAAAACCAATTAAATTCACTGAAAAAAACATAGGTTTTACACACGTTATAGTTAGGAAGTAGCATTTACAAAACCTATGAAATTCACTGAAAAAACCATAGGTTTGACACCAGTTATAGTTAGCTGGAAATTTTACTGATATAAAACCAATGAAATTCCACGTTATAGTTAGTTGGACTCACTATAACTTGCGCGTGTAATGCACTGCTGATGACGTCACATATTACATCACTCATGACATCACTGATGACACCATCCTTGTGACACAGTGACAGACATCCTTTCACTGTAATCTAACCCTTGAAACGCATATTCAAAAATAGAAACTCAAATTTTCAAAGAAATGGAGATACCCATACCAGTTACAACAACCAATTCAATAATTCCACCATCTATATACACATGCACTAATTCACCAACAGTTCTATATAGTCACTCATACATATATTCACTAATCATATGTAGTGATACACCTACACATCCTGTTACACACCGACAGTCAGCCAAAAGTTATTCACACACATACTCACACATGCAAATAAACTATTGAACATCCATTTATTTGCATAAACAGCTATACACACACTACCACTTTACTTCTAAGGAAACTTACACATACTTACTCTCTTAAAAAATGACTTATAGAAACACATACTAATTTAAACAGGAACTCTTACAATCCCTCACTCTCACATATAGTCACTTATATACATCAATATTCACATATACTACATTAAAACATATGTAGTTACTGATAAAGACACTAATAAGACAGTCATTCACTCACTAACACAGACAAATGCACACTAATCCACCCATACAGTCCTGCACATATGCTGTCTTCAAAACACATACAAACAGAGACTCAGTCATTCTTGCATCTATGTAGTAAGTAATACCCCCACCAAACCATGCAAACACTCATACTGATACTAAGAAAAACATCTAATAACCTATATACATACACATGTACCTACTCATCAACCCATGCAGCCACTTATACACAAAGTGAAACACTAATACATATATTTAAATATTTAAGCATTACTCAGTAATATATGTATTCACTAAGATATTCAATAATATATACATATATAACACATATTTATTTTTCAGAAAGACACACATTCACTGGATGGTGTCATCAGTGATGTCATGAGTGATGTAATATGTGACATCATCAGCAGTGCATTACACGCGCAAGTTATAGTGAGTCCAACTAACTATAACGTGGAATTTCATTGGTTTTATATCAGTAAAATTTCCAGCTAACTATAACTGGTGTCAAACCTATGGTTTTTTCAGTGAATTTCATAGGTTTTGTAAATGCTACTTCCTAACTATAACGTGTGTAAAACCTATGGTTTTTTCAGTGAATATATATATATATATATACATTACCTACTGGCGGTCGCCAGTAGGTATATATAGTTAGGATTTTTTCTCTATGGGATTTTTGAAAATTCTATGTCTAATAACTTTGGCGTTTGTGGACGGAATTGGCTGAAATTTTCAGGAAAATGGCACATTCTGTTTCTGAGCAGCCCTTGAAAATTTGGGGGGGGGGGTCGTCAAGGGGGGGCCGAGAAAAAAGGGGGGTCCCAAAACGTGTTTTTAACATTGAGTTTTCCATAGGGCGGTTGGCCTCACTTTTAGCCCGAACGGCTGAATGGATTTGCACGAAACTTGGCAAAATTGTAGGGACTGGTAGCCCGATGTGCCTTTTGTAGGTCTCAATATATGTGCTACAGTGGATTTTGAGAAATTAACGTTTAAAAAAAGATATATATCTGTAACAGCGGACCGGGCAGCGCTCCAGGACGCGTACTTTTCGCGCAACGGAGCTTTGTGAAGCGAAGCTGATTGGTTCTCCGGCGTCTGTAAACATTCCAAACAGTCCGTAGCGGCCGCCATCTTGTCTCTCGGTAGGATTGAGAGAGAAGAGGAGGCCAAAGCGAAGGGGCAAATGACCATAAGGGGGCATAGTAGATCCTCGCTGACCCCCTGGGTTTGATGTGGAGGTTTTAAAAGGGCCCCGCGGGGCAAAAAAAAAAAATAATAATAATAATCGAACGGCTGAATGGATTTGCACGAAACTTGGTAAAATATTAGGGACTGGTAGCCCGATGTGCCTTTGCTAGGTCTCAATATATGTGCTCCAGTGGATTTTGAGAAATTAACGTTCAAAAAAAGATATATATCTGTAATAGCGCTCCGCTTCGTGTACTTTTCGCGTTACGGAGGTTTGCGAAGCTGAATGGTTCTTCGGGGTCTGTAAACATTCCAAACAGTCCGTAGCGGCCGCCATCTTGTCTCTCGGTAGGATCGAGAGACAAGAGGAGGCCAAAGCGAAGGGGCAAATGACCATAAGGGGGCATAGTAGATCGTCCCTGACCCCCTAGGTTTGATGTGGAGGCTTTGAAAGGGTCTCGCAGGGCAAAAAAAAAATATACAGTTTTTTTAGTTTTTTTTGCGTGGAGTGCGCCCGGTTCGCGAACCGGGAAGCGTTCTGGGGAGCGTACTTTCTTGAAAATTAGTGAAAAAAGTTAGAGTAAAATAATAATTGTGAGTGATCAGATGTAGGGTAGCTCTGAGAAGAGCTTTTGGGTTTATGGTACATTTAGGTACTTATAAGTAGGTACCAATGCACAGTCTTAAATTCAGAGTGAAAATTCTGTTGCCCTCATCTGAGAAGTGAACTCCATCTCCTCTGTAGATATCTTGCATGTAGTAACGCAAGTTATTGTTGTACAGGGAGCCCATTCCATGGTCTCTCATGTAAGCTGAAACACATTTGTTTACATGCTTCCTCGATTTCTCAATTTGTGGACAAAATTGGTTCGACCACCTCCATTTTTGTCTTTGGCATATATTTGAATATACCAAGGCCGTCTGAGGAAAAAGTGCCATCAATTGCTCAAAGGTGTCCTTTAAAAGCATTTCCAGACCTACCCCAGTCAAAGTGCCCAAATCATTACCTCCACAGTGCACAATTAACAGGTCAGGTTTTGGCAAATGCATAAAGGTTTTCACCAATGGTATCAATTGGTGACATTTTAATCCTCTGTGGCCAAACCACTTAATTTCCACATCTTGTAAATTGAGGTTAGGTAAATTCCTGTTTTCAGCGTACCTTTGAGCCCAATAGATATAACTATGTCCAACAATCCAGACAGAAAACATGGCGAGAGAAGGTTCTGCTGCAGTCAGATGAAGTGTGGCAATGAAATGGCAGTTGAAAAAATGAGAGTGTAAAATGAAAAAAACTGAGGAGTTTCTGTGTTAATGAAGCAGTAAGAGTGATTGGTGGATTTTGATTGCTGAAAACAGAAAGTTAGTGTGCATGGATGAGTTCGTTGAAAGATGTATTTTGAGTGGCGAAGAAAAAATCATTAAATGAAAGAATGCTCTGGATATGCAGGTGCACTGAGAGTTCAGAGTTCAATTGCAACATTGTTGTGTGAACTTGGAAACACCAGAGGTTTTGCAAGAGGTGGTTGCTATGCAGAAAAAGCAGAGAGGGGGCAGGGTTTTGCTTTGAAAAAAAGTGAGGGAAGAGTTTTGATTGGTGTGACATGAGAGATATGTGTGAGGAATTACAGCATTTCTGTGCTTTTGATAGCTGCAGACTCTGGAGTGCATACCTTTTGCTCTGCTGAAGACAAATTGGTGTGTTTCTGAGACTGTTTTGAAACTCAAAGTATGAATATATAAAAAAAAAAGAAAATCGTTTTTGAGGTAAAGGAATGTTTTCAAAATTTATGTGCGCCATATGCCCCCAAATTTCTTTTTCGGGGGTGCAGCAGGGTGTTCTTGAGACACCCCTGCACCCTCGGAAAAATTTGTAATTTGCGATGAGGTAATTGCTAATCGCAAATTGCACCTTCATTCCTATGGGCCTCCTGCTGCATGGAAATGAATGGGTAATTTGTAATTAGCAAATAGGTCATCGCAAACTAGGAATGGTAAAGAATCGCTATTTATTCCTTAAAGTTCGCTATTTAGGAAATGCAAAAAACTTTGATGATACATATGGCGGTTCATCTCTAACAAGATAAGAAGCATAGGGATAGATTTATGATGACTGGCGCATCACCAGGGATGTGTTAGTCATTCTGTGCCGCTGTTCCGTCACCTATGGTGTGCTGCATTTACAATGCGGCGCATCATGGGGCAAAAACAGCACAGATGCGTGACGTATCTGTGCCGTAAAGGTGGCGCATTGCTGGAGTTGTATCGCAAGTGTGATGAAGCTCCAGCAAGGCTGAGGGGTGCCCCTGTCGCAGGGTTTCTGTTCTCACACAGAACTGTGGACAGAGGATTGGAACCTCGGCGAATTAAAGTGTCCCTGAACTCACCTTAGTAATCAAAACCCCTTAGCAAGCTAGGTACAGTGTCACATTGGATATAACAAACTCTCAATGTTTAGACAATCCAGAATATGAACTTATAGTACCTCAGGATACGTGGAACTCATGAACAGTCGGTCGTTATATATTTCTTAGAAACCAGAACATGGAGTTAAGAAGAACACATGTGTATTTGAAATGTTTATTTACTAATGCCGTCTTCTCAGGCGTAGTATGTTAGATAATACAAGTACACATATTATCAGTAGCAAAATTACCAGCATAGTTACTAGTACATAAAAAGCGAATGGTGACAGTATGTTAACATGCTGTAAATGAATAAGAGTTAGCAACACTTATAAGCAGCCGCGGGCCGTGGAGGGAGTTACGGTGGGGCAGGGAGGCGGGGAGGGGGAGGGGCAGGGTGGAGAGGGCTCCACCCTGCCCCTCCCCCTCCCCGCCTCCCTGCCCCACCGTAACTCCCTCCACGGCCCGCGGCTGCTTATATCTCACCCTCCCTAATACACATATTATATTATTTGCTAAGAAGGTCTCTTTGTGTTGGTTTAGGGCGTGCCCATACTTTAGTGTCTTAGATTTGAAGGAATCACATCAGCATACACCAGCTCTCTCTTCATGTGAACCGCATCAACTGTTGTGTATGTGTGTTCGGCAAAGCAATATAAAACCCGCCTCATGCCCAGAATTGGCAGAAGTTGCACTTATGTTATGAGTATGAAGTCGTGGAGATCAGACCTCATAACAATTCTGTATCGTGTTGTTCTTGAAACTTCAGCACTCGCTGTACAGATATAGTTTAACAAGCAAAGCAGATAGTAGAGCAAGAACATATTATTCTCATGTAAACCACGATGAACTACTAGGTTGAAAGCTAAAGCAACAACTAAGTGTCGTGTGCAGAAGTTGCAAAAAAGGAAAAATGGCGTTTAAACCGGTAATGAGCCCATGCTAACTTAACACGGTGTAAAGATATCCAGGACCTAGATGACACCTCCCCATGATCCGGAAACGAACTGAATAAGATAATAGAAGTGCCATCTCATGAGAGCAGATTGCAAGTTTATATGTGGACGGTCCGCAAGGTAAAGCATTAAAAACTAGGAAAATTTAATGCTAAAGAAAAATAAAACAGCCAAGTACTTTATCGAGTCTTAAGCCAATAGGCAAGCTAAATAATAAAAACTTGACAAATAAGTCAATGAATTGTCAATGAAATGCTAGTACTCAGCATATCAAACATGAAAAAGGTCTATGACATAACTGTGTATGCAAAATAAGCTGCAACAGCCTCCAATAGGAAGTCACCGTCTTCATCCGAAAAGAGTTCAGCCATCCAATTTAAAAGCGGAAAAGAACATACATGCTCTCCCAGCACCGGATCCTCTATCACCATCAGAGGACAGCTCGGTGGGTTTTCAAGAAAGCTCTGTTCCAAGAAAGACTGTGTTGCCGCCAGTAAATTCCAGGGACCAATTAGTCCATGCATCAATGCCACAGCCATAATCCTTTCGCCAGGACAAACCAACTCGTGAGTAATGATAGGAGTCATCAGCTGATTAAAGTCGACGTCAGGAGAAACCGGTCCGCAGAGACACAAATCAATGGCCCAATCGAAATCACAGGTCAGGCAGTGAAATACAGGCTGGACACAGGTGAAGTAGGAGAATCGAAAAGATAATCCATATGCCGTGCTTAATATCGCCAACGGCATTGTGCCATAATATTCTAGCATGCGATTGCGGAACAGTGTCAGCAGCTGCAGGGCGGGAGCTTGCACAGGAGGGACATCCATATTTAAAAATGTAAAAAAGCACAAGAGCGTCCGCTGGTAAGGCAAGTAAAAATGGGAATCCACGAAGCAGAGTGGAAAAAATAGAATGAAAGAAAGCAGGGATGACTCCAAAGATTTTCTCAAATGAAGTCACGAGACCACTGGTAACAACTTTAAAAAAGTGCGCCAGGGCCTTTGTGGAGGACGCGTTAAAGATAGTCCGAACCATCTTGCTGAAATGGAAAGGCAAATCTGTATTGAAAAGGGTCTGCACCTCTGTACCGGTGTTCGCTATGTGAAGCACGAAAGTTTCACGGGCCGAACTCAAGGCCACCTCTCTCTGAGACAAAAGAGCTCTTATTCTTGCCATGCCGTTGAAATCTGCTCCCAAGGTTGGTATTTGTGGCGAGATTGAAACCTCCCTATGTTCATGTGTGGGAGGAAATAGAACATTTCTGCAGCAAATAACCCGTTCACTTACTGTTACGATAAAAGGAATACTTTTAATTAACCCAGAACAATCTTCATTATTGAGCATCAAATAACTACCATTTTCCAACAACTTGAACGTGGGGATGATAGCAGGAACTGGCGTGCCTTGCAACACGCAAGCCATATTTGGTCGGTGTTTGTTGCATGAACCGTGTAACTGTATGTGCCTACACATTAGTGAATGATGTGGCGTCTCAGTGCATTCCTCTCCATTCAGATAAACTTCTTGATCATCTTTGAAACATCTGTATGTGTATGGAAGCGACCAGACCTCATGAAGAAAAGCACTACCTAAAGGTTCATAACGACCTATTGGTATATATTTCATACAATTTGAAAACTTATATAAAGCAAAAGGCAGCGTTATTAAACCGTGGATAAGGCACGTTGCCAAAAAACCCGCAATCCTCTGCTGATGATGTCACTGAGCATGTCATGAATGATGTAATATGTGACATCATCAGCAGTGGATTACGGGTAATAGTATCTCTAGTTGACTCCCTTATAGCTGTCTTTCTTTTAACATAAGTGTCTGTTTCCTTCCCTTATACTTACTGTTCTTTTTAAAAAAAAAAATTTTTGGTTCACTTCCGGTTCGCGTACCGGCGAGCGAACTGGGAAGCGAACTACGAGAAATAGAGGTTGGCACAGTTCCAAATATTGTACCAATTTTTTAATAACGGGGAGGTAGTTCTGAAAAGAACTTTTTTTTTATTGTTTTTGTTGTTTTATATTTTTTTTATTATTTTTCTGAACATTTTTTTACTTTTTTTGAATTTTTCTGAACAGTTTTATATTTTTTTGGGTTTTTCTTGGAGGGGGCAATGAAAACGATTCATTGTAAAGGGCTCAACAGGAGCAACAAAACAAAAAAAAAGTATTTATTATTTTGGGCGTTTCGTACAAACTTGCATATGATAGTCAATAGCTCTGTTGATCAGAGTGATGCTTCTTTCTCCGTAGCAAATGAATCCATCGCAATGTACGCAGACGTGTTTTACTTCACCAAATCTCATTTGTATATTTGGCACTATCTCCCTGCCCTCTGGTCCCGTTACTTCCGGTACAACAGATCTTCTGGCCATAATAGGGAGATTATCTAGGTCGTTCCGAAACTGTGCAGCACTGTAGTTGTTAGGATGCCACCTAGTCATATGGCGATGCATTGTGTAGTTTCCGAAACTGTATTTTTTCTCGGTCCCTCTGGACAGTCTATCTTGACATATAAGGCAAGTTACGTATCTTGCATTTACTTTTTTCTGACCTTTGGGAATTTAAAAAAATTGCCAAATGAAGTTTTCTTTCCGGTGAGACGTCCTGGGCTCCTCAGGCAAAAACTCCCTCTCTTCGTGCTCGTCGTCCTGTTCCTCTTCTTCCTCTTCTTGTTGAATTATAACTTGAGCAGGTGGTCCACTCTTCCTTGGATGTGGTGGAGGTGGTGGGAAAGCACCAGCTGAAGCTACTAAAGAAGCCATTGCTCACTGGTAACAAAGGGTCTTTCTCTCACAAAGATGAAAGTCAGAGTGAGGAAAGAAGGAGGGATTTTCATCATTTGGGAAAAACAAGAGTTCTCAACCAATGAAAAGTGTTCATTTTATATTATATGACCTAGTCTTACATCATTAGGAAACCAAAAGTGAAATGAACCAATGAAAAGTGTTATTACCAAGTCACATGACCTGCTGTGTTTACGTTAAGCGCTTTGCAGGGCCTCCCGGTTTGCTTCCAGAAACCTGCGCTTTGCGACTCGCTTCGCGTACCAGTTCGCTAACGTAGCACGTCATATGACGTATCACGCGACAATGTGAAACGTCATGCGGACGGGAGGCGTCACGATGTTGTTTTCTAACGCGGCAGTTGCGGTAAAGAAACGTTTACCGGCTCGCGGTCTATTTCGCGGCATCAAGGTCGGCTAACGGGAAGCTTCCCGATTCGCGAAGCGGGAACGAAGAAAAAAAATATTTAAAAAAAAAAATATTCATAAACATATAAAATATATTTTTGGATTTAAAGAAGAATACATTTTACAGCTACAGATATTAGCTGTTAAAAATCCAATGAAATTCACTGAAAAAACCATAGGTTATAGACCATATATAGTTAGGAATTAGCATTTACAAAACCTTGAAAATTCACTGAAAAAACCATAGGTTATAGACCATATATAGTTAGGAATTAGCATTTACAAAACCTTATTTTACTCACACAAAACCATTGAAATTCCATATATAGTTAGTTGCACTAACTATATATCGCGCACCCGCAATCCACTGCTGATGATGTCACATATTACATCATTCATGACATGGTCAGTGACATCACTGATGACATCACTGATGACATCTCAAATGACATCACTGATGACATCTCATTTGACATCAATGACCACATCACTGATGATATCATTCATGTGACAATACAATGCATCTCCTCACATTTTAATATAACCTCTGTTTCACCCAGTGTTAAATACAGAGTATAATTTTTGAAACCATTGACACACCAATACTAGTTACTACATACGCACTCACTGATTCCTATGTCTACACACACATTCACTCATTCACTCATACAATCATTCATACATACAATCACTCATCTTTACAACACTATCATATGCACTCATACACCTATACAGACACTCACAGTCTGCCACTCATCCATGGAGTTACTCACACACCTAGTCAGTCCTGTAAAGAATCAATGACACTTCCATTTTCTTGTCTATACAGTTAAACATAGAGCACCTTACATTTTCAAACATATACTAACACATACTTACCTTCTTATACAATCATTGATACAAGTACACATTGATCTGCACAGAGTCACACACCTCCCAGCCAGCCACACACACACTCAGTCTCCCATACAAATACTTGGACAATCAATCAGTAACCCATATAGTTAATCATATAGCTACTGATCAACACATGCAGCAGTTTACAGAACAACAGACATAATGATGCACAAATTAAGACAGTTTAGTCACTAACCCATGCACTCAGTGAGACACATTTAATCACTCACTCATACATTCAGTCATGCACCTACTAAATCCTTTGTCCAGACACTTATACTTCCACTCATTCTTCAATATGTAAGACACATTTTAACTTTACAGAAACATACAGTCACTGTATGTTGTCATCAGTGATGTCATCAGTGATGTCATTTGAGATGTCATCAGTGATGTCATCAGTGATGTCACTGACCATGTCATGAATGATGTAATATGTGACATCATCAGCAGTGGATTGCGGGTGCGCGATATATAGTTAGTGCAACTAACTATATATGGAATTTCAATGGTTTTGTGTGAGTAAAATAAGGTTTAGTAAATGCTAATTCCTAACTATATATGGTCTATAACCTATGGTTTTTTCAGTGAATTTTCAAGGTTTTGTAAATGCTAATTCCTAACTATATATGGTCTATAACCTATGGTTTTTTCAGTGAATATATATATATATATATTAAAAAATTGTGAACAATTTTTAGTTAGGAAAACTATATTCATCCTTTTTGTAAATATTATACAGAAGTCACGCACCCTCCCTTCGTGCACCCTACACAATGGCTGCGTGCATTCCGGTAGCCATTTTGAAAAGTCCCGCTGGGTTCCCGAATTCGGCGTAATTTGAAAAGAATGAAATATCTTTAAATTAATTATAAATAAATGTTTTCCTTTAAGTGTTTGTCTAAATTTATTAATAAAAGTCTTTTTAAAGTATTATTTTCAATATAATTTCGACAAAAGTAAAGTTATGAAATGCGTGGTGTAGCTGCTTAATGTGCGCGCCACAGGACAACACAGCACACGTTTTTCTGATTCAGTGGATAATGTAGTCTCCTTAGCCCTGCAGCCCCTAAAAGTTTCAGCAAGCTTTCGCAACACCACTTAAAAACAGACTAATGAGTAGTAGGACTGGGCCACAACTAAGGCAAACATATGCCATGCTACCAAACCTCCTACTACATTCCCCGGATGGGCTCAGCAGTAACGGAATTGGACATTTGTTTCACTATGCATGTATTTTACAACTTCCAGCAATGCTTTTTTTCCCAGAATATTTAACGCTTGCCAAAATTTGGGTCTGTTGACCAAATGACAAGATGCTTTCAGGGCTATGAATGTTAAGGGCCTGATTACTAGTAGGTTGGTGCATTCTAACCTGTGTGTAAACCATTGGTTCATGATTATGAGTTTGAAGGTATTTAATCAGACGTGTTAAACAGATCAACCTTTGTTGCATTTATGCAGGTCAAACCTGATGAAATTTATCAGGGGAAAATCATACAGGTTTATCATAGCATATTGATTATAGTGCGCCAATCACCAAAATCTGAGTTTTATTCCCCACTAACTCGAAATATGTGCTATTTATTGCACCTCATGCCTAACGAACCCCGTGTAACAGTTAGTCATTAGATGTGATAAATAGCACCTGTACTCAGAATTGGGGCCTAATTTTAATAGGACTTTTTAAATTTTGGAGCATTTTTAACAAGTCATCTAAAGTCTAATTGCCTCATCTACAGACCTATACCCTACCTAAAACATGCTTGTATGCCAATGAGAATAGTTTGCAAGACAGTTGAACTCTTCAACTGGTTCAGCAAAATACAACTTTACCAAATCCATCAAATAGTGAAATGGTTCTTAATTCATTCAGTCTGATTGACTTCCCTTTATATGCAGGGGAATTGTATTTGCTGATCGCCCTAAAGGTGGCACAGAGTAGTCATCAGTACTGAAGTGAAGGCTTTTGCTACTATCTGGCCCAACAGAGAAGGAGCAGCACTGAACATACCCACAGGAACAGAACAGAGCCTGGACTTGTGGCATTGTTCCTTTTCTTGCAAATGAAGGATGAGGGGTTAGGTCAGTAATCTCTCTGTAATGCCTTGGAATAATATCAGTAGATTGAGCTGCAGCACTACTCTTGCTCTAAAGTTTCTTGAAATAGGCAACTAATTAATTCGCACTAATGTCGTGCTCCAGCTTATTTGCACCCAACGCATTAACCATAGTGTACGAGCTCACAGAATTCTTTTGCAATATTTTCTTTCACAGCTAGATGTAGTTGGTTCAATCCAAGTTGTTAATGTGTTTTATTTATTAATTTGGTCCATGTGACTCTTTCTTATTTCTTTATAACTAGTATTGTTTTTTTTAATTGCATCTCTTTCTTCCAGTTTCTACATTTCTCGTCAAACCATACATTTTTATTGTTATTACTGGTATTTATTTATTTGTTCCGGTGCTTTCACCCATCAGCTGGAACAATAAGAATCTGCAAAACAATATAATAACATCTTACAAACAATTAATAAAAAGCAATCACAAAATACAAGAAGGGTAAAATAGCCTGGGCATGCAGAGTTAGACTTCACCAAATACATCACAAAAGGTAAACCAAGACCAGAAAAGAGAGATCAAAAAATCATCAAAGAACAATCTTAACATAGGCATAGAAAATCATAATAGTACCAATGGCCCTTAAATTAGAGCATGTAGGGCCAGATGTACAACTTTTTTTTGTGGTAGCAAATTGGAAATTGGCCTATTAGCGACCACAAAATAGGTCTGCCCCATGTATAAACCCTTTTCTGCGAATCAGTAACCTATTACTGACTCGCATAATAGGGTTTACTACTCACTATTAGGAAGTGGCGTGCCAGCGGCGTCCCTTCCGAATAGCAAGTTGCACTTTATTGTACAATGGTTTTGCAACCGCAGTTGTGTAAGTTAGTGGTAGGCCACTCGCAAATAGGAAGAGGTCTCCAAGGGACGCCTTCTCCTTTGAGAATATATGCAAAACTATTTTTTAAGTGTGT
This sequence comes from Lissotriton helveticus, assembly GCF_964261635.1. Lineage (NCBI taxonomy): Eukaryota > Metazoa > Chordata > Amphibia > Caudata > Salamandridae > Lissotriton > Lissotriton helveticus. The sequence continues at coordinate 1,461,335,276 of NC_136061.1, read as the reverse complement.
CCTACTCTTAATAAACGAAACAGTAACGTTTCATTTTTCTTTTTTAAATACATCCCTTTTTCCTTTAGGACAAAGTGGGCGTATTTAAAAAAAAAGCTTTATTTAAAAAGTCGTCACAGACATGGTGGTCAGTTGACCCCAGCTGGCCACCATCCCTGGGAGAGTTAAAAAATAATCCATGTTGGTATGGGAGATTCATGGTATTCTTTGGTCAAAGCATAAAATTGTCGAATTAAAAAGTCAGTATTATGTAACTTAAAATGGGGAAAACGTACACCACCTTCGGTCTTAGGAAGAATCAACTTGGATAAAGCAATACGGACACGTTTATTATTCTAGAGAAATTCATGACAGGTAAAAGTGATTTGAGAAAAATTATAATTAGGCATTTTAAAGGGTAACTTAGATATAGTAGTTTGATAAATGAGTTCAATTTTGGGGCAAAACCAAACCAGTGAAGAGTAGAGAACATAAATTGCCAGTTTATACGGTCAAATGTTTTTTCAGGGTCAAGTGACAGGGCAGCAAGGGGAGAGGAGTACTTTTTCCCAAGGGCTAGAATGTTTGAATTCATCCTAGCATTATCAGATGCAAGTCTGCCCTTAAAAAACAGCCAAGTCAGGTTTAATAAGAAGGGGAATACCATCCTCCAAACAAGATGCCAAAATGTTAGCAAAAATTCTACAATTGCAGTTGATTAACACAATTGGCCAATAGTTTTTACAGAGGGTGGGATCCTAATCTGGCTTAGGAATAATGGCAATTAGGACATCCAAAAATGAACCACTGGATTTAGGGCTGGACAAAAAATAATAAAAAAAGTTCTAGTAATTTAGGAGCAGATCTAGAGGAAAAGAAAGGAAAAAGTTCAATGGAAAAACCATCTGGACCAGGAGCTTTGTCTTTCTTCAGAGACCTAATACGGTCTAAAATTTCGTGAAGAGTAACATTTTTTTTTAAATTTAAGAGATGGTTAGGAATGGAAGGAGGTTTAGGGAGTCCATGAAAAAAAGTTTTGATATCAGACTCAGAAGAAGATGTATCTTCTGTATGTAGTAATTCATATAGGATGTAAAGGTATTAATAATGTCAGAGTCAGAGGACATCATATTGTAAATATGCTCACTGCAAAGAGGGCCAATAGTTTTCAATTCTGATTTGATTTTTAAATAATTGGCCAACATTTTACCAGCTTTATTTTGGCCTCCACAGTATTTGGATTTTATTTTAAGAAGGACATTGCAAGCGTCGACTGTAGCGAACATATTCAGGGCAGACTTGGCTTTAATCAATTGCTGTAAGCTCGAGGAGGATTTGAAGGTGAAATAGGTATGTTCAAGAGCTTTAATATATTGGAGTACTAAGAGGTATTTAGAATCAGATGCCTTTTTCTTTTTAGCTGAGTAGGCAATAGTGAATGTCCAAAAGGAAGCCTTAAAAGCGTCCCAATTGTTGCAAAAAGAGGTATCGTTGGATTGATTAAATTGAAAAAAATCTTTAATAAAAGAGGCTGCTTCCAAAATAAAGGTTGGGTCTGATAGTAAAGAATTATTAAGTCACCAACGTGCCTGTTTAGAAGTAGTAAAGGACATATCAAAGGAAGACAAAACAGGGGCATGATCAGAAATAAAAGTAAAACAAGTTTTTGATGACTGAATAGAAGGTAGTTATGATTTGGAGACCAAAATATAAACAGTACAACACATAGTGTGATGTACATTGGAAAATAATGTGAATTCATATACATCTGGGTTACAGGTTTTCCATATATCAAAGAATGGATGAGAAGTAATGGCAGATTGAAATGCTTTGTGAGACTTATCAGGTTTAAATGTTCAATTAGGCATTCTATCAGTAAATGGGTCTAACCAGTAATTAAAATCACCAGCAACCAGCTTAAATTTAACTTTTTGCCAAAATTCAGGATCAGATTAAACAGGACCATGAAAATTGATTAAAGTAATTTGTTTTTGAAGTATAATAGCGTCAAGCAACACCCATCGTCCATTTGAGTCACATTAAGCTGATACATCTGAATATTAAATAACTTATGGAATAGAATGGCTACATCACCTTTATGGTTAACAGCAGGAGAAAAGGTAACCTGACTAACCCATTGACGCTTAAGTTTAAGTGATTCACCATCATTCCAATGAGTTTCCTGCAAGAAAGCAACATGTGGGTTAAGTTTTGATGGATGAGAATGTACCTTTTGATGTTTGACTGGGTGACCTAGACCAAGGACATTCCACGAGACAACCTTAAACATGTTATGGGGTGAGGGAAAGCATAGGGGGACAGGCACAATGGGCAGCAAAACCAATAAAAAAACAGAAATACACTGTTTATGAACCATGAAACAATATAAGTAGACGATTATTGGTAAAATAAGATTAAAAAAGGAGAGAGCCAAATGAGAGAGAGAAAGAAATCAGGACAATAAAAAATAAGAAAAAGAAAAATGTAGAACAGTTTATGGATGAACATCCAGATCTGAAATTATAAATATGAGGTTAAAGGGTAAGCAAAGGGCATGTTTATGCCAAGAGTAAGAACGGCAACGGAAAAGTAGACTAGAAAATTAATAAAAGGTAGCCACAGAATTGAAGAAATAAAAAACAGAAGAGCAAAATAAGTCATAACCAAGCGTAAAATTAATAGTATTTAGTAATATCATGCATTAGCCTCCATATTCTGTCTAGAAATATTCACCAAAAAAGTTTTTAGTTTAGCCAGACCCTCAAAATATTGCAATTCGCCAACATGGGGGATTTTACATAAGCAGGGATATAGAATGCCATAACAAGTGCTCAATTGTTTCATCCGGGGTCGAAGCGCTAGGAATTCTTTTCGACAAGCATTAGTTGCGTTCCAAGTATCTTGAGATATGTCAATATTATGGCTGGGCCACACCAGTCGACATTTTTCCATTGCAGCTTTCAAGATGCGCATCAAGTCATTGAATTCCAAAAAGAGCATTATGATTCCATGCCATTTAATGGAATGAAGTTGAGGTCGGCCCAAATGATGCGCTCATTGAATGTTAAGAGGAGGTGCATCTTGAAGTTCAAAAAGGTCAGGTAGAAATCAACATGTCAGGCCCTTCAAGATTCTCTGGTAGATCATAATTGTGGATATTGTTCCTTCTGCTTCGATTTTCAAGGTCTTTGGTGTGAAATTTAAGGGCCAGATGCCTCTAAAAAACTGTTTTGCGATTCCCTAATTGCAAAACGGCGTGCATGAAAATGTGCAGTATACTTTCTGCGATTCCTAAAGTCGCAAATGACTAACCTCATGAATAATAATGAGGTAGGACGCAATTTGCGACCCTCTAGGAATTACAAAAATCACAGGGATGGTGGCCTGCTGAGATCAGCAGACCACCATGTCTGTGATTGATTCTATAGAAAGCAATCATTTTTTTTGTAAAGCAGCCCTTTGTCCAAGATGCTTTACAGAAATGAAAATGAAAAGTTGTATTTTTATTTTTTTAAGAGCAGGCAGTGGTCCATGGCACCACTGCCTGCTCCTAAAAATTATTTTACAAACATTCACAAAGGGGAAGGGGTCCCTTGGGGACCCCTTCCCATTTGCAAATGTCTTACCACCTACTTGAAGTAGGTGGTAATAAGCAAATGTTTTTTGACCGCATTCAAGGTCACAAAGCATTCATGCATACTGTTAGGATTCGCTATTTGGAAGGGACGCCCTAAACACGCCCCTTCCAAATAGCGAAACGCAAACCCATTTTGCGATTCAGTAACAGGTCACCGAATCTCAAAATTGGGTTTGATGCATCGCAAAAGCATTTTTTGCGATCGCAAACGGGCCGATTCTGCGAATCGGGCCGTTTGCAAGGAGAAAAATGCTTGATGCATCTGGCCCCAAGACTTTGAATTTCTTGTTCCAACAAAGTTATTTTGGGAGACACGTCTTGGAGATCACTAACTGAGAAATCTTATTCTCCACAACAATCCAACGATCCTCAATTTGTTGTAATTTTTGGTAAGTTGCACACATGAAAGGCTGAAGGCCATGTACTTCATGCAGAATAGAGTCTAAAACAGGATTATGAGGCATTAAATTAGGAGAAGAGGGATCATTTTTTGCTCTTTTTTGGTTACTACTGGAAGTTTGATGTGTAAAAAAAACAGTGAGGCAATGTCTTGTTACGGCATTGGACCATATCTTGGGCCTACTTTCTGCCTCCCTGGGTGGCATATTTAGGGTTTAAACACTATGGCCTAGATGTAGGTAAATGTGAATTACCGTTTCATAAATACCGAATTTTACCGATTCGGTATTCATGAATCGGTAATTCAAATGTAGGTAGAAATTCGGTAACAAATACTGAATCGGTATGATTCGGTATTTACCGATTCTGTAATTACAGAATGGGTATTTGCCATTGATTCCTATGGGCCTTGTAGCCCATAGGATTCAATGGCAGTTACCGATTCGGTAATTACCGAATTGGTAAAAATACCGAATTTACAAGGGGGGCAGGGTGTCACTGTGACACCCTGTTGCACCCCTGTAACTGGCTTGTGCACCATGTGGCACACATACATGCCCTTAGGGCATGTCTGTGGGCCACATGGCACAGGTGTACATGCACAGATGTGCATGTACACAAGAATTCGTTATTTACCATGCAATTGTATTACATGGTAAATAACAAATTCTAAAGGCCCTGTAGCACTGTTAGAAGTGCTACCTACATAGGAAAATACAGATTCGGTAATTTTACCGATGTGGTAAAATTACCGATTCGGTAAAATTACCGAATCTGTATTAGTTCAGTGCCCCTACATACCAATGTCAAAATACCGGTCGGAAATGGCAGAAAATCATTATTTTCGGCCGATTCCGACCAGTATTTTGACACCTACATCTGGCCCTATCTGTTTTACAGGGGGGGACAGAAAGTCCATAAATCCCAGAGCAGTAACAAGTAAACAGCGGAATGGGATGAGGGCGGGCCCATCCTGGCACCAGGCTTCTTTCTGATCCCTGGGCTCAATCTAGCCCTTCTTTCCACTTTGGGGTAGAATATTGGGGATTTACCCTCAACCTGGGACTGCAAGGGAGCAAACCTTCTATCAGACACCAGGGAAAGGATTTAGAATAGGAATGCGTGAGGGGTTGCCTGAGTCTGACGACCTGCGCCTGGAGTTGGGGAGTCGGGTCTGTGTGTGTGCCCAAGGCCTGTGCCTTTCCTGTATCTAGCAGCTGATGCCCTGGGGAAACTATTGACTCTCAGAGCGCGCCTGGGTGCCTCGGAGGGGCGCCTTTCTGTCCAGATTTTCCACCCTTGGTGTGCCGGGCTAAACTTGGGAGAGGCCCCCTCAACTGGGCCCACTCGGTCATCATTGTTATTGCGACAAACCCACAGCTGAAAGTCTTTGGAGATCTCACACAGGGACTTGAATGGGCGGAACTATACTATACTTACCTAGACACTGCTGGCACATGGCGGGTGTGAGGGAAGTGGGCACCACTCTACTCTGTGGGCCAATCGCTAATAGCGACCAGAGGGTTGGCCTGGTGACCTGGCAGCCTGCTGCTGGTTGGAGCAGAAACTTGCTTTAATCGAAGCTCGGCTCATTAAAATAGAGCAGGGCCTCCCTAGGATTCCAACTACTGAACTCAATGTACAATCAGGCAGAGGGGGGATGCATCTCAATTAGGTGGGGAGGGGTCAGCAAAATAAGGGGCCTGTAAATACAATACCCAATACACCAAGTGTAGTTTCGGGCAATAGTCACTCTAACCCCCCAACTGGAGGTGGGCCTGGCCCACACAGCGCCCTGGCATCCCCAAGAGCTGGTAGATCACAACTATTCCAACAAACCTTAGCGGAGAAAGTGCACCCCCCTACATCCATCCACTTACTGCCGGAGGCCACCCCTCATACCGTTGTTCTGGGGAATGTCCCTGAGCTTGTACCACAGGCGCGGGAACATTGGTCTACCCTGCGTAATAATGCCCTTCACCTTCTAAGCACCTGAACAGGGCTATCAACTAAACTGTTCACAGAATTAAAAATGATGCGCAGGGTCCGTGGGTGGGGAAGTCTTAGAAAACTTTAAGGGAGGATTGTGTAGTTTTGAGCTTTAGGTCACCCAGTTTGGTTCAGTATATTCTGTTGAGGGCAGGGAATCGCGATGCAAGGGAGATCATTCCTGTATTACCTGGGATTCTTTTCTTGACCCAAAATAGATCTTAGTGGTGCCAACATGAGAGCGTCACTTCCAACATCAGGGATTTTGGTTCACCCTGTCCCAGTGAGTAATCGATTTGATGCCCTTTCTACATTGGAAAGTAATGATTGACTCGGCTGTGATGGTGGGACTGTAATACCCACAACAAGCCCAACAAAGGGGCTCTGGGGTTTAGATCAAGGCTCCTTTATCAGCGCTCCTGTTGACAGATCTAAACCTAGAAAAATTCCACTAGAGGGGGATGCCAGTATTTCAGTGGGCTCGTGGAACATTGGGGGGCTTTTATCTAAAACTGAATCCAATGACTGGTCTTCCTTTGTCGAACAGCATGACATCTGGGTATTTCAGGGTACATGGTCTATGGAACAAGTCTATCACCCTGGGTTTCTTAATTTTTGTAAGCCAGCACAAGGGGAACGTAAGGGTAGACCATCTGGTGGGCTAACATGCTGGATGAGACAGCATTCGAGTTACACTGTTAAGGAAGTCTTGATCGATAGACGGGATATCATGGCTCTCTGTCTACGTATGGGCCAAGATCGGGACATCTTGCTAATTAACATCTACGCAAGAGGTCAGCCGGGTGGGAGGCGTTCTGAGATTGTTGCCATCCTTGATGGGTTTTTGAACAGCTGGATGGAAGGGTGCAATCTGATTATAGCGGGGAAATTCAACTGCTCTTTTGAACGCCTTGGCTTTGAGGATGGTAATTTAACCGCCGAGGAGGATCTCAATGGAACATCCCCCCCTTAGACCTTAGTCCAATTAAAAAATGGACGGAAACTGCTCTGCAGCTCAAGGGATTGTGTCTGCAGAAGGGTGTAAGGGCAGTTAATGAGAGGACACAGTCGGATCGGAAGGGTGCGTTTACCTTCAATAAAGGGCTAAGATCAAGTTGGAAAGATTATATTCTTCTTAACGTGGAATTCTGGGCTCACTTACATGATATGAAAGTAGTTGAACGCTCCAAAAGTGATCATGATCCCCTGGTATTATCTCTTATGGCACTGAGCACAGCAGTTAATGCCAACAAGGATGAGGCACACACCCTAGTGGAAGCAGCTGTTTCGAATGATGATAGAAGAGTCAGATGGGTCAGGCTTGTTGAAAGAGAGGGGAACTTCGAGCAGATAAAGTCTGTGGTTGCCCATTTGGTTGCCATTCTTAATAACTGTCACTCTCAGGAGGATATTAATCGTATTGTTCCAAGTGTACAGAGTGAGTTACTCTCTAGTTTAAAATATTTTTTTACTAAGCGTATCTCCAGGAAGAATACTTCAGGGGTAAAAATGGCTTCCTGGTACAATAAGTGATGCAGAGAGGCATATCGGGAGCTAACAAAAGCCATTAGATCCAAAAACATGGTTGCGGTTACACTGGCCATGTCTAGGTTCAAAGCGGTTCAAAAAACAGCTGAGAAGGATTCGGATGACAAACGTTGGCTTGACCTGCTCAAAGCTAGTAACGAGATAGATGTGGTCAAATTCTGGCAGATAGTTAAGTGGGGTAGTAATAGTACTCCACACATACCGGTCAACCACGTTGCTCCAGACTCGTGGGTAGCGTATTTTGAAGCATTGAAGCACAATTTTCGATCTCAAACAACATTGTTACCCACCCTCTACGAGTTCTTACATCCACAATCCTATCGTTTGATAGCTCTGAGGTTAGGATGGTCCTCTCACTGATGCCAAACGCGAGGGCCCCTGGTCCGGACTGCATTCCGGCTGATTTGTACCAGTATGACAGAGACTGGTACAAATACTCACTTTTTTAGCCAACGCCATAGCTTGTGGCGCACCCATCCCGGATACTTGATCTGGAGCTAATATTCTGCTGATATACTAAAAGGGCGATCGCTCGTCACCTGGCAATTATAGGCCAATCAGCCTTATTGATTCAATGCAGAAAATAATTCCCGGATTTGTCCTCAGTTGAATCCAAGTGTGGATTGAGGAGAATGAGATTTTGTCACCATTGCAGGCTGGCTTTCGTCCTTTTACAGGCACCATCAACCAGGTTTGTGATGATCTACTGGAAAGTAGTTATCATAGGAGGAGGCTCTCTATACGCTGCTTTTATCGACCTTAAGCCTGCATTTGACTTGATTCCACGCATTAAAATGTGAAGTGTCCTTCTGGACGCAGGTATGCCCCAGGAGCTATTAGCCATGATAATTAAACTGAACACTTCGAATTACGCTCAGGTTCGGTCCAAAGGGTGAGGTTACAGACAGATTTCTAGTTCTAAAGGGGGTGCGCCAAGGATGCGTCCTGGTGCCCAGGTTGTTTTCCCTGTATATAGACAGAGTGGTTCACTACTACTCCACATGGTGCCCCTAGTCTGGTGGGGCTGAGGATACCACTGTGCATGTTCGCGGACAATTCTTTGATCCTATCTAAGACGCAGAAGGGTTTGCAGGATGCCCTGTCTAGGTTTGAGGTGTTTTGTCACAACCATGGGTTGGTAGTAAATGTGGACAAAACAAAGTTTATGGTCTTCCACAACCATAAGACCATCAAAAGTAGTGTGTTCATGAACAATGTCCTTTTGGAACAGACAAACGTGTTTGCATACCTGGGGATAACCCTGGGTAATAAATTTAACTGGAAGCCCCACATTGAGCTTTTAGCTCTGAAACATGCACAGTTGGCAGGAGCTCTTGTAAAAGAACATAAGCTCTCGCTTACTAAGCCGATGGCCCCGTTTCTTAAGATATATAACACCAAGGTTATTACCTCACTCTTATATGGAGCGGAATTATGGGGCTTTGACAACATCTCGTCCTTGGTACAAGCTCAAAAAAAATTGTCAGAGCCTACGATCCTTCCACAATCTTCACCCTATTGCCACTTTTTCTGGATTTGGGTTGTCTTTGTATTGAGGATTCTGCCCATTATAGACCAATAGCGTTTTAGATATGACTCTGGGTGACACCCGAGCTCTCACAATATGCCAAATCCCTTATGGATTTCAGGGGGTTGGCTGTACGGGGAAGATCAAATGGCTACAGAATGTAATGTAAAAAACACCCTGTGCGGGATGGGGGTGAGTGGATTGTGGGAGCATCCCGAAGCAATTCCTTTCCTGTCTAAAAGGGAGTTTAAGGCTGCGTATTGGGATATGGTGAAGGGCAACTATTTTTCTTCTACTACTAGGCCCACCCTATCCAGGACTTCCTGATGCAAAAACAGGACTTTGTGTTCAAAGCATATTGGGATACCATTTTAAGATCGGTGGATAGGAAAGTACACCACCAGTTCAGGGTCGGCTCTCTCCCAATCAACGCCTTCACATGCAAATGGCGTATGCATGGGTCAGAGCATTGTCCTGCTTGCCCAGCCCCGATAGAATCTATATCCCACTTTTTGTTGGGGTGCCCGGCTTATAAGCTTCCAAGGAGCAAATGGCTGAAACCCATCTGCAGGAACCTGGGTACCAGATCGGCTACAGAGGCGTTAAGGATCCTGCGGTCATCCACTGATGCATCTATAGTTGTAGCTGTGGCCAAATGTTAGAGTTGGGCCTGGTTTATCCGTTGTAAAAAACTAAGAGAAAACCAAGCCTAGTTATCGCTATATAGATGCTATGCCACTTAGTAGGGCTCTGCTAATCAACCTACAGTAGTGATGTTTATTTGGTTTTATACTGCGTCAATGTATTTTATAGATTTTATTGTGTTTTTTGGCAGTTGAGTCATTTTTAATGATATATATTTTGTACTGATCACTGTTATCAGCCACACTGTTTTAATTACTATATACGGTACTGTGTTTTTATTCCAAGTACTTTTTATCCGACATTGTGTGTACTGTCTTTTATGATTATTTTAATCGAAATAAAGACACAATGAAATGAAATGAAATGAATAGGAATGTGGAGGGGCTGGCATGTCCTGGTATCGGGCTGTCCATCCATCCCGTGGATTTGGGCCCGGACAGTGTTTCTGCTCCGGGTCCAAATACTGCAGTAATTCCATTTGCAAATTAGATGAAATTTGGATTCCTTTGAGAGTAGTTTTGAAACCCACCTAAGACCCAGTAAATCTATCACCTGCCCGGAAGTACGATCCAAACCAAAAAAAGTCCAAAGAACATTTTTTTATATACACCAGCCTATAGTGTCTAGTGGACTTTTTTCTCCCTAAATCAGAACTGAACTCTCCAGTCTGCTTCTAAGAGAGCAGTAAGACCATATGGTGGGAGAGGGGCTGCATCCTAGCGCAAGCACTTACCCCAATATGTTTCTCACATTTATCTCTGGTGGTCTGATTGGCATTCTACCTGTGAGGGATGAGGCAAATTGAGGGTTAACACTCCAATCTAACCACCCAGCGGATCAGGAGTAAATATATTATTAAACGGTATGCAGTGAGTTGGCCCCATTATAGTACTGGGTGCCCACCAATCCCTTGTGCCTCATCCAGTTTTTCTGATCAGCTCAGAGGGAGGACAGGGGTACTAACCACCAGACAACCAGACCTACAAGGATAAATATTTGTTAATGATTTGGTACACTGACAACACCTAACAAATCCCAATTTCCCTATTGCCAAGTGGCATGACTCCAGATTTGGGTTCTATGTTGGTCGGTATCCATGCACCCCTTCCAAGCCTGGGTGTTTAAAAAAGTTAGAGACCCAGTAGAATCTTTGTTGGTTTACAAATATGAATCTCAGTACATTTTCTTACCCTGAATCATGTGTGAATATCAAAAGTATTTTTAAAACACACATATACTTCTCTGTTTCCATGGCACATGGATGCAATATTCACATTCGGGGGTTGACCAGCACCCAGAGAACGCGACAAATACTGCGCATTTATGACAATTTTGAAGCCAAGGGCAATTCAGGGTGGTGTAGCTTGTATTTATATAAGGACTTTTTTGTCTAGCCTGGAATGACATTTCAAAACTACACCTAAAATACACAATTACCTATGTGTTTCAATTGGTGATGGCTGTAGGAGTCAAATTCTGGACTGGGGTCAGCTACCACCCATGAAACCCTATCATTCCTGGCTGTTTCTGAAAACTAAAGACCATGGGTAATTCAAACTTGTATGGCTTGTATAGGTCCCTACGCATTTTGATATGCAGATTGCCCTACAAGCATCAAAGTATTGGTAATAAATGCACGTTTCCCCATATTGATTTGACAGAAACCTTGGTCTTTTTCTCGCTAATCACAAACATCTTGCCATGATGCATTTCCACATGTCTTCGAGAAAAGCAATTCTTACCTGTGGGTGAACCTAACATATGTGATAGGAATTAACCTAAATAATAGCCAAGTGATAACAACATTGGCACTACTTTTGTTGTATTTTGGCAGCGATTAGGTTAGCATTAGCAGAAGCCATCCTGTATTTAGAGACTATCTTGTCCGTTTTGTGGAATCCATTTTGTATTTCTGTCAGCCATTTTGTTTGCCATGTGCTACCATGGGCTCGCCATGTGCTCTGTCCTACCTTTCTGTTAACTGCTCTTGAAATCTGCCTAGAGACGAGATATATTTAGCATCTTCCACCTTCGCACATGCTCAGTTGAGCTTGCGGCTGTCTTTTCAGCTACCACTACAATGTAACTGTCAGGATGTGTTTGCCAAAAACAGCCACTGTTAGCTCCTCCCACTTGTTGACTGTGCATTTTCTGTATGACCGTATATGTACCTAAAAACAGCATTTTGTACTTGTACCGCCTTCATTTGAGCCCCTGTGTGGGTATAAAAGGACCAAGCTCCTTCCATTCAGTGTGCTACTTCATACATTACCGAAGGATGCTGTGTGAATGTAGTTCCACCTCATGAGGTTTAATAAATGTTGTATTTTCTATTCCAGTTTCTGTGCCAACATCTATTCAATAGTCTGAGGACTCTGTGAAGAGAAGGGAGAACCCCTAGCACTGGTAGGCCTTGCTGAGGCCCATCACCACACTTTGACTTCATTTGGTCCACCTTTTGACCCTGTTGATAGGCCCAATTATTTCTGAATGGAGAAATGTGGAAATGTTGGGTGGTAAGATTTTTGTTGATTCCCATCTGGTTCTGGAACTTTCCTCACAGAAATATGAGGAAAATATATTATTTCTGTAAGCCACGCCATCCTGGACTCACCCAGTTGGCTAGCTTTCAGAAACGTATGGGGATTTTATGTTTCACTGGCTGCCACTCTACCATGTACCCAAATGGAGCTGCCAACCACATCTCAAGATACACTGAAACTCAAATAGAGAATTCTTGATGTTTCCACTTTTCATTTTGGGGTCGTTCCTGCTATGGGTGATAGGGCTACTCACACTAGTAGGGTGTCATTTTTATCAGGAGAAGTTTGGGAATGCTGGGTGGCAGTGCATTGGTCAATTCCTAATATATTCCAGAACTTTCTCTCTCTGGCTAAATTAAAATAATCTCCTCATATTTTAAAGTTTGATATTTGCAGGGCACGTTGGGCAGGAAATGTGTGGCATCCAAATACATCTCACCACTCTAGACTACTTCGCATGTCTAGGTATCAGGGATTTCTGGGGTTGTTGGTTTTTCCTGAGTGCCCGTTGTTCCTGGGCCAAAATACCCACAGCTACCCCCCATTTCTAGAAATCTTGAAATCCAAAGGAAAATTCTTTGTGTTGCTAAGTTGTATTTTAGTACTTTTCCTGTCACAAGTGATAGACCCAAACTCACAAGTGGGATATTAGCTTTTTGGTAGAAGTGTGGGAAAACTCGGTGGTATTAAGTTTTCTGATACCTACAGGTTCTGGAACTTTTCTTTACAGAAACATGTGAACAATCTGTAATTGTTGCTAATATTTGATGTTTGCAAGGCATTCTGTCTGAGAAAAAGTAATTGGATGTATGCAAGCCACAACTTCCTAGTTTTATAAAATGTCTTTGGTTAGTAGTTCAACTTGGCTGTCAGCTAACCCAGGCCCAGATACCACAGTTTTGCCATCCCAAGAATCAATTTAATTCAAATAAAAAATTGTGATGTTGCTGTAGTGTGATTTTTTTCCATATCATGTCCCATGCATTTGGAGTCATTTTATATGTGGGGTGTCATTTTTAGTATGGGAATACTGACTAGTAGACATTTGTTATTGTCTTTTAAATTTCTTTTTTTTTATTTTTATTTTTATTCATCATCATCAAGATTACAGTTATGTATTTCACCAGGATAAAAAAATCAAATAACATTCATTATTGAATTAATTCCTTAACAAGTTCATTAATTCGTACTTACATTTAATACATTCTATCCATAATAGTTGTTACAAATTCAGTTTAATACCTGAGACAGATTATTAATTATCTTACTGTATGCTTATAACTCCCCCAGCTTTTGCTTCCATGCTATTATTGGAGCCCATATTCGCCTCGCAACTTCTCTTCTTACCCTTCCCTTTTTTTCATATAGAGCCTGTTCCAAGGTAAAGATTGCCAGCAACCTAGAAACCCATTGATGTACTGTCGGTGGACTAGGATCTTTCCATAGCAATGCTATACATAATCTACTTAATACCATGGCTATATACAAAAACTCATAATGAGGAACTACCACGCCATCCTTAGCTACTCCTAAAATCATAACTTCGTCTGACAGTGAAATATTCATTCCCAGTGATTTATGATTTTTTTTTTCCATATCCTGTTTATAACTATCTAAACTGGGACATGAAGCAAACATGTGAATCGTATCAGCTTGGGTAGAGTGACATCTTGGACAGATTATCCCGCTTGTTCCACCCCACTGTGCCACCCTGTGGGGGGTATGATACAGTTCATACAATGTTTTATATTGCTGTGTTTGCAAATTTGTTGTTCTCAACACGGTATTTAACATTGTTAACGACTTCTCAGCCTCATTCCCTATCAACCCTAGTTTAGTTCCCCATTTTTCAAACATTTTTTCAGAGTCATCCTTCTTAAATTTACATATTTCGACATACAGCTGCGATATGGAGCAACCTGACTCCTTTCTTAAGTCTTCCATCAAATCTACCTTTTGCATATCAACCTCCCCGCCCCTCTTTCTTGATAGGACTGACCTAATTTGTAAATATTTATAAAAATCTCTGTGCCTTAAATTATAAAGCCTTTGCGCGTTTTCATAAGTGATAATTACCCCTGTAGGCCTGTCTTTTAAATTTCTATAATGTTTTAGCTTTCAAATTTGAAGTAAGTCATTGTGAAGGAAAAACACAATTTAAAAAACTCTCTCTGAATCACATAATGGTAAAGGTAACCTGCAATTCAGACTCATATGAATATATAAACTCTTCCTAAACTCATATTTTTAGGCACATTTAAAAAATGCGTAGATGTGCTTCTCATCCATTTTTATTTATTAGATTCTACCTTATAAATTGATGCATGGCTGGCACACAATTAAAAATCCTTAAAAGCTGCAGCTCAGTTGATGGCTCTGGGAATTGTGTGTTTTAGGACAACCAACAAGCACTGAAAAAGTCTGGCAGGTGTTCCGGTATATTAGTTGGTAGATTAGCCATTGGGGCAAAACATTGCAGAAGAAATATTGACACCTATTTCTATGTTTTCTACTTTCTTTCATTATTATTTGATTTCAATGATTAGGTTCTTGGGGAAAATCATAAGCGCCCTACATAAATCACTCCTTACTGTTTTCATCATTTTGTATAATTTTTATCAAAGCATATCCATACAGATTCATCTTTGAGTTTCACACCTCATTGCCCCAACCACTAAAAGTATATTGAATCTGCAAAAATAGGAGAGATCGACTACCACTCATAAAATTGAGAAAACAATGATGAAAATAAACTAATCTTTTTACAACTCTGCCTGTTTCTTAGAACTGGGATCAGTGCAATCTTAGCACAACAAACCTTTTGTTGATGGCTTTTTTCAAGAAAAAATACGAAACCTTTCTTGCTAAGCCCTTTTCCCCCAAAAAAACTATTTTGAACATTTTGGCTATCTTCTCGGTGTCATCCAGTGCCATCCACAATTCCCAGGTTGCCTTTAAAGTCCACAACATGTGGGAAAAAGACAAAAATGTTGCCTGACTATCAGTTCTGTAAAACAGCTTAAGTGCAAAATGCTGCAAGTAATAATAAATAGCTGCACTTTAAGGGCTGAGGTGGCAGCACGAAAAGGCTTAAACAAGATCCAACATTTGTATGTGAAAGATTACCAGATGACTAAAGTAATTTGCAACGAAGTTATTCAACTGTAACTTTAACAATATCACTGAGCAAACGAATCCCCTCTTTTCTTCATAATATGTTATCACGATTTTTTGCAGAGCAGACAGACTTCCACATAGAAATCCATGTATTGTGTGTAAAGCATTTCTTAACACGGGGAAGTACATTTGTTCTCACCTTGAAAATATTGGCGGATTTCATCTCTGAAACATGTCCTTCCTCTTCCTAACCCCTGCAGGGAACATCGCATCATTTTGTCACCTTTGCTCTTGATCTCAATGAATACAGATATTTCTTTTGAACTATGCCAAGCATGACACCTCCTGCTGTTAGTTTCTCTCCTTCATCGCTCGGCAACTGAAAAACTCCCCAGTGCATCATGAGATGAAAAAATTCCAACAGCTCGGCCAAAAAATCTACTTTTTCTAGGAAAATATTTGCCTAGTGTTCTGACACCTTAAAAAAAACATGAAAACAGTAGTAAAGCTGCGATGATGTTTCTCTCAATGTGCAATTATCAAAAGATGCTACATCAATAAGAGGAATATCAATATGCGTGCAGTGTTCTAGCCATATTGTTCAAGGACTAGCGAAACTATTTGCTTTCCAGGGAATTAATTGATTGTTGGCCGGAATTTAGAAAAATAAGTTTGAATGTAGCAGCATGTAGTTACACGTGTATTTATTTTAGAGCTTTATATAAAAAGAAACTCGGATGATGAAAAGAGCAGTACATACAGGGGCAGATTTACTAAATTGTGGGACAATGCAGCGCAGCAACCAAAGTTGCTGTAGTGTGTTATGTCAATGAGAAAAACAAAAACACCACCAGATCTACAAAAAAACAGTGACGTTTTTCTCTCCATCAGTGCCGCGGCACATTAGGGTACTATGGTCTAAAGCACACACCTTTGTACCACCATGCAGTGGGGTGTTTGCTCTGTCAAGGATATGATTTGTATTGGAAAAAAGCCTTCCAGTACAAAACTACGGGATAATACTTTTTCCCAAATTATATGAGTCATGCAAAGTTTGAAAAATATGGAGAAGTTAAAACATTTCTACTTTGTTAAGTCTGCTTCGAGGAGGAGTAAGTTTTGGCACAAACCCCTATCTCTAATTGTTAGTAGAGGAAGATTTCAATCAGTCAGTCAGTTAACACCTTCCACGCTCATGACGAGCTCAGCTCGTCATGAGGTACGCCTGTCGTACGCTCATGACGAGCTGAGCTCGTCATGTAACGCGGTAATTGCGAATCTTTAGCGCACAGCGCTAAAACGCTTAGCGCGGATGGGGTTAAGCTTTATTCGATTATAAAATAATCATTTATAAAACAATAAAATTGCATGTTACAGAAAGATAAGAAACCACAAAATTATGGAATAGGTTATGAAGTGAAAAATCTTACATCAGAATAGGTTTTCTACACTTAAAAACAGACTTTAAAAACAACGAAACAGAAAAACTACAAATTCTTCCCCAAGGGATTGCATGACTATGAATGTAGGACGGCATTGTCGCAGGCCTAGTGTTCTAAGCAGCGGGAGAATCCACCTTTTCCTCTGGACTGTATACAATTTACAGAAGAATAAAACATGCATGGTGGATTGTGCTGACAAATCGTAGCATGGGCAATGGCTAATTGAATTGGAATTTCCATGTACCACCCATGGAATGCCCCGTTGACGCAAAGTAGTGCATAGATCTACTTTGTGTTACTTTGGCCAGCTTTCCTTAGCAAATCCTTATTTGCATTGGTAAGTAAATACCTTCACTCAACAAAAGTTACACAAACCCCTCTCAAACATTAGTGAATCTGAGTCTAAGTGAAAACAAATCAGGATCTAGTGCAGGATCATAAGTATTCGGAATAGGCAGGTAGGGAGAAGTGGGTGAGAGTATTATTGCTGAAATAACTAGGGGTCCTGTGATCATAGCTATCTCAATGTACTTTGAAACTCTAGGCTTTTTGCAGTCATTGCACTACTATCCAGGCAGGAGACACAATACGTAAATTACTCCATGGCCACTGTTCAGTACTCTGTAATACTACAAACCAATAACCTTTCTTGCTTACATAAACTTTAGCACCGAACACCAAAGAAGACATTTGAATTAAATATCTAAACATAAATATATTGAGGCTGATTATAACTGCAGTAACACAGAGAGGGTACCAAATTCCACAACAATGGCTTAGGGAGGGAGAACTAGAATTTCATGCTGCATTCAGACTTTGAAAAGTTAGGATATTTCCGAATGTAGCGGTAGTATTGATCAGTAATGTGGGAACACTGCTGATCCGGAGTGTAAGAACTAGACAGTTTGCCTCCCAAAATAAGCTCAAATGCCCAGGTGAAACTCTATATAAAAATTATAAGCAAAAACCAGTTTCCTACATGTCTATCTACAAGTACATATAATAAAGAGAATCAGGAGCATTTCAGGAGATGAACTGCTATTCCGTCCACTCATAAGAGGACGTTTAGCATAAACACTTTATGCAACATAAAGTTCAGGCACTGGGGTTTCTAATTTAAGGCATGGCTCTTCCATAGTTTCGGGGTGCCTGGTGTCTGAGATAGTTAAAGACCTTTTTCAGTGCTACTTTACCATCTTAGTCAATGTAAATAGTTGCTTCTCACTGGAATTTTAAATGCATTTAACTGGAAATATAGCAGTGTCTGTTGACTCATTTAAATGTAAGCAACAAAGACTAGCATAATGATGTGCACAAAGCAACATAACATCACAATTAAAACGCATCATGATATATAATAATCCAAACAGTTCACAGCACGGCTACTGCTGTACAACACAACAAAATTGCATTTCAATAATGCAGCACAAAAACAGCAGAATTCCTGACCACCACAATAAAATTCTACACAGTAATTTTGTACAAACTTTTGTTTCGCATAGTACCATCTTCATGTTCCCCTAAGGTGATGGTGTTTGGGACAAGCATTGCTTTCACTTAGCACCAAGAACATTAAGCAGTGGCAGAAAAAATGTATTGTGTTCAAGCCCACATATTTTGTGATTTGATCTTTGAGGTCTCCCAAGCATATACTGTTATGTACCCGGGTTAGGCCCATGTAGTGAAGTAGCTCATTTTTTAAATTGCCCAATTTTTCAAAATAACAATTCTGCCATTTTGTACATGTTTCCATGCACGTCAATGTTGGAATCATTTCTCTGAAACAACTTTCCTTACATATCTAGCTTCGCACAACATTATCACGATGCTTCAAACATCATGTACAAGACCCTTTTACTCACTACGTGCAAATGTCGTTCTATCTACATCCATGGGGTGACAGGGCTATCTATCTACATACCCATAACATCCCCAATCTATACGCACAATGCAAGGCTGCTTTCTATTATAAATAAAAGAGCATCTCAAACAATGAGCGGAGGACGCACTTCAGCTGACACCGAGGGTCCCTGCATTCTGAATCTTCACCATACCACTGTCTGACATCTCTGTGAGGGGGTGTCCAATTTGTAGCAAAAACGTCTCCTACATTCTCTCCTGCCAGGTAATGGGGTTGGCTAGTCCCTTGGGGGGGTTATTGGCTTCAAACCAACACACACTCTAGGTACACTCAGAATAGGGTTTTGCATAGTAAGAGTGAACATGATTACAGCCTTGTTTATATGCCTGCATATATACTCTGTTTTAGCACAATGGTAGAACTGTGTCTACTATGTACGCTTTTGGTGTGTGTAATCACTTTCATCTGCTTCTGTCTACTGATTATTGCAGCACCTGTATGCTATACAAGAATAACATTGGCTCAATAAATATATTGAAAACATCCCGCTGTGTATTCTCTGTACAAGAAAGCACGTGTGACTGAGCCAAAGGTTCTGATCTGTTTCCATGATCCCTGAGGGGCCAGGGTTGTCATGTTCAGTGGTTGACAGAAACCATTCACTCCCTGGTAATGTTAGGGGGGCTTACAGTGGCACTTTGAGTTAGCTGGTCTCTAGGCTGACATATCTGGCAGGGGGTTATGTTGTCCAACAAATGTGCAGGTCCTACAGATTGGTGAGAACTACACAACAAAAGTGCCCCAAGGATGCAACAAGCATATGCACCAGCTTTCTGGAGGGGGAAAGGGGATCCTATACCCCCAGACATCCCCTGCAGACAGGTGCTTCCATTTGTTACACCCACCAGCAAAGTAATCTCTGCCCCCCCCTGAAAGAACAGACTATGTATAGGGCATTCTCCTAGAGGCAACCCCTCTAAGACAAGCCTATCTCTGTTGAGTACCTAGAACACATCTATGTTAGCTATAACATGACTGAAAGGCATTTCCTAAAGATGGGCATGTGAAGCAGGTGCACTAAATACCAATATCACATAAAATACAGTTAGCATTGTAAAAATAAATATAAATCAAACCCACACCATTTTATTAAAAGCTATATTTTTCTGATAACACACTAACGCTGAAATTTTTTTAAGACATCAATAAAAAGTAAGAAACTACCAAGAAAACATATATGAAAAACTGATTCTTTATCATCAACTCTTGGAAATAGACGAAAATAGGTAAAAAAATAACAGTGTTTTCATGAGGTCTTATCCAGACCTGTACAACCTTCAAGGCCAATACGTGAGTATTTGTAGTAAATAAGGCAGTCTGTACATGGCAGTCACTTGGGCTTATGATAATTTATTCAAGTATAAGAGTAGAGAAAAACCCGACCAGCAAGACCGGGATTAAACGGACATCTAACGGCTGTTATCTCGAACGCTCAGCCCATGACACCACACATAGGTCACAAGCCCAGCGCGAGACAAAGGCTTAAGGAGATAAAGGCACAAAATAAATACAACACATCTCCTTTCCTTTAACAACGAAACAGTATAAATAAACTTTCAATTCATCAGAACATAAAGATGAAAAGGTGTACAAATTCATTCCACAAAGAAAGTCTAAAAAAACAAGAAGCACGGATGTTTCAAATGTTACAGTATACAAGTTATAGTAAACATTGAAATCCCACTCCTTTCCTAAACATTACACATTAAACAAAATCCTTTAAATATGCAGGCAAAACTCTTTTACGAAGAGGTCTATATTCCTTTTCAACAACCACTCTTTTAATTTCTGGTTGTATTAACTCTGAATTTGTTCGCTTGTCTTTCTTCTGGTAAAGTGCAACCCTGCGGAGACTCCAGGTTTGACCATTTTGTAGCTTAACATAATTACCACTAACCAATTTGACTTGGTAGGGCCCTCTAAATTTATTAAACATCTTATGATTACCACCATGTTTCACTGTAACTAAATCACCTTCAGCTATGTTAGTTGTGCTATTGCATTTGCGATCCACCCCCACCACTGTCTTCTGCAACCATGTGGGAATTAACTTTGTACCTGCTGATCTCCCTCTCATGAGTTCAAAAGGCGTCTTAGACATATTGTTATGTATTGTTGTTCGGTATGCCCACAGCATTTCTTTTATCTCTTTCTGTACCGAACGATTCGAGGCTAAGGCAAGTTGCATAGTGCCCTTTACTAGCCTACTCACCCTCTCACAAAGTCCGTTACTTTGTGGATCGTACAGTGAAGTGCGTAAATGTTTTAAACCCACATACGCAAAGTAATCTTCCATCATACCGGAAGTAAGCTGTGTGCCGTTGTACGACAAAATCATAGAAGGAATTCCTTCTCGTCTAAAAATTTCAGTGAGAACCTTAATGGTAGACTGTGCAGTGATGCTTCTCATGAAAGCGACCTCTACCCATCTAGAAGCCGAATCTACTAACACCATTGCAAATTTCTCACTGTCCTGCAACTCATGAAAAGGCCCTATGAAGTCTATGCAAATTTTCTGCCACACACCTTCCTCAAACCCTATGTGTCCCATTGAATGACCACTAGCGCCAACCTGTAACCTTTTTTCCGGATCCTTGCAAGGCTGACATTGTTCCACCCAAGTCTTGACCAGTGCATCTATTCCTGGCCACCAAAACTTTTCTTTAATGCGTTTTCCAGTGAGGGTTTGGCCTAAATGACCCTCATGGGCTAACGCAATTATACGGGGTCTAAGAGATATGGGTGGTATGTACTTTTCACCCCTGAGTAAAATGAAATCACCTTGCAAAGAAATCTCATCTTGTAACTGGACGTAAGGCCTAAGGCTGGCTGACACAGTGCTTTGTCTGGACACACCCTCCCTACACATTTTAATTAAGCTTTCCATGATAAGGTCTTTTTTCATTGCCACAATCCATTCCTGCCTAGATATGGAACTAGTTAAATCACTTATCAAATCATCTAAGTATGCAACAACACTTTCAGTTACTAATTCCTTAGGCTCTGCCTTAGTGTCTGGCAACCTTGATAAGCAATCAGCAACTTTATTGCACCACCATGGTACATACTCCACATTGCATGTGAACTCTTGAACACTGACCGCAAGTCTTGCTAACCTTCCTGAGCAGTTTTTAATACCTCCCGGAGCCAAAACCTTAAGTAACGGCTTGTGGTCAGTCCTAACTGTGAATGAAATCCCCCACAAGTCTACCCTGAAATAACGTGTTGCCCATGCAACCGCTAATGCCTCTCGCTCTATGACCGAGTAATTCCTCTCAGTCTCAGTCAAAGAACGAGACGCAAACGCGACCGTGTTTTGTTTTCCTGAACCTTTCTGTGTCAAAACTGCCCCAAGTCCGACTGAGCTTGCGTCCACAGTGAGAATAGTGTTCAAAGATTGTACAAAGCTAGAAAGTACATTTGCATTTAAGATATTTTCCTCGATCAAGTTAAATGCATTCTTCTGTTCCGTCCCCCACACAAAACCCTTTCCCTTTCTCAAGATATCCCTTAAAGGCTCCACTTTCTCTGCAAAGGTTCTCACAAATTTTGCATAGCATTCTACCATGCCCATAAATGACCGCAATTTTTCTTTGTCATCAGGTTCAGACACATTACATATCGCGCTAACTAAATCTTGTTTCGGTTGAATACCACACCCAGATACATGATATCCCAAATAATCTACCTCCTCTACTGCAAATACACACTTCTCTTTTTGCAGTGTTAAACCTGCATTGGAGAGACAGGTTAAAACTTTATCTAAAATCATGTTATGATCACTTGAGTGTAATCCATAAATCAAGATGTCGTCCTGAAAGAAGACAACACGTTCAATGTTCTTGAGTACATCAGTGATAATTCTCTGAAAGGCACTTGCTGCCGAACATAGTCCAAAAGGAAGTCTCTTGAATTGGTACGTGCCTTCAGGGGTAATGAACGATGTGTACTCCTTTGAACTTGGGTGAAGCTTAATCTGATGATACGCGCTTCGAAGGTCCAACTTTGAAAAAACCTTCCCCTCACCCAAACTCAAAACAATCTCACTTATGTTAGGAAGCGGAAAACTATCCATTATTACCGCTTTATTCAAACTTCTCATGTCTACACAGAAGCGCAAAGATTTATCTGGCTTCTGTGTGATCACAACTGGACTCAAGTTAGTCACATCTTGGACTATGTATCCATCTTTTGAAGTACCCCTTGATATCCCCTTAAGGTGACCAGAAGTGACCAGTTCAGCTTTTGTACATGAAGTATCATACAGTGTTTTCGGAATTATCGTAAATAATGAGCCTGTATCCACCATTAGGGTCAAGATTTCCCCATTCACTACAAAATCCGCCTTAGGACGAGATAGTATGATGTTATCTGAATACTCTTGCTCCCCAGCAATCACCATGACCTCTGCTTCATCATCAGTGACCTCACTATCTATCGTTGCAACCTTCTTTGACATGCCGGTCCTACATATACGTGCAAAATGCCCCTTCCTTCCACATTTCAAAAAATCCCTAGATAAGGCTGAACAATTATTGGAGTCTGCTAGGTGAAAAGGACTACCACATCTGTTACACAAACGTGTGCTTTGCCTGTATTTGTTAGACGCTGCAGCTTTGTTATGTGATGTTGTCGCCCTCCCTCCAATAACCGCTTGTTTTCCTTGTATTGGACAAACACCACCTGATGCACCAACTTGTAAAGAAGCAATCTCTTGATTACATGCTTGCCCTTGTTGTATGTTCTTTAATTCTCTCATGCACTTATCACTCTCCTCCGCAACCTTAGCAATAGTAATAGCTTCTGCTAGAGTTGGGTTCCTTGCAGCCCATAACTTTTCTTGTATCTTTTTGCTATAACACTGCACAATTAATTGATCACGGATCATATCATCCTGTATGTTACCAAATTGGAACTTCACTGATAACTCCCTTAGCCTGGATATGAAATCATCAATTGTCTCATTCTCTCTTTGTGGAGCAGTATAAAACGTATGCCTCCGCATAACAACATTTTCTTGCTTTGCGAACCTGGTATATAACCTAAACAACGCATCCTTATAAACATCATCAATCTCTACTGAAGGATTTGGCAAATATTTATAAATTCTCTGTCCCTCTTTTCCTAAGGCACCCAATAACAAAGCCTTCTTCCTAACAGCAGAGAACTTCGTGCCATCCAATGCCACAATATAATTTTCGAACGCCTCACACCAATCATTCCATTCCATGGATGGTTCACCTGGGACACTCAGAAAAGGAACAGGAGCTTGTATTGTATTGTTTACATTCATTTAAAAAAAAAAATAATAAACTGACCCCTCAATACAATTTAATACTTTACAAATATATAGGTCAAAGACTGTTACACAATACAATACTCCAGCTAGCTTATTTGAAGTCTTTCAAAAATTAGTGAGTGTATCACTGCTGTATGTTTGCGTCACACTGCATACGCCAAATATTAAAGTGTGTGTGTCACTGTACCACTGCTGTAGGTTTGTGGCACACTGCATACGCGAAGTATTAAAGTGTGTGTGTCACTGTAGTTAATGCCCAATCCAAACGCTCCTGAAGACTTATGCAATATTTACTTTAAGCAATCGCACCAATTCTCATGCCTCGTTATGCCATTTAATGCCTCATTTCACGCTTCTTTAAGGGTGGGCCCGCTCACAGTACATTTCCCCTTTAACAGTATTGCTCTTTTAATTTCCTCCATTAGGGGTGCTGTTGTCCGCGCTGACGAGCCGAAAATAACAGTTAAACAAGCTCCGTCACGCCTCCTGAGGACAGTCTCAAATCTCCCCGGTGAGTTTTATTCCTTTAAATCAGGAACATACCTTTCTCCAAGCCTTACTTTACTCTCAATCAGTAAAACGATCTCCTCACTCAGATCGTCGGCTGCTTACTCTGTCATCGGGTTTTTCTCCGTGTTGACCACTCCGGTTGCCGATGTGTTACTCGTCTGCCTTCTCCCAAATTATGTCGCCATAAAATGTAGTAAATAAGGCAGTCTGTACACAGCAGTCGCTTGGGCTTATGATAATTTATTCAAGTATAAGAGTAGAGAAAAACCCGACCAGCAAGACCGGGATTAAACGGGCATCTAACGGCTGTTATCTCGAACGCTCAGCCCATGACACCACACATAGGTCACGAGCCCAGCACGAGACAAAGGCTTAAGTAGATAAAGGCATGAGATAAATACAACAGTATTCATCTTTAGAAATCCGTATCAATAAAGCATATACTGGGGAAAGAAATCTGCTTAACAAGGTTAATGACAGAGGGAACCATCTTTCAGTACTTGTTCTAACCTTAGATGCGACATCATCCAGATCCGACATTACTGTACCCAAAATGGAGTTAGAAAATACAGTTCCAAAATATTGAACTTTAATCATAGACAGGGATACACTAAGATGGTGAAATATTACCCTATGACAAGCTATAATGATAGCAAATCTTCATAGTGTTTAAATAGTAATTGAAAACCTTAGACAACTGCTCTAATTTCCTAGTAATAATAATACATTTATAAAGCGCGACAGCTACCTCCCAAAGGAGGTGTCCAGACGCGAACGCAGTCAAGCAACGGAGATAGAGGGGAGTGAATCTAGCCTTAGCTAAATAGCCATGCCTTTAGTGCTTTCCTGAACTCCAATTCAGATTGGATATGGTGAAGACTATCTGGGAGGGAGTTCCGTAGTCTGGTCATCACCACCGTAAAAGATCTCCCTCTGATGAGTGACTTCGCAAATTGAGGTACACACAGCAACTTCTGGGCGTTAGATTTTAGGAACGTTTTTGTTGATAAGGGCGGATATGTTTCCTAATGTAACTGGGACATCTACCTTTCAGGGCTCTAAAGGCTACCGTCAGGGCCTTAAATTCCATTTTGTTTTTGCTACTGGCAACCAATGGAGCTGTTTAACCCCATCCATGCTGGACCAATTCTGCTCCTGTGCTGAAGATTTCAGCGCGGGTACGGTCATGACGGCCCCCAGCCGTCATCAGCACACGAGCACTGTAGTGCATGATGGCTGGGGGCCGTCATCAGCATGGAAGGGGTTAATCTGCAGAGAGATATGTTTTCTGAATGTTACTCTTCTGATTAATCTTGCAGCTGCATTTTGCACCATCTGTAATCTCTTGATCAGATATGCCAACAACCCAGGTAGACTCTGTTCGCATAGACTAGCCTTGATGTCACAGTTGCATGGACCATGTATCTGCGACAGCTCTCTGGAAGCAGGTGTAGAAATTTCCTCAGACTTCTCATTATGCCAAAACAGGAGGACACAATGAAGCGTATTTAAGTATAGAAAGTCAGGCTGGAATCCCATTTTACACCCAAGTTTTTTGCCACGGTTGAGGGGCAAGGGGGGAGACCCATTTCCTCCGGCCTCCATAATCTTGCAGATGGTGGGGTGCCTTGCCGAAAAACAGGACCTTAGTTTTTTCTGCATTCAGCTTTAATTTGTTGTTATTCATCCATCTGGAGATATCGCTCAGACATCCCTTAAAACTGGCAAAGGAATTAGCAGATTGGTCCTTAAAACAAATCAATCTGAGTGTCATTGGCGTAGGAAATATTTTTTATTCCCCATTTTCCAATAAGCAAAAAAAGTGGAGCTAGATAGACATTGAAAAGCAGGGGGCACTGTGCAGATCCCTGAGGGACCCCACATCGTAAAGGTTTGGCTTCGGACTTAAAAGGATGCAGAGTGACCCTTTGAGTGTGGTTACTAAGACATGACTTAATCCAGGTTAGTGCCATCCCTTCCACACCTGCACATTTAAGCCTGGCCAACAGGATCGGGTGATTCACTGTATCAAAGGCGGCAGACAGGTCCGGCAGCACCAGCATGCCTGATGCTCCACTTTCCGCTGCCATTCTTAAAGACTCAGCCACCTCCAGTAGGGCTGTCTCTGTGCTGAATCCCACACAAAAACCAGACTGTTTCATGTAACGTGCCGCATCTGTCATAAAAATTGGTTAGATGTCGTAGAACCAATTTTTCAAACATTTTAGAAGGTACTGTAAGAAGAGAGTTAGGGCGATAGTTATTGACTTCTGCCGGGTCATCGTTGGGCTTCTTCTAAAGAGGTAAAGGCATAGCCTGTTTCAATAACTCCGGAAAGATATTGGTGGTGAGTGAGCTGTTCCATTGGTGGTACAGAATGGGATTAATAGTGTGGGTGAGTGTTTCCCATAGTTTAGTGGAGCAATGATCTTCTGGGGACCCTAACTTGCATTTCAGAATCTCTGCCAGGGATTCCTGTAGTGAGATCTGTGGAAATTCCGAAAAGGACACCTCCCTGTTGTGGGTTTCCCTATCTTCTGATTCCATCGTATCCTTTCTAGTCGTAAAGGCGTCCTAAACCTTCTGGATCTTTTCCTCAAAGAAATTCGATAGTTTTGCTCACACGGACAGAGACGGAGGTATCTTACTTTCTTGTACTGCTGGCTTAGTAAAGGAGCTTACTATTCTAAAAATGTCTCTGCATTAACCTTCCCCATTGTTGATTAGATTCACAAAATGGTTCTTTTAGAGCTTCCTTGTAGGATATAATGTAGTCTCCAGTTTAGCAATGTATTACAAAATAGTTTAAGCATATGTTGAAAGGTGTATCTCATACTCTGCATAATGAAACTCTGAGTTAGAGGCAGAACATGGAATTTCCTCTAGCAAGTGTTGTAAGGCTACAATCAATAATTAAATAATAATGTGGTGTTAGACATTGAGATTCTGGTTGGCAGAGTATACACCCTGTCGAAGCAGGAGTCACAATCCTAGTCAGGGTAAGTCAAATACACAAACTAAATTAACCTGCACTCACCCTTGTGTAGCTTGGCATAGAAAAATCTGACTTAAGAGGCAATATGTAAAGTATTTGTGAAACACGAATTACAGAAACACAGTGAAAACACTACAAAAAGACTCCACACTAGTTTAGAACAATATGGAATATTTATCTGAGTAAAACAAGACCAGAACAAAAAAAAGTTATCAACAGAAGTTTAGATATGAATTTTTAAAGATTAAAATGAACACACAGTGCTTAGAAGTAAATGGGACTAAAAGGTTACTGAGGTCATGCTAGATTGGGGTAAATACAAAGCACCAGGCCAATTGCGATGGAAGACAGGCCGGTTACAGAACCCATGCAGGGCCTGCTGAAAAAGTACCTTTAGATGGAGCAAGCATCAGCGCCGGAACACTCGATGCGTGGGTTTTGATTCAAGCATACGGGTTGATGTGTCATCGTCGAGTCTCACAGTGGTGTCTTCAGATCAGCGCTGCCTCATCATCGAACATAGCAGTCCGGACCGCGGGTCAGCACAGCGCCATCTTTGAACCGCACAGTCAGGTTGTTGCGTCATCAAGCATCACAAGTATGTCCTAGGGGCAACATTGCTTCGGAGGGCACTGCTTCGGTTCTAATTAGCTCAGTGGTGATGATTCAGCGATTTTGGCAAAAACAGCTGCAGAACCCACTTCTGAGGTCCAGGACTGGGGAGAGAGTGCGCCTCAGGCAAGGGTAGGTGTCACAGATGGCAGAGTCCAATAGCACTGGCAGACTTGCAAGAAGTCATTTGTGACCCTGAGACTTCAGAGAACAGGAGGCAAGCCAGCAAGCTCTTGGAGAAACTTGGGTTCAAGGATGTAGAGAGCACATACAGTCCCTCTCACTCCCAGGCAAGAAGCAACAAGCCAACACAGCAGAGCTTATAGCAAAGTGGCAGTCCCTCCTGCACCACATCCTGCACCACATCAGCTCTTCTTCCAGGCAGAATGTTCTTGTTTCCAGCAAAGATCTGATTTGGTGGCATCAGGGGTCCAGTCTATATACCTATATACCTAAATGTGCCTTTAAGTGAGGGAAAGTTCACAGAGGCCTTTGAAGATCAAAATGTCTCTGCTTTCCTATACTGACTCCAGACTCACTACAGGGGGGTATTCAGCTCTTTGTGTGGGTACAGGCACAGTCCTATTCAGGTGGAAGTGTCAGCTCGTCCCTTCAATGTACCTCAGGAAGGCCCATCAAGCTGGTGATGGGCCATCAGGATGCAAATATCACAACCTAGATCCCGTTTTGTGACTGTCTAGAGGGAATGCACAAAGCACAGATGTCACCCAACGCAGATGTGTATTCAGAGACAGGTAGATGCACAGAATGATTAAAGTAAGAAAAAGCCAACTAAAAGTGGCATTTTTCAGGCTTACAATTTAAAATCTGACTTCACCTTAAGTTGAGATTTTGAATTGTGAGTCCTGAGACACCAAACTCGAATCTATATCTTTTCCCAATTGGAAATTACACTTAAAAGATGCTTTAAGGTGATCCCAATGTTAACCTATTGGAGAGATAGGCCTTGCAGTAGTGAAAAATAAATGTTGCAGGACATGTAAAACGCAAAAGTACATGTTCTACCTTTTAAACACCTTGCATCCTACCCATAGGGCTGCCTAGGGCCTACCTTTGGGTTGACTTATATGTAGTAAAAGGGAAGGTTTGGACCTAGCTAATAGGGTAACTTGCCAGGTCGGAATGGCAGTTTAAATTACCCACACAGGCTCTGCAGTGGCAGGCCTGAGCCATGTTTAGAAGGGGTAATGAAGTGTTTGGCACAATCAGTGCTGCAGACCCACTAATAGCATTTGTTGTACAGGCCCAGGGCACATATAGTGTACTTTACTGGGGAATTATACGTAAATAAATATGCCAATGGTAAATAAACCACTGTTAACATGCTTTGAGAACGAAGCATATGCACTTTCTCATCTTGTAACACAAAAATATTTTGCTCACCCTCTCTTATGCCTTATATTCCTAAGGGAAATATATAGATTTCTTACCACTGGCATTATTTGAAATAAAAATGATATTAATCTCAGTATTAACCAAACCAATTGAGGCCTCACTAAAAATCTTTGACTGGGAATTGCAAAATGAAGAATATAGATCTTTCAACAAATTGGTACAATATTTGGTTTCAGTCCTCTCCAACAATACATTTATCATGAATGAATGAAATGACATTTATATAGCGCATGGCTACTCAGGAGCAGTAACTGGAGCAGATGAGTACCTAGGGGAAAAGCCAGGTTTTTAACTGTTTCCGGAACACAAGATGATTAGATTCCCTATGCAGATGTAAAGGTCGGGAATTCCAGAGTCCTGCGACGTTATATGAGAAAAGCCGGCCACCATGTCTGGTCTTCCTAATCCTAGGGAACACCACCAAGTGGAAATCGACAGAATGGAGCTCTTTATTTGCCCTGTAAGGGTGAATCAAGTCCTTTTTGATAGGTGGACTGTTGCCTCTCTGAGACTTACGGGTGATGCGGAGGCCCTTAAAGTTGATTCTTTCCTCTTCTGGGAGCCAATGGAGAGAAGACAGCGCATGCCATCATGAGGATAACTCATTAGTTAGAAGTAACTGACTCCCAAAAATAATATCTGTGTTATTTGCTCTCTAATTATTTAGGACACCCATGGGTAACTCACACATCTTAGGGTCAGGTAAAACGTGTGTACCTTTCGGATCTGTCCACTCTTTTATTATTTTAAAATTCCGAGATCCATGACAGAGAACCACAACTCCAAATATAATGCTAACAGTTCGTGAATGATATAATCCTTCCATCCCAAATATCTGTAATGTACATTGCTCATCACCAGATATACAAGTCTCTTCTAATAACACCATTTGACACTTTTTTATTAGTTAATGTGTTAAAACCCTTTGATTAAGTATTCTGTTATAAAGACCCCTTAACATGCCAAGTAATTAAACATATTAAATGCATTAATACAAATCCAAATTAACATGAAGAAGCTGTAGCAGAAAAAGTAGAAATTGTAAGTGAGAAAATTGGCACAGTAAAAACATGAAGTGAAATCTAAAAGTCGGAAGTATAAACAGGTCCAAGTGAAAATTGAGATCAAATATGGGAAGAGGCCCAAACACCACAATCTCAAAGTCAAAATCTCTTGAAAAAACTGGAAAGAAGAGGCAGGGAGAAGCTGAAACAAAATAAAAGTTTACACTCCCTCTCAAGTGATATAATACCAACAATGATACAATAACTAATAAGAAAAGATTAAACATAAAAGTAAAAAACAAATAACTCACATTAAGAACTCTGGACCCTGTCGAATAATTCTAATAACAAGTAAAAACATATATATCACAAGTAAATGATGGTAAGAATAATGCAGAATTAATACATTTACATACAAAGATTGAAAAGCAAAAATAGAAACCATCCGTCCAACTTCCAAGCAAAAACGTACTAACTGCACTTTGCAAATATATTAGAAAAAGGTGTAAATGAGACATCCTAAAAATATGGAAAAGTAAAAAGAAAATTCTGGGAACATAACTCAAATATTGTTTATAAATAACAAATGCAGTTGAGTTGTTATGTTTCATAGGGTACCCCAATATAGGCTTGAGCAGTCCCCTAAACCTTCACCTACATGTACTGTACCATTACATTACATAACGGGTTTTGGTATTGACTTTTTACCTAGTTAAGCTCTGCATAAATGACAGGTGGTTTTCACCCAAAAACTAGTCTCATTAAATATGCATGAAGATTCTCAGAATCACAGCAGAATTACCATCCTCTGCATAATAACTTTGTATAAGGGTCATCCCTTCCGTCATCCTCAACCGACATGACATAGCAAGGTAGAGTCCCCAGAAGGAACCTTCTGGGCTGATATACACTATATCTTTCCCTGGGCAGCTGAGGAGAAAGACTTCCATGCTGACACACTGGCATGAGAAGCTGAGGTCCCTGTACACAGACACTCCAGCTCACAGTGGTCTGACATCCTTCGAGGGGTGTCCATCTCGAGACTAAGACAGGGTCCCACAGTCTCTCACTTCAGGTAATGGAGTTGGATTCAGCCTATGGGGATTCTTGGCTCTACACCTACATACATGCTAGGTACACAAAGGTACATCTAGTTAGGGTTGCATCGTAGGGGTACGCATTATTATTGTAATGTATTTATATGCTTGCTTATATTCATTGTTTCAGGAAATCTACCACCCGTTTACTCTATTGGTGCTTAATATCGTTTATATATGTTTCTGTTTTATTGTTATTTCAGCACACCTATTTTTCACTAAAACGACACTGGCACAATAAATACTTATTGAAAACGTCCTCTCCGTTTATTCTGAATATCTCTCTGAGACAAAATGAGTATAAGTGACTGAACAAAAAGTACGGTACTGTTGCCACGATCCCTTATGCGACAGGGTTGTCATGTTCGATAGTTGCCAAAAACTATTCTCTCCTTGGTAAGAGGAGCTTATAGTAGCAATGTTAGCTAGCTGGTATACAGGCAAACATACCAGGTGGGGGTGTCTGGAATCATTCTGAACTCCAATCCCACAGTCTATGTTGTCTAAATGCGTAAATCCTATATAGGTTTATAGGAACTACACGACATGGCGCCGCTAACGTTGGTTTGGTTCCTAGTTATTGATCAAATCAGAGTAGTTGAGTTGTGCTTTTCTAAGAGACCCCCACTCACACTTACCCAGAGATGTCTGGAGTAGGAAGGGAAACATTTGCCACAGCTGAGTAGGCATATCCTATGTATTGGCTATAGGTTTATACAGGCTTGAAAGACATATAGTTCCTATTGTGCATAAAACCTTATCCCAGTTTCCTTAATACTTTTCAACAATGGCTAATAAACACAATGCTGTGTTACAAGTAGTTGCAGTGGGGCATGCAGAGCAGGAAGGAGCGTTAAACATGTCAAAAAATGCTAGATCTGCCATTACTTTAATACTAGCAGACTACGGGGTCACAGCTAGAGGTGGGACAGGAATCTTTGTTATTGAGGCACACAAGTCCTACAAAACAGAAGCATTCTATTCATGGGTCAAATTCCCCCCAGCAAATGCATGCAAAGACACATTTAATTTTTATACTGAAGATAAACTACCAGAGGAATATTGTCCATATGAGGACATTGAAGTTCCGCTTACCTACCAGGAACACATAAACTGGTTTAAAGGTGCCCTCCCACACATAAAAGATAAAGTAAGACTCGGTCCACTCGGTAGAGACAGAGCGCATCAACACGTTGACACAATGACCATAGCAGACTTACGTGCACTACACAAAAAAAAATTAAAACTCTACAGAAACCTGACACTGTTCGTAATGAGAGATCTCACACTTCAGCCAGCAAGGGTTACACAAGCAGGACAAATTCAGGGGTCTGTAATAAAAATAACTGCACAAACGCTAAACCCAGTTATGAGTAAAATGCCTACTAGATGTGAGCAAATGCCATTTTGGATAGATCAGAAAATCACACAGATAGAGGCACTGTTTTCACACACAAGACCTCAAGAAAGTCTGCTTGCCAATGAGGATAGGTACCCAGATCGAGGATTGTACCTCTTGGGGTACAGTCTATGCTGCCATCTATACCAGAACTCATGGTATCCCATCAATAGCGGTAATACTAGATGTATTAAGGAAGATACAGAATGAGTATGGAGCAGAACCTGCTCTGAACTTAGGGATGAAATTGTTAGGACATTTTGCCAGTGTATCAACTATTATATTAGCAAACATAGATGGAGAGGCAGCAGCAGTGGCAATACGTCAAAGCCTGAGAGACTTCACTCCTTTACAATAAGAGTGTGAGTTAGCTAAAATTATCAAAGACACAGACAAATTAGGTAGAGATAATTTGGAAGCTAGAGCCACAAAACCTCAACTCATGGGTGGTCCTGAAAAGGACAACACCAAGCAAGCACCTGATTCATCCAAGAAGAAATAGGACAATAAAAAACAAAATAATAGAGAGAATAGGTCATAATCCAGGGCTGGGTCTCCTCAACAGGAGCCCTCCAAAAGGAGGTATAACCTTAGGAATCGTGATAACATTAAAAAACCTTAAAGGTATCAGGATACTGATACACATTCCTCTCATTCCTTTTAGGGTTCAACAAAGAATTCCAAGAGGGAAGGATGGTCAGAACACAGACAAGAAGAACCGACAAAATCCAGAAACACAGCGTACTTCGGACTATAATATCAAAAAAGAAAATAAACCAAAATCAAAACCTCAATTTAAAAAGAAGAAGGTAGCAGGTCTTAAAGTTAGACATGCCCAGAATTTTGAGGACTCAGCTTCTGAATGGGGAATGAGCTCTGACGATGCTAGACAGTGCAGCAAAAGTAACACTAGCTTGCCAGAACCTGATGGAATTTCTGGTGACAGTGGCTTTGAATGAACGCATCATGGTGCACCTGATACTAGGGTAAGTGTCCCACACCTGTTATATGAAATAGAACTCCAAATGGAGATGGAAAAACCAAGAAAATGTAAAGTTCTCTTTTGGGAGAACCTGAATTATGGCTATGACATCCTTTTGGATGAAAAATATTGGCTGCCTAAGATTGTTATGGAATGCCCAAAGGGAAACACTGTACCTTTTCCAGCTTTCTCCAAACTTGTCCCAATATACTTAAAACATTCATAGGCGCAGGAGTGGGTGGTAGCACTTGCTCCAGCATTATATCACTGCCATGTAGGATGGGATGCTGAGTCACCTTACCATGTAATCCCAGTAAAAACTACTCCAACTCCACAGAGACAGTACCCTAATAAAGAAGAAGCAAGGAAACAGGTCAGAGAGATCTTAGATCGACTTGAATACAAAGGTGTAATAAAAACTTGCACCTCTTCAATGAATAATCCTTTATTTCCTCTAATGAAACCCAATAAGTCATACTGTCTAGTTTTAGACTACAGACATCTGAGCACAAAGACATTTGCAGTAAAGAACACACACAGTGCAGCATTAATGAATAACATTGTGCCGAAAAAATACACTAGCTATCTCAAATGGATTTTTCTTCCAAAACATAGGGCCTGAGAGCAGATATTTGACAACATTATCAGTAACACTGGGTGAAGTACTACGCTACGCTCGCGTAGTTTGTGAAGTTTGCGCTACTTCGCACTACGTGAATTGCACGTAGCACATTGCAAACACGCGTAGTGTATTGCATCGGTCAATTTTTGCTCGCTCGCAGTCCTCAACGTTAAGTTGGTGACCACGAGCGAGAAAAATGACATCCCGGCGAGACTTTTTGCTCATTCCCGATCAGCAACATCAAATTGCCGATCGTGAGCGTGGAAAATAAACCTCCCAGCGAGATTCTCAATGCGGGGAGGTCAGGTTTCTCATTATGAGTGGTTGCGTATGCTCGCGACCGCTCGCAATGAGAAACTACCAGTCCGCTTTGAGAAAGCTGCCGCTGGAGTAGAAATCTACTTGAGCAGCAGAAAATGACCGCTTGCACTGTGCAAGATGCAGTTTGCACTGATTGCACAGTGCAGACAAGCATCCGGCACTGTGAAATCAGTGCAAACAGCATTTTGCACAGAGCACCACACAGTTCGCATAGTGCGCATAGTGCAGAGTGCACTTTGCGTAGCTACGCTTAGCACTACTACGCGAACTGTGCCCAGGGTTAATTATCAGCTCCCGGCTCTCAGCCTCAATTCTGTCAGCTTCACCAAGGGTATAAGAATAGCCCAGGGTTGTTCTCAGCTGGGGTAACAGAGTCGTTGTCCTATGTAGATGACATTTATCTGACGGATGATGATGCTGGTTTAAATGTTTTTAATAATATTCATTGCACAACCCACCTGAGCCATACATACTTTGCTTTGTAGGCTGAATTGGCCCTAGGTGTCTAGCGAGAAGAGAAGCAATGACAAATAACTAAACAATCAATACAAAAACAAAGAAGAACTTTTCTTACCCATCTCAGTTTCCACCTCCCCGATCGTCATCCACCAAAGCGATTGTCAATGAAGGGCCCCATTAATTCCCAGTCTGCCGCTGTGCGTCTTGGTTCTCAGAGGTGTGTGGGGTAGAGAGATGCAAGAGGGGTAGGTACCTCGGACACGTCAGTTCACAAAATTCCGATGTCAGGAGAGAGATAAAAGACTGCCAAAGGTTGACAAAGGTGGAACCCTTCTCTGCCAGGGTGAGTGTCAACTTTTCCATCCCCAAACCCAACCATAAGCGTTGCAGTCAACCCGTGGGGAATTCCAGTGGATTAAGATATTCTGTTTGGCAGAGCCCAGGGCAATTGCGATCTGCCGACCACGTCCCGATTTAAGTGGGTATGTAAGCTGGTTTGGCAAGCCTAGCAGTACATAAGCGGGGAATTGCGGTATTTGGGTATGGAGGTGTTTATCTATTTTATCGATAATTTGGGACCAATTGGGTTGTATTTGGACACAGTCCCAAAGGAGGTGCACCAGTGGACCCCACAACCCCTCTAACAGCCCGGATGTTGGCGGGGTCAATCTTATGGATGCGCTCAGGTGTGTAATACCAATATGTTGTTACTTTTGTCAATGTTTCTGTCAGCCCCATGCTCCGGGCCGAGTGTCGTGACCCATAATACACCACCTCCCACTCTTTGTGGCAGAGGGATCGGCCAATGTCCCGATACCATCGTGCGCGACCCACATTATACGTGTGAGTGTGCTGGGAGAGTAGCATCTTATAAAGATCTGAAATTAATTTCTTGTCTGTGTTGCGTGTTATGAGCCACATTTCGTACTGGGTAAGGCGGCGTCGGGCCTGAGGTCTTATGTGCGGGTGTAGCGCCCAGAGGCGAAGTTGTAGGTAATGTAGTCTTTCGGTCTTAGGGACCACTTAATACTCTCTATACTGAGAGAAAGGGAGCGGCATCCCATGGGACGTCAGCGTGGGAACACGGTCTCACCCATACCGGGCTGGAAATCGGGGTTGTTATAAAGTGGGGTGAGTGACAAAGGGAAGGTAGTCAGCTCGGATTGGATCTGTTAAATCCACCCCAGGGGTGGACGCAGTGGAAAAGTCTGGGACAAGTCTAGTACTTGGGGCAGAATCATCATTTTGGTGGTGGCCGCTCTACCCAGCCTAGATAATGAGAAGTGTTTCTACCACTGCAGTGCTGCCCGTATCCGGCTCCGCAGTTTGGCGTAGTAGGTAGAAACTATTTCCGGCAACGTGAGCGCAAACTGAATGCCTAAATATGTGACAGTCTCATCTGCCCACTGGATTGGATGTTGAGATCTGTGGCGTGCCATTGTGGAATACAACAAAGATAGACTGAGTGCGACAGGCTTCTCCACGTTGACCTTAAATCCTGAGACCGCTGCGAAGTCTCCCAGTTCTGCCAGAAAGGCCCTCAATGCGGGAAGAGGGTCCGAGAATGTGACCAAGACATCATCCGCATGGAGGTCAATAGTATGGGTGTCTCCAATAAATGTAATCATAGTGATTAGGGGGTTATGTCAGACCCTTTGAGCCAAAGGCACCATGCAGATAACAAAGAGCAGGGGTGAGAGTGGGCACCCCTGTTGCATGCCTCTACCTATGCTAAAATGGGACGACGTGTGTCCATTGACTCACACAGAAGTGGAAGGAAATCGATAACAATTGAGAATGTGTGTCTACAATTTCGCTCCCAACCCCACTACATCAGTACGTTTTCTTAGTACAGCCAGTGGACTCTATCGAAGGCCTTCTCCACGTCAATGGTCAGGAGCATTCTACATACGTCCGAGAGGCCTTTCGATAAGGTGAAGTACCCGTTTAGTGTTGTCACTTGTCTGATGTTGAGGGATAAAACCCGCCTGGTCAGGGTTGATTAGCCCAGGCATGCATGGTGCCAGACAGAAGGCAAGAATCCCTGTATAGAGATTGAGATCTATATTAAGGGGAGATATGGGGCGGTATGACCCTCTGCTAGTCCTGTCTTTGCCAGGCTTTGGGATGACAACAATGGCCGCCTCAAGCATGTCCTCTGGGATGGCTCCAGGGAGCGCAAAGGAATTATATAGACACATTAGAAAAGGAGCCACCGATGAACAGAGCTGTTTATAAAAGGCTGATGAATAGCCGTCGGGTCTCAGCGACTTAGCGGGTTGGAGGCTCAAGATGGCGACTATGACTTCCACAACCCGGATCTCTCTCCAGGTTGTCTGCCTGATCTAGAGTTAGGGAGGGGAGTAGGGTATCTGCTATGTAAGCGTCCCCAAGTGAGTTGTCCAACCGTTGTCCCGTATAGAGTTGCGCATAGAAATCGTGGAAGGTCTTGGCTATACCCGGGTCCTCCGAGACCCTTCCCCCTGCATCATTATGTAATTCATAAACCCCCGGAAGCTGTCTGGCCTCCAGCAAATTGTGTGCCAGGAGGCAGCCACATATGTCCCCCAGTATAGAATGCTTGACGTAGAAACAGGGCCGTGTACTCCGCCCAATCTTGGTTGAGGGCGTCAACTGCACCTGCACTGCTCGCAGCTGGTGCCAAATCGGGGAGCCCCGGTCCACTGGTGCATTTGCTACAGCTCCTTAGTCCTCCACATGAGGTCTTCCCACTTCAGTCTACACTCAGCATTATCTGCCATCAAAATCACAACAAATTCCCCCCTAAGTACCGCCTTCTGCGCTACCCATTGCGTTGAAAATGGGTGTGTCCTGATTGTCATTGTGTGTGAAATAGTCCTATATAGCACGCTGTACTTGAGTAACGACATCAGGGTGGTGTAAGAGAGTGTCGCCCAAGCGTCAGTTGCAGGAGGATCGCTGCACCCAGGGGTGAGTGAGTGTGATTATGACTGCTGCATCGTGGTCTGATAGGGAGGCAGCTAGTATGTTCACTGCGGTAGTGCAGGTGCAGATGAACTCAGAGCCAAGGAAATAGTCCAGTCTAGCATAGGTTTTGTGCACACTCAAGTAAAAAGAGTATTTGCGGTCTTGGGGGTGGAAATAGCACCAATGATCTATCAGGCCCAATCCCTTCAGTTTGTCCTGCCCTGCTGGGAGAGCGCCCCGTCTATCCCGAGCGCTGCCCTGATCTGTCACAGGTGTTGTTGAACACTATGTTTAAGTCCCCTTCCAGCAGAATATCCCGCTCCTCTGTCGCCGTGGCCTCTATCAGTGCCTCATGGAGGAACTGCTCTTGCCCCTCGTTGGGAGCGCAAATAGACCCGACCACAAATGTTTGATCCCCTAATGAGAGAAGCCTCCATTTAATTTCCTCTTCCTTCTGTAGTACTCTGCTCTGAAAGGCGTGGGAGACTAGGATAGCAACCCCAGCTGTTTTAGTGGAACCAGAGGAAAAGAGTTGCATTGGGAATGTACAGGACCTCAGGCGTGGACAATCCCGGGCAAATAACTGCGTCTCCTGGAGAAGACAGATATCCGCCTTGGAATTTTCCAGGTACGATAGGACTGCCCTGCGCTTAATGGGGTTTTTGAGACCCCTCACATTCAAATGTAAGATTCTAAGTTCTGTAGGGGCCATCTAGGAGTCGGGGGACCACTAACTCCTCTTTATGTGAAAGCAATACCCATAAGGGTGGGAGGGCACCAAGGGCAACAGGACAGTGTCCCTGAATCCCATAGGGGAAGAAAACTGTGGATGAGGAACCCCAACAGAGAACAATAAAAAGAAAACCCCAGGAACTGGCAACAAAAACATTGCAAGAAACAGGAACCAGAGTTTGAAAAAAGAGTCCGTCATCTGGAGATGACCGGAAAGAAGTCACAATGGGGTCCATGGTGTGGCCAAGAACTGCCCCCTCCTTCCTGACCGCTGTCCATCCCGGATGCTAAGAAGGAACACGAGGACCATCACCAGTTCAATATTCAGGAATGAGTCTTCACCAAAGCCTAAATCGTGGACTCCAGAACCTCCCGTTGGCCCCTGATGATCTCCTCTGGGTCCAGACAGTGGTTTAGACATCTGCGACCCTGCCATTGCCAGCCTCAAGGAGAAAAGCCTGATTCAAGAGCAGGGCTATGCCAACCCTCCTCCTCCGGAGGGAGTTCAACCCCCAGAAGCCGACTGGCCTCCTTGAGAGACTGCAGCTGCAGAAGTTTGCCATTGTGCCGGAAAATAAGGCAGAATGGATGCCATCAGGAATAGGAAATCCCTTGTTGGCCTAGGTCAGCAGTGATGGTCCGGCATTGCCGGTGTTTCTGAAGGGTGAGGAGGGCAAGGTCCTGGAAGAGCATTGGTGTCTGTTCTTTAAACGTGATGGGGTGTAGAGACCTGGCTTTGCTCGGGATCATTTCCTTGTTATGGAAATCCTGCACACAATCCAAGGTGTCAGCTGGGGGAGCGTTGCCAGACCGGGGTGGCCCCGCCCTATGCGTGCGATCTAACTGGATCTCTGTCTCTGGTGCATTTCCAAGGATGTGATTGAGTAGCGCACCAGTAAAAGCGAAGAGGTCTTCTGTGTCTGCTGTGACTGTCACTCCCCTAATTCTAATGTTGTGCTTTCAGGAGTGGTTCCCTAAGTCCTCCAGGTGAGAGTGAATATTTATGTGCTGATCCTGAAGACGGAGGACCTCCTGCTGCAGGGTTTACAGTTCTGTGTCTCTATTGTCTCCACTGTTCTCCAAGGCAGCTACTCTCTCTCATATACCATCCACATCCCGCCTGATATCTTTAATCTCGGACATAAGGTCCTTTTTTTAAGTATGGGTGCAAAATCCGTTCCGCTCACGGAATTTGCGGATTTCCGTCAATTTCGCGATCCGCGAATCTCGCAAAATTGCCCAAAAATCCACAAATCCGCTTGCGGGCGGATTTTTTCTTTTTTTATTGCACATGCCCGAGTTGAAGTTCAAATTCAGTAACGTTCTAATCATCCCAAAAAAATTAGTGAGCTCGGTCGAGGCTAGGCAGGTGTGCTTACTCCCTATATCTACCGTCTACAATTAGGTGTAGTCCTTGATGGAGGTCTTTGCATCCACGAGTTTCTCGAGCGCAATCCCCGTGTACTTCCTGTGACCAGGAGGCTGCTTTCTTCTCATCTGCTGCTCTGATCGGTGGCATCTTCGTGGATAAATATGCATGCAGGATTCATCCTGGCATGATGCTCCTGTCACAAAAATTAAACCTCAACAGGAAGCACTTACAGATATAAATAAAGCAGGTGCCCGAGTTGAAATTCAGTCACGCATTATAATCAGCCCAAACAACTAGTGAGCACGGTGTAGGCTAGGCAGGTGTGCTTCCTCCCTATATCTACCGCCTACAATTAGATGTAATCCTTGATGGAGGTCTTTGCATCCGGAAGTTTCTCGAGCGCAATCCCCGTGTACTTCCTGTGACCAGGAGGCTGCTTTCTTCTCATCTGCTGCTCTGATCGGTCTCTGACCTTTTATAAACAAGAAGCATGTGAACTCGCATGGAAGCCTCACCCATTTTTCCCCGCCCCACACACACCAGGGTATGCAATGCTTTCCCGCCCTTTCCTCACTGTGATGGAGAGCTCACTCGAGGGACTTCGGCGCCTTTCGGCGCGGTGGCAAAATTACAGACACACGTGGTCACTGGAGACAACTCTTCTGGCCCTTTACGCAGCTGTAGTGTAGCAAAAGCACTATACATTTACCCAACGAGGTAGCACTTACTGATTAGCCAGTAGAAAGTACTCCAGTTGAGTAGAGGTATGGCACAATACGGTGGCATCTTCGTGGATAAATATGCATGCAGGATTCATCCTGGCACGATGCTCCTGTCACAAAAATTAAACCTCAACAGGAAGCACTTACAGATATAAACAAAGCAGGTGCCCGAGTTGAAGCTCAAATTCAGTAACGCATTATAATAAACCCAAACAACTAGTGAGCATGGTCGAGACTAGGCAGGTGTGCTTCCTCCCCATATATACCGCCTACAATTAGATGTAATCCTTGATGGAGGTCTTTGCATCCACGAGTTTCTCGAGCGCAATCCCCGTGTACTTCCTGTGACCAGCCCAAACAACCAGTGAGCATGGTCGAGACTAGGCAGGTGTGCTTCCTCCCCATATCTACTGCCTACAATTAGATGTAATCCTTGATGGATGTCTTTGCATCCACGAGTCTCTCAAGCGCAATCCCCGTGTACTTGCAGTGACCAGGAGGCTGCTTTCTTCTCATCTTCTCCTCTTATCGGTCTCTGACCCTTTATAAACAAGAGGCATGTGAACTCGCATGGAAGCCCCGCCCGTTTGGGCCTGCCCCACACACACTAGGGTATGCAACGTCTTCGCGCCCTTTCCTCACTATGATGGACAGCTCACTCGAGGGACCTCGGCGCCTTTTGGCGTGGTGGCAAAGTTACAGACACACGTGGTCACATATATTTGTGCAAATTCGCAAGTTTGCGGATTTTCCTGCGAACTCGCGGATTTTTCTGCATTTTTGCGGACCGCAAATCTGCAAAATTGGCCCATACTTTCCTTTTTTACAGTATAGAGGTCCTCTCGTAATGTCAGAAAAAGCGATTCAAGGAAGGCCCGAGTCACTGGTTCCTCAGAGGGGTTATCCGATTTTGCATGGGTCACGTCTCCTTGGCGTGTGTTGCTACGTTGACGGGTGAAGAGTTCTTTCAAGGATTTCTCCTTTTTCCCTCTTGTGGAAGATGTAGTCCCACTCCCTCTCATGTTGTGGCTGCCCAAGGGATCAATGGAGTGAGAATAGCCAGTCGGTGGTGTGTAATTCGGTCAGGTCCCTTTGAGAGGTGGCAGGGGCCCACCTAAAGCTCAGAGCCACTCTCAGCCGAGGACATTCCGCACACCGGACCAGCCGCCAAGTGTTTCCCATGCTCCAGCATGACTCCTAGGTCGCTGCTTGGTGTGCTGCTGGCATCAATTGGCTCCCGTAGGGAAAGTCCCGGGTAGCGCTCTGAGGTAGGCTCAGTGACCACAATGGCGTCTCTACTGAAGGGCAGCTGCATGTTGAGAAGCACAATGGAGCCACCACTAAATGAGGGAGGCCGATTCCCAAGGGAGGGCAGCCCCCGAAGGCAGTTATGTCCCAGACAGTGATACAGGCCTTGAGGGAACCCCACGGGCAGCCCCTGTACCTGTGTGCCTGTGGAGCTGTGAAGTGGGCGAAGGTAGTGGCGTGATCCGCCAACTGTCGAGGTCCACGGTGGGGTGGCCCTGTGGGGATGCGGTGCCGGGAAGCTGGGGAGCGCATCACTTCCATGGGCCCCCGCGTTCTGTTCTCGGCAGCCCCCAACTAACAGGGGTCGTGCTTGCACATTCCCCAGTAGACTTAGGGCCAGATGTAGGTAAATACCATTTACCGTTTCTTAAATACCGAATTTTACCGATTCGGTATTTAAGAATAGGTAAATAGTATGTAGGTAATTTTCGGTAAATTTTACGAATCGATAACATTCGGTATTTACCGATTCGGTATTTACCCAATCGGTAATTCCCATTCATTCCTATGGTCCTGGAGGCCCATGGGAATTACTGATTCGGTAAATACTGATTAGGTAAATAGGGAACACATACAAGGGTGTCAGGTTGTCACATTGACACCCTTTTGCACCCCTGCATAGTGCATGGGTGCACATGTGGCACACATACATGCCCTAAGGCAGAGTTCTTTAAACTGTGGGGCGCGCCCCCCTAGGGGGGCACAACACCATCCATGGGGGGGCGCGCACTCCTCTCTAATTTCACCACTCCTCTCTAATGTCACCTTTGTTCACTGTGACAAGTTGAGGGAGGAGGGAGGGGAAATCGACGAGGCACGAAGGGCCCATGCTTTTATTATGTTTACCCTCCCAGGAGGGGGTTAATTCATTCAGCTTCAGCGAGGAGGAAGGAAGTCTCCTCTGCTAAACCGAAAACTGCCTTTCAAGCAAAAACTGCCTTTTGACGACATTTAATTTAGGAAATGAGTTCTGTGATGGTTTCTGATGATATCCGGAGAAGCCATGGTGACGTGGGAGGCGCTGCTTTAGGTGACTGAGCCGAAATGCAAATTATGCTTCGTGAAAAAATGGGAAGAGCGCCAATTGCAAACAGGAAGCATTTAAAGTTGACACGGAGCTCGGGACCCCTTTGAGATGAAGTCAATCCATACCAAGAGCACAAAGACGTAAAGAAAAAATCATCCAGAAATTGGGCAAAGTCACACATTCAGACCATGTAACAGGACATATTGTTGTAGCCTCATTTTGACACATTTAAAGCAATTCATTTGTGGTGCTTGCCAATGGTCCCTTAACCCACATTCCTGATTGTCTGTCCCCAGGTAGAGAAAAAGCACATAGATGCTGCATGGATGGCATGGGTTCACCCACGATTTTGGATATAGCTCATCCACGAGCTTAGCCTAACAATTATAAGCAATGTCCTTGTGAAGAGAAGGACAAAAGGTTGTAGGAAATTCAGGTCCTGCAAATCGGCCAAATATTCCTTCACTGATGCAGCTCCCAACATCTGGAGCTCTCTTCTAGTTAATGTGAGAAGCTGTGAAGAAACAACTCCAAGTTTGCAAAGGGATGAAAAAACAAACACTTGTTTAATGTCTGTGATGATGATTTCTGTCGATATTTGCAGAAGCCCCGCAGCTTAAGGTGACTGAGCCCAAATGCAAATTATGCTTCGTGAAAAATGGGAACTGCACCAACTGCAACCAGCAAGCAATTAAAGTTGGCTTGGTGCCCGGGCCCCCCTTTGAGATGAAGTGAAACCATACCAAGAGCACATAAAAGTAATGAATGAAAACGGTTTCGGGGGGGGTGTGTACTACTGATTTCAAATATCCTGAGATTGCGCTCGAGTTCATCTTCCCACCTCCCTGTGAGTGGTTCTGCGGGCCCTGCAGTTTCTGAGGCGCCAGTGATTCTCTTCTCTGTGGTTTGCCGGGAAAAAAAATCTCATTTTCCAAATGTTGCGGCAGTTTTGTAAAAATCGTTGTCTTTTTACAAAACTGCTGATTTTGCAAATTTTTTTTGCAAATCGCGAAATCCTGCAGGGTCTGATTTCAGCTCTATGAATTGACCCCCTCCTGGGAGGGTTAGCGGTTCCCAGAAAGGAGACAAAGTTTCATTTAAAACTACACAGGCAGGCGCGTAAAATGCCAGCCAGCCATGTGTTTTTTTAACCAGACTGCAAATTGCTTCTCTATAAATAAAGAAGCATGTACCCTTTTTATTATCCGTCCATCACCACCTTTGGTTTTTCTTTGTTCGCCCTA
The DNA here is from genome assembly GCF_964261635.1 of Lissotriton helveticus. NCBI lineage: Eukaryota > Metazoa > Chordata > Amphibia > Caudata > Salamandridae > Lissotriton > Lissotriton helveticus. Next base: position 1,461,290,458 of record NC_136061.1, on the reverse strand, counting down.
AGTTGGCAGGGTATGCTCAGATGTGAGTCCCTTGCTCACTTTGCCACTGGAGTCAAGCAAGCCCGGCTGAAGACGGCTGTAATGCCAGAAACCGGTCCTGGGAAGCTTGATTCCGGTCCAGGGAAGACATGGCTTGGCAGTTCGGGCTGGACTGTTCCCATGAGGCACAGGGTCAGACTGATTTGCATATGGCCATGTCTGAACTGGGGTGGCGGAGTGAGCTAAAGAACGGTGATGGATTAAACCCAGATCAGTTGACTGGGGGTGAGTGTTTGTATTGTCAACGCTCCGTCCATCACCACCTTTGGTTTTTCTTTGTTCGCCCTAAGTTGGCAGGGTATGCTCAGACGTGAGTCCCTTGCTCACTTTGCCACTGGAGTCAAGCAAGCCCGGCTGAAGACGGCTGTAATGCCAGAAACCGGTCCTGGGAAGCTTGATTCCGGTCCAGGGAAGACATGGCTTGGCAGTTCGGGCTGGACTGTTCCCATGAGGCACAGGGTCAGACTGATTTGCATATGGTCATGTCTGAACTGGGGTGGCGGAGTGAGCTAAAGAACGGTGATGGATTAAACCCAGATCAGTTGACTGGGGGTGAGTGTTTGTATTGTCAACACTCCGTCCATCACCACCTTTGGTTTTTCTTTGTTCGCCCTAAGTTGGCAGGGTATGCTCAGACGTGAGTCCCTTGCTCACTTTGCCACTGGAGTCAAGCAAACACGGCTGAAGACGGCTGTAATGCCAGAAAGCGGTCCTGGGAAGCTTGATTCCGGTCCAGGGAAGACATGGCTTGGCAGTTCGGGCTGGACTGTTCCCATGAGGCACAGGCTCAGACTGATTTGCATATGGCCATGTCTGAACTGGGGTGGCGGAGTGAGCTAAAGAACGGTGATGGATTAAACCCAGATCAGTTGACTGGGGGTGAGTCTTTGTATTGTCAACGCTCCGTCCATCACCACCTTTGGTTTTTCTTTGTTCGCCCTAAGTTGGCAGGGTATGCTCAGACGTGAGTCCCTTACTCACTTTGCCACTGGAGTCAAGCAAGCACGACTGAAGACGGCTGTAATGCCAGAAACCGGTCCTGGGAAGCTTGATTCAGGTCCAGGGAAGACATGGCTTGGCAGTTCGGGCTGGACTGTTCCCATGAGGCACAGGGTCAGACTGATTTGCATATGGCCATGTCTGAACTGGGGTGGCGGAGTGAGCTAAAGAACGGTGATGGATTAAACCCAGATCAGTTGACTGGGGGTGAGTCTTTGTATTGTCAACGCTCCGTCCATCACCACCTTTGGTTTTTCTTTGTTCGCCCTAAGTTGGCAGGGTATGCTCAGACGTGAGTCCCTTGCTCACTTTGCCACTGGAGTCAAGCAAGCACGACTGAAGACGGCTGTAATGCCAGAAACCGGTCCTGGGAAGCTTGATTCAGGTCCAGGGAAGACATGGCTTGGCAGTTCGGGCTGGACTGTTCCCATGAGGCACAGGGTCAGACTGATTTGCATATGGCCATGTCTGAACTGGGGTGGCGGAGTGAGCTAAAGAACGGTGATGGATTAAACCCAGATCAGTTGACTGGGGGTGAGTGTTTGTATTGTCAACGCTCCGTCCATCACCACCTTTGGTTTTTCCATGTTCGCCCTAAGTTGGCAGGGTATGCTCAGACGTGAGTCCCTTGCTCACTTTGCCACTGGAGTCAAGCAAGCCCGGCTGAAGACGGCTGTAATGCCAGAAACCGGTCCTGGGAAGCTTGATTCCGGTCCAGGGAAGACATGGCTTGGCAGTTCGGGCTGGACTGTTCCCATGAGGCACAGGGTCAGACTGATTTGCTTATGGTCATGTCTGAACTGGGGTGGCGGAGTGAGCTAAAGAACGGTGATGGATTAAACCCAGATCAGTTGACTGGGGGTGAGTGTTTGTATTGTCAACACTCCGTCCATCACCACCTTTGGTTTTTCTTTGTTCGCCCTAAGTTGGCAGGGTATGCTCAGACGTGAGTCCCTTGCTCACTTTGCCACTGGAGTCAAGCAAGCACGACTGAAGACAGCTGTAATGCCAGAAACCTGTCCTGGGAAGCTTGATTCCGGTCCAGCGAAGACATGGCTTGGCAGTTCGGGCTGGACTGTTCCCATGAGGCACAGGGTCAGACTGATTTGCATATGGCCATGTCTGAACTGGGGTGGTGGAGTGAGATAAAGAATGGTGATGGATTAAACCCAGATCAGTTGACTGGGGGTGAGTGTTTGTATTGTCAACGCTCCGTCCATCACCACCTTTGGTTTTTCTTTGTTCGCCCTAAGTTGGCAGGGTATGCTCCGACTTGAGCCCCTTGCTCACTTTGCCACTGGAGTCAAGCAGGCCCGGCTGAAGACGGCTGTAATGCCAGAAACCGGTCCTGGGAAGCTTGATTCCGGTCCAGGGAAGACATGGCTTGGCAGTTCGGGCTGGACTGTTCCCATGAGGCACAGGGTCAGACTGATTTGCATATGGCCATGTCTGAACTGGGGTGGCGGAGTGAGCTAAAGAACGGTGATGGATTAAACCCAGATCAGTTGACTGGGGGTGAGTGTTTGTATTGTCAAAGCTCCATCCATCACCACCTTTGGTTTTTCCCTTTTTATTATCAGACATAGATTATTCAGGAAGCCCTAGAACACAAGTAAAAGTAATTTCAATTTATATTTGCTGTTAAAAGTATGCATGGACAAGTGCTAACAAAACAGCTTTAGGTGACTGCTTATTTTTGTACTGCCTGGGACATCGAAATAATGAGCTGGCAACCCTAATCCTAATACTGGGAGTTTGTTGCAGGATCACCACATTATTTATTTCCTTTGCCCTGATTCCTGGTTACTGCCATATTAGCAATAGTTTAACAAACGGACACTCATAGTACGGCCTGCGGGCCGGCAGCGACCCGGCAAGCCTTCCCTGGTGGCCCGCCGACCTTGCAGACAATTTACCCATGTTTAAAAAAATAAAAATTAAAGTGTCCTGCACGCCGCGACTTTGAGACCCTGCTGCTCCATGGGGGCCCGGCATACCAGTGATAGTCAGAGTGCAGCTGCAGGGGTGCTAAGCGGTGAAATACAGAAGCCTCATTAACATACAAATGGTCTTTTAAAGACCTGTGAAGTGCTCGGGGTGCAGCTGTGTGTGTGTGCCCTGAAGCTGTCTCATCCCGGGCACACACAGGCAGGGTGAGATGAAGAGGGTGACAGAGGGAGGTAGAGGGGGGGAGACAGAGGAAAGAAGGGAAAAGGAGGCAGACAGAGGGAGAGCGAGGGAGTGAGGGAAAGGGAGGGAGAGTGAGAGAGAGAGCGAGGGAGGGAGGGAAAGGGAGGGGGAGTGAGAGAGAGCGAGGGAGGGAGAGAGGGAAAGGGAGGCAACAGAGGGAGAGCGAGGGAGGGAGGGAAAGGGAGGGAGAGCGAGGGAGGGAGGGAAAGGGAGGCAGACAGAGGGAGAGCGAGGGAGGCAGAGAAAGTGAGGCAGACACAGACAGAGGGAGAGCGAGGGAGGGAGAGCGAGGGAGGGAGGAAAAGGAGGGAGGGAAAAAAAGGCAGACAGAGGGAGAGCAAGAGAGGGAAAGAAAGGAGGGAGGGAAAGGGAGGCAGACAGAGGGTGAACGAGGGAGGGTGGGAAAGGAGGGAGGGGGAGGGAGGCAGACAGAGGGAGAGCGAGGGAGGGAGGGAGGGAAAGGGAGGCAGAGAGAGGGAGACAGAGAAAGGGAGACAGAAAGAGGGAGACAAAGAGAGGGAGAGGGAGGGAGACAGAGGGAGACAGACAGAGGGAGACAAAGAGAGGGAGAGGGAGACAAAGAGAAAAGAGAGGGAAACAGACAGAGGGAGACAAAGAGAGGGAGAGGGAGGGAGACAGAGAAAGGGAGGCAGACAGAGGGAGACAAAGAGAGGTAGAGGGAGGGAGACAGAGAATAGGAGAGGGAGACAGAGAAAGGGAGACAGAGGGAGACAGAGGGTGACAGACAGAGGGAGGGAGGAGGGAGGGGGACAGAGTGAGGAGGGCGACAGAGTGAGGAGGGAAGGAGAGAGAGGGAGACAGTAAGGGATAGGAAAGGAGAGAGAGGGAGACACAGAGAGAGGGAGACAGAGAGAGAGGGAGACACAGAGAGAGGGAGAGACAGAGAGAGAGAGGGAGTGAGACAGTCAGAGTGAGTAAGACAGAGGGATTCAGGGAGGGAGAGAGAGGGAGTGAGATAGTCTGAGTGAGACAGAGGGAAAGAGAGAGAGAGAGAGGGTGAGAGAGGGAGAGAGATGGAGAGAGAGAGAGATGTGTGTATGACGGGTCTGGTGGCTCAGTGGACGAAGGCGTCCGCATAAGGGACCTCTGTTCAACCTCAGTTTTTTTTTGTTTCTCTAGCCCCGCCCCCTCCACCACTTACCCCACCCCCACCGGTGCGGCCCTCGGACACAAACCACACTGTAAATTTGCCCCCCGAGAGAAAGTTTGTGAGTACCCATGGTTTAACACATTTGAAACCTTACTCTGCCCTCAATAACATTCTGAGTTACTTCAAGTGTCTGGGAATGCACCTTGCATTCAGACAACTCGCTTCTCATTCTCAAAAATCCATCCACAGATTGACCGTCTGTGGCGAAAAACAGGCACACCCGTCACATTTATGTTGGTGGTGTTATCAATCAATGTCATGTGTAAAACAAAGCATCCTAGTAAAAACAATTTACGCACTTTTTATCTAGGAAAATGGTGGTTTGAGCTATGTAATAATCTGTCATTTCAGCACACCCACTCACAAACCTGCACTTAACTAAACACTCTTATTATGTTGGACATTATATGCTGGATATGGCCCCAGATATGTGCGCGACGGTCAATAATGTAGTTTACCATATTCCAGAAATTTCTGTCAGGTATTGGGGAGGGCCCAACAGCTCAAAAAGGGAGCTGGGGGGCTCAACCTACAAAAGTTTGAAAACCTCTGCCCTAAGGGCATGTATGTCTGCCACATGGCACTGTTAAAAAAGCACAAAATTGCTTTTTTAACGGTTTTCGTTATTTACCACCAACTTGTAGTTGGTGGTAAATAACGAATCCTTACAGGTGAAAAGCACTCACTTGAGTGCTTCCTACATTTCAGATTCGGTAATTTACTGAATCGGTATTTAAGAATTTGGTAATTTACCGAAGTCTTAAATACCGATTCGGTAAATTACCGAATCTGAAATGAAGCCACCTACATCCCAAATGCCTAATACCGGTCGGTAACGTCCGAAATTTAGTAATTTTGGCCGTTACCGACCGTTATTAGGGTTCCTGCATCTGGCCCTTAATCCGTTGATGTGGGGGCAGGGTGGGCGAGCCACGATGGTGCCTGTGCCCACCTCTATCGACCTCCATCGCCACCAGCCCACCACGATGCTCCCGGGTGCCTGGTTTTGTCTGCTGCTGCTAATGATGCCCCCAATGGGTGCTGGCCAAGGTGGGAGGTCAGAGAGCTCAGTGTGGTGGGCTGGGAGCACACAATGCTGCCAGGCCGATGATGCTGGGCAAGGAGTTCTGGGACACCTCACCACTCCAGCTCGAGGCCAGACAAGCCCGCCAGGCATAGGCAGAGCCCAAGGCCAGTAGTGCATGCAGGCCTCCCTCACGGAAGATCGTGGAGGGAAGGCACACCATCACCAATGGAGCGCTGCAAGGTCTACCAGTGCTGAGTAGGCACGGGCCGAACGCCGACAGAGCCGCAGCGATGCCGGACTCGCACTCCACTCGGCTTGCCAGCTCAGGATGGATCAATTGTCAGTATGCCTCAGAGGGCATCCAGTCCATAGCAGAGCAGTCCAAGGCAGCTCCCAGTCCTCAAATTTGCCCAGCAGGGTCTCCCACACCTCTGGAGCAAGTGGTAGTAAGCTTGGTCTCTGAATGGATGAGTCTAGTAGAACGCAGTGCTGGGCAGATGGCAGGCAGGAGCCCTGGAAGCAGCAACCTACCTTGCCACCATCTTGGCCAAGCCCCCTGGGCTAGTTTTAGAAGCTGGGCTAGGAGTGGTGCTGGTTGTTGCAGCAGGGGCTAGCTGAGTCACGGATAATAATTTAAAGGATCATTTGACCAGTGTGAGCAACATCATTTTGGGGTTCGCCTCGGAGGGCTATAAATTCAATTTAAAAAAATCAAAAATAACCCACCTCAAAGTCATATTCTTGGGATATGAGCTTTCAAGTGAAGGAAAAACCTAGAAATTAGCTGTTTAGAAAAGTGTGTGCTGTTCCAACCTTAAAAAACTCTGAAAAATGTACACTCCATATTGGGATTCCTAAATTTAGGCAGAACATACATTTTGGATTATGCAGAAAAAGTAAAACCTTTCTACAACTTAATCAGACCTGATTTTTCAATTAGACATTGTACTCAGGAACACACGACTATCCTACATTCGTACAAGCTGACACAATAGCTTCAAAACACCTACACACATGTGTAAATACCAAAAATGTGGTGATCCGTGTAATTGTGGGTCAGTTAGGATACACTCACCTGACCTTCAATGAAGGAGAAAAAGTGCCTATAGCATACGAATCACACTTGTACACAAACGCTGAAATGTGTTTTGCTTCTATAGAGAAGGTTCTGACAGCAATACAGACTGCTGTAGTGAGAGAAAGAGCACTGGCTCAGGTGAAACAAATTATTGTTGTGACTCCAGTACCAGCCTTAGAGGCTGTTACAAAGGCTAGCGTTCCAAATGCTAAAGCTTTAAATCCAAGATCGATACAGTGGGCTAATTCTTCCACTGCAACAGATGTAGACTACAAATTTGATTCTACACTAAAAACACAGGCATTACTACAGTATGAACAAGAATATCCTCTCCTGAATTAAATTATGCCTCTAGATCAGTATGAATACATCATTTACACTGACGGTTCTGCTCAGCCAGCCATAGGAAGTAAACAGCAATACAGCAAAGCTTGTGCGATTGTAAAAGGACATATGCGGGATGGCAAGTTCCATTCTAGCAGTATGAAGAGACAGTCTCTAGGAGATTGCATGGCACAGCTGGCAGAATTAGAAGCACTAATGTGTAGTGTAAATATGATTTGTAAAGTGAAAGCAAATGCCCAAGGGCGTCTTGGCACTTTAGGACGTAGGCGGAAGTACAGAGCTGTCAGAGAAGGAGGATTTGTGGCAGAAGTCGTGTGCCTTCTTGCCCTGTGAAAAGAGCCAGGTCCTCAAGGCCTTTCTCAAAGCCAGTAGGGAGGGAGCACCTTTTAGAGACAGTGGTAGGCTAGTCCATAGCACAGCTGTGCTCCTGAAAAAGCTCTTCCTGCCCCACGTTGTCCTCCTTAATGGGAGGACAGTGAAGTTCATGGCCGAGCCTGAGCAGAGAGTCCTCTGCTCAGGACATACCATTTGAGCTTCTCCATGACATGGACTGGCCCCTGTCCATGCAGTGATTTGTAGGCCAGGCATAGGGCCTTGTACCTGCAATGTTGTCTGGCTGCTAGCCAGTGGAAATTCCTAATGGCTCCTCTGGCAGATTCATTGACTTTGACTTTGAAAATGCTTTATTCGATTTTAAATTTAAATTCATAAAAGAAGCAAATACCATAAACAATTCATATATACATTTTTTTAATGAATAAAATACATCAAAGCAGCAGCCCTCCAAGTGCATTACACATTAGAATTATACAGTTATTCTAAAAAGTTATGTTTCTCCTTTTTCTTAATATACATTTCAAAAAACCAGTCATGATTCAAATAACATACACATTTTCCAATAATTGTAGAAATAAGAAGGCTGGACAACATTGCCTCTATGCTCCTTGCTTTAAAAAAGGAATAATCCATCTAGCACGTTCACTAGCGTAAAATTTCCAAAAAAGGATCATGTGCATTGTGTAGATAGGTTATTGCAAGGACATGGACAGAGCTGTCTAGACCAATCATTTGAAGTTTGGAAGGATACTAAGCGATGGAAACTGGTAAACCTGAACCTAGTCAAGACGTATCTATCATAACCACCTAGACAGACTACTAGGTACGGTTGTATAGAGCCACAGGTCAAGGTCAGTTAATGTCGAAGCACAGTACTTTTTAAATTAATTTCCAACCCAATTCTTAGAGACTCAAAGTGGTTTAGACAAAAACCCTTTAGCTCTTTTCTAGTTATTGTGCACATTGTACCCGGATCAGTATAAAAATCTGATCTCCCTAGATCATTAGACAGCTTTCTTATGTAGTTTAACAAGGGGATTTTTCCAGACTGTTCTAATCCCAGAGTCTGTTAAGATTTCTCTGTTTAATGCTAAGTGTGGCGATGTCCAGACTCTATGCCAAAGCAGCATAGGCTGTATTTCAATCACATTGCAATGTGGGAAATCCCCAGTTCGCTGTGACAATTAAAAACCGATGTGCTTTTGTGGACAGGTAATATAAATCTTAAAAAAGCATTTTCTATTACTTGAATAGGGGAACCATCATAAAACCCCCAGATCCCTGCCCCGTACATAGCAACACTTAAGCATTTTGCTTGATACATTTTTAGCAGGATCCCCGGGGGCCTTTTGACCATTTTTTGCGAAAATAGCATCACAGCCGCGGTCGATTGTTTGAAGAGAAGGGTCCTATTTTTAATCGCCGATCTCCCCGATCCCATGTCCTCTAGTAAAATACCTAGATAAGAACATTTTTTGGTGGATTCAATTTTCCCATCTTCTACTCCTAGGTTACATTGTTTACTCCTCCCCTTGCCAGAGGACATTACAAAGGTCTTCTTCGCTTTAAGCTTCAGACCTCTGTTGTTCATAAAATTAATATAAGTAGCAAGGGCACTTTGTAGACCAGGTTGGGTTCTTGACATTAGTACTGCATCGTCCGCATATAGGAGGGAGACAATCTGTTTATTGTTAATTTTTGGAGGGTCTCTCGCACTGGCCACCAATTCCTCCTCCAAAGTGTTGGTATGTAAAGAGAAGAGGAATGGGGCCAGTACGCAACCTTGTCTAAAACCCCTCTCCACGCTGAACGACTTAGTGCATTCTTCCTTTAGTCCATGTCTTACCCTAGCTGTGGCCCCCGCATATAATTGCCTCAGGAATAGCGCCAGGGAAGACTCAACGTTAAGGTACTCCAAGATTAGCCATAACCTATTATGGACAACAGAATCGAAGGCTGCGGTCAAATCAACGAAAACCGCAAATAATATCCCCTCTCTTGCATGCATATATTTCCCCTGTATTAAAATAAAATTTAAAACTTGTTCAACCGTTCCCCTACTCTCCCTAAAATCATATTGCACAGGGCTTTGGATATTGTTATCCTCAGCACACTGTTGGAGTCTATTAAGTATTACCCTTCCCGCAACTTTCATCAAAGAATCTAGGAGGGATATAGGGCGGTAACAAGCGGGGTTATCCATGTCCCCTTTTTTAAAAATTGATATAATGACGGACTCCGACCATGTTTTTATAAAACCTTCACCCCAAGAGGCGTCAAGTACTCGAGATAGCAATGGAGCCCAAACTTCCGTTTTGAGTTTATACACATCTATTGGAGTCCCGTCGGGGTCCGGAGCCTTTCTGCCTTTGCTCTCATTTATAGCCATCAGGACTTCACTAAGAGTGACGTAAATATCAATTGGGAGGAATTAGGTGACAATATATGCTGTTATCAGATCTTTAGGAGCTACAGCATTTTTATCTTGTATCCCATATACCTGGGAAAAAAGTCCACTCAGGAATACTCACTGATAGCAATCTCCATTCTAGCAGCCTCTTTACTAGCAAAGAACGGCGCCTTTACTGCCTGCCAAAAATATGAACAATCCCCACTATGGGAAGCTTTGTAGAGATTCTGCCATGCCTGCTCTTTAATTTCCTTCTTTCATTTACTCCTGGCACTATTATAAACCTTCCTAAGCCCCCTAATTTCTTCGTAATCCCTTTCTGGCTTGTTTAGGTCGGCCTTTAGGGCAGAATTAGCTCTAGTGCAGAATATGTCGAACCAGCCGTTCTTATTGTTGGATGTCTTCATGTCAGGACGACTCAAAATTTCTTGGATCACCAATACAATCTGCGAATATGCAGTCAAGATGTCTTTGTGCGTGATCTTTTTGCGTAGGCACTCTAGACTATGATTTTTTGCCTTTGACATAATCTTTAAGTTCAGGGCCTCTGGATCTTTTCCACCCCAGCTCAATGAGTACCCATTTTGACAATCCATGACACAATCTTGTGTCAAGGCCGAGCTCTCGACCACCAATATGGTGCTATTATGGGGGAGGCTAATATTAATGCTCAGCGGAAGATGGTCACTTAACCCATTGGGATGAATAGTGAAGTCATTTAACCAGGATGCATAACGATTTGGAATTATTAGAAAATCTATAATAGAACTAAGGCCTCATTTTGCGAGGCATTTTTGCTTCATACATCGAAATAGCGAAGTGTGGCGATGTCCAGACTCTATGCCAAAGCAGCATAGGCTGTATTTTAATCACATCGGCAATGTGGGAAATCCCCAGTTTGCTGTGACAATTAAAAACCGATGTGCTTTGGGGGACAGCTAATATAAATCTTAAAAAAGCATTTTCTATTACTTGAATAGGGGAAACATCATAAAACCCCCAGATCCCTGCCCCGTACATAGCAATACTTAAGCATTTTGCTTGATACATTTTTAGCAGGATCCCCGGGGGCCTTTTATCCATTTTTTGTGAAAATAGCATCACAGCCGCGGTCGATCGTTTGAAGAGAAGGGTCCTATTTTTAATCGCTGATCTCCCCCATCCCATGTCCTCTAGTAAAATACCTAGATAAGAAAAAATTTTGTGGATTCAATGTTCCCATCTTCTACTACTAGGTTACATTGTTTACTCTTCCTCTTGCTAGAGGACATTACAAAGGTCTTCTTCGCATTAAGCTTCAGACCTCTGTTGTTCATAAAATTAATATAAGTAGCAAGGGCACTTTGTAGACCAGGTTGGGTTCTTGACATTAACACTGCATCGTCCGCATAAAGGAGGGAGACAATCTGTTTATTGTTAATTTTTGGAGGGTCTCTTGCACTGGCCACCAATTCCTCCTCCAAAGTGTTGGTATATAAAGAGAAGAGGAATGGGGCCAGTAAGCAACCTTGTCTAACACCCCTCTCCACGCTGAACGACTTAATGCATTCTCCCTTTAGTCCATGTCTTACCCTAGCTGTGGCCCCTGCATATAATTGCCTCAGGAATAGCACCAGGGAAGGCTCAACGTTAAGGTACTCCAAGATTAGCCATAACCTATTATGGACAACAGAATCGAAGGCTGCGGTCAAATCAACGAAAACCGCAAATAATTTCCCCTCTCTTGCATGGATATATTTCCCCTTTATTAAAATAAAATTTAAAACTTGTTCAACCGTTCCCCTACCCTCCCTAAAACCATATTGCACAGGGCTCAGGATATTCTTATCCTCAGCACACTGTTGGAGTCTATTAAGGATTACCCTTCCCGCAACTTTCATCAAAGCATCGTGGAGGGATATAGGGCGGTAATAAGCGGGGTTATCCCTGCCCCCTTTTTAAAAAGTTGGTATAATGACGGAGTCCGACCATGTTTTTATAAAACCTTCAACCCAAGAGGCGTCAAGTACTCGAGTTCGCAATGGAGCCCAAACTTCCGTTTTGAGTTTATACAAATCTATTGGAGTCCCGTCGGGACCCAGAGCCTTTCTGCCTTTGCTCTCATTTATAGCCTTCAGGACTTCACTAAGAGTGACGTGAATATCAATTGGGAGGAATTAGGTGACAATATCTGCTGTTATCAGATCTTCAGGAGCTACAGCATTTTTATCTTGTATCCCATATACCTGGCAAAAAAAGTCAACTCAGAAATTCTCACTGATAGCAATCTCCATTCTAGCAGCCTCTTTACCAGCAAAGAACGGCGCCTTTACTGCCTGCCAAAAATATGAACAGTTCCCACTAAGGGAAGCTTTGTAGAGATTCTGCCATGCCTGATCTTTAATTTCCTTCTTTCATTTACTCCTGTCACTATTATAAACCTGAGAAGTGAAAATTCCCTTGAACAACACTGTATAGAATATGGCAGAGGTAATCAAGGCCTAAATTACCAAAATTCATAAACGAAAGAACAAATAAAATGTTTATACAGAAAAAAATAACAATTTATTATGTATACATACAAGAATAAAATTCACATTGAGTTGTTACATTAAACACCAATGAGACATGCAATTAAAAAAACAATATACACACAAAAGTTTAAAATTATTATCATTCAATTATGACCCGCATAATTGGCACAAAAAAAGACAGAAACAGTAAGACATGAGAAATTGTGCAATACTTCCAGTATATTCGGACCCCTAAATTATCACATCGATGTCATGTATGGAAAAATCAATATATCTAAAACGATGAGGAAGTCATGAATTATACAGCTTTTAGAAAGCGTCGACGCGTTTCGGTGGAATTCCTTGATTCTTGCCACCTTTTTCAAGACTATATATAATGTCTGTCAAACCCAGAGGGTCATACAGTTTCCCTAAAATAAATATACAACATATTAGAGAAAAACATTTTTTTACAAAGATTACTATTAACATTTAACATTTCATTAATATATGATAACGTAGATATACAATGTTCCATATATAGTCAATAAAGAGGGGAATCCCATTCAAACATTAGTGGCCCAAGTTAAAATTCCTAATATTAGAAATGAGCAAAAGAGCTGGATGGCCATACTTCACATAAATCTACCTGATTAGAGGTCATTCCTTTATAGTGCTACAGTCTCTCTAGTTATAAATGTTTTTAGGTATATACAGGTTAATGATTTCGAGAATTTGCCACTGAAATATAGAGTACTATCTTACCCTGATATGTGCTACCAACACGCTGTACCCAAAATCGCGTTTCTATGATGTCTCTGTTAAACAACATGCACGGGCTTGATGCTTTTAAGTATAACCTGAAAGAAATACATGCGAGGATGACTCCACCCGACTCTTATATTATTTGATTTTCACTTGATAGCTGTGAGCCTACATAAGACATTTACCTTTAGATTGCTCACGGTATGTTTTCTATTATTCTCTTGTCTATTGATTTCTTGCGAGTCAAACGTGACACTTTCCGTCTTTTACCAGATGGTTGGCGCCTTCTCCTAACTAGGATAGACCCTAGAGGAACATGGACGAATAATGTATTTAAATTGTGCTAAATTTATGAGCTGAGCTTAATAGGTTCAGTGACCTGAAGCGGGGTGTCTTCAAGCGTACCTGTATATGGATTGTAGATTTTAAACAGGCATAAGAAAAGACGAGCTAAAACTTCGGCTCCTTAACACCGGCATCGGAGGCACAGCTCAATCAAGTCTGTGGTTCTCAGCCGCGGAAGTGGACCACTATTAGTGCAAAAAGAAAAGGAAAGAAGGAATCCTTAAACACCATTTGAACTGGAAAACTGGGCATGTCTTCCTAGTACGAGTTAGATCCTTGCCTGCGGCTTACCTAATATACAGAGTTTTGGCGCCAGAATTTCTCTCTTGTGCGAGGCGATACCCTTGCTGGTGTCAAAACCCGCCCAGTTTAAATAGCCAGAGCCCAGGTAACGATAGGTGCAGGAGGGGTCCTATGTGAAAGCGAATTGCTCCAGCCCTAAATTTGCATACTGGGAGGCGTCTCCCTATTGGATAGCCCACGTAGCATGGGGGACGGATATTCACCCGTATCACTACAAGTGTTTCTTTAGGGTCCGCTAGCACTCGAGAGGAAAGAGTTAAACGAAATCCTTATCGAGTGTACTAGCGCTTGGCAATTAGTTCAAATTGAAACAAAAGACATTAGAAAAAGCCCTCAGAATATTACCTACGTACACTTCTACCGGTTCTTAATAATTGCATTAAGCTACGAAGGCATTAAATACACTGTCTCGTGGGGCAATATAAGCTAATTTTCGAATTCGCTTTGAGCTAATATCCTATTTGGAATTCATGGCTACCCTTACAAATGTTAAATTCCCAATTTCACCAGGTAAATCAGGATAGAACATCATTATTTTAGTGAGGGAACTACGTGACTGTACGTTGAAACAGATCATGCCATCAATGCACTGTAAGATGTGGAAAGCACCTGAGACATGATTCCAGAGAAAGGCGGATATTTATAAACCAGCGGAGTGTCTAATCACACGTGGTTGCTAGCTGTTGCATATGTGTGCTGTCTCCATACATTATATACACTTCGCCCAATCTTCTCTAGTATTTAAACCTTTCTGGATGGTGTTCAGAAAACAAAAGTACCATTGTTCTCGTGTTTTTCTGTTCTTTTCAATGTCTCCTCCTCACCTAGTCGTTCTAATCTTTTCCAGAATGAACCACCTCAGATCTTCACATGAGTGGTTGAATTCTCTAAAGTGATCAGTAAGGGGTGCATTGCATTTGTTTGTACGGATGGTCGCTATGTGGACTTTTTTCTACAGCCAATAGTTAAGAGACAAAGGTCCTACCTTAAGGACACCTCACATGCTATCTCTGTATTTGAAGGTAGAGGGTTCAATAGGGTGACCCAGTTTCTGGTCACCCTAGACATTGAAGCCCTCTACACGAATATCCCCCAAAACGATACCATGGAGGTTGTGGCCTCAATCCTCGAAACAGAGGACCTCAGAGGAGGGAACGCGGATTTCATTATGTCATGCATCTTCCTAATCTTGAAGAGGAATTTTTTCCTCTTCAAGGACGAACTGTACCTCCAGACTAAGGGGACCAGTATGGGGGCCACTTGTGCCCCCAGCCTGGCCTGCCTTTATGTAGGGGACTTCGAGTTAAAACATATCTATAACGAAGCTGCCCCATTCTTTGAGAATGTTTCCTGCTGGCACCGCTACATAGATGATATCATCTTTGTCTGGAGCGGTGCCAGCGAGGAACTACACAGTTTTTTGGAATGGCTTAACCTAGGCGACCATAATCAGAAATTTACCGGACATCATAGTAATTCTAGGGTAGAGTTCCTAGATATTGTCATTAAAGAGGAAGAGGGTACTTTGCAGGTTGAACTTTTTACGAAGCCAACTGACAAAAACTCTCTTTTGCACTATTCCAGTAACCACCCGAAATCACAAAAAGATAATGTGCCTTTCGGTGAGTTTCTTAGATTGAGGCGTAACTGTTCAAACCTTGACGACTTTTATAAACACTCAGAAACAACTAAGAGAAAGTTGAAAGAAAGGGGCTATCCGAATAAACTGATTAAAAATTCTTTCAAAAGAGCATGCTTTTACAACAGAGATAGTCTGCTGGATCAAAATAAAACTCGCCCCGAAAACAATGTGGAAAGAATCATTTTTGTAACCCAATATTCCCACATCAGCAATCAGATCAAAAATATAATCAATAGAAATTGGAAGATTTTAAATTTCGACTCTGACAATAAACTTGATAAACCCCTTTTCTCCTTCCGGCGCAATAAAACATTGAGAAACTGCTTGGTCCACACATATAAACCTCAAAAGGAGATTCAGTTCAGCTTGAGAGGAACTAAAGTATCGGGTAACTTCAAATGTGGTACCTGTTCCATCTGTCCCCATTGCATTGTCAATAACACCTTAGAATACAACGGTAAGAAACTTACTCCCAACACATTTAATAACTGCCGGAGTCAAAATGTGGTGTACCTACTCCTGTGCCCATGTAATTTGGGCTACGTGGGAGAGACCGGCAGAGAGTTACGCTTGCGCGTCTTAGAACATAAATCGGCCATCTGTACAAACAAATGCAATGCACCCCTTACTGATCACTTTAGAGAATTCAACCACTCATGTGAAGATCTGAGGTGGTTCATTCTGGAAAAGATTAGAACAACTAGGCGAGGAGGAGACATTGAAAAGAACAGAAAAACACGAAAACAATGGTACTTTTGTTTTCTGAACACCATCCAGAAAGGTTTAAATACTAGAGAAGATTGGGCGAAGTGTATATAATGTATGGAGACAGCACACATATGCAACAGCTAGCAACCACGTGTGATTAGACCCTCCGCTGGTTTATAAATATCCGCCTTTCTCTGGAATCATGTCTCGGGTGCTTTCCACATCTTACAGTGCATTGATGGCACAATCTGTTTCAACGTACAGTCACGTAGTTCCCTCACTAAAATAATGATGTTCTATCCTGATTTACCTGGTGAAATTGGGAATTTAACCGCATGCGTGCGGGCGGAATTCCGCCCGTACGCTGGGTTTTTTAAAAGCGCACTTTACGTGACGAGCTGGGCTCGTCATGAGCGTGCGAGGAGGCTACGCCATGACGAGCCCAGCTCGTCATGAGCGTCGAAGGGGTTAACATTTGTAAGGGTAGCCATAAATTCCAAATAGGAGATTAGCTCAAAGCGAATTCGAAAATTAGCTTTTATTGCCCCACGAGACAGTGTATTTAATGCCTTCGTAGTTTAATGCAATTATTAAGAACCGGTGACGTGTAAGTAGGTAATATTCTGAGGGCTTTTTCTAATGTCTTTTGTTTCAATTTGAACTAATTGCCAAGCGCTAGTACACTCGATAAGGATTTCGTTTAACTCTTTCCTCTCGAGTGCTAGCGGACCCTAAAGAAACACTTGTAGTGATACGGGTGAATATCCGTCCCCCATGCTACGTGGGCTATCCAATAGGGAGATGCCTCCCAGTATGCAAATTTAGGGCTGGAGCAATTCGCTTTCACATAGGACCCCTCCTGCACCTATCGTTACGTGGGCTCTGGCTATTTAAACTGGGGGGGTTTTGACACCAGCAAGGGAATCGCCTCGCACAAGAGAGAAATTATGGCGCCAAAGCTCCGTATACCAGGTAAGCCGCAGGCAAGGATCTAACTCGTACTAGAAGACATGCCCGGTTTTCCAGTTCAAATGGTGTTTAAGGATTCCTTCTTTCCTTTTCTTTTTGCACTAATAGTGGTCCATTTCCGCGGCTGAGAACCACAGACTTGATTGAGCTGTGCCTCCGATGCCGGTGTTAAGGAGCCGAAGTTTTAGCTCGTCTTTTCTTATGCCTGTTTAAAATCCACAATCCGTATACAGGTACGCTTGAAGACACCCCGCTTCAGGTCACTGAACCTATTGAGCTCAGCTCGTAAATTTAGCACAATTTAAATACATTATTCATCCATGTTCCTCTAGGGTCTATCCTAGTTAGGAGAAGGCGCCAACCATCTGGTAAAAGACGGAAAGTGTCACGTTTGACTCGCAAGAAATCAATAGACAAGAGAATAATAGAAAACATACCGTGAGCAATCTAAAGGTAAATGTCTTATGTAGGCTCACAGCTATCAAGTGGAAATCAAATAATATAAGAGTCGGGTGGAGTCATCCTCTCATGTATTTCTTTCAGGTTATACTTAAAAGCACCAACCCCGTGCATGTTGTTTAACAGAGACATCATAGAAACGCGATTTTGGGTACAGCGTGTTGGTAGCACATATCAGGGTAAGATAGTACTCTATATTTCAGTGGCAAGTTCTCGAAATCATTAACCTGTATATACCTAAAAACATTTAGAACTAGAGAGACTGTAGCACTTTAAAGGAATGACCTCTTATCAGGTAGATTTATGTGAGGTATGGCCATCCGGCTCTTTTGCTCATTTCTAATAATAGGGATTTTAACTTGGCCCACTAATGTTTGAATGGGATTCCCCTCTTTATTGACTATATATGGAACATTGTATATCTACGTTATCATATAATATTGAAATGTTAAACGTTAATAGTAATCTTTGTAAAAAAATGTTTTTCTCTAATATGTTGTATATTTATTTTAGGGAAACTGTATGACCCCCTGGTTTTGACAGACATTATATATAGTCTTGAAAAAGGTGGCAAGAATCAAGGAATTCCACCGAAACGCATCGACACTTTCTAAAAGCTGTATAATTCATGACTTCCTCATCGTTGTAGATATATTGATTTTTCCATACATGACATCGATGTGATAATTTAGGGGTCCGAATATACTGAAAGTATTGCACAATTTCTCACGTCTTACTGTTTCTGTCTTTTTTTGTGCCAATTATGCGGGTCATATTTGAATGATATTAATTTTAAACTTTTGTGTGTATATTGTTTTTTTAATTGCATGTCTCATTGGTGTTTAATGTAACAACTCAATGTGAATTTTATTCTTGTATGTATACATAATAAATTGTTATTTTTTTCTGTATAAACATTTTATTTTTTCTTTCGTTTATGAATTTTGGTAATTTAGGCCTTGATTACCTCTGCCATATTCAATACAGTGTTGCTCAAGGGAATTTTCACTTCTCTGGTTGTATAACCCTATTTCCCTTGATTAGTTTAAGGGGTACCTCTCATTTCGTATCTACTAATATAAACCTTCCTAAGCCCCCTAATTTTTTCGTAATCCCTTTCTGTCTTGTTTAGGTCGGCCTTTAGGGCAGAATTAGCTCTAGTGCAGAATGTGTCGAACCAGCCGTTCTTATTGTTGGATGTCTTCATGTCAGGACGACTCAAAATTTCTTGGATCACCAATACAATCTGCGAATATGCAGTCAAGATGTCTTTGTGCGTGATCTTTTTGCGTAGGCACTCTAGACTATGATTTTTTACCTTTGACATAATCTTTAAGTTCAGGGCCTCTGGATCTTTTCCACCCCAGCTCAATGAGTACCCATTTTGACAATCCATGACACAATCTTGTTTCCAGGCCAAGCTCTCGACCACCAATATGGTGCTATTTTGGGGGAGGCTAATATTAATGCTCAGCGGAAGATGGTCACTTAACCCATTGGGATAAATAGTGAAGTCATTAAACCAGGATGCATAACGATTTGGAATTATTAGAAAATCTATAATAGAACTAAGGCCTCTACCAATAAACATTGGACCAAATTTTACTGGGGGGAACATAGTTTGTTAACAAAACCTAAGTCATGGGAAACCATAATCTCATTAAAACATTCTCCCCTATCAGAGTGCACAAAATGGTGCGTATAGGTGTTCTGATCTACCGCATTTTCCCATAACCCACAATATCCCTAAGAGCAGATACCAGTGTTGAAGTTCCCTCCCCAGATTACAATTACTTCCATCCCCATCGGTACAGATAGGTCATTCATATACAAGTTAAGATTTTTTGGAACGCTAATAAAACTTCCCTTGTCTATGTTGTTGTAGCAATTTATGACCGCTACCACAACTTGTTTGGAAAAGGGAATGTTAACTATTTGATAGTAAGTGGATGACTTAAAGATTTTAATCTTCAAGACTGTTGTGATTACGAGTGTCCTTTCCAGGACACCGTACGCCCTGTGCCTACGTCACCAGCTGTCTCTGGAATGTTTACAGATGACAGCTGGTGGCAGGCTAGGCAGGTCGGGCGCTCCGGTGCCGGAGCGCGTGTGTTGGTGTACCAGAATAAAGTAGCTTTAAACAGCTAATTATTGTCAGAAGATTCTTAACAAAACTGGCGACGAGGACACCAACACAAGAACTCACGCACCACGACTTGAAGAAAAAAAAACGTGAGTGGAAAAAAAAACTGGATGAATGAGAAATAACTTGAGAAAAAAAAAATATTACAGGAAAACAAAGTATTTCAGTATAACAGCAGTGAGAACGTGTAAGGATAAACTTGAAGCAACTGGAAAAGAATGTGAGTCAGAGCGTGAATCAAAATTGAAATAACTTTAAAGTTGGAAGCACTTGTGTCTCTCACGAACGAAGATTACTGAGGCATTTCTGTCTGTTCATGTTCGACATGCCTCAGGAGAAAGGATTGCTGGAAGCATCAATCAGCCGTTGACAGAACGCCAAAGATCTGTCAGATAACAGCTGAGCGCGCGTCTCCTCAGCAGTGTGCCTCAAACTGACTGGAAAGCGCGTCTACGTCACGCGCAGGCGGCCATTTTAAAGGAGGGAAATAGACGCATTGAAAGAGGAGATCATTACCGGCAAAGGAAACGAAGTGCATTATTAGTATAAGGAACACGACAAACGTAATAAAAACAATTTACAGGATAGAAGAAGCTTCATAACAGCTGTAATTGCGATCTGTATGACAATCCTACTACAAAAAAAGAATTAACAGTGCAACACTGCCACGTGCAGGAATAAAACAAAATTTACTTAGAGATAAGGAAGAAAACACAGGGACATAACCAGTGTGTGTATATATATATACAAGTAGAAAACTCATGGCTTCAGGGTATTTATGGAACTTGACTCCACCCCAAGCATTTCTTCCAGGAAAAGGTGAACCTGAAGTAAAATGGGAAGATTGGAGAGAATATTTCCTAAACTACATCTCTAACTTCGAGGATGCTGATGATGAATTCAAAGCAGAGAAAAAGTATAAAATACTACTTCACAGTCTGGGAGCTGGGGGAATTAAAGTATTCAAGAGTATTAATAAAAAGACAAGGGGAGAAGGAGAAAAGGACGTGTTCGAGAATGCTATTGATGACCTGAACACCTACTACAAACCTACAGTATGTGTGGGTGTCGACAGGTACAAATTTTTCCACAGAAAACAAGGCAAAGAGGAGTCAATTGATGACTATGCCGCGGCATTGAAAAACTTAGCAATAAACTGCCGTTTTGGGGACTTACACGACGAATTAATAAGGGACCAAATTGTAATGCAAGGTTCCAATAGCAACATCCAGGACAACCTGTGGGCTAAGGGAGAATATCCCCTACAGAACATAATAGACATCGCAAAGAAAGCGGAACTTACAGGAAGGTGCGCCAAGGCAGTTATTGCAGAAAACAATGAAAAGAAAGGAGGTGGAACAGTAAATAAAGTGACTGAAGTAAAAAGAAACAACAAGACAGGCCAGACTTTCAGCAGCTACAAACCAGAGCGAGGAAGAGCACAATACAGTGACAGACGGCGCTGTTACAGATGTGGTAGCACAAATCACATGGCTGATGATAGAAGGTGCCCAGCACATGGGGCAAAGTGCACTAATTGTGGATTAATTGGACACTTCCAAAAAGTATGCTACAGACGGGGTGCGAGCAAAATTAAAATGGTAGAATGTGAAGAACCAGACAGTCGAGAGACTACTGAGGATGAAGAAGAAGATCTGTTTACACTCAGTATCGAGGATGAATGCGTGAAGAGTGTAGAAAACGAAAAGAGAAAAAGAACCAGAAAACCAGTATGTGAGATGGCAATAGGTGGAATTGGAATCAGCATTGTAGCGGACTCCGGATCTCCGTATACAATTGTAAACCAAGAGGTATGGAAAGAGAAGTTTGAACCGCGCTTAGGTAAACATCTAGACAAAGCAGACATCAAAATTAAGTCATTCAATAAGGACCCAATCGAAGTCTGCGGATTTAGAAAATTGAAATTTGCCTTCAAGGGAAGAGAAGCAGTTTGCAAACTCTATGTGTCAGCAGTAGGACCGTCTGTTTTGGGCTGGATGGACCAAGGGGACCTGGGAATAAAACTTGACCCCACCAAGGCGGACCCAGTTCTAATAGTGGATGACAATGAGAGTTACAGTAAAACCTTACTGGAAGAATTCCCAGGAGTCTTCAATGGCAAGATAGGGGCACTAAAAGGATATGCACACAAAATTGTTCTGAAGAAAGATGCAGTACCTGTAGTGCACAAAGTGCGTAATTTGCCCTTTTCAGTAAAGGAAGAAGTGAAGGAACAACTTGACAAACTGCTCAAGGAGGGTGTAATCGAACACGTGGAAGCATCTGAATGGGTCGCACCTTTGGTCGTAGCAAAACGGGCAAATGGCAGTTTAAGATTGTGCATCGACCTACGTGACCTAAACAGCAACATAGTAGTAGAACAGTATCCGTTGCCTAGAATCAACAAAATGCTAGCCAGAACAAAAGGTGTGAGGTGGTTCTCGACTATAGATTTGAAGGCCGCCTATCACTAGGTACCTCTCCACAGAGAGAGTAAAAATCTTACCACATTCGTGACGCCTTTTGGGTGCTATCGCTACAACAGAGTTCCTTTTGGCCTGGCATCAGCCGCTGCCATGTTTCAAAGACTGATGCAGAACATCTTTGCAGACCATCCAGACTTGCTAATGTTCCAGGATGATATCCTCGTCATGGGAAAGACTCGTAAAGAACACGACGATAAGGTACATCAAGTTCTGGAAACACTAGCTGCAAAGGGTTTGACGGCGGAGCACAAGAAATGTAAGTTCGCATGCCGCAAGGTGAATTATCTGGGGCATGAAATATCTGGGGAAGGTATAAGCCCCAAAAAGGAACTGTTGGAAGCCATCAATGATGCACCAGAACCGAAAAACAGAGAGGAACTGAGGTCCTTCCTAGGATTAATTGAATTTTATGCGAAGTTCATAAAGAACTTTTCACACAAGACCTTCCCACTGAGACAACTGATAAAGGAAAGGAACAAGTACATTTGGAGTGACAAGTGTCAGGGTACATTCGCAGAGCTGAAGAAAGATTTATGTTCAACTGTTCCATTACAAGGTTTTGATCCCAGACTTCAACATGTAATAACAACGGACGCTAGCTGCAAAGACTTAGGAGCTGTGCTATCACAGAGAGAGGTTAATTGAAAGGAGTGTACCATTGCCTTTGCCTCACGCTCTTTGACCCCGAGTGAGGAAACATTTTCAGTCATAGAACGGGAGGCATTGGCATGCATATGGGCGCTAGAACACTTTAGACAGTTTGTCTGGGGTGGCAGGGTCATTCTTCGCAGCGACCACAAACCTTTAACAAAGGTTTTCACTACTAAAGGTTTGTACAATGCGTCACGTAGGTTGGCAAGATTGTCCATGAAATTGCTGGAATACAACTATATTGTGGAATATGTACCTGGGGTAAGGAATGTTGTGGCAGACTTTTTAAGTCGCAACCCATTGCCAGGACGCGAAATGTGTAATGACAATGATGAAGAGAGTGTCGCAAGCATTAAGGAAGAACTAGAGGGAATTTCACTCGAAGAGTGGGGTGTTGAACAAGACAATGACAAGACTTTGTGTGAGGTAGTTGAAATGGTGAAAAAAGGTTGGGGTTCTAAGAGTATCTTGACAGAGAAGATAAAACCCTTCTGGGAAGTAGGAGATGAACTATCAATTGAAGATGGGTTGTTGTTAAGGGGGGGAAAGTTGTACCACCCACTACACTAAGAAGAAGGATGCTGAACATTTGCCACGAGGGGCATTTAGGAATAGCAAAAACAAAGAACAGAGTTAAGAACAGTTACTGGTGGCCAGGGGTAAGCCTGGAGGTTGAAAGGGTTGTTAGGGACTGTCCCTCATGTTTAAATTCTGACAAAACACAAGTGACCCTTAGACCGCCATTGCAACCCATTCCCTGCCCATCCATGCCGTGGGAGAGAGTAGGGATAGACATCATGGGACCGGTTGTGGACAATGGGGAACAAGTTTACATGGTGGTCCTCATTGATCACTTCTCCAAGTGGCCAGAGGTCAAATTCTTAACCCAACCCGACGCAGTCAGTGTAGTGAAATTTATTGACAAAGTTTTCACAAGGGAAGGCCTACCCAAAACCATAGTCAGTGACAATGGCCCACAGTTCACTTCAGACACCTTTAAAAGTTATATTCTAAGGAACAAAGTGTGTCACAAAACAACTTCTGTGTACCACCCTGCCGGCAATGGAGCGGTGGAAAGGTTTAACAGAGTCATAAAGGGGACAATTCAAATGGCTAATAACAACAACAAGAAATGGAGGCAGGAGGTGTGCAAAACAGTGTGGGCATATCGCATCACACCGTGCATTACTACTGGCCACAGCCCATTTGAACTGATGCGAGGTAGGACACCTTTGTGCAAAGATAATGTAGGATGGGCCAAGGCAGCGAAAAGAGTTATCTGGTCTGCCGAACAAGTTGAGGAGAAGTTCAAAGTGGCACAAGCCAACTGCAAGAAAAGGTACGATGAGAAACATGGATGCAGACCAGTTACCCTTGAGGTTGGGGACGTAGTGAGGGTGAAGAAAAGTGGACACATAGGCAAAGGCAACAACAGATACACAGAGCCACTGGCAGTGCAGGAGGTGTATTGCAATTCAGCCTTACTCAGTGACGGCAAGGTGTGGCATTTCTCTGCCCTATCACCGTGCAAAAACATAACAGAAAGACCTGAGGGTGTGGCCCGAGAACAGACACAAGGCTCAGACAGAGCATGTTTGGAATGGTCAGATGAAGAGGTTGACATAGAACCTCAAGCACCCAACACTACCAGGTTACCTAATATTGATGTGGACAGAACTTTTTCCAACCAAAGTGAGCCGGGTAGGACCGATGCCAGCAGGATAAGTAGGAGGTTACCATCTCCGCAGGTTACTTACCGTGCATCTAACCTAGCCACCAGTAGAACAGGAAGGAGGATATTACAGCCAATTAAATTGTCAGATTATGTTTGTGACTAGCATTGGAATGTACATTTAAACATAGACTGTGACCGTTTTATTGCGCAGCTCTTCCTTGCATATTCTCTCCTACTCCTTTAACCCTTCCATCCTTGTCTACTTCCTTCTACCTTCTTTCCCTTGTCCCCTCTCCCCATGTTCTTTTTTCCTTCTCTTCCCCACCTTGCTTCTTTTCCTTACTCTAGGAGGAGGATGTGTTGTGATTACGAGTGTCCTTTCCAGGACACTGTACGCCCTGTGCCTACGTCACCAGCTGTCTCTGGAATGTTTACAGATGACAGCTGGTGGCAGGCTAGGCAGGTCGGGCGCTCCGGTGCCGGAGCGCGTGTGTTGGTGTACCAGAATAAAGTAGCTTTAAACAGCTAATTATTGTCAGAAGATTCTTAACAAAGACCTTTAACAAATGTGAAATAAATACACAAATCCCCCCTTTATTACTGCCATGTGGTGAGCGCAATGCTGGTATATGAAAGGTCTTAAAGCCATCTATATGCAGTTCGGTCAACTGCCAGGTTTCCTGCAGGCATAAAATATTAAAGTTCTCTATGAAATCAACCCACACCTGGTTGGTAACTTTGGATAAAAGCCTGGAAATATTCCAGGAGATTACCCTCACCAACTCGTGGGCCGATTCTGCTGGAAGTTCCATGCCTGTACCTGCTCTATATGGCTTAAGCTTATCCCTAGTTGTGTATCAACACAAGGGAACCTACACGATTTACAGGAGTGGGATCAGCATTAGATACTGAACCTCTTAGCTCAACATTAGAAGCTTCATTCACAGTTTCAACGAGCGATGGTATTTCCATTCTACCAGGATTCTTACAAACTTCTTGGTTTACATATTTGGAAGGTATTGGAGACAAAACCTCAATTTCCCTCCCCCAGTAGAGTCATTCACAGATAATTTTCCCGTTGATACCAGAGGGTGTTCTATCTTGCATTGTATGAAAAACTGGTCCGTTATACTATTTTGAATTCCATTACTATCTTGAAGTCAATCGACCTCCTCAAGGGAATGTAGTGTCCCAAACCTGTTTGTTACTTCACAATTGTAACTCCATTTGTTATTTAATTGGAAGCCACTGTAGCAACCAGTGTTTCTCAGTTGTCCTATCAGACAATAGAAATACCCCAGGGGAAAAACCTTTATACCATTGATCATAGATTCGTTTAGACCTGTTCAAATTAATATTTGATGGACTAATGCAGGTGAAGCTAATGATAAGACAACACAATCCCCTTTATAGATTTTACTGTGGGGGCCCACCCACGATACACGTCTAATCATTTTAAATGTTGCAAACATCTCCCTTGTCAACCCTGTCTTGACGCCTAAGTAATGAATTGTTTTGTTCTTCAGGGTGACCCAAGATTCAGTTTCGCTCCCATGGGATGGTGGAACGTTTGTTAAAATTATGGTGTAAGGAGCTGCAGCAGGTGGAAGATTTAAATTTATGCTATTGGACAAGCGTTCTTGATCGTGGGCCATATCATGTTTTGGCTTGGGGGGGTTGTCAGATTTTGGGACGAAAGACCAACCCTTTTTTTATATCACCAGCCAACTTATCTCCCCCAATCCTCAGAGGATCCTTATGTGATGCTACAATAGGGGCTGTTGGAATCAATGGCAGGGGATCTTGGGGTGGACTACAATTCTCACTAGCAATGGTCGGCATTCTATGTGTGGTAGTACTGGTACATATATTCTGACTAGAATTTTCTCCTGGGTTTACTTTAAGGGTCTTCGAGATTAATGCCAAATCTCCCTCGATTTTATCTAGTCTTGATGCCAAGGTGCTTATAGATTCTTTAACCAGGGTAGTTAACTAGACTAGCATATTTGGTATCCCTAGCAGATCATTAAGGGTTTGGGACCATATGTATCAAGGTACCCATTTGCGATTCTGAAATAGCGATTTTTAGCTATTTAATTGCGAGATTCCCAATAGCGATTCCTTAACCATAAGAAATCGCAATTTTGCGATTTCTTAACGGAAAAAAATGCAATTTTGCGAATTTCGCAAATCTGCCAATCGGAAACTCAGGTGCAGCTTGATGACATCACAAACAGGAAGTGTGACTACCCATGCTGCACCTGAGTTGCTGAGTCACAGTCAGAGAGAAGGAGTGATGGAGAGGGAACTCTGCAGTTTTCAACAGCATGGCAGAAACTGGAGACAAGGCCAGCCAGGGAACCCAGCAGCAGCAGCAGGGTGAAGGTGCAAGGAAGAGAAAGCAGAAATTCTCAGAGGCAGAGTTGGAGGTATTAATCCAAGAAATGGTGCTCAGCCATGAGCTACTATTTGGAAAAAAATCATTGAGGGTGCCGGAGACTCGCAAGAGGCGCATTTGGGCTGAAATTCAGCAGAAAATAAATGCAGTGGGGGTGACACACAGGAGTGTCGATGAACTGAGAAAGCGATGGTATGATCTGCGCCAGCGCTCGAAGGAGTATTTGGCTGCCAGGCTGGAGCAGTCCAGGCTGGTCGGTGGAGGGACGTCAACAGTCTCTGACTCTACACCTCTGGAGGAACTGGTGGAGGGGACCCAGCAACCAGAAAGTGTCATGGGCGTGGCTGATCTTGACAGCTCCGAGCAACCAGTACCAGGACCAGGTAAGAAGCATGCCATCACACCCCTGACACCCCCCAAACACCACCCAGCAGCGACCTATGGGCAGGAGAAAATTAGTAGTCCAGAGCAGGTAAACAGGCACACACAGCAATGCATTATGGGAGTTGTAGTCACATGAACAGTGAAGTGGTGCATTTTCATCCAGCCAGTCCCCAATAGCATGTGCACGTCAGGAAAGGAAAGTACATGACACATGTAACCCCAAACAGTGAAATTTATTAATTGCCAAGTGCAAGTGAGAACAGTTAATAAATGTGTGCATTTACGTCCACAGCATCATCTGGAACACAGCCTACCGGCAGTGGGACACTGGCCGAAAGTCCAAACTTAGGAGACGCAGGGCATAAGTGTGAGAAGTTGGCCTGATGTATGATGTCTCCAATTCTGGGGGCACCTTGTATCAGTCCAAACAATCCCTTATGGTGGTGGTTGTAATTCAACCTTAAAAGACAAGCTATCCTAATGGTAGCATGGACTAAGCAGCCTAAAGGCTTAACTCAAGAGGGCATGTGAAGCCAGCTGTTTTACCATATGCAATCCTGTAATATCAAATGAAAGGACACCACACAAGTTATATATTATAAAAATATATGTATTTATTCTTAGAATAATCCCCTGTACTCTTTATGAGTATAGAAGCACAAGCGTTTAAACAAAAGCACAGTATAACATATGAAAGATGCACAATTATGGATAGGGCTGGTGGCCACTCAAACCATATATCAAAAAAAGTGGTATAAGTATCACCTTTCGAACTGTGGTAAGGCCTGGGGCCTTGGGAATCGCTGGGACTACACTAGTGGCCCGCGGGATTCGGGTGCAGCGCTAAAAGCACACGCATGCACCAATGCAAAGTCAATGGTGCGTAAAAGTTATCGAGTTACAGTTTAAGGGTCTTCCGACTGGAATAGAATTACCACACTTTAAACTAGGACACTAGAGGTGTAAACCAATACAGGAGCACCGGCGTTCATGAGTTACCTCACCCACAGGAAGCGGGTGCATAGGTGCCAAAGTGTGTCGGGTTTCGTCGTGTAGATCTATGGAGCCTGGAGATGAAGATGCTGCAGGCGGCCAGGAGAGAAGATTCCGGTTGGATCCAAGGGTGGATCGAAGATGTAGAGTACCTGAAAGCAGAGGGGACAGAGTCTGGGTCACTAGCCAGTGACCAGGAAGGAACCAGGAAGGAACCAGGCAATGTCGGGCGCAATCAGGTGGTTGTCATGAAGCTTGTCTCCACAGCCACGTAGACTCTGGGGCACCGAGGATGTCATGGAGTGAATCACAAGCTGTCCCACAAAGGCTCTTGCTGCCGGCGGTGTCGGCTTCCAAATCGGAGTTAACAGGCCTTGGCAAATGCAACCCATGCAGGATTCGAAGATCACTTCTTACTCGGACCAGCAAGGTCAGAGCGGGTGCTCCTTTTCAGTGGAGCGAGGACCAGTCTGGAGCAACCAGACTAGTAGAGCAAATTCAAAGGTTCTTCGGTACTGGGGCCACTAGCCAACGGGCAAGCGACCAGACCAACGCGTCAAGCAGGAAAATGCAAAAGGGCCCCACGCAGCACTCGATGAGTGTGGAGGGGTGAGCTTCAGTGCAAAAGCTGCTCGGAGCTGGGGCTTCTCAAACCCCAATGCACAGCGTCGAGGGAGCCTTGGGAGCTGCACGGTCAGCACTTCGTAGTTTTTCCAAGATGGCCGGCCCCACGCTTCAGGTCGCCTCCACGGGTCTCAGATTCTCTGGGACTGTGGATCAGGCTTTTCGAAGGCGGGAACGCTGGCTCTTGTTGATCTCTGTTGCTCGAGTTCCGGCGGGAACTGCAACAAAGCAAATGGTGAGGTGCTGGATGGTGCCTGTTTGCACAGGGTGGTCATTCCTTGACCACAAGGGAGATTCTTCAGTCTTCCACATCGAGTGGGATATCGAAGGGTCCAGAGTTATGTTTCAAAGTTTCAGTCAGGATAATCTGATGTGCATCAGCACAGCTCCTACCTTTATTCCAAATCAAGGGGCTGGATTACCTGCTAGGTCCCTCCTATGGGTGGGACCCAGGAAGGGGGTGGTTACACCCCTTTCCCTTTGTCCAGTTTCGTGCCAGAGCTGGGGCTGGAGTGCCCCAGAACCGGCTTGACTGGATTTTGCATGGGACACCTTGTGTGCCCCAGGCAGTGTCTAGTTTCTTTCAACCCTCCCTGCTCCGATCCACTATCTCCTGTCTGGGGTGGTGTAGCACCTCCCTGTGACAGGAAACCCTTTGTCCAGGCCTCCCCTGCCAAGTTTCGGTCAGCAGCAGGAGGTCAGACTTGTGTCGGGGCAGCAGCATCCATGTTGTGAATGCTGAGGCTCTGGTTAGGATTAACAGTGTTTTAAGTAAAGTAACATGTCTTCTCCCTCTAGAAGGGTGGAATGCTACCCCCGTCGCCAGAACTGGTGAGGGGGTAATATTCCAAAGTGTATGACACCAAACACAACATGTTTTGATAAAGCCAAACCAAAGTTAGCATTAATCGCGAGGATTATAATGCACTTAAGAGTATATGGTATGGCAGTATCACTGGAACAGCAGTAAGGAAATGGTTCCGATCACTGCAGACAGGCTCAGCTTATACTAGAGCACCAACTCACATAAAACCAAGCACTCTGCCTCCAGGATTGTAAAGGCCTGCCATAGGAGTGACTTATAGGTGCATATGTGTCCAGATATAGGTTTAGACATAGGGATACTATATCTTCGCAAGGGGTGAGTACACCACCTTGCCCCAGCTGAGTGATCAGCCAGTTGTGTCAATTTAAGTGACCAGCCAGGGGTGGCAAAAGATATGCTGCAGCCCCTGGTGGCCTTGGATGCATCTATGCCCTGGGCACCTATAGTGCACTATACAGGGACTGATAAGGTATCCCGTACCAAATTGGTTATGTACCTATAGTACATGTCTGTGAATTTAGAGAGAGAACAGCAGGCTGTGGGTCCGATTAGCAGGCCCACAGCCACATTAAGTCGAAAACCAGTGAAGCAAAAAGCAAAAATTGGGGTGACCATAGGAAAGCAGACCCTACTCTCCTACACAACCCCCCCCCCCTCAAACACAGGGACATTAAACTTAACCTTGACCAGATAAGTCTTCATGTTCTAAGTGGAAGTACCTGGAGAGACCATCTGCATTACCATGGTCAGTCCCTGGTCTGTGCTCCACTGTAAAGTCCATCCCCTGTAGGGAAATGGACCACCTGAGTAGTTTGGGGGTTTCACCCTTCATCTGATTGAGCCACAAGAGGGGCTTATGGTCTGTCTGAATTAGGAAGTGAGTACCAAACAAGTATGGCCTCAACTTCTTCAGGGCCCAAACCACAGCAAAGGCCTCCCTCTCAATGGCTGACCAACGTTTCTCTCTGGGGGTCAGCCTTCTGCTAATGAAAGCAATGGGCTGGTCTTGACCATCTACATTAATTTGTGAAAGCACAGCTCCCACCCCCAACTCAGAAGCATCTGTCTGAACAATGAACTGTTTGGAGTAGTCAGGACTCTTAAGGAGTGGTGCAGAGCACATGGCCTTCTTCAGGTCATCAAATGCCCTTTGACAGCTAACTGTCCACTGAACCTTTTTGGGCATCTTCTTGGATGTCAGATCATTCAATTGTGTCACAATGGACCCATAGTTCTTTACAAATTTCCTGTAATACCCAGTCAGGCCTAAGAAGGCTCTGACTTGTGTCTGGGTAGTTGGAGGAGCCCAGTCCTGTATGGCCTGGATCTTGCTATCCAATGGTTGAACTTGACCCCCACCTACTAGGTGGCCCAAGTACACAACCTTGCTCTGCCCTATTTGGCACTTGGTAGCCTTGATAGTCAGGCCTGCCTTTTGCAGGGCCTCCAGAACCTTCTTTAGGTGGAGCGGGTGATCCTCCCAGGTGGAGTTAAAGACAGCAATATCATCTAGATATGCTGCACAAAAGTCATCCAACGCAGCAAGGACTTGATTCACCAACCTTTGGAAGGTGGCAGGTGCATTCTTCAAACCAAAGGGCATCACCACAAACTGATAGTGTTCACTGGGGGTAGAGAATGCTGTTTTGGCCTTAGACTCCTCAGCTAACCTGATTTGCCAATACCCAGCTGTCAAGTCAAATGTGCTCAGATATTTGGCAGAAGCCAATTTATCAATGAGCTCATCTGCCCTTGGAATGGGATGAGCATCTGTCCTAGTGACAGCATTGAGACCTCTATAGTCCACACAAAATCTCATTTCTCTCTTTCCATCTTTGGTATGAGGTTTTGGCACAATGACTACTGGGCTGGCCCAGGGGCTCTCTGATGGCTCAATCACTCCAAGTTCAAGCATGTTCTGCACCTCAGCCTTTATACAATCCCTGACATGGTCAGGTTGCCTGTAGATCTTATTCTTCACAGGCAGACTGTCACCAGTGTCCACCTCATGTGTGCACCAGTTAGTTTGACTGGGTGTAAGAGAAGACATATGTCTATGGGCCTGCAACACCTGTCTGCAGTCCATCTGCTGCTGGTCAGAGAGGCTGCCTGACAAGGCTACACCATCCACTGAACCATCATCAGGGTTTTAGGATAACAAGTCTGGGAGAGGGTCCCTCTCTTCCTCCTGTTCTCCATCTGTAGCCATGAGTAAACCCATGTCTGCCCTGTCCACATATGGTTTCAATCTGTTTACATGGAGCACCCTGTGGGGGCTCCTAGGGGTGCAAAGGTCCACCATGTAGGTGACCTCTCACTTTTTCTCACGTATGATGTGGGGTCCAGACCATTTGTCTTGGAGAGCTGCTGGGGCCACTGGCTCCCACACCTTCTGTCCAGGCTGGTACTCAGTCAGGACAGCCTTTTGGTCATGCCAAGCTTTCTGTAATTCTTGGCTGGTCTCCAGGTTTTTGGTTGCTTTCTCCATGTATTCAGCCATCCTGGAGCGGAGACTAAGTACATAGTCCACAAAATCAAGTTTAGGCTTTTTGAGAGGTAACTCCCATCCTTCCTTCACAAGACACAATAGACCCCTCACAGGGTGGCTAAACAAAAGTTCAAACGGGCTGTAGCCAACCCCCTTCTGTGGGACATCTCTGTAAGCAAAGAGTAAGCAAGGTAAAAGGATATCCCATCTACGCCTGAGCTTTTCAGGTAATCCTTTTATCATTCCCTTTAGGGTCTTGTTGAATCTCTCCACAAGCCCATTGCACTGTGGGTGATAGGGTGTGGTGAACTTATAGTTCACTCCACACTCCTTCCACATTGCCTTTAAGTATCCAGACAAGAAGTTGGAACCTCTGTCTGAAAGTACCTCCTTTGAAAAGCCAACTCTGGAGAAAACTCCAAGTATGGCCCTTGCCACAACAGGAGCTGTTGTGGTCCTCAGGGGAATTGCCTCTGGGTACCTGGTGGCATGATCCACTACCACCAGGATAAATCTGTGCCCAGATGCTGTTTTGGGATCCATTGGTCCAACAATGTCTATCCCAACTCTCTCAAAGGGTACCCCCACCACAGGTAGAGGTATAAGGGGGGCCTTTGTGGTGCCACCTGATTTGCCACTGGCTTGGCAGGTGTCACAGGAGCGACACAACTCCTTGGTATTCTCTGACATGTGAGGCCAGTGAAAGTGTGGGACAAGTCTTTCCCAAGTCTTGTTCTGGCCTAAGTGTCCTGCAAGGGGAATTTCATGGGCCAAGGTGAGAAGGAAGCCCCTAAATTGCAGAGGTATAACCAACCTCCTGGTTGCACCAGGCTTGGGGTCTCTAGCCTCTGAATAAAGGAGCCCATCATCCCAATACACTCTATGGGTACCTTGAGCATTCCCAGCAGCCTCAGCAGCAGCTTGCTGTCTGAGGGGTTCAAGAGAAGGGCAAGTTAATTGAGCCTGCCCCAGATGTGCCCTTGAGGGTCCCCCTGCCCCAAGAAACTCAACCTGATCAGGTTCAAGCTCTTCTGGAACAGTCTCCTCTTGGATCTCAGAATCATCCTCCTGTGAGGTCTGATCCTCAACCTGGGGCAAGTGGGAAGGCACTGCCTTAACCCTCTTGCTCTTTCTCTTGGGTTGTGATTGGTCTATTGTTTCAAGATCCACCACAGGTCCAGGTAGGCACTTCTTGGCCTGTGACCTGGTTACAGCATGAACATGTGCTGAAATCCCTAGCATTTCTGCATGAGTCCTGTACTCCACTTCTGACCATAAGGAATCCTCTAGGTCATTGCCCAACAGACAGTCAACTGGGAGGTCTGCACTAACAACAACTTTCTTGAGGCCAGTTACCCCTCCCCAGGAGAATTTAACAACAGCCACACTATGTGTAGTAGTGGCATTGCTAGCATTGGTCACTAGGTAGTTCTCACCTAGTATCATCTGTTCAGGGTCCACAAAGTTAGGTGTCACCATAGTGACACTGGCACATGTGCCCCTGTAGGCCTGAGCCAGTTTCTCATTGATTAAAGGCGTCTGCCTGTACTTGCCCAAAGTATTAGGACTTATAGTAGTGGACATGGTTTTGTCCCCATCACAGATCAGAATTGCCTGAGTAGGGACTCTGACTAAGCCAGACTCCATCTCAGTTCCCAGGGTTAAACCTACTATCCCCTTGGGTTGTGCACTACCACTGTTAACTGTACTAGATGGTGCAGGTGTCTTAGGGACTACAGTGGTAGGTACTGGATTTTTCTTAGTGCATTCACTTCCCCAGTGAGAAGTGGACTTACAAGTATTGCACCAAGGTTTCTTTGGGCCATCACTCTTCTTTTTCTTGTTTCCATTTTGGGAACCACCCTCCTTATTAGAATTATTTTGGGGGCCTGTAGAAGACTTCTGGTCTTTTTCTTTCTTATCTCCTCCCTTCTGGTCTGCCTTCTTTTGATCACCTTCTTGGTTCTGGGGTTTCTGCTTAACCCTTGTTCTGACCCATTTGTCTGCCTTCTTACCCAATTCTTGGGGAAAGGTCAGATCTGAGTCAATAAGCTGTTGATGCAATTGCTGGTTCTGACAGTTAATAAGGATCTGTTCTCTCATTATACGATTGTACAATCCTGTATAGCCTGAGACTTTACTTCCCTGCAACCAACCCTCCAGAGCCTTAGTGACACAATCAACAAAATCAGTCCAGTCCTGAGTCTGAGATTTTTGGGTATCTCTGAACAACAACCTGTATTGCTCAGTGGTTAGGCCAAACCCTTCAATAAGAGCACTCTTCAGGACAGAGTAGTTTTTAGCATCCTCAGGTCTAACAGCGAGGAGCTTATCTCTCCCTTTCTCAGAAAAGGAGAGCCACAAGATTGCTGCCCACTGATCTTGAGGGACCTGCAGTACCATGCAGGCCCTCTCCAGAGCAGTTATCCATTTGTGGATATCATCCCCATCTCTGTAGGGGGGCACAATCTTACTCAGGTTTCTATGTCCATAGGACCTGTCTTTATCCTTAGGGATAATGCTGCCACCAGTGGGTGTCTCCCCACACAATTTCTGTTCCCTTGCTAAAGCAAGTCTAGCTTGGGCCAGGGCTACTTCCTCCCTCTCTATCTGGAGTCTAACAGCTCTCATCCTGGCCTTATGCTCTTTTCTCTGGGGGGAAGTCATTCCCCTGTGAGATTCTCTTGACGCACTAGAAATGTGAGAATCCCTGGAAGGAGATCTCTCTCTTCTATTGCCTGGGAGAATTCT
This sequence comes from Lissotriton helveticus, assembly GCF_964261635.1. Classification (NCBI taxonomy): domain Eukaryota; kingdom Metazoa; phylum Chordata; class Amphibia; order Caudata; family Salamandridae; genus Lissotriton; species Lissotriton helveticus. The sequence continues at coordinate 1,461,255,761 of NC_136061.1, read as the reverse complement.
GCTATTGGGTCTGGGAAAGTGATTCCCTTCTCCATTCCCATGTAGGACCAAGTTGGCTTGGCTAAGCCTCCCAACTGGTACCTGGTTATCCCCTTGATTATGTTCTAAATCAATATCATCTGACTCTGGGTCCTCCTCCTCATCTTCTGGGGTGGTGTTCTCATTATCTGGGGGGATCACTCCTTCTCCTGACCCTGAGAGAACTGCACTAGCTTTCTCAAGATCATCCTTCTCCAGGATGGCTATCAGGACAGGAATGGTAGGGTTGTGACCCTTTTTCAGCTTCCTTGCTGTGCACAAGGCACTCAAGTCTCTATGGCTGAGTTTGTCATAGCTGGAGGGTGCCTGAGTAAGGTCACCTTCCACAGGCAGAGCAATGGGTTGCTCACCTGTGCCAGGCATGACTCTAGTGAGGTGTAAGTGATGCACTTACCTACACTAAGTGTTTTCCTACTGTACCTTGCTAGTGAGTTGCAGGCAGGGTGTGCTAAGCTAAGCTGCTCGGGGCTGAGGCTTCTAAAACCCCAATGCACAGCGTTGAGGGAGCCTCTGGAGCTGCACGGTCAGCACTTCATAGTTTTTCCAAGATGGCCGGCCCCACGCTTCAGGTCGCCTCCACGGGTCTCAGATTCGCTGGGACTGTGGATCGGGCTGTTGGAAGGCGGGAACGCTGGGTCTTGTCGATCTCTGTTGCTCGAGTTCCGGCGGGAACTGCAATAAAGCAAATGGTGAGGTGCTGGATGGTGCCTGTTTGCACAGGGTGGTCACTCCTTGACCACAAGGGAAATTCTTCAGTCTTCCACGTCGAGTGGGATGTCGAAGGTTCCAGAGTTATGTTTCAAAGTTTCAGTCAGGATAATCTGATGTGCATCAGCACAGCTCCTACCTTTATTCCAAATCAAGGGGCTGGATTACCTGCTAGGTCCCTCCTATGGGTGGGACCCAGGAAGGGGGTGGTTACACCCCTTTCCCTTTGTCCAGTTTCGCGCCCGAGCTGGGGCTGGAGTGCCCCAGAACCGGTTTGACTAGATTTTGCATGGGACACCTTGTGTGCCCCAGGCAGTGTCTAGTTTCTTTCAACCCTCCCTGCTCCAATCCACTATCTCCTGTCCCGGGTGGTGTAGCACCTCCCTGTGACAGGAAACCCTTTGTCCAGGCCTCCCCTGCCAAGTTTCGGTCAGCAGAAGGAGGTCAGACTTGTGTCGGGGCAGCAGCATCCATGTTGTGATGCTGAGGCTCTGGTTAGGATTAACCCATGTTTTAAGTAAAGTAACATGTCTTCTCCCTCTAGAAGGGTGGAATGCTACCCCCGTCGCAAGAACTGGCGAGGGAGTAGTATTCCAAAGTGTATGACACCAAACACGACATGTTTTGATAAAGCCAAACCAAAGTTAGCATTAATCGCAATGATTATAATGCACTTAAGAGTATATGGTATGGCAGTATCACTGGAACAGCAGTAAGGAAATGGTTCTGAACACTGCAGAAAGGCTCAGCTCATGCTAGAGCACCAACTCACATAAAACCAAGCACTCTGCCTCCAGGATTGTAAAGGCCTGCCATAGGAGTGACTTATAGGTGCATATGTGTCCAGATATATGTTTAGACATAGGTATACTATATCTAAGCAAGGGGTGAGTACACCACCTTGCCCCAGCTGAGTGATCAGCCAGTTGTGTAGATTTAAGTGACCAGCCAGGGGTGGCAAAAGATATGCTGCAGCCCCTCGTGGCCTTGGATGCATCTATGCCCCGGGCACCTATAGTGCACTGTACAGGGACTGATAAGGTGTCTAGTACCAAATTGGTTATGTACCTATAGTACATATCTGTGAATTTAGAGAGAGAACAGCAGGCTGTGGGTCTGATTAGCAGGCCCACAGCCACATTACGTCAAAAACCAGTGAAGCAAAAAGCAAAAATTGGGGTGACTATAGGAAAGCAGACCCTACTCTCCTACAATGAGGAGGACACAGATGAGGAGGACAGCTCCGTCATCCTTCCGAAGCAACGCAGGAGACACATAGTCAGACCACTACCCACATTGGAGGGCGAGGCCGAGGACAGCGATGTCAATGTGCACCCTGAGCCAACACAGCCACAGCAACAAGTCCGTGCACGTGCTGACCAACTGCCACAAGGCACAGCCAGTCGCAGGTCTCGCACACCCAGCAGTGCTGCAGATCCGGGGGAGGTAACAGTCTTTGCCGGCCTATAGATGCATATGTTGCAGGTGCAGCACCTGCAAGCAAAAAACATACAATCTTTACAGAGAGAAGTGAGGGCAGGCTTCAGGGGCATGACGGGTGAACTGACAGGCACTCTGTGAAGAACTAAGAGCAGACCGTGCTGCTAGGCTTCGAGAGATGCAGCGCCTGGACATCTACACACGGGCGGTGAACCGCCTGGCCACTGCCACCAATGTCCTCTCCAGGCGCAGCGTATACATGCAGCGCGAGGTGGCACACGGTAGTCAGGACGTAGCTAGGGCACTGGTACTGGTTACAGCTGCTGTAGACGAGCTGCGGGCAGTACGTACTACTGGGCCAGGAGTCCTAATTCCCACTGAAGAGGACGCACTGTCAGTACGGAGCAGCACCACCCCCCACCCATCATGGAGAGGCGCCGTAGTGGCCGAAACTGTCAGCCTACCATGCCTAATGAGGAGGACACTATGCAACCACCAACAGGGGCTTCATCTCGCCGGCGCCGCAAATGAGGTGCAAAGTTTGTGACCACTGGAAGGGGGCAGCTAGCCACTTGACTTGTACACTACCTCCTGTTTACAGAGTTGCACTGTGACAAAAACATGTGCAGTAAATAAGGAGTGTGATTGGGTGGCATTCAGGCTGTGTGACATAATTGATCCTGCAGTTAAGGAATTAAACACAGTCGCAGACAAGAAATCTGGCATTGTGTCATATTTTCTTACCTAAAAATAGTTGCGTGTTATCTCATCTCGCCTCTGGCGCCCAGCTGCTGCACCAGCTACACCGGCTGGCATACGTCTTGGGCCAGGCCCCTCACGTCTGCTGAAACTGATTCACTGACCTCCACTGGTGTGCCTTTCCTGGTGGCGATATTGTGCAGCATGGCACAACTACCACTATCTTGCAACAGGTCTGGGGGCTGTATTGTAGTGCACCTCCTCTCTTGTGTAGGCTTATGAATCTGCTCTTCGGTATCCCAAATGTGCGCTCAATGGTGCCTTCAGTTCCTATGTGTGCTCTGTTGTATCGCCGCTCCCCAGCGTTGGCAGGATTCAGGTAGGGCGTCAGTATGAAATCCTGGACAGCATATGTAGTCACCTGTGGGGTGGGATGGATATGGTTAGTATTTGAATTTAGAAATATTTATACAGCGCACGTACACCAGCGGTTTCATGGCGCTAAACAGTGCTACAAACCCAGAGGACAGAAAGAGGCGGGGGAAGAGGAAGGGTTAAGATAGGAAAGCCTGAGTGAATAGGAGGGTTTTAAGGGTTTTGCGAAAAAGGGAATACTGGGGGCAGGATCGCAAGTGTATGGGAAGAGAGTTCCAAAAGGCAGGACCCAAGGTCGAGAACTTGGAACCACCCCATTTTTTACGTTTAAAACGGGGGATCACAAGCATTGGTGGGTGGAGGAGCGCAGTTCTCTGGATGGGGTGTAATCTTGGATAGCTGAGCTGATGAAGGCCGGGGCCAGCCCAGAAAGAACCTTAAACATGATACATCCCAACTTAAACAATACGCGTTGTTGTACAGGGAGCCAGTGTAAAGATTTAAGAAGGGGAGTGACGTGGTAGAATTTGGGTAGATTAAAGACGAGTCGGGCTGCCTGGTTCTGAACCATCTGTAGGCGCCTCACGAGGTACTGCGGCATGCCACAATAAATGGCATTCCCGTAGTCCAAGCGGGACGTCACCATCGCCAGAAGGATAAGTTTAAGGGCGGAAGGGGAAAAGAACCGGGAAACTTTCCGAATGGTGCGGACGGAGAGAAAAGCTGAAGAAACCACCGCGCTGACTTGAGAATGAAGGGAAAGTTGGTCGTTAATTTTGAAACCAAGGGTTTTGACGGAGGAAGAAGGAGTAGGCGGGGAACCTAGAGAGGGAGGCCAAAAGAGAGAAGACCATGGACTGGAGGAACCACCTGTCAACACCAGTTCCGTTTTATCGGGATTTAATTTCAGGTGGTTGTGGTTCATCCAGTCCTGAATGAAGGTAATCACTGATTGAAAGTTAGATATAGAAGCAGGGGAAAAGGATAATGAAAAAATGAGCTGGAGGTCGTCCGCATAATTGAACACAGAGACCTCCAGCTGCTGTAAGGCAAAGATAAGAGGGGCAATGTATAAATTAAATAACAATGGGGAAAGGGAGGATTCTTGAGGGACCCCGTACTGTACTGGCCGGAAATCGGCAGAATAGTCACCCATGCGAACTGCTTGTGAGCGGCCGCTCAGGAAGGAGGACAGCCAGACCAAGGCCGCAACTCTTAGTCACTGTTCTGCACATGCTAGTCTGAACAAATGTGGCCTCTGTTGAAATGCATTTAACTAGTAGATATCCCTCGCCATACTCCCCACTTGTGAGTCTACGGTATATCCTACTGTGACGGAAGATGAAAGCGTCATGAGTGCTGCCTGGGTATTTTGCGACAATATCTGTGATGATGTGTTTGGCATCACACACCACCTGTATGTTCAGTGGATGGTAGCATTTGCCATTCCTGAACACGTACTCATTGTGGGAGGGAGGGGATATTGCAAGATGTGTCCCATCTATGCATCCTATGACGTGGTGGAATAGGGCTATTTGGTAGAAGTCCTGCTTGGTCTGGTCTAGTGCATGTGGGGTGCTTGGGAAGTAAATGTGGTGTTGCATCCTCTGTACCATGGCATCAAGGAACGTGTGGAAAAAGCGCGATAGTGCACTTTGTGACACCCCTCCTGCTGAGGCTATCACCCCCTGGAAACTACCTGATGCCAAGAGGTGTAGTGAGCACTGGACCTGGATGTGAGTGGGGATGGAATGTGTCCTGCGTGTGGGGTGTTCAAGGAAGGGTTTGAGTTCCTCAATTAAATCATGGGTACTCTCTTCATCCAGTCTGTAGTGTGTGTAGATATCCTCCTCGCTGGTAAATATTAATGCGCGCACGGAATATCCTCTCCTGGCGTCTCCTCCTCTGTGCAGCAGCTCTGAGTGTCATCCTCCTGGCTATCACGTACAGCCCAGCCTTTGTGGAAAGCAGTCTGTTGCATTTTGGTACTCCTTAAATAGTTTGCACCTGGTTACCACCTCCTCCTACTTGGTGGTAATTGCGATTCTGTAAATTGCGAATTTCCGGAAGTTGCAATATGCGATCTTTTCATACATTCCATTGCGATTTCTTGATTTGGGATTTCCCGTTTGCGATTTTTGCACACTGAGAAAGCGCAAAATGAGAAATCACAAGGAAATTCGCAGAGTTTTGATGCTTGCAAAATAAGGAATCGCATTTTTTGCGATTTCTCATTTTGCGAGGCATTTTTGCTTCATACGTCGAAATAGCGAATTTTCATTGGCAAATGCTGTTTTTTGTGATTCGCAGCGTTTGCGAATGAAAATTGGCTTGATACATATGGCCCTTGACCTTTACTTTGTTTTTGAATTTTTTTATTAAAACAGGGTACACGCTCTTTAGCTATAGTTGCAACTGGGGGGTCCTTACGCAAGTTTAACCCGGGTTTAGAATTTCCAAAGGCTAGTGTTGTCGAGACCTCATGTATTAGAGGAGGTAGTTCAGTAAGGGTGGTAAGGGTGTCTTTTTTCTTGGAGTTACATAAATGTTTAGGTGGAGGTAATGTTGCACCCTCGGGTTGATTACAAAAATATCATTGCACCCAACTTGGACACAACCATTAGAGCCATTGGAAAGTCCCAAAGATGGTACATGAGATCCTACTCCCTCAACTTGTTGGTCGTAAGTAGGAGACCTGATGTTCCTATTAGATGTCAGAGTTTGCAACTCTTTATTTAAGGCCTCCTCAACATTGATGATTTGTTTCTCTATAGCACCAACTGCCCCGTCAAATATTTCATTAAGGAAACACTCGAGTCCTGAACCTTTTTTGCTTTTGGACCTGGGACAGTGTTGTGGCGTTTTCTTTTCCCCATTATAGGTCCCGCGGTTGACCCCCACACTCTTATATAAGGGCAACTATTGATGGGATAATTTCCTTCACAATCCTGCTTCTTATGTTAAAGTTAATGATCCTAAACATTACGAAGAAAATAAACAAACGAACGGCATAAACAGTTGACTACCAATGACTCCTTTAGCTATGTTTAATCACAATAAGACGTTTTTTCAGGCCTGGTATACCCTGGCTAAAGATGAGGAAAAAAAATCTTACAGTTACCAACCTAAACAAACCCAATAATTCATTAATTACCAAAAGAGTCTTACTGAGAAAAAGAAGGAACCAAGAGTCTCGGCCCAGCCCAAGCTCCTCCGGGCGATGACGGGCGATGACGGGCAAAGACGGGCCCGGCCTTGGCCCGGGCTTCGCCCGTGCAGCACCCACATGCGTCCCGCACTGCGGGAGCCCAAGAGTGATTTTAAAGTGCCTGCTGGGGCTTGAAGATGACACTAGTTGGGGCCAGCACCCAGCTTGGAAGAAAAGTGTGAAGGACAACAACGGTGCAGCCAGCCACCAGGGCGTCTGTGTCACGGTGCAGCCCCCACGGGCTGTTAAGGCTGGGCAGGTAAAATCCTATCAGCAGCGGCAGAATAATTAAGGGTCCCGCGCTGCGGGAGCCCAAGAGTGATTTTAAAGTGCCTCCTGGCGCTTGTAGATGACGCTGGTCGGGGGCGCCACAGGGGGACTGTGGGTAATGGAGTCCCCAGCACCCAGCTTGGATGAAAAGCGTGAAGGACAACAACGGTGCAGCCCCCACGGGCTGTTAAGGCAGGGCATCAGTGTCACGGTGCAGCCCCCACGGGCTGTTAAGGCAGGGCAGGTAAAATCCTATCAGCAGCAGCAGAATAATTAAGGGTCCCACACTGCGGGAGCCCAAGAGTGATTTTAAAGCGCCTCCAGGCGCTTGAAGATGGTGCTGGTCGGGGGCGCCACAGGGGGACTCTAGGTAATGGAGTCCCCAGCACCCAGCTTGGACGAAAAGCGTGAAGGACAACAACGGTGCAGCCCCCACAGGCTGTTAAGGCAGGGTGTAGGTGTCATGGTGCAGCCCCCATGGGCTGTTAAGGCAGGGCAGGTAAAATCCTATCAGCAGCGGCAGAACGATTAAGGGTCTGGCAGATTCATATATTGGAAGTTTAAGAAATAAGTGTGCAGCTGCATTCGCAAAGTCTGAAGCCTGATTGAGGGAAAGGCAATTGCAATAGTCAATCCTTGGTAGTACCAGTGAAATATTCACAGTTTTCAGAAGCTCTGGAGGCAGGATTTTTTAAATCTTTTTTACTAGCCTTAGTGAGCAGAAAGAAGAGGCAGTGATTTTATTCACTTGGTCTTTGAGCTTAAGCTCTTCGTCTAGCAAAAAGCCAAGATTTTTTACTTTGTTTGCGGGTTTAAGAGGTAGGCTCAGCTCAGTGATGACCTCAGTCTTTGCGGCATTCAATTTTAAACAGTTGTTGCCCACCCAATCGCTGACTTTGCTCATGCAGGTCCTAAAGGCAGGACCAGAATTGTTTTCAGATTTACCACGATTTCTGTGTCATCAGAGTAGGATTCTAGAGAGTATCTGGAGTTTTTTATGAGAGTCGCCAGCAGCGTGACATAGAGATTGAACAGTGTTGGGCTAAGTGCTGAGCCCTGGGGGACTCCAAAGGACAAGGAGAAAAGCCTGGAAGTAAAATTGCCCAATGTCACATTTTGGCCAGGAAAGATTTGAGTAGTTCTAGTTCTGTGCCCTCGATCCGCAAACTCTGCATACTGTCAACCAAAATCTTATGGTTGACCATATCAAATGCTGCTGAAAGATCCAGCAGAATCAGAGCCGCTGACCCCCCATTATCCAGAGTGTCTCGGATGTCCTCCGCGGCAACCAGTATGGTAGAAACAGTACTGCGTTTTTTCCTGCACCCGTGTTGTATGTCGTGCTCTATGCATTTTGAAAGTTGTTCATTCATTACTTTCTCCCCCAACTTGGCATTGAAGGGTAGTCTGGATATTGGGTAGTAGTTATTCTGATCTAGTGAATTAAAATTGTCCTTTTTTAGCAGGGGCAGCACCGAAGCAAGATCCCACTGTGTGGGAAATATTCCTTTTGCAAGCATAATATAAAAAATTTGCCCTAACTCCAGTGCCACTCCTGCTGGGATCATGTGCATTACTTTTGGGGTTACAGTGGTCTTGCGGTGAACCAGATTTGATAGAAGGAATTAGCTTTGAGAGTTGTTCTTCCAAATGGGCCTTAAAGGAAGAGAATCTGGCTTGACCTAATGTCGCAAGTAGACATTGCTCATCAAGTTGGATGGCTGTCCTACCTGCAGTGAGTATGTTAAAGATGCTTGGAAAACTTTCCTTGAAAAAAGTTAGCCATAGCATCACAAAAATTTTGATGTATTACTGCAGTGTTGGGGCACACTGGTGTCACCAGTTATTGTATCACAAAAAGCTGAGTTTTGTTAGGGTCATAGGCTGATTTTATCTGGTCAGCGTAGAAAAAGGTTTTTGCCATTAGGATATGTTTTTTATATTCCGATCATTTGGTTTTGTATTTATTTTCTCCTCAACCTCATACTTTTATCTCCATTTCTGTCCTTGACTACGGCAGTCATGCTTTGTTGATCTAAGGTCTTTGTTGTACCATGGCTGGAAGGCTTTCTTTGGTTTGATTTTTTGTTTGACCAGTGCTATAGTGTCCAGGTCCAATTTTAGCCAGCACAAGAAGTTTTCAACACTTTGTTATAAGTTATCAGTTGGTTGGCAAGGTATGGAATTAGGGCATCTTCCAGTTCGGCTGGTGGAATTTTTTTCCAGACTCTATTAGTGGTTTATGGTAATGTATGTCAGTGTCTGGTGGTTTTCTTTATCTTTATCTGCCAGTTAACTGCCCTGTGATTAGACCAAGTGAGAAGGAGTGAAGGTAATAGTTTTGAATATGGGTAGTTAGAGAAAATCCCATCTAGCATGTGTACAGCCTTGTGTGTCTGTCCTCTAGAGATTATAGATAGGCCAAATGCATTCATAGCCTCAATCAGTTTAGGAAGTTCTGGGTCTGCTTCATTTTCCAAGTGAAAGTTAAAATACCCTTGCACCGTGAAATTGGCATTAACAATAGATGATTTCAGAGTCAAGCTAAGCTCATCAGCAAAGCCACATCTGGCTCCGGGTGGGTAGTAAATTACAAGTCCCCTTCAAGTCTATGAGTGGGGTAGTTGCACCAAGAAAGCTAGGGCCTCAAAACCAGGGGTGGTTAGTGGCTCAAATGTAGTTTTGAAATGGTTTCAGTAGAAGACATACAACCCCCCCCCACCCTTTAGTTGTCTGTCAAGCCGAAAGACAGTGTATCCAGAGGGGTGGCTGCAACAATTCTGGGGCTGAGCCACAGTCTGCCCATGTTTCACTTATGAATGCGATGTCCACAATACAAATGGATCAGGAATTCCCCACACTTATAGTGTGTGATTAGTTATATTGTGTCTAATCCTGTAATGAATATCTACATTAGTGGGGTCAGAATGGGTTGCAAAATAAAGCACAAAATGCTTTGGGAACCAGTGGCAGAGTGATACATATGCTGAGTCATCAACATGATGGCGTTCACATTGAAGCTGCAAAAGGGGCAGTATGAACTGCTTCCATAGCTGCAATCACTCATTCTAGCACGAGAATAGACAGAAGCACAATGATAGCTGTCATTGCTTCACTCAAAAACAGCACAGTCTTGACAGAAGGCTTTCCACTCAAGTACTCCTACAAGTTAGATGCAAAGCATATTCTGCATGCTCAAATTCGAGGAGTGGGGGATAGACTTATACCAAACATGAATTGCAGAAAAGGTTTAATTCAAGCTGCACGTGAAGGTCTGGGTCCTGTACCTTCAGGGATTACTGAGACTGTTTCATTACTGAAACAACGCTATTGGTGGCCAGATCTAACTAAACAGATGAAAGTGTTTATTTTTAAATGCGATATCTGTCAGCAGGTGAAGTGTTTGACAGTAGCACGTCCACCACAAACACCATTACTGATATCAGACAGACCTCTCACATGTGTTCATTTCTACCACTGCAGCCCCTTACCATCTGATGGGGCTTACAAGTAGATCTTGGTTGCAGTGCATTCATGTTCTACTTTCCAGTGACGCTCAAACTGTTGTAAAAGATTTGCGAGTCTTCAAAGGGACATAAGCAGTTGGCACAATACATTCTGACCATGGCCCTGCATTTAGCTCTAGGGCTTACAGGGAAGCTATGGGAGTTTGGGTGTTACATTGTGTTACTCCTCTCAGTACTATCCTGAGGGAGATTCTGTTGTGGAGAGGAAAATCGGGACTTAAAGCAATCTTTGACAGCAAGGGTATTAGGTTTTGGTGGAAGTTGGGTCAATCACCTTTATGGGGCTTGGAGGGCACTGAATAATATGCAAAGAAGTTCCCTAGGAGGTGTCACACCTTACGAAGTACTATTTGGGATGAGAATGTGTGTCTCTGATCTCGACTATGAAAGCACAGTGGCGGATGAAAAAACTTTTGACATCAATAAACTTTTGGCTATTTTACAGGATCTTAATTAATTCCGGGCACTAAAAAGCAACGTGCAAGTAAAACGCACTGCCACAGGTGAAATGAAATCAGTAATGGCAAGACCTGCCTGGATCCAAAAAGTTGGGGATCTGGTCAGAGAAAATATTGTGGACAAGAAATAATTTGGGCCATCATACAGAAAGGCTCTACCTGTCCAGGCTGTAAGAAGGAAAAGAACAATACCTCTTCTGCCTCTTGCCGGCAAAAAGAGAAGAGATTCATCTCAATTGATCGCATCAAAAACACTATGTGGCCGATCCCGAATAGCAGGCCACGTGGGCTCCTGGGTATCCGCCACTCTCCCCTCTCTACCATACAGGTGGTTCCGACAGAAAGACTGATAACATTCGAAGAGTCTTCTATATGTAGTAATGGAGTTACCAACAATGAAATGGAACTCGGTCCTATTGAAATTGAACAACAACAACATTCAAGTGAAACACAAATATCAATTCAGCCTACCTCCAACATCTACATCAATATGCACAGGAGGCAACTGCCAGTTCATCAAAACCTGCAGAGCTACCAAAGATAGACCGAAATGCATGTGTCTACTTCCTCAATTTTTACACTTTTTCTCTGGATCCAAGTGAACCTGAGTCACCACCAGCTCCAGTTTCCTGCAAAAAACAACTTCATGATTTTTAAATTTTTCTGCAAAAGACATACCTAGTTTCACCATGGCCACAGCTCTTGATAATAACAGGAATAATGTTCCTAATATTCTGGCTAGGCTTAGTGACTGTATTTTCTTACTTGTGAATGGACACTATCTCCCAGAACACTCTGCAGTATCACAAGTGAACTTTCTTATTGAAACCTCACACATCATTTCATTGTGAACACAGAGACCTGTCCTTTGTGGACATTACAGCGTTTCTAGTTCCTGACGGAATAGTTTGGTATACGGTTTCATATGATGTATTTAGTCCCACTGAGCTTTAAAAATAGCACACATATTCAAAATGTCTTTAAATGATGTCATCACCTCTAGTACATATTCTGACGATAGAATTTTGAAAATGTTAATAATTTGTTGTCTGATTTATGACTGTCTGCAGCATTTTCAAAAAATGAAATGTTTGATGGCTCATCTGATTTTGATACCATGTATTTTTTTATAAGCAAATTTATTGATTTTATGTTCAACAGAAAAGATAAAATATCTCTGTGACCAATTAGACATTTCAGTACATTCACAAAGCAGTTCCCCAAATGGCCTATCAGGGGATTAGGCATAGGCTCCCCTGAGCTCCCCGGGCATCTCCACACCAGATCAGTCCAACAAGCCCAACCATTTGCTCCATTTACACTCATGTTTAGTCGGATAGCCTTGTGCCTCATACACAGTCTTTTCTTGGATGGCACACCAGTCCACTCCTCTATGCAATTTTGTGACAGAAGAGGCTATCAAGTCCTTCCATGCAGCTGCAAAGTCTCTTTAGGCCAACAGTATGGCCGTCCCCAGGAACAGCTTGTCGTTACTGGAACCATCCAGCTCATCCATCACCCCCAGGAGGAGAGTGAAAGGACTAAGGGGAACCACCCAGCCCAGTGTGGCACTCAGTTCAGCTACAATTAACTCCCAGTATCTGGAAAGGATAACACAGGACCAGACCAAATACCATGTATTGTTACCAACATTATGGTCATCACTTTCTGCATAAAACAATTACACCACGTAATGGTTTCACATACCACCAATGGAAAAATTCCCCAAAACCACGAAAAGTAGTTCATAAACGTTTGCACAAAAGTTTGCTTATTTTTCTGCGTTTTATACATCATATCCACGCTCATATTATTATAAGCTTGCACCTACATCAGCAAAGAAAATGTGCTCACTAACACAAAACAGATATATTCAGCATCCTTTATTACACAACTGTCTGAACAGGGTCCCACATATGGAAAAACACCATTGACATAAAATCTATCTGGGGTACCAAAGAATGGCAGGTTCAGGGAACTGAAGCACTATTTTGAGCATGCCTTAAACCACAACAGATGATTTTCCTGAACAACACTGTGCAACAGACTTCCTGTCTTGGGTTATCCAGGATTAAGGACCTAAGTACACCTAATTACACCTTTCATACAATTCAACAGACCGCATTGGAAGGGATGGTTAGTTTGGCCTATCAAAACAAATAGGTGTCAGTCAAGATTCAAGGGTACCACCAAGGGTTTAGTATCCATAGGCCTGACTCACGGTATGTACAGCAAGAACGTCCGGGGGTGGTGACATCACACAGTGTTGGGAAGTTGTGCCTAGATTGGCTAGGAACCTCAGCACTGTCACAGGTGAAACAACACATGTCCCTACTGTCAGATGACATGGATCTTAAAGATCTTTTACACAGCAGAATAATCAACCCTGGTGGGCCTTTACCCCACCCTGCCCAGATGCGCCAATGGGCCAAGACCAATATTCATATTCTCATTTACGGGGAAACAAAGTCCATAACTATCAACCAATTGAAACAGCTGAACGCCACGGGCACGATTACCACCGGGCCTTTAACCACACAACCTCCCAATATAATGACTACGGGTTCCCTACAGCCAATCGTTACGATGCTTTCCTCAGCTATGACCTACTGGAGGAGGTAGACTGACTGCAATCTGACCTGATCCCTGTTACACTCTCTGCCAAAACAATCTGCCTGGTAGGAAATATGAAGACTCCACTTAAAACCTCTAATCCTCTAGTGGTCATTTCTCCTAACATCACGTGCTCAACGAACTTAAAATACTTAGACAGCCCTAAAGCAAGCCATGCTCTGTCCTCCCTAGTAGACGAGGCAGGTATCTCTTGCTTATCAACAGCTTGTAAACCTCATGTATCACCTGTAGCGCTAAGAACGAACTCTGTGTTAAGGGACAACCTAGATCTGTGCTCTTCATCTGCTATAACACCTATATCAAACTTAGCACACCATGCCCCTAACACAATTAAGATACTGTCCTGGAATCTCGCAGGTTTGGCCTCAAAAATTATTGACCCGATGTGGGAAACTTTTGTCAAAAATTACACCATACTGTGCTTCCAAGAAACATGGTTAATAGAAAACAACATCTTTATGGAGGGCTATCAAAGTTTCTTTGTTCCCGCATCTCCCTCCACCAGCGGCAGAGCAAAGGGGGGATTGGCAACATTCATTAGTCTGTCCCTTAAAATGCAGATCAACCAACTACAGCTGGATAACAGGAACATGCAGGTTCTGTCTCTCAGAAGGGGCAAGAAAGCTATAACTCTAATAAACTTCTACAATTCTGTCGCAAATTCAAACGACTGTAACCTTGTTAGACTTGAAAGTTACCTAAATGAATTTGGTTCAAAACTAACACAGGATAAAATCCTTCTTGGTGACTTTAATACACACATTTGCGGTAATCCTCTCTCAACTATCTTGGGATCCTTGGGCTGCGGTCTCAGAGCAGGTCCCCACTTCACACACTGCCAGCGAGGAACTAAACTAAACACTCTAACGGATACCATGAACTTGACCATGGCACTTTCTATGAAAGACAACTCTTTTTCCTTCAAAGTTCCAACCTACAAAGGATCTGAGTCAGGGTCTTTTATAGATCATATTCTTCTTTCTGCCGGTGTGGCCAAACAGGTTTTAAACTTTGACATCATTGAGAGCATCCATAGCGATCACAATCCTTTGTACCTTGAATTGCAATGCGGCCCCACAGTGCTCCATAAAAACATTAAGGACCCAGGGGCTCTTAAGTTGATCAACAATAACCGCCGTTTAAAGTGGAACCTGGTAAACAGCGACAACTTGTATGAGGATGTTGCTCTATATTGTGAACATGAACTTAAGCTCTGTGCCTCAGATTCCGCTTCTCCAGACTCTATTTTATCCGCCTTTGCGGTTGTGTCCAAAAGAATAGAGCAACTACTGACGGTAACAACCAAAGGATCTTTTGCTCAACACCCTCGCTGGTTTGATCATGCTTGCTCCTCTGCAAACCGCAATTTAAAAGCTGCTCTTAAAAACAAACCGAGAGACTCTGCACTTATTAAGGCCCTTCGTACAGACTACAAAAAGGCCCTTGCCTCACGCAAGAAGTCAATTAAAACTAAAACATGGGAATCTTTGCTCGATCCATCTACTTTGGGCAACAGTTCAAAATTTTGGAGCATAATAAATAAACCACTTTTTGACAATCCAAATGATGAGAGGCTCGGTACAGTTATACCGGAGGATGACTGGATCACTCACTTTGGAGCTATCTTCAAGAGCGACGCCCCACAGCCTCCAGAACCATTTCATCTACCTGTAAGCAACCCGCTACAATTCTCGACCAAAGAAATTGAATTAGGGATAATTGGTCTCTCCAGTAACAAAGCCCCGGGCCCCGATGGTCTTCCACCTGACCTATTCAAATCTAATATCACTTTATGGGCTCCCATTCTTACATCTGTCATCAACGCTGGGGTCGAAGTAGGGGCTCCTAAATCCTGGGGAGCTTCTACTATCGTCCCCGTTTACAAAAAGGGGGACAGAACAAAAGCGGCCTGTTACAGACCAATCTCCCTGATAAACTCTGTTGCGAAGGTAGTGGGTGGGATTCTACTAAAGAGGCTGAATGCATGGGCCAATCAACACAACATAATGACCCCTGCACAATACGGATTCAGACCAGGACACGCAACAACCACACAGTGTCTGAATCTGTACCTAATTAGTGGTAAATACACCCAAGCAAGAGAGGGAACTTTGTATATGGCCTTTATGGACCTTTCCTCTGCTTTTGACTGTGTCGATAGGAGCAAACTATGGGAAGTCTTGCAAAAAATGGGCGTAGAAAATAATTTGATCAATTTTCTGGCTGACCTACACAACGACACCCGTGCTAATGTGCGTTTTACAAGAGACATGAAAGTAACGAGAGATTTTAAAATCAACCGAGGAGTCAGGCAGGGCTGTATATTAGCACCTTTTCTTTTTAACTTATATATTAATGGACTTGAAGATCACTTGATAAAAACAGACACGGATTACCCTCGAATTGGCAAAACAGGCGTACCGGTCCTGCTGTATGCGGACGACGCTGTTCTTTTATCCAGAACCGCACTCGGACTCCAAAAACTACTGGACTCTTTTTTTCAATTCATGTCCTCACGTGGCCTAAACATTAACAATTCCAAATCCTTTGCCATGACGGTTGGTTTAACACCCAAAAAACAATACCCCTTTTCAGTTAACGGGGAAAACATTCCACTTACAAAAACATTCTCGTATCTGGGTGTACTTTTCGACCATAAACTTAAATGGGGCCCCGCCATAATTAAAAAGAAAGGCGAAATACTGAGGACCAACTCTGGTATAATGGATTTTGCTCGCAAATTGGGTAACATCCCAGTATCTGCCGTGTTGAAGCTATATCAGGCAAAAAGTGTTGCGGTGGCATGTTACGGAAGTGAACTGTGGGGGTTTTTACCAGTAGATACCCTAGTAGCTCTCGAAAATAATTTTCTGAAACAGGTCATGAGCTTACCAAAGAGCACTGCAAACTTCTCTATACATGAGGAATTGGGCACCCCGTACCTAGCTGACAAAATTGCAGCAAACCCTCTGCTCTGCTGGTTAAGCTGTTGGCGTAATACAGCGATTCCACTAACCCATAACATCCTAGCTGAAGCCCTTACCTGGGAAGGACAATTAAAGTTACCGTGGATGAAATACATTCGTAATTGCTGTAGAGACCTGGGCAGATTAGATCTTTACTTAGCACCCCAGAACGCCACCAAGCAAGATGTCAACTTTGTAAAAAACACCTTTTACTTGAAGCGACAACTCTACAGGGAAGAAACTGAGCTTAAAAAGCCCAGCGTAAGGAGTCATGCACTAACAAAGACCTGTGTGTTCCTTGAACCTTATCTATCGTGGAATATATCCAGATACGAACGCTTCCTGCTGAGCAGATTTCGATTTGATCTCTATCATCTGCTTTTAGCTGTACCAAGTGGAGCCCATAGAGCTCAAGTGTTGCCAGCTTGCGGCTGCGACAACAAGTCTCCGCAAGACTTGGCTCACTTTTTATTCCTATGTCCTTATTACTCAAGTCCACGCAATATGTTTTTAAAACCGTTGCTTAAAAAGATGAATTTTACACAAATCAAGCCTGCACTTCTATACCTTCAAATGTTGCATGAAGACAGTACTTTTTTTATCTGCAAGTTTTTAAAAACAGCCTTAAAGTATAGATCAAGTATGGAAGGATGATTCCAAACTGAATTATAATACAGATACAATGTCGTCTTGATTAAGTATATGCACATAGGACCACTGGATCATGTCTTTTTAATAATTGCTTACTACCTTTTTCTTTTAAAACTATTGGAAGATAAATTTTTCCTTTTATGAATGAAATGTATTTTATTGTATTGTGTGCTTTTATGACTGCTTTCCTGTCAGTCGAATAAAGAAACTTTGAAGATGAAGTTGATCTTTTACCGGGTCCCCAAAAGCCACGTAAAAAATGCTTATTATATGCTGTTTATAATTAAATATGGAAAATCTCTCAACAGAAAGCTGCGGAGAGATTGCATGAAATTGACAGAATTAATTTGGAAAAGGCTTTGGCAGTGGTTGACAATGGCATGACCACACTAACATCCAGGATTTATTCACTGGGCAACATTGTACCTTATGCTATAGATATAATGGAACAACATCTGTCCATCTTACAACACGAACAATCACAGTTACGTTCTATTTTGTTATTAAGCTGGGCACTACAATTACTGCGCTCTGGTTATGTGCCCTGGCGATATATCAAAAGTACGTCTCTGTTCTTTGTGTATAATTTGATGGAAAGGCAGACAACTATTGCACAAAGGGATGCGAAATATACAATGCTGCACATTGAAAAATTAGACCAATTTACCTTTCACTGTGGCAGAGTCATTGTCCACAGAATGGTTAGTTCATGCCCAATAACATTGCCAGTAATTTCCAGTTCCAATATTGTCTAGAACACCACCAGGTAGGCAGGTATGAAGCAATGGGTAGGGAATTCATCCATGAATCTTGGGAATTATCGTATAGATTTTGATGTAGGAACGGGAACACTCTAGTGTTTCTTAGCAGTAGAGACTGTGAGAATTCTTTGATTGGATATCTAATTTGCCAGAATATCGTGCATCATGTGGCCTGTAATGGTTCAGTAGCTAACTTATCCTGTCATTTGAAAATTTCGCCACCTGCCGTGATTAATCCAGTGTTCAGGTTACTCTCAAATGGGAGTTACTTAATGCTGAATGATCAAGGTTTTTGTAGGATGCTTCCAGGCATTGCATATCTTGTCAGTTCCGGGTTACATGTGGTATGCAAGTATTGTTTCCACCGACCAACACAGTCAGGGAGGCACCATTATGGCTGTCATTACATGTTTCCTTTATACAGTTTGATACTCTGAGCAGAATGAAAGCCATGCTTTTACAAAAATATGTGCCCTTAACCTCAGCCCGAGAGACTTTTGATCTCCAGGTTTCAAGTTCCTCCACTGAGATACAGGCGGTACCGACTAACTGACCTTTCCATTTCAGCGAAATGGTACGGAGTATCATTAACATGTCTGATATGAGGGTATAGTACACCTATTTAAGGCCATAGGTTCTGGACTGTTAAGCACCTTTCAGACAGTCTTCGGAGTAATTCCGGCTTTCATACACTCCGTATTTAGATGCATTTTTGGAGGGCTTCCACTAATCCTGCTACTAGTAGACGCTATCCTGATTTAAATTGTTCTGCTACGCAATGTATGCCCTAGTCACCAAGGAAATGGAAAAAGTGCTCTTGGAGTGACGTTACCGTGATCGCATGGTACTTCATCTTGGCACACCTCGACCCCGGGAGCTAAGTGAGTCTTGGTTTCTATTGTTTCTACCAGTCTGAATTGACTGTATGTAACTGTCCGCCGCTGGTTGTTCTGCAGCTATGAATGAGTGTTGAACCTCTATCTAACACTTCCATCGGTTGTGCCACTGGACGGGGATGCATTGCTTGACCCGTTAATATCCCACATACTGCAGTGTCCCCAGGGCATTCCAATGTTGATGTTGGCATAGTTAGAGCCACTACTGGATGCTTCATTCCCTGTTGTATCAGATACTGGCTTTAGTACAGGCACACAGGCTTTGGATGTTACAAATGCTTGCCTAGCATCGGCTGTGGAAACTTAGGAAGATCATCTGTGCTCAATTGTCCTGATCTGTGAGGTGTTACAGGGACCGTCGTCTGTGAAGGTAAGCAGTAGTGATCTTGCATCTCACACACAGGACAGATAAACATTTGCTGTCCATGTGCTGGGAAGAATTTGGCATTTTTCTAAAACAACAAAATTGGAATTTTAGGCAAAACTTTTTCTTTCTATGCTATTATTGAATTCCATGGCTCTCACATGTACTCAGTGGCTCAGACTAAATATATGAACATATTTTAAAGGACTTTTAGAGTTTATTTTTTAGAGATTTTCTGAATTTTTAGAAGCTTTTTAATGCCTTTTGAACAATGTTTAATGCTTGATTGGAAGGGCATTCCCTTTTTAGTATGGTGTCCGGTCGGATGAGGGGTGGGTGTGATGTGTCATAGGGTACCCCAATATAGGCTTGAGTAGTCCACTAACCCTTCACCTAAATTTACCGTACCATTACACTATATGACGGGTTTTGGTATTGACCTTTTACATAATTAAGTGCTGCATAAATGTTGTGTCATTTTCCCCGAAAACAAGTTAGAAATTATGTATGAAGATTCTCAGAATCACAGCAGGATTACCATCTTCTCAATAATAATTATGTATGAGGGTCATCCCTTCCGTCATCCTTGGCCGACATGACACAGCAAGGTAGAGTCCTCTGAGGGTACCTTTTGGGTATATATACACCATATCTTTGCCAGGGCAGGCAGAGGAAAAAGTATTCCATGCTGACACACTGATGCGAGACGCTGAGGTTCCTGCACACAGGATCGCCAGCGCGCAGTGGTCTTGACATCTCTCGCGGGTGTCCATCTCGAGACCAAGACGGGGTCCCACAGTCTCTCACTTCAGGTAATGGGTTGGCTTCAGCCTAGGGGGATTCTCGGATCTACACCTACATACATGCTAGGTACACAAAGGTACATCTAGCATGGGTTGCATCATAGGAGTATGCATTATTATTGTCATGATTTACATGCTTGCATATATTCATTGTTTCAGCACTATGGTATAAATCTACCATCCATTTACTCAATTGGCGCTTAATATAATTTATATCTGTTTCTGTCTTATGCTTGTTTCAGCACACCTATTTTTTACTAGAATGATGCTGGCTCAATAAATACTTATTGAAAACATCCTCACCGTTTATTCTGTGTATCTCTCTGAGACAAAGTGAGCACGAGTGACTGAGTGAAAAGTATTGTACTGTTTCCACGAACCCTGATGGGACTGAGTTGTCATGTTCGATAGTTCCCAAGAACTATTCTCTCCTTGGTAAGAGGAGCTTATAGTGGCACTGTGAGCTGGCTGTTATACAGGCAAACCAACCCGTTGTGGAAGCATGGAATCAGTCTGGTCACCAATCCCACAGTATATGTTGTCTAAATGAACAGATTCTATAAAGGTTTACAGGAACCACACGATAGAGTGAGAAATAGTATTATTCTAAATAAAAATCTACAAACACATGTTAAATTAGAGAACATTCAGAACCATCACTTCCATAGACACCTGCTTCTTTCCTTCTTTGTAAATTAATATATTATTTCAGCTTTTGAACATGAACAATGTTTTCTTTATACATCACTTAAACAAACATGAATGTATCAGTCCATATCTAGCACTCATTGATCACAAACAGTGGACTTTGATCAAGACATTCATTTCTCCTGGCTGCAGTCACATTAGAAATATCCTGTAAGACAAAATCATGCTTCCCCGACAAAAACTTCTGCTTCCTTTTTTTAGCCTTTGAAAAAAAAACTATAATAACATGTGAATGTAGAAGAAAGGTCTTGGCCCTTTGTTAGATATATCACTCATCTGGACAATCTTGTGTGCCCTTTGGATGTTGAAGTTAAGAAGTTCTGGTGTGTCAAGTATTTTGTGAATTATACATTTCAAGAAAGCAGTGATATCTTCTCTCAGAATACTTTCCTGATTTCCATATAACCTAAGTTAATTTCTTCTGCTTTCAAAAATCTTGTGTCTGGCACTTGATATTCTGTATTAGTTTCATTAACTCATCCTACTTACAGTCACCATCATGTCTCGCACATCACTAATGCTCTGCTCCACCTTCATTACTGTTTTGTCCCGGGAAGAGCATTTCCCTTTCATTCTTCGCAGACTGGTGTTATATTCACAAGCAAAAGGAACAGTTGTTAGACAATTTGCTAGACAATTCAAATATTAACTCCGAGGGACAAAGATCTGGGCTGAATCCATCATTCTTTTGCTCACCAGCCCACCCCAGTTTGGACCCAGCGATATACAAATCAGTCTTGAACCCCATTCCTTATGGGAATAGTCCAGCTGGAACTGCCAATCCATGTCTTCCCTGGACCGGAAACAAGCATCCAGAGGCTGGTTGTGGAGCATCTCACCTCATCAGCCAGGCTATCTTGAATCCAGTCTTACAGTGAGCACGTGACTCATGGGCATACGATTCCTACTTATGGTGACAGAAACAAAAGGAACAGTTGGTTTACGGAAAGCTGAACAATGCAAACATTCTGCTCCAGTCAAAAAGATCTGAGTTTAATCCATTTTTATTTTGCTCACCATGCCACCTCAGTTTGGACCCTGCCATGTTCAAATCATTCTTGACCCTTTTCCTCATGGAAACAGTCCAGCTCGAACTGCCAAGCCAAGTCCTCCTTGGTCTGACTGACTGACTGACTTATTTATTAAGCGCGCGAATGCTGAGGCGTCTTGGCGCTGAGTGAAAGAATGCTGGGCTACACTGATTAATCTGCCAGTTTGGGTCAGAGCCAGGTCTGTATTTGTTTTCTAAAGATGGTCCTGTTTGATTGTAGTCTGATCTGTACGGAGAGCACGTTCCATAGCTTGGCCGCCTGGTATGAAAAATCCTTGCCTCCCCATCTGACTTTTTTCATCTTGGGGATCAGGATCAGTCCTGCATTGGTTGATCTGAGGCAGCATTGAAGAGAATATTGTTTAAATAGCAGCTGCACGTCCGCAGCTCCACACCATACAAGGCCTTGTGTACAAGACAGTGCCTTGAAATCCACACACAGTGCCGGACCGGGAGCCAGTGGAGCAATTTAATAGTGGGTCAAGTAGGGTGATGTTTGGGAAGACCATAAAGCACCCGGGCCGCCGCATTCTGAATGGACTGTAGTTTGGCAATCTGGCCCTTGTCTGCTCACAGGTAGAGGGCGTTGCCATAATCGATTCTGGAAAGAATCAAGGACCCGGTTACCATTTTCCTCAGGGTTAAGGAAATGAACTGAAGGATTATGTGCAAGTTTTCCAGCGTGAAGAAACAAGCAGATGACACCTGATTAGTTTTGGACACATTTTAAATTGCTGTCAAACATAAAGCCAAGGTTCTTGGCCTTGGTTACGGAAGTGGGGAAGTTCCCAGCCTCAGTGGGCCACTATACCTGGCTCCAAATTTAAGGCTTCTGCCCGAATTTAATCACTCCGACTTTTCCGTGCTGAGCTTAAAACAATTTGAGCTCATCCATTGCATAACGTTTTTTGGAAGTTCCTAAACCTAACCGCTGTTTCGTCCACACTTTGGGTTACTGATACCACTATCTGGGTATCATCTCCGTATGATACAAGCATCAGACCATAACCTCTTAGTCTAGCCAGAGGGGTAACGTAAAGGTTAAACAAAGTGAGAGACAACGCGGATCCCTGCGGGACCCCGCATGGAAGGTCACATTTTTCAGACTTGAGACCATCCTAGTTTAACAGTTGTTCACGAGATGCCAGAAAACATGTCAATAGGTTTAGAGCCGACCCCCTCAATGCCTACTGCCCTCAACCGTTGCTTCAATACCTCGTGGTTAGCAGTATCGAACGCAGCTGATAGGTCAAGCAAGATGAGGACGGCCCTTCCCCCACCATCCATCACTCTACGAATCTCTTCGATGGCCATGAGAAGTGCTGACTCCGTAGAGTGTCGGGCTCTAAAACCATTTTGGGTGTCATCAAGAATATGATTGCTATCTAGATATTCCGTTAATTCAGAGTTGATGGCTTTTTCTAACATTTTGGAGGGGAACCGGAGACAAGAGATTTTCCCAAAATGTTTCCTCCTCAGGGCCACTGCCCTCTTGGTTTTCTGGCTGGGTACCCTCCCCCTTAGACTCCTCCTCAGAGTCATCTATTAGTGTAGCTTCCCAGCGCAGTACCTCATAGCTATACAGGGCTGCCTCAAGATCCTGCCTTGTGGATCTCCTCTTCACAGGCAGACCCCTCTCCTTGCAAAATACTTTTAGCTCCCCTGTCTTGTAGATGTACAGGTGAGAAAAGGTGACTTCCATTTTGACAAGGTTCAACAGGTGCAATAACTAACCAGAGTTCCAGAAACCAAATTCCAAAGGGAAACAGGGAAAAATAGTACGTGGTTGTGTTTTTGGCCTGCACTCACTAGTAGTGTTCACCAATCACTGTACATGAGTCACAAATGCAAGTCCAGAATCCTCACCGCTGACCATCAATGTTAGATCTGGGGGTCTCTAGTTGGTACAGGTACGTACTTGTGACAAATAGGGACCCTTGCCTCTAGTCAGGGTAAGGGGGTACACTCCTAAAATAAACCCTGCTCACCCCCTTGGTAGCTTGGCACGAGCAGACAGGCTTATCCCAGAGGCATGGCAAGACTGGCCGTAGCGGGCACCGGGCAATCCCCCAGTGGGCCACACTGGTGCGGGCCGGTTTTGGGCCTCTGGGGGCCGTTTTTGTTAAAGGGTCGTTTTTGCAAAATCGGCCTTGTAACAAAATCGTCCGAAAAACAGCCCTGGCAAAGAGCACGCCGGCACCCTCAACCCCCCATGGAGGGTGGCGGCCGAGCACTTAGCCAGGGTCGGTTTTGGTTCTCAGTTCGGCCCAGCTCAGAGGCAGTGTGTAAAGCATTTGTGAACACATACAGTAATCAAATGACAACACTACAGATGGACACCACACAGGTTTTATATAAAAAATAAGTATTCCTTATATAGGCTTATCACAAGACCACAAACAACACAAATCCACAATACTGTACATAAAATGGTAGAATTAGCTTAGTTCTCTTTAGATCTTAAAATGCGACATTTTGAGTTAATGTACCTTAAGATGCGACAGGAAGGGCAACGAAAGTGTTGGAGGAAAGGTGATGCGGTAGTCCCTGGCATGCAAGGACGGTGATGCGTTGAAGATCGGGTTCAAAGAAACAAAGATGGCGTCTTCTTGTTGCGGCGTGCTTATCCGATGTTGCAAGATGTTTCGACTCGATGCGTCATCTGCAGCGGCGAAACCCTTGTTCAGAGATGCAACGACAGCAGCTTTGGCGGTGGCACTCTTCTCCCTTGATGCGAGATGCTTCCGCTCAATGCGGCAGTGGCGACACCCTTGTTCAGAGATGCGACGACGGCGGCACCCTTCTCCGTGGATGCGAGGCGCTTCTGCAGTGCAATGCGTCAGCTACAGCGGCAACATCCTTGTTCAGAAAGGCGACGGCAGCAGCTGCGACACGCTTCTTCGATGTTGTGGACGTTTCTTGTGATACAGTGCAATGCATCAGCTACAGCAGCGACACCCTTGTTCACAGATGCGATGGCAGCGGCTGCGACGGCGACACGCTTCTTCTTCGTGAGTCACACTTCTAGCTCCTTGGGACACGGAGTCCCACAGAAGGCCCCAAACAGCAGCAGGCACTTCCAAAGAACTCTTGGGGAGCTAGTGGTTGAATTCTGTTGTCCCTGAGTCTTCAGCAGGAGGCAAGCTCTTCTCTCAAGCCCTTGGAGATCCTTTACAAGTTGAATAAAGCACACAACATTCCTTTCTCCTTTCTTTAGCAGTCAGGCAACCACTGCAGGCCAATCCCCCAAGCAGCACTTCAGCTTAGGGATAGTCTCTCATCAGTTTCTTCTGGTTCCTCTCCTCAGCAACGGTGTATTCTTGTTGACCAAAAGTGATCTAAATTCTTGGAATCAGGGTCCCAATACTTATACCCCAAAATCCTTTGTCGTCTGAGGGCAGAGGGGCCTTTGCCTAGTCCAGACCAGTTCTGGAACATTCTGTTGACATGACTTCTTTCCTTTCACAGTGCGGACAGAACCATCAGACGCACCACAAGAGGTGGAGCCAGCATTGTGGAGGGAAGGCACAGCCCTGGAGCACTCTGTTGACATGACTCCTTCTCTCCTCTCACAGTGCAGGGCAGAGATGTCAGACGCACCACAGGAGGTGGGGCCAGCACTGGTGGGGGGCATAGTCCTATTCAGGTCCCAGGTGCAACACCTCCCACCCATATAGATACAGACCTCCCTATTCAGCACTGGGCTGACTCATTCTGGCTCCTGAAATCTCCCAGCCCTGTCACTCAAACTCCAGACAAGGAATACACAACCTAGCAGAGGCAGGATTGTATAGTTAGACAAGAAAATACCTACTTTCTAAAAGTGGTATTTTCAAATACAGACTGTTAAAATCAACTCCACTAAACGATGTATTTAATCATTCTGAGTTCAGGCATACTAAACTCGAATTTCTACCATGTTCCTGAGTCAGTTAGGATTATAAAATGTAATAATCTAACTGCCCGTTCTGGGCTATGGAAAACAGGGAGCCTTGCAATAGTGAAAAATGAAAATGGCTGTAATTCACTATTAGGACATGCCACACACACCAGGGCATATCCCACCTTATACTTTCAATGCACCCTGCCCTTGGGCCTACCATAGGGGTGTCTGATATGAAGAAAAAGGAAGGTTTAGGGACTGGCAAGTGGGTGCACTTGCCCAGTCAGCATGGCAGTACCAGAGTGCACACAGGCTCTGCAATGGCAAGCTTTAGACACACTTCTACAGGCTGCTGCTGTGGGTGGCACAACCAGTGCTGCAAACCCACCATCAGCATTTGGATTCACAAGCCCTGGGCACACTCAGTGCACTGAACTAGGGACTGACAAGTAAACCAAATCAGCCACTCATGGAGTCACTAATCCATACATCAATTTACCATAGGGAGAGCATATGCACTTTAGCACTGATCAGCAGTGGTAAAGTGCCCAGAGTCATAAAACAGCCAACAACAGGTCAGAAAAATAGAGGAGGAAGGCAAAATGTTCAGGGATGACCCTGCAAAAAGGGCAAAGTCCAACACAATGGAAGTCTGATCTGATGTCTCTTATTGAAGGTAGCTGTTGGTATGTTGAAAGAAATGAGGTTGTGGTCGGACCAAGTTACTGGTGTCACACTCACTATGTCTATATGTGAATTATTAGTGAAAATGCCATCCAGCATGTGACCTACTGTATGGGTTGGCTCAGATACAATCTGCTGCAGTCCAAAACCTGCTAAAGTATCTATCAAATCAGTGGTGTCAGGGTTATTGTTTGCTTCCAAATGGAAGTTGAAATCCCCCAGTGTAGTGAACGTTTGGGTATCTAGACAGAATTCCATAAAGGTTTGTAGTGAGTTAATAAACGCTGGCCTTCCCCCTAGTGGCATGTAAATAAGTAGCCCTGAATTAAGCTCTATGTTATTTGCTTTAATAGTAAATGTCATAGCCTTGGCTTCCAATGATTGAGTAGACTCGGTCCTAATCCTATAATGAGATCCGTAGATGATAGCTATCCTCCTCCCTACTTTCCTCACCCTATCTTCATAGGCCACGGGGTAACCTGCCGGAACCACTATGTTCCAATCAGTCTCAGAGGTGCTGTTAGCCCATGTTTCTGTTATAAACACGAGGTTGGGGTTTGAAAGTTGGATCATGCATTCTAGTTCTTATTTATGTTTATTCAAGGGTCTCATGTTCAGCAGTAGGCACCTCATGGACTCTATTCTCGGGGCCTGGGACATTTTAAGTTTATTCTTAGAACCCCCAGGGTGGTCACTAGCCCTTGCAGTGCAATGCAGATTCTTAACAGTGAGAAACAGTGGCCTACGGTCACACAAATTGCACTTATTGGGGTGTAAGTATTCTGATCAAGCATTGGTGAGGGGGTGGAACACTCGTGTGTTTAGGATGAGAAGTTCAGATCGGGAGTACCTTAGAAGAGTCAAAAGGGCAGGGGTTCTGGCGCTGGTTGCTCTGCGGCCGCCGACGAGTGCAGACGGGCTTGCCTTTGGCGCACTGCCAGTGTGCCCGCTGCGCGTCTGACTCAGCATGCCAGATATAGGCTGGGTCGGAGAAGAACTAGAGCGAGTTGCATTCTCTTAGGCACAGACCGGAAGTGTCAAATTGAGAGGCAGGAGGCGGGAGTAATTAGTGAGATACGGCTTCATTTCTTCGGCAACAAACGGTAAGCCGCGGTGAACTTGGAAGTGAAGCGAGCCCTAAAACAATCGGTAATGTGTAGGAAAAGTAAAGCAACCTGGACACATTCTAAAATTCTAAAAGCAATAATTAAAACAATGCTTGCTTACAACCCGTGAAATGCGATGTTAAACGCAGTAAAGTAAAGTGCTCCAGTGCTAGCAGCGAATGCGTGGAACAGCAGTCTACTCGCCGCTGTGCGTCCGACCCAGCATGCCTGATATAGGCAGTTTCTTAGGCACAGACCGGAAGTGTCAAATTGAGAGGCAGGAGGCAGGAGTAGTTTGTGAGATATTGCTTCACATTCTCCGCAACAAACATCAAGCCGTGAAGGACCAGGAAGTGAAGCGATCCCTAAAACAATCAGTAATGGTTGGGAAAAGTAAAGCAGCCTGGAATTCTAAAAGTAATAATTAAAACAATGCCGCTCACAAGCGGTAAAATGCGATGTTAAACTCAGTAAAGTGAAGTGCTCGAGTGCTAGCAGCAAATGCGTGGACACAGCAGTCTACTCACCAAACTGGAAACAAGCATGCTTGGGCCGGTTACGGGGCACACCCCTCATCAGCCAGGCTAGCTTGAATCCAGAGGCGCAGTGAGCACGGGACCCACATCTGGGAATAACCTTTTTTTTGTTTTATTCATAATACATATTTTTAAAAATTTCATTTCAACTAACGGATCCTCCAAGGATAATGGTGAAGGTGACTTAGGTGACGAAATGAAATCTCTTTTTTCTGCCTATTAGTTGAGTTAAATGACGTAACGTTATGGCATGCTGCACCTGAAGCCATTGATCCACACGACTTAGGGATACTCATGCCCTGAGTTAATGATTCAGGGAAAAATGCAAACATATTTTAATTTCAACTGCACCAAAATCCTCTTTTTATAGTAGCTAAAGCAGAAGACTTGTAACAGCAGGACACATTTTTAGAACCAGAAAAGAGCCTCATCAACAATAAACCGTTGTTTCACAGTGACTGGTCCTTGGGATCTGCACAAAGCTCTTAGAGGCTCACCTCCGGATAGCTCCAATCAGACCCCCCAGGATATAGCGGCATGGATTAGCAAATTTAGCGGCACAAAAATGGAAATTTAGCAGCACAAATATGGAAATTTAGCGGCAATTTTGCAGCATTTTATTTGGCCATTCTTCCTACAACAAACACAGATATCTTAGTTTTTTTAGTTATTTAACAACATGAAGCTATGTATATTTGGTTTATTTACAATGTAGACACTTTGTTTCCCTCGAAGAGCAAAAGACTTTTCTCATGTATCTTACCAATCTGCATCTTTCCTCCCCTCTTACTTTCCCCCTCCATTGCTGCACCTATTACCTGTCCTCATCCTCCAGACTGGTTGTTTTTTCTCTTCCTTTTCTTTCATCTATGCTTTCACATACTCTTTCACTGCCATCCCCCCTTCAACACAGCCTCCTCTCTACCCTCTGTTCCCTTTAACAGTTTTTCAGGTTCGCTTCTTGTTCACAGTCTCCTTAACTTCTGTCTGCCCCTTCTTTTTCTTCCTCCCTTCTCTTCCTCTTTGCACAGTCTTTCCTTTCCAGATTGTCTTTGATTTCCCCATTCATTCCTTTCCACGTCTGCGCGTTATTCCACCCATTCAGACCACCAATCACCTGCAATTCCTGAGATAAATCGCGCCGCGTGTTCAGAATTAGGGATGCGGCCAGAAGCGGTCTTCCTTACATTCCTCTCCCTCCCTCGCGCCTTCCCGCTCAAGCCCTCCATTCTGCTACAGCTCACGCGCACGTCCAGTCTTTACTGCAATTAAGAGTTAAAGCCCATGGAATAGGTAATAACAGCGTCGGACCAGACTTACTGCTTGTAAAATCACAAGTGCTTGACAGTTCTATGGGGTTTAATACATATATGTTCCACCTGCTCTAAGCAGGTGATGAATGTATGCTGTAGCCTCTGTGGGGTGTGAATGGAAGGGGGGTAGGAGGGGTTGAGGAGAAGGAGAAGCTAAATTCTGAAGGTGGGTGGGGCTGAGGAAAAATGGCAGGGTGGCTTGGCTGCTAAAGCGCCATGCAAGTTGTCAGGCAGAATTACTGCCTGTTATATTGTGTTCGGTGTTCCAACACCCTGGAAAACCAGGTGTGGTAACATGAGCCTCACCAGGATCTGGCGGAACCGAATTCCACACAGTAATTCTGCCCTGTCTGACTCATAATCAGGGCCTAAATGAAGCCTAGATTATCAGCTGACTGAGGTCAGAAAGGTTTGGCACTGAGGTAAAAGGTGCATAGGTTCACTGAGCGAATTATTCACATCTATGGAGATTTACACCACTTCCAGTGAATTTTTAAAAATATTTTTTAATTTTTGGTTGTCCGTGGAGGGTGTGATGGATTGTGTTGCTCTTTATGATCGTAATCAAAGGCACCAATCCCAGCCCAGAGTTGACAATCCTATTAAGTCTTTACTGATGGATTGTGTGGCAATCTCCCCGCAAGGGGATGCAACGAAGTCCGTCTAGGTAGGAGAATAACAGAGCAGAGGTGGAGCTTTGTGACTGGAGAAAATACTCACCAGCGGCTGACATGGAATACAAATGCCACTCTGTTTTTAAATGACGCACGATGCAAATGTCTACCTCAATCCTAAACGTATTTTTTTTTCACAGAACCCAAAAGTGTACGACCACCAGAAGGATGAGGTTTGAAAACCCAAAGGTAAGGCAGTTGCTGCCCCTTCGTCAGGGGCTCACAGGTTCACGAAAGAAACAGGGTAGTCAGAGTACACCCCTGGGAGCTTACACACTTTAAGAGATATTTCCCTCGAGAGATACACTAAAAGGACAGCAGGGGGTACCACTGGAAAGCCGCGAGTCTACTCATCCTGTGAGTTACCTGGTACATGCACGAGACCATATAATCAGACCCCCCAGGATATAGCGGCTTTTGTAAAACTGCCGTGATTTCTACAAAAGTGCCGATTTCGCGGGCACTTTTGTAAAAATCGCAGCATTTTTACAAAAGTGCCGATTTCGCGGCAAACCGCGAAATCGTGAAATCCTGGAGGGTCTGTCCAATTCAGTACGCCTTTATAGTTCTGAGGTTTAAACTGACCAGGCAAAGGGAAAAGTGTGAGATGGGATCAGCAGGGGACGAGATCTGTAGTGTTTTGCAAAACAGTCATAAACAAACTTGAAAAGGTATCGCTCAAATGGAGAATGTCCTTATTACTTCAAAGCCTTATTTTTTATGTAGTTCAATGTTTGGCTCACTTATGAGAATGACTCATAGTCAGGATTTAAAGCACGTATGCGTTTTCTTCTTATCAGTATTATATGTGTAGTGTTCTTTCACTGGTACACAATTTTATGCAGAAAGTTCTGCACTCACTCATGCACACAACAAAGCACTCTGACCTTTCTTTTGTTGGAATGGAAAAAGCAAAGTGAACCCAGAGACAAACATGATTCAAAGTAAAGCAAAAAGCAAATGCCAAACAAAGAATGCTCTAACTCATTGCCTAGAATGTTGTAAATAAATAGGTAATTAGCTGTTGAATGTGCACAGTGCTGCACAAAAAAATGCAGATCACAGAGAGCAATTTTCACCTCACCTCTCAGAGCATAGCAGGGGCAGCCGGCACAGCTCCCGGGTGGGGTGGTGGGCGATGGGGGGTGTGCTCACGGAAAAAGAATAATACAAAAATAAAACATCCACGGGCTGTAGGGGTGGGCATGTTCTCCATGCAGGCTGTAATGCAGCCTGCATGGAGAACAGAGGAGTGTGCATGACTGTTTTGGGTGACCCGAGAGGAATGTCTACCACTCCTCCCCTGCAGCTCCATCCCGCCCCCTCACGCACTGCCGCAGCAGGAGGAAAAAAAAATGGTAATAACATTATGTTATTATCATTTTCTTTTTTCCTATTCTTTGCTGCCCTGGCAGTAGGGCGACGCTCTTCCGCTTTAGCGGAGGAGCCGCCACTGGAGCACAACCACTTTGGCCATACTGGAATTTGCATTGGGAGTCACGATGAGAAACTGCAGCAATTGGGAAAGGAATGTGCTCTTCAGGGCATTGCCAAGGGATACTGCCAGGCCAC
Organism: Lissotriton helveticus; assembly: GCF_964261635.1. Lineage (NCBI taxonomy): Eukaryota > Metazoa > Chordata > Amphibia > Caudata > Salamandridae > Lissotriton > Lissotriton helveticus. The sequence continues at coordinate 1,461,224,435 of NC_136061.1, read as the reverse complement.
TTAGAGAAATGCCAACACCCCAGGAAACAGGCAGAGTTCCGGCTTTGGCAAAGGTGTCAAGTAAGCATAGTGTAAGTCGGCATGCAATTTTAAATAAGTAGGTACATTGAGGAACTAGGCCCTGAATATGACTAGGAGGTATTTGTGCATCCTGTGATCCCGGAATTTCCGATAACTGATGGAAACTTTGTATGGTATTCCTGCAATTATGAAATAAACCCCACGAAATGGGAAATAATTGTGTGGAACCAGTTTTTACAGTTAGCATTCCACACAGAATTCCTGATTCAATAGAGTTTAATGCAGACGTTTATCACCTGCTCTAAGCAGACAAGATCCTCTGTGCAGGATGATGGAAGATGGATAGGGAGAGGAAGGTGTCACCTAATAGGAAGAACTCACCCTCTGCTTTGGGGTTAGGCAGATGCTATTAAATGGGTCCAGACTGCAATGCAGCCCCTTCCTAAAGCAATTTGTTCTGAAAGGATTCCCAGCTGATAAAATCAGGTCTGTTGTTCCAAAAACAGTAAAATCAGGTGCAGTAACACTGGCTCACTCATAAATGTGCAGAGAACATTTCTAAACGGCATTCCCCTCTGCACAATTTCTGAACAAGACCTTGATTGACAACGTACGAGTTCCAGTCAATATTAACGTAATGAACAGTGAAATACAATCCTTTGGACTCAATCCTCAATGTGGGGACAAGTGCTCTTTCATTGTTGGAATTAGACCCTTATGACATCATCGCTCCTTCTTGGCCTTACTGCATTCTTCATTCTATCATCCTCTAATTTTTGTTGATTTCTATTTCTAAAATCTTTAGTAACACTTTATCAGTCTTGACTAATAAAAATGTAAAGTTGCAAATGTACTTCGAGGAGTCTTTGCTTTTATAAGACAGGGAAAACTAAAGAGCGAGTGTAGCAATTCAATTTATTACAGAAAGGCGAATAAAGCATACAATTGTGTTACAATTAATAGGACCGGGGTTGTTTGCAGCACTTCTTATTGCACAGAAACGAACCATGGGGCATATTACCAAGCAATAGCGATAATTATCGCTATTGCTTGGTTAGCGTTAAAAAATTTACCGCCGAGCTTCGACGATTTGTATCGCAGATAAACCTTGCTATTAGCAAGGTTTATTTCAGAAACGATAAAAATCGGCCGAAATGCATGAATAACGCTGTAAAGTCAGCGATATTCATGCATTACCGAGCGAATGCTCTTAGCCATGTTATCCACCTCCCATTGGATAACATGGCTAAGAACTGCTCAGGGCAGGTGTTAGCTTTTGGAGATATTCACGCTTAGCGCAAATATCTCCAAAAGTTGGTAATAGGAGATAGCGATGTTAGCGACTGTTTCCAGTAGCTAACATCTTGGCACGCCCACTTTGCATGTCATTAGTGATAAATTTCTCTGACATGCAAAGCGGGGCCCAAGATGGTCGCTATCTCCTACTAGCTGTCGCTAACTCGTGTTAGCGACAGCTAGGTAATAGGGAGATAATTTTATCTCCGCTTTCTTGGCTTTTAAAGCCAAAAAAACGAAGATAAATCCCTTGATAATATGCCCCCATGTTACCTCTCAACACTTCGCGTATCCGAAAATGTATCTCATGTTTCTTTTGCTGCTGCTAAATAGGTAGAAATAGAAGGAGAGCGGTCGGTGGCTGCTTGTAGAAAAATACATTGAACAGAGGGGCATGAGTTGTCGTTCTTTTGACCGCGGTCTCATTCGATCATTAAAAAAAGTGTAATTCCCAATCCGAGTCACAGCTGTATTTACTCAACACTTCACTTCTACTTCCACGTTTTGCAATCTTCCGCGTACGTCCTTCGGCTGATTTGCTGCAGCTGTTGGCACATAACTCCTGACAGAGCTGCCTGCTCAGTTTATCTTTCGGCTCCTTCTGCGGGGAGTTGGGATTAACTCAGATGGTCGCATCACAAATCCCAGACTTTCAATCCCTTGAATGAACCAAGATGGGACCGTAACGCGACTCAACGTACGACCAAATCCTGAAGTGGTGAAAGGGGCAATCTTTCCCTTTTCACAGAAACTGCCCGCTATTTTTCGGTAACCGTAATGTGATGTTAGTGTTTATGCCATGATTGACGTTTCCGGTTTTTAATATTATAACATAACGACGAACCTTACCAGTTGATAAAGGCAGTTGAAAATAGAGTCACAGAACACCATTGTCCTACAGTGCATAATATACATTTTTTAATCGTATTATTGTAAATGTTTTAACAATTGTATGCGCTTGTTTAAAGTCGTTTATAAAAAATTATAATATGCACCTATACGCCTCTCAATCACTTTATGTCCGTTCGAACGCATGCGGACAAAACTTACTATACATATATTCCAACACTGTTTTCATACACATTTTATTTCTCATGTTTAGGTGGTATAAAAGTGTTCCTAAGGAAACAGAAGCGAAGGTGTTTTCCCACAGTCCGACAACTAACTTATGTAGTTGGAAACAGTAGGTCTTGCCTTAATAATGTGATTACCAAGCTGTTGGCTTTGCATTGTTTGTCTGTAAAGTGCTGTTAAAAAAAAGTGCCACAGACCTTTGGATTCAATGTTTTCAATTTTGTAAATGGCCTGGTTTATTTTTACATTTTTTAATTTGGGAAACTGAAAAAAATGCAAAGAGAAAAAGAAAATGTCAGAGTGTAAAACAAACAGCTTGTTAGGTCCTAACTTACTTTCCACAGATTCAGCAATTTGCTCCTCTGTAGTATCTCAGGAAGCAGATTTATTGCCCTCTAGAAGAAATGTCATACAAGGAACACTTTCTGCCCCCGCTTCAGCCTAGAAAGTGCAGTATATGGCCCTCACCCAGCGCCATTAAAAACTTTGTATCAAAGCAGGCGAAAATACCAAAGAAAAACTTAAAGTCGGCACTTCATCCACAACAGTCCAAACATCTCTGTTTCTGTGCATTTACAGAAAAGCTAGGCAGGGTGGAGTAAAACACAGTCTGGGTGCAGTTATTTGTGGGGGGGGGGGTGCAGCACATAAGAGTTGGAAAACACATGCACTCTTGTGGATGGCTAAATGAAAAAGAAAAAAAACTGTTACCTTAATGTGATTATTAGAAAGAAACAAGTTAGCTGATCAAAAGAAACACACAGAGGCTTTGCTTAAGGGGAGCGACAAACACAATAAGAGGTAGACAGCCCCCGTCCATTTTCTAGACATGCTCTGCAATTGGAGCAGTCCGGTCCACTAGGAGGGTTTGAAATAACTTGGGACCTCCTTGAAACAACGGTAGCCATTCAGTTGCTTTCTTTTGAGCATAGTGCCCACCACTCTCCCTCCATGACTGCCTATCCCCATCCCCACGATGGCCCTCCCCCAAGACTTACCCTGGGGAGAAAATTGAATTGATAAACCTGGTTTATTAATTTCTTTTTCAATTGTTTCTGCTGCTGGTGTGCGGGAGGGGGGGGGGGATTTGACGCTCCTCTGTCATAGTGAAGGAGCTGCTGCTGGTATCACTAGAAAGTGGTAAGTTGAACCTAACAGTAGATTGTATCATGGGTGGCTTCAGGACTTTCATGCTAATCATGTATAGGTGAACGTTTGCCATACTTGCTGATTATGTGGGTCTACTGCATAGTATTACAAGCTTCAAAGATGCATTTCAGTGGACTAACTAACAGCTCATCTGGATGTTTTTAAAACTGTGTACATTGCTTAGTAATATATGGATGTGCACTGTGCATTGAACTCTAGTGCACACATTGTGTGAAAACTTACTAGTTTTTTTAATGTGGTTTGAAACAGGCACTAACATGGTAACACACTTTGTGTTGTTGAGTGTGACTGGCTCCAGAGACAGCCTTTTGCAGCAGATTCACCTCATTGACCTCCCTTGGGGTGGGTGGTGGCACAGAAGACTCCACTACCAGCTGTCTCCTTCCACCTACTGGCTACCTTCTATTTGGTCCTAAAACACACTTTGTACCACCTTTTATATATCTCTTTATTCCATGCTCCTGGTGGTGATTCATTCAGGTCTGGTGTTCTCCTGTATTATCAGTGAAATCCCTCTCACAGTGCTCTACCAAAATCTCCAAGACCTGATAGGTGAACTTTTGAATTTTCTTTTTTGTCCTCCTTCTTTTTCTGCATCCCGGTTTTCTATTTCCAATGTCCTTTACTATTGTCTAGGGCTCCCTTCAATTCCTGTGACTTCCTGTGGCCTGCTATTGGGAAAGTTGCGACCCTTTATCTGCTTTTTTTTAAACTGTTTTTTTAGAATCAAACTGCAGCAACATTGACATTACATTGACATCTCTGGCAAATGTTCATAAGATTACAGCATTGCATTGCCAACCATCAACCCAGCAGGAGCCCAGTGGAGTACACTATGGACACATCTAAATATTCATTATGAGGATTGCTTCTGCGTTCCCAGGTCAGGAAACATTACCGGTCTACCCTAACCATAGTTGCCCTCATTATTTGCCGTAGTCGCCCCTTCCTCTCTCTCAAACGCCAAAAGTCTCTCCCTTCTCAGTTCAACCGTAGGCGAAACACATATCTCCCCCATATATTTATTCCATCACCCCCATTTATGATCCCATTTTCGTGGACATCCTCTCCCTTTGTAGACTGTTTTTTTCAGCAATCATGGCATGGTCCATACCTGTCGCCCAGTCTCTCAGTTGTGGTATGGTGCCTACACCCACTTCTGAGCAATGTTCTGTTTTGCTATACTCCACACCCTAGTGGCCCACGATTGTTCAGCGTGTGTGAGGTCTGTTGCTTCCCAGATGTTGAGGAGACATAGTGTGGGAGTTGGATGTATAGGTTTGTCACAAGTCCTAGTCAATTGTCTGGTGATGTCTGTCCAGTAATGTTGTATGTGGGGGCAATCCCACAGGATATGCATGAATGTACCGGCCTGATTACAGTGTCGGAGGCAGAGTGCATCAGGTCACCTTCCCAACCGGCATAACAGTGTGGCATCAAAATATACCCTATGGAGAATTTTAAGGGATGACTGCCTTTATCTGCTTTTGATGTCAATGTTCACTATTAGTGTCGACGCACAATTAGCATATGTGGGATTGATAAAGATCTGTAAGTCAGGAATCAGTACATTGTGATTTTTGATTTTAAGAAATCATTTGTGGTTTGCACCTTGAGAATGGTTATTTGGAATTTCTCAAATCTGAATTGCAGATTCAAATGAAAGGTACCTCAGTCTCTATGTACTGTGCTGTACACAACATGGTGAAAGGGTGACGCAGACCTTAAGTCATATTTTTGAAGCCACACACACCCACCTTTCGTGGCTTTGAGCGGCTCCAATAATATGAAGTATCTCTGCCATGGGAAGGTGTTCCATGGGTGTGGAGTGGGTGTACCCATGCAACTCTCCAAGGTTTTTGATGCTTTCCCAGATTTACAAGACTTTGTAAACCTGGGAATGTGCATAAAAGATATGCCTCCCCTGGCGTAACAAGGAGAAATAACTTCTAGTTTTTTCCCTCTTTCTATGAGTGCTGCATTCTGCAAGACACATGGAAAGAGGAAAAAGCCTCTCAGTATTGCTTTTGTACAGGAAGGTGCACCTTTCTATACAAAATAATTCTGCCTGCGGGGGGCACTAGAGGGTGCACAAGCATAATGGCCGCCATTTGTGGTGAGGCTGCTGCTACCTGGAATATCTATCCGTTATTTATCCTGCTTAACTGGAATGACATTGGCTGCCAAGAAACCTGCAGACACCTAGACCCATTCCCCAGCCTCGGTGAAAATTTGGGAGCAATCCGAGACTGTATAGCCGAGAACTGAAGCGCTGAACCTCCGGCCGAGGAATACGCCGAAACGGCACTGGGTATTGTGGGCGGCGACCGGTGGCAGGTAAGCCCGGGGATTACCAGGAGGCGAGTAGGCCTCGGCGGCAGGAAACAGACCTCGGAGGAATCGAGCCGGCAGCCCCGAACGGTGAGAGCGCATTGAAAGCACATTTACGAAGTGGGGGAAGCGCGCTCACATAAAATAAGCTGGCCAAGGAGTGCTAAGCATACCCGACCAACTGCCTGAACTCCCGGTTCAATGGGTGCCGCAACGGCCTGAGTTGTGACTTGGCGGATGGAACACTACAATGCCACATTAGTGGGTAGGTGAGATTCTGGTCCCCCCCACACGGCGGTATATAGTAACGCCTGCACATAGCGCTGGTGTACGCATGGGGTTGCTGGGCGCCACAGTGGTAGCTGCCGAGACAATCAATGAGGCACCCTATGGACGGAGTGACCTACTTTGGCGCGGGGCACATGGGTGCTTACTGAGTGCAACTCTCGCACTTGATCAGCACTTCGTACTGCAGAGGGCTGCAGACATTGGAGGGGTACGGTGTGGTGAGCTGCCGGGAGAGACCAGGGCAACATACATCGGAAAAGGAGGGAGGCTATTCACAAGACACCATCTAGGCACAGCGTAGGTGCGTGCTGATGGGATGGCGCGGATAGGAACTCCGCCATAAGTTGGTCCATATATCTGGAGGAACAACTGACAAGATCACGCAGTGTGGAGTGGCCCACGGAACGCACGTTGTGCGGGTTTACCACATTTGAGGCGGGCTATACCACCAGCGCCGAAGCTCGGTGGTGCAGAGGACGTACAGTGAGTTCCCAACAAAGAACTGGCCCGTGCAACATCGACTAGCTCACGAAATCCTGGTGTTGGCAGCAACATGGGGAAACCTGACACCCGCCAGCCAAAACTCAACTTTGAGGCTGCAAAAAAGGGGCCTAAACCAAACCGAACTGATGCTGAATTGGACAGTACAAATGTGCCAGACAACAGCGCAGCGAATCCAGACTTAGATATGCGGCAGATCTTACAGGAAATGAGACAAGGCTTCGCCCCAGTCGTGGACAAAGTGGACCGCATGTCATCCAGAATGGACGCCATTGTACATAAGGTGGACCAGCATGAGGAACGATTTACTGAGACCGAGAGGCGAAGATCAGACAATGGTGATACCACCGCTAGTCACGCAACGCAATTGGCGAAAATGGATAAGTTATTACGTGTCATTGCCGCGAAAAATTAGGATTTGGAAGCCCGCAGTAGGCGTGACAACATCCGCGTAATGGGCATACCGGAATCCACAGACACTGGGCGAATGGAGGACTATATTGAAAAACTGCTAGTGATAGAGCGCGCGAGGTCACCCAGCCAATGATTACGCCGTTTCCGGCTTCAGGGCCCATATACTTTCAATTCACACTATTCATTGACCAGGCGACTTCACGGGCTGCTACCAATTGTGTGTGTTCCCTACTGTTATTACTCAGTGTACCCGACTTACCATCCACCAACACGGGTACCTATGACATCAATGAATCAGGGGCCTAGCTGTAAAAGGAAAGGCAGCAAAATGCAATTTCAAATGACATTCAATATTGTTTAAATGACCACGGACAACTGGAAGTTTTAAAATGTTTATCTAAAGTTCGTTATCATCAAGCATGAGGTACACTAGAATGAGGCAATCAATAACCAAAATAATGTAAATTATATAGCTATAGAGAAATAACGACAGGGTAACCATTCAAATGCAATATGAAATGCAATTGGGAAAATACTATATAATCTCAGAAATGTTTAAGAATGGACAGACTATGCATGGGTTACTATAGGAGGGCCTATAAAGAGTAACACGCTAAACTTAAAGTAAAGGGACCTTTAAACAGTCTAGGTAAGGAGATTCTAGACCATATCAGAAAATGACAAACAGCAATGCAAAATATAATCTCTAAAAGATTGAGAGACATGGGAACATATCATGAAAATATGCAGATGACTTTCGTTCAATAGTTTGCGGTAAAAGCATGGAAAATCAACATATGCAAAGGTGTCACTTTATTTTAGCAAAAGGTAGAAATATAGAAAGGTGCAAGTTTAAAGAACTTAGAGCAGTATTTACCTAGACTGGTGTGGAAACCAAACCCTGGCCACGGGTCAGTTTAAGGACAGGAAACCCTCAAGGAAGGATACCCCTCAAAGGCAGCAGGTGCAGAATGGACACCCCGGACAGGACAGGATACCCTCAGATTAGGAAATCAGGACAGGACCCTCAGGACAGGACAGCAAACCCTCAGGACAGGACCGCTCAGGACAGGACCGCACCCGCAGTTTGGAAGCAACGCCTGCGCTCCACCCTCTCTGCAGCTATCGATCAAGACCCCGATTGGGTCAACGAACTCCCAGCAAAGTGCTTCGCCAGCACTTTAAGGTTCAGTAGAACCTCAGTCTATGGTCAATTTCGGACAGAGTGCTCCGCAGCTCTCTGTATCTTCAGTCACCTATTGAGTACGATGGGTCAGTGACAGGTCAGCTAAACCAGACAAGTCGGACAATTCCCTAGGTAAACCCAGGGTAGATATACTCTTTTGGGACGGTGTACCACCCCCCAATGTTGCAAAGTGTCAGAATCCCTCAATTTGGATTGGTCCTAAAGTAGGATTTGGGTAACACACCAATCAGAACACGCTAATTCGAGCCTATATTAGCATACTTGGGTACCGCCTAGAGAGATTGGGGTTCTCATGAGAAATTGTGCAGAAATACGAGTGAAAATTAACATTGTAACACATGAGGAGCAACATTCGCCGTTCTCGTAGCGCAGAGGTGGCTTTCCCAGGCGCATCTTGACTGTGGCTGCCAGCTGGCTGAGTTCCACTGTCCAAAGCGGCCACCTTTCAGTATTCTCTGGTCATGCGCAGAAGAGACCGTCAATATGGCTCCCAATCGGTTTTGACCCCCATTCCCCGCGGTACATGAAAAGTAAGCGAGAACAAATTAATACACACAAATAACGTTATGAAATCACATTCACAGGGTTGTATTTTCAACTTATCATTATAACATATACTTATGCAGTCTAAATGTTAGCTACATGGAAACAGGCACAAGAGCAGTGGCACGAGCAGTACCACATGATGGGCACAGCTATGTATTACGCATGCGCATAAATTTCCCTCCACTTCTGCAGACGCGTCAGGACACGTGAGTGTGGCTGACGCATGCGCAGTAACTAAATTACAAGCGGCGGCCATTTTTAAGTACACGGATTAAATGCATTAGAAATACACGTAAGCAAGCTTCATAAACTTTACTCAAACTTAATATAAATGTTAGTAAGACGTATACTTATTATCTTGTTACACATAAACGAGGTTCTTGAGTACAGCAAGTCCGCAAAATATGCGAAGCTTTGCTTCATCAATCCCCTCTTTGATGATATTTACTATCATCACAAACTAAATGGAACCAGATGCCAACTTTCTTTCACACTTTATACAATTCTATCTCTTCCAGCAATCGTTCCAATTTCTCTCTTTCAGGTTTGGTAGGGTGAGAAGTCTTCACCTTTTTGTATATCTGATCATTCACTTCTTCCAATTCAATCTCATCCACACTTCGTTTCACCCCTCTGGCATTCACTTCATGCTTTCCGGTGCGCTTGCGGCATTTGCAGCAAACAAATATGAAAAATAGGATGAGACCTATAATCCCAATTGGCATCAATACTTTGAGCAATAAGCCTCTACCTATACTAGCGAACCAATGACCTACATTTGAGAGACCATCTACCAGTCTCTTCCAGGCACTATCAACCTCGAGTGGTCTGAGTTCCTTTGCCAAATTAGTAATATTTTTCACATATCTTTTGATCTGTACACTTTTATCCGGAATATAAGTGCAACAATGTTGCGCCTTCAACATCCGGCAGACTCCGCCCTCTTTTGCTAATAAGGTGTCAAGAGCAAGTCGATTCTGCAAAACCATTGATCTGATCGCAACCATTTCGGTATTGACCAGCAGAAATCCATGAGCTGTCTCAGTAGACAATACATCCACTATAGTAGACAATTTGCAAATTCTGTGAGTGTTCAGAACCACTCCCACTCCAGGTATCAGTGCACTGAAAATACTACCCATAATTTCACCTATACTTTCTCTTTTACTACGCACTAAGCCATTAGTATTTTCACTGCTTCCAGCGCCTCCCTTCACATGGTATATTTTCGGGAAGACAATGCCAAAATAGCAACTTCCATACCAGTGATCCGGCAATTTGAAATAAGCCTTGTCCCCACAAATATAATAAATTCCAGGAAACACAGGCTCTGACCCATTTTTGAAACCCCAACCTCCAATTACCTTGTAATTATGTTCGCATTCACTGGAACCAATGAAAATGTTATTATAATAGCTAGTCTTCTCGCGGTGAAGACATAGTTTGCCTTTCTTTTCAAAATCCAGCAACAGAGCAGGACCCGCCCCACCAGTTGAGGTGCCTTCCATGTTCTCTGCCCACTTTGGCTTTTTCTGACTTTCGTCATTAGCCTTCTTTTGTATTTTAATTCTCCTTTTCTCTGCCATGTTTAGGAACATCTTTTCCTGCTCATGCAAAGAACAAGTCAAGTTATCTCTGTGTGCGTCCGCTATGTCAATGTTACCTATAGTCAGGAAATAATCTCCCATGTATCGTATTGCGTCACTTTTGGTATGTACAGGATTCAAGTTCCCACGTATAGGAAGTTCAGAAAAGATCACGTCATTGTTAGAGTAATAGTACTGTAACGGTCCTCTTTTGTAAAATAAGCTAGCTAAAATGCTACAGGAAATTCCGTATGTCAGTGGCAAGTGATGGTATGTCACGCCTTCAGCTACAGAAGTAGGTAGCTTCATGCAGACATAGCAATCTTCAATTTCCATAGTCTCTACATAGTGTATTAACAAGTTTGCGAAAACATTTAAGCGTGTCCTGTTTTTGATTCTATGATAATGTAGTTCCTCATCTGATGCTTCTAAGTCTTGTTTTGTTTGTCTCAGTGCTCTCTCATGTCTAGCTACACTCTGTGTTGTCAGCTCTTCACTGTCAGTATTTACAATTTCAGTAGGGACAATGTTAGTATCTTTACTCACAGCAAAGGGTATAAAGATTGTTAGTCCTATCCAGAGTAATATCAGGACAACTACACTACAGACACATACCTTGCAGCATGTTTTGCAACAGCTGCGACTAGGTCTACCATTCACGTTTGAATCAGACATTTTGGCTTCAGAAGAAGTTTCTCAACCCCTCTTTGTGTCTCTACACAAGTATCTTACTTTGTGCAAATTCACGGTGGCTCTTCTTCCTCTTCGTCAGAGTACTCAGGGACGGGCTCTCCGTCGCTTACGTCAGTGATATCGAGATCTTCAAGTTCTTCTAACACAAGTGTCCATTCAGGGGACTTGTACTTTTTGTTTTGTCTCTTTATCCGATCACTCCTTCTTTTGGAAGTGTCTTCTGGTTGTTCTGCTATGCGAGCACTTCTCCTTTCTTCTGCACGTTTTTCTTCTACTGTTTTTATTCTCAATCTCAATTTCTTTATGTATTTAGGCTCAAGATGCTTTCTTTTCTTTAGTCTTTTGGTTGGTACTTGGACTTCGTTTTCTTCTCTTGCCCTCTTATTTTCATTAGCTTGTGGCAATTCTGCTTCAGTTTCTTCTTCTTCTATCTGACTAATTCCAGGGCTAGTATCTGTTTCTTCTGCCTGGGTACTAATCTGGCCTTGTTCAGGTATACTGTGTGTTTGCTCTTCAAGTGTCTCTGATTCTATTTCCTGAACACTTTCTCCTAACCCTATCTGATCCTGTTCAAGCTCTTCGATCTCTTGATTTTCTTCTGCTTGAACTATTACACTATGTCTAGTCTGTCCCTTCCCGATATCAGGTGTCAGTGGTGGAGTATCAATCACTTGTTCTGTATTCCTCTCTTGTTCAAGATCCTTCACTTGTTCAGTATCGGGCACTTGTTCAGTCTTATTCACTTGTTCTGTATCAATCACGTGCTCTGTCCCTGTCTGACCTTCTCCTTCCTCAGTTTTGATGTGAATCTCAAGATTCTGAGGCTCTTCGCCTATGCCTTGCTTTTCCTGACTAGTCCACTCTCTACCTTCCCAAAGTCTTTCATTTGTTCGAATAGGGTCTTCAGTGAGGTCAATCAATGGAATCCACTCTTCTGGCCATATGCTTGGCAGCTCGTCTTCAGCTACTTCTGGCTCAGCTCCTTGGACTCCTTCAGCAGGCTGGGCTCCTGGTAGTTCGTTGTCAACTATTCTTGGGCCAACGTCTGCTGATTCTGCAGCTTGACTGGTACTGGGCTGTACGTTGTCAGCTACTTCTGGTCTGGCTCCTGCAGAGTCCTCTGCTGGACGCCCTTCTGCTTCAGGCACTTCGTCTGGTGGTACCTTCTGGGTGTGGCTGGCGTGTATCCAACGCGGAACCCCGGCACACTTGACTGCTATGGTAGTAACCAGAATCACCTGATGTTTTTCTCCCCACCTTGGCTCCAGGCAGGTTTTCCGAGTATGCTTCTTTATCTTCACCCAGTCCCCCGGGACCAGTTTGTGGAGAGGAGTCGTTGGATTGAGGATGGCGTCTTCTCCGATCTGGCGAGAGATAGAACGCACTTGGTCACCCAATCTCTTGCAGTATTCAAGTACCAAATCATCAGTAATACTCAACAGTTTGCTTCCAGGCACCCTTGCTTGTCTCATCACTCTTCCCATAATTATTTCATGGGGACTTAGGCCTGTTTTGCGATCAGGGATACTTCTGAGTCCCATCAGGATCAAGGGCAGGGCCTTTACCCAGGTCAATTTAGTTGCATCACACAGTTTGGCTAGTCTGTTTTTGATAGTTCCATTTATTTGTTCCACTACTCCAGAAGCCTCTGGACGGTAGGCACAGTGAAGCTTTTGGGAAATTCCAAAGGCCTTACAGAGTTCGTCGATCACTGCATTCTGAAAATGTGAGCCTTGATCTGATTCAATAGTGACTGGAACCCCGAACCTAGGTATCAGTTCTTTTAATAAACACTTAGCTACTGTTTTTGCGTCATTTTGGGGAGTAGGGAAAGCTTCCACCCACTTGGAAAATAAACAGACCATGACAAGGACATATCGTTTCCCTTCACAACGGGGCATGGTGATGAAATCGACCTGTATCCTTACAAAGGGACCCCCGGACCTCCCAATTTTTCCCAGTTCCACTACAGTCTTCTTCCCTGGGTTCATCTTTTGACATGACAGGCACCTCTGGCAGAGGGATTCCGCTACTTTCCTGAACTTTTTACTGTACCAAGTCTGTTGGAACACTAGAATCATGGCGTCCCTACCAATGTGTGATCCTTCATGTATCAACCTCGCCATTGTGCTAAGTAAGTGTCTAGGCAATACAGGCATACCAGTCGGACCTAAGATGACACCATCCACACATCTTGGTCTACGCCCATCATCCTTCCACTTCTCTCTTTCTTGCCAAGGTGCCGCCTGCTGCCACTCTTTCACCTCATCCCATGTAGGCACTTCCTCAAACACCTGAAGTTGGCAGCTGGTTCCTGGCCCCCCTCGTTTTGGATTCACGATATACCGATCTCTTGCGCACCATTGGGCCACTCGATCAGCATAATCATTCCCTAGTGATACCTTGTCCATGCTCTTCTTATGAGCAGCACATTTTACCACTGCCAGTTCCTTTGGTAACTGGATTGCCTCTAAAAGGTCCTGAATAACTTTTCCATTTCGAATAGGAGTACCCGATGAAGTCAGGAACTCCCTCTGTAGCCACAGCTGGCCAAAGTCATGCACAACCCCATAACAGTACTGACTGTCAGTATACACTGTTATGCGTATGTTCTTCCCAATTTGGCAAGCTTTTATCATAGCAATCAATTCGGCTACTTGTGCAGACTTGATGTGATATAGATAACCTGCTTCCTCAATTTTCTCGAAGGACACTACTGCATAGGCAGCACTCAGGCCTCCTTGTTCATGCCTTAGACATGAACCATCTACAAATAATTCTTTGTCATGCTCAGGCAAGGGCGTTTCTTTTATGTCTGGGCGTGGCTTGGTGTTGAATTCAGTTAAGTCTATGCAATCGTGTTCATCATCCACCCCCCCTTCCATATCCTTTGGGTCGGGGAGTAAAGTGGCTGGGTTCAGAATACTGCACCTAACAATGTTTACATTTGCAGCACCCACAAGAATCCTCTCATATTTAGTCAGCCGACTAGGGGTGAGATACTGTGTTTTTGTTCTGGTCAACAAAATTACCACTCCATGCGGAACATACACAGTCACCGGATGTCCCATGACAATTGACTCACTCTGTTCTAAACTGGCACAGGTAGCAGCTACTGCTTTCAGACAACCTGGTAATCCAGCAGCCACTGGATCTAAGGTGGCAGATAAATATGCCACAGGCCTTCTCGTTGTGCCATGTTCTTGAGTTAGGACTGACAATGCGCAATTATCGCGAGTGTCACAGAATAGGGCAAACTCCTTGGAATAGTCTGGCATTCCCAGTGCAGGAGCAGTACACAGACAATCTCGTAGTTTGGTGAAGGCTGTTAAGCTTTCATCATCCCATTCTACAATCTCCGGTGTTCCTCTCTTAGTCATTTTTATCAAGGGCCTGGCTAGGACTGCAAATCCCAGAATCCACTGCCTGCAGTATCCTATCACACCCAGGAACATTCTAATTTCTTTCTGAGTACGGGGCAACTGCATCTTTTGAATTATTCTCACTCTTTCCGATGTCACTTTTCTGACACCTTTTTCTATCTGGTGCCCCAGATATTTCACCGATTTTGCACAAAACTGTAACTTGTCAGGGGACACTTTATGTCCCTTTTCACACAGATGATTCAGTAGGGCAATGGTGTCAATCACACAATCCTTATGACTTTTAGACGCCACCAAGAGGTCGTCTATGTATTGCACTAAGACTGAGTTCCCAGGTAAGACCAAAGTTTCCAAACATTTTTTCAAGATCTGATTAAAGATAGAGGGGCTCTCTGTATACCCTTGAGGGACCCGGTTCCAGCAATACACGTGACCTTCGAAGGCAAATGAGAAAAGAAATTTGCTATCTGGATGCAAAGGAATGGAAAAGAATGCATGACACAAGTCTATCACTGTGAACCACTCTGCATCCCAGGGAATCTGATACAGAATCACTGCTGGGTTCGGGACAATAGGGCAACAGGGAACTACTATTTTGTTAACTTTTGGCAAATCCTGCACTACTCTGTACTTGCCACTACGTTTCTTAATGCCCATAATCGGAGAGTTACATGGGCTACTCATCACCTCCTGTATGATGTTTCCTTCTAACAATTTCCTGATTTCCACAGCAACACCAGCTTTCACTTCTGCATTCATCCTGTAGGGTTTAGTATTGGGGTATACCGCATTGTCCTTTATTGCTATCTGTATGGGGTCCACATTTTTCATCAACCCTACATCTTTCCCAGTAAAGTCCCACACCTCCGGCTTCACTGCTTCCTGGAGTTCTTTGGGTAAATCCTGCATGGTCATTCGTTTAATTTCCGAGTCAGGGCGGACTAACATTAATTTATAAATGCCGTCTTCATCTGGGGTCTGAATTTCAACACCCTTTGGTGTGCAAAAGATGGTACAGTTCATTTTGCACAGCAAATCACGTCCCAGTAAGTTCACTGGACTGGTGTCGCAAACGACAAATCTATGCATTTCCTTAAAGTTTCCAATTGATATTTCCATGGGCTTGGTAACAGGAGTACTAATCAATTGATTAGATACACCCACTACTTGGATGGCTTCTCCCGAGAGGGGTAGGTTTGGAACGTCCACTGTTCTCACAGTAGAACGGGTAGCGCCAGTGTCCAACAGAAAGGTGACATCGTTTCCGTCAACCTTTCCTTCAATGTATGGTCCGGACTGGTCTACCGGCAAGGAGGCGCCAAGTACGCACTCCTCGTCCTCCCCTCTCAGGCCCCGTCAGTACTGGTCATCACAAAGGAAGGTATCATTTAAAAGATACTGCGAAGTTGCTGCATTTCTGTTCTCATTGCTTTCCCAGACTTCTATCTCATCTCCCTCTGCCTGTTTTCCCCTGTATACTTGCTTTGGTGCTCGGGGCACCTGAACTGTTTTTACCTGAGGTTGAGTCTTTCTCGGTCTCTCTTTCTGCGTCTGTGGAGTTAAATCAGGAGTTTTGGAGTTATCTTCGGGCAAGTAAGGACACTCGTTACGCCAATGTCCAATTTCGCCGCACTGATGGCAGGGAAATTTCTTCATAGCCTCCTCCCTGCTCATTTTGGGCCGGGGCTTGCCTCCTCCCCCTCCCCCAGGGCCTTCATTCTTAGCATTTTTGACCATGTTACTCAACTGCTTTTCCTGCTGCTCTGCAAGCTTCACCTGAGCCCACATCACTTTTTCCTTTAGAGCCTTTTTCTTTTCTGCCATCTCGTCCTCGCAGTACTTGGCGTACCGCAGGACCTCATCTACCTTCTTGGAGTGCCAACAGATTTTGTTATCTTTTATCCATTGACAAATCTCAGGTCTTAAACCATTTACAAACCTGTAAATGAAGTGCGTCATGTCCTTCATCTCGATGTTATCTATACCACTGTATGTTTTGAACACCTGTAACAGCCTTTCATAATAGGAGTGCACTGTCTCTTCTCTTTCCTGCGTTGTTCTATCTATCCTGGTCCAATCAGTTTCCTTTGCTGGGACCTTTAGTTTCAGATGCTGAATTACCTGCTCATATTTTCTCATCACTTCTTTCGATGGTTCCCCAGTTTTTTCATCTCTTGGGTATTCCTCGCTAGGCCAGGCTATAGCTATTTTACACTCGGTCCATAGATCGACTGGGACCACAATGTCGAAAAACCCATCCAGGTCTTTCCACAGGCATTTCTGTACCTTTACAAACCTTTCCACTTGCCGGTACCATTCAACTGGCTTCTCCCGCAATTTTGGGAAATCGTTAGTAAAGGACACAATATCCTGTCTGGACCACGGAACGTGCACATACCTCCCACCGGGTACTTCGCGCATGGGGCATAAAGTTTCGGGTTTGTCTACTTCTCTCAGAGGGAACTCAGGGGTAGCTTGTCTGGAACGGGCCTCCTCTTTCTTATGTGCCCACCTTGTTTTCCATTTTTCCACGTCTCCCCATTTTTGCAGGACTGCAAGCAATTCTTTAATCTGCAATTTTCTCCCTGACACATTCAGACTTTCTAAATCTTTGTCGGAAAACTCAGCTCGGTATGGTTTCTGCAAGGGCTTCGATCTTGATATATCTATCCCCATACTAGCTGCAGTGTCGGTCAGTTTTTCATGGAGCACCCTAGTACTCCGGGTAAGACTTTTGCACATAAACAGCAACTCTTCTTCAGAATAGGTATTCAATCTGTCTAACCCCACATTTCCTGCCATTAATTCCTCTATTTCTACTCTCAGTTTGTAGAGGTCTAAAGGCTTCGTTTGCGGAGCCTGTTTTTCTAATTCACGACTCCAATTTTCAATTTCTTCCGGTGTTACCAAAGAGACACTCCTAGTCCCTGTTGCTGATTCTAATTTAATTTCTTTCGTATCAAAAGGATTATGCCTCTTCTGCACTCCCTTTCCGGTCTGTTTGTTTGGTAGATCCAAGAACACAACATCAGACCCACACTCACTGGACTGATCGTCTATTAGTAAGGGCTCTTGCTTCGGCGGGGCCATTATCGGGTTCATAACTGGAGGGTTCAGACCTCCTTGATTATTCCCGTACAACGGAACCACTGGTCCTATTGTTACCGGAATAGTCAAAGCTTCAGGACTGGTATTTAACTGGGAAATTTTCAGAATTATTTCTGACCTCTGTTTAGCTATGGCCTCTTGCTCCCTTTCATCTAACACTCTTCCTAATGTTCGGTCAGGTATCATCTGTGGGGTCAGTTGAGGCGTAAAACTCGGGGCAGTAGGATGCGTCTCACTTGGTCCCCCACCATAATTTGGTTTCGGGAACAAAGTTCCCGTGCCAAATGACCTACGCTCTTCCCCATATGGAGGCTGCAAAAAGGGTACCCCTGATCCTACTGGTTTTTCTTCGTTCTCATAAAGAGGTCTGGGGTAAAATGTTCTCTCACGGGAATATTTTTCCTCTGAGCTCTCGGGCATTCTAGGATATATATTACGTACCTCCGGGGGCTCGGGTTTCTCAGAATAGGGTAATACCTGGCCCCCTCCCCCCCTACATAGGGATCTGTCCTCCTCCTTAATAGATGGACGTTGGACAATTTCTCCTGTACTGGAAGGTCGGGCTCCCTCATTATAAGGGGGCGGACTTCTCGTAAAGATGTCATCTAACAATTCATCGTCTGACTCTCCAAGGGCTCCCCAATGCTTACACTTTTCTGTCCTTTTTTCTCCCCCCGACGGGGTACATGCTGGCATCATAGGAAACAGACCCTCAACAATCATGCTCTGCCTCCACTGTTTCATCCTCTTATCCCTGGTCTCTTGTTTCAGCCTGGGGTACCATTTGGTCAGACCTTTGTCCATTCGGGGTTTCTCTCTTTCAAAAGCCTCAATCTCCCATTCCTCTAATGCCTCATACTGCGTTAGTCTCGGTCTGGGATGCAATTCATTCATGCGGGTTCTCAAATTGAATAAAATTCTACCATTAAAAGTACCGTCTAACGGAAAAGCCAATACTCCGTCATCTTTTGTGTACTTCACCCAATTCTCCAACCACACACAGGTGTTGTACCCTCGGTCAAACATCATGAATGAGGCAGGAGTATTCGGTGGCGGGACAACAACGCCTTCCCTAGATTTAATCGGTTTGTCTGTTTTGAAATAATTCTTTACCCTACTTACAAGGGACATCTTTCTCTTTCCTCCGTACATAATATCGTATCTATTGGCTTTCCACTGATCCCTTTCGAACCCTTGGTTTCTCGGATCGGGTCTAGTCTCTGGACAATACGAGTGCCACATACGATTTCTACGCTTAACTTTGTTTACAAAGTTACCTCCAATCAGAACGCGTCTTGCAATTCCGTGCGACCAATGAGGTGCACGTGTTCAAAATAGTTTCGGCCAATGGGTGCGCGGCCCCTTCGTGAGACAGTCCTCACTCCTCGGCGCTTCACCCCTCCTTTACAATTCCAGCCCCGCTACCCGCCCGCTGTTTCTACCAATCCCAGCGCGGCATGAAGTGACGTCAGAGACGCTTCGCGACTGACTCCCTCCCTTCACAAGGTAACGGAAACTTTCTTTCCTTTAAAGTGCTCAGTGCTTGGTTATTTTACAACAAATACACATTCGCCACAGTGCTCAAGTGTCTAGACAGTATAGCTTTGTTTCGCTGCAAGTAAACTACTTCCATTTACTTTTCACGCGCTGCGGGCAGATCTCTTCCGCCTACCCTTCACTCTAGCATCAGTGAACCTGTTATTCCCCTAAACTCATCCACTTCTTTCCGGGATATGTTCCGATTCTAAGGTTTCTCAGCGGACCCCTTTGCTTTCACCCAAGCTTCGAGGAACCTGCTACTTTTCCGATGTGACCCTTACTAGGTTACGCCACTATGGGAATTTTGCCAATGAACCTCGTTACTGACATTTATTCACACATGTATTCAGAAAACCCTAGTTAGTGCTTCCCGGTTATCCTAACCTGCACCTAACTTTCCTTTAAGCCTGTGACCTCAGGACAATGGATTCTATTCACCACTTGCCCTTTCAATTCCCCGGGGAGTTCGGACAACAAGAAACTAAACGGTTGACAAACGCATGGATTAATACATATAACAATATAAGAACAAGAATAATAACAATACAGCAATTCATGAATTGTTTTTACAAGATATTATTCGTGCGTATTCACAAGAGATTGATCAGGTCTCTTAGAACAGCCGCTCTTTTAGCAGCATTAATGTACTAGCAGCTTCCGACTCAACTAGTCTAACTAATCCTGCCTAACCTTTAGCTAGTCCCTAACCATACCTCTGCTTACCAGAAAACTGATAGAGCGCGCGAGGTCACCCAGCCAATGATTACGCCGTTTCCGGCTTCAGGGCCCATATACTTTCAATTCACACTATTCATTGACCAGGCGACTTCACGGGCTGCTACCAATTGTGTGTGTTCCCTACTGTTATTACTCAGTGTACCCGACTTACCATCCACCAACACGGGTACCTATGACATCAATGAATCAGGGGCCTAGCTGTAAAAGGAAAGGCAGCAAAATGCAATTTCAAATGACATTCAATATTGTTTAAATGACCACGGACAACTGGAAGTTTTAAAATGTTTATCTAAAGTTCGTTATCATCAAGCATGAGGTACACTAGAATGAGGCAATCAATAACCAAAATAATGTAAATTATATAGCTATAGAGAAATAACGACAGGGTAACCATTCAAATGCAATATGAAATGCAATTGGGAAAATACTATATAATCTCAGAAATGTTTAAGCATGGACAGACTATGCATGGGTTACTATAGGAGGGCCTATAAAGAGTAACACGCTAAACTTAAAGTAAAGGGACCTTTAAACAGTCTAGGTAAGGAGATTCTAGACCATATCAGAAAATGACAAACAGCAATGCAAAATATAATCTCTAAAAGATTGAGAGACATGGGAACATATCATGAAAATATGCAGATGACTTTCGTTCAATAGTTTGCGGTAAAAGCATGGAAAATCAACATATGCAAAGGTGTCACTTTATTTTAGCAAAAGGTAGAAATATAGAAAGGTGCAAGTTTAAAGAACTTAGAGCAGTATTTACCTAGACTGGTGTGGAAACCAAACCCTGGCCACGGGTCAGTTTAAGGACAGGAAACCCTCAAGGAAGGATACCCCTCAAAGGCAGCAGGTGCAGAATGGACACCCCGGACAGGACAGGATACCCTCAGATTAGGAAATCAGGACAGGACCCTCAGGACAGGACAGCAAACCCTCAGGACAGGACCGCTCAGGACAGGACCGCACCCGCAGTTTGGAAGCAACGCCTGCGCTCCACCCTCTCTGCAGCTATCGATCAAGACCCCGATTGGGTCAACGAACTCCCAGCAAAGTGCTTCGCCAGCACTTTAAGGTTCAGTAGAACCTCAGTCTATAGTCAATTTCGGACAGAGTGCTCCGCAGCTCTCTGTATCTTCAGTCACCTATTGAGTACGATGGGTCAGTGACAGGTCAGCTAAACCAGACAAGTCGGACAATTCCCTAGGTAAACCCAGGGTAGATATACTCTTTTGGGACGGTGTACCACCCCCCAATGTTGCAAAGTGTCAGAATCCCTCAATTTGGATTGGTCCTAAAGTAGGATTTGGGTAACACACCAATCACAACACGCTAATTCGAGCCTATATTAGCATACTTGGGTACCGCCTAGAGAGATTGGGGTTCTCATGAGAAATTGTGCAGAAATACGAGTGAAAATTAACATTGTAACACATGAGGAGCAACATTCGCCGTTCTCGTAGCGCAGAGGTGGCTTTCCCAGGCGCATCTTGACTGTGGCTGCCAGCTGGCTGAGTTCCACTGTCCAAAGCGGCCACCTTTCAGTATTCTCTGGTCATGCGCAGAAGAGACCGTCAATATGGCTCCCAATCAGTTTTGACCCCCATTCCCCGCGGTACATGAAAAGTAAGCGAGAACAAATTAATACACAGAAATAACGTTATGAAATCACATTCACAGGGTTGTATTTTCAACTTATCATTATAACATATACTTATGCAGTCTAAATGTTAGCTACATGGAAACAGGCACAAGAGCAGTGGCACGAGCAGTACCACATGATGGGCACAGCTATGTATTACGCATGCGCATAAATTTCCCTCCACTTCTGCAGACGCGTCAGGACACGTGAGTGTGGCTGACGCATGCGCAGTAACTAAATTACAAGCGGCGGCCATTTTTAAGTACACGGATTAAATGCATTAGAAATACACGTAAGCAAGCTTCATAAACTTTACTCAAACTTAATATAAATGTTAGTAAGACGTATACTTATTATCTTGTTACACATAAACGAGGTTCTTGAGTACAGCAAGTCCGCAAAATATGCGAAGCTTTGCTTCATCACTAGTGACCTCCATTGGGTCTGAGGCATTTTCTATGCACCTCATCGTAGAACGAGCACATTGTTCTCTCTGGCCCAGACCGAAACCTGTGACTCCTCCGAGGCCCATTATTGTGCGATTATTGAATTACCGTGATCGTGATGTGGCCCTACGTGAAGCGCGCACCAAACAAAATCTGGTGTATAACGGAGTGTCCTTCTCGATTTTTCCAGACTTCACTCCAATAGTGCAAGAAGAAAGGCGCAAGTTCATTGAGGTAAAAAAGAAACTACGTGCAGCACAGATTGACTATGCCTTGCGGTACCCTGTGCGCCTCCGTGTGACGCACCAGGGGAAACAACGCTTCTTCACAAACCAACAGCACGTGGAGGATTACCTACGATCGCTGAAGCAGACGCAACGGGGAAGAAGTGGTTGAGATGCAGCGCAACGAGACAATGCACAAGGCACGGACAAAGAGGCTTTAACTGTGGCATCAGCTGATTGAACTGACAACTACACAGTGCTGATGGTGTTGATGGGTCCCGGCGGCGAACTGGGACTGCAATCGCTTAGTGGCTGTATAATCAAAGAAGTTCGCAGTGGTTCCAGTGGTAATGTATTCCAGGACCCGCTACCCTCCCTCAGATAGAGCCTAGAGGTCGCACAAGTCCAGAGGCTAGAGGAGGGTAGAGTGGTTGTGTACCTCTCTAGAATGCCCCCTATGGTTATTCCCCTATATTGGACTATGTTATTTGGGGGGTGACTATTTTGATGTTGGAGAGGGCGGGAGATGGGTGGGTAGACTATTCTGGCAAGTTGGGGTTGCTTCAGTAGGAGGGGGATGGATTGGAGGGACACAGGACGCTCTATTATTGTATAGTTTTGATGCTTATAGTAGGGGACGGGGTGGCAATATGGAGACAGTTAGGGAGGGACGGGAGGTTGGATAGTTGTAGAATGGTGCACTTGGGAAACACACACTTGAACGATGTCATCTACTGCAGCAGTGTAGACTCATTCTTGCCGAGGCGAGTTGTGATATGTGGCATGTCAATAGCTAATACTTATATACTACAACATGAGGGAAGTATATGAAGATGCACTGGAGGTAGGACACCTTCCCCCCTCCATGAGAGTTGCCCCTATTACGTCACTCTTAAAACCAGGGAAACCACCGAATAGTTGTGACTCATATAGACCTCTGTCACTGCCGAATTGTGACGTTAAGATCCTCGCTAAAATTATTGTTATGCCCCTCAATCTCCTTATGACTAATCTGATTCTGCCCGATCAATCGGGTTTTGACCCTGGTAAAGCAACGTCTCACAACCTGCGGACGTTCTTACAGTTATGAATAACGTTTCTGAAGACTTACCAATGGCGGCCATATTTTTAGATGCTACCAAAGCATTTGATTCCCTAGAGTGGGACTACGTGTTCGAAGTGATGGAACGTATGGGATTTCCTCCTATCTTTTTATCCTGGATTAGGCTGTTATACGAGTCGCCAATAACTAAAGTAGTCATTAACGGAAAGGTTTCTCAGGAAATACCCATCACGAGACGCACGAGGCAAGGCTGCCCACTGTCGCCTCTGCTGTTTGTGATTGCAGTGGAGCCATTGGCGGCGAAGCTGCGACAACTTCATCAGGAAAGAGCTTTGCAATGCAATATGCGGCAAATTTTGATATCATTATACGCAGATGATATTACATTGAATGTCCGCGACCCCCACCAAAACTTGAATCCTATTCTGCGAGACTTTATCCAGTTCGGTAGACTTTCTGGTATCCTCACGGAGTCAACAACTAAATTCCCTATGGACTACCCTATCACCTGGTGTGAAGACAAGTTCAAATACTTAGGGATTCGTATATCAAGAGACAGAGATGAATTAATGCGGATCAACTATGGAACGACTATGGTCCGTATTTCCGACAACATCACACGGTGGATCACTCTGCCGCTGTCAATGGCAGGTATAGAATCCTAAATAAAAATGGTGATTCTACCACAATTGCTCTTCTTATTCTTGAATATTCCTTTTTATCCTGGAAGGTATTTCTTCCAGCAGCTGAGATCCGAACTAACCCGGCTGGTATGGGGTGGTAAGACCCCCGGACTCAAGTGGGAGACATTCACTATGCCCTACATACAGGGCGGATTTGGGATTCCCGATTTTGAATTGTATTATTGCAGCGCCCAGGCACATTACGCATTTTTTTGGATACACCAGCCTCGATATATGCCCCAGATAGCGGCGGAGCATTGGCTAGCTCTACCGGTCCCCATTGAAGGAGCACTATATGTCCCTTCCCTTGGTAGAGGCAAGACACCGACCACAGTGATGAGCACTGTCAACGCTTGGACGCAGCTAGACCCAATATTAGATACACCTATGATGTACTTGCCGCTTTTGCCGCTAACATACCACCCAGACATGCCCCTACTGCAGGAGACTATATTCCGCAAACTAGCAGACCGCATACCTATTAAAAAATGGGAAGATTTGTACCAATGGAGGGACATTCCCCACATTGGAGCAGTTGTTTCTTGGCATGCACCCATCACCTCTTGACATTTTCCTGTACATTCGCCTTCACCAAGGTTTTCAGTCGGTTACACCTGACTTTCCTAATGAACCCCAAGCTTTTGCACCATTGCAGCGAATTCTGCAAGATGCGGCAGCCAAGAGGCTGGTGTCGACAATTTACAGGACAGTGCATATGCTGAGAGAGAAGCCTGTTCCAGCTGCCAGAGCAAAATGGGATCAGGAGCTAGGTATTGACCTAAAGGACAGGCAGTGGGATTTCTGTGTAAAGCAGGCTGAACGCATTTCCTCAAGTAGCAGATTTAGAATAATTCATTATAAATTCATACATAGGCTATATTACACTCCTGTCCGCATGCATAGGTTCCGCCTGCGTGAGTCGGATGCCTGCGAAAGGTGCCATACGCCAGGAGCCGACTTCTTACATCTAACGTGGGCATGTGATGGAATACAGCTCTACTGGCAACAGGTGTTCACCTCCCTGTCGAAGATGATAAAAAATACGGTGGAGCCCTCCCCGATACTTTTGGGATATGTAGAACCGTTACAAGCAGTACATCGCAAGTTTGTCGCGATGGCGCTACTTATGGCTAAAAGGAGAGTGGCATGTAGATGGGGAAGAGGCAGAGCTCCCAAATTTAAGGAGTGGCTAGGAGACCTTACCTATTGTCAGGAACAAATAGCAACATATGCTGAGCTATTACCGGCTGCCTCCAGGCCGACTGATATATGGGCTCCATTGCAGTGCTACTTACTGGAACAGGTTCGCTCCGACACCTCAGGAGGAACACAGTCCTCGCATATAGACTGACATACAGTGGTATGAGCCCACAATCCAATATAAGAATGGAAGATGATATGGATTTTGGGAGGAACATACGAGAATAGATAATGGCCGGTTCAGTGATATTCAGTGGGCCGGACTAGCCCAACATGTGTAACTAGGAGACTACAGAGGCACTTTGTCATTTGTTGCATGTCATTTGATGATTCTACTGCTGGTCTGGATTTGTCCTAAATGTATACTGGGATAAGAAAATGTATTGCTATTTCTATGTTGTGGACTTGCATAGCCTGAATTGCCAAGGTTCTGAAGAGCTCAGCTAGGAATGATGATCAGAACGCTTTATATGAATGTATTGCTGTTTGTTTAACAATCTGATGCCATATGCTGTGGAAAGTATTGAGTGATTTTTACTACTGCAATGTGTGTAGATACCGGTGCTCCTTCTAAGTTTGTACCAAAAAGAAAACATGAAAAATAAAGTTTAAAAAAAATAATAATAATAATAATTCTGCCTGCGACATTGGCACCCTTGCACCATAATGCAAGGGGGACTGCATTGGCTCTAGGCTTCCAAAGTGGCACCAGCTCAGGGAGAAAGGCCATGAATGCACTGTGTTGGATAAATACAGTGTATTCCTGCCCTTTCCCTGTGACACAGGTCAGTGCAGCAAGGTGTCTTGCTGTGCTGCCCTGAGCTACAAAGTTCATAAATATGTTCCTGAGCTTCTTAATTCTATGTCAGGACGGAGTCTCCGATTATGCTTATCTCAATTTCTTTACTGAAACACAGCAGCCAATAAAAACACAGTAAAGAAACGAAAAAACTACATTACCCATAAACCCTGGGTAACCATAGAGTACATAAACAGTATATAAAGAGTCATAGAGGTCACCACTTCCTCTTTCTTTGCTGCTCCGCAGCCAGTTAAGTGTTTTTTCCTTATTACTGCATTATTGCGCTTTTCAACTTGATATACTTGAGCGTGCTTTGTTGTAATTGCTTGCGCTTTGTTTATATGGCTTGCGCTATTGTTATATGCTAATTAGGAACACTCGGTTCCTTTGCTCGCGCTTCTTACTGGCCGTTTTCTTTTACGCCGCTTTGTTGTCGGGGGCGTGTGCTCACCCCTCGTTGCAGGCTTGCTATCTGCGCCTGTTGATATTTTAGTGGAGTGGGAGCGGGGCTGAGAGACGCCCGTCCTGCTCGCGTGTCTCCCATTTTTGGCAGACACGCTCCGCGCATGCGCAGTCTCACCGTTGGTTCTTCCTCAGCGGCCGGCGGTGGAACTGCATGTTTGTCCTTGTTGCCAGATTCTGACAGGACTTGGTACGCGCGTCGAGCATTCTCCGAGTGGAGTTAAGTGACTTTGGCTATCAGCCTTGCCCTTTTTTGCCTGCCGTTAGACCCCTGACTCCCTAGTTTATTATAGGACTGGAGTTGCAATAATTTTGAATAAGGCTTTGCCCAGAGTGTTTAAGCAAGCCCTCCCTCCACACTTTAAACTATTTGACAGGTTTTTTCCTGCTACATTTGGCTTGCTTTGGGGTATACACTCCCCCTGCATTTCCCTTTGGGCGTCAATATTTTTTCTTCTCCTCGTTGGGCATATTATCCTTTACTTAAGGTCATAATGGATGACTATTATGAGGAAGAAGATGATTACTATTACGCTGAGGAAGAGCCGGCTGGCTCTGAGGGTGCTGAATATATGGACCAAGCTTTGTACCAAGCTATCGCCCCTCTGAAACGGCATTTATCAGAGTATGCCACTCAGCAGGGCTGGCTACCTAAATCAGGACGCTCAAAAAAGTCACCTAAAAATCCTCGCATGGCGGATTTTGTCAAATTGGCCAAGAATCTATCTTCTTCAAAATCTTCCAAAAAGTCAGCCACATATGTGAAAGCGCATCAGGTTTCTCCCATTATTGATGACTCCTCCTCCACGGACACTTCTTCGGAAGCTGCGGTTCCACCTCCCAAAAAGAAGGCTCGCAAAGAGCATTTCGTAGATGCTTCCTCCACTCCTCAAGTGTTAACATTTGATCCGGATGACATTATCCACCCCAATTCTTCCGCCTGGCTTCCCTCTCCTGAGGTAGCGGACTATGTACAATCACACATTCGTAGGCCTTTTGAAAAGGATGTTCACGCACGCTTGCACTCTGAGTGTCCCCGTCCGGATCTAGCTGATAAGTTGGCGGATACTCCAGAAGTTGATCCAACTATGGTTACCTACATGTGAAAATATTCAAAGGATCCGAAAAAAGGTCTGGACAGATCTTGGAGGTCCTGCCAGGACAAATTATTGGATCTGTTGGGTCCCCTGACTAAAATTTTGGATTTGGCATATTGTGCAAAAAATTCCAACTCTATGATTG
The DNA here is from genome assembly GCF_964261635.1 of Lissotriton helveticus. Taxonomy (NCBI): domain Eukaryota; kingdom Metazoa; phylum Chordata; class Amphibia; order Caudata; family Salamandridae; genus Lissotriton; species Lissotriton helveticus. Next base: position 1,461,196,773 of record NC_136061.1, on the reverse strand, counting down.
ATCCTGAGGAATTGGTAGGATGGTCTCAGAGGGCCATCTACCTTCTGGGCAATGCAAATTGTGCCCTGTCCTGCGAACGTCGCCGTTCCATTCTGATGAAGTTGGATCCTAAGTTGACGGATCTCGCCCCTTCCGAGTCAGGTTCAATGGCGCAAGGCTTTCTCTTTGGTCCCCCCTTTTTAAAAGAATTGACAAACTTTGTTGCAACGTTCAGTGGCCTCGACAAGGCGCAATTCAATTTGAGTCGTGCCTTCCGTCCGGTTTTTGGACGGGCCGGACGAAGGGGAAGGGGAGGTAACCAGCCTAACCAACGAGGTGGTCAGTCCCACAGAGGAAGCGGCCAGGACAACTATGGATCTGGCAAATCCAGATTCTACCCTTCGCGCAAGGGCAGAGGCAACTACAACAAAGGCGGCTATGGAGGAGCCCAAGGAGGACGTCAAGATTCCTCCAACTCAGGTGAGCTTGATTCTAGCTTCCGAGGTTGTTTTGGGGGGCAGACTAAAATATTTTCTCCACAATTGGCGGCTAATCTCCAGCGATGCCTGGGTGTTGGAGACGATGCAAGGCTTCAAACTAGAGTTTTACGAATGCCCTCTCCAACATCGCCTTCCTTTTTCCCTTGTTTTTTCCCAACTAGATTAGGACTTCATCTCCGAAGAAGTCGACTCTCTTCTGGCGAAAGGGGCCATCGTTCATTCTTCCCGTCATCCTGACGGCTTTGTCAGCAACATTTTTCAAGTAGAGAAAAAAGGAGGTGGTTCACGTCTACTCCTCAACCTCAAGGATTTCAATGGCGGAGTTGTATATCGTCATTTCAAGATGGAGGGTATCCATCTTCTTCGAGATCTTCTTCAAGAAGGGGACTGGATGGTCCGTCTGGACATGAAAGACACTTATCTGTCTGTACCGATCTATGTTCCTCATCGTCGCTTCTTTCAGCTTCAGTGGCTGGGGAAATGGTTCGAGTACACTGTCCTCCCTTTCGGTCTTTCTTCTGCTCCATGGTGCTTTACGAAGCTCATGCGCCCCGTGATGGAATCTTTACGGGCCCGAGGAGTCCGTTTGATTGTCTATCTTGACGGCATTCTTTTGATGGCTTGTTGTCCTCTTCTTCTACAACTTTATTTACAATGGTCCATAGATCTCTTACAGTCTCTGGGTTTTCTTGTCAACCCTCTGAAGTCAGATTTTCAACCCTCGCAGACGATGGACTTTCTCGGGTTCCGCATCGACTCAGTGGCCTGTCAGCTACTTCTTCCCGGTCAGAAGATCAGAGCAATCAAACGGGAATTGCGCTTGGTCTTGTCCAAACAGGTGGTCTCTTTGCGATCAGTGGCTCGGATCATGGGTGTTTTGTCCTCTTCCATCCAAGCTATTTTTCCGGGTCCCTTACATTATCGCGCTCTTCAGCGCCTCAAGATCAAACATCTTTAAAAGGGCCTTCAGTACTCAGATCTCATCCCTCTTTCGGAGGAGGCTCGCTTGGAAATGTTGTGGTGGCTGGACCACATGGAGTCCTGGAACGGTCGTGCCCTATTCGGGAAGACCCCAGACGTGGTTATAGAGTCAGATGCGAGTCTTTGGGGTTGGGGAGCCCGGTGCTGTTCCCTGACGACCGGGGGTCGTTGGTCCCAAGAGAAGTTATCACTCCACATCAACTGTCTAGAGCTTCTTGCGGGATCTTTCGCGATCCGTTGTCTCTCCCCTCAGGCGACGAACTGTTGCATTCTCCTCCACATGGACAACATTTCATCGGTGAAGTATGTCAACAAGCTCGGGGGCACGAAGTCCAAACTCCTCTCAGAAATTGCGAAGGACTTCTGGCATCTGTGTTTTCAGCGTCAGATCACGATTATTGCCGAATACCTTCCTGGTCGCGACAATCGTATTGCGGATTGGAACTCTCGCCATCTGCGGGATTCCAGCGACTGGCGTCTGCACCCTCGAGTGTTTCGGACATTGTCCCGAACTTGGGGACCATGCCACATGGATCTTTTTGCCTCTCACCTGAACAGTCAACTTCCCCTGTTTTACAGCTGGCATCCGGATCCGGAGGCTCTCGCCACGGATGCCTTTCTCCAGTCTTGGCCGTCTCACCTGTGCTATGCATTTCCTCCCTTCATGATGATTCCCAGGGTTCTAGCCCGCATAAGGCGGTTTCTCTCGGAGATCATTCTCATCACTCCTCTTTGGAGGGCTCAGGCGTGGTTTCCAGTGCTTCTGGAGATGAGTTGTTCTCCGCCGCTCCTTCTCCCCAACAGATGGAACCTGTTGCTGGACCCTCTACTGAAGCCTCACCCCCTCATTCTTTCGGGCCATCTCCATCTTGTGGCGTGGCGAATTTCAGGGGACGCTGGCAGGTCTCAGGCCTTTCTTCAGACGCTGCCCGATTTATCGGCAAAGCTTGGGCCCCCAACACCCACAAACGTTATGCGTCAGCTTGGAAACTGTGGTGTGATTGGTGTACTCAATGGTCAGTGGATCCCTCTTCTGCAGATGTTACATTAGTCCTGAATTTTATGGCTTCTCTTGCCTCTTCGGGTTTGGCTTACAGAACGATAAATAACTTTCGTTCTGCTATTTCTGCTGGTCATATTCCTGTGGATAGTAAACCTATTGGGGAGCATCCTTTGGTTTCCAAATTGCTCAGAGGCGTTCGAATGGTAAAACCTCCTTGCCCTAAATATGTCGCCTTATGGGATGTCTCCGTGGTTTTACGTTTCTTGAGTTCCTGGCCAGCTAATTCATTGCTTTCTCGTAAGCAACTATCAGCCAAACTCACTATGTTGCTATGCCTGTTGTCCTGCAAGCGTCTGTCAGATGTTCGTGCTCTGGATCTTGCTGGACGCACTTTTTCTCCGGAAGGTGTTTCTTTTGCCATTTCTCGCCGTACTAAATGTAACACGTCTTCTGTGTCTTACTCTTCATTTACACACAATCCAAAACTGTGTGTGGTTCAATGCATTAAGGATTATGAGGTGAGTACTGCACCTTTTCGACATGATTTGCAGGGTCAACTGCTTATAGCTTTGCAAAAGCCTTTTAAGCCTGTCTCTCCCGCTACCCTGGCACATTGAGTACGCTGGCTCATGTTGGAAGCGGGCATTGATGTTTCCGTCTTTGGTGCCCATTTTACTCGGGGAGCCATGGCTTCGAAGGCTTTTTCCTTAGGGGTGGGTCTCCAAGATATCATGAAGGCCGCTGATTGGTCTTCGGAATCTGTATTCAAAACATTTTATTTCAAACCCATTGTTGATGTTGCTTCTGTTGTGGTGGCTAAGCTTTGAACAAGCATAATCGGAGCCTTCGTCCTGACATAGAATTTAAAAATTTGCTAACATTCGTGCCAAGAATTTTCAATTCTATTAAGGACAGGAGGCGAGGATTATCCCACCCGTATTTACAGTTTATATTGTATTGATTCTGCATTATTGCTGTATCATTATGTTGATGATTCTATGACTTCTTTTCCCGCCCTGTTTTAAATTTTGTAAGTCTTCCTTTGGAATGGCCTTTACGGCGCTGTTTTTTATTTCCTCCAGGCTCCGACCTTAAATGAGGTGTGTTGCGAGTTTCTTCTATTCCTTGGTCTACTGTTGTTCCTGTGGCTATGGAAAGTTCCTTCGTCCCTTCCTTCAGATGATGACTTCTTCGTGGGACGTCCTTAATGGATTGATGGATTTGTCGTTGTTATTCCTTTTGGTTCTGGACAAAGAAAGAGGAAGTGGTGACCTCTATGACTCTTTATATACTGTTTATGTACTCTATGGTTACCCAGGGTTTATGGGTAATGTAGTTTTTTCGTTTCTTTACTGTGTTTTTATTGGCTGCTGTGTTTCAGTAAAGAAATTGAGATAAGCATAATCCTCGCCTCCTGTCCTTTATAGAATTGAAAATTCTTGGCACGAATGTTAGCAAATTTTAAATTGTAACGACATTCAATTCCACCTTGAAAACACAACTCATACAGTGCTGCAACGTAGAAACCAACAAATACCTGGTTATATGGGGATTTCTGGAAATCCTCATGAAGGGGTCAAATCTATGCAAATTCTAGACCTGTCTAAAGTCTGTGCTGTGGAGATTTAGGCTTTCTTCAAACTGGTGCCCTAGATATTCTTTGTAGAATAACACTATATGTAGCTAATTTCATTGTTTGCTTTCTTTTCAAACACAATAACGTATACCAAGACTACCAATATATGAAGATCGCACACTTGTACTTTGCGCAGAATATTTTATTAATGCGTGAGACATGCACTAAAGAAGCTCATTAATCCAAATTGTGTAACTATAGGTTAATATGTGAGAGCAATTATTTGGTCATGGGATGCAATCAATCACTACAAAATATGACTGTTTGGGGAACGATATTGCATACAGTTAAATGTTACCCGAGCATGTGTAATGAACAAATAGCGAGGTAAACTCTCTCTTGACTCTTGTCTCATAGTTCTCATGATCCCATAATTCCCATTTCAAAGACCCTAAATAGACACACGGATTAACCAGCCAAGCTGGAAATTAACTGTTCAATAAGTAGTCACCTGTAGACTACTGTAATGGACACCTCAGCCTGCTGAGCTAATTTATCACATGATAAGTAAAATCGTTTAAAAATGTGTATATAATGAATAGAGCTGGTTGAATTGATTTCACAAATTGTGAAATAGGCAAAATACGACCGTTATTTAATGCCCATGTGCAGTGAAATTGAGTTAAAAAAGCAAATTCACTGCATTGGTGAACCGGAAAAAATGGCAGGTTTTGCTGTTCTTACACTTTGTGTGATTATCTTTGTAAAAAAAAGGTTCTGTAAGAAACATTGAAGTGATTGTTTCGCTCAGTTTGTGACCTCTTTTCATTGGGGAAAACTACACAAAAATTCACAAAAAAGTTCCATTCTCAGGTATGGAACTTTTTAACTTCCAAAGTAGGAAAAAACAAATTTCAAGGAATTTCTGTAGAACTTCCTAATGCATAACATGGTATGAAAAACCAGAAAATGTGCTCAGCACTATCACTGGATATTATGGGCTTGATTCACAAATGCATTTTATAGTGCATAATGGAGTACTACAGTATTACTATTTTCTAAATACAAAATGTAATTCACAAACCTACGAGTGTAAATCAGCACCTCCACTTCTCCTATCTTTTCTATGGGAGATCCTCACAATTGTAAGCTTACTACTAAGTACTACTAAGGGCCAGATTATGATGCTGTTTGGAAATCTTCCCAACTGAATGGCTTTGGGAATGTTTTCTTACCGACTCAGATCGGGAGAGTCCGACTGACCAAGTACGATGCATCCATATGCTTACAGATACGATTCGTATTTTCCAACCGAATGCATAGGCCCCCATTGAAAAAAAGGGTGGCTGCGGAAATCGGGCACCCTGTGCTGGGCACCCCCTGGTGCCTGCCACACTGTGCATGGCTGGTAAGGGGGGACCCATGGGTACCCCCATGGGCCTGATTGGGAAGGCTCTGGGTGCAAGGGGGCTCACCAGTCCCCAAAGGCTGATTCTGACTGCTGATTCGAGTCGGACAGCATGATTCAGAAATTCCAAATCCCGCATCGTACTCTGTAATTAGGAAACATGACCCACAGAGACGTACAAATCTGCTTTGTACGGCTCAGTCATTCCGAATGCTATTTGGTTTGGATTGGGATATTCCTAACGCGTATCTTGCATCATACCTGTTTGGTCGGAAACCTTTCTGAGTCAATCGGGAAGACACGTTCCTGATCCGATTCGGATGGAGCAAATGCTGTTATGAGGCCTTTCTAACCACATAGTAATTGGCCCCTTAGCAGTAAATGTGAGGGCCAGGGGGAGTGACTGGAAAAAAGGGCATACTTACTACTACATAGGTGGGGTTGGGGAGGAGTAAGGAGGGGTTTAGGGAGGGTTGAAGTGGGATTTAGGTATAAATATGCACACTCCCACAAAAAAGGAAGCCCATTGCTATTGTCAAACTGTGGCCCAAATTTACTAACATTTGCAGTGCTACAATCAAACTTACTGTAGTGCCTTGCACCAAATCATATATACTATGATATAGCACATATTTCCTTTCCCCCAGTACAGGCAGATATTTTCTGCCATGCTTCAATGCCTTGGGTCATGGAGCGAGGGTCTGTGCATTCTCAGAAGCATAGGACCCCCTTCCAGTACAAAAATGATCCTTTACTACTATTCCCATTTTTTAAGTGTTCTGTACAATGCAACACACATGGAAAGTTGAAAAAGAAGGCGGAATCGATTTTTTTTTTCCACATTACTCGTGTCTCTAGCAGCCATAATGTTTCAGCACAGATCCCACTCCATGAATGTTAATAGATGGGGGCTTCCATCAAAACCCATGGGTGGGTGCAGCGCAACACCAATGTATCACCAATGGAATGCCTAATGGATGCAAAGTAGCTCAAAGAAGCGCATAGTGCCACTTTGGACTACTTTGTAATATTTTCTGACACAAATGGACATTGTTTTGGATATTTTCCATTGCAAATATTGTTTGACACAAGCCCAGCATAAATCAATAGTATATCTGGTCCTGCTTTCCTAAAGTTACTGCAGCATACTTACAACCCAAAACACTAATACATTTACTCCAGCTCAGAGCTGGAGTAAATCCAGCACCCCACAGAGCCAAGCACTGGTACTGTAACACCCTCCCATAGAAAATAATGGAGGTAAGGACTTAAAAGGTGCATTTAGACCCATAAAGGTGAGTAGCCGCACTGTATAAATCCCTGATTGATTGATTGATTGAAAATGAAACACCAGAGGAAATAATGCAAATTAATTATTTAAAATAGTTAGAAATTGATATTTACAATTTCATGTTTAAATTTTTTTAACAAATAAAACTTATTTTTTATTTTATTTTATTGTAACATATTTTAATAACCATTTTTTAAATAAAAATCGATGTAAGAATAATTGTTAATGAGAATGTGTTACATTGCTTTTATTTAATTCTATACATTATTTTTAATAATTGTTTATAAATAATAAAGCAATATAAACCTTTCAGTTTTTTGGGGGGTTTGTTTCATGAATCATCAGAAAATAATGTCCATTAAGTTTAATATATTTAAATAAATAAATAAATTTAATTAAATACATAAATATTTTATTCAAAATGTAGGGCCTTATTTCGATGTCTGGCACATTGCCACTGACAGGCCATGAGCGGCGATCAGCCCCTCAGACAGGCAATCGCTATGACTGCTGCAGTTTAATGTAAGAGGTTGGACTGCAGAGGAAGGGGAGAAAGACCGCCGCCTCCGACAGTATCCAAGAGGCCCCCAATTTCATTGCAATTAGCCCCAACAAAGCATGCTTTTGTGATTTTTTTTAATTCTGCTCAGCCATTGTAGAGCAATTAAGGTTCCAAAAATAGTGATATCTAGTGTCATGGGACTATGATGGCACAGTTGCAGGAAAAAATGTCAACAAAGATTGGCTGAGCCCACATGACTGTGACTGGTCTCGCGTAAATGAGAAATGTAATTGGCTGGCAGTAACAAGAAGAGAAATGCTGCTGCTGCTGCCGTTAGAGGTCTCTGGAACTCAGTCTAGTAGGAATACCCTGATCATCCCTCAGATTAAAATTAAAATATATATATATTTTTGCATCATCACGGTTCCACAGGAATCCCAAGGCACTCAGCTTTGCCCTTGTTTGGTCCCACAGGATGTCACCTGGACCAATATTCACACCTGTGCTCTCTCAGTAGACCTGGAGGACAGAAAAAAATGTTAAGAAGGGATGAATGCCAGATGCGTCAGGGTTTGTACACTCATAAGGAGTTGGTTAGAGGGCCTCTAGCCAGGCCCTGCTGCCAACCTCATACTATGCATGTCTGAAGGCCACTAGTGGCGGGAGGGTGGCCACTTGTGGGGAGTTGGGTGCAGGGCATGGCCACAGCACAGGTCATGCAGCCATTCCCATGCTGCACACGTCTAAAGGCCGTCCACGGTAGGATTAGCCGCACATGCAGGTTAGGTATGGCAACAAACTCTTACTTTATATTAAAAAGACCCAAAAATGTACTGAAAAAAAGGTTAAAGTGACATTATATTTAGGTATCCTAATAGGATATCACTCTACATTAATATTTAGGGCGGGGCGGAGTTCGCAGGGTGACACTACGTGAAATTCCATGGAGTTGCATACAAACTCAGTGGAATTCCACAGAGTTCCGCTCCGCCCTAATTGCCTGCAGTTTGAACCGGTGGCAGGCTAACACTGGTCATGTAGGTGAGGGAGCCACAGCAGCCAAACAGGCAATCTAGTCCTCTTCCCACAGAGTGACTTATTTCCATTCCCATTGACTTTCTGTTTGGGAACCGATTGATGATGGTAGGCTGGTGGCGTGATCGATCGGTTGCACCACTTAGTCACACAGCACCCTCGGCATCTGGGTGTCTGTCTAGCCTCTGCCTCGCCTTTCTCTCTGACACCCACACAAACAGTCGGAAGGTCACCTAGCTATGGCATTAAGCTGCGGGGGAGAAGCAGCGAAAAAAAAGTCCTTGGCAAAATTTCAAAGGACGTACAGGGAAATGAGAACTAGATGCTGTTTTCTCCAGGGCTGGACATCTTTTTGTGTATTAGTCACATATGGAAAATGTATTAAGTACAAATCAGGTATTTAATGTACTCCTTAAAAGTAGCATGCAAAGTGCTTACCTGCAAAGGGCCTACCCGTCTCACCCCTAATGCCTCTCCCTACTTACTGCCGGTGACCACACAGCCATGTTCCCCAGGCAACAGCTCCTCCTCCTAGACTAAGACTCTTTATAGTGAGTAATATGTTAAATGTGCTCATGCATGTTGGCATTGGTATCTTTATTGTTTATGCATGTTCTTGTAGTTTGCTTGGTTTGCCCAGGTGTAGTTAGTGCCTTTCATGCCAGAACACATGTTTCTCTGTACAATGCATCTGTTTGTTTTGGCCCTCTTTAGTTTTTTGCCATCGTCGTTTGGGAGTTGCTGCTGCATTCAATAAGTAAATGATATAGAAAGAGGGAGAACAATGATACGTGCAATCATTGCTTACAGACAAGTCTAACCCTGAGAGAATTGCTGCGACACATATCCAGGAGCGAGGACTGGGGGCAAAGAGATGTGGTCTGGCTGAAAGCTGAGGCACAAAGCCGCAGCAGGGCTGCAGCGCTACTGTTTTCACGGGGACACGTTTTTGTAAGGTGCTGGCAGTAGGATCTTTGGGGCAGATTTATGTTAACTGGCGCATCCCCAGGGATGCGCCAGTTAACATGCGCCACAGTGCGCCACAGCTCTGCCACCCATGGTGCGCCGCATTTATGATGCGGCGCACCATGGGGCAAAAACGGCACAGATGCGTGACGCATCTGTGCCGTAAAGGTGACGCATTGCTGGAGTTGCGTCGCAAGCGCGACGCAGCTCCAGCAAGGCTCGGGGGTGCCCCATCTCCACAATGCTACGTCAAGACCTACGCCTGCTTCAAGCAGGCGCAGGCTTTTGACGCAGCATTGGCCTGAAAGTGACTGAGTGAAATCTTATAGATTTCACTCAGCCACTTTTGCGAGGCGCACCTGCCCCGGAACGCCCACCCTGCGCCGGAACGCCCACAAGCGGCGCAGGGCTTTACAACGTGACGCATCTGCCTAGATGCGTCACGTTGTAAATCATTCGTAGGGATGCGCCACGTTTACGCCACCTTGCGTGACGCAACAGCGGCGTAAACATGGCGCAAGTGCCTCATAAATCTGCCCCATATATATACCAAAGCATTGAGCTTCGGCCAGAGGACCCAACTCACAGTTCTGCCCAGTAAATACTGCCCTCTGCTCATGCTGTACTAATTGGAGGTCATAAAGCACCATGTGCAGTCTAGCATGCTCTCCAGGCACTCTCCAGGAATGGAAGAAATATATACATAAATACTCACAACATATTGACATGATGCTACCTCTGCAAACCTCTTCTTGTGCCTCAGGCCCCCATCCATGTCGTGTAAGGGTGGGTGACGGTGCAAAACTCAGCAAACTCTGCTGGCAAAGCAGAGTTTACTATCCACTTCTTTGAAAAACCTAGACATTTCTGAAGAAAACAAAGCTTATATTTTTTTGAAAATGCAAGTCACTCACTATGTCACGTTATAAATGCAAAAAAGCACTGAAACCCACCAGTTATAGTTTACTGAGCTAACTAAGTAATAACTTGCTTCCTCACCATGCCCTGCTTATGACCTTGCACATCACATCACTCATGACATGTTGTACGGCATCATTGATGAACTCCGTGATGAACTATGAAATGACATAACTGATGACATCACTGCTGACATCATCAAACTTACTGTTGTCAACATTATTCTATAAGCCAATACAGGATTTCAGATATGAAATGAATTATTAAATGGCACAGAATCATGTATATCGTGAATCACAATTCATACACACAAGCTCTCTTAGGTGAGCTAAGGTCCTCCTACACACAGCCTTTAGCCCTGTAACACTTTGAGGGTGGCTGAGCTCATGTTGGCAATCATCCAGACACAACACTAAAAAAACAATGGTTGAAGCGACACTATAGTTAGGTTAAATTATCTGGTAAAACATAACATTTGAAACTCAAACAACTGTGAAATACAGTCATGACTCGCCGAGGGAGGGCTGCGGGCGACAGGGGTGGGGCAGGGTGGGGGGTACTAAAACTCCGTCATACGGCGTCATTGATTTAAGTAAATAAATAATTGAATAAAACAATCAACATTGCGTGCGCTGCATCGTCGAGTTGGCTTTGCAGCGCGCGCAATGTAAATTGTTTTATTTATTTATTTATTTACTTAACTCCATTACGACGTATGTCGGAGTTTACTACCCCCACCCTACCCTGCCCCTCCTCCGCCTGCAGCACTCCGTCCGCGAGCCGCGACTGGTGAAATATACCAGTTATAGTTTACAAAATAAAAGTTGTGCCCCCACATGTACAGTGTTGTAATCAGTTATGACATTTGATGTCTTACTAGTGATGTCTACAATGTTTTAATTGAAAATGTCACGAGTGATACAAGCTGTGAGGCCATAAGCAGAGCGTTGTGCTTGCACAAGTTCTAGGTGGGTAACATCCTGAACATCACGGTGATTACACTGCGATGCATTTAGAACACAGCCATCACAACACAAGCGTTACATCGACTTGCCCTGGATGGTGCTGTAACCCAAGGAATACTAAGATTTACTATTCCAACACCTTCCCTACCGTACGTAGGCTGGTGTTGGAATAGTAAATCTTACTCCTCCTAAGCCCAGCGCCCTCCAGCGCAAGTCGTTGTAATGACTTACATTGAAAAAACTGCGATGTTACATACTGCGATCATTTTTATTACGTTGTAACATCACATATTAAAAGTGAACTGGTGAAATTTAGTGTTTTTTTAGTTTAATAAGTTATCTTATAACCAACGTTTTATCCTAACTATAACATCACTTTAAATGTCAGCTTTTTCAGTGAATTTCTGAGTTTTGTTAATGCAACGTAAGATATTATCATTATACCTAACTATAGTGTTACTATAACCTTTGCTTTTTTCCGTGATTTGTTTGGGTTTCTTCAATGTATAGTAGTTAAGTAAGATCTTATTACCATATCTGATCTGCAGTGGGAGGCCAAGGACCAGCCACACATAACCATTGGCCATGCACAATGCCGAAGTGGTGATTTCTTATCTCAAACGTTGTGTATAATCATCAAATAACCCCCATGGTTGGTCGTATGGATCTTTATTAGTCAACAATGAGAATAGGCAAGGAGCTACTATCTACATTAGCTATTATATTAGTGAAGACCAATTGGTACTTCCCTGGTAAATGATACATATAATTAAAATGAGCTTTAAAGGACTTTATTAACTGATTAATTCAAATCAAATCAAATCAAATCAAGTCAAAGTATACTTTATTCAGCTTTAAAATTAAAACCATAAAAGTTACACAACTCCGTACAATACAATAAAAGACAATAAAAACTGAGGGAGTTAATCCTATAGAAAAAGCAGCAGTATGTACATCTTGTGCAAAAAATTAATTAGGCAGATATATTGATTGGTGCCTACCAACATTAGAGATTTACTAGCTCTCCATACAGATCCTAGATCTCAATGAAGATTTCAGAAATCCTACTATAAAAGATACACTTTCTGGGTTCAACAATTGTAAATAAAAAAGAACTGGGCGGACCTGGATAAAATGCAACTTTTTAAAAAGAGGTGTAAACAAATATCTGCCAGGTACTTCATAAAATTTACAAAAAAAACATAAAGTGTTGCAAATCCTGAGGAGACACTCCGTCGCAGCCACAGGATGCTAACACCTGACCTCTGCAGCTCCCTTTTGGGGTGGTAAGCAACAACTGATAATAATCCAATCGAAACCTGACCAATAAAAACCGTTCATGAGATGAAAGTGGCCACAATAGATAGGGCTTGTTAGACCTGGCACCATTGGCGTTGGTCTCCCTTGCATTTTTGCTGTTGCCTCATGTGTTTTTGCTGGTGTTAGATGCTTTGGGCACTGTGCCACTGCTGTCCAGTGCAACAGTGCGAGTGCTCCCTACTGTAAATTGGTGTATTGATTAGTGGTTCCATGATTGGATGTTGGGTTTACTTGTTAGACCCTAGTACAGTGAACTAAGCTGAGTGTCCCTAGGGTGTGTAAATCCAAATGCTGCTAGTGGGCTTGCAAAGAAACTGAAAATTTACCTGAACCTCCAATTTTTAAATCATATTACTAGTATGAAAAAGATAAACAAAAGTTAATACGTTTATCTTGGCAATCAATTTTGCCTATTTACTCTTTAATTATTTTTTGAATTCATATTTAGTCACAAAAAGAACACATAATCTACTAAACAGAGCGTCACATTATTACGAAAACATCCAACAATACATTTAATTTGTTTACAACTATACTATACTATACTATACGAAATTGATTATATATATATCAACTGTTTTGTGACATTTTGTGTATTGTATTCATATAATTGTTTTGTGACACATTAATGTTGAGTTTAAATGTATCGTTGAATGTTTTTGTAATAATGTGACGCTCTGTTTAGTAGATGTGTTCTTTTTGTGACTAAATATGAATTCAAAAAATAATTAAAGAGTAAATAGGCAAAATTGATTGCCAAGATAAACGTATTAACTTTTGTTTATCTTTTTCATACTAGTAATATGATTTAAAAATTGGAGGTTCTGGTAAATTTTCAGTTTCTTTGATATTAGGCCCTACCTGTCCTCCTACCCCTTTGGGCCAAACCCCCCCTTTTTTCATAAAGTGCTAGTGGGCTTGCAGCACTGGTTGTGCCACCCACAAACGCAGCCTTGTAAAACGTGTCTAAGGTCTGCCATTGCAGAACCTGCGTGCATTCTCGTACTGTCATGCTGACTCGGCAAGTGGACCCACTTGCCAATCCCTAAACCTTCCATTTTCTTCATATTAGTCACCCCTATAGTAGGCCCACAGGCAGGGCGCATTGTAAGTACAAGGCAGGACAAGCCCTGATGTGTGTGGCTTGTCCAAATAGTGAATTACAGCCAATTTCGTTTTTCACTATTGCAAGGCTACCTGTTCTCCATAGGCCAAAATGGGCAGCTGGATTGTTACATGTTTATAATCCTAGCAGACTCAGAGAACATGGTAGAAATTAGAGTTTAGTATGCCTGGACTCAGAATAATAAAATACATCTTTTAGTAAAGTTTATTTGAATATTCTGTGTTTGCAAATACCACTTTTAGAAAGTAGGTATTTGCTTGCCTAACCATTTGGGCCTGCCTCTGCGAGGTTGTGTATTCCTTGTCTGGAGTTTGAGTGACAGCGCTGGGGGATTCCAGGAGACAGAATGAGTCAGCCCAGTGGTGAATAGAGAGATCTGCATCTAGATGAGAGGGAGGAGTTGCACCTGGGACCTGAATAGGACTGTGCCCACCCCCCACAGTGCTGGCTCCACCCCATGTGGTGCGTCTGATGTCTCTGCCCTGCACACTGAAAGAGGAGAAGGAAGACTGTCAACAAAGTGCTCCAGGGCTGTACTTGCCTTCCACAATCCTGTCTCCATCTCCTGTGGGGCGTCTGATGTTCCTGCCCTGCACTGTGAAAGGAAAGGAGAAGTCTGGTAAACAGAGTGCTTCAGAACTGGTTTGGACTCGGCACAGGCCCCTCTCCCCTCAGAGAACAAAGGATTTTGGGGTATAAATATTGGGACCCTGATCCCAAAAAATTAGATCACTTCTGGACTTACAAGACAAAACCTCTGCTGATGAGAAGGAACCTAAAGAAACTGAAGAGAGACTATTCCCAAGCTGAAGTGTTGATAGGGGGATTGGCCTGCACTGGTTGCCTGACTGCCAAAGAGAGGAGAAAGAACTTTGTGGACTTTTTCTTCAACTTGTGCAAAGATCTCCAAGGGTTTGGAAGAGAGCTTGCCCCCTGACCGAAGTCCCAGGACCAGTGGACTTCACCAGCCTTTGTGAATTGCTGCTGGAAACAAGTAGCTACAGAGGCAGGGAGTTGTGACCGACTCTTACGACCAGCCCGGTGTCCTGTAGGCACCGCATCAAGCAACATCCACCTCGGACAATGCAAACTCTGCGCTCACGGACTCCGTCAACGAGCTATAGCCTGTACCGCGACTGTAAGGACACCGCTACGTGCAACGCCTCGCTACACCGAATCGAACTGGTCTGACCGACGCGGTCACTGCTGCTGACTTCGAGTCCTGTGACCGCACCGGAGTTGGGCACCACCTCGCATGCTTTGCGACGCACCGTCCAACTCGCACCGCTCTCCGGACTGATTGACGCCGGCTCTCGAACTCTGGCTCGTATGCCGCACTGCAAGCACCGCATCGAAGCACCGTCTCACCCTGCAACGCAAGCCTTGGATCCACCAACCCTGTCAACAGGCCACTACCTGCACTGCATCGAGGGACAACGCGCCCTGCAATGCTTCCTTTCTGCACTGCGACGATCACCGGAACCGGCTTGCACAACTGTGCCTGCAACCCCAAGTTAAAGGTACTGTGACTGAGTCTGTCGACCATTGAGTGGGCCTGGACCGACGCGGCCCTCTGGATTTGCTAGATTCTGTTACGCTGTAGTCCGCCCGGGCTACCGACTTGCCCAGAACCTTGATGTAGGCTTTTTAACAAAGAACTCTTGAAAGCTAATCGTATTGTGGATTCTTTTTGTCATTCATTGGTCTTGTGGTAACTCTATATTGAGTATAACTTAATTTCAAAATAAATCCTGTGTTGTATCCATTTGTAGTGTTGTCACTAGGTTACTGTATGTGGTCATAAATGCTTAACTTATACCGCCTCTGAAATAAGTCTTGACTGCTTGCGCCACGCCACCTAGAGAGTGAGCAGGGGTTATTTTGGGAGTGTAATCCCCTTACTCTGACTAGAGGAGAGGGTTCCTATTTGTCACAAGTACCTACCTGTGCCAACTAGAGACCCCCAATTCTAACAGGGCTCAATAGATGGAGATGTTTTGAGCACCACGTGTTTATGGACACTCGATTTTCCTATTTTTGTATCATCTCCACCGAACGTTTTTAAGGTGGTGAAAGTATACTTTACAAATTCCACATCCTTCCAAGTAATAGAGTCAGGGTTTATAAAAAGGTCCGGCCGCCCCATCTCTTCAAAGCAGTCGTTAATATATTTTAACCATGGAATATGTGTCATATGGTCGAGGCTCATCATTTCTCTTAATATCTGGTTATTGAGAGCTAGATCTTTATTTAACCATCAATTAAGCCAGAACAACATTGGGCGCATAGCCAAAATATCCCCTATAAATGGCAACCCCAATTCTTCGTGTACCACCAGATTTGATGTTCCGCTAGGCACACCTAGAAGACTTTTAAGAAAAACATTCTCAGCCACCTGCAAAGCATCAGTTGATACATGACCCCAAATTTCACTCCCATGGCTGGCAATTGCAACACTTTTAGCCTGATATATTTTCACCATTGCCGCTATTGGGCGCTTAACCATCTTCGCAGTAAAGTTAAAAATCGCGACTTTCGCCCTTGTTACCTCCCCTTTTTTCCTCTTAATCAGGGCCCCCAGCTTAACCGATCATCTACCAAGACACCCAGGCAAGAGAATAACGTGGTTACTGGAACATTCTCATTACCCACTTTAAAAGGGTACTGTTTCTTCGGGGGAATTCCAACCTGCATTATATAGGATTTAGAGTTGTAGACTGCAAGGTCACGGTCTTCCATAAAACTCCGGAATGTATCAAGTAGGGTCTGTAGTCCCCTTGCTGTCCTGGCGACCCAGACCGCGTCGTCCGCGTATAGCAGGATGGGCAGACCTCATCGCCCCACGTAAGGGAAATCGGCCCCTGTATTTAACAGAGTTTTTTCCAGGTCGTTGATGTTAAATTGGAAGGGGGCCAGGATGCAACCCTGCCTAACCCCCCTCTCTATTTTAAAATCCCTGGATACTCGAAGATCCTTGGAAAATCTAATGGCGGCCTCGGTGTCCCAATGTAGATCCTCCAGGAAGTCAACCAAATTAGCCTCCACCCCCATGGCCCTCATGGATTGCCACAATTTCCCCCGATTGACACAATCGAAAGCAGGGGAAAGATCCTTGAAGGCCATGTAGATTGTACCTTGGCGGGCGATTGTGTACTTCCCCAGGATCATATACAGGTTAAGGCACTGGGCCAAGGTGGACCGCCCTGGTCGGAACCCGTACTGTATTTCAGAGATGATCTTATTCTCTGCCGCCCAGGAAGATAATCTTCCCAGTAACACCCCACCCACAACCTTGACCACGGAATCAAGAAGGGAGATCGGGCGATAACACAAAGTACTATTGCGGTCCCCTTTCTTGAAAACCAGCAAGATCGTCGATGTGTCCCATGAATCCGGGCAGCAGGTCCTGGCTGCCACATTAAGCACCGGCATCAGAACTGGAGCCCACAGGAGTGAAATTGCTTTAAAAAGGTCTGGTGGAATACCATCCTGACCTGGGGCTTTATTGCATGTAAGCCCTGAAATGCCCTTCTCCACCTCTTTCTGTTCGAACATTAAAGGAGCATTGGAGTTAACCCTACCGAGGGGTTGATAGAGACCTGTGGGGCAGGTGAAGATAGCTTGAAAGTGAGACACCCACTCATCCTCAGTTATATTGGTGCCTACATCTCCATTCCCCACCCTTTCAAATAGAGGTTGGTTAATAATACCCCAGAACCTTGCACTGTTCCCCAAGGTACTAGCCTCCAGTATGTCTCTCCACATTTCCTCCTTCAATTCACCCTTACGGATGGCCAAAGACCGTTTGTACTCGAGACATCGGGCACAAATCATATCTTGGTTACTTGGGGTAACTTTTAGGGCCTCTTTTAATTGTCTCGCTGCCTTAGAGCAAAGTGGATTGAACCATCTAGGATCAGGTGACACCGTCCATTGTGAAGGAACACGTAGGAGTGCCCCAACCTTGGTGATAATAACATTGAAAGCCTTGAGAACATCCCACGAATCGGGATCAGTTGATACACAAAGAGCTATATCTGAGGCACAAGACTCTTGAACTTTACCATGAAAAGAGTCAGGAGAAATCTGCAACCGTTTTAAACAGTGGTTTCCCTCCACCGGTCTCATCATTCCATGGCTGTCACCCTGGCTTGTGTTGCTAATAGCCTGCCTTCCAAGTACATACAAACTGGGTTATGATCGCTAAAATCACTAACAATAATTGTGAACCTGCAGAAACTAGACTGAAGACCAGAGGAGATCAGGATATGGTCTATAAAAGAATCATTATTGCTTTCTTTAAAAGAGGGGACAGGCTGTGCACTAAGGGGAGCAGATAAATACATTGAAGATAATAAGTCAAATTCATTAAGCAAATTATTCAGTACGTGCCCCTGGGCAGAGTGCACAAAGTGAAAATCCAGCACCCTTGCACATCCCAACTCAGCCATGCTTTTGGTTTTAGGATCACCATAAGGATGGATATTAAAATCCCCCGCCACCATAAGCTTATGTGCAACAGGGCCACAGGACTGTCTTGTGAAGCAGCCCAATTGGGCAATCTTACACTCTCCCTGCACACTTGTTGTATTATAAAAATGAATAATTTCCATGCTGTCATTTCTTCTCTTTAGAACGATTGCTTTAAAGTCCTTATTAACCGTAGGGAGTTGCTGTATCCTGCAGGGCACATCCAACGATATGTAAATCACCAGCCCACCCCTGGCTCTGCCACATGGAGATGGGGATGCGGGAACAAAGAAGGCCTTAAAACCCTCCAGAAACAGGTTACAGTTCACAAGCCAGGTCTTCTGGAGACAAATCACAGGATATTGTCTGATGAACTGCATCCATATAGGGGCGTGAAATTTTCCCATCAGACCTGCAATGTTCCATGATAGGACATTGTACGAGTCTACACTTGCAGTCATCCCTGGATGTGTAACCAGTAAAGGCACTTGCTGCAAGGAGCTGGTCTTTCCAAGTGCCTCAATGGCACTGGGAACATCATTTCCCATAGTAACACGTGGAGACCCCTGTTGATGTAATAATATATCCCCAACGGGATTGGTGATCTTCCTTAGTCAGTCGCACTCTTCCAGTCTAGATACAACTGAGAATCTATTAAATAACTCTACCCCATTGACAGGCTGGTGCCCAGTCAGCCGGCAATGACCCCCTGAGATAAAAGCTGGTTACCACCTAGGTCCACACGGGGACTTTGAGACCACCTGCCACACGGGATACTAATATGTGGGTGCCTTGTATGGACTGCCTTGTAGAAAAAGCCCAGCGGGAGGACCTGGATACCAGAAACACGCTGTGAATGGTCATAATAAGCATCCTGTAAAATTCTATCCACTAAGGAAGGGGTGTTAAAATGTACAACAATACAATCACCCCTGATTATTTTTTTCAAACTCTCTAGCCAGCCCACCCGAAGCACCATGATGTTGTGTTCCACCATTGGGCCCACAGATATATTATTGGCCCGCCAATGAGTAACCTTGTTTTTAAGGTAGGTAAAGTCCTCATTAGACCCTGGTTGAAGAGGAGGAACATTACCCAAGATTATTACGAGGGGTGTTGATTGGGGTGGAAGGTTGATAACCAGTAGGTTCTGTGCAGCGTTTGACAGGTGACACTGCAACACTTCTACTGGTGGTCCCGGTCTTTGGGAACCCGCACCCTGGGGATGAATGGAGGAGGGCACATTAAGGACATTTCGCTTTGGGCATCAACCATCTCCCCAGGTCTTTTAAGGCCACTTTTTTTGCTGCAGGGCTGAACTCCACTGGCAAGCCGAGGGGCTAGAACTGGCCCAGGCATGGACATAAAACCAGGAACGATGTTGTCCCTGGACAAGTTCGAGGCCGAAGATTGAATAATTTGGGTGGATGATACAGACCTTTTGTGTTCTACTATGACTTTGTCTATTGAGTTTAACCTATCCAAGATGGGGCTCAATTTGGCATCCAACATACAACTCATGGTTGCCATAAAGGCTTCCATCATGGCTGGTTGGGCTGTGTTTACTACTGGTGCTACCGATACCAGGCTTTTAGGAGCTGGCTTTGTAGATATATTAGGCTTAGTTTTTTTTGCTTGGCTACCCATGGGCTTCGATTTTTTTTGTACTCCCGTCTGACCTGTAGACCACCCTTGCTTGTTGTGGGGGGGCAACATTGTTATGAGATTATTGGGATTTATAATTATTATTGCCGACAGTCTCTGTCGTGTGTATAGGGTCACCATTCTCCTTAACAAGAATACCAACATCAGGGGAAAGTGGCCTATAGGAGGTCACACCAGAGTTCCTTGTAAGGAAAGGGAGACTTTGTTGGACTGTGAATCAATACCAAGCCCTGGGGACAGAGGAGGGCTTGGTGTTTCCATAACAGCTTCCCTAATAGGGCTGACAGGTCCAGCCACGCAAGAAAATAGAATGTTTAAAGGAGATCTAGATAGACGCCTGTTTACTAATTCGATCTCCTTATCTATAACTGAAGCAGCTCTTGTAAAAAACGCTTCCATAGTTGTAACACTTGCCCTAGTTACAGCTTTAGAAGCATCTTGAATAGCTTGAGTCTTGCGCCTTCCCATTGCACAGTAGAGAGATAGCCCCTCAAAACTGAGGCAGGAATATCAAGACAGCTCTTAATACATAAGTTAAAATGAGAAGACCAGTATCAACAGTATCAACCTAAAGAAAAGTTACTCTGCCCTACCATACAGTGGAGCCCACTTAAATGAAATTGCCTGTAAACTTCTCCTAGCACCCCTCCACAGGCAGGCAAGGTCCCAGTCCAGTAAGGTCAGTTAAGTCCCACAGCGCAGAAAATAAAAATCAAAGGGGGGGGGGGGCAGCCCTGCCCGGCCTCCTCCGGCACATGGCCCGGGCTTCGCCCGGCGCGCGCCTGTGCGCTTCCCGCGAAGCGGGCGCAGCGATCAGGGATATCGTCCTCCACAGGTGCAGCCAATTACAGCAAGGCTCCCTGGCACTACCAGTCCTCACGCAAGATTGCAGTGTTCTCCTCTGTGTTCATGAAGCGTCTCCCGCAGAGTCCTTCAACAGTGCAGGTCAGCAGGAAATCACAGGCTGAGTCATAGTAAAGATGTAACAGAAGGACTTAGAAATTAAATCACTGCCAGCCAGACCGATCAGGTGGCGGACCAGACCCACAGTAAATCCAGAGAGAGCGCCTCCAGAGTACTGAAGCCTGTAAGACAGTAAGACAGATCCAGTAAGTGTGTACCAAGGCGCAGGGGACGCAGCCAGCAGTACTACAGATCAAAATGTGCTTGGTCACAGCAACGTGAGTCTCATGCTAGAATCAGTACCAGACAGAGTTCCAAAGTGTAGAAGCCCAGCACATACCAACAATAGCGACAGATTGCAATTTAGCACAATGGCCAACAGTAGTAAATAAGAGAGACCAGGCGTTAGAATGTTCAGCAGCCAGCCAGGTATACAGCGCTCACGCATACCAGGCCCGCACAGATACAGCCTGCGGAGATTGGAGACACGGCCAAAATCGGGGAGAATTGCACACAGATCAGCAGCTAATTAAACTGTGGAGCACTCGTTATGTCCGCTTTCAGGTTTGCCACACGCCAGAGCAGATTCGTAGGAGGAACTGCGCCCGCCTCCAGCCTGGGAAATGGAGCATCTCAGGAAAAACACACCCCATCGCCGTAGCCGTAGCCCGATGCCGGGTGAACCCCACTCATGGAAGATATCCGGGCCGTGCACAGAAGAGGAGCATGGGGGCACAATATGAAGACCGCCACTGCCGGCTAACTCTGGGTATGTTAAACTGCAGCGGTGATATCCCCCAACTCACCGCGCAACTCGGAGCAGGCAGGTCGCAACTCAGGCAGCTCAGGCAACTCAGGCACTGCACCGCACCTCAGCACTGAGCTCCGAAATGGCAGCCGGCCTTCCCGTCGGGCAGCCAAGCGATATCAGAGAACACACCTGTTGCAGCTCAGCCCCTGTGAATGAACTCAATCCAGTTTCTTACTCTAACCAAATCATTAGTTTAATAAGTATTACATTTTAGACATTATTTTCATAGACTCATATGATCTAAAAGTTGATATTTTAAAATAAGGGAAAATAGTAGATTGGTAAGAATTATAAAACAAATGTAGAATAAACAGCAAGTGTGTTCCATAAAGGAACATTTCTAATTTGAATTAAAGAGGGTTGGGCATGAATAGCATTTATTTTAAGCAAAGAAAGGTAAAGTATCAGCTTCAGAATATCAAATTAAGGATTCTGATGACAGAATAGGAATGTCTAGGCATGGAGCCTTAGCACTCAAGCAGTGGAGATTAGCAGAGACTGGAGGGGTCTTCTCAGCTCGAAGTCAACGAGCATCTCTCAGATCACTGGATGATGTAATTTTAGATGTCAGCAGTGATGTCACTGACCATGTCATGAGTGATGTAATATGTGAGGCCATAAGCAGTTTTGGTTATGACATCACTGTAACCTTTGGATTTGTAAGAGAATCTCTAAGGTCTTTTACATTTTATTTCCTAATTATAGCCATTAACCTTTCATAGTTAGTGTGCGAATGAGTGCATGAGTTTCTTAGTAAGTCTGTGAGTGGGTGTGAGAGTGTCTGAGCGAGTCTGTCATTGGGTGTGAGAGTATCTGAGTGGGTCTGAGACTGGCTGCATAAGTGTCTCCCTTGGTGTGTGAGTGGGTGCATGAATGTCTGATTGGGGTTGGGGGGCCTCCATTCCATAGCTGTGCCAATCTAGAGGCTTGTTGGAATCCCAAGTGTGTGGGGGAAAGGAAGGACAGAGAGCAGGAAGGGAAAAAGGGAAAAGAAAGCGCAGACATGCTGTAATGGTAAGCGTGTAGTTAATAGGTATATGGCCTATAATGAGTTCCAAAAAGAGATTCTATGCATGCTTTTTGGTTGGAGATTTGCCTAGGATTAACAAAATACCAAAAATTAGTATTCATTTTTGGAATAAAAATAGTTTAAAAGGGGGGAGGAAGAAAGGCAAGATATTTTTGGAGACCTGCTCTATGAAACCTGATATTGTGGCTCTTCAAATGTGCATCTCAGTAAAAAAGAGGCCGATGTTCATTTTATATCTAAATGCTGTCGGGGCTTTATTGTACCTAAAATATACAATTTAGTAAGTGCTACATTCTCCCCAGGGCAGTGGGGGGCTTCTATTATAGATTTAAAAAAATCTGAGTTTTATGTTTCAAAGCATACCATAATAGTAGCTGGGTAAGGGTGGAAATTGCTGACCAAAATAGTTTAAAGTTTTTTTTTTGGTAAGCGTTTATGCTCCAAACAATCGAAACCCATGATATTTCACCATTATGAGGCTAGAACTTAGCGATGTTAATTTACCTATTATCGTAATTGGGAATTTTAATTGTACACTAAATCTAGTGCTTGATATGACCAATAATGCTCTTGCAGCTTGTATGAGCAGTACTAGAAATAGCATAGTAGATATGATGGTTTGTCTGAATCTGCAGGATATTTGGAGGGAACAAAATCCCGACCTTCAGAATAATACCTTTTTCTCTAAGGACCATAGACAATACTCCCATATAGATTTCTGCCTGAGTAGTGCTTCAATTGCTTTGATTTGTAAAACTGATATTTTACAGTTATTACATTCTCCCGACTCGGGTATTTAACTAAAATGAGAAGGTAATGGTTATTTTATTTCTAATGTACACCAGTCTTACTTCCCTAAGTATTTGCTAGATTGTATTGATTATCTGCGTACACATACAAAGGAATTTATTCCTACCAACCAAGGGTCAGCACACCCCTTTGTGGTATGGGAGACACTCAAACCCTATGTCAGGGGCATTTCTCAATCATTTTATGTCCCGATATCAAGGGCAGACAGTGAAGAAGAGAAATTCATTTGGAGTCAAATGAGGTATCTAATTCAATTATATATGGCCTGCATAAACAAGAAAGCTTTTCAATCTTGAGCCCTGAATTGCAAAATTGGGGAGAAGCCTGGGAAACTGCTGGCTTGTCTCTTTCATAATGAAACAACAAGAACTGCTATCACATAAATTCAAGAAGTGACAGGGAGAGTCTACACCCAACACTGTGATATTCTATATACTTTTATGTCCTATTACTCAGACTTGTATCAAGAGGATCTGCAGTGCAGTCCTACAAGTAGTAATGAGTATCTTGTCCCATTAGGTCTCCCCAAATTAGCAATGAGCATTAATGAGTTTTTGTATGCTGAGTTCATGGCGAATGAACTGAGAAGGGTTATTGACAGCCTATCAACCGGGAAAGTGCAAGGGCCAGATTTTAGCCCATCAGAAATATAAAAAATTCTTGCATCTGCGATCACTCTGCTTCTTTTGGAAGAGTTAAAAGAAATTCAGATTGTAGGCGTAGTACCACATTCTTGGAATTAGCCATTATTACAATATTTCTGAAAAAGCATAAAGATACAATAGAATATAACACTTATCAGCAAATTTGACTGCTTAATGCCAATTACAAAACATCCACAAAGCTTCTGACCAATCAAGTAAATATGGTTATTTCTACGCTTGTATTGCCAGAGCAGCATGATTTTATTCTAGGGAAGGATACGACCTCTCATACAAATCTAATTACGATGCTAATAGATCACGCTGAGATTGCCAGTAACTGCTTAATATTAGTTTACTTTATGTTGAGAAAGCATTTGAGAGTGTATCCTGGAAGTTTCTCTGGAAAGTGCATGGCCAGCTTACTTTTAGCTCCAGGTTTGTTAAAGTGGTTAAAGCTATTTATAAGACCCTAAAGCTCAGATGAGAATACAACAGGAGCTAACAGAGTTCATTTCTATTTACTGGGGTGCTCTACATGGCTGCTTGCTCTCCCCCACTCAGTATGCATTATACATGGAGCCATATATCAGGCTTGTATGCAGAAGTTGTCCTAATAATCTGTATGTATCATTGACCTCCCCTCTGCCCGTCTCCGCAGATGACAATTTAATATGTACTCATTACATGAGCCAATGAACAAAAGTGTTGAGCGTTGCACTAGATTATGGCCATTTTTCAAAAAGTTAGATTAAAGACTGTGATAGCTCTTGAAAAGATTTGGACTAATATGAGAAGGTCCTTGAAAATCCATTCTTTCATGCCTACACACTTCTGCTGGATAACCTTTACTTACCATAGTGGTTTACCTCTTCCAATATTGGTTTTTGGTTGCATCTGATAATCAAGTGTCTAGGCAACCTTATGGATGATTTGGGCCTTACATCTTTCATAGTTCTTCAAGCAGAATTTGTCCTACATCACTGCGGTTTTTTAAAAAAACCTGCAGATTCAAACTGTCCTACTGAGCGGGAGAAGCAATATCATTGCCCAATTGACCCATTGCACAAATGATTTTTGGTTAGCATTCATTTAGCATTTTGGAAAAATACAGCTGCCTTATCCAATACTCTTTCAATGATTTGGGAACTTGTGCCGATAAATGGACTGCTATCCTATGTTTTGGTTTAAGAACTCACCAATATTTTTGCACAATACTGCAAAGTTGTCACCTCTACTAGATTAAGAGGCCAGATTCATCACACAATTTTCATTTCTACATTAGTCCTTCCAAATTGTCTAAATGGTATAATAGGTGATACAGCTCTGTGCTCTCAAAGAAGCTGATAAAGCCCATATGTTTGCTACATGTCCTAAATTGATACCAATTTGGTCTTTGATACAATGGCAGATATCTATAGCACAACCTCATGCAGGGACATTTATCCCAAAAATAATTTTGCTGACATAGGGACTACCTATTGGGTTCTTCATATTCTTTACATAGCTAGACTTAATTGCGAGAGATAGGGAATCTGTATCCCCTCCAAAGCATGAGAAGTGGTGGAAAGAAATAATGGAGGCATGTGAATTAGAATTTCAGATAGCTGAGGCCAGAGGCTCAACCCTGAAACTCCATCCTAATTTGGTGGAATCTGAAAGATAACTTGATGTCAGATTAGAGACTGTTGATTATGCCAATTCATTTTTTATCTCTCTCCAATGATTTACTCGAATTTTGAGGAGAAATTATAATACATATGATTAATTAATGTTTTCCTGATTTATGCATTATTATGATTGGTCTTGGTACTTTGTTGCTTGTACTCTTGACAATAAAGTAAGTGTCTGAATTGTTCTGTGAGTTGGTGCATGAGAGTCTGAGTGGATGTCTGACTGGGTGCATGAGTTTCCGAGTAGGTCTGTGAATGGGTGTCAGAGTACCTGCATGTGTATGCATCACTGCACTAAAATGCATTAGTCACGCAATTATAGTGCCCCTTGGACCACACCAGTACACGCTTTATGAGAGAAAGACGAAACACATTCAAAGCAGGATGCATGCTGTGCTGCCCAGCTCTGTGCTCTTTTCTCATAACCATAATCTTAATTTACTGGTTTTCACTAGATTGTATTTGCACCGCGCAGTCCAATGAAACAAATAATGTCCCTTTCACAAGGCAGTTGAAGTTAAGCTGCCCCACCCATCAGAGTGAGCATACCACATGGCCTCTCTCATGGCTGGAAAGAGACAATCTGCCGGTACCACCTGGTTTCTATCAGTACTGAAAAGAAACAATTTAGACAGGTCGGCACAAACTTGCCCTTCACTTGCATCTGTTCATTAGACATTGCATTGCTTGTTGATGTTTTCCATGTGCCTGCAAGGAGCCTGCCCCATTGTATCCATGCAAGGTCTGATTGGATGGCACACTGGAAAGGCAGCAGGGTCAGTTTTTTTGCTGTACCTGCAGCTGCAGAGTGAACTCTTGTCCACACGTAACCAGTGGCGGAGTTTGCGTTCACTGGCACTGACTGATGCTGGCAGGAAGTTTTGGAAAGTCCTGTCCCGCCCATCTGCTTCAGCAGATCCTCTCTCTCCAGGTAGATTGCCATCACCCGGCCACCACGGCCAGATTGGGAAATTGGACTTGACCTCCACGTTGTGACAGGGGTCACATTCTTGTTGAACTGAGGCAGGATGGTTTAGAAAGCCATGTAGCAGCAGCATTGAGGACACCATCTGGAGTTGATACTCATGAATATTTGTGTATACCCGCACTGAGAATATATGGACCGTAATTTTGAGATTCAGTATCATGTTTCAGATGTATCATAATGTTATTTCAAAGTCCTTGCAGGGATTGTACAAACACCAATCAGTAATTTTGACTGCAGCACTTATAGTGCAGCAATACATTCCTTTAAATAGTGCAGTGTTCAAACCAATAACATATTTTACAGAGCTGTATTTTTGTATTACTTCAGGTTTGATAATTAAAGCCTTCTAAGGGTGTTGTATTCAAACACCTGTCCAAACCCACAAAACATTTAAATATTGAATCATAAAAGTGTCACTCATAATAGCCGAAATGACACTCATAATTACACTTTAATATTCCAAATGACAAATTTAGCAACCTAAAACTTTTGGCAACTATGCGTCTACAATTCAATGTGAGAGGGTGGCCACGGAACACCCTTCCCTGGATGATTTGATCCCTGGGGACCCCATATCCTGGGGACAGGCATGTCTCCGGGGTACCGTGCAGCTCACCCAGGGTACCCAGTGTGCAGGTTACGGACCCTGGGGGAAGCCTCAAGGTCTGCAGCCCCAGCTATCTCTCCACCTAATCCATGAGTCAGCAGTGCTATTGCATGCTGGGAGCTGCTGGCAATGCATATCCCTGCATATGGGAGCACTGTTTTATCTCTTTCCCTGCCCACATGTCTGCAGGCAGGAAAAGAGATGAAGCCTCTGCTTCCAGCAAGAGAAAGCACTTTGACAGCTCAGACTTGTTAAAAGTGGAGTGTTTGTATTTGCTTCTCCTGCCAAGTAAAAGCAAACATCTATGACCCGGGGGTGGCCCCCCGGGACATAGCAGGAGCCAACGCTGGGTGGTGATGGTCCCCAGGGCCAGTATAGGCCTAAGCAGAGGGACCCTGTGAGCACCCCTTCTTTTTTATAACAAAATGCCCTGGAAAATGGCCCATATATATCCAAATATCTAAATGTATGTATATATATCACAAACGTGAGGAGGCTGCTGATGACTTGTTTGGAAACCTGCCAATGAACACAAATGTAATTAATAATGCACCCGAAAATCTTAATGAACGCAATCCCAGCTTGAAAACTCTAATCAGGGATTTGGAAAAAAATAAAAAACTTGAAATCACCAAGTGGTGGGAGCACCAATCCCTGAGCAAATATACGGAGGAGGGTAGGATCCCCCGCGGTCTACGTATCCTCCTGGCTCCAAGTTTTGATAAGCCGAATCCGGCAAGGTTAAAGGAGTGGGCCGAGAGTAGTTTAACTGCCTCCATGAATCTTGTGCATATCTTGATAAAATATGCTGCAATAGATCGAATAGGGATCTTGGAGGAAATTGAAAGGATAACTCCTGAAATAGAGAGCAAAGAAGATGCGGGTTCAGCTGGAAGTAAAAAATTACTTGATGCTATGAATGATCGCTTGAACAAACATGAAGAAAAAATTAAAATCAGGAAGGCACACAAATTCGCAAGAGACCAAGCGGATTACAATAACGGTCAAATATTTACTTTTGCCCATAAATACAGTGCTATAATGAGACAGGAATTCATCAAAAAAGCGGCAACGATCTTGCAATGCTATCCAATTCGAGACGAGTGAAAATGAAGAATTGGCAAGTTCTGATACTATCTCTCTAACCAGCGATTCAAGTTGCGATTCAAATTTTTTAAGGCAGCCTGCCCCAACCAACTTAAATCTCGAACAAGAAATGGATTTTTGGGTGGAAGAGAGGCTGCGGACCTTGAGACCGAGGCAACAAAAGAAGCAAGGAGAAACATTAAAAACAAGCACAGACGAGAGAGGAAACGCAAGTGCAGACAAAAATCAGCAAAAGAAGAGGAAAAAAAGCACTTGGAAGGTGAAACAAAAGTAATGAATAACAGTATCGTCATTTAAAAAACCTTAGAAATTCACTGAAAAAACCATAGGTTTCACACATGTTATAGTTAGCTGGACATTTCACTGATACAAAACCATTGAAATTCCCCCGTTATAGTTAGTTCCACTAACTATAACTCGCGCGCCCACAATGCACTGCTGATGACGTCACATATTACATTACTCATGACATGGTCAGTGACTTCACTCATGACATCACTGACGACATCTCAAATGACATCACTGATGATATCACTGATGACATCATCCTTGTGAAAGAGTGGCAGACCTCCTCTCAGCGTAATATAACCTTTGATACACACCTTCAAAAATAGAAACTACATTTTTCTTAAAATGGAGATACCAATACTAGTTAGAAGAACCTATTCAGTAATTCCAAAAGCTACATACACATCCACTCATTCACCAACAGTTCTATATAGTCACTCATACATGTACTCACTCATCATATGTACTCATACACCTATACATCCGGTAGCACTCTAATAGTCATCCATATAGTTACTCACACATGCAAATAAACCAGCAAACATCCATTTACTTGCATATACAGATATACACACACCACTGCACTTACTTCTACAGAAACATACACACACTTACTCTCTTAAACAATCACTTATAGAAACATGTACTTATTCATAAGGAACTCTTCCAATCTCTCACTCTCACATATACTCACTTATGTGCATCAATACTCACATATACTAGTTTAGAACATATGTAGTTACTCATAAATACACTATTGAGACAGTCATTCACTCACTAACACACCCATACACACATCCATCCATCCATATAGTCCTGTACACATGCTGTTTTCAAAACACATACAAACAGTGAGTAACTCATTCATGCATCTATGCGCTAAGTAATATCCCCCACCGGACCATACAGACACTCATACTGACAGTCAAAAAACTGCTAATAACCCATATACACACTCATGCACCTACTCACCAACCCATGCAGCCACTTACAGACAAAGTGAGACACTGATACAGATATTTGCATATTTAAACATTACTCGCTGATACATGTATTCACTAAGATGCACTTAATAAGTCAGTTATGCAAGTATTTCTAATAAAAATGTAGGAAATTACTATATAAAGAAAGAAATATAATAATTAGTATATTTCAAAATTAGCATTTAAAAAACCTTTGAAATTCACAAAAAAAAAACATAGGTTTCACCCATGTTATAGTTAGCTGGACATTTCTCTCATACAAAACCATTGAAATTCCCTCGTTATGGTTAGTTCAGCTCTTTCACAAGGATGATGTCATCAGTGATGTCATCAGTGATGTCATTTGAGATGTCATCAGTGATGTCATGAGTTATGTCACTGACCATGTCACGAGTGAGGTAGTATGTGACATCATCAGCAGTGCACTGCGGGCGCGCGAGTTATAGTTAGCTGAATTGCAGTGAATTTCTAAGGTTTTTTAAATGCTAATTCCTAACTATAACGTGTGTGAAACCCATGCTTTTTTCAGTGAATTTCAAAGGTTTTTTAAATGCTAATTTTGAAATATACTAATTATTATATTTCTTTCTTTATATAGTAATTTCCTACATTTTTATTAGAAATACTTATATTTATTTTATTTTTAAACTTACATTTCATATTTTTAATGTCAAATAATAACAAACGTAAATTCAAAAAGAATGCACTGCTAGTGAAACCGCCTCGGTGAATTTGTAAGTGTTTGTTAGGGGCAGATTTACAACACCCTTGTGCCTCTTTCAAACCACCGTTGCATCACTTTTCTGATGAAGCACTGGTGCAAAAGATGCACCACGATATGTAATATTTACAATGTGACGTATCTGGGAAGTACGTCACATTGTAAATCCCTGTACCAGAAGGACACATTCCTACATGGGGGGGCGTTCCTGCGCAGAAACACCTCCTAAAAGTGGCTGACTACAATCTACAAAACTTCACTTTGTCACTTTTGCGCTAATGCTGTGTCAAAACCCTGCATTACCTTGAAGCAGGTGTAAAGATTGACACAGCAGTCTGAGCATAGGGCCCCCAGACCATTGATGGAGATACGTTACACTTCCAGTATGTGAGAGAAATTTCCTAGGCAGTCCTATTGATAAGTAAACAAGTGACTTGACCACAATTGCAAGAAGCACAGTTAACAAGAAAAAAGAAAAAAATATCTGTATAAAACATACATATTTTTAATAATAAACATAGTAAAAATCATATAGTTAACTTGAATCCATCAGACTATATGACAAATCAATTTAAAATTACATGCAATCATAACATAAATTTAACATGACATATTGAATAAAAGAAGACACCACGAGGGAACCAGGTGTCCACAAAGGGGTGACAATTAATAACTCCGTTACACTTCCAACATAACTCAAACAATGCACCACCTTTATAGCACAGATACATCACATATATGTGCCATTTTTGTCCCATGGTACACCGCATTGTAAATACGGCGCATCCATGGTGGTGGTGTCACGGAGCACAATAACTGACATATTCCTGGGGATATGCCAGTTATTGTATATGTGCCCATTAGTGTTTTAATGTAGTGATAGGATTACTACATACCGATGAATAAGTCACTACAACACTAAAACAACAGTGACAGAGTGTTTGCTGGAAGTGTAACGAGATAAACTAGTAAATTGAACGTATAAAACACAAATTTGCAAGTACATAGAAGACTACATACATCGTCTATAAGGGTTTTGCAGCAGTCTATGCCCTAAAGCCTATTTTAAAGCATGAATACTTAGATAGTGAGTGGATGATTACAAAACTGCAAGGAAAGAACCTGATTGAATTTATAACAGCCTCAGTTGCGCCACAGTATACAGATAAACACATACATCTGAATGGCTCACTACAATATTGAAACAATAGTGTGAGAATGTTTGTTGGAAGTATTAGGATACACATTGTGGAAATGAACGCATAAAACATAAGTTTTCTGGTACATAGAACAGTGCATCCACAGTCCATAGAGATTTGAAACAACCTATGCACTAAGGCCTCTTTTAATCCATGAGTATCTGGATACTGACTGCATCATTACACTTCTGCAAAGAAAGTCCCTCACAAAATTTATTACAGCTTCAGTTTTACCCCTGTACAATCAAACAGAACATACTGCTGAGTGGCTCACTACAATCCTAAAACAGCAGTGTCAGGGTGTTTGGTGGAAGTCTAAGGATACAGACTGGGGAGTTGAAGGCAGAAAACCCAAGTTTGCACTTGCATACAAGACTACATCTATACTCCATACGGATTTTAAGCAATCGATACCCTCAAACTCACTTTGCATATTTTAAATCAATACAAACATTTAAAAAATATAACTGAATCTATAACTGCTTCACTTTTACTACAATAAATACATTAGTAGATAGTGCTCAAACCTTTATTATTTTTCAACAATAAATGTATTCTTATAACATCTCATAATTTAACAGACATTCCCATTCAACTTCATCAGATATATAATTCAGATCCATTACCTCGTCGGCAGGTTCTGATTTAATGTGTTCTAAAATTTCAACATAATTTAAAACATCAACGAAATCTGCATCACAGCATTCGTCTTCAAAATCACAATTGATGTCTGCAGCACTAATTTCCCCTTCTTCACTCTCATTGCCTGTGACAGATATGATTAGTTCTTCAATTATACTCAAAATAATATCCAAAATCGCCTGTGTATGAGGCTGTTCTCTTTCCATAATTTTTCCTTTATGTTCTTGCTCCTTGTATAAAAATAGAAACAGTTAATTTTATCACTTTTCGTAATATATAATACAAAACTACAGTTTTCACCTATTTGGCCTACAAAAAATACTATATAAATACAATTATCTAATAACATTCCATTAGTACAGTTGTACTCCTTTGCAAAATTATACAACTATAATTACTTATAAGGATATCCTGTTCTTAGCTTTTCTTAAATTTTGAAAGCAGTCACTCATTATGACTATAGGAAAAGACTCAGGCTGGTATAGTAAAATACACTACTAAAAAATGTAGAATATGTCTATTCACCTTACCCTTTCCAAAATAGTAAATGTGTTTTACTATAATGGAAAAGATAGTATTCCTTGTCGTGAAAAACACTGTGTATCTGTGTATATTTAGACATCATTATCACACTGCTTTTTGAATACTTCATGTGTTTACTCTATCTCTATTCCTCATCTATAACTTAGTCTAACCCTACTAATTACCTACCCTTCCAATTTCGAACTAGCCTCTCCTCTAGTATTTATCTACAACATTGTAGCTTACGGTTCTTTATTTTACTCACTGCTTTTAACCTATAATTACGTAACATTCATTAACCTAGGCCCCTCACTTTTTTGTACAATTTTTATATTATAAATGTCATTGTGCTCTTTTACTAATTTTCCTTTAAACAGTTGTTATCTATTCTGTCAATCCTTCAATATCTTGTGTTTTTCATTAATGTTCCTTCTTAATTCAAAAGTCTTTCTTCTATTCCTAACTCAAAGTGTTCTTTTCCCTTAAGACCTTGCTTATCACAAATTTTATCGATTCTTCTTTTAAGTTAGAGAAAATACATCGACTGACTAAATTCAATATTGTCTATAATGTCAGGAAAATTTACTTACTCACTAACTTGTCAAACAACGTTCTTTAACTCTCACAGAAATATTTCCACTTTCTCTTCAGGAATGTCTAAGGAGCAATTGAAAACGGGTCTGAACTCCGGAACGTCCTCGGTGAAGTGCGCAGTCGTTAGTGAGCGCGCGCCTCACCAAGGATTTCCTACAACTCTGTGGTAAATGACTAGATTGCTACGGCGTCTTTCAGCCGCAGCCCGTGGAAGAAGTTGCGGTGGGACACGCAGGGCCGGCGGGAGAGGGGCAGGGTGGGGGGTGATAAACAACGGAATCTGGCTGATTGCAGGTAAATAAACAATTACATTAATAAAACTAATTTTGGGCCATATTATCAACAAAACGCGATACCAACAAAAGACGACACATTATCCCCGCTTTTATCAGCAGGAAAGTGCCGATAAAGCGGCGGTAATCCTTCTTGTTTTGTTGATAATATGACCCAAAATGCATACTAATGGCTTTGTGGTGATGATCATGCGTGGTTAGGGGGTCGTACATGCATGTTTAGGCTCTATTTTGTGAAAAATCGCAATGTATGCCTACAGAAATATGTACAATTACGAGCAGGAGCTGCATGCTGATTGGCTGTCAATACTCTGCAAACACTGAACTCCAGAGATTTTGTAAAAGAATATCTACTGTGAGTGGTATTCTTGTTAATCTAGAATTCAATTTGAAAGGTGAATTGAAAAGTTGTATGAGAGTGCGTCTGTGCGGTGTATCTTTGTACATTAACGAATTATAAGGTATATTATCAAGACTCGGTGATACAATTATCGTCACTTTATAGTCATAGGTTCTTATATAGCGCACGATTCACCAAAAAGGTATCGGCAGGAAACTGCAGATAAAGTGTTTATAATGTTACGTCTGCATTGATAATATGCTCCTATATTCGTACGTTGCTAAATGTTTTATAGTAGTAAACGTGTTTTGCTATAATGCATGCTGTTATGGTTTCTTCTTTAATATCATTTTGGGCCTCTGTACATTAAGGGATTATGGGCCATATTATCAATAAAGGACGATACATTATCGCCGCTTTTATCGACAGGAAACTGCCGGTAAAGCAGTGATAATGCTCTCGATAATATATCCTTGTGAATTCCCATAGAAACCCAGGTTATGGTGTTAACCTGGTCTTCCATGGAAATTCACAAGGATATACTTTCGAGACCATTATCGCCGCTTTAGTGCCAGTTTTCTGCCGGTAAAAGCGGCGATAATGTATCGCCCTTTACTGATAATATGGCACTGACAGGCATATTATTAAGAACCAGTGTTAAAATTATCGACGTTTTATGGACAGTAAACTGCAGATAAAACGTCGAAAATGGGCTTGATAATAGCTTCTTGTAAATTGCTACAGAAACCCAAGTTCTAGTGTTAACCTGGGCTGGTATGAGAATTCTCAAGGGCATATTATCAAGCTCATTATCGTCGCTTTATCAGCATTTTTCTGCCGATAAAACAACAATAATCTATCGCCTTTTGTTTAAGATATGTCCCGAAAATTCATTTTATTAAATTAATTGTTTACTTACCTGCAATGATCGAGGTGGCATATTACCAAGGGGGGCGATAGGCAATTATCATCGATTTACCGTCCGTTTTCGGTCGCTAAGCGGCAACAATTCTATCGTCCTATTAGCAACCTGTCGCTAATTGATCTTAACAAAAGCTTTTATGCGATAGCAAACAGTTTGGGGCACGCTTTGCATGTCAGCGATGTTTATCGCTAATGACGTGCAAAGAGGGCGTACCCAACCACTTAGCGACTGAAAGCAGTCGCTAACGTCGCTATCGCCTATTAGCAAGGCAGACATACCGTTGGAAATATTTGCGCTAACCATGATTATCTCCAAATACTAACACCTGCCCAGAGCAGTTCTTAGCCATGTTATCCAATGGCAAGCGGATGACATGGCTAAGACCATTTCATCTCTAATGCGTGAATATCGCTGTATTCTCAACGATATTCACGCATTTCGCCGCTATCGCTGGATATTTTACCACAATGGAGAAAAACGTTGCTAATAGCATGTTTTCTCCGCTAACATATCCAGCGATAGGCAGCGATAAAAAAAATCGTTGCTAACCCTATTAAGCGATAAATATCGCTACTTTTTGGTAATATGCCCCCAGATTCCGTTGTTTATCACTCCTCACCCTGCCCGTCCTCCGCTCCACCTGCCTGCCCCCTTGCAACTCCCTCCACGGGCCGCGGCTGTTTCTATATTCCGTTATATTGTACTGTCTATTTATACTCTCATTTTTTATTAAATTTTCCTTGCTTCATACTCCTTGTTCTTTTGTCGTAAGTCCTCTTATTTTTATACTCCGAGTTTTGTCCTCACACTCCTCCCTCTCTTCTTGTAAGTAATATAATAGAATATTTGATATTTTTTTTGTAATGTTACATATATTTTTTTATTATAGTTTGTGTTTGTAGATACTAAAAGTAATGCATCATACCAACGAAGTACCAACAGACGAAGCAACGAAAGAAAAGTGTGTATTTGAAGAGAACTCACCAAGAAGATTCACATGAAGAGAGATGTCTTAACAAACAGAAAGAAACTCCGGTAAGAGCAGGAGCACTTTTTTGAGGAAAATACTAAAGACTAAGAGTAGTGTTCAGAAACAAAAAAATGTCCTTAGTGTATCAGCGCCGAAAAAAAAACTTACTAATAAACAAAAGAATAATGGAAAATCAAGTGCAGACAAAACTGTGTATAGTACAAGGAGAAAAAATCAATTCATAGAAATTAGGAAAAAAATGTTTTATAATAGATTGGTATCAAATTTAATGAAAGAAATTAAGGTATATAAGAAAAAAACGGTATTTTATAAGAAGAAGAAAGCTGTAGAAAATTTAGTTGAGAAAGCTTTGGAATTGAAAAGAAAACTGTTTATTTTAGTAATCAATAGAATTAGATCACTAGATAAAACAATCCATTTAGTGAAGAGCAAAAGTAGGTGGAGTACACTAATAACAAAAGTAATTTTTGTGAGATTTTTTTGGGTGAATGGAAACATACTTCAACTTCTGAGCCTTTTTTTAATGAAGAAAGTTATCTTCAGAGTAATGATTTGTTGCATGCAGTTGACACTACTGGTTGTCCTATTGAGAAAGAGAAAATTATTCCTAGAAATGCAGAAGAGGTGTTAGCTGCTGAAGTTTAAGGGAGACTTCCTAAAGCTCCAGTGTACACTTGGAATTGTAGTAGTATTTGCAGTGTCCGGCAAGAATCTATTGATTTTTTTCTTACGTAATTACACCAAGAAAAGTGTTAAACAAAAGATTAAGCTGTTACAAGGACTAGACCCTTGCAGAGTGAGAGAAAATACTGATTTACAAGGTCATTCTCTACCTTGGGTTTCTAAAAAAAGTATGTTGAAGTGTTTTCCACCATTTCAGGATGTTATCAGTTCATCATACTCAGATGAGGAAATTAGTCAGAATATTGTATTACGCGAAAAGTCCAGCACTAATGTTAAAAAGGTTGAACAGTGCTCTTTTGTATGGATCTGTATCAGACGTAACAAATGTTTATGATGAAATTGAGATTAGTTACTTTGGTCCTCAGGAAGACAGTGCAGAAAGTGAGAGATTAATAGAAGAAAATGTGGAAGAGAATGTAGGACAGTGCAGTGTAGAAAATTTTGAACAAGAAATTATACAGTTTAAGGTGATTTCAGGTATAAGGCCAAATTATTCTTGTATCTGTTGTCGACGAATTCTTTATAAAAATCAGACCAGGACTGTTGATCTGTATTTAAAAAGGAAAAAGGAAAACAATAATGAGTGGAAAGATGTTATAACTTATTTGTTGGTAGAGAATTATTTTGATTTGGGTTCTGATCAGCGTATTTGTAAATATTGTTATAAAAAATTAGAAGAGAACAAAATGCCTGCTAAAGCTTTGCATAATAATCTTGAGTTGGTAAATATTCCTTCTGAACTGATGGATTTAAATACCTATGAGTCTATTCCTATTCAATGTGTGCATCCATTTCAGGCTATTGTTCGTATGGAGCCATAGACAGGAAAATTGCCCCCTTCTGATTTACAAAGAGGATTAAAGGGAAGAGTTGTATATTTGCCTCTAGATTTAAAGAAATATATTGAAACTATTGGTGTAGAAAATGTAGAGGATGAACCTTTAGTTATTCTTGTTAATGGCGTTCCTACTAAAAGTAAGAAAATCTGGCAAGAATTAGTGGATGTTAGGAAAGTGAAAAAGGCAACGTTGTATCTGGTAAAAAATAATCAATATTACAAAAATGTGCATGTGGGAGAAGAAGACATATCTGTACAAGATACTGACTTGCCATCAGGACAAATTGAAAAAGTGGATGTGTCCAGAACTGAAGAAATCTACCAACATTACAGTGTTCATCCATTGCATTCCAAAGAAATGATGGAGAATGCTATAGAGTTATTTCAAATGAAAGAAGGAAAAGGAAGTCCCATTAGTGTATGGGAAAAAAGCTTGGAAGCTCGTTGTTTCCCTCAGTTGTTTCCTACAGGAAAAGGAGGACGATATGATGAACGACCTGTGCAGATTCATGCATCTGAATACCGGACATCAAGATTATATGCAGAAGATGCAAGATTTCAACAATGTATTCCATATTTGTTTCATCTTTTGTTTGAGAGTTATTTGCCTGGACTTTCTTATGCAGTAAACCACATATTGAAAACAGGTGTACATCTGCAAAATGTTTCAGCAAAGGAATTTATGGATAAAGTACAGCAGAAAGATAATGTGTTGGAAACTCAGCTGATTAATCTGATGGCATGTCAGCGTGGTACTAATGAGTACTGGTACTGTCGTCACGGAGAACTCAAATGTATTCTAAGGAACTTTGGAACTCCTACATGGTTCCTTACTCTAAGCTGTGCTGAATATGCTTGGGATGATTTACTTCAATTTCTTCGAGAGGCAAATCCAAATATACCAAATATCGAATACAAGACACCCGGAGAATTGTGCTGTTTGGATCCTGTTAATGTATGCAGGTATTTCAATCATAAATTCGAAGCTATGATGTCTTTTATCACCAATAGAAAAATCCTCCTCTTGGGGAGGTTCTGGATTTCTTTTGGAGAAAGGAGTATCAAGCGAGAGGTGCTTCTCACATACATATGCTATTATGGATCAAAGATGCTCCCAAAGTTTGAACAGACTCAGATGATACTGTGTTGTCTTTTATTGAAGAATATGGTACATGTGAAGTACCCAAAAGTACACAAGATAAGGACTTAAGACAACAAGTCTTACGATTCCAAAGCCATCGTTGTGGCAAATACTGTTGTCGAAAGTACAAATCGAAGGACAAATTCTGCAGCAAATGCCGTTTTGCATTTCCTCGACCTGTAATATCGAAAGGAAGAGTGAACAGTTTTATGTCATCTTTGCGACATAATATCACAAGAAAGTCTCCAAAAAATACCTACAACTTAAGAAGAAATGAAGAGTCAAAATACATAAATGACTATAACTCAGTCATTTTGTCTATGTGGAATGCTAATATGGATATTCAATATGTTGCAGACAATTCCATTGCTGTTGCTCGATATGTGACATCGCACATAACAAAGTCAGAAAAGACGGAATTGAAGGAAATGTGGGAAGAGATTTCCCATGAGAAGAGTCTAAGTAAGAAATTATACAGTTACAGTTTGAAGATGTTATCTCTTCGAGAAATTGGAGCATATGAATGCGCGTATCGCTTATCATCTGCAAGTCTGTACTCTAAATCCAGAAGAATTATTTGGGTGAGTCTAGGTCTTGCTGCAACACGAAACCGAGTTCTTAAATCTGTACAAGAAATTGAATATTTAGCTGAAAAAGAGCCAGAAAGTACTGATATTCTAAAAACAAATATGTTGGATACATATTATCCAAATAGAAGTCATCATCTTGAGAACATTTGTCTCTATGAAGTGCTGCAAAACTATATTTTTAAACGGAATATTACCGAAAACATTAATAATGGTATATATGCCATTATTGGTTCTAAAGGATGTCTGGTGAAACAAAGAAAAGGACATTTGATTAATCACCGTAAACTGAGCTGCAAAACACCTGACAAAAGGGAATTTTACTATTTAGCTCTTTTGCAACTTTTCAAGCCATGGCGTTCAGAATTGGAATTACTTGGAGATTTTGAGAGCTATGAAGATTCCTTCAATTCAACTAAAGATACTATAGAATGTCCTGTTTTTGCTAATTATGTCAAAATGTTGAATGACGAAATTCAGCAAGAAGCTACAATTGCAGCTGAGATTGCTAGAGATAGTTCTCAAGACAGTGAAACTTCTGCCCTGTTGAGTCACGACCCACTAGGAGAAACAATTGTTCTAAATGAAGCAGCAACTGCTATGGGAGAGGTGGAAACAGTAATGTATCAAGGTCAAGAACATCTAACAAACTTAGGACACTTAGAAGAACAACTAAATCTAGGGCAGAAAGAAATATATGAGCAAGTGAGAGAACAGATTGACCATGGATTTATTCATGAAAAGAAAGAATGCTCTTGCTCATCATTTGAACCTATCCGTATGTATGTGAGTGGACAAGCTGGAACAGGAAAAAGTTTTTTAATTAAAGTAATCAAAAGTTTTCTACAGAAAAGAACTGAGTCGCATTTGTCTTGTGTTGTCACTGCTCCAACTGGGTTGGCGGCACACAATATTAAAGGAATTACTTTACATCGTTTATTAATGCCACCAGTAGAGCATGAGAACAAATTACAATACCACAAGCTATCTGGAGAAGCTTCTTATGAAGTTTCAAGAGTATTGAAGAAAATGAAGCTTCGCATTATTGATGAGGTAAGCATGGTCTCAAACTTAATGCTTACCTTTGTGCATTTAAGAATGCAGCAAATCCTTAAAACAGAGTATGACGTAATTATTCGGATGAAAACACGTCATAGTTTTTGGAGATCTTCTACAACTTACTCCTGTAAAAGGACAGCCAGTGTTTAAAACACTCATGCATGAAGAGACTAGAAAGTCTTTGGGGGGTATTAGCATTGTAAACATTTGATCATATTTTCAGTATAAAGAACTTACTACAAATATGCGACAAGCAAATGATGTTGATTATGGAACTATTCTTCGAGATATAAGAATTGAAAAATTGACCGAACATGGAAAACAAGCTTTACAGACACTATTACTTACCAATTTGTTTCCAAATGCAAATATTGTCCTAGAGAAAATATACATGAGAATTGTAGAAAACAAATCTGTAATCTGCTTAATGCCAACACTGCATGCATGTTCTATATTCAGTGAAGAAATGTTAAAGTTGGAAAATGAAGAAATTATAAAATTGGAAGCAATTGATAAAATAGAACATGAGAGAATCAGTATTATTTTGAGTGAAAACTTGAAGGGGAAATTGAATTGTTTAGAGAAATCGAAAAGTAAAACTGCTGGTTTAGAAAAGAATTTGTATGCATGTGTAAATTGTAGAGTCATTTTGCGACGTAATTTTGATGTGCAAAAAGGTTTAGTAAATGGAGCAATGGGTAAAATTGTTGATTTTGTTAATTATGCAAACAGAGCTGGCATTGAATTTTTGAAAATCAAATTTGATGAAATTGCTGAAGCACAACAAGTTAGTCGTTGTGCAGCTTGTTTTTTGCTTGTAAAATATTTGTATGTCTGCAGAAGACAGTTTCCTGTTTGTTTGGCATATGCGGTGACCATTCATAAATCTCAAGGTTTAAGTGTAGATTCTGCTTTAGTGAATATTGGAAGTACAGTGTTTATAGAAGGTATGGCATATGTTGCCTTGTCTCGAATCAGAACTTTATCTGGATTGTACTTGATTGATTTTGATGAGACAAAGGTTTCTGCAGATACAAACTGTGTGAAAGAGTATAATAGGTTAAGAAGAGAATATGCGCCCAATTTAGGTCAATATCCAGTGATTGAAAAGCGTGTAGTAGGTAGAAAAAGAAGATTTGAGAATATCAGTTCTGAAACTGTAGAGAAAGAAAAAAACAAGATGAAGTTGCGCCTCCAGGCAAAAAGACAAAGGACAGTGTTAAAGAGAATGTTGGTTATCGATTTCAAAATAGTTCTGGTGTCAATTGCTATGCTAATGTAGTTGTTAATGTTGTTTTTTTTCTTCAAACTTTCCAACATCAAATTGTAGAAAATCGGGACAAAAGATTCTGTTCATTGTTGAATTCTGTTAATGAGAAATGTACTAGTGATAAAAGTAAAATACAAAGTGTTTCTGATATTCGAAATGTTTTGGACATATGTTCTGTTTCTACTCAATTTACGCAGATTATTCAGCAAGATTGTCAGGAATTTTTAATGTTTATGCTTGGTGTACTGGAAGATGAAGGTATAGATGTTAAAAACCTTTTTGGCCTTTCTTATAAATGGCAACATGACTGTCAAAATAGTTTGTTGACATGTAGCACTGACATAGACACTGAGAGATTTATATATTTGACTTTACCTGACTGTCAATAAGTGTCTTTTAACAATATAATTAGAGGAGAAAGTCAAAACATGGAGTGAAGCCAATGTAAATCAGAAATGTCATCAACATTATTTATACAAAGATATGGACAGTATTTTATTTTAATGCTGCAACGTTGTAGAACTGATGGAACAAAATTGAAAACTTTAATTAAAAATTTTGTAGCTGGTCAATGTTCATTATCAGGAAGAACTTTTATAGCTGTTGCTATTATTTTTCATATGAACCTTCTACCACATCTGGACATTACATTGTTTATTTAAAATGTCTGAAAGGTTGGATACAGTGTTATGATACTCAATTAGTTTGTAAGCAACCTTTGCCCAAAGAGTTACCAAATTCTTACCTAATATTTTTAAAGACAACATTTTAAGATCAAAATTTGCCCTTTAGGATTAGTGCTGTTAAGGTAGATTAGTCTGGTGTTGTAGAGTATTTTCTAAGTGAGAGTGAGGAGCTTAAAAGTGATCCTTTTGTTGATATTGAGGAAGTGTAGGTGTATCAGGTGGTGGGTGATGTGGGTGCAACCAGGGACATTGATGATCAGTCAGGTAGTGGTCTTTTAGGATTTATTGTAGTTGTTGTAGGTGTTTGGCTATAACTCATGTGTAGAGTGTTTTACCACAGTGTAGTCTGCTGCTGATGAGTGCCTGTGCCACTGTTCTTCTTTTGGTTAGGATCTACTTGTAAATGTTGCGGAGCATGTGAAGGGTGTTATAAGCAGTACGAGGACAAGGTGTAGACTTGCATACACATGGAGAGGGAGCAGTTGAGGTTGAATCCTATGTTGTGCACATGGTTAGTAGGTGTTGGTACTCTTCACACTGTAGTCAGGTAGCAGAAGTTGTCTGAGGCTGATGGACTGGGTCTGAGGATGAGTACCTTCATCTTCTGCCAGTTTGTGTTTACAGTGCTGCTCTTTATTTAGTTGGTGACGTCCTTCATTGTGTCGTGAAGGTTCCTTTTGGTGGTATGTTGCTTCTTGATGACGAAGAGGATGAGCTGGGTGTTCTTTGTGTAATAGATGTTGTTGAAGTTGTGATGGT
This sequence comes from Lissotriton helveticus, assembly GCF_964261635.1. Lineage (NCBI taxonomy): Eukaryota > Metazoa > Chordata > Amphibia > Caudata > Salamandridae > Lissotriton > Lissotriton helveticus. The sequence goes on along the minus strand of NC_136061.1, from coordinate 1,461,153,976 downwards.
GGCCTACTTGTGTTAGGGTGGCCATGTAGATGATGAACAGCGTCGGATTGATGGATGAGTCCTGGGAGACCCATAGATGATGTCGGTGGTTTTGAAACAGAAGGCTGGGAGGCGAGCGTTCATTATTACTATTGAACAACTTTCAAACAGAGGACTTGATACATACTATTTGGCCGTAAGGAAAAGTGTGCGAAACCATTAAGGACTTTTTGCTGTGTATTTTCTCAGCATCTACTTCTAAGTAACATTATTTACAGTGTAAGAAAATTAATCAGAATATATTATTATTTTATGATTGCTTGAGATATCTTATATCTACGTAAGAAATTGCTCTAAGAAAAAAACATTTAAGATATGTTTTATTTCTATTTTTTATATTGTTATTGACAATGTTGACTGTTTTTTTTTAAGATAGCCTTATGGATTGTCTTTTTTTTGCCCGCTGTTATGGGATGAGTACTATTAAACTCACTGTTTGTAGTGAAATTCAATATATTCGCAGAACAGCAAAAAAGGCAAATTAAATGTTTTACAAATTATTTTGTGTTGTAAAATATATCTAGTAACTGTGTTTTTTTGTATCTTCCACAGGTGACAATTTTACAATATATACTTGTTTTATTATTTATTATGCTAAGGTAAGTACAAGTGACTGACTCAGTTGCGGCCCGTGGAGGGAGTTGTGGTGAGGTAGGCAAATGGGGCAGGCGAGGGGCAGGGTGGGGGGTTATAAACAGCGGAATCTGGATGATTGCAGGTAAATAAACTGTAGTGTAGTTCCTATTATCCCAATAGGCTCTGCGCATTGGAATAATACCTTCAATAGTATAGGCCTAGACCAGACGTTAACTAGGTCTACTACTGTCGATATTAGACTTAAAGTTTTGGGTTTTGCCAGCTAGCTCAGAGTTCACTAGAAACTTTCTTGAATAGGCAAGGAGGAGTTGAACCTCCCTGGATAGACAAGAAGGGACTTAGTTTCTGACAACCATAGAACATGACAACTTTGCTCTCCCCTAATCAAGAGTGTATCTCTAGAGTCGTGTGAAAACAAAAGACGACTTATTTTACTCAGTCAGTACGTGCATTCTTAGTCTCACCAGATTGTAGAGAAAAGGAAGAGACGGGCGTGTTCAATAAAAGATGTTATTTATTGATCAGTCTCTTTTCTCATACAAGAGAAATGGATCGATATTATTGCAATACTTATGGTTAAGTAAAGTGCATACAATAAAAGCAGAAGTATAAAATAATACTGTAAAAACATTGATATGGTTTCTAAGCCATATGAAGGTGTAAAATGAATAAAATGAATACATACACATTTACATTTGACTAATCGTACTCAACTGGTGTTTCTAACTACGCCTACCCCGTGTACCTGACCTAAGCCTAATACGTGGGCGGGAATAGAAAGTAGCAGTTTAAGTTAAGTTTGTTTTGCCAAGTGACTGACTAAAGAATTCTCTGCAAGGGGTTATTCAGTTCCGTACCTGGAATCTAGGATGAATGAGGGATAGTATCTCTCTTCTCTGGTCTCGATATTCCAGGCTGCCTGCGAGGGCTACCCGGAAGCGCCGGAGCTGGATTTCTCGGCAGGAGAAAGCAGCGTCTCGTTCTCAGCGCGTCAGGAAGGCGGGGCTGCGCCAGCGGGGTCTGCTCTGCTCTGGGCTTCGGCAAGTCTGGCTGCTCCGATCTCGTCACCACCGCATGTGTTTGCATAGGGCAATATCGGTAATATTTATACCTTTAAGGTGCCGAGATTGACGTAAGGATGGACATAGATACGTCAATAAGGATGTCATACGACCTGGTCGTTAGCACATTCTTTTGCTGAAGTTCTCGGTGAAATCAAAACAATGGCCGCAGGGTTTTTCCCAGGACTGTCATAGGTTTGATTTGTTTTGAGAACTCCGTATGCCTTATCAGGGGCTGGAGGAATATCGCTTGTCTAATTAGATGGCAAGCGTTCTGACTTAATCAGATAACACGTTCCTGTGCCGTAGTGTGGCTTTATCAGATAACGGTTCCTGCATCATGGGGGTTTTCTGCCTCATGGGATGGCTGCTAGTTAACTTGTTAACCAGAATAGGGTCAGGAATAGGGGGATCGATACAGAACCTATAGGAATACATCACACCCACTCCACGCTAACTATGGACATATTTACGAATCTATGCATAGTAAAACATACTGTAGAGTATCGTGTATACCTTACCACCCCAAAATACATAAATGCATTTTGAAATTATCAAATATACGGAAAAAACAGTCACATGTAATATATGCACTCAAGCTGTACAATAATGCTAAAGTAATCACGCATATCTATACATTATCACTAATTTGTATATGAGAATTTACACATGAAATGGCTCTTAATACAGAAAAAAGTTTCGAGACCATTCCATCACAGAATAAAATAATTATGAACATACCAGCGGGCAGCTAATGTCTATAAAGTATCTAAAAATAGAAATCTTAGTTCTCTAAGAATAGTTCTTACTTTAAGCAGAAAATAAGTGTCCCGAAAAAATCGTAAAAATATTTTGGGGCTGCTGAAAAAAAATTGCTGTCCGTGAACTGGAGGGAAAATTGTTCATGGTATTTTGCTATTCTAGTTGAAGGCCAAATTCAGGGAACGCCATGTGCGAGCTTGCTCAAAAGTCTCTATTTCTGCTCTGGTGAGAACATCATATCATTTAGACTCTCGAAAAAGTTGTCAACAGCTTCCTGGGAGAGTTCCACTAACTCGGAAAAAGGTGTAACCATGCATTCGTGCGCATGATTGTCTCCATTGACGTTTTGATTAGTATTGCTGACAGAAGGTCGCACTTGATCAATGCTGCTTTCATCATGAACTTCACTACCCCTTAATCGTAGTGGTGAAGTTTCCACGAATGCCGTCATCAGGATGGGTAGCCGTTGAGGGCAGCACAAAGCATGAGCCTTTATTGGACTCAACAATGTTTCTGCATCCATTGGCGCATCTAGTCAGACAGGTGTCTAACACGCATTCTTCTCCGCATAGCAAGCACCTTAATACAGGTAAAACACATCGATGCCACATTGGTCGAAATGAAAGAAACCAAGTCATGTTCAGGTCTCTAAGCCGGGATAGTCCCAGGATTTTTGATATCCGGTCCCGGTATCCAATGGCTCGGATTGTTTCTTCCCTTGTCGCAGGTGTTTTGTCTGTGACATGGTTTGCCATAACGAAATATAAGGACTAAGAATAGGATTCCTGCAATTAGTCCTAAAATGAGGGGAAGTCCGCCAAAAATCGAATGGACGAAATCTGGAAAAATACCCAGTATGGCTTTGAATGGTGTTAATGCCATCGAAAATACTGTTTTAAATACTTTTGAGACTCCACTGGTATCAGAAATATTTAAGATTTCATTCAGGATTTCTGCGAAATGTATGGGGGAATTAGTTGATAATAAGGAGTGAATCTCTGCAGTCGTCCTTGCGACTAGGAGATCATACGTTTCTTTTGATGACGTGAGTCTGGTCGGCGTCTGAAGAAGCACTGTTTTCATTCTGCTTAAAGTATCTATTCGAATAGAAGTAATTTTCAAGTTGGGCCATGCCCTTGCCTCCCTGTCTGGAAGGGAGCTGGGGAACAATAAGCGTCCACAGCACTTGACCTTCGCAGTCGTAGTTACGAGATAAGGAGTCCCGGGCATAAGACTACAGCATCTGCGATCTACAATTAGAATGTAACTCCCATTATAGAGTCTTTGAAAGAATGGTTCTATCTCTGTTGCAGGTGCGCCTAGCTGGTGACATGAAAGGTTATTTGAGTTCCCTTCACAGGCTCCATGCAAACTAATTACATTACACAGAAGTGTACCGCTCAGTGACATTGCACAATTATTGCCACTAAGAAACACTTTCTGTCCTTTATTACTGACACATGCATGTGAATAGGGCAAGTTCCATGTTGTTTTAATGTACCCCTTTCCCAATTTTTCGTACATGCCAGCCTGTATATATTTTTGGCAGTATTGAAACCTGAAGGTTGATATTGGAATATTAATTATCCCATGTATTATCCATTCACTGACAGGTCGTTCTGACATTGTCACTGGTAATCTCTCGAGTTTCTCAATGCTCAGGATTGTATAATCAGCACCCTTCTGGGCCATACTGATTTGTTTATCAGTAAGGTTAAAGATATTGAATAGTGACGTTGTGTTGATTAAACGCCAAGGCACATAGCCTGAACGCAGATTTTGTAACGTCCAGCCAAGCTGTACAATAGAACGCAATTGAGACTGACCGTGTTGTAACAACAGTAAGTCTTGCGATATTATGTCGATTGCTGAAGACACAATGCTGTCCAGAGAAAAAATTCTGGAGGACAGAGTCATTAACCCATTGTCCACTACAGAAAGTGATTTTTCCAAATTAATACGGTCAATTTCCCGTATTCTTTCTGCTGTCTCAATTTGAGTCACCTTCCAGGCCTCGTTGTATGCTGCATATACAGAGGCTGCTATGAAACGTTTCTGACGCTGTTTGCGCGGTCCCATAATGAAATCACGCAAGTCAGCACCATCAGTAAGTAAAGTTAGGTGTTGCTTAATTTCTGCCAGTGTGGAAGTCTGTAGCCATTGAAGGCATAATTTGCCCACACTGTAGGTGGTTATTATTCCTGGGTGTTGTCTTTGGGAATATCTAGGGTCTGGCCTTATCATTTTGAACCCCTGTGTTTTGTTCAGGAATCTGTCTTGACAGTTATTAGTATCTGTGGGCCAGATCAACCACTTTTTCCAATCAGGATGTGTTCTGTTTTGGTTTAATACATAATTTACGTCTATCTCTTCATCTGTAGAGCTATTGCTGTTCATTGTTGGTTTTGGAATAGACGGTTTATTTAAGTCTTTGATTTTGGCTAAGCCAAGACAGGTAGTTTGTTGAACAGTGTCATTTAAAAATATAATTTGTTCTGGGATCATGCAGGCTCTAAACAAGGATTCTATACCCTGTACTTGCCATTCTTTTGTACCCCAAACACTTTTTACTTCAACATTTTTGTCCCAATAATCAAAACCAAAAGTATTCATTTGTTCAAAGAATGAGTCTGAATATATCAATTTCGTGTTTGTTATCATGGTCTTTGTCCCTGTCTTATTTGACAATTTGAAATAAAATGTTTCAGCATTACTTGTGTTAAAACCTGAAAAGTATGAATATTTGTCATAAACGGTTCTAGAGCTTCCTTTTGGAGGGGTTGCACAATGTTCCCATTGATTATAATTTAAAACATTTCTAGGTTGTGCAGATCTATGTAGAAAATGGTTACCATAGTGGTTATAACAGTACATACTATCATAATTTGTCGAACCCTGCAAATAATCATGTTTGGTAAATTTAGCAGACATCACTAAGTCAGACATCATATTATTTATACTTTCAAAGTCCCAATCATCAGCAAATGAGCTTGGTTTTACAAAGTCACTCAATGAGATCTTAATTTGGTGTGGATATTTCAGGATTTCAACCGGACCATAAATTTCGTAGTCAGTTTTGTCCCATGCTACCCCACCCGGTATAGGATTGGCTGTGAAGTTGACTGAAGAAAGTTCTCTTTTCTCGACGTGTGAAGATGTGTGTGGTTTGAGGATCAAGTTGATTTTCTGACTTGCTGTGTCCATTTTAGCATATTTTCCCTCAATGAAGCGTCCCAAAGTTAGTACCATAATGAGCCAAAGTATGAGGATAAATGCACCAAAACCCACCCAAAATTCAATCCATGGAGAAATTAGATATGTTTCTTTCAGTTGTTTCAAAAGTACTTTAACTTTATCTTTAAAGGTTTTTGTTGATGGCTGTGTTTTTGATTCAGTGAAGCCTTCAGAGGAATCATCGAAGTTTATGAAGTAGCCGGATGCAGTTCTGTCAATTGTTCCAATTGCTTCAGGATTACTGTTTCTTGCATAGTCGTTTGTTACTTCATTATAGATTGGTGTGTCTCTGCTAAATGTTTTTACTTGGGTTTTCAGAGGTCTAAGTTCCATTGCATTGTTGCATAGTCCTTGTTGTAGTTCTGTAGGCGTTTCGAATGTGATTAGCCTCTTAGATTGAACCTCTGTGTTAGTAGCAAATCTTGGTGTTCTACTACTTCTCGGGAGTCCACTTGGCCTACTATTTGTTATCGGCCACATGTTGTGGTTTTACCAGGTCGATGGATACAACTCGGTTCTCCTTTTTACCAGCAAGCGGCGGTAGTACAACTGATCTTGTCCCGTTGACAGACAAGACAGGAACTGCTTTCCTGTAAGAAGGCCCAAATTCCTTCTTTACTGCGATCTTTTCTCTGACTAGATCCCCGACTTTTGGAATCCAGACAGGTCTTGCTGGGACAGGTGGTGGTTCTTCAGTGGTTGTTGGCTGCTGTTTCAACTTTATGTTGCTCAGGTCTTTTCTTGTTTCGTTTAAGTCCTGCTAAATAGCCAAACGATCTTTGATATCAAAGCATTTTTCCTTCACCACTGAAGTCTGACTGTCGAGATCTAAGACTAACATCCTAGTTCCAAATAATAATTCGTACGGACTGAATCCCTTCAGAGAATTTCTTGGCAAGTTATTTAGACTACGTTGGACACTTATTAGATGTTTGACCCACCCAGCTCCCGAACCTAATATCCTTTCTGTTATAGATAGCTTTATGCCTTGGTTTTTTCTTTACACCATCCCGTATCCCTCAGGAAGGAAGGGAGAAGAGTCCCGCTGTGCTATGCTCATTTGGCCATGTTTCCCCTCAGGCTGGAGGGCCAGATTGAAAACAATGGTCAAACGTAGCATGCTCTTAGCGTATATGCCATTTAGACTCGCAAATCTTTGTATAACGGTCCAGACGTCAGCCGAGTGCTGGTGATCTATATTATAAGTGGAAACTAGCCTGTATATGTTAATCGGACGCTTTGCTTTTTACTGTTGATTTTTTCTGGAGTGAAACGACACGGTATTACACCGTTTCTCTCACCACTGCGATTTCTGTTACAGTTTGGGCAGTTCTTTACAAAAATGGTATGATGCAGGCTCATGCCTGGCCACCAGTACCTTGATTGTAATTCTTCCAGAGAATCTTTTCAGTTTGAGGTGTCTGAGACCCTCGCCCATATGTGCGTCTGCTATTAACAAATTTCTCCTGTCCATGTTTGGAATCACTCTATCCCCCACTCCAGGGATTCGAGCAAAAGGGACGGAGTTTGCATCGATTATGTATGTATAATTGAGTGGATAGTTGATCGGTAGCGCCGAGCAGTCGCCTTTTAATGACGTTTTCACCGCCAGCACTGTTTCACCGTCAATATACTTCACTGTACGCTTTTTTCGAGCTACGGAAGCAGATTTAGTTGCTACCGCTGTGGCTGTCTCAGCCAATGAATTCCCTGCAACGTGAACGCCATCACGCTGATGACTCAGTGAGTGTGTCACGTGAGTCTTTGGTAGTTCTTTTTGTAAAAGAGCTATTTGTTCCCAAAGCAGTTTTTGCTTTATTGTTGCATCTGTGTCATCTTTGTAACCGTTTTGAATCCATGTCTGCAAATCGTTGTTATATGATTTGACGCAGTAATATGAATCGGACACTATAAGTGTCGGGAATTCGCGATCCGCATTATCTAGCGCCATTTTCAATGCTATTATTTCAGTCTGTTGTTCTGAATTAGTTTCTACTGAGTGTGTTTTTGTTAATAGAGGTCTTAGTTTACCTCCGCGCCACACTTCTTTTGTAATCTCACATGTGGGGTTGTATGCTTGCTCTCCCCAAACGGAGGGTTGAGCATGTCCGTCTGTATAGATTACACAAGCGTATTGTCGTAAGGGCAGAATGTCGATAGGCAGAGGGAATGTTCTTTCATATTCTAGATTTTTCAATTCCTTTAGTTCTGGATCAAAGTAGTAGTATACTTTGTCCGTTGTAATTGAATTCACCCATTGTATCCATTCCGGATTCAATGTTGTTGTTGGTAAATTACAAGGTGTTGTTAATGCCTCAAAGGCTGATTCTGCTGTTCTGACTGTGATACGTCTACCGTCCGCTTGATCTTTTTCTCTAGCTATTGCGGTTTGAACTGCATGAACAATGTTTTCTTTAATGCTGAATTTCTTTTCAGCTTCTGTGTACAAGTGTGATTTGAATGCAATTGGTACCTTTTCTCCCTCATTAGAGGGCAGGTATGTGAATCCGCATCTTCCTGGGATGACTCGAATCACAAGATTGCGTGTGTTATCACGTGTTTCTAATTTTGTTTTAATTAACATGTCTGTTTGTAAGGATCTCAAAATTTCTGTGTGTATTTGAGTCCAATTCGTTCTTTTAAAATCTGGTTTTATTAGATCATAAAGGGGTTTGACCCTTTCTGCGTAATTTGCGATGTATGTTCTTCCGAAATTTAGGAAGCCTAGAATTGACTGTAGGTTTTTTAGTGTTCTAGGTGCTTGGAGTACGGCACATTTCTCTAGGAAATTGTCAGCCAGGCTTTTGCCTTCACTTGATAATTCGTATCCTAAGAACAGGACTGTTAGATGGGCAATTCTGGATTTTTTAAAGTTGAATTTGTAACCCTCTGCTGCGAACCCAAGTATTATGGTGTTCACTCTCTTCAAGTGAGTATCCAAGTCATCATCTGTTAAGTATATGTCGTCGACATAAGATAATGCTTCGTCATCATATGTTTGTAGTAATTCTGTTACTCTCGCTGAGAATACCCCTGGGCTATTCTTGTACCCCTGGGCTAACCGACAGAATTGTTTTTGAGTGCCATTTATTGAGAATGCAGACAAATACCTGCTCTCTGGTGCTATGTATTGACAAAAGAATCCATTAGAGATGTCTAATGTTGTTTTGTATTTTTTGCGCACTATGTTATTCATTAGTGCAGCACTATGCGAGTTTTGCACTGCAAAAGTTTTGCAACATGAGTTAAGGTGTCGGTAATCCAAAACTAGACGATATGAATTGTCTGGTTTGGAGACCGGAAACAAAGGGTTGTTCATTTGTGAGGTGCAAGTTTCAATCACCCCCTGGTATTCTAATTGATCTAGGATTTCTTTTACCTGTTTTTTAGCTTCTTGCTTAATTGGGTACTGTCTTTGTGCAGTAGGTTGTGATTTTAACTGGATTTTGTGAGGAGGAGAGTCCTCATTCCATCCTACATGATTTTTATATAAATCAGGAGCTTGAGCTACTGCCCACTTTCTGGCAAGTGTGTATTTTTTATGAATTGGGATATGATTTGAGAAGGCAGGCATTATTATTTCTTCGCCATGAGGGCACTCCCTGACAAACTCTGGTGGCCAGTCTTTTTCAGCTAGAAGGATGTCATAGCCCTTGGAGAGATTATCCCAAAATAGTCCCCTTATTTTTCTAGTCTTATCCCCTTCTATACGTAAAGTTATTTAATATATTTTGTGAGGTTTGCTAACTCTGGTGTCTGCAGTTTCCACTTGAAGATATTCATTCGTGTCCACTGTCTCCAGAAGATTCATAAGGACTTTGCGAGCTATGCTCACTTCTGCTGCGCTGTCTAGCATTGTCTGAGCCCATTCTCCGTTTTTCAGTTGTGTCCTCAGTATTCTCGGCATTGTTAACTACCTTGATACTGGCTACCTTCTTTTTTGGAAATTGTAATTTCTTTTTTAGATGAGCAGGTTCCTTGTCTTTGGACTTGGCGTGCTCTTCTCTTTGTTCTGATCGTCCTCTTCTTTCCGATTTCTGCGAGGAAGTCTGAAAAGATTGAGAGGGACGTGTATCAATGTCTTGATATCTATCAGGCTTCTTTATATTATCCCTATTTCTAAGGTTATATCTTTTCCCAGAGGGGTCACTTTGGGGTGACCTGTGTCTTTGGTTCGGAGATTTTTCTCTACGCCGAGGAGACCTTCCTCTGGACTGGAATTTCTTTTCTTTAGGATTGAATTGTTTGTTTCCATCCCAGCTCTTTTTTTGTGATGTTGAATTATTATTAAAAAATATTTTTTCAGGACTTTCAATCAGTTGTGGTTTTACTGGTATTCCACCTAAACTATCTCTACCTAGTTCCTCATAGGATTTTTCTATAATTCTGGCAATTTCAGCTGGTTGGTCTGCTATATCTGTCTCCTTTAACCTCTGGCGGATCGCCACGTTTGCTGCTTCTCCCTTTATGTTGGCTAATAATATAGCCGAGACCTGCTTGAAGTCTTTTAGTAATTTCATACCAAGAGTTAAAGCGGGTTCTGGACCGTATTCGTCTTGAATTTGTTTTAGCACATCTGGTATTACCGAAATGGATGGAACACCGTGCGTTTTTGTGTAGATGGAAGCAAAGACTGTACCCCAAGTGTCACAGTCCTCCACGTGTGGTGCGATTCCCATTGGAAGACAGATAGTCAGAATCCTGTGTTTTTCTAACGGGGTGGTGTCTGGAAACACCGCCTCTATTTGGTTGATTTTTTGTGCTAACCAGAATGGTATTTGTTCCCATTTAGCTGGTACTTTACCTAGGCAGGATTGTATGTTTTGTGGTGTAATTTTATTTGTGTTCCCCTGGTGAGGGGTCAGCTGTGGAATTTTAATTGCTGGTTGAATTGTTGAAGTCCGCATCACATATTGGACTAATTGTCTATGTAATTTTATTAATTGTTTTAGCTGTGTTAAAAGCTCTGCTTGAGACATCCCATTGATGTCTGGATGTGGTGTGTATCCGGCTAGGACCGGCCACGTTGCTCCTGGTCTACCTAATGGACCGAGCCTGGTGATGTGATTATTATGTTTTAGGGCGCCATTAAATAAGAGCAGATGCTCTTGAAATTTAAGTGGTACTTCCACTTCCTCGAAAGGAGTGTACTCATTAGGAGGGTCCTCTGTTTTGTAATAGTGGAAGTACTTTGTTACAGCATTTGCTGCTGGAAAATGTATCCATGAATAATATACCTCTGTCTGCCGATATTCGTGTGCCTCAATCACGAATATGACTGTGCCACCTCTAGGTGTCAGTCCATTTTCTATAAGTTTTAAAGTTATAGATTTCCTCTTGATGACCGGGATGAGTATTATATCCGGGTCAGCATCTTGCAGTGCATTATCAGCTGCTGCGAGTTCAGTTGCTATCCTAACTGTCTCTCTTTCTTCATCACTGTCTACCATTTTACCGACAGGAAGGTTATTTAGTTTGTTTGCAGATCAGGTTAATTATGGAAACAAAGATTAGATGCACAATATTTTGGAACAGAGTATCCTTCAACGTTGACTAAACCAAGGACCATACATAGGAGTTTCCTCCTGCGAGGTCTGGCGGATATTACCTTTTACCCACTCCAGACGTCTTTGGAGTATTATGGGAAAAGGGGTCTGAGTGAAAAAGCACGACTGAGTTACTCTAAATGTCTTACGTTAGTTTTATCGCCCTTCCAAACGCGTTGGGCGCCATGTAGTGTAGTTCCTATTATCCCAATAGGCTCTGCGCATTGGAATAATACCTTCAATAGTATAGGCCTAGACCAGACGTTAACTAGGTCTACTACTGTCGATATTAGACTTAAAGTTTTGGGTTTTGCCAGCTAGCTCAGAGTTCACTAGAAACTTTCTCGAATAGGCAAGGAGGAGTTGAACCTCCCTGGATAGACAAGAAGGGACTTAGTTTCTGACAACCATAGAACATGACAACTTTGCTCTCCCCTAATCAAGAGTGTATCTCTAGAGTCGTGTGAAAACAAAAGACGACTTATTTTACTCAGTCAGTACGTGCATTCTTAGTCTCACCAGATTGTAGAGAAAAGGAAGAGACGGGCGTGTTCAATAAAAGATGTTATTTATTGATCAGTCTCTTTTCTCATACAAGAGAAATGGATCGATATTATTGCAATACTTATGGTTAAGTAAAGTGCATACAATAAAAGCAGAAGTATAAAATAATACTGTAAAAACATTGATATGGTTTCTAAGCCATATGAAGGTGTAAAATGAATAAAATGAATACATACACATTTACATTTGACTAATCGTACTCAACTGGTGTTTCTAACTACGCCTATCCCGTGTACCTGACCTAAGCCTAATACGTGGGCGGGAATAGAAAGTAGCAGTTTAAGTTAAGTTTGTTTTGCCAAGTGACTGACTAAAGAATTCTCTGCAAGGGGTTATTCAGTTCCGTACCTGGAATCTAGGATGAATGAGGGATGGTATCTCTCGTCTCTGGTCTCGATATTCCAGGCTGCCTGCGAGGGCTACCCGGAAGCGCCGGAGCTGGATTTCTCGGCAGGAGAAAGCAGCGTCTCGTTCTCAGCGCGTCAGGAAGGCGGGGCTGCGCCAGCGGGGTCCGCTCTGCTCTGGGCTTCGGCAAGTCTGGCTGCTCCGATCTCGTCACCACCGCGTGTGTTTGCATAGGGCAATATCGGTAATATTTATACCTTTAAGGTGCCGAGATTGAAGGATGGACATAGATACGTCAATAAGGATGTCATACGACCTGGTCGTTAGCACATTCTTTTGCTGAAGTTCTCGGTGAAATCAAAACAATGGCCGCAGGGTTTTTCCCAGGTCTGTCATAGGTTTGATTTGTTTTGAGAACTCCGTATGCCTTATCAGGGGCTGGAGGAATATCGCTTGTCTAATTAGATGGCAAGCGTTATGACTTAATCAGATAACACGTTCCTGTGCCGTAGTGTGGCTTTATCAGATAACGGTTCCTGCATCATGGGGGTTTTCTGCCTCATGGGATGGCTGCTAGTTAACTTGTTAACCAGAATAGGGTCAGGAATAGGGGGATCGATACAGAACCTATAGGAATACATCACAAAACAATTTAATTAATAAAATGAATTTCGTATCTTGCGCCCTGCATTGCAAAATGCGATGCAGGACATGGAACGAAGTCGCATATTATGAACAAAAGGCGATACATTATCGCCGCTTTTATCAGCAGCAAGAATTCAGATAAAACGGCGATAATGGGCTTGATAATAGAGCCTTGGAAATTCCCAGAGCAGCCCAGGTTCTGGTGTTAACTTGGGCTGTTATGGGAATTCACAACGGCCTATTATCAGGCCCTTTATCGCCGCTTTATTGGCAGTTTTCCTGCCAATAATACCGGCGATAATCTTAATAATGTCTTTCTGTTGACGAACACGAGTTGCAATGCCTGTGAATTACGTCCTTCAAATTAGTTTTTAGGTATATGTGGGACCAAGTCTGATAACATCAGAGTTTAACGACAAACACCGTGGTGTCTGTGCCTCATATCGATCACAAAGAAAATAGTAATAAAAACAATGGTGAAAAACTACTAAAGTGGCGGTGGACAGAGTACCTCATCAACTTTTGGCGCCTCGACACTACGTTCCAAATAAATGTAGATAAAATACGATTATTAATATATAACAAGTACAACAGCGGATGACACACATGACCCGGGAAAACAAAGCACCAAATATAATACCTGAAATAAAGAAAGCTTTGTTTTTTGAACTTGAAGAAAAAGAAAAAAACGTAGGCTTCGAAACGAGGCGGCACATGCGTAGAGAGTACAACTGCTACTCAAAAAAAGGAAAGTTTTACATACTATCATAGAAATGAAGGGGCATATTATCAACAAAAGGCGATGCATTACCACCGCTTTTATCGCCAGTAACTGACGATAAACCGGCGATAATGGGCTTCATAATTGGCCCTTGTTAATTCCCATAGAAGCCCATGTTAACACCAGAACATGGGCTTCTATGAGAATTAACAAAGGCGTATTATCAAGACCATTTTCGCCGTTTCATCGCCACTTTCATGCCCATAAAACAACGATAATTTTAACACCGGTCCTTGATAATACGCCCGACAGTGCCTTCTCATCACTAAAGGGCGATACATTATCGACGCTTTTATCAGCAGAAAACTGCCGCTAAAGCGCCAATATTGGGCTTGATAATAGACCCTTGTAAATTCCCATAGCAGCCCAGGTTCTAGTGTCAACTTGAGCTTCTATTGCAATTCACAAGGATATATTATCAAGCCCATTATCGCCGCTTTGTCGACAGTTTCCTGCCGATAAAAACAGCGATAATGTATCGCCTTTTCTTGATAATATGGCCCGTTCCTCTTTTTTTTGACCAGTAAAGTTAGCTGCATATTATCAACCACCGGTGTTAAAATTATCGCCATTTTATTGGCAAGAAACTGCCCATAAAACGGCGATAATGAGCTTCACAATACGGCCTAGTTATTTCACATAGAAGCCCATGTTAACACCAGAACATAGGCTTCTATGGGAATTAACAAGGACGTATTATCAAGCCCACCATCCCAACATTAATAAAAAACCATAGGCCCTTGTACATTACATTGCAGCCCAGGTTTTGATGTTAACCAGGGCTGCTATGGTTATTCATAAGGGCATATTATCAAGCCCATTATCGCCACTTTATCGGCAGTTTCCTGCCGATAAAAGCGGCGATAATGCATCGCCTTTTGTTGATAATATAGCCCATTTCTCTTTTTTGACCATTAAACTTAGGTGCATATTATCAAGGACCAGTGTTAAAATTATCGCCGCTTTATTGGCAGGAAATTGCAGATAAAACGGCGATAATGAGCTTGATAACACGGCCTTGTTATTTCCCATAGAAGCCCATGTTTACAACAGAACATTGGCTTCTATGGGAATTTACATGGACGTATTATCAAGCCCACCCTCCCAACATTAATAAAAAATTCCAGACAATGCAAGTACCTGGAGCATATCACTGCCCCAGAAAGGTGGCGTTCCCCGCGATGTGTACGGGGAGAAAGATCAAAACATTTTTATTTTTTTTAAAAGAACCCAGGGGTGCCGCTCACCGACCGAGACTGCGGGGAGTAGGATCGTAACCCCCCCACATACTTCAAAATAAAACCAGAGGAGTGCCCTTCCCCAGTGCTCGGGGCACCTCAAAAGCCCCCATTATGAAGAAAAATTGCCCCCGTAATTTGCCCTCCCCGGGACCTAATGAATAAAACAGACTTCTAGTTTTTTTTCACCTTTTCCACCGCGTACAAGTACTGCACGAGTACCCCACCGTTTTTTATATTAAAAAAAATAAAAATTGAGCCTAAAGATCCATGTGCCACCCCCTGACCAAGAATATAGGCTCAGAATGTTTCTACCCTGCCCCCTTATCTTATTTCTCAACTTTATTTTACTGTTTTCTTGTGACTCTGCTCTCCCGACAAACAACATGGCCGCCAACACTTCCTGGTTTGGAGTATTGACAGCCAATCAGCACGCAAGTCCTGCTCATAATTGTAGATATTTACATATGCGTACGCCGCGATTTTTCTTTAAAAAAATAAAATAAAAAATAGAGCCTAAACATCCATGTACGACCCCCTGAGCAAGCCTAGAGGGTCAAAATGCCTCTATCCTAGCCCCTTCCCTTATTTCTCCACTTTGTTTTACTGTTACCTTTTCCACCGCGTACAAGTACTGCACGAGTACCCCGCCATTTTCTATTTAAAAAAAAATAAAAAAATTGAGCCTAAAGAGCCATGTACCACCCCCTGATCAAGACTATAGGCTCAGAATGTTTCTACCCTGCCCCTTTCCTTATTTCTCAACTTTGTTTTACTGTTTTCTTCTGACTCTGCTCTACCAACAAACAACATGGCTGCCAACACTTCCTGGTTTGGAGTATTGACAGCCAATCAGCATGCAGGTCCTGCTCGTAATTGTAGGTATTTACATATGCGTACACCACGATTTTTGTTTAAAAAAATAAAATAAAAAATAGAGCCTAAACATCCATGTACGACCCCCTGAGTAAGCCTAGAGGGTCAAAATGTCTCTACCCTACTCCCTTCCCTTATTTCTCAACTTTGTTTTCCTGTTACCTTTTCCACCGCGTACAAGTACTGCACGAGTACCCCGCCATTTTTTATTAAAAAAAAAAATTGAGCCTAAAGATCCATGTACTACCCCCTGACCAAGACTATAGGCTCAGAATGTTTCTACCCTGCCCCCTTTCCTTATTTCTCCACTTTGTTTTACTGTTTTCTTGTGACTCTGCTCTCCCGACAAACAACATGGCTGCCAACACTTCCTGGTTTGGAGTATTGACGGCCAATCAGCAAGCAGCTCCTGCTCGTAATTGTAGGTATTTACATACGCGTACGCCGAAATTTTTCTTTAAAAAAAATAAAATAAAAAATAGAGCCTAAACATCCATGTACGACCCCCTGAGCAAGCCTAGAGGGTCAAAATGTTTCTACCCTACCCCCTTCCCTTATTTCTCAACTTTGTTTTACTGTTTTCTTGTGACTCGGTTCTAGCGAGGCACAAGATGGCCACCAACACTTCCTGGTTTTGAGTGTTGACAGACAGTTCACAGCCAATCAGCATGCAGCTCGCGCTCGTAATTGAACAGATTTCAGTACGCGTACTGAACTTCGACTCTAGATATCGCTATGATTTTACTTGCAATTTTCTCAGAAATTACTGAACGGATTTACAACATTTAACAAAAAGCATAATCTACGAACTGAATTCTACCTCCCTGCCAAATTTTGTTTAGTTCCGTTCCGCCGTTCGGGCTGTAGCCCTGGCTAAAGGTCCCTATGGAAAATTGCATGGGGAAAACGTGTTTTGGGACCCCCTTTTTTCTCAGCCCCCATTCGACGAATCACCCCCAAACTTTCAGGGCAGGAGCGGAACCGAGCAGGCCATTTTCTTGGAGAAATTCACGCAGATTCAGCCCCCCGCGCCAAAGTTATTCCAAATAGAATGTTGTGGATTTTCTATGGAAACTAGGTCCTAACTATAACTACCTACTGGCGACCGCTAGTAGGTAATATATATATATATATGTGACCAAGGCCTTTCGGAGGCCGAAACGTTATGCTTGACGAAGGTGCCGATTAAAATCTTCTCACCTGAACTCTTGGGTCTCGTGTTCTATGTTGCAGCGGCGCCTGGTAATCTTCAGCGGTGTCCTCCAGCTTTGAGCGTGTGCAAATATATATATATATATATATATATATATATATATATATATATATATATATATATTCACTGAAAAAAACTTAGTTTTCACACATGTTATAGTTAGATGGACATTTCAATCATACAAAACCATTGAAATTCCCCCGTTATAGTTAGTTCAGCTAACTATAACTCGCGCGCCCGCAATGTACTGCTGATGACGTCACATATTACATCACTCATGACATGGTCAGTGACATCACTCATGACATCACTGATGACATCTCAAATGACATCACTGATGACATCACTGATGACATCATCCTTGTGAAAGCGTGGCAGATGGTTTTGTATGAGTGAAATGTCCAGCTAACTATAACATGTGCGAAACCTATGGTTTTTTTCAGTGAATTTCTAATGTTTTTTAAATGCTAATTCCTAACTATAATGTGGCTGAAACCTATGGTTTTTTCAGCGGATTCGCAAGTTCCTTTAAATGCTGATTCCTAACTATAACTAGGGTAAAACCAATTTTTTTTCAGTAAATTTCATTGGTTTTGTAAATGCCAATTTTGTAATGTATTAATTGTTATATTTATTGTTTGGATACTAATTTACTACATTTTTTATGATAATTATTTGTAGATTTTTTTTTAATTACATTACAATTTTATTATGTAAAATCAAAATTATATTTTTTATTTTATATATTTTTTCAATATATTAAAATTAATTGCAATATATATATATATTTTTGCATTTTTGTGTGTGGAAAACGTAGAGTACGCGTACCGTCCTCGCACACTGTAATCGTACTGTACACGTACCCACTCATACGTCATAGATAGGTTTTGACGTTACCCGTCGCATCGGAGCGACCCGGGTAACGTCAGCATTAGAAAACGGACACCCGCATCACATGATTTTTCATATAGCTCACAACAGAATAATGCCCATAGCTCCGTAATCATGCTTCATAGCCTTTCGCAGTACTAGTGTGCGTTAGGCCAGCCCCCTCTGCTTACGCTACATGGAAAACACAACAACACGACATGGCCCAGATTTCCATTGTAGGGATTTCTTAGTTCCAGGTCTAGTTGTCAGAATGGCACACACACTCCCTCATGGCTGGTATACACCCACACCACACCCATCCA
This sequence comes from Lissotriton helveticus, assembly GCF_964261635.1. NCBI lineage: Eukaryota > Metazoa > Chordata > Amphibia > Caudata > Salamandridae > Lissotriton > Lissotriton helveticus. The sequence goes on along the minus strand of NC_136061.1, from coordinate 1,461,135,882 downwards.
GCGCATCGGTCACTACACACGTGACCCTACGTAAAATCAGACGGGGAGCACGTGCTCTATGCCATTTTAGAGTTGCTCCCATCCCAACTGCTGTGATCGATATTCTTATAAATCGTGCGTGCATGATTATAATAGTTATTACTGCGTCATGTGGTCGTCCCAGGCCTCCATTCTTTTAAATTGTTCGTGCATGATTGTAATAGTTATTACTGTGTCATGTGGTCCTCCTGGGCCTCTATTCTTTTAAATTGTGTGTGCATGATTGTAATAGTTATAGCTGCATTACGTGGCCCACCCAGGCTTCTATTCTCATAAATCGCGCGTGCATGATTGTAATAGTTATTGCTGCATCACGTGGCCCTCCCAGGCCTCTATTCTTTTAAATCATGCGTGCATGATGGTAATAGTTATTGCTGCGTCACGTGGCCCTCCCAGGCCGCTATTCTTTTAAATCGTGCATGCATGATTGTAATAGTTATTGCTGCGTCTTGTGGCCCTCCCAGGTCTCTATTCTTTTAAATCGTGCGTGCGTGATTGTAATAGTTATTGTTGCATCACGTGGCTCTCCCAGACCTGTATTCTTATAAATCGTGCATGCCATACCCTGAAGTTAATATAAATGTTCTCCCGCTCAGGAAATTAATTCTTGTCAATTTCTGTGTCGCATTTTTTTGCTGCGCCATGTGCCCTGTCTTTCCACGCATGTAATGGTAGTGTAAGGTTTAATCCTAGTTCTGTGGTGTGCCAATCACTTATTCCTCTCTTGACTTTCATTGTAATAGTTATTGCTGCGTCTTGTGGCCCTCCCCGGTCTCTATTCTTTTAAATCGTGCGTGCATGATTGTAATAGTTATTGCTGTCACTTGGCCCTCCCAGGCCTCTATTCTTTTAAATCTTGTGTGCATGATTGTAATAAATGTTGCTGCATCACGTGGCCCTCCCAGGCCTCTATTCCTTTTAATCGTGCGTACACGGTTGTAATAGTTATTGCTGCGTCACATGGTCCTCCCAGGCCTCTATTCTTATAAATTGTGTGTGCCATACCCCGAAATTAATGGAAGTTTTCTCCCGCTCAGGAAATTGATTCTTGTGAATATCTGTGTCGCATTTTTGTGATGCTCCACGTGCCCTGTCCTTCCTTGCATGTAATGGTAGTGTAAGGTTTAATCCTAGTTCTGTGGTGGGCCAATCACTTAATCCTCCCTTGACTTTCATATTTTTTCATGCACCGCGTGGCCGTTCCTGGCCTGTTTTTTCAAATATCATGCATGTCTGACGCTGAAGTAAATGTAATGTGATCTCTCTTAACCCTCCCTTGATTGTAATAGTTGTTGCTGCGTCACATAGCCCTTCCAGGCCTCTATTCTTATAAATCGTGAGTACATGATTGTAATAGTTATTGCTGCATCACGTGGCCCTCCCACGCCTCTATTCTTTTAAATCGTGCATGCATGATTGTAATAGTTATTGCTGCATCACGTGGCCCTCCCAGGCCTCTATTCTTATAAATCGCGCGTGCATGATTGTAATAGTTAATGCTGCGTCACGTGGCCCTCCCAGGCCTCTATTCTTATAAATCGCGCGTGCATGATTGTAATAGGTATTGCTGCGTCACGTGGCCCTCCCAGGCCTCTATTCTTATAAATTGTGCGTGCATGATTGTAATAGTTATTGCTGCGTCACATGGCCCTCCCAGGCCTCTATTCTTTTAAATTGTGCGTGCATGATTGTAATAGTTATTGCTGTGTCACTTGGAACTCCCAGGCCTCTATTCTTTTAAATCATGTGTGCATGATTGTAATAGTTATTGTTGTGTCACGTGGCTCTCACAGGCCTCTATTCTTATAAATCGTGCGTGCCATACTCTGAAGTTAATGTAAGTTTTCTCCCGCTCAGGAAATTGATTCTTGTGAATTTTTGTCGCATTTTTGTGCTGCATCACGTGCCCTGTGGATCCGTGCATGACATGGTAGCATAAGATTTAATCCTAGCTCTGTGGTGGGCCAATCACCTAATCCTCCCTCGACTTTAATATTTGTTTCTGCGCCGCGTGGCCGTTCCTGGCCTGTTTTTTCAAATATCATGCATGTCTGACACTGAACTTAATATAACGTGCTCCCTCTTAATCCTCCCATGATTGTAATACTTTTTTTGCTGCGTTATATGGCCCTCCCAGGCGTCTATTCTTATAAATCGTGCGTGCATGATTGTAATAGTTATTGCTGCATCACGTGGTCCTCCCAGGCCTCCATTCTTTTAAATCGTGCGTGCATGTTTGTAATAGTTATTGCTGCATCAGGTGACCCTCCCAGACCTCTCTTCTTATAAATCGTGCGTGCCATAACCCAAAAGTTAATGTAAGTTTTCTCCCACTCAGGAAATTGCTTCCTCGCATGTAATAGTAGGTACTCTCTGTCCCTGGCTTAAAGTTCCTGGGCGGATTGAGCTGTGAAGACGGAGTGACAGTTGTTTTAGTAATTGTGTATTCACACACCTTTATAGTATTTATGTCTTTGTAATTGAATGTGAGCATGTCAAATTTGTTCTTTACATCTATCATGCAATTCTCTTCACTTTTGTTCCCGTTTATCTTTATTTGAAATAGAAATGAATGCCACTAAGTACCAAGAGCTTCAGGATTAAGTGAGCCGTAATGTGTATCCTGATGTTTTCAGTAAAGTCCAGAAGCATGGATTGCGTAGACTGTCTAAAATATTCACCGTTGACGGTAGTATAATTCTCTGAGTATTGATTTATCATTGCAATGTGAAATTTAGACTACTATCATTGTGTATTTTAATCTGCAAATTTATGTGGTATGTATTTATACATACATTTACTTGTTGAACACTTTACTTGTTAAAAACATGACATCTATTTTTTGCTGTGCTTGTCATAAAATGTATTTATGTTACTTTTTTAAATTTGAATAGAGTAAATTTTTTTAAATGGTAAATATCAGTGATTGAGTTTTATGTTTCCTTTATTAGCTTGAGTTTGTACTACCAACAGAAAATGAATATGTAGGCATTATCGCAGAAAAGAACATTAGAAAAGCAGACTTGCAGAAACAGACAAAGCATATAAAATTGAGCTTGCCCAAGAAAAGCAGAAAGAAAAATATAAAAAGAGAATTTCCAAGAAATATAAGCTGTGCACCTTCAGAGAAGGAGATTTACTGCTTCTAAAAAATTGCAGTCAAACAACGATGAAAGGAGGGATTTTGGAGCACAACTTTACTGGACCCTACTGTATTTCCGAAATGCAAGGAAAGCGTGTAAAGTTAGTCAATGGTAGCAACATGCCTTTACGTAGAACATATCATCTCGACATGTTGAGGCCTTATAAATTGAGCGTAAAAAGGTAATCTATTAAAGGGTACCTTTTTTTAAGTAATGGGACATAATTTGGATGTGTGGTGTAATGATGTTCCAGTTACCTAGCCATAAATAATAATTCTTCATCAATGTATGTACTGAAAACCTTTTATTTTAACCTTAGTGTTTAGCAATTTCAGCAACAGTGCTGTCCTGTATATTCCTGGGCAAATATCGCTCTTCTGCTTTTCGGGTAAATATTTATATCTGTTATGTAACTTTTCAGAGGTACAGGTGCAAAGGAAAATTGAAAGTTTATGATTCTTTGAATTAATGTTTGAGAGTAGAATCGAGTAACGTTTAGTAGTCTATGAGAAATGTAAGATGTTTTTCAGGGGAAGTTTGTTCATTTTGAATATATATTGCATTGATATTCACGTTTTTGAATTGTTGTAAGTCTAAACTTATGTATTTGGGTTGTAATGTAAAGTTATTCATGATTACATTTTTAACTAGAGGTACCTTTTTGAGAAAATGGACATTGTTCTTTGTCCAACAAAAACTGGCTGTCATTGGATAATTCTGCTAAGTGCAATTTTTTCAACATGTATCAATTCGTTTTGAAAGTTACTGTTAGAACATTTCACTGGTTGTAATAGTTTAAAGTGCCTACTTTTTTTTTCAAATAATTTAAAGGCAAATATTTTTAAATAATTTTGTAATGTATAAAGAGTAGACATCTGTACCATAAAATGTAAACTCTCCATACTAAAAATCTTATTTCTATAATTTTTTTATAGATTTTAAAACCTTTAACCAAGACAATAATCATTCATGATTCAATGAGTAACAAAATTCAAACCTATCAAGAGTTTTTACTAAATTGAAGGTAACCTTTCTTTATTATTTCTTATGTTGCATAAATGTAAAATTGTCAATATTATTTTTCTTTATGAAATTAAAAAAAGCAAAATATTTAACATAACCATTCGTATGTCTCTAAAGAGTTTTCCTACAGCAATTGAAGTGTCCCGACTATGACAAATGGCAGTTAGTCGTAGAATGTAACCAAAAGCAACAGGACACCTACAATTATGGTGTTTTTTGCATGCTACTTCCATTATGGGTTTTTTAAAATCTTAATTTGTTAAAGATACATTACTTTATCTTAATAGCTTACTTCTTTAGAATACTCGTAAATAGGAAAGAGGGTTTTTAGGGATGACATTCGTGAACGTCTACTGAACGTGTCTATAGTGCCCATTGGAAGCATATTGCTATTCGCATATGATTTTGTCAGACCACTACTATGGTCCTAACGCAGTTGCTCTGAAACCTATGATTGCTTTTCAACCTCAATCCTATTGCGAACAATTGTTTTTATGTAAATTTTAATTCAGGTTGGACATTTGTACAACATATACATTTTTAACTCTCTTTTCAGTTTGCAGAATGTTACATAAGTCAGCTGCCTGATGCCCAGATTTTTATTAATGAAATATTCCTGGAGAATTATCTATTGAAAATTGCAATGAACCTAATGGAGTCATCAGGTTTGACTTTAACATTTCAATGATAAAAAAGGTGTAATACTCTAGTGATGTCATGAAGATTGGAATATTTGGTATTTTGTTTTGTCAAATAATTTTTTAGAAAAAGGCATAACTTTAAATTTTAACATAGTATAGGAAGACATTTTCATTATGTTCGTTGTCTAGCCATTCCAATTTCTTTGGAACAGTTGTGACTGTCTCATTTCCTTGATTTGAAAACACTTGGAAACATGTACAATATATAGCAAATTAAGTTTTCAATGGTTAGCATTGCTGTTATGATGCGCTAATGTACATCTTTTTTACATTTAGACTATGTTTAAAAGTATTGTGGTGTCTGCAACCAAAAAGCTTCAGCAATATATACGAACAACTTTATGGTAAGGGTCTTTTCTGAGTTGCGTCCACCATGTTGGTTCACTGGCTATGCACCCTTCCTAATAATGGACTCAATACCACTTTGCCACTGACTGACGACAGTTTACTATGTAAATAATTTTAAGTTAGCATAACAAAAAGCTATTGACCTTTATACAATGCAAATAGAGTAACAAATTAATTTTCACTTTCTTCCCAACAGGCACAATATTTACATGTTCTGCATACTTCTGCCATCTAGTGATGTGTCCGGATTATCATAAGTAGTATTTCTTTGAAGAAGTATTTCAAATTGGGAGTAAGGTCACTCCTCCTCTTCTTTTTTATTCAGCGTGGGCATCGACTCCATTGTTTCTATTCACACACGAGTTTGATAATTGAGTAAGTATGTGTAAGATAGAGTTGTTAATGCGTATGTGAAATAAATAATAACATTAAACAACCACAGGTGTTGGCGGGGTAGGCAGAGGGACACATGTTAATGAATAGCTGAACATTCCAACAATACTTGCTGACACTAATAATGTCCCAGATATTGACCCTGTTTGCAGTTTCTTACATAAGTCAACATCCCGAAGCAGATATTTTAAGAAGTTTGCAAAAACTGAGCTGTACAACGACTAAATTGTTGTACTTATTTAATTTGATCAAAAATGATTTTCAAAAATTACTGGTTGTCCTTTTACAGGAGTAAGTTGTAGTCGATCTCCAAAAACGATGACGTTTTTTCCTTCAAATAACACGTCATACTCTGTTTTAAGAATTTGTTGCATTCTTAAATGCAAAAAGGCAAGCATTAAGTTTGATACCATGCTTACCTCATCAATAATGAGAAGTTTCATTTTCTTCAAGACTCTTGAAACTTCACAACAAGCTTCTCCAGATAGCTTGTAGTATTCCAATTTGTTTTCATGCTCTACTGGTAGCATTAGTAAACAATGTAAAGTAATTCATTTAATATGGTGTGCTGCCAACCCCTTTACTATTTTGGAAGGGGTAAGGTGAATAGACATATTCGACATTTTTTAGTATAACAGCCTGAGTAATTTTCCATAGTCATAAGCAGTGACTGTATTCGAATTTTATGAAAAATTAAGAACAGGATATCTTTATAAGCAATTATATTTATGTAACCTTATAAACTACTAAAATTCTACTGTTGGAATGTTATTAGACAACTGTATTTACATAATATTTTTTTGGGGTCAAAATAGTTGGTAAACCTACTTTTGTATTATATACTAAGAAACCTGTTAAAGTGATGTTTTTATGTTTTTGTGCAAGGACCTAGAACATAACAGATTTGTTATGGATAAAGAGGGCAATATTACAGAAGAGACATTCAAAATGAGCAACAGTGTAATTGAACTACAAATCAATCTGTAACAGGCAGCAAGACTAATTCAGAGGAAATCAGTACTGCAGATGTCATCTGTGAGTTTGAAAATGAAAGCAATTAAACAGATTTTTTGGTAGCACTGGATGATGTAGAGTTACTGGAAGCTATAAACTTTGAAATGGCAAACCAGCAGACATTATTAGACAACTGTATTTACATGTGAAGACTCTTCATCCCCACAATCATGCGAGAGCTGCATGCGACAGGCTGTGCAAAGAACCTCCACCAGCTGTAGTCAGCATTTCTACAGCACCATCAACTCCGCATCCAGACATCCGGCCCGATTTTGCAGACCTTATTATTTCATACAATAATAATTTTTGGGTAACTACTTCCCCGACAAAGCTAAGAGTAATTTGCGCGTCTGCTGCCTTCGTTGGATGTGGTTGCTAATTCGACTTCCAATTACAAGCCCTCAATATAGTTCAGTATTTTTGTTTTTGGTAAATATGTCCCCGACAAGGCAGTGGGTAATTTGCGCGTCTGCTGCCTTCGTTGGATGTGGTTGACAATTCTTATTCTAATTCTAATTCCAATTACAGGCCCTCGATAGAGCCCAGTATTGTTTATTTTTGATACCATGGTTGGCACAGAAAGTAGCATCAAAAGTTGATAGTGGAGACATCTGAATATTTTGTCGTCTTCAGGGGGACGTGCGATCGTCCCGAGGTTATCTATACTATGTATTTTGTATGTATTTTAATGAAACTATTACAAACACTTTTCCATTGTAACATACACACACCCACATACCTACATTTAAAAAGTTCTAATTTTATTAAAAAAGAAACACAGTTATTGGGCGTTTTCTTGGCGATGGCCAAGGCATCTTCCATCTTTTTCAAACGTTAGAGGATACTTAATTTTTTGTTCTAAGTTGTCAACTTGCTCAAATCTTCTTTAATATACAGAGCCACTTTAATTCTTCTTCCAAGTTAACCAACAGGCAATGTCAACTTGCTCATTACAATTACAGGGAATTGTAAGAGCCATGTAAAGAGCTCCCTCTACGGACTCATACGTGCGATCGTCCAGAGGTTATGTAGAGTATGAATTTTGTATGTATTCCTTCAACGACGAACGTCGAGGTAATGACAGTGAGGGACTACTACTCCTCAAAGCCAATTGACTACTACGTCCCATGTTGGACACATCTGTGTAATGGGCTAGAAATCCAAACATCCGACAGGACACAAACTTTATTTTTTGTTCCAAGTTGTCAACTTGCTCAAATCTTCTTTTATGTACAGATCCACTTTAAGTCTTCTTTCAAGTTAAGCGACAGGAAATGTCAACTTGCTCATTCCAATTACAGGGCCTCATAAAAGCCCTGTGTTGTTATTTTTTGTAACTACGCCACCGAGTCGAGAATGTGTAGTTTGTGCTTCTGCAGCCTTCCTTGCATGTGGCTGACGTTTCTCAGGCTCCCTCTATGGACTCATACTTTACAATTCCTTTTTACCTTATTTAGCCATCGTGTAGAATGAAAAGCTTAACAAAGCCACTTTATTTCTTCTTCAAAGTTGCTAAGCAACATGAAATGTCAACTTGCTCATTCAAATTACAGGGCCTCGTAAGAGCCCTGTGTTGTTATTTTTTTTAACTACGTCACCTAGACGGGAGTGTGTAGTTTGCGCTTCTGCAGCCTTCATTGCATGTGGTTAACAGACTTTACTTATTCTACCAAGTTGTCAACTTGCTCAAATCTTCTTTCATATTTTCACCATGGTAGGCACAGAAAGTAGCATAGAAAGTTGATAGTGGAGACATCTGTACGTTTCCTCGTCTTGAGGGGGATGTGCGATCTTCCCAGGGTTATGTAGAGTATGTATTTTGTATGTATGCCTTCAATGCCGAACGTCGAGCTGACGACAGTGGAGGCCTTCTACTCCTCAATGCCAATTGACTACTACGTCCCATGTTGGACACATCTGTGTAATGGGCTGGAAATCCAAACATCCTAGAGGACACAGAATTTATTTTTTGTTCCAAGTTGTCAACTTGCTAAAATCTTCTTTCATATACAGAGCCACTTTAATTCTTCTTCCAAGTTAAGCGACGGGAAATATCAATTTGCTCATTCCAATTACAGGGCCTCGTAAGAGCCCTGAGTTGTTACTTTTTGTAACTACGTCGCAAGTCCGGAGTGTGTAGTTTGCGCTTCTGCAGTTTTCCTTGCATGTGGCTGACGTTTCTCAGGATGCCTCTACGGACTCATACTTTACAATTCCTTTTTACCTTATTTAGCATTCGTGTAAAATGAAAAGCTTAAAAAAGCCACTTTAAATCTTCTTCAAAGTTGCTAAGCAACATGAAATGTCAACTGGCTCATTCAAATTACAGGGCCTCGTAAGAGCCCTGTGTTGTTATTATTTGTAACTACGTCACCGAGTTGGGAGTGTGTAGTTTGCACTTCTGCAGCCTTCCTTGCATGTGGCTGACAGACTTTATTTCTTCTACCAAGTTGTCAACTTGCTCAAATCCTCTTTCATATTTCACCATGATAGGCACAGAAAGTAGCATCAAAAGTAGATAGTGGAGACATCTGAAAGTTTCAACGTCTTGTGGGGGACGTATGATCGTCCCTAGGTTATGAAGAGTATGTTTTTTGTATGTATGCCATCAACACCGAACGTCGAGCTGACGACGGCTGGGGCCTTCTACTCGTCAATGCAGATTGACTACTGCATCCCATGTTGGACACATCTGTGTAATGGGCTGGAAATCCAAACATTCTACAGGACACATACTTTATTTTTTGTTCCAAGTTGTCAAATTGCTCATATCTTCTTTCATATACAAATCCACTTTAATTCTTCTTCCAAGTTAGGCAACAGGAAATGTCAACTTGCTCATTCCAATTACAGGGCCTCGTAAGAGCCGAGTGTTGTCATTTTTTATAACTACGTCACCAAGTCGGGAGTGTGTAGTTTGCGCTTCTGCAGCCTTCCTTGAATGTGACTGACAGACTTTATTTCTTCTACCAAGTTGTCAACTTGCTTAAATCTTCTTTCATATTTCACCATGGTAGGCACAGAAAGTAGCATCGAAAGTTGATAGTGGAGACATCTGAACGTTTTGTCATCTTGAGGGGGACGTGCTATCGTCCCGAGGTTATGTAGAGTATGTATTTTGTATGTATGCCTTCAACTCCGAACGTCAAGTTGACGACGGAGGGTGACTTCTACTCATCAACGCCGATTGACTACTACGTCCCATGTTGGAAACATCTGTGTAATGTGCTGGAAATCCAAATATCCTACAGGACACAGACTTTATTTTTTGTTCTAAGTTGTCAACTTGCAAAAATCTTCTTTCATATATAGAGCCACTTTAATTCTTCTTCCAAGTTAAGCGACAGGAAATGTCAATTTGCTCATTCCAATTACAAGGCCTCGTAAGAGCCCTGAGTTGTTACTTTTTGTAACTACATCGCAAGTCCGGAGTGTGTAGTTTGCGCTTCTGCAGCCTTCCTTGCATGTGGCTGACGTTTCTCAGGATCCCCTTACGGAATCATACTTTACAATTCCTTTTTACCTTATTTAGCATTCGTGTAAAATGAAAAGCTTAAAAAAGCCACTTTAAATCTTCTTCAAAGTTGCTAAGCAACATGAAATGTCAACTGGCTCATTCAAATTACAGGGCCTCGTAAGAACCCTGTGTTGTTATTATTTGTAACTACATCACTACGTCACCGAGTTGGGAGTGTGTAGTTTGCACTTCTGCAGCCTTCCTTGCATGTGGCTGACAGACTTTATTTCTTCTACCAAGTTGTCAACTTGCTCAAATCCTCTTTCATATTTCACCATGATAGGCACAGAAAGTAGCATCAAAAGTTGATAGTGGAGACATCTGAACGTTTCAACGTCTTGTGGGGGACGTACGATCGTCCCGAGGTTATGGAGAGTATGTTTTTTGTATGTATGCCTTCAACACCGAACGTCGAGCTGACGACGGCTGGGGCCTTCTACTCGTCAACGCAGATTGACTACTGCGTCCCATGTTGGACACATCTGTGTAATGGGCTGGAAATCCAAACATTCTACAGGACACATACTTTATTTTTTGTTCCAAGTTGTCAAATTGCTCATATCTTCTTTCATATACAAATCCACTTTAATTCTTCTTCCAAGTTAGGCAACAGGAAATGTCAACTTGCTCATTCCAATTACAGGGCCTCGTAAGAGCCGAGTGTTGTCATTTTTTATAACTACGTCACCAAGTCGGGAGTGTGTAGTTTGCGCTTCTGCAGCCTTCCTTGCATGTGACTGACAGACTTTATTTCTTCTACCAAGTTGTCAACTTGCTTAAATCTTCTTTTATATTTCACCATGGTAGGCACAGAAAGTAGCATCGAAAGTTGATACTGGAGACATCTGAACGTTTTGTTGTCTTGAGGGGGACGTGCTATCGTCCCGAGGTCATGTCGAGTATGTATTTTGTATGTATGCCTTCAACGCCAAACGTCGAGCTGACGACGGCTGGGGCCTTCTACTCGTCAACGCCGATTGACTACTACATCGCAAGTTGGACACATCTGTGTAATGGGCGGGAAATCCAAACATCCTACTGGACTCAGACTTTATTTTTTGTTCCAAGTTGTCAACTTGCTCAAATCTTCTTTCATATACAGAGCCACTTTAATTCTTCTTCCAAGTTCAGCGACAGGAAATGTCAACTTGCTCATTCCAATAACAGGGCCTTGTAAGAGCCCTGTGTTGTCATTTTTTGTAACTACGTCACCGAGACCGGAGTGTGTAGTTTGCGCTTCTGCAGCCTTCCTTGCATGTGGTTAACAGACATTATTTATTCTACCAAGTTGTCAACTTGCTCAAATCTTCTTTCATATTTTCACCATGGTAGGTTGTATTCATATATTCATATAGGTTCTTTCATATCCTGAGGTTATGTAGAGTATGTATTTTGTATGTATGCCTTTAGCAATGAACGTCGTGCTGACGACGGCGGGGGACTTCTACTCCTCAACGCCGATTGACTACTTCGTCCCATGTTGGACACATCTGTGTAATGGGCTGGAAATCTAAATATCCTAAATGACACAGACAGGTTATGTAGAGTATGTATTTTGTATGTATGCCTTCAATGTCGAACGTCGAGCTGACGACGGCGGGGGCCTTCTACTCCTCAATGCCGATTGACTACTACGTCCTATGTTCGACACATCTGTATAATGGGCTGGGAATCCAAACATCCTCAATGACACAGACTTCATTTTGTGTTCAAAGTTCTCTACTTGCTCAAATCTTCTTTCATATACAGAGCCACTTTAATTCTTCTTCCAAGTTAAGGGACAGGAAATGTCAACTTGCTGAATCCAATTACAGGGCCTCGTAAGAGCCCCGTGTTGTTATTTTTTGTAACTACTCACCGAGTCGGGAGTGTGTAGTTTGCTCTTCTGCAGCCTTCCTTGCATGTGGCTGTCGTTTCTCAGGCTCCCTCTATGGACTCATAGTTTACAAATCCTTTTTACCTCATTTAGCATTTGTGTCGAATGAAAAGCTTAACAAAGCTACTTTAATTCTTCTTCAAAGTTGCTAAACAACATGAAATGTGAACTTGCTCATTCAAATTACAGGGTCTCGTAAGAGCCCTATGTTGTTATTTTTTGTAACTACGTCACTGAGTTGGGAGTGTGTAACTTGCGCTTCTGCAGCCTTCCTTGCATGTGGTCGACAGACTTTATTTCTTCTACCAAGTAGTCAACTTGCTCAAATCTTCTTTCATATTTCACCATGGTAGGCAGAGAAAGTAGCATTGAAAGTTAATAGTGGAGACATCGAAACGTTTCGTCGTCCTGAGAGGGACATGCGATCGTCCAGAGGTTATGTAGAGTATGTATTTTGTATGTATGCACTCAACGCCGAACGTCAAGCTGACGATGGCGGGGGACTTCTACTCCTTAATGCCGATTGACTACTACGTCCCATGTTGGATACATCTGTGTAATGGGCTAGAAATCCAAACATCCTGCAGGACACAAACTTTATTTTTTGTTCCAAGTTGTCAACTTGCTCAAATCTTCTTTTATGTACAGATCCACTTTAAGTCTTCTTTCAAGTTAAGCGACAGGAAATGTCAACTTGCTCATTCCAATTACAGGGCCTCATAAAAGCCCTGTGTTGTTATTTTTTGTAACTACGCCACCGAGTCGAGAATGTGTAGTTTGTGCTTCTGCAGCCTTCCTTGCATGTGGCTGACGTTTCTCAGGCTCCCTCTATGGACTCATACTTTACAATTCCTTTTTACCTTATTTAGCCTTTGTGTAGAATGAAAAGCTTAACAAAGCCACTTTATTTCTTCTTCAAAGTTGCTAAGCAACATGAAATGTCAACTTGCTCATTCAAATTACAGGGCCTCGTAAGAGCCCTGTGTTGTTATTTTTTTTAACTACGTCACCTAGACGGGAGTGTGTAGTTTGCGCTTCTGCAGCCTTCATTGCATGTGGTTAACAGACTTTACTTATTCTACCAAGTTGTCAACTTGCTCAAATCTTCTTTCATATTTTCACCATGGTAGGCACAGAAAGTAGCATAGAAAGTTGATAGTGGAGACATCTGTACGTTTCCTCGTCTTGAGGGGATGTGCGATCTTCCCAGGGTTATGTAGAGTATGTATTTTGTATGTATGCCTTCAATGCCGAACGTCGAGCTGACGACAGTGGAGGCCTTCTACTCCTCAATGCCAATTGACTACTACGTCCCATGTTGGACACATCTGTGTAATGGGCTGGAAATCCAAACATCCTAGAGGACACAGAATTTATTTTTTGTTCCAAGTTGTCAACTTGCTAAAATCTTCTTTCATATACAGAGCCACTTTAATTCTTCTTCCAAGTTAAGCGATGGGAAATATCAATTTGCTCATTCCAATTACAGGGCCTCGTAAGAGCCCTGAGTTGTTACTTTTTGTAACTACGTCGCAAGTCCGGAGTGTGTAGTTTGCGCTTCTGCAGTTTTCCTTGCATGTGGCTGACGTTTCTCAGGATCCCTCTACGGACTCATACTTTACAATTCCTTTTTACCTTATTTAGCATTCGTGTAAAATGAAAAGCTTAAAAAAGCCACTTTAAATCTTCTTCAAAGTTGCTAAGCAACATGAAATGTCAACTGGCTCATTCAAATTACAGGGCCTCGTAAGAGCCCTGTGTTGTTATTATTTGTAACTACGTCACCGAGTTGGGAGTGTGTAGTTTGCACTTCTGCAGCCTTCCTTGCATGTGGCTGACAGACTTTATTTCTTCTACCAAGTAGTCAACTTGCTCAAATCTTCTTTCATATTTCACCATGGTAGGCAGAGAAAGTAGCATTGAAAGTTAATAGTGGAGACATCTGAACGTTTTGTCGTCTTGAGGGGGACGTGCAATCGTCGCGAGGTTATGTAGAGTATGTATTTTGTATGTATGCCTTCAACGCCGTACGTCGAGCTGACGACCGCTGGGGCCTTTTACTCGTCAACGCCGATTGACTACTACATCGCAAGTTGGACACATCTGTGTAATGGGCTGGAAATCCAAACATCCTACAGGACTCAGACTTTATTTTTTGTTCTAAGTTGTCAACTTGCTCAAATCTTCTTTCATATACAGAGCCACTTTAATTCTTCTTCCAAGTGAAGTGTCAGGAAATGTCAACTTGCTCATTCCAATTACAGGGCCTCGTAAGAGCCCTGAGTTGTTAATTTTTGTAACTACGTCGCAAGTCAGGAGTGTGTAGTTTACGCTTCTGCAGCCTTCCTTGCATGTGGCTGACGTTCCTCAGGCTTCCTCTAAGTACTCATACTTTACAATTCCTTTTTACCTTATTTAGGATGCGTATAGAATGAAAAGCTTAACAAAGCCACTTTAATTCTTCTTCAAAGTTGTTAAGCAACATGAAATGTCAACTTGCTCATTCAAATTACAGGGCCTCGTAAGAGCCCTGTGTTGTTATTTTTTATAACTACGTCACCTAGACGGGAGTGTGTAGTTTGCGCTTCTGCAGCCTTCATTGCATGTGGTTAACAGACTTTACTTATTCTACCAAGTTGTCAACTTGCTCAAATCTTCTTTCATATTTTCACCATGGTAGGTTATATTCATATATTCATATACGTTCTTTCATATCCTGAGGTTATGTAGAGTATGTATTTTGTATGTATGCCTTTAACAATGAACATCATACTGACGACGGCGGGGGACTTCTACTCCTCAACGCCGATTGACTACTTCATCCCATGTTGGACACATCTGTGTAATGGGCTGGAAATCTAAATATCCTAAATGACACAGACAGGTTATGTAGAGTGTGTATTTTGTAAGTATGCCTTCAACGTCGAACGTCGAGCTGATGACGTGGGGGCCTTCTACTCCTCAACGCCGATTGACTACTACGTCCCATGTTGGACACATCTGTGTAATGGGCTGGAAATCCAAACATCCTAAATGACAGAGACTTCATTTTTTGTTCCAAGTTGTCAACTTGCTCAAATATTCTTTCATATGCAGAGCCACTTTAATTCTCCTTCCAAGATAAGCGACAGGAAATGTCAACTTGCTGATTCCAATTACAGGGCCTCGTAAGAGCCCTGTGTTGTTATTTTTTGTAACTACATCACCGAGTCGGGAGTGTGTAGTTTGCTCTTCTGCAGCCTTCCTTGCATGTGGCTGACGTTTCTCAGGCTCCCTCTATGGACTCATACTTTACAATTCCTTTTTACCTCATTTAGCATTTGTGTCGAATGAAAAGCTTAAAAAAAAGCCACTTTATTTCTTCTTCAAAGTTGCTAAGCAACTTGAAATGTCAACTTGCTCATTCAAATTACAGGGCCTCGTAAGAGCCCTGTGTTGTTATTTTTTGTAACTATGTCACTGAGTCGGGAGTGTGTAGCTTGCGCTTCTGCAGCCTTCCTTGCATGTGGCTGACAGACTTTATTTCATCTACCAAGTTGTCAACTTGCTTAAATCTTCTTTCATATTTCACCATGGTAGGCACAGAAAGTAGCATCGAAAGTTAATAGTGGAGACATCTGAACGTTTCGTCGTCCTGAGAGGGATGTGCGATCGTCCTGAGGTTATGTAGAGAATGTATTTTGTATGTATGCCCTCAACACCGAACGTCAAGCTGACGATGGCAGGGGACTTCTACTCCTCAACGCCGATTGACTACAACGTCCCATGTTGGACATATCTGTGTAATGGGCTGGAAATCCAAACATCCTGCAGGACACATACTTTATTTTTTGTTCCAAGTTGTCAACTTCCTCAACTCTTCATTCATATTTCCATTTTAACACACACACACTTCCATTTAAAAAGATCTAACTTTATTATAAAGGCAGCACAGTTATCTGGTGTTTTCTTGGCTAAGGCATCCTCCATCTTTTGTAAACAGTAGAGGATACTTTATTTAGTGTTCCATGTTGTCAACTTGCTTAAATCTTCTTTCATATTCCAATTTTTAAAACACACACACCTACATTTTAAAACGTTCACATTTTATTAAAAAAGGAGCACAGTTATCAAGCCTTGTCTTGGTGATTGCCAAAATATTAATAATTAATATTAATATGATTAATAATGTTCTTTTTCGACTAGAAGATGGAAGAATCTCCCTTGTGGTCAAGGAGTGACTCCCCAGTTCAAACGGTCACTTAATTTTGCCATAATAGAGAAATGTTCCCTTTCTGTGTCGCATTTTTATGCTGCACCACATGGACGTTCCTAGCCTGTTCCCCGAAAATCATGCATGTCTAACGCTGAACTTAATGTAATGTGCTCCCTATCATTCATGGTGTGACAGCAGGAGGTATGAGGAAGATGGGAGGAGGGCAGGAAGTTAATGGGTTGGTAACAATAATGCTGAGGTACATTAAGGGATGATTACAAAGTCTATAAGGGAACCCCATTGAGAACAAGTGGGATGGGTGAGATGCTGTTTGTATGACATTAAGTCAGGCAGATCCCTGCTGCGCCCCTCGCAATATTGTTGTCCTTGGCTTGTCCCAACTCGCCCATGCACAAGGCCTGCACTGTATAGTAAGCAAGTTTCCCTGATGCATTTACTAACATATATATTTACACCTAGGTAGAAGTATATTATACTCTTAATAACTCCATTCTCTTCATCTGTGTCCAAATATACTAACAATAGAGTTGATTCCCATGCACAATGTCATCAAAAGGAGGAGACAGCCTTACCACGTGACTAAATAGACTTCTTCAAAGAAAAACAACTTGCAAACAGCCCAACACAACACGAGATGGCAGGACTATGGAAACAATGTGAATCTACAGCCTTTCTTGCAAGAAGAAATGCTTACTGTGTAAGCAACATTTTCCATCTGTAAGATGTAAGATCTGTCAGTAGTACAGAAACATGTTCTCCAAGAAGTGAAATGAGTTATTCAGATACATTGAAACTATTTTCGCAACTTGTGTACTGTTCTATCAGTGTTACTGGTCCTCACGTTCAATATTTTGAGCTACACTGCAACTGTTTGTACAACGTCTTTACTGTAATATCGTCGTTTGTGGTGCTCACAAAATATTTTGTGATACATTGAAACTATTTTAAAAACTTCCGTACTGTAATATCAGTGTTTGAGGTGCTCATGTTAAACTATTTTTTGATACATTGTAACTATTTTAAAAACTTCTGTACTGTAATTTCAGTGTTTGAGGTGCTCACAGAAAATAATTGTGATACATTAAAAGTATTTTTACAACTTCGTTACTGTAATAGCAACGTATGTGGTGCTTCCTATGAAATGTATTTAATATTTATTTTGTAAATGAAGGCACAAAGTTTGAAGTTGAGTGTAAATTGTTTTGAAAACAATAAATAAATAAATACAATAAATAAATACAGGGTCACTATGCATTGTGTCAAGTGCTTTATTTAAGATATACAGGAATATGCTCACTTTCATGATCATGACACACAAAGCCAGACAAGAATAAACAGTGCAACTCAAGCGCATTACAGAAAGGTGGAAACCATGTAATTTGATGATTGGGTTTTAGGAATGGCATACAGAGCTCACATATAAAGTGATTTCCAAACCTTCTTACTTTTTCTCTGGAAAAGTTGGTAAGGTCTTTCCAAGATGATTTGAATATTTCAAAGAGGAAAGTAGGAAGTGAAGAACAGAGGTTAGAGGCTACATCTCAGGATGCAAGAATAGATAAAAAGGGTGGTCCAAGGTCTGCATGTACAATGGCCAGTGGAGGCGTTTTGAGGGCGGGTACACTCAAGGTGTTGTATAATGTGCAATATCTGATAGCGGTACCAACACACACAGAGTGGGCAAGGGATGATGAAATAAAGAATTGTATGTGCTTGGACTATGATGAAAATACACTGGAGGAGGACCAGGAGGGTCCATGAGTAGTAGAGGCGTGGTTTCTTAATCTGTGTCCTACCTACTGTGTTGTAAGCTTGAGACAGTGACGACCACAGCCCCTTACTTTGTCTCCCCCCATCACGTTGTCAATTAGGGTGGAGGGAGGGAAATGGAAAGAGGTAAAGTACATGTCTACAGATGTACTGGTATGTTCAGGACACTGGATCAAGCAATGAATAACGAAGGTCAGATAAAAAAGAGGATACACAGAAGGCACCGCAAATAGGACAGTGGATCATGTACACAAACTGGTAAGTCAGCAAAAGAACAACAAGAATAAGAACACTGGGACAAACGGACACTACCCTGTGGAACTGATTGGCATGAGAGGTAGAGGAATACTGTAAAGAAAAGCCAGGTTCAAATACAGAAAATAGAAAAAAGATAACATATATGATGACAAAGATACTGGGGTAACACTCTGTTGTGCATTACAGAAAAGATCGTTCAGAAATTATATGTTAGAATGTTTAAGGAGCTGCAAAGGGGGTACACAAAACTAAATACATTTTAAAAAATAGGCCTGTATAATCTCCTTTCTGATTTAGGGGGTACACAAAACTACGGGGAGCAGAAATACTATCTGCTCCCCATCATAGCCAGCCAAACCCTAGTCCACGCACACTGCCAACCTAGAATAGGCCTCTATAAGCTCTCTCATCCAAATAGGAAAGCAGTTTGCAATGACAGGGTGGGAGCCGCAAGGCTCCCACCCTGTCATTGCAAACGGCAGTGTCCCGAGGGTGTGCACCCCGAGACACTACCCTGGGGGTGGCGGTCCCCACGGCCATCTTGGGCTCCAGGAGGAAGGCCACACGGCGCCTCTCCAACATTTTCAAGAAGCCCCGGGGGTGGCGATCCCCGGGGGACTAGAGGCCTCAGAGCCCCCCTAAATTAATATTTTAAAGCTCCAGGGGGGTGGCGGTCCATGGGGTATAGGGGCCTCAGAGCCCCCCTAAATTAATGTTTTAAAGCCTCGAGTGGTTGTGGTCCCCGGGACTGGGGGGCCTAAGAGCTCCCCTACACATATACATTAACATTTACTGCGAGGGGGCTGTGAGCCCCCCCCTAGCACATATATTTTAAAAAAAGCCCCGGGGGTGGCGGTCCACCAGGCTGGGGGGCCCATCTGGGCCTCCATTATAATAAACTACATTGCCCCTGGGACTTGGCCCCCCGGGGCTAATAAGCAGTAAAGCAGGCTACATTTTTTCTTTTTTTACACGCGATACGCGAATCCTACGGGCATGCCGCGATTTAAAAAATATATTTTAATTTTTTATTTTTTTGGCCTTGGGGGTCCTTTCAGGAACCCCCTGAGCAGGCCTAGGGGTCATGGTGTTTCTACCCCGCCCCCTTTCTATCTTTTGCATACTTGTTTTTCAGTTTTCTTGTGCCTCGGTTCTACCGAGACACAAGATGGTTGCCAACACTTCCTGGTTTCGAGTGTTGAAAGACAGTTGACAGCCAATTAGCATACAGCTCGTGCTCATAAAGGTACACGTATAATCCTCGGACGGTACCTCTATAGATATATCTATGATTTTACTTTTGATTTTCTCAGGAACTACTGCACGGATTTACACCATTTAACAACAAGCATCATCTGCCAACCAAACTCTACCCTTTTGCCAAATTTGGTGTATTTCCGTTCAGCAGTTCGAGCTGTCGCCTGTCTTAAAAGTCCCTATGGAAAATTGCTTGGGGAAAACACTTTTTGGGACCCCCCCTTTTTTCTCAGCCCACGAATCACCCCCAAACTTTCAGGGAAGGACCGGAGCGGAGGAGGTTATCTTCTTGGAGAATTTTGCGAAGATTCGTCGATCCGTATATCCAAGAAGAGAACTTCGTTCGTTAGAGCACACGTACTCGGACACCTGGAGTTGTTCTTGTGCGCAAAATTTATTAGGCAGGAAACAACGCATTTCACCTTACAGCTTGATCATGTTTCAGCCATTTTGATGTGTGCACCCATATTTATCCCACATTCCACATAGAAATGGGACTTACACCACATAAGTGAAGTAACAATGTAAAACATGTGGCCGCCATTTTGTAATGGTTCTTTCGACATTTAAACAAGGCATGATTTGCATTGAGATCTCCGTTCGGGGTACTATTCAATCATTTGTATGATGATTATTACAGTTTGACTATGACATAGATCTTTGAATTTTTAAATGTAGCACAGGAAGATTTTTCAAATCAAAGTATAAATCATGTATTTATTTCCATCAATAATTCTAGAACGCTGGTTAATCAAATCGCTAAACAGTGTCATTATTATAAATGATATCTGATTAAGTTCCATGGCACGATTTGTTCGTGCAATAAAGTTCGAAACACTCATACTCAACGTACGCTCAATAAAGTCCATTCTTTGTGTCAATAGATTGGTATCACGCCCAAGTGGGCAAACTGAATTTTCAAATAAAGTTTTACATAAACTTCGAACACGCCTAGCGTTCATATAAACTGATTCAAATATATAAATTCTAAATACAAAAATTAAATACATGATTTTACATCACCAGCCCAAGTGAGCGATTCTTGATAGGTAAACCCCCACTGTGCATTTTGCCAGAGTTGTGTCAATGAGATATTTCATGCTTTTTTCAATATTTCAGCGTAGCGTGTCAAGGGCCACAAATGTCCAAGGTTACCAACCATCACCTAGAGTTAAAAACATACATTAAAATTACTGAAAAACAGGCTGCAAATAATTATCATTAATTCTACAAAGTTTCATCATTTCATTATGCATGGTGTACCGCTAATTCCTCATTTGAATTAAGGCCTATCGGGTTCATACATTCAAAGTCAATTATATACCTTGATTCTAGCATGCGCAACGCAAGTTTCCTATTGCCACCTCTGATCCCCAAATCAACCATGTCAAAAACAACCATTCTCAGTAAGTTCTCATTTTGAAAATGACAGTCAAATCAAATCAAAATCATCTTTATTTGGTTTTAAAAGAAGACCATAAAAGAACAATAAAAACATTTAAAAGCATTTTAAGACACATTAAGACGTAATAATAAAATTAATTTTACACATTGATTGCATTCATGATAGTCACTCAATATTAAGATTGGGACGGTGATTGATACAGAATTTTAAAAAAGAAAACAATTGATTTGGCATATATTTAGTTTTCCAGCATTTGCAAAGCTAAAAATGCTGGACGGCATGTTCGGAGACCCATTATCTTTACTATTGGAATTATCCAGTGGGTGCGCGGGCCCGCAAAGAATTTGCAAAAGAATACTGTATGAATGTTACTTTGGATGGAGACAGAGTCACAGGGACAAGGTAAAAGGTGAGGCGACCAGTCATTTTGTTTTGGGAATGAGATGAGCCGATAAAAATTGTCCAATCTGAGTCTGGTCAATAGAAATGTTTCGAAGTGGTTCAGCTCAAATTTTAAATATGGCTCTAGCGAGAAGGAGGTTTGAATAGACAGTAGGTGTTGAACTGAATTTTTGCCAGCTTCTTGATCGAGTCTTAGATCTCTCATATGTGACAGACACCTCTTGAGTTCTTTTTTTGAAATTTTAGAGATTGAAGTAGGGTCAGAGAAATAAGACTGAGTGCCCAGATCAGATCGTTAAAAAACAGTTTGATGTATTCCAGCCATCTGATTTTATGCAATTTGCCCAGTGACATGCAGTCCTCAATAAGGGCTCTAGTTAGTAGGCATTGGTCATTCGTCCAGATGCGCCTCCACATCATTATGGGTTGAATTTTTAAAATGTCCGAGATGTAGTCCATGCATAGTTCCAGGTGGGATCCGTATGTCGTGGTGCTTCTGGGGACTGAGAGGAGATAACGAAAGAAGGAATTCTCCACTCTCTGTAAATCGTCTGTGTTTGAGTATCCCCATATGCCCGCGCCGTAACTAGCAACGCTGATACATTTGGCCTGGAATATTTTCAACATCTCTTTGGGGGCTCTCTTCCCAAGTTTTTGAGCAAAAGCGGTTAGCGCTGCTGTCACCCTGAGGAAAGATAGTTTCCTTGAGTCGATGGCTTTTGTCCATGTTAATTTGCTGTCTACTAAAATTCCTAAGTAAGGGTAGGAAGTCGTCGTGTCCAGAGCAATATTGTTGATGTATATGTCCTTTTTTTTACTCTTTTTCCTTAACCCCGCGGTCATGGTAAAAGTTTTCTTTATGTTGACTTTTAAGTTCAGAGATGACATGTACTCGCAGTATCTGTCCACCGATCGTTGTAGTTGGACAGGAGTTCTTGCTAAGATGACGGCGTCGTCGGCGTACAATAATGCCGGTATTGGACGACGCTGAATAGCAGGAAGGTCTTTGCTGTCTCACAGCATTTCTTCTTCAAGGCTGTTGGTATATAGAGTGAATAGGAAGGGGGCCAGGACACACCCTTGCCTGACCCCCCTCTGTACCTTGAATGATTTGGTGAGCATCCAGCCCAAATCTGACCCTTGCTGTAGCATTGGAGTAGGGTTCTCTTAAGAAGATGACCAAAGTGGGTTTGACTCCCATGTCCATGATTTTAGTCGAGAGGGGAGAGGTGTGGCGCCGCGGCCAGGGCGACTGACGCTGGAATCTGGGGACCACGGTTCGATCCCCGGCTCCGGCGGCAGGGTAGCCCAGCACCATGTGACTCTGGGCAATAGCTCGCTTAATCTTCCCGACGGCCCCCAGCGCCTAGAGACCCTTACGGGTGATTGTGCGCTTTACAAATGTGGACTTTTTTTTGAGTGGCTTACACAGTCAAATGCTGCGCTGAGGTCTACGTAGACCATATACAAAGGCCCACCTTTTGCTGACCATATTTACCCATTAAAAGTGTAAGATTTAGTACTTGCTTGACTGTCCCGAGTCCTTCCCTAAAGCCATAAAGCCATATTGCATGTCTGAGACAATGCTGTTTTCTTCTGCCCAGAATTGAAGTCGTTCCAGGAGGATACGTCCAGCTATTTTGCCTAATGTGTCCAAAAGCGAGATGGGCCGATAACACCCTGGGTTGTTACGATCGTCCTTTTTGGAAAATAGGAACCAAAATCGATGTTGACAAGGATTCGACTAGTCCTACCTGAGTAGTACCATCAAGTACTCTTGTCAGAAAGGGGCACTATAGATCCGGTTCAGATTTAAATAGGTCTACTGGGACCCCGTCCGGTCCTGGTGCTTTCCCGGGCTTTGACTTATTAAGAGCTTTGATAATTTCATTATATTCAAATCTTATCTGGATGGGGTAAGAAGGATATGTGGAATTATCAGGCAAGTCCCGTGTTGGATCTTCATCTTGTTTGAAGATATTTGAGAAGTGGTCCACCCATACATCAGGGTCAACAGCTACTTCTAATTTTGGGAATTCCTTATCAACACAGAGAAATGGTGCTCTAATTGTTCTCCAAAAGCTGATGGAGTCCTTTGCAACACTGCTTTGATGGAGTTATTTCCATAGCGAATCTTTCATTTGGGCTTGGTGTTTCTTTTGGGCTAACTGATAGGCCATTCTCAAGTCGGCGATCTCTTGCCCGTCCCTTGTGATTTTAGTTAATGCCTTCTTCAGACTAGAGAGCGCTTGCCTGCATTCTGTGTTAAACCATCCCTTTGATTTGGACCTATTGGATTTTCTAGTGGTGATTAGCTCGTCTCTTATTACTTTGGTAATGTCCTCATAGCTGGAGAGTATTGTCTCGGGGCTGGAATACTGGTCTAGACATACATTTACTGCTGGGAGAGCCTTCCTAAGAATGATCGCCGAAAATTCCTTTTGGTGTACATTTGCCCATTTTAATGTGACGCCATTTACCTTATGTACGGTAAGGGATTGTTGGTCCAAGATGTTCCAGTAAACCTTCTCTGTTACGATGGAAGGGATGGTTATTTGGACGCTATTAGGGAAATGATTACTGAAAGTGTTTATAAAAGTTTCAAATTTGTGGAGTCTTGAAGCCGAGTAGGTAGAATGTAATATATAGTCAATTATTGAATTTGTTCCCCGACCATTAAAGGTAGTTGTAAAGGGAACTGGTGGGCTAACCAAGTCGTTTGCATATCCCAGATTTGCGATGGCCATAATTTCGTTCATTCGATTTCCTATGGCCGAATGTTCAAAATGAGATAGGCTGTTGTCGAGCTCGTCCTGAATACCACAGTTAAATAGACCACTGTTTTTACATAGGTACAAATTAAAATCGCCTCCCCATATTAACATAATTGACTTATTGGAGTGTCTAGTATATAAGTTTTGAAGGAGTCCTAATATACTGTTTAAGGTCTCTTTTAAATCTGCTGTCCCGAGGTTGTTGTAAAAGTTGATAATTAAATAGATGAACCTTTTGGGACCAGTTATCTTTAAGATCTGATAGTTATGATCTAACATCAGGACTTCTATTTTTCCCAGAGAGAGAGTGTCTGATATATACATTATAAGACCTCCTTTTGATCTACCCGAGATCGACGGAATTGCTTCAGAAAAAAAGGTTTTCTAGCCCAAAAGATGAGAGGGTGAACAATGCCTAGTTTCCTGTTAAGCAATTACGTCGAATGAAGTTACTATTAGTCTCCAATTGCTGTCGGCTATTTTGTTTTTTAGCCCTGCCACGTTCCAGAAAACTATGTCGAACGTGTTTTGATCAGGATTTATACTAGTTGTTTGTAGGCAGGGTTGTGTCCGGGAATCTAATTCTGCGTATGGATTTAGTTTTTTTTATTTGTAATCTTGTCCCTTTGTTCTATGTCTACTGTTGATATTAAGATTGTTTTGTTCAAGTCGCTTAATAGATCCCTAGCAGGAGGGATTAAGTTAACATTTTCATCTCCTACAATTGTTAATATTTTAAGTGTGTTGGGAGCCATGGGAGAGGCGGTTGTTTTCCAGGGAGGGCAATCTGTAGTCGGCTTATTTATACCTAATTCCAGTGGTAGTTCTATTTTAGTCGGGGAGGATATGGGCTTAAATGTGTCGCATAAAGGGGAGTGATCGGTTGCACATTCTTCTGGTGTACCCTTCCGATCGGTAACAGTCCTTTTACTTGTTGGCTCAGAGGTGGATAATGTTGTGCCCAGGAGGGCGTTTGAAATATTCATTGTTCTTAATCCACTTGAGGCCATAGATAGTATATTGGATGGTCAATCAACCTCATCCAGCCCTCCGAAGAGGGCAAATCTGTTTAAGGTTTGAATATTGGGAAAGATCACCCCCAGGTGTTATCATGGTGTGGCTTGCTTCTCCTTTGTTGCCGTGATATTAATGGCCTATGGTAGAAGTAGCTCAGATCGTATATCCTTATCCCCTCCCCGCCACTCTCTGATTCCTGGTACCAGTCGTTTAGATACGGGATAACTCTACAATCCCTGAAGTTTATAATAACTAAGTCGCCCTGTGAGTCTTTGGGCCTTTGACCTACCCATCCAAGCCTTTCTGACATTTATGATTTCCCCGTTAATATTGGGCGGTAATGGTCTGTTATTCACTAACCAATGGATTACCTTATTTTTAAGATCGATGTATCCTTCCCTTTTCCCTGGTTTCAGTTCGGGGACCCTTGTCAGTATTGCCACGTAAGGGGAGGCCTCTGGGGGCAGATCTATCTGTACATTAGAGCCTATTGAAGGTCTGGGGTCTAACTTTTCCTCATTGCTTTCTCCAGGCTTATGCACTGTTTTCTTAGGGGTACATCTGGTCCCTTAGAGCTGGGTAGTTTAGATGTTTGTGGGTCGCTTTTAGACTTGGAAATGGGATGTAGGTTTTCAAGTGCGTGGGGTGTTGGATTTATAGTTTTTCCCCCAATACTTATGAGTGGCAATTTTACAGGTTTTTCTCCTTTACTGACGTTGTGTGTTCCAGGTTTCACACTGTTGTCTAATAACAGACCTTTTAATAGGTTTGTATTGGAGGCAATAGTTTCCTCTATTGAGTCCAAGTGGATTGCTAGCCTTTTGACCCTTTCCACAAGAGGCAATATTAAGGATTTAACTAAAGTCGCTATACTCCCTATTAGGTTGTGACGGTGGGGGGAGTGAGCCGGTATCTGTACCAGGGTTGTATTGTCAAGTCCTGTCTTTCTCACCATAGGGGGATTCCGGGCGTTATTGGGTAGTTTCGCCTGCCTTCCCTTGTGGCTGTTCCCCCCCTCTTTCTCTTTAGGGTAGGCTTTTTAATCGGTTGTGGTGGTGGAGGATCCGAGTTGTTCTTTTGTTTCGGCATCAAGGGGTGGAAAATCAGGGATTCCTCAGGAATTATTTCTAGAGAGGGGTCTATGCTGGAGCTCCTATTGCTGTGAGATCCACTGGGCTCCGATACTGTTGTGGGTTCAAGGAAGATTGAGGGGATGCTGGTATCACCATTTGGGGATTTATCCGTTCTATTATTCAAGTTAGGAGAAGCGACTAGTTGGATTGGACCTAACGAAGAGCGTCTATTCTGAAGATCTGTGGACAGGCGGCGTTCAGTAATTGCAATCTCTTGTCCCAAGGCTGAAGCTGCTTTGGTGAGGTACTGCTCTATAGTGCCCCTTAACGACCCTCCCTCTAGAGATTTCCTACCCTTGTCTGCCTTTCCCCCCTTTGAGGACATTGTTGCAAAATGCAGTTTTCTGAGCTTACTTTCAGAGGAGGATTGGGCGCTGTTACAGTAGTAAAGGCAGGCAGTGATAAATAGGATGTTAAGACAAACCTGGTATTTGCAGCCCCATACAATGGGAGTTTATTTGGTTTGTTCCCTTTTTTTTTAAGGGGGGGACAGATGTTACGGGTGTGGCCCGACCCGGCCTCCTCTGGCCTCTGAGGGGCACAGAGGGCCTGCCCTTTGCTCGGGCTTCGCCCGGGCGCTCCCGCGCGCTTCCATGACGCGGGGCGGGACGTGTGTATTTGTGCACCTCCTGGAGCCTAGTTCCGTTGTGCGGTTTCCGGCCGCAAGGTATGCTGGGGCCTGCAGTTTTCCCCTGTGTGGCTAGGAGCTCGCCCCCACTCGGCGACCGCTCCGTAGGTGGAGAGGTGCGGCGGCGGAGGGCAAGCAGGAACACCAATGCTGTGGGATTGGCTCCGTCGGAAGAGGCAAACTAGTCGTATGTCCTGGGCAGCAGGTAAGGGACCGCAGAGCAACCCAAGTCGGTGTGAGAAGCGTGAAAATGACAGTCATAAAAGTGACAGGCTACGGGATACTGTTGATTGTTGTTTTTTATCGCCCGTATATGTTCCATCACACATTTTTTAGCTTGATGTATTGTGCTACCAACGTACCACTTATCACATCATATTGCATGTCTCTTGTTTGCAGATAATGAACTCTCTTCCAGAATTGGGGATTATCAAGGAATCCCAATCCACACTTTTGCTGCAAGCCTTGCCGCTTTTACGGCATTGAAAACCTGCAGTTCCTTTGCTCACTGTTTTGCTAGTCACAGAATTTCTACTCAGATCCTCTTTCAGAGATTTACCTCTTCTAAAGGTAATCTGAGGATTGACATTTAGATACGGTGTGAGATGTTGGTCCGTTAGAAGAACATGCCAATGTTTCTTAAAAATAGTTTTAATTTCTCTTGCTTGGCCAGAAAAAGTTGTAATAAACCTAACCTTCTCTTCATTGGTGGATGTTTGGTCGTGGTTAAGTAGTTCATTTCTCACAGCAGTATCTGCTCTGTTACATGCATTTTTAATTGTGGACCATTTGTAGCCTATATATATAACCTACTGGCATTCGCCAGTAGGTAGTTATAGTTAGGACCTACTTTCCATAGGAAATCCACAACATTCTATTTGGAATAACTTTGGCTGGTGGACGAATCTTTGTGAATTTCTCCAAGAAAATGGCCTGCTCGGTTCCGCTCCTTCCCTGAAAGTTTGGGGTTGATTTGTCAAGTGGGGGCCGAGAAAAAAGGGGGGTCCCAAAACGTGTTTTCCCCATGCAATTTTCCACAGGGACCTTTAGCCATGGCTACAGCCCGAACGGCTGAACGGAATTACACCAAATTTGGCAGAGAGGTAGAGTTCGGTTTGCAGAATGTGCGTTTTGTTAAATGGTGTCAATCCGTTCAGTAGTTTCTGAGAAAGTTACAAGTAAAATCATAGCGATATCTAGAGACGGAGTTCTACACGTGGACGGAGATCCGTTCAATTACGAGCGCTAGCTGCATGCTGATTGGCTGTCAACTGTCTGTCAACACTCGAAACCAGGAAGTGTTGGTGGCCATCTTGTGCCTCGGTAGAACCGAGTCACAAGAAAACAGTGAAACAAAGTTGAGAAATAAGGGAATAGGCAGGCTAGAAACATTCTGACCCTTTACACTTGCTCAAGGGGTCGTACATGGATGTTTAAGCTCTTAAAAGAAAAATCGCAGTGTACGCGTACGGAAATACGTACAATTACGAGCAGGAGCTGCATGCTGATTGGCTGTCAATACTCCAAACCAGGAAGTGTTTGCAGCCATCTTGGTTGTCGCGAGAGCCGAGTCAAAAGAAAACAGTAAAACAAAGTTGAGAAATAAGGAAAGGGGTCAGGGTAAAAGCATTCTGACCCTATAGTCTTGATAAGGGGCTGGTACATGGATCTTTAGGCTCAATTTTTTTTTTATAAAAAATCGCTGGGTACTCGTGCAGTAATTGTGCGTGGTGGAAAAGGTGAAAAAAAAACTAGAAGTCCGTTTTATTCATTAGGTCCCGGGGGGGGGCAAATTACGGGGGCAATATTTTTGCATAATGGGGGCTTGTAAGGTGCCCGAGCACTGGGGAACAGCACTCCTCTGGTTTTATTTTGAAGTATGCGGGGGGGATTACAGTCCTACTCCCCACAGTCTCGGGGAGAGGCACCCCTAGGGTCTTTTTAAAAAAAAATATGTTTTGAGATCTCCCTCCCTCTCTCCCCGTACACGTCGCGGGGAACACCACCTTTCTGGGACAGTAATATGTAAAATGACCTTCCAGCTCCGGGTACCTGCATTGTCTGGGGTTTTTTATTAATGTTGGGAGGGTGGGCTTGATAATACGTCCTTGTTAATTCCCATAGAAGCCTATGTTCTGGTGTTAACATGGGCTTCTATGGGAAATAACAAGGCTGTATTATCAAGCTCATTATCGCCGTTTTATCGGCAGTTTCCTGCCAATAAAATGGAGATAATTTTAACACTGGTCCTTGATAATATGCACCTAAGTTTACTGGTCAAAAAAAGAGCAATGGGCCATATTATCAACAAAAGGCGATACATTATCGCCGCTTTTATCGGCAGGAAACTGCTGATAAAGAGGCGATAATGGGCTTGATAATATGCCCTTGTGAATTCCCATCGCAGCCCAGGTAAACATAAGAACCTGGGCTGCTATGGGAATTTACAAGGGCCTATTATCGAGCCCATTATCGTCGCTTTATTGGCAGTTTCGTGCCGATAAAAGCGGCGATAAAGTATGGCCTTTTGTTGATAATATGGCGCTTCATTTCTATGATAGTATGTAAAACGTTCCTTTTTTTTTGTGTAGCAGTTGTACTCTCTACGCATGCGCAGCCTCGTTTCGAAGCCCAAGTTTTTTTCTTTTTCTTCAAGTTCAACAAGCAAAGGTTTCTTCATTTCAGGTAGTAAATTTGTCGCTTTCTTTTCCCGGGTCGTGTGTGTCATCCGCTGCTGTACTTTTGTAATATATAAATAATCATATTTTTTCTATATTTATTTGAAAGGTAGTGCCGAGATTCCAATCGAAGCTCATGTTAGATGTCCTTCACATCTAACATGAGGTTCGATTGGAATTCCATAGAGCATATTATCAAGCCCATTAGCGCCACTTTAGCGGCAGTTTCCTGCCGATAAAGTGGCGATCATTTTATCGCCCAGGTTTGATAATATGGCCCTCTCTGCTTTCACAAATAAAGGTAACACTACAGTTTTACGAGTGCAGTGTACCTGGTACATTTCACTTCCTATAGTGCCGCATTCAAGTGGTGTCTATATGGAAGTGCCTACTGCGTTACTGACACAAAAGTGGCATAACAGAGTTGTAAATATGCGGACTTATTTCTAATGCATTGCTATGAAGGCTTTGTAGATCTAGGCCTCTGTGCTTACCGTTGTATAAACACTGCGGCCAAATACTTCAGCCAGTTGAATTCACAACTTGTGTTCAGCAATTCTTCTACAGGTCCAAGCAGACAGCAGTGTCTATAAGTTTAAGAGAGAAAGAGAAATGATGTCACAGAGAGTGAGAAAGCGAAAGAGAGAGAAAACTAAAACTGTGTCACAGAATCTGGAGTTGAGATTTTTTCTTTAAAACTCAGACGTAGATTTACAAGATCCTTGCGTCACTTTACTCATGTTAAAAGTGACTCAAAAGTGGCGTAATAAGGTTGTGGATCTGTTTGTCAGACTGTTGTAACCTATCTTTTGTCACTGCTCGGAGGTAATTATAGATTTTACAGAGAAGCTGCTGTACACTACGCACTCTGGGCCATATTATCAAGCCTGGGCGATAAAATTATCGCCATTTTATCGGCAGGAAACTGTCGCTAAAATGGCGATAATGGGCTTGATAATATGCTCTATGAAATTCCAATCGAAGATCATGTTAGATGTGAAGGACATCTAACATGAGCTTCGATTGGAATTCCATAGAGCATATTATCAAGCCCATTATCGACACTTTAGCGGCAGTTTCCTGCCGATAAAATGGAGATAATTCTATCACCCAGGCTGTGAGGAATAGCAATGCCAGCTCCCGGTGGGATTGCGGAGGCCTTGCGGCTGATCCCACGGTCCGCAACGTTAGATTTGAGCCCCGGGGGATGGGGTCCTCGGGAATTATAGAAAATTTGTGATAAAGGCTATTTTTTTTCATGGTAGATTTATCGTACGCGTAACAAGCACGTATGGAAACGTACAGCTGGAATATAGGAAGTAGTCCGGTAAGCGTGCCTAAGCAAGAAGCATAAAAATAATTTTAGATATTTATGAAGTGTATTTGTTTATGTGTTGTGTGGCTCTAAAAAGAGCACTTGTGTTTATTGGGAGATTTTAGTACCTACAAGTAAGTACTGATGCAGAGTCTTAAGTTTATGAGGAAGACTCTGTTCTAAGTATTGGCGAATTTTGTGAATTCGCAATCCGCGAATTTGCGGATTTGCGAATTCGCAATCCGCAAAATTTGCAAATTCGTGCAAATTTGCGGATTTTTTTGCGTGTTCGCGGGGCGATTTGCGTGTTCGCGGGGCGCTTTGCGTGTTCGCGGGTTTTTTTGTGCGAGACCGCTCGTTGTTGTGCCCTTCTGCCCTCTGCCCCACTCGTTTTTGTGCCCTTCTGCCCCACTCGTTGTTGTGCCCTTCTGCCCTCTGCACTTCTCCTGTTTTATTTTAGAATGGCGCCGGCAAGC
The DNA here is from genome assembly GCF_964261635.1 of Lissotriton helveticus. Classification (NCBI taxonomy): domain Eukaryota; kingdom Metazoa; phylum Chordata; class Amphibia; order Caudata; family Salamandridae; genus Lissotriton; species Lissotriton helveticus. The sequence continues at coordinate 1,461,104,499 of NC_136061.1, read as the reverse complement.
TGCCAGCGCCATTCTAAAATAGTTACTAAGTTAGCTTCATCAGGAAGCACTAATAGATAAAATAAAGCAGGTGCTCGAATTCAGTTAAACTCGAGCACCTGCTTCTATTAGTGCTTCCTGTTGAAGCTAACTTAGTAACTATTTTAGAATGGCGCTGGCAGCTTGCCGGCGCCATTCTAAAATAGTTACAACCTTGAAGCTTGAACTTTTGCCCCCCGCATCTGTTCCGCTCGCGGATTTGCGGATTTTCGGCAAATTCGTGGGAATTCGCGGATTGCGAATTTGCCAAAAATCCGCAAAATCCGCGAGCGGAACAGATTTTGCGCCCATGCTTACTCTGTTCCACTCATCTGTAAAATGTACACCATCTCTCCAATAGATGCCATGCATATTGAAACGCAGATTGTTGTTGTGAATGGACCCCATTCGATAGTCTCGGAGAAAGACAGAAACAGATTTATTCACATGTTTCCTAGCTTTTTCAATCTGTTGACAATAGTGGTTGGACCAGTTCCATTTCTGCCTTTGGCATATATTAGAATATACAAAGGCAGTTTTGGGAAACAGTGTGGTCAGTTGTGCAAAGGTGTCCGTCATAAGCATTTTCAGACCTACCCCTGTCAAAGTGCCTAGGTCATTGCCACCACAGTGCACAATTATGAGGTCAGGAAGTTGGAGATGCAAAAAGGATTTCACCAATGGCATCAATTGGTGCCACTTTAACCCTCTCTGTCCAATCCATTTAATGTCTACATTTGGTAAACGTAGGTCTTTGTGAATTCCTTTCCGTTCTGCGTACCTTTGACTCCAGAAAATATAGCTGTGTCCCACAATCCACACTGTAAGCATCTTGAAGAGAGGTCTGGAGGCACTCTGAAGGTCTCTGTAAATGAAGTGGCAGTTTGAAAAGTGAGATTTTTTCTAAAATGGTGGACAACATGCAGTTTTGAAAAAAGAAAAGGATTGATTAGTTGTTCGAGAATATTCTGCACTAAGCTACGATGAATGTTTCAGTGTTTTAAAAGGCTGATTTTTATTGGTTAAGAAAAACTGATAGAAAAGAACGTTACATAAAATAAGCTGGTATGTTCTCAAGTCAAGCATACTTGCTGTTTTAATTTGCAACAATGTATGATGAACTTTTCACCTGTGTGCTTAGTTAGATGTTCCCTGAAGTGTTTCTATGGTAACTGGCAGATTGTGGAATGGAGGAAGGGTTGAAAGTTTTGTCAGTTGGAAAGGGTGCAAAAGTTCAAGCAATATAAATGTGTGTTTCGTTTTGAATTTAATGTGGGAATAAATGTGATTTTTTATTTATTTGTATATGTGTGTAGATTGAGTGTGTAGATTGATCGGAAAAGTTTGCTATTTGCTATAGGCCTTCCTGATCCCGTAGGACTGCTTAGGGGGATTTACAATGATGTCCAAGTTCAAAATCTTTGATGGCCTTTGTTGAGACTTTGATGGCCCTGGGGAGCACCATCTCCGAGGGTCGGCTCTTGTAGTGTTATAGGGTGCCTATTCCTGGGAGTCTGCTGTTTGCTATGGTTGAGCAAAAGTTTTCTTTGAAGTAGGAAAGCAGATTGTTTTTCGTCTGAGAGAGCAGTATGTAAGCTGGTTTCTCTGACCAAAAGCAATTCCGGCTCCCGAATGACCCAGGGAGCCGGCTGGTACCGTGGTGGATTTGGGGCTCTCCCTACGGTCTTGAACGTTGTATTTGAGCCTCGTGGATGGGGTGTCCGGTGATTGTAAAAAATGAGTGATGTATGCTATTTTTTTATATTTATTGTGCCCGTACAGTGCAAATTTTGAAAGTTGTTCCATAAGCGTACGTGAGCAAGAAAAATGAATTAAAAATAAATATTTTACAGATATCTATTAAATTTATGTGTTTATATCTTTGTTGCCTGTAATGAGACCTTTTTCCTTTATTGGTACTTATAGGTAAATGCTTATGCATAGTCTAAATTTGTTGAGGAGCAGTGTTTTATACAGTGCTGAACTTTTGACCTCTGTTGACAGTTGACTTTTGCATGATCTGTTGGGGGTAGGGTGGAAAGTTATGTCAGTTGGAAAGGTTTGGAATGTTAAACCAATAGAAATGTGTGTTTTGTTTTGAATTAATGTGTACAGGATTTTAATTGGTTATTTATATGTATGTATGTGTAAAATGAGAGGGAAAATGTTCCATTTGACGGTTCTGCTGCAAACACTGAACTAGAGAGATTCTGTATAAGAATATCCACTGTGTGAGAGGTATTCTTCTTAATCTACAAATAAATCTGAAAGGTGAGTTGATAAGTTGTATGGGAGTGTGTGCGGGGCATCTTTGTACATAAAGGAATTATGGGGTATATCAAGACAGGCGATAATATTATTGCCGCTTTATGGGTAGAACACTGCCGATAAAGCGGCGATAATGTTATCGCCTGTCTTGATAATATGCCCCTATATTCGTCCGTTGTTAAACGTTTTATAGTAGTAAATGTGTTTTGCTATAATGCATGCTGTTATGTTTTTTTGTTTAATATCAGTTTGTGTGTCTCTGTACATTAAGGGATTATGGGCCATATTATCAATAAAGGGCGATACATTATCGCCTGTTTTATCGGTAGGAAACTGCCGGTAAAGCAGTGATAATGGTCTTGATAATATATCCTTGTGAATTCCCATAAGAGCTCAGGTTATGGTGTTATCCTGGGCTTCTATGGGAATTCACAAGGATATATTATCGAGACCATTATCGCCGCTTTAGCGGTAGTTTTCTGCCGATATAAGCGGCGATAATGTATCGCCCTTTACTGATAATATGGCACTGACGGGCATATTATCAAGGACTGGTGTTAAATTTATCAACTTTTTATGGGCAGGAAACTGCCGATAAAACGGCGAAAATGGGCTTGATAATACGCCCTTGTTAATTACAAGTAAAATCATAGCGATATCTAGAGACGGAGTCCGACACGCGTACCGAAAAAACTTACAATTACGAGCACGAGCTGCATGCTGATTGGATGTCAACTGTCTGTGAACACTGCAAACCAGGAAGTGTTGGCAGCCATTTTGTTTGTCGCTAGAAGCAAGTCACAAGAAAACAGTAAAACAAAGTTGAGAAATAAGGAAATGGGGCAGGGTAGAAATATCCTGACTCTCTAGGCTTGCTCAGGGGGTCGTACATGGATCTTTAGGCTCAATTTTTATTTTTTTTAAATAAAAAATCACGGCGTACGCATATGGTACTCGTACGCCGTGGAAAAGGAAAAAAAACACTAGAAGTTCATTTTATTCATTAGGTCTCGGGAGGCAAATTCCGGGGACAATTTTTAGAGCTATATTTCTATGACAGTATGTAAAACTTTCCGTTTTTTTCCCCTGCATCAGTTGTACTCTCTACGCATGCGCAGCCTTGTTTGCAAGTGCACTTTTTTTTCTTTTTCCTCAAGTTCGCCAAGCAAACCTCTCCTGATTTTAGGTACTAAATTTGCCGCTTTCTTTTCCCGGGTTGTATGTGTCATCCGGTGCTATACTTTTGTAATATATTAATAACCATATTGTATGTATATTTATTTGAAATGTAGTGTCGAGGCGCTAAACGTTGATTACATACTCTGTCCAACTGCCATTTTAGTAGTTTTTCTCCGTTATTTTATTATACCTGTTACTTTCATTTTACCCTGCGCATATTTTCTCTGTGATCGATGAGATTTCCTGCCACAGACACCACGGTGTTTGTCCTTGGCCTCCGATCTTATCAGACTTGGTCACATGTATACCTAGAAACTCATTTGCAGGACGTAAGTCACATCCATTACAACGCGTGTTCGTCAACAAAAAACATTATTAAGATTATGCGTTTATCATGCGTGGTAAATGCATACTAGTTGTATAAGTATGTGTGGTAAAGCGACATGCTTGCTAATAGTTTCGTGGTGACTATCATGCGTGGTTATGAACCGGGTCTGGGCGTGGTGGAGTCTAGGGCACCAGGCGCAGGGCCACGCAGCTCCACTTATACAATATAGAAGTAATATATGAATTTTGAAAGTAAAAAAAAAAAGATTTCATAATTATCCTTCTGTTAGTATGTTCATTAAATACATGAATATATGTTTTTAAACAATTAAAAACATTTGCATCTTTCGCATACGGGGCGCCGTACATGACGTCACACGGAAGCTTTGATGCGACGCGTAACGTCAAAGCGTATTCGTAGTGTATGCTGAGAATAATTAGCAGTACAACCTATGGTGCAATCACTCTCTCACTGTCAAATCAGAGCACAGGGCGCGCTATGAGAATGGTTAGAAGTGGTCACTCATTGGAGATCTAATTCAGGTATGTGGCTTATCCACAGTATCATAACGTTATTTTTTAACCTGTTTAAGTTTGAGGTTTGCATGAAATACTATGCTATAGGCAGATATGGATGTTTAGGCAGCGCTTATCTCCATGAAGCTTGGGTATTACTATTTACATATAGGTGCCTGAGGGAGGGAAAAGAAGTCTATGTGAATGTCGAGGATTGCACAATAGCACCAGATCACTCCTTAATTTGTAGACACATACAATTGCATAGCTCTTGTAAACAAGATGCGCCTAATTTGGACTGAGTTTTGAAAGGTAGTCTGACACCTGCTATCATAACAACGTTCAGTTTACTGGAAACAGGAGTTATTTACTTTGAAATAATGGAGATTGTTGTGCAATGTTAGCAGGCATCGCTTACATGATTACGGTAACTGAGCGTGTGGTTTGATTAAAAAAAAGTTGTGTTAACTCCTCGGTTAACATAAATATGGATGCACATCCTGCAGCAGATGACAATATGTCCCGACTGTTGACGGTTCGCAAATGAATGATTAGTTATTACGGAGCGCTGCCTCTGGCTACATTGAGTGCAATTTATGGATTATCGTTTAGATTTTCCTTTTTCACATGCGTTCAACCTGTGTTCCATTGCCTGAGCTGCAATTTCGACTGGGCCCCCGATTTGTGTCTCTGCAGTACGGTGTCTCGCAACGCGGATTATGGCCAGCTGTTGAGCCCCTTACTGGTTCATGATGTGCTCTCTTCTGGTGGCGGGATTATGGCCTTAGCAGCGATACATGGAATAATGGGAAGTTGGAATGTTTTTGCAATGGCGCTTGAGTTCTTGGCACGCAGTTACATTGAAGATGACCCGAGTTTTCCTCCGATGGTGATAGAGGCTCCGGTCGTTGAGGAACATGTATGTTCATTCCCACTATTGAATTGGATGGCTGAAATGTTTTCAGATGAGAACAATGACTTCCGGTTGGAGGCTGTTGCTACATACAGTGCTTACACGCTGTTGGATTAAGACTCTTTGATTTTTCTACGTATTCTTTATTATTTAGATACTGCTTTCTATCAAAGAGCGAATAACTTTCTTTTGGAAATGTGAACTTGACATTCCTAATTTGCCCACGTTTATATCACGTGCTTCGATCAAGGAAGGGTGCTGTGGGGATGAGCCTTGCACTCACACCCTGTTAAGTTAGCATGGGTTTATTAGAAGCTTACACGCTATTTTTGCTTTCCTGCTCTGCTTTGCACATGACACGTACTTGTAATATTGTTTAGAGAACGCTGAGTATTTTGCTTTATATGAGAATAATTTGGTATGCTAGATTTGTAAACTGCCTCGCTAGTTTTGTGTGTATAGTGAGAACATGGAACATCAAGGTTATCTTGAATACTGTGTCTGTTATTCAGAATGATCCTCGCACGTTCGAGACATAACACATATGCAGCTGTGGCCACCTCTGATACTTGCGCGTTCCATAATGCATTGTGGAGGCAAAGTTACACTCAGTTGGAGAACATTTGTATCTTGACAGTTTGTGGAGCACTGAATGTGATCCACTACTGCTGAGTACCAGAGGTATGGGTCTGCCCATGTAATCCTATGAGACTTTCTGTAGTTATAAACTAATCTGCTAGGTAGGGAGGGTGAAATGTAGGTATATTTTTAATTTGTTTACCTTTATCATTATAGGATGCTTTTTCCATTTGTATTTCATAGAATAGTAACAATGCTGACAACCTTGTTTCTGATAATATGTTTGGTTATATTATCTAAGGTACAGTGCATGAGATTATGGCGTTAGAAATAAACATTTCAAAGTTGCATGTGTCTTTATTTACATCTTGTTTTGGACTGGTGTAAGACTATAATGAGTGCTCTTGTTATCCACTTTACTTCATGTAATCTAAGTCGCATGTTCTGGGTTGACTAGTCATTGGTGTTTTTGCTCTAGGGCGGAGAACCAATGAGTCACTGATTGCTAGTCTGGTAGGGGGTTTGTATAATAAGGTGGGTTTTGGTACACCGTAATTCACTGAGGTCCTAAGTCTTTATGCACAGTTCTGTGTATGAGCAGAATTCCTGGAACAGTAGTTACAACAAAAAGGCTTGATAAAGGGCTTGCACTTTGAATATGAATATAAAATAGAAGAATAGTTGATAATCACAGCTAAGGATTGCAGGAATTAGATGTGTGTATGTGTGGATGATGTGTAGATTGAGTGGAAGATGAAAAACTTGAAAAATAAGAAAGGCTGGCGAGACGCAAACTACCCACTGCATTGTCAGTGAAGTGGATCTTTGAATTTCCAGGTCATTACACAGATAGGGTGTTGGATTCTGCAGTGTGAGCAGGAGAAACTAATAGCACATCTAAGGAAGAAATCTAGTGCATAAAGTACACACAGTTGGGCCGATTTACAAGCTCGTGAGAAAAATGATGCATAAGTGGTGCAAGGGGCTTGTAAACATGCCCCAGTGTGTGGTAGAAAAGAAGCAAGAAAGGACAGAAGTGTGTAAATTACCCACTGCTATTCATGGGTAGTAGTTACCAAGAAGGCTGAATAAAGGGCCTGCACTTTGAATTTGAATTAAAGAAGAATAATTGATAAGCTCAGCCAAGAATGGTAGCAAGTAGGTGTGTGTATTGTTGGTTGTTGTGTTGATTCAGCGGAAGATGACTAAGGTGAAAAATTAGAGAGGTTGCAGAGATGCAAACATTCCATTTCTTTGTAAAGGAAGTGGGTGTTTAGTTTTCCAGTGCATATATATATTCACTGAAAAAACCATAGGTTTCACACACGTTATAGTTAGGAATTAGCATTTAAAAAACCTTGGAAATTCACTGAAAAAAACATAGGTTTCACACATGTTATAGTTAGCTGGACATTTCACTCATACAAAACCATTGAAATTCCCCCGTTATAGTTAGTTCAGCTAACTATAACTCGCGTGCCCGCAATGCACTGCTGATGACGTCACATATTACATCACTCATGACATGGTCAGTGACATCACCCATGACATCACTGATAACATCTCAAATGATATCACTGAGCGCCATTTAGAAAAGTCCATATACCAATGGCCGTTTGTGGAACATGTTAAGGCTGAAGAATAGGTATAGAAATGCATATTGTTAGTTGCTCATGTTTTCAAAAGTACTGTACACGGTTGAACAAAGGCGGCAATTGTACCATATTTTGATGAGTATAATCATGGCAAGATTATTGCATCACTCTTGAAGCATGCTAGCATACATGTGGTGCATAGTGTGTTATGCCTACTGTGATGGAGTAACCACAAACTGTAAATGCAGGCAACATTCCTATGACAAATGGCACAGATAATATCAATACATGTGAAAGCAAATGGCACCTGTGAATAAACATTTTATGTACAGATACATATACTGCAATGCCTGTTATGACCTGAGGCTGGTTCCCAAGCTTCTATCGCAGTGCTTGTAACATCATCTAATAGGTGATACACTCATAAAGATACTGGGACTCGCCTATGAGGTCCCTTACACTTCCAGAACGTCACTTTTCATGATGTTCCATTACGCAGTATACTGCTTAATATTTACTAAGCAGCACTAAGCCACTTTTTTTGGCTTAATGCTGCCTCATAAATATTGATCCCTTTAAAGCAATTTTCTGCATTGGAGGGGTGTGCAAAGGGTTTTGCTTTGGGTGTTCCCAGCAACATTCATGGCTTTTCAACACTGCCCAAGATGTATGAGAAATCAGAAATCTGAGGCAGCGCCAAAATCTTATGCCTCCCAACGGGAGGCATTAGGGAGGCACGAGGAGGAATATCTTTATTACTCCTCATTTTTGCTTTTATATGTGTGCTGCATTCCGCAGCATATATAGAAAGAGAAAAATCCCTCTTGTGATTGTTTTTGTGCAGTAAGGTTCCTTACTTACACAGAAATAATAATACCCGCAACGCAGGCACCATTGCATCATTGTGCAAAGGTACCTGCATTGGCGCACAGCAGCCCATTGTGCATCCGATAGATACCGTGCATTCCTGCCCTTTTCCTTTGCCGTAGGGCAGCGCAGCAGGGAGACCTGCTGTGCTACTCTATGACAAAACCTCATAAATGAGGCCCACAGCGTACAAGACCCAAGTAGAAAACTATAGGAAATTCCCTAAGGACTCAGTTAGGGGGTGAAAATATAGCCAACAATCAAGTCCATGTGGAAAACCTAAGCAAGGCTATAACGCAAATAAATAAAGGGATGCAAAAGGGTGCATCAATCAGTCTTGCTTGAAATCACAACCAGGTGGGAAAGAAATTTCTCAAGTCAGATGTACTCATCGTATATGTTTGCTAGAAATCATGCCCTGTATCGAGGCCATCATATGGGATCCCCAAAGAATTTTTCAAAACAATTTCAACTATCAAACTAGACCAGGACAGAACAGCCATCAGAACAAAACTGTCAAAAAGGCAGAGGCAAAAGAGCCACAGAGGCAAAAGATAAAACAGGCCCAAAAAATATAAAAGAAAAGAGAATCTAAACCCCCATGGGAATAGTGACATGGGGAAGTAAGCAGGCACCATGAATATGGTAAATCTTTCTGAATGCACTTACGCTACAGAAGAAATTGATGTACTCGCTTTGAGTTTGTCATTTTATCCTTCAACAGATCCAAACGATATACAAAGCAGGATTGATTTTGTTTACTTCATTAGGAAGTTGAAATTTGAAAAATGGTTTCACACTAAACATTAGGGGCAGGTTACAATGGGGCAGTCCTCACACGTCTTCTGTGAGTGACCTGCATATCAGTGATGTAGAACTAATTCACACTTCACACTTTATTCTTACTGGATGAGAATGGCACATTACATGAGGACAATTATATGAAACAATTGTATTTTGATTTTGATGTGGGTATGAGTTGTCTTAATGATTTCCAACCCCAATCTACATTTCTGCCTCTCTTATCATGTGATGCAATCCCTGTCTTTGAAAAGGGAATCAAAAAGGAATTGAAAAATCTTATATATAAACACCTCCAAGTGGCGAGAAAAAAACTACATTTTCAGCAATTCAAGGCCCTCTGCAGCCTTTACCCCTTCTCTGCTAGGCCTTCCCCCCCCCCCATGCTAAACCTTTTTATTGGCTATTTGGGGGAGTTCACTCTTAGGCCCCTGTAACTGTTTGACCACATACGGTATCCTCGCCAAATTTGTGTCCTTTTCTTCCAACATCATGGGGATTCTAAAGGTACCCAGGGTTTGTGGATTCCCCTGGAGGAGACCCATAAGTTAGACAAAATACAGGTAAATTATGGATTTTTTTAGAAAAATCGGAAAAAACTGCTGCAAATGAAAGTGTCAGTTTTTTCCCTGCAAATGGTATCAAAAAAGGATTTGTGGGGCTGAAATCACAATTTTCCCAGCTTTTAGGGAATTACAAACTTTTTCAGAAAACCACCATTTTTTACACAGTTTTGGCATTTTTCTGGGACATAGCCTATTTTTGCTATTTTTTGTGCTTTTAACCTTTTTCCAGTTAATGGTAGAAATTGGTATGAAAGCAATAAAGGATCCTGGAAAGCTATATATTTTTAAAAGGTAGATAGAATTCTGTATTCATCAAGATGTCATTTGTGTATATCCTTCAAGGTTTCCTAATAGAAACTAACAGTTAAATATAGGAAAATGTTTAACTTAATTGAAATAAACAGCCTTTTGTGTCAACGTTTTCACCTGAAACTTCTTCTAATTATGAAAACTCTTTCAAAGCAATATAACGTTGCATCTGCTGGACCTTACCAGTTGTGGGAATATATAGGACTTGTTGGTTCACCAAGAACCCGACAAACCCAGAGCCAAAAACTGAGCAGCAACTTGCAATGGTTTTATATTATGTACCGGGTATATAGCAATTATTCTGGGAAAATGTATACACGGAAAAATCGGTATGAAAGACACCTATGTATTTATGAAATGGGAACGAAATATAGAGTTTAGAAACAGTAGATATTTGCACATTTCCAAAATTGGGAAAACTCATACTAGCATGAGAATTGTCTGTCATTTTTCAAAATGACTTATTTTTTACACATTGTATTTCATTTGGGAGGCAGAAATGCATCAAATGTCACTTGGTAATAACATTAGCTTTACAAATCTGAATTCCCCTAAGTCTCACGATAATAATGATACCTCCCTTGTGTGGGTAGGCATAGTGCCCAGAAAAGGAAATGGCTCAAAACGCAATGCGAACACACCACAATTTCACAATGAAAAATTACCCTATTTTTGCAAAGGGTGTAGCTGTAGTTTCTGTACCCTAGCTCTGCTTGCACCTAGGGAAACCTAGCAATTCTATACATTTTTGAAAACTTGACAACCAGGGGAGTCCAGGATGAGGTGACTTGACTGGATCTCTCCAGGTTTGGTTACTCAGAATTCCTTGCAAATCTAAAAAATTGTCAAAAAAACCACATTTTCCTCACATTTCTGTGGTGGAAAGTTCTGGAATCTGCGTGGATCCACAAATTTCCACCCACCCCCATTTCCCAAAGTCTTCTGAGAAAAAATTATCCCTCACTTGTGTGGGTAGGCCTAGTGCCCGCAACAGGAAGCGGCGCAAAACACAACAAGTACACACCGCAATTTCACAGTGAAAAATTACCCTTTTTTGCATAGTGCCTAGCTGTAGTTTTTGTACCCTAGCTCTGCCTGCACTAAGGGAAACCTAGCAAACCTATATATTTTTGAAAACTAGACACTCAGGGGAATCCAGGATGGGGTGACTTGACTGCCTCTCCCCAGGTTCTGTTACCTAGAATCCCTTTCAAACCTACAAAATTGCCCAAAGAAATACATTTTCCTCACATTTCTGTGGTGGAAAGTTCTGGAATCTGCGTAGATCCACAAATTTCCACCCACCCCACGTTCCTCAAAGTCTTCTGAGAAAAAATTATCCCTCACTTGTGTGGGTAGGCCTAGTGCCCGCAACAGGAAGCGGCGCAAAACACAACAAGGACACACCGCAATTTCACAGTGAAAAATTACCCTTTTTTGCAAGGTGTCTAGCTGAAGTTTTTGTACCCTAGCTCTGCCTGCACCAAGGGAAACCTAGCAAACCTATACATTTTTAAAAAATACACACTCAGGGAAAACCAGGATGGGGTGACTTGACTGCCTCCCACCAGGTTCTGTTACCCAGAATCCCTTACAAACCTTCAAAATTGCCCAAAAAACCCACATTTTTCTCACATTTCTGTGGTGGAAAGTTCTGGAATCTGCGTAGATCCACAAATTTCCACCCACCCCACGTTCCTCAAAGTCTTCGGAGAAAAACGGTACCTCACTTGTGTGGTTAGGCCTAATGCCCAAAACGGGAAACAGCGCAAAACACAACATGTACACACCACAATTTCACAATGAAAAATGACCCTTTTGTTTTTCAAAGTGCCTAGCTGTAGATTTTGAACCCTAGCTCTGCCGGCATCAAGGGAAATCTAGCAAACCTATACATTTTTGAAAAGTAGATACTTAGGGAAATCCGGGATAGGGTGACTTGACTTGCTCGCACCAGGTTCTGTTACCCAGAATCCCTTGCAAACCTATAATTTTTTTTAAAAAATACATTTTCCTCACATTTCTGTCGTGGAAAGTTCTGGAATCCGCGTGGATCTTCGAATTTCTAATAACCCAGCGTTCCCCGAAATCTCCCAAAAAAAAGGTCCTCACTTGTGTGGGTAGGCCTGGTGCTCGTAACAGGAAATGGTGCAAAACGCAACGTCGACACACCACAATTTCACAGTGGAAAATTACCCTTTTTTTGGCAAAGTGCCTAGCTGTAGTTTTTGAACCCTTGCTCTACCGGCACCTAGGGAAACCTAGCAAACTTATATATTTTTAAAAACTAGATACCCAGGGAAATCCAGGATGAGGTGACTTGACTGCCTCGAACCAGGTTCTGTTACCCAGAATCCCTTGCAAACCTAGAAAATTGTCAAAAAAACCCACATTTTCCTAACATTTCTGTGGTGGAAAGTTCTGAAATCTGCTTGGATCCACAAATATCCACGCACCCTGCGTTTTCCAAAATCTTCCAAGAAAAATGGTATCTCGCTTGTGTGGGTAGGCCTAGTGCTCAAGACAGGAAATGGCCCGAAACGCAATGTGGACACACCACATTTTAACAGTTAAAACTTACTTTTTTTTGCAAATTGCCTATCTGTAGATTTTTAACCCTAGCTCTGCCGGCACCTAGGGAAACCAATGAAACCTATAAATTTTTGAAAAGTAGATACCATGGGGAATCTAGGATGGGGTGACTTGATTGGCTCCCACCAGGTTCTAGTACCCAGAAACATTTGCAAATCTAAAAATGTGTCTAAACAATCATATTTTCCTCACATTTCTGTGGTGGAAAGTTCTAGAATCTGCATGGATCCACAAAATACCACCCACCCCGCGTTTCTCAAAGTCTTCCGAGAAAATTGGTACCTCACTTGTGTGGGTAGGCTTAGTTCCCGTGACAGGAAACGGCCCAAAATGCAACATTAACACACCACATTTTCACAGTGAAAAATTACCCTTTTTTTGCAAAGTACCTAGCTGTAGATTTTGAACCCTAGCTCTGACGGCACCTAGGTAAACTGAGCAAACCTATACATTTTTGAAAACTAGATACCCAGGGGAATCTAGGATAGGGTGACTTGACTGACTCTCACCAGGGTCTGTTGAATTTTACTCCCAAGCACAATTATATTATGACAAGGTTTCCCTGTTTAGCAGACAGACACAGTAATTTCAAAACAAAATGTAAACAGTTTCTTTTGGTTCTCTCTTTTCAGGCTTTATTCTGTTGATTTCAGCCACAGACAACACGTGTTTCGTCGCAATTGGGGCATGATCCCGCGACTTCATCAAGGCTATATAAACATAAAGGTTATAGAATTCTTCTGTACTAAATAATGCCAAATCATTTTCAAAAGAACAACATGACTTAACTCAGAAGTTAACACAAAGTATTGGCTGAAAATTCTCAAATTCCTTAATACCCGTGTACAAGCGCCTCAAAAAAGGTGTACCATAACCAAAACGCGATGGAGAGAGAGAAAATAGGTGCGCTTATTAAAGTCAACTAAACGTGCCACCTTATTGCCCAGGTTTGAGGTGTTACACGCTGTAACGTATCAGACGTAGAGTTACAGAGCCAGTCTTCAGAATATGAGACCAGTAAGCCAAACACACGTGATTCTACACCACTCCCATTAGAGCCACGTGCTATAACCATGTTGCAAAATTCTAAATAAATACCTATAATTTTCCAAGTGTTGGGATCTGCAATTAAGGTTGAATAAAATACACATGTAAGTAAAGTCATACCATTCCAGTCCATTGGCCTATTAGTGTAAAATCAATTTAAAACGTCACTTCACAATTGAGAGAATTTCACCTACTGTCAATGTGGTGATATTTCCAACCCACAAAGGGGTTCCAAGTGGTCGCGCGACCGTCCAGTGCACGAATCTTTTCTACATACAAGTCCAAGTTTTCACCGTACACAATATGATAATTTGAAACCCAATTAGGTACAATTAGGTCCTTGTTCTATGTATCAGTAATGAGCACAGAATTATAAGTACAGTTAGAATTCTCCGTCAGTCTCAAAGTAAAAGCTCCCAATAAGGGGAGATATATCAGGACAAATCCAACTATTTGAGGTCCTGATGATATCTTTATGCGGTAAAAATCGAGTAAAGTAAGGTCCATTAACGCTAATGTTGCTATGACCAGTACTCTAAAGCAAATTTCAACCAAGTTAATTCCCAACACTTCCTTTATTTTACCAAAATGTTATACCAGTCGAGTGAAAAGCTCCTCACTCCTGTCTGTATTTGCTAAAGAAATACTAATTAAAATGATAGCTATTTGCCAAGACATATGTTAGATAACTCACTAGAGCATATATAAGTCTTATTCCGTGCAACATAATCACTACTTCTTCAGAATAACCCCCAAAGTTTCTCAATCTTTCCTTACCTTCTCAAGTCACAGAGTACAGCAACTAATCCAGAGGCAACCAAACTCCACCGTGTGCGGTTGGCAGGCTCCCGAGTATCAGAGCCAGCAACATTTAAAATGCCCTGTCACCAAACACTGATTCCTTGTTCTGGCCACATCGGGTATTGAAATTCGTACGTATTGAAGAAGGACTATCATGATCCGAAGAACACGGCCGCCATTTTGGACCGAGTCCCAAAGCTATAAAATACACTGTCTAAACGTCTATTGCCCTTCATAAACGCGCTGTATGTGATTGAATCACTGCCTCGCTGCCCGGCTGCCGCCGCGGACCACGCCCCCTGCCTGTGAGCAGCGCGGTCCGTGCTCGCCTGTCCTGCAGGCTCCTGGGCGCCGCTTCTTGCCCTGTGCCCCTGGTTGCTCATTGTGGTAATTGGTGTTGTAATTGTCCATTGTTGTAATTGTTTATAAGTTTTTGTAACTCTGCTTCTCTTTCCCGCTTGTAGTCCCCATCGTCTTTCCCTCCCTCCCCGCTTCCCGCCACCACCGCTAACCCCGCCCCTTTTTTCCTTCTGTACCCTCCCCGCTCCCGCCTCCCAGCTGCTCCGCCCCCCCTCGCACTTGGCCATATATGGCGACCGTGCGACGCAGGTGAGTGTGACCTAGTCTAGGACACCCCCGCGCCGCACGGCCACCAGCTGCCGCGTGTGCCTCCCCCGCCTGACTGCCTCGCTGCCCGGCTGCCGCCGCGGACCACGCCCCCTGCCTGTGAGCAGCGCGGTCCGTGCTCGCCTGTCCTGCAGGCTCCTGGGTGCCGCTTCTTGCCCTGTGCCCCTGGTTGCTCATTGTGGTAATTGGTGTTGTAATTGTCCATTGTTGTAATTGTTTATAAGTTTTTGTAACTCTGCTTCTCTTTCCCGCTTGTAGTCCCCATCGTCTTTCCCTCCCTCCCCGCTTCCCGCCACCACCGCTAACCCCGCCCCTTTTTTCCTTCTGTACCCTCCCCGCTCCCGCCTCCCAGCTGCTCCGACCCCCTCGCACTTCGCCATATATGGCGACCGTGCGAACGCGCAGCGTTGACGCGCAGCGGGCGCGCCGATTGTGCACCGAAGGCGCGCCAAAGGTAAGCCCGTCTGCGCCCGTCCGCGCCTGGACCGCGCCCAGTGCCAGGACCCCTGGCCCCCACCGACGGAAGCCGACCCGACGAACCTACAACGCCGCCGAACTCATCGCACTCAACACCGGCGGCATCCCGGGATGCCACCGAGCCACCCCGAAGCACACCCACGGACCCTTCAGCTGCCATGCCTGCAAGTTCACCTGCATCCGGACCTACCCTGCACCAGCACCCGCCAAGCCGAACACCAGCAGCAACCACCTCAAGTGCATCCTGCTCAACACCCGCTCCGTCCACAGACACGCCATCGAAATCTGGAACCTCCTCGACACCACAGCCCCTGACATCGCCTTCCTCACGGAGACCTGGATGAACGCCTCCTCAGCGCCCGACATCGCCATCGCCATCCCAGAGGGCTACAAGATCACCCAGAGGGACCGCACCGCCAACCAGACGGGAGGAGGCATCGCCATCATCCACAGGGACACCATCCGCATCACGACCAACACCGACGACACCCTAACCACCGCCGAACACCTGCACTTCCAGATCCACACCGACCCGAAGACCACCCTCAGAGGCACCCTGATCTACCAACCCCCGGGACCACGCACACGATTCAGCGAGGACATCGCCGACTTCATCAGCCCGCACGCCCTCCCCTCCGCCGACTACATCCTCCTGGGGGACCTCAACTTCCACCTGGAGAACAACAGCGACCGTAACACCATCACCCTGCTCGACAACCTCGCCAACCTCGGACTCAAACAGCTGGTGTCCACCCCCACCCACCTCGCCGGACACACACTCGACGCCGTCTTCTCATCCTGCAAAGACATCGACTTCAGCCACGCAACAGGACTCCACTGGACGGACCACAGCTGTGTCCACTTCACCTTCAAAAGAACGACGATCCACCACCACCAGCAACAGGTTGCCCGAAGAAGCTGGAACAAGATCACAGCCGACCAGCTCGCCGCCTCCCTGAGCCAGCACCCTCCTGCCGGCTCAACGAACCCCAGCCAGGCGGCCGACAACCTCACGAAGTGGATCAGCAACTGCGCGGACGAACTAGCCCCTCTGAGGACCCCGCCCAGCAGACCCGGCAGCAGAAAAACCCCATGGTTCACCGACGAACTCAAGAGCTCCAAGAAGAACTGCCGAGCCCTCGAGAAAGTATGGAGAAGGGAACCAACAATGAACAACATGTCCACCCTCAAGCTCGCCACCCGGAAACACCACCAACTGATCCGCGCCACCAAGAAAACTGCATACAAGGACCGACTGGACAACAACGCACAACTGCAAGGAACTCTTCAACATCGTGAAAGAGCTCTCCAACCCCAACGCCGGAAACAACGACATCACCCCATCGCAAGACCTCTGCAACTCCCTCGCCTCCTACTTCCACAACAAGATCGCGGACATACACAACAGCTTCAGCATCCAACCAACGCACGCCACAACCGCAGCAACGCCACCCACCACCACCCTCCGCGCCTGGACTCCGATCAGCACCGAAGACACCATCCGCACGATGAACTCCATCCACTCCGGATCTCCGACCGACCCCTGCCCTCACCACGTCTTCAACAAGGCCGACGTTGTCATCGCACCCCACCTGCGGGACATTATCAACACCTCCTTCGACACCGCCACCTTCCCCGAGAGCTGGAAGCACGCCGAACTCAGCGCTCTACTCAAGAAACCTACAGCGGACCCCACCGAACTCAAGAATTACCGTCCCATCTCGCTCCTCCCGTTCCCGGCCAAAGTCATCAAAAAGACCGTCAACAAACAGCTGGCCGCCTTCCTCGAGACAAATGGATCCCTCGACCCCTCACAGTCTGGCTTCCGAGCCAACCACAGCACCGAGACCGCCCTCATCGCTGCCACCGATGACATCCGAACCCTGATGGACAACGGAGAAACAGCGGCCCTCATCCTCCTGGACCTCTCCGCGGCATTCGACACTGTCTGCCACCGCACCCTAGTGCAGCGCCTTGGCAACATCGGAATCCAGGAGAAGGCACTGGAATGGATCACCTCCTTCCTCGACGGAAGAACACAGAGAGTCCGCCTACCACCGTACAAGTCAGAGGCCACCGAAGTCATCTGCAGCGTCCCTCAAGGATCCTCGCTGAGTCCCACCCTCTTCAACATCTACATTAGCCCCCTCGCGGCCATCGCACGCCAACACAACCTCAACATAATCTCCTACGCCGACGACACCCAACTGATCCTCTCCCTGACCAACGACCCCGCCGCCGCCAGAGCCAACCTGCACGAAGGGATGAGAGATGTAGCCGAGTGGATGATGACCAGCCGCCTGAAACTGAACTCAGACAAGACGGAGGTCCTCATCCTGGGCTCCTCGCCCTCCGCCTGGGACGACTCCTGGTGGCCCCCCGCCCTGGGCACCGCACCCAAACCAACAGACCACGCACGCAACCTGGGCTTCATCCTGGACTCCTCCCTCTCCATGACCAGACAAGTCAACGCCGTCTCCTTGTCGTGCTTCAACATCCTGCGCATGCTACGGAAGATCTTCTGGTGGATCCCCACCGAGACCAGGAAGACTGTCACCCAGGCCCTCGTCACCAGCCGACTGGACTACGGCAACGCCCTCTACGCCGGAACCACCGCCAAGCTCCAGAAGAGACTCCAGCGGATCCAGAACGCCTCAGCCAGACTCATCCTCGACATCCCACGAAACAGCCACATCTCCGGACACCTGAGAGACCTGCACTGGCTCCCCGTCAACAAAAGAATAACCTTCCGCCTCCTCACCCACGCACACAAAGCCCTACACGACCAAGGCCCGAGCTACCTCAACAACCAAATCAACTTCTACGCTCCCAAGCGCCACCTCAGATCAACCAGCCACGCCCTCGCCGCCGTCCCCCGCATCCGAAGAGCGACAACAGGAGGAATGTCCTTCTCCTACCTGGCCGCCAAGACCTGGAACTCCCTCCCGACCGACCTGCGCCTGACCCAAGACCACCTCTCCTTCAGGAAGAAGCTCAAGACCTGGCTGTTCGAGCAGTAAAGGCACCCCCCCTCCTAGCGCCTTGAGACCCTACGGGTGAGTAGTGCGCTCTATAAATGTATTGATTGATTGATTGATTGATTATCTGAAGGTGGTTGTGCAACTTACAAGTAAGGTTGTGACGAAGGGGGCTTTCATTCAAATTAAGCTCAAACACACGTGTACTTACCACTCAGTTGTGAATATATCTGATGCATTCGTCGCTCAGTAGTTATAAGAGTGATGTCAGTTCTCATCATCTTTTGATTATGTGGACTATATAGTGATCCTGATCCATTCTGGGCCTGATATATCCCCCCTTGTGAAAGGATATACATTGAGCAATGTTCAGTGTTTGAAAATGTGAGTTTGGTATAAAGTGTATACTGTCTCTCCATCAATTAAGTTAAGGTAAAGAGGTCATACTAAAATAAAATACATTTAAGCAGTCATTGTAATTTTTCCCACTTAATGGGTCTATCCAGCCTATACATGTGAAAGGTATAGTCGCTTGATTACAGAAATCATAGTACTCTATCCACCAATTACATATCAGCATGTACAACAAAAGGGATCATGGACCATATGGTTCTTATTTCATTTAACAGTCTATGTCCATTGTACATGTGCAGATTCAGACACACAAACCTAGTCCTATAGTGCTGATTATTTGTCATTTCCCAAAAAGTAATGTAATTCCTGGTCAATGTTAAAACCGCACTCCATACTACGCATTTTTAGTATCCATAAAGCTTCCTTTCTGCGCAGCATTAATTCCCTATTTCCCCCTCTAGGGTGTCTAGACGTGTGATCAATGCCAAAGAACTCAAAACGTCTATTGGTTGTTTGTAGCGGGCATATTGACATATGTGCTGCTAGTGGATACCTCATTTCGCCCTGCTTTACCGCCCGTATATGTTCACCAATCCTTTCTCTTAATGGCCTAATAGTCCTTTCTCTGTATCTCTTTCTACATTCACAATCTATGGCGTAGACAACATATTTGGTTAAGCAATTAATAGAGGTCCTGATCTCGTATCTCTTTCCATTGGGACCATGGAAATGTGTTTTTTTCGAAGTTGCCCATTTGCATGGCAAGCATTGGTTACAACCATGAAATCCTATACTGTGTCGTGGTAGCCAATTTACATTGCGTGGTGATGTAGGATAACTGGGGCTCAACATATTCCTTAAGGTAAGACCCCTTCTGTATATAATGGTTGGTTTCTTTGGGATTTACTTGTCTAGAAGTGTATCTGCGTGTAGTAGGTGCCAATGTTTTCCCATGCTTCGCCTTAATACTCCTGACCAATTGGTGTATCCAGTAATCAACCGGATTGTGTCAGCCTCCTTAGTAATCTTTTTCTGGTCCCTCAATGTATCTTCGCGTTTTACCCGGTCTATTCTAGATTCTGCCTTTTTCAAGCTGATACCATCATAACCCCTTTTGCGGAATTTGTTCAAAGTCCCCTTTTTCTGTTCCTCAAAGTCCGTACGCTGCAATTACATCTAACCCTCATTAGTTCACCATATGGGATTGCATGTATTTGGTGAGGGGGATGCACACTTGATGCATGTAATAATGAATTGCACGCAGTTTTTTTCCAAAAAATTCTACTCTGAATTTTCCCTTCTTTTACAAAAAATTCAACATCCAAGAACAAAATTGTGGATTTACTGAATTCAGATGTGAAATGAATGTTTTTTTTTTATCCTAATTTTGCGCATGAATGTATAAGGAGTATATCGGGAACATGAGACCTCCACTTATTATCCCTTCACTCTTTTCTCTTTACTGTACCGGCCACAAAGAGTATCCCTTTGGTGGATCTGTCGTGTTTAGTCCTCCTAAATCCTTTACCATACTCAATAATTCTTAACGACTGGGTGGGAGCTAGCCATCCTGGCCACTCGGCGGGAATATTTCCCGTCTGAATTATTGTCACCGCTTTAATCATTGGACATATTATTGTTTCCTCGGGTTCCCTCGTTACCTGCATATTACAATTGCAGTGGTTTTCCCAAATTTCCCAGAAGTTAAATCTTTTGGTGGGTTTTCCCTTCCTATCCAATTTATGTGTTGTTATTATAGAGTTTAGCCAATCCCCATATAGAGGTGGTACTGGTTTAACCCAATTCAGGAATATTTCTCTTCATGCAAGAAGTATCAATACAAATAATACATTTTCTTGTTTTCTGGTTAGCCACTCCTCACTTAAATTAGCCTTAGTACAAATCCCAAAAATAATTAGCGTTGTACTTACTTCTAGGTGTTTTCCCAGTATCCGACATAGCATATTACCTACTACCTGCCAGAAGGGGTCCAATCGAGGGCAGCCTTGGAACATATGCAGATCATCCGCTTTTGCAAGCCCACACTTAGGGCAGGACTTAACGCTTGCTCCTTTGAATTTTGACAATCTTTTGGGTGTCCAGTAAGCCCTGTGCAATGTGAATAAATGGTTTCTCTTCAAGCGTGCTGGTTTAATGGTTGACCAGCATTTTTCAAATGACTTCTGCCATACGTTTTGGAGGTCAGGCTCTATAATGTCTTTACTCCAGACTGACTCCGGTATTGAAAAATTCTCTTCTCCTGCATCGATTAGAGCCCAATACCATTTTGAAATTTCTTTCTTTATTGGGGAGATCTTAATCATTTCTTTCTCCATTTCTGTATTTCCTGTTCTTTTCTCCGTCAGTGAACCTGCCCAACTTGTAAGTTGATAGTATTTGAATTTTGACAGAGTTCCGTTAGTGATTTCTGTTAGATATTCCCAGGGTTCTATTGAATTCTCTGTCATCAGCTGGCCCCATTCATCGATTCCTGCCATTCTTAGTGGAGATGCTAGGGCGTCTTTTAGGCACTCGGGAGTGCCAGGGGAATCCCAGATAGGGGCCAAGGAGCTGTAATAAGGAATATTCAGAGTACTTCTCACTTGATACCAGAGTTTCGCTGCGTTTTTTAGTACCTTTAATTTTATCTTTTTAAAAAATTTGGGATGTCCGAATTTAAACAGAAAATAGTCAGTTTTGTTTGTCAATATTTGGAGAAATTTGGGATAGAGCTCATATTTTTTCGCAAGAGATCTCGCATTCTTGAATTGGAAGGCCCTACAGTATTCCAGAATATCCGGGCTAGCTATTCCCCCTTGTTCTTTTTTCCTTCTTATTTTGTTCCAGGCAATCCTTGATCCTTTTGAAGCCCATATGAAGTTCGCTATTTCTCCCTGGATCTTCTTCAGGTAGTCCCTTTTAAACTCCAGTGGTATAACATTAAAAGGTAGGTACATTTGGGAAGAATCGACATTTTTACCAAGTTTGATCTTCCTATAATGCTCAGTGGTAACTTGTCCCATACTTTGAGAAGTTTCTTGGTCTCAAGTGGAATTCTATTAAGGTTTAGCTGGGGGACTCTTTCTAGATCTTTGACCAAGGTTATACCCAGATATTTTATTTTGTCCTTAGAGTACGGGGTATTCTGTTGTGTATTCCAGCTCATCAATTCAGTTTTTGCCTCATTGGTCAAGTACCCAGATACTTTCCCAAACTATGAAATTGCCTTATTTATTGCTGGGGAGGAGCTTTGGAAATTTTCCGTAAAAATCATTAGGTCGTCCGCATAAAGCGCCACCCCACTCCTGATGTTTAAAGGGGGTAATTGACCCGTTGTTTCTGATTGTGTCTGCAAGTGGTTCAATGTAAAGGTTAAATAACAAGGGAGACAGAGGGCAGCCTTGCCTCATTCCTCTTTGCATCGCAATGTTATTAGTAAGGCTCCCATTAATTAGGATCTTTGCTCTAGGATTTCTGTATGTCTCAGTTATCAGATGGCCAAAACTTTGTCCAAGGTTATATTTAGTGATGACTTTGTTTAGAAAAGACCAGTTAACCCGGTCAAACGCTTTAGCAGCGTCGAAGGTAACTCGTTAGGGGGATCTTTTCGCTGGTTGCTATATCAACCGCAGCAAAGAGCTCATGCGTGATTTCGGATATTTGCCTCCCTTTTATGAATCCCTTTTGGTCCGGGACTACCAAATTTGGCATTACCAGGGCCAATCTCCCTGCTAATGTTTGCATATAGATTTTGTAATCGCAATTTAGCAGGGAAATGGGTCTGTAAGATTCACAGACTGCGGGTTTTTTCCCTGGTTTTAAAATGATGCTGATAATTGCGTCATTCCAGGAGTCTGGGGTTTTACCCTTTTCCCTATAAATTATGTTCAGTAACCTCGTTAATGGAGGGGCCACGATTTCCTTCAATGCTGAATAAAGTTCGTTTGGTAGGGCGTCAGGTCCGGCTGCTTTCCCTCTTTTCAGGGCTTTCAATACCGTTTTCACTTTTTCAATTGTTATTTCTGCGTTTAGCTCTTCATTTTCTGTTTCCGACAGCTTTGGTAGGTGTAAGGGGTCAAGGTATTTTCCTATTTGTTCCGCTGAGGTGGAGGAGTCTTCCTCTTAGAATTTAGAGAAGAAATTTTAGAAATCCTGCTTGATTACAGATTCGTCGGAAGTTAGGCCGTTTTGATTGCTCAGTTGTATACTGGCTATTTTGTTCCTGGTTTGGTCCATTTTAGTTTTCCAAGCCAGCAGTTTTCCGCAACCCTCACCATACTAATGATTAGCTAGTTTGCTGGCTTCCCACTTCATTTTCACTCTATCATCTAGGTAATCTGCCAGTTTTCCTTTTAATTCTTTTCTTTCAATCTCCAATGTATCTCTTTTTCCTAAGTCGTGTTCTGCGTTAATCTGTATATCCAATACATTTATAAATTGCTCCTTGTCTCTGATCTCTTGTTTAACGAGTTTTGATCTGTGGGCTCCCAGGCTTATGAGTTTACCTCTGATGACTGCCTTATATGCGTCCCAAGTTATTTGATCTGAGGTGCCTACTCTGTTGTCTTCAAAGAAATTGGCTGAGGTTATGCCCAGTTCTTCCCTTATCTTAGAGTCCAGTAATAAAGTACGATCTACTGTCCATCTGGGTTGAGGTTTATTTATTGCTGTTTGTATGGTTAGTTGTACTGCCGAATGGTCTCTCCCCTCTTCTTCTCCTCTGTTTCTGTGCTTCGTGTTGCCCAATTTCTTCGTATCAATTTGCCTTCTCTCCGGTTGGAAATCCCGATCAATGGCGGGACTCACTCTCCCCCCTTGAGAAACCGCGTCTCTCAGCCCGACAGCGCTGCCCTGAGTGCCCCGGAAACAATCCTGCTTCAGCTGCTGCCGAGTGTGCTGGGGCCTTTGCTCAGACCAGCAGCCGTCGCTGCCGCTGCCACTCTACCCCCGGAAGAGGAAATTAACTCTGCCGTGCGCCCTCCGAAAGTCTCGTCGCGCACCTGAGGCTGCTGCCCTTCGGAATGGAAACACCACGAAGACGTCACCGGTGCCGCTGCCTTAGAGTCCTTGCGCGTCGAGGTCTCACATCCCACACTCCGCTCCAGGTCTGCAGGGCAACCAACACCGATTCCCCCGGGGTAGCATCGCGTGAGTAACTCTCACTCTCTTTTTAGACTCTTTGTAGTTTTAGTAAACCTGAGAACCGCTGTCGCATCACCGCAGCTACGGTCTTCATTAGGGGTAGATTACTGGATAGATTGTGATAGATTGTGGTATGACTGCGGAGATGACCACGGAGCTCCCGACCGGACCTTCTAGCTGGCCGCCATCTTCCTTTTCAATTTACCTCACCCTGTGTGAAACGAATGTTGCAGTCATTGTCATTCATATAGTCTATGAAGCCTGCCAGTTTGGTCTGTGTGCCTGTTCATATCATGAAGCAATCATCTATGTATCGTCACCAATACAAGATGGAGTCATTCCACTGTTTGCCCTCAGGAGCCCAGATTCTCCTCTCCTCCAGCCATCCCATAAAGAGATTAGCATAAGATGGAGAGAATCTGGAGCCCATAGCAACTCCTTGCTTTTGTCTGAACCATTTATCTTGGAACAGAAATATATTGTTATCCAAGATAAGCTCGACCATTTCAATCAGCATTTTGGTATGGTTCCATGCACTCGCTGCCCTTTTATTTAACATCTTTCTTATTGCCAATAAACCGTTTCCCTCTTAATGCTGGTGTAAAGAGCGGTGATGTCTAGGGTTACCATATACATACTGTCATCCCAGCTAAAATCAGAAAGAATACCTAAAATATGCTTGGTATCTCTGATAAATGATGGTAAGTTCTTCACTAAGGGGTTAAGAAAGACATCTACATACTCAGAGATCCTTTCCGTGGGTCCCCTAATGCTGGAGATAATCGGCCTTCCTGGTGGAAAGGGTAATGCCTTGTGCACCTTAGGCAGTGTATAAATGCATGGATATTTTGGTCTATTTGGTTTCAGATATGTCAATTCATTGTCATCTATAAGCCCCAAACCGTGCCATCTCCTAAGTTGGGTGGTGATATGTTCAGTAAGTGCCCACATTGGATTTGTGTTAAGGGGTTCGTAACATTCCAAGTCATTAAGTTGTGTAAGGATTTTGTTGTTGTAATCTGTACTTTTCATCAGTACCATGTTGCCCCCCTTGTCCGCTTCTCTTATTGTGATGTCTTTGTTATCACACAGTTCCTTTAATGCCTGTCTCTCTCCAAATGTCAGGTTATCCCTTCTATTTTTTAGCATGCTATTCTGTCATCCTGTTTGTCCAGATCAGCTAATACTAGTTTTTGAAATAGTTCTATATTGCTCCCTGATGTTAACGTGTGGGTCCATTTTGATTTTTCTCTCAAATTACTAGATATACCGTAATCATTGGTTATGTCGAGATCCCTCGTAATCATTTTGGACATGATCAGTTCATCCTCACATTCAGTCAGAGACAGTAACAAACGTGTATCTAAAATGTTTTGGATACGTGTTTCATCAGACAATATCATGCCCAAATTCTTATGCATTTCTTTATTTTCAGTGTTTGTGGATTCAAAGTGTTTCTTCAATTTTAGGCGTCGCACAAATTTAAACAAATCAATTTTCAAATTACAAACATCTCCAACTGAATTAGGGCAAAAACTCATTCCTGTTGTAAGTACCGTACATGCATCTTTGGACAAACAGACATCAGTCAGGTTAATAATATTCACATCAGTTATTTCTTTTGGGTCCAAGATCTGGTCTTGACACCTGGTCTCTCTTCCCCTTGAGCCACCTCTCTTTCCCCTCCTTGTTTTTCTACCTGAGTGGGGTGTCTGTACTCCCGGTTCACTCTCTGTATCCTCCTCACTTCCAATAAAAAACTATTGTTTCCATTGGCGGTGTTAATATTGTCAGATTCACTATCACCGGTGTGGGCAGTATCAAGTGAGGTAGAGCTAGAGCTCATGGATTTGGTCTCAGTGGTACCAGGTTGGTTCTCCTTTGGAACCATGTGATCATATTTCCGAGCGAAAGTGAAAATTCTCCCGCTAGTGTAGTCTCATTCATTCCTCCTTAATTTTCTGGCGTTTTTGAATTTTGATATCTGCAACATGATTTAATATATTGTCATTGAGGATGGCATAGTTTTTAGCTGCGACATCAGGCAAGTTAAGATCAATAATCTCAGTTTCTAGTGTTTCAATATCTTTATGCAACTGCGCGACCTTTCTTTCGCAATTTTCAATGAGGATCCCTATTAATCTGTTAGAGTTATTAGTTAACTCTTTTTCCCAATCTGATAGTAGGTAATCTTCTAGGTCCTCATACGTAGGGATAATTTGTGATCTTAATCCTCTCGGGATTCTTTTAACCCTTATGTGTTGTTTTAATGTGGCAGCGTCCCACCATCGAGACTGTTCATTTTTTCTCAATTTCTCAAGTTTGATAAACTTATCTTTCATGCACTCTGTTTTAGACTTCTGGCCACCTTGTGCTAACGAACTCCAAGGTTTGTTGCTAGAGATATGACTAAATAAGTCTTCTGCCTCCTTGTCTCTGGTCATTTTATCACTTGATAGAGATGTCATAGCGCCTACCGGGCTGCCTCCTATATTCGAAATCACAGAGTCTTAAGTTTGGTGGCATTAAGTATAAGGATTTAGGCGCCTCACGGCAGATTTACACAAATTTTAAGTTTTTCTGGAAATAAGTTAACGGTGCTCAAAGGTGTGGAGAACGAGTAACCTCCACAAAAGAAAAGCAAAGCTTTCTGTAAATGAATTTTACTCCCAAGCACACGTTATATTATGACAAGGTTTCCCTGTTTAGCACCAATAGCACAAAGGAGCCTAGATGGAAACACAGGGGACCAGGGTTGCCCTCCACTCAAAAACAATCGTTACAACGAAGACCCTGTCCCTTGGGCAAACACACATGTAGATCAAGTTATCTTTGTCTATATACTACGTTTACAGCATGAGACATTAACTATCTATGTTCTCTGCTGCACCAAGAACCTTTGTCTTATTTCATCCTTCATGTGAATATTTACTATTTCTTGCCCCTTCTAAAGTAAAACACCTTTTTCAATCAACAGTCAAACCAGGTCTGAATACATGACTGAAAAACTGTTATTCAGTACACCAATAATAGTGAAAAAAAGTGTAAGGGACAAAAGGACCCCTAACGGGCGCACCACCATCGGGGTAACTGGTAGTTACTCACCAGATGAAGCTCCTTTTCGGATCATAGGCGGTCCTTTATTGTCCCAGAAAAGAAAGTGTCCAAAGTAAAAAGAAAGAATAATGTGTAGTGCAGTAGAGAGATAAACAATCCCCCTCTACTTGTGACAAAAAGTGATTAAAATCAAGAGGCACACCTCTCTCAACCTTTTATTCTTAATTGCTAGGTGTGTACTGTTGAATTAAAAAAAGGGAATGGTAACTACCCTTGTATACCACTACCGACTGCCTAAAAAATTGTCCAAAAAAACACATTTTCCTAACATTTCTGTGGTGGAAAGTTCTGAAATCTGCGTGGATCCACAAATATCCACGCACCCCGCGTTTTCCAAAATCTTCCAAGAAAAATCGTTCCTCACTTGTGTGGGTAGGCCTAGTGCCCAAGACAGGAATTGGCCCGAAATGCAATGTGGACACACCACATTTTAACAGTTAAAACTGACTTTGTTTTTGCAAATTGCCTATCTGTAGATTTTTAACCCTAGCTCTGCCGGCACATAGGGAAACCAATGAAACCCATACATTTTTGAAAAGTAGATACCATGGGGAATCTAGGATGGGGTGACTTGATTGGCTCCAACCAGGTTCTAGTACTTAGGTACTGACACACCACATTTTCACAGTGAAAAATTACCCTTTTTTTGTAAAGTATCTATCTATAGATTTTGAACCCTAGCTCTGCCGGCACCTAGGGAAACTAAGCAAACCTATACTCCCAAGCACATGTTATATTATGACAAGGTTTCCCTGTTTAGCAAACAGACACAGTCTTTATTCTGTTGATTTCAGCCACAGCCAAAATGTGTTTCGTCACAATTGGGGCGTGATCCCGTGACTTCATCAAGGCTGTACAAACATTAAGATACAGAATTCTTCTGTACTAAATAATGCCAAATCATTTACAAAAGGTCAACATGACTTAACTCAGAAGTTAACACAAAGTATTGGCCAGAAATTTTCAAATTCCTTAATACCTGTGTACACCAGGTTCTGTTACCCAGGATTCCTTGCAAACCACATTTTTTTTAAAAATAAACACATTTTCCTCACATTTCTGTGGTGGAAAGTTCTGGAATCTGGGTGGATCCATAAAATTCCACCCACCCCGCATTTCCCAAAGTCTTCCAAGAAAAATGATACCTCACTTGTGTGGGTAGGCCTTGGGCCTGCAACAGGAAACAGCCCAATAAGCAACCTGGACACACCACATTTTCACAGTGAAAACTTGCCCATTTTTTGCAAAGTGCCTAGCTGTACATTTTGAACCCTAGCTCTGCCGGCACCTACGGGAACCCAAGAAACCTATACATTTTCAAAATGTAGACACCAGGGGACACCAGGATGGGGTGGCTTGACTGGCTCTCAACAGGTTCTGTTACTCAGAATCCCTTGCAAACCTAACATTTTGTCCAAATAAACACATTTTCCTCACATTTCTGTGGTGGAAAGTTCTGGAATCTGCATGGATCCACAAATTTCCTCCCACCCAGCATTCCCCTGGGTCTCCAGATAAAAATGATACCTCACACGCGTGGGTGGGTCAAGTACCCACGACAGGCAAGGGCCCAAAACCGATTGAGGCAACATCAAAATTACCTATCGCAAAACAACCTGGTTTTGCAAGGGGGGTCCTATGAGTTTTTTTCCCCGGGCTCGGCGGCCATCCAGAAAAACCTACCAATCTCAAACATTTCTGAAAACTAGACACCCATGGAAGTCCAGCAAGGTATGCTTGCCTGGGTCCCCAAAATGTTCCTACATAGATTACCCTGCAAACATCAAATTTAGCTGAAAGAATCACTTTTTTTCTAATTTCTGTGTGGGAAAGTTCTGGAATCTGTGTGGATCCACAAATTTCCTCTAAGCCAGCATGTCCCGAGGTCTCCCAACAAAAATGGTACCTCACTTGTGTGGGTAGGGATAGTGGCTGCAACAGGAAATGGCCCAAATCGTACTGTGGAGACTTCAAAATTACCTATAACACAACTTACTGGTTCTAGTGGGCCACCTGGGGTTTTGGCCCCGGGCTCACCACCATCTAGGGAAACTTACCATACTCACACATTTCTGATAAGTAGACACCCTGGGGAGTCCAATGAGTTATAGCATGCGTGGATACCCCAAAGTTTTCCTACCCAGAATGCCCTGCAAACCTCAAAATTAGCTGAATAAAACACTTTTCCCACATATTTTTGGGTGGAAATATCCTAACCCACAGCGTTCCCCTCGGTCTCCCGAGTAAAATGATACCTCAATTGTGTGGGTGGGGCAAGGGCCTGTGACTGGGAAGAACCCAAAACATAGGAATTAAGGGTACAGCACTCAGAATTCTAAGTGCTATATTGTTTTTTAAATACTTTTTTAGCCAATTCTGCATTGGACACTCACGTAAGTGAGGTATCATGGCAGTCAATATTGGAATACCTACCAGTGTACACCCAGGAATTATAGACATATCCTGTCCTACTTTCAGACACCATATACATCTTAATTCCATAACGTGCCCTGTTGCTAGGAATGTACTGCTTAAAAAACAAACGGCCCTAAAACAGGACCAAAGACTCATAAACAGCTATTTCTTTCCCTGAATTATAGATCTCTGAAAATCGATCTACAAAGTGATCAAGAACAGGCAGAATCTTAAAAAGACGGTCACAGTCAGGGTGATCTTGTGGCAAAGCCAAAGCATTATCAATAAAATGCAGCATCCAAAGCAAAAGTGAATACCGATCACGACTCATATTTGCAGGAAATATGGCTGTTGCCATCAAGGGACTGGTAGACCAATATGAAGCCATGGACGGCTTCCTTATCAAGCCCATCAAAAAATTCAAACCGAAAAAACTTCTTCATCATATCCAGATTTGTGGGAGTCCACCAGTTAGCTCTAGAGTCTGGCACTGTTGTCCCTCAAAAACTGTTCAGCATACAAATTAGTCTGCTCAACAATCTCAGCTAAAAATACATCATCCATAAACAACTGAAAAAATTGAATAGGCAAAAAAAAAATTCACAATCCACTCTACACCCAGAAACCCACTAAAGACAAGCAACACCGGCTACACCATGTTTGGATCAACCCAGAGTCCAGCTGTTCCAGTAGGAAGCCTTGCAGCCTCAGGCTGCAATACCGATGTATCTTGCTGCACCATT
Source organism: Lissotriton helveticus (assembly GCF_964261635.1). Classification (NCBI taxonomy): domain Eukaryota; kingdom Metazoa; phylum Chordata; class Amphibia; order Caudata; family Salamandridae; genus Lissotriton; species Lissotriton helveticus. The sequence continues at coordinate 1,461,074,268 of NC_136061.1, read as the reverse complement.
GGCACATCATTGTCCTCCTCTAAAACAGGCACTTCATCCACACTTTGAGTAGTTTCATCTGCACTGAGAGTAGCTTCATTATCAGATGATTCTTCATGGACAGAAAGCTCACTGCCAGAATCTTGCAATGCCTCCTCTCCCTTAGACTCACTGTCAGTCTCATAATCATGCTCAGATGAAGATTCAAAAAGCATACCAACCACCTGCTGAGCAGTACTTCTATGGCTAGCCATAATCCTTAGTGATAAAGGTAACTTGTCAAACAAGTCAACAACAACAAACACTTTGCAAAATAAGTAAGCAACAAAATGCGTATTTATCACAAAGACTTATATACTCCAAAACTATACCACTCACTTGCCCGAAGCAGCTATACTCATCACCACCTACTCTGCACAGACAGAGTAAGGATCAACAATATCCCACTAAAAAAGAAAAAGAAAAGAAAATTACATATGAGATAATGCAAAACACTTTGCAAAGAATTTCATGCTCAAAAAACTAACTAAATATGCTGCCATTATGACACCACTTACAAACAAATTCATGCATGCAAGACAGTAATACTCATTTGGAGTAAAAACAATAAAAACAATTTTTACCAAAAAAATGCAACTACGCAAATCTCCCGAACAACTACTGCCAAAGCCGCAAACAGGAATCAAAAACTTTACGCTAGAATAAAAAGGAGAAAAAAATTACAATCACATGTCCACACCCAATCCACCAGCCAAGCTAAAGGGTAGGTGGGCCTAAGAGTATAAATAAAATATTCACCCTCGTAAAAGGGGAGCAACCCTTGCCCTTGAGACCACTCCCCAACCCAAACATTTTAAAACCCCTATTGTCTAGTGGCTTCTGTCACCCTTGGGTGCAGATGGGCCTAGAAAAATACTACTAATCTGCCACCTAAAGAGGGCAGGAATGGCCACAATCATCCTCCCGTAAAAGGGAGCGAACCTTGTCCCTAACATTAAAAAAAAACCTGGTGGCCCAGTGGCCATACAAAAAATGAAATCAGCTGATCTGCCCCTCAGGGGGGCAGAAACGGCCAAATTAATGTTCCCCAAAGGGGAACAACCCTTGCCCAAGGGGCCACTCCCCACAAATAAATCCCTGGTGGCCTAGTGGCCATATAAAAAAAAAGCCAATCTGCCCCCCAGGGCGGCAGAAACGGCCAAATTAATGCTCGCCAAAGGGGAGCGACCCTTGTCCAAGGGGCCACTCCCCACAAACCAATCTCTTGTGCTCTAGTGGGCCAGATTTTCTTTTTAAAAGGTGAGATCTGCCCACCTAGGGGGCAGACACAGCGAAAAAGATTGCCCCCAAAGGGGAGCGACCCTTACCAAATAGGCCACTCCCCACAAATATATCCGGGGTGGCTTAGTGGCAATACGAAACAAAAGAAATCAGTCGATCTGCCCCCAGGAGTGCAGAAACGGACAAATTAATGCTCCCCAAAGGGGAGCGACCGTTGCCCAAGGAGCCACTCCCCACAAACAAATCCATGGTGGTTTAGTGGTCACAATCTTATTAAAACATGGGGACAACATTGCCCCCAAAGGAGAGCAACCCTTGCCCAAGAGGTCACTCTCCACAAATAAATCCCTGGTGGTCTAGTGGGCCCTATATAAACAAGGATTTGCAATGCAAACGGTCTCGCCTTTGGGACCTTATATGTATTTAGCTATGCAGCACCTTAGCCTGGGTGCTGAAACATCTACTGTTCTTCAACATGTATATAGCATGCTTCTCTCATGACAGATCGTGCCTGTTATCAATATAAGCAGGAACCCAGCAAGTACAATCTAAATAATTTCCATTCCTCTAAAAAAAACTTTGGAAGACTCCTTAAGTAGATATAGTAGGTTCTTCTAGAATGCCCTTCAGAGTGTTTTTGAATAACCTGAAAAAGGAAATGGGATGCATTCTGATACCTGAAAATGTGACACCTTGTTGCTTTAAACAATATTTATGTAAATGTACCCAATGCATGGGTTAATCTGACCTAATTAATTAGTTAGCCTTAATCTCTTACTAAAAAAGAAAGACTAAACTAACATGCATCCTTTGTTTTGTTTACAAACTGATCTCACTATTAAAAACAAGCACTGAGAGACAATGAGAATCAATTCTGGTGTCCAAAGAAAGATAGGAGACACAAGTGAAAACAATGCAACGTTTTCTGAACCACGTCACATAGTGATGGATTTCAGACTCAGGTTCTGTAGGAGAGTAGGGTCAGCTATCCTATGGTCACCCCAATTTTTGCTTTTTGCTTCACTGGTTTTCGACTTAATGTCGCTGTGGGCCTGATAATCAGACCCACAGCCTGCTGTTCTCTCTCTAAATTCATAATCATGTACTATAGGTACATCACCAATTTGGTACTGGACACCTTGTCAGCCCCTGTACCATGCACTATAGGTGCTCAGGGCATAGGTGCATCCAAGGCCTACCAGGGGCTGCAGCATATCTTTTGCCACACCTGGCTGGTACTTAAATCGACACAACTGGCTGTTCACACAGCTGGGGCAAGGTGGTGTACTCACTCATTGCTTAGATACAGTACACCTATGTCTAAACCTATATCTGGCCACATATGCACCTATAAGTCACTCCTATGGCAGGCCTTTACAATCCTGGAGACAGAGTGCTTGGTTTTATGTGATATGGTGCTCTAGCATGAGCTGAGCCTGTCTGCAGTGTTCGGAACCATTTGCTTACTACTGTTCCAGTGATACTGACATACCATATACTCTTAAGTGCATTATAATCCTCGCGGTTAATGCTAACTTTGGTTTGGCTTTATAAAAACATGTTGTGTTTGGTGTCATACACTTTGGAATACTACCCCCTCGCCAGTTCTGGCGACAGGGGTAGCATTCCACCCTTCTAGAGGGAGAAGACATGTTACTTTACTTTAAATGCGGTTAATCCTAACCAGAGCCTCAGCATCACAAAATGGATGCTGCTGCCCCGATACAAGTCTGACCTCCTGCTGCTGACAGAAACTTGGCAGGGGAGGCCTGGACAAAGGGTTTCCTGTCACAGGGAGGTGTTACACCACCCCAGACAGGAGATAGTGGATTGGAGCTGGGAAGGTTGAAAGAAACTAGACACTGCCTGGGGCACACAAGGTGTCCCATGCAAAATCCAGTCAAACCGGTTCTGGGGCACTCCAGCCCCAGCTCTGGCGCGAAACTGGACAAAGGGAAAGGGGTGTAACCACCCCCTTCCTGGGTCCCACCCATAGGAGGGACCTAGCAGGTAATCCAGCCCCTTGATTTGGAATAAAAGTAGGAGCTGTGCAGATGCACATGAGATTATCCTGACTGAAACTTATGAAACGAAACTTCGACATCCCACTCAACGTGGAAGACTGAAGGATCTCCCTTGTGGTCAAGGAGTGACCACCCCGTGCAAACAGGCATCATCCAGCACCTCAACGTTTGCTTTGTTGCAGTTCCCGCCGGAACTCGAGTGACAGAGATCAACAAGACCCAGCGTGCCTGCCTTCTAACAGCCCGATCCACAGTCCTTGCAAAGCTGAGACCAGTGGAGGCCACCTGAAGCGTAGGGCCGGCCATCTTGGAAAAACTATGAAGCGCTGACCGTGCAGCATCCGAGGCACCCTCGAAGCTGTGTATTGGAGTTTGAGAAGCTCCATCCCCGAGCAGCTTTTGCACTGAAGCTCACCCCTCCACACTCATTGAGTGCTGCGTGGGGCCCTTTTGCATTTTCCTGCTTTATGCGTTGGTCCAGTTGCTTATCCGTGGTCCCAGTACCGACGAACCTTTGAATTTGCTCTGCTAGTCTGGTTGCTCCAGACTGGCACTCACTCCCCTGAAAAGGAGCACCCGCTCTGACCTTGCTGGTCCGAGTAAGAAGCGATCTTTGAATCCTGCGTGGGTTGCATTTGCCAAGGCCTGTTGACTCCGATCCGGAAGCCGACACCGCCGACAGCGAGAACCTTTGTGGGACAGCTCGTGATTCACTCCAGAACATCCTCGGTGCCCCAGAGTCTACGTGGCAGCGGAGACAAGCTTCACAACAACCACCTGATTTTGCCCGACATTGCCTGGTTCCTTCCTGGTCACTGGCTAGTGACCCAGACTCTGTCCCCTCCTTTTTCAGGTACTGTACATTTTCGATCCACCCTTGGATCCAACCCGACTTTTCTCTCCTGGACGCCTGTAGCATCTTCATCTCCAGGCACCATAGATCTTCGTGACGAAACCCGACACACCTTTGCACCTGTGCACCCGCTTCCTGTGGGTGAGGTAACTCTTGAACGCCGGTGCTCCTGTAGTGGTTTACACCTCTAGTGTCTAAGTCTAAAGTTTTGTCCTTCTAGTCCAGTCGGAAGACTCTTAAAACTGTAACTCGATAACTGTTACGCACCATTGACTTGGCATTGGTGTATGCGTGTGCTTTTAGCGCTGCACCCGAATCCCGCAGGCTACTCCCGTCCTAACTACAGTTAGTCCAGTGTAGTCCCAGCGATTCGCAAGGCCCTAGGCCTTACCACTGATCGATTAGTGATACTTATACCACTTTTTTGATATATGGTTTGAGTGGCCACCGGCCTCATCCATAATTGTGCAACTTTCATATGTTATACTGTGCTTTTGTTTAAATGCTTGTGCTTCTATACTCATAAAGGATACAGGGGATTATTCTGAGAATAAATACATATATTTTTTATAATATATAACTTGTGTGGTGTCCTTTCATTTGATATTACAGGATTGCATATGGTAAAACAGCTGGCTTCACATGTCCTCTTGAGTTAAGCCTTTAGGCTGCTTAGTCCATGCTACCTCTAGGATAGCTTGTCTTTAAGGTTGACTTACAACCACCACCATAAGTGATTGCTTGGACTGATATAAGGTGCCCCCAGAATTGGAGACATCATACATCAGGCCAACTTCTCACATTGGTGAGCAGCGGTGCGGATTTGAACTTGCTGTTGTTTTACCTTTGCAATCTTTTATCAAATTGAAAGATCACATTAAGTACCATAGGTGCATATAAACAAAGCTTAGCATATTTAAGTTCTACTGAACTTAGTAGTTGTAGGTAGAAGGGTTTAGCACACCCTGACTACAACTCACTAGCAAGGTACAGTAGGAAAACACTTAGTGTAGGTAAGTGCATCACTTACACCTCACTAGAGTCATGTCTGGCACAGGTGAAGCTCCAAGCTCTCTACCTGTGTTGGTTGACCCTCCACAGGCAACCTCCAGCTATGACAAATTCAGCCACAGAGACTTGAGTGCCTTGTGCACTGCAAGGAAGCTGAAAAAGGGTCACATCCCTACCATTCCTGTCCTGATAGCCATCCTGGAGAAGGATGATCTTGAGAAAGGTAGAACAGTCCCCTCAGGGTCAGGAGAAGGAGTGAATCCCCCAGATACTGAGAACACCACCCCAGAAGAGGAGGAGGAGGACCCAGAGTCAGATGAGGATATAGAAACTCATCAAGTGGATACCCAGGTACCAGTTGGAAGGCTTAGCCAAGCCAACTTGGTCCTACATGGGAATGGAGAAGGGCAAACTGCTCCAGACCCAATAGCAGAATTCTCCCAGGCAATAGAAGAGAGAGAACTCCTTCCAGGGATTCTCACGTTTCTAGTGCCTCAGGAGAATCTCAGAGGGGAATGACTTCCCCCCCCTGAGGAAAGAGCATAAGGCCAGGATGAGAGCTGTTAGACTCCAAATAGAGAGGGAGGAAGTAGCCCTGGCCCAAGCTAAACTTGCCTTTGCAAGAGAACAAAGATTATGTGGGGAGACTCCCACTGGTGGCAGCACTATCCCTAAGGATAAAGACAGGTCCTATGAACATAGAAACCTGAGTAAGATTGTGCCCCCCTATAGAGATGGGGACGATATCCACAAATGGACAACTGCTCTGGAGAGGGCCTGCATGGTACAGCAGGTCTCTCAAGATCAGTGGGCAGCAATCTTGTGGCTCTCCTTTTCTGAGAAAGGGAGAGATAAGCTCCTCACTGTTAGACCTGAGGATGCTAAAAACTACTCTGTCTTGAAGAGTGCTCTTATTGAAGGGTTTGGCCTAACCACTGAGCAATACAGGTTGTTGTTTAGAGACACCCAAAAAGCACAGACTCAGGACTGGATTGACTTTGTTAATTGTGCCACTAAGTCTCTGGAGGGTTGGTTTCAGGGAAGTAAAGTCTCAGACTATACAGGATTGTACAATCTTATAATGAGAGAACAGATCCTTAATAACTGTCAGAACCAGCAATTGCATCAACACCTCTCCCCAAGAATTGGGTAAGAAGGCAGACAAATGGGTCAGAACAAGGGTTAAGCAGAAACCCCAGAACCAAGGAGGTGATCAGAAGAAGGCAGACCAGAAGGGTGGAGATAAGAAAGAAAAAGACCAGAAGTCTACTACAGGCCCCCAAAATATTTCTAATAAGGAGGGTGGTTCCCGAAATGGAAACAAGAAAAGAAGGTTGATGGCCCAAAGAAACCTTGGTGCAATACTTGTAAGTCCACTTCTCATTGGGGAAGTGAATGCACTAAAATAAATCCAGTTCCTACCACTGCAGCCCCTAAGGCACCTGCACCCCCTAGTACAGTTAGCAGTGGTAGTGCACAACCCAAGGGGATAGTTGGGTTAACCCTGGGAACTGAGATGGAGTCTGGCTTAGTCAGAATCCCTACTCAGGCAATTCTGATCTGTGATGGGGACATAGCTATGTCCTCTACTATAAGTCCTAATACTTTGGGCAAGTACAGGCAGACGCCTTTAATCAATGAGAAACTGGCTCAGGCCTACAGGGACACATGTGCCAGTGTCACTATGGTGACACCTAACTATGTGGACCCTGAACAGATGATACTAGATGAGAACTACCTAGTGACCAATGCTAGCAATGCCACTACTACACATAGTGTGGCTGTTGTTAATTTCTCCTGGGGAGGGGTAACTGGCCTCAAGAAAGTTGTTAGTGCAGACCTCCCAGTTGACTGTCTTTTGGGCAATGATCTTGAGGAATCCTTATGGTCAGAAGTGGAGTACAGGGCTCATGCAGAAATGCTAGGGATTTCAGCACATGTCCTTGCTGTAACCAGGTCCCAGGCTAAGAAGAGCCTACCTGAACCTGTGGTGGATCTTGAAACAATAGACCAACCACAACCCAAGAGAAAGAGCAAGAGGGTCAAGGCAGTGCCTTCCCACTTGCCCCAGGTTGAGGATCAGACCTCACAGGAGGGTGATTCTGAGATCCAAGAGGAGACTGTCCCAGAAGAGCTTGAACCTGATCAGGTTGAGTTTCTTGGGGCAGGGGGACCCTCAAGGGCAGATCTGGGGCAGGCTCAATTAACTTGCCCTTCTCTTGAACCCCTCAGACAGCAACCTGCTGCTGAGGCTGCTGGGAATGCTCAAGGTACCCATAGAGTGTATTGGGATGACGGGCTCCTTTATTCAGATGATAGAGACCCCAAGCCTGGTGTAACCAGGAGGTTGGTTATACCTCTGCAATTTAGGTGCTTCCTTCTAACCTTGGCCCATGATATTCCCCTTGCAGGACACTTAGGCCAGAACAAGACTTGGGACAGGCTTGTCCCTCACTTTCACTGGCCTCACATGTCAGAAGATACCAAGGAGTTTTGTCGCTCCTGTGACACCTGCCAAGCCAGTGGCAAATCAGGTGGCACCACAAAGGCCCCCCCTTATACCTCTACCTGTGGTGGGGGTGCCCTTTGAGAGAGTTGGGATTGACATTGTTGGACCAATGGATCCCCAAACAGCATCTGGGCACAGATTTATCCTGGTGGTAGTGGATCATGCCACCAGGTACCCAGAGGCCATTCCCCTGAGGACCACAACAGCTCCTGTTGTGGCAAGGGCCCTACTTGGAGTTTTCTCCAGAGTGGGCTTTCCAAAGGAGGTACTTTCAGACAGAGGTACCAACTTCATGTCTGGATACTTAAAAGCAATGTGGAAGGAGTGTGGAGTAAATGACAAGTTCACCACAACCTATCATCCTCAGTGCAATGGGCTTGTGGAGAGATTCAACAAGACCCTAAAGGGAATGATACAAGGATTACCTGAAAAGCTCAGCCGTAGATGGGATATCCTATTACCCTGCTTACTCTTTGCTTACAGAGAGGTCCCACAGAAGGGGGTTGGCTACAGCCCTTTTGAAATTTTGTTTGGCCACCCTGTGAGGGATCCATTGTGTCTTGTGAAGGAAGGATGGGAGTTACCTCTCAAAAAACCTAAACTTGATATTGTGGACTATGTACTTGGTCTCCGCTCCAGGATGGCTGAATACATGGAGCAAGCATCCAAAAACCTGGAGGCCAGCCAAGAATTACAGAAAGCTTGGCATGACCAAAAGGCTGACCTGACTGAGTACCAGCCTGGACAGAAGGTGTGGGTGTTGGAGCCAGTGGCCCCAGCAGCCCTCCAGGACAAATGGTCTGGACCCCACACCATACTTCAAATCAAATCAAATCAAAATTATCTTTATTCGGTTTTCCATTATTTTCGAAAGACCATAAAAGTTCATAAAAATACATCAATTTCGTATTCATATATAAAAACACATTAAAAAACATGATAAAAGTTAACATTTTTAAATTTCAGGTATTTAAAAAACTATTTTTTTTTACCAATATTCATTTACACATAAAACAATTTGAACCACTTATCACAGATTAGTACGATGTCTGACGCAAAATTTAAGAAATTGTACTATAGATTTTGTCATAGATTCATTTTCCAGGAACCGTAAGGCCAGATAAGCTGGACGACACTGACGCAATTTCTGGACCTTCAAAAGTGGTACTATCCACCGCCTGCGTGGTGAAACATAAAATTTACAGAAAAAAAGAACATGTATAGTAGATTGTAAAGAAATAAAATTGCAAGGGCAGGGGGAAAGATTAGCAGACCAATCATTTTGGGAGGGAAAGGAAATCATACGATGAAACATGTTAAACCTAAAACGGGTCAACAAAAATTTACCATAATGATTTAAGTTAAGCTGTAGGTATGGTTGAATAGTGGGAACAAGTTGTATTAATAAACATTGCTGTACTGTTGGTTTCCCTATTTCACTTAGCAAACGCATTTGGGTCAAATGCGACAGACATGCTGTTTTCAAATCTTTTTTTGAGAGGTCCATTATTGATGGGGGTCATCAAAGAATCTTGCATATCCAATGTCCGTCAGGAATGTTTTAACGTAAGCCAGCCATCTGATCTTTCCCATATTGTCAAGTTTCATGCAGTCTTGGACAATTGTTCTCGTGAGATGACATTGTTCCGTTGCCCAAATCCTTCGCCTTAGCATGACTGGTTGGATTTTAATAATGTCTGAAATATAATCCAAACCAAGTTCAAGATGACAACCATATGTTGTGGTACTTTTTGGGACTGCCAACAAGAAACTTAGAAAAGAGTTTTCAATTTTTTGAAGCTGATCTACATTTGCCCCACCCCAGACCCTTGCTCCATAGGTAGCAATACCGAGACATTTTGCATTATATATTTTAAGCATTTCAGTCGGGGGTCTTTTGCCTAACCGAAGTGCAAAAGCCTTCAGTGCACCAACGGCCCTTAAAAAAGCCAATTTACGGGAATTGACGGCTTCCCTCCATTTAAAGGCCTCGTCAATAAAAGTCCCTAAATAGGGATATGTCTCCGTTCTTTCAAGGGGGGATTTATCCACATAAATTTTCTTGGTTTTTTTACGCTTGATGCCAGCATGCATCACGTATGTCTTTTTTATATTTACTCTGAGATTCAAGCTGGCCATAAACAAGCAGAACTTGTTCAAAACCCGTTGGAGCTGGTCTGGGCTTCTCGCTAGAATCACCGCGTCATCGGCATAAAGTAAAGCTGGTATCTGCCGACGACCGGCTGCTGGAAGATCTTCTGCATCCTCTAGCATTGTAGCCTCTAGCCCGTTAGTATACAGGGTGAATAAGAAAGGGGCCAGCACACACCCTTGTCTGACCCCCTTCTCTATAAGAAAACTATCAGTTAGCTGGCCTCCAATCCCAAATCTCACTCTTCCCGTTGCCCCTGAATATAGTTCACGAAGGAAGTCAACTATTGGGGGGTCGATTCCTATTTGCAGCATAATTGTCCATAATTTTGAGTGTACAACGCAATCGAACGCTGCTGTTAGGTCCACGTATACCATATGTAGAGAAGAGCTTTTTGCATCTACGTACTTTCCGGCCAGTAGTGTCAAGTTTAAGGCCTGGTCCACCGTACTCAGTCCTGCCCTGAACCCGTATTGCAGGTCCGAGATTGCCTCGTGGTCGTTCGTCCACTCCTGGAGACGGTCAAGAAGAATGCGTCCTGCCATCATCCCGAGCGAATCCAGGAGTGAGATAGGACGATAGCAGGCAGGACTATCTCTCTTTTTAAATATTGGAACCAGTATTGAAGTCGACCAGGAATCGACCAAGCCGATCTCCTTGGCCGCATTCAACACGTTGGTAAGCAATGGGGACCACAGATCTGGAATATATTTAAAAAGGTCCATAGGGACTGAATCAGGTCCTGGTGCCTTTCCGGGTTTAGCAGTTTTTATTGCCTTCGCCGTCTCATTCAGTGTAAAGTGGAGGGCAAGTGGGTATTTCACTGATATCAGAGAATCCAGGTGTTCTGATTCAGGAACTTTTTTCCCGCTAAAAACCTCAGAGAAGTGTTGTACCCATTCCCCTGCGTCGATTGCGACGTCTAGAGATGGTACATCTGCTTTATCTGTTAAGAAGGGAGATTTCACTATCTGCCAAAAGGCTGTACTGTCCTTCAGGATCCTACTTCTCTCTAGTTGGGCCCATAAATTAACTTGTAAGTCCTTTTTTCTGGTTCGAATTGCTAACACATAGGCCTTCCTTAATTTTATAATCTCCTCTCTGTCTCTCTCTGCTTTGGCTAGTGCCTTCTCTAAATTAGTATAAGCTTTTGTACATTCTGTACTAAACCATCCCTTTCTAGTGCTCTTATTTTGTTTACAGGGCCTGTTTAGTTCATTCCTAATGTTTTCTACAATGTCACCATAGCTGGCCAAAATCTCAGTTGGAATTGTGGCGGGATCTAAACATCTTTCTATCTCATTTCTGCATAATTTTACTATTTTTGTGGTTATGGCATCCTGATCTAATTTGCCCCATTTTAATGTAAAGCCATTTAGCCTGTCTAATGTTAGTGTCTGTTGGTGCAACAAGCTTAACTGGACCATGTCTCCTATATTCTGGAGTTTAGGTTCCTGGAGTATCATACTGATGGGGGAATGGTCACTAAGTGCGTTGTTAAGTACTTAAAAAGTCTTAATATTTGAGGCTTTGTTGGCAGACATTAGAACATAATCTATCAGGCTTGTAAAGCCCCTGCCATGAAAGGTTGGCACAAATTCAGTTATAGGTGTCTTTAATTTATTGGCAAACCCCAAGTCCAATTCGATCATCATCGTCTGCATGTTGTTACCCTCAGTTGTATGTGTAAAGTGGGTTAGACAGTTTCCGTCTTCATCAGTGATCCCACAGTTAGGAGTTTCGCTCTTGTTACATAGATGGAGATTGAAATCTCCTCCCCAGATTACTGTGTGGGAATCCTTTGCATATTATATTGCGAGATCTAGTACCAGATGGGAGATCTCGTTTAAAATCCTGCTTAACTCGGGTGGGGTCATGTTGTTATAAAAATTGATGATGGTGTAGACCTCTTGCCTAGTTCTGCGCAGATTAATAAGCTGATAGTTCTGCTCTAACTTTAAGGGAGTTATTTCACAACAGGGCCAGAGATTTGAGACGTATGTTACTAGCCCTCCTTTACCCCTGCCTGCATTTGATCTTGTGGCTGCAGAGAAGTATGTTTTGTAACCCAGGAGATGAATAGGGTCATTAAGCTAAGTTTCCTGGAGGCAAATTACATTACTTAAATTTGCCAACTGAAGGAAACTTTTTTCAGAGTGTTTGGAGGCTAGCCCCACCACGTTCCAAAATAATAGGCTTAGTTCAGAGTTGGAACTTGTGGCGATTGATACTCTGCTCTGGGTGCTGTTTTCTTCAGGGTAACTTGGCTGCAGGTCGCAATTCGATTTTAGAACGCTTCCCCGCGCCTCTAGGCTATTTTGTATGGAGGAGACAGTTCCAGTGGAATCCTCAGGAGAGGGAAGGAGCTCATGTGTTAGATCTAGCGTAGTTGGATATACAATTGACTTATTTAGTCCATTTGACCCTTTAGTTGATGTACGAGTTCCCTTATTGAGACAGTTATTTGTAGGGTGTTCTAGTATATTTGTGACTATGTCTCCGGTGTTTATTGGGCAGATCATATCGTACTCCCTTTGTGATGGTGGTCAATCAACCATCTCTAGACAGCTGTAACTATTAAAGGTTGGTATTCCACCCCAAAATTCCCTCTGTGATTGTGATTGTACTCTTCTACCATTGGTTTTCCAGTCGGCCCAGTCTCTGTTTTCGTGCCCCCATCCTCCCGGCTTCCAACCCCTTTGCTCGTTATCTGTCTGGTTCCAAGACCAATTTGAGGACCAATTTGAGCCTTCAGGATAGTGGCATATCGGGGGGTAAAAAAAGGATAGACGTTTGATGTTTATACCTCCATTCCTGTCCACTGTATCCCAAGAATAAAAATAGTCGACTGCCCGAGGGTTTTCAAAATTAACTATGACACAGTCACCCGGGATTGTTTTTTGTTGATGTCCTATCCATGAAACCCTTGAGCTGTGCTAATTCTGGTAACATGGGTTTGCGGGTTTGGTCTGTTGGCATTCAACCAATGCCGAACTTTATTTAATAGGGACCAAGTTGGTTCATCTGTGTCATGACTCAGTTCAGGGACCCCTGTCAGAATGGCTACAAACGGGGTTGCCTCAGGGGGAAGGTTTCTGGATTTAATCCATCCCTTCTTTATCCGTTCTACTTGGGTGTTATACCTCTGTGGCTGTTCATGATGTGGGGTATTTGTTAGGAGTCGCTTAGAAGGGATGTTTGTTGGGGGTGGGTTTTCTGTAAGGCTGAAACTTTCTTAGGGAGCTTTTGGGGGGACTTAGTTTTTGGAGTTGCAGGGCGGTTAGTTGAGTTTTTGACAATTTCTCCTACCTTAGTGGTAGGGGTATTAATTGCAATCGTGACGTTATTGGAAGATTGTCCTGACTTGGTGTTAACGATTTTGTTTTTTGGTCCTCCCATATTTGGCAGCCCTTGATTCCTTAAATTTGCAGGGTCTTTTAAGGTGACAGCTAATACTGCTATTTGCTTCTCTATGACTTCCAGGCTCCTTTGAATGGGCTGTAGCTGATGTTTTATTAGTTCAGCTATCCGTACCATCAGATGCTGATTTGTTTCGCTTATTTTATATCCCTTGTCCGAGTGAGGATCTAGATCTTCCTTGTGAGCACTGTCATTATTACTTTCGTTCGCGCTATGGTCCACAACAATGAGATGGAAATTAATGGCACTATTGTCTGCTGTTGCTTCATTGGAGATATTGTTTTTCTGCCTTTGCTCATTTGATTTATTTCTCTCTCTCTGATTCTTGGGACGTAGCATATGTTGTAACTTATTTGTTTTTGAAGTTTTAGTATTTTTCGAGTTTTTTTTGCTTGTGCTCTACTGTTTCGGAATTGCTCCCTCCCTTAGCCCCCTTTGTTCATTCTGGTCGGGGTTGTTGTCCTGCAGAGGCGTACTCGCAAAAATGTCAGGCGTTTGTTCGAGCGCCTGGGTCAGTTGCGAGTCCAACAATGACAGAGACGTGGACAGATCGACCAGGTTTGGGATGCCGTGGATGTCCGCACGTGTTTCCGGGGCAGCTACCTTCTCCGAAAGAGTTAGAGGTGTTTGCGCTGATGTCAAGGGTCCAAGTGACGATCGTCTTGCTTGTGCCAGTTCATAAGATACTCGACAATCTAATAATACTATAGTCTGATCAATAGTTTGATTGGCTTTAGTGATCAATTGATCAATGGGGCCGACAGTTTTAGCCATGTTTTGGAGTGTTTTACTTCTGGTACCCCTCGGTGACATTTAATTGGGAGAAAATAATCTAACAATCGTGGAAAGACAGGGGGTGACCGACTCCAGTCTTATATATTTTTATGTTATGATGACAAACTGTCTAGGCACGGTGAGTAAATTAGAGAGATATCAGGCAGCAAGAGGGCGTTACCTTGTATACACTGTGGGAGGGGGGGCCCAGTCCAGTCTCCTCCGGTCTGTGACGGGATAGGATGGGCCTGCCCTTGGCCTGGGCTTCGCCCGGCGTCCCACGAGACGGGTCTGATGCCGTTTTAAAGCGCCGCCTGGCGCTCCCAGGTGACACGGATTACCGCAAGGGCTTCTGGGGGATGTAGTTCGCCCCTCGCCGGTCTCCTCTCGGCAGCCCCGCTCTAGCTGGAAAAAGAGCAGCCGGGCAGCGGGAGACAGGCGGGCGGGTCCGTGGTATCAGCTAGGGGTCAGCAAAGAATTCGTGGCCAAAGTAAGCAGCAGCAACAAGGGCAGTAAGTGTTCCCACACCATACTTGAGAAAAAGGGAGAGGTCACCTACTTGGTGGAATTTGGCACCCCTAGGAGCCCCCACAGGGTACTCCATGTAAACAGATTGAAACCATATGTGGACAGGGTAGACATGGGTTTACTCATGGCTACAGATGGGGAACAGGAGGAAGAGAGTGACCCTCTGCCAGACTTGTTATCCCAAAACCCTGATGATGGCTCAGTGGATGGAGTAGCCTTGTCACGCAGCCTCACTGACCAGCAGCAATGGGACTGCAGACAGGTGTTGCAGGCTCATAGACATATGTTTTCTCTTCCACCCAGTCAAACTAACTGTTGGACACTGGACTGGTGGACACTGGTGACAGTCTGCCTGTCAAGAATAAAATCTACAGGCAACCTGACCATGTCAGGGATTGTATAAAGGCTGAGGTGCAGAAAATGTTAGAACTTGGAGTGATTGAGCCATCAGAGAGCCCCTGGGCCAGCCCAGTAGCCCTTGTGCCAAAACCTCATACCAAAGATGGAAAGAGAGAAATGAGATTTTGTGTGGACTATAGAGGTCTCAATGCTGTCCCTAGGACAGATGCTCATCCCATTCCAAGGGCAGATGAGCTCATTGATAAATTGGCTTCTGCCAAATATCTGAGCACATTTGATTTGACAGCTGGCTATTGGCGAATCAGGTTAGCTGAGGAGTCTAAGGCCAAAACAGCATTCTCTACCCCCAGTGGACATTATCAGTTTGTGGTGATGCCCTTTGGTTTGAAGAATGCACCTGCCACCTTCCAAAGGTTGGTGAATCAAGTCCTTTCTGGGTTGGATGACTTTTGTGCAGCATATCTAGATGATATTGCTGTCTTTAGCTCTACCTGGGAGGATCACCTGATCCACCTGAAGAAGGTTCTGGAGGCCCTGCAAATAGCAGGCCTGACTATAATGGCTACCAAGTGCCAGATAGGGCAGAGCAAGGTTGTATACTTGGGCCACCTAGTAGGTGGAGGCCAAGTTCAACCATTGGAGAGCAAGATCCAGGCCATACAGGACTGGGCTCCTCCAACTACCCAGACACAAGTCAGAGCCTTCTTGGGCCTGACTGGGTATTACAGGAAACTTGTAAATAACTATGGGTCCATTGTCACACCATTGAATGATCTGACATCCAAGAAGATGCCCAAAAAGGTTCAGTGGACAGTTAGCTGTCAAAGGGCATTTGATGACCTGAAGAAGGCCATGTGCTCTGCACCAATCCATAAGAGTCCTGACTACCCTTCCTGCCCCTTGGGTCAGAGCGATCGCGGATTTTTTCACCTCTAAAATCCAATCGATCCAAGACTCTTTCCCTGTGCTGGGACCTGAGGCGGCCTGCTGGGTAGAGAATGCTGCTGCCACCCTGCCTAGTGCTGGTGTGGCCCTGTCAACTTTTCCCCCTCTCTCTATGACTGCTTCACTTGATTTGATGGCTTGTCTCAAATCAGGTTCTCCCCGGGACGCCTGTCCTGCCAAGTTTTTGGCAAAAATGGCAGCTATCCTTAATCCATATGTGAACCCTCTGTTGAACTGTTCTCTTGTACAGGGTGTGGTTCCCCAGTCCTGGAAGCAGGCAATGATCATCCCCCTGCTCAAAAAACCTGGTCTCGATGTGGAGGTGTTGGCAAACTACAGGCCTATTTCGCTCTTGCCTGCTTTCGCGAAGATCATTGAAAAGCATGTGCACAAGGTGTTGGCCGACTATCTGGAGTCCCATGGTCTACTGCACCCCACTCAATCGGGTTTCCGCACCAATCTTAGCACCGAGACTGCCCTCCTGGAAGTGTCGGAGGCAATCAAGGAGGTGCTGGACTCGGGTGGCAGGGCGATGCTGGTGTTGTTAGATCTGTCGGCGGCCTTTGACACCGTCCCCCATGAGGGCCTCCTTGTAAGACTCTCTGAGATTGGTCTCGGGGGGACGGTGCTCCAGTGGTTTCGATCATTCCTGGCAGGCCGTCGACAAACGGTCTGGGCCTCCGCCTGCTCCGCCGAGATGTCGCCACTGGGTGTCGGGGTTCCCCAGGGCTCAGTACTGAGCCCTACCCTATTTAACATCTTTATGACCCCTCTGGCGGCTCTGGCGGAGTCTTTCGGGGCTCAGATCGTTTCCTACGCTGATGACACCCAGCTCCTCTTCACATGTGAGAGAGGTGCGGATTTCGATGGAGGTAGGATCCAGGGTTGCCTTGAGGCTGTTTTTCAGTGGTTTCAACATCATAGCCTCAAGTGCAACTCGGATAAATCTGAGGTCCTCTTTTTTGGGTGCAGTTCGGATCCGGACTGGAAAGTGTGGTGGCCTGAGAACATGTTCCCTCCTGCAAGTTCTTCCCTGGTGGCGAAAAACCTTGGGATCAAGATTGATAACGGCCTCACTCTGCGCTCACAGGTAATCGGTCTCACGGGCACCTGCTTTGGTTTGCTCCGGATGTTGCGTAAGTTCCTCCCTCTGTTATCTCAGGAACACAGGAAGATCACCGTGCAGGCGATAGTCGGCTCGAGAATTGATTATGCTAACGCTCTCTATCTCGGCCTGCCGGAATATCTGCTTCAACGGTTACAGGTGGTCCAGAATTCTGCAGCCCGGGCCATTTTTGGACTATCTCGCCGTGCTAGAGCCTCGGGTCTCTTGGAGGCACTGCACTGGCTGCCTGTCCGGAAACGGATAATTTTTAAGATTCTGACTCTGGCGCACAAAGCCCTGCACGCCTCCGGTGCGAAATATCTTCAAAAAAGATTGTCCTTCTACCATCCAGTCAGGTCACTGAGGTCTGAATCTCTGTTTCTTGTGGTAGTGCCTCGTGTGAAGAGGGCACGCATTGGTGGCCGTTCTTTTAGACTACTGGCGCCCCAATTGTGGAATAAGTTGCCAATGGCCCTGCGCAGTATTCCAAACTTGTTGGCCTTTAGGAAGGGGCTCAAAACGTGGCTTTTCACCTCTTAGTTTTTCTCTCTGAGCTCTGACGGTTTCCTTTCTGTTTTTATTTGTTGTGTTGTAGATAGCTTGCAAAACAAAGCGCCGGGACACTCTTTGAGTAGCCGTGCGCTATATAAAATCCCAGTATAACATAACATAACATACTCCAAACAGTTCATTGTTCAGACAGATGCTTCTGAGTTGGGGGTGGGAGCTGTGCTTTCACAACTTAATGTAGATGGTCAAGACCAGCCCATTGCTTTCATTAGCAAAAGGCTGACCCCCAGGGAGAAACGTTGGTCAGCCATTGAGAGAGAGGCCTTTGCTGTGGTTTGGGCCCTGAAGAAGTTGAGGCCATACTTGTTTGGTACTCACTTCCTAATTCAGACAGTCCATAAGCCCCTCTTGTGGCTCAATCAGATGAAGGGTGAAAACCCCAAACTACTCAGGTGGTCCATTTCCCTACAGGGGATGGACTTTACAGTGGAGCACTGACGAGGGACTGACCATGGTAATGCAGATGGTCTCTCCAGGTACTTCCACTTAGAACATGAAGACTTATCAGGTCAAGGTTAAGTTTAATGTCCCTGCGTTTGGGTGGGGGTTGTGTAGGAGAGTGGGGTCTGCTATCCTATGGTCACCCCAATTTTGGCTTTTTGCTTCACTGGTTTTCGACTTAATGTGGCTGTGGGCCTGCTAATCAGACCCACAGCCTGCTGTTCTCTCTCTAAATTCATAATCATGTACTATAGGTACATCACCAATTTGGTACTGGACACCTTGTCAGCCCCTGTACCATGCACTATAGGTGCTCAGGGCATAGGTGCATCCAATGCCTACCAGGGGCTGCAGCATATCTTTTGCCACACCTGGCTGGTACTTAAATCAACACAACTGGCTGTTCACACAGCTGGGGCAAGGTGGTGTACTCACCCCTTGCTTAGATATAGTACACCTATGTCTAAACCTATATCTGGACACATATGCACCTATAAGTCACTCCTATGGCAGGCCTTTACAATCCTGGAGGCAGAGTGCTTGGTTTTATGTGAGATGGTGCTCTAGCATGAGCTGAGCCTGTCTGCAGTGTTCGGAACCATTTCCTTACTACTGTTCCAGTGATACTGCCATACCATATACTCTTAAGTGCATTATAATCCTCGCGGTTAATGCTAACTTTGGTTTGGCTTTATCAAAACATGTTGTGTTTGGTGTCATACACTTTGGAATACTACCCCCTCGCCAGTTCTGGTGACGGGGGTAGCATTTCACCCTTCTAGAGGGAGAAGACATGTTACTTTACTTTAAACATGGTTAATCCTAACCAGAGCCTCAGCATCACAAAATGGAGGCTGCTGCCCCGACACAAGTCTGACCTCCTGCTGCTGACCAAAACTTGGCAGGGGAGGGCTGGACAAAGGGTTTCCTGTCACAGGGAGGTGTTACACCACCCCAGACAGGAGATAGGGGATGGGAGCAGGGAGGGTTGAAAGAAACTAGACACTGCCTGGGGCACACAAGGTGTCCAATGCAAAATCCAGTCAAACCGGTTCTGGGGCACTCCAGCCCCAGCTCTGGTGCAAAACTGGACAAAGGGAAAGGGGTGTAACTACCCCCTTCCTGGGTCCCACCCATAGGAGGGACCTAGCAGGTAATCCAGCCCCTTGAATTGGAATAAAAGTAGGAGCTGTGCAGATGCACATGAGATTATCCTGACTGAAACCTATGAAACGAAACTCTGGACCCTTCGCATCCCACTTGACGTGGAAGACTGAAGAATCTCCCTTGTGGTCAAGGAGTGACCACCCTGTGCAAACAGGCACCATCCAGCACCTCGCCGTTTGCTTTGTTGCAGTTCCCTCCGGAACTCGAGCAACAGAGATCAACAATACCCAGCGTGCCTGCCTTCTAGCAGCCCAATCCACAGTCCTTGTAAAGCTGAGACCCTTGGAGGGGACCTGAACCGTTGGGACGGCTATCTTGGAAAAACTACAAAGCACTGACCGTGCAGCATCCGAGGCACCCTCGAAGCTGAGCTTTGGAGTTTGAGAAGCTCAAGCCCCGAGCAGCTTTTGCACCGAAGCTCACCCCTCCACACTCATCGAGTGCTACGTGGGGCCCTTTTGCATTTTCCTGCTTGACGCGTTGGTCCGGTCGCTTGCCCGTTGGCTAGTGGCCCCAGTACCAACGAACCTTTGAATTTGCTCTGCTATTCTGGTTGCTCCAGACTGACCCTCCCTCCCCTGAAAAGGAGCACCCGCTCTGACCTTGCTGGTCCCAGTAAGAAGCGATCTTTGAATCCTGCGTGGGTTGCATTTGCCAAGGTCTGTTGACTCCGATCCGGAAGCCGACACTGCCGACAGCGAGAACCTTTGTGGGACAGCTCGTGATTCACTCCAGGACATCCTTGGTTCCCCAGAGTCCACTTGGCAGTGGAGACAAGCTTCACAACAACCACCTGATTGCGCCCGACATTGCCTGGTTCCTTCCTGGTCACTGGCTATTGACCCAGACTCTGTCCCCTCTGCTTTCAGGTACTCTACATCTTCGATCCACCCTTGGATCCAACCCGACTCTTCTCTTCTGGACGCCTGCAGCATCTTCATCTCCAGGCACCATAGATCTTCGTGACGAAACCCGACACACCTTTGCACCTGTGCACCCGCTTCCTGTGGGTGAGGTAACTCTTGAACGCCGGTTCTCCTGTAGTGGTTTACACCTCTAGTGTCTAAGTCTAAAGTTTTGTCCTTCTAGTCCAGTCAGAAGACTCTTAAAACTGTAACTCGATAACTGTTACGCACCTTTGACTTTGCATTGGTGTATGCGTGTGCTTTTAGCGCTGCACCCGAATCCCGCGGGCTACTCCCGTCCTAACTGCTGTTAGTCCAGTGTAGTGCCAGCAATTCCCAAGGCCCTAGGCCTTACCACTGATCGATTAGTGATACTTATACCACTTTTTTGATATATGGTTTGAGTGGCCTCCGGCCTCATCCATAATTGTGCAACTTTCATATGTTATACTGTGCTTTTGTTTAAACGCTTGTTCTTCTATACTCATAAAGAGTACAGGGGATTATTCTGAGAATAAATACATATATTTTTATAATATATAACTTGTGTGGTGTCCTTTCATTTGATATTACAGGATTGCATATGGTAAAACAGCTGGCTTCACATGTCCTCTTGAGTTAAGCCTTTAGGCTGCTTAGTCCATGCTACCTCTAGGATAGCTTGTCTTTAAGGTTGACTTACAACCACCACCATAAGGGATTGTTTGGACTGATATAAGGTGCCCCCAGAATTGGAGATATCATACATCAGGCCAACTTCTCACAGGTTCACTGCCAGCTGAGGCTGTTTTGCCTGATATTTATCTGATGGTATTATTCACAAGACTTATATCAAAATTACAAAAACTGCATGTAATAATCACCAGTATTGGCATGGGATTAAATGTAATTGTATTTTCTGTTCTGGTCAGATGGCAACTTCAATAAAGACAAAAGAGTAGCAGGCGGTGTACTGTTGGATCTCATTTGGGAAAGTAAATAAAACGCACCTGCTGCTCGAAATGCGTTTCATTCCACGTGTGAATTGAATGTAGTTAGGTGCCATGGTATGTGCACATAATTACAGCATGGCACGCATCTGTAGATGCAATGCACGCTGATGAAATAACAGTAAAAAGCGGAAATGCAACTTATTTAAAAAGAAAGGTGTGGTGGTATGCTGGGTGAAATAAATAACTAAATACCGCTCAGTTGTATCTATTAGGTGAATGAATTGTTATGTCATCTTTGTCCATTGCATCTACATATGCATGCCATGCTGTAACTATGGGCACATACCATGGCACCTAATTACATTCACTTCACGGTGGAATGCAAAGCTTTTAGAGCACCTCGTGAGTTTCAATTACTTCCCCGTTTGGGTTGCAACACTCCACCACCTGTTTCTGCCAGTGATACACACCCAGCGGCCGTATAGGTAGAACCTGTGTAATTTGTTGTTGCAGTACGGATGCATACGTCATGCAAACAGAAAATGAGGCACCCACTAAGAGAACACATTCCCGGCAGGCCGGACTGCTCTATCAAAGTACTGGTCATCGTAGAATTGTCATCCAAGTGTATGTATGTTTGCCTTTCCCAAGTGAAAAATGTAATTTGATGCTGCAGCACGCCTAAATTAACACAGCATGACGTATACCCACAGCAGCAATTCACATGCAGAAATGAATACAAAAAAAGGACAGCATACTCACAGCAGCAATTCACATGCAGAAACAAATACAAAAAAAGGACAGCATACTCACAGCAGCAATTCACACACAGAAACTAATACAAAAAAAGGACAGCATACTCACCTAGCGCGCTTCTGTTTGTCGAGTTTTGTTCATAGATTCTAACTAACATACCAGAAACTACCAGAGAGGGGTACTGGAACTACAACACAAAAGCGTGGATCACTCACACAGTTATATTTTACAAGGCATTTGCCGTACTTCTCCACACAGCTCATGAATCCTGATAACCAGGCTACACGTCTCAGAACAGGTAAAATATTGTTTTGGGTAGAAAGGGGAACAATTTCTTGTAAAACATTTATATAGAAGAAAAACAAAAGTTAAGGAAAACAAAAGTTAGGGGAAAAACAGATATGAAATGTTCAAAAGTGAAGCATTGTCCCTTTATACACCGAATAAATTACGCGCATGAAGGATTAGAAAAACAGGTCCCAATGGAGAGAGTACCAGAACAGCAAGTTCTTGAACACAGCACAGGCAGTAACGCAGCACGCGTAGGTCAGAAATGCTGAAATGTTGTTGGTGGACCAGACATAGGTGTAAATTACACACTTAGCTGATTTTGTGCACGCTTAATCCCCAATGTTTTCATAAAAGTAGAGCACGTGAGCCCTGTTACACCCTAAGTCATGTGCAGCGTTATGTAAAACCGTTCAGTGTCTCCCGTTTGTATCTTTGCTTGTGTCCTTGTGATCCGCATCAAAGATCATACAAAATACTACAAGGGGGCACGGATGTGTACTGCATCAGTGCCTGGGGTTGCCATTCGTGTACAAAGCAGGTGTACTTGCAAAGTGACAACTCTCCCTTAATTAGTAGGGCAGACTCCTCCTTCGTAAGCAAAACTTTGGGGTGAGAGTTGAGAGGGTTGGGGGAAGGAGGGATTACGAGAGCGACAAATTTAAACAAAATATGTTAACGACTAGTGGGAACAGCATTTAGTGAAATTTTGTCAAACTAATGTGCTAAACCAATTGTTCTCTTAGTAATGGGAAGTGGACACACGTAATGATGAGTGGACACACGTAATGATGAGTGGACATAATATGTTTAACTTATAATGCGAGTAGGAGGCGCTCGGGGGTGCACAGCGGGATGGCTGCCTGAACGACAGCTCCGTCGGACAGACCTAAACCGGGCATTTTATTTACCGCTTAGCAGACAGCACAATGCGATAAAAAGACAGAAATGTGCATCGGAATATAGCGGGCAGCCGAGGAGTGAAGCACGAACGCTGCGATGACCGGAAAGAGGGCGAATTGACAAACAGCCTCACAAGGACGGAGTGACTGGCGAAACCTAAAATGGCGCCCGCGAGCTGATTGCGAGATGATTCGGAGACCAAGGTACAGCGGAGCTCATGGGTGGAGCACAAAGTGTCAGAACTTAAGAAAAAACAAGTAACTATGATTCTGGTCTGGGGAAGGAACCCGGGGCGCTCGCACTGCATGGGGCAATACTCTGCATGCTTTTAAACTCGGCGCTGGGATGGAATCAAAATGGCGGCCTCCATGGAAAGCTGCAGGGTGGAGCGCGGTGGCCGGTGAGAGGGCTCTTCCAATGTGCGGAGATGTTGTCGGCACTTCTCAACGTCAGGGCGCTTTACAGCGCTTGATAGGAGCGACAGCCAACCAACATTGAGAGTGGCATTAATCTGCGAAGACACACTAACATGAACTGGGTGAGCAGCCTCGGCGCACGTGTAATGGCGAAAGGCGTGTACCTGACCGACGCAGAGGCATAGGTTGGAAGGAGCCAGTAATGTGTCAGATGTTAACGGGTCTTATGCTGGGTGGCGCGCAACAACAATACTGCAAAAGTGTGAATGAGCAGGCCTGAAATAATGACTTCGGTGTTGTTACGTGAATTAGGAGGTTGATGAGCGTGTGGTACAGTCGGTGAAAGCCAAATACGGGAAGTGCGCTGGGGCAAGAAGAGGAAAACAGAAAAATAAGACCCCGGGAAACCGTTGATTGCTTGAGGAAAGACTAAAGAGCGCGCTCCTTTGTGTGTCGAGGAACAAGTATAGCAGCAATTGATGCCTTTGCCGATCGTATCTTCATGGTGGATTCCCTCATGCCGCGCTCCTGAGGTCTCTGCATCGTGTAAACGAAGATATACGCACATGTTGCAGGATTGCCGCAGTTCAATTGCCCCGTGATCGTTTGCTGGAACGGACATTGGTGCGCTGAGGGGGCAAACGAGATAGCATACTTCTCACCTGAATCCCGTGTATGGTTCCTCACCACCACTTGGCACAACAACATGCTTAAAGCGAGTGGCGGGCAGATGGGTAAACGCCGGGTAACACTGTGAGCAACTAGCGGGGCAAGAAGTTCCTCGATCCGGTGGGCGAGCTCCACCACTGTGTGCTGTGCGGGGGCCTACTCCACATAGCGCCACATCACTTACCTGAAATGGGGAAGCCAGACAAACAACAGCCAAAGCTGACCTTCGAATCGCGTAGGACAAACCGCGGAAACACAGCACACTCAGATACGGAAACGGAGGGGGACGCAGCCACGGAAAGCAGTATGGAAACTATTCTGAAAGCAATACATTCCAATCTGCAGGATATAAATGGCAAGCTGGATCATCTCACGTGTAGAGTGGACAATATGGCGGCAAAATTAGACAAGCAGGGCAAGCGCTTAGATGCTGCGGAAACCCGTATGTGGATGGTTGAAGATGTAGCACACACAACTACCGGCAAATGTGAAGGTATGGAAAAAGTCCTAGAGGTGATCAAATCAAAGGCGGAGGATTTGGAGGCCAGATCCCGTCAGAATAATGTACGTATAGCGAGTGTGCCGGAATCAACCAACACGGGTCGCATGGAGACTTATGTGGAGGAGCTATGTAAGACAACTTTCGGAGATGAACTTCTGTCACCACTTTTCATAGTCGAGCGTGCACATAGGTCGCTAGCACCCTGGCCGCCACCAGGAGCTCCACCTAGACCAATAGTGGCTCAAATTTTAAACTACAGAGACCGCGACAGAATACTAAGAATGGCATGTGAGAAAAAACAAGTCTCATACCAGGGAAATCAACTGGAATTCTACCCAGATTATACCATGGCTGTACAGCAGACTCGTAAGGAGTTTAACAATGTCAAGGCGAAACTGAGGAGCATGCAGATCGAATACGCCATCATGTACCCGGCACGCCTGAAGGTCACATGGGAGGGTAAGCCAACCATACTTTCCACACCCAAGGCGGCTCACGATTTCCTCAAAAAGGTCATTGGTAAGCACATAGATCAGCAACGTGCACCACAACAGCGAGACTCTGACTGATTGACTGCATTGTATGGACATCCATGAATTCCTTGATAACGCCGAGTTGGGTAATAACATGTGCCTTATTACAATATCTGAATCATAAATGTTGAACTGGCTGAACACTAAATACACTATAGGTGGTAAGTTCGCAAGTCTGATGCAATGTTTGATATTGTGACTCAGGGAATTGAGGGAACATCCGGTGCCCCGAGATATAGTTCCAAGTAAATGTCTGGGTGGACTACGGAGGTTTAAAGTGAACAAGCCGTCAAAATTACCAGAATGATTTTTGTGATCCAGGAACAATGTGTATATTGCATGGCACAATCAAAAAGACAATTGGTGCACTAGTTCGGTCATAAAGGTGGATAACAGAAGTATTGCAAGCAGTGGAACTGTCAAACTTCCCTCGACCTCAGGGTTAAAAGCCATTACTACTTACTTTTAGTGAGAGTGATATTATAAGACATGTATGATGATGCACGCTCTAAAGTTGTTAAATGTCGGATTGGTTAATATGTGGATATTTGCAATATAGATGAAGCTATCGTTACTGAGTGTACTGTTCAGGATGCTACGTTCTGCATGTGTTCTTAGGGTCTGTCCACATCCATTAGATTGGATGGTGTAGTGTGCCCTAGGCGGACCTCCATGTGGGTGATCCCCATAATGTGTTTGGTTTTGATAAATGTTCGCACTGGGGTATGGCTTTGGCAAAATTGGGTTGCTGAAGTGGGAGGGGGTTGTTTGTATTGGGGGTTAGTTCAGATCACAGGACCTGACCACTTTAGATGCATTGCTGAATCCAACAAATGTGTATGTCTGAAATTGGGACTATTGCGCTGGGATGTTCAGTGTTTGGCGGTGGGGGGGGGAGCGATAACCATGATTTCATGTGGCAAATATTCACACACCAATGATAGATAGACAACAAAGCACAGCAGGAAGGGTGGATTTTAATCTGATTACATGGAACATACGAGGTTTTGCAAAAGTTAGGCAGGTATTTGCCTGTTTTAACAGATGGCAAATAGACATCGCGCTATTACAGGAAACTCACATAGCTCCATCTGAAAAATGCAGCATAGGCACAAGATGGGCAAGAGTCAGCTCATCATTTCACTTACTCATCATACTCACAAGGGGTCACGATTTTGGTAAAGAAAGGTACCAACTTCACTAAAGAACGTCTGGTAGTGGACGATCATGGCAGATATATCATACTAACGGGGAAGCTACGGGGACAGCGGGTGACAATCATTAATACATACGGACCCAACATAGACGCACCGGACTTCTTTCACGAAGTGTGGCAGCATCTACATGATGTGCTAGATAGCACCATCATTTGGGGAGGAGATCTGAACCTCACGCTAAATGATAATTTAGATAGATCAGGGCCGACTATAGAGCCACATAGAAAAGCAAGAACTATAATGTTAGATATCATGGATGACATGCAATTACGTGACATATGGAGGATCAGACATCCGTCCTCTAAAGAGGCCACACACTCCTCAGCGGCATTTGGTAGCTGGTCCCGTATCGATAATTGGCTTGGCTCGGACACAACCCTGCTCTGGACTGATAAAATTAAACACATGCCTAAGACACATTCAGATCATAATCCTATACTGTTATCTCTTCAAATTCCACACTACACTCAACCCCCATATAGTTGGAGGTTCAATGCCAAGGCCCTTACTGACTCAATCTATGCAGACTCTATAGCCAAGGCAATCACTGACTACTTTCAACTTAATGCACCATCCACACAAAATCCATGTCTCATTTGGAAGGTTTTTAAAACCACCTTAAGGGGAGTGTGCATTAACACGAACGCTGGGATACTTAAAGATATCCGCGGGCAGCTGACACGTTGTGAATCACAGCTGCAGTCACTTGGAAGGAAATACGAACATACGTTAGATCAGTCCAAACTGGGGGAACTGAGACAAGTTTTAACAGAGCACCAATCATTTGCAAATGATGAACTTAAGTATATTAACAAACGTACTACAGCTAGAGCTTTCGGAGAAGGAGGCAGACCGGGGAGACTGTTGGCATCAAAAATATGTGAATGCCGTAGCTCCCAAACGGTATTGCAGATACGGAACGAAGATAGCAGTATATGCTCAGACACACCGGGTATTCTGGGTGGGTTTGTACATACCTATGGCGAGTTTTATAAGACACATCCCACTGCACCGCCAACGGAGGTACTGGAATATTTAGAGGATGTAGCCATTGCGCGACTCTCAGACGGGCAAAGGGCCTACCTGGCACAACCTATCATGGTAGAAGAAGTAACGGAGATTATCAAAATGTTGCCCAATGGCAAAGCCCCTGGACTGGATGGGTTCACGGGGGAATTCTACAAAGCCTATGCTGACCTCCTTGCGCCACACCTGGTTGAGATGTACGGGGATGCCTTTGAGAAGTCAGAGCTACCGCCAACACTGCGGGAAGCAGTGGTGATAGCATTACTGAAACCTGCTAAGGACCCAGAACTCTGCGATTCTTACAGACCATTATCATTAATCAACGTAGATTCTAAAATCTTAGCCAAATTACTAGCGTGTAGACTACAGCCTCTGATGACTAATCTGGTTCTACCGGACCAATCAGGTTTCATACCGACTAGAGCTACTACGCATAATACCAGGACGCTGTTCGCAATCTCCCATTATCTGATACCTAACACTAAGGCTGTGGCGGTCATGTTGGATGCCGCAAAGGCGTTTGACTCCATTGAGTGGTCATATATATTAAGGGTGCTTGAGAGGATGGGTTTCCCTCCCATTTTCATTCAATGGGTGAAATTGCTGTACATGCGCCCAACAGCTAAAATTTTAGTAAACGGTTAGATATCGGACCAAATAAATATAGCACGAGGGACAAGACAAGGATGCCCTCTGTCTCCTTTGCCCTCGCACTTGAGCCGCTAGCGTGCAAAGTCCGCCAAAATCATAAACATTCTGCCCTGCAATTTCCAGGCCGTCCGCTGCACATCTCGCTATATGCGGATGATGTGCTGCTATACGTACGAGATCCCGAACAAAACCTAGCTCCACTCCTTTGTGAATATATCAAATTTGGGAGGCACTCAGGGCTCCAGATAAACTGGTCAAAATCCTCCATCATACCACTGACAGACACCACATTACCGCATACTACAGAATTCCCCCTCGAGTGGCAGGAAGACCCCATAAAATATCTGGGGGTATGGTATCACAGAGACCCTGAAATTGTCATAAGAACAAACTACGGGAGAGTAATGTCTTCCCTGGATGACAAAATCAATCGCTGGATACAACTACCGCTATCACTTGCAGACAGGATTGCTATTGTTAAAATGGTTGTTCTTCCTAAACTTCTCTATCTGTTTAACAACATTCCGATACCCCCCGCGTGAAGTATTCAAACGAATAACATCGGCAGTACTCAGGCTGATTTGGGCGGGCAAACAGGTGCGTGTAGAACTACGCACCCTAACCTCACCATACTCCAGAGGTGGATTATGTGTACCTGACTTTCTCCTTTATTATCTCTGTGCTCAGGCACAATACGCGACATACTGGTATCATCCAATCCCATACCTGACGCACACGGCGGTAGAGGAGGGGGATGCTTCACCTATTCCTTTAACGTCTATCATAACACATAACCGACCTCCACTACATGCCAAAGATATCAACACGATAGACACCACTAACAAGGCGTGGCAGAAACTAGGACAACTGGCGGATAAACTGCCCCTATATACACCAGCCCTGTCACTGAGTCATCATCCTGAGCTCTCTGTCACAAATGAAGAGGTGGGTATGACCTTATTGCGCCAAGTGGGGATAGATACCATGGGGGACCTCTATAGCAACGGGGTTTTCAGGGGGGCACCAGAACTGTCATACATAAAAATCAGACACTGCTGTTCCAATTCACCTACCACAGGCTACAGGGTGCAAAAAAGAAAGTCTACCCAAGTTTTCCTGCTGAGCCACGGCAACTAGATACGCTGCCACTTATTGTGTCCTCACCAAACACTAAGCATTTAGTTTCACGACTATATACTGCGGCGCAGACAGAATTGAGGTACACAACTGACAGGGCACGTGAGAGGTGGGATAAAGTACTTGATGACCCACTCACAGAGGAGGAATGGCAAACCGCCTGTACCCTGACTCCAATGTTAACCCCCAACGGCAATTTAAGAATTCTACATTTTAAGTATTTACATGAAACATATTACACACCTGGGAAACTGTATAAATATGGCCTTCGAACAGAAGCAAGTTGTAAACGATGTGGTACAAATATGGAGGACTTCATACACCTTGCATGGAGCTGTTTGAAAATACAAAAGTATTGGGCAGAGGTCACATCTTTGCTAACAGAAATAGTGGGGGCTGATATTATATGCGATGTTCGAACCTGTCTGCTGGGTATAATAGGGAATGTACGAGCCATGAAGCAAAAATTTTGCATGATTGCACTTCTGCTTGCTAAAAGAAGGGTTTCCTTATGCTGGGAGAGCAAACTGGCGCCAACCCGTAAGCACTGGATTTGTGGCATGGCTTACTGTCGAGATACATTACACACGTATGAAGAAGAGTTACCAGCTCGATCTCGTCCTAAGGATTATTGGCAGTATCTCATGACTTATTTGAATGAACATCCATCTGACTAATGACATTATAAATGGTTGTTGTACCCTCTCTGTCGTCGCTGGGTATTTCAGTGTATGGGTCTCTAATGCACTATGTTTTATATGATTCGATGAAGAATGCGGTAGTGTAAAGGTCCGAAATGTTACCTGTGGTTATATGTCTGAAATTTCAATAAAAAGAATTTAAAAAAAACTTATAATGCGAGTATCTACAATGAAGTAATCTCAATCAAGAAACAAATGTAATTGTACTTTTCCTGCCCCACCCGCCCTCCCCCTAGGAGATTTTTCAAATGTTGACAGTGGGTGAGATGGGTAACAGATTTGCTGCTGATCATGGGCTAGGGAGTGCTGCCAGGGTGCAACTCGGTAGTGCCCGGAGGAGCTTTGGCGGCACCTGGAGGGGTACGCACTGCAGCCCGGGAGTTTCCAGGGGGATCTTCGGTGGAACTATGAGTGCCGCTGAGGGGGTGTCCAGTGGGGCTGTGCACACTGCGATCTGGGGATTCCCAGAGGAGCTTCAGTTGTACTGTGTGCACTGGTGCACACTGCAACTCGGGAGTGACAAGGGCAGTGTCGGTGAGCGATGTGCGCAGCTGGAGGAGTGAGTGCCCTGGTGCACACTGTCTGCCACCCAGAGTGTGCGGATGAGTTTCTGGAGGTGGTAGGTCCGGGCACAGCGGAGCCTGCTCAAGTTTCTCCAACACCTCAACAGAAAGTATGCAGAAAATGTATTCGGGAGCCGCCCATCACACTAGTGCAAGCTGCCGCCAAAGAAAGTGCCCCACTCTCCCCGTCATGCCACAAAGAGAAGTCAGCTGTCCAAAACGAAGAATGCGTGCAGCCGTCTGCCCCGCACTGGTGCCCCACAACCAGGAAGAGAGTGTTAGTGGCATGTTTGTCCTGTTTCGTTTGCCTGCTTGTGCTGTCTCTGCCCTCCGCCGTGAATTGGCCTGTGCTGCAAACATCAACGTAACTCCTTCAGCATGAAAAACGATGTATGTGTTGTGGACAGGTTAGGCAGAATAGAGTACAAACTCCCCCAGCCAATCCCAGCACAAAATAAGCTTGTATAAATGCAATAGGACTCGTGTTTATGCAAGACCTATTGCATTGTAAATAAAAGTGAATGCCTTAAAGAAGGTACGAATGGGATTAGGAGGGGGGTGGTGGTGGGCAGAGAAGCCACGGACTGCGGGAGAGAACGGGGGAGGCAGGGGAACAAAAACGTTTTGAAAGCAAAGGGGCCGATAGTTATGGAAGGAGAAAAATGACAACATGGTCGTCAGGAGGCAGGATTAAGTTGCTGAAAACCAGTCAGATTGCAGCATTTAAGATTTCAGCCAATCACAAAGATAGGTGGGAAGTGGGTGGAGCTTCCGCCACGAAACTGTATACAGCATCTCTTGACGTGACCTAAAAATAATGGCAAGATCTGCCCCCCATAGGGGCAGACAGCCAAAAACATGGCCCCCAAAAGGAAGCGACCCTTGCCCAAGGGGCCACTCCCCACAAATAATTCCCTGGTGGTCGGCTGGCCACTTTTTAAAGATAAATAACAAAATGTGCCCCCCAGGGGGGGGCAGACAAAGCCAAAAAAACATTGCCCTCAAAGGGCCGCTCCCCCCAAACAGTAATTCAATTTCAATAAAATAAATACAAAAATTCCCTGGTGTCTAGTGGGCATTCCTGCAACACGATCGCACGATCGTGCAGCAGGAATGCACGAAAAGAGGCATTGGGGAAAGGAAAATCCTCTCCTTTCCCCTGATGCCTCTTTTGTTTAAATACCTCCCTCCCCCAAGGAGAAACTCACCTCCTCTCTTCCCAACGCGCTGGAAGCAAATGGCTTCCACTGCGTTGGGAATCCTCTAATGACGTCAGCACGCCTTGCGTGTTGACATCAGTAGATGACGTGTAGGGGGGCGGGGGAGGCAGGGGAAGGGCTTTCCCTGTCTTCCCCGGTGGTAGCACCTTTAAAGGTGGCCCCCCGGGGGGACCGTCAGCTCTTCCCTTGTGGGTGGCTGGTAGGACGACTGGGAGAGGTCCGACACACATGCCCACCATGATGTAGGACGGATCCTGGACATCCGACGCACAGAACGGGTTAAGAGACAGAGTGCAAGCCCATCAAGTACTGAAGAACTACACCTGAGCTCAAATTAGGCTAATATCTCTTACCTTGAGAGGAGCGACCACCTAGGTCAGATGTTCCCTCAGGAGATTGTAGACAGAGGCACAGCACTGCCTGATAGCATTCATGGACACTAAGTTGTATTTTTTTGTGTTTAAGATTATATTCTCGTGTGCATTAAAGTACATTCTTTCTTGAAAGAAAAGCACTGGGTTGGACATCGCGTTAATTGTGCAGTGTGATTGTTGAATTCCGAGTACGAGCAGCCACACACTAGTACCCTGAGATCTAAGAGGTAAAATAGTTGTAATTGGCCTAGTTTGCAGAGCTATAGTGATAGTATAGCCTCTTCTTTTTATCTCTCTCTTTTCACAATTCTTATCTTCTCATTCTCTCTTCTATTTTCTTGTTTTCATTTTCTGTCTTCTGTTTCTCCCTTTCTCCCTCTGTTCTCTCTTCTCATATTTCCCTTCTTTTTCTTTCTCAGTGACATATTCTCCATCCCTTCCTCTGACATGCCTGCTTTTTCTCTGTCTTTTTTCCTCTTTCTCTCTCCTCACTTCCTTCATATCTCCTTTCTGCTTCTTTCTTTTTCTCATTTCCTTCCTTCTGTTGTAGTTACCTCTTCCTCTCTTTTTCTCTTAATCGCCGATTCTTTCGCTACATTTTTCTCTCTTGTCTTTTACTCCCTCTTTTATTCTCTTTGTTGCCCTGTTTGTGTCTTTAGCACACAGTAAAAACACCACCGGGAGGGACCTTCGCAAAATGCACAATGTTTTCTACAACTGTAACGTGCAGAGTATGTGCCGCCAATGGCGGGTCCCCGACAAAAGGAGCATTCCAGGAGCTGGCACCCTATTCAGTGTTAAAAGTGTGTAAATCTGCTAAAAGTATGTTTCTGTCTTTATGTAAATTAGCAACTCATTGGACAAATGACGGTATTCATTTGCATTAATCTACCAATTAGCAACGCAGCCACCGCTAATCTGTCTCTGAACATGAATCTCCAGCGGCGTGATAACAGCAGGCGTCAAGCATTCATTTCCTCAAACTGTCCGCTGATAATGATAGTCTGTCAAAACACTGTGAGGTGTCTTCAAATAAAGCAGAATGAAACGCATAAAGAAAAATAACCCTGCTCCCCAAAATCAAATAAGTCATATTTTCATTAATCATCTGCAAAAAGGAAATCATATTCTCTTTATTCTGAAAATGAAGCACCACATGTTCTCTAATGTAGAAACACCAACTGTACAACATAATTAACTTTATTAAATAGATATAGGACCGGGCCACTAATTAGCCAAGACTCTGCAAACATTCAAGTATGGAAAACAGGCATTCCAGTGCCACCAGCACATCATACCATGGACTGAGTGTGGACTTTAACTTGGTGTTTCGTATTCCTTCATACTTTTTTTGTTGCACTACTGTTCCTCTATAGTACATATCCACACATCACAACCAGTTCAATGTTTCAAATATTTGCAAGGAAAGGGCGCAGCATGGTGCTGCAAGCAATTTAGCTGTGCTGCGCTGCATCATTTCAAAAACACATGGATGCGCCATATTTACTCGTGTGTTTTCTTTCCCTTGCACTAGTGTTAAAAAAGCTGCCAAGTGCCAGCGAAGCCACACTTCCACCATGGTGCAAGAGAAACTGGGTTGCAGGGATGATTGTGTTTGTGCAGGAAAGGACACCTTCCTGCGCAAAAACAATAATTAATGGTGTTTTGCTAATTCTATGTGTGCTGCAGCATGCAGCAAACATAAAAAGAGCAAAACATTAGGAGAAATAAAAGTATTTCTCCTCGTTGAAACACTAATGCCTTCTTTTGAAAGGTGTTAGTTTTTGGCACTGCATCATATTTACGGATCCTTGTAAAGCTGAGACAGTGTCAAAATCAATGGGTGCTGCATGGAAACGACCACAGTAGAACACCCATTGCAAGCCCATTTGCTGCAGATAACCGGGCGAGAAGGCCCACATTTTCAAGGCGGCGTTAAGCCACGCAAAGTGGCTTAGTTTCACCTCGTAAATAAGGAGCAGGGTACTTCGCTACTAGAGTGTCGGAAAAAGTGATACTCCGGTGGGGAAGTGCCCTTATAAATATGCCCCTCTGTCTCCAAATGCAAATTGCATGCATTCTTGGATGCTCTGAGGGGCATATTTATGACTGGCTTGTATCACGTTTGCACCGTGCAAAGTGATCTGTGCGTGACACAAGCCTCTATGTTAGACTTATGAAGCCACGCAAAGCCACATTGCGTGGCTTTGAATGGTTTCATGAATCTGAAGTAGTGAAGGCATTGCATTCAAATCACTGTGTTACCTTACCTGCACAAGGGAGGCATTCTAATGGCATTGAGGGCATCGGCTCCTAAAACATAAAGTTAAAAATATCGCATAGTAAAATATCGACACCCAGGGGTCGATTCCGATTCGGGAAAAAAACGTCTGTACGATTTGTATCCGGAGCCCTCTCCGTACGAATCGTACCCGTCCGTCTGAGTCGCGAAGTATGATCGGTATTCCGTGAATCCGTCCGAATCTACGCGATCCTTACGTATTGCAAGGCTGGAACCGTGAACTGTATGACTGGTACACATACCGTATGACTCATACACATGCCGTAAGACCCGATTCGTACAATCCGGACCGGGGTATGAGGACACGATTCATACGGTCCACGTCAGGTAAGGGCGAGTCATACGGAAAAGTACACAAACACATACACACCGTACGGTCCGTACCCCCCATAATCGCAGGGGTACGCACCGTACCCTGCGATCATGGGGTGTATGAGCCGTACCCCCGTTGCCCCATTGTACGATCCGTGTACAAGCTGTACACCGATCGTACATGGGGTACGGCTCGTACACCGATCGTACATGGGGTACGGCTCGTACACCAATCGTACAATGGGGGTACGGCTCATACACCGATCGTACAATGGGGGTACGGCTCGTACACCGATCGTACAATGGGGATACGGCTCGTACACCGATCGTACAATGGGGGTACGGCTCGTACACCGATCGTACAATGGGGGTACGGCTCGTACACCGATCGTACAATGGGGGTACGGCTCATAACCGATCGTACAATGGGGGTACAGCTCATTCACCGATCGTACAATGGGGGTACCTCTCGTACACCCCTTGATCGCAGGGGTACGGTGTGTACCCCTGCGATCATGGGGCGTACGCACTGTACCCGGGGGTGCCGTTCCGTACCTGTTTCGGCACGAACTCTGCTTTTACGGCTGTTTTCAGCTCCCGTAGAAAAAGGGTTGTACGGTGCGTACCCGACACGTATCGTACTTGCTGGGTCGTAAAAACCAGCCGCGAACCGTACAGATGTCGCATACAGCGGGTTCTGAGGGAGAATCGTACGGAGATTAGAGTCGTACGGTGTCTTGTACGAATCGTACGGAGTACGGCTCCTGGTACGAATCGAACTTCGTCGTACGTACGGGACGTTTACAGGTACGATTCGTACAGGGAAAAAACGCTCCGTGCGACGATTCGGAGCACTTTTTACCGGATCAGAATCGACCCCCTAATGTACAAAACAAAAATAACACAAACATTCTAAAAAAAAATTGTTAAAAATATGTCAATAACAAAAATATTGACAACAAAAATAAAGAACACAAAAATATCGATAACATTAAAAGGAAATATAACACAACAAAAACATCAATATAAACATCAATATAAATATTATCGACAACACAAAAATCAATAACATATAAACTGTACAGAAAATTAACATTTAAATATAAAAATAAACTAATTTCAATAATAAAGTGAAATAACATATTCTAAACATTATAAAAGCACACTTAAAAAACTACAAAATTAATAAAACTAAAAAACAAATACACTGTAAAAACAAAAACAAATAAATAAACATGACCGATCAACCACCCCCCACCACCACCCTCCACGCCTGGACCCCGATCAGCACCGAAGACACCATCCGCACGATGAACTCCATCCACTCCGGTTCACCGACCGACCCCTGCCCTCACCACGTCTTCAACAAGGCCGACGCCGTCATCGCACCCCACCTGCGAGACATCATCAACACATCCTTCGACACCACCATCTTCCCGGAGAGCTGGAAACACGCCGAACTCAGCGCTCTACTCAAGAAACCAACAGCGGACCCCACCGACCTCAAGAATTACCGCCCCATCTCGCTCCTCCCGTTTCCAGCCAAAGTCATCGAGAAGACCGTCAACAAACAGATGGCCGCCTTCCTCGAGACGAACGGATCCCTCGACCCCTCACAGTCCGGCTTCCGAGCCAACCACAGCACCGAGACCGCCCTCATCGCCGCCACCGATGACATCCGAGCCCTGATGGACAATGGAGAAACAGCGGCCCTCATCCTCCTAGACCTCTCCGCGGCATTCGACACGGTCTGCCACCGCACCCTAGTACGGCGCCTCGGCAACATCGGAATCCAGGACAAGGCGCTGGAATGGATCATCTCCTTCCTCGACGGAAGAACACAGAGAGTCCGCCTACCACCGTACAAGTCAGAGGCCTCCGACGTCATCTGCGGCGTCCCCCAAGGATCATCTCTGAGCCCCACCCTCTTCAACGTCTACATGAGCCCCCTCGCGGCCATCGTACGCAAACACAACCTCAGCATAATCTCCTACGCCGACGACACCCAGCTGATCCTCTCCCTGACCCACGACCCCGCCGCCGCCAGAGCCAACCTGCACGAAGGGATGAAAGAGGTAGCCGAGTGGATGACGACCAGCCGCCTGAAGCTGAACTCGGACAAGACGGAGGTCCTCATCCTGGGCTCCTCACCCTCCGCCTGGGACGACTCCTGGTGGCCTCCCGCCCTGGGCACCGCACCCAAACCGACAGACCATGCACGAAACCTGGGCTTCATCCTGGACTCCTCCCTCTCCATGACCAGGCAAGTCAACAACGTCTCCTCGGCGTGCTTCAACATCCTACGCATGCTACGGAAGATCTTCCGGTGGATCCCCACCGAGACCAGGAAGACCGTCACCCAGGCCCTCGTCACCAGCCGACTGGACTACGGCAACGCCCTCTACGCCGGCACCACCGCCAAGCTCCAGAAGAGACTCCAGCGGATCCAGAACGCCTCAGCCAGACTCATCCTCGACATCCCACGAACCAGCCACATCTCCGGACATCTGAGAGACCTTCACTGGCTCCCCGTCAACAAAAGAATCACCTTCCGCCTCCTCACCCACGCACACAAAGCCCTACAGGACCAAGGCCCGAGCTACCTCAACAGTCGAGTCAACTTCTACGCTCCGAAACGCCACCTCCGATCAGCCAACCACGCCCTCGCCGCCGTCCCCCGCATCCGAAGAGCGACGACAGGAGGAAGGTCCTTCTCCTACCTGGCCGCCAAGACCTGGAACTCCCTCCCGACCGACCTGCGCCTGACCCAAGACCACCTCTCCTTCAGGAAGAAGCTGAAGACCTGGCTGTTCGAGCAGTAGCGGCACCCCCCCCCCCCCCCCCAGCGCCTTGAGACCCTACGGGTATGTAGCGCGCACTATAAGTGCCACTGATTGATTGATTGACAATACAACTTACAAAAAAATAACAAATATCCTAAATAAACAAACATAAACATGTCACATAAAAATATATAAAATTTAATTACACACACATTTTAATGACAAAAATAAATAAAATAAAAACAAACATTAAATAAACATATTTAATATTAAACAGAGGGGAGAATATGGTGGGCGCAGCTTAAGCAGGTCGCTAGTGTGCCATTGGATCGGCCTGCTCCCGCCAGCCTGTTTTTCATAACCGGGCAGTTATGCTGAATAGATCCCCCACCTCCTCTACTCTTCGGGTGTAGGGTATGTGCTTCTCCCTCTTGCCGGTGCACTCAGAGGCCCCGGATTCGGCCCGACTCACACTCTTGCATTGGGGCTCAGCTGCCCTGGAGCTCAGGAGGAACCGCAGGGTAGCAGCGCTTGGTCTCCTCTGGGGGCCTGGGAGGCAGTGGCAGAACAAGCACAGCTCAGACAACAGCAGGGGTATTTCCTGCTGGTTCCAGCTCAGTAGACCTCTCTGCTCAGCCGCACCAAGGAGAAAACAAGTGGAACAATGCTCTGAAGCCTGTGAAAATACCTACTGGCTCAGGCAAAGGTGGGAGAACCTAGATAGGGAAACTAATGGATCAAAAAGCAATGCAAAATATGGGGATATATTGGTTGCTTAATATTGGTATTGGCCCCCCGAAATTAACAAGAGTTTCCTTCCCTTGTTGACACCGGCTGGTAACACAGAGATTGTTGAGCCATCCAGAATTTTGGACTGTACACCTAAGCAGTGCCTGGTAAACCCCTTAAAGCTCAGGGAAAGTAGTGGTGAGGCAAAGAAAAGCAACCAAGAGTCAAAATATAGATTACCCCCTCTTTGAGGTCCTACTTTAGGGTATTACCATCAAACGGAGACCTCAATAAGCCAAACATGGAGGAAACAGTGCAGTCAGATAGTCAGTTATTACCAGCCTGGACTTTAGAGGAAGGTATAAGAAATCTAACAGGGCATCTTACACTGGGGGTACCACAGCCCACATTAAACTCTAGTCAGTTTAGTGCGGTTGCGAAAGCAAGTGGGCAAGGGGACAACCTAATTGCAAGCCCCCCTCAAAAAACAACACCCCTCTCCATAGGGGATATAACTTTGAGTGGCAGGGTTCTTATTGCAGATACTCCCACAAGTTCGTTAGAAGGCATGTTTGCATCGCTGTCGGGGGATATCAGGAAGGGTTTTCCAGTCTCAGAGACCAACCAGGGGGAAATAAGGAACTTTTGTGAAGCACTAGAAAAAAAAAGATCTCTCCATTAGAACGCAGACCCTGGAAGATTCTGTGGGCCTTTTTAAAGAAAATCTGGGGAGGGGCTAAGCTGAGATTCGGACTCCAAAGGGAGAGGATCAGAAAATCCAGGAGGAATTTGAGCATTTGGAAAACAGCACCAGTAAAAATAACTTACGGATTTTGAAAGTTCCAGAAGGAAAGGAAGGGGAGGACTTACAGTCTTTTGTGGTTACTCTAATAAAAGAAGGTCTTAAGATGGAGGAAAGTGAGGAGGAACTACTTAAAGACATTCAAAGGGTGTACAGAGACCCCTATCACAGATACCCTAACAAGATAAAATCACACAAAATCCTCTTTAATTGTCCGACATATGCACTAAAAGAAAACACATTGACAAAAACTTTGAAGATGAAGTCAATAAAAGTGCGGGATTGCACCTTTGAGATTAGATCGGATCTCACAAGGGTTACTGTGGACAGGTAATGGGAGATGGGTCGGCACCTAGATAACTACAAACATTTGGGGGCTACTGCCCAACTTAAATTTCCTGCAACCTTGAAGATAATGCATAACAATAAAATGCATAGTCTAAGGAATCTACAGGAGGAAGACAACCTTTTGGAAACTCTGTAACTAACAAGTGGCAGTTGGTATCCCTGTACAGTTAAATATAGGGAAAATGTCCTTTTCTATCTCTTTTACCTCTGTATAGTCATTATATTTGAGGCTTGGAGTTGGGGGTGGGGGAGTAAATAGAAGGAAAGAAGCGAAAAGAAGTATAAAAATTGAAAGGAAGAAAAAACACACAATATTTCTTCTCTCACAACATTGAGTGGAAACTTCATGCTTCCTCCTTGGGTATAGGGTGGCAGACATCCCGTAGCATACAAGAAAGAGACTAACATCAAGTACAGAGGAAAGAGGGGATGGGTTCTCCAGGAAGGTGAGGGTGAGGGTCAGGAGGGGGGCACAGGGTGGGGAGGATAGGGGAGAAAAACAAAAATCCTCATTCACCTTAAAAAGGCAGTTCGTAGATTTCATGGATGGTATGTCTCAGTTAAAAAGCTTAGCAACAGGATAAGGGAGATGGGTATTCAGGTGTTAATATGGAATGTTAATGGTTTGCAGGTAAAAGCAAGAAGCGATAGGATCTTGCAATACCTCATGGATTCTTCGGCCCAAATAATAATACTGCAAGAAACACACTTAGGCCCCCATTAGGATGGCAGGGCCGGCGGTGGCGATCTACCCGCCAGATGGCCCCGTATCTCCCCCTGCCACATTATGATGGTGAGGGGCTCCGTGGCAGATAGAAAGGCTGTCCACCGCTTTTCTGTCAGTCGGATTCCCAGGCGGAAGAGGCCCTTAATATGGTGGCAGTGCCTTGCAGGCACCGCCATCCATATTAGTAAATAAGTATTAACTAGGGTTCCTGAACATGTCACTGGACAACTACCATCCATTCCCACTCCAAAAAGATTAATAGCCAGATCTAAAAGAGCTATTGCTAAAAACACCCACCACCCAAACGTTTGCAGTAATAGAAATCTTACAGGAATACACTGTCATCCAAAAAGATGAGAAATTCATTCTTCATGACAATAACAGTCATGAAAAAACAAATTATTATCTGTGCCACTACCAACAACAACATACAAAAGTTAAAAACTGTGAAACATGAATAATGGATGGTACATTAAAAGTGTGCCCCAGGCCTTTTTACCAACTCTATACCATCCACAGTGAATATGAAGACACTAACATCCCCTTCATATACGCACTACTCCCCAACTAGCAAAATACCACCTGCATAGAACTACTTTCCACAAAAAATAATCATTGACTTTAAACAAGCAACGATTCAGTCAATTTTAGAAATATACCCACATACTGCAGTACAAGGTTGCTACTATCACTTCAACAAAAGTATCTGGAGACACCTCCAAAAATCTACTCTATTTATAGATTACGCCACAAATAGCAACTTTGCTTACCAGATCAAAAAATGAATAGCCCTGGTCTATGTACCAACAACAGGAGTAGCCAACGACTATAGCATACTTCTTAAAAGCCCTTTCAATTAAGCCAGTGAAATAAAACCAAATCCCTTCCTAGACTACTTTGAAGACACCTGGGTAGGAAGGCTACATGGGTCAGGGCACCGAAGGCATCTAAAGTTCCAAATCCCCTGGTGGAACGTCTACGGTAGCATTCTAGCTCAAAAAGCAAAAACTAATAAAGCGGTGGAAGGATGGCATAATGCCGTCCAAGTAACATTAAGAAGAGGACAACCAAAGTTACTCAAACCAATAGAAACCATAAAAAAATAACAGAGCTATCAAGAGCTAAGATTAGATCAATCCCTAACTAAGGGCCTGATTAGGATGGCGGACGGACTCATGTCTGCCCATCACCCTAACAGAGATGGGGATTGCCTGACATAGTGTCAGGGGTCCCACAGGCCCTATTACAATGCGACCATCACTTTGGCGGTCACATGGTACCTGTTTTCCATTGCAATAGGTGCTGCTGGCTGCAGCACCAGCCGCAATGAAAAAAATGCCTGTTTTGCATTTCCCTGCACTATATGGCATGTGCAAAGCGGTGCCTGCCACATGGTTCAGGGAAATGTAGGGGGGCACCGTAGGTGCCTCCCAAGTCCACATCGGAAGTTGCCCTGCTCAAGGGGGGCCAACAATGGCCCCCAAAGTCCATCCCTGCCAGCCTTTTCATGGATGTTGAACTGCCATGGAAAAGCTGGCGGGGATGGACATACTGATTTGACCGGCGGTGCCTAACAGGCACTGCCGCCATTGTGGGCAATATGGCTGCTCTGACAGGCAATTGGAAAATGAGCGCCTGTCGGAACCACTATGGCGGTCAGTCTTTCCGACCACCATATTTCAGTCTTCCATGGCAATCTGTCAGATGGAAAACCATAGTACGATGGCATTGGTCCCGCCACCGAAAGACTGTCGATGGCCGGCCTACCGCCATCATAATCAGGCCCTAAAATAGGCTCTAAACTCAGCAAGCAAACAAAAACAATGTATGATTAC
This sequence comes from Lissotriton helveticus, assembly GCF_964261635.1. Lineage (NCBI taxonomy): Eukaryota > Metazoa > Chordata > Amphibia > Caudata > Salamandridae > Lissotriton > Lissotriton helveticus. The sequence continues at coordinate 1,461,032,518 of NC_136061.1, read as the reverse complement.
CTACAACACAAAACTCAACCATTTCCAAACACCAAGGGGCTAGAATACCCAAACATTATTGCTAAATATATACTTTAAACAAAAAACAATGGTAAACATCATAAGCATTTTAAATTTACAAAACATTTAAACAAGATAATTCTGTTCTATATGACATAACATAATTATTAAAATAAAAAAGAAAGAAGCAAACCAAATATTTCCCAAAACATTTTTCACCCATAATAATAAAAAATATCTTACAGGTATGTCTCAGTAGACAGCCCTTGAAAATGAACAAATCCATAGTAGATAAATCAAAAGACAAATTCAAAGAAATGCAAAAATACAACCGTAGAAAAAAGGCTCCAACGATGCCATCCACTCAGTAACGAAACCCTTAAAACCCCAAAATTTAGCTTAAAAACCTGTGCCAACAAACCCAAAAATAAAAGGAAATGTAAAAAAGTTATTTGTTTCAAAGAAAAAAAAAAATTCCTTAAAAAAAAATAAAAATAAAAAAAAACGGGAAATCTGTAAAAAAAAACACCCTCCCACAATGACATATATAAACCTACAAACATTAATTCCAACATTAAAACTAGCATAACATAATTAAACAACATATAACTAACACTTTATAACACTATACAACTCTTCACAACTCCATCAAACATATCAAACACTAAACTACCAAAACAAGAATTAGCTACTCAAAAAATGAACATTTAACACCCTAAAAAATCTAACTACACTACTACTACCTCTCCCATACCCTAAAGCTATCTCAAAAGTAAATTAAATCAAACTTACCTTAACCAACGAAACACAGCTCCCAACAGCGGGGTCTGTCTTGCAAAACGACCTAAAAACAAAACAGATAGACAGAAAAGTGAGAAAATGGAGAACAAAAATGGCAGCGTAATAAAAAATGAAAAAAGACTCCCCACAGAAGAGAATGGAGAAAAAAGTTAAAAAATAAAAAAATGAAATGCCTATTTTTATTTTTTGAATTTGTTTAAAAAAATGTTGAAAACATCCACAAAAATTTGTAAAATATATGTTGAATATTTTATTATCAAAAAATCTAAAATATAATATTTGATATATATTCAAATGTATGTTTGTTTGATATACTGACCGTCAACATATAAAATTACAATAAGACTATTGTAAATGTACAACCAATATAACAATGTTTAATTAAAAAAAATAGGAGACAAAAACATTTTTGTGAAAAAAATTGTCAATTATTTACAATATTAGAGTTTTTTTATAATAATATTTTATATACTAAATAATAAAAAAAAGTCCAAACTATAACTTTGTAAAATACATATTATATAATTTTACAACAAAATAAAATTATATAAAATGTATTGAACAAATGTATAAACAAATGTTCTAAAATATTTACTTTTTTCATAATTGACAAATAGTTAAAATCAAAATGTTTATACTAAAAAAAGCAAAATTATAATTACTTTACTATAACATAACTATAGTTCAGACAAATTTACCATTCTTTAAAACTGTTTAAAAAATATAAATGTAAAATATATTTTTAATTTTGCATATGTACATGAAAAATATATATTATGAATATGTTATACTTTTTAATACATTCTAAATACCATCAACATCTCTGAATCATGTTTGTAAATATTTTCAACAATTGTGTAACAAAATCAAATATGACAAATAGAATTGTGAATAACAAAAATAAATACATGTTTGCAAATGAAAATATTAACAATACAACCTGACATACGTCTCCTTTTTATTTTTGAATTTACATATGAACTTTAAGAAAAATACATAACAAACCATAGATATTTACTATTCCTAACTATAAAACCAACTAAACTCAGAAAAAAGTGCTGGATAATAAACCAAAAAAAATACTATTTCTAACTCCAAAACCAACTAAACTTGGGAAAAGTGCTGGATAATAAACCCTCAAAAATTACTATTCCTAACTCCAACCCAACTAAACTGAGGTAAAATATTATATAATAAACCATAAAAAATAAGTATTCCAACTCAAAAACCAACTAAACTCAGGGAAAGTGCTGGATAGTACACCCAAAAAAATATTATTCCAACTCCAAAACCAACCAATCTCAGGGAAAGTGCTGGATAATAAACTAAAAAATTACTATTACTACTCCAAGATCAACAAAACGCGGAAAAAGTGCTGGATAATAAACTAAAAGAAATTACTATTCCAACTAAAAAAACAACTAAACTCAGGGAAAGTTTTGGATAAAAAAACAAAATAAAATTACTATTCTTAACTCCAAAACCAACTAAACTCAGGGAATGTGCTGGATAATAAACCATAAAAAAGTATTATTCCAACTCCAAAACCAACTAAACTCGGGGAAAGTGCTGGATAATAAACCATAGAAAATTACTATTCCAACTCCAAAACCAACTGAACCCAGGGAAAGTGCTGGATAATAAACCATAAACAATTACTTTTTTTAACTCCAAAACCAACTAAACTCAGGGAAATTGCTGGATAATAAACCAAAAATAATTACTATTCCAACTCCAAAACCAACTAAACCCAGGGAAAGTGCTGGACAATAAACCATAAAAAAATTACTATTCTAAATCAAAGACCAACTAAACTCAGGGAAAGTGCTGGATAATAAACCATAAAAATTACTATTCCAACTGCAAAACCAAATAAAGTTAGGGAACATCCTTGATAATAAACCATAAAAAGTTACTATTCCTACTCCAAAACCAACTAAACTCAGGGAAAGTGCTGGATAATAAACCATAGAAAATGACTATTCCAACTCCAAAACGAACTGAACTCAGGGAAAGTGCTGGATAATAAACCATAAACAATTACTTTTTTTTAACTCCAAAACCAACTAAATTCAGGGAAATTGCTGGATAATAAACTAAAAAAAAAATTAATATTCCAACTCCAAAACCAACTAAACCCAGGGAAAGTGCTGGATAATAAAACATAAAAACATTACTATTCTGAATCAAACACCAACTAAACTCAGGGAAAGTGCTGGATAATAAACCATACAAATTACTATTCCAACTCCAAAACCAAATAAAGGGGGCGATATTGATGGCAGACGGACCTCAGTCCGTCCACCACCATAGAGCAGGAGGGAACCTCTGCATTGCCTGCGGAGTTCCCTCCTGTGCAATTAGGATGTGACCGCCCCCTTGGCGGTCACATCCTCTATTTTTACCATTGCGGCGGGTGCTGCTTCCAGCTGCATCCGCCGCAATGGTAAAAATGCATACATTGCATTTGTATGCAGAAAGCGGCAGGCACCGTGCGTTGCCTGCCGATTTCTGCATACAAATGCAGGGGGGTACCATAGGTACCCCCCATGTGCACCCCCCACCCCCACTTCACCTAGGGGGCCCGCAACGGGCCCCCACAGTGAAGTTACACATGCTTTTCCACGGCGGAAAACCCGCCGCGGAAAAGCATTTTTTAAAACCCTTCCTAATATGACGGACGGTGTCTGAGAGACATCGCCACCATATTAGAGCTTTTCCGCCGCGGTTGTAAGCCAACCGCAGCAGAAAAGCTGCGGACTGAAACCAGGATCCATCAGCCATCCTAATGTGGCGGTGGGTCTTTGGTGGGTCCGCTGTGGTTTTTCCGCATCCTCCGGGCGGCGGTGGCTTCCACCGGCCCGGAGGATGCGAAAAAACCGCAATCATAATAGGCCCCAAAGTTAGGGAACGTGCTGGATAATAAACCATAAAAAGTTACTATTCCAACTCCAAGACCAACTAAACTCAGGAAAAGTGTGGAATAATAAACCATAATAAATTACTATTCCAACTCCAAAACCAACTAAACTCAGGGAAAGTGCTAGATAATAAATAAAAAAAAAAATTATTCCAACTCCAAAACCAACTAAACTCCAAAAATTGCTGGCTGGCTATCCATTTGTCCTTTATGCATTGCTACACCATTCATCCGATCGACATGAAACTTTGGAAAGTTGTTGAGTACACTCCCGTGAACGTTTCAGGCAAAAACATTTTTTTTAAAAATGGTTAAAAGTTGTTGAGTACTCCCCCGCGAACGTTTCTGGCAAAAACATTAAAAAAATAAAATTGTTAAATATCGCCCCCCCCCGGCCACCCAGGGCCCTCATAATCTTTCCAATACTGAAAGTTTACACTTTCCGGTGCGACTCGCTTTTGCAATGACCATCAACAAAGCATAAGGACAATCGCTGCAAGTGTGTGGACTAGATTTGGAGAATCCGTGCTTCTCACATGGACAACTGTATGTGGAAAGCTCAAAGTCGGAAAACCTTCTGATTTATTCGTCTACGCACCAGACGGAAAAACAAAAAATATCGTGTATCCACAAGCAATCGAATAAAAAAACAGAATTAATACAACACTTTGAAATGTTTTCCATAGTAAAATGAATAAGTTTCAATAAAAATGACACAATGTAAATTGAATGTTATAATAACAAGTTTCCTTAAATTTCCTTTCTTCTGAGATCGCAGCAACGCGTGACGGGTAAACTAGTCCTCTATAAACCCAACACATTTTTTAAATTGCTCCCCACCCTTATCCCCTATAACCTCAACAACCCACTCCTCTCCTAAAACTAAATGAAAATACAATAAAAAAATATTTTAACCATCAAAAATGAATTAAACAAAAAATAACTACAAAGAATCAAGATTTTTTACAAGAATATTTTGGCAATAGATATTTTCAAATTCGATATTTCTACATTACAAAATAATCAACGCAGCCCCCTCCTATAATAAAAAAAAAAACATAAAAATAAAGAGGCAAATCCCCGGGGGATGGGGTCCCCGGGACAAAAATGGCCTCAGGAGGGAGGCCACCTGGCCACCCACAAAAATGAAAATATATATAAATAAGTGGCCATGCCCCGGGGGACGGGGCCCCCGGGGCCTAAATTGGCTTCCTGTGGCCCCCTTCCCCCTTTTTAAAAAAAAACAATAAAATACATCAAAGGCCATGGGGGATGGGGTCCCCTGGGCCCACAAAATATTAGGAGAGGGGGGGCCACATAGCCCCCTTCTAACAAAAAAGAGCTGGCATCTTATAGGATGCCCCGCCACCTCACTGCACCACTCTGCAAACGTGCCTCTTGGTGCATTGCTGGTGGGTCGTAGAGGTCCTCCTTTGTCCTGAGGACCTCAGGACTAAAGTGGAATTTATCTCCGGAGCAGCAGTGCACCAGGAGGCGTGTTTGCAGAGTGGTGGGGAAAGGGGGCGTAGCCTTGGACAACTCTCAGTAATCCAGGTGTGTGAGGCTTACTGGAGGTCCCTGGTGGACTAGTTGGCCCCCAGGAACCCTCAGGATTCAAGGGGACTCAATGCCAAAACCCAGATCGCACCAGGAGGCACATTTGCAGAGTGGTGGAGAAAGGGGGCATGGCCTGTGTCCACCTGTCAATAATCCCACTATCTGGGGCATACTCGAGGTATCAGGTAGGCTAATTGGACCCTAAGCATTCCCACGGCGAAGTGAACTTTAATCCTCATACAAGAGCATGCTAGGAAGTTCATTTGCAGAGTGGTGGGAAAAGGAGGTGTGGTCTGCTAAGAGAACTTAGCAATCCTGCTGTGTTGGACTTAATGGAAGTAATAGGAGGGGTAGTTGGCCCCCAAGGTTGACCTTGGGGCCAACTACCCCTTCTGTTACCTCCAGTAAGTCCCACACGGTGGGATTGCTAAGAGGTCTTTGGGGGGCCACGCTCACCTTTTTTCCACCACTCTGCAAACACACCTCTGGGCACAGTAATAGTTGGGGGATGAAGTCCACCCTACTCCCAAGGGACTTTAGCAGACAAGTGGCCCTTCTGGTACCTCTTGTAAGTCCTAAACAGCAGAATTCCTGGTGCTGGTCAGAGGCCCAGGCCCCTTTCTGCACCACTCTGCAAACCGACTACTACATTATAGTAAGAAATTAGCATTTAAAAAACCTTAGAAATTCACTGAAAAAACCACAGGTTGCAGGGATGTTATAGTTAGAAATTAGCATTTAGAAAACCGAAAAAATTCACAGAAAAAAACATAGGTTTCAGGGACATTGCAGTTAGAAATTATCATTTACAAAACCTTGGAAATTCACTGAAAAAAAACACAGGTTTGAGGGACCTTATAGTTAGTTGGACATTTCACTCGCACAAAGCCAGAGAAATTTGCCTGTTATTTGAGCTAACTATAACTTGCGCTGCCACAATTCACTGCTCATGATGTCATATATTACATCACTCATGACATGGTCAGTGACATCACTTATGACATCTCAAATGACATCACTCATGACATCCACTTAATATCTGATGCACCTCCTCACAGACGAATATAACCTTTCATACACCTACTCTAAAATACAAACTACCATTCTCAAAACCATAGACACACCAATTCCAGTTAGTACATACCCACTCACTGATTCATAGGTCTACACACACATCCACTCACCCATACTGTCACTCTTACATGCAGTCACTCATCAATATAGCCACCAATATATGCAGTCATAAACCTATACAGATACTCACACATCACCATTAACCCATAGTTACTCACATACCCAGTCAGTCACCAAAAGAATCAATCACACTGCCATTTACTCATTATACAATCATACACACACCACCTCACCTATTAATACAGATGCTAACACATACTTTGGGGCCCATTAGGATGGCAGGCGGTTGGCCCCGCCAGGCTGGCGATAGCCACCGCCTGCCTGGCGGGGGCGAACTGCCCGCCATCCGTCCCGGAATGACCCCCGCCATATTAGTATGGCTGGGGGGTCCGTAGCGGACGGAAAGACCGTCCGCCGCTTTTCTATGGTGGCGGTGTCTATCAGACAGCGCCAGCCATATTAGGATGGCCTTTTTCCAATGCATTGCCGCCACGGAAAGGTATGTGGAGTCTGCATTGGGGGCCCGATGTGGGCCCCCATGGACTCCGGGGGTTGGTGGTGGTGGTTACCTATGATGCCCCCCAGCAGTTCCATGCACAGCATAGCAGGCACCGCGCGGTGCCTGCCATGCAGTGCATGGAAGTGCACTGCATGCCTTCCTGCCATTCTGGCAGGCGGTCCCTAGTACCGCCAGGATGGCGGGGGTAAAGGCCGCCCGCCATCCTAATCGGGGCCTTAGCCTCTTATACAATCACTGACACAAGCACACACTCATCCATACAGCCACTCTCGTAATCACTCACTCTCACACATAATCACTTATTTATTACAGCACTCACATATACTGCCTTTCACATATGTAGTTACTCATTCATGTACCATTGAGACATCCATTCACTCACCAACAAGGCTATAAACCTACTCACCCATTCATACAGCCCCTCACAGATGCAATCATAAACCCATACTCCCAGTGAATCACCCACTCACACATCTATGCACAGAGTCACACATCCCCCACCCACCCACACAGACACTCAGGCACCCAACCAAAAACCCATATATATACTGATTTTGCTACTCACCAACCCATGCAACTGCTTACACATCAACTGATAGACTGATACAGACATTTACACAGTTTAGTCACTAACCCATGCATTCAGTAATCCACATTTAATCACTCACTTATACTGTCAGACACTCCTCTACTAAATCATCCATTCAGACACTTATACACCCGCTCATTCTTCAATACCCCTCGGCATAGATATATAATACATATTTAAACATTTCAGAAACACATAGTCACCGAATGATGTCATCAGTGATGTCATTTGAGATGTTATCAGTGATGTCATCAGTTATGTCACTGACCATGTCATGAGTGATTTACTATGTATTGTCATCAGCCGTGCATTGTAGGGGCATGAGCTATAGTTAGCTGAACTAACTGTAACTGCCGAATTTGTCTGGTTTTATACGAGTGAAATGTCCAACTAACTATAACGTCCCTGATACCTGTGGGTTTTTCAGTGAATATATAAATATATTCACTGAAAAAACCACAGGTTTCAGGTATGTTATAGTCAGTTGGATATTTCACTCGTAAAAAACCAGAGAAATACGGCTGTTATAGTTAGTAGAGCTAACCATAACTCGTGCCCCTCGTAATGCACTGCTGATGACGTCACATATTACATCACTCATGACTTGCTGAGTGACATCACTGATAGCAACTCAAATGACATCACTGATGACATCATACTGTGAATGTGTGTTTCTGTAAAGTTTAAATATTAAATATATATATATAATTCACTGAAAAAACCATAGGTTATAGACCATATATAGTTAGGAATTAGCATTTACAAAACCTTATTTTACTCACACAAAACCATTGAAATTCCATATAAAGTTAGTTGCACTAACTATATATCGCGCACCCGCAATCCACTGCTGATGATGTCACATATTACATCATTCATGACATGGTCAGTGACATCACTGATGACATCACTGATGACATCTCAAATGACATCACTGATGACATCACTGATGACATCACTGATGACATCACTGATGACATCTCAAATGACATCACTGATGACATCACTGATGACATCTCAAATGACATCACTGATGACATCACTGATGACATCTCATTTGACATTACTGATCACATCACTGATGACATCATTCATGTGATAATACGATGAACCTCAGACTCTAATATAACCTTAGATACACTCAGTGTAAACAGACACTCACAGATTGTCACTCATCCATGAAGTTACACACACCTAGTCAGTCATGCAAAGAATCAATCACACCTCCATTTTCTCAACTATACAGTTATACACACCTTACTTATTCAAACACATACTAACACATATTTACTCTCTTATACAATCCCGGATACAAGTTCACAATGATCCATACAGCCACTCATACATTCACTGGCTCTTATGCACAGTTATTTATAAATGTCAACTCTCACATGTACTGTGTTTTACATATGTACTTACTTTGACATGTAGCACTGGGATATCCATTCACTCACCAATACACTCATGCACACAGTCAACCGCCCATACAGCTGTTTCCACGTGCACTTTTGAACCCATACATCTAGTGAATCAACTGCTCACACATGTATGCACAGAGTCATACACCTCCCAGCCTCCCACACACACACACTCAGTCTCCTATACAAATACTTGGGCAACCAATCAATAACCCATATAGTTAGTCATATAGCTAATGATCAACACATGCAGCAGATTACAGAACAACAGACAAACAATGATGCACAAATTAAAACGGTTTAGTCACTAACCCATGCACTCAGTGAGACACATTTAATCACTCACTCATACAGTCAGTCATGCACCTACTAAATCCTTCATCCAGACACTTATAAATCCACTCATTCTTCAATATGTAAGACATATTTTAACTTTACAGAAACATACAGTCACTGGATGTTGTCATCAGTGATGTCATCAGTGATGTCATCAGTGATGTCATTTGAGATGTCATCAGTGATGTCATCAGTGATGTCACTGACCATGTCATGAATGATGTAATATGTGACATCATCAGCAGTGGATTGCGGGTGCGCGTATATAGTTAGTGCAACTAACTATATATGGAATTTCAATGGTTTTGTGTGAGTAAAATAAGGTTTTGTAAATGCTAATTCCTAACTATATATGGTCTATAACCTATGGTTTTTTCAGTGAATTTTCAAGGTTTTGTAAATGCTAATTCCTAACTATATATGTTCTATAACCTATGTTTTTTTCAGTGAATTTCAATGTTTTTTAATAGCAAATATCAAAAGCTTTAAAATGTATTCTTCTTTAAATCGAAAAATATATTTTGTATGTTTTTAATACAATTTTTTTATGTATATATTTTAAAAAAAAAAATTTTTGTTTCGCTACCGGTCCGCGCACCGGGTAGCTTCCCGTTAGCTTAATTTGGTGCCGCGACCCGGTCCGCGAACCGGTAAACGTTCCGTTTGCGCAACTGCCGCGCTAGAAAACAACATCGCGACGCGTCGCGTAAGTGCGACGTATGGCGTTCTCGCGTAATGCGTGTTATGACGCGCCGCATTAGCGCACCCGGAAGTGCTCCGGAGCGCGAACCGAGGCGCGAAGCGCAGCGCCCCGGAAGCGATCCGAGGCGCGGCACGGAGCGCGTAACGTAAGCGTAACAGGTCATGTGACTTGTTAATAAAACTTTCTATTGGTTCATTTCACTTTTGGTTTCCTAATGATGTAAGGCTAGGTCATGTGACCTAAAAATAACACTTTTCATTGGTTTAGAACATTTTTTTTTCCCAAATGATGAAAGCCCGCACCTTCTTTCCTCACTCTGACTTTCATCTTTGTGAGAGGAAGACCTGTTTTTGCTTATTAAAATAATGGCATTTGTAGTAGCTGCAGCTGGTGGACCCCCACCACCACCACAACCACCTAGGAAGGAAGGACCACCTCCACAGTTCCTTTCCAACCCAGAGGAGGAAGAGGAAGAAGAAGAGGAAGAGGAAGTAGAGAGGAGGCAGTTCTTACGTGAAGAGCCCCGGAAATCCCACCACAAAGACAATTTTATTTGGCAGTTTTATTCTTTTCCTCGTGGCCAAAAAAAAGTGAATGTCCGACATGTGACATGCCTCATTTGTAAAGATGTTTTATCTAGAGGTACAGACAAAAAGTATAGTTATGAACTATACTATGCACCGTCATATGCAGAGGTGGCATCCACTGAATTACAGCGTTGCAGAGATGCGTCACCTCCAAGACAACCCACCAACTCCTGTGGCCAGTACATCGGCACAGGTAACTCTGTCGGGACCAGAGGCGAGGGAAACGGTCCCAAACATCCAACAGAATTTTGTGCACATGAAGATAGTGTGCCTTTATTGTGGTGACCTACTCTCATGTGCAAATATGAGTATCAATTTGATAAACAGAGCATTTGAAAACCACAAGTGCTCAAAACGCCCCAAAAAATATTTTTTTTTTGCTCCTGTTGAGCCCTTTTTAATGCCTGTTTTTCGTTGTTCCCCCTCAAAAAAAACAATTTTTTTTTAAAATTGTTCAAAAAATACAAAAAAAGTAAAAAAAAAATTCAGAAAAATAATAAAATATAAAACAACAAAAATAATTTAAAAAAAAGTTCTTTTCAGAACTACCTCCCCTTTATAAAAAAATTGCTAAAATGTTTAGCACTCTGGCAACCTCTATTTCTTTTGGTTCGCTTCCCGGTTCGCTCGTTGGTACGCGAACTGGAAGCGAAACAAAAAAAATGTTTAAAAAAAAAAGAAGAGTAAGTATAAGGGAAGGAAACTGAGAGTAATGTTAAAAGAAAGACAGCTATAGGGAGTAACACAGAGATACTGTTTAATAGATCTATTTACCGAAGAAAAGATGGAAGAGGGTATTATTGTGAAAAACAAAATAGATAAGGAAGTGAAAAAAAAAGGAGAGTAGAAGAATAATAAACAAGAGTTTCTTAGAGAATGTGAGTGAATGTTCAAAATAAGATTAAAACATGTGGAATAACAGAGAGAAAAAACAGAAAGCAGAAAAGAAGAAGTAACAGAAAAGGAATGATTGAAACAGCAAAGAAATGTAAATAACATAGGGGCATATTATCAACATAGGTGCTAAAATTATCGCTGCTTTTATCGGCAGAAATCTGCCGCTAAAGCCGCTTTTGCGGCAGAAAACTGCCGCTAAAGCCGCTTTTGCAGCAGTTTTCTGCCGATAATCACTGCTTTTATCGGCAGAAATCTGCTGCTAAAGCCGCTTTTACGGCAGAAAACTGCTGCTAAAGCCGCTTTTGCGGCAGTTTTCTGCCGATAAAAGCAGCGATAATTTTATTGCCTGTGTTGATAATATGCCCCTTAGTGTGCTTGAACTACAGGGAGAAAGCATAATGAACTATTAGTGAAAGAGTGATCAGTCAGAGACAGTGAGAGTAATAGAGACGGAGTGAGTGAACAGGAGGGAGGAACTATGAGAACAGAGGGACTGAGAAAAGGAGTGGAAGGAGTAGAGTAAGTAAGTAATAGAGAAAGGAATGAGAGAAGTAGCAAAGGCAGGAAACTGAGGGTTAAAGAAATAAAGCAATGGAACTAATAGAAGTTAAATGTGATAGAAATGTAATGAAAAGAGTACAAAACATTTACCTTATAATTGTCGTTAACTTAGTCACTTGTTATTTTTATACTTTCAATCTGTGAAAGAAAGAACAAAAATTTGAAAAATATTAAAACATGTATTTAAAAATTAGAAAAGACAAGGGAAAAGATTGAAGGACAAACAGTTTTTCAACAACTTTGACACTTACAGAAGCCTCTGCTTCTCCATGCCCCCTACACAGTCCTAAATATATACATTTTAAACTAACAGTATCTTGTTGCAGATGAAGTGAGGCCTATCTTGCAACATGGTGCATCTTTTGCATCACTGCTGCATCACATAAGTGATGCAACAGCGGCACAAAAGAGGCGCACGGCCATCATAAATCTGTCCCTACTATTTTAAATGATTGATTCAGGATGACGATAAGGTGTGGCCTATCCAGAGGTTTGTTTGAGGTGAGGCCTACTCAGGGTTGCAGATGAAATTTAGGCTTGTTGAAGAGTACAGAGGAGATAATACATGTGCAGGCCTACCAATGAAGTGAGTCATGTCCACTTCACTCTTGAACAAAGGCCAGACCTCTTCTGTGTCCGTGGACAGGCCTAAACCTCATCTGCACAATGTGATTCGTAAAGTTAGGAAACACAGGTGATGTAATTAAAAAATGTGGAATTTCTTTTCCTTATTTCACAATCACATCACCTGTGTTTCCTTTGCTTAGGTATCTCATAGTGCAGATGGAGTCTAGCATATCAAAGAGTACACAGAAGTTGAGCACTGTATACAACAATTTTGACATTTACAGCTTCTCCATGCCCCCTACACAGTCCTAAATGTTTACAGTTTAAACTGACGGTATCTTGTTGGAGATGAAGTGAGGCCTGTCTTGCAACATGGTGCATCTTTTGCATCACTGCTGCATCGGTTTCAGTTGGCACAGGACTTTACAGCATGACACATCTGCCTAGATGTATCAAGTTGTAAATATGTCGCAACATAGCAAATCTTTTGCACCGCCGCTGCGTCACAAAAGTGACGCACAGCGGCGCAAAAGAGGCACACGGCTATCATAAATCTGTCCCTAACATTTTAAATGATTGATTCAGGATGACGATAAGGTGTGGCCTATCCACAGATTTGTTTCAGGTGAGTCCTACTCAGGGTTGCAGATGAAATTTAGGCTTGTTGAAGAGTACAGAGGAGATAATACATGTGCAGGCCTACCAACGAAGTGAGTAATGTCCACTGCACTCTTGAACAAATGTCAGACCTCCTCTGTCTCCTGGAACAGGCCTAAACCTCATCTACACAATGTGATGCGTAATGTTAGTAAACACAGGTAATGTAATTGAAAAACGTGCAATTTGTTTTGCTCATTCCACAATCACATCACCTGTGTTTCCTTTGCTTAGGTATCTCATTGTGCAGATGTAGTCTATCATATGAAAGACTACGCAGAAGGTGAGCACTGTATGCAACAACTTTGACACTTACAGAAGCCTCAGCTTCCCCATGCCTCCTACACAGTTCTAAATGTATATCATAAATACAAAAAGTACAGAATTAATTATACATGTTAAATGGTTTATTTTTGCTGTTCTCAGAATATATCAAATTTCACTAAAAACAGTGACTTGAAGGTATTCATCATATAACAGCGGGGAAAAAAAAACACAATCAAAATGATTGTGTTTAAAAAACCCATATAACATAACCAATCAAAAATCAGAACTCCTTAAAATTAACTTACTTTCCATGACGTCGAAGGATATCCTATGAACAGCTTACACTCTGTTGTGCTGTTATTATTTTCAGCCGGCCACTTTCTGAAAGAAAAGCTCCATCGTTTTGACAAATATGTTGCATACAATAAATGACTTCTCGCTCTCTACCACACTTTTCCACAAGGCCAAATCGTGTAAGAGCCATTTATAACTCTTGGAATTCTTCTAAGCAAATCCCGTCATTTTCTTTTTCCGCAACTTTCAGAAAGAAAACGTTCAAGATCACTTTCACAATCCTGTACTAGTAATATCTCACCCTTCTTGCTCACTCATGTTCCACATTTCCTATGACACTGATACTGCTTACTATGAAGCAGACTTACACTACCTCTATGACTACTACAATTATTTAATTCTCTACATCATGTTTAATTACAAAGCAATTTAAAACAGTACATAAAATCATATCAACCCCTAGAATCATTATAGGCCAGTTACCTACCCTAAATTCTTTCTTCTGAAAACAGAAAGTAAGAATATTTTTAATAAGATGTGTAATAAGTGGATGTTGTCAAAGGACCATCATGTCATATAATAGCTGCAGTTAGAATTTGTTTTCTAAAATCAACGAGTGTGTAGCCACAAGATTTGAAATAAAAGTTTAAAACTTATTTTCATCAGGTTTATATAGTTGGAATTTTTAAATGACATTATAACCAAAAGTTTGTTCAAAATATGTTGAGAGCATTGCAGACTTGCATTACCTCTACTCCATGTTTTGATTGGCTGCTTGAATTAGCTTATTAAAAGAAACAGTTTTTCTGAACTCATTCAAAGTGCAGTTATTTTTCCATGACGTCAAGTGTTATGGTAAGAACACCGTTTGCTTTGGGAAATACTCTGTTGTCCTTTAACTAATCCGTGCCCACCACTTTCTGTAAGAAAACCTTCTTTTTTTTCAGGAACTACTTAAAACTGAAAAATAACTTTTGACTCTGTACTACACTTATCCTCAAGGCCAAATAGTGTAGGAGCCATTAGAACCTCTTGAAATTCCTCAGAGCAAATCCCGAGATTCTTTCCCTAAAATTTTGGTTGTAAAAACACCAGGTAAGAATTTTTAAGGTCAAAAGGCAATTTTTTTTTTGAAAGTTAAAACAGAATCATTGCAGAATGACCAGCCGTTTCTAGACTTCAAATAGGCTGTGTAATGTCCTGATGTTGTTGAAGGACCGTCATGATATATAATTGCTGCAGTTACAAAAGTCCTTCCTGATATTGACAACTGCGAAGCCACAAAATTTTTAATTAAAGTTGTCAATTTTGTTCCATCAGGCCTACATCGTTGGAACATTAAAATGACATACTGGCCATATGTTCGTATAAATAATGTGGACAACATTTCAGACTTACATTGGCTACACTCCATGTTGTGATCGGCTGCTTTTACTAGCTTATTAAAGGACACTGATTTACTGTCTGGCAAAGTTAAATATATACATTTTTCTGAGTCTACACTAGTAGTACTTGATACCCTACAGTTCTCGCAGTCATGCTGCCATTGATAAGAAAGCCCAAACAGGTGATCTACATCTACACCTTCATTTTGCAATACATCAAGCATATACATTAAAAACTCCTGACAATCTTGCTGAATATTTTGAGAGAATTGTGTTTGACCTGAACATTTGTCTAACAGATTTCGAATTTCAGACACACTTTCTATTTTTGTTCTATCAGTGCTACATTACTCTAACACAGAATTCAACAAACTGCAAAATCTTTGATCCGAATTGACCACAATCTCTTCTTTTAAATTTTCTAGAGAAAACAAAACATCAACCACTACATTAGCATAGCAGTTGACACCAGAACTGTTTTCAAATTGAAAACCAACAACATCTTCAACAAAATCCTTTTTCTTTCTGCTTATAATTTCTGGTTCATCGACTCTTCGTCTTTTTGCTACAACCTCTCTACTATTGGTCACATTTCTTAGTTTCCGGGCTACCACACGTTTCTCAAACAAAGGATATTGAGGCAAATGTGGTGCATACTCTCTTCTTAACCTATTGTATTCCTTAACACAATCTAGATCCGCACAAATGTTTGTGACATCACACTCAATCAAGTACAATCCCGATAAAGTTCTGACTCCTGACAATGCCACATATGCCATACCCTCCTTGAACACAGAACTGCCAATATTCACCAATGCACTGTCTACACTTAAACCTTGCGATTTATGGATTGTCACCGCATATGCCAAGCAAACAGGAAACTGCTTACGGCGAACATATAAGTCTTTTACAAGCAAAAACCTAGCAGAGCAACGACCAATTAGCTGTACTTCCTCAATGCCATCAAATTTAATTTTTAAAAATTCAATTCCATCTCTATTTCTGTATTTCTCAAAATCAACAACATTACCCATTGATCCATTTACCAGACCTCTTTCAACATGTAAATTCCTTCTTAAAATTATACGGCAATTTAAGCACACATTCAGAGTCTTTTCAAAACCAGCATTTTTAGATATAGTCTTCTCTAATGAATCCAATTTTGATTTCAAATTCTCAGACAAAATAATTGTTGCTCCCATATGCTCTACTCTGTCAATAGCTTCCAGTTTCACAATCTCTTGGTTTTCTAAATGCAACATTTTGTTGTTGAATATGGCACATTCTGCAAGAGTTGGCATCAAACATATTCCAGATTTCTTCTCAGTAATTTTCTGAAAAATATTCTCAGGCACAACGTCTTATTCTGGATACAAATTTGACAGTAATCGTGCATGTAAAGCTTCTTTCCCATGCTCGGTCACTTTTCCGATTCTAACATCTTGTAGAATATTCTTATAATCTTCATCCTTCGCTTGACGCATATTTTCACGCAGTTCAGCATAATTGAAGTTTAACCATATATTGACGTTGCCAATACTCCCTAGGCACTTCCTGGTATCTTCATGCGTAAGCATTTTGAACACAGGTTGTCCTTTCACTGGTGTCAGCTGCAGAAGATCACCGAAAACAATGATGTGTTTGCCACCAAATAACACATCATACTCTGTTTTGAGAACTTCTTGCATTCTCAAATGCACAAAGGCAAGCATGACATTGGAAACCATGCTTACTTCGTCAATGATAAGAAGTTTCATTTTCCTCAAGACTCTTGAAACTTCACAACAAGCATCTCCAGATAACTTGTGGTATTGTAATTTGTTATCATGCTCCACTGGCAGCATTAGTAGACGATGCAAAGTAATACCTTTAATGTTATGTGCTGCCAGTCCAGTTGGAGCGATGACAACACAAGACAGCGATGACTCAGTCCTTTTCTGCAAATAACATGAAATTGCTTTAATGAGGAAACTTTTTCCAGTTCCCGCTTCTCCACTCACGTACAGTCGGACAGGCTTCAACGACGTACATGAGCACTCTTTCTTCTCATGACTTAATCCATGATCTATTTGGTTGGTAACTTCGTCATATATTTTCCTCTGCTCAACGTTGAGTTGTCTTTCCAAGTCTTCTAAGTTAACCGCATCCTCCTGAGCATGTGCCATGGCTCTTTCCACTTCAATCATGGCAGTGGCAGCTTCATTTTCGATAACTGGTCCTCCTAGTGGATCCTGACTCAATGAAACAGAACTCTGACTGTCCTGAGAACTGTCTCTAGCAATCTCGGCTGCAATCGTTGCTTCCTGCTCGATTTCCGCATTCAACATTTCTAGATATTTGGGAAAAACAGGACATTCTATGGTCTCCTTGGCGGCATTGAAAGAGTCTTCGTAACAGAGGAAATCTCCAAGCAGTTCCTCTTCTGCACGCCAAGGCTTGAAAAGTTGCAAAAGTGCTAAGTAGAAAAACTCTTTTCTTTCAGGAGATTCGCCACTCAATTTTCGATGGTTTACCAAGTGGCATTTTCTTTGCTTGACCAGACATCCCTCACTTCCAATTACAGCATACACTCCTTTATCAATATCTTCTTTGATGTTCCTCTTGAATATGTAATTTTGTAGAACCTCATACAGACAAACATTCTCGAGGTGACTGCTTCTATTTGGATAATATGTATCCAACATGTTGGTCTTCAAAATATCTGTAATGTTTGGCTCCTTTTCTGCCAAACACTCAATTTCCCGTACAGGTTTCAGAACTCGATTACGCGTTGCAGCAAGACCAAGACTCGCCCAAATGATACTCCTGGATTTGGCATAGAGACTTGCTGAAGACAACCGGTCAGAACATTCGTAAGCTCCGATTTCTCGATGCGACAACATCTTCAGACTGAAACTGTACAACTTCTTACTGAGGCTCTTTTCATGGGAAATGTCCTCCCACATATCCTTCAATTCTGTCTTTTCTTTTTTGGTGATGTAAGATGTCACATACTGAGCCACAGCCATACAGTTATCAGCCACAAACTGTATATCCATGTTAGCATTCCACATGGACAAAATCACTGGGTTGTAGTCGTTGATGTACTTGGACTCTTCGTTCCTTTTCAAATTGTACGTATTTTTGGGTGATTTCTTCATCACATTATGTCTCAGTGAAGACATCAAACTGTTCACTCTTCCTTTAGAAATCACCGGTCGTGGAAAGGCGAAATGACATTTTGAGTAGAACTTGTCCTTGTTTCTGAATTTACGACGACAGTACTTTCCACAACGATGGCTTTGGAAGCGTAAAACTTGTTCTCTTAGGCTTTTGTCTTCCTTTGCCTTTGGAACAGCACATGTAGAATACTGTTCTATGAAACTCATCACTAAGTCATCCGGATCTGTTCCAAAATTGGGTGCATCTTTGATCCACAGCAGCATATGTATATGAGGAGCACCTCTTGCTTGGTACTCCTTTCTCCAGAAGAAATCCAACACCTCTCCAAGAGGTGGATTTTTCTTGTTCATGATGAAAGACATCATAGCTTCAAATCTATGATTGAAGTACCTGCATACATTCACTGGATCCAAGGAGCACAGTTCTCCGGGTGTCTTGAATTCGATATTTTCAATGTTTCCATTTGCCTCTCGTAGAAATTCAAGTAAATCTTCCCAGCCATACTCGGCACAGCTGAGAGTGAGGAACCATGTGGGAGTTCCTAAGTTCCTCAGCATACATTTTAAATCACCATGACGACGGTACCAGTACTCATTAGTACCACGCTGACACGCCATGAGATTAATCAGGTGAGAATCCAAAATACTGTCTTGCACATTGACTTTATCCATAAAGTCACTTGCCGAGATATTTTGCATCTGTACACCACTTTTCAAGATGTGGTTCACTGCATATGACAGTCCAGACAGATCGCTTTCAAACAGTAGATGAAACAAATAGGGAATGCATTGACGAAACCTAGGATCTTCTGCATACAATCGTAAAGTCCGGTATTCAGAAGCAGGAATTTGATCAGGCCGCTCATCATATCTTCCTCCTTGACCTGTTGGAAATAGCTGTGGGAAACACCGAGCTTCCAAACTTTCCTCCCAAACACTAATGGGACTTCCTTTGGCTTGTTTCATTTGAAACAACTCAATAGCATTCCCCATGACTTCCTTGGAATGCAAAGGATGAACACTATAATGTTCATATATTTCTTCATTTTTAGAGGATTCTACTTTCTCAATTTGACCAGCACACAAATCGCTATCCTCTTCTTCACTTACTTACTCTTCTGCAACATATACATTCTTGTAGTACTTATTGTTTTTCTTCAAATACAATGTTGCCTTTTTGACTTTCCTAACATCCACTAAATCTTGCCAGATTTTCTTACTCTTTGTGTGAACCCCATTAACTAAGATAACCAGAGGTTCCTCTTCCACTTTCTCTACTCCAATTGTATTAATGTTTTTCTTCAAATCTAGAGGCAAATAAACAACTCTTCCCTTTAATCCTCTCTGTAAATCTGATGGAGGCAATTTCCCTGTCTTTGGCTCCATTCGTACAATAGCCTGAAAGGGATAGATACTTTGAATCAAAATAGATTCATAAGTATTTAAATCCTTCAATTCAGAAGGAATCTCAACCAATTCCAGATTATTATGAACCGCTCTAGCAGGCATCTGGTTTTGATTTAATTTGTTACAACAATATGTACACACACGTTGATCCAATCCCAAATCAAAACAATTTTCTACCATCAAGTATGTTGCAAAATCCTTCCATTCACTATTATTTTCACTTTCACTTTTCGCATATAAATCCACTAACTTAGTCTGATTCTTATAATAAGTGCGTCGACAACACACACAAGTAAAATTAGGCCTCTCACTTGATTTCACCTGAAACGTGGCAATTTCTTGCTGAAAATTATCTGTACTGGAAACCTGTACACTATCTTCCACATTACCTTCTTCTTCTGGGTCAATTTCAACATTCTCCTCTTTACTTGCAAAGTAACAAAACTCAATTTCTTCACAAATATTCTTCACATCTACTTCAGAACCATGCAAAAGAGTAGTGCATAATTTTTAAGCATAATTGCTGGACTCTTAGCATAATACAACATTCTAACTAATTTCCTCACTTTATTATGATGCACTGCTAGCATCCTGAAATGATGAAAAACACTCTGGCATACTCTCCTGGAAAGACAAGCCAGTGAATGACCATGCAAACCAGTCACTTCTCTCACTCTGCAAGGATCTAATTCTTGCTACAACTTCATTTTCTGTTTTAAAGTTTTCTTATTAAATGTCCGTACAAAATCACAAATCAAATTGATGGAATCCTGTCGCACACTGCAAATACTACTACACTTCCAGGTATACACTGGTCCCTTAGGACGTCTTCCTAAAACCTCATTACCTAACACCTCTTCTGCCTCTGTTGTCACAAGTTTTTCTTTTTCAACTGGACAACCATCTTTCACCTCATAAGCTCGACCACTGGTGTCAACTGCATGCACCAAATCATTATCCTGGAAATAACTCTCCTCATTAAAAAATGCCTCACAACTTGAACTATGCATCCATTCTCCTGAAAAAACTTCACAAAAATTACTACGATTAACTGTTCTCTTCCATCTACTATTTCTTTTGAAATCATAAATTGCCTTGTTTAGCTTCCTAATTCTATTGATTATCAAAATAAATAACTTTCGCCTAATTTCAAATGCCTGATCAATAATTTTCTCAACTTTTTTTTTCTCTTATAAAAAACCACTTTCTGTTGACCTTTCTTAATATTTTTTAACAAATTGCCAATTATCCTGTTGCGGAACATTCGTCTACGAATGTCCCTAAACTATTTTTCCTTCTACTACCATGCACAGAGTTATCTCCTGCTCTAGCAGTAACATTTTTGATTGGCCTTTCCTTTCCGTTTAAATTGATTCTCTTTTTCTGGACTAAAACATTGTCTGTAGTACTACTTTTTTTTCTACAAATGTTTCTTAGGAATGATTTCGTTGTCTTACCCGGAGCTTTCTTGGTGACTTGACGAGTTTTTATTGTAGAGGACTGCTGCAGGCATTTAGTAATCTGCTGTCTTTGATGTTTTGTAGCCTTTCGGTTTCTTTCTTTAGATGGCATTATGTACTTTTGGAATGATCTGCAGTTGAATCTGTGGTAAAATATAATATAAAATGTTATTAACCACTATTACTAAACAGTAAATCAATAACAGTCGTCAAAAATTTAACACACTACTTGTCAATTTTACATACAATAATTTTTAGTGCATTGGCAAATTTAGTAGTCACAAATAGTAGCAAAGAAATGGAATGCTTCTACATTTGACCTCTGCTCTTTTATATGTGAATCTGAACTAATTTTATGAGCATATTTGACTATTTTATTAAAGACACTACACACAAGCTGTTTTTGAAGTTGTGTTTAATTTTAAATGAAACGGTTTACATGTTTACTTTTCATTTCCAGTAACTTTTAAAAATAAATGTTTATAGTTCCATAGGCTCAAGCAGGTCAGCTTCCCACCCTATGTCATACAATTCTGACAAATCGGCATCCTCATCATGTTCTTCATCATCCTCAGAATTTAAATCATCCAAGGGATCTACTTCCACTGATGTTTCAATCACAATTTCAATAATAATATCGAGATCAACAGATTGCTCATTATCACTCATGCTTGATGTTGTCGTTATCTTTAAAGAAAGAGAACAACAATGAGATGTTGCAGAGTAAGAGACAAATCTCAGAGACTATAATTGTAAAATTGTTTAACAAGAGTAACATTTTGCAGATATTATTTAACCATGTCCAGCGATGCTGAGGAGGTGAGGCCTATGTCCAATTTTTCAGTGAACAGGACTCATCTCTTCTTAACCTTGGATAAGCCTCACCAACACTGTGTCCCCTGCTAATACTTAAATTTAAAGGAGCAGATTTATGTTAACTGGCGCATCCCCAGGGATGCACCAGTTAACGTGCGCCACTGCTCTGCCACCCATGATGTGCCGCATTTACAATGCAGAGCACCATTGAGCAAAAAC
Organism: Lissotriton helveticus; assembly: GCF_964261635.1. Classification (NCBI taxonomy): domain Eukaryota; kingdom Metazoa; phylum Chordata; class Amphibia; order Caudata; family Salamandridae; genus Lissotriton; species Lissotriton helveticus. The sequence goes on along the minus strand of NC_136061.1, from coordinate 1,461,010,262 downwards.
AGCACAGATGCGTCACGCATCTGTTCCACAAAAACGGCGCATTGCACGAATCACGTCGTAAGCGCGACATGTCTACCGCAATGCACAGGGGCAAGCCACACATTGCATGGTGCATCACTCCTTATGCCTGTTTCAAACAGGCGTAAGGATTTGATTCAGCAATGCCATAAATGTGACTCAGTGAAATCTTCATAATTTTACTGTGTTAGTTTTACAGGGCTTTCATGCAAATGACTGGCCACCCTACAACAAAACGCTCACATGAAATCTGACGCAGGTTTCATGTGGCACAGGACTTTACAGCATGACACATCTGCCTAGATGCATCAAGTTGTAAATATGTCGCAACATAGCAAATCTTTTGCACCGCCGCTGCGTCACAAAAGTGACGCACAGCGGCGCAAAAGAGGCACACGTCTATCATAAATCTGTCCCTAACATTTTAAATGATTGATTCAGGATGACGATAAGGTGTGGCCTATCCAGAGGTTTGTTTGAGGTGAGGCCTACTCAGGGTTGCAGATGAAATTTAGGCTTGTTGAAGAGTACAGAGGAGATAATACATGTGCAGGCCTACCAATGAAGTGAGTCATGTCCACTTCACTCTTGAACAAAGGCCAGACCTCTTCTGTGTCCGTGGACACGGCTAAACCTCATCTGCACAATGTGATTCGTAAAGTTAGGAAACACAGGTGATGTAATTGAAAAATGTGGAATTTCTTTTCCTCATTTCACAATCACATCACATGTGTTTCCTTTGCTTAGGTATCTCATTGTGCAGATGGAGTCTAGCATATCAAAGAGTACACAGAAGTTGAGCACTGTATACAACAATTTTGACATTTACAGAAGATTCAGCTTCTCCATGCCCCCTACACAGTCCTAAATGTTAACAGTTTAAACTGACGGTATCTTGTTGGAGATGAAGTGAGGCCTGTCTTGCAACATGGTGCATCTTTTGCATCACTGCTGCATCGGTTTCATGTGGCACAGGACTTTACAGCATGACACATCTGCTTAGATGCATCAAGTTGTAAATATGTCGCAACATAGCAAATCTTTTGCACCGCCGCTGCGTCACAAAAGTGACGCACAGTGGCGCAAAAGAGGCACATGGCCATCATAAATCTACCCCTAACCTTTTAAATGATTGATTCAGGATGACGATAAGGTGTGGCCTATCCAGAGGTTTGTTTGAGGTGAGGCCTACTCAGGGTTGCAGATGAAATTTAGGCTTGTTGAAGAGTACAGAGGAGATAATACATGTGCAGGCCTACCAATGAAGTGAGTCATGTCCACTTCACTCTTGAACAAAGGCCAGACCTCTTCTGTGTCCGTGGACAGGCCTAAACCTCATCTGCACAATGTGATTCATAAAGTTAGGAAACACAGGTGATGTAATTGAAAAATGTGGAATTTCTTTTCCTCATTTCAGAATCACATAACCTATGTTTCTTCAGCTTAGTTATCTCATTGAGCAGATTTAGTCTAGCATATCCAAGAGTACACAGAGGATGAGGACTGTATCCAACAGAGCAATGTACATTACTCACCTCCTTTGACACTTACAGAAGCCTCAGTTTAATATTTCTCAGTTTATTTATTTAAAGAAGCACACAAAATATGACCTTCTCATAAATGTGAAAAGCGTTTTCCTATGTAGAAGCACATCCTATCAGTACGTAAATTAGCCAAGCACACATGGGGGCGTATTTACAAGGACCTTACACCACAGGGAAATAACTTAAATTAAAATGGGGAAAATAACATCAAAGGGACTCAAAGGCCTTTTAAATATGCCCCAAGCAGCCTATGAAACTCTAGCAGTACATATCAAGAAACTTCAATGACTTCAATAAACGTTTTTAAACACATCAAGTAAAGCAGTTATTCAACTACATTCATGGGGAAGTGACTTAAAATGCCCTAACACACATGAAAGCGTATTTTGAAGGCCCTTAAACCATTTTTGCATCACTTTTAACATGGCTATGTAACTCAAAGAAACAAAATCTAAAATTGCCAAGCACACATTGGGGCGTATTTACAAGGACCTTGCACCACAGGGAAATGTCTTAAATTAAAATGGGAAAAATTAAATCAAAGGGACTCAAAGACCTTGTAAATATGCCCCAAGCAACCTATGAAACTCTAGCAGTACATATCAAGAAACTTAAATGACTTCAATAAACGTTTTTAAACACATCAAGTAAAGCAGTTATTCAACTACATTCATGGGGAAGTGACTTAAAATGCCCTAACACACATGAAAGCGTATTTTGAAGGCCCTTAAACCATTTTTCCATCACTTTTAACATGGCTATGTAACTCAAAGAAACAAAATCTAAATTTGCCAAGCACACATGGGGGCGTATTTACAAGGACCTTGCACCACGGGGAAATGACTTAAATTAAAATGGGGAAAATAACTTCAAAGGGACTCAAAGGCCTTGTAAATATGCCCAAGCAGCCTATGAAACTTTAGCAGTACATATCAAGAAACTTAAATGACTTCAATAAACGTTTTTAAACACATCAACTAAAGCAGTTATTCAACTACATTCAAGGGGAAGTGACTTAAAATGCCCTAACACACATGAAAGCGTATTTTGAAGGCCCTTGCACCATTTTTCCATCACTTTTAACATGGCTATGTAACTCAAAGAAACAAAATCTATATTTGCCAAGCACACATGGGGGCGTATTTACAAGGACCTTGCACCACGGGGAAATGACTTAAGTTAAAATGGGGAAAATAACATCAAAGGGACTCAAAGACCTTGTAAATATGCCCCAAGCAACCTATGAAACTCTAGCAACATTTTAAATACACAAATTTCTTCATAATTTTCTCCTTAAACATACTATTCTCTATCTAAATTAAATGAATTTTTTCTCACCTTAGCAAATACTTTTTGAGTTTCAAAACAGTCTCAGACACACACCAATTTGTCTTCAGCAGAGCAAAAGGTATGCACTCCAGAGGCTGCAACCAACAATGGCACAGAAATGCTGTAATTCATCACACATATCTCTCATGTCACCCAATCAAAACTCTTCCCTCACTTTTTTCAAATCAACACCCTTCCCCCCTCTGCCCTTTCTGCCTTTTTTCCATAGCAACCACCTCCTGAAAGACCTCTCATGTCTGTAAGTTCACACAACAATGTTTCAAATGAACTCTGAACTCTCAGTACACCTGCGTATCCAGTGCAATCTTTCATAAAATGATTTTTTATTGACCATTCAAATTACATCTTTCAAAGAACTCATCCATGCACCCTAACTTTCTGTTTTCAGCAATCAAAATCCACCAATCACTGCTACTGATTAATTACCACAGAAACTCCACAGTTTTTTCATTACATACTCCTACTGTTTCAACTGCCATTTCATCACCACACTTCATCTGACTGCAGCAGAACCTCCTCTCACCATGTTTTCTGTCTGGATTGTTGGACATAGTTATATCCACTGGGCTCAAAGGTATGCTGATAACAGAAATTTACACAACCTCAATTTACAAAACGTGGAAATCAACTGGATTGGCCACAGAGGATTAAGATGTCACCAATTGATACCATTGGTGAAAACCTTTTTGCATTTGCCAAAACCTGACCTGTTAATTGTGCACTGTGGAGGAAATGACTTGGGCACTTTGACTGGGGTAGATCTGGAAATGCTTTTAAAGGACACCTTTGAGCAATTGATGGCACTATTTCCTCAAAACGCCTTGGTATATTCAAATATATGCCAAAGACAGAAATGGAGGTGGTCAAACCAATTTTGTCCACAAATTGAGAAATCGAGGAAGCATGTAAATAAATCTGTTTCAGCTTACATGAGAGACCATGGAATGGGCTCCATCTACAACAATAACTTGCGTTACTACATGCAAGATATCTACAGAGCAGATGGAGTTCACTTCTCAGATGAGGGGAACAGAATTTTCATCCTCAATTTAAGACTGTGCATTGGTACCTACTTGTAGGTACCTACATCAGCCACAGGACCCAAAAGCTCTTTTCAGAGCTACCCTACATCTGATCACTCACAATTATTATTTTACTCTAACTTTTTTCACCAAAGTACGCTCCCCGAAGCGCTACCCGGTACGCGCACCGGACGCTAACCGCGTGAAAATTTGAAAAAAAATGGGTTTTTTTCGCACATATGGGCCTCCTCAGCCACCCTCAGAAAACCTAGGGGGTCAGCATACGTCTACCGTGCCCCCTTCTACCCATTCTCAACATTATTTGCCCTCCATCTTGTATCTCAAATCTACCGAAACACAAAATGGAGGACTCCCGTAACGCTGCCGGTTCACGTACCGGGGCGCGCACCGGGAAGCGCTCGCTCAAAAAAGGTGGGTAAGTAATATACAGAAAAACCACTGGAGACACTTTCACCAAATATAGATTAGCTCATACTACATACCAATCCCTACCATTTTCACAAATTTGGTTGGAATTCCATTTACCCATTTAGCCTGTAGACCTCTCTAAATACCCTGAGGTAAATTACTTCACAAAACACATCTGAAGTGTTGGAATTGACAACCAATTAAAATGTTACTTTCATTTTCTACTTTTTTTACCTGACATTTAATTGGTTATGTACCTGAATATATATAAAGAAAGAGAGAGAAACACAGCCATTTTGACTACTCCTTCCTGAACTACATTGCAAGATCATTTTCACTGACAACTTAAACTTGTTTTTAAAAGGTAAGATGTTATTTTATACATTTGAAAACATTTTCAGATAGTTATATACTATCCCTCTGTAAGAGTTAGACATTGAGAAAGGCTTGTTTATTATAATTATGGATTGATTTAGGTTTCTGTGGTATAATTATGAATTTACTTAGGCTTTTTCACAGGCACTTTTTAATAGTACTACTTCACGCCTGAAAAGTACCTGTCTGAACTTAAACCCAACAGTGCCCTATCTCTACTGATATATTTATTTTTTATGCAAATTTCAGCACAAAAATGGAAGGAGAACAGAACGTTTCCTTTGAAATTGTTGAGGAAATCATTGAACCCATTGACTTGGAATTCATGGATGAATCACGAGACCATGAACTTCTACAATGTGTAGAATCTGTGGATTTCTTACTTCAATATGAGGACGGTCAAATGTGGGAAGTTATGTTCAGCCAAAAAGAAGACATATCGGACAGTCAAATGTTAGACGTTCTATTAAATTTTGAAAAAGAATCAGAAAAATAAATTTATATTTAATAATCAAAAATTGTTCAAGTCTTTAATCATTTTTATATCTAATTCATAAACTAGTACCAAATTGATTATAATGTAAAGTCAGGCTTATAGTATACTGTGCAACTTTATAATATCTCCAATGTGTATTTAACATCTCTTTATCATCTCCTGCCTCCATATTGTTTCTGCTTTCCTGACACACTATGGTATGAATTCCATATTCCACAATAACTTCTGAAACAACATGCAAGATATCTACAAAGGAGACGGTGTATATTAATTTTTTGACTCTGCATTGGTACCTACATATTGCTACTTAAATAAAAAAAACGAGAAAAAAAAACCAACAAAACGATCAATCAATAAACATACAATATTTAAAAAGTCTATCATTCTTTTTTCCTTATATTACGCTCCCCGGACCGCTTCCCGGTGCGCGTACTGGGCGCTCCCCACGCAAAAAAAACACATTTTTTTTTCTTTTCCTCCGCGGGGCCCTTTTAAAGCCTCCACATCAAACCTAGGGGGTCAGGGAGGATCTGCTATGCCCCCTTATGGTCATTTACCCCTTTGTTTTGGCCTCCTCTTGTCTCTCGATCCTACCGAGAGACAAGATGGCGACCGCTCCGGACTGTTTAGAATGTTGACAGACACCGGAGAGCCAATCAGCTTCGCTTCGCGAAGTTCCGTTACGCGTCAGGTACGCGAACCGGGGCGCTGCCCGGAGCGCGCTTACAGATATATATATTTTTTTGAACGTTAATTTCTCAAAATCCACTGGAACACATATATTGAGACCTAGCAAAGGCACATCGGGCTACCAGTCCCTACAATTTTGCCAAGTTTCGTGGAAATCCATTCAGCCGTTCGAGCTAAAAGTGAGGCCAACCGCCCTATGGAAAATTGCATGGGAAAAACGTGTTTTGGGACCCCCTTTCTTCTCGGCCCCCTCTTGACAAAACCCCCCAAATTTTCAGGGGCTGCTCAGAAACAAAATGTTCCATTTTCCTGAAAATTTCAGCCACTTCCGTCCTCAAACGCCAAAGTTATTCGACATAGAATTTTCAAAAATCCCATAGAGAAAAAATCCTAACTATATATACCTACTGGCGACTGCCAGTAGGTAATATATATATATATATATATATTACCTACTGGCGGTCGCCAGTAGGTATATATAGTTAGGATTTTTTCTCTATGGGTTTTTTGAAAATTCTATGTCTAATAACTTTGGCGTTTGTGGACGGAATTGGCTGAAATTTTCAGGAAAATGGCACATTTTGTTTCTGAGCAGCCCTTGAAAATTTGGGGGGGGTTCGTCCAGTGGGGGCCGAGAAAAAAGGGGGGTCCCAAAACGTGTTTTTAACATTGAGTTTTCCATAGGGCGGTTGGCCTCACTTTTAGCCCGAACGGCTGAATGGATTTGCACGAAACTTGGCAAAATTGTAGGGACTGGTAGCCCGATGTGCCTTTTGTAGGTCTCAATATATGTGCTCCAGTGGATTTTGAGAAATTAACGTTTAAAAAAAGATATATATCTGTAACAGCGGACCGGTTAGCGCTCTGGTTCGCGGACTTTTCGCGCAACGGAGCTTTGTGAAGCGAAGCTGATTGGTTCTCCGGCGTCTGTCAACATTCCAAACAGTCCGTAGCGGCCGCCATCTTGTCTCTCGGTAGGATCGAGAGACAAGAGGAGGTCAAAACAAAGGGGGAAATAACTATAAGGGGGCATAGTAGATCCTCGCTGACCCCCTAGGTTTGATGTGGAGGTTTTAACACCTTAGGAGCTAGTAAACAAACCTCCCCAGTGCTGCGCTGTCCATTATCCAGTGCTGAACTGGACGTCCAGCGGTCGCACGCAGCACTGGGGAGGTAGTGCCCGTGACGACCGTTGGCCGACGGCAGCACCTAAAGGGTTAAAAGGGCCCCGCGGGGCAAAAAAAAATAATAATAATAATAATTGAACGGCTGAATGGATTTGCACGAAACTTGGCAAAATATTAGGGACTGGTAGCCCGATGTGCCTTTGCTAGGTCTCAATATATGTGCTCCAGTGGATTTTGAGAAATTAACGTTCAAAAAAAGATATATATCTGTAACAGCGCTCCGCTTCGCGTAACGGAGGTTTGCGAAGCTGATTGGTCATTCTGTCACTGGGCTATAGTTGGGCTACATCTGGCTGATATTTGGGCTACATTTGTTTTTTTGTGTGTCTGGCGGCCATCTTTGGGCTACATTGGGCTACATTGGGCTTCATTGGGCTACATTCGGCTAATTAGCAAATAGCTCATCGCAAACTAGGAATGGTAAAGAATCGCTATTTATTCCTTAAAGTTCGCTATTTAGGAAATGCAAAAAACTTTGATGATATATATGGCGGTTCATCTCTAACAAGATAAGAAGCATAGGGATACATTTATGATGACTGGCGCATCACCAGGGATGTGTTAGTCATTCTGTGCCGCTGTTCCGTCACCTATGGTGTGCTGCATTTACAATGCGGCGCATCATGGGGCAAAAACAGCACAGATGCGTGATGTATCTGTGCCGTAAAGGTGGCGCATTGCTGGAGTTGTATCGCAAGTGTGATGAAGCTCCAGCAAGGGTCGGGGGTGCCCCTGTCGCAGGGTTTCTGTTCTCACACAGAACTGTGGACAGAGGATTGGAACCTCGGCGAATGCATTGCTGGAGTTGTATCGCAAGTGTGATGAAGCTCCAGCAAGGGTCGGGGGTGCCCCTGTCGCAGGGTTTCTGTTGTCACACAGAACTGTGGACAGAGGATTGGAACCTCGGCGAATTAGGGTGTCCCAAAACTCACGTTAGTAATCAAAAACTCCTTAGCAAGCTAGGTACAGTGTCACATTGGATATAACAAACTCTCAATGTTTAGACAATCCAGAATATGAACTTATAGTACCTCAGGATACGTGGAACTCATGAACAGTCGGTCGTTATAAAAAGAATACAAGTACACATATTATCAGTAGCAAAATTACCAGCATAGTTACTAGTACATAAAAAGCGAATGGTGACAGTATGTTAACATGCTGTAAATGAATAAGAGTTAGCAACACTTATAAGCAGCCGCGGGCCGTGGAGGGAGTTACGGTGGGGCAGGGAGGCGGGGAGGGGGAGGGGCAAGGTAGAGAGGGCTCCACCCTGCTTCTCCCCCTCCCCGCCTCCCTGCCCCATCGTAACTCCCTCCACGGCCCGCGGCTGCTTATATCTCACCCTCCCTAATACACATATTATATTATTTGCTAAGAAGGTCTCTTTGTGTTGGTTTAGGGCGTGCCCATACTTTAGTGTCTTAGATTTGAAGGAATCACATCACCATACACCAGCTCTCTCTTCATGTGAACCGCATCAACTGTTGTGTATGTGTGTTCGGCAAAGCAATATAAAACCCGCCTCATGCCCAGAATTGGCAGAAGTTGCACTTATGTTATGAGTATGAAGTCGTGGAGATCAGACCTCATAACAATTCTGTATCGTGTTGTTCTTGAAACTTTAGCACTCGCTGTACAGATATAGTTTAACAAGTAAAGCAGATAGTAGACCAATAACATATTATTCTCATGTAAACCACGATGAACTACTAGGTGGAAAGCTAAAGCAACAACTAAGTGTCGTGTGCAGAAGTTGCAAAAAAGGAAAAATGGCGTTTAAACCGGTAATGAGCCCATGCTAACTTAACACGGTGTAAAGATATCCAGGACCTAGATGACACGTCCTCATGATCCGGAAACGAACTGAATAAGATAATAGAAGTGCCATCTCATGAGAGCAGATTGCAAGTTTATATGTGGACGGTCCGCAAGGTAAAGCATTAAAAACTAGGAAAATGTAATGCTAAAGAAAAATAAAACAGCCAAGTACTTTATCGAGTCTTAAGCCAATAGGCAAGGTAAATAATAAAAACTTGATAAATAAGTCAATGAATTGTCAATGAAATGCTAGTACTCAGCATATCAAACATGAAAAAGGTCTATGACATAACTGTGTATGCAAAATAAGCTGCAACAGCCTCCAATAGGAAGTCACCGTCTTCATCCGAAAACAGTTCAGCCATCCAATTTAAAAGCGGAAAAGAACATACGTGCTCTCCCAGCACCGGATCCTCTATCACCATCAGAGGACAGCTCGGTGGGTTTTCAAGAAAGCTCTCTTCCAAGAAAGACTGTGCTGCCGCCAGTAAATTCCAGGGACCAAGTAGTCCATGCATCAATGCCACAGCCATAATCCTTTCGCCAGGACAAACCAACTCGTGAGTAATGATAGGAGTCATCAGCTGATTAAAGTCGACGTCAGGAGAAACCGGTCCGCAGAGACACAAATCAATGGCCCAATCGAAATCACAGGTCAGGCAGTGAAATACAGGCTGGACACAGGTGAAGTAGGAGAACCGAAAAGATAATCCATATGCCGTGCTTAATATCGCCAACGGCATTGTGCCATAATATTCTAGCATGCGATTGCGGAACAGTGTCAGCAGCTGCAGGGTCGGAGGTTGCATAGGAGGGACATCCATATTTAAAAATGTAAAAAAGCACAAGAGCGTCCGCTGGTAATGCAAGTAAAAATGCCAATCCACGAACCAGAGTGCAGAAAATACAATGAAAGGAAGCAGGGATGACTCCAAAGATTTTCTCAAATGAAGTCACGAGACCACTGGTAACAACTTTAAAAAAGTGTGTCAGGGACTTTGTGGAGGATGCGTTAAAGATAGTCGGAAACATGTTGCTGAAATTGAAAGGCAAATCTTAATTGAAAAGGGTGTGCACCTCTGTACGGGTGTTCGCTATGTGAAGTACGAAAGTTTCACGGGCCGAACTCAAGGCCACCTCTCTCTGAGACAAAAGAGCTCTTATTCTTGCCATGCCGTTGAAACGTGTCCCAAGGTTGGTATTTGTGGCCAGATTGAAAACTCCCTATGTTCATGTGTGGGAGGAAATAGAACATTTCTGCAGCAAATAACCCGTTCACTTACTGTTACGATAAAAGGAATACTTTTAATTAACTCAGAACAATCTTCATTATTGAGCATCAAATAACTACCATTTTCCAACAACTTGAACGTGGGGATGATAGCAGGAACTGGCGTGCCTTGCAACACGCAAGCCATATTTGGTCGGTGTTTGTTGCATGAACCGTGTAACTGTATGTGCCTACACATTAGTGAATGATCTGGCGTCTCAGTGCATTCCTCTCCATTCAGATAAACTTCTTGATCATCTTTGAAACATCTGTATGTGTATGGAAGCGACCAGACCTCATGAAGAAAAGCACTACCTAAAGGTTCATAACGACCTATTGGTATATATTTCATACAATTTGAAAACTTATATAAAGCAAAAGGCAGCGTTATTAAACCGTGGATAAGGCATGTTGTCAAAAAACCCGCAATCCTCTGCTGATGATGTCACTGAGCATGTCATGAATGATGTAATATGTGACATCATCAGCAGTGGATTACGGGTAATAGTATCTCTAGTTTACTCCCCTATAGCTGTCTTTATTTTAACATAAGTGTGTGTTTCCCTCCCTTATACTTACTGTTTTTGGTTCGCTTCCAGTTCGCGTACCGGCGAGCGAACTAGGAAGCGAACTAAGAGAAATAGAGGTTGGCACAGTTCCAAATATTGTACCAATTTTTTAATAACGGGGAGGTAGTTCTGAAAAGAACTTTTTTTTTTATTTTTCTGAACATTTTTTTACTGTTTTTGAATTTTTCGGAACAGTTTTATATTTTTTTGGGTTTTTCTTGGAGGGGGCAATGAAAACGATTCATTGTAAAGGGCTCAACAGGAGCAACAAAACAAAAAAAAGAAGTATTTATTATTTTGGGCGTTTCGGACAAACTTGCATATGATAGTCAATAGCTCTGTTGATCAGAGTGATGCTTCTTTCTCCGTAGGAAATGAATCCATCGCAAAATACGCAGGTGTGTTTTACTTCACCAAATCTCATTTGTATATTTGGCACCATCTCCCTGCCCTCTGGTCCCGTCACTTCCGGTACAACAGATCTTCTGGCCATAATAGGGAGATTATCTAGGTCGTTCCGAAACTGTGCAGCACTGTAGTTGTTAGGATGCCACCTAGTCATATGGCGATGCATTGTGTAGTTTCCGAAACTGTATTTTTTGTCGGTCCCTCTGGACAGTCTATCTTGACATATAAGGCAAGTTACGTATCTTGCATTTACTTTTTTCTGACCTTTGGGAATTTTAAAAAATTGCCAAATGAAGTTTTCTTTCCGGTGAGACGTCCTGGGCTGCTCAGGCAAAAACTGCCTCTCTTCGTGCTCGTCCTCCTGTTCCTCTTCTTCTTCTTCTTGTTGAATTATAACTTGAGCAGGTGGTCCACTCTTCCTTGGATGTGGTGGAGGTGGTGGGGAAGCACCAGCTGAAGCTACTAAAGAAGCCATTGCTCAGTGATCACAAAGGGTCTTTCTCTCACAATGATGAAAGTCAGAGTGAGGAAAGAAGGAGGGATTTTCATCATTTGGGAAAAACAAGAGTTCTCAACCAATCAAAAGTGTTCATTTTAGATTATATGACCTAGTCTTACATCATTAGGAAACCAAAAGTGAAATGAACCAATGAAAAGTGTTATTACCAAGTCACATGACTTGCTGTGTTTACGTTAAGCGCTTTGCAGGGCCTCCCGGTTTGCTTCCAGAAACCTGCGCTTTACGACTCGCTTCGCGTACCAGTTCGCTAACGTAGCACGTAATATGACGTATCACGCGACAACGTGAAACGTCATGCGGACGGGAGGCGTCACGATGTTGTTTTCTAACGCGCCACTTGCGGTAAAGAAACGTTTACCGGCTCGCGGTCTATTTCGCGGCATCAAGGTCAGCTAACGGGAAGCTTCCCGATTCGCGAAGCGGGAACGAAGAAAAAAAAATATAAAAAAAAAAAATTATTCATAAACATATAAAATATATTTTTGGATTTAAAGAAGAATAAATTTTACAGCTACAGATATTAGCTGTTAAAAAACCAATGAAATTCACAGAAAAAACCATAGGTTATAGACCATATATAGTTAGGAATTAGCATTTACAAAACCTTGAAAATTCACTGAAAAAACCATAGGTTATAGACCATATATAGTTAGGAATTAGCATTTAGAAAACCTTATTTTACTCACACAAAACCATTGAAATTCCATATATAGTTAGTTGCACTAACTATATATCGCGCACCCGCAATCCACTGCTGATGATGTCACATATTACATCATTCATGACATGGTCAGTGACATCACTGATGACATCACTGATGACATCTCAAATGACATCACTGATGACATCATCTAGTGTCTGTGTGTTTTTGTAAAGTTTAAATACGTTTTACATATTGAAGAATGACTGGATGTATGGAAGACTGAGTGTGTGTGTGGCTGGCTGGGAGGTCTGTGACTCTGTGCATATCAATGTGTACTTGTATCAGTGATTGTATAAGAGAGTAAGTATGTGTTAGTATATGTGTGAAAAGTATGGTGTTCTGTGTTTAACTATAGATGAGGAAATCGAAGTGTGGTTGATTCTTCACAGGACTGACTAGGTGTATGAGTGCATATGATAGTGTTGTAATAATAAGTGACTGTATGTATGAGTAATTGTATGGGTGAATGAGTGAATGTGTGTGTAGACGTACGAATCAGTGAGTGTGTATGTAGTAACTGGTATTGGTGTGTCATGATGTCATCAGTGATGTCATTTGAGATGTCATCAGTGATGTCATTTCAGATGTCATTAGTGATGTCATCAGTGATGTCACTGAAGTATGGTGTTCTGTGTTTAACTGTATAGATAAAGAAATGGAAGTGTGATTGATTCTTTACAGGACTGGCTTGGTGTGTGAGTAACTCCATGGATGAGTGGCAGTGTGTGACTGTCTGCATAGGTGTATGAGTGCATATGATAGTGTTGTAATAATAAGTGACTGTATGTATGAGTGATTGTATGGGTGAATGAGTGAATGTGTGTGTAGACGTAGGAATCAGTGAGTGCTTATGTAGTAACTGGTATTGGTGTGTCATGATGTCATCAGTGATGTCATTTGAGATGTCATCAGTGATGTCATCAGTGATGTCATTTGAGATGTCATCAGTGATGTCATCAGTGATGTCACTGACCATGTCATGAATGATGTAATATGTGACATCATCAGCAGTGGATTGCGGGTGCGCGATATATAGTTAGTGCAACTAACTATATATGGAATTTCAATGGTTTTGTGTGAGTAAAATAAGGTTTTCTAAATGCTAATTCCTAACTATATATGGTCTATAACCTATGGTTTTTTCAGTGAATTTTCAAGGTTTTGTAAATGCTAATTCCTAACTATATATGGTCTATAACCTATGGTTTTTTCTGTGAATATATATATATATATATATATATATATATTTAACATGTGTGAAACCTATGGTTTTTTCAGTAAATTTGCAAGGTTTTATAAATGCTAATTCCTAACTATAACGTGTGTGAAACATATGTTTTTATCAGTGAATTTGCAAGGTTTTTTAAATGCTAATTCCTAACTATGACGTGTGTGAAACCTATGGTTTTTTCAGTGAATTTCTAAGGTTTTGTTCAATGCTAATTCCTAACTATAACATGCGTGAAATGTATGGTTTTTTCAGTGATTTTCAAAGGTTTTTAAAATGCTAATTTCTGTATCAATTTTTATATTTTTTATATATTTATTTTTCCACAAACTGCGTTTGTATATTGTAATACATTGACTGTATCCTGTAATATGCAACGGCACAGCTAGTTTTTATGATTTGGATAAAGTTGAACATTATAGTCTACATCTTCAATCAACATATAAACACTTAAATTTGTTATTTAACTTTTTTTGTTTTGTTTTGTTTTCTAACGTGCGCGCAATGTGCGCGCACCTCGCAATTAAAAAAACAAAAATAATGTTTTTTTTGCCCTTCGGGGTCCTTCAGGGACCCCCTGAGAAAGCCTAGCGGGTCAGGGAGTCTCTACCCTGCCCTCTTTTCACGTTCTCCACTATTGTTTTTGACTCACTTCTGCCTCGGGGGTGCGAGCAATGTGCGCCCACCTCGCGGTTTAAAAAAAAATATATATTTTTTTTTGCCCTTCTGGGTCATTCAGGGACCCCCTGAGAAGGCCTAGGGGGTCAGAGAGTCTCTACCCTGCCCCCTTTTCACGTTCTGCACTTTTGTTTTTGAGTCACTTCTGCCTCGGGTGTGCATGCAACGTGTGCGCACCTCGCGATTTAAAAAAAAAAGGTTTTTTTTGCCCTTAGGGATCCTTCAGGGACCTCATGAGAAGGCCTAGGGGGGGTCAGAGAGTCACTTCCCTGCCTCCTTTTCACGTTTTTAAAAGTATTTATGAAAATCGGGTAAAACGTCATTCATATGCGACGGTCGCGCAACGTGCACGCGCCCGTGTGCGCACCCGTGCCCGCACGTAAAGCCATGTGACTAGAAAACAACACTTTTGATTGGTTTACACTAGTTTATTTTCCAGAATCTTCAAAAACCCCACCCACTTCCCTCACTATCTCTTTCACTTTCCTGGGAGAAGGATCTTTGGTGATTTCTTCCAGCTTTTTATCTTGACAAAATGGCAGAGCAACAGCAGCCACAGGATACATCATCTGACTCATATGTGGACTTTGTTGAAGAACAGCCACGTGTTAAGAAGAGCAAGGAGTCCTTTATCTGGAATTTTTTCACCTTTCCAGAGGGGCAGAAGAAAGTTAACGCCCCGAAGGTCAACTGTAAAATCTGTGCTGTCAAGAGGGAATCCAAAGAAACATTATTTCTTCAGCATACATACGATGATTCGACACATGAAGAATGTACACCCGAATAACTTTGCTAAGGCTTCAACTATAGCCCTTGCAGTGAATGCTCCTGCTGCTCTCCCCAGCACCTCTACTGCAGGACTATCTCCTTCCTCTTCTAGTTTGGATATCTGGCCACTTTTGGCTAACGTTCATTTCTGTTGCAACTTTTACAATGAAATTCTGTGTTATGGTGAGCCTGATTGATGATGAGTTGAAGATTAGGCAGCACACATGCTCCCGCAGATAATTGTTATTTTTTATTTTGTGTGTTCTTGTTGAGCAGTTTTTCATTACCTGGTTTTTATTTTTGTTCTAAAAAATCCCCCAAAAATATAAAAAAAATTGAAAAACAAAAAATAAAAATAAAAAAAGCAGTTCTTGTGAGAACTAACTTCACTACTCAAAAAAGAGCTACATTCCTTATATACTGTGTCATACTTTTTTTGAATGAGTGTGTAGTGTATAAATGAATGACTGCAATGACTGAGTGAAGGGGAGGAAGGGACTGATGGAATGAGTGAGGAAAGGTTAGTATGGTGAGAGAGGAAAGGGAAGTCAAAGAGTGACTGAAAAAGGGGACTAAGGGTAAGGGAGTAAGGTAAGAGGAGTAAAAGAATAAGGGAAGGGCAGTAAGGAAAGGAAAGTGAGGGAGGAAGAGTGAGAAAAGGGGAGCAGGGGACGGACACAGGGAAGGGGAGTAAGAGACGTAGAGGGAGAAGTAGAGCAGGGTAAAAGGAGTGAATGTAAGAGAAGTGGAGTGACGGTGAGGGAAGGGGTATGAGGATGAGAAAAGGGGGTAAGGGAAAGTGAGAGATGGGGAGTGAGGGAGAGAGAAGTGGAGTGAGGGGATGGAGGGAGTTAGTAAAGGGAAGTGAGAGAAGGGGAGTAAGAATGGATTGAGAGAAGGAGAGCGAGGGGGAGTGAGAAAAAGGGAGCGGGAAAGTGAAAGGGTGAGAAATACAGACAGGAGGAAGTGGAGTGGGGGAAAGGGAGTGATGGTGAGTGAAGGGCAGTGACAGTTAGAGAAGGACTATGAGGGTGAGGGAAGATGAATGAGGTGAAGGAAGAAAATTAAGAGAGAGGGAAAGTGAGTGAGGAAGAGAGGAGGAGTGATAGAAAGAGAGAGGAAAGGAGTTTAAGGGTAAGGGAGAGAGAGGGAAAGAATGAGAGAGAGGAAGAGCAAGGAACTGAGAAGGAGTGAGGCAGTTAGAGTGAGTGAGACAGAGGGAGACGGAGAGAAAAATGGATGAAAAAAACTGAGGGAAGGAATAAACGAAGGGGAGTAAGTGAGATGGAGTGAGGGAGTGAGGAAAGAGGAGTGAAGTAAGAGGAGTGAAAGAAGGTGAGTGGGGGAAAAGTACTGAGGGTGAGTTATAGGCAGTAACAGTGAGAGAAAGGGTATGTGGGTGACGAAATGGGAATGAGAGAGAAGGAAGGAGATTAGGAGAGAGGAAAGGAGACTGAGGGATAAAGAAGAAGTGAAGGAAACAGAAACAGAAAGACAGGAAGGGTGAGGGAGAGAGAGAGAGAGAGTGAGAGAGAAGGAGTGAGGCGGTTAGACTGAGTGAGACAGAGGAAGAGAGAGAGAGAGAAATGGAGTGAAGGGGAGTGGGGGACTAAATGAATGGGATTTAGCAAAAGTGAATGAGGAAAGGGAAGTAAGGGAAGAGGACTGACGGATGGAGTGAGGGAAAGAGAGTGAGGGGGAGTGAGGGAATGGGAGTAAATTCTACGTTAAGAATTCTATCACCCATGTACTTACGTCACTATTCCACAGAGTTCATGCGGAACCAAAAGGGTCCTGTCATCTCTAACTCACAAGACACTACATCTCCCCCTTTGATAAATAAAAAGTACCAATAATACATGTATACATTACAAGTCTTCAATAAGTAGTTTTTTGTGCTCAAATCAATCACCCAGATCTGGTCATCTGTGTTGGGGCTTTAAAGGAGTAGTGTCCTTGACTGGCACTGGTGACAGAGACACTGTTACAATCATTTGGCTCTTTAGACTCTGAGGTAGAAAACTCTCACTTCTGACATTGAGATCTGGCAAAGGTTGAGACATGTGCTTGAAATTTGAAGAATCTTGCGTAATGGACTTTCCAGGACAGTGAGCAGTAATGGTGTCTCCCTTACTAGTCACAACTCTCAGTGAATGAGCAGTTAAAGGAGCATCAGGCTTGTGTTTCCGTTTCTGCCTGACTCTGACTTGGTATCCTCAGTTGAGCACAGTGAACACTGTGGTGTCTATCCACATAAGTCTTCATTTGGTGTTTGTGTGATGAGTTAGTAGTGCAAAGTCTATCAATGTCAATAGATCCCTCATTGGTCCTTTGTGGCAACTTGGTGCCCATGGCTTTCCCAAACATTAAGGTGGCAAGGCGTTCACCTGTGTTAGAATGTAGACTTGATCTGTATGCACGAAGCTTAGTCTGAAAAACCGGTTAGAGGTTAGTGTTTTTCCAGCATAGCACGCTGAACGGTCTTTTTAAGGGTGCTCATAAATCTCTCAACCACACCATTTGCCTGTGGCCAGAGAGGTGTGCTCTTATGATGCTTGACATTTAAACTTTTATGATTTTAAACTAATCGAATAAAGTGGTTTGACTGACTGACTGACTGACTGATGCTTGACATTTAGATGAGTGAGAAAATCTTTACATTCTTGACTATTGTAAGGCAGGACATTCTCAGATTTCAAAATCGAAGGACACCACATGCTGCAAAGAAACTTTCAAATCTCTCAATGACTGGAATGCGTGTTAGATTACATATCTTCTGCAAGGGGAAAATGGGAATATTCAAAGTCAATTACTAGTAGATGATGTCCATTGAATTTGATTGCAATCTTCCTCCATGCATGCTTTGGAAGATCAGAAATGTTTAACAGATGGGGGGTTGTCTTGGATAACAAGCAGTTTCACAAATGACATGCCTTTAACTCTTTTTCAATTCTTTCATGAAGACGAGGGGACCACACTCAGTACCGTAGAGCTCATTTTGTAGCAACAACTCCATGGTGTTCTTCATGAGCTGGTTCAATAACTTGTTGTCTCAGACATTCGTGTATGACAATTCTTGACCATAATAAGATGATACCTTCTTCCTACACATTTTCGAATCTATGGCATTCAAGGTTGTTAGAAATGTGGGTCTGTAGTTTGCAGGGGTAGGTACCAGTGTTCAAATAGGGACCCTTGCTTCTAGTCAGGATAAGGAGGAAACCCTCTGAGATAACCCCTGCTCACCCTCTAGGTAGCTTGGCACGAGCAGTCTAGGCTAAGCAGAGGCAATGTGTAAAGTAGTTGTACCAACACTCACAGTAACACAGTGAAAACACCACAAACTGACTCCACAACAGTTTAGAAAAATAAAGGTATTTAATCTAAACTACACAAGACCAAAATGACAAAAATCCAACATACACAGTTCAAGAATATGGTTTCAAAAGAGTTCTTAAGGTTGCGATAAAAATTCTTCAGGTTGCGTTAACATTCTATAGGTTGCCATAAAATAATCCACAGTTGCGTGAAAAGTTCACAGTTGCGTCACGTTTACCTCACAGTACCTTTAGTTGTGACAAAGTTCCAAAAGAAGAAGCTGGTGCGGAGGAAAACAAGGGATGCGTTGCTCCTGAGATCCTGGGGAGGCGTTTGCGACAGCCCCGCTGCAGCAGCGGGTGTGTTGTGACGAATCCGGTCTGTATGGGGAGGAAGGCCACTTGTATGGATTCCAGTGCGTAGGTTCCGTAGGAAGTTTGTTCTCGCAAAGGCACGATGCGACGATCTTTGGAGGTGCGATGATCTCCGGGGCGACGATGCGCGGACCAGCGGTGATGATGCATTGGCTTTGCCGATGACTCTCGCAGTGAGGTGATGCGGTCCGCAAGCAGGCGGTACGGCGATCTCACCCAGCGACGACAGGCTCTGCGGCGACACTCGCAGCGATGTTAGACTTCCCGCACCGATCGGGTGCGTCCCGCAAACGAAGGATGCGACGGCTCTGACAGCGGAAACAGGCGCTGCGACGATCTCGACCTTCGTAGCGGCGGGAATCTACTCGCACTGTCTGGGATGCGCTCCGCAGCGAGCGATGCAATAACTTTTCTTTAGCCAAGTCTCTCAAGCTTAGTTTCCAGCTTCCCAACACAGGTACAACTTCCCGAGGCACCACACATGGGCCAAGCACTCCAAGAAGGATAGAACTCTCTCAGAATCAGAATAAGAAAAATGCATTATTCGATTTTAACAATAATAAAATCATAAAAGCTACATAGATATATATACATCATTTCATAATAAATAAGTAGTATTCAACCATAAAACAAAGATCCATAAAAAAGTATTAAATTGGTACATTATCAGAGTAAAGCATTTACAAATTAACAATTGTATCAATCAAGTTCATTAATCAGTTATCTTTAGTCATTAATCATTAGTCATTAGTTTCCGCTTCCTCAAGATACTCTTTAAAAAACAGTCATAACCAAAATACATTTCTCATTTTCTAATTGTAATAAGTTTAGGAACGCTGGACTACATTGTCGCCAATAACCCTGTCTCAAATATTGTTTGATCCATCTTCTACATTCAGTATCATAATATTTAAATAAAATCAGGTGGAAGGTGGATTGTAGAGACAAATTATCACATGGGCAAAGTTTCAAATTTCTCGACCAGTCATTTTTTAATGGAAAAGTTACCAGGCGATGGAATAGTTCAAATCTAAACCTGGTCAGTATAAATCGATCAAAACCATCTGTGCAAATAGATAGATAAGGTTGTATCAGCTGGCAGGTCAAGATTATTTAGTGGCGGATTACTGTAATTTTTGTACATTCGCCTGTACATCTTAGCGTTTCAAAGTGGTTCATACATATTCCTTTTAATACTTTTCTAGATAGCCCACTATTTAATTCAGGGTTATTGTACAATTCTGGTCTTTGCAAATCAGTAAAGGTCTTCTTTACGTATGCTAGCCAAGGGATATGATTTGCATTATCGAGGGCCATAGCATCCTTTATAATTTCCCGGCTAAGACCCAAAGCTTCTTCAGACCATACTTTATGCCAGAGCAGGATAGGTTGTATTTTTATTAGGTCAGAAATATGTTCCATGCCTAATTCTGCATGGCTATTAAAAACTGACGTGCCCTGTGGAAGCGATAACAAATATCTTAAAAAGCAATTTTCGGCAATTTGAATAGATGGCACATTCTGAATACCCCAAATACCGGCCCCATATAGAGCAATACTCCTACATTTAGCCATGTATATTTTTAGGAGTATTTCAGGTGGTTTTTTACCAAGTTGTTTAGGAAAATTCATGAGGGCCGCAATAGAGCGTTTAAATAACAAAATCCTCATTTTAATGGCCGCCACCCATGAGCCCGAACCTTCAAGTAATACCCCCAGGTAGGGGAACGTTTTCATGCATTCAATGAAAAGGCCCTCCACCTGGTTAGTCTTACGTTTAGTCCGACCTTTCCCGCACATCATCATGAAGGATTTTTTGGCATTAATTTTTAGCCCCCTTATTGCCATAAACTCATTATATTTCGCGAGTGCTTTTTGGGCGCCTATCCTGGGTCGGGCCATGAGTACTGCGTCATCCGCATAGAGAAGTGAGACAACCTGCTTCTTACCATACCTTGGAGAATCTGTTGTGCTGGCCTCCAATTTCCCCTCCAAAGCGTTCGTGTAAATGGAGAATAGGAAGGGGGCCAGCACACAGCCCTGTCTTACCCCCTTCTCTATGCGGAAATGCCCAGTACATTCTCCCTTTTCCCGTGTCTCACCCTGGCAGTCGCACCAGAGTACAGCTGGCGAAGGAATTGCACTATTGCAGGTTCCACCCCAATTTCTTCCAGGGTTTGCCATAACTTTGCATGATCCACACAGTCGAACGCGGCTGTGAGGTCAACAAAGATGGCGTACAAGCACTCACTCTTTGCTCTGGTGTATTTGCCCTGTATTATCACAAAATTAAGGACCTGCTCCACCGTGCCCATACCCTCCCTAAAACCATATTGGACAGGGCTCAAGATGTTATTTTCCTTTGTCCATGTTTGTAGTTTATTTAGAACCACCCTGCCCGCTATCTTCATGAGGGAGTCCAGGAGAGAGATTGGCCTATAATTCACTGGACTCTCTCTGTCCCCCTTTTTATAGATCGGTATTATTACGGATTCAGACCAGGTTTTGATAAATCCTTTCGCACAACACGCCAGTAAGACGCGTGTGCAAACCGGGGCCCAAAGCTGGGTGGTCAATTTAAAGATGTTATTTCGGATACCGTCTGGGCCGGGAGCCTTACCGCCTTTACTCCTATTTATTGCCAGCAGAACTTCATCATATTCGATTTCTAACTCTATCTGGATATATTCCTTTATTGATGCTTCCGTCTCAGTTATCTCTTGGGCGGGGTCCAAGTTTCCCCCATCCTTTTTGTATACATTTGAAAAGAAATCTATCCAGGTATTTTCGTCTATAGCGACCTCTATTCTGGCAATATCTTTTTTTTTAAAATAGGGGGCCTTAACTGCTTGCCAGAACAATTTAGGATTTCTACTTTCGGAAGCTTGTAACAGGTTTTGCCATGCCAGTTCCTTAATTTCCTTTTTCGTCGGGAACTGGCTTGATTATATGCCCTTCTACAAATTCTTATTAATTGGTGATCCCTAGGTTTAGTAATAAGTGCTACTTTAAGCTTGGTATAGGCCTTTGTACAATGGGTATCAAACCACCCAATTGCCTTGTCACGTTTTCTAGAATTAGGTTTAGTGAGAGAATCCTGTATAACCCCGGTGACAAGACCAAAGGCATCCAAAATTTCCTCATATGTGGAATCCTCATCTAAACAGAGCTGTAGGTATGGCAATGCCTTAGAGATAATCCCTTCATTTGTTTTCACCGGGTCTAATATGCTCCATTTCAATGCGTAGCCATTATGACGTGTCAATATTACATCTTGCGCCTATTACAAAGACTCAATTGTAGTGGATTTGCAGCTGTCTGGTAAAAATAGATGCAGGCTAATTAGCAAATGATCACTAAGGCCATTTGGGTGAATCTCAAAAGTCCCCACCCAGTTAGAGTATTTATTAGGTACTAATATATAATCAATGACTGACTGCAGGCCCCTTGATATGAAGGTTGGACTAAATTTGACGACTGGTGTACACATCATATTTGCGAACCCAAGATCAAAGGTGGCCATAATATCGTTTAATCTTTCCCCTCTATCTGTATGTATAAAGTGGTTTATGCCACTGTTTTCTTCCCTCTCATTTTCTCGTGAACTGCATGCTTGTGAATTACATATATTTATGTTAAAATCCCCTCCCCACACCACAACTACTTCTCTTCTATTAGCTTCGTTTAGGAGGGTTAGGTCTTCTATTAAGTTGTTCGTTACCTCTACAAAATTTCCTTTATTAATGTTATTATAGAAGTTTACCACCAGCAGAACTAGGCCTGATGATAGGTGGATGGATACCATTTGGTAATAGGAAGAGTACTTCACCATTTTTATCCCCCGCACCCTCAGCATGTTGGAAAAATATACACAATACCTCCTTTGTGTCTACCATGTGTGGACCGCACCGCCGGGATGTGAAAAGTCTTAAAGCCGTCCACATGTATTTCACTTATAAGCCATGTTTCCTGGATACAGAGGACGTCGAAATCCTGTTTAAACTCCCCCCATAAACTATTAGAGACCTTGTTCCCCAGACCGCAGATATTCCAATAAACTACCCTTATTAGGCCTTGTGATGCTGCTTGTTGAATTAATGAGGGGCTAACCTTTCCATTGGATGACGTTGATACTTTCCTTATAGCAACAGCTGCTTCACTTGCTCTGTTCCCTACAGTTTTATCATCCGCTGTTTTAGAGATTACTTGTACAGTGTTCGGACGTGTCGAATCAGCACTTATATTTTTAATAAGTTCACAATCTGTTACATTTTTTCCCGGGGAATATGATGTAACCAGGACTGATTCTGGTACATTTTGGGCTTCTATTGAGCCTATCTGATAGCCTCCAGTAGTTGTTGCTCTTTGGCCCACGCTCTTGTAGCTTAGAAAACCTTTATTTTCCTTATATCTACTGTAGCCTACCCTTTTATCACTCAGTCAGTCGCAATCATTTAAAGTCGAGAGAGCTGCCAATCTATTTTGCCCTGAGATCGTAGTGAACCCCAATCTACCTCAGTTCAGGTCACCTAATGGCTCAGCCCATGGTCTGTCCACTCTATTGGGGACTCTCCTCACTTGCTCCCATCTGTTCCAGTTATCAGGTCTTTTTTGAGTCCTAATCCCATAACAGAAATCTAATGATAAAATCTCTATACCTTGTCCGCTAAGCCCTCCTCCATTTCTCACTTCCCTCATAATTCTATCAACTGGCAATTTGCTGTTAAAATTAATCACAATGCAATCCCCCTTTTTTGATTTCCTTGAGCCACCAAGCCAAGCCACCCGACGGGCCATTATGATGTTCTGTCCAGCCATCATGCCTTCTACGGTGTTACTTGACAGCCAGTACATTACCTTATTTCTTAACTGGCGACAGTCTTCTTTGGTTCCCTCCTTAAGGGGCGGTACATTTCCTAGCCCTAAGGTCAGGGGTGCTAATTGTGGTGGTAGGTTAATAATCGGGAGCTTAACCGGGGTACTAGTAAATTCTTCCATGTATTTTTTAGCCTCTACCTGTACAGGTGACAAATTTTCCCCAGTATTTTTAGATTCGATAGAATCACTATTCTCTCTAATTACCTTATTCCTGGGGCCATCCTTTGTCACATCTTTATTTGTAATCAGCCTTTTTTCCTTCTCTACTCTGTCTGTTTTTAGGCAAGGGCTGTCAATGGCGGTAATAAGCTGCTTACCTTTTTTAGTGGCGGTACCCCCGTTTTGTGCTTTAGATACTATGTTGCCTGTCCCATTTATATTCTCTGCAAGCACCCTGTAAAGGTTATCTACCTTATCATTTAATACCTTCAACCTCTCTATGACTGGGAGCGTGAATGATTTTAAAAGTTGTTCTATATAATTCAAAGTGCAAACCCCGTCATTAGGTGTATTTGTTGGTGCAATTGTAGATAGTGTCAGTGATTGGGCACCCCTAGTAGGCATGGATTTATCTAATGTAGGGCAAGATGTGGGTGTAGGCGGGATGAGCGATGTTTCAATTATGTTCTTTTCTTTTGCATGTCTATCAGTTTATTAGATGTTTTTGGTACTTTTGGTTTCCTACCTATTTGTTGGCCCCCTCCCCTTTTCCTCTTACCTGCTTGCTTGGGGCATATCGATCTATCCTTTGGTGTGCCCTTTGGCGTAATCTTGGTAGTTACCACAATTTCACGAAATTCCTCCAAAGAAACACTATTACAGGTTGACATATCGTCGTCAGTAGTAAAAGTAGTCCCATTAGTATTTTCACTTGGGGATATTAGGCTAATTGCAATATGTTCATGTTCGGGCGTAACAGCATTCTTTATTTCACCCAGGGACGACCTTTTTTGTCCTATAATATCCACAGATAACCGCTTCTCAGCCAGAGCTTTTTCTCGGTCCAACGCCATGGCAGCTTTTTTGATGTATTTATCAAGGGTCCCTGTAATGCTGCCGCCATGTTTCGTCGGAGCAGCTTTTATCCCCTTCCTAGGTTTCTGGGCCATTATGCTCTATACAAAATATGATCAAATGCACTCTGATCACAACATGTCAAATAGGCCCAGTGCTCCCAATACGCTCTTACCACTCTGATGCCCCTACTCATGAAAAGGGCAACCTTCTTGATCCAATCTTCAGCAATTGCAGCAATTTGACAGTCGATAAACCTACCCCCCTGCCCTGGTCGGACCACTTTTTAATCCCATTCACCTGGTGCACACACAAAACCCCCCTGTTGACCCCCCAAGTCATAACAAGGAGAAACTGGACCAAACTCCCCTTGGATTCCTGGACAAGCAACCTAGCTTCCACCCGCCCTCCCCCTTGCACGGACCCCAACGTGGCAAACACAAATTTTCAAGGATGGATTACAAATTCCCTAGACGCGATTCTCCCTCTTCGTAGTTCCACCTCAAAGAGGCTGCACAAATCAGCCCCCTGGTTTTCAGACTCTTTGAAAGATAAAAAACGCCTCTGTAGGCAACGAGAGAGAGCATGGCGTCTAGACTTTCTACCAGAAAAAAAGGTACAATACAGGGATGCCATCAAGGCCTATAAAGAAGAGATTATAGCGGCCCAGACCACCTATTTCTCGGACAGTATTATGGAAGCCAAATCCAAGCCCAAGGAAATCTTCCACATAATAAAACAATGCACTAAAGTGAACACAGTTCCCCCTCCGCAAAAAACTCAGGCACAATGCGACGAGCTTGCGGAGTTTTTCCACAATAAAGTCTTAAAAATCTACTCTACCTTTCCAACATCACCTATAACCCCTGAGGTAACTGACCTGCCTCTCTCGAATAATAACCGTCCCTCACCTGATCAGCCAAGCCTTGAGCACTTTCCCCCGTTAGACCTTGACATCCTTGGCAAAATGGCACGTCAAGTTAAATCGGGTTCCCCACGGGACCCAGCGCCACCAGGGACTCTGATGCAAGCAAGCCAGGCTACCTTGCCTGTTATCCTGGAGCTACTAAATTCCTCCATCTCCTCCTGTACTGTACCCATCGCCTGGAAGCAAGCCATGGTACGGGCGTTATTGAAAAAACCCAACCTGGACCCAAACGATCATTCCAGTTACCGCCCCATCTCACTTCTCCCCTGGGCAAGCAAGGTCCTGGAGAAGTACATAAACTCCCACCTGGTCCAGTTCCTTGAGAACAACGCAATATTGGATACGTCGCAGACAGGCTTTAGACCGAAGCATGGTACTGAAACCGCCCTATTAGCGGTCACCGAAGAGTCACGAAGGATACTAGATCAGGGAGGATCAGTGGCAGTGATCCTCCTTGATCTAAGTGCAGCCTTCGATACGGTCAGTTATGTCACCTTACTGAACCGTCTATCTAACATCGGTGTATCAGGCGAGGCACTTAGGTGGTTCGAATCCTTCCTGACCAATAGATCTTTTCAGATCTTTGATGGGGACAGAGTGTCAGCTAGAAAACCACTAAATTGCGGAGTGCCGCAGGGCTCCTCCTTGAGCCCTGCGTTGTTCAACGTGTACATGAAGCCACTTGCTGGGGTCGTTGAACCTCACGGCATCAAAATTATATCATATGCCGACGATACCCAGCTAGTGGTTTCATTGGCACAAGAGAACAACAGGCAAACTCCGGAAGGCCTAAGGAGCTGTTTAGAGGATGTAAGGGAGTGGATGTCTGCCTCCTCACTCAGACTGAACGGAGATAAAACCGAGCTCATGCTCCTCGGACCAACTTCACCAGTGCCTTTCACCTCCCTATGGCCTCCATGTCTCGGCCCCCCTCCTATCCCTAAGGAAAGTGTAAAAAGCCTAGGAGTCTGGCTGGACAAAGGTCTCTCCCTCTCCACCCAGGCTACCAAGGTGTCCGCCACATGTTTTGGCTTACTCAGAACACTTAGAAAAGTTCTTCCGCTTTTACCATCAGAAGCCAAACAGGTGGCGGTGCAAGGCCTGATCCAATCTCGCCTAGATTCAAACAACGCCCTATATGTGGGGGCCCCCGAGATGACGCTTCGGAAGTTGCAGGTGGCACAGAATTGTGCAGCCCGCACCCTGCTACAAATCCCACGCACTCAGTCAGCCAGACCTGGACTAGAAAGTTTACATTGGCTACCAATAAGACAGAGAGTGTCATTTAAGGCGCTCTGTATCGCTCATCGGGCTTTTTGGCGGACAGGTCCGGCAATCAATAACAAACTAGTCATACCGTATCACCCCAACAGAAACCTTCGTTCCACCGAGGCCTTCCTGGTTGTGGTACCCAGAATTAGGAGAGCTAGGGCCGGAGGCAGGATGTTCTCCTCGAACGCCTCGAAGCTGTGGAATGCCCTCCCACTCCAGCTCCGGTCTAACCCGAACCTGCTATCTTTTCGCAAACAATTGAAAACCCTATTGTTTGCTAAATCCACCTAGTCCTACTCTCCTTCCATCGCCTATCTCTGTTTGCTCACTCAGCGCTTGGACGCCCCTGGGCAGCAATCGCGCTTAAGAAATTTATTTACAATTACAATTACAATGCCGAGCTTAGGGGGGTAGCCCAGTCCAGTCTTGTACAGCCTTGGACGGCCTTAGACAGGCCGCCCTTTTCCGGGCTTCGCCCGGCGAGTCCCGCGCGCGTCCCGTGACGCGGAGGGAGCCTCGATGTTTTGAGCGCCTCCATGCGCGGGAATCAGCATGGGCGGGCGGGGAGGAGCCACCGGGAATTATGGGGCTTGCAGTCCCCCCACTCTGCGGCCGCTTGATAGAACTGGCGGCGGCGGGGGGGAACAACATCCCAGGTCTAAGTCCCAGCGCGCATGTAGCGCGATGCAGCAGGTGATATCAACGAGGTTACAGGGATTCAGCAGCGTTCGGTATTAGCAGCCCGCTCCACCGAGGGGGCCTCGATGTTTTGAGCGCCTCCAGGTGCAGGAATCAGCGTGGGCGGGCGGGGAGGAGCCACCGGGAATTATGGGGCTTGCAGTCCCCCCACTCTGCGGCCGCTTAATAGAACTGGCGGCGGTGGGGGGGAACAACAGCCCAGGTCTAAGTCCCAGCGCGCTTGTAACGCGATGCAGCAGGTGATATCAACGAGTTTCCAGGGATTCAGCAGCGTTCGGTATTAGCAGCCTGCTCCACCGAGGGGGCCTCGATGTTTTGAGCGCCTCCAGGTGCGGGAATCAGCATGGGCGGGTGGGGAGGAGCCACCGGGAATTATGGGGCTTGTAGTCCCCCACTCTGCGGCCGCTTGATAGAACTGGCGGGGGGGGGAACAGCAGCCCAGGTCTAAGTCCCAGCACGCTTGTAGCGCGATGCAGCAGGTGATATCAACGAGGTTGCAGGGATTCAGCAGCGTTCGGTATTAGCAGCCCCACTCTCAGTAGAGCTTAGGGGAAGCTGGGGGTGAAGTCCTTTTGTTCCTGGGACTTCAGAACAGGGATCCAGCTCCTCTCAGGCTCATGGAGATTCCTTCAAGCAAGGGAACACAGCACAACGCAAAGTCCATCCCCTCTTCTTAGCAGCAAAGCAACAGCAGGGCAATCCAGCAGAGCAACAGCTGGACAATCTTCCTTCTTCTGTTTAAGCTTTCTTCTTGGCAGAGGTTCCTTCTTGATTCCAGGATGATCTAATTTTATGTTGTCAGGGGTCTTGTACTTATACCCCTAAAAATCTTTGTTCTCTTTGTGCAAGTGGGCCCTGAGCCCGGTCTGAACCAGTTCTGTGTGTTTCTTGAGCACTTTGTTTTCCTGGCTTCTCCTTTCCTTTCAGAGTGAGGGGCAGGGTCGTCAGCCGCCCAGCAGGAGGTGGAGCCAGCATTGTCGAAGGCAGGCACAGCCCTATTCAGGCCCAGGTGCTAACTCCTCCCACCACTCAAGTTGCAAATGCAGTCATTCAGTCTAGGGCTGACTCAGCCAGCCTCCTGGGGAATTCCCAGCCTCTGTCACTCTCAAACCAGACAGTCAATACACAAACAGGCCCAGGCACACAGAAGGGTCAGACAAGAGAACAGCAACTTTCTAAAAGTGCTGTCTCAAACACAGGATTTAAAAACAACCTTTCCTAAAAGATGTGTTATTAAATTCTGAGTTCAGGGATACTAGACTCTTATGTCTTATCTTGTTCCTATGAGAAGAAATGCTGGTAGCCACTGTAGCCAGCATCCCCCATGTTAATCTATGGAGCAAGATAGCCTTACAATAGTGAAAAACGAAAATGGCTGCCATTCACTACCAGAGCATGTCACCTGCACCAGTACATGCTCTACCTTTCACATACACTGCACCCTGCCCAGGGGGGGGGGGGGTACCGTGGGCCTTCCATAGGGGTGACTAATGTGCACAAAAAGGAAAGGGTTAGGCCTGGTCAGTGGGGACACTGACCAGGAGGACATGGCAGTTCACAGACTGCATGCAGGCACTGCGGTGGCAGGCCTGAGACCCCATTTTAGGGCTACTCATGTGGGTGGCACAATCAGTGCTGCAGGCCCACTAGTAGCATTTATCATCACCAGCCCTAGCACACCCAGTGCACTTTACTAGGGACTTCATGGTGATACAAATATGCCAATCATGTATATCCAATCAGAATAACAATTTACATAGGGAGCACTTACACCCTGGCACTGATCAGCAGAGGCAGTGTCCAAAGCATCTAAACCAGCAAAAACGAAATCCAGCTCAGCATCAAAAAAATACAGGAGGTAGACGCAAAAAGATAGGGGAAAACCACGTCAAAGATGCCTTGTAGGATCTGACTGCATGGTTAACACCTCTTTTTGCCTGGTGGTTTGTTGTTTTTTGACTAGTCTGATTAGGATCCTACCAATCACGACCCCAGTCTATCTGCCTTCTACCTAAAATGTAATGCCATGTAATTTGGTACACTCCAGATTGGATACTGGGATACCCTTATTAGTCCCTAGTATATAGTACCCAGGTACCCAGGGCATAGGTACCCCAGAGGCCTCCCATGTGCTGAAGCATGTATTATGTCACCCATGAGAGGCCATGCAAATGGAACTACATGACTGCCATTAGAGCCTTTGTAAGCTGGCGCTTGCACTACTTAATTTAGATATAGGTTCACTATGTCTATAGGTCACTACATTTAAAACGTATAGGTCACCGCTATAGCATGCCTTAACAATCCTGAAGGCAGGGTGCTGGGTTTTATGTGAGAGGTTACCCCTGCATGAGCAGGGCCCCTCAGCAGCCTTCGGAGACCATTCTTCTGGGTTGTCTGTGACTCAGCCAGACATATAGGTAAAGGTGCATTATAACCTTGCGGTAAATGCTATCTTGAAAATGGCTGAAACAAAACATGTTGTGTTTGTTATCAAACACAATGGAAATATACCTTTACACCAGTAACCGGTGTGGAAGGTATCATTCCACCCTTCTGAAGTGAGCTTTGTGGGGTCACTGGTCTTTTCAGTGCCAGTCTTCTCAACCCGGGCAACACAAAATGGTTGCTGCCGGCCAGAGACACATTTCTACCCTCCTGCTGCTGAACCAAGCTCTAGCAGGGGAAGGCAGGACAATAGACATCCATCCTGTCACAGGGAGGTGTGACCACCTCCCAGACAGCATCTAGTGTATTGGGGCTGGGTGGGTGCACTTCCAAAGTGCCTGAAAGTCTGCATCTGGGGCACACTTGGTATCCCTGTGCATAGTCCAGCTCAAACCAGTTGTGGGAGCCGTTGGCTACTGCTCTGACCCAAAACTGGACATAGGGCATGGGAGTAACCACCCCTCAGTCCTGACCCTCCCCTAGCAGGGTCCCTTGAATCTGTCCAACCCTCTCCAGTGGGTACATAAGGGCTTACCTGGCTGTGGGACATTAGATTTGACGTGGACAAGATTCTGAAAAAGAAACCACTGACCTTCGACTGTCTGGACACTCTGGACTTCGCTGGACTTTGACTGGGCCTGACTTCATCTCCCTCTCCGGCCAAATCATTGTATGTGCCCTTGTACCATACAGGCTCCGTGCAAGACCTGTGGAGCGTTAAGGACATCTGAAGAATCTCCCTTGGGGTGAAGGAGTCACTCCTCTTCATTCGCAGGCACCATAATGAAACTGACGGGTCTGCTGATCCTGAGCTCCTACAGACTCTGAAGGCTACAACTCTGAAGGCTACAGCGACACTGGAGATGGGTTCTGTAGTTCCTTGAGGTTGAGCTGCCCTCTCACTGAGTTTGAGGCCAGTATCCCTCATGGGGACCTCAATACCTGAACCCCTGTGCATTGTATTCTTTTGCAAGTGCATATACTTGTTGGCAATTCCTGAGCTTGTGCATTGGCCTCTGTGTAGTCCCGACCCTGAGCAGTATTTCCACCAAAGAACTTTAGCCTCCTCACACTGAGTGCTCCGTGGGGTGGTACTTTGTGATTTTACTTGAGGTCCCCTCGTGACTCCTGGTCATTCAGCCTGTGGGTCCACCTGAGGGTCATTTTGAATTCTGTTGGGTTTTCCTGGTTGCTCCAGATGTGCTCTGACTCCCCATTTCTTGGTGAGTTCCCTGGACCTTGCTGGTCCACACTGTAACCTGCATGACCTTCCTTTGTGGGTTGCTGTTGCCAAGGCTTGCTGGTGCTCCAGCTTTACACCGACCTCCCAGCACTCGACATCCTCTGCGGGACAGCTCACATATGGCTCCTGGTTGTCATCGATGTCTCCTGGTCCTCGTGGCTACAAATTCAAGTATCCCTTCTTCGCACCTGGAGCCCCCAACATTGGTGGGCATCCATCCACTGAGCCCCTGGTCACCATGAAGTGACCCAGACTCGGTCCCCTCTCCTTTCAGGTTCCTTTCATCATGAATCCACCTTTGAAAAGTGGGGGGAACATGGCGGCCGTGATGTAAACGGTCGCAGACCGCTGGGGAGGAGATGCGAGATACGAGTGTCTGAGCTCCCTCTGCATGCCCTTTTTGAATCTGTAATGCGATGTACTAAGTACAGCAAGATGATTAAAAACTCCTTTATACTTACTAAATCAGGGAATCCGAATGACATCGACTCGGGTAACTGGTGAAGGTGTACCCGGCCTCAGCACAAGCCTCCTAGCGGAGCATGCGGCGTTTCTAAGCCACCAGAGAGGGAGCTGAATACGGATTTATTACATAGGGGGGCCTCAGCAGGTTGGCAAGAATAGAAGGCACCTGAAGGAGAATCCTGCAAAATGCTTTTTACCTCCTATGGAGAAGGAGAGTTTGATGCCTTTAGAGAAGAGTGGTGAGAAGAGGGGTGAAACCTCCGGTGTAATCCGGATCGGATTTCAAGGTACTCTCTCTGCACTCGGGCCCTTGGGGTGGTGGAGAGCTCAACAGGGGTAAGTCACAATCCCCATTTACTATCGGCTAAGACCCCTGGGACACTTTGGCAGGTAGAGCTCCCCCAAAAGCTATAAAAGTAGGGAAGGTTGCAAGGCATCAGGGGAAGAGCCCACGTGGTAGGGGTAAAATAATCTCCCCTCTGCAAGCAAAAATCACTCCATCATTAAAAGCGTATTATAAAGTATTGGCACACGTAATGGCATCAGGAGATAGGGGAGGTGGTACGAGTGGGGGGTGCGGAATCAACTGAGTGAACCAGGGATCAGCCCCATGGTTCCTTTTGAGCCCGTTAAGTCCATAGCCAACCAAGGAGAGGAGAAACAAGAGGCCCAAGAAAGACAAGAAGATGAATGAGATGGAGAGGCTGAGACTGATTTCCAAGTAGGAACTCAGAATAGGTTTAGTGTTCTTCAAGAGAATGGGACAGCAGAGATGGAGCAGGCAAGTGGGGGCAGAGATGCCATGGTACAACCAAAAAACATGTTAGCTCCTTTAAGCACATTGGCACTAGTGGGTTCCTCAGTGTTACCCCAGCCGCCCTTAGAACACCCAGACGTCCCATTGGCTTCTATCCTTATTGACATTAAGAGAGAGCTTAGAAACCAGTTTGAGATGTCAGAGGCGAACCAAGCGGATATTCAAGCCTCATGTACGGTTCTGGCACAAAAATTGGATGATGCCGCTTGCCGAACAGGGAAGCTTGAGGAAGTAGTAAGCTCAATATGGAAGGACATCTCAAATAACACAAAGGGAGTTGAGGCGCTGATTAAAGAAAATGAGAGTCGCAGGGAAGACTTGGAAAGATTAGAAAATCTCTCCCGGAAAAACAATTTGCGTATCCTGAACATTCCTGAGGTGGAGGAGGGGTCTGATCTCAAAGCATTTATGATTAAACTATTAGTTGAAGACAGCCCTGAAAGACAGGTCAGATATCGACCTAGATAGTGAGATACAGTAGGTCCATGGAGACCCATTCAAGAGAATCCCACAGTGTCAGAAGGTCAAGGAAGCTACCCTGTTGGCTGCACTGAGGAAAGGCCCGTATGCAATTCAGAACCTTAAGTTCAATATTAGATCAGATCTATGTCACACAATGGATCAGAAACAATGGGAACTGGTCAAAAGAATGGGGGAACTTAATATTTTGGGGGCTAAGGCTCAATTGAAATTTCCAGCTATGCTCCGTGTCATGTGGAATAATCAAATGCGCAATATACGGACCATAGAAGAGGCAGATAGTCAGATTGAATCCATAAGGAAAGAGGGGCGCCCCTGAGTAAACAAGGTTGTCAAGCTAAAAAGCTAAGAGAAGTGAAAATTAAATACTAAAAATGCTGGGGAAAAAAGGAGAGAAAATACATAAATGGAATAAAGCACAATTTAGACACTTACGGGCACATGCATCAAGCGTTAGCGAATTCGCAAATGATGCGAATCGCTATTTCAGAGCAATAGCGCTCGCAATTGGCAGTGTAGAAATGCATCATCCATATATTAGCGAAATTCGCTAATTTTTCGCTAAAATAGAGAAAAAGTTAAAATTATTCTGAGAATACAAGTGCGATTACTTAACTGCGAATCGCATTTACCGATTCGCAAATAAGGAATCGCTATTGATATGCATGAAAAATCGCTAATAGCGATTTTCTCTAAAAATCACATTTTTGCACGTGCAAATTAAGAAGGGACACAAACAGGTGGTAAAAATAAAAATCTAACCTGAAACACCTGCTAACCAACTGAAAATGTATAAGACACACCCACACAAGGCCCCAGAGCTCAAAATGGCTGGTCTGTACCTGATGGCGAGGAGGATGCGGCTGCCAGGTGCTCGACAGAGAAGGAGGTGAATCAATGAACGCATATTCAGAGTGCGCATAACTTTGCTTGGCCAGCAGGATGACGAAATATACGATAAGTATAGGCTGAATGGACAAATGATAATTGATCTAATTAATGAATTGGACCCCATTCTTCAACGACAGACACATAGGACCCAAGCTATCCCAACGCACGTACAAATATTATGTTGCCTACACCTACTGGCATCAGGCAGTTTTCAGGGAGTAATTGCAGTAGCCGGAGGTGTCTCACAAAGTGCATTATCAAGAATATTGAAAGCGTTCCTTGATGCCATGATGTCCCGGATCCATGCACATATAAGTTTTCCAACCTCAGCCCATGACCTAGCTAAGACTAAGCAGGAATTTTATCAGATAGCTGGCTTCCCACAAGTAATTGGATGTATAGATTGCACCCATGTTGCAATATGTGCCCCAGCCACACAGGAATATTTGTATAGAAATAGGAAATGCTACCATTCCCTTAACATTCAGGTTGTATGTAATGCCAAAACCATAATAACAGACATTGTAGCGCAATTTCCTGGCAGTGCACATGATGCATTCATCTTCAGGCAAAGTGGCATGCAGACCCGACTTGCAAGGGGAGACTTTGGAGAGGGACATTTGCTAGGTAAATTTGTGCCACACAGCATTGCAAACTTGTCACAAATGGATATCTGAAACTCATAGTTCACATATTTTCTTTTCTCACATGTAGGCGACAGCGCATACGCCTTGCGCAATTACCTCATGACACCATATCTCAATCCTGCAACAGCCGCCCAAAGAAGATACAATGCAGCGCATATCTCAAGGAGGAATGTGATAGAGATAACATTTGGTCTACTAAAGAGCAGATTCAGACGCCTACATAAGACAGGAGGTGCTAAGAAATACAACCCAGAGCAATGCTGCAAAATTGTGGCAGCATGTTGCATGCTGCACAACATAGCGACAAAGGGAGGCCTGGAAATTGAGCTTTCTGACAGTGACTCTGAGGATGAAAACCAGCCAATCCTTCACCAACGTGCCCAACAAGGATCTGACGCAGCAGAAGGACGCAGACGCAGAATGGAGATCACACAAAATTACTTTTAAGGTGAGTAATGATGACACGCAGACAGTATGATTTGCAAAGTAATTTTTAATAATAAGAATATGTGACCTGTAAACAGAGGCGCACTTTACAAGTGACTTTGGGCACACTTTTGTTGCCAACAACATTTACTAATTCAAAATAAATTAAAATACTTGTCAGTCAGTCATGAGGTCACAATGTGAGAATGGTTAATTCACCAGCTCAACAGGATTTGTGCATGGCAGCCTAGCGTTTCTTGCCCCTAACACCAAGACGCCTCTCGGCAGCAGTATCTTCTTGCCCTAGGCTGGGTCTGGATGGGATGGCACAGCGTTTGGACCGTCTAGCCTCATTGACAATTGGCATTGGTGTATTGATCATGCCTGAGGCACCCTCACTGATTACATTTGGTGCAGGGATGTTTTCACCACTTGTAGATGCAGTCTCCATCTCTACTACATTAGTGACGTGCTGTAATCCTGTGGCAACATCACTATTATCATTGGACATTTTGGTATGCATTGTTGAAATTCTACGTGACAACATAGCTGTTGCTGTGGCCAGTGTGTTATTGGACGCCACTTGCATTTTCAGTTGCTGCATGAGCTCTTGATGCTGTGCATTGTGTGCTATTTGACCCTCCTGCATGACTCTTGTAATTTCCTGGAGACTAGTGGCAAACACGGCTAGGTTAACTGACATTTTGGCAATTTCGGCCTTGATCAATCTAGTGTTTTTTGCCTGCAGGCCATGTGACCGCAGCATCTGTCCCTCCAAGCCACCCCAGACATCAGTCAACTGTTCCACCTGCTGTGGCCTTCGTGCTCTGCGTCGTCTCCTTGTCAACCTTGAATTGGCTCTCCGGTTGAAGGATGATCTACATGTGGCGGGAGTACTTCGTGGGTTGCTGACATGAGGTGCCCCATCAGCCTCATCATCTGTCGGATATGGTACCAAACTTTGGACAGGTGTCCTACGTGATTGTGGGACACGTGATTGGATGCTTTTCGAAGCTGGTGTGTTATCAGGTTCAGAGGCGCTGCTGAGCTGGATTTCCTGGACATCATTGTCACCGGCCTCACCATGTTCTGCATCTGTGAGGTTAAACAGTGCACAACAGCATTAATGTATGCTTTTTAGTTATGTGACTGTTGTAACATGAATAAACATTTATACTTTGGCAGAGTTACTACTCTTTTGGAATTGGTTAAATTAATATGTGTGTCTGTAACTGGAACTGCTTGACCAAACTACATCTCCCATGATGCACTTGCTATACTATTGAAAGTGATGTTAATGTTTCACTACTTGCGTGTGCGCTATGCAGAGCTACCATTCACACTGCAGTGATAGGGACAATGTACACATGCATTCCTCTTACCTTGGGACGTGTGTGCTGCTCCGGAGGTATCCAGATGCGTCACACCGACAACAGCTTCTTTCGGGGTTGTGCTCTCAATCAAATCCTCCATGGGAGTGTTTCCGGAGTGTGGTGGTGTCCCTCCTCCAGTTAGTAGTGCTTCCTTCAAGCGATCTGCGATGCACGCCTTGGCCCTACTGCGCAAATCATACCACCTTTTTTTAAGTTCGTCGGTGGTACAATGAGTGACCCCAATAGCGTTCACTCTGCTTTGTATCATGAGCCATATTCTCCTTTTCTCCTGCTCAGGCACCTTGAGAGAAGCCTTCCCAAACAGATTCTCATTGCTGTGTACAACTCCCTCAATCAGGGCTTCAATTTCTGTTTCTGAAAACTTAAGTTTTCTTTTTCTGCCACTTTGAGAGTCCTCAACAGTTTCTGCAGGCTCCATTTTGTGTACCTTATAGGTTTTATGAATCAGACACACTCCTCTCCTGCTCCCAGTACCAGCTCCCTCCTCTCTCAATGCTCCTGGAGTGAAAATGAGGCTCTCAGATCACACTTCCTGTTTCAGAATGAGGCTTGGAGGGCACAGTTCCTGGTTCTGACATCATCAATATGCATCAACGTGCGACCTCGCTATTTGCGAAATCGCAATTTGCGATTTCGCTAATAGCGAAATCGCTATTTTCGATATCGCTATTATTTCTGCGATTTTTACCGATTCCTTATAAATTAGCTATTTTCTTGATGCATCCCGTTTTGCGATTCCTTATTTGCGATTCCTTAAAAATCGCTAATAAGGAATCGCTAAATGGTTTGTTGATGCATGTCACCGATAGTTGTTAGCACTATCACTGAGGGCGGAGGAGAGGCTCAGGTATCATCACAGATAGGGCTCCTCCCCTCGGCGGTTCAATAGGCTGTATGCCTGATAGTTTGGGGAGGGTTACCATGGGGAGGGTTTAGGATGTACTTGGTGGGTAGCAGTGGGATAAACCAAAAAATGAATCCTCATTATCCATATTAGACACATTAGATATTTTAATCAGGCTCATCTTTAACATAAAGAACCAGAGATCCTCGAGTCCAAGCAACTGGGACACATCAAAATAAATTGCAGGGAGAGATAATAAAGTTAGATTTGCAACATGGAATGTAAATGGATTAAGGTAAAAAAACAAACAAAGGTTGGTACTGAGGTACTTAGAAGAATCTAAAGCCCAAGTATGTATCATTCAAGAAACCCACTTAATGGCATGTGAGAGTAGGGGACTATATCTTAAAGAAAGATGGATGGGGAGCTACCTAGCCTCGGACCAATCAGAATACTCTAAAGGTGTTGCAATAATCGTCAGGAAGGGGTCAGGAGTGGAAATGACTGATAATACTGATAATTCAGGTAGATGTGTCACGGCCACTCTTAAATGTCTGGGCTCTGAGTTTGTGTGCGCTGGTTTTTATGGTCCAAATATGAACAACCCCCAGTATATATTAGATATGCAATTAGGATTAGTTACCATAATAATAGGTGATGATTTTAACACTCTTTTGGAGCCAAGTTTGGATA
This sequence comes from Lissotriton helveticus, assembly GCF_964261635.1. Classification (NCBI taxonomy): domain Eukaryota; kingdom Metazoa; phylum Chordata; class Amphibia; order Caudata; family Salamandridae; genus Lissotriton; species Lissotriton helveticus. Next base: position 1,460,972,355 of record NC_136061.1, on the reverse strand, counting down.
GATACACAATTTGGAGGGGTGTCTAGGCCCAAGCGCCAAAAGCAAGGCAGGTCTTTAAACATATGTTAAATGGGCTGGGTATGGTTGATTCTTGGAGGCACCTAATGAAAGGAAAAAGAGCATACACTTTTCATAGCAAGAAGTATCATCATTTTCACGTCTAGACTACATATTAGCAGACTGAGAGTGGGCTGGGAAAATAAAAGAAGTGCACATACTTCCAGGACATATCTCTGATCATAATATGGTTAGCATCACATTGGGGGAGATCAATGTCAGGAACAATGTTAGATGGACGCTGGAGAGAGCCACATTATCTGATTTAGACGTGGCTGCCCTTCTGAAGAAAATAACAGTAGAATTTTTCCAGATCAATGCTCAGTCAGCACTAATTGGGGTTATCTGGGACACTTTTAAAGCCTATATTCGGAAGGGATTATTTACAACAAGGGGTGGTGAGGGACAGAGTCTCTGAATTAAGCAGAATACTCTCACCCAGTCAAGAGATCAGGGCTAGATCCAACACCGTTTTTTAGCTCATTGCACCATCCCAGTTTCAGAACCTGGCTGTATGCAAATTAGTCTGTTCCTGTCCAAGTGCATGATGGGAACAGGGCAAACCAAACTACAAAAGCCAATTCTTACACTGGGAAGGAAACAAGCTTCCGGGGACCGGTTTCTGGCATTACAGCCGTCTTCGGCCCGGCTTGCTTGAATCCTGATGGTGCAATGAGCAAGGGACTCATGTCTGAGTATACCCTTCCACGCTTAGGGTGGACAAAATTATTTACAACAAGGGGTGGTGAGGGACAGAGTCTCTGAATTAAGCAGAATACTCTCACCCAGTCAAGAGATCAGGGCTAGATCCAACACCGTTTTTTAGCTCATTGCACATCCCAGTTTCAGAACCTGGCTGTATGCAAATTAGTCTGTTCCTGTCCCAGTGCATGATGGGAACAGGGCAAACCAAACTACAAAAGCCAATTCTTACACTGGGAAGGAAACAAGCTTCCGGGGACCGGTTTCTGGCATTACAGCCGTCTTCGGCCCGGCTTGCTTGAATCCTGATGGTGCAATGAGCAAGGGACTCATGTCTGAGTATACCCTTCCACGCTTAGGGTGGACAAAATTATTTACAACAAGGGGTGGTGAGGGACAGAGTCTCTGAATTAAGCAAAATACTCTCACCCAGTCAAGAGATCAGGGCTAGATCCAACACCGTTTTTTAGCTCATTGCACCATCCCAGTTTCAGAACCTGGCTGTATGCAAATTAGTCTGTTCCTGTCCCAGTGCATGATGGGAACAGGGCAAACCAAACTACAAAAGCCAATTCTTACACTGGGAAGGAAACAAGCTTCCGGGGACCGGTTTCTGGCATTACAGCCGTCTTCGGCCCGGCTTGCTTGAATCCTGATGGTGCAATGAGCAAGGGACTCATGCCGTTTTTTAGCTCATTGCACCATCCCAGTTTCAGAACCGGTGTTGGATCTAGCCCTGATCTCTTGACTGGGTGAGAGTATTCTGCTTAATTCAGAGACTCTGTCCATCACCACCCCTTGTTGTAAATAATTTTGTCCACCCTAAGCGTGGAAGGGTATACTCAGATGTGAGTCCCTTGCTCATTGCACCATCAGGATTCAAGCAAGCCGGGCCAAAGACGGCTGTAATGCCAGAAACCGGTCCCCGGAAGCTTGTTTCCTTCCCAGTGTAAGAATTGGCTTTTGTAGTCTGGTCTGCCCTGTTCCCAGGATGCACTGGGCCAGGGACAGACTAATTTGCATACAGCCAGGTTCTGAAACTGGGATGGTGCAATGAGCTAAAAAACGGTGTTGGATCTAGCCCTGATCTCTTGACTGGGTGAGAGTATTCTGCTTAATTCAGAGACTCTGTCCATCACCACCCCTTGTTGTAAATATATTCGGAAGGGGGCTTGCAAAGTCATGTCTCATATAAGAATAAAGTGGAGCGATCTGAGTTAAGAAAATTGGAAGAGGAGATTGGGGTATTGGAAGGAAGAGTGCAGCAGGATACACAGTATAGTGAGGAGATGATAAAAAACGTTGGATGAAGCTAGACTGAGTTATAGGATTAAAATAGAAACAAAGAGCAGGGGAAAATGGGAGGCAGGGTGTATGCAACATTTTGAGTATGGCGAAAAAGCTTGAGCACTATTAGCCTAGAAGGCTAGGGCAGATAGGGTGAGAAACCACATTAGAGAGTTGGTTATTAATCCCGAGGGGGACAATACCAACAATGAGGAGGAAATTCAGGAAAGCTTAGTAAAACTTTTCTCAGAATTATATTATGCAGAGTCAGAGAGCCCGGATGAAGAAGCCATAAAGGGCTGGTTGAATAACATTGGTCTCCCAGTTTGAACAACACATGGAAGGAACATGGTAGATGCCCCAATCATGGAAGAGGAAATACGAGAACAACTTAAACATATGAAGAACGGTAAGACAGCAGGTCCTGATTCAATACTGGTTGAGGGTTAAAATTTGATAATAGAGGAGATGGTAGCAGAAATGGTGGCTCTCCTTAACTCTGTATATAAGGAGGGAGGTTGGATCTTGCACTAGTGGAATGAGGCCATAATTACTTTAATTTTAAAACTGGCTAAGGACCCGGGAAATGCCGATTCGTATCGACCAATCTCCTCAATAAATGTGGACCTTAAAATTTATACAGGTATATTGGCAGGGAGACTGACTAGGGTGCCCCCCCCCCCAGTTGATACATACAGACCAGAAGGGTTTTGTCCCTAAAAGACAAATACAAGAACTTACGCTCTCATTAATAGGGACTATAGACCTGGCAGTTGCGAGGTCAATCCCGTTGGAGGTGATCACTATTGACGCTGCCAAGGGTTTTGATCTTGATATGAGAAGCCCATGGCCAAAATTCTTTCAAACGGCACCCTGACAGGGAGTTTCAAAATGAATAGGTCGACGAGACAGGGGTGTTCTTGTCCCCTCTTCTCTTCGATATATACTTTGAACCCCTTGCGCACACGTTAAGAACAGATGAGCAGATCATCCCTATCCACCAGCTACCAACGCACATTAAAATTGCATTATATGTAGACGATTTGGTAAGTTACACTTCTGATCCAGCGCAAACATTGACTAGGATAGAACAATTGACAACTGAATTCGGTGCAATTTCTGGATATTTAGTCAATATTTCCAAAATGGAAGTAATGTGCTGGAATATGGTAGGATGAGGTGGTAGAGTATGTTCAGAGATGTAATATCTGGGGATAACAATTGTGGATAAAATCGATGAGATTCCTTTGCGTAACTTGAGGCTAGTGATGAAGGAGGTAGATAGACAACTTGCTAGGTGGAAGAACTTACCCTTGTCAATATATGGGAAGGTTAATTTAATAAAAATCTGTGTTCCCCCAAAGTTAACATACCTTTTTAACTGTATACCACTCAGTTTCCCTAAGGATGAAATCAACAAAATACGAGGGAAAATATCCGTCTTTATTCGGGCATCCCGGGGGGGGGTAGGCTCTCCTGGAAAAAACTTAGAAGTTGTCTTAAGAAGGGGGGATGAGCATTACCAGACCTTAGACTGTACTGTATGGCCTTTCAAGTTAAAACATTTTGCATCTTGGCGGGGGAGCATGTGAACACTACTTGGGGTCTAATACTGGGTGAAATGATTAGAGAAAAGGGAGAAGCCTTTCTATATAAATTTGTAGCTCAAATAAAAAAAATTAGGTTAAAGGTGTTGAAAGCAGCCTTCAGTCTCTGGCTGGTAGTCAGAAGGACCTTAAAGATTGGTTATTTCTCCGAATTTCCCCTAATATGGGAATCCCCAGGGACGCCAGAATGCCTAGAAGATGTCCTGAGCTGCCCTTAAAGCAGGCAGGGATAACAAAATGGGGAGATCTTATAGCACCAGTAGGATTGGTCCCTTGGGAGGTCCTGAACATTGGGACAGGCAACAGGCGTTCGAGGATCAAGTACCTGCAGCTCACTTCATGGGCTCTGGATGAAGTGGAGGAAGTTAGGGGTGACTGGGATTTTGAGGCATTGCTCCAGGATACTTGTCAGAAAGCTAAAGAAGTGGCATTATGGTACGGATACTTTTTGGAGGCAGAGGAAGAGAAAATGAAGGACCCATCGGAGGTCTGGAAAGATATACTGCAGGAGGGTAGCATACAGTCTCTATGGACAGACTCTGTGAAACTGCTCTATGCTACAGTAACACCAGCTAATTTCAAACACCACCATTTTTTTGACATCCATAGGTTGTATTAACACCACAAAGATTAACAAAGTTTGTGTTACAGCCTACTCCAAGCTGCAAAATATGTAACTACCCAAGGGCCAACGATGTCTACGTCTTTTTTTCATGTCCAGAGCTGAAAGAATTTTGGAGACAACACCATAAGGGCCCTCTTAGGAGAAAATATAACTTTAACCGAAACATTGGTACTTCTCTGGGTGGATTATTTCTCTCAACAGGCTCTAAATTGTAATCAACGGGTGTAGTATTTTATTTGCTACTTTTGGCCAGGCAGGAAATTTGTATGCAATCACCTGGCTAAGTGGGGTCAAATGGACATGTAACTTAGATACCAAAGGGATCCCACGAAGGTCAGCAGAAATGTGGGAGGACTTCTTGAAATGGTCAGGCAGAAAAGCCTGTAGATGGGCCAAAAATACTGGTAGCCAGTCCAATGATTACATTAAGCCATGCATTGAGGCAGTGGGAGGCTTTTAGCCCCTCCCCTTTTGGTAATAGACTAGCACCGTGGAAGGCACAAGTCCAAAAATGCTTGGACCACAGACGGATCGAGGGTGTTTACAACCGGCCCAGAATGCAGTAGCCATGGTGTAATGAGGACGCAAAAAAAAATAAAAAGATAAAATGAATCCACCTTTGGATAACAACAGACACTTTCTTCCAATCCGGCAGCAGCTCTTGACTGCAACCCTCCATTCCAACACCACTTCAGACCTATGCTCCCGGCTGTCCTGGGATAGGTAACTTGGGTACTCCGGTATCAACAGGTGAGGTGGCTCTCCAACCTCCTAAATTCTAAAGGGTTACCTCGACGTCCACCGAAAAGAGTCCATCAACTTTAAAACTGTAACCGCGACTTCTCCATAGAATTGTACGGAGCCCGCAGTCGTGTTAGTACACTGCACCCATCCTCCGTGCGGTCCCTGTTTACTCACCATAGGTGGTTCCTTGGGGTTCCAGCGATTCTACATGTTCTAGACACAGTTTCGATTCCAGTTACGGTTCTTATACAACTATTTTAGTATATGGTTTGGTCTCCCCCTGGAGCCCACTGTGTATTGTGCCACTTACAACTTTTTTTTTGCTAAAGTATTGTGTGATTTTTGTTGTACCCTCATGTAGAGGATACTAGAGAGTTATATAAATAAATACATATTTTTAAATCTACTGTGTGGTTCTCCTTTCATTTAGTTAGTACTAAAGGTGATGTTCTGGTAAAACAAGCTGCTTAACATTCCTTCAAGATTAAGCCTGAAGGCTGCTCTCCACTGCTACCACTAGTATAGCTTTCTAAAGGTTATCTTTGACCTCATATATAAGGGTCATTTGAACTGGTGCAAGGTGCCCACTTTAATTAGTAGACAGCATATATCAGGACAACTTCTCCCAACACTGCAGTCACAACCCCAACCTCTCAATGGGGGGGCATCTTGGCTTTAGGATTGCGAAAAAGGTTTGCAATGCTTGATGATCGTTGACAACGGTGAAATGTTTCCCAGATAGGAACGCATGAAACTGTTCACAAGCCCACACCACAGCTGGGCTTTCTTTTTCAGGTTGTAAATAGGCACATTCTGTCAATGACATACCTCCACTAGTATAAGCCACAATGTGTCTTGAAGCATTGGGATGGCACTCAACCCCACTGAGCTTGCATCAAAAACAACCGCTGCCTGCAATTTCAAATCAAATTATGCCATTTCACTTGCATTCTCAAATGCATGCTTGGTTTTCTTGAAACTTTGTTCACATTCTCCCAACCATCGAAATGAGACATTTCAATGAGGCACTTACAGTGGCAAAGTCACGTATATACCTTGAACAGTAACTGGCCATGCCAATGAAGGATTGCAGTATAGTTACATCTTGTGGGGGAGAAGTGGGTGACAAGGACTGTACTTTATTTGGATCTGGAGTCATATCCCCATAGGAAAAGATATGACCAAAGAACTTTAGCTTGTTTTGATTAAACTCACACTGCCGCATTTAAAGTGAGGCTTGCATCTGAAAATATCTGTCACACTTGTGCCAGAGCTTTATCATGTTCCTTTCATGTGGCTCCAACAATTAGTATGTCAGCACTGTAATTGAAGGAAGTTGCATCTGGCTGTAATATGAGACAAATTACATTCTGAAAAAGTTCTACAGCTGAGGACACTCTGAAATGTAGCCTTTTAAATCAAATAAACCAACATGAGTCGAAAATGTAGTAATGTACCTGCAATTCTCTTCCAGTTCAGGCTGTTACTATCCTTTGTTCATATAAAGGCGGGAAAATACGTTGGCTCCATTCAGCTGTGTTATCATGTCAGAAATGTGCGGACCTGGACCTGGTTCTATATCAATGGTCTTGTTCGCTTGACATATATCAGGTTCAAGGTTCAAAGACACCTTATTTGGATAATGTTGTATCCATAAAAGCACAAAGACACAACAACAAACAAGTTAAAAATGTACAAATTAGAGTCATAATAAAACCATAGCAGCATACGGTATACAATAGTCTTTAGGTTCGTAAAAATTCATAAATAATCAATATAAAAGCTCAGGGATTAGCCATCATTTGACTTGCTCTAACTACAATTTTCCAAAAAGTACTTATGTGAAAGACCAACTCTTCATCATCCAGGGTAAGTAATCTCAAGTAAGCGTTTTCCAGGCTGATGGGATATGCTTTTTAAAATACGGAGTTAAGAGCCACTTTATATACTTTAAATAGTATTTACAAAAAAACAAAAAGTGTAAAATAGATTGCCCATTCTGGCCATCACACAGGCAAAGTATGCAATCAAGATAGGAGTGGTGACCAAGGAGAAAAAATATTACAAATTGAATAGTGCCAGCCTTTAAACGAAACACAAGGCTCCTCTCCCAATGGCTCATCGGCAGGGTAATGTAGTTAGCCAGCTGGTGTACGGAATTTTCAATAGCCATATATCTATGAACAAGGGATTTTTGGGATTCCTTTTTTAACCTTTCTGCTCTTTATAGCAAATAGAGCACACTCCTGAGCTCACTTTTGTTCGCCGCCATTGCTGTGCTGGAATCTGAATAATCCCCAAAGGTCAGCACCATATGTAGCTGTTGGCACACATTGGGACTTAAAAATGTTTTAAATGGCTAAAATGGCACTTGTTCTCTTCGGGCGTGGAAGACTAAGAATCGAGTTGGAAGCCTTTGAGAACTGGCTCCTGGAGTGAGGCTTAAGCTCACTCCTGATCCTTTATTAGGCATAGCCAGTCCTGGTCCTCAAGCCTCTGTTGAAGGCCAGCTACGTTCCCGCTCAAAATGCTTAAGTCTGTATCGGCCTTGGCTTTAGGTGTAGTTAGCTGATAGTCTGACATATCATTATGGGGAGGAAACAGAATCCTGATTCCCCTCATACCCCTACCCCTCCCTACCCCTCCCTACTCAAACTACACTTCCACCCACTACATAGTTACCACATCCCCTTTCGCCCCTAATATTTTCTCCCCACCTCTCCCCCTTTCCCCCCACCCCCTACCAGACCATCACACACCACCCCCACCTCTCCCGTTTTCCCCCCACACCCACCACATCATCACACATCACACCCTGTCCTCCCTCCTTACACCGGCCCGGATATCCCGACCCTCCCCTGACCCTCCCTAATCCCCCTCCAAACAAGGTACCACCTACTCTATCCCCCTGACAAACCTCCCACTCTAAGCTACCAACCTTCTCTCCCTAGCCACTCCTACCGTGACCCCTCCTCCATCCCATCCTCTTCCACTTCCCTCCTCTCCATCCTTAGTCAGACACTTTGTAACCTGGACTACAATCTTTTTACCCTGGCTACTGAACTTTCACTGCTCAGAAAAGATTTCAATCGGTTCAAATCCTACAAACCCATTGCCCTCCCCTATTATCCCTCTGCCCCATGTGCCTGCCCTAAAAAACACCCATATCTCAAACACTGGGTAACAACGCCTCTCCTCACCTGCTCCCACAGATCCCTTCGAACCCTGAATTCCTAATCCACCCGACCTCTCTGCCCGCTGCAACGCCTATCTTAACAATCCCCCTCCTGAAGACCCCTCCCCCTCACTCCAATATTCCTGTTATCTTAGGAACCAGCAGAATCCCTGAGTTGCTGAGCTCCCCCAGACCCCCCTCAACTCACCAGCATTCAACTTTTCCCCGCTCCTAACACCAACCCTAAACCCCTTACCTGCATGCTCGTGAACTGCCGCTCGGCTGTCCAACATGCAACCGAAATCTCAGAAACCATTCTCAATGAGGATGCTGATATTGCCTTCCTCACTGAAACCTGGCTCAAAGACCACTCTATACCCATCCTTGACCTTCTGGCCCCCCTGGCTACTCTATACTCAGAAAAGACAGACCTGAAAAAATCGGGGGAGTACTAGCAATTATTTACAAAGAAGAACTTCAACTCTCCCCAATTAATAACACTGACTACACTATCTTTGAATACTTAGGAGCCGAACTTAAAACTAAAAGCTTCCCCCCAATACGACTTTATAACATCTACCACCCTCCTGAGGAACCCCTTCCCTTTGCCAAAGAACTATCGGACCTTCTAACAAATCGCTACATTCCAACTCCAAAAATCTCTTCCTAGGAGATCTCAACTTGCAACCAACCCTCTCAATAGCCTTTTTGAGATTAGCGACCTCAAGCATTTTTGCCACTACCACACCAAAGGAGCTATTCTAGACGCCATCATCTCCAACCCTGATTTGACATCCTTATCCAACATCATCCCGATCGATTAGTCTGACCACCATCTCATTCTGTTCACGATCTCCCCGCCAGCCCCACCTGCCCCTTAAAAAAACAATAATACTACAACTGTGACCAGAAATCTTAGGCAAATGCTCCCCGGCGCTTTAGAACATAAACTCCAATACCAACTCAGTCTCACCCCCCTCTTCAAATGCGAATAAACTCACTGAGCATTTTAACAAAACTGTCTCTGAGGTTTTAGACCAACTCACCACTCTGAAAACGAAAACGCTAAAAAAATGTCCCCTCTAAATCATGGTTCACCCTAGACCAGAATAAAGAAAGATGCTCACTGAGAATGGCTGAAATAACATGGAGTGAAATGAAATTCCTGGACCCTGTCCAGGACACTGATGCACTGTTGTAATCACTCGTTGTGAGTGTAAATCAAAAGTTCAAAATAATGTACAGTCTGTTAAACTTAGATTCATTACACGTAAACATTGTAATCATGCATAGTTCAACGTTTCAAAACATTTTCATTTTATTCAATTTTTAGTTCCTTTGAAACTTTTCGAAAAAGATCATTATATGATGTTGTTGACAATTCACAAGCATCTACATTATACAACACTGTGGTTTAGCGCATCCCAATGCATTTCGGGCAGAGTATTGTGCCCTTCGTCAGGGGAATCTGCGGAATAATACAACATGGTGTAAGTCTCTATTAGCGACAGAGTACACAGGGTTACATTTGAAGGAGGTCAGGATTAGGAAAGCGCGACTCTCAGAATGCCCAAACTTAAAAACCGAATAAACATAAAAAGCTAAACGTCACAATCTGAATGCACAATATAGCATGCCCAAACGTGAACACTGAATAAGCATAAGGAGGAAAAAGTTGGTGATGAAAGGGAAGAGTATCCCGTAGATCTGCCCTTGAAGACAAATACCTCGCTTTTGGTGGACTGTGCCCATAACGTGAAGTTTCATGCCATGCATTTTATATCCGTAAGTGATGAAAAGTGTTTACTGAGTGCCGTGCAAACAGTTATTAAATCGGGAATTGAACCCCACGGGTGAGGAAACCTGTTAGGGGCGTGCGTGAGATAAAACATGCATGCGCGTAAGACTCTTACTTTAATGCGCAAGTGGCATTTAGGATATCAGTCGATACCCTTCTGTGCTTGGAGACCTGTGGGGGATAAATTAACCCAAAAGGTTTTAGTCGATACACTTATGTGTATGCACCCAGATTTAAAAGCTAAAAGCTAAAAGACGCAGTTACCGTTTAACGTCCTTAGATGTCTCTCTGTAAAAAACAAAGGGTGCGGGTCTGTTAGTCGTCGCTTGCTTATTAAAACAGTTATCGCTGTGTTTTAAATCAAGGTGGTGCTCTTACCGTGATCTGTGAACGCGGGTGCTCCTACAAGTGCTCAACAGTGCCGGTATGGTGCTGCTGCGCCAATTTTCCTGAAATAACATGGAGACAACATCCTTCCCCATCCCATCTCGCCCTTCTCAGAATTGCAAGATCTTCCTACAAAAAACATTTTTTTTCGGAAAAAGCTTAATTCTTGCGTGTACAACTCTCTCGTTCCAAAAATAGACCTAGAGAATTGTTCAACATTATTAGAAACCAAACCGCGCCTGCATCCTCTAATCCAGTAGCCTCCATTAACAAATGAGAAGAAATTGCCAACTTTTTCCGTGAAAAAATCGCAGAAATTGATCGTGCTTTCCTCAACACTCAACCCTCGCCCACCCATCAACACCCCCTGGGTACTACACCCCACCCACCCCTCCCTTTGAACACACCCCAGACTCCTTCACTCCTTCTCCCTTCGTACACCCCTCCTGAACCCCTCCTCACTAGCCTACAGCTTAAAAATAACGCCTCATGGCATAACTTCCACCCATTTCTGAACAGGAAGTCTTCAATATCCTAGACAAACTCAAACCATCCTCCCACACTAAAGACCCTCTCCCTTCCGTACTCGTCCAAGACCTCAAACACGGCATTGTCCCCTACTGGACCAACATCATTAAAGCCTCCCTCTCAATAGGGAATGTCCCCATCTCCCTTCAACTCGAACAAATCACACTCATCCCCAAAAAACCCAAAGCTGACCCCAATTACCTTAACAATCTCTGCCCTATTTCCAACCTCCCACTCCTCTCCAAAGCCCTCGAAAAATGTGCCCTACAACAATTAGACAAACACATTGACACATTCAACCTTCTGGACCCACTTCAATCTGGCTTCCACAAAGGTTGCAGCACTGAAACCGCAATGCTTAACATAGTCGACGATATCCACTTAGCCAAGGACAAGGGAGAGACCTACCTACTCATCCTCCTCGACCTATCTGCTGCTTTTGATACAGTCTACCACCCATCCTTACTCAATGCACTTAAAGATCGATTCGGCATTAACGGCACTCTCCTTAACTGGTTCACATCCTACTTCCAACATAGAACCCAACAAATTAAAATTCAAAACTCCCACATTAGACCCACTCCTGTCTCCCTAGGTGTCCCTCAAGGATCCATCCTCTCTCCTGCCCTTTTCAACCTCTTTATGGAACACCTTACCCTTCTACTTAAACAAGCTAAAATCAGCTATTACTTCTACGCTGACGACACCCAACTGTACTATAAAATAAAATCCCATGCCGATATTCTACACCTTAACACTGCACTAACCAAGATCTTAACCTGGTTCCAAAACAACCATCTTAAACTTAACCCTAACAAAACTGAGATCATCCTCTTCTCTCCCAAAAACAACTCTCTCCCCATTCAAACATGGATTGATGACCTTAATACCCTAAACTGCTCTCTTTCCCTCGCCGAATCTGTCAAATCTCTTGGCATCACCATCAACAATAAACTCAATCAACTCCCATGTAAAAAACTCAGCAAAAAGTGCACTTTTCACACTCCGGCATCTCAAAAAAATCAAACCTTTTATCCCACCTGAAGATTTCAAAATTATTATCCAATCGCTGGTCCTCTCCAAAATCTACTATGGAAATCCCCTTCTCTCTGGTACACCCAAAATCCACATTGCCCCCATCAAATCCGTCCTTAACCTCGCAATAAGGCTAACAACAAACTGTAAATGTTTTGACCGTATCTCCCCTGTCCTCAAGACACTCAAATGGCTCCCCAATGAAGGCAGATCCTCCTACATAATTGCATGTATTACGAACAAAGCCCTTTATCAGAACACTCCAACCTACCTCACAACTAAACTCAAAAAAGCGGGCTGTGCCCGAACGCTGAGAAGCACCAACACTCTTCTTCTCATACCCCCCTTCTAAAAAAAAAAACTCAAAATCCCGCTGCTTCTCTTGCAAGACCCCAACCATCTGGAACGCCCTCCCCAAAGACCTTCAATGCAACCCCTCCTTTGACAGCTTAAAAAAACCCTTAAAATTCACCTTCTCTCCACATTTGGGGCAATTAAACCCCTATTCTCCTCTCTGAATACACTCCCCCCTTCTTTAGACAGCCCTGCCTACCCCTATCACCCTCTCACTCCCCTACTGACACCCTTCACACCCCCCTCCACCTCACAATACCATCCCTCTCACTACTATGTCCACAAAGTCCTCCTTGGCATGCTGTAAAAATTCTATGTATAATTGTTTTAGTTCTTTCAGTTGGTTTCCTGTTTATCTTATATGCACTATGCTCAATATGTTATCTTAATTATTCCTTATTTATCTATGCACATTTGTTTAACTTGTTTCTTCTACTGCTATTATGGTTTTTCTTGTTCATTACCGTTGTTGATGTAAAGCGATCTGATACCCACGGGTGGAGCTAGCGCTATATAAAACCCTTCAAATAAATAAATACAATAAATACATTTTCAGGGGGCAAGGTCGGTATTCCACTGGGGATATTTGTCAATCCTGCGTGTCCAAATCTTAGGAGGCCTGAAATCTATTGGATACAAACATTGGGATAAACATATCATCAGTAGGCCTAAATTGTGGTTTATAAAAGTAAGCCAAGGGCAGTGCACAGATTCTGGAACTTTGGGTGAATGTTTTTTCACAAAAACTTAAAATACAACAAACCAAGTGAGGCCTGCTAAAGTTGATCACAATACAATCCCCATCGATGTTGCTAGGTTATTTACCAACCCACCCAACTCAGCGGCGAACCATAAGAATCTCGTTCATGCAGGACAGGTTAAACCTTTTGTGATTGGTTAGCCAGTCCACGGTCTTATTACGGAGATCAGTCCGAGCCAAGATTCCCTCTGACCCTCTACTAAAGCGGGTACACTGGGCAGATGGCTGGAGGTAAGTTTAAAACATCTGCGTTGGGTCTCAGGCGTTTGCTCCTTGTGTTGTCGATTATATTCTGACTTGAGTCATATAGTGTGGATGGTTTGGTGCCGGAAGCTAAATGTTCAAGCTGTCTGCTGCATAGTCCTGAGGTTCTCATGATAGGCTCCACATGTGGGTCTTGTAAATTTCCCTGCTTAGTACTAGATTTCAGTGCAGGGAAGACTTTAGGTTTGCGGCAAATAGTGCGGGAGTTGGCAGATGACGACGCTTCATACATGTTTGGGCTTACGATTGGCGAATTAGATCTTGAGTTAGCATCTGCCAGCGTTGGAAAGCCCACCCCCACGTTGTCATCCGGTTTTGGGATCTCATCAGTACCACGGCTATTTAAGGTGTCTGTGGCAGTAACCAGATGTCCTACCATTTTCCGGAGTAGGGTAATATTCCTGTCTAGCAGTTCTTTGAAGTGGGCTAATGCTTTTCCAAGACACTCTCTACAGCTGCAGCAAGTACAACATTCCCAGTTGTATCTTCCGTTGTTACTGGAAAAACGGCATTGGTCTGTGTACTAGCAGTTAATTGATGTTATGACATGGTTTGCTGCAAGGGCCTCATGGTTGGCAGATCTGGGACCTTTTGTGCTTTTGGATCTTTGGGTGGCGACATCCCGCTTCCATTTTGCTGGTGGTACTCTCACCTTAGACTCTTCACGGGGTATTCAACCCGTCCTTTAGTAATTATGCTAGGTCGTTAGGGGCTGCTTTGGGTGCTACGTCCTGGCTTACCAGGGGGGAATTCAGAGACAAAGGTGGGGGTGTGGAAGGAAGGAAGGCACAATTGGGGGGTGCCATCTGAACTGGAGATGCCTAGAGACAAACTGCCCTGTAATGTGCTGGGGTCTAGAGAGTCGTCTTTCAGTCATTTCTATTTCATGGGTTAAGTGTGATTTGGCTCTCACGATGAATGCATCTAGGGTCCCCGCTTCTCCTTTGCGCTTGCCCATAATGGAAATTTTGTGCTGGCAGGTCCAAGTTCAACACAAATACGATCTAATAACTGGGATAAGGATATACACAACAGTACCTGAGGGTTGGATGAGATGTCCTTGTGCAGATGACCAGGTGTCAGAGGGGGGACCCAGCCCAACCTCTTCCGCGCTCTGACGAGTGCAGATGGGCCCACCCTTAGCCCGGGAATTGCCCAGGAATGGCCCGGGCATTCCCGTGCCTGTCCCGCACTGCAGGAGCCCGCCACAGCCTCTGGGCGCTGGAGCAGAGGCATCACTGGCTGCCCCTCGGGCTGGTGGGAGGTGTAGTCCTGGCCGTTACCCTCATGGTGAACGAGACCCTGCTTTTGTTGGCCTCTTCCCTCATGGTGTGCAAGTAAATAATCACAGGTTCCCTGCACTGTGGGAGCCCACCAGAGGCTTTAACGCGTCTCTGGGTGCGGGAGCAGAGGGGTCACTGTCTGCTCCTTGGGCCACTGGAAGTTGGAGTCCTTGCTGTTGCCCTCACGGCGAGCGAGACCCTGCTTTTGTTGGCCGTTTCCCTCATGGCGTGTGAGTGAAAAATCACGGGATCCCTGCACTGCCGGAGCCTGCCACAGGCTTTAAAGTGCCTCCGGGCACAGGAGCAGAGGTGTCACTGGCTGCCCCTCGGGCCGCTGGGATGTGGAGTACTGGCCATTTCTCTCACGGCGAGTGAGACCCTGCTTTTTTTGGCCGTTTTCCTCATGGCGTGCGAGTGAATAATCACAGGCTCCCTGCGCTGTGGGAGCCCGCCATAGGCTTTAGCGCGCTTCCGGGCGTGGGAGCAGAGGTGTCACTGGCTGCCCCTCGGGTGGCTGGGAGGTGGAATCCTGGCTGTTTCCCTCACAGCAAGCGAGACCCTGCTTTTGTTGGCCGTTTCCCTCACAGCGTGCAAGTGAATAATTACGGGCTCAGATCCCAGCGCAACAATGGTGAACAAAAGTGAGCTCAGGAATGTGCTCTACTCTCTATATAGAGCAGAAAGGTTGAAAAAGGAATCCAAAAAATCCCTTGTTCATAGATATATGGCTATTGAAAATTCTGTACACCCGCTGACAAATATCAATGCAGATGCACATGGATCTTTCACTGTTCTTCTTCAGCACTACCACTATGGGTGACACCCATGGCATTGGACCAGTTGTCGCTCAATGATGTCGGGCTTTAATAGTATCTCAAGTTTTCTCAACAGCCTATTGTAAATTATATGCAATTTGACAATGTCTTTGAGCAATAGGACAGATGTCCTTATTAATGTGGAGATGCAGTTTCATATTCTTATGTGTTTCTAGTCCATGAAACAAGGATGGAAACTGATTCACTTTCTCATGATAGGCATTGACATTGTAGTTGAAAGAAATCATCCAAATGTCAGCAGCAGTAATGAAGCTGAGTAACCATGCGCTAAATGAAGTGCCTGGCAAGACATGTATTGGCACTTGTATTTTCGTATGCTTGTGCTTCACAGTTGCTATGAATGTGTCTTGACTTTGCAGTGGCACAGAAGTAACTCATGTATAGATTTTGGTCGGGGGCAGAGCTTGCCTAAGCACAAGATGGCCACATCTTGATCGCAATCCTTATGCCATTATAATTATCCTTGAGGAATCCTGACACCAGAGCGTTAATAGTCGTGAATGGAGACTTGAACTGAATGATCCTGCTGAAAAGCGTTAATTTGCCACCCTGCAAGTTGACATTGGTCACCCTGAGAGGAGCGGAGACAACGAGGAAGTGCAAGGCCTGCAGGGCCTGGGCGCTGCAACCCACTGCTGTGTTGACGGAGCAGTGTGGCAGCTGGTGGTTCTGGCGAAGCCAGACAGAACCCCGGGATACTGGTGGGAGCAGCAACCCATGATTGACTGCCTGGCTTGCTCGAACTGCTGCTGCCTGCTTCCCCTGAGACACAGCAGGGACTGCGCAGTGCGGCCTAGCTGGCACACAGTCACTGAGCCCTAGTGACTGGATGAATCCCGTGCATCATGACTGCTGCCCCGGGACTGGGGGATTGCTGGCCGGACCCGGTTGACAGCCTGCGAGAGCGGAGGTGGATCTTCAATTGTGGAGCCCCTCCAGGTGGTGAGTCGGAACAGTTGGTGGCCCAGGGACTGCTGGACAGCCCCTGATGTGACTGGGGTGTGACGTTCTCCTTCCCTGATCTGCAATTGTTGGGCCCTCTACATAGCACTGTATTGGCTGTGCATCCTACCTAGAAGAGCGCATTTTACATACTCACTGTCGCTAGATGCAGCGGGGTGCGCAGTCTGAACATGCCTCCCCACCCATGTGATTTACAGCGCTCGCCTGCCTGGATTGCCTGGGAAAGACGTACTGCCATTCACGGGTGGGGTACTGAACTGGCTGGGCATTCATGCCTGTTGTGACCAGGGCCCAGCGCTGTGTAGACGTTGAGCAGTTGGAGCAGATTGCTTGTAGCCCTCGGGGACAAGTGAGGAGCGACTGGAGATGGGCAGCTTTGGCTACATAAATGAAGGTTGAGCTAGTAACCCACAGGATGCTCCCAATTGTGGCTGTCTGGTTCTAGAGCCTACCAGAGGCACTGAGTTGAGAGAATTCTTCCTGTCTGACTGGCAAGCGAGTCATACGTTTGCATTACCGCCTTGAGCAGCTCAGATATATTCCAACTGTCTATGCGTGCCTACGGTGGGCTGCTTGAGAGCCGGCGATGCCTGAATGGCACTTACAGTGAGGCTCAACCAGGGGCAATACGTTAAAGACAAGTGCCTGCTACTTATGCCCCAGCTGTAACTGGGGGCCATTTGCGGAATGCCTTGTTGATTAATGGTATACTCTCAGAAATCCACTTAACAATCTGACCCAGTGCTTGAACTACTGTGCAGGCTGATCTGCCCAAAGCAATTTGACTTAGTGAGCAATGCAACAGATCAAAAAGGTGGACATTAAGTAACAATCTGCTTGGCCCAGGCCTACTGTGACAATGGGTAAGGTTGATAAATCGCAATCTAAGCTGCAATTTGAACAGGGCAGGTCGGTGAATAAAGCGGATGAGGCACCATCCCTGGACAACCAGTTTGATGAAGCTGAGGAAACGCCTGCAGATATACGCCACATTTTGTCGGCATTGCAGATAAGTTTGTCCACTATAGACAGCAAAAGTGATTCATTAGCTTATCGTATGGATCGTATGTCAGAAAGGATGTATAAACTCGCTGAGCGGCTCGACATGGCGGAGCACCACGTGACGGAGCTTGAGGAGTCTCATACAGAAACGGACGCGACTCAAAAGCAGATGGGGAAGATCCTTATAAATCTGCAGGACAGGGCTGAAGACTTGGAGGCCAGGTCAAGGAGAAGTAACATCCACATCATTGGTCTGTCGAAAACTACACACAGAGGCAACATGGAATTGTTCATGGAAAAACTTTTGGTTTCACTGTTAGGCCGCGATGTCTTCTTTAAATGGCAAGTCAAGGCCATTCTTGGACCCCAATCCCTTGCAGATGGCCCTCAAGAATTATGCTAAGTCAGACAGAAGTAGTGGTGAGGCGGAGAAGCTTTCTGAGGCTGTCGGAGGTAGCACAGAGGAGCAAAACTAATACTCAGCTGGCCATTCTTTCTGGTGAGACTTCTTGAGGGGTAGGTGACGCGTAGCTCTAACATGCATGTTGCCACTCCTAAGAGATTTGGGCTCTAGCACCTAGGAGAACATGGAGACATTGCCAATGGAACATAAAGAACTTTATTCGATAAATGCTGTTATATACTTTGAGGCTTTCTGCCTTGTGGGACCTCTCATCTTACAGTTAAAGCTTTTATGAGATTTTCATGGGCGGTGATGGCAGGGCTCGATGCTAGTGTCATAATTTGTTGTACTCTACATTCTCTGGGAGTATACCATATGTTTAGATGGCATTACTAGATCTCTACTACGTAGAGACACTAGGCGGCATTGTGGTAACATCCGCCTCATTGTGTTACACACTTTATGGCTTTTTGCCGGTTAAGTTCTGAACGGGGGGAAGGGGTTCATCGAACCTGGCAAGTTGGGGATTGCATGGCGTGGGAGAGGGGTGTGGGGTATTTTGGGGTTGGTTTTTCTGGACACAAAGTGTGCTATGCATTTACTCTTCACATCAAAAGTGTTTGTCTACTGCTAACTCTACAGGGCAGCATGGCAGGCGTAGATAGAATGTACACAGAAATGTTCTCTAGTTGCAACCCTGAACCAAGGTAGCAAGGTGAGATTTCTAACATTGAATGCCAGGGGCCTTAATGTTTTCAGAAAACTATGTAAGGTGCTAGCTTACCTCACCAGCCACAACATAGATGTTGCTCTCTTACAGGAGACTCATCTACCCATAAATAGCAAACAGCTTATTCCCAGACGACTGCACTTCCCCTTCCATGCTGCATGTTTTTCCACACACATAAGAGGAGTCCTAACTTGGGTTAACCCAAAATCGGGTATCACATTAGAAGCTGTTGAAACTAACATGGAGGATAGGTATGCCATTTCTAGGTGTAAGTGCCATGGACTGGATATATTGATTGCTAATGTCTATGGCCCCAACTTTGATAATCCACAATTCTATAGAGATCTGCTGAGATGTGTTCAAGGGGTCTCCTCACTCCCTTAATTCAGAGGCAGAGACTTTGATTGTGTACTTGATCCGATGCTCGATCGCTCCGTTAATCCTTCTAGGCGACCGTCAATGGCTGCTAAATCTATCAAGGATGGTATTACTCAATTAGACATGGTCGATGTATGGCGCACATGCTCGCCAAGTTTGGGGGGCTTGTACACAAATGTTCTGATTTGCGTAGTTCTCCCTCGCTCATTCTCGGACCATTCTCCTATACAGTTGGACGTGGAATGTCCACAGAAAAAGCCTATCCCATTTACCTGGCGATTCTCACCATGCTAGTTATTAGATACTGTTTTTAAGTCTGAAATTTCAAAAGGTATAGAATCTTTTTTTGATATTAATATAGGATCTGTCAGTCGATTTGCTACAGTCTGGGAAACCTTTAAGGTTTATATCCGAGGGATTGCCATTGCAAAACACTCAGGGGTCCTCTGCTCTCTCAGAGATAGGCTAACATTTCTTGAGGAAAGACAGGCTGAGCTCAAACAGGCAGTTCTAGCTGGGGGCGGCGATCATACCACATAAGAATTAAGGAAAACACTTGAAGAATATCACAAAACAGCTGACAACAAGATCAAACATTTAGGGAAAATATGCTGTTCCCAAAATATATGGCGATGGTGAACGCCTAGGGGCAACCTTGGCTTCACTGACACGCAGTAGAAGGGAGGTGGCTGGGGTTATGGAACTACACGCTGAGTCTGGTGAGGTGTTGAGGGATCCAGCCTCTATAGCAGAGAGATTTTAATTGGAATTGTACCGATCCAGAACATCGGCACATGCCTTGGCCATTCTAGATATGTGGAGTATATTAAATTGCCTTGGATGGCGGACAAGCGTAGAGAGCATCTAATGAGGCCGCTAATAAGGCGGCTTGGTGCTCGGGAAGTCCTTACTGTGCTTAAAACTATGCATTCTCGTAGTGCACTAGGACTAGATGGCTTAACTGTCGCATTTTATAAAGAATTTAAAGACCTCCTGGTCCCACACCTCATCACTTTGTTCGAGGAAAGGGCCGAGACAGGTGAGATGCCTCCAAATATGCGAGACAAAAGGGGGTGGTGATGGACGGAGCATCAGAACCCATCAAACACTCACACCCAGTCAACAGATCTGGGTTTAATCCATCATTGTTCTTTAGCCCACTCTGCCACCCCAGTTCAGACATGGACATATGCAAATCAGTCTGACCCAGTGCCTCATGGGAACAGTCCAGCCCGATCTGCCAAGCCATGCCTTCCCTGGACCAGAAACAAGATTCCTAGGACTGGTTTCTGGCATTACAGCCGTCTTCAGCCAGGCTTGCTTGAATCCAGAGGCAAAGTGAGCAAGGGACTCACGTCTGAGCATACCCTGCCAACTTATGGCGAACAAAGCGGTACAAAAAGGGGTGGTGATGGACGGAGCATCTGAACCAATCAAACACTCACACCCATTCAACAGATCTGGGTTTAATCCATCATCGTTCTTTAGCCCACTCTGCCACCCCAGTTCAGACATGGACATATGCAAATCAGTCTGACCCTGTGCCTCATGGGAACAGTACAGCCTGAACTGCCAAGCCATGTCTGAACTGGGGTGGTGTGGAGTGCAAAAAAACGATGGATCAGTTGACTGGGGGTGAGTGTTTGATTTGTTCAAACGCTCCGTCCATCATCCCCTTTTGTATCGCTTTGTTCGCCCTAAGTGTGGCAGGGTATACTCAGACGTGAGCCCCTTGTTCACTTGGCCACTGGATTCAAGATAGCCTGGCTGATGAGGATTATGAATCCGAAACCGGTCCCAGGATACTTGTTTCCGGTCCAGGGAAGACATGGCTTGGCAGTTCGGGCTGGACTGTTCCCATAAGGCACAGGGTCAGACTGATTTGGATATAGCCATGTCTGAACTGGGGTGGCTGAGTGAACTATAGAATGGTGATGGATTAAACCCAGATCAGTTGACTGGGGGTGAGTGTTTGATTTGTTCAAACGCTCCGTCCATCATCCCCTTTTGTATCGCTCCAAATATGCGAGAAGCATTGATAGCTAAAATACTTAAATCAGGCAAACCAACTATTCCTCATATAGACCATTGACTCTACTTAATGTGAATACCAAGCTTTTTGCCAAAATAGGGGAGAGGGGTTGGCCTAACGGCTAAGGCGCTCGACCTCGGACCTGGGGATCTGGGTTTGAGTCTCGGTAACGACGCCAAAAACCCCCTGTGATTCTGGGCAAATCACTTAATCTCCCCGTGCCTAAAATGAAAGTGTGTCCTCATGTAATGTAACTGGTGCTATGTAAAGCGCTCTGATAACTGATTCGGTTTGGTTCTAGTTCGCGCTATATAAAACTCTGCAAAAAAATTAAAAATCCTGGCCCCTCTGGTGCCTCAACTGGTTGGTACAGAAAAAGCGAGATTCGTCCCGGAACGCAATCTGACCTATAACCTATGCACAATGTTTGGTGCGCTTCAACATGCAAAGCCAGAGATCAGGGTTGCAGCGGTCTTCTTTATTGCAGAGAAGGCTTTCAACTCTGTCAAATTGGCCTTCATGTCCACCGTATGGGGAAATCTTTCCACAACTCATAGGGGCGCTTTATAATTCCCTGTCAGCTAGGATCAGGGTGGGAGACTTGGTGACTGTGTCGAATAAGATTTCTTGAGGTACCCGGCAGGGATGCCTGCAGTTGCAATTTTTACTTGCAATTGTAGCGGAGCCACTGGCTTGTGCACTCAGGAAGTATCATGGGCATAGAGGAATACGCTTTCCGGGGTATAATCTAATTGTCTCCACATATGCAGACGATACACTCTGATACATAACAGACCCTGAAAGTAACTTATCTCAAGTTCTGAGAAGTTGTGAGATATGGTGAGTTTTATGGCCTTACGATAAATTGGAATAAGTCCACTATATTCCCGTTGACTCCACCCATGAAGCCCGTCGATCTGGATTTTCCTTTCTCATGGTCCACAGACTCAGTTCAGTACCTGGGCATCCAGGTTCATATGAACCCTGAGATAGTTTTCCGAGAGAATTATGGATGGGCAGTTGCCAGTATGGAGGAGGAGATAGAGCACTTACTCCTGTCATTATTAGGCCGTATCGCTCTGATGAAGATGGTGGTGTTACCTAGATTCTACTTCCTGTTTCTCAATATACCAATGGTCCTCCCTCCACATTTCTTTGGGAAGGGTAGGTCACTATTGGTAAGGCTGGCCTAGGCAGGTAAGCAGTCCCGAGCTGGATGGAATATTCTCACCCTCCCTTACTCCATGGGGGGTCTGGGAGCTCCTGACCTTGAGCTCTGTTATCGAGTGGCGCAAGCTTCTCATGCTCACTGTTGGATACACCAGAATACTGCTCTTTCACACGCACAAATCAAGAGTGTGGCTGTTGCCCCGGGCCCCCTGGCAGCGTTGCTGTCTGAACCCCATCTAGGAGGGCTGGGATCCTGTGTGGTATAATCTCCTTAAAAGGCAGGCGGGAGCTATCTTGTATTCCCATTGAGATCACTGGAATGGTGCCAATGGCTGCCAATCTGCAGGGAAAAAGAGGTGGTGATAGCAATGGGTACAATTAATATCAACAAAATTGGGGATTTATTTACGGCAGGAGCAGCTCGTACTGGGGCCAAAATAGAAGCTATGGAGCATACAGTTTCCCCATTGACTATTTCAGAATGCGACATGCCTTATGTGGGTTGTTTGGAGGGGACGCACTAGAACCCCCTGAGTTTACCCCCTTTCACATATACTTCGCTCTGATTCTCCTAATAAGACAGTATCTATCTTTTATAGCTTAGTACAAGATGATCGCAAAAACACCTATACTAAGGCTCGACTGGAGTGGCAAACTGACCTAGACATGACCCTTGATGACGCCACATGGCGGTACTGCTGTGAGTCCACAAAACAAATCTCTCTCAATGGTAGACACAGACTTATACAATTTACATTTCTAAATAGAATTTACTACACCGCAGCTCAGTTACATAGGTATGGCCTTAGAGATACCGCTGAGCGTGAAAGATGCAAGACTGACCCTGAGGGATTTAGGCACCTAGCATGGTCATGCCCAGTCATAGCTGATTTTTGGAGACTGATTTTCCTGAACTTGAGTGACATTATAGGCTCACCCCTTCCTTGAGACCCACTGCTGGTGCTCCTTGGACACTCTAGGCTGCTGCAGAAGGAAGTGCGTAGACTTGTGGATATGGGCCTGTTCATGACAAAGCGCAGAGAGGCAATGAGATGGGCTCATGGCCTGGCACCCGTGGTGGGCTAGTGGTCTAAGGACATGCTATAGTGCAATACATAGTCGGAATTATATAGTGAGCTGCTCCCTCGCGCAGAGCCGTCCCAAGAATATTTGCAGCTTTTACCAGAGCTACTCAGCCGCAATGGAACAGGGGGAGTCAGGGTGAAAGAGGCAGGAGGGGGAAGCCAGCTCTTGTTATAAATGTTCTGGTGGGGCCCTATTGGAGTAAAGATACAGAACAAAATTCGCCAATTTAACCCTGAAAGTAAAAGTTCTATTACTGCCTGTGGTTTAAGCGCTTGCTGTGACCGCAGCTGGATCTTGCACAATTTGAATTGCTCCTGGCACAGATGTTTGCAACGTGAACTACCCTACACTCTGTAACTGTGTGGGAGAAGGTTTCCTGCACCATTACACCCTCCTTCTATATTTGCAATTTGCAATTTCCTTTTTCTTCTGTTTTATATTTATATTCCGCCACTTCCTGCCTTGTACCCCAATCTTCTTGTCCTAGTTATGTATTGTTTATATCTCCTTGCTTCTCCCTGTTTCTTTTTAAGAATCGGATAGCGAGATATAAATACATACTGTTTTCTATTCCGCTGGGGGGCGTCTTTCTCCTCCCCTATGTGAGGGGCTTTGCCTTCCGCACGTTTTTTTTTCTATTACTGTTCTACCTATCGAAAGCATATGTTTCTTAATTTGTTACAGTTCCCCCACAATCAGTTGTAACTGTTCTTTCTGGATGATTGTTAATAAGTCATTGTTCATCACTGATACTTCCAACTGGGTTTGAAGGATTTTTGTAAGATTACCATTACTTCCCGCATTGAGGCACTTGATGTTGCTGTAATCTCAAGGTTAGTCATCAATCCTTCCATTGTTCAGTCGCTATAGCTGGGGCAGTTTCATTCTTCCATTAGCCTTGATTTGAACCCCTTTCCTGTGTTGTTCAGCCCAATACTGCTGTGATCACTGTCTATGCTCCCCTCCGTTTCTGAGTTTCTAAACTCGAAGTTGGAAAAGAGACAGCTGAAGAGGACGGTCTTGGCTTTAGAAGTAAGTCACTTTGTAGTATCATGCATATTATACTGTAAGGTGTTTTACCAGCCCTGCTCTGCCAGTGCCTGTGCTCTGACTCTTAGAATGTTGGAGTCTGATGATGCCTCGGAATGTTGGGACTGAGAGAGGCAGAGAGACAGTTGGTCATGGGCTGAGCAGCTGACAGGCAGCTCCTGGTGGGGCTCTAATCTACCACATATCTACATGATGTCCTGTACCTTGCAACCTGTTATCTTCATGAAATAAATCATCTTGAAATACTACCTTCCTGAGTGGACCTTCATCACTACATATTTTGGCGACGCGCTGACGAACCTACAGCTACAAGCGGATTTAAGGTACCTGGCGAACACAGGTGGACCTGGAGATGGCGCAAATAAAAGAAACTACAGTGGCAACTACCACAATTTTCAGAAGAAGTAACCACAAGAAGGAATTAACTACAAAGAAGAAAATGTGTTTTCTACAAAGTACAATGAAGACTACTGCAAGGAAGAAACAAGAACTTCAAAGAAAAGAAAAAGAAGACAACAAGAAACAAGTAAGCACAAAATACTACGCCTCATAGCCCCACCAGTGGCCTCACCATCGGCCAGCCGTAGCCAAGGCGTGCTGTGCATATCTACATTACATACTTTTGACTTTGGCTTTACCATCTCAGTCTGCTACACTGCCACATGCTTTCTACAACTTACAGACACCTGCTTGTTTCATCTTGATTTTAAAAAAGCGGTAAGATTTGGCTGCTGTATGATATGCCTTTTTACTACATAAAGCTGTGTGATCATCAGCACTTGCTCCCTGCAACGAGTGATCTTGTGCACCTTTTGATGACTTTTGAATGGGGTTGCACTAGTGTGGCTGATGTGATGTTTCACAACGTATTTCTGTGGTGGCATCATCCACTGAGTAAAGGCTTCAACCTTTGCCTCATACATCGTGCTGAAATCACCCTTCACCTGTCCTTGGGAGTCAAAAAATAAAAAATAAATCTGCTGTATACTAAGTGAGGGATAACGCTTAGGGTAATTTACACTTTTGACTCTGTTCATGTCATTTTCAAGAAAGGATTTCCTACAACTGTCTGTGATGTAGTTCACCTTTGGTGGTTCATGAGGGGTTAATTTTCGTCGTCCTCTCACTCAAGAAAATGCTTGGTGTGACTTTTATTCCTCATCGCTTGGAAGTTGTGGTGTTTAGCGCTTAAAGTCTCGGTTTCTCTGGCAGTTAAACCGCTGCTTTACGGTTTGGAATTCTAACGATTTAACGGTGGCACCTTGCGCAAGATTACCTGAATTCGTTGTCGCGTGGAGCCTCGGAGTCATCGTCATTGTTGGTAGGCAGTTTTTAAAGCTTCTGAAGGACGAGCGCCACCCGGCACTGCGTACCACAGCGTGCCCTCATCAGAATTGCAGCAAAGTTCTTTCCTGTTGTTTTACAGGCAGCACACAATCTCCGGAGTTTCGGATTCCCAGTGTAAACCCTTTTTATTTATTTTTTATTAATCCCAGATCTAAAAAAAAATGTGGAATCACACTGGGGACATTGTGGAAATGAAGTGAAGAAGACGCTGGAGCAATTCTTCACAACTTGTCCTGCAGCTTGACGATTTCTTCAAATAGTGCCTTTCATGTGCCTCCCTGTTTTTAATGTGATGGGGTGAAATACTCTGTTTCGCTACGGAGCTCTTTCAATTTGAAGCTCCAGATGCTTTCATTCATTTCTCTGCCCCATGCTGGAAACTTAAATCCTCAGAGGAAAGTGTATTCCTGCAGATAGGCGTCACTTAATGCTATCTCTTCTAGTTTGTTCTTACAAATGTTGGATTGTGTCACAGTATTACAGTGATACACACACCTATTTAAAAAAATAGTTTAAAAATTGTTTAGTGAAATATGATGGCACATTATTTTACATTGAAAGATTATAGCTATTGGTTCTAGCCCCATTTGCATCCTCAAAAACAAATAAGAGGAAAAAGCTATGCAGTATTTGCATCTTTATTTATGTCAAAACATATTTCCCTACACAGGGGTGGGAATGGGTGTTCCCCGTTTGCCCACATATATGTGCCTGTTCACATTATTTTTACCCTACAAAGGGATGGGAATGGGTTCTAGCCCCATTTGCCCGTAAACATTTGCCTACATAGGTAAAATACGAATTTTAGCCTTACAAGGGCACCGTAGCTAGGGTCACAGCCCTTTCTACTTGTACACGAGTATCCTCACACAGGGAACAGTGTTATGGGTTACAGTCCCATGTAAATTTACGTTTTACCCTTACATAGGGCTTATTATGGGTCACAGTCCCATTTACATTTTACCCTCACACAGGGCTTTTTATGGGTCACAGTCCCATTTATATTTTACCCTCACACAGGGCTTATTATGGGTTACAGTCTCATTTACATTTACATGGTCACCCTACATAGGGCGTCACATGGGTTTCAGTCCCATTTACAGTGCTCCTCACACTCTTACATAGGAGTAGAGGACGGTCATGGGTTTTAGTCCTTATGACTGATATTGTCTATTTACATTTTGTAATTTTGCTGTTTTGAATAACGCAATGCTACATTTACATTGTATTTATTCTGTTATTGGAAACAGAGAGAAGTGGTAGTCATCCTGTATGTATCTACTTTGCCTCTTCTCTTTTTTCCTATTCATCCAGCTTTTCTCGTGGTGTCATTCTCTTTTTCATCCCTGGTTTCTGGATCTACATTTCTTGTTGTCTCTCCAGCCTTCTTTTGTTCCTTCTTTGATTCTTTTCTTCCCTGTTCTGGAGGAAATCTGTTACCTCGCTTTCCTGTGTCTGTGTGGAGGCTGGTGTCCATACTCCGTTGTGCCTTGTTCTTTCTTCCCTTCTTGCCTGCCTGGCCAGTGGGTGCGTTCGGGGGTCAGTCCTTGGTGTGTGTGAGTTCTTCTGCCCCATGATGTTTCCATTTTCTGATTGCTCGTTTTTTCCTCATCTTTTCTATGTCCGTGAGTCTGTGTTATCTCTATTGGTTTCCGCATTACTCTTCTCTTCCTCCTTCTCATATTCTTCCACCTGTCTCTTCACGTTGCTTTGCTTGCACCTTTCCTTGTCGTTGTTTCTGTTCCTCTGCTATTCTTTCTTATTATCTCTTCCTTGGCTCTCTTTCGCTAGTTGTTATTCACGTAGTGGTTTAATGCTTCTGTTAGAACGAAAGGGGATATGTAGTATCCTGCATGATATACTGTAAGGTGTTTTACCAGCCCTGCTCTGCCAGTGCCTGTGCTCTGACTCTTAGAATGTTGGAGTCTGATGATGCCTCGGAATGTTGGGACTGAGAGAGGCAGAGAGACAGTTGGTCATGGGCTGAGCAGCTGACAGGCAGCTCCTGGTGGGGCTCTAATCTACCACATATCTACATGATGTCCTGTACCTTGCAACCTGTTATCTTCATGAAATAAATCATCTTGAAATACTACCTTCCTGATTGGACCTTCATCACTACACACTTATATTTGATATATTGTGATGGCTTGCATACAGCGACTCCACATCCTGTGATGTCAAGCTATTTGATGTTGCTTGCTTTCACTCCCATAATTATGCGTCAGTTATTTGTTGGTTCTTTTTAAAGTGTTTGCTCACAAAATCCTTTGTTGACTTGGTAACTGATGCTCCACCTTTTGTTCCCACTGCTTTATTTTGCTGGGGGGTTTTAGTCTGGGGCTTTTTTATCTGGTTTTTACATCTTGATCCTGGGGTTACCTCATCCACACATCCTGTTTGATGAGGGCTGAAAGCCAGAAACTGGTCCTAGGATGCTTGTTTCCAGTCCAGGGAGGACCTGGCCTGGCAGTTTGGGTTGGACAGTTCCCATTGGGCACAGGGTCAAGACTGATTTGCATATGGCTTGGTCCAAACTGGAATGGCATTGTGAGCAAAAAAAACTATGATTTTAGGCCCAGATCTCTGTACCGGGGTGAATGTATGACATTGTTCTGCATTCTGTCCATCATTTGTTCTTTTTGCGCTGTCACCCCGAGTGGGACGGGTATGCTCAGACATGAGTCCCGTGCTCTCCATGCCACTGGAGTCAAGCAATCCTGTCTGATGAGGGCTGAAAGACCGAAACTTGTCCTAGGATGGTTGTTTCCAGTCCAGGGAGGACCTGGCCTGGCAGTTTGGGCTGGACTGTTCCCATTGGGCGCAGGGTCAAGACTGATTTGCATATGGCTTGGTCCAAATTGGAATGGCATGGTGAGAAAAAAAAACCGATGATTTTAGGCCTAGATCTCTGTACCGGGGTGAATGTATGATATTGTTTTGCATTCTGACCATCATTTGTTCTTTTTGCATTTGTCACTCCGAGTGGGACGGGTATGCTCAGACGTGAGTCCTGTGCTCTCCATGCTACTGTAGTCAAGCTATTCTGGCTGATGAGGGCTGAAAGCTAAAAACCTGTCTCAGGATGCTTGTTTCCAGTCCAGGGAGGACCTGGCCTGGCAGTTCGGGCTGGACTGTTCCCATTGGGTGCAGGATTAAGACAGATTTGCATATGGCTAGGTCCAAACTGGAATGGCATGATGAGCAGCAAAAAAGATGGATTTAGGCCCAGATCTCTGTACTGGGGTGAATGTATGACGCTGTTCTGCATTCTGTCCATCATTTGTTCTTTTTGCACTGAACAGTTACACAGCGCATGCTTCTGCGCCTCGTGTGTATTCTGTTTCGAGCATTATTTCCAACACAGCAGAGAGGTGCTGAAAGGTGATTTTTATTAGCTGCAGCAGTTGGGCCTTGTGAAAGCACCACTGTAGACTGTTGAAGTGCACTGGACTCGAAGACTCCTGAGGGTGAGTTTTGTTTTATTTACTTGCTGTTGTGTCCAGTTCACTTTATCTCTCACCCTGGTTTTCATTCCCCATCCTGCACTGTCCTTGTCCTGCATGTCGCTCTTTCCTTTTTCTGATGTTTTCTCTCCCTTGTCCTCTCTAGTAGCAGCAGCCGAGACAATCACTGCAGGACAGTGAATTCCAATAGTTTGGATTAACTACTTCAAACTGTCATAAAGTGAGTTTCCTATTCTGTGAAATGAATGCCAGGCAGACAGCTGAGCTAATCAAACTCAAGCCTTCTTCCCACGGAACGTGCCGGCCTGCAAGAAATTCAAACGTGCACTACAAGGAGTTAATCTGCAATTGTAAAGGCTAATCTGTGTGTAAAGTGTGGTTGGGAGCCCTGTTACTGGCATTCATTGATAGAATCAGTCCAAGGTTTGTGGAAAATATTTATTGGTTTGAGAATTGGTGCAAAGAGTCATCAACTGAGCTGTAAAGCGACTGTGTGCTTTTAAGTGTAATTATATAAATATATATATATATATAGCCCTTACTACAGACTAGGTATCGAAGGGACAGTTATGTTAAAAAATGCATTAAGTACAGTCATGGCATTACTGAAAGCTATACATTGGAAGCACCTTTTTATCTTAAAACATTTTGCAGCAATCTATTTTACTGTATGTAATGCAAGTTTAAATAATGGCTTGCATATTCATAGGGTTTTCTGTCACAGGCTGTGACCTTGTACCTTTAAAAATACAGAAGCCACTATTCCCCACTGCATCAACCAAGGTTTAATTATGAGGCTCTCTGGCTGCACACAGACTTCTCTGCAGGTGATTAGCGAATAGACTTTCATAATGTACTATAGTGCGTCTGCCATTGAGTACCAACTTTTAAAATGTATATTTCACTAAAGTTCCATGTTATTTTATTTGTAGCTATATGATGGTGAAACTTACAGAATGTTTTTTTAGCCACACCTTTTGTAGAACTGATATTCTGAACTCACATATTTAAATGTACTTTCATACGTCATAATGAAGAAAATTGAGTTTTGGTGAAATAAACTATTTTCCTAGGATCACAAAATGTAAGTGGGGTAGCTGTGATTTATCAATATTGCATGGTTTCACTTTGAACAAATCAGCCACTCGATGAGTATCTATTTGTCTTTCATTGTATTAAGGCTTTGTTTCTAACATCATTGTGCAGTTTTTATATAGTGCAAACTCAACCCGAAATAATTTAGTCCTTTCATGAGCACCAATTACATTACGCAACATCACATTCATTTTTTATAGGCAGATGTGAGATTAAGTGATTTACCTAGAATCGCAGGATATTCACACTGAGAATTAAACCTGGTTCCCTGCTTCCTAAGTCTCCAGCTCTGGTCGCACCACCACATCCTGGGTAGATGGAGGGTGGCAGGCTGAAGCCAGTTTAATAACTCTATTTTGTTTGTCTGCTTATCACAGAAATATTGCTGAAAATTTCAACAAAATAGACCAATTTTCAAAATTTTCCTCAGTGGGCAATAGCACCAGAACCCGCCCCCCATAAACACTGGCCTCGCTCGTGCTACAATTCAATCACTGGTTTTGTGCCTCACAACTTTCAAATTCCACCAGCCGCCACTGCAATCAATCAATCAATCAGGGGTTTGAGGAACTCACTACTCACCCATGAGGTTCTCAAGGCTCTGGGAATAGAAGGACGTGATCCTGTATAATATAGGTCTGGGAAACAACACAAACAGAGTATGCGCAAAATCATTCAAACTCCTTCATTTCCTGAGCTTGACATAGTCTAAGCTGCAGAGATGCCTTGGAATTCATGAACCATCACAAACAAGGAATCCAAAGGGCCTATTCATATGCGGTCACTGAACGGGACATATGCTACGATTCAGATCTGAGCAAGAAACCAAAAAGCAGCATACATCTGGCGTCTCGGGGCCTCATTGACTGCATCACTGAGTAATGTATAAATGTGCTGCTGACCTGTAAATCACAGGCCAAACACGGGGAAATCCCATGGTCTTTCCTTGACACGGTTACTGAGCTGGGGCTGCCTGTACTCTCTGTTGTGAATGTGGACCCGACCTGGAAATAATAGACCAACGCAGACATCAATCACAGTCACTGACCATCATGAGTGTCACAGCGGATCCGGTCTGACTATCACTCAGGAGAACACCCAGAAGGCATATTTCCTGCACGGTGACTGAGCAGCGCAGATACGGCAGCACAATTCTGACCTGCAGGTCAATGAACTGGCAGGTTTAAGGTAAACAAATTCTGTTTTTATGCAGCTTGCAATTCTAAGACAGCTTAGATCCATAAATATCTGACACACGGCTGTATCAACTAAAAGAGACAGGCTTCAACATGCATAGCATCATCATTACTACCTGTAAGTTGCTAAGTTTTCCTCGTGGGGATTTTCACCTGAAAATTGTGACTTTCACACCACTTTGAATTTGTTGTGACAAAAAAAAGGGGAACACATCCACACGGTTTCCAAGCTGTGATGACAAAAATGGTTTAAAAATGAGCGACGCATATCAATCATGAGTTAGTTATACCATTTTACCTGAAAAAATTGCTTTAAAGGCGTAGAAGTAGGAGAAGTAGAAAACGTCAAAAATTAAGTGTAGGAGGAGGAGCCACACAAGGGGGTATATTCTCAAGAACGTGCGATAATCATCGCCAAAATAGGTTAACATAATTTCACATATCACAGGAAAATAACTGTGTCAACGTCACATTCTCAACACGCGGTAACATGCGATAGTGTTCCGATAATGCGCCAAATATCTGCGAAAACATTACCGGGACGGTGATAAAAATCAAAACCTGAACGCAAAAAAAGTGGCGATGGGCCCAACCACTATGAAAAAATCTGCGTTAAACTGTGCCAGGCCTGCAATTCACACATGTCAGGCGGGAAAAATCACTATACCAGCAGAAAAAACCCACAAATAAAAACAAAATAACGGCGAAGCACAATGGAGATAGCCGGAGCAGGAACAGAGGATGACCAGAACCCCAGTAGCCCTCTGTCGGACAAGGCCAGGACCTCGGGATTAGGGATAGACAAGGACAAGAAGAAGAGGAAGACCCGGTTCAGTTCACAGGAAAACAGGATCCTGATAATGAAGGTGATAATATACCATAAACAACTGTCCCATGAGGCACAGGGTCAGACTGATTTTCATATAAGCATGTCTGAACTGGGGTGGCAGAGTGGGCTAAAGAACGGTGATGGATTAAACCCAGATCTTTTGACTGGGTGTGAGTGTTTGATTGGTTCGGATGCTCCGTCCATCACCACCCACTTTTGTACCGCTTATGGCCGCCATACGTGTGGCAGGGTATGCTCAGACGTGAGTCCCTTGCTCACTTTGCCACTGGATTCAAGCAAGCCGGGCTGAAGACGGATGTAATGCCAGAAACCGGTCCTCGTAAGCTTGTTTCCAGTCCAGGGAAGGCATGGCTTGGCAGTTCAGGCTGGACTGTTCCCATGAGGCACAGGGTCAGACTGATTTGCATATAGCCATGTCTGAACTGGGGTGGCAGAGTGGGCTAAAGAACGGTGATGGATTAAACCCAGATCTTTTGACTGGGTGTGAGTGTTTGATTGGTTCGGATGCTCCGTTCATCACCACCCCCTTTTGTACCGCTTTTGGCCGCCATAAGTGTGGCAGGGTATGCTCAGACGTGAGTCCCTTGCTCACTTTGCCACTGGATTCAAGCAAACCGGGCTGAAGACGGCTGTAATGCCAGAAACTGGTCCTCGGAAGCTTGTTTCCTGTCCAGGGAAGGCATGGCTTGGCAGTTCGGGCTGGACTGTTCCCATGAGGCACAGGGTCAGACTGATTTGCATATAGCCATGTCTGAACTGGGGTGGCAGAGTGGGCTAAAGAACGGTGATGGATTAAACCCAGATCTTTTGACTGGGTGTGAGTGTTTGATTGGTTCGGATGCTCCGTCCATCACCACCCCCTTTTGTACAGCATAATCAGAGCTGCAGGGACGACTCTCCCACAATGCAGCAGACACACATAAGAAGCAGAGCAAATCAACATTGACAACAATGTGATACAAACTGCAACACGTTCACAACAGAACAGAGGACATAACTGCTGCCGCATGTGTGTAAAAACAGACCAATCACATTTGGTATAGCAGGTAAAAGTGAAATGATGATGTACAAGTACAGACACACATCTGTGATGTTGTCGAAATGTCCACTGTCCCGAATCAAATAGGCTGCTCCTCCCGAACAGTCACAATGTACATTGTCATGCAGTCTTTATGTAAACTTGTACACTGCATCAGCATACATGTGAACACAATGTTAAACTGCATCTCCCCTTCACATTGCAGAGGGAGAATCAACACCTCCTGCAGAGCAGACCCAACAACTCTTCACTGATTATGAAGAGGACCTCCCCATCTTTGACAGTGACGCCCTCCAAGAGCTCATGGACAGCTTCGGCACCCCACCTCCAGGAACAGTGCAGCCCAGCTACAACCAGGAGACCTCACCCCCTGCACAGACCATAAAGCAGAAAGCACAGACCACCACGGCTGCCTCTCAGGACCCCCACAAACAACACATGGCTTTCCAACGCCGTGTGTTGGGGTGCCAGGAGAAGATGGCTTATCAGGTGCGGGTCCACTTACAGTCCCTAACGGACACCCACAGTCTGCTCCATGCTCTCCAACCATCCATGGATGACATCGCTGGAATCCTGATTCTGAGACAAGGACAACTGTCTAGTCAGAGTGGCTCTAGCTGTGTCATCTGGGAGTTGGGACACATACAGAGGACCATGGAGAACATGGAGCGGCTGCAGGTGGAAAGAGTGGCTGCCATGGCTGCACACCAGCATAATGTAGCTGAAATCTACCATGCCCTGCAGATCCTTATCATGGCATTGCGGCCACAAGGCCTGGCACGGATGAATGCTGCTGCTGCTTCGCACATCCACATCTCCGCCCCCTAATGTGTCAGTGCCACACAGTGCTGGAGACAGAACACCACCACCCACATGTGAGGCACATGAAACATCAGAGGACAAAGATGATTGTGCCTTACTGGTAAGAAGGAAGTAGTAGCATTCATCTCCGCCATATGGCCTGTTTCTGCTTGGTTCTGCCCTCTGCATCATCACCTTCCACTGTCCCCCGATGCAGTCTGCGACACTCACCTTGGGTCTCGACATGGACTGCCGTATTCGGTTTGGTCACCAATGACTGCAGACTGAACTCTTCCTCTTCCGATGTACTTGTCATTCCCTGAAGGACTCTGGCTGGCCCTCTACAGGCCAACAATGTAAAGTGGGGTTTGTATGGCCCTGTACTGCTCCAGCTACAACACTCCACTCAATGTGCATAAAAAATTCACATTTACATAGATGTGTCATGTCTATAATCATTCAAGTGTGAACGTATGGATGAATGTAGGGTCAGTGATTCCCCCTTCAGTCCATGTTGCTCATGTTGTTGGACTTGAGTCACAGGGTGCAACATTACCAATTGCGGTCTGGGTGGTGCCGACACTACAACAGAGACAAACGCATTAGTTACTTTCTTGTCCAGCCCAGAATGGAACCACGCCCAGATCCCTGGGGTAATTGTTCACTCCCCTACGCTGGACTGGCATACGCCAGGCCAGCCCACTCCACTTATGCTTACAGGGGGGACGACAATGCTATATGTCTCAGGTCTTACCTGTAGTGATCTGTTGATCACAGGTCTAGTTGTCAGCATGCCACAGCCACTCCCCAAGGGCTAGTTTACACCCATACCACACCCATCCAGCACAGGCGTCACAGGACATGTGACCCTGCTAATAAAACGGGCCAGGCGCACGTGCTCGAGGCCACTTCCACTATCTATCTGAGTGTGTACGTGTGGTCATTATTCATGCATGAGGGCCTAGGGCCCTACTACATCACATTTCCCACTCCCGTAGGTGACATGATGACGTCTGCACCAAGATACTCAACCATAAAGGGCCCATGAATTGCGGTGCACAGAGTTGGTGGCAGTAGATGCACTTTGGCTGGCACGGGTCTGCCGCCATGTGGCGATGACTTGCGGGGCACTGAGTTAGTGGCACCAGAGCTGAGAGGGTGTGCAGCCTGTGATGATGCGTAGGCCTCAATACGCCATCCCGTCAATCAAGATTCAATTTGAATTGTGAGCCCAGCTGGACCGCAGTGTACGCCGAAGGCAGTAGGCTGCACAGACATGACACTGCGGCGTGGTGCAGCTGGGTGCTCTTGGGGCCTGTGGCGCGGAATCCAGTGATCGGCTGAGGAGGTTTCACCGGCATGTGGTGGGCCCTCTTGGAGACACCCAGGTGGTGGCAGGTAAGCACTGAGGCCTGGGTGCACAGGGGCGGGTAGTCATTGCTGGGTGGCGGACCGGTCTGGGGACCAGGGCTGGGTGCAGCAGGCACACAGGATTGCGTAGACACCACCGGTCACGGCGGCGCCCTTGTGGTTGGGTGGGGAGAGTGAAGGTGCATGGGTATCAAGCTGATACAAACCATGATGCTTACACGTATGAGAAATCCTGCATCATGAGACTGTAACATAAGTTTGTGTGATCGTAACCTTCCATTTCTTTCCTATGAAGGTTATGACCACACATACTTCTGTTACGGTCTTTTTTTTAGCAGGATTTGTCTTTCCTGTAAGCATTCCGGTTTGTCCAAGTGCTATACACTGTACCAGATTAGGTTTGTGAGTATACGGACACTTGACCATTGTCACCATTTGTCCAGGATGGAATTGTATTGGGGAGTTCCCGCCGCATCTGCAGTTACTTGAATCCACACGTTGCCCTAATGAATTTCCCCATTGGGCTTTGGCTTTGCTTTTCGTATTGTTTATTTGTGTATTTGTAATAAAGGACTGTTTTTGCACAACTGTTGACTACTGCACTTCATGACCGTGCGCACCCCCATTTCAGTTACGACAATCTTGGATCTGGGGCCCAGAGGCGTCTGGCAACGGATAGCGTTGGGGTTGGTTGCGCAAGAACACTACAAATTGACGTGTGGTGAGAATACAGGGGCCCGCTGTTGCTATTGCGGACATGCATCCAAGACAGGTGTGATGAAGTTTGATAGGGTTGGCCGTGAGACTCCTCCGACTCTGGCAGTTGTTGGTTGGGATGTACCAGGGGCCAACAGGTCCAGCACAGTCAGCAGCTTTGTCTGTGGAGGGATGTTGGTTGTCTGCTGTGTTGGTACCGTCAGCCTGTGGGCAATGTGCGTCGGGATGTGGAGGATGGTTGTCCCTTTGTGCCTGTAGTGGGCTATGACTTCCTCTGGTGTTGAGTCTCTGAGGCTGCTGCGTGTTAGGAACATCCGCTGTCCTGTTCTGCACACCCTGAGTGGTAGTCCAGGGGGGTGTGGTCCGGGGGGGCAGGGGGTGGTGGCGGTGGGTGTTTTGGACCTCAGTGTCTCCATGACATGTGTTGGTCTTCAGATGTGTCTCTTAGCTGAACTCCCTTTCATACTGCAGGAAGTCATCCTGCTTGTTATGCTCTGCTTCAAATAATTCTGTAAACCAATGTCCCTTGACCAAGTGGAATTACTAGGTTAATGTTTCCGTGCATGCTGTTGGGTTGCATGCTTTATTTTAATTTATAATAGGTTTTACCCCCACCAACTCTGACCCTAGCCTGTGTGACGACTTTTTCACCGGTTTCTAATGGCTTAAGGAAATCGATATTGAAACATTGGCCCCTACTCAATGCTGGGACACTCGACATTGAACGTCCAGTCTTTGCTTTTCGAAAAAAGCTCCAACCTCAGGGATCATTTAGTTAGAGCAGCACTTCCTTGCCCACCACAGCTTCAAACTATTGATGCTCTCTGGAACCAAACTCTACTAGTTGGGCATGCAAAATGTGGTTCATGCAATGTCTGTGAGTATACTATAGAAGGAAAATCATTCAAGTTTAATAATGTAGAGATAAACTGTCAATCTTTCACAAATTGTAATACCACTGATGTGATTTATCTGATTCAATGCCCATATCTCAAAGTATATATCGGCCAGACTAAACAGAAGATCAAGAGCAGGATTGGACAACACTGCAGCCGGGTCCGATGCAAGACACCCAATGCCCCACTTGTTGACCATTTTACACAAGAAGGCCACACAGAGAATGACATTAAATGGACTGTTCTTAAAGCATTGAAGTTACCGCCCCGTGGAGGTGACATGGCTCTTCTACTGAATAAGGAAGAATTGAGAATGATCATCCTTATGGACAGCATAAGGAGTGGCCTAAACAGAAACGTAGATTGGACCTCCCTCCTATAACTTTGTTATGCTCTGCTTCAAATAATTCTGTAAACCAATGTCCCTTAACCAAGTGGAATTA
Source organism: Lissotriton helveticus (assembly GCF_964261635.1). NCBI lineage: Eukaryota > Metazoa > Chordata > Amphibia > Caudata > Salamandridae > Lissotriton > Lissotriton helveticus. The sequence continues at coordinate 1,460,934,877 of NC_136061.1, read as the reverse complement.
CTAGGTTAATGTTTCCTTGCATGCTGTTGGGTTGCATGCCTTATTTTAATTTATAATAGGTTTTACCCCCACCAACTCTGACCCTACCTTCATTACAGCATGCTCACTGCCCCTAGCATCCTCCAATTCCCCTTCACAAGCCACCACTGTGCAATCACCAATTACTCACCAGTACTCCATCTATTGAATTGGAGTACTGCCACTACCAGGATAGCCGCCACAATGTTCCATCACGCCATCGTCCGCCTCACCCATGATGGACGCCTCCCGTATATGCCTACTAAGCCCCTTGCATGCCGCGGCAGATCGCAGACACAAGCCATTGAGCCTGGTCGCGCCCAGTTGCTGATCGATCCGGATCACGAAGGTAAGAAACAGTTGCCGCCCACCTAATTGGAAGGTGAGACCCTCTCACCCACCGACCAAGGCAGACCACCCCTTTTGATCCCATTTCCTCCCCTTCCTCAGGTATCCACTTCATCCCCGCTACCAGGAACTTATCCACGCTGGCCACGCATCCCTCCCAACAGGACCTTGAGTCCTCGGTAAGCATTTGTGACTGGCTTTGGAACAGAACGCTATCCATTCCCCCACCACTGACCTAACCGTCTACCCCTCTCTCCAGACTACAAGGCCAAGGAACCACCGTTCCCACTCCCTGGAACCTTGACTTCCCCACTTCTTGAGAAGCCCTGGAACCCTTCGAATATCACACGTTGGCACCCCCCATAACCACGGTGCGCTCCTCCCTCAGGTTTGTTATCCCCACCCTTAACTCCTAATGACTCCACATGCCCAATTACCTTATGGTCATAACCAGGCACCTTCCTTACAGGACATCCTCAACATCCCCGCTGCCAGGATATTATCCACGCTGGCTACGTATCCACCGCCAGCCATAGGACCCTGAGTCCTCGGTAAGCTTTCGCAATTGGCTCTGGCACGGGACCGCCAAATTTAATGCCCAACCACAGGCCTAACCGTCTACCCCTCTCTCCAGACTACCAGGTCACGGAACCACTTCCTCACTGCTCGAGAAGCCCTGAAACCCCCTGTATCTGTGAGGAACCACTTGTTGGCGCCCCGCATACCCACGGCGCTCCGACCTAAACCCCCCTTTTCAGGTATGGTAGACCAACCTTCCTCTTAGTGGCTCTACGTACCCCCTTGTCTAATTGTCCTAACCAGGCCCCTCCCTTACAGGGCATCCAAAAATGTAGAAAACTGCCAGGACCACAGCACACAGATTGTGCGTCTTTCTGTCTCTTCTAATTGGAAGGTGAGAACCCCTTCCCACCTCCCGTCCACCCCTCCCTACCAACTCACGTGTGCCACTGTCACTATCCCGACTATCACCCAGGGCCTAGCACATGAATTGCTCGTTACTCACTTGTCACAGTATACACTTGTCTGTGCTGGTTGATTGACACGTTACACGACTCACCCACGGATGGAAGGTCGTCACAATAAGCTAGGTCCTCGATACCACGAGTGCCAATCCATGCAGGTCCGTACTCTAAAACTATTGTCTTTTGTTCCCCTTGTATTTTCCCTACAGGGTTATGGTTAACCTCCAGGCAATGCATTTTTAGTCCTGATGATGATCCTTTATTTTACATAGGATCGAAACGCCGTCGACAGTTTATGTAGTTCTCACGCCAGTTTCCCATTGTGTTACCCAACTGTGTTTACTACATGTGGTCAACTTGGTTAAAATTTAACTCATTATCAGCGTCCCCCTACATTAGAGTTGCCTGCCAATTACCCCTTTGTGTTATGTTCTTGTTTTATCCCTTTGTGTTATATGTACTGGATACAGGACTGTATCCCACTGTATAATTGTTCACACAATTTTCTGAATTTTGACATTTGATTAAATTTTGTCCGGCTGGACAAGTTTTCTTATAGTACACAGTGTTGTCTATAAATTTATTAAGTGCTTTATCTTATTGACAATATTAAGGACCCTTGTTTTTTGTAATTTTACCAGCAAAAGGCAGGTGTTAAACCCCTGCTGCTAACTGGCTGGTCGTTGAGAATATCGCGAAGTGGTGTTTTTGTATTTTTTCCACGGGTTCACCTACTCTGCATATCATTAGCACTAGTTGTCGCTCTCATCCGTGGCAATGTTTTTTGCGGAAGCTATTGCTGGAAAACTGGTGATTTCAGCAGTTTGCACCAACTTGAAAAAGGGGTGATAATTCTTTTGCCACTTTTGCTGCGCTACAGTGCCTATAACTTGGCAATAAGTCCTTGAGCATATGCCCCAAGGCTGCCTGCTTAATAAATACTTTGCACAGCCCTACAATGCATCTATTTATAATCATCTATCTCATCCTCATAAACATCATTTAACGTATCTCAACTTTAAGCCCTACAATGAACTTAAAGATAAAGTAATAAATGAACTCACATACCACAGCACAAGTCTTACACAAGCATTTATAAAGCAATTGGTCACGCATTTGTGAAAGTTAGAGTTCTTGGAGTTGAAAATAAAAAAAATGTAAATAATTTTTTTCGCAGTAAAATGATTATATTTGCAGAGCGCTATTGCCATTTTTATGACCATGTATTGCTGGAAAACCAGAAAATGGGAAATTGGTTATGAGGGAGGGGAGACAAGAGTAATATGCTATCTGAAAAAAAAAATAAAGTAACAACATAGTGAAAAAAGCAAACACTGATAGGGAATGCAAGATTAGGTAAAGCATGTGAAATGTAAGCAGGAACAAAATGGTTACCTTAACACTTTTAGTTCCAGCCAAATATTGTCCCTATGTACAGGCAGGATGAACAAAATGCCTAAATGAATGCAGGCAGAGAGGCTTGTCCGTTTGAGTGAGAGGTGAGAGGAGGAAGTGGAGTGTGTGTGATGGGACTCCAGGTTGAGTGCTGTGCTTGTTTGCACTGTGTGAGTTCAGAGTGAGTGCTCTGTCCATGTGAGTAAAGGGTAAGCTGTGTCAGTGGGAGGAGAGCATGACTGCACAGTGAGGGATGTGACAGTGTTACAGGAGGTGGGTGGAGTGACTGCAGAGTGAGTGATGTGACATATGAGTTTGGGTGTGGAGACAGTGCAGAGTGGGAGAAATGAATGCATGGTGAGTGATGTGCTTGTTTGTGTGAGACTGCAAAGAGAGCAGTGAGAGTGACAGGTAAGTGAAGTGTCACATGAGTGCAGGGTGAGTAGTGTGCTTGTCTAAGTGCAGGGTGAAAAGCCTCAGTTTATGGTGAAGGGCATGAGTGCAGTGTGGGTGCTGTGAGTGCAGGTTAAAAGGACGATGAACTGTGTGAGTGCAGTGTGATCACTATGAGTATAAGGTGAGCAGTGAAAGCGATAACATGTGTGGAGTGTGATGTGCATGCAGGGTGAGCAGTGTGCTCATGTGAGTGCATTGTAGGAGGAGGGTGAATGGCATGATTGCTGTGTGACCAGGGTGAGCGATGTGCTCATGTGACCGCAGGGTAGGTGGAGGGAGAAGGGTGTGAGTAAATGATGAGTGGCTACCATGCAGTATTGTTGCTTGTACGGGGAGTTGTGTGCTCATGTGAGCTCAGGGTAAGAGGAGGAGGAAGGGTGTGAGTGTAGGGTAACAACATGAGGGCATGGTGAGCAGTGTAAGTACAGTGTGATCTCTGTACGAGCTCAGTGAGCAGTGAAAGTGACAAGTGAGTGGAGCAGGATGAGTGTGCATGGTAAGCAGTGTGCTTATGTGAGTGCAGGGTAGGAGAAAGGCGAATGGCGTGAGTGCATGGTGACCAATGTGGAGTGCAATGTGATCGCTGTGAATGCAGTGTGAGTGTGAAAGTGCAAGGTGAGTGTGAAAGTGAAGGGTGAGTGATAAGAATGAGGAGTTAGTTTTCTGACTGCAAGATGTATACCCAAACACCTGGAGTAACTCCGCATTGTATTGATGGCTGGCGTTGGATTTTGGATACACTTTAACCTATTGCTATTATGGCATCAATTAGGGATGGAGGGTGGAGGATATAAATAATATGCTGATCCTACCTGCACCCCATGTATTTTGATGTCCTAGCCAGTATAAAAATAAGAAAAATTTCCAAGTGCCGGAATTGTTAGCACTCATTTGTGCATACTTCAAACAGCAAATATAAATAGGAAGTACTTTTAAATGTGTTCTAGAGCTGCATTAATGATTCATGACTAATAATTAAAGAAAACAAGGACAGAAAAGTCATGTTACACATTAACCCCTTCCATGCTCATGACGGAATGGTTCCATGATGAGCATCGGTGCTCCTGTGCTGATGACGGAAGCATTCCGTCATGAGGCCAGGGGCACGAAATCCCTCTGCTGCAGACAGCAGAGGGATTTCCTTTTCACCCCTCTGACCTTGGGAGCTGGGGAAGAGCTTCCCCAGCTCCTGAGGCCCCCTCCCTAGTTTCTGTTCAATGACAATCAGCGTGCACGTCGCCCTGTCTTCATTGAACACAAACCGAAACTAAAATGAGCCTTTAGGCTCATTTCAGTTTCACTTTCTACATGCTCAGTGGGCTATCTCAGCCCCCTAAGCACGTAGAAAGACGAGAGAGGTATCATTGCAATGGTACCCCTCCCGAGTGGATCCCTGCTTGGGGATCGCCCCAGGAGGGCGATCTCCAAGCAGGGATCCACCCAATAGACACCAGGGAGGGGGGAGCGGCCCCTTGGGCAAGGGCCTTCACTCCCCCCATAAATACATTCATAGTATTTAGTCTTTCTGCCCCCCCTGCGGGGCAGATGGGGCAATAGCCCCCCAATCTGCCCCCCCGGTGGCACTTTTTTTAGGGTGGGGGCTGCCCGAAATGGGCGCACCAATGCCCCCACCCCCCCGGCACTATTACAGCCTTTCTGCCCCCCCTGGGGGGCAAATGGGAGCGGTAGCCCCCAATTTTCCCCCCGGGGGGGCAGAAAGCCCACTATGCACCAGGGATTTTATTATGTGTACTTTTTTTAGGGTGGGGGCTGCCTGAAACTGGCAGGCCAATGCCCCCACCCCCCACCACCATTACAGACTTTCTGCCCCCCCTGGGGAACAGATGGTGGCAGTAGTCCCCAATCTGCCCCCTCGGGGGGCAGAAAGCCCACTATGCACCATTTTTTTTTTGTGTGCACTTGTTTTTTAGGGGGGGCTGCCCGAAACGAGCACGCCAATGCCCCCACCCCCGCCACCATTACAGACTTTCTGCCCCCCCGGGGGACAGATGGGGGCAGGAGCCCCCAATTTGCCCCCCCTGGAGGGGCAAAAAGCCCACTAGACACCAGGGATTTTTTAAGGCAAATTTTTATTAGGGTGGGGGCATTGGCATGCCCGTCTTGGGCAGACCCCACAATAAGCAAAATTTGCCCCCAAAACTCCCTGGCGTCTAGTGGACTTTCTGCCCACCCTGGGGGGCAGTTGGGGGCATTAGCCCCCAATCTGCCCGCCAGGGGGGCAAAAAGCCCACTAGACGCCAGTGATCTTTTGAGGGGGCAAATATGAAATAGTGTGTGGCTGCCCAAAACAGGCATGCCCATGCCCCCACCCCTCCCGCAACAATTACAGCCTTCCTGCCCCCCCTGGGGGGCAGATGGGGCAGTAGCCCCCAATCTGCACACCCCAAGTGGGGAAAAAAGTCCACTAGACACCAGGGATTTTTTTAGGCACATTTTTATTAGGGTGGGGGCATTGGCATGCCCGTCTTGGGCAGACCCCTCCCTAATTAAGATTTACCCAAAAAACTCCCTGGTGCCTAGTGTTCTTTCTGACCCCCCTGGGGGGCATATGGGGGCATTACCCCCCAATCTGCCCCGCCGGGGGGGGGGGGCAAAAAGCCCACTAGACGCCAGGGTTTTTTTTGCGGGCAAATTCGAATTTGGATGAACTGCCCAAAACGGGCATGCCAATGCCCACACACCCCACCCGCAACAATGACAGCCTTTCTACACCCCTGGAGGGAGGATGGGGGCAGTATCCCCGAATCTGCCCCCCCAGGGGGGCAAAAAGCCCACTTGATGCCAACGATTACGCTGGCTTTTTTATGTGTGGGAGTGGGGGCTACCCAGAATGGGCATACCAATGCCCCCTCCCCCCAAAAATATAGCCACAATTTTTCTGCTCCCCTTGGGGGCATATCGGGGAAACCTCAGCCTCAAAATCTTCCCCCAGGGCAGCAGAAAGCCGACTAGGCACAGATTTGTTTTTAGCAATATGCCTACCAGTGGATTTTGGGCCATAGCGCAGCTGCCACATAGGGAAACCTAGCAAACCTGTACGTTTTTGAAAACTAGACACCCAGGGGAATTCAGGATGGGGTGACACGACTGCCTCCCACCAGGTTCTGTTACCCAGAATCCCTTGCAAACCTTAAAAATTGACAAACAAAATGCATTTTCCTCACATTTCTGTGGTGGAAAGCTCTGGAATCTGCGTGGATCAACAAATTTCCACCCACCCCGCGTTCCCCCAGTTCTCCTGGAAAAAATGGTACCTCACTTGCCTGGGTCTGCCTAGTGCCTGCGACAGGAAACAGCGCAAAACGCAACATGGTCGCACCTTGGGTAGGCATAGTGGCTTCAACAGGAAAAGGCCCAAATCGTACAGTGGAGAATTTAAAATAACCTATAGCAAAACTACCTTCTTTTTGGGGGGGGGCACCTGAGTTTTTGGCCCAGGTCTCGGCGGCAAACTTGTGAAACTACCAAACCCAAACAGTTCTGAAAAATAGACACCCGGGGGAGTCCAGGGAGGTATGGCATGCGTGGGTCCCCCAATGTTTTCCTACCCAGAAATCCCTGCAAACCTTAAATTTAGGTTAAAAAAAAACTTTTTCCTACATTTTTGGGTGGGATCTCCCTGCCGGCACAAATGTCCTACCACCCAGCATTCCCCTTGATCTCCCGAGTGAAATGATACCTCACTTGTGTGGGAGGGCCAAAGGCCTGTTACTAAGGTGCGGTGCCTAATTTGTCAAACCTAAATACTCCATTTTTAAAAAATTCATTTTTAGCCTGTTCTGCTTTGGGGCACCCACACAAGTGAGGTATAATTTAACTCGGGTGAACAAGGGGAACGCTGGGTGGTAGGACATTTTTGCGGGCACAGAGATCCCACGCATAAAAGTTTGGAAAAGTGATTTTTTAATCTAATTTTAAGGTTTGCAAGGAATTCTGGGTAGGAAAACATTGGGGTACCCACGCATGCCATACCTCCCTGGACTCCCCCAGGTGTCTAGTATTCAGAACTGTTTGGGTTTGGTAGTTTTCAAAGATGGCCGCCAAGCCCCAGGCCAAAAACTCAGGTGCCCCCCCCAAAATCAAGGTAGTTTTGCTAAAGGGTATTTTAAATTCACCACCGTACGATTTGGACCTTTTCCTGTTGCAGCCACTATGCCTACCCACGCAAGTGAGGTACCATTTTTATCGGGAGACGTTGGGGAACACAGAACCACCACAGAAATGTGAGGAAAATGCGTTTTTTTTGGTCAATTTTATAGCTTTGCAATAGATTCTGGGTAACAGAACCTGGTGGTAGGCAGACGAGTCACCCCATCCTGAATTCCCCTGGGTGTCTAGTTTTCAAAAATGTATAGGTTTGCTAGGTTTCCCTAGGTGCCGGCAGAGCTAGGGTTCAAAAACAAAAGGTAGTCTTTTTGTCCAAAAAGGGCACTATTTCACTGCGAAAATGAGGTGCAACCATGTTGCGTTTTGCGCTGTTTCCTGTCGCAGGCACTAGGCAGACCCAGGCAAGTGAGGTACCATTGTTTTCGGGAGACCCGGGGGAACGCTGGGTGGGTGGAAATTTGTTGATCCACGCAGATTCCAGAACTTTCCACCACAGAAATGTGAGGAAAATGCGTTTTTTTGTCAATTTCTTAGCTTTGCAAGGGATTCTGGGTAACAGAACCTGGTGGTAGGCAGTCGATTCACCCAATCCTGAATTCCCCTGGGTGTCTACTTTTCAAAAATGTATAGGTTTGCTAGGTTTCCCTCAGTGCTGGCAGAGCTAGGGTTCAAAAACAAAAGGTAGTCTCTTTTCCCAAAAAGGGCACGATTTCACTGCTAAATTGAGGTGCGACCACGTTGCGTTTTGCGTTGTTTCCTGTCGCAGGCACTAGGCAGACGGCAGACTCAGGCAAGTGAGGTACCATTTTTTTCGGGAGATCCGGGGGAACACTGGGTGGGTGGAAATTTGTTGATCCACGAAGATTCCAGAACTTTCCACCACAGAAATGTGAGGAAAATGCATTTTTTTTGGTCAATTTTATAGCTTTGCAATAGATTCTGGGTAGCAGAACCTGGTGGTAGGCAGACGAGTCACCCCATCCTGAATTCCCCTGGGTGTCTAGGTTTTCAAAAATTTATAGGTTTGCTAGGTTTCCCTAGGTGCCGGCAGAGCTAGGGTTCAAAAACAAAAGGTAGTCTTTTTGTCCAAAAAGGGCACTATTTCACTGCGAAATTGAGGTGCGACCATGTTGCGTTTTGCGCTGTTTCCTGTCGCAGGCACTAGGCAGACCCAGGCAAGTGAGGTACCATTTTTTTCGGGAGACCCGGGGGAAAGCTGGGTGGGTGGAAATTTGTTGATCCACGCAGATTCCAGAACTTTCCACCACAGAAATGTGAGGAAAATGCGGTTTTTTTGTCAATTTCTTAGCTTTGCAAGGGATTCTGGGTAACAGAACCTGGTGGTAGGCAGTCGATTCACCCAATCCTGAATTTCCCTGGGTGTCTACTTTTCAAAAATGTATAGGTTTGCTAGGTTTCCCTCGGTGCTGGCAGAGATAGGGTTCAAAAACAAAAGGTAGTCTCTTTTCCCAAAAAGGGCACGATTTCCCTGCTAAATTGAGGTGCGACCACGTTGCGTTTTGCGCTGTTTCCTGTTGCAGGCACTAGGCAGACCCAGGCAAGTGAGGTACCATTTTTTTCGGGAGACCCGGGGAATTGCTGGGTGGGTGGAAATTTGTTGATCCACGCAGATTCCAGAACTTTCCACCACAGAAATGTGAGGAAAATGTGTTTTTTTTGTAAATTTCCTAGTTTTGCAAGGGATTCTGGGTAACAGAACGTGGTGGTAGGCAGTCGAGTCACCCCATCCTAAATTTCCCTGGGTGTCTAGTTTTCAAAAATGTATAGGTTTGCTAGGTTTCCCTAGGTGCCAGCGGAGCTATGGTTCAAAAACAAAAGGTAGTCTCTTCCCCAAAAAGGGCACGATTTCACTGCGAAATTGAGGTGCGACCACGTTGCGTTTTGCGCTGTTTCCTGTCGCAGGCACTAGGCAGACCCAGGCAAGTGAGGTACTATTTTTTTCGGGAGACCCAGGGGAGCTCTGGGTGGGTGGAAATTTGTTGATCCACGCAGATTCCAGAACTTTCCACCACAGAAATGTGAGGAAAATGCTTTTTTTTTGTCAATTTCTTAGCTTTGAAAGGGATTCTGGGTAACAGAACCTGGTGGTAGGCAGTCGAGTCACCCCATCCTGAATTCCCCTGGGTGTCTAGTTTTCAAAAATGTATAGGTTTGCTAGGTTTCCCTAGGTGCCGGCAGAGCTAGGGTGCAAAAACTACAGCTAGCCACTTTGCCATAAAAGGGTCAATTTTTAACTGCAAAATTGAGGTGTGACCACATTGCATTTTGCGCCGTTTCCTGTCGCAGGCACAAGGCCGACCCACACAAGTAAGGTACCGTTTTTATCGGGAGACTTAGGGTAATTCATATTTGTAAATCAACTGTTATTACCAATTGAGTTTTCATGCATTTCTCCCTTCTAAATGAAAGACATTGTGTAAAAAAAAATCTTTTTAAAAAATGACCAATAATTCTCATGCTAGTATGAGTAATCCCAATTTTGAAAATGTGCAATTATATGCTGTTTCTAAACTCTATAATTTGTACCCAATTCAGAAATACATAGGTGTCTTTCATACAGATTTTTCCATGTACACATTTTCCAAGAAAAAGTGCTCTATACCCAGTAAATAAAAAAATACCATTGCAAGTTACTGCTCAGTTTTTGGATCTGGGTTCGTCGGGTTCTTGGTGAAACTACAAGTCCTATATATCCCAACAACCAGGAAGGTCTATCGGATATTGCTTTCCAAGAGCTGTCAAAATTATAAGAAGTTATAGCTGAAAACGTTGAGACAAAAGGCTGTTTTTTTCAACAAATTTTCAATTATTCCAACATTTAACTGTTAGTTTCTATAAAGAAACCTTCATGGATTTAGACAAGTGACCCCTTTCTAAATTCAGAATTGTGTCCACTTTTCGAAAATGTATAGCTTTCCAGAATCCATTATTGCTTTCAAACTCATTTCTACCATTAACTGGAAGGAGGTGGAAAGCTCTAAAAATAGCAACAATAGGCTATGTCCCAGAAAAATGCCAAAACTGTGTGAAAAATGTTGGTTCACTGACAAAAGACTGTCATTCCCTAAAATCTGAGAAAATGGAGATGTCAGCCCCACAAACCCTTTTTTGATAACATTTGCAGGGAAAAACCCAGAGGCTTTCATTTGCAGCCCGTTTTTCCCATTTTTCTGAAAAAAACATTTCACTATATTTTGGTTAATTTCTGGGACCCCTCCAAGGGAATCCACAAACCCTGGGCACCTTTAGAATTCACATGATGTTGGAAGAAAAGGACGCAAATTTGGCATGGATACTTATGTGGTCAAAAAGTTACAGGGGCCTAAGCACGCACTACCCCAAATCGCCAAAAAAAGGCTTAGCACAGGAGGGGAAAAGGCCTAGCAGCGAAGGGGTTAATACATACCATTTTATTTAGAACCCTATTTAGTGTGAAGGTGAGGCCTTTGCAGACTGTTTAAACTACAACAAATGGGCTGTATTTTTCTTTTGCAAAGGTAGCATTCCTACTTCTGAGAGGCCTTTTTACTAAATGCATTCTCACACCGTGGCAGTAAAAATTAAATACAAATGAGAGCAATAGGTAGAGTGAGGACCCAGGGGGTACTGGAACCATTGAAAGAGCACAAACAAAGCCTTCTTAACCAGTTCACAAAAGGCATTTAAATGTTCTTTTAAAGACTTGTGAAAAACTCGGTGTGGCTGAGATAAGACAATAAATGATGCCACTGCAGCAGGAGATGCAGCATCCTGGGCCGGAACATACGAGGGGGTGCTAAATCTCTTTTAGCCTTATAGGTGTTGTGTGTCTGCAGTAAAATAATCATATCAAAAATAGCGGTGATAGAATGCACACCTTTATGATACACAGTTAACTTAGTTTTAAATTGATTTAAACTTTTTCAGAGGAGCCCGGAATTGCTTGCCTTGCCCTTGTGCACGAGTAGGTATGGAATCATCAAGGCAGGAGCACCAAGTCGTTAACCCGCAGGGCGCATGGCTGATTCGTGACCATTCACAAAAATATGCCACAAACGTGTCCAAGTTTGACGAATTGTACTTGTTTTTTCTCCAAACTTCTTATGCTCTTTTCATTTATCAAATCACATGTGAGAAGTTTATGTTTTCCAATGTTTCTGATGCGACGGAAATACCCATCCAGGCCTTTCTCTGAAGCACGCTAGATCACATAATTCATCCAAAGCAGTTTATCATGTTCACCCAATGCATTTTGGGCTGCTATAGCCCTTCTTCAGGGGTCACTACAAAGTTAAAACATCACCATTAAATTGCTATTGAGACACCTCTACATCAACATTCATATTACACCAATAACATTATGTGACAACTTCTATCAAGTTAAAACTATTTTTCAATGAGCTTCATTATCCAATCAAGAAACATGTTAGCATGGATCAGGAAAGTGCCCACAGAACATTTTTCCAATGCCTAGCGTTATCCAACTAACCCCCAGATTCATGAAAGCCACATTCTGTGAATTCCAAATAGCGAAAATTACCGAATCGCAATTTAGAATTCGCAGAATGGGATTCATGTAGAAAAGGGATCAAAATAAGCGATTCGCAATCGGCCGCAATTGCCATTTGCGATTTCGCCTAAATCGCAAAGAAATCGCAGAATCGCCCTTTTTCTGTGTTGAAATTGCGATCTTGCAATTACCAAAATCGCTAATTGCGATCTCGCTAATTGCGAGATCGCAAAAACGGGAAGTCGCATTTTGAGCACAATGATGATATCACAACCAGGAAGTAAGCAGTTTCCTGCCTCATTCTGCTCACTGAGGCTGAAAGTGGAAGCAGTACTTGCCAGAGCTCCACAACAGAGCACTTGCAGCAGCAAACCAGGACATAATCAACCCCAGAAAATGTCCCAGGAAGCAGCAGGGAGCAGTGCCCCTGGAAGAAAAAGGAAGATCAAATTTTCCGAGCAGGAACTAGAATATTTAATTGAGGGAGTCACCAAGGACCATGACCGGCTCTTCGGTAAGGATTCAAGGAGGGTGCCTGAGGCGGACAAAAGGCGCATTTGGCTGCGCATCCGCGCTAAAGTTAATGCAGTGGGAATGACCCAGCGCTCCATTGACGAACTCAAAAAGAGGTGGTATGACCTCAGAGGGCGTGCAAAAGAAAAAATTGCAGAGAGGTTGGGGGAGCGAACTGCAACTGGAGGAGGAGAGCCCACCGTGCCATCCAACACCCCACTGGAGGACCTTGTGGAGGACACCCTGAATCCCCAAGCATGCGTCAGGGTCACCCGGCTGGACTCCTCCCGACCCACCCAACAATCCCAAGGTAAGTGCCATGCGACTGCGACCCTGTCCCCTGACAAAGGCCATGACTCCATAGCTAACCATTAGAAAACCCCAGTCATGCAGGCCATGCACACCAGAAATGCCCAATTGCATTGTGGGACTTGTAGTGTGACCACAATTTCCAGATAGTCCCATACAGCCAGACCTGTCAAGTGAGAGTCATTCCTAAAGCTAGTCAGGGAATGTTAGCCAGCATGCATGTAGCAACCTCCCATGTGCAAGAAACATGTAATTAATCACAGTCCCATTTACATCACAGGTGGCACAGAACAACTCAGCTCTGACAGTGAGGCCCTACATATTGACGACAACCCCGAGGACACCGAGGGAGAGGGCCATCCTACACACCAACCAGGACCATCACAGGCAGCACCAGCAGCATTAGTACCACCACCTGCCCCTGTGGACAGTGCCACCCCTGCAGCCACATGCACGCCACAACCAGCCGGTGTAACACCCATGGCAGTGGCACAGGCCACAACAGTTGCAGCCCGGAGGCAGACAAGGCGCACAGCCACTGTGCGATCACAGTCCAGTGGACTGGTGAGGGAGCAGCGCGACACAACAACACACGCTGGCAGGGGGGGGAATATCCGGGATCCTGGCCTGTCCATTGAATGTCGCATGCTCCGAGTCCATCAGAAGCAGGCACGTCACTTGGCTGCCATCCACCTGCAGCTGCACAAGAATGCACGTAATGTGGGACAGCTCACTGACAGCATGCAAATCATGACCGCTGCTGTCCAAGAAAACACCCAGGTCCTGTTGTCCCAGCAGGATGTCAACCGCCACCGCCACCGCCAGCTGCTGACCCGCCTGTCAGCTTACACATGCTCCAATCACATTATCGGGAATGCCACCTCCCAACTATCGCGTCGCTCCCTAGCGATGCAAATTCAAATGGTGCAGTGCTGCCAGGACGTCGCTAGGGCACTGGAGCAAGTCACCACAGCAGTTCAGGGTCTGCAGGCGACTGGCCATGGGCCAGCTTGTGGGGGGGATGATGCCAGTGAGGGCAATTCCAGCCACAGCAGCCTGTCGTTGACGCTGGTGACGGTACCCCGCTGCAGCACCAGGCCCACTGCAGCCTCACGGGCTAATGCTGAGGTGGAGGAAGTCGAAAGGCGACTGGGAGCGTCTGTCCGGCGGTGCCACTGACTCTTCCTAATGTACCTGCAGGGCCATGCTGATGATACAAGCATGCCCTCATCACAAACATGGGGATGTATGAGTCAATACAGCTCTCATGCAATGTAAAAATAATATGACTACATTATTGTGAAAAAAACAATAACGTTTAATATGCACAAGTCAATCTGACTCATGTCATTATTTCATTTGTCATGCATGAATGAAGTGTTGGGTGAGGGGAGTGGGTGCACTAGAAACAGATCATTGTGATTTGGTTGCGGCGCCTGTGCCCTTCAGCAGGATTCTCCCCCCGTGCATGATGCACATGTGCAGGTGGGCGGGTGTTTGTCCCCATTCGACTCACTGCCAGAGATCTCTACAGGTATCCTCTGCTTGGTAGCAATGTTGTGGAGTATTGCACACACGACCACGATGCGGCAGCAGACTTCAGGCTGGTATTTGAGGGCCCCACCAGTCTTGAGTAGTATGCGGAATTGGCTCTTCAAAAGCCCAAATGTCCGCTAAATGCAATTTCTTGTGCGGATGAGTGCAGCATTGTAACGCCGTTGCTGTGGTGTGGCAGGGTTGAGGTATGGGGTGAGGAGGTACTCACGGAGACCGTAGGCGCTGTCACCTGAATGAAAGGGTGAGTGCCTGTTATGCGCAGCTACATGGTCGCGATGTACTGTTTGTTGGCATGTGTACTTACCTAGAAGGTGTCCTTCGCCGAAGTCTCCCCTGGCCAGTCGTGTGTGCATGCCGCTGTGCCGGAATATGAAGGAGTCATGTGTGCTCCCGGGTATTGTGCCACTATATCCGTGATGATTGTCTTAGCGTTGCAGACCATCTGGATATTCAGTGAGTGGTAGCACTTGCGGTTCTGGTACATGTATTCTGTTTGTGCTGGTGGGCAGATGTGGATGTGGGTACAGTCAATGCATCCAATGACATGGGGAATTGCGCAATGTTGTAAAAATCAAGCTTGGTTTGATTCAAATCCTGTTGGGTGGTCGGGAATTTGAGGAAATGGTGTAGCCGGGCCAGGAAACTGTTTAGGCAGCGTTTCATGGTGCTCTGGGAGATCCCCCCTGCAACGGCAACTATCCCCTGGAAGCTTCCCGAGGCTAGGAGGTGCTGGCTGCACAAGACCTGGACATGGGTGGGCACGGCATTGGTCCTTCTTGTTGGGTGCTGCATCAGGGGGTCAAGGTGCCGGATGAGCTTAGTAATCATTGCCCCATTCAGCCGGTACTTTGAGTAGATTTGCTCCTCAGTTTGGCCCAGAAATGTGATCCGCTGGCGGAAAATTCGCTCCTGGATCCTGTGTCTGTTCCTTGCTGCAGCCTGGAGCCTTCGCCGCCTAACCACCATGTATAGTCCTGGCATTGTGAATTTCCTCATGCTCCTACTGTGTCTCCTTAAGTGTGTTTGGTCAGGGCCGCACCTGTGGCTAGTTTTGGATTTTTTTTTATGGACTTCATGGTTACCACCTGGTTTGGGTTCTCCTTAATTTGCGACCCATAAAAATGCGATTTTGTGGTTTTTCGCAATTTGTGATTTTTGATGAATTTGGTTTGCGAATATTTTGCGAATTCGCTAAGTAAATCACAGTTTCATTGGAATCTCGCAAATTCCGATTCACTAAGGGGGTTCCACCTTGATTCTGCGATTTTATTTTGCGATTTCGCAAATTGTTCATTTTTCCTATCATGAATTGCAGGTCATTCAATTGCGATCGCAATAGCTAATTCGCAGCTGTTGCGGTCGCAATTTTGGATGATGAATCTGCCTGTAAGAAACGTGTTAAAACGGATCAGGAATGTGCCCACAGAACATTTCCCCAAAGTATCCCTCCCATTACCTCATGTTTTTCCATGCTTGATCCCGCCCATAATGTTCACAGTGAGCTGATGTTCAAAACCTACTCAGATTCAACAGTGCCCACAATGAACAACATAAAGAAACATAAAATACGTAAAAGAACTGTGTTTACTCAAATGCCTGCATTCTTAGTTCTAGTGCAATTGATTATAACCTCTTTCCTCTCCTTCTGTATGAAACACAATATCGATGAACTCGTGCCTTGTGACCATACGCTTTATAACTTAAGCAACGTCACCAAACCCTCGTGCTTAACCAATCCCCTCCTCCAGCTGATTCAACTACCCACCCTCAACACTGTAAAACCCATACTGCACTACTTTAAATGCCTCGTGATTCCACCGCCACTCAGTAAATTATTACTGTCATACAAAACCTTCTCAAGTCTCTGGAGTCATATCCTCCACTATTCTAACCGCTAGTCTAGAGACCCTTATTATCTTATTCTTGTTTCTTCATTTTAAATGTGATGTTTGCGTATTGAAACATTTGTAAAATTTTAACAATTTAAATGTTCTCGCGTTTGATGTTCCCCTTGTAGAGTCCAAGATGAAAAGTCTACGGTAACAGTCTAATAGATGTAGATTCATGTGTTTTCCACTCGATGTATGATTTGCCTCACATGTGATTTCATTCCTGTTTATCTTCTTCAAACCAGTAATCCTGGGCGCAAACCAACTTTTGTTGGGCAGTGTAATAATCATACCAAAAATAGCGGTGATGGAATGCACGCCTTTATGATAGACAATTAAATTTGTTTTAAATTGATTTAAACTTTTTGCGTGCTGCCCGGAATTGCGTGCACGCGTATGTAAGAATCATCAAGGCTGGAGCACCAAGTCGTTACTCCGCCGGGCTCACAGCTTATTTCTGACCATTCACTAAATTATGCCGCAAACTTGTCCAAGTTAGACGAATTTTATTCATTTTACACCAATAACATTATGTGACAACATCTATTGTGCTAAAAAAAAATTTCAATGCTCAGCATTATCCAACTAAGAAACATGTTAGCACAGATCAGGAATGTGCCCACAGAACATTTTTTCAATGCGCAGCATTATTCAACTAAGAAACATGTTAGAACGGATCAGGAATGTGCCCACAGAACATTTCCCCAAAGTATCCCTCCCATTACCCCATGTGTTTCCATGCTTAATCCCACCCATAATGTTCACAGTGAGCTGATGCTCAAAAGCTACTCAGATTCAAGAGTGCCGGCAATGAAAAACATAAAGAAACATAAAAAACATAAAATACCGTTAACCTGCTAATACCATTTTAACCCATTCTTTCCTTTATGGTACGCACTTGACGCATTGTTGAATATGATTTGTTCTAACCATATTTTTATGATTACTTCTGTTGATTGACTGTTATAATTGAACTAACTGAATAAAGAGAATTACTAATCTCTTAATGAAAATAAAACTCTTAAAACATATTTGTGATGATAATTTATATAATGCATAGCTCCTGATCTTCTCGTACACGAAGGCAAAGATTTGTTGCAGAGAAAAGTGTATACACCCCACTGAGCGGGGATCAACCTTATGCAAGTTGGAAAGAGATAAAGAATTGTTTTAGTTTAATTGGTTCCCACTGCAGCATATTCTAATAGACAACGTCTAGGAGATCCAAGAGATCTGGGAAAACTCATAGCTTTTACCTCAATGGCATTTTTTGACATAACTCAGGATGTTTGACTCTCCCTTTGGAAAGGCAGTTGTGCTGCTGTGTTGCTGCGGGAGGAACATGTTGAATGCTTCTTCACGACAGGCTCTTACAAAAACAGAGCAAAGACGCACATAGATTGAAAAGAAGACACAGAAAAAATTGCAGGCCTTTAAAAACATGAGTCAGGGTCTCTTAGTGTCTGAAGAGGGTCTCATGCTCACAGTTTGTTGCCAACATCCCTAGCAGAGACAACAGTCTATCTGACAAACATTGGTCATCATGGGGTGGTGAAAACCTTCACACAACCTACAAAGAATGTCTGGCTCCTATTGAAAATGATATGGCAATGAAGTGATCACATGGAACCTAACTTGTCAGACACCAAAGTAATGGGACATGACAGCCCCTCTCAACATGGAAATTTGCAGTCTAAAAAATTTGAAAACGTCAGTCTAGGCTCAAGTAACACTCCAGACAGAGGGCAGCAAATGATCATTGTGGAGGAATTCTGTAGGTATACTGAGGGTGACATGATTTATCTCAACATATGCATAGAGATGCTGGAAAAAATGCTGATTATGCAGGAATGTGGTCAAAAGATTTAAGGGTTATCAAGAGAACTGAAGCATTCAAAATCACTAGAGTATGCTACAATGGCCCTAGGCAAATCAAGAAATGCAAACATTTGCATGTAACTTAAATAAACAAATTCTGAATGGTAGAAAACAGAACTTCAATGAACATTCCAATGAGCTATAAAGTACCCCCACAGGCAGCCATCTTCCTTCTTTGTTAAACTGCGAACAATATAAAAAAACGTGTAAGTGATCAAAAACTCCATTTGAAGAACATTTTCCAAGTTGAGGTCCGGAGAGAGAAGGATTCATATTCTGAAAGAAAAATAATAGATTCAGGTAATATATTCAATAAAATTATAAACATCAGACTGGGGAAAGGAAAGTGTTAATATTAGCCTCTGTGCCTTTAATAAAATCCAGATTTTCTGCCCAGCAGGCTGTGAAAAATCTAAATTTTATGGCATGACATGGAGGCCGACATTATGCAAGTTTAAATTGCATTAAGAATATTATCAATCACATTCGAGATTGGTCTGAAATAAAAAAAAATGGAACATACTATCGTTCGACCAGTCTGCTGCCCTAAGGATATCTTGCAGCCCCCCCCAAGGATTAAGGCTTTAGAAGCCGACGCACCTCTAAGGGAGTGTGTGCCAAAAATACACACATCTACACCACTTTCATACATGACTTCACCCATTTTCCTAAAGTTGGTGAAGAAACTCCCTTTTGAGGAGATCGGTGAGAAATGAATAATTGACTCTCATTCAATCTGAGACACTCAGTTCTTTTTTCATACTCTTTCATGCATTTACCCACACAGAGGGGCACAGTCGCAAGAATTTATCATCGAGTTAACGGCACCTTACCACAGCCAAAGTGGCGATAAAAGTTTCGCCCATTCACAAGCTGGTGATAACAGCTCATGTCACCAGTTTACCTGCGATAGCAGGCGCAAAAAACATCACCACAGATGACCCCGGCAACTATCGCTAATGAGATGCAGAGTAGGCGTTCCCATGAAAAAACCCACGACAACACCACTCCGCAACATTCTTAATGACCAGCCAGATCGGCGAGAAGAACCCAAGACAGGCGATAAGATGCGTTAGCAGAAGGAAACTAACACCTGCTCTGACCTGGTGTAAAGTCGGATGACAGCCTGCACCAGAAAAGTGAGCCCAGCCCGCAGCCACACATGAAGCACAACAGATGCCACAGAGCCACTGATCATGCAGCTTGGAGTCCCAACAGGGCCACAACACCCACTGCCACCACCCCCAGGACCCCCCCCCCCACCGGTACTCCCCCCGACACCTCCCCAGGCAAAGACATGCCACATCAACTTCACAAAATCATGTATCAAAGAATCCAACTGATGTTGCACAATCACAACAGGTAACAGGCATGTGTCGTCACAAAAATGAGCATCGCACATTCACCTTCGAACTACCAAACAAAAAGGTGTTCAAATAAACTCAGAAGAACATTAATGAAGACACATGGTGATTCTCCTCACGACAATCTGTGGGTCACAGCCTGTCCCTGCGCACCCAGGAAGCTGCACCCCAGCCCCTCCTGCCACCCAGTGGTGCATGCCTGCCACTGTGGACCCAGGCACCAGCACCCCAGCCCCTCCCACCGCCCAGTGGTGCATGCCCACCACTGCACACCCAGGCAGCTGTACCCCAGTCCCTCCCACCACCCAGCAGTGCATGCCCACCGCTGCTCACCTAGGCCTCACTGCTCACCGTACGCCACCGGCATGTCGCAAAGAGGGCCCACCACATGCCGGTGCTAGCCCCAAGCCCAGGGCCTGAGAACAGGGCACCATCCACATGATGCAGCCCCGCTCCATGGGTCACCAGTTCTCACATTTGATTCTAGCTCTTAATTTTGCTATGGGAGCGGCTATACCAGTGCACACGGCATTATCGCAAGCTGCACACCGGCTCAGCCCTTGAGGTACCACTAACTCAGTGCACCAAAAGTCACTGTCCCGTGGCGGTGTGCCTGCGCCGGCCGCAGTGTATCCAGTGCCACCAAGTCCGTGCCCCGCAAGACATGGACCATCTATGATTGAGTTTTGTGGTGCGGATGACAGCATGTCACCTCCAGTCCTGGGGAATGTGATGTTGCAACGGCCCTAGGCCCTCATGCCTACATCAACCCCACATGGATGCACCCAGATAGAGAGTGGAAATGACGTAGAGCATGTGCTCCCGGCCCTTTTTTATTGGCAGGGTCCCATGTCTTGTGACACGTGTGCTGGATGGGTGTGCTGAGAACTAGACCTCTAATCTGCAAATCACTACAGGGAAGACCTGGCACATGTAGCGTTGTCATCCCCCTTGTGAGCATAAGTGGAGTGGGCTGGCCTGGCATATGCCAGTCGAGGGTAAGGGTGTGAACAATAACCCCGGGGCTCTGGGCGTGGTTCCGTGGGCTGGACAAGGAAGTAACTAATGCGTATGTCCCTGTTGTTGTGTCGGCACCATCCGGACCGTATTCGGCAATGTATCACCCTGTGACCCAAGTCCAACAACATGTGCAACATGGACGTAAGGGGGAATCACTGAGCCTACATTCATCCATACTTCCACACTTGAAAGATCATAGACATGACACATCTGTGTGATTATGAATGTTTAATGCACATTCATTGTAGTGTTGCAGCTGGAGCATTACTGGGCCATGCAAAGTTCACTTTACAATGTTGGCCCATGGAGGGCCAGCCAGAGTCCTTCAGGGAACGACAAGTTCAAAGGAAGAGGAAAAGTTCAGTTTGCAGTCTGATTGCTGTGTCACTGGCGATCAAACAGCATATGGCAGTCCGTGTCGAGGCTTAAGGTGAGTGTCACAGAGTGTATCAGGGGTCAGTGTAAGGTGATGATGTAGAGGGCAGAACCAAACAGAAACAGGCCCTATGGCCGAAATGCATGCTACTGCGTCCTTCTTACCACAATGGCAGATTCAGCTGCATCTTCGTCCTCTGCTGTTTTATGTGCCCTGTGTGTGGGTGGTGATGTTCTGTCTCCAGCACTATGCGGCAGTAATACCTCAGGACCCGGAGGAGGAATGTGTGCTGCAATGTGTGGCACAAACACTTCAGGGACGGCGATGTGGATGTAGCAGCAGCATGCATCAGCGCCAGCCCTTGTGGCAGCAATACCATGAGGATGGTTCTGAGGTCATTGAGGAACCCAGCTACCTCTCACTGGTGTGCACTTGTGGCAGCCACTCTTTCCACCAGCGTCCGCTCCATGGCCTTCATTGACCTCTGCATGTGTTCCAACACATGTGTGACATCGCTAGTGCCACTCTGACAGGACAGTTGTTATAGTCTCTGAGTCAGGGCTCCAGCGATGTCAGCGATGGTCCATTGGAGAGCATGAAGTGGACTGTGGACATCCATTAGGGATAGTGAGTGGTCCCTGATGGGATTTAGAAACCCAGGTATGGCATCTAGTGTGGCTGCCATGCGGTCGAAGCCCACCCGCACCTGTTCAGCCAGATTCTACTGGAACCCCAACACACAGCGTTGGAAGGCCATGTGTTCTTCGTGGGGGTCCTGGGAGACATACATAGTGGTGGGTGCTGCCTGCTGTGTGTTCTGTGTGTTCTGTGCAGGAGGTGGGGTGTCCTTGTAGCAGCAGTGCTGCCCTCCTCCTGGAGGTGGGGTGCATAGGCTCTTCACAAGCTGCTGGAGGGCGTCGGAGACGAAGCTGTGGTGGTCCTCTTCGTCATCAGAGAAGTGAGGTTTGGGCTGCTCTGCAGGAGGTGTTGATTGTCCATCTGCAATGTGAAGGGGAGATGCAGTTTAACAATGTGTTTTAGGATCATACACACCGGGGAACAACTCCGAGCTCTTAATAAGAGCGGGAGTTGTTGTCAGAAAGCCGGTTTTAGCTCAGGTGCTTTGGTAACAGGTTTTCGGTGCCAGGATTGCTGAGTCTCATTTCTGCCCTCTACGCTATCACAGACGACACTCAGCTACAATCAAGCCCCATGCAAAGAGGATGAGATGAGGAAAGTGGCAGGCACTCTTACAAGTGTGCGTTTTCTCTGTAAGCATGCCTTTGAGTTTGCTCTGTTTATAAAGGAACACGCTGTTGACATTGCCTTTGTCACCGAAACATGGGGGGAGACCTCTTCAGACCCGGAATTAGCAATGGCCGTCCCCTCTGTGTACACAATGTTCAGACAAGACCGCAAAGGCAAAAGTGGGGGGCTGGCCATATTATTCCGTAGTGGATGGAAAGGAACTTTCACCTCATAAAGCAATGGGCTAACCATGGAATCCTTACAGTTTAAATTTTAATTTTAATAGATAACCACTTCACCTTTAATGGGATGCTATGTTATCGACCCCCTGGCCCCCGGTCTGAGTTCCTGAAGGATACAGGCAGATCCCTGGATGTAATATCCCAATCATCTGACCTCACACTTTTGGACTATTTTAACTTACACCTTGAGGACTTACTAGACAGAGATGCTGTACAATTTATTGATATCGCAAACAGCCCTGGCCTCGTTCAGAAGGTGATTGGCAATACACACTCAAGAGGACACTTACTTGATGGCGTGTTCACTAGTAATAAGTCCTTACAATGTTTTTCATCACTACCGCTTGTGTGGTCAGACCATAATGCTGTCATATTTTCACTTCTGTTCTAAAAATTACAGGTAGATAAATCACAAAATAAGCAACAAAAAAGTGAACAGCCTTGGAATAAGATGGATGTAGATTTTTTTTTAAATCCCTATCTCAGAACGCTCTAAACTTTATGACGGAGCCGAATAGGGCAGCTGCCTTTGATGAATGGCTTAGGAGATCAATAGATCAGGTGTTACCAGTTAAATCGGGGAAAATTTCGTTTTGGAGCGAGAGCCAGGTCTTAGTCCTGGAGTGAGGGTGAGAAGCCCTGTCTGCCTGTTCTGAGGGCTGCTGCTTATTCCTGCGGAGCTCCTCTGGGTGCCTGCTCCCTGCCGCGCATTCTGTACATCAACTAGCGGCCGCTGAGAGCTGAGCGGGACCAGAGGACTCCAAGTCCCAGGATTCCCGGCGGGCGGGCGGAGCCGGCCGCATCACTGCACAGCGCCAGGAGGCGCTTAAAACAAAGTCACATCCCCTGCTGAGCGGGGAAAATGCCGTTTTGGAGCGAGAGCCAGGTCTTAGTCCTGGAGTGAGGGTGAGAAGCCCTGTCTGCCTGTTCTGAGGGCTGTTGCTTATTCCTGCGGAGCTCCTCTGGGTGCCTGCTCCCTGCCGCCGCATTCTGTACATCAACCGGCGGCCGCTGAGAGCTGAGCGGGACCAGAGGACTCCAAGTCCCAGGATTCCCGGCAGGCGGGCGGAGCCGGCCGCATCACTGCACAGCGCCAGGAGGCGCTTAAAACAAAGCCACATCCCCGCCTCGCGGGACGCCGGGCGAAGCCCGGGCAAAGGGCGGGCCGTCTACGGCCGTCCAGGGCTGGACGAGGTTGGGCTGGGCCAACCCTCTAAAAACCGCCCATCTTCTTGGGTAAGCGTATTCGTTTGAACTATATGCTTTGGATCTGTTGATTTGTGCTATATTCTCAAGCCATGGATGGTATGAAAGGGAAACGCTGCCTAACTCCTCCTCCTGTAGGGGGAAGAACTACTGGGACCCTTGATGACTTTTTTACACGAGCTGCCGAAGTAGTGAACAGGGAGATTGTTTTGACTGAAAAGCGTCTGTTGATGGAACTTTTGAGCGCCAAACGCTCCTCTATGGGGGCCCTGTTAAATGCTGTTTCGCCGGCCAATCTAGAGCCTAACACTCAACTTACCTGTAGCCTCATTGACCTTGAAAAACTTGATTTACAATATGACTATCTCATAGGGGAAGATGCTGTCTCAACCTTGAATGTGTCCTCTTGCAGTAGTGCTTCCTCAGAGTGTTTTTATCCTATAGAACCCAGGAAAAGCCTACAGCCACTGGATTTTCAATCTACCCAAGATAAACTATCCCCCTGCCAGAATTTAAATGGTAAAAGGAAGAGAGGGACGGGGTGGTATGGGGGCAGAAAACCTAAGGTCTCCAGGATTTCGGGACTGTCTGGGGTAATGTATCCTAGGAAGACAGGTGATAAAAATAAAAGAGTTAAAAAATCTAGCAAAGTCCCGATAGTTTCTAATGCCCATACCCCTCAGAAGAAAATTCCTGCTGTCAAACCGGAAAAAGAGATGGAATTAGTGATATCTCTTCCTAACATGACGCATTTATTGATTGAAAGGCTGAAAATTATAGACGGGAAGCTCGATACCCTGAGCGAATTAGCCAATGACAACACATGCAGGCTTGATACATTAGAACCACTAAAGACCACTAATGCTAGGAGTGAAAAGCCTAGAGCAGATCCAGCTCCTAAAGCCCCTACAGTCAGCACCATTAATAAGGACCGCATAAGTTGTAATAGAAATTGCGCCCAAACATCAATACCACCATCAATACCACCAACATCATCAGCAAGTAAACTCCCATGTGTCATTCCATCTATTCCATTGCCTTCTGAAATAGATAGGAACAAGGGGGGGGAAACAGCAGAAGTAAGAAAGGAAGAACAGGTATTCCTACCAGTGATCAACCTGCCACCAGACTCAGCTCCCCTGGTACTAGTTCTTGTGAATGTTCCTGTTCTGAATAAGGGCAGAAGGGAAAATTTTGGGCAATTAAAAAATAAGGCGGTCCACTGGATCACAAAAAATACCTCAGAGGGCAACAGTATATGGCATGATATCATCTTGGCTCGTAGAGTGTCTTGGATTGGGAGAAGTACAAAGAACAAAGGAGGGGATTGTATTGTTCTGAACTTTAATAGACCCGATCCAGTACGACGCATTATCAGCGAGTCCATGTTCAATGTAAGGGCCCAAAAGAAGGGCATTGAGATTCTCCCTCTTGATTATTTTTATAGGGAGCTAAACTGCTCTAACTCAGGCAGAAAAAGTAATCAGGGGTATAATAGAACTGTAACTAGATCCACCAGGCAGGACTGGGAATATCCCACAAGATTCTTTCCAATTCTGCCATACAGAGGACCCGGCGGGCAAGTACCTAGTCTCCAAGGAGTCAATCGCTACTCAGTTTTGAGCGGACTTGAGGGTGTCGACTGACGATGAACCCAGGATGCTAGGGGTGTATCTAGACTGGGTATGAAAGTTCTGGCGGAAGGAACGGGGACGCCTAGTGAGTGTGGTCCCCTCGAGGATTTACCCTCTTTAGAACCTGCATTGATATCTTTAATGAATGAGACTAAACATATAGTGGCAGATAGTGAGGCTGATTGCCCATTGGTTAATGGTTTAGAAAATCCTATAGGGGTACTTCCAGGGAATGGGACGATGACAGATAGTGAGGTTGATTGCCCATTGGTTAACTGTTTAGAAGATCCTATAGGGGTACTCCCAGGGAAAGGGACGAGGGTTACCTTCTGAAATATAGCAGGTGTCCGTTCAAAGATGAACAATCAAATTTGGCATGATTTTATCAAGGGAATAGACATACTTTGCCTACAGGAGACATGGTCTCTTGAAGCAATCCATATGAATGGGTTCAAAACATTTCATGTACCAGCAAGCTCTTCCAGATATGGGAGGCCCAAAGGCGGTTTGACTGTCTACGTATCAAATTTGATGGAGGTATTATCGCTGAGAGTAGAGGCCTCGTCCACTAATTACCAAATCATTGCAATGCAGGTAACACCCAAGGTCGAGTTAATTATTATCAACATGTATAATAATGTGGAAAAGGGGATGGTAACTGATATGGTAAACACCCTAAACAGGGAAATCAGTGCGATGGTGGATAAGAGAACAAGGGATTCCGTTTTGATATGGGGAGGTGATTTTAATCAGCACCTTTGTAAGCACTATCAGAGTGGATGTGGTGACCAGGAAGCATATACATCAGAGAATCAACCCCATTTTGATCATCATAACGGGGGAGACTCTTTTAACGATTTGATGGCCTCATTTGATATGGGTTTTGTTAATATGCTGTGTAGGCCCCCGGTAGAGTTTAGTCCCACTTATGTTGGGAGAGGTCATAATACACTAATTGATTTTATCACCATTTCTAACTCCCACTCAAGTTGGATAACAGATTTCTCAACATATGTAATTGGGGTTAGTGACCATCTCCCACTTGGCTTTGGTATTCAGTTCCCTGTATATAAGGATTGCAATTTGATTGAAAGACTGGTCTGGACTAGTAATTGTACCTTAAGCAGACAAAATGGGTACGCTCTTAGATGGTCCCAGAATAATCCCGAGATCACCAATGGGAATATAATAAAGCAAGCATTATCACCTATCAATAGATGCTTACAGGACGAGGCCTTAAACCTGGAGGTGAAGGACTCTTTTCTAGAGATCACTAGGATAATTAATATGATTCTTTTCCGTCCCACTCGAGAACGGAAACCGCCTAGTAACGGGTGGTTTGACTCGACATGCACCCAAACCCACACTCAATTAAAGAGGGCGTTGAGTAAAAAGCCAAGAAATCAGGGGGAAATTACTCACGGAAATTACGGAATATAAAGAATGAAGCCTGGGTAAACCTCTATGAGGCCTCCTTAAGCAGGGATGGTTCTGCTTTCTGGGCAGCTGTTTAGGCCCCATTTTTTAACTTGGGAGATAAGGCCAGTCTGGAAGTGGCAATAGCAGAAGATGCATGGATAGATTTATTTTCCGAAGTCTACAACCCGGGTGGTGTCCATAAATTGGTAGACAGCGGGAGTAAGATAAAGGGACCTGGGGAGGCTGGTTTTCTGCCAATCGCCCTAGAGGTGACACTAACCGAAATCCAAAACGTCATTGACCAGAGCAAGGCAAATAAGGCCCTGGGCGCTGATGGCATCCCCATAGATCTTTTTAAACATCAGATCGACCTATGGTCTCCGCTTCTTAAGCGTGTACTTGATGCTAGCTGTGAACTGGGCTTTATAGATACTTGGGCAGAATCAATAATCATCCCCATATTTAAGAAAGGGGACAGGGAGAATCCCTCCTGTTATCGTCCCATATCCCTCCTGGATTCTTTTATGAAAATTACAGGGAGGGTAGTTTTGAACCGTTTGCAACAATGGGCGGAAGAGTCTAATATCCTATCCCCTGTGCAATATGGGTTTAGAGAGGGACGGGGCACAACAGAACAAGTGTTAAATTTTACATTACTTTTGGGAAAATACACACATGCAAAGGATGGCAAACTCTACGCAGTGTTTGTTGATTTAAGCGCTGCGTTTGACTGTGTCATTCATGATCGTCTGTGGCAGATTCTGAGAGACATGAAGGTGGAAGAAGTACTAATATCATTCATAAGACAATTATATGCCAATGCTAGGGCCAAAGTGAGGTTTGGCACTTAGGGCGAATGCACCAAGCCCTTCCATGTCATGCGGGGTGTGAGGCAAGGGTGCGTACTTGCCCCTTTTCTTTTTAACTTGTATACCAACGACCTAGAAAAAGAACTAGTGGCTGAAGTACGTGACTCCCCGCAAGTTAAGAACCAACCCATTGTCTCCCTTCTGTACGCAGACGACGCCGTCATTATGTCACGGACTCAAATTGGTTTACAAGCAGCCCTGAATGCATACTTGAAGTTTATGGATAGCAGGGGCCTCAAACTTAACGTATCCAAAACTTTTGTAATGACGTGTGGAAGACCCAGGAATAAAGAGTGCCGATTATTTGTTGGGAAGGAAAAAATCGCTTCTACTAAATCTTTCTCTTACCTGGGTATAGTACTTGAAGAAACCGGGTCCTGGGGGCCAGCTATCAGAAATAGGACGATGTTGTTCAAGAGAGCCACTGCTGCACTTATGGCATTCTCTAGAAAGATGGGAAAAACACCCCCAGAAATTTTGTTGAAAATTTATAACGCCAAATGCATTAGCACAGCAATTTATGGAGCGGGTATCTGGGGCATTGGCAATTGTAATACTATACAAAAGGTAGAGAACTTTTTCTTAAGATTTATCCTGGCTATCCCGGCTAGTTCTCCTGTTTTTAATTGTCATGCAGAGTTGGGCATCAGATATGTGAGCGATTTAATTAGCATGCAACCTCTTTTGCTTTGGCATCGAATCTGGACTACCCCATATCTGTTGCTAATTAGAGACATTATTGAGGACTGTACGAGGTTGGACAAGGCCAGTTAGATTCCATGGTTGATGTATATATTGAAATTTACAAGGGATTTAGGAAAACCGGAGTACTACCACCAGCCAGACTCACTGTTCAACATTACTAGAAAAGACCTGAAGCAGTTGTGTTGGTACCATGTTGAATCCCTGAGACTAGGTGTGGAAATGAACAAAAATCTTGTCATTCAGCATCAACTCACCCTAGCTACCTATACTATCCAGCCTTATCTGACTTGGTGGCTGGAGGGCTTTGGCCGGTATCTTTTAACACGTTTCAGGTTCGATGTCTTTTTTCGTCTAACCACATTCCCTAAAGTAAATGATTGGGGCAGAAATCTCTGTAAATGCCCGTGTGACAACTTGTCTACCCAATCTACTCTGCATGTTATCTGTTTTTGTAAATTTTATATGTTGGAGAGGTCTAGATGGATCAAACCACTTTTAAAAAAGTTTGGTACTTGGAGGCAACCTATTGTTTTTATTATCTCTAAATGATGCAACCTGTGTGGCTGTTATGCTAGGTTTTTTAAAGAGTGTTTTAAAGAAAAGGAAAAGCTTAACTATTTGTTAATATATGAATGTTTTCAAACCATGTTGTTGTGAAATGTATCTGTTGTTTTTATGATTTTATGTACTTAAAATCGAATAAAGCTTTTCATTCATTCATTCATTCATTCATTCATTCATTCATTCATTCATTCATACCAGTTAAATCTATAATTAGCCATAGGTTAAGACCCTCTGAACCCTGGTATTCAGAACACCTCAGATTACAAAAACAAAAATGGCGCCATTTAGAAAGGAAGTGGAGATCTTCTTACTATTCTAAGGACAGAATTGTCAACAAACAAGCTTTGCCTAAGTATAAACTGGTGCATGAGGAAAAAAGTGCTACTTTACCACAGCCACCTTAACTGTAAAACATTCCTCAAAGGAACTTTTTATGACGGTAAATAAGTTGGCAAAATGCTCCAAAGTAACAGATTCACCCAAAAAACTGACATTTTGTAACGCATTGGCTACATTTTTCCAAGACAAAGTTAAGGCAGTTTACATTGTCTTTTCTAGTCTTCCTGCTCAAGGAACCTCATTATCCTCCAGGGAGTTACCTGCATCTAGTGCATTCAGTGAAATCTCCTCAGCCCCCCATGACTTCAGTGACCCCCAGGAACTGTCGTCCTTTCCTTTATTGATTACCAAGGGGGTCAATAATCTTCTGCAGCCCACTAAATCCGGTTCCCCAATGGACCCTTGCCCCCCTAAAATCTTCCATCTTTTGCCTGAATTATTCGCCCAACAGCTGTCTCCTATTTTCAATCAAATGTTCTCGATGGGTATATTCCCCACAAGTTGGAAACTGGCGTTGGTTTGATGGAGCAAGGTGGCAAAACAAAATTTGTGTACCCCTTGTGAAGTCAATGTTCCATAACGCTAACATTTACTAATGGTGTGTTGTGGTGAATTAATCAACAATAGTATAAGATGCACATACATGAACACGTGGGAAAACAAATTTTGCTTGCATGAAGTAATATAATGAACTAATTTGTATCGTTATTGTGTTGTGAACTAATGCACAGCTTAAATATAAATAAACGCAATATGAATGTGCTTACTGTACACGTTATTGTGCTAGAAAGTCGTCGGATATGTAAGTATGAAACGCATTTATGTGGCTTACTTGCTAGGTAACAACTAATAGGGAAATATTAGTATGGTGGGAGGTAAACAGAAAGGCTTTAGTTCCATATTTAACATGAATTTGTGTCTGTTTCTATGATAGTTTCAAAAGTGGCCTCCGAGGCCTACAAAAACATGGTTGCTCTGGCTAACTGCGAGCAAGTGCTGGACTGCGCATGCGCGCCCAAAGCCTGCCAGCGAGAGTGAGCTGCCTGTACTCGGATGGGAAGTTCAAGGCTGCCTTGCCCTGGAAGCAAGGATGGTTGCCAAAATATGGACAGTCGAGTGTTCCAAACGTCAAGGAAGTGACCAGGCCAAAGACTGTCCTAAACAATACCCCTTTATGATTTCGCTGATTCACTATGAATATGATGTTGTAATGGTGAGGATATGCTCACCCATCCCAAATTGTCCAATCAGAACTCGAATTGGTGATGTTAGATACTTTTTAGATAGATTAAGTTAGGAAATTAGTGTATAAAAACCCCTGATTTTGCATACAGCGTGTCGCTTTTTCGATTTCCTCTCGAAGTGCTGTTGGATTGCAGATCGATTCCTGGATGCAAGATACTTTGACTTATTTATGTGTTTGCTTTGCAGGACTGAAGGATAAGATGAGGGCGTTAGTTAGGGATGTTAGGAGAGAATGAATTTGGAACTATCTATTCCTTGCTGAATTTTAACCTACTTCTAAATGAACAACTATTTTCTGAGCTCTAAATAAAATGATCATTTTGAAATAAAGTTTAAAATTTTTGCTGAATAAAGAATTAATCAATGCCTAATCGTCAGACATATTAAAAATTTGCTTTTAATAAAATTGGGAAAATGGAATATTAAAGCTGGTCTTGTGATTTTCCTACGCCTGATTTTCTTTCTAGCAGATCCATTGCTAATATGGTGGTGTGTCTGAATAAAATTCATGTTTGATTAAAACCATGGTAAATCGTATAAAACTGTAAGTGTAAATACTAATTGGTTAAATAGGTTTAGACACTCCGCCAAATGTTACAGCATTACTCCTTTGTGTTTCACCAAGCCCTGAGGCTGAATTAAGTGAATTGAGTAAATGTGCAGTGTTATGTGCCCCACTGACGTATAAATATGTGTTAGGAGGTTTCATAGAAAAGGTGATGCTGATTAGAAATAATTTTTGGAGTTCCGCTGTAGCAGGTTCTCCCCCTGCTGAATTAGCTAAATTTCTAGGGGGCCGATCCTAACAACTATCGTCTAATTTCCAGACTTCCTCTGCCTGCCAAAATGGTAGAGAAAGCCATGAATGGTGCTATATCTGAATATATTGAGAAGCATGCTTTCCTGGATGCAACCCAGTTTGGTTTTAGCAAGCATCATAGTACCGAATAGGCACTGATTACAGCATCCAAATTGATTAGGAAGACTGTTGATGCAGGAGGCAATGCAGCACTTGCGCTGCTTGACCTCTCTGCCGCATTTGATACGGTGAACCACCAAAAATTATTGGAAGTACTGAAGGGGATCGGTATTAAAGAGAAAGCGCTTGCTTTACCTGCATCATTTTTATCTGATCAGGAAGAATTTGTGGCTCTTGGTGAGTTTAAGTCACCAAATTGTACATTGCCACGCGGAGTGCCACAGGGTTCTTCGTTAAGCCCAACCCTTTTCAACATTTATGTTGCACCACTGGCAGAGCTAATCAGGTCTCTGTGTTTATTGGCTATTTCTTATGCCGATGACACCCAGATTGTAGTCTCAGTGACAGGCTCCCCTAATGACACTGATGCACAGTTTCACACCAGTCTTCATCAGGTTGGGGATTGGATGGCTGCAAATTGTTTGAAACTGAATTCCAGGATGACCAAAGTCCTACTTTTTGGCAGCCTTACTAATTTCTGGTGCCCTACCTTGTGGCCATTAGAATTGGGCCCTTTACCAACACCTAAAAATAAGTTGAGAAACTTGGGAGTCACGTTTGACTCTATGCTTTCTTTTGAAATCAGGACACATCCCTCTCTTTTTTCACACTAAAATTGATGAGAAGGATTCTTCCATTTATTCCGGGTTGAGTTGCGGAAGCTAGTGATTGCGTCTCAGGAGTTATCTTAAGCCGACTACTGTAATGGCTTGTTTATCAACCTTCGGAAGAAGTGCTTGTCCAAATTACAGATTGTGCAAAACGCTGCTGCAAGTCTTTTGCTGAACATTCAAAGACACAAATCTGTCTCAACAGTGCTTAGGGAACTACACTGGCTGCCACTGACGAGGTGGATTGATTTTAGGCTCATTGTATCGCTGTTAAGGCCATGCATGATATAGGGCCGGGCTTTTTTAAACTTAATCTACAGCCTTATATACCTGCTCGCAATCTTCGTTCATCCCCTTCGCATAACCTGATAATTTCCAGGTTTAAAAAATGTTCCTGGGGTGGAAGAAGTTTTTTGGTCAGTACAAACAAACTCTGGACCTCCTTTCCTCTAAGGTTAAAGCAAGACACAAATCTGTTGGCCTTCAGGAAGGCCTTGAAGACCTGGCTGTTTAACCACTGACATTGCCTTGATTCGTCCAGTTGATTCTGTTTGATGAGCTAGCGCCTTGACACCTTCGGGTGAATGTATGCGCTTCATAAGTCTCCTTTTCATTTCATTTCATTTATGTTGTCACATTGTACATTTTCTCATGCAGGAGCTGCCTATCTGATGGGGGACAGTGGACATTTTGACAACATGACGGATGTGTGTTTGTACTTGTAGATTATCAACTCACATTTCCCTGCAATGCCAAATGTGATTGGCCAGTTTCTACACACAAGCGGCACTTGTTGTGTCCTGTGTTTGTGTGGACGTGTTGCGGTTTGTACCACATTGTTTTCAATGTTGAAGTGCTCTGCATGTAAAATGTGTGTGTCCTACATTTTGGGGAAGTCGCCCCTGCAGCTCTTAATTTGCTTCCCTTTATCCTTTTCATGTGGCGTGCCTTTGACTTCTGTGCTTATACAGTGCTGAGATGTTGCATACTTGGGTGCATTGCTCTCTTGGTGGGAGTTGGGGGTCTGGGGTATGGTTTGTCCGCAGATTTGCTCTACCTATTTGTGGATGTGTGCCATTGTGCCCATCTCACCGTGTCCCCCCAGTCCCTAGTCGTTACTCACCCTAGTGCTGTTGTGTCCTGTCATGTTGAGCAGTGTCCGGTCCCCCAACTCCTGCCACCGTCTCCCCACTGATGACTGTGGACACCATTTCCTTCATCTCGTCCAGCTCCTCCTGTGGCGCTGGACTTCCCCCTCCAGTCTGCATTGCTGCCTTCCAGTTGTTGGCAAGTTTCAACTTGGTTTTGGGCTTCACGTGATTCCAGTGCCTCTTGACCTCTTCCATTGTCCTCTTTAGCACTCCAACTGCATTCACATTGACCATGATGGACTGCCATAGTATCTTTTTTGTTGCCAATGACACAGTGGAGGTGACAAACAATTATTGATGGTGTTCTACCACCTCCATTACCAGGATCCTGTTTTCCTGCGGACTGAACAGCTTCTTTCTACTTTTCTTCTCCTTGCCCTTCCCTGACCCTGAGGTCCTTGGCTCGTCCTCCTGGGGGCTTGTTGTCCTACGTACTTGCTCCGGCAACATCCATTTTGCTTTGCTGTTGTTTGGCATTAGTTTGTCTGTTTTTTTCTTCTTTTATGGTGATTTTCCCACCTGAAAGTTACCAGATATGCGATGCCCAGAACATTCCACAACAACCTTGATCGTCCAGCATCGTCCAGCATCAAGTAACTCCCATTCAAAAGTAGTTTGAATACTGGACCAATCACTTCAGCCTGGGCACCTCTAAGTGACAGGACAAGTTTGCTACTGAACCATTCATTAAAGGCCCCATTAAGCATGATATCCTGGCATATAAGTGATCCACTCAATGTATTCTTGCGGTTAGTGCCACTAAGAAACACTTCTTTTTCCCCACTGCGGCATCAAAATCTGTACAGCAATTTCCAAGATTCCTTCATGAATTCCTTACCCATTTCCTCATATCTGCCTGCCTGCATTTGTTCTAGACAAATAATGGAATTGAAAAGTTGGGACCGGAAGAGTTATATGGCCATGGTTTAACCATTCTGTGGATGGTGATTCTGCCACTGTAAATGTTAATCTGTCCAGTTTTTCAACGCGTAGCATTGTATACTTCTCTCCCCTCTGCGCCATTTCTATCTGTTTCTCTGTCAGATTGTACAAGGAAAACAAAGACGTGCTTTTTATAAAACTCCATGGCACATAGCCGTGCACAAAGGTTGCAGCGTCCAGCTTAACAACATAATAGAACGCAACTGCTATTGCCCGTGTTGTAGTATGGACAAGTCTTGTTCTAGTACATCGATAGCAGAAGATCTAATGTTGCCCAGTGAATATATCCTGTATGTTAAGGTTGTTAACCCATTATCGACCACTGACAGAGCTTTCTCTAGATTTAGACAATTGATTTCTTGTAATCTTTCCGCGGCCTCTTGTTGAGAAATATCCATATTTCATGATAGACAGCATATAAGAAACATTTTTTGACGTGGTTTCCTAGGACCTGATACAAAATCCTGCAGGTCCACATCCCCTGGGAGTAAGGATAAGTGTTATTTCACCTGTGTAAGTGTTGAGGTTTGTAGCCAATTGAGGCAAAACTTCCCAACACTGTACAATGTTACTACCCCTGGGTGTTGTCTTTGCACGTAATGTGGATCTGCCCTATTAACACTAAATCCTTTAGTTTTACCCTAGAATCTTTCTTGACAGCTATTGATGTCTATGGGCCAAACCAACCATTCCTTCCAATCGGGGTCTGATCTATTGCTTTTGTTTGGTTTGAAAATACCATGTCTGCAATGCACTTGTTTCATGCTATATTAGGTTAGAAGTGTGTGGCTAAATAAACGTAATTTGTATTCACGTTATGCAACCAACTGAGTTATCCCCGTAATGTGTGGGCTTCAGTTAGCGAATGTGACTCCTATTTTTATTTTGTAATCCCTATTAGGCTGCTTAGACTGTGCCTGAACTAGCAGCCTGATTCATCAAGCCGAATTGCGTTCGCAAAGGGGCAGAATCTGAGAATCTGGCCCTTTGCGAGCGCAATTTTTGCATTTGGGATTCATCATCCCAAATGCAAAAATCGGTAATTGCTATTTCGCTAAATTGCGAGGAATTACATTTAAGGAATCTCTATTTGAGATTCCTTAAATGCAATTCATCAACCATTTTTAAATTGCTAATTCGCAATTTCGGGCCGCTATTTAGCGAGAGGTCAGGCCTCTCGGTAAATAGCAAAAACTTAGAAAAATGCTTTTAAAAGCATTTTTCTAAGTTGCATGTTGCACACACACATGTCCTTTGGACATGTGTGTGCGCAACACCTGTTTCAATTTGCATTTAAGGGGTGCTACAGGGTGTCCTTTGGACACCCCTGGCATCCTTTAAATCGCTATCTTATTTGCGAGTAGCAAATTGGTAATCGCAAATAAGGAATACTCCCCATTCATTCCTATGGGCCTTATTCCTTATTTGCGATTAGCAATTTGCTACTCGCAAATAAGGAATGTGTAGGAATCGCTATTTATTTAGCAATTCCTACATGAATACCGTTTTGCAAGTCCTTAATAGCGATTCGCTATGAATCGCTATTAGGGGCTCGCAAAACGGCCCGTTGATGAAGAAGGCTGTAGGCCTCATAACTCTTATTGCGTGCCTCGGCAGAACACTGTATTTATTTTGTTATTATTTTTTCTACTGTTCAAGGCTGTTTTTTGACTTACTAATAAATAGGACATTCTGCTCTCGCATACCTATCTGAGTGTGCAGCTCTGCTCCCACGTTAGGATACGCTGAGGCTCAGCACGGTAACCTTTGGTTTCAGATAGCATGTACCCATCTGGCTGGTGGTAGCTATTCCCTCTGTGCCCTCTTTGTTCATGTTCGGCCCAGGCCGGCAACTTTCCACTGTGGCCGTGGTTGAAGGCTCTTGAGAAGAATAATTATGTGTTGTAGGCTGTTGGGGGGTCAGTCCCTCTGCAGACATTTTAGGGTGCAGGTCAGATTGGACTCCTCTGCAGAGTATTGCTAATAAATTTATGTTTGTATTCTCTACTGTCTGACCGACTCTTCATTACTTGGGAAGGCATAGCAGGTGGTGGAAGTAACGCGGGTTTCCCCTAAGGGCCACTTCCTTCCGTTGGTACCCAACAGGGACCCCGCAAGGTGACCCGACTCACCCAAAAATGGGTTGAAGGGTTGTGGTTGCGTCTGGTCTGGGAGGATCAGGGTACCCCGCACAATCACACACAGTGTTTGCGAACAATGTGCCAGGACAACTGGTAATTTGGTCGTCCCTCGAAAAGGTCTGGGGCTAGAGCCTGTCTTCTTGAACTTGGTACAGTTTCCAGACTGTCTTCTTGAACTTGGTACAGTCTCAGGACTGTCTTCTTGCCTTGGTGCAGCCTTTGGAATGTTTTGTTCTGAAGCAGCCTCCGGGCTGACTTGTGGTTTGATTGTTGTGTTTGGGTGCTGTGAGGTTTGTGGACCAACTACGGTGGTGGTGCTTGTGAAATGTTTGTTTGAGTGTGTAGCGACTGTGCTCTTTGTGTGGAGGTAAGGTGCCTTGCTTCAGCAAGCTGTGTTGTGTGGATTTTTTGTTCGACACGTTCTGAGGACCGTCTGTGGGAAAATTACTTGCAATTCCTTTGCCAGGCAAAACGATGAGTGTGGCCACTTCTTGAAAATGTCTGGAATGAGCTTAATTTGGTCTCTTGTTGTCGGTGGGCTCTGCAGATGCCCATTGGAAGGAGGTTAGCTGGTGCCTCCTGACGACACTTTAGGTTTTGAAGAATTACTAAAAAATATGGTTTGATCAGAAATACTAGTAAAAATGTACATTTGTTTTTGACATAGGAAGAGTACAACATGAGAAAAATGTAAGGAAGGGATGCGCATTTAAATTGAAGAATGTATGACGTTACAATGCATACATTTACAATGCTTGCCTTTACAACGCGGTTTTTATATCGCAACATCCTTTACAATGCATACATTTACATTGCATGCCATTACAATGAATTGTTTAAAACTATATTTACAACACATTCCATTACATCGCATTATACCTTTACAACGCATACCATTACAATGCATACCATTACATTGCATTTATGGTAAGTGTTGGATAGTGTAGGGGTAAACATTACTATTCTAACTCCAGGGGGTGCAACAGTAGGGTAAGTGTTGGATAGTGTATGGGTAAAAATTACTATTCTAACTCCAAGGGGTGCAACAGTAGGGTAAGAGTTGGATAGTGTATGGGTAAAAATTACTATTCTAACTCCAGGGGGTGCAACAGTAGGGTTAGTGTTGGATAGTATAGAGGTACTGGGCATTGT
Organism: Lissotriton helveticus; assembly: GCF_964261635.1. Taxonomy (NCBI): domain Eukaryota; kingdom Metazoa; phylum Chordata; class Amphibia; order Caudata; family Salamandridae; genus Lissotriton; species Lissotriton helveticus. The sequence goes on along the minus strand of NC_136061.1, from coordinate 1,460,897,686 downwards.
AATGGTATGCGTTGAAATGACATGTGATGTTATGCCTGCATTGTAGTGACATGCGTTGTAGTGTCATGCGTTGTAGGGACATGAAATGTAATGGCTGCATTGTAGTGACATGCATTGTGAAGGATGTTGCGATGGAATGACTGCATTGTAAATGTAGTGCGATAAAATGACTCTGTTGTATATGTTGTTTTCCAAATTGAAAGCAGTGTTGTGTCGATTCGAGGTAATGTATATTTATGCTGGACAAACACGCATTCTAAAGGTGCATTAGGAGAGGTGGAATACACGCTCGTAATTCAGTAGCCGTGAATGTGCTTGGGCTCAACATGAAAGGGGGGCAGGAGTTCTGGAAAGGGAAAAAGGGGGCAGTGGGTTGGTACTTAGAGCTTACTAGCTTCAGACACAAACTGCATTCTGAAAATTGGCACATAGGAATTCGGTGCAATGCTCAGAAGTTAACTTATGATTTAATTGAGTGCGTGTGTTTCAATTGGATTTGCCCACAATAGAACGTTAATATAATTTTGAAATAGTGTTTCAAGCACTCCAAGCAGGGAGTCTTTAGCTGAATAAAATGTATTTTCAAAGTAGAGACACATAGCTTGTGAATTTAGTGTGTGGCAGACTTGCTGTGGCCTTCAGTGAGATAAGGAAGGAATTCCTGAGGAGGCTCATGGAGCAGGGAGAGTGAGAGCAGCAGATAAGAGAAGTGAGACGCTGGGAAGAGAGTTTTGTGAAGCCAGAGAGGAAGGTGGGGGCCATGTCCAGCGCCTGACACAGACAGGCAGAGATACACAGTGCGGAGCCAGTTTTCCTAAAGAGCAGAGAGCCAGCAAAATATATTAATTGGGTACAGATTAAAAGAACAACACAGGAGCTAAAATAATTGGTTCATGACTTTTGTGAAAGTGTGTATCTAGAGTTTCCACAACACCGTGGTATAGAATTTCCTGAAGCCAGTGGCCTGAGATTCTGTGTGACTCATTTGGTTATTGCATTAATATTGTCTGATCAGATTAGGGTGCACGTACAGTAAATATTGGTTTGTTTTCAAAGGAAGTTGAGAGATGGTATTTGGAAGAATGAAGGGTACTATAGTGCTGGTACAGAGAGGGTTTGCTCAGAAAAAAATGTTTGCAGTGAATGAAAAGTGATTAAAATGCGTATGTACAGTTTAGAGGGGCCCAGCATGAGACAGCCGTAGCATTGTTTTCAGGAATGCCAATTTGAAAATATCCCTCTGATTTTATTTCTTTAAAAATTCAGCTGTTCTTTTCTTTCTGCTGTTTCTATTCCTGCTGCGATGTTCAGGCTGTTCTGGTTGTTGCTGTCAGAGGAAAGATGAGAGAGTGAAGATGTTCTTTAGATTTTAGCGTACGAGATTTGTGTCTTAAGAGAGGAATTTGATTGTTTATTTGCAGATTCATTTTCATTGTGTTTTTGCAATAGTGACTTGGTTGTTGATATTGGGAAGTAATTGTTTCTTTCAGTTATGTATTTAGCATAGTACAGTGCTATGCGTGTATTGATGGGTGTTTCAGACGCATTAGTTGTAGCATATGTTTTGTGCTCTCTTGCTCTGATTATTGGTCCTTTTTTGTTGTGAATTTTTCATTTCAGTTAACGCCTAGTTGTGGTGAGCATGTGATGAGTTTGTCATCCTACTATCACTGCTCTCAGGCACGTGAATGTTTGATGGTGGGCCTAAATGTAAGTAGAGAGTAGTGTTGTTTTTCCCCTCGAGTTTTGTGGATGTGCCACCCACTTTGTGGGCAACAGGCGATGTAGAGCTTGGATTCATACAGATTTCACGAGCCTTGTTGTGTATGATTCCAGATTTGGTTGAGAAAGCTGTTGGTGAGGAGAAGACTGGTACATTGTAATAGTCCCACTATTTCGATTGTGTTTACAAAGAGTGACTGACCTGTGTGCAGTTCAAAGAAAAAAGAAAAATGTGGCCCTCCAGTTATCTGCTGCTCTGGCTATTATTATGTTTCTTCTGCTGCTCAATATTTTTCTGTCGCTGTCCTAAAGTACATTATTTGGCAGTATCGCTTATAGAGTATATATGATAGGTCCTTGTCTGGAATAACATTGGCTGGTAAAAGATATAGGCTCTGCTGCTCCTTTTAGGACCATGCAGAAATACAGGGCATCTATAAAAAAGTTAAAAAATACAAGGTAGTTACTTGCTCATCATTTTAGACACAGCAAAGTTTTAGGGACAGCACAGCTAAATAGTGTTAGACATGGCATCCTTGGCGTAGTTTTACCTGACTTTTTGCCTCTACCTCTTATGTTTTTGATGCTGTGCTGGATTTTGTTTCTGCTAGTTGAGATGCCTTAGGCATTTACCACTGCTGATAAGTGTCACAGTGCAAGTGCTTTCTGTGTAAATGGATATTGTGCTTGGTTCTCCCTGATTGGCATATTTATTTTGCTGGTAGGTCCCTAGTGAAGTGCATTGATTGTGCCAGGGCTGGTAAATAAATAGCTACCAGTAGGCTTGCTGTGCTGATTGTACCACCCACATGAGTAGCCTGGAAAAGAAGCCTCAGGCCTCCCGCCGCAGTGCCTGTGTGCAGTTTGTACATAGGACACATATGGTAGGCCCAAGGTACCACCCTAGGCAGGGTGCAGTGTATGTGATAGGTAGGATATGTACTGGTGTGTGTAACATGCCCTGATAGTGACATACTGCCCATTTCATTTTTCACTATTGAAAGGCTATCTTGCTCATAGGACAGAATGGCGAATGTGTTGTAAAGTTTTACAAGCATATACTCCTATAGGGATAAGATAGACAATCGGATTCTAGTATGCCTGGACTCAGAATTTAATAACACACCTTTTAGTAAGGATGGGTTTTAAAGTCTGTGTTTGTAACAGGCACTTGAAAGTGGCTATTTTTTTCGTTCAACTTTTGTGTGTTTTCCGCCAGATTTTAGGACTGACTGTTTGGGTTCAGTGTGACAGAGACTGAGGATGTGCATTTGTTGTGGAGTTCTTTTTTTGTATGGTGTTTTTGCTGTGTACTGTCAGTGTTGATACAAATAATTGACACAATGCCTTTGGGATGAGACTATCTGCTCGTGCCCAGCTCCAAAAGGGGATTGAGCAGGGGTTATCTAAAGTGTATTTTCAACTTACACTGACTAGAGGGAAGGGTCCCTATTTTGACAAAGGTACATACCTTTGCCCACTAGAGACACTTGTTTTATTAAATTGTTCTTATCTTTAGTTTTGACTGACCAGAGACATTGTTTTTTAAAAGGGGTAAGTATTTTCAACTGGAGGTTTCCTTCTCCGGTCACCTACTGTCGAAAGTGGGATAGGAGATTATCTCCTTGGCGACTAGGGGAGTAACACATTAAATGAGGTGCATGGGGTGCATGAGCCTTAACTCTGAATGCCTAAAACTTGAAACTGTGTTTTTCTTCCTTGGCTCCTTTGCTTGGTACATATATTGCTGTATGCTGTTTTTTGTTGTAAGTTCACAAGATGGCTTGTCATGCGTTTTCTGTCTTTTGAGTCCGCCCAAGTTCTCTAGGAACGGTCATGACAGAGGTCAATTCCATATGAAAATCGGTTGTACTTGGTTTAACCACTCACTTCACAGAATGCTGTGAACATGGCCTTGAATAAACAGAGACACAGCACCTCACCAGTGCACGTCTAATTGGCTATAAACTAACACTGTTTGGAAAAATTGTCATGATTAGGAAAATATGTCACCTTGAAGTTCGCCTTGTTACTGCCCCTCCTTTCTGTAATTTGATGGAATTGGAATTGAGATAGAGATGAAAGGACGGGTAGACTAGTCCGATGTTCCCTTATTTGATCCTTAATGGGAACTATTTGTCGGTGGCTTTCGTTTGAATAGCCAGGTGGCACCACCATTAATTCTTATGATACCGCAGCACTACATCCAGATGTAGAGGTGTCACAAATCCTTTATTAGTTAGCCTGAGAAACTGGGTTGCAACAGATGATGTGGGAAAGAATAATGTATTTGCAGAAAATGATTAAAATGAAATAAAATAATGTTTGTAGTAGGCCCTGCTGGGTGGGTACTGAAGTCAAGATGTCTAAGTTGAAAGTAAGGCACATTGTCAGGAGGAGACATTGTTAAGCCTGTGTACTGTATGGTGCACCTGATGCACATTACTAGGAAGGGTACATGTATGCCCCCAATAATTTTGTACCACACATTTTCTTTTTTGAGGGTCTTCAGATGAATAATATAGAAATGGGCAGATGCAATGATCCAAAGTACGTCTGAATTGTTCTTTCAGAGCTTAGTAAATGAATTAAGGCTTACCCCATTTCTTGGTGTTGGGAGAGAAAACAATTGATTGTATAATGTTTTTCCTTGCCAGTTAATTAAAATTCTGTATTCTACCCACTAATAGGCCCAGGACACCCTGCAGTCATTATAAGGAAGGGGGCCCACGCACATTATGCACAACCTGGCTGCTTGTTATGGAACATCCATTAATATGATTGAGGCGGAGCTGCAGTGCAAAGAGGTGCTGGACGAGGCAGTACCACCGAAAACAAAAAGAGAGAAGGGCTATCCAGGAGCCCCAGCTTGTTGGTCTACTTGTGCCTGAGTCCCAGTCCATTGAGCCCCAGCCTGAGGGATCACCTGTGCTTGAGTCTCTGCCCCATGGACCCTCTTAAGTCTGACCTCCCTCCTTCCTTGTACCCATCTGTGCACGGTACAATGTACGCCCGATGGAGGAACAGTGCACCAAGGTAAAGCTGGATAGTAGGGATGGCTTTCTTGGATAAAGAAGAGGGTGTGGAAATCCTGTATAAGTGATAGAGTAGAAGAAGAGAGTTTGGTGCATTGCTTGGAAAGTCAACAAAAGGGGCAAAGGGACTGCATTCCAAAGAGAGAAATACCTTGCCCTGCAACGTGGGATCTGGACCAGAGCTAGACGAACAGCTCCACCATTGGTGCTCAATAGTGCCTACGCTAGATGAACAATAGGAGCCTACCAGTGATGGCTCTCTGAAAGACACTGAAAAGAAGAGTTTTGCCTACCCTCTTCTTCCCTGGCCACCAATTCCATTGTGTTGCATTTCTCTCCTAACCACCATGTATCCATTTGGTCACCCAATTGATGAGGAAAATAGCTCTTTTGCACCTCCCTGTTCAGAGCAGGGTCAGCACAAAGAAAGTACAAGTTGCATCAATAGTTGTTATTGTGCGGATAATAGTGTGAGGAACATCCTACTCCCTGAATGAGAAGTATCCTGTGCATTCCCAAGTTCATACAGCACCAGTTTCTCTTGTCAACATGTTTGTTACTTTGGCTCCTTGCACAGGGGAGCACCGGAGGGCATGAAGTGATAATACAAGAGCTCTGATTGGTGCACTTCAATTCCATTCTCCAGTCCTAAAAAATGCATTTAGTGATTTATGCCATACAAAAGAATGTGTACATTAGTAGGTGTATGTCATGATAGTTAATATGACAGTTTGTTTTTGTATCCAGAACAAATGACTTCATTTACAGACTGATCATGACAATAGGCCCGTCCTAGATCCTGCCTCATAATGTTCACTTCGACTGTGAATCACAAGTTCATGCTTAGCAGTCAAGGGGATGGTTTGCAAAGGCTGTTTTTTCTTTTTTCTTTTCCCCACAGAATTTGCTGGCCCATCTACGTATTGCACCTATCCTCATGTACAATGTTAAACTATGTGACACGACAAAATAGGCCCTTGTATGCACTGTCTCCCAGTTTGTTGCATCTACTGCATGAGTACATTAACTGCTAAGGAAAGGACATCCATGCAATACAAATGCTAAGATCATGTTTCAGAAGGAGATAGAATGGTTGATGAGCATTGATGTGGATACCTTTTAGGTCAGCTTGTCTCTTATTGTTTCCCTGCTTATTAACGAACATTTGAATAGTTCTGATACTATCTGATTATGAAGCAGTATTGGAGTATATAGTAGAACACCAGGGGTATACACCTAGATCAGATGGAAAGGAGGGTACCCTACATCCAGAAGTTTGTATGAATGTTTACGAAGGTAATAAGAATGCCACCTGACTACAAAACAGAAAGTTGGGTTTTCAGAAATTCAATATGACCAAATATTTTAAATGTTTACTTGATAATAAAGTTTTTACTATGATGATGCAAAAGATATCCAGGATATAATGCTCATTGATGAGGGTATTTTTGAATACAAAGTAGATTTTGATACTTAGGGGCTGATTCTGATTCTGTAATCTAATCCGTACCACCGAATCAAATACGTTGCCCTTTCCGTACGACTCGTCCAATTACCGTCCAAATCCTGTAGTACGTTTCGTAGGAAAAATATACAACCGAATTGTTGCGAACCGTACAAATAGCAAGGGAAAATCCATACGACACGGAACCGCAAAGTGAACCATACGAATCGTAAACATGCTGTACAACCCAACAAGTACGATCCAGACCGGGGAATCAGAATGCTATTCATACGGAAAACGTCACGTATAAGTGAGTCGTATCACTATTGTAATGGAGCCATACGTGAGCTTGTGTAACGCACTGTACCCCGGCATTCATGGCGTGTGTACGCACCGTACCCCGTGTATGCACCGTACCCCGGCATTCATGGCGTGTGTACGCACCATACCTCGTGTACGCACCGTACCCCGGCATTCATGGTGTGCGTACGCACCGTACCCCGTGTATGCACCGCACCCTGGCATTCATGGCGTGTGTAAGCACCATACCCCGGCATTCAAGGCGTGTGTATGCACCTTACCCCGGCATTCATGGCGTGTGTACGCACCGTACCCCGGCATTCAAGGCGTGTATTCGCGTACCGGGGATGCGGCTCGGGTCGGACACTGCTTTTCCGGACGTTTTGAGCTCCAGTAAAAAAAGTCGTACGGAGTGTCGCAGAGACGAATCGTACTTGCTGGGCCGGAAACTGCTGCTTAATTACATACGGACATCGCGTACTGCGTGTTCCGGATACAAATCGCACATATTTGATACATGGTGGTAAGTGGACTGTGGCAGCGTCCCTACCGCTTTTATTACTTAGCGCATCTGCGTGCAGCTCGCATGCTTTGAGGCGCGTGAGCGTTTTATGCTTTTAAAAATTCACTCTGCACATTATTCTCTTCTTACCTGGCTGGGAAGCACTGCGTGTGACAGCGCGTTGCGTGTGCCCCTCGCATTTTGCTCAGCTGAGCTCTGGTAGGTGGATCACGGAGTGCTGGTCTCGTCCCTCCCTCCCGCCTCGGTCTGACGCCGGCGATTAGCGTCGTTTGAGCAGAGGGCGTGGAGGGTCCGAGCCAGGCACTTCCGGTAGGAGCAGCAGCGCTCTAGTTGTTGGAACGCTGGGGGGGATATAAGGCACTGGACACAGGAGCCTTGCGTGGTAAGTGGACTGTGGCAGCGTCCCTACCGCTTTTATTACTTAGCGCATCTGCGTGCAGCTCGCATGCTTTGAGGCGCGTGAGCGTTTTATGCTTTTAAAAATTCACTCTGCACATTATTCTCTTCTTACCTGGCTGGGAAGCACTGCGTGTGACAGCGCGTTGCGTGTGCCCCTCGCATTTTGCTCAGCTGAGCTCTGGTAGGTGGATCACGGAGTGCTGGTCTCGTCCCTCCCTCCCGCCTCGGTCTGACGCCGGCGATTAGCGTCGTTTGAGCAGAGGGCGTGGAGGGTCCGAGCCAGGCACTTCCGGTAGGAGCAGCAGCGCTCTAGTTGTTGGAACGCTGGGGGGGATATAAGGCGGATGTGCTGCCGTCAGCGCAGCGGACGAGCGCAGCGGGCGCGACGAAGGCGCGCCGGAGTTGCGCCTGAGTTAAGCCCGTCTGCGCCCGTCCGCGGCCGACTGCGGCCCTGGGCCAGACCTCTTGGGTCTTCTTCCTGTCAAGTCTGCTGGAGTCGAGATGACTTACTTCTCCTCCGCAGAGAGCTGCGCGGGCTTTGTCCTCACAGCATTGATGCAGGGACTAATACGGGCTGCAGTCACTGTGATTATTCCTTCAACACAGATAGGGCGCTCACCACAGGCCAACACACTTTGTTATGTGGTCTACTAAATGTACGCTCTCTACGTAAACACTCCCTCGACATCCATGACCTTCTAACTGGGAAAAACTGGGATCTGTTCTTCCTTACAGAAACCTGGCTCGACCAAGACTCCATGCCGGAGATCATTGAGGCCGTCCCTGAAGGTTACTGCCTGCAAAGGCTAGACAGGCCACGAGGGAGAGGGGGCGGCATAGCCATTGTTGCCCGGCAAGAATATCAATGCCAGCTGGATCGCACTGTGATTGACGACAGTGAGGCCGGCGCCTTTTCTATTTCTATTAACGGCCGTTTCACCTTGAAAGGTCTGTTAATTTACCGTCCTCCAGGTTCCTCCACAGCCTTTGTTGAAAAATTAGTGGAAGGCGTCACTGAAGCGGCCTTACGTTCGGATAAATATCTGGTCCTAGGGGATCTTAATCTACATCTTGATACCCCTACGGACAGGGTGGCGAGTGAGTTATGCCACACGATGGCCAACTTACAATTCGAACAGAAGGTATCGCAACCTACCCATAAGCTGGGCCATCTTCTGGACCCAGTTTTTGCTAACTGGAGTCAGGTTGATGCCCAAGCCCCGATTCCCATCGCATGGTCCGACCATCTCCTCGTCCCGTTCACTATTGAAATACAGGGACCTTGCCCCAACGACCCTCCCGCTGACAAATATCTGAGGCGCAGATGGACAGCGTTCTCGCAGGCCAAATTCAATCGGGCACTTACCGAGAAAGGTCATTTGGGGGGCGACGGGGTTGATGAAATTAATTCCAACCTGGACCAGCGTATTTTGGAAGCCCTGAATCAAGTAGCACCACTGGGAATGGCGAAATCAGGCGGCCGCGCGCAACGTTCGGCGCCCTGGTACAATGACAACTTGCGAACGGCCAAAGCTGCATGTAAACGCGCCGAAAGGCAATGGAGGATTACATACTCCCTGCAGGCTAAAACTGTTTACACGGACAGCAGACGCGCTTATCATGCTCTAATTAGGAAGGCCAAATCATTGTATTACTGCAATAAAATTGAGGAAGCAAAGCAGTCTACCAAGGAGCTTTTCTCCATCTATAAATCCATTGCAATAGGCAAATCCGCCACAGTTCCTAAGAAACTTTGCACTACGGAGGGCTGCAATCGAATCGCGGAGTATTTTGCAACCAAGGTCTCCAACATCTATAACTCCTTCCCCCAGAGGGCAGACAATGGCCTTGCCTCCCTGGAATCCACAAGAACGGAAGGGGAACATCGGCTAACCAGGTTTGTCACTCCTTCCACTACGGAGCTTCTCCGCATTTGTGGATCTATAAAATCTGGTTCCCCTAGAGACCCGACCACTCCTAGTCGGTTAAAGGATAGCTTGCCAGTTCTAGAGCCCCATGTACGTCAGCTGCTGGATATCTCCTTTGAGTCTCAAGTGGTGCCTAAGGCCTGGAAACAGGCTGTGGTCCTTCCCCTGCAAAAAAAGGCCAACGTTAGCTTTGAAAAGCTGGATAACCTCCGTCCTATTTCCCTTCTTCCTTATATGGCAAAGGTGGCGGAAAAAACAGCCAACATACAGCTTATGCAGTTCGTGGAGACGGCGTCGCTACTCCACGACTCGCAATTTGGTTTCTGCCCCCGTCATTCGACGGAGTCCGCTCTCCTTGTGGCGGTGGAAGCACTCAGACAGGGAGCTGACGAGGGCCAGACGATGGCACTGATTTTACTAGACTTAAGTGCAGCATTCGACACTGTAGCACATTCCACCTTGCTACAGTGTCTGAATGGAGGAGGGGTGACAGGAGCTGCGCTTGGCTGGATTAAGTCCTTCCTCACGGAGAGGTGTTTCCAGGTCAGATTGGGTGATTACTACTCCAGGGAGATTGAGTTGGGCCAGGGCGTACCGCAGGGTTCGTCCCTGAGCCCAACTCTATTTAACATCTATGTCTCCCCCCTGGCAGCCATCGTGGAGGGGTATGGTCTCCGCCTGGTGTCCTACGCCGACGACACGCAGCTGGTTATCTCCCTATCGCGCGCGCCCGGACTTGCGGCAGACATCTTCAGGAACTGCATGAACGACCTTGCTGCCTGGATGTCTGCCAACTGTTTAAAGTTAAACGGGAGCAAGACCGAGGTGCTCGTGGTGGGGGGAGTGCCGTCTGCGTGGTCGTCGGCGTGGTGGCCACCGTGTCTGGGGGAGGTTCCTGCTCCCTGCCGCGAGGCCAGAAACCTTGGCGTATGGTTGGATAAGGACCTCACCTTTGGCCCACATGTCGGTCGAGTGGCAGGGATCTGTTTCGGTGTTCTGAGAGCTCTCAGGAAAGTATTAGATCTGCTTCCCACTCCTGCTCGTCAGACACTGGTGCATGCCCTGGTTACCTCCCGACTCGATTATGGGAATCTGCTCTACCTGGGGGCCTCAGGCAGGGTCCTCGGCCGCCTGCAGGTTCTACAAAACGCAGCGGCGCGGCTGGTCCTCAGACTCCCCAGGAGGTCATCCGCCAAACTGGCCTTGCGGGCGCTTCATTGGCTCCCCATAGAGAGGAGAGTGGAGTTTAAGGCTCTTGCCACTTGCCATCGTATCCTGAGTGGCAAAGCACCTCTCCCGCTCCAGAGCCTTATAGCCCATTATGAGCCTGCACGCAGTCTCCGGTCTTCGCAGACCGGGCTGTTAAAAGTCCCAAGAATATTTAAAGCTCGCATGGGAGGCAGATCTTTCAGATACCTTGCTCCCAAACGCTGGAACAATCTGCCACTGGAACTTCGGTTGGAACCCTGCGAAGTCCAGTTTAGAAAAAAACTTAAAACGCACCTGTTTCAGTAGATAGCTTGGTTGGGAGGAGGGGGGGACAGCCACACCACTTGCCATAGCGCGGAGACACGCCAGTGGCGTAATCAGGCGCTTAATAAATTTCCAATAAAAATAAATAAAATAAATATTTTTTAGTGGTACAATTTCAGTACGATTCGTACGGAGATCTGCTTTGGATCCAAATCGTACTTCATCGTACGTACGGGTACGTTTGCGGGTATGATTTGTACGGGAGAAATGCTCCGTACGGCTATTTGTAAAGGGATTTTACCGAATTGGAATCGGCCCCTAAGTGTGTTGCTTTATTCCCCCCTGTAATTTGAGTGACTATGCATTTTCTTTTTTCCCAGTTAGAATTGTAATGACCCTACCAGATAGCCTCAATAAAGCATTTAGCCACCCATGCTAAAAGGAGGATCTGTTTGGTTTGAAAATCCCATTCCGGCAATGCACTTGTTGCATGCTATATTAGGTTAGCAGTGTGTGGCTAAATAGACGCCATTTGTATTCACGTTATGAAACGCACTAATTTATCCCCGTAATATGTAGGCTTCAGGTAGCGAGTGTGAATCCATTTTGTATTTTGTAATCCCTATTAGGTTGCTTACACTGTGCCTGAACTAGGCCTCATTCCATGTATTGCTTGCCTCAGCAGAATACTATATTTCAATATTATTTTTTCTCCTGTTCAAAGCTGTTTCTCGACTTACTAATGAATAGGACATTCTGCCCTCACATACCTATCCGAGTGTGTAGCTCTGATCCCAGGTTAGGAGATGTTGAGGTTCAGCACGGTAACCTTGGGTTGCGAATAACATGTACCCATCTGTCAGGTGGTAGCTCATCCCACTGTGCCCTCTTTGTTCATGTTCGGCCTAGGCCGGTAACTTTCCACTGTGTGCATAGTTGTAGGCTCTTGGGAAGAATCATTACGTGTTATAGGCTGTTGGGCGGTCAGTCCCTCGGCAGACATCTTAGGGTGCAGGTCAGATTGGACTCCTCTGCAGAGTATTGCTAATACATGTATGTTTGTATTTTCTACAGTCTGACTGACTCTTCATTACTTGGGAAGGCATGGCAGGTGGTTGTAAGTAACCCGGGTGGCCCCCTAAGGGCCACTTCCTTCACTTTGCAAGACGTCATCTACTGTTACCACGTTTTGTGATGTTATATTATCCTCAGTGTATGATGGTACTGGCACCCGGGGTGTATTCAGATCTTTATTCCTTGCTAACCCAAGACAAGTTGTTTGTTGCACTGTTTCATTCAAGAACATTATTTTTTGAGGAATAAGACATGCTCTAAATAGTACCACTGTTCCCTGGACATGCCAGTCTTTTGTAGCCCAGACGGAGTTTAAGTCTATAGTGTCTTTCCATAGGTTGAACCCTTGTTCAGACAACTGGGCAATTAAAGAAGCAGAATAGATCTGTTTGGTGTTTGTCAACATATTTTTCTGTGCTGGGGAAGGTGCAACCTTATAGTAATATGAGGCTGACGTGTTAAACCCTGAAAAATATGGACATTTTTGTACAAATGTTTTTGAACTGCTTTTTGGCGGTGTTGGGCAATTTTCCCATTGGTGATATGTGAAGACTAAGCCTGGGCGTAGTTCGCGGAGTTCTGCTACGAGGAATTTGCAAAGTTACAAATAAACTCCGCGAAGTTTCGCAAGTGGCGGAGTGTTGTGCGAACTGCTATTCGAGCTGGTGTTTCTGCAGCTTTGGTAGAAATTCCACCCAAGCTGCAGCTCACGCTCGCGACGAGCTCGAGCGGGGAAAACACTCTGCTGCACTACGCAAAGTGGGGTTTTCTTGCACTCTGCGAGCTCCGCAGAGTGCGGAGTGCAGAAAACTCTGCAAACTCCATGAATGTGGAGGAGTTCAATGCCCAGGCCTAGTGAAAACATTCCTATTGTTAGCAGATTGTTGCAGAAAGTGATGACCATAATGTGGATATCAATACATTTCCTCAAAGTCTGATGTGTCTTCTAACATTTCATTATTAGAAAAAGCAGAAGATTTCTATAAATCAGACAACATATTATTTACAGTTTCTTAATCCCGATCATCGGACAATGTACTTGAGGTAATGATATCGCTCAATGATATTTTAAATAAATGAGCTATTTTTAAAAGTTCAGTCGGGCCGCATATATCAACATCAACCTTGTTCCATACTATACCATCAGGTATATGAACTGCACTAATGTTCACTGACAATACGTCTTTTCTTTCACGATGTGAGGATAAGTGCGGTTTCAGATTCATATTCACTTTTGGTGCCGCAGAGCTTTCTCAAAGATAAGTTCCATTAATAACCATACTAAAAACAATTACTAAGCCTATCCAGGAAAAGAAAGAAAATTACTCCTGTAGATACCCAGAGTTCCACCCATGCTGATACCAGGTAGGTCTTTTGAAGCAAGAGTAGAAAATCTTTCAATTGTTCTAGACAAGCTTTTTGGGCTGGCATCATTTCAGGTTCACTTGGATCCAAAGAAAAGGTGGAAAGTCAATGAAATAGCCAGCTGCAGTTCGATCCAATTTCGGTAGTTCTGTAGCTTGCTCTTGTTGGGGCATGTTGACGTAGATATCCGTAATGGTCAAATTGAAATTTGTCTTTCAGTGGAGTTCTCATTTTGAACTTCAGTTTCAAGAGGAACGAGTCCATTGCATTGTTGCTTAGTCCTTCATTCCATGTAGGTGACCCTTCAAACGTAATGAGTCTTTCTGTTTGATCTTCTTGTATAGTTGTGAGAGGAAGGTGTCTGCTACTTCGGAGTCAATGCTAACCCTGGGTGTAGTAGGCGTAGTGGGGCTACGCGAAGCTACGCGAAGTGGACCAGAAACTACGTCCACCTACACACTTCGCGCAGCCCCACTACGCGCCACCCGCCTCCCGCCCGCCCTCGCTAAATACTACCCTCCTCCCTCCCGCCCTCCCTAAATAGTTAAATAAGGTTTTTAAAAAGAATAAACACCACTTACCTTGTCGGCTGCGTCTCCGGGGCTCCCTCTGGTAACCGCGTCTCCATCTTGGATACTAATGCGCATGTGCGGCCGCCCTGTCGTGTTTTGGCAGCTCCTGAGTTAGCGTTTAGCACAGCTACACGGTCTTTTCTGTTAAACTTGACCAAAACGAACGGGGGCCATTTTGAATCCCTCTGACTTCCGTTTCCTATGAACGCTGCCTCGTGGTCAGTGTGCCCTTTCGTCCTTTCTCGATACCCATGGTCACTAGTCTGCTCGGCAACAGGCTATTTTTAGTACTGGTCAAGCGCACATGCGCACTACGCACCAATTGGTCACTCTTTAGGAATGTTCACACTAACTGACCAGTGCTGTTGAAACTCCTCCCACATGTTGGCTGTGTTCCAAAAATGACCTTATATGTACCTAAAATGTGTAACTTGTACCCGCCTATCTTTTTATTGCTATTAAACTGTATAAAAGAGGTCGCGCATCGATGTTCGGTGTGCTACTTCTTACATTGCCGAAGGGTGCTGTGGGAATGTATCACCACCCCATGGGGTCTTAATAAACTTGTCTTTTACCTTTTCCAGTGTCCGTGCCAACTTCTATACTAAGGTGTTCGAGAGTTTAGCAGAGTATGTAGGCCTGATTTGAACCCTATACCACAATTGGCGACCACGAAGGGACTCATCGGCGACTCGGATGCCCGAAGGAGAGGTCGTGACGAAGGTCAGGAAAACTCGCCATGGACGCGTACGCTGCCACTGAGTGACCCGAGTCTCGGCACCCACGGTGTGTTTTCCCGTCCTTCCGATCTGACCTTCCAGGTGGCGCCGGTCTGATCTTGGATTGTCGTGATGTGCCGTTTTGGCTGATTTGACCACAGAACTTGGCAGTTGGACTTTGGACGTTTGAAAAGAAAATTGGTAAGCTTTTGATTGGTGAGGTAGTCTACTGACGCTTACTGTGGCTTTTTGAAACTTTGAATTTGAATTTGAATTTGTTAGCTAACGTTTTGAATCTTTGATTTTGAATTTGAATATGTGAAGTGCACCTCACATAGGCAGGCATATTGGAGTTCTGGACTTTTTGGTTCCGTCCAGAGGTGTCAGGGATAACACCCGAAGACCCCGGAGTTCCACCTGTCTCGGTGCACAAACAAACAGAAACACGGGCTTCTCGATGGTGGCGTCAAAGACCAAAGGTTTATTACTGCAGGGACACAGAAGTCACAGAAACTACACATGGGCAGTGTCTAGGAGCCTGTTTGATTTGTACAAAGAGGGTTGCTCCTTATATACTAAATATTGGGCTTCAGGCAAATTCTTTACATGTTACCACAGTTCTAAACATTCGTGTCTTAAACAATAAATATTTGGCGTTGCACAGGGATCGTCAACAGTATCTGATGTCAAAACATTACAAATGAGGGGTTCCCACTAGTCCATCATAATCCCATGTCAATTCTTCATTCAAGACCCGGACCGCCTCATCGTAAATTTCGTTACCTCCCCCCAATAAAGGCCCAGAAGGAAAGGAGCAGAGCCAGGTGCAGAAGATAGAAAGACAGGATAACAAATGTTTGTGGGTCGTAAATGGGCACGGTTACCAGCTTCGGCCGCCTAATCATGATCAGGCCAACGAACACAAGAACCAGTATAGCAGGACTGGCCTCAGGCTGGGGAGGCAGTTCTTGCCGAGTCATGCTGTTACAGCGTTGCTGGCCTAAGGTGCACGTGTCACTAGCAAGGTGAATCGCCGGTTAAAGCCTACGTGTCCTTTAATGAAAAAGAGGTCATTGCGTGTCCATTGACTATGTGAGGGCAAGGAATACAAAATGGCTTCCGTGTTCTAAGATGGATGCCACGGGAAGAACAGAAATGTGTTTGTAACTGGAGTGCTCTTGCTCGTAGCATAGCGAAAACACCAGGATATACTAAATGGATCATTTGCGGTTCACTGATACCAAAATTATGTATTTACGACAATGTTACAAACACGAGTAAAATCGTCACGGAACCTCAGACCCTCCTTTTGCCCTTACATAGGCAATTACTCAGTCTATATCAGAGTCAGAGTTTAATTCTATGCTCATTAGGTTAGTGACATGTTGTTGTATCATCATCCTGTCTCGTGCCTTTTCTCCTAATGCAGGTGGTTTTCTGAAACAGGTTGCAGCACAGAGGCTACACAGAGCGGGACCACATTGGATAATAAGACAGCACGAGAACAGAAATACTAGGATGACACCAATGACCATCAGAACCTTCCATCCCCACGTTGATACCAGAGTCCAAAACCACTCCATGAAGGACCAGTTTCCCTTATCTACGTGTATAGAGTCGGAAATCTTATGTAGCTTAGAGATTGCTTCATAGACTGTTGGAGCATTATTTGGAATAAAGACACAGCAGCTCGATTGGATCATTCTGCATACCCCACCTCGATCTGCAAGTATTACGTCTAGAACCATACGGTTCTGCAACGTCATGAGACGATCCGCCTGAAGCTCAGCTGTTAAGTTACTAAGGGCACCTGCAGTTTCTGTAATAGTAGATTCAACTACCCGTGTTAGTTGACGAAGATTTCTACTATTGGCCATAGGCCCCCAAAACGGAAGGAAACCTTTGAAAAAGTCTCCAGCTTCTTGGCCAGCGGTATCTTCCTTGCTGAAGACACCTCTTGCTACTCTGGTTTTGTGATAATCTGAAGAAGCAGTGTATGTCGGGGGTAACAATCGAGCAATATAACATGAACCTGAAAAGTCAGCAGGCAGCCATGTATATGCTCTGTCCTGACAAATGAAGTAGGTACCCCTAGCAGTCAGAAAGGCAGGGGAGGAGTTAAACGGAAATACGTAAGTCTCAACGCACTCACTCCTCCCTAGCTGAGCTCTCGGATTTCTCCCATTTCCTTGCAAACAGACCTGACCTCGGTGAGGCACGACCCAAACTGAAGTGGAGCTTTTACGCTTGCTTTCTCCCAAACTAAGGCGATACTCTGTAGAGTTCCAACTCAAATACACCAGTAATTCATCTCTAGGATAAGATGGAGTATTATTGACGTCTTTAATCATATCAATAATTCCCTGGACTAAAGCTTTGTTGGCTGAGTTGTATTTAGTGGACCGTGGTGGACGCGAAGGATAGGTCTCAAGGGCATATGAGAAAATGGTCTGAAAGGCCTGAAATGATCCATTATAGCTGAAAGGCAAGACTAGATAGGGAATGCCTTTTTCCATAGTGTGAGGTATCAAGCCACACACCCAGCAGTCTGTAGTATTAACTATCAGTTGGTGTTGATGCAAGAGCTGTACAAATGTATTGTTAATAAATTCTGAGCGTCGAGCTTGTTCGTGTTCAGGAAATGAGTGAAAAGAATGCATAGAAGAAACCGTAGAAGTAGTAGGATCAAGGGAAGGTACTGTAGTTACTGGCATAAAAATCAAATGTACACCAAAGACGATTCCACCCACCAACGTTATCAAAACAATTAAAAATGTAACTGCACATTGCATTAGAAAGCATTTCCTGTGTAGTATTCTGTTCAGTCTATTTCTGCGAACATAAATTACATTTTCTCGTTGTAGCTCAGGAAGCTCCATCTTCTACGACCGTTCGCGACCACTGATGATGTGTACGTAGATGAAAATGCCTCTATCAGCCCTGGGAGTTCCCAGAACTAACAGAAAGATCGACCTTGTGTCGGACCCCCGCAGATTCAACTAGGCACACAGCCACGACCCTACGGCTACCCAGACGGCAAGGCAATTTTAAAACAAAAAGAAACAATACAAAGTATTAGCAAACTTCCTGGCTGGAGGCAATGTATAGCAAATTCAAATCTGAAAATAGGCAGTTTCCTGCTTTATTTGTCCATATTGCGAGAACGTAAGTTGTATCTCAGTTTTGCAGGAGCTGTCTGATCTGGAAACAATGTATTTTCAGCTGACGTTGCAATGTTCACGTTCGCAGATGGCAAATGTTCTTTTGGTGCAGATGGCAAATGTTCATTGGGTGTGGATGACAAATGTTCAGGGTTCAAAAGAGCAGTTTCAGGAGGAGAGTCAGAATTTGGTGAATCCTTGATCAGTTCTGCATCGCTGAAAGGTATGAACCTGGGGACTTGTTCCGTTTCAGAGGCACCGATTCCTTTCTTTACCCAGTTGTCGTAAGGAAGTGGCAGAGGCACACGTTTAGCATGTGTCGTATGGATCCAATTTTTCCTTCCGGCCACACGAATAGCAGTTCTCGTTGCTAGCAGGACTTGGAATGGGCCAATGAATCTGGGCTGAAGATTTTTTGTTCTTGCAAAATTTCTGATGACCACCTGATCACCCGGTTTCAGCTGATGGCCTGGACTCTCCGGTGGCTTTGGCAATGCATCGAAAACCTGTTGGTGAATAAGACTCAATTTACCAGTCAAGTCGAAAAGGTAATCAATTAACATTGGGTATTCCAGCTGCTTAAATTCTTTCGGTCTAGGTACCCCCCAAACATTTGCAGGACGGCCAAAAACTATTTCGTAAGGACTAAACCCTACTCTAGAATGTACAGTTGCTCTTGTTGATAGCAAAGCCAGAGGCAATGCGTCTGGCCAGGACAAACCCGTGGATGCTTGTATCTTAGCGAGTTTCAGTTTAAGGGTGCCATTGTAACCCTCGACTAAACCCGCGGACTGGGGATGATTCGCACTATGAAATTTCTGTCTAATCCCTAGGCCGACACACACACTCTGCATAACTTTCCCTACGAACTCACTTCCGTTGTCTGACCATACAATCCGTGGCATTCCGTATCTGGGGAAGTATTCTTTAAGAAGAATTTTGGCAGTGGATAAGGCAGTATTGTCCTTCAGTGGGTATGCTTCGATCCATCTGGAGAAAGCACAAACTACCACTAGGACGTATTTCAGATTATTGCAACGATCCATGTGAATGAAGTCTAGCTGGATCACCTCAAAGGGGCAGGAAGGAGGAGCGAAGTGACCTGCAGGTGTGGGGATTCCCTTGCCAGGATTATGCATCAAGCATACCATACAATTTCTCACCACTCTCTCTGCACACTTACTAATCCCGTCATTCTTCCAGACCGGGGCCAACATCTTACAAATCCCTTTTGAACTGATGTGCGCTGTTCCATGTGCCATCGTTACTACTGCAAGCACATACGCATCAGGCAACATCCAACGCTGTTGTTCCGACAAGTCAATCCAACACCCACTCGAGTCCAATTTACCCGTGCTCTCTCGCCATGCAAGTTTTTCCTCCTCAGTCGCCTCTTTCTGAATTTCCTTCACGCTTTCCACTGTGTTCTCACACATTCCAGACTCAGAAATCCATCTTGCAGACGTTGCAACATACATTCTACTCATCATATTTCTAGCTGTCTGTTTTGCGATCTTATCAGCAAAAGCATTTCCACGACCAACATCATCCGTGATTGCTTTATGAGCACTGCATTTCACAATCGCAACTTCAGTCGGCAAGGTTAGAGATTCCAACAAGTCATTAACTAGCTGACCATGTTGAATCTTAGTCCCATGGGACGTAATGAAACCTCTTTCTTTCCACAAACGGCCAAAACTATGGGCCACGCCGAACGCGTACTGACTATCTGTGAACACATTCACTCTCTTTCCCTTAGCTAAAACGCACGCTCTTGTTAGCGCGATCAATTCTGCAGCCTGGGCAGAATTCTGACTCACTCTTGCAGTCTCCACAATCGTACTCAAAGTTGTTACTGCATAAGCAGCAGTCACATCACCATTCTCCAATTTGAAGCAAGACCCGTCAACATACAACGTGCCATCTGGTTCTGACAACGGAGTGTCTTTTAGATCGATTCGTCCTTTTGTTTCTTCCTCAGTTCTGAAACAACAGTCGTGTGGTTCGGAATCACTCGACTCTTCGCTAGTCGGCAACAATGTTGCTGGATTCAATACATTGCATCTTTTGATCTGAATATGACTAGCTAACAGTGTCAGTTCATAACCTGATAATCTAGCACTGGTAAGGTGTTGCGTCTTGGTTCGGTTCATGAGTGTATCCACAGCATGAGGAACCATGACTACTAGCATGTTGTTCATTACTAAACCAGCAGATTGTCGAATGGAAGCTGCAGCTGCGGCT
Source organism: Lissotriton helveticus (assembly GCF_964261635.1). Taxonomy (NCBI): domain Eukaryota; kingdom Metazoa; phylum Chordata; class Amphibia; order Caudata; family Salamandridae; genus Lissotriton; species Lissotriton helveticus. The sequence continues at coordinate 1,460,877,727 of NC_136061.1, read as the reverse complement.
GTAGCTCTCAAGCAACTAGGCAATGCTCTAGCTACTGGATCTAATGTTGATGAAAAATACGCACAAGGGCGTTGTTTATCACCAAATTTCTGCGTCAAAACACTCAATGCACAACCTTCTCTCTCGTGGACGTAGAGCGTGAATGGCTTACTGTAGTCGGGTGTACCCAATACAGGTGCTGAACACAGTGCATTTCGTAACTCGGAAAAACTCCGCTGACATTCAGCAGACCATGGTACCGGACTCGGAACACCTTTCCCAGTCAAGGCTACCAATGGTTGTGCTAGAAGAGAAAAATTTGGGATCCATTGCCTACAATATGAGGTAATACCCAAAAAGGCACGTACTTCTCTCTGCGTGCTAGGAACGTTCATCTGTGTAATTGCTTTTATTCTCTCTGGGGTCAACTTCCTTCCCTCCTTTGACAAGAGATGACCTAGGTAGGTCACTTCTTGGCAGCAGTATTGCATTTTTGAAGGTGACACCTTGTGATTCAAATCTGACAAGTGATGCAATAAAGAAATCGTAGCTGTTTTGCAAGTTTCCTTGTCATCGGCAGCCACTAGAAGATCATCGACATACTGTACTAAAGCAGAACCACTAGGAAGTACGAAGGAATCTAACTGGCTTTTTAATGCTTGACTGTAAATGGATGGACTTTCACAATAACCTTGTGGAGCGCGTTTAAATCTAAAACTTCGTCCTCCTAGAGAGAAACCGAAGATATCTCTGCTTTCCTCGGCTATCGGAATGCTGAAAAAGGCATTTTTCAAGTCGACAACCGAAAACCATGCTGCTGTAGCAGGAATCAACGTTAACAATGCAGTAATGTCTGGAACCACAGGAAACTGTGGGATCACAATTTTATTAACCTCTCTGAGATCAATTACGAACCTATATACTGGAGGCTTTGTAGGGTCAGTTCGTTTCAAAATAGGCAGTACAGGACTATTACAGACATTACCTCTAGTCTCTTCTATAACGTCTTTCTTGATCAGGTCTTGTACTATCAGTAGGAGTGCACGCTCACCTTCACTAGAGATTCTGTATTGTGGAATTCGTGGAAGCTTAACATTTGCTTTCAAAGTTACTACATAGGGTGGAATTTCCAATAGACCTACATCATTAGGACCAGTCGCCCAAAGAGTATCAGGGAGTGAACGCAGCTCTGGTGGGAGCGCATCCATCGACAAGTACATCGGAGAGATTATTCTTTTACCCAACGTAAGCTGTACTCCTGCTGGAGAACAGTACAATGTCGCGTACAGGCGTTTTAACAAGTCTAAACCAAGCAGATTTTCGTTACAACCTGTCGTCAAAATCAGGGGTGCTTTCAATTGACGGGGTCCAACAGAAATCAACAAAGGACCAGAAACAGGGTTATGAACAGGGGCGCCCGAAAAACCTACTGAAACGTTTGTTGAGCCAGACAAAGGTGCGCCAGGGAGTTTCGCATGAATGATAGAACTTTTTGCTGCACCAGTATCCAACAGAAACGGTTCGACTATACCTGATGTTGCTACTGCGACATAAGGCCCACTCTGATCTACTGGAACTGATACTACTCCCTCTTTTTGTCCATGGCTGTCCTAGTATTCACCTTGCTGAACTTCCTCACTAGCTTCATAATAGTCTTCGACATGATACTGTGGAGACCTATTCTGTTGGGCAGATTGTCCATTTCGCTGATCGAAATAATTAGAGGGGCGATCACTCGTCTGCGGAGGCATAGCACCTCGTCCTCGACCTCTAGAGTTTTGCATAGAACTACCACGACCTCTCTGAGCTGCCGCAGCATTATTTTGCGTTCGAACTGGACACTCACTTTTGTAATGACCTTCCTTTTTGCAATAAGCACATTGATTCCATTGGTATTGTGGCCTTTGAAAATTATAATCCGTTCTTTGATATGACCCTTGCTGCATATTCGTCTGATTCATGCGAGGCGGATAAGCTTGCTGTAAAAGTACTTTAGTTTTTAAATCTTTCGTCTTTTTATCTGATTTTTCCTTCTCTTCTTTATCCCTATTTTCATAGTACTGAGCAGTCGCAAGTATTTGCGCAGTCGTAGAGACAGCCCACGCACTTTCAGAATTCTTTAATTTACCACTAAGTTCTGGCAACAGATTGTGCACAAATTTATCAACAAATAATCTCTGGCCTCCTTCTGTGCTCATATCCTGACCACTATGATCCACGAAAGTCTCCTCGAATCTTGTGAAAAAGTCGGAGACGCTTTCGTCTTTCTTTTGTTTGCATGCGGACAATTTGTCCCAGTTAACGCGTAATGCTGGCATCAAGGTTTTCATTAAATCGATTATTCTACCAGGCAAATTAGCAATTAAAGGTTCAGGTTTGGAACCACCTATTTGTTGACCATCCGCTGCAATTATAGCTGCCCAGTCACCACCTAGGGCAACTGGATGATTCTCTTTACGAATTTTAGCCCAAATTGGTTGCGGTACTACATTACCAAATAGCAGATCTATGTCAGCAAGATTCAATACACAAGCGTCAATTGTTTGAGCCAACTCTTTGTAGTACCCTGCAGGATTTTTACGCGGATCTGGCAAGGCCTGTTTCACTGCTAATACTTCAGCTCGCTTCCATGGAATATGTATCCATACTCTCTGGAATTGGGCCGGAGCGGCTGCAATACCAAGGTTTGCATTAGCTTGCACAGCTTCACGCCAAATTGGTGGAACCTCTCTCATTGGATATTGACGATTTCGTTTCGTACTACGTTTCTCTAATTCTCTCGGTGAACGAAGGGATGAGTCATTCCTATAACTTAGAATCAGTTCCATCGCTTCTTTTATATTTTGTCCAACTATCATACCTGCAGCAAACTCTTTCTGAACATTAATTAATTCTCCTAGATTTGATTCAGGGTCATCCTCTTCCAATTCCTCACGTAGAAGGAAACACATTTCATCGAACACATATCGTTGTGTCGGTTCATTCCATTGCATAAATGTATCTAATACATCTTGTACATTATATCTTCCAACTTTCGAAACCCATCTAAGAGCAGTGGAATCTAATATTCCTTTTTCTTCAGTACTGGGAAGCTGACTACGCCTCTGTACAGAGTCAGAGGTAGGAGTCTTAATCAGAGTTTTATAGAAGGGAGATAGAATATTGGAGACAGAATCAGTGATTCTTCGACGAACAGAAAGCGGAGTCATAATATTAACAGAGGCAGTGAATAGAGTAGCAGTTGGAACAGATAGATCAGGAACAGTAGGAGTAGCAGGAAAAATAGCTTGTGAAGTAGCAGGGGTGAGCGACACAGGCATAGGTAAAGAAGCCGGCAACCCTAGAAGAGGGGTTGTCGAAGGAACATTAATATTGACCACAGGAGGTACAGGAACTTGATTCAGGGGAGCGGGAACAGGGACACCAGGTTGTCCAGCAACCGGTAATTGAACATTCGGTATAGGTGGAGCCGTAGCACCCTGTGCATACGGTGGGGGTGATCGTAACAAGTAAGACAACAGGGGATCCTTTTCAGGGTCCTCTACTATCTTAGCCGTACTCGATGGCAAAGCAGGATAGCACTTGTCTATCGCTAAATTACGCTCTCTATCGGCCACCTCCATCGCTTTCTCAGACTCGTTGAGTTGCAGCTGTCTAGCAGACTGTTCTAAAGTCAACTCTTGCTCTTTCTGTTCTTTCTTCAACTTTTTAATTTCTCTCTGTTTAGATTCTTTTCGCCAATAACGGAAAGAATCAAACATTGCCGGCCGGGCTTTCTTCTTAAACAACCTTCTTTCTAGATTATCGAGAACGTCAGGTTCAAAACTACCATGTAGTGGCCAACTAAGGACACCATCTTTCTCTGTGAAGCGGATCCATACCTCGTTATAAGAGATAGGGCCCACACCAAATTTGCAATATAGATCATAAAGGGGAGTTCCAATCGGAGGAACCAAACACGAGTCCTCCAACTGGGAATCACTGTTGCAACTAAAACAAGACAACATACAATTTTTCCGACTTACCATTTTATAATCCGGAACACAAAACAAACAAGACACAAACAGAAAAGATGCGCACTCGAACCAAGAACTTAGGCCTACCAGAACTGATAAACGTATCGATACCTGAACTGAACAGAATGATTATCGTAACCAGAATAACCAGTGATAATCTTACAGAACTGAACTGAACTGAGAACTAAAAGGATTATCCAAACAGGAGCAACCCTCACAAAATACTTAACTGAGGTACTGAAGACGTCACCAAGGAGAAACCCGTCACGTCTCGCCGTACTAAGGACTGCACCTCGGGTCCAAGACAGGGCGACGGTCAAGGCAACGGACCACTGCAGCCGTCTGAACGGGAACCCTCGTGGAAGAGAACGTCGGGGCCACTTTTGCGATATGCCGGGATCGATGAAGTGGGGCGCCTCCCTCTGAAATCTTCACACGAAGCTCCTCGAACTCTTCAGGCTTTTGGACCGGTACCGAATGACGTCGCCCCACGTTGGGCGCCAATTGGAGTTCTGGACTTTTTGGTTCCGTCCAGAGGTGTCAGGGATAACACCCGAAGACCCCGGAGTTCCACCTGTCTCGGTGCACAAACAAACAGAAACACGGGCTTCTCGATGGTGGCGTCAAAGACCAAAGGTTTATTACTGCAGGGACACAGAAGTCACAGAAACTACACATGGGCAGTGTCTAGGAGCCTGTTCGATTTGTACAAAGAGGGTTGCTCCTTATATACTAAATATTGGGCTTCAGGCAAATTCTTTACATGTTACCACAGTTCTAAACATTCGTGTCTTAAACAATAAATATTTGGCGTTGCACAGGGATCGTCAACAGTATCTGATGTCAAAACATTACAAATGAGGGGTTCCCACTAGTCCATCATAATCCCATGTCAATTCTTCATTCAAGACCCGGACCGCCTCATCGTAAATTTCGTTACCTCCCCCCAATAAAGGCCCAGAAGGAAAGGAGCAGAGCCAGGTGCAGAAGATAGAAAGACAGGATAACAAATGTTTGTGGGTCGTAAATGGGCACGGTTACCAGCTTCGGCCGCCTAATCATGATCAGGCCAACGAACACAAGAACCAGTATAGCAGGACTGGCCTCAGGCTGGGGAGGCAGTTCTTGCCGAGTCATGCTGTTACAGCGTTGCTGGCCTAAGGTGCACGTGTCACTAGCAAGGTGAATCGCCGGTTAAAGCCTACGTGTCCTTTAATGAAAAAGAGGTCATTGCGTGTCCATTGACTATGTGAGGGCAAGGAATACAAAATGGCTTCCGTGTTCTAAGATGGATGCCACGGGAAGAACAGAAATGTGTTTGTAACTGGAGTGCTCTTGCTCGTAGCATAGCGAAAACACCAGGATATACTAAATGGATCATTTGCGGTTCACTGATACCAAAATTATGTATTTACGACAATGTTACAAACACGAGTAAAATCGTCACGGAACCTCAATGTAGGGATATTTCTCTGATTTATTTGATTTGAACAGTGCACCGTGTTAGGTGGCATTTTTGTAGTATCGCGTTTTCGTGGTACTTTTTGAAACATGCCTGTTTTTAGCACACTCCGTAGGATGTGCTGTTCTGAAAATGGTACCAATTATCGATTAAGTGCAAAACAGCCGGCTCCCCCAGAGGGGACTCCAAATCGTGAAATGTATGTCAAATTCGGTATTCCACCAATAATGTATAGTACATTATGGCATAAGTATACTAAAACTGATCGTGAATTACAGTGGCCACTATATGGGTCGTTTGACCTTCGAAAGGTACAGTATGTAGAACAGTGTTTGTTTCAGCGAAGGTCTAGGCAAGATATGTTTGATTGTGTGCGTATGTGGGAGAAAGAGGTGCGTGAACGAGCGAAGCGTGAGGTAGCCTTGGCGGAGAAAGTGCAGCAGAAGGCTGCACATGACAAAGCTTTACAGCTGCAGGAGAAGGAATTACAGGAAAAGAAAGAGAGGGAGAGACGAGAACGAAATGTACAGGTTAATGGTCAATTCCCTATCAGGCGTCCTCTTTATCCGGTCCTTACTAATGAAATAGATGATTTTTCCTTACTAGATCGTTGTCCGCCTCCGTACGTCGTACCTACGGCTCCGAACGAGGACTCGGACGAGGATAGTGATCGAACACAGCGTACCAGGTTACACGCGGAACGAGCTGCGGAATTACGCTCAGTTGCACGAAAGCTAAATATTAATACTGTTACTGTTTCTGATGTTACTAAACAAATGGAACAGTGGCCTGATAAGGAACGACTGTATTTTTTAGATCATTTTGGAGATGAAGTTGTTGAGCGGTATAGAAAATATTCTCTCGAGTTAGAACCAAAAGAGATATCCAAGAGTCGTGAGAATTTTCGTAAAGGTCTTTTTGTTCTTTCAGATGCGGACGACTTCTTCAAGCGTTTGATTGAACTACGTAATGAGGCGACACGACTACGGGAGGTGGCAAAGTCGAAGAATTCGTCTGCGTCCGGAGCGACGGGGATATCCAAAGAATGCCCTATCTTTGAAACAGATAAGATCGCTGCGATTAATGTTAGACCTATGCGAGAAGCTGCGCCTTTATATGTCCCTCATAAAGGGGATGGCACAGATGATGATAAAAGATCTAAAGACGCGAAAGGGTATTTTGTATATAATTGGGTTTATACGCCTTGGAATAGAGCAGATGTCATGGCGCTTAAGAATGCTTTACCTGATCCCCGTAAAAACCCTGCGGCTTTTTATGAAAATGTTGAAAGTGCAATTTCTTCGTGTATCATGACGTTAGTTGATATTGATCTATTTTTCGGGTTGATATTGCCCCCTGATATGTGGAGAGCGATTCGTAGGTTTGATGACCTCACGACTCTCGGGGCCACTTGGAAAGATCTTGGTCAGGCTGAATTAGATAGAGAACCAGCATGTAAGCCGTGTAAATTAATATTAGACCTTCCAGGGGCCATACTGACAAAACTAAAAACTCTTGCCCCCGCTAAAAAGATTGATTGGACTATATTAGCCTCTTGTAAGCAGAAAGCGGATGAATCAGTTTCCGATTTTTTCTCTCGCTTCGAGGAAGCGTTCCATGATTACAGTGGTCAATTATTGACAGAAGATACTGGCAGGCATCTATTCGTTGATAAGTATGTAGCTAATCTCCTACCGGAGATTGCGAAACGATTAAAAGCGAGTGAAAGTTCATGGACCACAGCAACCCCTGCTTCTTTATTGACTATGGCTCAATATTATGAAAGACAGGAATTGGAGGCGAAAGAAAGTAGTGAAAAGAAGGCAAAGGAATTGAAAACGAAGGTAATGTTAGCTCAGGTTCAGGTTACGAGAGGGAACAATAGAGGGGGGCGAGGATCGTACAGTAATGCTCCTCCCCCTCGTTCTGACATTTCTGTGAATCAATGTGCATACTGTAAACAGTTTGGGCATTGGATTGCAGACTGTCCGGTGTTTCGAGAGCAGCGTAATTTGAGGGGACGAGGAAGTGGAAGGTCTAGAAGTTATTATGGAGGGTCAAGAGGAGGTTATGGCACGAATGATCGTGGGGGATATGGAGCAAGGGGTCGTGGTCAGTCAGATTATAATACGTTTGATAATCGCAATCAATATCAGATAAATGAGGGTGGTCCTGCTGAACTACGGGATGAGCATTATGCATAGGATTGCGTAGGATGGGGTGTGGAATCGGTTGAGGTACCAGTTGATCAAAGGGGTCCATACATAGAAGCACATGTTCTGGGTTCCACTGATCAATTTCTGGTCGATACAGGAGCTACTCGTAGCGCTTTGTCCAAATACTTGGTTCCAAGGGCTCCCCTGTCTGGCGAGGTAATTACAGCAATAGGGTTCGATGGAACACCTACTTCTAGCCCACTGTCTCAACCAGTTACATTTCATGTTGATAAATTTGCTGCCCCTTGTCCCTTTTTGTTGTCTCCAAATACACCAGATAATATTATTGGACTCGATATGTTAAAACACTTTCGAGCTACTATTCGCTGTGCCCCAGAAGGAGTGCGAGTTGTGTTGAATGAGAATTACCCGGAATTAGAGCGAGTGTGTTTTCTCCATGAATCTGAAGTTCTGGCCTCCTTACCGAAAACGTTGTGGGCCACTTCCGATACGGATGTAGGGCAGATGATAATTCCTCCAGTGCGTATTACGGTAAAGGAGGGAGTATCTCTACCACGTATCCCACAATATAAGATTTCTAGAGAAGGTGAACTTGCTTTGATACACATTGTAGATGATTTAATTTCGGCAGGAGTAGTTGAGGAAGTCCCCTACAATGTTTGTAATAGCCCAATTTTACCAATCCTTAAAAGAGATACAGATGCTAAGGTTTACCGTTTCATTATTGATTTGAGGGAAATAAACAAGATAGTAGTGCCTCAGTATCCGGTGGTGTCTGACATCACCACATTGCTTACGTTGGTTCCACCGACGGCAACTACTTTTACAGTCATCGATTTGAAGAATGCCTTCTTTTCGATCCCTGTACATCCTGACAGTCGATATTTATTCGGCTTTACATTAAATAATAAATCATACAGATTCTGTCGAGTTCCTCAAGGCTATACTGAAAGTCCTAGCATTTATAGTCAAGCATTAAAAAGACAGCTTGATTCCTTTGACTTACAGGAGGGAGTGGTTCTCATTCAATATGTAGATGGTATCTTACTTGCTGCAGACACGCCAGAACAATGTGAGAAGAGTACCTTTTCCTTGCTTTCCTTCCTGGCCAAACATAATCATAAAGTTTCGAAGAAAAAGCTGCAATATTGTAGACCAAAGGTGACCTACCTCGGTCATCTTTTGTCTAAGGAGGGCCGTGCATTGACACCAGATCGAATTCAAGCAATTCTAGATACTCCAGTCCCTCGCACTCAGAAGGATGTTCGCGCCTTTATAGGTTTGACGTCTTTTTGTAGGCAATGGATATTGGGTTTTTCACATATTGTTAAACCATTGTTAGCATTGTTGTCTAAAGATACACCGATTCCCATTGAATGGACGGATGAATGTCAGAATGCTTTTGGACAATTGAGACAAGCTCTTTGTTCTGCACCAGTGTTAGGTACACCTGATTACATGAAGGTTTTCACATTATATGTACATGAGAAGGATGGGTGCGCATTGTCAGTCTTAGTGCAGACACACGGAGACAAACAGAGGCCTTGTGCATACTTCTCGGCGGTACTCGACCCTGTGGCTCGAGGATTGCCTGGATGTTTTCGAGCAGTTGCAGCAACAGCAGTTGCGATACGACAAAGTGAGGGAATAGTTTTGTCGCACAAATTGTTGGTGCTAGTTCCCCATGCGGTAGATGCGTTACTGAATCAAACGAAAACGCAGCATCTAACCAGTGCCCGTCTCACAGGATATGAGCTAACGTTGTTGGCGCCTCACATCACACTAAAACGATGTGCAACACTAAATCCTGCTACTTTAGTGCCGGACCCTGTTGCTGAGACCCAGAAGGAAGAACAACATGATTGTGTTTTTCTGACTGAGGAACAGACAAAGGGTCGTATCGACTTACAGGATACGCCATTTACAGATGTAGATGGGGAACTGTGGGTTGATGGATCGTGCGTGAGGTTACCAGATGGTACGACTTCCGCAGCTTATGCGATCACGACACTTAAGACTGTGGTAGAAGCAGCACGGATACCCCAAAAATCGGCTCAAGCAGCTGAGTTGATAGCCTTAACGAAGGCATGTGAGTTAAGTGCTGGACTATGTGTGAACATTTACACGGATAGTCGTTACGCTTTTGGAGTAGTGCATGATTTTGGCCTACTTTGGAAGGAACGAGGATTCCTGACTTCACACGGAGTACACATCATGCATGGAGAATTGGTACGCGATCTCCTTAATGCACTGTTATGCCCAGAGAAAGTTGCAATAGTCAAGTGCAGTGCACACAAAAAGGTGACGGACAAAATAGGACAAGGCAATGCTTTTGCAGACCGTATTGCAAGAGAGACCGCTATGCTGCAAAATAATTTCCCCATGTATGTGGTGAAGTCACAAGCTGAACGGTGGCATGATGCTAGAGAAGAAATATTAGATATACAGAAGTCAGCATCAGAGGCAGAACTTGTGAAATGGGCCACTGAAGGAGTATTGGATGATGAGGGTTGCTGGCGTAGTAAAGATATGGAGAGATGGAAACTACCAATGGCCTATTTACAAACAATGGTGCAAATGACACACGGGCTGGCACACATTGGAGCTCTCGCAATTACTAAATTGCTTACACGAGTTTGGGAAAATGCTGACATTGCTAGCACGGCTAAGAGAGTAGTGCAGACCTGTCTGATATGTTTGCAGCACAATCCTGGACAAGGGACTCATACTCCTAAAGGTGGGTTTGTTCCACCTACTGCATCATTCGAAGTACTACAAATGGATTACATCCAGCTGGAGCGCTGTAATAATCTCAAGTATGTCCTAGTAGTGGTGTGTGCCTTCAGCAAATGGATTGAGGCTTACCCTACGAAAGACAATACAGCATTGACAACAGCTAAGGTGTTACTCAAGGAATACTTCCCGCGCTACGGAGTTTGTAAACTTATGTGGAGTGATAATGGCCCTCATTTCATTGGAAAAGTAGTGGAATATGTCCTGAAGGGATTGGGAATCAAGCAACGATTCCATGCTGTCTTTCATCCGCAATCAGCAGGTTTAGTAGAACGATACAATGCAACTCTGAAGCTGAAGTTAGCAAAGATAGTGGCATCGACATCTCTGAAATGGCCGGACGCTTTGCCTCTGGCATTGCTGTCCATTCGGTCAGTGCCACATTCTCGATCTGGCCTCACACCCTACGAAGTGGTGTTTGGAAGGCCTATGAATATTTGGGGGGTTCCAAAGCCTCGTTTGATACATGATATGCCTTGTATAATGATGAATGATTATCTGGCACGATTAACAAATGATTTGCTTTCTATTCATCAACAGGTTCGAGAGGCGCTCCCTGATAACTCCACTGGTGAGGCTCACGATCTCCGCCCTGGAGACCACGTGATGGTCAAAGTATTTGAGCGATCCAGCAGTTTGGAACCGAGATGGCATGGCCCTGAGCAAGTGCTGCTGGCTACGCGAACTGCTGTGAGAGTCACCAACAAGAAGCGGTGGATACATTCAACGCATTGCCGACGTGTCTCTCCGGATCTGGTGAGCCCTGTGGTGCTATCCGACTACAGAAAGATTTTGGATACAGAAAAGAGCCCAGCTGTCACGCCTGATGAATTGGAGGGAGCCTTCCCGGACCACGTTGTTTCAGATAAAGTGAAGTACAATCTACGCCCCAGGAAATAAGATTCCTTTTGTGTTTTTGAAACTGGTTGGTAACCGCTCTGAGGTTTGTGAAACGGAAGCCGGGAATATCAAGGGGGGGGGATCAGTTCTGCCCAGTGTAGCGACACCCGTCTTGAATCCCGGAGAACAAATCAACGGCAGCCTCGGTTCAGAACCATCGTTTTATTTTTTCTCGCTTAGTGTTGCTTGTGAAGAGTATTGTTTTGTGAACTATGGCATCTCCTTCGACACAAAAAGGAAGAATTCTTGGTGCTGTTTTGTTTGTCTTGACCGTAGTGGTGATCGCAGTATTAGCCTGGACTATAGAACTATTGTTTCCTGTACGAGAACATTTGCTGTCCACCACTCCAAGTCCATCTGAACATTTTCATTTCACTCTGCCTTTTCACTAAGGAGACATAGGCAGACTTATTTGAACAACAGCTTTATTAAGATTTTGCATCATACTCATAATATGACCAACACGTCCAATTGTTGGGTATGTGGAATGTTGCCCGGACACCAGAAGAAGGGAGGAACACCACTCATTCCTCTCCTGTTTTCTCATAATGGTTCTTGTCATGCTTGGTACACTCTTCTTTTTACTCTGCGATGGCCAACGAAAGGTGGATTACTTTTTCGGTTGAATAAAATATGCTATAACGATAAAGATGGCTATCCACACGCTGAAGGAACTAAATTCGAATGGGAAGAATATCGTCCGGACAATGTTTCTACACCTCGTGTATATACGAATCAAAGACTTATAAATGTGACGAGCATGCATATAATAACCGTTATCGATACAAAAGCAGATTTGTGTATTAGAAATAAAGGTACAATCCCTGTGGGCCGCAGTGAATGTAATATTACACTTACCTTTGATACACCAACTGGAATTGCATTTGTAGCTTCACATAACACATATTTCATTTGTGGAAATAAGGGATACCATCGTTTACCGTTGGGATGGTTAGGAACGTGTTATATAGCTTTTGTATTACCACCTGTATTTATTGCTCCTCCCATGTACCACAATGATTATGTTCTGTACCATGATTTCATACTGAACAGAGTAAAACGAACAATAGATCTTGATGAAATAGACCAGACTGATACCACATTACAACAATATGTAGATTTCAATTTGGGGTTATTTTCATTCGTAGGAGCTGCACTGAATAGTAGGAAGATAAGGCGGCTTACACGTGTGGTGGAAGCCGTCGCTAATGAAACTGCCTCTGCTTTAGGGAATATTACTGAGGAATTACAAATTACCAGAATTGTGGCGCTCCAGAATCGAATGGTTCTAGATGTGATACTAGCTGATAGGGGTGGAGCATGCCGCGTCATCGGAAGTAGTTGTTGCGTTTACGTACCAGATAACTCACCTTCTGTATATGATTCGATTACAAAATTACATAAGATAGCTGCTGAGATCCACCCAGAAAATGGAACATGGACCTTTTCTGGTTGGTTCTGGACCCTGCTTAGTACTTGGGGTTGGAAATTATTAACGATTCTCTGTGTTTTTATTGGAGTACTATTTTTCCTTTGTTTATGTATTCAATGTGGCCCTACATTATGTTCTGTATGTATCACAGCCTGTATTCCGTCCAAACGAGCTATTGTCAAGCAAGAGAAAATGATCAATGATGAAGTATTGAAAATAATGGCTATTGACATTGAGGATGAACATTCCGACTACGTTCACTATGAGGTAGCTTTTGCTAAACGCTAAAAGGGCCGTCTGTCGTGTTTTGGCAGCTCCTGAGTTAGCGTTTAGCACAGCTACACGGTCTTTTCTGTTAGACTTGACCAAAACGAACGGGGGCCATTTTGAATCCCTCTGACTTCCGTTTCCTATGAACGCTGCCTCGTGGTCAGTGTGCCCTTTCGTCCTTTCTCGATACCCATGGTCACTAGTCTGCTCGGCAACAGGCTATTTTTAGTACTGGTCAAGCGCACATGCGCACTACGCACCAATTGGTCACTCTTTAGGAATGTTCACACTAACTGACCAGTGCTGTTGAAACTCCTCCCACATGTTGGCTGTGTTCCAAAAATGACCTTATATGTACCTAAAATGTGTAACTTGTACCCGCCTATCTTTTTATTGCTATTAAACTGTATAAAAGAGGTCGCGCATCGATGTTCGGTGTGCTACTTCTTACATTGCCGAAGGGTGCTGTGGGAATGTATCACCACCCCATGGGGTCTTAATAAACTTGTCTTTTACCTTTTCCAGTGTCCGTGCCAACTTCTATACTAAGGTGTTCGAGAGTTTAGCAGAGTATGTAGGCCTGATTTGAACCCTATACCACAGCCCGCGCATGCGCATTAGTGTCCGAGATGGCGGCGTGGTTACCAGAGGGAGCCCCGGAGATGCAGCCGACAAGGTAAGTGGTGTTTATTCTTTTTAAAAACATCATTTAGGTATTTAGGGAGGGCGGGAGGGAGGCGGGTGGCGGGCAACTTCGCTACGCCCACGGAGTGGGCGTAGTGTTGCCTGCTACGCCTACTTCGCAAATGGTGAAGTAGGCAACACTACGCCCACTCCGTGGGCGTAGCGAAGTACTACGCCCAGGGTTAGTCAATGCAGCCTACTACTCAGTATCAACCGCATAGTGTCGTTTGATTAGGTGAATTGAGACAAATCCTTTCTCCTTTTTACCGGCAAGAGGTGTTAGAAGTGCAGTTCTTGTTCTTGCAACTGGGAGGACAGTTACAAGGTTTCTGTATGATGGCCCAACTTCTTTTTTGTCCGCTATTTTCTCCCTGACCAGATCCCCAACTTTAGGGATCCAGACAGGTCTTGCAGTGGTACCTTTTGCTTCCTCAGTGGAGTTCTTCTTTATATTGACATTACTCTGTTGTGCACTGGTTTCGTTCAGGTCCTGTAAAACAGCCAAACGTTTATGGATATCAAAAGGTTTTTTATCCGCCACTCTGCCTTCACAATCAAGATTAGGTACCCACATTCTCATCCCATATAGGACCTCATTAGGAGTGACCCCCCTTGGAGAGTTTCTTGGCTGATTCTTTAATGCCCTTTGTACTCCATACAGATGTTTTATCCAATTTCCACACTAGCCCAATACTCTAGCTGTTAAAGATTGCTTTGAGGCCAGATTTTTCCTTTCCACAACCAAATTTCCGTCAGGATGGTACAGAGAGGAGAACTGCAATGCTACACCCAGACTTCCCATATCTTCCTTGTAAGCCTTAAAGCTAAACGCGGGCCAATGTCAGAATGAAGTGTACCGATTGCATATTTCCCTATAAAGACACACAAATATTTTATAACAGTTTGAGATTCAGCCGAGCACTGGGGCCACACCCATAGGAATCTAAAGCAGGAATCCACTGCAACCATGATATACTTGTAAGCCCCATCAGGTGGTAAGGGACCACAATGGTCCAAATAAACTCACACTCATCTACTGGCAGATGTTGCATTTCAGGACAGAGTCTTTAGTCTGTCTTCTTAGTCCTGGCCACAAGTAACGTTGCCTCAGTAGAGAAACTGGAGTAGAAACTCCTGCAAATGCAGAACCTATACCCTTGTGTTCTACTAGAATCAATCCTAATCTTCGATCCATATTTGGCATTACTCTATACCCCACTCCAGGAATTTAAGCAAATGGAACATTGTTTGCTTCTATCTTGTAGGAGTACTTGAGCAGCATTTTTTTTGGTACTGCTGAGTTCTTGCATGTGGCAATAATCGCAACTACTATTTCACCATCTATTCTTGTTTTTGAACGAGTGATTGCAGCTACGGAAGCCGTGTGTACAGCCCCCTTCGTGGCCTCGTCGGCCAATGAATTCCCTTCAACGTGAACGCCATCACGTTGATGACTTAATGTGCGTATCACATGAGCCCTTGGTAGTTCGTTTTTCAACTCTGCTACCTGTTCCCAAAGCATTCTGCACCTAATTGTGCCACCTTTTGCATCGTTAAACCCATTCTGTCCCCAGTGATGTAATTATTCATTGTAATTATTCATTGTATGACTGTACACAGTAAAAGGAATCACACACAATGAGTGTTGGGAATTCTCGATCCATATTTACTAGTGCCAGTAATAGTGCTTTTAGTTCTGCCAGCTGCGCCGTACCTTCTCCAAGAGACTGTGTTTTTGTGCTATTCGAATGAAACTTTCCATCCTGCATCCGTTCTTTAATGATAGCACATGCAGCGCTGTATTGCTGTTTACTCCCTATGGCCGGTTGCACAGAACCATCGGTGCAGAGCAGGAATATCGACGGGGAAATATCGCTGCAGAAATATCGTCAGGAAGAAATATCGACCACAAAAATATAGATGAGAAGAATATCTACTGACAGGTAAGTAATATCGATTATAAAAATATCGTTGTATTAAATATCGTTTAGAAAAATATCGTTTACAAAAATATCGATTTTTTAATAATGTTATGTATTTTAGTGTTTTTAATAAAAATTGTTTGTCATTTTAATATATGTTTTAGAATTTGTCTACTTTTTAAATTTGTTTTAAGTTTAGTTTTGCGTTATTTGTTACGTAGCGGGTTGTGGGGTTATAGGGGAATAGGGTGGGAAGTAATTTAATGATGTAAAATTAATTTAATAATTACTGTGTTAATTTATTAAATCATTATAGTTCATTAATTAGTTGTTTATTAATTTTAATTAGTTAATTAATAATTAAGTATGTTAATGGTTTAATTTATTATAGATGTGTGTTGTGGTGTTTATATATGTATATGGTGTGAAGGGTGGTAAGTAATTAATTTTTTATTGATCAATTATTAAATAGCTTAAATTAATTTCTAATAATTAATTAGTAAATATTAATTGTCATTGTGTAATTAATTTTAGGTGTGTGTTGTGGTGTATATATGTGTAAAAGGTGTGAAAGTTGGTAAGTAATTAATTGTTTAATTATTAAATAATACAAAATTAATTTTATATAAATAATTAGTAATTATTAAGTGTAATTGTGTAATTAATTTTAGGTGTGTGTTATGGTGTATATATGAGTAAATAGTGTGAAAGCTGGTAAGTAATTAATTGTTTAATTGATAAATAATGAAAAAATATTTTTAAATAATGAATCAGTAATTATTAATTGTAATTGTATAATTACTTTAAGGTATGTGTTGTGGTGTATATATGTGTGAATGGTGTGAAAGCTGGTAAGTAAGTAATTGTTTAATTCATAAATAATGAAAAACTAATTTTAAATAATTAATTTTTAATTATTAATTGTAATTGTGTAATTAATTTTAGGTGTGTGTTGTGGTGTTTATATGTGTAAATGGTGTGAAAGCTGGTAAGTAATTAATTGTTTAATTAATAAATAATACAAAATAAATTTTCATCATTTAATTATTAAATATTAAATGTAATCGTATAATTAATTTTAAGTATTTGTTGTGGATTTTATAGTGATAAATATATGTTTTTAGCTTTGTTAATAATAATATATTTATATTTATATATTCATTATGTTAAAATTAGAAATTAAATTTATTGAAAATGTTGATATTTTAATTTTTTATTGTTTTGGGATCCTGCGCTTTCCCTACTGTTGCACTCACTGCAGTGGGAATAGTAATTGTTACCCCTCCGCTATCCTGCGATTTCCATACCGTTGCACTCATTGGAGTGGGAATAGTAATTTTTACCCCCTCGCTATCCAGAGCTTTCCCTACTGTTGCACCCACTAGAGTAGGAATAGTAAATTTTACCCCTATGCTATCCAGCGCTTTCCCTACTGTTGCACTCATTGGAGTGGGAATATTAATTTTTACCCCTACACTATCCAGCGCTTTCCCTACTGTTGCACTCTCTGGAGTGGGAATAGTAATTTTTACCCCTACGCTATCCAGCGCTTTCCCTACTGTTGCACTCACTGGAGTGGGAATAGTAATTTGTACCCCTCCGCTATCCTGTGCTTTCCATACCGTTGCACTCATTGGAGTGGGAATAGTAATTTTTAACCCTACGCTATCCAGCGCTTTCCCTACTGTTGCACTCTCTGGAGTGGGAATAGTAATTTTTACCCCGATGCTATTCAGCTCTTTCCCTACTGTTGCACTCTCTGGAGTGGGAATAGTAATTTTTACCCCTACGCTATCCAGCGCTTTCCCTACTGTTGCACTCACTGGAGTGGGAATAGTAATTTTTACACCTACGCTATGCAGCGTTTTCCCTACTTTTGCAATCACTGGAGTGGGAATAGTCATTTTTACCCTCCGGATATCTAATGTTTTAACTATTAATGTTTTTATTTTGTTATTAAATGTATGAATTTTTTTAAGAGTTTAATGTGTTAATTAAATATAGAATATATTAAATATTTGTATTTATTTTTAATTATTTATCTATATATTTTTTTATATAATTAATAAAGTTTATAAATTAAATAAAGATAATAGTTAATAAAATGTATTTAAGTAAATATGTGTATATGTACACATTTTTGTGTTTATATTAATTACATTTAGTTTATTTGCTAAAATTAGTTAAAATACATTTTAAAATTAATTTAATTTGTTAATAATAATATTTAATTAATTTAATTTAAGTTATGTTATTTTTTTAAAGTCCATATTTTTTACATCTATATTTTTAGGGAGGCGATATTTTTGTTATCGATATTTTTACATCGATGTTTTTTTTATCGATATTTTAACATGGATCTGAACCATCAGTGTAAATAATAAATTCATACTGATCTAGAGGCATTATTTCATTTGGTAGAGGATATTCTTGTTTGTATTGCAGAAATGCTTGTGTTTTTAAATTTGGGTTGTACCTGTATTCTAAATTTGTTGTGCAGTGAGAGAATTAGCCCATTGTATCCATCTTGGATATAAGGCTTTTGTGTTGGGAACACTTGCCTTTGTTGCAGTCTCTAAAGCTGGAACTGGGTTCACAACTATTATACGTTTCCCTTGAGCCAAGGCTCTTCCTGTGACTATGGCAGTCTGGACTGCTGTTAGAATTTTTTCTGAAAATGCAAAACGCATCTGCGCATTTTTATACGAATGTGATTTGTATGCTATATGTACTGTTTCACCTTCATTACATGTTAGATAGGTGTACCCTGATTGGCCCGCAACTATTCGGATAACCAGGTTGCTTAAGTTTCCGAGTGTCTGTACATGTTTGGAAGCTATCATGTCAGCTTGTAAGGGAAAAAGTGTATCTGTGTGTTCCTGTGTCCATTGTCTAACTGAAAAGTCAGATTTTATTAAATCGTATGCATAATCCAAAATGTATGTTCTGCCAAAATTAAAGAATCCTAGTATTGATTGTAAGCTTTTTAACAATTTTGGTGTTTGAAGCAGTTCCCACTTTTCTAAAAAGTTAGCTGCCAGGCTTTTCCCTTCACTTGAAAGCTCATATCCGTGAAAAAGGATGTTAAGGTGGGCTATTTTTGATTTTTTAAAGTTGAATTTGTAACCCTCTGAGGCAAATCCCAAAATTATGGTATTCACTTTGTTCAAGTGTTCCTCTAGGTCATCATCCATTAGATAGATATCATCCACATAGGGCAATGCCTCTTCATCCAGATTTTGAAGTAATTCAGTGACTCTGGCTGAAAACAACCCCGGGCTACTCTTATACCCCTGGGGAAGTCGACAAAATTGCCGCTGGGACTCTTGTGCTGAGAATGCTGTCAAGTATCTGCTTTCAGACGCTATATTTTGGAAAAACAATCCATTTGAGTTATCTATAGTTGTTTTGTATTTTGTCCACACAATGTTATTCATTAATGCGGTGCTGTGTGCATTTTGAACGGCAAATGTCTTAGTGCAAGTGTTTAAAAGTCTGTAATCTAAAACTAATCAATATGAATTGTCTGGTTTTGATACTGGAAACAAAGTGTTATTCATTTGAGAGGTGCAAGTTTCAATCACCCCTTGATATTCAGGTTGATTCAAGATCTCCCGAACCTGTTTTTTAACTTCCTGCTTTATAGGATACTGTCTTTGTGCAGTTGAAGTGTTTTTTAGTGGAATAATGTGATGGGTTGAATCCTCATCCCATCCAACATGGTTTTTGAATGATGCTGTAACCTGGGCTACCGCCCACTTCCGAACATATATATTTTTTAATTGTTTTGGATCATGGTCAGAAAATGCTGGTAAAATGACTATTTCTCCCCAGGGCAATCCATGATGAATGCTGGTGGCCAATCTTGTTCAGCTAACCAAATGTCATAGCCAAACTTCAGGTTCTCCCAAATGAGACCTCTAACTGTCCTACATTGGTCCCGTCCATTTGGAGCGTTATTTCATATAATTTATGACATACCCTTACCCGAGTATCAGGTGTTTCCACCATGATATAATCATTCAAGTCCGCTGTCACCAGAAATTCCATCAGGTTCTGGTGAGCTCGTGTTACTTCTGCCATACTGTCTAGCATCATCAGAGCCCATGTCTGATCTTTAGACCTGCAACCTTCTTCTTTTTTAACTCTGGTTTTGGTTTGGCTTTATCTTCTTTTTTAGAAATATAGTCTGGAGCGTGCTGCTTGTCTCTGGACTTGGTATGCACTTCTTGTCTTTCTGACCGTCCTTCTGTCTTGGAGTTTTTCGATGAACCCTGAAAGGAACAATAGGAATGTGTAACAGTATCCTGATACCTGTCAGGTTTCCTAATGTTATCCCTATTCTTAAGGTGATACCTCCGTTCGGAGGGCTCCTGTGTAGGAGATCTACCTCTGGACTGAGATCTCTTTTCTTTAATATTTAGTTTTTTCTTTATTGTCCCACTTCTTTTTAGAAGAAGTAGATGTCTGCTTGAAAGTCTCCTTCTCGGGACTTCCCAGGAGTTGTGGTTTTAATGCTTTCCCACCCAAACTGTCCCTTCCTGATTCTGCGTAAGTAGTTTCAATTTTGTGGGTAGTTCCTGCTCCTGTTGTAAAGGACTGAACTACCTCAGGCGTTAGCAGATGGCCACTGATGCTGCTTCCCCTTTAATATTTGCCAGTATTATCGCTGATACCTGGGCATAGTTACCTAGTAACTTTATCCCTAATTTGAGAACGGACTCCGCTCCGTACTCATTTTGTGTTTGTCTTAATATGTCTGGTACTACTACTAGAGATGGGATACCATGAGTTCTGGAATATATTGCAGAAAAACTGTATCCGATGAGGTACAGTCCTCTAGTTGTGGATTGATCCTGATGGGAAAGCAGATTTTTAGCATTCTGTGTTTTTCATAAGGGCTAGTATTTGGGAATACTGCTTCTAGCTGTGTTATTCTCTGAGCAATCCAGAATGGCTTTTAATACCAGCAGAGGGTTTGTAGTGATGCCTTATGCGTTGGCGCCTCCAGTTGTAAACGTGTGTGTAAAGCAAAACCATACAATGAACAGTGCTACTGGTAAGGGGATAACCCAAAACCCCAAAAATGGAACAAAGTCCTTGGTACAATTATACCAGTAACCTGTGCACACGTGATCCTTATTAACAGTATTGATACTACAAGTATCTTATGTACATAGCAATAACAGCGCTCAAATTGACGTTTTCTTTCTGTGTAGTTTATTTATGTTTCAGGTGCCCAGCCAACACGTGTTTCATCAGGGCGAAAACCCACGACTTCTTCAGGGCTGCAGGATGTATAATGGCAATATGTTATAACAATGCACCGTACAGCTGGAAACAACTGCATATGGCAGGCTAATGAACTGTGACTCAAGTGTAAAATTTCATCCGTTGAGACAAATACCCTCAAATCAAAGATCTTTGGGGGTATCCAGCAGAGCGATAGAATGCATCCCCAGTGATTATTTAAAACATTTAGTGTATGACAACAAGAACTTAGTACCTGCATCATATATATATATATACATAAAATGTCACTATCAATCGTCATATTTCCAAAACTATTTACAATACAGCAGTTCCATTGTGAATCATTAGTGCCTTGTTATTGCAATCAACAGGCTACTGCGTGCTAAGTGCTGGAAGTGGAAGGGACACATTCCCCTGAAAAGATCAAAAGAAAAAGGGGGAGTTGGATGGAGGGGGTGCAGAAGGCTGGAAGAGCATAACCAGAGAGCACTTCTTATCTATTGGACAGTCGGCTAGGATTAAAGAGAATCTGCGAGAAGGGAAAGATCAAAACCCAATGAGTATTTATGTTGGATCGCGATAGACAAGAGTAGACCAAGGTGAAGCAGTTGAATAGCAACGTGCTCATCTCTCCGCTGGTTATACTTCCGTCCCGGCTGTCGCGTAAGTCACTCAGTGGTGAGAGTAATCGGAAGTGGATGGTAAGTACCAATAATCGGAGCACTGGGGAGAAAAGCGGGAGCAGTGTCACCAAGACAGTCCAAGCTAGTATATCTATATGACATGTTAATCTAATGGTATATGCTATATACCCAAAGTCCTCCACTGATCGGGTCATGTTAAAATATGATAACAAGTTTCTAAGACAAAATCCTCCTGAGGCCTAGTGGCAAGTATCCACTATCAAACACCCCAGGAATAAAATCCCTATTTAGGTAGACCTATCTCGCAAGCAGTGTAATGCAGCAATAGAACTTGGTGCACATGGCAATACGAATAAAAAAACGTCTGATTCTAAGTATACGATAGGTAATGAGTTAGTATGGTAGCCCACTAAAGCTCTCTTAAAAGTGTGACGCATTAACTTTCAAATCGTTTAGGGTGCAGTCCGGGACTCGCGGTAAATGTTACAGCAAAATATCTGGATAAGCTTGACATGTGCCATTCATATTGCAGACCCACCTGTTAGGGAACTAGCTGTACCATGATATTGCTTAAGGCACTCAACCCTATGGACCATGATACTTCCACTGGATTAAATATCGTCAGCATATACACAATACAATACACAGGCGGAATCTATAACCAGAGTATAGTCACGCCTATGGCCCATTACCACAACCTGCTTCAATAAAAATATACAAACTAAACCTAGTGTGAGCTGGTATATGACCAGTCGTCCACCTATTACATAGGAGTAACTGAGTATGGCTTCATGGCTCACCTTTAGTGCTCACGTTCAGTCAGGCAGCAGATAGTATGATGGTGGTGCCATTCCTATTCAGAATCCGGAAGTAAGTCAAGCCCCAGGCTTCCGTATTAATAGACGGACTGAAATAGGCTAGTCCGCCGACTCCCCTTCCGGAATGAAAACCGGAAGTGAGTCGGAAATCTCACTATACCGAGTATGTCAATGACAGTAACAAAGTAATTTTCTGAACGTTCAATTGACCATAATAAAAAATTATAGATTTGCGGTTTTTCCAAAATTTGCAATTCAATTACTATTCGCTGCTAGCCCTTCCAGTCTATCCAGCTATATGTTAGCAGGGGGTTTCATTGACTTAAACTGGCATCTAAATGTAGTAATTGCAGTGAATGGTAATTGAATTGTACATTTTGGAAAAACCTCAAATTCTGATCTGACCCCCACCGGGTATGCTGGCCTTCTTGTACCAACTAGCTCACAGTGCCACTAGAATCTCCTCTTACCAGGGAGAGAATACTTCTTTGCAACAATCAAACTTGACAACCCTGGAAACAATATACTACCTTTTGCTTTGTCACTGGTACTTACTTAGTCTGTCTCAGAGAGATGCACAGAATGAAACAAGCTGGGCGTTTTTAATAATCATTTATTGAACAGTTGTTGGTCACTGGTGTAGAATAGATGTGCTGCAACAACCGTTAGACAGTATAGGATAAAATTGATTTACATTACAATTAAAGTAAAACCTTAATATAATTCTACCATCTTACATGATGAATACATTTGAGTATATAAAACAAATGATAAAAGATGCATACTCTTATAATGCCACCCAATCTAGATGTATCTAAATGTACCTAGCATGCGTGTGGGATTAAGCCTAGAATTCCTCTAGGATATAGTCAACCCCATTACCTTAAATGAGAGTGTGGGACCCCGTCCAGGGCTCGAGTTAGATACCCCGCAAAGGATGTTAGACAAGATCTGCGAGCTTCAGCATCAGGAACTTCAGCATCTCTAGTCAGTGTGTCGGCCGGGAAGTCTCGATCACCTCTAGCTATCTTAGCAAGATGTGATGTATATATACTACACATAGGTCTCCCCGGGGGTCCTACCTTGCTGTAATACTGTGTCGGCCTAGGGCAGTTCGGGCTGGACTGTTCCCATAAGGCACAGGGTCAAGACTGATTTGCTTATAGCTGAGTCTGAACTGAGGTGGCAAAATGAGTTAAAGAATGATGATAGATTCAACCAAGATCTGTGACTGGGGGTGAGTGTTTGACAAGTTTCAGCGCTCTGTCCATCACCTCTTTGTGTTTGCTTTGTTCACCCTAAATTGGCAGGGTATGCCCAGATGTGGGTCCCTTGCTCACTTTGCCACTGGATTCAAGCAAGCCTGGCCGATAAAGGGTGTTACCCAGAGACCAGTCCCAAGATGCTTGCTTCCAGTTTGGGGAAGACCTGATTTGGCAGTTCGGGCTGGACTGTTCCAATGAGGCACAGGTCACGACAGATTTGCATATAGCTGGTCTGAACTGAGGTGGCAAAGTGAGCTAAAGAATGATGATGGATTCAACCCAGATCTGTGACTGGGGGTGAGTGTCTGAAAAGTTTCAGCACTCCGTCCATCATCTCTTTGTGTTTGCTAAAGATGACATTGGGCATGAACTCTGTACATAGATTTTATACAGGATATGGCAGGCTTGCTGTGCTTCCAAGAACCCTCCTGCATAATGTATGAGATTTTGAACTAGGGAAAACCTGCGTTCTGAATGCAGTGTAATATCTAGATAAAAGGTCAGTCCCTGTAAACGGTGACAAGTGTAATGTAGGGAGAGAATGTAGGTGAAGGGTAATGAGTTTACCGAGGCCTATATTATAGTACCTATATGGAATATAACACCGGGTGTCCCTGCTCTGATCACTGCCACTCAGGAGTTAGAGCTCTCCATCTTGTCATGGGTAGCTCTAACATTATATTGCACCATTAACTCTCCTAATACTTTTGTGAAACCCGCAAGCCCTCTCACACCGGTGTGGGTTTTCCCAGAGCCTTGTCCAATGGAGACGATCATACAAACCCGTCCAGCCATCTAAGCTGCCTGTAAAACACTGGAGGTTTTGAAGTCTATAGTCAGCAGTCGGTCGGACGGCATTACAATAGGCCAGATCCACCATCTAGGTCAACTCCATTTCCTGACGTCAGCACTAGGAATCGGGGGGTCAGGTAGGAGCAGGCAGCAGCGGCACTACACGTTTGCCAAATTCCTCCTCCCCAGGGTGGAGACACTGAATATCTCTTGATGGAATATGCATAGTTTACATACACCAGAATACTAACAGTGCGTATAGTTTAAGGTAAAACAACCCATTATTTAATTGTGGGGAAAAATAAGATTTATGAAAAAAACCTACATTTTTTGTGCATGAAACCAGCATCCATGGTGAAAAATAATACCAACAAATGGATATCTGACCAGTTTTAAAGTTGATGATATCAGTATTAATTGGTAAACACACATTACAACGCATTTTTTACAACGCACTACCATTACAACGGAACTTTTACAACGCAAATACCATTACAACGCATTTATTTACAACGCATGTTTTTACAACGCAGGTACTTTTACAACGCATACCATTACAACGTAAGTATTGGTAAGTATATAATTATATTTAAAATGTTATATGTTAGGTTTTTTTTAAAGGGGTATTTTTAGGGTTCAGGGTCAGTTTTAGGTTTTTGGGTAAAGGGGTATTTTTAGGGTTCAGGGTCAGTTTTGGGTTTTTGGGTAATGGGGTATTTTTAGGGTTCAGGGTCAGTTTTGGGTTTTTGGGTAAAGGGGTATTTTTAGGGTTCAGGGTCAGTTTTCAGTTTTTGGGTAAAGGGTTATTTTTAGGGTTCAGGGTCAGTTTTCAGTTTTTGGGTAAAGGGGTATTTTTAGGGTTCAGGGTCAGTTTTCAGTTTTTTGGTAAAGGGTTATTTTTAGGGTTCAGGGTCAGTTTTCAGTTTTTTGGGTAAAGGGGTATTTTTAGGGTTCAGGGTCAGTTTTCAGTTTTTGGGTAAAGGGGTATTTTTAGGGTTCAGGGTCAGTTTTCAGTTTTTGGGTAAAGGGGTATTTTTAGGGTTTAGGGTCAGTTTTCAGTTTTTGGGTAAAGGGGTATTTTTAGGGTTTAGGGTCAGTTTTGGGTTTTTGGGTAAAGGGGTATTTTTAGGGTTCAGGGTCAGTTTTCAGTTTTTGGGTAAAGGGGTATTTTTAGGGTTCAGGGTCAGTTTTCAGTTTTTGGGTAAAGGGGTATTTTTAGGGTTTAGGGTCAGTTTTCAGTTTTTGGGTAAAGGGGTATTTTTAGGGTTTAGGGTCAGTTTTGGGTTTTTGGGTAAAGGGGTATTTTTAGGGTTCAGGGTCAGTTTTGGGTTTTTGGGTAAAGGGGTATTTTTAGGGTTCAGGGTCAGTTTTGGGTTTTTGGGTAAAGGGATACAGGGTAAAAATAAAATAAAATTAAATTTAAATTAAATTAATTAAATGAAATTAAATTAAATTAAATTAAATTAAATACAATTTCATTACATTATATTAATTTTAAATAATATACAATTAAAAAAAAAATATATACTTACCAATACTTACGTTGTAATGGTATGCGTTGTAAAGGTACCTGCGTTGTAAAAAAATGCGTTGTAAATACATGCGTGGTAATAGTATTGGCGTTGTAAAAGTCCCGTTGTAACGGTATGCGTTGTAAAAACATGCGTTTTAACGTCATATATCCGTATTAATTTGGCTACCATCAGCCCTGGTGGGCAGTCATAATATCGAGTCTTTTATTTCGACTGGACAGAATATCGAGTAAAAAATATAGAATGGACATAATATCGACTAGACATAATATAGACAACAAAAATATTGACTAGAGAAAATTAATATCGAATAGAATGGACATAATATCGAATCAAAAATATAGAATGGACATAATATCGACTAGACATAATATAGCCAACAAAAATATCGAATTAAAGGTAAGTTAATATTAATTTTTATTTTTTGTGTAATATAAGTCTGTAGCGGGTTGTGGGTTTATAGGGGAATAGGGTGGGAAGTAATTTAATTATAATTAATTAAATATGTTAATTTATTTATTGATATTTATTTAGAATTAATTGTTAATTAATTATTAATTGGTAATTAATTAAAATATAATTGGTAATTAATTATAATTGATTAATTGATAAATATTTTAATTTTAGTAATTTATTTTCTGTAGCGGGTTGTGGGTTTATAGGGGAATAGGGTGGGAAGTAATTGCGATTCTCCTATTAACATGACCAGAGAATCTGGATTTCATTAAAGACACAGAGGCTGACATTATGCATTTATCCTTTAATAGCAACTCACACAGCCGCACTACATCACAAAGGATAAAGTTCTAGAGTCATAACAAAGGATGTATCTAGGAGATGATCTGCCTCTTTTAAAAGAATCGCAGCAGGAAGAACTTCAAAAGGAACTGAGAGATCCGGTAACGGGAAACAACTTCGTGAGATGAAACCTCAAGGAAGGAACTTCAGCAAGTCAAAGGCCAGCCGGTTAAACGGAGTTGCCTGAAAGAAAGAAATGAGTAAGAACCAAGAGCCTGAAGAGTAAATTCATCACATGGTCATAACAAAGATTAAAACCAATTGAAGCAATTCATAAAATCATGCACAAATACAATACATCAAAGATGTAGATGTAATAAGTTGACACCCCTCAGGTTGTGAAAGGGAGGAGGGAGGGATAATGTCAGCCTCCGTGTCTTTAATGAAATCCAGATTCTCTGGTCATGTTAATAGGAGAATCGCAATTTCATTACAAGACCGGAGGCTACATTATGCATGTTCGTAGCCCCGAAGGACCACCTCAGACATATGCTCGATAGGCTTACAGTAATGACGAGCAAAGGTATTAGCATTTGACCAGTCAGCAGCTTTCAGAATATCATCCAACTTACCACCTGACCAGAAGGACTTACTGGCCATAGCTCCTCTGACAGAATGAGCTTGGAACTTAGAGAGGTCAACACCATCGAGCTTCATGGTAGACTTAACCCATCTAGCAATGGAGGTGGAAGAAACAGGTTTGAAAGGTTTCACAAAGGAAACTAAGAGTTGATTTGCGCCATTGGGGCGCAGGAGAGACATCCTAGCGTCATATTCTTTCATGCAAGCAACCACACAAAGTTTAGGTAAGGTGTCAAAACGAGGATAGAAGATAAAATCTGACATCGTTTTGGTTCTTCTAAGTAATTCGAACTTGACACCAAACATATCATAACATCTATTAGAAATGTCTAAACTTCTGATGTCAGAAACCCTCCTACAGGAAATTAAGCACAAGAGTGTAGCAACCTTAAAGGAGAGAAACTTTCTATTAAGGGAAGAGTTATCTGGCCAGGAACAAAAAAGGTCTAAAATGCACTTGACATCCCAAAGGGTCTGGTATTTAGGCCTAGGGGGTCTCCTTAGTCTTATACTCTTGAGGACCCTACAAATGATAGGATTTTTACCTACCGATTTACCGTTGATAGGAGCGTGACCAGCGGAGATTGCGGATCTGAAGCAGTTAATAGAGCGATAGGAAAGGCCTCTGTCAAATTGTTCGACCAGAAAATTAACGATATTCACGACAGGAGTCTCCACGGGATCCAGACTCCTTTCCAGGCACCAATGAAACCATTTCTTCCAAATGCTGTTGTATCTAAGGTGTGTCCCAGGTGCCCAAGATTCTCCGAGGAGAGAGAGAGCTGTTGACGAAAGTCCAGACAGCTCGTTAGATTGCCTGACACTTTCCAGGCAAGAAGGTTCAAATTCCCCTCGAGAATAAGACGGTGATCTTCCCCGTCTGCGTTTGAGACCAGGCCTGGAGAGGCTGGGATGAGAAAGGGAATGTCGCATGCTAGTTCCAGGGCTGTTGGGAACCAGGCTTGGGACGGCCAAAAGGGAGTTATCAGGATCACGGAGCATTGCTCCGATCTGACCTTCTGAAGGACCCTCTGAATCATGGCGAAAGGAGGAAAGGCATAACCCAGGAAGTGGGACCAGGGTTGGAGAAACGCGTTCACAGCAAGAGCGCCCGGGTCTGGCATCCAACTGAAGTAGTTGGGAAGTTGGAAGGTGAGCCTGCTGGCGAATAGATCCACGTCCATGGGACCCCAAAAGAGGGAGAGGGAATTGAAGACGTTCACGTCGAGTTTCCAGTCCGAGAAGTCTATAAGGAATCTCGAATTCCAGTCTGCTGAAATGTTCGATTTCCCGGGGAGATATTCCGCCCTGAGGGAGATTTTGTGTTCCAGACAGAACATCCAAAGTCTCCTGGCAAGGTTGGAGAGATCCGCAGATCTCGTCCCTCCAAGGCGATTGATATAGGCCACAGCGGAGACGTTGTCCATCTTCAGAACAACGGACCTCCCTTGGATGGAGTGTTTGAAGCTCATAAGAGCGTATAAGCCAGCCATCAACTCCAGAAAATGTATGTGTTGGGAGGATTCCGATAGGGTCCAAATCCCACCGGTGTCCTGGTCTCCAAAACGAGCACCCCAGCCATGAAGACTGGCGTCTGATTCTAGGACAAAATCCGGGGATGAGCCAAAGATAGCTTTGCCGTTCCAGGCATCTAAGTTCTCTAGCCACCAAAAAAGCTCTGTTCTCGCATCCGGATCTAGAGAGAAAAGGTCCCCATACCACAGACCTGAATTGAGGGCTTTCCTTTTTATTCTCTGAAGTGCGCGGTAGTTCAGAGGGCCGGGAAAAATGGCCTGGATGGACGAGGAGAGGAGCCCAAGAAGTCTGGCTAGTTCGCGGAGAGTTAAAGACTCTTGTTTCAGAACAGATCTGATCTCCTTCCGGATCTTGGCAATCTTCTTGGCCGGAAGAAGGAGGAGACATTTCGTGGTGTCTAGAGTGAAGCCGAGGAATTCTATAGTTCTGCAGGGAGAGAGCATGGATTTGTCTCTGTTGATGATGAACCCAAGGCTCTCTATCAGGTTCATGGAGGTTTCTAGGTCTCTTAGGAGATCTGAACGGGATTGGGACATGATAAGAATATCGTCCAAGTAAATGATGAGGCGGATACCCCTCTCTCTTAGAATTGTAACGACACACTTCATGATCTTGGTAAAGCACCAAGGGGCAGAAGAGAGGCCGAAGGGAAGAGCTTGGAACTGGTAGAGATGTTCCTTCCAAGCAAATTGAAGGAAGGGTTGATGTTCCTTGTACATGGGAATCGTGAAGTAAGCGTCCTTCAGGTCTAACTTGGCCATCCAGTCCCCTTCCAGAAGGAGATCCCTCAGGAGGTGGATACCCTCCATTTTGAAATGGCGATAAACTAGGAATTTGTTGACTTCTCGAAGGTTTATTACGGGTCTCCAACCCTTGTCCTTTTTTTGAACGAGAAACAGAGTGCTTATGAACCTTGCATCGGACCAGGGAACCTCCACTATTGCGTCTTTTTTGAGCATGGAAGCGATTTCTTCCTCCACGATCTTTTCTTGATCTTCTGAGAGGACAAAGGGGTGGGGTAGGTGTGACTGGAGGGGAATCTGTAAGAAGTCTATCTTGAAGCCCATGACGGTTTCTAAAACCCATGGGTCTTGGGTAATTGAATCCCAAACATGATAAAACTGTTTTAGCCTGCCCCCTACTATGGGGATAGAAGAAGGAGGAGTAGTACTTACTTGTAGAGTTGGAGGTGTTGGGAGCGCCTCGGCCTCTTGAACCACGGTTTCTCGGGCCTCTTCCTCTTTGGGGGAAGAAGGGTTGTCTAGGGGGGTAGAAGCCCCTTCCTGTTCCTCTGAAGGATGAGTAGGGTCGTTGGTTGCCTCGGCCGGAAGAGCGACCCCTTCTGCCGGCCTGGCCAAAAAGGTTGGTGTTGAAGACCCATCTCAGGTTGTTCTGGGCTCTATCAAGGGCAGTAAAGGTGGATACGTATTTGCCAATTTCTTTGATTATGTCCTCTCCGAAAAGGAAGCCTTTGGGGTTCTGGGAGGGTTCTTTCTCCGCCATGTCACCTAATTTGGGGTTGATTTTGTTCAGGATAGATCTCCTCCTCTCAATGTTCAAACCAGAATTGGCGTTGCCAAGGAGGACGATAGCCCTTTGGCTCCAGCCTCGAACGAGGTCGACGTTCAAGGGGGTAGAGGAGAGGTGGGACTGCTCCGCCATATCTAGGATTCTAACCAAGGGTCCTAGGACGTCCAGGAGTCGGTCTTGGCAGCCCTTGAGGGCCCTCTCCAAACCTTTTCTGGGGTCACGTCCTAATTTAAATAGGAATTTAATGAGGCTAGGGTCTAGGTTTGGAGTTTGGCAGACTCTGTCATCAATGGTAGGTCTGGGGGATTCAGACCTCATTGTGTTTCTGGTGTTTCTATCCAGAAGGTTTCTCAACCAGCGTGCCACAATTTTGGAAACATGATCCTGCGGGAACCATTTAGAGCTGTTGGGGTGAGAAATGTTTAGGGGGGAAAACATTTCCTCCCCAATAGGGTTTAAAATAATATTCTTTGGAGTAGGTTCCGGATCGAAATGGGAGTTGAGATCATGTTGGACCTCATCCAGGTCAAAGACGAACTCGTCTGAGGGGTCTTTGGAGGAGTTGTCATCCAAGGAGGAGGGAGAGGAGTCAAGACCAACATTTGTATTTGTTTGATTAGCACTATTCCAAAGTGTGCCGCGAGGGGCACCGTACACATTTGTGCCGCCATGGGCACCGGTCAAAAGAGTGTCCCGAGGGACATCAGGTTCAAGTGGGGCGCGGTGGCCTCCCATCCAAAGTGAGGTGCTAGGACCTCCTATGTTTTGAAAGGCGCTAGGGCCTGTAGTGCTTTCGCAATGTTTGGTCTTTTTGGGTCTCTTACCGTGTAAGGGGAGATCCTGGGGGTCACCCGGTCTTTTAGAGAGCATGACATCTCTGAGGGAGGACATCATGCAAGACTTAATTTCTTGTTGCAGAAATTTTTTAAGCGAATCGTCAATGGGGGCAGGTGAGCTAGCAGTGGCATCATCAGAATCCACGTCAGACATGGTGTGGTGATGAAAGACTATTAACAGGTAAGATAATAATCAGATCCCCCTATTACTCCTCTTTTTTTTTTTTTTTTTTTAATTGTTTTTTTTTTTTTTTTTTTTTTGCAGGTGAAGCCTCAGGCTATTCCCCCTTTTTTTTTTTTTTTTTTGTAATTAAAAGGTAATTATTTATAGGTAAAGGGGTATAATTATGGTGAACAGCATAATCAAAAATGAAATAATGGGGAAGTTAAAGTTTAAGGCTACAGCAGAGTATTGATGAAAAGAAGGGAAGTATTAGTGAAATGAAGGGACGCTTAAAAGCGTGTTTAGAAATATTCCTAGATGAGTCAGGGAGACGAGCGCAGTGGTCGTAGGTCCCCGGCGGCTGAAGCAGAGCAACTGACAAGCTAAATCAGTCGTGCTCGAGCTCAGCCGCCGGGGGAAAGGAAAGTGGCTTGGCAGGGAAGGCACGCAACGCGGGTGTCGCGAGCGTGCTTTCCTCTAATCCAAAAGTCAGGAAATGGATTGAAATCTCAGGCGCGCCTCTGCCGAATGAAGCGGAGATCCGTGTTTAAGGCGGCGGAAAGAGAGAAGGACAGTAAGAAAGACGGTATGAGGGGAAGCGCGGTCGCGCGTTTTATAGGGGAGAAGGGGGGTGGACAACCATAAATTGGAAGTCCATTAATAGGGAGGGTGGGATGGGAGGGGGGAAGCCTGCGCCACCCACCACCATTAAGATCTGTGCTGAGACACAGAGTTAAAGGAAGAACATGGCGAGGTTGCCAGAAAACGCTGAAAAACAGGCTTAAAACGCTGAAAATAGGTCCAAATAGGCATAAAAGTACCTGGGTTATACAATACAATGAAAATAAAGCGACATAGAGATATAGAGTAAAACAAAATACAAGTCTAGGCTTAAAAACAAGGAGCAAGTAATAGTAGTGACTTATCTGCTGGCGAGCCGCTTTTAAAAGAGGCAGATCAATTATAATTAATAAATAGGTTAATTTATTTATTGATATTTATTTAGAATTAATTGTTAATTAATTATTAATTGGTAATTAATTAAAATATAATTGGTAATTAATTATAATTGATTAATTGATAAATATTTTAATTTTAGTAATTTATTTTCTGTAGCGGGTTGTGGGTTTATAGGGGAATAGGGTGGGAAGTAATTTAATTATAATTAATTACATTTTTTAAATTATTTATTGATATTTATTTATAATTAATTGTTAATTATGTATTAATTGGTAATTAATTAAAATATAATTGGTAATTAATTATAATTGATTAATTGATAAATATGTAAATTTTATGAAATTATTTTCTGTAGCGGGTTGTGGGTTTATAGGGGAATAGGGTGGGAAGGAATTTAATTATAATTAATTAAATATGTTAATTTATTTATTCTTAATTATTTGGAATACATTGTTAATTAAATAATAATTGGTAATTAATAATAATATGATTGGTAAATAATTTTAATTGATTAATTGATAAATATGTTAATTTCATACATTTATTTTCTGTAGCGGGTTGTGGGTTTATAGGGGAATAGGGTGGGAAATAATTTAATTCTCATTAATAAAATATGTCATTTAAATTATTGGTATTTATTTTGAATTAATTGGTAATTAATTTTTAATAGGTAATTAATTAAAATATAATTGGTAATTAAAATTAATGTATTAATTTTGAAATTGTAAATTAATTTATTGTTAATAGGTAATTAATTAGTATGAGTAGGCAATTTTTATAATTACATAATTTTATTTTGTATTTATAAATAAATATGTAATATTTTTTATACACAAGTACAATATTTTATTTATTTGTAATTGGTATTACTATTTATGTTATTTATATCTATTTGTGAAGTATTTACTTTCCCTATTATTGCACTCTCTGAAGTTGGAATAGTAATTTTAACCCCTACGCTATACAACACTTTCCCTAATGTTGCACCCAGTGGGTATGCAACGTTTACAACGCAACTTTTACTATGCACTACCATTACAATGAAACTTTTACAACGCAAAAACTTTTACAACGCACACATTTACAAAGCATGTTTTTACAACGCAGATACCTTTACAACGCATACCATTACAACGTAAGTATTGCTAAGTATATAATTATTTTTAATATGTTATATGTTTGGGTTTTTGGGTAAAGGGGTATTTTTAGGGTTCAGGGTCAGTTTTCAGTATTTGGGTAAAGGGGTATTTTTAGGGTTTAGGGTCAGTTTTCAGTTTTTGGGTAAAGGGGTATTTTTAGAGTTCATGGTCAGTTTTCAGTTTTTGGGTAAAGGGGTATTTTTAGTGTTCAGGGTCAGTTTTCAGTTTCTGGGGTAAAGGGGTATTTTTAGGGTTCAGGGTCAGTTTTCAGTTTTTGGGTAAAGGGGTATTT
This sequence comes from Lissotriton helveticus, assembly GCF_964261635.1. NCBI lineage: Eukaryota > Metazoa > Chordata > Amphibia > Caudata > Salamandridae > Lissotriton > Lissotriton helveticus. Next base: position 1,460,843,952 of record NC_136061.1, on the reverse strand, counting down.
TTAGGGTTCAGGGTCAGTTTTCAGTTTTTGGGTTAAGGGGTATTTTTAGGGTTCAGGGTCAGTTTTCAGTTTCTGGGGTAAAGGGGTATTTTTAGGGTTCAGGGTCAGTTTTCAGTTTTTGGGTAAAGGGGTATTTGTAGGGTTCAGGGTCAGTTTTCAGTTTTTGGGTAAAGGGGTATTTTTAGGGTTCAGGGTCAGTTTTCAGTTTTTGGGGTAAAGGGGTATATTTAGGGTTCACGGTCAGTTTTCAGTTTTTGGGTAAAGGGGTATTTTTAGGGTTCAGGGTCAGTTTTCAGTTTCTGGGGTAAAGGGGTATTTTTAGGGTTCAGGGTCAGTTTTCAGTTTTTGGGTAAAGGGGTATTTGTAGGGTTCAGGGTCAGTTTTCAGTTTTTGGGTAAAGGGGTATTTTTAGGGTTCAGGGTCAGTTTAGGGTTTTTGGGGTACAGGGGTACTTTGTAAAAATAAAGTAAAATTACATTTAAATTACATTAATTAAATACAATTAAATAAAATTATATTATAATATTTTAAATTAATTTATATTAAAAAAATATTATATACTTACCAATACTTACGTTGTAATGGTATACGTTGTAAAGGTATATGCGTTGTAAAATCTTGCGTTGTAAATGTATGAGTTTTAAAAGTTTTTGTGTTGTAAAAGTTTTGATATAATGGTAGGTGTTGTAAAAGTATGCGTTGTAACGTCATACATCCCTGGAGTGGGAATAGTAATTTTAACCCCTACGCTATCCAGCGCTTTCCCTACTGTTGCACCCACTGGAGTGGGAATAGTAAATTGTACCTCTACGCTATCCAACACTTTTGCTAATGTTGAACTCACTATAGTTGTTACAATAAATTTTAACCATTTTCTATGCTACGCTAAAAATGTTATATATGTTTATTTAATAATATGTTTATATATATATATATATATATATATATATATATATATATATATATTCACTGAAAAAACCATAGGTTATAGACCATATATAGTTAGGAATTAGCATTTACAAAACCTTAAAAATTCACTGAAAAAACCATAGGTTATAGACCATATATAGTTAGGGATTAGCATTTAAAAAACCTTATTTTACTCACACAAAACCATTGAAATTCCATATATAGTTAGTTGTACTAACTATATATCACGCACCCGCAATCCACTGCTGATGATGTCACATATTACATCATTCATGACATGGTCAGTGACATCACTGATGACATCACTGATGACATCTCAAATGACATCACTGATGACATCACTGATGACAACATCCAGTGACTGTATTTTTCTGTAAAGTTAAAATATGTCTTACATATTTATGAATGAGTCGATGTATAAGTGTCTGGACGAAGGATTTAGTAGGTGCATGACTGAATGTATGAGTGAGTGATTAAATGTGTCTCACTGAGTGCATGGGTTAGTGACTAAACTGTCTTAATTTGTGCATCATTATGTCTGTTGTTCTGTAAAGTGCTGCATGTGTTGATCAGTAGCTATATGAGTAACTATATAGGTTATTGATTGGTTGCACAAGCATTTGTATGGGAGACTGAGTGTGTGTGTGGGTGGCTGGGAAGTGTATGACTCTGTGCATAGATGTATGGATTCAAAAGTGCATGTTGGAAACAGCTGTATGGGCGGTTGACTGTGTGCATGACTGTATTGGTGAGTGAATAGATATCTCAGTGCTACATGTCAAATTAAGTACATATGTAAAATACAGTACATGTGAGAGTTGACATATATAAATAACTGTGCATAAGAGCCAGTGAATGTGTGAGTGGCTGTATGGATCATTGTGAACTTGTATCCAGGATTGTATAAGTGAGTAAATATGTTTTAGTATATGTTTGAATAAGTAAGGTGTGTTTAACTGTATAGTTAAGGAAACGGAGGTGTGATTGATTGTTTGCATGACTGTCTAGGTGTGTGTGTAACTTCATGGATGAGTGACAATCTGTGAGTCTGTGTTTACACTGAGTGTATCTAAGGTTATATTAGAGTCTGAAGAGGTTCATCGTATTATCACATGAATGATTTTATCAGTGATGTCATCAGTAATGTCATTTGAGATGTCATCAGTGATGTCATCAGTGATGTCATTTGAGATGTCATCAGTGATGTCATCAGTGATGTCACTGACCATGTCATGAATGATGTAATATGTGACATCATCAGCAGTGGATTGCGGGTGCGTGATATATAGTTAGTACAACTAACTATATATGGAATTTCAATGGTTTTGTGTGAGTAAAATAAGGTTTTTTAAATGCTAATCCCTAACTATATATGGTCTATAACCTATGGTTTTTTCAGTGAATTTTTAAGGTTTTGTAAATGCTAATTCCTAACTATATATGGTCTATAACCTATGGTTTTTTCAGTGAATTTCATTGGTTTTTTAATAGCTAATATCAAAACCTTTACAATGTATTATTCTTTAAAAAGAAAAATATTTTTTACATGTTTTTTATACAATTTTTTTTTTATTTTTTTTTGTTTCGCTCCCAGTACGCGTACCGGTTAGCTTCCCGTTAGCTCAATCCGGAGGCGCGACCCGGTACGCGAACTGGTAAACGTTCCTTTAGCGCACCTCTCGCGTTACAAAACAACATCGCGACGCTTCGCGTCAGCATGACGTTTCGCGTTCTCGCGTAATACGTCATATTACGTGCTACGTTCGCGTACCCGGAAGCGCAGCGGTACGCGAACCGGAAGCGATCCGCGGCGCGGCGCCGACCGCGTAATGTAAACATAGCAGGTCATGTGACTCGATAATAACACTTTTCATTGGTTCATTTCACTTTTGGTTTCCTAATGATGTAATACAAGGTCATGTGATCTAAAATGGACACTTTTCATTGGTTTAGAACTTTTGTTTTTCCCAAATGATGAAAACCCCTCCTTCTTTCATCACTCTGACTTTCATCTTGGTGAGAGAAAGACCCTTTATTGAGACTTTGTGATGGCTTCATTAGTAGCTTCAGCTGGTGCTAGCCCACCACCTCCACCAAATCCAAGAAAGAGAGGACCACCTGCAGAAGTAATTCTGCAAGAAGAGGAAGAACAGGAAGAGGAGGAAGAGGAGGAAGAGCATGAGTTTTTGCCAGAGGAGCCCAGGAGGTACAATCGACAGGAGAATTATATCTGGCAATTCTACAGAATTCCTGAGGGGCAAAAGAAAGTGAATGCTCGTTACGTGTTTTGCCGCATATGCGGTGACAGATTGTCAAGGGGCACCGATAAAAAATATAGTTATGGGAATCATACTATGCATCGGCATATGAGTAGGTGGCACCCAAATAACTATAGTGCTGCCCAGCTACGTGACCAACAACAACATCCCCTCCAAATGGCAAGAAGATCGGTGGTTCCAGAGGTGTCGGGACCAGAGGCGAGGGAGATGATTGCAAACATCCAAATGTTGTTTGGTCACGTAAAACAAGTGTGCGTGGAATGTGGCGCTTTCATCTGCTACAGAGAAAGTAGCATCACTTTGATTTTGCGAGCAATTCAAAATCATATTAATGTTTGCACAAAACGCACCAAAAAATAAATTCTTTTTTTTTTTTTGCTCCTGTTGAGCCCTTTATAATGGATCGTTTTTGTTTCCCCCCCCCCCAAAAAAAACCAAAAAAATTTTGAAAACGTTCAGAAAATACAAAAAAAGTAAAAAAATGTTCAAAAAATACTAAAAAAAATATAAAACAACAAAAACATAAAAAAAAAAGTTCTTTTCAGAACTAACTCCCCATTATAAAAAAATTGGTAGAAAATTTGGAACTCTGCCAACCTGTATTTCTCTTAGTTCGCTCCCGGAGCGCTACCCGGTACGCGTACCGGAAGCTAACCAAAAAAATATTTTTTAAAAAAGAACAGTAACTATAAGGGAAGGAAATACACAGTTATGTTAAAAGAAAGACAGCTCTAGGGAGTAAAATAAGGATACTGTTACCTACAATCCACTGTTGATGATTTCACATATTACATCATTCATGACATGGTCAGTAACATCAACAGCAGTGGATTAAAGGTAACAGTATCGTTAGTTTACTCCCTATAGCTGTCTTTCTTTTAACATAACTGTCTATTTCCTTCCCTTATAGTTACTGTTCTTTTTTAAAAAACATTTTTTTGATCAGTCATAAACAGTGACATTAATAGAAACAGAGAGAGTGAACAAGAGTGAAGAACTATGGTCCTCCTGAGCCACCCTCAGAAAACCAAGGGGGTCAAGATACATCTACCGTGCCCCCTTCTACCTATTCTGAACATTATTTGCCCTCCATCTTGTATCTTGATTCGAACGAAACACAAAATGGTGGACTGCCATAACGCTGCTGGTTTGCGAACCGGGCAACTTCCCAGGAAGCGGTCCCCAAAAAAAAAAAGTTGGGAAAGTAATTCACAGACACTAAGAGTAATAGAGATGGAGTGAGTGAACAAGACTGAGGAACTATGAGAACAGAGGGACTGAGAAAAAGAGTGGAAGGAGTTGAGTAAATAAGTAATAGAGAAAGGAATGAGGAAAGTAGCAAAGGCAGGAAACTGAGGATTAAAGAAGTGAAGCAGTGGATCTAATAGTAGGTGAATGTGATAGAAATGTAACGAAAAGAGTACAACTATTTACCTTGTAATTGCCGTTAAATTAATCACATTTTATTTCTATACTTTCAATCTGTGAAAGAGAGAACCAACATTTGAAAAAAAATTAAAATATGTATTTAAAAATTACAAAAGACAAGGGAAAATATTGAAGGACAAATAGTTTTTCAACAACTTTGACACTGACAGAAGCTTCTGCTTCTCCAGGTCCTCTACACAATGCTAAAGATATACATTTTAAAGTAACAGTATCTTGATGCAGATGAAGTGAGGCCTATCTTAAAACATGGTGCATCTTTTGCATTGCTCTTGTTTCAGAAAAGTGTCGCTTCAGTATGCCAATAACATGTCTCCTATCCAGAGATTTGTTTGAGGTGAGGCCTACTCAGAGTTCAAGATGAGATTTACACTTGTTGAAGTGTACAGAGGAGATAATATCTGTGAAAGTCTACTAATGAAGTGAGTCATGTCCACTGCACTCTTCAACAAAGTAGAAACCTCCTATGTTTCCCTGGACAGACCTAAACTTGATCTGCACAATGTGATTCGTAATGATAGGAAACTCAAGTGATGTAATTGAAATATGTGCAATTTATTTTGCTCATTTCACAATCACATCACTTGTGTTTCCTTTGCTTAGGTATCTCATTGTGCAGATGTAGTCCAGCATATGAAAGAATACGTAGAAGTGCAGCACTGCATACAATAAATTTAACACTTACAGAAAACTCACCTTCTCCATGCCTCCTACACAGTTCTACATATACATCATAAATGCAAACAGTACAGAATTAATTATACATGTTAAATGGTTTATTTTTGCTGTTCTCAGAATGTATCAAAATTCACTAAAAACAGTGACTTGAAGGTATTCATCATGTAACAGCGGGGAAAAAAAAACACAATCAAAATGATTGTGTTTAAAAAACCCATACAACATCAGAAAATAAAATTCAGAACTCCTTAAAGTTAACTTACTTTCCATGACGTCCAAGGATGTCCTATGAACAGCTTACACTCTTTTGTGCTGTTATTACTTTCAGCCCGCCACTTTCTGAAAGAAAACCTCCATCGTTTTTAAAAACACGTTACATGCAATAAATGACTTCTTGCTCTCTACCACTATTTTCCACAAGGCCAAATCTAGTCAGAGATATTTATAACTCTTGGATTTCTTGTAAGCCAATCCCATCATTTGGCATTTCCGCAACTTTCAGAATTAAAATGTTGAAGATCATTTTCACAATCCTGGAATAGTAATATCTTCCCCTTCTTGGTCAGTCATGTTCTACATTTCCTATGACACTGATACTGCTTAATATGAAGCAGACTTACACTACCTCTATGAGTACTACAATTATTTAATTCTCTACATCACTTTTAATCACAAAGCAATGTAAAACAGTAGACAGCATTGCAGACTTACATTCCCTCTACTCCATATTTTGATTGGCTGCTTCAATTAGCTTATGAAAAGAAACAATTTTTCTGAACTCATTTAAAGTGCACATACATCTCCATGATGTCCAATCCTTTGATTAGAAGTTATGTCTCTGAACTACACTTATCCTCAAGGCCAAATTGTGTAGGAGCCATTAGAACTTCTTGAAATTCCACAGATCATATCCCGAGATTATTTTCCTAAAATTTTGGTTTTAAAAACACCAGGTAAGAGTTTTTAAGGTCATACGGCAATTTTTTTTTGAAAATTACAACAGAATCATTACAGAATGACCAGCCATTTCTAGACTTTAAATAAGCTGTGTAATGTCCTGATGATATTGAAGGGCCGTCATGATATATAATTGCTGTAGTTACAAAAGTCCTTCCTGATATTGACAACTGCGAAGCTACAAATTTTTTTATTAAAGTTGTCAATTTTGTTCCATCAGGCCTACATCGTTGGAACATTAAAATGACGTACTTGCCATATGTTCGTATAAATAATGTGGACATCATTTCAGATTTACATTGGCTACACTCCATGCTGTGATTAGCAGCTTTTACTAGCTTATTAAAGGAGACTGATTTACTGTCTGGCAAAGTTAAATATATAAATCTTTCTGAGTCTACACTAGTAGTACTTGATACCATACAGTTCTCGCAGTCATGCTGCCATTGATAAGAAAGCCCAAACAGCTGATCTACATCTACACCTTCAGCATGTAATACATCAAGCATATACATTAAAAACTCCTGACAATCTTGCTGAATATTTTGAGAGAATTGTGTTTGCCCTGAACATCTGTCTAACAGGTTTCGAATTTCAGACACACTTTCTATTTTTGTTCTATCTGTGCTACATTTCTCTAACACAGAATTCAACAAACTGCAAAATCTTTGATCAGAATTGACCACAATCTCTTCTTTTACATTTTTTAGAGAAAACAAAACATTCATTACTACATTAGCATAGCAGTTGACACCAGAACTGTTTTCAAACTGAAAACCAACAACATCTTCAACAGAATCCTCTTTGTTTCTGCTTGTAATTTTAGGTTCATTCACTTTTTGTCTTTTTGCTACAACCTCCCCAGTATTGTTCTCATTTCTTCGTTTCCGGCCTACGAGACGTTTCTCAAACAAAGGAAACTGAGGCAAATGTGGCGCATACTCTCTTCTTAACCTATTGTATTCCTTAACACAATCTAGATCAGCACAAATGTTTGTGACATCACACTCAATCAAGTACAATCCCGATAAAGTCCTAACTCGTGACAATGCCACATATGCCATACCCTCCTTGAACACAGAACTGCCAATATTCACCAATGCACAGTCTACACTTAAACCTTGCGATTTATGGATTGTCACCGCATATGCCAAGCAAACAGGAAACTGCTTACGGCGAACATATAAGTCTTTTACAAGCAAAAATCTAGCAGAACAACGAGCAATTAGCTGTACTTCCTCAATGCCATCAAATTTAATTTTTAAAAATTCAATTCCATCTCTATTTCTGTATTTCACAAAATCAACAACATTACCCATTGATCCATTTACCAGACCTCTTTCAACATGTAAATTCCTTCTTAAAATTATACGGCAGTTCAAGCACACATTCAGAGTCTTTTCAAAACCTGCAGTTTTAGATATAGTCTTCTCTAATGAATCCAATTTTGATTTCAGATTCTCAGACAAAATAATTGTTGATCCCATATGCTCTACTCTATCAATAGCTTCCACTTTCACAATCTCTTGCTTTTCTAAATGCAACATTTTGTTGTTAAATTTGGCACATTCTGCAAGAGTTGGCATCAAACATATTCCAGATTTCTTATCAGTAATTTTCTGAAAAATATTCTCAGGCACAACATCTTGTTCTGGATATAAATTTGACAGTAATCGTGCATGTAAAGCTTCTTTCCCATGCTCGGTCACTTTTCCAATTCTAACATCTTGTAGAATAGTCTTGTAAACTTCATCCTTTGCCTGACGCATATTTTCATGCAGTTCAGCATAATTGAAGTTTAACCATATATTGACGTTGCCAATGCTGCCTAGGCACTTCCTGGTATCTTCATGCGTGAGCATTTTGAACACAGGTTGCCCTTTCACTGGTGTCAGCTGCAGAAGATCTCCGAAAACAATGATGTGTTTGCCACCAAATAACACATCATACTCTGTTTTGAGAACTTCTTGCATCCTCAAATGCACAAAGGCAAGCATGACATTGGAAACCATGCTTACTTCGTCAATGATAAGAAGTTTCATTTTCCTCAAGATTCTTGAAACTTCAAAACAAGCATCTCCAGATAGCTTGTGATATTCTAATTTGTTGTCATGCTCCACTGGCAGCATCAGTAAACGATGTAAAGTAATCCCTTTAATATTATGTGCTGCCAGTCCAGTTGGAGCAGTGACAACACAAGACAGCGATGACTCTGTCCTTTCCTGCAAATAGCATGAAATTGCTTTAATGAGGAAACTTTTTCCAGTTCCCGCTTCTCCACTCACGTACAGTCGGACAGGCTTCAACGACGTACATGAGCACTCTTTCTTATCATGACTTAATCCATGATCAATTTGCATGGTAACTTCGTCATATATTTTCCTCTGCTCAACGTTGAGTTGCCTTTCCAACTCTTCTAAGTTAACCGCATCCTCTTGAGCATGTGCCATGGCTCTTTCCACCTCATTCATAGCAGTGGCAGCTTCATTTTCAATAAGAGGTCCTCCTAGTGGATCCTGACTCAATGAAGCAGAACTCTGACTGTCCTGAGAACTGTCTCTGGCAATCTCGGCTGCAATCGTTGCTTCCTGCTCAATTTCCGCATTCAACATTTCTACATATTTCGGAAAAGCAGGACATTCTATGGTCTCCTTGGCGGCATTGAAAGAGTCTTCATAACAGAGGAAATCTCCAAGCAGTTCCTCTTCTGCACGCCAAGGCTTGAAAAGTTGCAAAAGTGCTAAATAGAAAAACTCCTTTTTTTCAGGAGATTCGCCACTCAATTTTCGATGGTTTATCAAGTGGCATTTTCTTTGCTTCACCAGACATCCCTCACTTCCTATTACAGCATACACTCCTTTCTCAGTATCTTCTTTGATGTTCCTCTTGAACATGTAATTTTGCAGAACCTCATACAGACAAACATTCTCTAGGTGACTGCTTCGATTTGGATAATATGTATCCAACATGTTTGTCTTCAAAATGTCGGTACTGTTTGGCTCCTTTTCCGCCAAATACTCAATTTCCCGCACAGGTTTGAGAACTCGATTACGCGTTGCAGCAAGACCAAGACTCGCCCAAACGATACTCCTGGACTTGGCATAGAGACTTGCTGAAGACAACCGGTCAGAACATTCGTACGCTCCGATTTCTCGATGCGACAACATCTTCAGACTGAAACTGTACAACTTCTTGCTGAGGCTCTTTTCATGGGAAATGTCCTCCCACATATCCTTCAATTCTGTCTTCTCTTTTTTGGTGATGTAAGACGTCACATACCGAGCCACAGCCATACAGTTATCAGCCACAAACTGTATATCCATGTTAGCATTCCACATGGACAAAATCACCGGGTTGTAGTCGTTGATGTACTTGGACTCTTCGTTCCTCTTCAAATTGTAAGTGTTTTTAGGTGATTTCTTCATGACATTGTGTCGCAGCGAAGACATCAAACTGTTTACTCTTCCTTTAGAAATCACCGGTCGTGGAAAGCCGAAACGACATTTAGTGTAGAACTTGTCCTTGTTTCGGAATTTACGACGGCAGTACTTTCCACATCGATGGCTTTGGAAACGCAGAACTTTTTCTCTTAGGCTTTTCTTCTCCTTTGCGTTTGGAACAGCACACGTAGAATACTGTTGGATGAAACTCATCACTGAGTCATCTGGATCCGTTCCAAATTTAGGTGCATCCTTGATCCACAGCAACATATGTATATGAGGAGCACCTCTTGCTTGGTACTCCTTTCTCCAGAAGAAATCCAACACCTCTCCAAGAGGTGGATTCTTCTTATTCATGATGAAAGACATCATAGCTTCAAATCTATGATTGAAGTACCTACATACATTGACTGGATCCAAAGAGCACAGTTCTCCGGGTGTCTTGAATTCGATATTTTCTACGTTAGCATTTGCCTCTCGTAGAAATTCAAGTAAGTCTTCCCAGCCATACTCGGCACAGCTCAGAGTGAGGAACCATGTGGGAGTACCTAAGTTCCTCAGCATACATTTTAAATCACCATGACGACGGTACCAGTACTCATTAGTACCACGCTGACACGCCATGAGATTAATCAGGTGAGAATCCAAAATACTATCTTGGACATTCACTTTATCCATAAAATCACTTGCCGAGATGTTTTGCATGTGTATACCACTTTTCAAGATGTGGTTCACTGCATATGACAGTCCAGACAGATCGCTTTCAAACAGGAGATGAAACAAATATGGAATGCATTGTCGAAACCTAGCATCTCCTGCATACAATCGCAAAGTCCGGTATTCAGAAGCAGGAATTTGATGAGGTCGCTCATCATATCTTCCTCCCTGACCTGTTGGAAAAAGCTGTGGGAAACACCGAGCTTCCAAACTTTCCTCCCAAACACTAATGGGACTCCCTTTGGCTTGTTTCATTTGAAACAACTCAATAGCATTCCCCATGACTTCCTTTGAATGCAAAGGATGAACACTATAATGTTCATATATTTCCTCACTAGTAGAGGGTTCTACTTTCTCAATTTGACCAGCACACAAATCGCTATCCTCTTCCTCACTTACTTCCTCTTCTTCAACATATACATTCTTATAGTATTTATTATTTTTTTTCAAATACAATGTTGCCTTTTTAACTTTCCTAACATCTACTAAATCTTGCCATATTTTCTTATTCTTTGTCGGAACCCCATTAACTAAGATAACCAGAGGTTCCTCTTCCACTTTTTCTACTCCAATTGTGTTAATGTTTTTCTTCAAATCTAGAGGCAAATAAACAACTCTTCCCTTTAATCCTCTCTGTAAATCTGATGGAGGCAATTTCCCTGTCTTTGGCTCCATTCTTACAATAGCCTGAAAGGGATGGATACTTTGAATCAAAATAGATTCATAAGTATTTAAATCCTTCAATTCAGAAGGAATCTCAACCAATTCCAGATTATTATGAACTGCTCTAGCAGGCATCTGGTTTTGTTTTAATTTGTTACAACAATAAGTACACACACGTTGATCCAATCCCAAATCAAAACAATTTTCTACCATCAAGTATGTTGCAAAATCCTTCCATTCACTATTATTTTCCCTTTCACTTTTTGCATATAAATCCACTAACTTAGTCTGATTCTTATAATAAGTGCGTCGACAACACACACAAGTGAAATTAGGCCTCTCACTTGATTTCATGTCAAACGTCGCAATTTCCCTCTGGAAATTATCTGTACTGGAAACATGTACAGTATCTTCCAAATGACCCTCTATTTCTTGCTCAATTTCAACATTGTCCTCTTTACTTCCAAAGTAACAAAACTCAATTTCTTCACATATATTCTTCACATCTATTTCAGAACCATGCAAAATAGCAGCACATAATTTTTTAAGCATAATTGCTGGACTCTTAGCATAATACAACATTCTAACTAATTTCCTCACTTTATTATGATGCACTGCTAGCATCCTGAAATGATGAAAAACACTCTGGCATACTCTCCTGGAAAGACAAGCCAGTGAATGACCATGCAAACCTGTCACTTCTCTCACTCTGCAAGGATCTAATTTTTGCAACAACCTCATTTTCTGCTTCAAACTTTTCTTGTTAAATGACCGTACAAAATCACAAAGCAAATTGATGGAATCCTGTCGCACACTGCAAATACTACTACACTTCCAGGTGTACACAGGACCCTTAGCACGTCTTCCTAAAACCTCATTACCTAACAACTCTTCTGCCTCTGTTGTCACAAGTTTTTCTTTTTCAACTGGACAACCATCTTTCACTTCATAAGCACGACCACTGATGTCAACTGCATGCACCAAATCATTATCCTGGAAATAACTCTCTTCATTAAAAAATGCCTCACAGCTTGAACTATGTATCCATTCTCCAGAAAAAACTTCACAAAAATTACTACGATTAACTATTCTCTTCCATCTACTATTTCTTTTGAAATCAAAAATTGCCTTGTTTAGCTTCCTAATTCTATTGATTATCAAAATAAATAACTTACGTTTAATTTCAAAAGCCTGATCAATAACTTTCTCAACTTTTTTTTTTCTCCTATAAAAAACTAATTTCTGTTGACCTTTCTTAATATTTTTTAACAAATTGCCAATTATCCTGTTACGGAACATTCGTTTACGAATCTCCGTAAACTGTTGTTTCCTTCTACTATCATGCACAGATTTATCTCTTGCTCTAGCAGTAACATTTTCATTTGTCCTTTTCTTTCCATTTGATTTACTTGTGTTGTTATGGATTGAAACATTTTCTGTACTAATATTTTTTTTATTAGAAATATTTTTTATGAAATATTTAGAGCTCTTACCCGGTGCTTTCTTCATCGCTTGAGAAATCTTTTTGTTAGAGGACTGCTGCATTTTTTTTTTCTCCTGCTGTCTTTGACGTTTTGCAGCCTTCATCTCTCTTATTTTTGTAGGCATAGTTGAATCTGAGGAAAAATATAATAAAAATGTTAATAAAAAAATATTATCAAACAGTAAATCAGTAATAGTGATCAAAAACATAACACACTACTTGACATTTTAAATAGAAGATTTTTTAGTCCTTGCAAATTTACAATACAGAAGTAGCAGAAAAGAAATGAGATTTATATTTATGTTACCTATGCTATTTTATATGTGAATCTGATCTAATTTTATGAGCATATTTTAATATTTTATTGAAGACACTACACATAACCTGTTTTTGAAGGTGTCTTTATTTTTAAATTAAACGGTTTACCTTTTTACTTTTTATTGATTATAAATTTTAAAAATAAATGTTTATAATTCCAAAGGCTCAAGCAGGTCAGCTTCCCATCCTATATCATATAATTCGGACAAATCTGCATCCTCATCACGCTCTTCTTCATCCTCAGGATTTAAATCATCCAATGGATCAACATCCACTGATGTTTCAATTACAAGTTCAATGATGAGGTCAAAATCAACTGATTGCAGATTGTCGCTCATGTTGAGGTTGTCTTTATCTTTAAAGAAAGACAACAACAATGAGATGTTGCAGAGTAAGAGACAAATCTCACAGATTATAATAGTAAAATTATTTAACAAGAGTAACATTTTGCAGCTATTATTTAGCCATGTCCAGCGATGCTGAGCAGGTGAAGCCTATGTCTAATTTTTCACTGAACAGGACTCATCTGTTCTTAACCTTGGATAAGCCTCAACGACTCTGTGTCCCCTGCACATACTCAAATGTTAAAGTGCAGATTTATATTAAATGGCACATCCCCAGGCATGCACCAGTTAATGTGCACCACTGCTTTACCACCCATGGTGTGCCGCATTTACAATCAGATAGGAGAAAGCTGCTTCAAAACCCTGCACCTGCTTGAAGCTGGCATAGGTCTTGACGCAGCATTGTATAGATGGGGCACCCCTGATCCTTGCTGGAGCTGCATCGCACTTACGATACAACTCCAGCAATGCGCCACCTTTACAGCACAGATGCGTCACGCATCTGTGCCTTTTTTGCCCCATGCTGCGCCGCATTGTAAATGCAGCACACCATGGGTGGCGGAACAGTGGCGCAGGATGACTGTCACATCCCTGGGGATGCGCCACTCATCATAAATCTATCCCTACGCTTCTTATCTTGTTACAGATGAACTGCCATATGTATCATCAAAATATTTTACATATTATAAATAGCAAATTTTAAGGAATAAATAGCGATTCTTTACTATTCCTAATTTGCAATGAGCAAATTGCTAATTGCAAATTACCCATTCATTTCCATAGGCTAGGAGGCTCATAGGAATTAATGTTGCAAGTTGTGATTAGCAATTAGCTCATCACAAAATAGGATTTTTTTCAAGCGTGCAGGGGTATCTCAAGAACAACCTGCTGCACCCCTGAAAAAGAAATTTGGGAGCACATGGCACACCTACATGCCCTAATGGCATGTATGGGCGTCATATGTGACCTTTTTTTTTTTTTTAAAAAAATTCTTTTTGAAAAGAATTCGCAAATTACCACAAACTACAAGTTGGTGGTAGTTTCCAAATCCTTAATATCATTTTTTACATATTTTTTTTTTATACATTGCATTTAAGGAATCACAATTTTTGAATTATTGACATTTTAAGTAATTTCCACATGTGCACTGTTTTCTAAATATAATTTGAAAATCGTTTTTGGGGAAAAGTAATGGTTTGCAAATTTATGACAAGGACATAATGGTGTATGCTTCTCTATAAGGCATTTCAGTATCTCTAATGTCATTTTTCCCATATTACATTATAAGACCTTTCCCCATGAAGCACATTCCTTGTAAATATGCTCCCACCAGTGCATTGCAAATTTAGATTTTGACTGTTTCAGACACATAGCCATGTTGAAAGTGACCCAAAAAAATTGCAAACGTTTAAAAAAAACACATTCATGTGTCTTAATGACATTTTAATTCATTTCCCCATGGACAATGTTTTCTAAGTGGCACAAAAGAGGTATACACCTATCATAAATCTGTCCCTAGAATTATAAATGATTAAATCAGGATGACAATAAGATGTGGCCTATCCAGAAGTTTGTTTAAGGTGAGGCCTACTCAGGATTGCAGATTAAAGTTATGCTTGATGAAGAATACAGAGGAGATAATTTATTGTAAAGGCCTACCAATGAAGTAAGTGATTTCTACTTCATTGCACCAGTCATCATAAATGTATCCATAAGCTTCTTATCTTGTTAGACATCAACCGCCATATGTATCATATAACTATTTTGCATTTCCAAAAAAGCGAATTTTAAGGAATAAATAGCGATTCTTTACCATTCCAAATTTGCGATGAGAAAATTGCTAATTGCAAATTACCCATTCATTTCCATGGGCTAGGAGGCTCATATAAATGAAGGTGCAATTTGCGATTAACAATTTGCTCATCACAAATTAGGAATTTATTCCAAAAGTGCAGGGGTGTCTCAAGAACACCCTGCTGCAACCCTGAGAAAGAAATTTGGGGGCATATGGCGAACATAAATTTTAACAACATTCCTTTACCTCAAAAACGATTTTCAAATCATAACTTCAAAACACTACACATGGGAAAATTACTTAAATTGTCCTTAAGACACATAAAAGCGTATTTTGATTGGCTTTCCTGCATGGTAGGGTCACTTTAAACATGGCTATGTAACATAAACATTCAAAATCAAAATTTTCAATGTACAGGTGGGAGCATATTTACAAGCAATTTGCGCCACAAAGAAAGGTCTGACATTAAAATGGGAAAAATAACATCAGGGACAGTCAATTGCCTTATAAAGAACCATACACCATTATGTCCTTCTCATGAATTTAAAAACAATTCCTTTTTCCCAAAAACGATTTTCAGATCATAATTTCAAAAAACTGCACATGAGAAAATGACTTAAAATGTCATTGAAACACATGAAAGCGTTTTTTTATTGGCTTTCCTGCATGGTTGGTTCACTTTTATCATGGCTATGTAACACAAACATTGATAATTAAAATTTTCATGCACATGTAAGAGCATATTTACAAGCAATTTGAGCCACAGAGAAAGGTCTTACAATAAAATGAGAAAAATAACATCAAGGACAGTCAATTGCCTTATAAATAACCATACACCATTATTTCCTTGTCATGATTTTAAAAACAATTCCTTTTCCACAAAAACGATTTTCAAATCATAATTTCTAAACACTGCACATCAGAAAATGACTTAAAATGTCATTAAAATACATGAAATCATTTTTTGATTGACTTTCCAGCATGGTTGAGTCACTTTTAACATGGCTATATAACAGAAACATTCAAAATCAAAAATTTCCATGCACATGTGAGAGCATATTTACTAGCAAATTGCGCCACATAAATCATAATTTTCTCCTTAAAGCACACTATTCTCTATCTAAAGTAAAGAAATATTTTCTCACCTTAGCAAATACTTTGAGTTTGAAAACAGTCTCAGAAACACACCAATTTGTCTTCAGCAGAGCAAAAGGTATGCACTCCAGAGTCTGCAGCTATCAAAAGCACAGAAATGGTGTAATTCTTCACACATATTTCTCATGTCACCCAATCAAAACTCTTCCCTCACTTTTTTTCAAATGAAAACCCTTCCCCCTCTGCCCTTTCTGCCTATTTTCCATAGCAACCACCTCTTGGAGAAACTCTGGTGTTTGCAAATTCACACAACAATGTTGCAATTGAACTCTGAACTCTCAGTGCACCTGCATATCCAGTGCTTTCTTTCATTTAATGATTTTTTATTGACCACTCAAAATACATCTTTCAAAGAACACATCTCTACACCCTAACTTTCTGTTTTCATCAATCAAAATCCACCAATCACTGTTACTACTTCATGAACACAGAAACTCCACAGTTTTTTTCATTTCAAACTCACATTTTTTCAACTGCCATTTCATTGCCACACTTCATCTGACTGCAGGAGAACCTTCTCTCACCATGTTTTCTGTCTGGATTGTTGGTCATAGTTATATTCACTGGGCTCAAAGGTACGTTGAAAGCAGGAATTTACCTAACCTCAATTTACAAGATGTGGAAATTAAGTGGTTTGGCCAGAGAGGATTAAAATGTCACCAATTGATACCATTGGTGAAAACCTTTATGCATTTGCCAAAACCTGACCTGTTAATTGTGCACTGTGGAGGTAATGACTTGGGCACTTTGACTGGTGTAGGTCTGGAAATGCTTTTAAAGGACACCTTTGAGCAATTAATGGCACTTTTTCCTCAGACTGCCTTGGTATATTCAAATATATGCCAAAGACAGAAATGGAGGTGGTCAAACCAATTTTGTCCACAAATTGAGAAGTCGAGGAAGCATGTAAACAAATCTGTTTCAGCTTACATGAGAGACCATGGAATGGGCTCCCTGTACAACAATAACTTGCGTTACTACATGCAAGATATCTACAGAGGAGATGGAGTTCACTTCTCAGATGAGGGCAACAGAGTTTTCACTCTGAATTTAAAAATGTGCATTGGTACCTACTTATAAGTACCTAAATGTACCATAAACCCAAAAGCTCTTCTCAGAGCTACCCTACATCTAATCACTCACAATAATTTTTTTACTCTAACTATTTTCACTAATTTTCAACAAAATACGCTCCCTGGTGCGCTACCCGGTACGCGTACCGGGAGCTAACCTCGCGAAATTTTTAAAAAAAATGTTTCTTTTTCCGCACATATGGGCCTCCTCAGCCACCCTCACAAAACCTAGGGGGTCAAGATAAGTCTACCGTGCCCCCTTCTACCCATTCTGAACATCATTTGCCCTCCATCTTGTATCATAATTCGACCGAAACACAAAATGGTGAACTCCCGTTACGCTTAAGGTTCGCGTACCAGGGCGCTCACCGGTTCGCGTACCGGGTCGCTTCCTGGGAAGCGCACCATCAAAAAAGGTGGGAAAGTAGTTCACAGAAAAGCCACTGGAGACAATTTCACCAAATATAGAATAACTCATACTACATACCAATCCCTACCATTTTCACAAATTTGATTGGAATTCCATTTAGCCATTTAGCCTGTAGTCCTCTCTAAATACCGTGAGGTAAATTACTTCACAAAACACATCTGAAGTGTTGGAATTGACAACCAATTAAAATGTTACTTTCATTTTCTACTTTTTTTACATGATATTTGATTGGTTATGTACCCGAATATATATAAAGGAAGAGAAGGAAACACAGCCATTTTGACTACTACTTCCTGGTGTACATTTCATTTGGATTTTCATTAATAACTTCAACTTCTTTTTAAAGGTAAGTTGTTATTTTTAAAACTGAAGTATATTGTGCACTTTAAGTTAATATGGCAAACTTTTTCTGTTAGTTATATACTATCCCTCTGTAGTACTTATAAATTTAGATACACTTTTTTATATTCCTACTTCCACTCTGATACTATACACTGCCCAAAGATAAATTCTCTGATAAAAACTGCCTATCTAAAATTAATCCCAACAGTGCCCTACCTCTACTAATATATATTTTTTTTATGCAAATTTCAGGAAAAATGGAAAGTGAACAAAACATTTCATTTGAAATTGTCCTTCCAGAGTCCAACACAGAAATCATTGATCCAAATGAGATTGAATTTATGGATGAAACATGGGACCAAGAACTACTGCAATGTGTGCAAGCAGTAGATAACCTCCTTGCAAATGAGGACATTTTACAACCTCAGAGACTACAATCTATATTCCATGATTATGAAATTTCTGACAATGAAATGTTAGAAAGTTTAATAAATTATGAAACACAATAAAAAAAATTTTAAAAAAAAAAATAATCAACAAAACCAACAATCAATTAACATACAGCATTTGAAAAGTCTATCATTCATTTTTTATTGTGATACGCTCCCCAGTACGCTTCCCGGTTCGCGTACCGGGCGCTAACCACGAAAAAAAACAAAAATTTTTTTTTATTTTTTTTGCTTAGCGGGGCCCCTTTAAAGCCTCCACATCAAACCTAGGGGGTCAGGGAGTATCTACTATGCCCCCTTAAGGTCATTTGCCCCTTCGCTTTTGACCTCCTCTTGTCTCTCGATCCTACCGAGAGACAAGATGGCGGCCGCTCCGGACTGTTTAGAATGTTGACAGACACCACAGAGCCAATCAACTTCGCTACGCGAAGTTCCGTTACGCGTCAAGTACGCGTACCGGGGCGCTGCCTGGTCCGCGCTTACAGATATATATCTTTTTTTGAACGTTATTTTCTCAAAATCCACTGCAGCACATATATTGAGACCTACAAAAGGCACATCGGGCTACCAGTCCCTACAAATTTGCCAAGTTTCGTGCAAATCCATTCAGCCGTTCGGGCTAAAAGTGAGGCTAACCGCCCTATGGAAAACTCAATGTTAAAAACACGTTTTGGGACCCCCCTTTTTTCTCGGCCCCCCCTGGACCAACTCCCCCCAAATTTCCAGTGGCTGCTCAGAAACAAAATGTTCCATTTTCCAGAAAATTTCAGCCAATTCCGTCCACAAACGCCAAAGTTATTAGACATAGAATTTTCAAAAAACCCATAGAGAAAAAATCCTAACTATATATACCTACTGGCGACCGCCAGTAGGTAATATATATATATATATATATTATTTTTGGTGATATAATTTTTTTAATTATAGAAATTATTTATTAAAATTAAAATTTTAAAATAATTATTTCTAAGTTTATATTAAATATATTTATTACTATATTAGTTTTAACTTAATTTTAAGACATTTAAAAAAATCGATATTTTGACAGTCTATATTTTTGTAAGTCGATATTTTGGAGTCGATATTTTGGTACTTACCTGTTTGTAGATAGGGAGTCGATATTTTGTCACTCGATATTTTTCACTCGATATTTGTGTATCTCGATATTTGTGACATCGATATTATGTCAGTGATCCATCAGCCCTACATCTTTGTAGCAGGAGGATGAGATATTTTGAACTATGTCTTATAACTAATGCAGATAATAGTTCTGATGTGCAGCCTGGACAGGAGTTGATCTGTACAGCTTTCACAAAAAGTTTTTAAAAAGCTACTTACTTGCAATCTGGTACTGTAAGATATACAAATCGCTCTAACTGAATGTCTGTTCTCTCTGAAGAGGGACAATTGACACACTCGTGGGTCTATGAAGAGTTTGTTTTTAGAGAAATCATTAAGTGCAATTTCATAAGTTTCTAACACATTTAGCACTACCTTTAAAACCTCCTCTGAATCTTGTTGCACATTCAAAGTGAACTGTGTACCAACATGACAGTGGTCAACTAAATCACATATAAGTGAAGTTCATTTACATAAGTGTTTTTTAGTGTGTACTAATTTGACCAGATTCGTGAAAGCATGAAATAAAGGTTTTTCTCTATTTTGTAGAAATTTTCCAATCACCTATTGTAGGTGGAATAGAACATGAAGTCCTCCATTAAAGTGACATAAAACTTCATAAGTGTTAGAAAATGGAATACCTATTACATTACAGACTTCATTAGGGTTTAGCTTTTTGGAAATCTTTCTTGATTACTCACTTAGTATTAAAACGTTTGTACATTCTCTGAATTTTATTGCATTCTTTGACTTGAATGCTCATCAAGAGTGGGATCACGTATGTCAAACGCTGAAGTACATAAAGACAGCGATTGGTTGAGTGTCCCTCACGGACAAGATCCTCTTCTCTCTCAACAGCCAACTAACTGCAGGACTGGAATCAAGACCAGACCCCCCTTTTGGATACACATTCCTCCATTCTGCCAAGCGGCTCCTTTAAGTGGGAGTATTCTTGTGTTGACTCCGCCCCGATGCCATCGTCATGGAAGGGGAAGCAGTGAAAGCGAAGTTGATCAGTGTGTCAAGAGGGAGGAAGGACGAACCTGGAAGATGCCGCTCAGCTGGAGACGCGGAAGAAGCAGCCAACGGAGAGAAGATGGAGACCCAAGATGAGCCGTTCCTGTTGCTGAACCCAGCCTGGGGAAAAGAGGCCCGAGAGAATCCCGGACTGCCAGGCGGCCAACGGCCCTATGCTTCACTCTGCCATGCTCATGGAGGAGCGTGTCTCGCACAGGTTTATGCATGGTTCTCAGGGTGGGCCAGGAAGAGGGAGAAAGTCGCTGTTAGTGGGAAACCTTGAAACCCCAAACCTACCCAACCACCCTCCTTACGTTAAAGTACGTCACTCACTATAGGATTAGCGTCACATGGTGATCCCTCACTCCCTTCCCCAAGAGAGAGAAAAACACTGTCCTGTTCACTCACCAAATGCCCTCATCTCTTTTTCTCGAGGAGGAGAGACCATAAAGAGAGAGGAAGAATGCGACAAAGACCCTGATACAAACAAGGACCGAGGATGGATAAGAGGCATTATACGAACGGTCTCCAGGCATCTACCTAAACTGCGAACTATAATTAAAATAAGATGAATTCCCCATTGTTGTCCATTCCAATTCTTACAATCCCTCACAAGTGGTGGAGAATACGGGCACCCATCCATAAGCAAAGGAATAATAGAGTCCCCAATACAACTCCTAGGGAAAGGACAAGGGAAACTAGAATGGGTCGTGGAGCGTCAGATGACCTCGGCCCAAGCAGACTGCGCAAGACTAAAAGCAGTTCTCAGGGCCTACCCAGTATCTCCCTACAAAAGTATGTTTTATGTTGCCGGAGAGGACCTAGACACTTTCCTTTTGAACTTTGAAAGGGCTGCAAAAGCCTGCAGCGGCCCATAGAGAAGTGGCCTTTCTTTGTGGCCCCTCTCCTTACCAGTGAGGCACAGGCCGCCTATCAAGTTGCGAATCCAACAGGAAATACCCCATATGAAGACATCAAGGCTATTATCCTGGACCATTTAGGAATGGATGCAGAGACATATAGGGTAAGCTTTCGAAAGAAAAAGGGGCACAAGGAGAAAACTCCACGACAGTTTTCTTTAGGTTCAAAGCAGCTACCGGCAAGTGGTTAAAACCGGCAGAAAGCAGCAAGGAGGACATAATAGATTGTATATACCTAGAACAATACCTAGAAGCCCTCCCCTATAACACCCAAAGATTGTTGCAACAGCACACACACCTCACGACAGAACAGGCAGTCGAGATAGCCACAACTTTTTCCCCGTGCCCAGGCTTGTACCCTTCCCTGAGAAGCAGAGAAAAAATTCATCCCAGCCAAGGGAAATATGAAAAGAAAAACATGAGCAAAGTCACACCAGAGGCGCCAAGACTCTGACCATTCAAACCAGAAGTCCCCATTCACCGAGGCCCTCAACGCTTCGAACTGTGGGGATTGGGGCCACATTTCTCATCTTTGTTCCAACATAAAATCCTCTAAAGAGCCAAGGGACATCAGCTATATCCCTCGGTCAATCCTCTACACAGCAGAAATAGGGAGTTGTTTTCATGTAAGTGTTCAGGTGAACGGGCAATGGATCAGGGCTTTGCTAGATTCGGGTGGTTGGCAGTCTGTTATCCAATGCAATTTGGCTACCTCCCATTCCAGACACCTTAGTGCATATACATTGTGTGCATAGTGACATTAAACCCTATCCCGTGGCAGAGGTCCAGCTTACACCTGTCCATGGGACCACCTCTATCGTTAGGGTGGGTGTGTTTGCTTGTGTGACCTTCCCAAGGATTTGATATCAGCGACCGACAACCCTGACTTCTTAGGGATGTTTCTAACCACCGTTAATTCCCAATCGGGAGGAAGGGTTGGGAGTGTCCCGGGGTTTAAACCCCATCTGGCCCTTATTACACAAGAACCATGGCGCCTTGACAAGAACTTCCGGTTTACCCAAACCAGCGACCCTACTTTACTAAATGCCTGGTGGGAGGCTCAAGCTAATCTCAATAATGGTCCAATGACCTATCCACTTTTCTTTGTTAAAAAGAGGTTGTTATATCGAAAAGGAGAAAAAGACAATACCCGCCAATTGTTAGTGCCCCTAGCCTTTCGGGTGCAGATACTGTTTTTCGCACATTCCCATATCACCGCAGGAAATACAGGGCTAGGAAAAATAACTCAGAGCATCCTATAACATTTCTACTGGCCGGGGTATATGCTACCATAAAAAACCGCTGCCAAGAGTGCGCAATTTGTCAAAAAAGAAATCCGTACCCACCTTCCCTTGTACCTCTGCAACCTCCCTGTTATAGGAAAGCCATTTGAACGGGTGGGTATGGACTTAATCGATCCTTTACTGAAGACAAATAAAGGACAACAATATGCTTTAGTGACTGCAGACTATTCCACCCGGTATCCTGAGGCCTTTTCTTTGAGGGCTCCTACTACTAAGAACATCACCGATAAACTCATTGAACTCTTCTCCAGAGTCGGTTTTCCCCATGAGATACTGACAGACCAAGGCACCCCTTTTGTCTCCTGCCTCATGAGAGAGGTCTGTTGCACTCTGAACCTCAACCACATCCGAACGTCGGTCTATCACCCTCAATTAGACAGACTTGTAGAGGGGCCTTCAAATTGACACTGAAAAAAATACTCTGGAGTGAAGGGAAAGACAGGGACAGACTGGGACCGTCTCCATCCCCTTGCCTTGTTTGTCATACGTAGTCAGGTCCAGAGCAGTCTCGGAAGCTCCTCCTTTGAGATTTTATACAGGAGACAACCGAGATCTCTCCTGGAGATGACAAAGGAAGCGTGGGAAAGCAAAAAAGAAGATAAGACCAGAGGTTTTCAATGGTATACCCAAGAACTCAAGTCCTGAATAGGTAAGCTGCTGGATTTGCCCTATACCAACTTGGAGAAAAGCAAAGAAAAACAGAAAACCTTCTATGATATCCGGAAGAAATGGAGACAATTAGGGATAAATGACGTGGTCTTAGTACTACTACCCTCCTCCTCTAGTAAGCCTAAAGCGGAATGGATGGGTCCCTACAAAATAGTTGGCACTGTAGGAAAAAACTACCTATAAAGTCCAGAAAACAAAACAAAAATACAAACCTACCATATCAACCTGCTAAAAATTGGTTGGCTACACTGCCTAAAAAAAACCATCTTCTTTTATTGTCCCTATTGGAGGCCACGTGTACCCTAAATCAGCTGGTGGTAACAACTCCTTATCCCTCGAGCAACAAAGGTCCTTAACGGCAGTATTGTGTCTTTTTCTCCTCTTTTTTCTGACCTTCCTGGGAAAACCTCTCCAGTTGAACATGCTATTGTTACAGTCTCTGGAAAGGTCATAAAACAACACCGATGACGAATATCAGCTGCAAGGAGACAGGCCGTAAGAGAGTTAAGGATGGGCGTTATACGACCATCCAAAAGCAAATGGTCATCCCCTATTGACCTTGTCCCTAAACCGGACAGGTCCCTTAGATTCCGCATCAACTTTAGGGCTGTTAATTCCGTCTCCAATTTCGATTTGTATCCTCTACCAAGGATCGATGAACTGATAGAAAAACTAGTATATTATGACCTTGGACCTCACTAAGGGGTACTGGCAGATCCCCCTTAGAAATATGGACCAAGAGAAGACCGCCTTTATTACGCCTGATGGCTTATATAAATTCACAGTCCTACCTTTCAGTCTCCACGGAGCGCCGGCCACGTTCCAGAGGTTAACGAACACCGTGCTCTAGTTATTTTCATCGGCGTACCTTGACGACAAGTAATTTTCAGTACCACCAGGGAAGTGCACCTTTTGCACTGTCAGGAGATCTTTCAACCTCTAAAAGGGGCCGAATTGCACATAAATGCGAAGAAGTCCAGGGTTTGTGTTAACAAGGTCAGATACCTGGGCTGCGTGCTGGGGAAGAGAGTAATAGAACCACAGGAGTAAAAAAGTGAAAGCTGTCGGAGAAACCCCTTTTCCTTCTTCAAAGCGAGAGGTGGGAGCCTTTTTGGGGTTGTTGGGTTATTATAGAAGATTCACATCCCAATACTCAGAAATCGCAGGCCCCCTCACGGACCTTCCACGTAAAAAAGTCAAACCAAAGGAACTTTGGCATCTCTCTGAGACAGCTAAAAAAGCATTCTAACAACTAATGAGAGCCTTCAATGCCAGTACCGTCTCAACATCTCCAAGTATTTCTAAACCCTTCATCCTCCATACGGATGACTCAGACTGTTCCCTGAGGCAGTGTTGTTGCAACTCTCCCCTGAAGGCGTTGAGAAACCGATCCTTTCATTACTAGAAAACGGTTTCTGCATGAAAAGAGATACCCAATGATAGAAAAGGAATGCCTCGCCATCAAAAGGGCCATTGACAAACTCTGTTACTACCTGCAGGGCATTCGCTTCACGCTGTATACTGATCATGCTCCCCTGCAGTGGATGAGCAGGAACAAAGGCCATAACCCCGCATCCTGTGTTGGTTTCTGTCCTTGCAGGCCTTTGTCTTCGAGGTGAGACACCGGAAGGTGGTTGACATTTGAAGTGCATTTTTTCTCTCCCCAATCGGGAGAATCCTAGGGGATGTGTGTGTCACGAACCACATACGTCACACGCTGAAGCCCACAGTGACAGCGATTAGTGGGGTGCCCCTCACGGACAAGATCCTCTTCTCTCTCCAAAGCCGACGGACCCGCAGGACTGGAATCAGGACCGGACCCCCCTTTCAGATATACATTCTCCATTCTGCCAAGCGGCTCCTTTAAGTGGGAGCATTCTCCTGTCAACCCCGCCCCCAAGACCATCGCAATGTAAGAAGAACCAGTGGAAACGAATTCGATCAATGCGTCAGGAGTGAGGAAGGACGAACCTGGAAGATGCCCCTTAGCTGGAGATGCAGAAGAAACAGTCGACAGAGAAAAGACAGAGACCCAAGATCAGAGGTTCCTGTTGCTGAACCCAGCCTGGGGAAATGAGACCCAAGAGAATACGGGAGTGCTAGGAGGCCAATGACCCTACGCTTCACCCCGCCATGCTCCTGGAGGAGCGTGGCTCACACAGGTACCTGCGCAGTTCTCAGGGTGGCCCTGGAAGAGGGAGAAAGTCGGTGTTAGTGAAAAACCTTGAAACCTCAAACCTACCCGACCACCCTCCCTTCACCGAAGCACGTCCCTCACTATAGGAACGGCGTCAGATGGTGATCCCTCACTCCCTTCCCCCAGACAGAGAAAACCACTTTCCTGTTCACTCACCAAATGCCCTCTTCTCTTTTTCTCAAAGATGAGAAACCATAAAGAGAGAGGAAGAATGAGACAAAGACCCTGGTACAATGAAGTACCGAGGACAGATAAGATGCATTATACTCCCGGCATCTGACTAAACTGCGAACTATAAATAAAACAAGTTAAATTCCCCTTTGTTGTCCATCTCAATCCTTTCAATCCCTCACAGTCAAGTGACTCCAGTTTCTTTACCATTGATTGACATAATGGTAAGTTTAAACCTTGATTTTCCATTTAATCTGTACTAATAAGAATGAAAATCTACTGTTTGTCTCAATGAAGCATTTCTAATTTAAATTATGTGAACTAGTCTAGAATTGGCATTAGGCATGCAATCTATTTGTGAGTTTTCATAGGATTTTTCATTATACCTACTGGTAATTTCTTGTGTCGATTTAGAGATCTAACCATGTGAGAAGCAGCCACTTTCTTAGCTTGTTTGCTAGTGATTCCTATCCCCATGTCTTTTAATATGTTACCATACTACATATCTGCTGCCTACCTCATATTTTGTGACAACTTGTAGTACTGACATTCTAACTATGTGTTAACATTTCCATTATATCATACGGCACTTGTAATAATGTGGGCGGGATATCTGTTATGTTTGTGATGGAGTATCCCACTGGCCAAGGACTAAATCAGGCCCTATGACTTGTTTACTACAAAACTGAACATCATAGTCAGTTTTAAGGATCTCTTGCATCCTCTAATGAATGAAAGCTAGCATAAGGTTGAATACCATACTATTGTCATAAATAATGAGAACTTTCATATTTCTGAAAATTCTGTGCACTTCGTGACAAGCATCACCAGATAACATCAAGTTCTCTAGTTTGTGGTCATGTTCAAAAGGCAACAGAAGTAGTCTGTGAAATTGATTTATTTAATGTTGTGAGCAGCTATCCCAGTAAGAGCAGTCACAACACATGAAAGATCACTCATAGTTTTCTTTGACTAAATGCAGTCAGCACTTTAATTGAACTTTTATTTCCCTTCACCTGCCTGACTACTAACATAGAGAAGTGTAGGCGTGAATGTTTTACAAGTACATTTAAAGCAGTCCATTGCCAACAATCTTTAGCTGTTTTTCATTTAGTTGAGAGATCAAACTTTATAAATGAATACCCTCACTCCACCATTGACCCATAGCATTTTGTACTTCATTCATAGCTATGGACACCTCATTCTCAATGATAGGGTGGCCAAGGGGATCTTGACTATTTGGCCCTGAGATCTTGTGAACTGTCCTTTACAATTTATATATCAATAGTTTCCTCCTGTTGAATTTTATTATTTAACATTTTATGATATGTGGGAAACATTTCACATTGAATGCAATATTTGACTGCATTGTTAGTATCTTTGTGATAGTCATAGTCACCTAGCAGATCAGTTTCTGATCCCCAAGGTATGAAAAGTGCATTAGAACTAGGTAAATGAATTCTCTTTTCTCACCAGTCACTATGATTATTGAGACCTGATTATGAATGTATAGTATCCTGCATTTGGTAATGTTATGTAATTTACTCCTCCTGCGCTGCCAGTAATTGTGCAGTGGGCTCAGTAGAATGTTGATGTCATGATGTGACTCAGAATGTTGGGACACTGAGAGGTGAAGTGACAGTTAGGCATGGGCTGAGCAACTGACAAGCTGCTCCTGGTGGGGCGTCTTGAAAGATCTTATCTACATGATGTTATATACAATAAAGACTTCTTGAATTACAACCTTTCCTGTGTGGACCTTCATCAATACATTTTATGGCGACGAGGATGGTGATGTAGCGACAGCTACAAGCAGATCTTAGGTACCTGACTAACAAAAGGACCCTGAGATGGCACATGGTCTTAAATAAACTACTGTGGCTTCTACCACAATGTACAAAAGCGGAGGTATCCACAGGAAAGGAACACTTCCAACAAGAAACAAACATGATCTACAATCAACATGAAGAACGATTACAAGCGAGAAACTACCATCAATAAGAAAAGAAAAGAAGACAATCCAAGTAAGATGAAGCACTACACCCTACAGCCCCACCAGTGTCCTCAATACTGGACAGCCCTTTCCCAGGCGTGCTGTGCTAATCTACTTTACTCATTTTGGTCTTTGTTGTATCAGTACTGCTTGTGTCAATTAGCCTATCAACTTACAGCGTGTAAATTCATTTCGGAAACTTATGTCCATTTTCAGCCACACACTTCATGATCCTGAGGACATTCCAAAACCCTTTTTAATTGTGGCTACCTTTCCAGTCAACAAGGAAGAAAATTCATGCTCTTCGAACACTCTCTCTTACAAGTGTGGCCTCCGTATTTAGAATGAGCCATTTCTACATGATTGAAGCTGGATGCACTGAGCTCAAATAAATTATGTT
Source organism: Lissotriton helveticus (assembly GCF_964261635.1). Taxonomy (NCBI): domain Eukaryota; kingdom Metazoa; phylum Chordata; class Amphibia; order Caudata; family Salamandridae; genus Lissotriton; species Lissotriton helveticus. Next base: position 1,460,815,663 of record NC_136061.1, on the reverse strand, counting down.
CGGTCTACACTCTGAGGCATTTTACGAGATTTTTGGTACCAGGTCACTTTCGAAGCTTGTGACAGGCAGCACAGACAATAGGAACTGTGATTTTTGGCAGCAGAATTTGGTCATGTCATATTGCGAGGAGGAAACAGTCTACTCTGGTCAGGAGTTCTACTTTCTTCACATACATCGGTTTAACTGTAAGGGTAATCGGTGTATTCACTAGCATTGCGTCTGCATCTGTATTTCTGTCTTGGTCCGGTGGACGGAGGGGACTAGTTGCAGCCTATTTTAAAAAAACTGTGGTGAGTTATTTTTCTTCATCAACTACAACTATGTCCTGCTGGTACATTTGGCAATTTAAACCGTTAATTTGTAGTTTAAATACAGCGCGTGCATCTTACTTAATGCATGTGCCGCTCGGAATTACCTCGAGGATACCTTGTGATGACATTACCTTTCTCCAAGACATATCTGGATGAGTGACACTGTTTGATGCTCTCTCGTGCCTGCAGCCATCCGGCGCCTGTGTTACTACGTGCCGGCTTTTGCAGTGCACAGCCACGGAGTGTCTGGTATTCACAATACAGGCTAGGATCACTATCTCGGAATCATTAACAGTGCGGATATTTCCCAGTGCCCTGCTGCTCTGCCCATCATTTTGGAGTAAAGGAACCTGTGGGAAATGTACCAGTGCCCGTCTATGGATTCTAATTTGGACATTAGACAGCTCAGTGCGATTGGCAACATCTGCTTTATGATTTCCAGTGGCTTCATTTGTCGACTTCTTACATAAGTGTTGACATTCTGCCAGTATTTCTTGAGCCTTTTTGGTATTACAGGTACTAAGTTCCGATTTGCGGTGCTGCTGTTTTCCAAGAAGTGCTCAGGACATTTTAAGAAGCTGCTTTGCGTGTCTGCCTGCTTCCGGTGACGCGCACACCCTAAACTTTGACATTCTGCATTTCCGATATTTCTTCAGTGTGAGCCCATTGTGTGCTGGGCTGGGATTGCAGTAAAGTTTTTTATGCTTCGTATTTGCGACATATACAAAAAGCATTTGGGGATATATGCTTTGTTTCTCTTATGCTAGAGACATTTGGCACTAATGTTTTTGTATTTAGTGACATTCTTTATTGAACATGCCATACTTATTTAGAATTACATAGCTTCAGAGATGCCAACACATTTTGTAAGGGACTGTTCAGTGCGACCCTGTTCCATTTCTCATCAATCTTCCCTACATAGGAATGGGTTTGGTTCCAGCCCCTTTTCCCCACATACATTTGCCTACATGGGCCACTTCTTGCTGGTATGGACTCTGGGTACTAGCTCTATTTGCCCATATACTCTTGTCTGGGAATGGGTACAAGCCCCATTTGCCTACATACATTTGCCTACATGGGCTACACACAGGTACCCACAAACAGGGCACCGTTTCATGGGTTACAGTCCCATTTACATTTACATCACTACCCTCACACAGGGTTCATCTCATGGGTCTTTGTACCATTCTTATTCTACATGTGACCTTTACGCGGGGGTTGTCCTTTCACGGGCTTTCACATTATGGGTCACAGTCCCATTCACAGTGTTCCTCACACTCTTGCATTGGAGTAGAGGACGGTCCTGGGTTTTAGTCCAGTTGGCTGATAATGTCTTCCTACATTGAGTTACATTGATGTTATTCTTTATGCAATGTTACACTCATACTCTGATTTTTTTTTGCCTTTTTGAAAATGGGGAGAGGACTAGTTATACTGTATGTATTTACTTCGCTTCTTTTCTGTTTTCTCTTATGTGCAGCTTTCCTCGTGACGTTCACATAATTTTCATCCCTAACTTCTGGATTTACATTGCTTGTTGTTGTCCTTTGTCTCCAGCCTTCCCACACTCGTATTTTCATTCTATTTCTTCACTGTTCTGGAGGAGATCCTTTATTCCCTCTTCTTTGTGTTTGTGTAGGCTGGTGTCCGGTTTGCGTCATGCCTTGTCCTTCCTTCCTTGCTTGCTTGCCTGGCCGGGGGGGTAGGTTGTTCACGGGTAGTCCTTGGTGCGTCTATGTCTCTCTGTTCTCTCGTTGTGTTATTTCTCCTTCCTTCTCCATTTTAACTCCTTGTTGGAGGTTTTGCCTCATTTCTAGTCGTACATATTCACCCTTCGCTTCTTTCATCTATCTCTGCACTCTCTCTCCCGTTCGGTACTTCTGTGCTACCGTATTCATTTTGTTGTTGGAGAGTTTGGGTCTTTTGCAATTGTGTAATCTTGCTCTTTGCTTCCTCTTCGTCTTCTTCTACCTGACTGTTCGCTCTGCCTTGCTCACACTTTTCCTCGACGTTATCTCTGTCACTCCTTTGTTCCTTCCTTGCTATCTGTCCTTGTTCACTCTCATTAGAGTTTTCATATATTACGTTTGTTCTTCTCTTGGAAGAAAAAGGGATATGTAGTATCCTGCATTTGGTAATGTTATGTAATTTACTTCTCCTACTCTGCCAGTGTTTGTGCAGTAGGTCCAATAGAGTGTCATGATATGCGTCAGAATGTTGGGACACTGAGAGGTGAAGTGACAGTTAGTCATGGGCTGAGCAGCTGACAGGCTGCTCCTGGTGGGGCTTCTTGAAAGATCTTATCTACATGATGTTATCTGCAATAAAGACTTATTGAATTACATCCTTTCTGCGTGGACCTTCATCACTGCAGAATGTCTCACTAAACATCTGTTACAGGCCGTCACCCCAAACTTTCCTTGTTCAATGTTTACTCATTACTTTATTTAACATTTACATGGCCCCTCTGGAGAGTGTGGTACTGCCTCTGGGTATTAAGATCATCAGCTATGCTGATGATACTCAGTTGGTGGTAGGGCTTTCCCAGTCGGCTTACCATCCCGACCGGCTGCACACGTGTCTGGATAAGATCTTCACGTGGATGTGTAGCTCAGCACTCAAGCTTAACGGCTCCAAGACTGAGCTGATGTTACTGGGGAATTCCACTCCCTCTTTACCACCTGGCAGTTGGCCTAGCTGCCTGGGAGTTGCCCCCACCCCCAAGCAAGAGATCAAGAGCCTGGGGGTGTGGTTGGAGCAGGACCTTTCCTTTAAGACGCACGCCAAAAAGACCGCAGGCGTGTGCTTTGGTCTGCTCCGATCAGCTCGGAAGATCTTACCTCTCCTCCCAGTCGCCTCTAGGAGGCTACTTATCCAGGGGCTTATCATCTCGCGGCTGGACTTCAGCAACGCGCTGTTTTTGGGTGCCCCAGAGTCCACCCTAACCAAATTGCAGCATGTGCAGAATGCGGCCGCCAGGCTCCTGACAGGCCTTCCCAGGCGTCAGTCAGCACGCCCTGCGCTGAAGGCGCTACACTGGCTCCCTGTGAGGGAGAGGGTGAGCTTTAAGGCACTTTGTTTGGTCCACAAAAGTTTGCAGGGGAAAGGCCCTCCGATCCTTCGGGATATGGTTCAACCTTACAAGGCCTTCCGTTCCCTCCGTTCTGATCATCAACACCTATTGCAGGTTTTGAGGGTAAGGAAGGCAAGAACTGGTGGTAGAAGGTTCTCCATAAATGTGGCCACCCTGTGGAACTCTCTCCCTTTTTACTTGCGTTCGGAACCGAGTTTTTTACGTTTCCGTAAACTTTTAAAAACCTATCTCTTTCCTGCCTAATTTTCTGTGCCTAGTAGGGTGGCGTTACCTCTCTGGATAAGCGCGGGGATGCCCAAGGGTAACCAGGCGCTATATAAAACTCAGTAATAATAATAATAATAATAATAATAATAATAATAATAATAATAATAATAATAATAACTCAAATTTAAATCTGTATGTATAATACTGCAGTATTTTATACAAACAGTGGTTTTGTAGATGGACACTCCAACTAGGGTAACAAGTGCCCATCATATTTGTTTTAAGGAGCTCAGTGCTTTCTGGATAAAACTGGGCAAGATACTCATTTTCAGGAAACAGTTTCAACACTTCATTTTCATGTTGAAGCCAGGGCTAGACTCACCCAATTTATTGATTTGGACTTCGCATATAACCTTGAAGAACTGAGGGCCTCATTTTTGAGCTTTGGCTGCAGGGAAGTGCAGCAGGCCTTCCTGTACTTTTCCCCTGTACTGGTGCACAATGGGCTGCTGTGCATCAACACAGTCATGGTGCAAGGGTGCCTGCATTGCAGAGATGATTATTGTTGTGCAGAAAGGGAAACCTTCCTGCACAAAAACAATCACAAGAGGCGTTTTCCTCTTTCTGTGAGTGCTGCATGCAGCACACATAGAAAAAGGAAAAATTAGTAGAAATAAAGACATTTCTCCATGTTGTGCTTCCCTTACAGCTCCCCCGGGGAGGCATAGGTTTTTGGCGCTGCCTCAGATTTATGATTATCCATGTTAGCATTCCATGTGGGCAGGATTATTGGATTGTAATCATTGATAAATATGAAGCCTCACTTCTTTTCAGGTTATATGTTTTAAGGTGATTTCCCAGTAACAGTGTGTCTGACTTCAGACATAAAACTACAGGCCTAGGGAAAGCAAATCAACACTTACTGTAGTATTTCCCTTTTGGTCTGTTTCTCTGTTGACAATATTTGCCACCTCTATGGGACTGAAATTGCAATATTTGTTGCCTAAACGTTCAGGTCTGAGACTCGCCTGGAATGTAACAAGTGCATAGTGCTAAATGAATGAGTCATCAGGATCTTGACCAAACTTTTGTGCATCTTTCACCAACATTAACATATTTATTTCATGCACCTCTAGCTTGCCATTCATTCCTACAGAGAAAGATCACAACTTCTCACAGTGGTAGATGTTACAAAGAAATTGGAGCATGTCTTCATATATGTGCTTAAAGTATCTACAGATGTTTGCAGGTTCAATTAAACACAATTCACGAGCAGTCTTGAAATTAATCCCTGCAATGTTTTCATTAGCCTACCGGAGAATGTCATGAAGATCATACTCTGCACAACTCAAAGTAACAAACCAGGTAAATGCACATAGATTGCCTAACATACACTTTATCTCCCTGTGGCGATGTCATCAATAGTCTTTGGTACCATTTTGGCAAGCCATGATATTCATCAAATTACTTTGTAGTACCTCATCTTTTCCCCCTACAACAACATCTTTGTAAAACACATTTCCTATTTTAAGGTATTGCAAACCTCTCTTAACTCTATCAATGCTCACAAGTTCACACAAAAGAATTTTCTTTTGAGTAGGCATTCTATTTACTAAGTCCACTACTGCTTCTTCTCTAACTTCCCCTATAGTTTCACTATTCTCCTTCATATTCAAAGGCAAATAAATAACTTAAACTTTCTGTCATTTTAGCATTTTAGAAGGAGGGAGTTTCTTTTTGTTGGTCTCTAGCCTAACAATCGCTTGAAAAGGATACATTGTCTATATGAGAATGCTCTCATAAATATTAAGGTTTTCAAGCTCTAGAGGAATTATTGAACATGCCATACTTATTTAGAATTACATAGCTTCAGAGATGCCCACACATTTTGTAAGGGACTGTTCAGTGCGACCCTGTTCCATTTCTCATCAATCTTCCCTACATAGGAATGGGTTTGGTTCCAGACCCTTTTCCCCACATACATTTGCCTACATGGGCCACATCTTGCTGGTATGGACTCTGGGTACTAGCTCTATTTGCCCATATACTCTTGTCTGGGAATGGGTACAAGCCCCATTTGCCTACATACATTTGCCTACATGGGCTACACACAGGTACCCACACACAGGGCACCGTTTCATGGGTTACAGTCCCATTTACATTTACATCACTACCCTCACACAGGGTTCATCTCATGGGTCTTTGTACCATCCTTATTCTACATGTGACCTTTACGCGGGGGTTGTCCTTTCACGGGCTTTCACATTATGGGTCACAGTCCCATTCACAGTGTTCCTCACACTCTTGCATTGGAGTAGAGGACGGTCCTGGGTTTTAGTCCAGTTGGCTGATAATGTCTTCCTACATTGAGTTACATTGATGTTATTCTTTATGCAATGTTACACTCATACTCGGATTTTTTTTTGCCTTTTTGAAAATGGGGAGAGGACTAGTTATACTGTATGTATTTACTTCGCTTCTTTTCTGTTTTCTCTTATGTGCAGCTTTCCTCGTGACGTTCACATAATTTTCATCCCTAACTTCTGGATTTACATTGCTTGTTGTTGTCCTTTGTCTCCAGCCTTCCCACACTCGTATTTTCATTCTATTTCTTCACTGTTCTGGAGGAGATCCTTTATTCCCTCTTCTTTGTGTTTGTGTAGGCTGGTGTCCGGTTTGCGTCATGCCTTGTCCTTCCTTCCTTGCTTGCTTGCCTGGCCGGGGGGGTAGGTTGTTCACGGGTAGTCCTTGGTGCGTCTATGTCTCTCTGTTCTCTCGTTGTGTTATTTCTCCTTCCTTCTCCATTTTAACTCCTTGTTGGAGGTTTTGCCTCATTTCTAGTCGTACATATTCACCCTTCGCTTCTTTCATCTATCTCTGCACTCTCTCTCCCGTTCGGTACTTCTGTGCTACCGTATTGATTTTGTTGTTGGAGAGTTTGGGTCTTTTGCAATTGTGTAATCTTGCTCTTTGCTTCCTCTTCGTCTTCTTCTACCTGACTGTTCGCTCTGCCTTGCTCACACTTTTCCTCGACGTTATCTCTGTCACTCCTTTGTTCCTTCCTTGCTATCTGTCCTTGTTCACTCTCATTAGAGTTTTCATATATTACGTTTGTTCTTCTCTTGGAAGAAAATGGGATATGTAGTATCTTGCATTTGGTAATGTTGTGTAATTTACTTCTCCTACTCTGCCAGTGTTTGTGCAGTAGGTCCAATAGAGTGTCATGATATGCGTCAGAATGTTGGGACACTGAGAGGTGAAGTGACAGTTAGTCATGGGCTGAGCAGCTGACAGGCTGCTCCTGGTGGGGCTTCTTGAAAGATCTTATCTACATGATGTTATCTGCAATAAAGACTTATTGAATTACATCCTTTCTGCGTGGACCTTCATCACTGCAGAATGTCTCACTAAACATCTGTTACAGGCCGTCACCCCAAACTTTCCTTGTTCAATGTTTACTCAAATTTAAATCTGTATGTATAATACTGCAGTATTTTATACAAACAGTGGTTTTGTAGATGGACACTCCAACTAGGGTAACAAGTGCCCATCATATTTGTTTTAAGGAGCTCAGTGCTTTCTGGATAAAACTGGGCAAGATACTCATTTTCAGGAAACAGTTTCAACACTTCATTTTCATGTTGAAGCCAGGGCTAGACTCACCCAATTTATTGATTTGGACTTCGCATATAACCTTGAAGAACTGAGGGCCTCATTTTTGAGGTTTGGCTGCAGGGAAGTGCAGCAGGCCTTCCTGTACTTTTCCCCTGTACTGGTGCACAATGGGCTGCTGTGCATCAACGCAGTCATGGTGCAAGGGTGCCTGCATTGCAGAGATGATTATTGTTGTGCAGAAAGGGAAACCTTCCTGCACAAAAACAATCACAAGAGGCGTTTTCCTCTTTCTGTGAGTGCTGCATGCAGCACACATAGAAAAAGGAAAAATTAGTAGAAATAAAGACATTTCTCCATGTTGTGCTTCCCTTACAGCTCCCCTGGGGAGGCATAGGTTTTTGGCGCTGCCTCAGATTTATGATTATCCATGTTGGCATTCCATGTGGGCAGGATTATTGGATTGTAATCATTGATAAATATGAAGCCTCACTTCTTTTCAGGTTATATGTTTTAAGGTGATTTCCCGGTAACAGTGTGTCTGACTTCAGACATAAAACTACAGGCCTAGGGAAAGCAAATCAACACTTACTGTAGTATTTCCCTTTTGGTCTGTATCTCTGTTGACAATATTTGCCACCTCTATATGACTGAAATTGCAATATTTGTTGCCTAAACGTTCAGGTCTGAGACTCGCCTGGAATGTAACAAGTGCATAGTGCTAAATGAATGAGTCATCAGGATCTTGACCAAACTTTTGTGCATCTTTCACCAACATTAACATATTTATTTCATGCACCTCTAGCTTGCCATTCATTCCTACAGAGAAAGATCACAACTTCTCACAGTGGTAGATGTTACAAAGAAATTGGAGCATGTCTTCATATATGTGCTTAAAGTATCTACAGATGTTTGCAGGTTCAATTAAACACAATTCACGAGCAGTCTTGAAATTAATCCCTGCAATGTTTTCATTAGCCTACCGGAGAATGTCATGAAGATCATACTCTGCACAACTCAAAGTAACAAACCAGGTAAATGCACATAGATTGCCTAACATACACTTTATCTCCCTGTGGCGATGTCATCAATAGTCTTTGGTACCATTTTGGCAAGCCATGATATTCATCAAATTACTTTGTAGTACCTCATCTTTTCCCCCTACAACAACATCTTTGTAAAACACATTTCCTATTTTAAGGTATTGCAAACCTCTCTTAACTCTATCAATGCTCACAAGTTCACACAAAAGAATTTTCTTTTGAGTAGGCATTCTATTTACTAAGTCCACTACTGCTTCTTCTCTAACTTCCCCTATAGTTTCACTATTCTCCTTCATATTCAAAGGCAAATAAATAACTTAAACTTTCTGTCATTTTAGCATTTTAGAAGGAGGGAGTTTCTTTTTGTTGGTCTCTAGCCTAACAATCGCTTGAAAAGGATACATTGTCTATATGAGAATGCTCTCATAAATATTAAGGTTTTCAAGCTCTAGAGGAATTATTGAACATGCCATACTTATTTAGAATTACATAGCTTCAGAGATGCCCACACATTTTGTAAGGGACTGTTCAGTGCGACCCTGTTCCATTTCTCATCAATCTTCCCTACATAGGAATGGGTTTGGTTCCAGACCCTTTTCCCCACATACATTTGCCTACATGGGCCACATCTTGCTGGTATGGACTCTGGGTACTAGCTCTATTTGCCCATATACTCTTGTCTGGGAATGGGTACAAGCCCCATTTGCCTACATACATTTGCCTACATGGGCTACACACAGGTACCCACACACAGGGCACCGTTTCATGGGTTACAGTCCCATTTACATTTACATCACTACCCTCACACAGGGTTCATCTCATGGGTCTTTGTACCATCCTTATTCTACATGTGACCTTTACGCGGGGGTTGTCCTTTCACGGGCTTTCACATTATGGGTCACAGTCCCATTCACAGTGTTCCTCACACTCTTGCATTGGAGTAGAGGACGGTCCTGGGTTTTAGTCCAGTTGGCTGATAATGTCTTCCTACATTGAGTTACATTGATGTTATTCTTTATGCAATGTTACACTCATACTCGGATTTTTTTTTGCCTTTTTGAAAATGGGGAGAGGACTAGTTATACTGTATGTATTTACTTCGCTTCTTTTCTGTTTTCTCTTATGTGCAGCTTTCCTCGTGACGTTCACATAATTTTCATCCCTAACTTCTGGATTTACATTGCTTGTTGTTGTCCTTTGTCTCCAGCCTTCCCACACTCGTATTTTCATTCTATTTCTTCACTGTTCTGGAGGAGATCCTTTATTCCCTCTTCTTTGTGTTTGTGTAGGCTGGTGTCCGGTTTGCGTCATGCCTTGTCCTTCCTTCCTTGCTTGCTTGCCTGGCCGGGGGGGTAGGTTGTTCACGGGTAGTCCTTGGTGCGTCTATGTCTCTCTGTTCTCTCGTTGTGTTATTTCTCCTTCCTTCTCCATTTTAACTCCTTGTTGGAGGTTTTGCCTCATTTCCGGTCGTACATATTCACCCTTCGCTTCTTTCATCTATCTCTGCACTCTCTCTCCCGTTCGGTACTTCTGTGCTACCGTATTGATTTTGTTGTTGGAGAGTTTGGGTCTTTTGCAATTGTGTAATCTTGCTCTTTGCTTCCTCTTCGTCTTCTTCTACCTGACTGTTCGCTCTGCCTTGCTCACACTTTTCCTCGACGTTATCTCTGTCACTCCTTTGTTCCTTCCTTGCTATCTGTCCTTGTTCACTCTCATTAGAGTTTTCATATATTACGTTTGTTCTTCTCTTGGAAGAAAAAGGGATATGTAGTATCCTGCATTTGGTAATGTTATGTAATTTACTTCTCCTACTCTGCCAGTGTTTGTGCAGTAGGTCCAATAGAGTGTCATGATATGCGTCAGAATGTTGGGACACTGAGAGGTGAAGTGACAGTTAGTCATGGGCTGAGCAGCTGACAGGCTGCTCCTGGTGGGGCTTCTTGAAAGATCTTATCTACATGATGTTATCTGCAATAAAGACGTATTGAATTACATCCTTTCTGCGTGGACCTTCATCACTGCAGAATGTCTCACTAAACATCTGTTACAGGCCGTCACCCCAAACTTTCCTTGTTCAATGTTTACTCAAATTTAAATCTGTATGTATAATACTGCAGTATTTTATACAAACAGTGGTTTTGTAGATGGACACTCCAACTAGGGTAACAAGTGCCCATCATATTTGTTTTAAGGAGCTCAGTGCTTTCTGGATAAAACTGGGCAAGATACTCATTTTCAGGAAACAGTTTCAACACTTCATTTTCATGTTGAAGCCAGGGCTAGACTCACCCAATTTATTGATTTGGACTTCGCATATAACCTTGAAGAACTGAGGGCCTCATTTTTGAGGTTTGGCTGCAGGGAAGTGCAGCAGGCCTTCCTGTACTTTTCCCCTGTACTGGTGCACAATGGGCTGCTGTGCATCAACGCAGTCATGGTGCAAGGGTGCCTGCATTGCAGAGATGATTATTGTTGTGCAGAAAGGGAAACCTTCCTGCACAAAAACAATCACAAGAGGCGTTTTCCTCTTTCTGTGAGTGCTGCATGCAGCACACATAGAAAAAGGAAAAATTAGTAGAAATAAAGACATTTCTCCATGTTGTGCTTCCCTTACAGCTCCCCTGGGGAGGCATAGGTTTTTGGCGCTGCCTCAGATTTATGATTATCCATGTTGGCATTCCATGTGGGCAGGATTATTGGATTGTAATCATTGATAAATATGAAGCCTCACTTCTTTTCAGGTTATATGTTTTAAGGTGATTTCCCGGTAACAGTGTGTCTGACTTCAGACATAAAACTACAGGCCTAGGGAAAGCAAATCAACACTTACTGTAGTATTTCCCTTTTGGTCTGTATCTCTGTTGACAATATTTGCCACCTCTATATGACTGAAATTGCAATATTTGTTGCCTAAACGTTCAGGTCTGAGACTCGCCTGGAATGTAACAAGTGCATAGTGCTAAATGAATGAGTCATCAGGATCTTGACCAAACTTTTGTGCATCTTTCACCAACATTAACATATTTATTTCATGCACCTCTAGCTTGCCATTCATTCCTACAGAGAAAGATCACAACTTCTCACAGTGGTAGATGTTACAAAGAAATTGGAGCATGTCTTCATATATGTGCTTAAAGTATCTACAGATGTTTGCAGGTTCAATTAAACACAATTCACGAGCAGTCTTGAAATTAATCCCTGCAATGTTTTCATTAGCCTACCGGAGAATGTCATGAAGATCATACTCTGCACAACTCAAAGTAACAAACCAGGTAAATGCACATAGATTGCCTAACATACACTTTATCTCCCTGTGGCGATGTCATCAATAGTCTTTGGTACCATTTTGGCAAGCCATGATATTCATCAAATTACTTTGTAGTACCTCACCTTTTCCCCCTACAACAACATCTTTGTAAAACACATTTCCTATTTTAAGGTATTGCAAACCTCTCTTAACTCTATCAATGCTCACAAGTTCACACAAAAGAATTTTCTTTTGAGTAGGCATTCTATTTACTAAGTCCACTACTGCTTCTTCTCTATCTTCCCCTATAGTTTCACTATTCTCCTTCATATTCAAAGGCAAATAAATAACTTAAACTTTCTGTCATTTTAGCATTTTAGAAGGAGGGAGTTTCTTTTTGTTGGTCTCTAGCCTAACAATCGCTTGAAAAGGATACATTGTCTATATGAGAATGCTCTCATAAATATTAAGGTTTTCAAGCTCTAGAGGAATTAGAAAAACTCCTAATTTATTATGAACACCTCTAGAAGACATTTATATTATTGTTCAGGTTTTACAGACAATCTGGTTGATATATACATCAAATCGATCTCAGCAGTCAAATAAAAAGCACGTTTATACCACTGTACTAGATCAGGCTCTTCTGTTTGTTCACAAATTTCAATATTCTTGACTTGTGATTTGTAGTGAGTTCACAAGCAATACATACACATCTTGTCTGGACTTCTGCAGTTGTTCTTGGAAATGAAAAATGTCCTTTTAAAAATTCTCTAAGACTCTGCTAGTATTTGAAGTCTCAATGCTGTTCCCCACAATCATCCCACTCTCTTTGGTTGGCCTTTCAGGCCCAAAGTATCTCAACTGAATAGCATCTACAACAGAACTGACTTCGGAATGAGTACCTCTCAATAACATATAATTTAGTTTCTGAAGCTGGAGAGCTGGACTTTTTATAAAATACAACCTTCTAACTAGATTATGATTTTTAGAGTGGTGCACAGACAGTATCTATCTATGATGGAAAGTACTGTCACAAATATGTAGTTATGAGCAAGTCAATGAATGTCTCTTAAGGTTTGTCAGTTTCTTAACTTAACAAGGATCAAGGCATTGGCGTAGTTTCATTTTTTGTTTCACAGTTGCTCTGCTATATTTGTTTAGGAAGAGTCTAAGTTTGTCAACTGACTTTTGACATTTGTTGCGCACTTTTCTTCTCTTCCACTCAAAATCTGGTTGCTGAGGATGTTGACCAATTACTTCATTAGTTATTTCTACTACATTTCTCAGCACTATTTTTTCTTTTTCATTTGGTGTACCGTTGTATATTTCACATGCACTACCATCTTGATCATTTCAAACACAAATTATTTTCCTCAATAAAAAATGCTTCAGTACTAGAAGTGTGTTTCCACTCTCCCTAGAAAGTCCTGGAAATGTTTGTTTTACTGACTTTAACCTTCTGTTAACATTTGTTTTTTACAGACTTAACTAGTTCATCTAAATCTCTCATTCCCTTTAAAATTTGAATACATAGCTTCTCTTTAACACAAAGGCAGTATGTACTAGAAACACAGCAAATTATTTCTGCTTTTGCAAGGCTCTTCTGCATTTCACTGTCTTCATGCTTCTCATATTATTAGAGACTGCTCTTCTTAGGAAGAACTTCTGACAAAGTTCTTTGTATTGCTTGTTCTTAAGCCCGTCTGATCGGTCTTTTCTTTTTCTGACATTATCTTCTTAAAAATATTTAGATTTTTTGTTACATGTTGAGATGTCTTCAATGTTAGTTACACCTGCAAAGGAAAGTTTTTATGTTGTAATTAATATTTATATAAAAGTCTATGTGCCCTTCTTTGATTTCATTCTCTTTTTAGCATTCTTTCTTTTCTGTGCTGCATTTCATGTTGAGATACTTCTTTGTAGAACCGCTGTTTTATCTTCTTTTTGTGCTCCTTCGGTGGTATATTTAATTGACTGCAAGCCCTATAGAGAACATAAGAGACTCATAGTATGTATTATCACTTCTCACAGTCATTACTGAAAAATGAGTCTGTGATGAAGGATTTCAAGAAAACCATGCCTGTGCTTGTACATTTCAATATACTATACATTCTGTATGGTACAGTTTGACAAAAAAGTGTTCCTTTCTCGCAGTCCCTGTAAGAGCATGGCTCTAGTGACACAGTACCTGACAGGTAATGATCTGAGTAGAATAAGCACACTTGTACCCCCTGGCACTGTTAACTTTATCTGGTGAATTCCTGTGGCTCCTTTAGATCAAAACGTTAATGTTCTCACTGACATATTCACCAAATAATACCATTACTTTAACCTTTGTTTTTTTCTATGAATTTCTAAGGTTTTCTTTAAACAAAAACAGTTCTTTGTATCACACCTAAATATAATGTTACTTTAACCTTTGTTTTTCTCAGCAAATTTATAAAGTATTTTTAAAGTAAATAAATTTTTCATGTTCGCTGTATATATGGTAGGATGCAAAATCCCATTGCATTTTCTTCTTTAGACAACGCTACAGCAAAAACTGCTGAATGGAATAACACCACATTTGGGAGGAAGCTAATTTTAGCCCGCATATTGTGCTTTTTCTGATTTGGTGTAAATCCGTTGAGCAGTTTTTGAGTTATAAAGGGTCCAAAATAATTTTATATTTGGCAGTTGGGCATGTGAGAGTCCAGCAGACATCCCACAAGAGCGCAAAAAAAGAATAGAGCCCTGTGATTGGTGAAGAGGCATGTTTTTCCCATGAGTCTGTACACTCTCGCAGGAGTAAGAGGTTCCTGTGAGAACCATGAGAGCTAGCGCTCTCAATGACTGCTGCTAGAATGTTAGAAATGAAATGGTCACTATTACTGGTCACTGTGAAAAATGTGTGGTTTTGTGTAAATGAAGCAAAAAAGCTATATAATGGGTAGCAGAAAGGCATGTTGTCCCCCTACATATAGTGACTTAGGGCCCGATGTAGGTAATTCCGATTTACCGACTCTTAAATACCGAATCATACCGATTCGGTATTTAAGAGTCGGTAAATCGGAAGCAGGCAGATGTAGGTAATAAATTACCGATTCTGTATGATTCGGTATTTACCGAATCGGTAAATACCGAATCGCTATTTCCCATTGATTCCTATGGGCCTTGAAGCCCATAGGAATCAATTTGAAATACCGAATCAGTATTTACCGATTCGGTAAATACCGAATCCTGCAAGGGTGAACGGGGTGTCACTTTGACACCCTGTAGCACCCCAATTCCAAGCTTGTGTGTCATGTGGCACACATACATGCCCTAAGGGCATGTCTGTGTGTCACCTGGCACAGGTGTACATGCACAGATGTGCATGTACACCTGAATTCGGTATTTTACCACCCAAATACCGAATTCTGAAGGCCTGTAGCACTGTAAACAGTGCTACCTACATCTGGGAATTATCGAATCGGTAAAATTACCGATTCGGTATTTTACAGAATTGGTAAATTTACCGATTAGGTAAATTTACCGATTCTGTAAAATAATGGCCCCTACATCTCAATCACCAAATACCGGTCGGTAACGGCCGAATTCGGACGTTACCGACCGGTATTTGGTGACCTACATCGGGCCCAAAGTGTCTAAGGGATAATCACTGTGAAGAAAATAAATGTGTATAGTTTTGAACTAATTTTCATGATCTCACTGGACTTTCACTGTATTGTGAATAGTAAAAAGGAGTAGGTGAATACTCAATACACTCTATTAGAAGGAATGCATATTGTGCACCTTGTTATTGAGAGGAAGTGTGTTAGACATAATTACTGTGATGAGCAGAATGTTATTTCTCTTTTAAAAAAATGTTACGATATTGCGTATCTGGCGGGATCGTAAAAAATGGTATGGAGTAGGTGATGCTTGAATACAGGCTGTTAGGCACACTTGTTACTAGAGGCAGGAGTCTTACTTAAAAATAGGCATAACATTCTGCTCCAGCAGTGGGGTTCTTGGAGCTTTCCCCTCTCCATGTTCTGCTTCGAGCACACAGTTCCAGCAAAATTCCACCAACCATGGCTTGGGAGAGTTTTTTCTCATGTGCGACTCACCAACATTAAGTTGTGGATAAAGAATTTACCAACCCAGCAAGATTTTTGTGTGCTGGAATGCCTCCCGGTGAGATTTCTCAAGACAGGTGGTCACGGTGGGTTGCTACCGTTCGTGTTGAGAAAGCTGCTGCTTGAGTAGAAAATGTACTCGAACTGTAGAATGAAGTGCCCTCTAAGGACCACATGGTGCCATTGACACTGATTTTACAGTGTGGAACATGCTCCCGGCTCTAAGAATCTGCACGAGCATTGCAAGGTGCTAAATTCCGCCCACTTGAGGAACTTCACTGAATCTCCTGGAGTTTTATGTATATCTGTGAAATTCTGCTGAGTGAAACTCTGTGAGTTACATCCCCCCTTAGTCCTAGTGTAGATGAAATTAATGAAAGGCTACTATTTAAGCTCATTGGCTTGGAAAGATTTGTGAGTAGAGTTAAGGCTTATCCACACACCCTACTATGCACAATTGTCATCCGTGAGAGAGGTCTGAAAGGAGAGACCAGTCCCTCCACACATCCTACTATGCACACCCATCATGTGAAAGAGATGTTTGAGAAGTGAACTCAGTTCTTCCTCTCACCCTAATATTCACACCCATCATTACAGAGAGAAGCCTCAGCAGAGAGGCCAGTCCCTCTACACACCATACTATGCAAACCTGTCATCTGAGAGACAGGTCTGAAAAGAGAGCTCAGTCCCTCTGCACCCTACTAAACTAAACCCATCTGTCATCCAATAGAGAGATCTGAGCGGACAGACCAGTCCCTCATTGACCCTACTATGCACATCTGCCCCCTGAGAGAGGGGCCTTAAAGGAGAGGACAATCCCTCCGCACACCCTACTATATACACCTGTCAATTTATATAGCGCTCTGAATGGAAACGCCAGCCCATCTACACACCCTACTACTTACACCCATCATCTGTAGGAGAGGTCTTAAAAGAGAGGTCCGACCTGCCACACACCATACTACACACAGTAGTCCCTTCCCACAAACTACTTTGCACATGCATCATTTGAGACCGAGGTCTCAGTGGTGAGGCCAGTCCCTCCACACACCCTTCCATATACACCCATAATCTGAGAGAGAGTTGTGAAAGTAGAAACCAGTTGCTCCAAATTCACTACTATGCACAGCTGTCATTTGAGAGAGAGAGGTCTGACAGGAGAGGGCAGTCCATCCACACACCCTAGATATCTTGGCGGAGCGTAAGCACAGATATCATGGTGAAATCTGATTGGCTGCCATCACTTCAGCGAGGAAGTGCGGCCAGCCAAATGGGGGTCGGAACTCAGACGAGTGCGAAAAAAAAAGGTTTGAGCCCTGGCGCAGAAATTGCTTTTCAACATTCCTATGGCTAATGGGCCAGAGGCTGTTAGGTACATGTGTGGTAAATACATGTAAACTTCAATTTATTTTGGTCCCCACAGAGAATTGGCCATAAACACACAGTGACGAGGGGGGAACTGTTAAGGCTAAATGAGCACATTTCAGTGTTTCCTTCAGTCCGTGGTCCAGTTTGTCTTGTTTATAACATTGAATTTGTAACAGGACAAGTTTCCTACAGTGTTGATGCCTGCATGCTTGGGGTACATGTGTGCTGCTTGGGGCAGGGGTCGGGGGATTCTGTGTAAATACTGAGGGGGCAGCACTGAGGACAAATAATCATGACCACAACCCCCTTCCAGATGCCAAGGACTCCTCAAAAAACTGAAAAAATGGACACTGGCCATTGTGCAAGGTGGGCATTCGCTGTGCAGAGATGGTGAAATGGGGGAATGTTTCAGTTCCAGCCCGGGCCAGGTTGAGATTAAGCCATCAACCCGGGAAGGAAATAAGAGGCTGAAACAAGCGGGCCTGTGGGGTACGAGCTGTGCCTCCTGCCAGGGGGGTCAAAGCATGTGTTGTTGAGCTTGGGAGCCAGCTTGCAAAATTAGAGGCAGGACCAGGTCTAGCATGTGTAGGGCAAACTGTGCATTCTGACTAAATGTGATATCTGGACACGGCCGGCAGAGGGCTGCTTTAAACTTCAAACTCTTTGCAAATGTTTCTGCCACCCTGTTGTCTGTCTAGAGAGGTTGTCCCCATAAAGGCAATACAATCTCTCACTGCGCTAAGTACTTCATTTGAAGCTCTAATTGCACATTTTAGTTTATTGATAGCAGGCAATGAACACCTTTTCTAAGTTACACTATTGATACTAGTTAAGTAATGTTGGTTTGTGAGCTACGAATCACTACAATGGCAGGTCATGCCCTTTACTGTGCTCCACAGCGCCTTTACCTCGTGTATCAGCAGGACCTGTAGTGAACTGCATTGTCACATGAGGCTTCCATAATAAAATTCATGAGCATTTCTGTATTCACAGAAACAGACCCCGTCTTTTGCATCTTGGCCTCTTACAAACAGGTACAGGATGTGTTCACTGGATGGAGCATGTCAAACACCGAACTGAACTTCAGCCACAAACAACGCGAAGCACTGATCATTCAAGTGCCTGGAAAGAGCTCACTGTGCGGTGTGCGCTAAAAAAGCAGTCATTCGTTTTACTCTCCAAGTCAGAGGAATTTATTGAAAGTCATAAAATCCAGATACAAAAACATCCTCACTCTATGTTCATTATTTCAAAATCAGAATAATACCCTTTTGAAAAATAATATGGAGTTCTCCAGGGTCCTTATTCTGCTCCAAGGGATTATTTATGGTCTGAATGGAAGCACATATTGACAATCTTTATCACCTTAAATAAAAAATAACAGCTGTATAACATAGTGGGATGGATTTGTTCAACATTGAATATTTAATCTTATATACATATATATACATATTTAGTAAAAAAAAAAGGTTACAGGGACATTAAAGATAGGAGATCAAATTTTTTTAAAAACCTAGAAACTCGCAAAAAAACAAAGGTTACAGGGACATTGTAGTTGTAAAATAGAATTTAATAAACCTTAGAAATTTTCTGAAAAATCAAAGGTTACAGAGACACACAAAACCATAGAAATTCAGCAGTTAAAGTAACTATATCTTATGCCCTAAGGAAACTATAACTCATATCCTCACCAAGCACTGCTAATTATCCCACATATTACATCACTCATGACATCTATGACATCATTGATAATATCACTGCAACATTTGCAATGAAAGTATTGATGACCAAATGTGCTTGGAGAGGTCAACTGATGTATCACAAATGCATTTTTCCTCAAACTCCCCATGTATTCTGCAAAACCAACCAAGTTTAAATGAGGCTATCTGATTTATATTCTAGCATGCTTCATTTTTCCTGACCTAAGGTAATATTAGGGGTGGGTGGTATACTCTGCTCCGCAGGTGGAGTTCTCAGGGGTTTGCCCACTCTGCATCTGGAAACTCCAAAAACCCCTGCATAGTGGACTTTTTCTCAAGTGCGGCTTGCTGACACTAAGGGCCTGATTCTGATGCTGTTGGGAAATCTTCCTGATCTAATCAGTTTGGAAATGGTTCCCGACTGACCCAGATCGGGAGAGTCCGACCGACTGAGTATGATGCATCCGGATGCTTCCAGATACAATTTGATTGGACTCCCATTGATTTCTATGGGAGCCTACATTCCTAACCGCATCCAATCTGTCCCTCGGTCGGGAAGACACGTTCCTGATCTGATTTGGAAGGAGCAAATGCCGTTGTAAGGCCTTCCTAACTGCATTGTAATCGGGACCTAGGTGGGAATTCTTTCCTAACCGGATTAGAATCGGGCACTAAGAGGGTGAGCTCGAGCTAGAACAATTGAGTGATAGGACAACTCTCGGTGTAATTTCTCAAAGCAGATGATCACGACAAGTCACTTTCATACGTATTGAGAAAGCTGCTGCTCAAATAGAAAATCTACTCAGGAGACTGGAAGAAGCATCATGCTCTGGCACAGTGCGTGTGTAATTCGTGCTGATTTTATAGTGCGGACAACCTCCTGGTGCAAAAAATCAGCGTAAGCAACGTGATGTGCCAAAATTCCACCACTCATGGAACTCCACGGAATTTTGCACAGTTTTAATGTAACTCTGTGGAATTCTGTGTAGTAAAACTCTGTGAGTTGAACCCACCCCTAGATACTATGTCCTAGATGATGCATGCCTATTAGAGCATGTATAGCATCTTCAGATTATTTGTAAAGCTTTCTTAACAGCACAAGCACTCATTATTGTACATGGATATGCAAATATTAGTAGTCTTTTATTTAGATTCTCCTGTCTCATTCCTATTTCTTTCAGATCTTTTTCCATATTTATATTTTTGCCACTGCCAAAAATATAAATATGGAAAAAGATCTGAAAGTGACCTGTCATGATCATCTGCTTTGAGAAATTAATTGTTCCCATCAAAAACCCATGGATTTTAATGCGTGCCCAAATTTACCATTGCTGGTAGACCTGGGAATGTGCCAAAATGCTACGCCTCCCCAGGTGAGGTGTAGCAAGGAGAAATATCTTTAGTTTGCCTTGACTTTTCCTCTTTTTATGAGTGTAGAAAGAGAAAAATGACTCAGGATTATTTTTGTGCAGGAAGGTGCCACCTGCTGCACAAAAGCAATCCCCATTACAATGCAGGCACCCTTTCACCATGGTGTAAGAGTTCCTGTGTTGGCGCTAGGGAGCACATTGTGACCCAGCACTGGGAAAAAGAAGGAATGAGTCATATTGTGATAAATAGGGATATTCTTGCCCTTTCCCTGTAATGGACACAGCGCAGAACAGCATTGTGAATTGTTGCACTGCATTACAATTTGTAAATATGGCCCTTTTTGCGCATATGGCCAGAGAGCAGAGACATATATCCTCCTGCCTTCCTCTCCTTAAGCTTCTTGAATGAGGGTTTGATTCAGAGGACTGAAGTGATTTCACATAGTAGACTATCCCATACACTAGTTCCCAACCACAACTCCTATACTCATTAAGTACATTGTTGCCACAGGAAAGATAATTTGCTAAGAGGCTTTGCAATGTTTGGACTATGCACAAAGGAAAGACGCGTGGCTTCAAGTCCACTTAGCTACCTTAAATGGGGCCACCTCTGCCTGGGTGGGAA
Source organism: Lissotriton helveticus (assembly GCF_964261635.1). Lineage (NCBI taxonomy): Eukaryota > Metazoa > Chordata > Amphibia > Caudata > Salamandridae > Lissotriton > Lissotriton helveticus. Next base: position 1,460,794,986 of record NC_136061.1, on the reverse strand, counting down.
AGAGGTTTGCACTGTTACTTGCTTTCCTGAAAACCCCTCCATCATTATGCTTTGATTGAAGAGAGCCGCAAATGTATAGTGACATGTAATATTAGAAGCGATATGTTTTGTGTGTTTTTTTCCGACTAACATATAAAATCTAAGTTAATGTTTGGAGGACACGCATTATCCAAATTGCCATAGAATGGTTTATTTTTACTTAGCTATGCATGTGATTTGATTACGGTTGCACATGAGTGACTTTCTGTTCATGTATCACAATTTGAAAGGAGATCGCCTTCATTTTCCATAGGAAAACCTTGCTTTCTTCAGCGCGCTTGCAGCTATTTTTAAAATTAACTGACATTTGAAGTGACATTTATATTATGAAATCTGGAAAAATTAAACAAAATGCTACTTTAAATATGCCTTACTTTCCAGATTACATACGTTCTGCTTTTCTGAGTGACAGCTTTGAACAGTTAATGCAGTTTGTACACAAATCCATTTTATGGTGTGAGATTCATTTTTATTCAGGGTTCAGATTGAGAAACAGCTGTAAAAAACGACCTTTGTCGAAGAGAACAGGCCTGACTAATTTTAGTTGTATTTGTTGTTACGGCCGCAAGTTGTTAAATATATGGATTCATTAATAGATAACATACATAGAAGAACCCGTAAGCAAAAACACAATACTCTGATGCATACAGTCACAAGCGCACACACTCACACATAACAGACATACAGTCTCACTTGCAGGCAAACAAAACACATAAAGGCACATGCAAACATAGGTGGACACTGGACTTTAGACATAGTGGTTAACCTTAATAAAGAAGAGCTATTTATTTATTTTTAGTTATTTTATTTGCAGTTTTAAATAGCGCTGGCTAGACCCGGAGGTATCAGAGCGCTTTACATGAGTATCAGTGAGTAACAGGTTCCATAATTACATAGACAAGTATGGACATAGGAGAAAAGAAACACATGAGATTACAGAATAAAGTGAGATTATTAGTGCATACACACGTTTTATGGGGATTGAAGAGGTAGCGGGGGAATGGTAAACGGGGATAGGGAATGCACGTAGGTAAACACAAGGGGGAGGTGAGGAAAACAATGTCCGATGTCTGGCTGGGTAGGTGCAAGCCGAGGGGTGAACCCGAGCCAAACTCCTCTATAGCTGCATATGGCAGCTCACCCGGGCATCAACCAAAGTTGCTCAGGCACCGCGGTAAGTACAGAGAGTTTTGGTTTCCACCCAGTGGGCATCGTTAAAGTTAAAAACATTCAAATGGATCAGGACCAGAAGAGAACCTGCGGGCATGCATAGCAGAGAAGTTCAAAACCTGTAGCAATCAAGTACCATTCCAAGATGGCTACCATGATTGCTTAACCAGTGTGAAGGCTCGTGGAAGTCCATCCTTTATTTTCATGGTTAACTAGGACAGACCATTTTAAAGAAAAAATCTTAACAAACAATCTACAGCCAAACTCGCAGTGCTGAGCAAGGGATTGGGTTTTGACCCCACAACACATAATGACAAACTCAAGAAGGAATTAGCAACATTTGTCTGGAAAATCTGCGAGAAAGCTTTTTTTCAGAATACTCCAGTTATGATTTCAGATGACAAGAATACCAATTGGAGAAAACAAATCAGGATTCTACCCTCCACAGTCCCAAATCCTGCCAGAAGTACTAGCCTTCAGAGAAACGGTCACCAAATAAGTTGAACAACTAAACACAAGAAGAAATACTTTTCAGAAACTCACCAGACAAGAGAGAGAAGCTCTAGACTCCCTAAGCAAAAAGGACCATTTTGTAATAGAGCCAGCTGAAAAAAAGAGAGCCATAGTTATCCAAAGTAAGGCTGAATATATGGAAGCGTGCCTTACCCTCCTACAAGATAGGAGAAACTACAGTGTCCTAAGATCAGATCTAACTCCTGGCCTCAGGGACACAATTGACACCCTTCTGGACTAGGCCACAGAAGACGTTTGGATCATATAGAAAGACCATTAATTTCTCACCTCCAAGGAACCACGGATATCAGAGGTCTACACACTTCCTAAAATACATAGAGGCAGACTCACGTCACCAGGAAGACCAATAGTGTCAGGAATCCTGTCCATCCTAGAACCGCTGTCAAAATTTACTGATTGGTCCCTTCGACCTCTGGTGAAGAACATTAGGTTGTACATAGAGGACACTAAACAGCTCCCTAAACTCTACAGGAGGTTGATTTTGTCCCAACCACAGAACTGATGATGTGTTTAGAGCCTTAGGGTGATCACTGATCTCCTACTGGCCCAGACCAGTGGATCACGAGTCTGGGCAAATTCTCCCTTGCTGAAACCTTCTTTGCCTTTGAGTATCAGATGTTTCTCAAATGCCAAGGGACATCTATGGAGAGCACGTTCTCCCTGAGCATTGCCTGTCTGTAAGGGAGCTGGTTTGACAAAGAAAACATCTAGACAAATAACCCATACAGCATGGACATCCACCTATGGCGGCTATGTATAGATGAGATCATTGTGACCTGGCATGGCACTGACACAACTATCAAATCTTTCATGACATGGTTGAATGGTAGTGATCCAGCGCCCCTATAGAAAATATGTCATAACAACGCTACCCAACTCCACAATACTCACCATTAATTATAAAACACTCACAAGGCCCATAAACTAACGTGACATATTTTGAGCAACTGAATCATGTGACCTAATTAATAAAACCTATTCACAATTTATATACACATTTATATATAACTGCAGTATAATGATTTCACTATGGTTTTTGTAAAGCCTTGCATTTAATTAAGTGACATAGGCAAATGGATCTGCTGATGGTAATGACCATGAAATAACAAGACCAGCTTGTCTTTTCAAAAGTCTTATTTATTAACTATTTATTCAAGAAAAGTGCATTTTATTAGAGGAATAGCAAATTAGTCTGACAGTTCCTAGTAAAATCAAATAGCATGTTAAATGAAGAATAAACAGTTTTCCATCACCTAAGCCCTATTTTCCTGTCTAAAAACTCATTTCACCTAAAGGAATAAAGGTAAAAGTCATTCAACCCTATTGATCCTTACGTGCTCCAAGAGTCCGTCAGCACGTCACGCCTAACAGGAATCGGGAGAAGATGAGCAGCAAGAGCCCCCTCCCTCCCATGAGGACAATTTTTATACCTTTTCTAACTAACTAAAGTATCTTTATCACACATTGTTCTGAAAATCCAAACTTTCAATTGGCTGAGCCATGTCAGTCCACTATTAGGTCACGTTCTCCTGACCAAGTCCGGAGCCTCATCATAGCCCTTATTGTTCTTAGTTTCACCATCCTTTTTGCTTCCTCAAAATGATACTTTTCCCGGGGAGAAACTTTTATACTTCCTAATCTTGGCAGGCCATTCAGCATCCTGTCCATTTTAAAATCTCGCTCCATCAACTCCCTCATCTGGTGATTTCAAAATCACCAAACTACACCCAAAAATGTAGCTACATTTTTATCCCAAAGAAGAACATGTTTTGATTTTCACTGTGTTAGTATTTCTAAAGTCTTGTCTCAGCTGTTTGTCTGCAACTCTCATATTGAGTTCTACGAAATTCTTCCAATTCTATCTCTCTCTCCTGTTTCTTTCTGATCATGTATAGTCTCTTCTTTTCCCTCAGGTATTTCTTTCTCTTAACATGCAACTAATCTTTAACAATAGTACCACGAAGACTATAACTAATAAAGGTGTCAGTATTTTGCCAAGAATTGAACCACCAATCTCTTGAAACTAGGTTTTGATTGCTGCAAATCATTTGCTCAAACATTCTGAAAAATCATCCTCTTCTAAGGGTACAATTTCTGATTGCAATTCAGTAATATTTTTGATATACATCTCAATACTCTGACTCTTATCAGGAATATAGCTACAGCAGTGTTGGACATGCAAAATGCCACAAACTCCTCCCTCTTTTGCTAGCAGAATATCTAAAGCAAGACGATTCTGCATTACCATGGACCGTATAGCAATGAGTTCAGTATCTACCAATTGAAAGCCACTAGCTGTGTCAGTTGACAACCTGTCAACAATTGTGGACAATTTTCTAATTCTACCAGCATTCAGGGTTATACCCACTAAAGGTGATACTGCCTCAAAAATGGCTCCCATAATTTCTGAAAAACTTTCTCTTTTAAATCTATTCAGATGATTGCTGATTTCAAATGAACCTTCTGCATTTCTGTCAACATGGAATATTTTTGGAAAAACAAGCCCAACAAAACACGTCCCATACCAGTGATCAGGGAGGTTATAATAAGCTTTGTCTCCACATACAAAATAAATTCCAGGGAAAATTGGATCCTTGCCACCTTCGAATCCCCAACCCCCCATGATTTGATAAGTGTCCTCACAATGACTTGCACCTACAAACTAATTATCAAACAAAGTATTATCTCTCCTGATACAACATTTTCCACTAATTGGTTTGTCAATGTGAATAGCAACATTTTCAAAAGATTTACCATTGAGTTTTTCGTCCTCTAACTGCCAAAATTTAGATTTGGTCTGCTTGAGCATTTCATTTCTTTTATAAATTCCTCTTCTCTCCTCAACTAAATCCAGGAAAGATTTTTCCTCAGATCTCAATTTACAAGTCAAATTGTTTTTAAAAGCATACTCATAGGTGAGTTCATTTGTCACGATGAAAAATTCCCTCATCTGTTTGGCTTGTTTGTGTTTATTTAGACTTTTCTAAATTTTCAGGTTTGCAAAAATCTCGTCATGGTTAGAATAGTAATATTCTAAATGACCAGTCTGATAAAATAAGCTAGCTATCACACTACACGTTATGCCATAAGTAAGAGGAAGCATGTTATAGGTAACTCCCTCCGAAACAGAAGCAGGCAACTTCACACAGATATAACAATCTTTTACTTCCATAACCTTTACATACTCAGCCAAAAGCCTTGAAAAAGTATTGCTAGAAAAATCACTAACCGATCTGTCTTGATGAATCTCTGGATTGTGATCAATAGTTTTGCCTGTTACACTATGTTTGTCTTGTTTATTTGAAGCTTTACTCGTCATATTAGCCTTATAGATTTCCTTGTCAATTCCAAAAGGGAACATGACAGCTACAACTAACCAAAGTAAGATTATTAAAACCACACAAATTAAAGACATTTTACAACATCTCCTAAAAATGGAACACCTTGAATTATTATTAGTAAAAACGTAAGACATTTTCACATTTCTAACAGAAGTCTTGCAAAGAAAACAAAATCAACATTAGTGGGTACCAGACAGTTTCTTCTTCGATGAACTTTTGTCCTTACCCAGTCACCTGGTAACAGATCATGTGCTTGCTCTTTGTCTCTTGTTATCACTTCAGTTCCCACCTGATGGAGCACAGAAGTCACGACGTCAGACAGGTGTCTGCAGTACTCCAAAATGACGCTATCATTAATAGTCATCAATTTTCCTACTGGTATAAATGCCTGTCTCAAGACCCTGCCCATGAGAATGTCGTGTGGGCTTAAACCTGTCTTTTTATCAGGGGTACTTCTTAAAGACATCAAAACAAGTAGAAGTGCGTCAGTCCACTTCATACCTGTAGCTAAACACATTTTGCCAATCCTATTTTTAATAGTTCCGTTCACTTGCTCAACAACACCTGATGCTTCTGGTCTGTATGCACAATGTAGCTTCTATTCTATATTTAAAGCTTCACGAACCAATTTTAACAATCTGTTTTCAAAATGTGTTCCACGATCACTTTCCAAAGTCACCGGAAATCTGTACCTAGGTATGATTTCCCTTAAAAGCTATTTTGCAACAGTAACAGAATCATTGTGGCGTGTAGGAAACGCTTCAACCCATCTTGAAAACAAACAGATTATCACTAGGACATAATGTAACTTGTTGTGTGGTGGCATTTCAATGAAATCCATTTGTTACCTAGTGAAAGGACCCCCCTCCCGTCCTATAGTTCCCATGCTCACAACTGTTTTTCTGTTGGGGTTCATTTGTTGGCAAATCAAGCACCTTTGACAAAGGGACTCTGCAATATTTCTGAACTTTGGGTTATACCAAGTCTGTCTGAAAAGTCTAATCATAGAATCTCTTCCTATATGTCCCTGTCCATGATACATCCTAGCCATGTCAGCAATCATGCTATTTGGTAAAACTGGTCTGTCATCTTTGTATGTCCAAATCCCATCTTCCTCTCGCTGTCTACAACCTGCTTTTAACCAGGTGTCCTTTTCTTCATCATTTGCTTCATCTTGTAAATCTTTCACTCCCCGCCATGTTTCAACTACAGATGTTAGCATAAGTGAGCTCAAGACATGTTCATCATTCTTTTCCGGATTAATTGAATAAATGTTTTTCGCACAGTACTTCGCTATCTCGTCTGCATAAGCATTTCCTTTTGTAATAAAATCTTCACCTTTTTTATGAGCTGAACATTTCACGACAGTAATCTTTTCTGGTAGCTGAATGTCATCAATCAATCTCTTGATCAGACTTGCATTTCTGATAGGAGTACCTGCAGAGGTTAAGTAACCTCTTTGAGACCAGAGCTGTCCATAATCATGCACAACTCCATATCCGTATTGGCTGTCAGTCACTATAGTGATTTTTAAATCCTTTGCTCTTTCACATGCACGAATCAAAGCAATCAATTCTGCTACTTGAGCTGAACGAATTCCTTCGAGACATGATGCTTCAATTACAGTAGCAACTGTGCAGACAGAATATGCTGCTCTCAGAAAACCCTCCTCTGTTCTCAAGCAAGAACCATCAACAAAGTAAACAAAATCTGACACAGTCAAAGGAACATCTTTAATGTCATGCCTAGGCTTGGTGCAATATTCCAAAACATCCAAGCACTCATGATCAATGTCGTTTTCATTCCTGATTTCTGTTACAGTACCATCAGGCAATAATGTGGAAGGATTTAAATGCACACACCTCGCTATCGAGACGTTATCTGATCCCAAAATAACTTTCTCGTATTTTTTAAGTCTGTTACTTGTTGAATGCTGTGTTTTGCTTCTAGTAAGGAGACTTTCAACAGAATGGGGTACATAGACTTTTACAGGAAATCCCATTATAATTCCCTCACTTTGCTCAAGGCTCACACTTGTTGCAGCTAAAGCTTTTAAGCAGCCTGGTAAGGCTTTTGCAACAGGATCAAGTACTGCTGAGAAATATGCTATTGGTTTCCTCAGTTTCCCATGTCTCTGAATTAGAACAGTCAATGCACATCCTTCTCTTTCACTGCAATACAGCTCAAAATCCTTTTCATAATCGGGCATGCCTAAATCTGGAGCTTCACACAAGCTTTTTTTTAGCTTTTCAAAAGCTTGCATCTCAATTTCTGTGAGAACAATTGGATCTTTTATATCTGATTTTGTTAATCTCTGCAGTGGTTTTGCATTTACTGAAAATCCACTAATCCATTGGCGACAATAGCCAAACATCCTGACCTGTCTCTGTGTTTTTGGAGGTTGCATTCCCGGAATAATTTTTATTCTTTCAATTGTCACTTGTCTGATTCCCTTTGCAATTCTGTGCCCAAGGTATTTTACTTCTTGTTTGCAAAACTATAATTTTGCAGGAGACACCTTATGTCCCTCATCTGCCATGTGATTCAAAATAGTAATCGTATCTGTGACACAGTTATCTCGAGTTTTTGCTGCTACAAGAAGATCATCAATGTACTGAACTAATGTCGATTTTCCAGGTAAATTTAGATTCTCCAAGGACTTTTTTAACAACTGATTAAAAATAGATGGACTCTCTGTATACCCTTGAGGGATACGACACCATGCTAATATGCGGTCTTGTAACCTGAACGCAAAAATTTGCTGGCTGTCTGGATGCAATGGAACAGTAAAGAACGCATTGCAAAGGTCAACGACTGTATACCATTCTGCATCATGCGGAATTTGGTAAAGAATCACTGCTGGATTAGGAACAACTGGGCAACATGGAACAACTATTTGATTAACCTTTCTCAGGTCTTGAACTATTCTGTACGTTCCGTTTGGCTTTTTGATCCCCATAATCGGTGAATTACAAGGACTGCTTTCAATTTCTTTTAGAACACCTTGTTTTATTAATTTGTCAATTACAGGAGTAACACCTTCAATTGTTTCTGCTTTAATTTTGTACTGTGGAATGTTTGGAAAATCTATTCCCTGTTTCACTGTGATTTTAACTGGGTCTACATTTTTCATCAAGCCCATCTCATTTCCTGACAAATCCCAAATTTGAGCTTTGAGTGTCTTTTTCAGTTCTTCAGGTAAATTGTCTTTATCAAATGCAGGAAATAATTTACTTTCCTCTGCTTCAACCATTAGCATTGTCAATTTGTAAAGCCCATCTTCTTCTAGTGTCTGAAGCTCAATACCCTCCGGTGAGCAGTATATTTTGCAGTTCATCTTGCAGAGAATGTCTCTCCCTAGCAAGTTTACAGGTCTGCTGTTACAAACTACAAATCTGTGTTTGTCTTTAAATTTGCCAATTTCAATTTTTACAGGCTCTGTCAAATTTGTTTTAATCTGTTGATTAGCTACACCAACTACTTGGAGTGATTCACCAGAGAGAGGCAGGTTTTCTATTTCCACTGATCTAACAGTAGAACGGGTAGCACCAGTGTCCACAAGAAAAGTGATTTCCACATCATTCACTTTGCCATTTACAAATGGACCAGACTGGTCGACCTCAAGAGTGGCTCCAAGCACACACTCTTCCCCCTCTCTCAGGCACCGTCATAAATAATCCTCAGAATCACTTCCATCATTTTCTGTCATCAAAAATTGTCGAGAAACATTTGGCACATTCACTCTTTGCGGTCTAATTACCTGATCACCTCCATTGAATCCTGTATCCGAATTATACCTCTGACCATTCACACAGTTTGGAAGAGGAGGTTGTGGAATCTGACTGTGCTGATTCACTAACTGTCGCTGTAGCTGTTGCTGAAGATTTAGCTCATTTAACTGTCGCTGTAGCTGTTGCTGCAGATTTACATCATTCTGCATCTGTGGATTTAATGATGCATTTTTTTAATTTCTGGGCGGATTTTTACATTCGCGCTTCCAGTGTCCAATTTCGCCACAGTTAAAACAACGTAACTTTTGTTTTAGCTCTTCAATATTAACATTAAATTTTGGTTTATTGAAATTGCCCTTACATTTTCCTTGACCCTGATTCTGATTAACATTGACATTTTTTGTTTTCCAAATTTGCAATCTGCTGTTCAGCTACTTTCACCTGTGCCCACATTGCCTTTTCCTTAAGTTTCTTTTGTTTTACGTCTATCTCATCACTACAATATTTTACCTTTCTCAGTATATCATCTACCGAAAGTGATTGCCAGCCTACAATTCCATTTCTAATCATCTCACCAATTTCAGGTCTCAGGCCATAAACAAATCTGTATATAAAGTGGCTCATGTCCTTTTCACTTAATTTTTCATAGCCACTGTACTGTTTAAAAACCTACAGTAGTCTTTCATAAAATGAATGCACTGATTATTTTGGCTCCTGATTTGTTCTGTCAATTTTGACCCAATCAACTTCTTTAGGGGGTATCTTATTTTTCAACCAGTAAATTACTTTATCATATAGTCCCATGACTTCTGATGATGGAGCACCTGTTACTTCATCTCGAGCAGGTTCTATCTTTGGCCAACTTACAGAAACTTTACATTCTGTCCAAAGATCTGACGGGACAACAATGTCAAAGAATCCATCCAGATCAATCCACAGACCTTTTGAGACTTTTATGAATCTGTCTACCTGTCGATACCATTCCACTGGCTTTTCTCTCAACCGAGGAAAATCATTTGTGAACAACAAAATGTCCTGTCTAGACCAGGGAACATGCACATAACCACCTTCTGCTATTTCTCTCATTGGGTAATGATTAGCCACCATGCCCCTTTCTCTCCTTTCCTCCTCTCTTTTCTTTGTCCATTTCACTCTCCATTTGCTTAAATCACCCAATTTTTTAATGTACACAATCAAATCTTTTATATGCAGAATTCTTCCCATTGCATTAAAATTTCTAATGTCTTTTTCAGAAATTTCTAATCTGTAATGTTTTCCCAAATTTTTTTGTTTGCTCAAGTCAATTTCTAATTCTGCAGCTAATTCTTCTAACTGTTCATATTTATTTTTTGTTTTCCATTGTACGCTTTTGCAAATAAATAACAGTTCATCATCTTGATAATGCTTTAAACTGTCAGGACCAATTGTGCCAATGATTAATTCCTCCAAATCTGCTTTAAGTCTCGCGACATCAAGCTTTGAGGTTGAATCTGTTTTCTCAACGCTCTTTTCTGGAGATTCAGTATCTGATTCTACACCTATTGGTGTTCTGCATAATGAACCTGGATTAAAAGTTGAATCAGGCATCATTGTTTTTTCTCGATGTATTTCAGTTAATTCCGAGTAAAAATTTTCAGCCACTTTCTGAATTTCTGCATTTAATGGAATATTCAAACCTGGATGTTTAATTTCTCCCTGATCGAATACAGGTTGAACAGGACCAATCGTTACTGGAACTGTTACTGCTTCCATTCCTTTAGTTAATTGTCGAATTAATTCTTCTTTTGATCGTAAATATTTTGAAGCACTTGAAGTTTCTTCACCTCTTCCAGCACTCATTAGACCTCTGGAAGGAGTCTCATTTCTTGAAACTGGAGTCTCAGGAAAATTTCTACTTTCACCATATGCACTAGAATTAGTTCTCGTTTCTAATCTTTCAGGAGTTTCTGTATTATTTGGGTAAAATCTGGGTGATTCCTCATTAAGTGGAGGTGCACTCGGGGTGATTCGTGTAGAAACCATCGGGGTAGACCATGAACAAGCTGGTTTTAAAGGAGTCTGTTTCTTATTTGTAAGATATATTTCTTCTAAAACTGGATCTTCCAAATCACTTTCTTCAATATTATTTTTCTTTTGGGTATTCTTTTGACCTGGTATTTCAGTAATCATTACTCTTACTGGGTATAAACCATCACACATGTCTGCTTGTCTCCATCGACACATTCTATCCTCATGAGTTTCTCTTTTAAAATTTGATTTTGGACTTCTTATTATACCACAACTTTCCCTTTGAAGCTGAAACATCTCATCCTCCCATTCAACTAAAGCTTCAAATTGTGTTGGTCTAGGCTTCGGTACAAGAGCCGTTATTTTTTCTCTCAAATTTTTCAAAATTCTCATATTAAATGAGCCGTCCTCTGGCCAAGCTAAAACACCATCATTCTTGGTATATTCCATCCAATTATCAAACCAAAGGCAAGTATGATAACCATATTTACCTTACATATAGGCTGCAGGTGTTTTGTACTTATGAAGTAATTTTCCACCTCGCGATTCAATTTTCTTATCGGGTGAAAATATATTTTTCAATTTCTGAAGCCATGTAAGCTTCTTTTCCTCTTTTCTGTAATAATAACTCATGTTTTTAATCAAATCCGTTTAATTTAAAATGATCGTAAATGTTTCCTGGTTGTTCCGCAAAACCAACCAATCCGTGCGCGAAACTCACCAACAAGCCAATCAGGTTAAGCTACGTCACCACCTTCCTCAACCAATAGAATTGCCACTTTCTGGAAGAGCCAATCAGCTTACAGCTTGACTCAGTCACGTGAACCAATCAGTGCGCTAGCTGTGACGTATGCTTGCCAATCACAGCGCAGACCCTGTGACGTACACAGCCGCTGCAGCTTCTCGTCTCTCACTCCTACAGCTCACCCCTCCTTTACAAAATATTTTTACAGCGCCATTTTAAGAACACTTTTTCAAAGAATTTCAATTAATAACAATAAATAAAAAAAACATTTGTCTGTTTCATAAGGTGATAGTTTATACAGTCATTCAAGTATTCTTTTGCGTGGAATAGGCGACGCTACTCTCACAGAATATACAATCTTAGATAAAGTAAACTTTTAGTCTACCCTTCTAACAAGTAATAACGAACTCTTTTCCCTCTGAATGCCCATTAAGTAGCAATTCAAAGTTTGACTTGAACAAATTTAATAATTTACGCACTTTCAAACGGAAAGTTTCCCTAACCATACATGAAATTCTGGTAGGACTTTAACCAACCATAGAAATCCACATTTGTCAGTAAGAATGGATGACGCTTCCTTACCCTTCACACAAGCTCAGATAAAATTCTACTACTCTTTTCGCAGTGAGTTTTAAAACAGGCTCTAAGTCCCTATACTCAAAAGCTACAATTTCATAGACAATCCTCACTATAGATTCTACCTAGCACACCTAAAATCCCTAATTTCGTGCTGTACGTCCACAACACTAGTGATATATGACAATACCACTATTTAGAAACAGAACAAATGCACTGTGTAACTTCATTTGTCACACTACTCATATGCCGGCACAACTAGGATTTTTCACACTGCAGAAAAAAACCTTTCGACTACATGTAACAAATGAACAAACTCAACGTATGTTAAACATCGATCCTGTGTAACTACCATGTTGCATGTCAGTTACCATAGCAACCGTAACTCTGCTACCAGAAAATTGATCCAGCGCCCCTATAGAAAATATGTCATAACAACGCTACCCAACTCCACAATACTCACCATTAATTATAAAACACTCACAAGCCCCATAAACTAACGTGACATATTTTGAGCAACTGAATCATGTGACCTAATTAATAAAACCTATTCACAATTTATATACACATTTATATACAACAGCAGTATAATGATTTCACCATGGTTTTTGTAAAGCCTTGCATTTAATTAAGTCACTTAGGCAAATGGATCTGCTGATGGTAATGACCATGAAATAACAAGACCAGCTTGTCTTTTCGAAAATCTTATTTATTCAAGAAAAGTGCATTTATTAGAGGAATAGGAAATTAGTCTGACAGTTCCTAGTAAAATCAAATAGCATGTTAAATGAAGAATAAACAGTTTTCCATCACCTAAGCCCTATTTTACTGTCTAAAAACTCATTTCACCTAAAGGAATAAAGGTAAAAGTCATTCAACCCTATTGATCCTTACGTGCTCCAAAGAGTCCATCAGCACGTCACGCCTAACAGGAATCGGGAGAAGATGAGCAGCAAGAACCCCCTCCCTCCCATGAGGACAGTTTTTATACCTTTTCTAACTAACTAAAGTATCTTTATCACACATTTTTCTGAAAATCCAAACTTTCAATTGGCTGAGCCATGTCAGTCCAATATTAGGTCACGTTCTCCTGACCATGTCCGAAGCCTCATCATAGCCCTTATTATTCTTAGTTTCACCATCCTTTTTGCTTCCTCAAAATGATACTTTTCCCGGGGAGAAACTTTTATACTTCCTAATCTTGGCAGGCCATTCAGCATCCTGTCCATTTTAAAATCTCGCTCCATCAACTCCCTCATCTGGTGATTTCAAAATCACCAAACTACACCCAAAAATTTAGCTAAATTTTTATCCCAAAGAAGAACATGTTTTGATTTTCACTGTGTTAGTATTTCTAAAGTCTTGTCTCAGCTGTTTGTCTGCAACTCTCATATTGAGTTCTACAAAATTCTTCCAATTCTATCTCTCTCTCCTGTTCCTTTCTGATCTTGTATATTCTCTTCTTTTCCCTCAGGTATTTCTTTCTCTTGTGTAACATGCAACTAATCTTTAACAATAGTATCACTAAGACTATAACTAAGAAAGGTGTCAGTATTTTGCCAAGAATTGAACCACCAATCTATTGAAACCAGGTTTTGATTGCTGCAAATCTTTTGCTCAAACGTTCTGAAAAATCATCCTCTTCTAAGGGTACAATTTCTGATTGCAATTCAGTAATATTTTTGATATACATCTCAATACTCTGACTCTTATCAGGAATATAGCTACAGCAGTGTTGGACATGCAAAATGCCACAAACTCCTCCCTCTTTTGCTAGCAGAATATCTAAAGCAAGACGATTCTGCATTACCATGGACCGTATGGCAATGAGTTCAGTATCTACCAATTGAAAGCCACTAGCTGTGTCAGTTGACAACCTCTCAACAATTGTGGACAATTTTCTAATTCTACCAGCATTCAGGGTTATACCCACTAAAGGTATTACTGCCTCAAAAATGTCTCCCATAATTTCTGAAAAACGTTCTCTTTTAAATCTATTCAGATGATTGCTGATTTCAAATGAACCTTCTGCATTTCTGTCAACATGGAATATTTTTGGAAAAACAAGCCCAACAAAACACGTCCCATACCAGTGATCAGGGAGGTTATAATAAGCTTTGTCTCCACATACAAAATAAATTCCAGGGATAATTGGATCCTTGCCACCTTTGAATCCCCAACCCCCTATGATTTGATAAGTGTCCTCACAATGACTTGCACCTACAAACTAATTATCAAACAAAGTATTATCTCTCCTGATACAAAATTTTCCACTAATTGGTTTGTCAATGTGAATAGCAACATTTTCAAAAGATTTGTCTTGTTTATTTGAAGCTTTACTCGTCCTATTAGCCTTATAGATTTCCTTGTCAATTCCAAAAGGGAAAATGACAGCTAAAACTAACCAAAGTAAGATTATTAAAACCACACAAATCAAAGACATTTTACAACATCTCCTAAAAATGGAACACCTTGAATTATTATTAGTAAAAACGTAAGACATTTTCACATTTCTAACAGAAGTCTTGCAAAGAAAACAAAATCAACATTAGTGGGTACCAGACAGTTTCTTCTTCGATGAACTTTTGTCCTTACCCAGTCACCTGGTAACAGATCATGTGCTTGCTCTTTGTCTCTTGTTATCACTTCAGTTCCCACCTGATGGAGCACAGAAGTCACGACGTCAGACAGGTTTCTGCAGTACTCCAAAATGACGCTATCATTAATAGTCATCAATTTTCCTACTGGTATAAATGCCTGTCTCAAGACCCTGCCCATGAGAATGTCATGTGGGCTTAAACCTGTCTTTTTATCAGGGGTACTTCTTAAAGACATCAAAACAAGTGGAAGTGCATCAGTCCACTTCATACCTGTAGCTAAACACATTTTGCCAATCCTATTTTTAATAGTTCCGTTCACTTGCTCAACAACACCTGATGCTTCTGGTCTGTATGCACAATGTAGCTTCTGTTCTATATTTAAAGCTTCACAAACCAATTTTAACAATCTGTTTTCAAAATGTGTTCCATGATCACTTTCCAAAGTCACCGGAAATCCGTACCTAGGTATGATTTCCCTTAAAAGCTATTTGCAACAGTAACAGAATCATTGTGGCGTGTAGGAAACGCTTCAACCCATCTTGAAAACAAACAGACTATCACTAGGACATAATGTAACTTGTTGTGTGGTGGCATTTCAATGAAATCCATTTGTTACCTAGTGAAAGGACCCCCCTCCCGTCCTATAGTTCCCATGCTCACAACTGTTTTTCTGTTGGGGTTCATTTGTTGGCAAATCAAGCACCTTTGAGAAAGGGACTCTGCAATAATTCTGAACTTTGGGTTATACCAAGTCTGTCTGAAAAGTCTAATCATAGAATCTCTTCCTATATGTCCCCGTCCATGATACATCCTAGCCATGTCAGCAATCATGCTATTTGGTAAAACTGGTCTGTCATCTTTGTATGTCAAAATTCCATCTTCCTCTCGCTGTCTACAACCTGCTTTTAACCAGGTGTCCTTTTCTTCATCATTTGCTTCATCTTGTATATCTTTCACTCCCTGCCATGTTTCGACTACAGATGTTAGCATAAGTGAGCTCAAGACATGT
This sequence comes from Lissotriton helveticus, assembly GCF_964261635.1. NCBI lineage: Eukaryota > Metazoa > Chordata > Amphibia > Caudata > Salamandridae > Lissotriton > Lissotriton helveticus. The sequence continues at coordinate 1,460,779,234 of NC_136061.1, read as the reverse complement.
TCATCATTCTTTTCCGGATTAATTGAATAATTGTTTTTCGCACAGTACTTCGCTATCTCGTCTGCATAAGCATTTCCTTTTGTAATAAAATCTTCACCTTTTTTTATGAGCTGAACATTTCACGACAGTAATCTTTTCTGGTAGCTGAATGTCATCAATCAATCTCTTGATCAGACTTGCATTTCTGATAGGAGTACCTGCAGAGGTTAAGTAACCTCTTTGAAACCAGAGCTGTCCATAATCATGCACAACTCCATATCCGTATTGGCTGTCAGTCACTATAGTGATTTTTAAATCCTTTGCTCTTTCACATGCACGAATCAAAGCAATCAATTCTGCTACTTGAGCTGAACGAATTCCTTCGAGACATGATGCTTCAATTACAGTAGCAACTGTGCAGACAGAATATGCTGCTCTCAGAAAACCCTCCTCTGTTCTAAAGCAAGAACCATCAACAAAGTAAACAAAATCTGACACAGACAAAGGAACATCTTTAATGTCCTGCCTAGGCTTGGTGCAATATTCCAAAACATCCAAGCACTCATGATCAATGTCGTTTTCATTCCTGATTTCTGTTACAGTACCATCAGGCAATATTGTGGAAGGATTTAAATGCACACACCTTGCTATCAAGACGTTATCTGATCCCAAAATAACTTTCTCGTATTTTTTAAGTCTGTTACTTGCTAAATGCTGAGTTTTGCTTCTAGTAAGGAGACTTTCAACAGAATGGGGTACATAGACTTTTACAGGAAATCCCATTATAATTCCCTCACTTTGCTCAAGGCTCACACTTGTTGCAGCTAAAGCTTTTAAGCAGCCTGGTAAGGCTTTTGCAACAGGATCAAGTACTGCTGAGAAATATGCTATTGGTTTCCTCAGTTTCCCATGTCTCTGAATTAGAACAGTCAATGCACATCCTTCTCTTTCACTGCAATACAGCTCAAAATCCTTTTCATAATCGGGCATGCCTAAATCTGGAGCTTCACACAAGCTTCTTTTTAGCTTTTCAAAAGCTTGCATCTCAATTTCTGTGAGAACAATTGGATCTTTTATATCTGATTTTGTTAATCTCTGCAGTGGTTTTGCATTTACTGAAAATCCACTAATCCATTGGCGACTATAGCCAACCATTCCTAGAAACATCCTGACCTGTCTCTGTGTTTTTGGAGGTTGCATTCCCTGAATCATTTTTATTCTTTCAATTGTCACTTGTCTGATTCCCTTTGCAATTCTGTGCCCAAAGTATTTTACTTCTTGTTTGCAAAACTATAATTTTGCAGGAGACACCTTATGTCCCTCATCTGCCATGTGATTCAAAAGAGTAATCGTATCTGTGACACAGTTATCTCGAGTTTTTGCTGCTACAAGAAGATCATCAATGTACTGAACTAATGTCGATTTTCCAGGTAAATATATTTTCTCCAAGGACTTTTTTAACAACTGATTAAAAATAGATGGACTCTCTGTATACCCTTGAGGGATACGACACCATGCTAATATGCGGTCTTGTAACCTGAACACAAAAATTTGCTGGCTGTCTGGATGCAATGGAACAGTAAAGAACGCATTGCAAAGGTCAATGACTGTATACCATTCTGCATCATGCGGAATTTGGTAAAGAATCACTGCTGGATTAGGAACAACTGGGCAACATGGATCAACTATTTGATTAACCTTTCTCAGGTCTTGAACTATTCTGTACGTTCCGTTTGGCTTTTTGATCCCCATAATCGGTGAATTACAAGGACTGCTTTCAATTTCTTTTAGAACACCTTGTTTTATTAATTTGTCAATTACAGGAGTAACACCTTCAATTGTTTCTGCTTTCATTTTGTACTGTGGAATGTTTGGAAAATCTATTCCCTGTTTCACTGTGATTTTAACTGGGTCTACATTTTTCATCAAGCCCATCTCATTTCCTGACGAATCCCAAATTTGAGCTTTGAGTTTCTTTTTCAGTTCTTCAGGTAAATTGTCTTTATCAAATGCAGGAAATAATTTACTTTCCTCTGCTTTAACCATTAGCATTGTCAATTTGTAAAGCCCATCTTCTTCTAGTGTCTGAAGCTCAATACCCTCCGGTGAGCAGTATATTTTGCAGTTCATCTTGCAGAGAATGTCTCTCCCTAGCAAGTTTACAGGTCTGCTGTTACAAACTACAAATCTGTGTTTGTCTTTAAATTTGCCAATGTCAATTTTTACAGGCTCTGTCAAATTTGTTTTAATCTGTTGATTAGCTACACCAACTACTTGGAGTGATTCACCAGAGAGAGGCAGGTTTTCTATTTCCACTGATCTAACAGTAGAACGGGTAGCACCAGTGTCCACAAGAAAAGTGATTTCCACATCATTCACTTTGCCATTTACAAATGGACCAGACTGGTCGACCTCAAGAGTGGCTCCAAGCACACACTCTTCCCCCTCTCTCAGGCACCGTCATAAATAATCCTCAGAATCCCTTCCATCATTTTCTGTCATCAAAAATTGTCGAGAAACATTTGGCACATTCACTCTTTGCGGTCTAATTACCTGATCACCTCCGTTGAATCCTGTATCCGAATTATACCTCTGACCATTCACACAGTTTGGAAGAGGAGGTTGTGGAATCTGACTCTGCTGATTCACTAACTGTTGCTGTTGCTGTTGCTGAAGATTTACATCATTCTGCATCTGTGGATTTAATGATGCATTTTTAAAACTTCTGGGCGGATTTTTACATTCGCGCTTCCAGTGTCCAATTTCGCCACAGTTAAAACAAGGTAACTTTTGTTTTAGCTCTTCAATATTAACATTACATTTTGGTTTATTGAAATTGCCCTTACATTTTCCTTGACCCTGATTCTGATTAACATTGACATTTTTGTTTTCCAAATTTGCAATCTGCTGTTCAGCTACTTTCACCTGTGCCCACATTGCCTTTTCCTTAAGTTTCTTTTGTTTCACGTCTATCTCATCACTACAATATTTTACCTTTCTCAGTAGATCATCTACCGAAAGTGATTGCCAGCCTACAATTCCATTTCTAATCATCTCACCAATTTCACGTCTCAGGCCATAAACAAATCTGTATATAAAGTGGCTCATGTCCTTTTCACTTAATTTTTCATAGCCACTGTACTGTTTAAAAACCAACAGTAGTCTTTCATAAAATGAATGCACTGATTCTTTTGGCTCCTGATTTGTTCTGTCAATTTTGACCCAATCAACTTCTTTAGGGGGTATCTTATTTTTCAACCAGTAAATTACTTTATCATATAGTCCCATGACTTCTGATGATGGAGCACCTGTTACTTCATCTCGAGCAGGTTCTATCTTTGGCCAACTTACAGAAACTTTACATTCTGTCCAAAGATCTGACGGGACAACAATGTCAAATAATCCATCCAGATCAATCCACAGACCTTTTGAGACTTTTATGAATCTGTCTACCTGTCGATACCATTCCACTGGCTTTTCTCTCAACCGAGGAAAATCATTTGTGAACAACAAAATGTCCTGTCTAGACCAGGGAACATGCACATAACCACCTTCTGCTATTTCTCTCATTGGGTAATGATTAGCCACCATGCCCCTTTCTCTCCTTTCCTCCTCTCTTTTCTTTGTCCATTTCACTCTCCATTTGCTTAAATCACCCAATTTTTTAATGTACACAATCAAATCTTTTATATGCAGAATTCTTCCCATTGCATTAAAATTCCTAATGTCTTTTTCAGAAAATTCTAATCTGTAATGCTTTCCCAAATTTTTTTGTTTTCTCAAGTCAATGTCTAATTCTGCAGCTAATTCTTCTAACTGTTCATATTTATTTTTTGTTTTCCATTGTACGCTTTTGCAAATAAATAACAGTTCATCATCTTGATAATGATTAAAACTGTCAGGACCAATTGTGCCAATGATTAATTCCTCCAAATCTGCTTTAAGTCTCGCGACATCAAGCTTTGAGGTTGAATCTGTTTTCTCAACGCTCTTTTCTGGAGATTCAGTATCTGACTCTGCACCTATTGGTGTTCTGCATAATGAACCTGGATTAAAAGTTGAATCAGGCATCATTGTTTTTTCTCGATGTATTTCAGTTAATTCCGAGTAAAATTTTTCAGCCACTTTCTGAATTTCTGCATTTAATGGAATAGTCAAACCTGGATGTTTAATTTCTCCCTGATCGAATACAGGTTGAACAGGACCAATCGTTACTGGAACTGTTACTGCTTCCATTCCTTTAGTTAATTGTCGAATTAATTCTTCTTTTGATCGTAAATATTTTGAAGCACTTGGAGTTTCTTCACCTCTTCCAGCACTCATTAGACCTCTGGAAGGAGTCTCATTTCTTGAAACTGGAGTCTCAGGAAAATTTCTACTTTCACCATATGCTCTAGAATTAGTTCTCGTTTCTAATCTTTCAGGAGTTTCTGTATTATTTGGGTAAAATCTGGGTGATTCCTCATTAAGTGGAGGTGCACTCAGGGTGATTCGTGTAGAAACCATCGGGGTAGACCATGAACAAGCTGGTTTTAAAGGAGTCTGTTTCTTATTTGTAAGATATATTTCTTCTAAAACTGGATCTTCCAAATCACTTTCTTCAATATTATTTTTCTTTTGGGTATTCTTTTGACCTGGTATTTCAGTAATCATTACTCTTACTGGGTATAAACCATCACACATGTCTGCTTGTCTCCATCGACACATTCTATCCTCATGAGTTTCTCTTTTAAAATTTGATTTTGGACTTCTTATTATACCACAACTTTCCCTTTGAAGCTGAAACATCTCATCCTCCCATTCAACTAAAGCTTCAAATTGTGTTGGTCTAGGCCTCGGTACAAGAGCCGTTATTTTTTCTCTCAAATTTTTCAAAATTCTCATATAAAATGAGCCATCCTCTGGCCAAGCTAAAACACAATCATTCTTGGTATATTCCATCCAATTATCAAACCAAAGGCAAGTATGATAATCATATTTACCTTACATATAGGCTGCAGGTGTTTTGTACTTATGAAGTAATTTTTCACCTTGCGTTTCAATTTTCTTATCGGGTGAAAATATATTTTTCAATTTCTGAAGCCATGTAAGCTTATTTTCCTCTTTTCTGTAATAATAACTCATGTTTTTAATCAAATCCTTTTAATTTAAAATGATCGTAAATGTTTCCTGGTTGTTCCGCAAAACCAACCAATCCGTGCGCGAAACTCACCAACAAGCCAATCAGGTTAAGCTACGTCACCACCTTCCTCAACCAATAGAATTGCCACTTTCTGGAAGAGCCAATCAGCTTAAAGCTTGACTCAGTCACGTGAACCAATCAGTGCGCTAGCTGTGATGTATGCTAGCCAATCACAGCGTGGACCCTGTGACGTACACAGCCGCTGCAGCTTCTCGTCTCTCACTCCTAGAGCTCACCCCTCCTTTACAAAATATTTTTACAGCGCCATTTTAAGAACACTTTTTCAATGAATTTCAATTAATAACAATAAATAAAAAAACATTTGTCTGTTTCATAAGGTGATAGTTTATACAGTCATTCAAGTATTCTTTTGCGTGGAATAGGCGACGCTACTCTCACAGAATATACAATCTTTGATAAAGTAAACTTTTAGTCTACCCTTCTAACAAGTAATAACGAACTTGTTTCCCTCTGAATGCCCATTAAGTAGCAATTCAAAGTTTGACTTGAACGAATTTAATAATTTACGCACTTTCAAACGGAAAGTTTCCCTAACCATACATGAAATTCTGGTAGGACTTTAACCAACCATAGAAATCCACATTTGTCAGTAAGAATGGATGACGCTTCCTTACCCTTCACACAAGCTCGGATAACATTCTACTACTCTTTTCACAGTGAGTTTTAAAACAGGCTCTAATGCCCTATACTCAAAAGATACAATTTCATAGACAATCCTCACTATACATTCTACCTAGCACACCTAAAATCCCTAATTTCGTGCTGTACGTCCACAACACTAGTGATATATGACAATACCACTATTTTGAAACAGAACAAATGCACTGTGTAACTTCATTTGTCACACCACTCATATGCCGGCACAACTAGGATTTTTCACACTTCAGGAAAAAACCTTTCGACTACATGTAACAAATGAACAAACTCAACGTATGTTAAACATCGATCCTATGTAACTACCATGTAGCATGTCAGTTACCATAGCAACCGTAACTCTGCTACCAGAAAATTGATCCAGCGCCCCTATAGAAAATATGTCATAACAACGCTACCCAACTCCACAATACTCACCATTAATTATAAAACACTCACAAGGCCCATAAACTAACGTGACATATTTTGAGCAACTGAATCATGTGACCTAATTAATAAAACCTATTCACAATTTATATACACATTTATATACAACGGCAGTATAATGATTTCACCATGGTTTTTGTAAAGCCTTGCATTTAATTAAGTCACTTAGGCAAATGGATCTGCTGATGGTAATGACCATGAAATAACAAGACCAGCTTGTCTTTTCGAAAATCTCATTTATTAACTATTTATTCAAGAAAAGTGCATTTATTAGAGGAATAGCAAATTAGTCTGACAGTTCCTAGTAAAATCAAATAGCATGGTAAATGAAGAATAAACAGTTTTCCATCACCTAAGCCCTATTTTCCTGTCTAAAAACTCATTTCACCTAAAGGAATAAAGGTAAAAGTCATTCAACCCTATAGATCCTTACGTGCTCCAAAGAGTCCGTCAGCACGTCACGCCTAACAGGAATCGGGAGAAGATGAGCAGCAAGAACCCCCTCCCTCCCATGAGGACAGTTTTTATACCTTTTCTAACTAACTAAAGTATCTTTATCACACATTTTTCTGAAAATCCAAACTTTCAATTGGCTGAGCCATGTCAGTCCAATATTAGGTCACGTTCTCCTGACCAAGTCCGGAGCCTCATCATAGCCCTTATTGTTCTTAGTTTCACCATCCTTTTTGCTTCCTCAAAATGATACTTTTCCCGGGGAGAAACTTTTATACTTCCTAATCTTGGCAGGCCATTCAGCATCCTGTCCTTGGAAATGTCACCAAGAACACATTCAACTCGACCACGTTTTCTTCTGCATTAAACGTTGTCAACTCAGCAAAATACTCTGCGCATGAGTGAAAGCTTCACTCTGGTCATGTTTCATAAACTGCAGCACTGCCAGCCATTTTCTTTAGGCCCATTCGTAAAACTAATGTATAAACAAACACAAAACATCAATTAATAAAAGAAATAGAATTTGTTCTGTTACCCACCCACCTTTGCTAATTATTAACCCATTAATCTATGTTACCTAGCCAAAGCTTTTCAGCAACAAACAGAATTTGTGCAACATAAAGACAAAAAGACAAAACATGAGCACACAGAAATAAGCACATGCCATCAATAAAACAGCCGCATTTAATTCTGACAAAGACAATAGACTAGATTAGTTTATTATTTTTCACAGACAAGCATTTGCAACATGGAGCACATATATGAGCACATATATTAATTCCCACGTATCATGATCTGCAATTTAATCTAGGTTGGTTAATAATATTCACTCCATTCACAATAATATAATTATTTTGTTATGGAAATTTTAACTTAAAATAAACTAGATTAGTTTATTATTTTTCACAGACAAGCATTTGCAACATGGAGCACATATATGAGCACATATATTAATTCCCACGTATCATGATCTGCAATTTAATCTAGGTTGGTTAATAATATTCACTCCATTCACAATAATATAATTATTTTGTTATGGAAATTTTAACTTTGCGAGTCAAAAACAAATTCATTTTAAAATCTCGCTCCATTAGTAGGAATCCATTTCTAAAGTTTACCTTGAAGGAGGACAGAGATACAGTATCCTTTTGGATATCATCATCACAGCAAAAGATGGCAAACATACCTCATTTCTCTACATACACCCTACTGACTGCAACAGTCCACATGCTGGATACTGGATTTTTCTTTTTGAAAATAAAAAAGTACTGCTCCACTCGCCATGAAAGTCATCTACTGTGGTAGGAAAGCATTGTTTGGTTGTTATTGTACCACACTGCCAGGGCTTGCCTAGCAGTGATGGATAGTTAGAAAATCTGATTGGGCAGACTGACTTATACTCAATTCTCCACAGCTCTTGCTCTGTCGACCATCGGAGAGGTTTGGCTAGGGTGGTGATGGAGTGATTTCCACCACAGCCAAACCAAAGACCCACCCACTTTTAAATCGAGTGGGCAGTCCCTCCTTTTGGTGGTATGGATACTCTGATGCACATAACACCAACATATAAATTAGGCCCTCAATTCATTTATCAGCAGCAGTCCAGCCCCAGGAATGTAGAGTGGATTTTGATAAAAAGTAAAGTAAGTACAATACCCAAGATAAAACTGCATCTTTTGTTAATCACATAATTCTTAATGATGCTTCTAGTCAAGAAGGTTAGAGTGCAGGCCCCCTGAAAGAGACAGGAAGACTGGGTGCACATGTGAGAGGACATGGGTATAGAGGGTGTCATCAACAGTGGAAAACTGTGAAAAAGAAGGGGAGATGCTAAAATTGGGCAACAGTTTAAAGAAAAGCAATAACCTATGTTGGAAATGGCCCTTTATAGGGTGCATTCACTCTACTTTTTTGCTTTTGTCTCTCCCCGGTTCTCTGCTTATCTATGTGCTAGCCTAAGTACTTTAAGCGCTTTTGACACTGCCATTCAGTGCCAAAGCACTGTGGTTGTCATACACATACAGGTGATTAATGTATACTTGATTGGCTGATTTGAGTTAGCTGTAAATCCCCTGTCTAGAGGTAAGACATATACCTAGGGCATGTAACTCAAATGCTCCTCTGTGGGCTTGGAGCACTGGTTATGCCTCACAAAGCGGTGGATCTTCAAACGTGCCACAGGTTTGCCTTGAAGTGCCCTGTGTGTGCAGTTTACTGATCCGTGGCTTTCAATATTAAAAGCTACATGCCAAGGCTCTGCATGTCTCTCACTATATCCATTACCTGGCGACAGATAGTGGTTGCTGGAAGAGGTAGGGCATGTGTGCGTGTGCGCTACATGCACTTGTAGTGAATTGCACCAAATGGTGTATTCGATAGTATAGGGCCTACCTCTTGCATTGCATTAACATGAGAGATCTGTGTAAATGCTATTCAGCTGTATTTCCTACGTCCAGAAGAGTGGCACTATAGTGTTTGATATCAATGATTTAGTAATGGTCAATTCATTCCGGTGGTGCAAGTGGATTTAACATTACTACTGTAGAAATTCCACGTTGGAAACTGGACCTTTCTGTGCCTGTAGCTCTGTGTGCCTGTCAACCTGTCTCCAAGTCACATCTGGGTGCTAGGGGGGCAGCTACATATGTGCATTCCTGAGAAGACAGTTAGAAACTAGGGGTTCGAAGAAAACTGCAGACCTCTGACTCTTAGGGGCCTTCCTGGGATGGATAAGAAGGGGTGGAATTGGCACCTGCATTTCAAGGGGCAGGATCTTGACCCCACTAAAGATATTGATTAGGCCTCCAAGGGTAGGACGGCAGACAGGACAACATTTAGAGTGATCCAGTTCATTTCCAAGGTGGCCTTTTGAACTGATCTCATTTTCAAAAGCCACCATGAAGATAACTACTGGGGCTCTGTCCTCAGAAATTGGAGCGCTTTGGGAAATGGAACCATACTACGCTGGTTAAACTCTGGAACATTGACAAAGAGAACTATTGAGGCAGGAGTGACAGCAACTGAATAATCTGCAGACTTGTGGTGACCAGGGGCTTGTCGTGCTCTAGGGAGGGGACTATCACTTGGTGTATTTCACCTGGATGTTGCTGGCCTACAGCTAATTGCCAACTCTTGTGGCTCGGGTTAATCAATCAATCAGTGATCATATGAAGTGCCACTACTCACCTGGGAGGCTCTCAAGCCACTGCGATTTAGTTGCAGATCCAAGTATTGAGGTAATTCCTGAATTGTTGCAGGGATGGTGATTGCCTGAGGCGCAGAGGCAAGGAGTTCCAGGTCTTCACAGCGAGGCAGGAGAAGGATTTTCCTCCAGCCTTGGACTTGAGATCCATGGGATGGTGGCCTATGCCAGTTGGGCAGAGTAGAGATATCTGGTGGGAGTGTAGAAGGCGGTGGTTGAGGTGTGCAGGTCCAGAATTGTGGAGGGCATTGTAGGTGTGTTGGTTCCCATGCACTCTCCAAGGGCCAGTAGGCTGGCCTCCTGTCCATGGGATCAAATGGACAGACAGGAACCTCCCATTTCCACGAGATCATAAGGACTGCGCAGGGTGCAGCAGAAATGAGTGGAAGTGACCGTCATTTGGGACAAAGACTGTCTCAACCTTGTGCAGTAATCACAGTGAGCCAAGGAGTGTGCTCGTATGATCAGTAGCCCCCCTGGGGGTGTAGTAGTGTGAGGAGTTTGAGGAGTGTGGGGAAAGTTTGCTGAGTCCAAGGGACCCAAGCTTTTCAACTGGAAAACAGTGCTAGCTTGCACACTGTGTAAAACACAACATGTACAAATATGTAAAAACACAAGACAGTTCAATAACATATACCATTACACACACACACACACATATATGGCAGCACATGCAATAAACAACTAAAAGAAGTCTGGAATCTTGGGTCCGTGTCCGTGTTTTGGAGTACAGTTCGAGTTAAGCAGAAAGAAATTATATATGGTGCAAGGATGTCTGTGTCGTGCGGAGATTGTTTTTGTGCACGAAGGGACACCTTCCTCCAAAAAAACAATCAGTAAAGGCATTTTTCTCTTTCAATATATGCTGTGGAATGCAGCATGCATTGAAAGAGGAAAAAATGAGGAGAAATGAAAACAATTCTCCTTGTTGCGCCTTGCTACACCAACTCTAGGATGGCGCAGCATTCACACACATCTCCAGATTTAAGATATCTCATAAATCTGGAGATGTGTCTTGTTCGATTCTATTGGTGTAGCGTGGAAACACCCACAGCAACATCTATGGAACGCCCCTTCAACGCAAACTTCTGTGTATGAAGGGGTCGTATTTACAAGGAGAGGAAAAGCCATGCAGGGTGGCTTTTCTTCTCCTTGTACATATGAAGGAGTGCCTGGCGCCATCACTACTTTACAAAAAGTGATGTACTGGTGGAGCAGGGTGGTTGAAAATCTGTCCCGTAAGTGCTTAGGCATTGGCAGGCTAATACAATAAGAATATAGTGCTAGATGGGTGATTGAAGAATTGCATGAGACTCACAGGAGGTATCCTACACTGCATGGGTACTACTTCAGTATTTAATGGAGTGGACCAATAGTATGTATCTGCTTAGAGTTTTGTAGGGATTATGCACAGAAAATGTTATGTGTACTTGTGTTGGTGCCTAGGTAATTTTATAAGAATACCACTAGTAACTGGAATGATGACAGTGCTGCAAACAGAGTGAACACTTAATTTATAAGTGCTTATGTATTGGTGGAGTGATAGGATACGTAGATAGTGGTAGATAAGTGATTAAAGAAGTGCATGGGACAGACTGGATGAATCCTACACTGCATGAGTACTAACTGAGTATTTAGAAGAGTGTATCAATAGTATGTAGCTGGTTAGAGGTCTAATTGGATAGTGCACAAAATATTATAGCTGTACTTGTGTTAGTAGCTAGGCCATTCCATAAGTTCATGACTAGTAACTAGAATAATTATAGTATGACAAACAGAGTGTACAGTGAATTTATAAGTGCTTAGATATTGGTGGAGTAATAGGATAAGCAGATAGCGCTGAATGGGTGATTAGAGAAATGCATTGGACAGACAGGAGGATTCCTACACTGCATAGGTACTAACTGGGTATTAAGAAGAGTGTATCAATAGCTTGTAGCTGATTAGAGGTGTGCATGCATAGTGTACAACGTATTGTACCTGCACTTGTGTCAGTGAATACGCCATTCCTTAAGTATACGACTAATAACTGGAGTAATTTCAGTGCTGCAAAGAAAGTGTGTGCTGAATGTATAAGTGCTTAGGTATTGGTGGAGTGATATGATACGTAGATAGTGCTGGATGGGTGAATGGAGAAGTGCATGGGACAGACAGATGGATTCCTAGACTGCATAGGTACTAACTGGGTTTTGAGAAGAGCGTATCAATAGTATGAAGCTGGTTAGAGGTCTGCATGCATAGTGCACAGAATATTGTAGATGTCCTAGTATTGGTGTGTCTATGGTTTCGAAAATGGTAGTCTGTATTTTAGGGTGTGAGGAGGTGCATCAGATGATCACGTGGATGATGTCATCAGTGATGACATTTGAGATGTCATCAGTGATGTCATCAGTAATGTCACTGACCATGTCATGAGTGATGTAATATGTGATGCCATCAGCAGTGCATTGCGCGGGCGTGGGTTATAGTTAGCACAACTAACTATAACAGCCAAATTTCTTTTGTTTTGTACGAGTGAAATGTCCAACTAACTATGACATCCATTAAACCTGTGATTTTTTCCGGAAATTTCTGAGGTTTTTAAATGCTAATTTCTAACTATAATGTCCCTGAAACTTGTGGGGTTTTCAGTGAATTTTATATATATGTATTTAATCTCCTCTCACTCTTACAAGGAAGGAATCAGCACTCAGGTTGTAGTTTGGAAGTATTTAATCTGCAAAGGATGTGGTCCACGCATTTCAGCTCGTCCGAACCTTGATAACACGTCATCCGTGACAAGACGTCATCATAGCATCCTTATTTAAATGTTCAAATGCCTCCAGTTGCCAACATTAACAAAGAACTACATATTACTTCAAACCAAAAAACTGGTGGCCATATTGGCCTGGTCACGATGTGAAAATTAAATAATTGATACAATAAAGAAAAGAAAACTAGTGTTAATATGACACAATGTCATTTCAGCATATCTTGCCACGTGACCGCCATACCTGTATGTTCGTCAACGTGATGTATTCATAAAAAACATACTTAGAATTGCAAACATCAACATAAACAATGGACTACGCATTACTTTAAAGTGAAAGGCTATCTGTCATATTATTCTGTGCATGTTGCGTATTATAATGGTTCTTACACGAAAGAAAAGAAAAAATGGGGTGTTAATATACACACACTATCCCTAAATAAAGTTCTAGCGATTATAGTTCCATTCCATTCACAGCTCATTTGAGATGTTATGAGTGATGTCATGAGTGATGTAACTGGCCATGTCTGAATGATGTAATGTCTGAGGTCATTAGCAGTACATTGTGGGGGCATTAGTTATAGTTAGCTTAAATAACTATAACTGTTCAATTTCACTGGTTATGTATGAGTGAAATCTGAGTATAGCTATACTGTTCCTGTAATCTTTGTTTTTTTTCAGAAAATGTCTAGGTTTTTTTAACGTTAAGTAAGATGCATATCACAATGGATGGTGGGGGGTTGGAAGCAGGGGCTGGAATTGTGATGCCACCACCCAAGCTTGCTGCTCCTGCCTTCCCTCCTCCTAGCCATCCATTGTCCAAGTCCAGGTCCCTGCTCCCATATTACAGCCCTGTGTGGCCGTTGTTCTGCCACTGGTTTTTGCGCCTTATCTGAAAAGTTAACTTGCTGCCCCATCCACCTCCTCCCTATCCTCTGTTGTCTGAATCATCCATGAACTAGCCTCCTCTCTCCTGCCATGCATGGTCTGATGTACTGCCACTGCCCTCCATTCAGCATGATGTACCAGTCCACTCCTCCAGCCCTCCATTGCCCAATTCTATGCCCCATCATTGACCTCCTGCTTAGTCTCTGTGCTTAGCTTGCTGCCCCTATTCTCCTTCCCCCTGCCCTCCGATGTCTGTGTGCATGCCCCGCTCCATCCTTTTTGCCCTCCATGTCCCATGGACCTGCCACTCCTATCTACTCTGAGTGTTATGTTGAGCTGCCACGCCCCTCCCACCTTCCTAGCATTGTCAGATGACTGTAACCTGTCCCTGCCACCTCTACCCTGCCTGTCCACATTCCATGCCCCTATCCCCTTCCTCCTGTCCCCCATGGTCCATTTTACTGTCACACCCTTCTGCCCTCCCTGGTCTGTTGTGCTGCAACTGCCACTCCTGCCTGCCGTGCTTGGTCTGTTGTGAGACCCCTTTCCCTGAACTCTCTTGTCTGTGCCCAGGTCCTGACCCACCCTTCTATTCTCCATGGTCCTTTGTGCATGGCCCTGCACCCTCCTTCTTGCCCATCATAGCCATTGTGCTGCTACTAACCATTCCGCTTGCCATGCAGGGTCTTCTGTGCTATCACAGCCCCTCCCTCTTTCCCTGTGTGGTCAGCTAGCTGCCCCTGACCCCCTCCCATCTTTCCTCCATGGTCTGTGTGTATGCCATTATAGTCTCACTGTTGCTCTCCTGGTGTGTCTTGCTTCTAGTGCCCATCCTGCCTGACCTCCATGGTCATCTTGCTGCTAATGCCCTGCCCCCTTGCCCCCAGCACTCTGTTTCCATGTGCATACCCCTATTCCCTCCCTCCTGGCTCATCTGTTCCATTCTAATGCCCCTGATCCGTCCCTCATGCCCCTTATGATCCGTTATGCTACAGCTTTCTCTCCTGTCTGTCCATTATGGTCAGCTAGCTACCATTTCCTCTTTACCCCCTCTTCTCTGTTGTCCATGTGCATGGTCCTCTCCCCTCCCTATTGCTTTCTATGGATTGTTGTGCTGCACTCCTGTCCGCATGCCCTGTGTGGTGTATTGTGCTGCTGCAAACCCTGATGCCTGCCCTGTAGGGTCAGTTTGGTGCACCTCTCCATGTCCCTCCTGTCCTTTGTTATCCGAGTCCATGTCCCTACCCCAATTCCTCCTGTCTTCCATGATCCAATGTACCATACTTGCTAACATTTTGAACTTGGTAAGAGGGAGATTTTGAAAAAAAACTGGGGTATTGATTTTTCCCTTCGACTTACATTGAAAAGGAGGAGATCGTAGACAGGAGACAGATCAAATATAAAGCCCATTTGGGTTAAAAAACATTGGACGTTTCCTGGCTGAATGGGGTCTGTTGGCATGTATGGTTGTACTACCATTTCCTGTTCCTTCTGCCCACAATGGTCTATTATATTGCCACAGCCTCTCTTGCCAGTCCTGTATTGTTAGTTTGTTGTCCCTGCCCCCCTTCCCACTCCCCTCCATAGTCTGTTGTGCTGCCACTGCCTTTCCTGCCTGCCTAGTGTGGTCAGGTTGTTGCCTCTGCAACCTCCTACCTGCCTTCAATTTTCAGAGTCCGTGCCTCTGCCTCTCAATAGTATCCTAATGAACAACTAGATTGCTAACATTCTATATTTATTACAAAAATGTGGAACACCTGACGTCATCTTGATGTAATCAAAACTATAATACCTAGAGCATTCCCCTTAGAAATTACATATATGAGAGGGTCTTATTTGCATCAAAATTATGGTTAGTGCTCTAAAAAACTAAAATGAGGACATATTTTCTGAGTTATCAAATAGCAACAAAGCACTTTAAATTATTTGTCATCTTTATGTTTTTTATCAAGTTGACCACTTGATTAAATGTTGCACTTAGGGGAGAGGATGTGGTGTTACTTTCAGAGCTGCAGACTTTGCAACTGGGGAACCAGGTTGGAGTTTCTGCTTCAGCTCAACATTCTGTGATTCTGGTCAAATCACTTAATCTACCCGGGCCCGATTCACAGAACTAACTTAAGACAAAATCCTAAACTTACTACCATTTTCGTATTCACAGAAGGCACTTACTCATTTTGGTATTCACAGAAGACACTTACTCATTTCGGTATTCACAGAAGTTAGGAGTCCTAACTTTATGACTCCTAAATGCCATCTGTGAATACCGAAAGTCCTAAAGTTAGGATTTTTCTCAGTTTAGGAGTAGTAAAGTTAATACTGCTAACTTTAGGACTCCTAAATGCCTTCTGTGAATACCGAAAGGCTTAAAATTAGGATTTTTCTCAATTTAGTAGTAGTAAAGTTAGGACTCCTAATTTTAGGACTCCTAAATGCCTTCTGTGAATACCGAAAGTCTTAAAATTAGGAATTTTCTCAGTTTAGTAGTAGTAAAGTTGAGAAAAATCCTAATTTTAAGACTTTCGGTATACACTGAAGGCATTTAGGAGTCCGAAAGTTAGGAGTCCTAACTTTACTACTACTAAATTGAGAAAAGTCCTAATTTTAAGACTTTCGATATTCACAGCAGGCATTTAGGAGTTCTAAAGTAAGGAATCCTAACTTTACTACTACTAAACTGAGAAAAACCCTAATTTTAAGACTTTCGGTATTCACAGAAGGCATTTAGGAGTCCAAAAGTTAGGAGTCCTAACTTTACTACTACTAAATTGAGAAAAATCCTAATTTTAAGACTTTCTGCATTCAGAGAAGGCATTTAGGAGTCCTAAAGTTAGGAGTCCTAACTTTACTACTACTAAATTGAGAAAAATCCTAACTTTAAGACTTTCGGTATTCACAGAAGGCATTTAAGAGTCCTAAAGTTAGGACTCCTAACTTCTGTGAATACCGAAATGAGTAAGTGCCTTCCGTGAATACCAAAATGAGTAAGTGCCTCATGTGAATACCAAAATGGTAGTAAGTTTAGGATTTTGTCTTAAGTTAGTTCTGTGAATAGGGCCCTCTATGTCTAAAACCAAAATGAATTTGTTCTTGTGTGATGTACCAATGTTCATGTAAAGCACTCCAAACCCGACAAATCTGCACTATATAAAACTGCAAAAACACAAAAAATAAAAAGTGTTTTGCACACTTCTGTCTTCGGGCTACATGTGGGCTATATCTTGGTGATATTTGTGCTACATGTGTGGTCTTTTGTCTCTGGTGGCCATCTTGGGAGATTTATTTGTTATGAAGTTTCCTAATTTCCTCATTCACTGCAGTCTCCTCAGTAGGAAATGCTTTCAGTTTTTTACTTTGATTCCATCAAGAAGGTATTCAGATATGTCACACATTTGCCATGAGTTATGAATGATAGCTCTCTAGTTGCTCATTAGATCACTGTAGTAAAGCTACTGCTCGCCACAGAAGTCTGCTTCTGGTATTAAAAGTGCATGTTTCAGTCTGCATGTCAGAATTATCTAATGAAATAGAAGAGGATGTGAGAAGTCACTAAAATGTGCCCTAATTTTTCTTTCTTCAGCACTAATCATAATTTCTATGGCAACATGAACAACCTCATTGTGTTCCTTTTTCAATTAAATGTTTTAAGTGTTACCAGTTTATTCCAATCAAGATGGCCTCAGGTGTGCCATACTTTTGTCATAAGTAAGACAGTAATCGCTCTAGTTATTTTTAAGAACACTCTTGGACATTCTGACATTGGGCTATACTTGGGCTACATCTGGGTGATATTTGCGCTACATTTGGGCTCTTTTGTCTCTGGTGGCCATCTTGGGAGACATATTTGTTATGAAGTTTCCTTCTTTCCTCATTTACTACAGTCTCCTCAGTAGGAAATACTGTTAGTTTTTTTCTTTGATTCCATCAAAAAGGCATTCAGATGTGTCACACAGTTGCCATAAATTCTGAATGTTAATACTCTAGTTGCTTAATAGATCACTGTAGTAAAGCTACTGCTCACCAGGGAAGTCTGCTGCTGGTATTGGAAGTGCATGTTTCAGTCTGCATGTCAGAATTTTTGTATGAAATAGAAGAGGATTTGAGAAGTCACTTAAAATGTGCCCTCATTTTTCTTTCTGCAGCACTAATCATACTTTCTATGGCAAAATGAACCCTCTTTTTTGTTCCTTTTTAAATTAAATGTTTTAAGAGTTACCACTTTATTCCAATCAAAATGGCTTCAGATGTGCAATATGTTTGTCATAAGTAGGACTATTATCGCTCTAGTTGTTCTTTAGAACACTTTGGGAAGCTGCAGTAGAACACAAAGGAATCAACTGACAGTCTCTGCCCTTGTTGAATGTACATGTTTTACTGAGGATGTCAGACTTCATTCTCACATGACTGCGAAAGATACATTTACAGAAAATATGCTCTCAGTTTAGCCTATAGATCACCTTTCAAACCTCTATGGGAAAAGCATGAGAAAATAGTTTTCTCTCAAACATGATTCATGATATCCCAGCACAAGGCTTTTTCACATGGTAAAATCACCTTAAAACACACCACAAACTTAAAATGAGTATGATACCATCAACAAATGATTTATAATCGACTCATAAGGATGCTGTTTTGAACACTAAAGAAGAAGATAAACACTCATGTGGACTGTAATGTCTCTTTTGGACTCATAATTTGCATAATACACTGTTCAATTTGTTCGGGATACAACATGTATATAAATGATTTATAATGTAACTAAAGTCTTAACATCTTCTATTAACTGCAATGATTTTTAATGAGGTGCTATCATGTATATTGGTCCCAAGATGGCTACCAACATTTCTTGGCTGAAGTGCTGACAGCCAATCAGATCTCACGATGAGATGTGTGGTTAAGCTCAACTCAGATAGAAATATTTATTTTTCCATTAATGTTTAAAAAACTACTGAACGGATTCACACCATTTAACAAAAAGGGCTCTTTCAGAACCAAGGGCTACTATTTTGCCAAATTTGATATAATTCCGTTCGGGCTGTAGCCGTGTCTAAAGTTTCCTATGAAAAAGTGCATGGATGAAACACGTTTTGGGACCCCCTTTTTTCTCTGCCCTCGAATCACCCTTAAACTTTCAAGATAAGAGCGGACCAAAGCGGGCCATAAGTTTTGAAAATTTCACGAAGATTCGTCAATCGGCACCAAAGTTATTGGGAATAGAATGTTGCGATTTTCCTATGGTAACTAGGTCCTTACTATAACTACCTATATATATATATATATATATATATATATATATATATATATATATATATATATTACCTACTGGCGGTCGCCAGTAGGTAGTGATTGTTAGGACCTACTTTCCATAGGAAATGCGAAACATTCTATTCCCAATAACTTTGGCGCCGATTGACGAATCTTAAAAAAAAAACTTACGGTCAGCTCCGGTCCTTTCCTATCCTGAAAGTCTCGGGATGATTCTTGTAGTGGGAGCCGAGAAAAAAGGGGGGTTCCAAAACATGTTTTCCACATACAATTTCCCATAGGACCTTTAGCCGCAGCTACAGCCCGAACTACTGAACGGAATTACTCCACATTTGGGAAAGAGGTAGTCCTTTGTTCAGACTCGTGCCTTTTGCTTAAATGGTGTCAATCTGTTTAGTAGTTCCTGAGAAAATGACATTTAAAAGTACATATATATCTATGGCCGTGCAGAATCTGTGCACCCTAAGCGCACCCTGCCGTGCACGAGCTGTATTATAATTGGCTGTCAACACTCCAAATCAGGAAGTGCTGGCAGCCATCTTGTGCCTCGGTAGAACCGAGGCACAAGAAACCTATAAAAAAAGTGCATAACTCGAAAAGGGGGCAGGGTAGAAACACCTTGACCCCCTAGGCCTGCTCAGGAGGTCCCACAAAGACCCCCAGGGCCCAAAAAAGTATTTTTTTCTAAAAAAAAGAATTGGCGAGGTTTGCACACCCAGCGCGAATTTCAGCTGAAATGAAAAAAAAAGAAGCGCAGGCTCCTGGGCTTCAGTGGTAATTAGCCCCGGGGGAGGGCAAATCCTGGGGGCAATGAAAGAATTGGGAGGGGGGCCGGGACCGCCACCCCGGGGATTCCTGAGAAAATGTGGGGGGGCTCATAGCCCCCCCAGCCCTGGGGACCGCCACCCCTGGGGCGTTATCAAAATATTGGCGGTTGAACGATGTGCGTTGCTTTATCGTAAGCTCCACTCTGGGTTTGGAGAGAGGGTAGACTAGTGTCGGTCTGTGAAAGTCCCCTGTAGGCCTCACCGAGCCCCGCAAACCTGGTTTGGAGGGGGGAGTATCTATTGGGGCACGCACACCTCTTCTCCATATGCACAGAGGGAGACAGCTGCTTCTTTCAGAGCACAGGTACAGAGCGGCACAGGCTGATTCCGGCACTGAGGCAGCTCCTCCGGCTGGTGCCAGGCGCTTGCGATACTCATCTCTGACGGACATGGCTTGCAACCTGCTGTTGCTGCATTGCTCCCCCCGCAGCCGAGCATAGCGTGCTCCCCTCTCTCGGGCCCGGGAGACTGCAGCGGTGCTAGGGGGGGGCTGGTGGAGGTCTGTGGAGTCTAAAGTAAGAGTCGGGAGACCCCAGATTGAGGCTGCCGGGGCAGGCAGCCCCGCTCCATGGCAGTCTGTGCAACAGGCAGAGCCGGGCTGGGAGGGGCAGTCCCTCCCCCTCTCCCTGTGCCAAGACTGACTGCCGGCAAAGAGAGCCCGGCGCTTACCAGAAGCCCATGTGTGTCGTATATACGTGTGTGCAGGTGTCTGCCTTGACTACACGTGCCTATAGGAGTTTGTGTGTGTGTGTGCAAGCACATGCTGGCTTGAATGTTTACCTGTGTGCATATATGTGAACGCGTGTTAACAGGTGTCCATGTCTGTGCTTGCGATATTCGTCCTTCTGTTATATGTGCTTATGTGAGTATAGATATAAGTACATCTTTTCATGTGCTTTTATTTGTGAGTGCACTTTTGTATCTCTGCTTGTGAACATGGGTACATGTTCCGGTGTTCGTGACCCTATATGTATGGGTACTTTTATGTCTGTATACACCCCACAGTGTGTGCGTGTGTGTATGTGGCTGTTTAGAAGACACATTTTTTGTTAGTCTGTTTGTGTTCGTTTCTCTGTGCGTACATACCTGCTTTCCGTTGTTTTTGCATGCTCCTTTGTGTGTGTGAGTGCGCCTGTCTGAGTGACTGCAAAACTGAGTGTGAGTGAGTGCGCCTCTGTGTGACCTATTGGTGATACTTGCGATTTGTCTATTACTGTGTATTTCCATGGCACTTCTTGCCTATATATGCTTTCAGTATGAGTATGAGTCAACTTCTCAGCACTCACAATTACTCCTTGTGAAAACGTGGACTGTCTGCCCCCTCACAGGTTGTTGCGCATGGTCGCTTTTCAGGGCCCAGGCTATTCCCTTTGATTAATCTGTTACAGAAGCACTCGCGCCTCGTTACTTTTTAAAACTTTTAGCTGTGTTGTCTTATTTTTAATCTGTTTCATGACGAGTCATACTGGCTATTATCACTCAACTGGGCGGTTACAAAATTCAAAAATGTACAGAGCGGAGGCCCCTAAGCAGCAGTGACTCTCTGGCCATGGGACACACATATAGCTTTAAGACACACGGAACTACTGACGTAGTGGCGGCGAGGACAGGTGACAAAGGAGCACAATGTGTATAAGACGACTCTCGTCATCTGCTCCATTCACGAAATCTGCAGTGCTTCGGAGCTGCCCTGGACAGATGTGCAGCAGGTAGAGAAGAAGTGAGATCGAGTAGAGAAGCTGAATATGAAAATTTGAATACATTCTGTATTTAAATCCTAGATTCAGTACATGCCCAAATTGTGTGATCCTGCACAAATCAATGTATTTGCTCCAGCGGTGCGCCTCTTGTAAAAGAAGGCAAATGTGTTGTGACGTTTGTGAAAACCTTCAGGCGCCTTTTTTCTGCCCGCTTGAGCAAATATTGGCCTGAGTGGAAAAGACTTACAATGCGCATATGCCACTTGTATTGTCTTAAGACAAATGAACCTGCTCTCCCGCTTGCAGTCTAGACTCCTGTTCACTGTGCTCAAGCTCACGCCACGGGCTGGTGTTTTCCCCAATCAGAAGCATTAGCGCTCGGGCCTTGGAGGTCACAGGCTCTGGACAGGCCTTGGTCCCCATTGAAGTGCAGGCTTATAACTCATACTGTCTGATTCAGAAGCTCCTCTAAGGAGACCTGTGATACAGTAACATTAGGTGAGAGTGTGCTCATAGGCACACATCACCCCACTCCCATGCAATTTTCACCCTTTGCCATTGTTTCAAAGGAATATTTCTGCAATAAGTGACTTTCCTTTATGTGGACGTGTATGTGAAGTTGTCACCTGACTACTCTCTCGACAAGAAACGGTAAGGAGTGGATGGTATGGTGTCAGGCCCCGGGGGATGGGATCCCCAGGGCCAAACTATTAGGAAAAGAAGGGGGCCACACAGCCCCCCTTCTTCAAACAAAACAAAAAGAAAAAGACCGGCATCACCCCGGAGGCCACGCCCCCTACCAGCATCACTCTGTAAACACGCCCCCTGGCAAGTTTGCAGAGGGGGAAAGAATTCCCCTTGATTACTGGGGGTCCCTGGGGGCCAACTAGCCCACCAGGTACCTCCAGTATGCGCCACGGGGCTGCGTTGCAGAGAGGTGTTCTGAGGCCATGCCCCTTTTTACACCTCTCTGCAACACAGTTCTGTGGCGCTTACTGGAGGTAGCTGGTGGGCTAGTTGCACCCACGCCACGGAGCTGCGTTGCAGAGTGTTGTAAAAAGGGGCATGGCCTCTGAACACCTCTCTGCAACGCAGCCCCCTGGCGCATACTGGAGGTATCTGGTGGGCTAGTTGGTCCTCAGGGACCCACAGGATTGGGGTGGAATTAATTCTGTAACTTAAAACGCGCCACAGGGCGAGTTTGCAGACATGTCACCTCAGGCCACGCCCCCTTCCTTCACCACTGTGCAAACTCACCCTGTGGCATGTTTTAAGTTGGGGAATTAATACTCTTTCAATACTGAGGGTCCCTGAGGGCCAAATAGCCCAACAGGTATCTCCAGTATGCACCAGATAGCTGCGTTGCAGACAGGTGTTCAGAGGCCACGCCCCTTTTTACACCTCTCTGCAACGCAGCTCTGTGGCGCTTCTTGGAGGTACCTAGTGGGTTACTTTGACCTTAGGGACCCTTATGATTGAAGGGGACTTAATCTCTCAACTTAGAACGGCCACAGGGCGTGTTTACACAGTGGTGAAGGGAGGTGACGGAGCCTGAGGTGATGTGTGCAAACACGCCCTGTGGCGCGTTTTAAGTTGGGGAATTAATTCCACTTCAATCATGCAGATCATGGGGGCCAACTAGCCCACCAGGTGCTTTCAGGAAGCGCCACTGCGCTGCGTTAAAGAGGGGTGGTGCAGGCCGTGCCACTTTTTACATCTATCTGCTACGCAGCTCTGTGGTGCTTACTGGGTGTATCTAGTGGGTTAGTTGGACTCTAGGGACCCTCAGGATTGAAGGGGAAATATTTCCCCAACTTAAAACACGCTAGAGGGCGTGTTTGCACAGTGGTGAAGGGAGGGGGTGGTGTAGGGAAGTGGCTCTATATATACTGGACCGAAGTGAAATCAGCCGAACTACGAATTCCAATTTACTCACCTGTTATCAGGAGAGACCTCAGTGCTGCATCTTTAAGCCCAGTACTGACCCTGAAAAGTAATTTTAACCGTACTTACCAGTAAATTGAATTTTCTTCCATAAGATATCATTGTCTGCTTTTTGCTGAAAAAGTTTCTAAGTGTCGATTTTTGAAACTTACAAATATTTCTCTGAAATAAGCCAAACTACGAATTCCGTTTTACTCACCTGTTATCAGGAGAGGCCTCAGTGCTGCATCTTTGAGCCCAGTACTGATCCTGAAAAGTAATTCTAACCGTACTTACCAGTACCTTGATTTTCCTTCTATAGGATATCATTGCCTGCATTTTGCTGAAAAAGCTTCTAAGTGTGGAGTTTTGGAACTTTAAAATATTCACCTAAAATCATGCATACAACGAATTCCGATTTACTCACCTGTTATCAGGAGAGAACCCAGTGCTGTATCTTTGAGCCCAGCAATGACCCTGAAAGTAATTCTAACCGTACTTATCAGTAACTTGTATTTCGTTCCATAGGAATTCATTGTCTGGTTTTCACCAGAAAAGTTTCTAAGTGTCTATTCACAAACTGCAAATATTCCTTAAAAATTGTCTGTATGACTTAAACACATTATTTCAACTGTTTGCAGGAGATGCACCAGTGCTGGATCCAGGATCCACCACTGACTAAGAAAAAGTAACAATAACACCACTTATCTGCTAAGTGAATTTCCTCCCATAGGATGACATTGGTGATTCTATGTGAAAAAAGTTCTGTGTCAACTTTAAAAATACAATAATATTCCTTAAAAATCACTACTGTAACTAAAACGCGTTTACTCAACTGTTTACAGGACTGAATATAGGATCCAGTCCAGTGGTTAGAAAAGTAATCCATAAAGTTACTAATTGCATTTAACTAGAAATTCACATTGAGGTCAATGTTGCATTGTGTGAAATTGTGTTGCCCATTGCAACAACTGTAACTACTGCACTTAAAAAAGTCTATTGCCTATTGGCAAAGTATTTAAACTAAAGTAATTCATTCTGAGAAAGTATGTTTTGTAATGTAATGTATAATGTATTTAAAAAAAAAAATATCTAAAAATAAATATTAAAAAAAAAATTCTAAATCTGTATCAAAAAAATAAATATAACAATAAATACATTTAAAAATTGTTATTGAAAAAACCTTTGAAATTTACTGAAAAAACCATAGGTTTCAGACATGTTAAAGTTAGGAATTAGCATTTAAAAAACCTTTGAAATTCACTGAAAAAACCATAGGTTTCAGACATATTATAGTTAGGAATTAGCATCTAAAAAACCTTAGAAATTCACTGAGAAAAACATGGATATCAGGGGTGTTATAGTTAGCTGGACATTTCACTCATACAAAACTATTGAAATTCCTTTGTTATAGTTAGTTCTACTAACTATAAAAGTTGCGCGCCCGCAATCCACTGCTGATGATGTCTCATATTACATCATTCATGACACGGTCAGTGACATCACTGATGACATCACTGATGACATCTCAAATGACATCACTAATGACATCACTGATGACATCATCCACATGACAATCTGATGCACCTCATCATAGATTAGTATAACCTTTCAACACTCATTATAAAATATGGAGTGCCATATTTGAAACCATTGACACACAAATTCAAGTTTCTAAAAACCCACTCAGTGATTCCTACATCTACACACACATCTAAACACTACCTATAGATTCACTCATACATGCTAACAAAGATCAATAGAACATTAATAAATATACTTATACACCTACATCGACATTGCACACCAGCACACATCCTATTCACTTATGCAGTCATCCTACTCACTTAGGCAAAGAATTAAACATACTTACATTTATTAAGCTGCACACTTTATTTATTCATATAGATAGTAACTCATACTTAGTGTGTTATAAAATCACCATTACATGTATCCAGTTTTCGCTACAATCACTCATACAATCACTGAGTCTTAAGTATATTTATTTATAAACAACAACAGTTACATACACTGCCTTTTATATTTCTACTTTGTTGGAAATGTTTCATTGAGAAATATATTTACTCATCACCACACCCATAAAGAGATTCACTCACCCAAACAAGTGTTTCCAAGTGCAGTCTTAACCTCATATACCTACTAAATCAACTATTTACACATCTTTGAACAGTCACACACCTACCACCCAACCATGCACACATTCACTATCCCATACAAATACTCACTTAACTAATTAATACTAATTTAGACTTTCACATAGCTAATAACCAACTTATGTAGTAGTTTATACAACAAGAGATACAGTGAAACAGATATTCACACAGTTTAATCACTATCCCATAT
This sequence comes from Lissotriton helveticus, assembly GCF_964261635.1. Classification (NCBI taxonomy): domain Eukaryota; kingdom Metazoa; phylum Chordata; class Amphibia; order Caudata; family Salamandridae; genus Lissotriton; species Lissotriton helveticus. Next base: position 1,460,753,601 of record NC_136061.1, on the reverse strand, counting down.
ATTTAGTGAGACACTTTAAATTAGTCACTTAGACAGTCAATCACAGTGCTACTAAATCCTCCATCCAGACACTTATACATCCACTCATTCTTCAAAGCAGATTGCTATATATATATAATACATATTTAAATATCGAATCGAACCACATTCACTGGATGATGTCATCACTGATGTCATCAGTGATGTCATTTGAGATGTCATCAGTGATGTCATCAGTGCTGTCACTGACCATGTCATGAATGATGTAATATGTGACATCATCAGCAGTGGAATGAGGGCGCGCGAGTTATAAATTAATCATGGTGGAGCATGAAGGCATGCCTGTTGGTATATGACCGGATGGTCGGAGCAAAGTTGAGCGCTTTGGCAAATGCTGAGGGCATTTTTGTGACTGATTTTCTACACAGCGGCCCGGCCGTGGCCTAAGCACCATCGCCTGCTGTAAGAGAAGCCATATCCAGCTGTGCGAGGCCTGAGTCTGAAATGAGTTTGGACTCCTTGGCACAGCGCTCTACAATCAATACTTAATGCTCGAGTGTGACACAACCTACTTAGATAATTTTATAAAAGCGCAATGTAAAATGTACACTTGGACTTACTAAAAGAAATTATGAACTCTAGCTTTACGGACCACACGTCCCATCAATCACCAGAGTGACGTTGCATTCAGCATAGGCCCACTGGGGAGCTTGTTAATTAAAAGAGCCGCAAATAAAAGGTAAAGCATTTCCCGAGTGTCATTTCCGCTGCCTCTGAAGACGGGGTTCCGAACCTGAAAAGCGTCAGGCAAATTATTCTTTGTGGAGCAGGAAGGCATGCCTGTATGTATATGGCCAGATGGTCGGAGCAATATTGAGTGCTTTGGGAAATGCTGAGGGCATTTTTGTGACTGATTTTCTACACGGCGGCCCGGCCGTGGCCCAAGCATCATCGCCTGCTGGAAGAGAAGGCATATCCAGCGGTGCGAGGCCTGAGTCTGAAACGAGTTTGGACTCCTTGGCACAGCGCTCTACAATCAATACTTAATGCTCGAGTGTGACACAACCTACTTAGATAATTTTATAAAAGCGCAATGTGAAATGTACACATGGACTTACTAAAAGAAATTATGAACTCTCGCTTTACGGACCACACATCCCGTCAATCACCAGAGTGACGTTGCGCTCAGCATAGGCCCACTGGGGGGCTTGTTAATTAAAAGAGCCGCAAATGAAAGGTAAAGCATTTCCCGAGTGTCATTTCCCCTGCCTCTGAAGACGGGGTTCCGAACCTGAAAAGCCTCAGGCAAATTATTGTTTGTGGAGCAGGAAGGCATGCCTGTATGTATATGGCCAGATGGTCGGAGCAATATTGAGTGCTTTGGGAAATACTGAGGGCATTTTTGTGACTGATTTTCTACACGGCGGCCCGGCCGTGGCCCAAGCATCATCGCCTGCTGGAAGAGAAGGCATATCCAGCTGTGCGAGGCCTGTCTCTGAAACGAGTTTGGACTCCTTGTCACAGCGCTCTACAATCAATACTTAATGCTCGAGTGTGACACAACATACTTAGATAATTTTATAAAAGCGCAATGTGAAATGTACACTTGGACTTACTAAAAGAAATTATTAACTCTCGCTTTACGACCACACGTCCTATCAATCACCAGAGTCACGTTGCGCAGAGCATAGGCCCACTGGGGGGCTTCTTAATTAAAAGAGCCGCAAATAAAAGGTAAAGCATTTCCCGAGTGTCATTTCCGCTGCCTCTGAAGACGGGGTTCCGAACCTGAAAAGCGTCAGGCAAATTATTCTTTGTGGAGCAGGAAGGCATGCCTGTAAGTATATGGCCAGATGGTCGGAGCAATATTGAGTGCTTTGGGAAATGCTGAGGGCATTTTTGTGACTGATTTTCTACAATGCGGCCCGGCCGTGGCCCAAGCACCATCGCCTGCTGGAAGAGAAGCCATATCCAGCGGTGCAAGGCCTGAGTCTAAAATGAGTTTGTACTCCTTGGCACAGTGCTCTACAATCAATATTGCATGCTCGAGTGTGACACAACTTACTTAGGTAATTTTATAAAAGCTCAAAGCGAAATGTACACTTGGACTTGCTAAAAGAATTTATGAACTCTCGCTTTACGGACCACAAGTCCCATCAATCACCAGAGTGATGTTGCACTCAGCATACGCCCACTGGGAGGCTTGTTAATTAAAAGAACCGCAAATAAAAGGTAAAGCCTTTCCTGAATGTCATATCCGCAGCCTCTGAAGACGGGGTTCCGACCCTAAAATGCTTCAGGCAAATTAATCATGGTGGAGCAGGAAGGCATGCCTGTATGTATATGACCGGATGGTCAGAGCAATGTTGAGTCTTTTGGCAAATGCTGAGGGCATGTTTGTGACTGATATATATATAAAAAAATAAAGTGCTCCTTTCTAATCTCCCCTGGGGTCACTACTCTTTCTTTTGGAGGAGATTTGTGTTATACAATGTTGCGACATGCCAGAGCGCAATTGTAGTGTACCCTCGCCACACAAGAGGTCCGAACGTCCTGGCAAGCTCGTCTGAGCATCTCTTTTGGACTGTGTTAGCAGTTACGTTTGGCACCCACCTCGACGTCTGAAGGAAAACGGCGGTCTGGAGATATTGCTTCTCCTGTTTGGGCGACTGAGGATTTCCTTGCCTGCCCCCGCTAAAGGACTCTGTACGGTGTGGTTGTAGCGACAAGGGGAGACCCGAGGGAGAACTGGACATTGGTGTTGCCTCACCTCCCAGCAGGTTCGTGGTCTGCGCCTGTCACCCAGTGCCAAATCCAGCGTTGTTACCCCAAACGAGCATCCCCGATCCCGCGATGCACCACATTGAAGCATTGTGGGTATTGTGGTCCTCCTACACAGGACTACATGGGAGCGCCTATCCACATCAGGGGGCGGAGCAAGGCACATAAAGCATCATGGAGACAGGACTACATTCAGCAGAGCACTTACGATTGGAGAGGGGCGCCGAAGAAGGCCCACAAGCCGAAATGCATCCGCCCGAGTTCTCACCAAAATAAAGTGCTCCTTTCTAATCTCCCCTGGGGTCACTACTCTTTCTTTTGGAGGAGATTTGTGTTATACAATGTTGCGACATGCCAGAGCGCAATTGTAGTGTACCCTCGCCACACAAGAGGTCCGAACGTCCTGGCAAGCTCGTCTGAGCATCTCTTTTGGACTGTGTTAGCAGTTACGTTTGGCACCCACCACGACGTCTGGAGGAAAACGGCGGTCTGGAGATATTGCTTCTCCTGTTTGGGCGATTGAGGATTTCCTTGCCTGCCCCCGCTAAAGGACTCTGTACGGAGTGGTTGTAGCGACAAGGGGAGACCCGAGGGAGAACTGGACATTGGTGTTGCCTCACCTCCCAGCAGGTTCGTGGTCTGCGCCTGTCACCCAGTGCCAAATCCAGCATTGTTACCCCAAACGAGCATCCCCGATCCCGCGATGCACCACATTGAAGCATTGTGGGTATTGTGGTCCTCCTACACAGGACTACATGGGAGCGTCTATCCACATCAGGGGGCGGAGCAAGGCACATAAAGCATCATGGAGACAGGACTACATTCAGCAGAGCACTTACGATTGGAGAGGGGCGCCGAAGAAGGCCCACAAGCCGAAATGCATCCGTCCGAGTTCTCACCAAAATAAAGTGCTCCTTTCTAATCTCCCCTGGGGTCACTACTCTTTCTTTTGGAGGAGATTTGTGTTATACAATGTTGCGACATGCCAGAGCGCAATTGTAGTGTACCCTCGCCACACAAGAGGTCCGAACGTCCTGGCAAGCTCGTCTGAGCATCTCTTTTGGACTGTGTTAGCAGTTACGTTTGGCACCCACCTCGACGTCTGGAGGAAAACGGCGGTCTGGAGATATTGCTTCTCCTGTTTGGGCGATTGAGGATTTCCTTGCCTGCCCCCGCTAAAGGACTCTGTACGGAGTGGTTGTAGCGACAAGGGGAGACCCGAGGGAGAACTGGACATTGGTGTTGCCTCACCTCCCAGCAGGTTCGTGGTCTGCGCCTGTCACCCAGTGCCAAATCCAGCATTGTTACCCCAAACGAGCATCCCCGATCCCGCGATGCACCACATTGAAGCATTGTGGGTATTGTGGTCCTCCTACACAGGACTACATGGGAGCGTCTATCCACATCAGGGGGCGGAGCAAGGCACATAAAGCATCATGGAGACAGGACTACATTCAGCAGAGCACTTACGATTGGAGAGGGGCGCCGAAGAAGGCCCACAAGCCGAAATGCATCCGCCCGAGTTCTCACCAAAATAAAATGCTCCTTTCTAATCTCCCCTGGGGTCACTACTCTTTCTTTTGGAGGAGATTTGTGTTATACAATGTTGCGACATGCCAGAGCGCAATTGTAGTGTACCCTCGCCACACAAGAGGTCCGAACGTCCTGGCAAGCTCGTCTGAGCATCTCTTTTGGACTGTGTTAGCAGTTACGTTTGGCACCCACCTCGACGTCTGGAGGAAAACGGCGGTCTGGAGATATTGCTTCTCCTGTTTGGGCGACTGAGGATTTCCTTGCCTGCCCCCGCTAAAGGACTCTGTACGGAGTGGTTGTAGCGACAAGGGGAGACCTGAGGGAGAACTGGACATTGGTGTTGCCTCACCTCCCAGCAGGTTCGTGGTCTGCGCCTGTCACCCAGTGCCAAATCCAGCGTTGTTACCCCAAACGAGCATCCCCGATCCCGCGATGCACCACATTGAAGCATTGAGGGTATTGTGGTCCTCCTACACAGGACTACATGGGAGCGCCTATCCACATCAGGGGGCGGAGCAAGGCACATAAAGCATAATGGAGACAGGACTACATTCAGCAGAGCACTTACGATTGGAGAGGGGCGCCGAAGAAGGCCCACAAGCCGAAATGCATCCGCCCGAGTTCTCACCAAAATAAAGTGCTCCTTTCTAATCTCCCCTGGGGTCACTACTCTTTCTTTTGGAGGAGATTTGTGTTATATATATATATATATATATATATATATATATATATATATATATATATATATATATATATATATTACCTACTGGCGGTCGCCAGTAGGTATATATAGTTAGGATTTTTTCTCTATGGGATTTTTGAAAATTCTATGTCTAATAACTTTGGCGTTTGTGGACGGAATTGGCTGAAATTTTCAGGAAAATGGAACATTTTGTTTCTGAGCAGCCACTGAAAATTTGGGGGGGGGTTTGTCAAGGGGGGGCTGAGAAAACAGGGGGGTCCCAAAACGTGTTTTTCCCATGTTAATTTCCATAGGGCGGTTGGCCTCACTTTTAGCCCGAACGGCTGAATGGATTTGCACGAAACTTGGCAAAATTGTAGGGACTGGTAGCCCGATGTGCCTTTGCTAGGTCTCAATATATGTGATCCAGTGGATTTTGAGAAATTAACGTTCAAAAAAAGAAATATATCTGTAAGCGCGTTCCGGGTAGCGCTCCGGTTCGCGTACTTGACGCGTAACGGAACTTCGCGTAGCGAAGCTGATTGGCTCTCCGGTGTCTGTCAACATTTCAAACAGTCCGGAGCGGCCACCATCTTGTCTCTCGGTAGGATCGAGAGACAAGAGGAGGCCAAAACAAAGGGGGAAATGACCATAAGGGGGCATAATAGATCCTCCCTGACCCCCTAGGTTTGATGTGGAGGCTTTAAAAGGGCCCCGCGGGGCAAAAAATAAATAAATTCTTTTTTGTTTTTTTTGCATGGGGAGCGCCCGGTACGCGCACCGGGAAGCGCTCTGGGGAGCGTACTATAAGGAAAAAAGAATGATAGACTTTTCAAATATTGTATGTTAATTGATTGTTTGTTTTGTTGATTTTTTTTTATTTCTTTATTTTTTAAGCAATTATTTATTATTGTCATTGTGTTTCAAAATTTAATAAAATGTCTAATAATTCACTTTCTGAAATGTCGTTATTTTCATTGAACATAGCTTGTAATGTTTGAGTGTGTAAAATGTCCTCATTTTCAAGGAGGACATCTACTGATTGCACACATTGCAGTAGTTCTTGGTCCCAAGTTTCATCCATAAATTCAATGTCATTTGGATCAATGATTTCTTGGTTGGTCTCTGCAAGGACAATTTCAAATGAAACTTTCTGTTCGCCTTCCATTTTGTCTGAAATTTGCATTAAAAAAAAATATATTAGTAGAGATAGGGCACTGTTGGGATTAATTTTAGATAGGCAGTTTTTAACAGTGAATTTATCTTTGGGCAGTGTATAGTATCAGAGTGGAAGTAGGAATATAAAAAAGTGTATGTGATTTAACGTAAGTAAATTCATAATTATACAAGAGAAGCCTAACTCCATCCATAACTATAACAGAGAAGTCTATCTAAATCTATAACTACTACAGAGGGATAGTATATAACTATCAGAAAAAGTTTACCATATTAACTTAAAGTGCATAATATACTTCAGTTTTTAAAATAACAACTTACCTTTAAAAAGAAGTTGAAGTTATTAGTGAAAATCCTATTGAAATGTACACCAGGAAGTAGTAGTCAAAATGGCTGTGTTTCCTTCTCTTCCTTTATATATATTCAGGTACATAACCAATCAAATGTCAGGTAAAAAAAAATAGAAAATGAAAGTAACATTTTAATTGGTTGTCAATTCCAACACTTCAGATGTGTTTTGTGAAGTAATTTACCTCAGGGTATTTAGAGAGGTCTACAGGCTAAATGGCTAAATGGAATTCCAACCAAATTTGTGAAAATGGTAGGGATTGGTATGTAGTATGAGCAAATCTATATTTGGTGAAAGTGTCTCCAGGGTTTCTTCTGTAAATTACTTTCCCACCTTTTTTGATGGAGCGCTTCCCGGTGAGCGCCCCGGTACGCGAACCTGCAGCGTTACGGGAGTCCACCATTTTGTGTTTCGGTCGAATTAAAATACAAGATGGAGGGCAAATAATGTTCAGAATGGGTAGAAGGGGGCACGGTAGACGTATCTTGACCCCCTAGGTTTTCTGAGGGTGGCTGAGGAGGCCCATATGTGCGGAAAAAAAACATTTTTTTTAAAAAATTTGCGCGGTTAGCTTCCGGTTCGCGTACCGGGTAGCGCTCCGGGGAGCGTACTTTGTTGAAAATTTGTGAAAAAAGTTAGAGTAAAATAATAATTGTGAGTGATCAGATATAGGGTAGCTCTGAGAAGAGCTTTTGGGTTTATGGTACATTTAGGTACTTATAAGTAGGTACCAATGCACAGTCTTAAATTCAAAATGAAAACTCTGTTGCCCTCATCTGAGAAGTGAACTCCATCTCCTCTGTAGATATCTTGCATGTAGTAACGCAAGTTATTGTTGTACATGGAGCCCATTCCATGGTCTCTCATGTAAGCTGAAACAGATTTGTTTACATGCTTCCTCGACTTCTCAATTTGTGGACAAAATTGGTTCGACCACCTCCATTTCTGTCTTTGGCATATATTTGAATATACCAAGGCAGTTTGAGGAAAAAGTGCCATCAATTGCTCAAAGGTGTCCATTAAAAGCATTTCCAGACCTACACCAGTCAAAGTGCCCAAGTCATTACCTCCACAGTGCAAAATTAACAGGTCAGGTTTAGGCAAATGCATAAAGGTTTTCACCAATGGTATCAATTGGTGACATTTTAATCCTCTGTGGCCAAACCACTTAATTTCCACATCTTGTAAATTGAGGTTAGGTAAATTTCTGTTCTCAGCATACCTTTGAGCCCAGTAGATGTAACTATGTCCAACAATCCAGACAGAAAACATGGTGAGAGTAGGTTCTGCTGCAGTCAGATGAAGTGTGGCAATGAAATGGCAGTTGGAAAAATAAGAGTTTAAAATGAAAAAAACTGTGGAGTTTCTGTGTTAAGGAAGCAGTAGCAGTGATTGGTGGATTTCGATTGCTGAAAACAGAAAGTTAGGGTGCATGGATGTGTTGTTTGAAAGATGTAATTTGAATGGTCAAGAAAAAATCATTTAATGAAAGATTGCACTGGATACGCAGGTGCACTGAGAGTTCAGAGTTCAATTGAAACATTGTTGTGTGAACTTGCAAACATGAGAGGTCTTTCAGGAGGTGGTTGCTATGCAAAAAAGGCAGAAAGGCCGCAGGGGGGAAGGGTGTTGATTTGAAAAAAGTGAGGGAAGAGTTTTGATTGGGTGACATGAGAGATATGTGTGATGAGTTACAGCATTTCTGTGCTTTTCATAGCTGCAGACTCTGGAGTGCATACCTTTTGCTCTGCTAAAGACAATTTGGTGTGTTTCTGAGACTGTTTTGAAACTCATAAAGTATTTGCTAAGGTGAGAAAAGATTCATTTAATTTAGGTAGAGAATAGTATGGTTTAGGAAGAAAGTTGTGTATTTAAAATGTTGCTTTGTGTCAAGTGTTTTACAAATAGATTTTGTTTCTTTGTGTTACATAGCCATGTTAAAAGTGATGCAAAAAAAGTGCAAGGGTCTTACAAAAATGCTTTCATGTGTCTTAGGGTATTTTAACTCACTTCCCCATGAATGTATGAATATAATTGCTTTACAAGATGTGTTTAAAAACGTTTTTTGAAATCAATTAGGTTTCTTGATATGTACTGCTAGAGTTTCATAGGTTGCTTGGGGCATATTTTCAAGGCTTTTGACTTCCTTTGATGTAATTTTTCCCATTTTAATTTAAGACCTTTCCCTGTGGTGCAAGGTCCTTGTAAATATGCCCCCATCTGTGCTTGGCAAATTTAGATTTTAATTCTTTGACTAACATAGCCATGTTAAAAGTGACCCAAAAATGTTGCAAGGGCCTTAAAAAAAACGCTTTCATGTGTCTTAGGCCATTTTAAGTCATTTCCCCTTGAATGTAGGTATCTAATTGATTTAGTTGATGTGTTTAAAAACGATTTATGAAAACAATTAGGTTTCTTGATATGTACTGCTAGAGCTTCATAGGTTGCTTGGGGCATATTTATAAGGCCTTTGTGTCTCTCTGATGTTATTTTTCCCATTTTAATTTAAGACCTTTCCCTGTGGTGCAAGGTCCTTGTAAATACGCCCCCATCTGTGCTTGGCAAATTTAGATCTTGATTATTTGACTTACATAGCCATGTTAAAAGTGATCTAAAAATGGAGCAAGGGCTTAAAAAAAACGCTTTCATGTGTCTTAGGGTATTTTAAGTAACTTCCCCATGAATGTATGAATATAATTGCTTTACAAGTTGTGTTTAAAAACGTTTTTTGAAATCAATTAGGTTTCTTGATATGTAATGCTAGAGGTTCATAGGTTGCTTGGGGCATATTTATAAGGCCTTTGAGTCTCTCTGATGTTATTTTTCCCATTTTAATTTAAGACCTTTCCCTGTGGTGCAAGGTCCTTGTAAATACGCCCCCATCTATGCTTGGCAAATTTAGATCTTGATTATTTGACTTACATAGCCATGTTAAAAGTGATCTAAAAATGGAGCAAGGGCTTAAAAAAAAACGCTTTCATGTGTCTTAGGGCATTTTAAGTCACTTCCTGATGAATGTAGGTATATAATTTATTTAGATGATGTGTTTAAAAACGATTTTTGAAATCAATTAGGTTTCTTGATATGTAATGCTAGAGCTTCATAGGTTGCTTGGGGCATATTTATAAGGCCTTTGAGTCTCTCTGATGTTATTTTTCCCATTTTAATTTAAGACCTTTCCCTGTGGTGCAAGGTCCTTGTAAATACGCCCCCATGTGTGCTTGGCAAATTTAGATTTTGATTATTTGACTTACATAGCCATGTTCCATACAGTTGTAACCTTCTGCGTAGTCTTTGATATGCTAGACTCCATCTGCACTATGAGATACCTAAGCAAAGGAAACACAGGTGATGTGATTGTGAAATGAGGAAAAGAAACTCCACATTTTTCAATTACATCACATGTGTTTCCTAAGTTTACGAATGACATTGTGCAGATGAGGTTTAGGTCTGTCCACGGACACAGAAAAGGTCTGGCCTTTGTTCAAGAGTGAAGTGGACATGACTTACTTCATTGGTAGGCCTTCACATGTATTATCTCCTCTGTACTCTTCAAAAAGCGTAAATTTCATCTGCAACCCTGAATAGGCCTCACCTCAAACAAACCTCTGGATAGGCCACACTTTATCGTCATCCTGAATCAATCATTTAAAATGTTAGGGACAGATTTATGATAGGTGTAAGCTTATTTTGCGTCACTGTGCGTTACTTTTGTGACGCAGCGGCGGTGCAAAAGATTTGCTATGTGGCGACATATTTACAACTTGATGCATCTAGGCAGATGTGTCATGCTGTAAAGTCCCGTGCCACATGAAACCGATGCAGCAGTGATGCAAAAGATGCACCATGTTTCAAGACAGGCCTCATTTCATCTCCAACAAGATAAGAAGCTGAATCTTCTGTAAATGTGAAAATTGTTGTATACACTGCTCAACTTATGTGTACTCTTTGATATGCTAGAGTCCATCTGCACTATGAGATACCTAAGCAAAGGAAACACAGGTGATGTGATTGTGAAATGAGGAAAAGAAACTCCACATTTTTCAATTACATCACCTGTGTTTCCTAAGTTTACGAATGACATTGTGCAGATGAAGTTTAGGTCTGTCCACGGACACAGAAAAGGTCTGGCCTTTGTTCAAGAGTGAAGTGGATATGACTTACTTCATTGGTAGGCCTTCACATGTATTATCTCCTCTGTACTCTTCAACAAGCGTAAATTTCATCTGCAACCCTGAGTAGGCCTCACCTCAAACAAACCTCTGGATAGGCCACACTTTATCGTAATCTTGAATCAATCATTTAAAATGTTAGGGACAGATTTATGATAGGTGTATGTCTCTTTTGCGTCACTTTTGTGATGCAGCGGCGGTGCAAAAGATTTGCTATGTGGCGACATATTTACAACTTGATGCATCTAGGCAGATGTGTCATGCTGTAAAGTCCTGTGCCACATGAAACCTGCGTCAGTTTTCATATAGGTGTTTTGTTGCAAGGTATGCATTAATTTGCATGAAAGCCCTGTAAAAGTAACACAGTGAAATTTAGAAGATTTCACTGAGTCAGCGTTATATCATTGCTGAATCAAATCCTTACGCCTGTTTGAAACAGGCATAAGAAGTGATGCACCATGCAATGTGAGGCTTCCTCCTGTGCATTGCAGTAGACATGTCGCGCTTATGACGTGATTCCTGCAATGTGCTGCTTTTGCGGCACAGATGCGTGACGCATCTGTGCTGTTTTTGCTCAATGGTGCTCCACATTGTAAATGCGGCACACTATGGGTGGCAGAGCAGCAGTGCACATTAACTGGTGCATCCGTGGGGATGCGCCACTTAGCATAAATCTGCCCCTGTACATTTAAGTATGAGCAGGGGACACAGAGTCGGTGAGGCTTATCCAAGGTTAAGAAGAGAGGAGTCCTGTTCACTGAAAACTTGGACATAGGCCTCACCTCCTCAGCATCGCTGGACATGGCTAAATAATAGCTGCAAAATTTTACTCTTGTTAAACAATTTTACTATTATAATCTCTGAGATTTGTCTCTTACTCTGCAACATCTCATTGTTGTTCTCTTTCTTTAAAGATAACGACAACATCAACCATGACTGACAATCAGCAATCAGTTGATCTCGACCTCATCATTGAACTTGTAATTGAAACGTCAGTGGAAGTAGATCCCTTGGATGATTTAAATCCTGAGGATGATGAAGAACATGATGAGGATGCCGATTTGTCAGAATTGTATGACATAGGGTGGGAGCTGACCTGCTTGAGCCTATGGAACTATAAACATTTATTTTTAAAATTTACAATAAATGAAAAGTAAAAATGTAAACCGTTTCATTTAAAATTAAACACACCTTCAAAAACAGGTTATGTGTAGTGTCTTCAATAAAATATTAAAATATGCTCATAAAATTAGATCAGATTCACATATAAAACAGGACAGGTAAAATGAAGAAGAATTCCATTTCTTTTCTGATATTTGTGTATTCTAAATTTGCCAAAGCACTAAAAAATATTCTATGTAAAAATGTCAAGTAGTGTGTTAAGTTTTTGATGACTGTTATTGATTTACTGTTTGGTAATAGTGGTTAATAACATTTTTTATTATATTTTACCACAGATTCAACTGCAGATCATTTCAAATTTTGAGAATGCCAACTAAGGATAGAATGAGAAAGGCTACAAAACGTCAAAGACAGCAGGTCCATCATTTACTGCAGCAGTCCTCTACAATAAAAAATCGTGAAGTCACCAAGAAAGCACCGGGTAAGACCACGAAAACATTCATAAGAAACATTTCTAGAAAAAAAAGTAGTACTACAGAAAATGTTTTTGTCCAGAAAAAGAGAAGCAATTTAAACGGAAAGGAAAGGCCAATCAAAAATGTTACTGCTAGAGCAAGAGATAACTCTGTGCATGATAGTAGAAGGAAACAACAGTTTAGGGACATTCGTAAACGAATGTTCCGCAACAGGATAATTGGCAATTTGTTAAAAAATATTAAGAAAGGTCAACAGAAAGTGGTTTTTTATAAGAGAAAAAAAAAAGTTGAGAAAGTTATTGATCAGGCATTTGAAATTAAACGAAAGTTATTTATTTTGATAATCAATAGAATTAGGAAGCTAAACAAGGCAATTTATGATTTCAAAAGAAATAGTAGATGGAAGAGAATAGTTAATCGTAGTAATTTTTGTGAAGTTTTTTCCGGAGAATGGATGCATAGTTCAAGTTGTGAGGCATTTTTCAATGAGGAGAGTTATTTCCAGGATAATGATTTGGTGCATGCAGTTGACACCAGCGGTCGAGCTTATGAGGTGAAAGATGGTTGTCCAGTTGAAAAAGAAAAACTTGTGACAACAGAGGCAGAAGAGATGTTAGGTAATGAGGTTTTAGGAAGACGTCCTAAGGGACCTGTGTACACCTAGAAGTGTAGTAGTATTTACAGTGTGCGACAGGATTCCATCAATTTGCTTTGTGATTTTGTACGGACATTAAATAAGAAAAGTTTGAAGCAGAAAATGAAGTTGTTGCAAGAATTAGATCCTTGCAGAGTGAGAGAAGTGACAGGTTTGCATGGTCATTCACTGGCTTGTCTTTCCAGGAGAGTATGCCAGAGTGTTTTTCATCATTTTAGGATGCTAGCAGTGCATCATAATAAAGTGAGGAAATTAGTTAGAATGTTGTATTATGCTAGGAGTCCAGCAGTTATGCTTAAACAATTATGCGCTGCTCTTTTGCATGGTTCTGAAATAGATGTGAAGAATATGTGTGAAGAAATTGAGTTTTGTTACTTTGGAAGTAAAGAGGAGAATGTTGAAATTGACCCAGAAGAAGAGGGTAATGTGGAAGATAGTGTACATGTTTCCAGTACAGATAATTTTCAGAAGGAAATTGCCACGTTTCAGGTGAAATCAAGTGAGAGGCCTAATTTCACTTGTGTGTGTTGTCGACGCACTTATTATAAGAATCAGACTAAGTTAGTGGATTTATATGCAAAAAGTGAAAGGGAAAATAATAGTGAATGGAAGGATTTTGCTACATACTTGATGGTAGAAAATTGTTTTGATTTGGGATCGGATCAACGTGTGTGTACTTATTGTTGTAATAAATTAAATCAAAACCAGATGCCTGCTAGAGCGGTTCATAATAATCTGGAATTGGTTGAGATTCCTTCTGAATTGAAGGATTTAAATACTTATGAATCTATTTTGATTCAAAGTATCCATCCCTTTCAGGCTATTGTAAGAATGGAGCCAAAGACAGGGAAATTGCCTCCATCAGATTTACAGAGAGGATTAAAGGGAAGAGTTGTTTATTTGCCTCTAGATTTGAAGAAAAACATTAACACAATTGGAGTAGAAAAAGTGGAAGAGGAACCTCTGGTTATCTTAGTTAATGGGGTTCCGACAAAGAATAAAAAAATATGGCAAGATTTAGTGGATGTTAGGAAAGTCAAAAAGGCAACATTGTATTTGAAAAAAAATAATAAGTACTATAAGAATGTATATGTTGCAGAAGAGGAAGTAAGTGAGGAAGAGGATAGCGATTTGTGTGCTGGTCAAATTGAGAAAGTAGAACCCTCTAAAAGTGAAGAAATATATTAACATTATAGTGTTCATCCTTTGCATTCCAAGGAAGTCATGGGGAATGCTATTGAGTTGTTTCAAATGAAACAAGCCAAAGGGAGTCCCATTAGTGTCTGGGAGGAAAGTTTGGAAGCTCGGTGTTTCCCACAGCTATTTCCAACCGGTCAAGGAGGAAGATATGATGAGCGACCTCATCAAATTCCTGCTTCTGAAAACCGGACTTTACGATTGTATGCAGAAGATGCTAGGTTTCGACAATGCATTCCCTATTTGTTTCATCTCCTGTTTGAAAGCGATCTGTCTGACTGTCATATGCAGTGAACCACATCTTGAAAAGTGGTATACAGATGCAAAACATCTCGGCAAGTGACTTTATGGATAAAGTCAATGTCCAAGACAGTATTTTGGATTGTCACCTGATTAATCTCATGGCGTGTCAGCGTGGTACTAATGAGTACTGGTACCGTCGTCATGGTGATTTAAAATGTATGCTGAGGAACTTAGGAACTCCCACATGGTTCCTCACTCTGAGCTGTGCCGAGTATGACTGGGAAGACTTACTTGAATTTCTACGAGAGGCAAATGGAAACATCGAAAACATCGAATTCAAGACACCCGGAGAACTGTGCTCTTTGGATCCAGTGAATGTATGCAGGTACTTCAATCATAGATTTGAAGCTATGATGTCTTTCATCATGAATAAGAAGAATCCACCTCTTGGAGAGGTGTTGGATTTCTTCTGGAGAAAGGAGTACCAAGCAAGAGGTGCTCCTCATATACATATGCTGCTGTGGATCAAGGATGCACCTAAATTTGGAACAGATCCAGAAGACTTAGTGATGAGTTTCATAGAACAGTATTCTACATGTGCTGTTCCAAACGCAAAGGAGGACAAAAGCCTAAGAGAACAAGTTCTACGCTTCCAAAGCCATCGTTGCGGAAAGTACTGTCGTCGTAAATTCAGAAACAAGGACAAGTTCTACACCAAATGTCGTTTCGCCTTTCCACGACCGGTGATTTCTAAAGGAAGAGTGAACAGTTTGATGTCTTCGCTGCGACATAATGTGATGAAGAAATCACCTAAAAACACATACAATTTGAAGAGGAACGAAGAGTCCAAGTACATCAACGACTACAACCCAGTGATTTTGTCTATGTGGAATGCTAACATGGATATACAGTTTGTGGCTGATAACTGTATGGCTGTGGCTCGGTATGTGACCTCTTACATCACCAAAAAAGAAAAGACAGAATTGAAGGATATGTGGGAGGACATTTCCCATGAAAAGAGCCTCAGTAAGAAGTTGTACAGTTTCAGTCTGAAGATGTTGTCGCATCGAGAAATCGGAGCTTACGAATGTTCTGACCGGTTGTCTTCAGCAAGTCTCTATGCCAAATCTAGGAGTATCGTTTGGGCGAGTCTTGGTCTTGCTGCAACGCGTAATCGAGTTCTGAAACCTGTGCGGGAAATTGAGTATTTGGCGGAAAAGGAGCCAAACAGTACCGACATTTTGAAGACCAACATGTTGGATACATATTATCCAAATCGAAGCAGTCACCTCGAGAATGTTTGTCTGTATGAGGTTCTACAAAATTACATATTCAAGAGGAACATCAAAGAAGATATTGATAAAGGAGTGTATGCTGTAATTGGAAGTGAGGGATGTCTGGTCAAGCAAAGAAAATGCCACTTGGTAAACCATCGAAAATTGAGTGGCGAATCTCCTGAAAAAAAGGAGTTTTCTATTTAGCACTTTTGCAACTTTTCAAGCCTTGGCGTGCAGAAGAGGAACTGCTTGGAGATTTCCTCTGTTACGAAGACTCTTTCACTGCCGCCAAGGAGACCATAGAATGTCCTGCTTTTCCCAAATATGTAGAAATGTTGAATGCCGAAATCGAGCAGGAAGCAACGATTGCAGCCGAGATTGCCAGAGACAGTTCTCAGGACAGTCAGAGTTCTGTTTCATTGAGTCAGGATCCACTAGGAGGACCTGTTATCGAAAATGAAGCTGCCACTGCCATGAATGAAGTGGAAAGAGCCATGGCACATGCTCAGGAGGATGCGGTTAACTTAGAAGACTTGGAAAGACAACTCAACGTTGAGCAGAGGAAAATATATGACGAAGTTACCAAGCAAATTGATCATGGATTAAGTCATGAGAAGAAAGAGTGCTCATGTACGTCATTGAAGCCTGTCCGACTGTACGTGAGTGGAGAAGCGGGAACTGGAAAGAGTTTCCTCATTAAAGCAATTTCATGTTATTTGAAGGAAAGGACTGAGTCATCGCTGTCTTGTGTTGTCACCGCTCCAACTGGACTGGCAGCACATAACATTAAAGGTATTACTTTGCATCGTCTACTGATGCTGCCAGTGGAGCATGATAACAAATTACAATACCACAAGTTATCTGGAGATGCTTGTTGTGAAGTTTCAAGAGTCTTGAGGAAAATGAAACTTCTTATCATTGACGAAGTAAGCATGGTTTCCAATGTCATGCTTGCCTTTGTGCATTTGAGAATGCAAGAAGTTCTTAAAACAGAGTATGATGTGTTATTTGGTGGCAAACACATCATTGTTTTCGGAGATCTTCTGCAGCTGACACCAGTGAAAGGACAACCTGTGTTCAAAATGCTCACGCATGAAGATACCAGGAAGTGCCTAGGGAGCATTGGCAACGTCAATATATGGTTAAACTTCAATTATGCTGAACTGCATGAAAATATGCGTCAGGCGAAGGATGAAGTTTACAAGAATATTCTACAAGATGTTAGAATTGGAAAATTGACCGAGCATGGGAAACAAGGTTTACATGCACGATTACTGTCAAATTTATATCCAGAACAAGACGTTGTGCCTGAGAATATTTTTCAGAAAATTACTGAGAAGAAATCTGGAATATGTTTGATGCCAACTCTTGCAGAATGTGCCATCTTCAACAACAAAATGTTGCATTTAGAAAACCAAGAGATTGTGAAACTGGAAGCTATTGACAGAGTAGAGCATATGGGATCAACAATTATTTTGTCTGAGAATTTGAAATCAAAATTGGATTCATTAGAGAAGACTATATCTAAAACTGCAGGTTTTGAAAAGACTCTGAATGTGTGCTTAAATTGCCGTATAATTTTAAGAAGGAATTTACATGTTGAAAGAGGTCTGGTAAATGGATCAATGGGTAATGTTGTTGATTTTGTGAAATACAGAAATAGAGATGGAATTGAATTTTTAAAAATTAAATTTGATGGCATTGAGGAAGTACAGCTAATTGGTCGTTGTTCTGCTAGATTTTTGCTTGTAAAAGACTTATATGTTCGCCGTAAGCAGTTTCCTGTTTGCTTGGCATATGCGGTGACAATCCATAAATCTCAAGGTTTAAGTGTAGACAGTGCATTGGGGAATATTGGCAGTTCTGTGTTCAAGGAGGGTATGGCATATGTGGCATTGTCACGAGTTAGAACTTTATCGGGATTGTATTTGATTGAGTGTGATGTCACAAACATTTGTGCGGATCTAGATTGTGTTAAGGAATACAATAGGTTAAGAAGAGAGTATGCGCCACATTTGCCTCAATATTCTTTGTTTGAGAAACGTGTGGTAGGCCGGAAACGAAGAAATGTGACCAATACTAGGGAGGTTGTAGCAAAAAGACGAAAAGTCGATGAACCTGAAATTATAAGCAGAAAGAAAAAGGATTCTGTTGAAGATGTTGTTGGTTTTCAATTTGAAAACAGTTCTGGTGTCAACTGCTATGCTAATGTAGTGGTTAATGTTTTGTTTTCTCTAGAAAATGTCAAAGAAGAGATTGTGGTCAATTCGGATCACAGATTTTGCAGTTTGTTAAATTCTGTGTTAGAGAAATGTAGCACTGATAGAACAAAAATAGAAAGTGTGTCTGAAATTCGAAATCTGTTAGACAGATGTTCAGGTCAAACACAATTCTCTCAAAATATTCAGCAAGATTGCCAGGAGTTTTTAATGTATATGCTTGATGTATTGCATGCTGAAGGTGTAGATGTAGATCACCTGTTTGGGCTTTCTTATCAATGGCAGCATGACTGCGAGAACTGAAGGGTATCAAGTACTACTAGTGTAGACTCAGAAAGATTTATATATTTAACTTTGCCAGACAGTAAATCAGTGTCCTTTAATAAGCTAGTAAAAGCAGCTGATCACAACATGGAGTGTAGCCAATGTAAATCTGAAATGATGTCAACATTATTTATACGAACATATGGCCAGTATGTCATTTTAATGTTCCAACGATGTAGGCCTGATGGAACAAAATTGACAACTTTAATTAAACATTTTGTAGCTTCGCAGTTGTCAATATCAGGAAGGACTTTTGTAACTGCAGCAATTATATATCATGACGGTCCTACAATAACATCAGGACATTACACAGCTTATTTAAAGTCTAGAAACGGCTGGTCATTCAGCAATGATTCTGTTTTAACTTTCAAAAAAAAATTGCCGTATGACCTTAAAAATTCTTACCTGGTGTTTTTAAAACCAACATTTTAGGGAAAGAATCTCGGGATGTGCTCTGAGGAATTTCAAGAGGTTCTAATGGCTCCTACACGATTTGGCCTTGAGGATAAGTGTAGTACAGAGACATAAGTTATTTTTGAGTATTAAATAGTTCCTGGAAAAAAAAGAAGATTTTCTTACAGAAAGTGGTGGGCACAGATTAGTTGAAGGACAACAGAGTATTTCCCAAAGCAAACGGTCTTCTTACCATAACACTTGACGTCATGGAAAAATAACTGCACTTTGAATGAGTTCAGAAAAACTGTTTCTTTTTATAAGCTAATTCAAGCAGCCAATCAAAACATGGAGTAGAGGGAATGTAAGTCTGCAATGCTGTCTAGATTATTGGTCCAAACTTTTGATTATAATGTCATTTTAAAAATCCAACTATATAAACCTGATGAAAGTAAGTCTTCAACTTTAATTACAAATGTTGTGGCTACACAGTCGTTGATTTTAGGAAGAACATTTGTAACTGCAGCTATTATATGGCATGATGGTCATTTGACAGATCCGCTTATTACACAGCTTAAAATGTAAAAACATTTGCTGTTTCGGAAATTATTCCCATTTGACTACGATACAATGTTGCCTTTTTATTTAAAAATATTCTTACTTTCTGTTTTCAGAAAAGAGAATTTAGGGTAGGTAACTGGCGTATAATGATTCTAGGGGTTGATATAATTTTATCTACTGTTTTATATTGCTTTGTGATTAAAAGTGATGTAGACAATTAAATAATTGTAGTAGTCATAGAGGTAGTGTAAGTCTGCTTCATAGTAAGCAGTATCAGTGTCATAGGAAATGTAGAACATGAGTGAGCAAGAAGGGTAAGATATTACTAGTCCAGGATTGTGAAAGTGACCTTGAACGTTTTCTTTCTGAAAGTTGCGGAAATACAAAATGACGGGATTTGCTTACAAGAATTCCAAGAGTTATAAATGGCTCTTACATGATTTGGCCTTGTGGAAACATGTGGTAGAGAGCGAGAAGTCATTTATTGTATGTAACATATTTTTCAAAACGATGGAGGTTTTCTTTCAGAAAGTGGCGGGCTGAAAATAAAAACAGCACAACCGAGTGTAAGCTGTTCATAGGACATCCTTCGACGTCATGGAAAGTAAGTTACTTTTGAGGAGTTCTGATTTCTGATTGGTTATGTTATATGGGTTTTTTAAACACAATCATTTTGATTGTGTTTTTTTTTCCCCGCTGTTATATGATGAATACCTTCAAGTCACTGTTTTTAGTGAAATTTGATAAATTCTGAGAACAGCAAAAATAAACCATTTAACATGTATAATTAATTCTGTACTTTTTGTATTTATGATATACATTTAAAACTTGTAGGGGGCATGCAGAAGCTGAGGCTTCAGTAAGTGTCAAAGTTGTTGCATGCAGTGCGTACTCTTTCATATGCTGGACTACATCTGCACAATGAGATACCTAACCAAAGGAAACACAAGTGATGTGATTGTGAAATGAGCAAAAGAAATTGCACGTTTTTCAAATACATTACCTGTGTTTCCTAACATTACGAATCACATTGTGCAGATGAAGTTTAGGCTTGTCCAGGGAAACAGAGGAGGTCTGAACTTTATTGGTAGGCCTGCACATGTATTATCTCCTCTGTACTCTTCAACAAGCGTAAATTTCATCTGCAACCCTGAGTAGGCCTCACCTGAAACAAACGTCTGGATAGGACACACCTTATTGCCATCTTGAAACAATCATTTAAAATGTTAGGAACAGTTTTATGATGATTGTGCACCTCTTTTGCGCTGTCATTGCGTCACTTTTGTGAGACAACAGCAGTGCAAAAGATGCACCATGTTCCAAGATAGGCCTCACTTCATCTGCATCAAGATACTGTTAGTTTAAAATGTATATCTTTAGGACTGTGTAGGGGGCCTGGAGAAGCAGAAGCTTCTGTAAGTGTCAAAGTTGTTGAAAAACTGTTTGTCCTTCAATCTTTTCCCTTGTCTTTTCTAATTTTTAAATACATGTTTTAATATTTTTCAAATGTTTGTTCTCTCTTTCACAGATTGAAAGTATAAAAATAACAAGTGACTAAGTTAATGACAATTATAAGGTAAATGTTTTGTACTCTTTTCATTACATTTCTATCACATTTAAGTACTATTAGTTCCACTGCTTCATTTCTTTAACCCTCACTTTCCTGCCTTTGCTACTTCCCTCATTCCTTTCTCTATTACTTACTTACTCTACTCCTTCCACTCCTTTTCTCAGTCCCTCTCTTCTCATAGTTCCTCACTCTTGTTCACTCACTCCGTCTCTATTACTCTTAGTGTCTTTGACTGATCACTCTTTCAGTACTTGTTCATTATGCTTTCTCTGTGTAGTTGAAGCACACTAAGGGGCATATTATGAACAGAGCCAATAAAATTATTGCTGTTTTTATCGGCAGAAAACTGCTGCAAAAGCGGATTTAGCGGCAGTTTTCTGCCGCAAAAGCGGCTTTAGCGACACATTTCTGCCGATAAAAGCTGAAAAACTTTTATTGCCTATGTTGATAATATGGGCCTATGTTATTTACATTTCTTTGCTGTTTCAATTATTCTTTTTCTGTTACTTCTTCTTTTCTGCTTTCTGTTTTTTCTCTCTGTTATTCCACATGTTTTAATCTTATTTTGAACATTCACTCACATTCTCTAAGAAACTCTTCTGTGTTATTCTTCTACTCTCCTTTTTTTCTTTCATTTCCTTATCTATTTTGTTTTTCACAATTATATCCTCTTCCATCTTTTCTTCGGTAAATAAATCTATTAAACCGTATCTCTGGTTTAGTCCCTATAGCTGTCTTTCTTTTAACATTACTCTCTGTTTACTTCCCTTATACTTACTCTTCTTTTTTTATTTTTTTTTATTTTTTGGTTCGCTCCTGGTTCGCGTACCGGCGAGCGAACCGGGAAGCGAACCAAAAGAAATAGAGCTTGCCAGAGTGCTAAACATTCTAGCAATTTTTTTATAAAGGGGAGGTAGTTCTGAAAAGAACTTTTTTTAATGTTTTTGTTGTTTTATATATTTATTTTTTTTCTGAACATTTTTTGTTTTTTTGTATTTTTTGAACAATTTTATGTTTTTTTTGGTTTTTTGGGGGGGGAAACAACAAAAAACAGGCATTGGAAAGGGCTCAACAGGAGCAAAAAAAAATTTTTTTTTTTGGGGCGTTTAGAGCACTTGTGGTTTTCAAGTGCTCTGTTTATTAAGTTAATGCTCATATTGGCACATGAGAGTAAGGTACCGCAATATAAACAGACAATCTTCATGTGGATAAAGTTATCCTGAATGTTTGGCACTGTTTCCCGTGCCTCTGGCCCCGACAGAGATACCTGTGCCGATGTCCTGGCCACAGGAGTTGGTGGGTTGTCCTGGAGGTCACGCATCTGTGCCCGGCTGTAATTTAGTGGATGCCACCTCAGCATGTGACGGTGCATAGTATAGTTGCCGTAACTATACTTCTTATCTGTGCCTCTAGATAAGTCCTCTTTGCATATGAGGCACGTCACATACCGAGCATTAACTTTTTTCTGTCCTTCGGGAAAAGAAAAAAAACTGCCAAATGAAACAATTTTTATGATGAGATACCCGGGGCTCCTCTTGTAAAAACTGTGTTCCCTGTATTTCCTCTTCCTCTTCTTGATCCTCTTCCTCCTCTGTGTTGGAAAGGAACTGTGGAGGTGGTCCTCTCTTCCTATGAGGAGGTGGTGGTGGTGGTAGGGGTGCACCAGCTGCAGCTACTAGTGAAGCCATTTTCCACTCAGCAAAATAGGTCTTCCTTTCACAAAGTTGAAAGTCAGAGTGAGAAAAAAGGTGGGGGCTTTCATCATTTGGGAATAAAATAGTTCTAAACCAATGAAAAGTGTTATTTTTAGGTCACCTGACCTAGCCTTACATCATTAGGAAACCAAAAGTGAAATGAACCAATGAAAAGTTGTATTAACAAGTCACATGACCTGTTACGCTTATGTTACGCGCTGCGGAACGCGCCCCGGATCGCTGCCGGGGAGCTGCGCTTCGCGCCTCGGTTCACGCTCCGGAGCACTTCCGGGTGCGCTAACGCGGCGCGTCATAAGACGCATTACGCGGCAACGCGATACGTCGCGCTTTCGCGACGCGCCCCGGATCGCTTCCGGGGAGCTGCGCTTCGCGTCTCAGTTCGCGTACCGGAGCACTTCCGGGTGCGCTAACGCGGCGCGTTATAAGACACATTACGTGACAACGTGATACGTCGCGCTTCCGCGACGCGTCACGATGTTGATTTCTAACGCGGCAGTTGCGCAAACGGAACGTTTACCGGTTCGCGGACTGGGTCGCGGCACCAAATTGAGCTAACGGGAAGCTTCCCGGTTCGCGAACCGGGAGCGAACAAAAAAAAAGAATAATAAAAAAAATTATTAATAAACATATAAAATATATTTTTTGATTTAAAGAAGAATACATTTTACAGCTATAGATATTGGCTTTTAAAAAACCAATGAAATTCACTGAAAAAACCATAGGTTATAGACCATATATAGTTAGGAATTAGCATTTACAAAACCTTGAAAATTCACTGAAAAAACCATAGGTTATAGACCATATATAGTTAGGAATTAGCATTTAAAAAACCTTTTTTTACTCACACAAAACCATTGAAATTCCATATATAGTTAGTTGTACTAACTATATATCGGGCACCCGCAATCCACTGCTGATCATGTCACATATTACATCATTCATGACATGGTCAGTGACATCACTGATGACATCACTGATGACATCTCAAATGACATCACTGATGACATCACTGATGACAACATCCAGTGACTGTATTTTTCTGTAAAGTTAAAATATGTGTTACATATTGAAGAATGAGTGGATGTATAAGTGTCTGAATGAAGGATTTAGTAGGTGCATGACTGACTGTATGAGTGAGTGAATAAATGTGTGTCACTGAGTGCATGGGTTAGTGACTAAACTGTCTTAATTTGTGCATCATTATGTCTGTTGTTCTGTAAACTGCTGCATGTGTTGATCAGTAGCTATATGAGTAAGTATATGGGTTATTGATTGGTTGCCCAAGTATTTGTATGGGAGACTGAGTGTGTGTGTGTGGGTGGCTGGGAGGTGTATGACTCTGTGCATAGATGTGTGAGCAGTTGATTCACTAGATGTATGGGTTCAAAAGTGCATGTAGAAACACCTGTATGGGCGGTTGACTGAGTGCATTGGTGAGTGAATGGATATCTCAGTGCTACATGTCAAAGTAAGTACATATGTAAAACACAGTACATGTGACAGTTGACATATATAAATAACTGTGCATAAGAGCCAGTGAATGTGTGAGTGGCTGTATTGATCATTGTGAACTTGTATCAGGCATTGTAAAAGAGAGTAAATATGTGTTAGTATATGTTTGAATAAGTAAGGTGTGTATAACTGTATAGTTGAGGAAATGGAGGTGTGATTGATTCTTTGCATGACTGACTAGGTGTGTGAGTAACTCCATGGATGAGTGACAGTCTGTGAGTGTCTATTTACACTGAGTGTATCTAAGGTTATATTAGAGTCTGCAGAGGTTCATCGTATTATCATATGAATGATGTCATCAGTGATGTCATCAGTGATGTCATTTGAGATGTCATCATTGATGTCATCAGTGATGTCATCAGTGATGTCATTTGAGATGTCATCAGTGATGTCATCAGTGATGTCATTTGAGATGTCATCAGTGATGTCATCAGTGATGTCATTTGAGATGTCATCAGTGATATCATCAGTGATGTCATTTGAGATGTCATCAGTGATGTCATCAGTGATGTCACTGACCATGTCATGAATGATGTAATATGTGACATGATCAGCAGTGGATTGCGGGTGAGCGACATATAGTTAGTACAACTAACTATATATGGAATTTCAATGGTTTTGTGTGAGTAAAAAAAGGTTTTTTAAATGCTAATTCCTAACTATATATGGTCTATAACCTATGGTTTTTTCAGTGAATTTTCAAGGTTTTGTAAATGCTAATTCCTAACTATATATGGTCTATAACCTATGGTTTTTTCAGTGAATATATATATATATATATATATATATTACCTACTGGCGGTCGCCAGTAGGTATATATAGTTAGGATTTTTTCCCTATGGGATTTTTGAAAATTCTATGTCTAATAACTTTGGCGTTTGTGGACGGAATTGGCTGAAATTTTCTGGAAAATGGAACATTTTGTTTCTGAGCAGCCTCTGAAAATTTGGGGGGGGTTCGTCCAGGGGGAGCCGAGAAAAAAGGGGGGTCCCAAAACGTGTTTTTAACATTGAGTTTTCCATAGCCCGAACGGCTGAATGGATTTGCACGAAACTTGGCAAAATTGTAGGGACTGGTAGCCTGATGTGCCTTTTGTAGGTCTCAATATATGTGCTCCAGTGGATTTTGAGAAATTAACGTTTAAAAAAAGATATATATCTGTAACAGCGGACCGGGCAGCGCTCCGGTTCGCGGACTTTTCGCGTAACGGAACTTCGCGTAGCGAAGCTGATTGGCTCTCCGGTGTCTGTCAACATTCTAAACAGTCCGGAGCGGCCGCCATCTTGTCTCTCGGGAGGATTGAGAGACAAGAGGAGGCCAAAACAAAGGTGGAAATAACCATAAGGGGGCATAGTAGATCCTCCCTGATCCCCTAGGTTTAATGTGGAGGCTTTAAAAGGGCCCCGCGGGGCAAAAAAAAAAATATTTTTTTTTTGTTTTTTTTCGTGGTTAGCGCCCGGTCCGCGAACCGGGAAGCGTTCTAGGCAGTGTACTATAATGAAAAATGAATGATAGACTTTTCAAATACTGTATGTTAATTGATTGTTGGTTTTGTTGATTATTTTTTAATTTTTTTATTTTTTAAGCAATTATTTATTATTTTGATTGTGTTTCAACATTTAATAACATTTCTAACATTTCACTAGTTTATGAATTACATATAAAAATTATTAAAGACTCAAATAATTTTTTAATATTACATATAATTTTATTTTTCGGATTGTTTTTCAAAATTTAATAGAATGTCTAACATTTGACTGTCAGATATGTCCTCTTGTTGAGTGAACATAACTTCCCACATTTGACCGTCATCATAATGAAGTAAATGATCCACAGATTCTACACATTGAACTAATTCATGGTCCCGTGATTCATCCATGAAATCTGAGTCATCATTGTCCTCAATATCTTTTTCTGTGTTGTTCTCCAGAACAATTTCGAAGGAAATATTCTGCTCTCCTTCCATTTTCTTGCTGTAATTTGCATAAAAAATAAATATATCAGTAGAGATAGGGCACTGTTGGGTTTAAGTTCAGACAGGTACTTGTGAGTTTATAACAGAGAAGTAATCTATGGGCACTGTATGGTTTCAGGCGTGAAGTAGTACTATTAAAAAGTGCCTGTGAAGAAGCCTAAGTAAATTCATAATTATACCACAGAAACCTAAATCAATCCATAATTATAATAAAGAAGCCTTTCTCAATGTCTAACTCTTACAGAGGGATAGTATATAACTATCTGAAAATGTTTTCAAATTTATAAAATAATATCTCACCTTCTAAAAAGAAGTTTAAGTTGTGAGTGAAAATGATCTTGCAATGTAATTCAGGAAGTAGTAGTCAAAATGGCTGTGTTTCTCTCTCTTTCTTTATATATATTCAGGTACATAACCAATCAAATGTCAGGTAAAAAAAGTAGAAAATGAAAGTAACATTTTCATTGGTTGTCAATTCCAACACTTCAGATGTGTTTTGAGAAGTAATTTACCTCAGGGTATTTAGAGAGGTCTACAGGTTAAATGGTTAAATGGAATTCCAATCAAATTTGTGAAAATGGTAGGGATTGGTATGTAGTATGAGCTAATCTATATTTGGTGAAATTGTCTCCAGTAGATTTTCTGTGAACTACTTTCCCACCTTTTTTGATGGTGCGCTTCCCAGGGAGCGACCCGGTACGCGAACTGTTGAGCGCCCCGGTTCGCGAACCTTAAGCGTTACGGGAGTCCACCATTTTGTGTTTCGGTCGAATTAAGATACAAGATGGAGGGCAAATAATGTTCAGAATGGGTAGAAGGGGGCACGGTAGAGTTATCTTGACCCCCTAGGTTTTGTGAGGGTGGCTGAGGAGGCTTATATGTGCGAAAAAAAACCATTTTTTAAAAAAATTTCGCGAGGTTAGCTCCCGGTTCGCGTACCGGGTAGCGCCCCAGGGAGCGTACTTTGTTGAAAATTAGTGAAAAATGTTAGAGTAAAATAATAATTGTGAGTGATTAGATGTAGGGTAGCTCTGAGAAGAGCTTTTGGGTTTATGGTACATTTAGGTACTTATAAGTAGGTACCAATGCACATTTTTAAATTCAGAGTGAAAATTCTGTTGCCCTCATCTGAGAAGTGAACTCCATCTCCTCTGTAGATATCTTGCATATAGTAACGCAAGTTATTGTTGTACAGGGAGCCCATTCCATGGTCTCTCATGTAAGCTGAAACAGATTTGTTTACATGCTTCCTCGACTTCTCAATTTGTGGACAAAATTGGTTTGACCACCTCCATTTCTGTCTTTGGCATATATTTGAATATACCAAGGCAGTCTGAGGAAAAAGTGCCATTAATTGCTCAAAGGTGTCCTTTAAAAGCATTTCCAGACCTACACCAGTCAAAGTGCCCAAGTCATTACCTCCACAGTGCACAATTAACAGGTCAGGTTTGGGCAAATGCATAAAGGTTTTCACCAATGGTATCAATTGGTGACATTTTAATCCTCTGTGGCCAAACCACTTAATTTCCACATCTTGTAAATTGAGGTTAGGTAATTTCCTGTTTTCAACGTACCTTTGAGCCCAGTGAATATAACTATGTCCAACAATCCAGACAGAAAACATGGTGAGAGAAGGTTCTCCTGCAGTCAGATGAAGTGTGGCAATGAAATGGCAGTTGAAAAAATGAGAGTTTAAAATGAAAAAAACTGTGGAGTTTCTGTGTTCATGAAGCAGTAACAGTGATTGGTGGATTTTGATTGCTGAAAACAGAAAGTTAGGGTGCACGGATGTGTTCTTTGAAAGATGTATTTTGAGTGGTCAATAAAAAATCATTAAATGAAAGAATGCACTGGATATGCAGGTGCACTGAGAGTTCAGAGTTCAATT
The DNA here is from genome assembly GCF_964261635.1 of Lissotriton helveticus. Lineage (NCBI taxonomy): Eukaryota > Metazoa > Chordata > Amphibia > Caudata > Salamandridae > Lissotriton > Lissotriton helveticus. Next base: position 1,460,725,802 of record NC_136061.1, on the reverse strand, counting down.
GCAACATTGTTGTGTGAACTTGCAAACAACAGAGGCCTTCCAAGAGGTGGTTGCCATGCAGAAAAGGCATGAAATGGCAGAGGGGGGAAGGGTTTTCATTTGAAAAAAAGTGAGGGAAGAGTTTTGATTGGGTGACATGAGAGATATGTGTGAAGAATTACAGCATTTCTGTGCTTTTGATAGCTGCAGACTCTGGAGTGCATACCTTTTGCTCTGCTGAAGACAAATTGGTGTGTTTCTGAGACTGTTTTCAAACTCAAAGTATTTGCTAAGGTGAGAAAATATTTCTTTAATTTAGATAGAGAATAGTGTGCTTTAAGGAGAAAATTATGAATTATGTGGCGCAAATTGCTTGTAAATATGCTCCCACCTGTGCATGGAAAATTTAGATTTTGAATGTTTGTGTTACATAGCCATGTTAAAAGTGACCCAACCATGCAGGAAAGGCAATCAAAAAACGCTTTTATGTGTCTTAAGGACATTTTAAGTAATTTTCCCATGTGCAGTGTTTTGAAATTATGAATTGAAAATCGTTTTTGAGGTAAAGGAATTGTTTTTAAATTTATGACAAGGACATAATGGTGTATGCTTCTTTATAAGGCAATTGACTGTCCCTGATGTTATTTTTCCCATTTTAATGTAAGACTTTTCTCTGTGGCGCAAATTGCTTGTAAATATGCTCCCACCTGTGCATGGTAAATTTAGATTTTAAATGTTTGTGTTACATAGCCATGTTAAAAGTGACCCAACCATGCTGGAAAGGCAATCAAAAAACGCTTTCATGTGTCTTAATGACATTTTAAGTCATTTTCCCATGTGCAGTGTTTTGAAATTATGATTTGAAAATCGTTTTTGGGGAAAAGGAATTGTTTTTAAATTCATGACAAGGACATAATGGTGTATGCTTCTTTATAAGGCAATTGACTGTCCCTGATGTTATTTTTCTCATTTTAGTGTAAGACCTTTCTCTGTGGCGTAAATTGCTTGTAAATATGCTCCCACATGTGCATGGAAAATTTAGATTTTGAATGTTTGTGTTACATAGCCATGTTAAAAGTGACCCAACCATGCAGGAAAGGCAATCAAAAAACGCTTTTATGTGTCTTAAGGACATTTTAAGTAATTTTCCCATGTGTAGTGTTTTGAAATTATGATTTGAAAATCGTTTTTTAGGTAAAGGAATGTTGTTAAAATTTATGTGCGCCATATGCTCCCAAATTTCTTTTTCAGGGGTGCAGCAGGGTGTTATTGAGACACCCCTGCAGCTTTGGAAAAATTCCTAATTTGTGATGAGCAAATTGTTAATCGCAAATTGCACCTTCATTTATATGAGCCTCCTAGCCCATGGAAATGAATGGGTAATTTGCAATTAGCAATTTTCTCATCGCAAATTTGGAATGGTAAAGAATCGCTATTTATTCCTTAAAATTCGCTTTTTTGGAAATGCAAAATAGTTATATGATACATATGGCGGTTGATGTCTAACAAGATAAGAAGCTTAGGGATACATTTATGATGACTGGCGCAATGAAGTAGAAATCACTTACTTCATTGGTAGAGCTTTGCATGTATTATCTCCTCTGTATTCTTCATCAAGCGTAACTTTAATCTGCAATCCTGAGTAGGCCTCACTTTAAACAAACCTCTGGATAGGCCACATCTTATTGTTATCCTGAATTAATCATTTAAAATGCTAGGGACAGATTTATGATAGGTGTATGCCTCTTTTGCGCCACTTAGAAAACATTGTCCATGGGGAAATGACTTAAAATGTCCTTAAGACACATGAATGTGTTTTTTTAAAACGTTTGCAATTTTTTTGGGTCACTTTTAACATGGCTATGTGACTCAAACAGTCAAAATCTAAATTCGCCATGCACAGGTGGGAGCATATTTACAAGGAATGTGCTCCATGGGGAAAGGTCTTATAATGTAATATGGGAAAAATGACATCAGAGACACTGAAATGCCTTATAGAGAAGCATACACCATTATGTCCTTGTCATAAATTTGCAAACCATTACTTTTCCCCAAAAACGATTTTCAAATCATAATTTGAAAACACTGCACATGTGGAAATGACTTAAAATGTCCTTAATTCAAAATTTGCGATTCCTTAAATGCAATGTATCAAACAAAAAATATGTAAAAAATGATATTAAGGATTTGGAAACTACCACCAACTTCTAGTTTGTGGTAATTTGCGAATTCTTTTCAAAAAGCATTTTTTTCCAAAAAACAAAAGGTCCCATATGACGCCCATACATGCCCTTAGGGCATGTAGGTGTGCCATATGCCCCCAAATTTATTTTTCAGGGGTGCAGCAGGGTGTTCTTGAGATACCCCTGCACGCTTGAAAAAATTCCTATTTTGTGATGAGCTAATTGCTAATCGCAAATTGCAACCTTCATTCCTATGAGCCTCCTAGCCCATGGAAATGAATGGGTAATTTGCAATTAGCAATTTGCTCATTGCAAATTAGGAATAGTAAAGAATTGCTATTTATTCCTTAAAATTTGCTATTTAGGAAATGCAAAATAGTTTGATGGTACATATGGTGGTTCATCTGTAACAAGATAAGAAGTTTAGGGATACATTTATGATGACTGGCGCAATAAAGTGGACATTACTTACTTCATTGGTAGGCCTTTACATGTATTATCTCCTCTGTATTCTTCATCAAGCGTAACTTTAATCTGCAATCCTGAGTAGGCCTCAACTTAAACAAACCTTTGGATAGGCCACACCTTATTGTCATCCTGGATTAATCATTTAAAATGGTAGGGACAGATTTATGATAGGTGTATGCCTCTTTTGTGCCACTGTGCGTCACTTTTATGATGCAACGGCGGTGCTAATTTGCAATTAGCAATTTGCTCATTGCAAATTATGAATGGTAAAGAATTGCTATTTATTCCTTAAAATTTGCTATTTAGGAAATGCAAAATAGTTTGATGGTACATATGGTGGTTCATCTGTAACAAGATAAGAAGCTTAGGGATACATTTATGATGACTGGCGCAATAAAGTGCACATTACTTACTTCATTGGTAGGCCTTTACATGTATTATCTCCTCTGTATTCTTCATCAAGCGTAACTTTAATCTGCAATCCTGAGTAGGCCTCACCTTAAACAAACCTCTGGATAGGCCACACTTTATCGTCATCCTGGATTAATCATTTAAAATGCTAGGGACAGATTTATGATAGGTGTATGCCTCTTTTGTGCCACTGTGCGTCACTTTTATGATGCAGCGGTGGTGCAAAAGATTTGCTATGAGGCGACAACATTACAAATTGATGCATTTAGGCAGATATGTCATGGTGTAAAAAAAACGTACCACATGAAACCGATGCAGCAGTGATGCAAAAGATGCACCATGTCGTAAGACAGGCCTCACTTGGGGCCATATGTATCAAGCTAATTAGCATTCGCAAAGATCAAAATTCTACGAATTTTGGCCTTTGCGAATGTTAATTAGACAAATGGTATCTATCAAACAAGTTTGATGCAAAATAAGGAGTAGCAAAATTTGCTATTCCTTATTTTGCAATTGCACTGAAGGATTTGCAAATTTTGTGACTACTTAAATGCAATGTATCAAACAAAAAATATGTAAAAAATGACATTAAGGATTTGGAAACTATTGTGGTAAATTGGTGGTAATTTGTGAATTCTTTTCAAAAAGCTTTTTTTTAAAAAAACAAAAGGTCCCATATGACGCCAACACATGCCCTTAGGGCATGTATGTGTGCCATATGCCCCCAAATTTCTTTTTCAGGGGTGCAGCAGGGTGTTATTGAGACACCCCTGCACCCTTGGAAAAATTCCTAATTTGTGATGAGCAAATTGCTAATCGCAAATTAAACCTTCATTCCTATGAGCCTCCTAGCCCATGGAAATGAATGGGTAACTTGCAATTAGCAATTTGCTCATCGCAAATTAGGAATGGTAAAGAATCGCTATTTATTCCTTAAAATTCGCTATTTAGGAAATGCAAAATATTTTGATGATACATATGGCAGTTCATCTCTAACAAGATAAGAAGCTTAGGGATAGATTTATGATGACTGGCGCATCACCAGGGATGTGCCAGTCATCTTGCGCCGCTGTTCCGCCACCCATGGTGTGCTGCATTTACAATGCGGCGCAGCATGGGGCAAAAACGGCACAGATGCTTGACGCATCTGTGCCGTTAAGGTGGCGCATTGCTGAAGTTGTATCGCAAGTGCGATGCAGCTCCAGCAAGGCTCAGGGGTGCACCATCTCCACAATGTTGCGTCAAGACCTATGCCTGCTTCAAGCAGGCGCAGGGTTTTGACGCAGGTTTCTCCTATCTGATTGTAAATGCGGCACACCATGGGTGGCAGAGCAGTGGTGCACGTTAACTGGTGCATGCCTGGGGATGTGCCATTTAACATAAATCTGCCCCTTTACATTTAAGTATGTGCAGGGGACACAAAGTCGGTGAGGCTTATCCAAGGTTAAGAAGAGATGAGTCCTGTTCAGTGAAAAATTAGACATAGGCTTCACCTGCTCAGCATCGCTGGACATGGCTAAATAATAGCTGCAAAATGTTACTCTTGTTAAACAATTTTACTATTATAATCTGTGAGATTTGTCTCTTACTCTGCAACATCTCATTGTTGTTATCTTTCTTTAAAGATAAAGACAACCTCAACATGAGCGACAATCTGCAATCAGTTGATTTTGACCTCATCATTGAACTTGTAATTGAAACATCAGTGGATGTTGATCCCTTGGATGATTTAAATCCTGAGGATGAAGAAGAGCGTGATGAGGATGCAGATTTGTCCGAATTATGTGATATAGGATGGGAAGCTGACCTGCTTGAGCCTTTGGAAATATAAACATTTATTTTTAAAATTTATAATTAATAAAAAGTAAAAAGGTAAACCGTTTAATTTAAAAATAAAGACACCTTCAAAAGCAGGTTATGTGTAGTGTCTTCAATAAAATATTAAAATATGCTCATAAAATTAGATCAGATTCACATATAAAATAGCATAGGTAACATAAATATAAATGTCATTTCTTTTCTGGTATTTCTGTATTGTAAATTTGCCAACGACTAAAAAATCTTCTAATTAAAATGTCAAGTAGTGTGTTAAGTTTTTGATCACTGTTACTGATTTACTGTTTGGTAATAATGGTTAATAACATTTTTTATTATATTTTTCCACAGATTCAACTGCAGATCATTTCAAGATTTCACCATGCCTACAATAGAAAGACAGATAAAGGCTGCAAAACGTCAAAGACAGCAGGTGAAAAAAAATACGCAGCAGTCCTCTAACAAAAAGATTTGTCAAGTCACGAAGAAAGCACCGGGTAAGAGCACAAAACAATTTATAAGAAATATGTGTAGTAAAAAAAATATTACTACAGAAAATGTTTCAGTCCATAAAACGAGAAGGAAATCAAATGGAAAGGAAAGGCCAATGAAAAATGTTACTGCTAGAGCAAGAGATAACTCTGTGCATGATAGTAGAAGGAAACAACAGTTTAGGGAGATTCGTAAACGAATGTTCCGGAACAGGATAATTGGCAATTTGTTAAAAAATATTAAGAAAGGTCAACAGAAACTGGTTTTTTATAAGACAAAAAAAAAGTTGAGAAAGTTATTGATCAGGCATTTGAAATTAAACGTAAGTTATTTATTTTGATAATCAATAGAATTAGGAAGCTAAACAAGGCAATTTTTGATTTCAAAAGAAATAGTAGATGGAAGAGAATAGTTAATCGTAGTAATTTTTGTGAAGTTTTTTCTGGAGAATGGATGCATAGTTGAAGCTGTGAGGCATTTTTTAATGAGGAGAGTTATTTCCAGGATAATGATTTGGTGCATGCAGTTGACACCAGTGGTCGTGCTTATGAAGTGAAAGATGGTTGTCCAGTTGAAAAAGAAAAACTTGTGACAACAGAGGCAGAAGAGGTGTTAGGTAATGAGGTTTTAGGAAGACGTGCTAAGGGTCCTGTGTACACCTGGAAGTGTAGTAGTATTTGCAGTGTGCGACAGGATTCCATCAATTTGCTTTGTGATTTTGTACGGTCATTTAATAAGAAAAGTTTGAAGCAGAAAATGATGTTGTTGCAAGAATTAGATCCTTGCAGAGTAAGAGAAGTGACAGGTTTGCATGGACATTCACTGGCTTGTCTTTCCAGGAGAGTATGCCAGAGTGTTTTTCATCATTTCAGGATGCTAGCAGTGCATCATAACAAAGTGAGGAAATTAGTTAGAATGTTGTATTATGCTAAGAGTCCAGCAATTATGCTTAAACAATTATGCGCTGCTCTTTTGCATGGTTCTGAAATAGATGTGAAGAATATATGTGAAGAAATTGAGTTTTGTTACTTTGGAAGTAAAGAGGAGAATGTTGAAATTGAGCAAGAAGAAGAGGGTCATGTGGAAGATAGTGTACAGGTTTCCAGTACAGATAATTTCCAGAGGGAAATTGCGACGTTTGAGGTGAAATCAAGTGAGAGGCCTAATTTCACTTGTGTGTGTTGTCGACGCACTTATTATAAGAATCAGACTAAGCTAGTGGATTTATATGCAAAAAGTGAAAGGGAAAATAATAGTGAATGGAAGGATTTTGCAACATACTTGATGGTAGAAAATTGTTTTGATTTGGGATTGGATCAACGTGTGTGTACTTATTGTTCTTGCAAATTAAATCAAAACCAGATGCCTGCTAGAGCAGTTCATAATAATCTGGAATTGGTTGAGATTCCTTCTGAATTGAAGGATTTAAATACTTATGAATCTATTTTGATTCAAAGTATCCATCCATTTCAGGCTATTGTAAGAATGGAGCCAAAGACAGGGAAATTGCCTCCATCAGATTTACAGAGAGGATTAAAGGGAAGAGTTGTTTATTTGCCTCTAGATTTGAAGAAAAACATTAACACAATTGGAGTAGAAAAAGTGGAAGAGGAACCTCTGGTTATCTTAGTTAATGGGGTTCCGACAAAGAATAAGAAAATATGGCAAGATTTAGTAGATGTTAGGAAAGTTAAAAAGGCAACATTGTATTTGAAAAAAAATAATAAATACTATAAGAATGTATATGTTGCAGAAGAGGAAGTAAGTGAGGAAGAGGATAGCGATTTGTGTGCTGGTCAAATTGAGAAAGTAGAACCCTCTACTAGTGAAGAAATATATGAACATTATAGTGTTCATCCTTTGCATTCCAAGGAAGTCATGGGGAATGCTATTGAGTTGTTTCAAATGAAACAAGCCAAAGGGAGTCCCATTAGTGTTTGGGAGGAAAGTTTGGAAGCTCGGTGTTTCCCACAGCTTTTTCCAACAGGTCAGGGAGGAAGATATGATGAGCGACCTCATCAAATTCCTGCTTCTGAATACCGGACTTTGCGATTGTATGCAGGAGATGCTAGGTTTCGACAATGCATTCCTTATTTGTTTCATCTCCTGTTTGAAAGCGATCTGTCTGGACTGTCATATGCAGTGAACCACATCTTGAAAAGTGGTATACACATGCAAAACATCTCGGCAAGTGACTTTATGGATAAAGTCAATGTCCAAGATAGTATTTTGGCTTCTCACCTGATTAATCTCATGGCGTGTCAGCGTGGTACTAATGAGTACTGGTACCGTCGTCATGGTGATTTAAAATGTATGCTGAGGAACTTAGGTACTCCCACATGGTTCCTCACTCTGAGCTGTGCCGAGTATGGCTGGGAAGACTTACTTGAATTTCTACGAGAGGCAAATGCTAACGTAGATAACATCGAATTCAAGACACCCGGAGAACTGTGCTATTTGGATCCAGTCAATGTATGTAGGTACTTCAATCATAGATTTGAAGCTATGATGTCTTTCATCATGAATAAGAAGAATCCACCTCTTGGAGAGGTGTTGGATTTCTTCTGGAGAAAAGAGTACCAAGCAAGAGGTGCTCCTCATATACATATGTTGCTGTGGATCAAGGATGCACCTAAATTTTGAACGGATCCAGAAGACTCAGTGATGAGTTTCATCCAACAGTATTCTACGTGTGCTGTTCCAAACGCAAAGGAGAAGAAAAGCCTAAGAGAAAAAGTTCTGCGTTTCCAAAGCCATCGATGTGGAAAGTACTGCCGTCGTAAATTCCGAAACAAAGACAAGTTCTACACTAAATGTCGTTTCGGCTTTCCACGACCGGTGATTTCTAAAGGAAGAGTAAACAGTTTGATGTCTTCGCTGCGACACAATGTCATGAAGAAATCACCTAAAAACACTTACAATTTGAAGAGGAACGAAGAGTCCAAGTACATCAACGACTACAACCCGGTGATTTTGTCCATGTGGAATGCTAACATGGATATACAGTTTGTGGCTGATAACTGTATGGCTGTGGCTCGGTATGTGACGTCTTACATCACCAAAAAAGAGAAGACAGAATTGAAGGATATGTGGGAGGACATTTCCCATGAAAAGAGCCTCAGCAAGAAGTTGTACAGTTTCAGTCTGAAGATGTTGTCGCATCAAGAAATCGGAGCGTACGAATGTTCTGACCGGTTGTCTTCAGCAAGTCTCTATGCCAAGTCCAGGAGTATCGTTTGGGCGAGTCTTGGTCTTGCTGCAACGCGTAATCGAGTTCTCAAACCTGTGCGGGAAATTGAGTATTTGGCGGAAAAGGAGCCAAACAGTATCGACATTTTGAAGACAAACATGTTGGATGCATATTATCCAAATCGAAGCAGTCACCTCGAGAATGTTTGTCTGTATGAGGTTCTGCAAAATTACATATTCAAGGGGAACATCAAAGAAGATACTGAGAAAGGAGTGTATGCTGTAATAGGAAGTGAGGGATGTCTGGTCAAGCAAAGAAAATGCCACTTGGTAAACCATCGAAAATTGAGTGGCGAATCTCCTGAAAAAAAGGAGTTTTTCTATTTAGCACTTTTGCAACTTTTCAAGCCTTGGCGTGCAGAAGAGGAACTGCTTGGAGATTTCCTCTGTTACGAAGACTCTTTCAATGCCGCCAAGGAGACCATAGAATGTCCTGCTTTTCCCAAATATGTAGAAATGTTGAATGCGGAAATTGAGCAGGAAGCAACAATTGCAGCCGAGATTGCCAGAGACAGTTCTCAGGACAGTCAGAGTTCTGCTTCATTGAGTCAGGATCCACTAGGAGGACCTGTTATCGAAAATGAAGCTGCCACTGCTATGAATGAAGTGGAAAGAGCCATGGCACATGCTTAGGAGGATGCGGTTAACTTAGAAGAGTTGGAAAGACAACTCAACGTTGAGCAGAGGAAAATATATGACGAAGTTACCATGCAAATTGATCATGGATTAAGTCATGATAAGAAAGAGTGCTCATGTACGTCGTTGAAGCCTGTCCGACTGTACGTGAGTGGAGAAGCGGGAACTGGAAAAAGTTTCCTCATTAAAGCAATATCATGCTATTTGCAGGAAAGGACAGAGTCATCGCTGTCTTGTGTTGTCACTGCTCCAACTGGACTGGCAGCACATAATATTAAAGGGATTACTTTACATCGTTTACTGATGCTGCCAGTGGAGCATGACAACAAATTACAATATCACAAGCTATCTGGAGATGCTTGTTTTGAAGTTTCAAGAATCTTGAGGAAAATGAAACTTCTTATCATTGACGAAGTAAGCATGGTTTCCAATGTCATGCTTGCCTTTGTGCATTTGAGGATGCAAGAAGTTCTCAAAACAGAGTATGATGTGTTATTTGGTGGCAAACACATCATTGTTTTCGGAGATCTTTTGCAGCTGACACCAGTGAAAGGGCAACCTGTGTTCAAAATGCTCACGCATGAAGATACCAGGAAGTGCCTAGGCAGCATTGGCAACGTCAATATATGGTTAAACTTCAATTATGCTGAACTGCATGAAAATATGCGTCAGGCGAAGGATGAAGTTTACAAGACTATTCTACAAGATGTTAGAATTGGAAAAGTGACCGAGCATGGGAAAGAAGCTTTACATGCACGATTACTGTCAAATTTATATCCAGAACAAGATGTTGTGCCTGAGAATATTTTTCAGAAAATTACTGAGAAGAAATCTGGAATATGTTTGATGCCAACTCTTGCAGAATGTGCCAAATTTAACAACAAAATGTTGCATTTAGAAAAGCAAGAGATTGTGAAACTGGAAGCTATTGATAGAGTAGAGCATATGGGATCAACAATTATTGTGTCTGAGAATCTGAAAACAAAATTGGATTCATTAGAGAAGAGTATATCTAAAACTGCAGGTTTTGAAAAGAATCTGAATGTGTGCTTGAACTGCCGTATAATTTTAAGAAGGAATTTACATGTTGAAAGAGGTCTGGTAAATGGATCAATGGGTAATGTTGTTGATTTTGTGAAATACAGAAATAGAGATGGAATTGAATTTTTAAAAATTAAATTTGATGGCATTGAGGAAGTACAGCTAATTGGTCGTTGTTCAGCTAGATTTTTGCTTGTAAAAGACTTATATGTTCGCCGTAAGCAGTTTCCTGTTTGCTTGGCATATGCGGTGACAATCCATAAATCGCAAGGTTTAAGTGTAGACAGTGCATTGGTGAATATTGGCAGTTCTGTGTTCAAGGAGGGTATGGCATATGTGGCATTGTCACGAGTTAGAACTTTATCGGGATTGTACTTGATTGAGTGTGATGTCACAAACATTTGTGCGGATCTAGATTGTGTTAAGGAATACAATAGGTTAAGAAGAGAGTATGCGCCACATTTGCCTCAGTATCCTTTGTTTGAGAAACGTGTGGTAGGCCGGAAACGAAGAAATGAGAACAATACTGGGGAGGTTGTAGCAAAAAGACAAAAAGTCAATGAACCTAAAATTACAAGCAGAAACAAAAAGGATTCTGTTGAAGATGTTGTTGGTTTTCAGTTTGAAAACAGTTCTGGTGTCAACTGCTATGCTAATGTAGTGGTTAATGTTTTGTTTTCTCTAGAAAATGTAAAAGAAGAGATTGTGGTCAATTCTGATCAAAGATTTTGCAGTTTGTTAAATTCTGTGTTAGAGAAATGTAGCACTGATAGAAGAAACATAGAAAGTGTGTCTGAAATTCGAAATCTGTTAGACAGATGTTCAGGCCAAACACAATTCTCTCAAAATATTCAGCAAGATTGCCAGGAGTTTTTAATGTACATGCTTGATGTATTACATGCTGAAGGTGTAGATGTAGATCAGCTGTTTGGGCTTTCTTATCAATGGCAGCATGACTGCGAGAACTGTATGGTATCAAGTACTACTAGTGTAGACTCAGAAAGATTTATATATTTAACTTTGCCAGACAGTAAATCAGTCTCCTTTAATAAGCTAGTAAAAGCAGCTGATCACAACATGGAGTGTAGCCAATGTAAATCTGAAATGATGTCCACATTATTTATACGGACATATGGCCAGTACGTCATTTTAATGTTCCAACGATGTAGGCCTGATGGAACAAAATTGACAACTTTAATTAAAAATTTTGTAGCTTCGCAGTTGTCAATATCAGGAAGGACTTTTGTAACTGCAGCAATTATATATCATGACGGCCCTTCAATAACATCAGGACATTACACAGCTTATTTAAAGTCTAGAAATGGCTGGTCATTCTGCAATGATTCTGTTTTAATTTTCAAAAAAAAATTGCCGTATGACCTTAAAAACTCTTACCTGGTGTTTTTAAAACCAAAATTTTAGGGAAATAATCTCGGGATGTGCTCTGTGGAATTTCAAGAAGTTCTAATGGCTCCTACACAATTTGGCCTTGAGGATAAGTGTAGTTCAGAGACATAACTTCTAACCATAGGACTGGACGTCATGGAGAAATATGTGCACTTTGAATGAGTTCAGAAAAACTGTTTCTTTTTATAAGCTAATTGAAGCAGCCAATCAAAACATGGAGTAGAGGGAATGTAAGTCTGCAATGCTGTCTACTGTTTTACATTGCTTTGTGATTAAAAGTGATGTAGAGAATTAAATAATTGTAGTAGTCATAGAGGTAGTGTAAGTCTGCTTCATAGTAAGCAGTATCAGTGTCATAGGAAATGTAGAACATGACTGAGCAAGAAGGGGAAGATATTACTATTCCAGGATTGTGAAAATGATCTTCAACATTTTAATTCTGAAAGTTGCGGAAATTCCAAATGACGGGATTGGCTTACAAGAAATCCAAGAGTTATAAATGGCTCTGACCAGATTTGGCCTTGAGGAAACTTGTGGTAGAGAGCAAGAAGTCATTTATTCGATGTAACGTGTTTTTAAAAACGATGGAGATTTTCTTTCAGAAAGTGGCGGGCTGAAAGTAATAACAGCACAAAAGAGTGTAAGCTGTTCATAGGACATCCTTGGACGTCATGGAAAGTAAGTTAACTTTAAGGAGTTCTGAATTCTGATTTCTGATGTTGTATGGGTTTTTTAAACACAATCATTTTGATTGTGTTTTTTTTTCCCCGCTGTTATATGATGAATACCTTTAAGTCACTGTTTTTAGTGAATTTTGATACATTCTGAGAACAGCAAAAATAAACCATTTAACATGTATAATTAATTCTGTACTGTTTGCATTTATGATGTACATGTAGAACTGTGTAGGAGGCATGGAGAAGGTGAGGCTTCTGTAAGTGTCAAAGGTGTTGCATACAGTGCTGCACTTCTGCGTATTCTTTCATATGCTAGACTACATCTGCACAATGAGATACCTAAGCAAAGGAAACGCAAGTGATGTGATTGAGAAATGAGCAAAATAAATTGCACGTATTTCAATTACATCACCTGTGTTTCCTATCATTACGAATCACATTGTGCAGATCAAGTTTAGGTCTGTCCAGGGAAACATAGGAGGTTTGTACTTTGTTGAAGAGTGCAGTGGACATGACTCACTTCATTGGTAGACTTTCACAGATATTATCTCCTCTGTACACTTCAACAAGTGTAAATCTCATCTTGAACTCTGAGTAGGCCTCACCTCAAACAAACCTCTGGATAGGAGACATGTTATTGGCATCCTGAAGCGACACTTTTCTGAAACAAGAGCAATGCAAAAGATGCACCATGTTTTAAGATAGGCCTCACTTCATCTGCATCAAGGTACTGTTAGTTTAAAATGTATATCTTTAGGACTGTGTAGGGGGCCTGGAGAAGCAGAAGCTTCTGTCAGTGTCAAAGTTGTTGAAAAACTATTTGTCCTTCAATCTTTTCCCTTGTCTTTTGTAATTTTTAAATACATGTTTTAATATTTTTCAAATGTTGGTTCTCTCTTTCACAGATTGAAAGTATAAAAACAAAAAGTGAGTAATTTAACGGCAATTATAAGGTAAATATTTTGTACTCTTTTCGTTACATTTCTATCACATTCACCTACTATTAGTTCCACTGCTTCACTTCTTTAACCCTCAGTTTCCTGCCTTTGCTACTTTCCTCATTCCTTTCTCTATTACCTACTTACTCAACTCCTTCCACTCTTTTTCTCAGTCCCTCTCTTCTCATAGTTCCTCAGTCTTGTTCACTCACTCCGTCTCTATTACTCTTAGTGTCTGTGAATTACTTTCCCATCTTTTTTTTTGGACCGCTTCCCGGGAAGTGGCCCGGTTCGCAAACCAGCAGCGTTACGGGAGTCCACCATTTTGTGTTTCGGTCGAATCAAGATACAAGATGGAGGGCAAATAATGTTCAGAATGGGTAGAAGGGGGCACGGTAGATGTATCTTGACCCCCTTGGTTTTCTGAGGGTGGCTGAGGAGGACCATAGTTCTTCACTCTTGTTCACTCTCTCTGTTTCTATTAATGTCACTGTTTCTGACTGATCAAAAAAATTTTTTTTAAAAAAGAACAGTAACTATAAGGGAAGGAAACAGACAGTTATGTTAAAAGAAAGACAGCTATAGGGAGTAAACTAAGGATACTGTTACCCGCAATCCACTGCTGATGATGTTACTGACCATGTCATGAATGATGTAATATGTGACATCATCAGCAGTGGATTGTGGGTAACAGTATCTCTTGATTACTCCCTAGAGCTGTCTTTCTTTTCACATAACTGTCTGTTTCCTTCCCTTATACTTACTGTTCTTTTTTAAAAAAAAAAAAATTTTTGGTTAGCTTCCGGTTCGCGTACCGGGTAGCGCTCCGGGGAGCGAACTAAGAGAAATAGAGGTTGGCAGAGTTCCAAATATTCTACCAATTTTTTTATAACGGGGAGGTAGTTCTGAAAAGAACTTTTTTTTTAATGTTTTTGTTGTTTTATATTTTTTTTAGTATTTTTTGAACATTTTTTTACTTTTTTTGTATTTTCTGAACGTTTTTATATTTTTTTTGTTTTTTTTTGGGGGGGGGAAACAAAAACGATCCATTGTAAAGGGCTCAACAGGAGCAACAAAAAAAAAAGAATTTATTTTTTGGGGCGTTTCGGACAAACATTAACATGATTCTGAATAGCTCTCATAATCAAAATGATGCTACTTTCCCTGTAGCAAATGAAATCGCCGCAGTGCACGCACACTTGCTTCACGTGCCCAAACAACATTTGAATGTTTGGGATCATCTCCCTCGCCTCTGGTCCCGACACCTCTGGAACAACCGATCTTCTTGCCATCGGAAGGGGATTTTGTTGCTCATCACGTAGCTGGGCAGCACTATAATTATTAGGATGCCACCTACTCATATGCCGATGCATAGTGTGATTGCCGTAACTGTACTTTTTTTCAGTTCCCCTTGACAGTCTATCACCGCATATACGGCAAAACACGTAGCGTGCATTTACTTTTTTTTGCCCCTCAGGAAATTTATAGAATTGCCAAATGTAGTTCTCTTTTCGATTATACCTCCTGGGCTCCTCTGGCAAAAACCTTGGCTCTTCCTCCTCTTCCTCCTCTTCCTGTTCTTCCTCTTCTTGTTGTAAAATTACTTCAGCAGGTGGTCCTCTCTTCTTTGGATTTGGTGGAGGTGGTGGGTTAGAACCAGCTGAAGCTACTAATGAAGCCATGTCACAATGTAAATAAAGGGTCTTTCTCTCACCAAGATGAAAGTCAGAGTGAGGAAAGAAGGAGGGGTTTTCATCATTTGGGAAAAGCAAAAGTTCTAAACCAATGAAAAGTGTTCATTTTAGATCACATGACCTAGTATTACATCATTAGGAAACCAAAAGTGAAATGAACCAATGAAAAGTGTTATTACCGAGTCACATGACCTGCTGTGTTTACGTTACGCGGTCGGCGCCGCGCCGCGGATCGCTTCCGGTTCGCGTACCGCTGCGCTTCCGGGTACGCTAACGTAGCACGTCATATGACGTATCACGCGAGAACGCGAAACGTCATGCTGACGCGACGCGTCACGATGTTGTTTTCTAACGCGACAGTTGCGCAAACGGAATGTTTACCGGTTCGCGGACCGGGTCGCGGCTCCGAATTGAGCTAACGGGAAGCTAACCGGTTCGCGTACCGGGAGCGAAACAATAAAAATAATAAAAAAAAAATTGTATTAAAAACATGTAAAAAATATTTTTCGATTTAAAGAAGAATACATTGTAAAGGTTTTGATATTTGATATTAAAAAACCATTGAAATTCACTGAAAAAACCATAGGTTATAGACCATATATAGTTAGGAATTAGCATTTACAAAACCTTGAAAATTCACTGAAAAAACCATAGGTTATAGACCATATATAGTTAGGGATTAGCATTTACAAAACCTTATTTTACTCACACAAAACCATTGAAATTCCATATATAGTTAGTTGTACTAACTATATATCGCGCACCCGCAATCCACTGCTGATCATGTCACATATTACATCATTCATGACATGGTCAGTGACATCACTGATGACATCACTGATGACATCTCAAATGACATCACTGATGACATCACTGATGACATCTCAATGACATGACTGATGACATCACTGATGACATCTCATTTGACATTACTGATGACATCACTGATGACATCATTCATGTGATAATACGATGAACTTCTTCAGACTCTAAAATAACCTTAGATACACTCAGTGTAAACAGACACTCACAGACTGTCACTCATCCATGGAGTTACTCACACACCTACTCAGTCATGCAAAGAATCAATTACACCTCCATTTCCTCAACTATACAGTTATACATACCTTACTTATTCAAACATATACTAACACATATTTACTCTCTTTTACAATCCCTGATACAAGTTCACAATGATCAATACAGCCACTCACACATTCACGGGCTCTTATGCACAGTTATTTATATATGTCAACTCTCACATGTACTGTGTTTTACATATGTTCTTACTTTGACATGTAGCACTCAGATATCCATTCACTCACCAATGCACTCAGTCAACCGCCCATACACCTGTTTCCACATGCACTTTTGAATCCATATATCTAGTGAATCAACTGCTTACACATCTATGCACAGAGTCATACACCTCCCAGCCACCCACACACACACTCAGTCTCCCATACAAATACTTGGGCAACCAATCAATAACCCATATACTTACTCATATAGCTACTGATCAACACATGCAGCAGTTTACAGAACAACAGACATAATGATGCACAAATTAAGACAGTTTACTCACTAACCCATGCACTCAGTGACACACATTTAATAACTCACTCATACAGTCAGTCACACACCTACTAAATCCTTCATCCAGACACTTATACATCCACTCATTCTTCAATATGTAAGACATTTGAGATGTCATCAGTGATGTCATTTGAGATGTCATCAGTGATGTCATCAGTCATGTCATTGAGATGTCATCAGTGATGTCATCAGTGATGTCATTTGAGATGTCATCAGTGATGTCATCAGTGATGTCACTGACCATGTCATGAATGATGTAATATGTGACATGATCAGCAGTGGATTGCGGGTGCGCGATATATAGTTAGTACAACTAACTATATATGGAATTTCAATGGTTTTGTGTGAGTAA
The DNA here is from genome assembly GCF_964261635.1 of Lissotriton helveticus. Classification (NCBI taxonomy): domain Eukaryota; kingdom Metazoa; phylum Chordata; class Amphibia; order Caudata; family Salamandridae; genus Lissotriton; species Lissotriton helveticus. Next base: position 1,460,708,864 of record NC_136061.1, on the reverse strand, counting down.
AATAAGGTTTTGTAAATGCTAATCCCTAACTATATATGGTCTATAACCTATGGTTTTTTCAGTGAATATATATATATATATATTCACTGAAAAAACCATAGGTTTTACACCAGTTATAGTTAGCTGGAAATTTTACTCGCATAAAACCATTGAAATTACCACGTTATAGTTAGTTGGACTCACTATAACTTGCGCGTGCAATGCACTGCTGATGACGTCACATATTACATCACTCATGACATGGTCAGTGACATCACTCATGACATCACTGATGACACCATCCAGTGAATGTGTGTCTTTCTGAAAAATAAATAATAGTGAGTAATGTTTAAATATTTAAATATATGTGTTATTGTTTCACTTTGTGTATAAGTGGCTGCATGGGTTGGTGAGTAGCTACATGTGTATGTATATAGGTTATTAGATGTTTTTCTTAGTATTAGTATGAGTGTTTGTATGGTTTGGTGGGGGTATTACTTAGCACATAGATGCATGAATGCCTGACTCTCTCTTTGTATGTGTTTTGAAGACAGCATATGTGCAGGACTGTATGGGTGGATGAGTGTGTATATGTGTGTGTTAGTGAGTGAATGACTGTCTCACTAGTGTCTTTTTCAGTAACTACATATGTTTTAATCTAGTATATGTGAATATTGATGTATATAAGTGAGTATATGTGAGAGTGAGGGATTCTAAGAGTTCCTGTTTAAATTAGTATGTGTTTCTATAAGTGATTGTTTATGAGAGTAAGTATGTGTAAGTTTCCTTAGAAGTAAAGTGGTAGTGTGTGTATAGCTATATATGCAAATGAATAGATGTTCAATAGTTTATATGCATGTGTGAGTATGTGTGTGAGTAACTTTTGGATGCCTGTCAGTGTGTAACAGGATGTATTGGTGTATCACTACATATGATGAGTGAGTATATGTATGAGTGACTATATAGAACTGTTGGTGAATGAGTGGATGTATATATAGATGGTGGAATTATTGAATTGGTTGTTGTAACTGGTATGGGTATCTCCATTTTGTTTGAAAATTTTAGTTTCTATTTTTGAATATGTGTTTCAAGGGTTACATTACAGTGAAAGGAGGTCTGTCACTCTGTCACAATGATGGTGTCATCAGTGATGTCATGAGTGATGTCAGTGACCATGTCATGAATGATGTAATATGTGACGTCATCAGCAGTGCATTGCACGCGCAAGTTATAGTGAGTCCAACGAACTATAACGTGGGAATTTCAATGGTTTTATGCGAGTAAAATTTCCAGCTAACTATAACTGGTGTAAAACCTATGGTTTTTTCTGTGAATTTAATAGGTTTTTTAAATGCTAATTCCTAACTATAACTGGGGTGAAACCTATGGTTTTTTCAGTGAACTTCATAGGTTTTTTAATAGCAAATCTCTATAGGTATGAAAAGTAATAATTTTTATAACGAATTTTAAATTGTGTAAATATATATATTTTTTTTTATTGTTTGCCCTGGTACGCGCCCCGGAGCGCTCCCGGGGCGCGTACCGGTGAACGCACGGGTAAGCGCAATGTTACGGCGCGCCCCGGGGCGCGTACCGGGGAGCTTCCCGATTGCGCTATTCCCGCGAACGAAAACAACATCATGACGTTTCGCGTAGTCGCGTGATGCGTCATTTGACGCACTGCGTAAGCGCACCCGGAATCACGCGATTGCATACGATCGCGCAACGTCATGACGCGCTTACGCGACGCGCCCCGGGAACACTTTTTTTTCCCAAATGATGAAAACCCAACCTTTTTTCCTCACTCTGACTTTCATCTTTGTGAGAGGCATCTGTAGTAGCTGCAGCTAGTGGACCCCCACCACCACCACAACCACCTAGGAAGGAAGGACCACCTGCACAGTTCCTTCCAAACCCAGAGGAAGAGGAAGAAGAAGAGGAAGAGGAGGTAGAGCCGAGGCAGTTCTTGCGTGAAGAGCCCCGGCAATCCCACCACATCGACCATTTTATATAGCAATTTTTTTCTTACCCTCGAGAGCAAAAAAAGGTCAATGCCCGGTACGTGACATGCCTCATTTGCAATGCAGTTCTGTCCCGAGGCACAGACAAAAAGTATAGTTTTGGAAACTATACTATGCACCGCCACATGCAGAGGTGGCATCCAATCAATTATAGCGTTGCTGAGGTGCGTCACCTCCAGAATAACCCACCAACTCCTGTGGCCAGTATATCGTCACAGGAAACTCTATCGGGACCAGAGGCGAGGGAGACGGTCCCAAGTATTCAAAAGAATTTTGTGCACATGAAGCTAGTGTGCATTTATTGTGGTGCACTAATTTCTTATGGGGAGAGGAGTATCATTTTAATTAATAGAGCATTTGAAAACCACAAGTGCTCAAAACAATCCAAGAAGTAATTTTTTTTTTTTGCTCCCGTTGAGCCCTTTCTAATGCCTGTTTTTCGTTGTTCCGCCCAAAAAAAACCAAAAAAATATAAAATTGTTCAAAAAATAAAAAAATAAAAATAAAAAAATGTTCAGAAAAAGAAAAAAAAATATAAAACAACAAAAACAATAAAAAAAAGTTCTTTTCAGAACTACTTTCCATTTATAAAAAATTGCTAAAATGTTTAGCACTCTGGCAATCTCTTTTTTTTTTTATTCGCTCCCCGGTACGCTCCCCGGTGCGCGTACCGGGCGCTCCCCCCGCAAAAATCGAAAAAAAACTACATTTTTATTTTTTACCCGAGGGACCCTTTTATGGCCCCCACATCAAACCTGCCCCCTTTTCATTATTTTCCCTTTTGTTTTTACCACCTCTTGTGTCTCGATCCTACCGAGACACAAGATGGCGGCCGCTGCGAACTGTTTCGAATGTTTACAGACACCCGAGAGCCAATCAGCTTCCCGTGCGCAGGTCGCGTGGCGCGCCCGGAGCGCTCCCCGGTACGCGCACAGGGGCCGCTTACAGATATATACATTTTTTTTAACCTAAATTACTCAAAATCCTCTGGACCACATATCTTGAGACATAGCAAAGGCACATCGGGCTACCAGTCCCTACAATTTTGCCAAGTTTGGTGAAAATCCATTCAGCCGCTCGAGCCGTTCGAGCTAAAAGTGCGACAGACCGCCCTATGGAAATTAACATGGGGAAAACACGTTTTGGGACCCCCCTTTTATCTCGGCCCCCGCTTGACGAATCCCCCCCAAACTTTCAGGAAAGGAGCGGAGCGCCGCGAGGCAAAGTTGCTAAAAAATTCAGGCTGATTCCTCAACCTGCGCCAAAGTTATTCCAAATAGAATGTTGCCATTTCCCTATGGAAATCGATCCTAGCTATAACTACCTACTGGCGACCGCCAGTAGGTAATATATATATATATATATATATATATATATATATATATATATATATATATATACACACATGAAGAAACACTCCTGTTCCGTCAATGATCGGTGGAACCAAACAGGTATGGACCTCCAGCTATCCTCTTCAAATGTAGCGAGTAATAATTACAAGCAAAAGAATCACTCCTCAAGTGAGTTGCAGAATGACGTATTTATTCAATGGAAGACGACGCGTTTCACTCCACTAGGGAGCTTGCTATGTATATATATATATACATATATATATATATATATATATATATATTCCTAACTGGAACCACAAATATGAAAGGTAAAAAATACGGAGTTGGGGCCGGTCAGGCTTGCTGGATAAGACATGAATTGTTACATCTGACATTATCTGGTCACGCCAGGCAAGGACAAAGCTCTGGCATCCTGCTGGGTTTTGGGATCACTGGAGTGCCTGGCCCAATATGACTGCACCCGTGTGAGGCTCCTTATGTTGGGTCAGTCATCTATCATCATACATGTAAGACAGTACATCTAATGAACAGGGGGCAGAGAACCTTTCTCTTGGGACATACCAGTAGGCTGCCTGCTCTATTGCAGTGATATTATTGAGAGCACTTGGCCCAGATCCTGAGGGCGTGGATCCCTGGCAGAGTAGAACAATAAGGCAGCCCCAACAGTCTGAAGGTGTTATGAGTCTAGTGGAGCCATTCTGCCTGGGGAGGCCACTTTTCAGACTAGTCAGTCCTTGAGTTAGCTGAGGTGAGAGGGATCAGTCGAGGGACAGCTAGGGAGAAGCACACCACAATTAGTTTCACTTGCACCACATTGTGGCCTGCCACATGGATGGATGTGGCACCTGGGTAGGGAGGCCCAGGTACTCATAGACATGGGACAAATTGAGCAGCACCTATTTGGGAAGTACATATCATTTCCCACACAGACAGACCGGAAAACTGGAACTCCATTCTCAGATCACATCTCCTCATAACCAAAACTACTAACACCCTCCACAGCTGCAAACTGATGTGCTCAACACATAAACACCCTTTGCGCAGCTGCAACACATCTGTGACCATCTACTCCAATTGCACAGTCATGATCCAAGCCAACAACGACAACCTAGAGGCATTTGAGTCCCTCTTCCCCTCTCTATGCAGCACCCACTCTCATGCTCGCTGCCCCTTCCCGCAAACTAATCCTGTGCCAGTTGCCAATAATGACAACCCCCCATCCTGGACATCAACCCCCTCTCCATCCCCCCTGCTTCAAACATGCACAGTACATACCCCCTTTAACACTAACCAATGGTTCGACACTACTGTGGCTCTCCAACCCCTGTACATCCGTGGCTGACCCCCTCCCCCTCACAATGTCTCCCCCAACCATTCACAAGTGTCCCTAACCCCTTATCAATGACTCCTTGTGCCCTCTCTCTACCCACAAGCAACAGAACACCTGCATCACTGCGTGTTTCTTCTCCACTCCCCTTACCCAAGGCCTCCCACAGTGGCAACACTGACGTCACCGGCAATAAACTCCGGCACAACACGGACAAGCTCTTACCCTCTCTGCACTGCTCCACCCAGAATACCTCCATCCCCGGGAAGACGACGCAGTGTCTCCCTCTACTAGAGAGCCAATTAGAAACTAGAATCCTGGACCTTAACGAAATCTTACTCAACCTCAACACACTTCGAGAGTCCAGCCCAAGACCTCACCTGACCCTATCTCCAGCTCTAAACGTCTAAGGCCCTCGAAGGCTCTTGGTCATAGCTGGAATTTGACCCCTCTGCTAAACCAGACACAGAGACCCAAGAGATCTAGAGCTGCAATAACCTCAACCGAAGCGATGGAGCTTGCCTCCTCTTACAACACTCCCTCCACTATCTCCCCTAAAGTCAAGATCCAGGTTATCACAGGATTTAGAAGAGACCATTCCCCTCCCAGAGCCCTAAGACCCCCATCCTCCCTCATGATCATTCCCAGGGCCCCCCTAATGAAGATTCACATAAGCGGAGGACTTCTATTAACAGCATGATCATAAACTGCAGATCAGCCATCAAACATGCAACAGAGTTAGCAAAAACCATCCTTACACATGACATCGACTTCACGTTTATCACTGAGACATGGCTAAATGAGTTCTCCTCCCTAACAATGGACATGCTTGTACCCCCAGCCTTTGCAATCATCAACAAAAGACCGTAAAGACCAACGAGGTGGGGGTGTAGCAATCATACACAAGAACAACATTTCCCTGAGGGAAACCGACACCTTCAACTACAACACATTTGAATGTCTAGCCGCCAACATCAAGACGAGAGACAACAAATCGATACTCTGCGACCTCCTCGGCCATCCGCCAGGCTACACTGCCACATTCGCAGAACACCTCTCTGACCTGATAACCCACTGTTCACTCCGGGACATCAACAGAATAATTTTAGGTGACCTCAACCTTCACTGGAATAAGGAAAACAACTCGCTAATCCAAACCCTGAACAAGCTTCTACACAACAATAACCTTACCCAACACTGCGCAGAGGAAATCCACAATGGAGGATCTATCCTTAATGCCATTATTGCCCATCGAGACTCAGTCATGATCGACCGCATCCTGCCCGTTGACTGGTCTGACCACCACATCATCTTATTCTACATCAACCAAGTGCTCCTCGACCAGCCCACTACTCAGAACCCTCCTCACTGGATGAGAAATCTAACTCAGATTCCCTGGGCTGACCTGGAGGAAAGGATAATCTCTCTCCTCCCAATCTCCACAGAGGACTTCACCACAACAACATTTTAAAATCATGAAGAGAAAAATATATAATTAATTTGACAAAATAGTCAGCATTTTAAAATGTATTTGCCATACATTGCAATATTTGTTAGCATTTTTGTTTTAGTTTGGAGGACCTTCAAAGTTTTTATGCTGTAAATCATCTGACGCGTTTTGGTATATTTTTACGCTAGGTTGTTATAGATCTGAGTTTTGTTTTCAGTTTAAGAATATGGGGTAAAGCACAGTACAAAATGGCTGTAGTCCCATAATTCCTGAAATATTTGTCCATGCCCTCTATGACTAGTCGCTTGGTAACATAGACGTGTAATTACAAGAAGAAGCCGTCATCAGGTGATGATGTATATCACTTCCCGGTAACTCTTAGAGTAACTGGAGTGGCACTCACCGCCAATTCGGGTGTGGGATGAGGGACGTTTCTGACACGTGTACTGGCCACAGTGACAACTTCCAACAGCATGTAATATTCTCGGTTCCCAGAGAGGTGGACTGGGGTAAGGATTGCCAAAGGGAAGGGCAAACCAGGGTTAATTCATTCGCATTGTCTTGTCCCTGTGCAAGGCCCTCTGTCTACATCTTACAAATGCTTTTATTTTATAAAAATAAACCTGAGGGTTATCCGTCAAAGACAATTCAGCTTATGCTAGCAGGTGTTTGAGATTTTTAAAGGTGAAAATGTGGGCTTCTTGTGACATACAATATAATTAATGTATTAAAACTTGATGGGGAATTGGGCACACCAATGACGTTAGTGAGAAAAGATTGAAGCTCCATAACTAAATTCACTCTCCCCACTTAACTCATTACAAGATTTCTGAGTACTAAACCTACAGTTATGAATCTTAATGCAATACAGTTTAGACAAAGTTCTTACCAGGTCGTGGGCTGTGTTGTATTATGTTGTACTGTATTGTATTGAAGCAGCTAGACAGTTCTTGATATCCCTTATAACGCTGCAAAGTGATCAGCTTGATTTTGGGTGCCTGTCAGGCTTTTTGAATGCATGGTTGCTAGAGTGTTGTATGTACTCAGCCTAAGTGGGACATTACGGGGTCCGTTGTGTTAGCTGCTTTTACAAGTGTTACAAAGGGTAAGATAGATACAACTGTTATTTACATACCTGCAGATCGTAAATAGGTGGTGAGAATTGGGCACTGACTTTTTTCAATCTGCCTATCTATTTAGCAAACTGAACTAGGTATTAATGAGCCATGTCACAAAATGTCTAATTACAATGGATCTCAAGCCGATCTGTCTAATTAATATTAATTAGGGATGTTGCAATTTGCAAACGCTGTGAATGGTTGTATTGAAGAGATTATTGATTTCAAGGAACAGCAGACTACCACCATTGCTTTTGCTTTCCCAAACAGGAAGATTTGTTTTTAAAAATGGCCCTGTGTCTATTAAAGGGACATATGCTCCTTTTCAAAAAACAATGTTTTCCAACAGGGAACAAATCTCAGGAAGCAGGTAGAAGACCATCGTCTGTGCCCACCAAGGCTGCTAACATTATCCTCAAATAGGTGCCCTTCACCTTTTGCAAATAGATACAACCTACTTTATGGAGTCGCTATATAATGAATAGTACGGAACTGATGAAGCAAACGGAAGGAGTTTGGACTGTGCAAAGGCTTGTTGTAAATTTGATGTGCCAACTGTACAGGAGTGGATGGATCTTTGTTTCAAATTAAGACTTAGCATTAATAGTTAAACAGCATATCCATGACAGTCAAACTGCCTTTGGCTATAAAAATGACAGAGTCGTGGATTTGCGAACCATGAATTTTATTAGCAATGTTGTTTAATTTTAAATCAAATCAATCAGTTTAGTCAGAAATCAATATATTTATCTGGTTACAGCAGCAGTTAATATAATCCAAAGAGGTAAAAACAGTAAATGTGAAGCTATTTAACGATAACAATAGGCAATCATGAACGATTCAGTTCCCCTGAAGGGATACTCCCAGATGCTAAACTACATTTTCAGGGAAAAGGTTATGCAGTAAATGTCAGCAAATAAAGCCCCTAAAACAGAACCAGATGATGGTTCTGATCAGGAAAAGAAAAAGTGTGCTTGTTTGAGAGATTAACTCTATGAGCAGAGGGGCATCTGCTTTCAAAGGTGGGCAGGAGCAAGTCTAGGGCAGAAATGCTCTCTTAAAACATAGAATGCATTATTTCTAGACACTCCTCACTGTTGTCACAAAGAAGGAGCCAATCAGAACAAAGTAACTACAAACTCACAATGCCGGACCTCTTCGTATGACTCATGAAATGGCACACTTCGTAGATATCATACAAGGGATGATACATCTCAGCCAGTCCTTCTCATGTGCAGGCGTTAGGATATACATTCAATGACCTTCACACTGAACTTAATACCAGCACAGTTCTAATGAAAACACTGTTGAAACCTGGGTCCTGAAATGAGAAAAAGTTAAGCACAGCAAGCAGAAAAACAACATACCATTTAACATAGGCCTTTCAAATAGAGGTCTACAGTAACTATGGCTAACTTAATGTGTGCACATTCCAACTGTTACAAATTATTAATATGAACTAATGAATGATGGTAAACCTAAATAATAAGAAATTATTGTATGTGATGTGCATTAACATGTTATCAAACAGATTTGAAAAAAGTGATAACATGTCACCAGAATGACAACTGAATCTGCGAAGCATTTCTACAATGCTTGGGGCCTCACAAATAGAGCAGGATGCTCCCTTCTATTTGCTACATGTACTGGTCCGCAAAATCCCTTTCACTAATTGGAATGACTTTTCTGACTTGTAAAAGCATATAGATACATAGTAAAATGCAGTGTGGGATTGCAAACAATGTGAATTTGCAAATTACAGGCTTTGCCACTGCAAAACATCATTGAGCATGACCTCATTGGTTTTCAGACAACATTTCAGCAGATTTAAAAATAACTCATTATAACTGAATATTTAGGGGTCGATTAGGATAGCTGACGGAAAACTAGTCCGACCGCCGTGGTAACAGAAATGAACTGTCCGTATGTACCGCAGCAAAACTGGCGGGCAGATTAGGATTAACCACCAGAAAAAAATGACCGCGGCGGAACAATGTCACAAAAACCTCTAGTAGCGGGCAGAGCAGGCGAAAATCCGTCTCCAATAGTTGGATTCACGTTGGAAAAATCCCAAACTGCCGCATGGCCAGCGGATTGATTGCACGTCCAATTAGGATATCATTGAGGTCAAAGCGGAACAATCCGCTGTTTCCGACCGCCGTGATTGCAAACAATGATGAATGGGAGGGCCGGCGGAAGGGCAGTTGCATACCCACCGCCGCGGATACTCTGGGATAATTATGGCGGTTGACAAAAAAAACGCACAACAAGGCCACCAAGTGTACACATCAAACTAACTCAGCCCCAAAAACACCTAACACACCTCAATGACACATCCCTATGGCAACTGAAAGAATACAAATCCAAGGTCAAACCACACAACACACCTGACAGCAATACTCCATTTTAACACACCCACATAACTGAGTATACAACCAACCCCTTCAATGACCAGAATCCTTTGCAATACTCCACCCCTGAAGGAACCAACCCTACAGCACAAAGGAGAGGCAAACCACCACACATCTCACCAGCACAACAACACACACACGCACACCATTTACATCACCACCACCACTCTCACACCTGCACCTTTAACACAATTGCACATTACACACCACGCCACAGAAGAAAATGCTGATAATTCACTGACAGTGAGTTGTCAGTCATGGTAGGAGGTAATCAGAGTAGAACCACAATTGTTTGGTAACCTGGTCTAACAGACACCATTAGCCACCAGAACACAAATGTGGGCAAGGATAGTCAGCAAGGACAATGCAGTAGGGACAACCCCGCACTCCAAGAAGGAGATAATGAAGCGGCGGCATGACCTCAAGAGCAAGGTGATAGAGAGGAACAACAATAACAGTTAGCTGGCTCAGATGACTGGCGGTGGCTCTCCCATTCCACCAACAACATTCACTGCATGGGAGGAGAAGGTGTTAGTGCATCCAGAGAGTCTCACGGGAATATCCAGGGGAGTGGAGGCTGGTAAGTACAAGCAAATGTCTACCATCACCCTGCTATGTACAGTCTTGCACAACTACAAAGCTACACCTCCTAGGCCCAATTCCATTCATGTGCACCACATTCTCCCCAAAACGTCTCACAGATCCAATATTCACTCTCTCTGATTCACCCCAAAGGTAGCTAGCAACATTACCATGGGGGCAAATGTACAGGCAGCCAGCACTAAAACACCCACCAGGCCACCTTGTTCCACAGCTCAGAAAGATGGAGCACTCCACCCCACCCAGAATCATGTGGCAGACATTACATTGCCCTCATCAAACTAACAGGTAGGTAGCCATCTTCACAAGGAGGGGGGTTTGTGGAGAGGAAGCCTGTACTACAACTCCCACCAGGCCCCCTTGTCCCACAGCTCAGCACGATGGAGCACTCCACCCCACCCAAATGCATGTGCCAGCCATTACATTGCCCTCCTCAAACTAACATGTAGGTAGCCATCTTCGAGGGATGGGGGATTGTGGTGAGGAAGCCTGCACTAAGACTCCCACCAGGCCACCTTGTCCCTCAGCTCAGTAAGATGCAGCACTCCACCCCACCCGAAGCATGTGGCAGCATTACATTGCCCTCATCAAACTAACAGGTAGGTAGCATCTTAACAGGGAAGGGGTATGCTCACATCAAACTTACAGGTAGGTAGACATCTTAATGGGAAGGGGTGTTTGTGGGTGGGAGGCCAGCACTCCAAATCACACCAGGTCACCATGTCCCACAGCTGAGCTGGATGGAGCACTCTCCCACCCACAACCATGTGGCAGACATCCAATTGCTCACCTTCACCCAACAGGTAGGCAGCCATCCTAAAAGGGAGGGGTGTTTTTGGGTGGATGGCCAGCACTCCAACTACCACCAGGCCCCCTTGTACCACAACTAAGCAGTATGGAACACTCCACCACTCCCAGAAGCAAGTGGCAGCCATTATATATCACCAACCAAACTTACAGGTAGGTGGCCATCTTCACAGGGAGGGGGTTTGTGGTGAGGAAGCCTGCACTACAACTCCAACCCGGCCCCTGTGTTACAAAGCTCAGCAAGATGGAGCACTCCACCACACCAAGAAGCATGTGGAAGCCATTGTATTTGACTAACCAAACTTACAGGTAGGTAGCCATCTTCAAAGGGAGGGGGGTTTGTGGTGGGGAAGGCTGTACTACAACTCCCACCAGGGCCCCTTGTCACAAAGCTCAGAAAGAAAGAGCACTGCCCATCACCCAGCAGCATGTGGCAGCCATTGTATTTCAACAACCAAACTTACAGGTAGGTAACCATCTTCACAGGGAGGGGGGGTGTGGTGAGGAAGCCTGCACTCCAACTCCCACCAGGCCCCCTTGTCCCACTGCTCAGCAAGATGGAGCACTCCACCCCACCCAGAAGCATGTGGCAGCCATTATATTGCCCTCATCAAACTAACAGGTAGGTACCATCTTAACAGGGAGGGGGGTTTGCTCACATCAACCTTACAGGTAGGTAGCCATCTTAACAGGTGGGGTGTTTGTGGGTGGAGGGCCAGCACTCCAACTCCCACCAGGCCCCCTTGTCGCAAAGCTCAGCAAGATAGAGCACTCCACCTCCCCCAGAAGCATGTGGCAGCCATTACATTGCCCTCATCAAATTAGCAAGTAGGTTGCCATCTTAGCAGGGAGTGGGGTTGGCTCACATCAAACTTATAGGTAGGTAGCCATCTTAACAGTGACGGGTATTTGTGGGTGGGGGGCACATTCCAACTCCCACCAGGCCCCCTTGTCCCACATCTGAGCAAGATTGAGCACCCCACCCAGAAGCATGTGACAGCCATTGTATTTCACCAATCAAACTCACAGGTAGATACCCATCTTCACAGGGAGGGGTGTGTGTGGTGAGGAAGCCTGCACTACAACTCCCACTAGGTCCCCTTGCCACAAAGCTCAGCAAGATGGAGCACTCCACCACCCACCCAGAAAGATGTGTCAGAAATTCCTTCCAAATGTGTCACAGAACAGGTAAGTAGACCGTGCATGCACCCCGCCATTTCTATCAAAAAGCATGGAGCCATATGACCACACCAGCCCTCACATCTCACTAAACTTGGCATAGATCCAATAGCCACTTCCAGTGTGTAGACAGCTAAGCATATGTAACTGTCACCGAAACCAAAGTGTGACTCACCAAATCACATGTTGAAGAAATTCAGGGCACAATCATGCACAATACGGAATATCTGTAAGTGCCATGGGGCAGTGCCTCAAGGCACATATGAAAACAAAACAAGCATGGTCAGTTGTACAAAGAAAGCAAACCACATTATATGACAAAGGTATGAATGAGATTACAATGGCTAGTTCATGCTCAGATGTAATGTCTTCCATGCAGAGTAAACAACTAAGATGCTTCACATAAAGTTGTTGTGCTGCTAGTTAGATGATGATATGTCCTCATAATTACGCATTCTGTATGTGGCGCAAGGTATCTACTGACATGTCACACCATGGACAAGTAATGTATGTACCTCCACATTATGTCATGATGCTCAATACCGTGCAGCCATACAAAGTGATCTCAATGTAAACTGTGTGGTGTATAACATGTAACAGCTAAACATCTAACACCAAGCATGAGGGATGCACTTCAACTACCATTTCCCCACTGTTCCACATGTGACCAAGTACTGACAGCTGCAAATGAGAACACCAACCTGCAGACTCGGCCCCCCCCCCGGAACATGGGCTCTCTGATACAGACTCCCTAGATTCCTTGGATGCGGAGCCAGAAGCCAGCCCATCATGCTTGCCAAGTTGCAGCAGGTCCCAGGCCCTCACTGTCCCCACCGCCACCACCTCAGCAACAACAACTGTGCTAACCCCTGCTGTAATGACCTGTGTGGCCTCCACGGCCATCACTACTGCTGCCAGCAACACTGTCCCTGCCTCAGAGAATACCCACACCACCCCACAATCTGATGAGGGCAGGGAGAGTACGCTGGTGCGTCGAGTGGTGACTCCACAGGTCCGGGACAGCAGGGCAGGTGGTAGGGCAACTGGGCAACAAAATCAACAGGACACTGGGACCGAAGCCCTGGCCAACATCGCCATAGTCCTTGAGGCATATGAACAAGCCCAGGGACACACGGGCCAGTCTCTGGAAGAATCATGTGAGTTCCGCCTGCTGCTGATGTCCATAGACACACGTATGGGCCAAATCATGGACCTCTTGGGCCAGCTTGTGGGTGTCCTGAGAGACAGGCCTGTGGCCCAAAGTGTGACTCACCAAATCACATGTTGAAGAAATTCAGGGCACAATCATGCACAATACGGAATGCTATCTGTAAGTGCCATGGGGCAGTGCCTCAAGGCACATATGAAAACAAAACAAGCCTGGTCAGTTGTACAAAGAAAGCAAACCACATTATATGACAAAGGTATGAATGAGATTACAATGGCTAGTTCATGCTCAGATGTAATGTCTTCCATGCAGAGTAAACAACAAAGATGCTTCACATAAAGTTGTTGTGCTGCTAGTTAGATGATGATATGTCCTTATAATTACGCATTCTGTATGTGGCGCAAGGTATCTACTGACATGTCACACCATGGACAAGTAATGTATGTACCTCCACATTATGTCATGATACTCAATACCGTGCAGCCATACAAAGTGATCTCAATGTAAACTGTGTGGTGTATAACATGTAACAGCCAAACATCTAACACCAAGCATGAGGGATGCACTTTAACTACCATTTCCCCACTGTTCCACATGTGACCAAGAACTGACAGCTGCAAATGAGAACACCAACCTTCAGACTCAGCCCCCCCCCCCCCGGAACATGGACTCTCTGATACAGACTCCCTAGATTCCTTGGATGCGGAGCCAGAAGCCAGCCCATGATGCTTGCCAAGCTGCAACAGGTCCCAGGCCCCCACTGTCCCCACCGCCACCACCTCAGCAACAACAACTGTGCTAACCCCTGCTGTAATGACCTGTGTGGCCTCCACAACCATCACTACTGCTGCCAGCAACACTGTCCCTGCCTCAGAGGATACCCACACTATCCCACAATCTGATGAGGGCAGGGAGAGTACGCTGATGCGTCCAGTGGTGACTCCACAGGTCCGGGACAGCAGGGCAGGTGGTAGGGCAACTGGGCATCAAAATCAACAGGACACTGGGACCGAAGCCCTGGCCGATATCGTCATAGTCCTTGAGGCATATGAACAAGCCCAGGGACACACGGGCCAGTCTCTGGAAGAATCATGTGAGTTCCGCCTGCTGCTGAGGTCCATAGACACACGTATGGGCCAAATCATGGACCTCTTGGGCCAACTTGTGGGTGTCCTGAGAGACAGGACTGCGGCCCAAAGTACACCTCAATCTCCCTCCAGTGGCCACCAGGATGACAGTCCCACTACCTCCCCTGTGGCCACAGAGAGTGGTGAGTCCTCAGACACCGCTAAGCCAGCAGCAGAGCTCACCCCTGCCACATGCTCATGGGCCGTCCAAGGAAAACCAATGGAGGATCACGTGGTAAAACACCAGCCAAACACCAGTCCAGGAGCCAGCCATGATGGCACCTCCTTTCACCTTAATGAATTGTGCGATACTATTATCACGAGGGGCGCGCTCCTTTAACATGAAACCTGATGGTTTCTACCCAAAGTGTATACAACAATCATCAGGATCAGCCATTTGATGTTGCTATCATTCCATTTTTATTCGACATATTAATATCCTCCAATTCAAGATTTTAAATTGTTCATTTCAGTCGTGAATTCATGAAGTGCGTTTCAGTATACCAAATGCATTTCGGGTCTGTCAAAAAACCCTTCGTCAGGGGTCTGTTGGAAAAAACATACAGGACCTTAGCGTTCGGTACATAATGTATAAATAACATGCATAGATTCTGCAAATTGAACTGAGAACATACAATTCATATTGACATCTTAAATAAATCAAAAACTGAGAGATTCTGTTGAATGCCTGCGCGCAGTGTGGTGATGTATATCAGTTAAATGTGTTCGCTCTGTGGACAAGTGGTACTTTAGGGTGCGCGGGAATGCCGTAGTAATAACTAGGGGACATAGGATACCAAGAACTATTATCAGAAAAGTTCCGACCTAGGTCAAAGCTCGATGCTCGGAGAGGTTTATTACAACATGTCGTTGCATAGAGATGAGGTTACGAGCGGGGCAAATATGTAAAAACGTACTAGGTGAAACGCGCCGAATTTCTTCCGACTGCAAAGCCGGCTGGTCTAGCTGAGAGCCAATCCAAAAGCTACTTCTAGGAATGTCTAGAGTCTCGTGATGTGACGACATAAGGTGATGTGTATAGTACGAGCAGGGTGTTGACACCGTCAGGTGTGTAAGATTAAATATTTTATGGAAGATAGTTGCCCTACTGTAGTTTGCAATGGTAGGATAATTGAAAACATTTTTTAAGTTTAGCGAACGCAGTTAGCAAGCCGAGTTTCCTAGGTTACGGAAAGACTCGTGCTGATTGGATGGCTACGATATAGTTCCGATCAGGTGCTCAAGCATGTCGGTAGCCAGTGGCGGATACCCTAGTGTGAGAGACAGATGTAACACTTTTAATACAATGTTCTATATCATACATCGCATATGAGTGTCCTATGCGCTAATACTGGCAACAAAATGGTATAGATAAATAATAAAAAATAAAAATAAAAATTGGAAAATTGATTTCAGTGAGATGCTTATCTACAGTGCAAAGTCATACAGAATAATATAACAGAAAAAATAACATCCATAATGTCACTTCTTAGGTGAAGGGATCATTCAATATAGATACTGGGACAAGAATGGCCAGAGGCCTTTGCTGTGTAGATGTGATTGTTCATAGGAAACAAGAAAGTTCAATTCTATCATTCATCCCTGCCGGCTGCAGGGAGTTCAATTTTTTGATCTAGAAAAAATCTGCCTTTAGTCGCTGCGTAACGGGATCCATGTCGCAGCGGTGTGGGAGTATCTCAAAAATCTCAAAATTTGAAAGAGATCCTATCCACCAAAAAGGAGACAAAACCACAGATTAAAGGCATGGCAAAATGCCAAAATTGCATCCACTGCAATAATGTAATGACCGGGAATACTTTCATGCACCCAACTAAAGGCCATAAAATTGAATTACAGTATTCAGGAACATGTGACTCTACTAACGTCATTTATGCAATCAAATGCCCCTGTGGCAAGATATATGTAGGACAAACTGAACGGAAAATCAAAGTGAGAATGTCAGAACACAAAAGCAACACACGAACCTTGAACAATAAATCGACCGTTGCCATGCATTGGCTTCAAGCTAACCATCAAATTTCGCAGTTGAGATGCACAATACTTGAGATACTCCCACACTGTTGCGACATGGATCCCGTTAAGCAGCGACTAAAGGCAGAATTTTTCTGGATCAAAAAATTGAACTCCCTAGAGCCGGCAGGGATGAATGATAGAATTGAACTTTCTTGTTTCCTATGAACAGTCACATTTACACAGCAAAGGCCTCTGGCCATTCTTGTCCCAGTATCTATATTGAATGATCCCTTCACCTAAGAAGTGACATTATAGATGTTATTTTTTCTGTTATATTATTCTGTATGACTTTGCACTGTAGATAAGCATCTCACTGAAATCAATTTTCCAATTTTTATTTTTATTTTTTATTATTTATCTATATCATTTTGTTTCCAGTATTAGCGCATAGGACACTCATATGCGATGTATGATATAGAACATTGTATTAAAAGTGTTACATCTGTCTCTCACACTAGGGTATCCGCCACTGGCTACCGACATGCTTGAGCACGTGATCGGAACTATATCGTAGCCATCCAATCAGCACGAGTCTTTCCGTAACCTAGGAAACTCGGCTTTCTAACTGCGTTCGCTAAAGTTACATTTTTTTTTTAAATTATCCTACCATTGCACACTACAGTAGGGCAACTAACGTACATAAAATATTTAATCTTACACACCTGACGGGGTCAACACCCTGCTCGTACTATACACATCACCTTATGTCGTCACATCACGTGACTCTAGACATTCCTAAAAGTAGCTTTTGGATTGGCTCTCAGCTAGACCGGCCGGCTTTGCAGTCGGAAGAAATTCAGCGCGTTTCACCAAGTAAGTTTTTACATATTTGCCCCGCTCGTAACCTCATCTCTATGCAACGACACGTCGTAATAAACCTCTCCGAGCATCCAGCTTTGACCTAGGTCGGAACTTTTCTGATAATAGTTCTTGGTATCCTATGTCCCCTAGTTATTACTACGGGCATTCCCGCGCACCCTAAAGTACCATTAGTCCACAGACGCGAACACATTTAACTGATATACATCACCACACTGCGCGCAGGCATTCAACAGAATCTCTCAGTTTTTGATTTATTTAAGATGTCAATATGAATTGTATGTTTTCACTTCAATTTGCAGAATCTTTGCATGTTATTTATACGTTATGTACCGAACGCCAAGGTCCTGTATATTTTTTCCAACAGACCCCTGATGAAGGGTTTTTTGACTGACCCGAAATGCATTGGGTATAATGAAGCGCACTTTATGAATTTACGACTGAAATGAACAATTTAAAATCTTGAATTGGAGGATATTAATATATCGAATAAAAATTGAATAATATCAACATCAAATGGCTGATCCTGATGATTGTTGTATACACTTTGGGTAGAAACCATCAGGTTTCATATTAAAGGAGCGTGCCCTTCGTGATAATAGTATCACACAACTCATTAATATTGAAAGGCACCGAGAGGTACAGTGCGTCAAGGACAGCGCCAAAATTAATCGACATCTAAACTACCGAGTTCAACCTAGGTGTGCACGGAGATAAATCAAATTTATGTTCTGGTACTTTTTAGTCTACCTCATCTCCCAGTGCACCCAGCAAGTTAAAGTAAATCACAATGCAATTTGACGACATAGCCCAGATCACCACAAACCAAGCTGAACTTTTAACTTTTTCACTGGAATCAGCTGAAGAAATTTATGGACTCATACAGGAGACCAGAGCATTCAGTCCTAAGGTATCCACAACGGCACAACTCATCCGACAGTTTGAATTTCTAAGTAAAAAAGAAATCAACCAAAGGCTGCACGCCACAACATTAATACACTACCATAAAAACAAAAGAATTCCAAGGGGGCTACGAATCGCCCTGAAACCGATGCTGTGTAAGAATAACAAACAATTCATTGAGAAGTGGTACCAAATACTAAATAAATGTTCTCTTGATCTAATCCTATTATTCATTCAAGAGCTCTCAAAAATCTTAAAAGAACTAGAAGCAGACCTAGAAGGCATGAAAAAGGAAGTGAATAAACTTCCGGATCTACAAACAATCCTAGAGGACGTCAATGTAAAGTTGGATAAATACGCCAAAGAAGTGAATGATCGTAAAGTTAGAAAATATAAACGAGACACAATTGACTATAAATATGACAAAGTGTACACGTGGGCAGAAATTTACAACCAGAAAAAATGGCAACAACCTAAATCCAAATCCAATACCACTTCATCTCAAGAAAGTATTGTTTCGGATACAGAAGTCTCCCACTCTAGGCAACCAATCGCAAAACAACCGCAACCCAGTACATCGCAGAAAAAAGCTTTTTTAGAGATAAGCCCAGCTGCCAACGCACCACCTATCGACACAACAGGAGGGGCAGAAGAAACGGAGGAAGAAGTGGCAAAAAGAAGAAGAAGCCAGAAAACATCGAAAGTGACCGAGTGATCAACATATCTTCAAACAGCTTACGAAAGCACAAACGTCAGTTCTTAACAAAGGAACTTCTTTTGTCCCTACATACAACACGAATCTTCCAGAAACTGAAATAACTCTATTTAAGTTTTTCAGAACATTGAAACTCAGGTATTTCTTTAAGGATATGCAAGATACCACAGCCTTTCGCACAAAAGAATTCAGACCTAACAGCAACTTTTACCCACCGTACTCACACAAAACGATTGAAGCTTTTGAAAGACCTGTAATGACTGAAATACAAAAAATCTACTTTATGAAACCAAAAAAAACAAATTTATCTAAGAAAGAATGGAGCACATTGAAAAACTTAGCAAATGATCACGAATTTACCTTCCAAAGAGCTGATAAAGGAGGAGCTCTTATAATCATGGACACCTTATTTTATGAAAGTAGTGTAAACGATCATGTGAATAATCAAGAGACATACTTACCCCTAGAATCGGACCCGACAACTGAGTATCAAAAAATTCCATCACAGATCCTAGATCATGCATTGGAGAGGAAATGGATTAACGAGAAAACGCATACATTTCTTGACACTAATTTTCCCCGGAGGCCTAAACTATATATGTTGCCGAAGATTCACAAAGAGGCATCCAAACCACCCTTTAGACCCATTGTGTCAGCTTGTGGGTCAATATCAGAAAGTATTGGTAAATATGTGGATTGGCACCTACAGCCTATAGTACAGAAATGTCAAACGTACCTCAAGGATACAACTGCATTCCTCAATCTACTGAACACCATCCAACTAGACAAAGAGGCAGAGTACTGGCTCTGCACAGTAGACGTCCTAGCATTGTACACTTCAATCCCGCATAATGAAGGGCTAGAAGCCCTAGAATGGAGCTTGCTAAAAGAAAATGAGTGTGAGGCCAATAAAGTTTTTTTGATAGAGTTGATGCATTTCTCACTCTATCACAGTTTCTTTCAATGGAAAAATAAGTTCTACAATCAATGCAACGGTACCTCTATGGGTTTTGGGGGGCCCCCTCATATGCAAATCTGTTTATGTCAAAATTTGAGACCGACCATATCCTACACAACCAAGAATGGACCACCAACTTACTAACCTTTAAGAGGTATATTGATGATATATTCCTAATCTGGAAAGACAAGAAAGACCAACTTATCGCTAATATAGCCATTTTGAATAACCTCAATCCAAGAATCCAATTTACCTACACAATGGAGAAAGAAACCATATCATTTCTTGATGTGCAAATAACAATCATTAACCACCAACTGCACACTAGAGTGTACAAGAAAGCCACTGATCGTAACTCCAGCTTGCTCTTTCAGAGCTTTCACCCCGAGACGTGAAAAAACATTTACCTACATCCCATTTCATCCGTTTGAAAAGAATCACTTCAGATGTTAATACTCTGAAAACATCGCTGATGGACCAACAACAGCAATATTTACAAAGAGGATATCCTATGGAGATATTAGAAGAATCCCTAAAAAAAAGTGGAGAAGCTTCCTAGAGAAACACAACTCAAATCATCAATTCCAACCGCAGCACAAAAAACCATTTGTGTTTTGAAATTTTCGAGAGTGTCCCACAGGATCAAGAAAATCATTAACCGTCATTGGGAGTTAATTAAAACTGAACCTGATCTACAAAATCTGTACAATGAACGTGTCTCTTTTTTCTTTCGAAAGATCCAAACATTTGAAAGAGATCCTTTCCACCAAAAAGGAGACAAAACTACAGTTTAAAGGCATGGAAAAATGCCAAAATTGCATCCACTGCAATAAAGTAATGACCGGGAATACTTTCATGCACCCAACTAAAGGCCATAAAATTGGATTACAGTATTCAGGAACATGTGACTCTACTAACGTCATTTATGCAATCAAATGCCCCTGTGGCAAGATATATGTAGGACAAACTGAACGGAAAATCAAAGTGAGAATGTCAGAACACAAAAGCAACATACGAACCTTGAACAATAAATCGACCGTTGCAATGCATTGGCTTCAAGCTAACCATCAAATTTCGAAGTTGACATTCACAATACTTGAGATACTCCCACACCGCTGCGACATGGATCCCGTTAAGCAGCGACTAAAGGCAGAATTTTTCTGGATCAAAAAATTGAACTCCCTGCAGCTGGCAGGGATGAACGATAGAATTGAACTTTCTTGTTTCCTATGAACAATCACATCGACACAGCAAAGGCCTCTGGCCATTCTTGTCCCAGTATCTATATTGAATGATCCCTTCAACTAAGAAGTGACATTATGGATGTTATTTTTTCTGTTATATTATTCTGTATGACTTTGCACTGTAGATAAGCATCTCACTGAAATAAATTTTCCAATTTTTTTTTTATTTTTTATTATTTATCTATATAATTTTGTTGCCAGTATTAGCGCATAGGACACTCATATGCGATGTATGATATAGAACATTGTATTAAAAGTGTTACATCTGTCTCTCACACTAGGGTATCCGCCACTGGCTACCGACATTCTTGAGCACGTGATCGGAACTATATCGTAGCCATCCAATCAGCACAAGTCTTTCCGTAACCTAGGAAACTCGGCTTGCTAACTGCGTTTGCTAAACTTTTTCATTATCCTACCATTGCACACTACAGTAGGGCAACTAACGTCCATAAAATATTTAATCTTACACACCTGACGGGGTCAACTCCCTGCTCGTACTATACACATCACCTTATGTCGTCACATCACGTGACTCTAGACATTCCTAGAAGTAGCTTTTGGATTGGCTCTCAGCTAGACCAGCCGGCTTTGCAGTCGGAAGAAATTCAGCGCGTTTAATCAAGTAAGTTTTTACATATTTGCCCCGCTCGTAATCTCATCTCTATGCAACGACATGTCGTTATAAACCTCTCCGAGCATCCAGCTCTGACCTACGTCGGAACTTTTCTGATAATAGTTCTTGGTATTCTATGTCCCCTAGGTATTATTACGGGCATTCCCGCGCACCCTAAAGTACCACTTGTCCACAGACGCGAACACATTTAACTGATATACATCACCACACTGCGCGCAGGCATTCAACAGAATCTCTCAGTTTTTGATTTATTTAAGATGTCAATATGAATTGTATGTTTTCAGTTCAATTTGCAGAATCTATTCATGTTATTTATACGTTATGTACCGAACGCTAAGGTCCTGTAATTATTTTTCCAACAGACCCCTGACTGAGGGTTTTTTGACTGACCCGAAATGCATTGGGTATCATGAAACGCACTTCATGAATTCAAGACTGAAATAAACAATTTAAAATCTTGAATTGGAGGATATTAATATATCGAATAAAAATGGAATGATATCAACCTCAAATGGCTGATCCTGATGATTGTTGTATACACTTTGGGTAGAAACCATCAGGTTTCATGTTAAAGGAGCACGCCCTTCGTGATAATACTATCACACAACTCATTAATATTGAAAGGCACTGAGAGGCACAGTGCGTCAAGGACAGCGCCAAATTTAATCGACATCTAAACTACAGAGTTCAACCTAGGTGTGCACGGAGATAAATCAAATTTACCTCCCTTCACCTTGCCAGTGACTTTGTTGAATGTCCTTACCCACCCTGCCATGTTGATGGCAGGCGTCTGTTGGACTGTGTCACCACATCAATGTGGTGAATACTATATTGTCTCATCTACCATCACTAACAACTCATTGATTCTCTTTTCACCTTTTTGTAAATATTCACTTCCCTGTCATACATACCCATTGTAAATAAACACTCTTTACACAACTATGTTTTTGTGTCAGCTCCATTTTAATCACAGGAAGTACAATGTTGACTCTGATTACAATGTACCAGGAGCACTGATTGTTTTGCGGCATTAAGAGACTGAAGGGACCTAGGAAAACGCACAAGAATAATATTCACTTGCCAGGTGATACCATCACAGCCATTACATAACCCTTGTCATCAAGGTAGTCAAATCTGCACACATTACAATGAGCAACAGTACTGATATTGACATCCTGTAGCTGTGCATATCTACCCTGTCCCAGAAATATTAGCAGCCAGCACAGAGCCAAGAACAGGCAGCAATCACAAAGCTCACCTAGGCCTTTTCACCATCAAAAAAATCTGCAGACAATGGCACCATTGTACGCTTTCACTCACCTTCAAGGGAAGTAGTGGTTGATGAGCTGTTGACGCTGGTCAAGACCTTCCTCCTCTCCACTCCCCTCATCACTTGACATGTGTGGGTTTGCAGGCGGGGACCTTGGCTCATCATCATCACCCAGGATCAGGGGGATCTCTTTGCGCAGGGCCAGGTTGCAGCATGCAACTACGATCTGATGCACCTTTTGGGAAGAGTAAATCAGTGCACCTCCGGTCTTGTCCAGGCAGCAAAATTGTGACTTAAGCAGACCAAAAGTACGCTCCACCACACAGCGTGTCCTCCCATGGGCTTCATTGTCGCAGTCTTCATTCGGAGTCCTGGGATTAATCAGTGGGCACAGCACCCAAGGCCGGTCATGACACACAGAACAAATCTGTAACATAACTTGGGCAGAGGACAGCACCCACAATCCATACACGCTTTGGATGCAGATTTGCCATCAGCTGTGGTACAATGCTATTATGCTGGATGTAGGAGTCATGGGCTGATCCAGGATATTTGGCACAGACATGAGAGATTATCATATCCGGTTGGCATACCACATGCACATTAATTAAATGGAAATGCTTCCAGTTCCTGTAAATGTGTTCACATGCCTGTGGTGAATCCAGGCCAACATGTGTGCAGTCAATGGGACCAATCCCAATAGGGATGTGGGCAAGGTTATAAAAAACACCCTTCATAGCTGCCAATTCATGTCTCCTGGGGAAATGGATGTAACTGTCCTTGTAAGTCATCATAGCGGACAGGACATCACGTAGTACCATGCTGAACATTGGTTGAAACATCCCACCTGTGCTGGAAACCGTGTACTGGAATGAACTAATTGCAAAGAAATGCAGGGCCGCCATCACCTTGCACGTTGGTGTCAATACAGTCCGATAGGTCCTGCGAGGCCTCAGATGTGTCTCCAACTGACCACATAGGGCTTGAAGGTTAGGTCGATCCAAATGGAATTTACGTAGGATGTCCTCATCCTCCATGTCTGCAAGAAATGTGAATGGACGTTGTGCATTTCATCGCCTCCTAGGTGAGATGAAAGGGGACACAAGTCAATTCAATCCCCCTATGAGATGTGTCCAACATCTTGCTTTTTGACTGACACAGAGCCACCAATGACTGGCATCAAACAGCAGTTTACAGCACAACTTACATGTAGGAACACCTTGAGCTAAACTAGTCGTACACTTGTCCAGTACTGACACAGTGAGACCCCCCCAAAACAGATTCAGACTATGTGAATGCCAAGAGGTACATTTCAACATCTTGCGTAACCAGCCCTGAGAGTAGTTGATACAGCACATGTGTTAAACAGCAACACTGCTGGCTTCCATAAGTCGAACAGGGCACACATTAACAACACAACGAGCACCGTTTGTGCATAAAGATCAAGTATGTACATGTACACAGTGAAATAGGCGCATTATGGAGTCAGACCTTCATCACTGTGTGTTGCTTAGCCATATCACACATTGACATGTGTACATACTTGAGAGTCCATCACACCACTGGTCTGTGTACATGCACAACAATATCATAATTGACATGTGAGGGAGTACGTGTCAATGCATGTAATCCTGTGCACTGACATGGCATGTGTAGTCATCAGTGAGTCAAATGTAACCGTTTTCTTGGAATATCTAGTAGCATGGTTCATAGTAAATGTCCACTGTTAAATATTTAGAACTGGACATTGCCATTGCTACAGCATGATGTGTCCATAGGTGCCGTAAACTTGCTGCGCCACCACAATCACGGTCATAGGCACCAATTTATGCTGTCAAATTGCAGTAGTGACCGCCTGACCCCCGAAGTGTGTCACCGCAAATGCCCATGCCCATTCAACCAATGGGAACCGTAATTGCGGTAGTGATATACACATTGCTAAATTGCAGTTGGCATGCTCTGCCACCACAATCACTGCTATAAGCACCAATTTCATGCTGTCAAATCGCGGCAGCAACTTTCTAGCCCCCGCGGTGTGTTACCGCCAATGCCCATGCCCATTCAACCAATGGGGACCGCAATTGTGGTAGTGATATACACATTGCTAAATGGAGGTTGGCGTGCTCCGCCACCACAATCATAGCCATAGGCATCAATTTAATGCTGTCAAATCATCACGGTGGCGACCGCCTGGCCCTTGTGGTGTGCCACCGCCAATGCCCATGCCCTTACAGCTAATGGAAACCGCAATTGCGGTAGACAAATGCCCTTTTGAAAATCGCGGTAGGTGTGCTCCGCTACCATGGGCCGGTCATTGGTTGCATTTGAAAAAAAGTTGACCTGGAACACGAATTGCAGCAGTTTAGTACCACTGAAAGTACCCCAGGGGGCTATACATGTGTGTATACATGTGTGGGAGAGAGCCAAACATTTCCACTGCTTCCAGACACTGCTTACTGATACTCTTTACCACCAACTGCTGCTGTTCCTGGCTCATGGAACCAAGGATGGCCGGGACTGAGAACATCAGGGCCTGTCCCTTCAACACAGAGGAGCTGGAGGTCCTGGTGTATGAGGTGCTATCACAGTATGGGAGGCTATATGGTGCTCCTGATGTCATGGTAAGTGTTTTAGAGTGAAAGTGAAGTTGTTCTAATGCAATATGTGCCTGAGAGTGTGGGTTTGTGTGATACACTGCCTATCATGCTGACTTCAGGAACATGGGGTTTCATCCCTATTTCTCACATTTCCATGCTGCATTTCAAGATGGGAGGGACATGCAGTGTTTTTGCAGCCATATAGTGACACTGCTAGTTTGGAAAGTGGAAGTCAGAACAAAAATTGCCTGTGCTAATGGATGTTTGAGTCCATGAGGTTTCCTCATGCTCATTTGTGACATTAAAAATACTTTTCGTCCAGAGGGTACTGATGGAAGTGTATTTGACTTTGTATTGCTACCATGGATCTGTGAGCAGTATGCACAAGGGTGAAATGACTGAGGGTGACACTCTGGTGGATTTTCACATATGCCACAGCAGATTGTTGTACTTCAGGAACATACCCCTTCCATTTGTTTCCTTATGTGTACAGGCTCACATATGTAGGCACTGTTTGCCCTCTCATTTTGTACATTCATGTGACCGTTCTGATGGCCCATGTTTAACATCAGTGTGAGCGCCCCTGGCATGCACAGTTACTGCCCAATTTGATAGGGACCCATCACTGAATGGACAGAGTGAGACATATGTGTTGTCTGCCGCCCTATTCCTCAATGAGCTATATTAGGCCTGTGGATTGCACAAGACAGACCTCATAAGAAGGGTGCAGGAATGTAAGATCCTGTCCCTAAATGTGACCTCCATGACACAGTGAGCCTTTCACAGGCCAAGGAGATTGAAGGGTGTGTATTGCTGGACCCAGTGAGTCTCACCCAAAACATAATTTCCAAAGTAATGTATGTCTTGCTCACTCATAAACGTTATTGTAGAGGAGGGCCTTCTTCACATTGCTTACTGTGCTGGCATTCTGCATGTACATGAGATGACCAGGTACTGTGTCCATACTGCATGCATTTAGGTCAGATTGTCTTATGCTAATGTGCATTTAGGTCAGATTTTCTTATGCTAAGGTACTACGTGTCATGCTGTATGGCCTCTGCCGGACAGATCTGAATAGCTGTGCTACATTGATGCATGCTCCTGTACTGAGACACAGTGGGACATAACCAATTGTTATTGATATTTCATCCTCTTGTCTCCCATTTCTGCAGCTTAAAGTCCACCAGCATAAGGCCTTATGGAGGGCCATTGCGTGCAAGGTGCGGACTCTGGGTGTCTCCAACCGACGGAACACACACTGTCACAAGAGGTGGGATGACATCTGCCGGCTGAGCAAAAACGTGTCAGAGTCGATGCTGGGCTGCTCCCTTGGACTGGCAGGTTAACGCAGGAGCATGACACCACTAATGCCCGCATCTTGGCTGTGACACAGCCAGAGCTGGATGGACATTTGAGAGCACATCAGCAGCAAGTTGGGGGTGAATATTCTGAGAAGGGTGACGTTGGGTGTGAGTGACTACATGTATCCCAACCCTGAGCCAGTGCTGAGCACTGTGATGTTTCTAGTGTGATGCAATGGCTTGTGAGTGGCCTCTGTGTTGAGTGCTGCTGTCATGCATTCCCGCCACATGTACTTCCTCATGTGTTTAATGTAATTGTTATGTTATGTTATGTTATGTTATGTTATCGGATTCTTCTATAGCGCAACGGCTACTCCAGTAGGAGTGTCCCGGCGCTTTGGCGAAGAAGTCCTTTAGGGCGAGGAGACATAACTGCAGAACATAAAGGAGCAATGAAATTAACTGGAAAAAAGCCAGGTTTTCAAGGCCTTTCTAAAAGACATCAGATTGGGGGCCTGTCTGAGAGAAATGGGAAGCTCATTCCAAGCGCACGGGGCCAGGTAATGAAAAGAGCGCCCCCCTTGTCTAGTCCGCTTAATGGACGGAACGACCATTTTGGACAAGGAGGCAGATCGCAAGGCTCTGTTCGGTTTGTACAGAACAAGACGTTTCCTAATGTACCTAGGACCAGAGTCATGAAGGGCCTTGTAGGTCAGCGTCAGGCTTTTGAAAAGAACCCTCTTGGCTATGGAAAGCCAGTGCAGTTCTTTTAACAAGTCAGAGGCACTGGCTCGTCTAGGGAGTCCATAAATAGCCCTGGCAGCTGAATTTTGGACTACTTGAAGTCTCCTCACAAGATATTTGGGGAGTCCTAGATAGAGGGCATTTGCGTAGTCTAAACGCGACCCAACAAGTGCTTGGACAATGACCCTTCGATGATTAAACGAAATCAAGGGGAGAAATTTCCTAAGCATACGGAGGATCCCGAAGCATTTCCCCGAAAGACAGGCTATTTGGGGCCCGAAGGTTAACTCATTATCAACAAGGATGCCTAGATTTTTAGCTTTGGAACTTGCGTTTGCAGGTGGAAACAGGTCTTGTGGCCACCAACTTTTCCAGTTTGGCTCAGAGACACACCCAAAAAAAAGCAACTCCGATTTATCGGAGTTGCATTTTAAGCCGTGTCGTTTGAACCAATCAAAGACTGCTTCAAGGCAGCCTCTGATGCGGATCCCATCGAACACCTCATTCTTGTCGTATGTGAACAAGAGCTGGGTGTTGTCAGCATAGGACACGATCTGAGCGCCAAACGACTCCGCAACCTCTGCAAGGGGGGCCAGGAAGATGTTAAAAAGCAGGGGGCTAAGAATAGACCCCTGAGGAACCCCCACTTCCAGAGGTGCCATAGCTGCGGAGTGAGGTGGCGCCCAGATCGTTTGTCGACGGCTGGCAAGAAAAGATTTAAGCCAGTTCCACACCGTCCCCCAAAGACCACAATCCCAGAGTCGAATTAGGAGGGTATCATGGGGAACGGTGTTGAACGCCACCGACAAGTCCAACATAACCAACATGGCCTTTCCTCCGATATCCAAGACCTCTCTGATGGCGGTGGTGACTTCAAGTAGCGCGGTCTCTGTGCTGTAATTCGCACGAAACCCAGATTGAGTATTGTGCAACAGATTATTATTCTCGATGAAATCAGAGATCGACCTGTGCACATGACTTTCCGCCACCTTCGCTAAAGCAGGGAGGAGAGAGATAGGCCTGTAGTTGGCATGTACAATGGGATCCAAAGCTGGTTTTTTTATGAGAGGAAGGATGAGAGCACTCTTCCAAGCCTGGGGGACTGTACCAGAAGACAGTGAAGAATTAATAATGGATTAATTGCACTTGACATTGCATGCTGAGATGTGGCCTTATGACATCTGCTGCATTAGGGGAATCATGAACATCACTGGGCAGTGAATGGCCATGTGCCTCATCTTAGTGTTCTGTCATTGATGTGTGCAGTGCCTGACCTCGAAATTGTCTGAACTACACATCTGACACAACAGTGCAACTGTAGTTGTGCTTCAGAGCACAACCTGATGAATAGCAGGAGCTTATGGTCATTGCAAAAGTACAGTTGGGAGTCAGTATCTGTGTTGTCCCCTTAAAGTGACTCCATATGTGACTGTGGCAACATGTTGAGATGTACATCTTTGTCACCTACAGGCACGTAGGTATGCTTACAGAAATCTGTATTTCAGGTTACATGACGGCACGGGCGAGCTATGTGGCTGTGTGAACATCCCATGGCGCAAAAATGTCAAGTAGGCTTGTTAACATGCATCTTTTGATCATTCATTAAGGTTGCACATGCAGACTGCACAGGGTCGTGTGCAACATGGGCGTATCATCATCTTGTTTTGTGCTTTGTTTGCATAAAATTATTGTGAGTATGGCACTAATCTGTACCTACGTCTCTGTCTATTGCAGCATCTACCGAGGGCACAGAAGGACAGGGGACGGCTACGAATGGAGAGGCATCTTACATGACTGCTACACTAATCTCACTGACACTGATGAGACCAGCGCCTCGGAGGGGGACAGGAGTGCCCTTGAAGAATCATGCCCAGAAACTCCAACTTCAATGTGATCTGATGCCAGCAGTAACTCCTCGATGTTGGCGGGCACAGGGAGTGGGAAATCTGTCTCCTCTTCCAACATACATCTTCCAGTGCCGACCCTCCGAGCTACTTCCACTAGTGCTGTACGTGCCTGCAGCAGTAAGAAGGGAAGAGTGTCCTTCCCCAAGGCACCGCTGCCCCTGCCCCTGTCTCCCCTCCTGCCCTCAGTTTTTAGGCTTTGGACCTTTTGCACCAGCTGTGTGTGGGTCAGACAACTCTCCTTCATGCCTTACAAGACCATGACAAGATGTTGGCACAGGTAGGTGCCTTCATGGAGGGCATTTATTCTGACATGGGTGGGCTACGCAGAACTGTCCAGCCTTTGTCCTCCATAGTGACAGCAGCCATTCAGCTGTCACAGGCTCAGAATCCAGCTCCAGTCCCTTTGGCAACCCCCTCGCCGGTGGCAACATCTGACAAAAGTGACCACACACCACAGCCCTCAGGCTGCCGGTACTCCACACTCAGCACACAACACCATCCCCCAAACAAACAAAAGCCACACAGGAGCGCAAAGGCAAAAGCTCTTCAGGTGACACTCAGGGACATCAAGCAAAGAAGCAGGCCTCAGGCTCACATGCCTCTAAATCAGCCCCATCCAAGGACACTCCTGTCCCAAAAGTGCCTATCAAAGACAGGCAAACAGTTGCTGTGCCTGTTATGAAGCTGGTGCCTGCAAAGACTCTTTAGAAAAACTCCCTAAGACAGATTCCCCTCAACCTCAACTCCCACCCACACCCCTGTGAAGCTGGGACAGGAGGGCACTGTGGGGGGTTCACATGGTCAACAGGGGATGGAGGGGAAAAGGCAAGGCCAGGCCAAGTGTACCTTCAGATCCAGCAGGTCCCCAGAGGGAGGGCCACCACCTGCACCTGATGCACCTTTGGTGGAGAGTGTGCCTATTGTGCCTGCCCCACTTCACACTCCTACCAAGATGGTTCTTGACTATCGAGTCCCCAAGATGTGGAGAGACAGCCCTCCACATTCACCCTTACACACTGTGTTTCACAGCAGCATGTCTCCGCCTCCCCATGCCACCATGCCACCCGGTCCAAGAAGCCCTCTGGCTCCCAAAGCCACTGATGCCTCTACCTCACCTGGTTCTCTCTCTCCCAGGTCCAGTCCTCCAACTTGCCACCACAATCAGACACCTCCCAGTTCGACTGACAGCCAAGTCTGAGGCAAAGTCCCCCTCCGAAACCTGTCTCTCACACAGCGGTGCCTGGACTGACCATTGTTATCCCCCTAGCTGTGTTACTTACCATGGCAGTGCACAGTGTCACACATTCCCTGTGCAGGTTCTCATGCACACATGTGCCTCCTTTGAACGATGAACTGGCCACTAGCCTTGCTGTTAGTAACTTTGGGTGACAATTCCCTGTGCAGGTTCTCATGCACACATATGCTTCATTTGAACTATGGACGGTTCACTGGCCTTGCTGTTTGTAACTTTGGTTGCCCATTGCCTGTGCAGGTTCTCATGCATACATGTACCTCCTTTGCACTATAGACTGGCCACTGACCTTACTGTTTGCAACTTTTGATGCCCATTACCTGTGCAGGTTCTCATTCACACATGTTCCTCCTTTGAACTATGGACTGGACACTGGCCTTGCTGTTTGTAACTTTGGGTGCCCATTCCCTGTGCAGGTTCTCATGTAAACATGTACCTCCTGTGCACTATGGACTGGCCACAGGCCTTACTGTTTGTAACTTTTGATGTCCATTATCTGTGCAGGTTCTCACAGACACATGTACCTCCTTTGGACTATGTACTGGCCACTGGCCTTACTGTTTGTAACTTTTGATGCCTATTCCCTGTGCAGGTTCTCACGCACACATGTACGTCCATTGAACAATGGACTGGCCACTGGCCTAGCGATTTGTAACTTTGGATGCCCATTCCCTGTGCAGGTTCTTATGCACACATGTACCTCCTTTGCACTATGGACTGGCCACTGCTCTTTCTATTCTCTACTTGTAATGCCTATCTTGGTGATATGTAATGAAGACAGTTACTCCTGTTGTCTGCTTTGTCAATGTCCTTGCTGAATAAAAAGTTTTATGTATGTGTATGGTTTCATGTGACATATGCTCTCTATGCCACTTTAACATTGCTAATTGCTTGTTTTACTTTTTCAGAGTTTGCCAGAGGTGGCAGGCACTTTAGTTCTTCTGAACTCTGAGGCTTGAGGGTGCAATGGTGATTGTACGTGATGCTCTACTGTTATCCTAATCATTCTATGGTCATGTTTGCTAAATTGTACACATGTCATGTTAGGATGCAATACCAGAACAGAGAGAAATTGTATACACAGGATTACTTGTGGGCCGTCCAGGATCCATCATATCTCTGTGTTCTTTCTTGATAGGTGAACAGCAATGTTGATGTGTGTTCATCTTGTGATGATCTGTCATCCTAGTCACATGGGTACATTTGTATGTGTGCACTTGAGTGATTATGAAGTGTGAAGGGGTGACTTTGACAGTAGTGCTGATGTGTGTGTGCCCTGAAATGCCAATGGCACACATGTATAACCCTGAAGCTGAGTGCCTGTTTGTTTGAATTATCTGCCATGTGCTTCTGATTGTGGGCACATGTAGGAGTTGTAGGTTGAGCACTGTGCAGTGTGTTGGTGTGTCCTTGCAATCCTGGGAGACAACTACTTGTTGTTGCTGCCAGTTGTGAGTATGCAGAGTGTGTGACTGCAAAGTCTGTGTTGTGTTTTGTTGATAAGCCATGTGTCTTGTTACTGTTTGTGCTCACTGTGCAGACCTGCTCAGCCTCACTGACATTATTTGTAAGTTTTCTAATGCATTGCTGTAAGTTGACCTGTTTTTGGATCCAGTATGGTATGTGGGATGTGGAGTCATA
This sequence comes from Lissotriton helveticus, assembly GCF_964261635.1. Taxonomy (NCBI): domain Eukaryota; kingdom Metazoa; phylum Chordata; class Amphibia; order Caudata; family Salamandridae; genus Lissotriton; species Lissotriton helveticus. The sequence continues at coordinate 1,460,676,303 of NC_136061.1, read as the reverse complement.
CCATACCCTATCTGTGCTTCTGATACCTAGCCATTGTGAATGACTCCTCTATGTGTTTGTGTACAGTACACTCCTCACCTGTCCACTACTGATGTACACACCACTTCAATCTCATGTCACCTACCCCTTGGCTTGCCTGGCTGTGAGCCTCCTCACCACTTCATTTGTTACACTATGCTTTGTGGTGCTGATCAGTGAACAGGACCACTGTGCTACTCAGGACAGTTTCTCAATTATGTTATGTTATGTTATGTTAAGAGGGTTTTTTTTAGAGCGTACAGCTGTGGAAAAGTAAATTTTGCCATGTTCTGTGTCCCTACGCCTCATCCATCATATGTTATGTGTGCATGACCAATATGCATATGTTATTCCCCATGTCCGATTAATGACGCAATTACAGTTGTGTCCACCTCTAGTATGTCATTTTCCAGTCCTCGTGAATACTACGAATACCAGGCCTATGTAAAGCTACGTTGCCACGTTTCCCAGTGTGCACGTTATTCCATTATAAAGTCCCCGTTTCCAGGCCTCAAAAGGGCCCGGACATCAGATTCAGCTCCTGTCTCCTGAAAGCCTCGTTAAGGAGCGATACAGCCCCCACCTGTATCCTCGACCCTTCACTTACTTCCTGCCACACAGTGCCCGGTGCAGCTTGGCTCTGCCTCTGAGTCTGCCAAAAGTATGTTATGATTCCAGCTATCAGTTCAGTCCTCCTTCTCTGCATTCCTAAGCTACTGAACTGCATCAATAGTTTCCGTCATTGTCTAGCCTTCTCGTCTCCACGTTAGAGAAATACTGTATTTAATGGTCATTTAGTATTCTTCATCACGCACTACATGTAGAATAATGCATGGTCCAGTCTTAGAGTCAAGTTAGCCTTTCCCCTCATGACTTCTAGTTTATATCAACATGTTCCCTAAACATCAGATACTAGATAGGGTTTAGGTACATGTCGCTCCGACCCTCCAGACTTTAGTCTCTGCTCCTAGCACAGAGTTCATAGCCCCCAGCTTCTCCTAGTAATACGTCATTGCCAGTTTACGCGCACCGCCAGGTTAGAGGTCCCGGCTCCTTAGGTAGCCCCCTCCTATGTTTCCGCCCATTCATGACATATTCTGTTACGTTTGCACCACATGTCTATGTATACGCCCAGTTACACCTACTTTTACTGTTATCTTTCGCGACTGCTACGCGTCACGCCTTCTGCTCCACCCACTGCTACGCCTACTGCAATGTAATGCTATGTGTTTGCGCTATGTATATAAGTTCATGTATTGTTATTAAAAGTTAGCGCGCTCATCCCAGACCCGGCCCCAGCAGCTGCTGGGTCATCCTATGCAGGTTGTCCTGATCCTGTCCTTATGCTGTAATAAACCTGCAGAGACTCCTACTACCTCGAATCTTGACTCTTATTTATTGAGCTATCTGTTATGCTATATGCCTAGTCAAAAATAGGGTATTATTTATTTATTTACCACATAATGGCGCCCGAAGAGGGACTTGCCCTTTCCCCACGCGTCGGTGAAGCCACGCCGACCCCCTGACCCTCTGCAGTCGTGACGGAACTCTTCTGCGCAGTGGCAGATATTTCTGCTCAAGTATCCCTCAGGCCCACGGAGGAGACGGAGGAGGCGGTTCAGCATCCGAACGAGACGGTGGAGGAACGCGGCGAGTCCCGACCAGAGCCCAAGCCGAGAGTCCAAGGTCCGAGGTATCCGGACGCCCACCCGTAACTGAAGTCCGAAGTCCGTCGTCGTAGCAGTCCAGTCCCGTCCGAGGCCTTCCGTTCCGTGCTGCCCGGTGAGTACCATTGCTGGGGTAGTATCTAGACAGGACCAATCTAAATTGACTCCTGGTCCGTGGGTTGGTGGTGCCCAGACTCACAAACGAAGTGTTCACCTAGGTGGATACGGGTCTTGATGCGTCCCTTTATGGGACCGGTATGTTCCGTACTGTTTCAGCAGTGCATCCAGTAACTCTAGTCTGTTCCGTTCTCGAGAAATTCTGTTCTGTTTCTGTTCTCAGTATTCCAGGTAATATTCTGTTCGAACTGTTATGTTATGATATTGTTTAATGTATTTCCAATGTCGTGGTATGCCTGAATTGTTTTCCCAATTGTTATTGTTCTTCGTGTATTGTATTGTGTTCCGATTCAAGTTTACAATGCCGCTCTTTTCAAGATTACGTCAGCTAAAAACTAGAAAGGGTTTATTAGAAGAAGCAGTTCCTGTTCCGCCTAGGGACAGTCCAGGTCATTTTATGTATCAGAAGCATGGCATAAGCGCCATATTGTATTTAGATTTATGGGTAGAGTATACCAAACAGTTAGAAGAAAAGTATAGATGGCCCGTATCGGGTACATGGGATGCCGAATGTATCATGCGAGTAGAAGAAGCATTATGGAAAAAGAAAGCCAGACAGTCACAGAAAGATGCCATCGAGTTATGGCGTAAAGAAGCTCATAAAAGAACAGAAAAGGAAGTCAGAAAGTCAGAGTTAAGTAGAGAATCCCAAGAACGAACTCAAGAAAGAGAATTAATCGAGATAGGTGAACGAGTCAAAGCCGAACAGTCAGACAGACAGAGGCATGCTCTTATTAAGGGCATGTATCCTCTTCTTACCGAGGGCTTGCCAAAAGCGACCCCGGAGGCATCCAGTAATTTCCCGCCACCATTAGTTCCGACCAAGCTACGTCACAAACAGACCGCAGCTGATATTTTTATTTCGTCCTATTTGGACGACACAGTCCCAGAATATGCAAATCCTGTTCGCACTCCACCAGTCCCTGTAAATCAGGCACTTCCCGCTCTTCCAGACACCGGAGTACCTGCTACGGTACCCCCAGTCCAGCCTACATTTCCATTTCCCACTCTGCCAGGACGTAGAGCCTCAGTAGACGACTCCAGTTTAGGGGCCGCAGGAGGAGGTCCTCCTCAAACCCCGCCGCCACACAAGCGTTTAACGTTAGCCGAATTACATGCACAAGCGTTACAGCGTACGCCTAGACATCAGACTGTAGCAGAAATAAGAAAATCCCTTGCTGAATGTGTCTATGATCCAGTCCCAGGCGAGGATAATATGGTTTTATATTCATTCCGCGTAAGAAAGGTGGCCGAGTATCTAGTCACCTTACCGAATATGAAAGAAGATCTAGACAGAATATATCGTTTCATCCGTACAGGGGATGATCCAGAAAGTATTAGCGAAGCCATGTCTCAAAGGAAAGCCGAGATCCAGCTCATGATATTAAAGTTTCTGATTAATTGTCTAATAAGAGAACAAGACTACCCGTCTAAAGATCAAGCCGAAATGAGAATCCTGACAAGGTGGAGTGATAATATAGCCGAGGGTAAGCACAAGACCGTCGGTGCTATGGAGAGTATGTACAAGAAAATCCGTAAAGAGATAATAAAGATACACGAACAACGTAAAGTAGCACAAGTAAGCGAGAAAGAAAGTATCTCTGATCCTGAAGAGGACGACGAGAATCCCGCCAGAATAGCGTATGTAGGAAAATCTAGATTTCCAGATCGCCATTTACGCCTAGAACCCAAGTCTATTTTCCATCATTCAGCACCAGAACAAGGTTCTCTAGAACAAGTATTCCAAGCTACCGATCACATTCTGAAATCACGAATCGGTTATAGTGAGTTAAGTACCATGCATGAACAAGAACTAGCCCGATCAGCAGTCCGATGGATTACTGATTCTACCACTTTTCCAGACGAAATAGTGGCACAAATGTTTCTGAAACTGCCCCCAGCCGAGCAGCGACTGGTGGGAATGTATATGATTCAGCACCTCATTACTCTGTATGAGGGTCAACGCTCCGACCCAGGTCCGTTACATGATATCCTGAACGAGTTACTCCAGTACAGATGGAGAGGTCTAGGTACCGATTTAATTAGTGTCATTCTAGAACAGCGTCACAAATATAGAACATTTTTGAACCCGCATTTTGTTCATGTCTCACCCCCAGAAAGTAAACCGTTTTACATAGACAGACAGAATCCGTTACGGGAAGTCCACCCAGTTAGAGGAACGGGTGGCGAAATGCAACGAGTGTTTGTATACACTCCAATATCAAAGATGGAACTTCTTGAAATGAAGAAATTAATTCCCTGTCATGACAAAGATCCAGCAGGGTTCCATAGAGAATTAAAAGACATGCTCCGTATGGGAGAATATACTTACCCAGATATCATTAAAATGTTAAAGGTCCTGTTACCCGCAGGGGTGTATGAAAAGTTAAAGGAAAAAGAATGGGAGGTGGGAGAGAAAAAGATCGATTGGACAGCTCTAGAAGCTGAAGACAAGGCACGAGTACCAGGTACCGGTCTTGGAGATAAATGTAAAGAATTACCAGAATTATTGATTCAAGTTTTACCCAGATTATTGACAACGAGAAAAGAAGACTGGGATGCAATCTCAGCCTGTAAACAGAAACAAGACGAAGATATTAGTGATTTTTATTCTAGATTTGAAAAATGTTTCAGTATCAACAGTGGTCTCAAGACGAGTAGTGAGTCATACCCTCACCTTTTTGTTACTAAATTAGTCGAGAATTCAAGTCCACAAATTAAAAACCGAGTCTTGAAAGTCGAAAGCACCTGGCAAGCAAATACTCCGTCCCAGATGCTCCAGATGCTCCAGTACCACCAGAATAGAATCAGAGAAGAGCAAGAACACGAAAGAAAACGTATGAAAGACACGAAAATGAAAGTGCTAGTTGCACAATCTGTTCCTCAAGACAGTCAGAAGAGGGGTCCGAATCAAGCCAGTCATCCTGCAGCTCCCGTTAAAGGGAACTGCAACTATTGTAAACAGCCAGGTCATTTTATAAACGAGTGTGCAGTTCTGAAACACAACATAGCTACTGGTAAGACCAAAGAAAGACCACGTCCGCCTAGACGAGAGCAAGTTTCACAGATTCCTCAGTCACAGAATGCACCGCAGACAGTTACAGTACCGCAGCCTATTGCTGCAACACAGCACGTCACATCGCAGATGTACCAGTATGCACAGTCTGAGTATCCAGAGTACCAGCCATATTCATGAAACAGCCTAGAGAGGGAGGTAGGCTTGCCTCTCATCGAGATACCTGTAGATCAAGAAGGTCCCTATGTTCACAGTCAAGTATTAGGGAAAGACAGAAAGTTTTTGATCGATACAGGGGCAAGTAGGACCACAATTAGTCATGCCAAAGTTCCAGGGGCTCCGCTCTCAGGCTCAAGAAATGTTTCCCTTGGATTTTCAGGAAAGCCTATCGTTAACGAGATATCAAAGCCAGTTACTCTAGAAGTAGGTCCATTGTCCCGTACTACTGATCTGTTACTTACTAAGTCATGTCCAGAAAATCTATTAGGCATTAAGACACTGAAAGAATTAGGTGCAGTTATTTGCTGTTCCCCAGAGGGAATACGTCTGTTCCTACGTGACTTCAAGGGTCACTATGTATTACGAGATTTTGATTCCAGATTGTCTAATGTTCCGCAGCATTTATGGGCGCAAGGTCCAACTGATGTAGGTTATATGCAAATCACACCCTATCGTGTGACTCTCAAGCCAGGTGTAGTGTTACCCCGAATCAGACAGTACAGATTGCCACCTGAGGCTGTAGCAGCCTTATCCAAAATTATTGACGAGCTCATTGTTCAAGGAGTAGTTGTAGAAACTGACTCCAATGTATGTAATTCTCCGATCATTCCAGTCATGAAACGTACTGATCCTAATGCACCCCCAGTATATCGATTAGTGATTGATTTACGAGAACTTAATAAATGTATTATTCCACAGTACCCAGTTGTCCCAGACATCTCTTCCCTATTAACAGCCATTGATTCCGAAGCCATGTTCTTCACTGTCATTGACCTCAAGAATGCATTTTTTAGTGTTCCTATTCATCCAGACAGCCAGTTTCTTTTCGGATTCTGTTTAAATGGAAGGAGCTATATGTTCACACGCGCTCCTCAAGGTTTTACAGAAAGTCCTAGTATTTACAGTCAAGCACTCAAGAGACAACTAGACAACATTCACATGCCAACTGACACTGCCCTGCTCCAGTATGTCGATGATCTACTGATCACAGCCCGTTCTGAACGTGCTTGCGAGCGAGCATCACTTACAGTCTTGTATTTCCTAGCCGAGATGGGGCACAAGGTGTCCCCTTCTAAGCTTCAATTCTGTGTCCAGCAAGTGGTATACTTAGGACACTTGCTGTCCAAGAGGGGTAGGCAGTTGACACCAGACCGTATCCAGTTAATAGCGAGTCTTCCCCAGCCCAGAACCCAGAAGGAGGTACGTGCCTTTATCGGCCTTACTTCTTATTGTAGACAATGGATTCCCCAGTATGCATTTCTAGCCAAGCCACTGATACAGTTAACGACACAGGAGGCAGCCGTATCGACTGTCCTCCCTTGGACATCTGACCATACACTTAGTTTCAACGAGTTAAAGAAAGCCCTATGCCAAGCTCCAGTTCTAGCTACACCGAACTACAGTAAGCCTTTTACACTTTTCGTTACTGAACGCGAAGGTACAGCATTATCTGTTCTCACACAAGATCAAGCAGAACAATACAAGCCCTGTGCTTATTTTTCGAGCACATTAGATCCAGTCGCCCAGGCGTTGCCTGCGTGCCTTAAGTCAGTTGCAGCCACAGCACTAGCTATCAGACAAAGTGATTCCATAGTTTTAGGACATTCCCTGACAGTACAAGTTCCACATTCCGTGGAAGTTCTTTTAAACCGAACACAAACTCAGCACTTGACAATTGCACGTTTAACAGGTTATGAATTGACACTGTTTCAGCCACACATAGAAATTAGACGCTGCAACGTCCTGAATCCTGCTACACTGTTACCGTCAGTTAATTCAAATCCTGACCCACATGACTGTGTGGAAGTAGTTAACATTACGACAAAGCCAAGACAAGACCTGACAGATATTCCGTTACCAGATCCCGACCTGACACTTTATGTGGATGGTTCATGTATGAGAACTAGTACAGGAGAACTAGTCGCCGCGTATGCAGTGACTACTGACACCGAAGTTATTGAAACACACCGTATTGATACCCTGTCCGCTCAAGCAGCAGAGCTAGTCGCTCTGACACAAGCCTGTATACACGCCAAGAACTTGAAAGTTAATGTTTACACAGATTCACGTTACGCATTCGGAGTTGTACACGACTTCGGAGTGCTCTGGCAGGAGAGAGGTTTCATGACTTCTCATGGAACCAAGATTCAGCATGGTCTCCTTATTCAAGCCCTGTTAGATGCCATACATTTACCAACATCCATTGCTATCATGAAATGCAAAGCACATACGAAAGTCACTGACATTATTTCTCAAGGTAACGATCTAGCAGACCGCACAGCCAAACTTACAGCACAGATTCTAGACATTCCAGTTAATCAGACACATACTCCAGATCCGACTACATGCATGACAGTTAAGGACCCTACTCAAGATGTCATAGATATCCAGTTACATGCTACTCCCGATGAAATCAAGAAATGGTCTGAACAAGGAGGGGTCCAGACAGATCAAGGATGGTTAACGAAGGGTAGAGCCACATGGTTTCTCCCCGACTCTATGGTTCAAGTCATTATCAATACCGCACATAGTCCAGCACATTTAGGAGAGAAAGCTATGTTAGACAGTATCCAGAACATTTGGTTCAATAAGCATTTACGAGCTGCAGCCAAGCAGAAAGTCCGTACCTGTATGATATGTTGTCAGTTTAATCCAGGTAAAAGTGTCCCGGTGGAACAAGGTGGTTTCCAGCCCCCTGACCACCCTTTTGAGGTCCTCCAGATGGATTATATTCAAATGGAGCGATGTCGAGGTTTCAAGTATGTCCTTGTAGTTGTATGCGCTTTGTCCAGATGGACAGAAGCATATCCAGTCCCAGATTACACTGCCGCGACCACTGCCAAGCAGTTGGTTCGTGAATTTTTCCCTAGGTATGGACTCCCTAGAGTCGTATATTCTGATAACGGTCAGCCATTCTCCTCAGAGTTAATGAAGCATGTTTCCCTGTTGTTAGGGTACCAGTGGAAGTTCCATTGTGTACGCCATCCTGAAGCAGCCGGTCTCGTAGAGAGACATAATCAGACCCTGAAAATCCGCATTGCAAAAGTCTGTAAAGAAAAAGGTGTGGACTGGCTAGTAGCTCTGCCAGTTGCTTTATTTTATATGCGCATGGTCGCACATTCCAGATCAGGTCTGTCCCCGTATGAGGTCGTATTCGGCCGCCCCCCTAACATGTGGGGTACTCCTAGACCCCGAAGTATTACCGATGTTTCATGTAATATGTTGACAGATTACCTAGCTTCCTTGATGTCTGCCCTCAACTCATGTCGTTCACAGGTTGCTGCCGCCTTTCCAGACAATACCGAGGTGGCACCGCATGAAATCGTTCCAGGTTCCCTTGTGATGGTCCGGAATTTTGACAGATCAAGTCCGCTGGAACCTCGTTGGAAGGAGCCACGTCAGGTCCTCTTGACCACCCGTACTGCCGTCAAGCTGGAAGGCAGGAAGGGGTGGGTCCACCTTTCTCATGTAAAACTTTTCAATGGATTGAAACCCGTTTCTAAAAACATTTCCAAGGAGTCCCAGGATTTTAAAGACTGCCAAGACATTGTTTTAAAGGACTGTCCCGCAAAAGACATTGTTACAACCCCTTCCCTGTTAGAGAAAACTCCGCAGCAGGAGTATAAGTTAAAGTTAAGGTCTAGTAAAATAAGTCAGTCAGTTTGATTGTATAAGTCCTCCCCTAGGTGAAACGGTTAGACTGTTTCTGACATGTATAAAATAGACCCCCATAGTGAGAGAGTCAGTAAAAACTCAATTCAATGTATCGTTTTTCTGAGTTTCATATTATTCATCAGCATAATGATTTCCTGCACCAGTTACGCATTTTTCCTGTATTTTTCAGTTCCTCATGTAAATAAGTCTGCTAATGCTACAGTAGAGCACACGTTTAGTGATCTGCCTCCTCATGAACTCTCTTACCGCCTCGCTATGCGTAACAACACATTTATCCGTATGTTACATTATTCACACCAGACCAGCAATGCCACTAATTGTTGGGTATGTGGTCGACTCCCCCCTTTCCAGACACCGAAGGGAGTTCTGCCACTCTTTCCTTATCCATTCTCACATAATGGTTCGTGTGGAGCATGGTCCACGTTAACGTCATCCTCAACAGATATGTCTTTTCTTAACAGTACATGTTTTCCAGACAAGCAAGGTCTCCCCCACAGAACAGGGTTAGATCTAGAAAATGAAGTGTATAATTTAGGTAATTATTCGTCGAATTTCATGGTCCTGAATGTTCAGTCTGATACTACTCCAGACTTACCTGCTATTTCAGTACTACCAGTCAAAGGCGAATTATGTGTCCGTAATTATGGTTCTGTACACGTAGGCCATAGTGAATGTACTACTGTTATCCAGTATAGTGACAGTGGGAAATCTATTTTTAAAGCCTCACGTCATTCTTATTTTGTTTGTGGTCAAACTGCATATGTTCGTTTGCCCCTCGATTGGGAGGGAACCTGTTATATTGCCTTCCTACTGCCACCTGTTTTCCTAGCCCCACCTGACTACCATAGGAATTCCTTCCTAGTACACACTAGACACAAGAGAAATCTCCCGATTGTCGATTATACTGAAACCGCCGCAGAGCAATTTATTGATATTGATAAAGGTGTCTTCCCTTATTTAGGTACAGTTGTAAACAGTAAGCTAATCCGTAGGTTAACAAGAACCCTTGAAGCAGTAGTAGATGAGACTGCCTCCGCTCTAGGTAACTTAACTGAAGAGCAATCCTTTATGAGAATTGTCGTTTTACAGAATCGTCTCGTCCTTGACGTCATACTGGCCGATAGAGGCGGGGCCTGTAGACTCATCGGATCTAGTTGCTGCATTTTCATTCCAAATAACGCGCCGTCTGTTTATTCAGCTATAACCAGACTCCATAAAATTGCCCATCTGTTACATCAAGATCCAGGCACCTGGACATGGTCCGGTTGGTTCTGGAATATAATTTCCGCATGGGGATGGAAAGTCCTGTCCTTTCTAAGTATTGCAGTAGCGATCATATTTAGCTGCTGCCTCTGTATACAATGTGGCCCTGCGATTTGCAGCATGTGTGCTACCTCTTGTATTCCTAGTCCTAAGCCCCGTTCTAAATCCCGTTCCAAGACAATTCGAGACGAGCAAATGATACTGTATGAAATGATAGATGGTATCATGAATATTGATGTTTCCTGATAGAAACGTAGTGACAAGGAGGGAATGTGGAAAAGTAAATTTTGCCATGTTCTGTGTCCCTACGCCTCATCCATCATATGTTATGTGTGCATGACCAATATGCATATGTTATTCCCCATGTCCGATTAATGACGCAATTACAGTTGTGTCCACCTCTAGTATGTCATTTTCCAGTCCTCGTGAATACTACGAATACCAGGCCTATGTAAAGCTACGTTGCCACGTTTCCCAGTGTGCACGTTATTCCATTATAAAGTCCCCGTTTCCAGGCCTCAAAAGGGCCCGGACATCAGATTCAGCTCCTGTCTCCTGAAAGCCTCGTTAAGGAGCGATACAGCCCCCACCTGTATCCTCGACCCTTCACTTACTTCCTGCCACACAGTGCCCGGTGCAGCTTGGCTCTGCCTCTGAGTCTGCCAAAAGTATGTTATGATTCCAGCTATCAGTTCAGTCCTCCTTCTCTGCATTCCTAAGCTACTGAACTGCATCAATAGTTTCCGTCATTGTCTAGCCTTCTCGTCTCCACGTTAGAGAAATACTGTATTTAATGGTCATTTAGTATTCTTCATCACGCACTACATGTAGAATAATGCATGGTCCAGTCTTAGAGTCAAGTTAGCCTTTCCCCTCATGACTTCTAGTTTATATCAACATGTTCCCTAAACATCAGATACTAGATAGGGTTTAGGTACATGTCGCTCCGACCCTCCAGACTTTAGTCTCTGCTCCTAGCACAGAGTTCATAGCCCCCAGCTTCTCCTAGTAATACGTCATTGCCAGTTTACGCGCACCGCCAGGTTAGAGGTCCCGGCTCCTTAGGTAGCCCCCTCCTATGTTTCCGCCCATTCATGACATATTCTGTTACGTTTGCACCACATGTCTATGTATACGCCCAGTTACACCTACTTTTACTGTTATCTTTCGCGACTGCTACGCGTCACGCCTTCTGCTCCACCCACTGCTACGCCTACTGCAATGTAATGCTATGTGTTTGCGCTATGTATATAAGTTCATGTATTGTTATTAAAAGTTAGCGCGCTCATCCCAGACCCGGCCCCAGCAGCTGCTGGGTCATCCTATGCAGGTTGTCCTGATCCTGTCCTTATGCTGTAATAAACCTGCAGAGACTCCTACTACCTCGAATCTTGACTCTTATTTATTGAGCTATCTGTTATGCTATATGCCTAGTCAAAAATAGGGTATTATTTATTTATTTACCACACAGCTACTCTACTGAGTGTCCCGGCTCTGGTGAGTGTGACTGAACTAAACAGGAAGGGAAAGTGTGCAGAGCGTAGAGTGCTACGGTATTGCTAAACAACCATGTTTTTAGGACTTTTCTGAAGGGAAGCAGATCCTGAAGAAGTCTCACAGAAAGCGGCAGATCATTCCATAGTTTTTCCACTCTCAGCCGGAAGGAGCGGCCTCCAATTCAGGAGTATTTCACCACCGGAGTACAGACTGGTGCCAGTGAGGCGGAACAACGAGAACATTGTGGATGATAAAATTGAACTCTCTTTCTTAAGTAAGGAGCTCCATAACCATGTAAGGCCTTAAAGGCCAGCGCCAGGGTCTTAAACTGTATCCGCTTGCGGATCTAGAGCCAGTGGAGAGAGTTCAAATGAACAGACATCCGAGTCCTGGGGCCAAGAGAAAGAATAGCCCTGGCCGCAGCATTTTACACTACCTGAAGACGGGTAAGCAGGTATTCTGGAAGACCCAGATAGAGAATGTTTACGTAGTCCAGCCTAGAACCAATCAAGGCCTGGACTACAATTTTCCTGTAAGGGATCTGAAGTAAAGGAAGAAATTGTTTGAGCAATTTCAGAAAGCCAAAGCATTGACCGGCCATAGTCTGAACCGGTGGCTTCATGATCAGAGAATTGTCCAGTTTTACCCCAAGATTTTTTACGGACGATACCGTGTTAGCGGGAGGGTGCATATCCTGAGGCCACCAGCTCTGCCATGAGTTGTTAGATGGGCAGCCAAAGAAGATGATTTCCGACTTATTAGAATTACATTTGAGTTAATTCAGCTGGAGCCAGGAGAATACCGCCGACATGCAGGCCTTAATTGCTTCCCCCTTAAACTTTGAATCCTTGTTGCATGTAAAAAGGAGTTGGGTGTCGTCAGCATACAACACTAGTTTAACTCCATGCGACTCCACTAGACTAGACAATGGAGACATGTACAGATTGAATAAAGTTGGACTAAGCACTGAGCCCTGAGGTACACCCACATCCAGAGGGGAGATTAAGGCAGAAAAGGGGGAGCCCAGACAAAAAAGAGGCAAACCCTTTGAGAAACGTCCCTCTAAAACCAGACTCCTGGAGTCTCCTTAGGAGTCAGCTGTGAGGGACGGTGTCAAAGGCTGCTGAAAGATCTAACAATATCAGCATAGTCTTGCCACCTTTGTCCAAGACGTCCTTAATGGACTCCGAAATTTCAGAAGTGCTGTTTCAGTGCTAAAATTAGGATGAAACCCAGACTGGCTTGGATGAAAAATGTTATTTGTCGCAAGAAATGCAGAAGTGACTGAGTGCACATATTTTTTCCAGTACTTTGGAAAAAAAAGGCAGTATGGATATGGGCCTTTAGTTAGCGGGAGTCTCTGGATCGATATTAGGCTTTTTCAGTAGGGGGAGAATATGTGCTTCCTTCCACTTGCCGGGAACCAGCCCTTGCTGCAGAGAGGTATTCGAAATATGGTTTACGTAGGGATTGATGGAGGGAGTTATAAATGCCAAAGTAGGCCCAGGGCAAGGGTCAGAAGGAGCACCTGATTTCAGGTTCTTCAGAATGCCTAATGAGGTTGCCAATGAATGAGGAGGGAACTCCGTGAAGAGAGGGCAGCTCAACCGAAGGTCGAGATGGGAGGGGACTAATCCAAATTGTTAGCCCCTTGAGAGCTAGGGAAAGTGTCCTGGATCGTTCTAATTTTGTTAGCAAAAAATAAGGCCATCTGATCCACCCATAGTGCTGAGGGGGAAAAAGTCCTAGTCACAGCATTGGGGGATGTGAATTCCTTTACTATTTTAAAAATCTCTTTATTTGTATTTCCAGCAGCCTCTATTCTTGATGAGAAGATATATTTTTTCCTTCTTGAGGATAAGCTTGCGATGCACTTTAAGTGCTTGTTTATACACAGTTTTCTCCCTGCTCTCGAAGTTTTTCGGCCACGTTCTCTCAAGTTTTTTACACGTCCTCCTGCTTTCTTTAAGCGCAGGCATAAACCAGGGAGCTGGGACTCGAGAGATACAGGCAGGACAAGAAGAGGGAGGGGCGAGCTATGCAGCAGAAAGCAGAAGCCAGTTGTCCAGGACAGTAGCATCATCTTCCACATTACCACTCAGAACGAGCGGGTGGGAGTCAAGGGCCACCATCACCGCTTCAGGTGTAATACAATGATAAGGTCTAAAACAGCCCATAAGGGGCTTTCTCTGGATGTTAGAGGGTGCGGTCTCAAGATGGACTCAAAACTCCAAGAGGAAATGGCATGACCATACCAGTGGCCGCGGGGGAGAGACATCTAAGTCCCATGTGGAAAAAACCTGGACAAGAATATGGCCCTTTTCGTGGGTCGGAGCCAGAAAACAAGGATTCAGGTAGAAAATATTCAGCGCCTCCACTAAGCTAGTAGCATCAGGATCATTGATTTTATCCATGTGGACATTAAATTCCCCTAATATTAAACAGTGGTTGTTTTTAAGCACAATGGGGGCCACGGCATTACTAATAGCTTAGTTGAACAGCCCAGCGGAACCCGGTGGTCTGTACACAAGTAAGCCAGACATGGATTGATGGGGAGATATTACCAGATGAAACCCTAAGGTTTCAGCCAAGGCAACATCTTCAGAATGCGGAAGCAAGCAGGAATAAATGCTCTTAAAAATAATGGCTATGCCTCCACCCATGCCACTAGGGCGATCTTTCCTGACTATTTGGTAGCCCTTAGGAATTGCTGCGGCAACTGCAGGATAAGATGAGTCAGATAGCCATGTCTCTGTTAAAAATAGGAAATCAGGGCTGACAATTAGTTATGTGTTATTTTCTTGTACTGGTTTTCAGTCATGGTTGCTCATGTGCAATGCAAATGTTTGTGCTGCACAGTCCTCTGGTCATGGTGTTTGCACCTGGGTGTCCCTTAGTTGTGCATCTGTGGGTGATGGTTAAGCTGTATGTGTGTTTGCTGAGGTACTGCTACCTTTCCTCAGTGTGATGTTCTTTGTGATGATTTGTGTTGTGGGAGTACATGATGTGGCACTCGGATGTGTGTGCTACTGGTTTTGTTGGTGTGCACACACTGCTTGTTGTGCAAGCAGTTTTGTCAGTGTATGTTCCCTTGTACTTGCTTGTTTTGCACCCCCCTAATGTCCAGCTGAGTTTGCAATGTGATGGATTAGTCTGTGCATCTCTTGTGTTTTTGTTGTGGATGTATGCAGTGCTTGGCCTGTGTTGGCTCTTTCTACTGACAGATGCTCGGTTTGTGTGATGTTCTATTTGCAAGACATTGCGTATGAGCAGTTTGTGCATTGTGATACATTCTGATGTGTGTTGCAAGTGTAGTGTGCATTACTTGTGTGTCTGTCACATGCAGCAAGGTGGTGGTTTTTGTGCCTGAAATTGTTTAGAGTGCACATTGGTTGTTTATCCTCCTATTTTTGACCTGTTAGGATTGTGCATGTGCATGCTTGTGGTACACTATGACACCATGTTGACTTGATGGGTGTTGTCTCTGTCTGTGTTAGTGGATTGTCCCATTGATCCCAGTTAGTGTTCATGATTGATTTTTGATTTTGCAATTCTTGTTTGTGTTGGTGAATGGTGTCTGTGCATTGATCCTGAGTGACAATGTTGTGTACTCCTGTTCTGTCTGGGGTCCCATTGCCTTTCCATTGTTTGGTTGGCCATATGTGGGCTTGTTGGACTTCTGTGTATGTTGTTTGTGAGCTTTGTGTTTGGTTATTGTTTTTGTGTCAGAATTGGTTCAGGCATCCCTAAGTGTGGGTGTGATGTTTGTGGATGCACACCAGGGACTGTGATTGATTGTCAGTGAACTCACAGGACATAATTTGCTCCATTGTGCATGTTTAACACTGGTGTTGGGTGTTGCAGGTGTGAGGTGGGTGGAGGAGGGATATGTGTGAAGGTCCTACTTATGTTTGACAGTCACGGAGTGTGACATTGAGCCATGTGTGTTGGACAGATGAGATATACTTGTCACTTAAGTTGGCACAGATGTGTGGCTGATCACTGTTTGACTTCAGACACTTCCTATCATCCCTGTGCCTAAGAGTAGCTTGCCTTGCTGTCTCCCTGAGTTGTTGCACAGAGGTCACTTTGGTTTAATTTAACTCACTGTGCAACCCATGTCTGATTTCATGGCCTAAGGGTGGTGTGATATGTTCCTTCTCGTGCTTGTGATGTACAGATGCTATGTGGCGTGCTCCATGGTTTTCCAGCACTGTCCACTTCACTATCGGCATGCCCATTCATTATTCTCTGTTGCTGCTGACCTGTGATATGAGTATGTGACAGAGTGTCAGTGTGGGGTGTCTGTGGGTGACTTGACAGGCAGTGTGAACAGTTCATTGGATGTTCATGTGTAGTGTGAGTCTCCATTTTGTGATTATACTCAGTTTACTTCGCATGAGTGGGAGGTAGTTGTGAGGTGGAGGGTTATCCAACCCCTGAGTTTCTGTGCAGGGTGTTCCTTTTCACCCCTACCTTCCTAAACAGGCTCCCTTGTCCTTTGGTGTGTGAGGTGCAGGGTCTGGGTACACCTGGCAGACGAATTGTGCAGACGGCACAGGAGGAGCACAAGCATTTTCCCAAATAGTTGTGGGAAGTGTATTGTGTGCAGCGTGGAGGTGGAGCCCTGTAAATCTTTGTGGACTGACCACGCCTGGTGCTGGCCCTGCCTACTACACTGTTTCCTGGTTTTCCCACGTCTTCACCGCTGCGGTGGCGTGACCGGGACTTTGCAGTGATTTTGCGGTTGATGTGTGACCCGGGTGCGGAGGAGTGACTTTCTGACAGGTGGGACATGTGTGGGTACATTGGAGGATATGTTCCTATCCCCACCAGAGCGTCTGATGGGGACAGGAACAGTATATCAGCCCAGGATTTGTGTGTTGTGGTTGTGTGCAGAGTTGTCTGACTGCGTACCTGCGGCATTGTCCGCGACGGTGCATTATTTGCTGGTAGTGGATGAGGTACAGCAGCAGAAAGGCTTGAAGAGCTGGATCCATTGCGATCCAGACCGCGTGGAGGATACCGGGTGTCTGGTTTCGCGCTCTGCTGTCATGCTTCCGCCGTCTCAGGGTGGGTGGTTACTCTGCTCTGGTTTGATGGGCTGTTTGGGGCATCATGATTTGTACGACGGACGCAATATCATTCCGCATGGCGGTGGGTCTCTATTGGCTCTCTTCGCCTCGGTGGCGGGCACAAATATCTTGTTGTTCACGTTGCTCTGCGGAGGAGGGAAAATAGGTTATGTTTGCCCATTGTAATATGGCGGTCACGAAGACCGCTGTTGGAGTGCGGAAAAGATAATTTTCCGCCAGCACCGCGGTTTTGCCTCCGCCCGCCATCATAATGAGCCCCTTAGTTACTTGGCCCACTCTACTAAAGTTGTAATGCGCAGTGTTGAATACTCATACTTTAGTATTTCTTAAAAGTCCTGATCAATAAAGGCAATGCGAAGGCAACCTCATCTGTTATCAACAACAGCCCCACTTATTGCCAGGAGAAAGGGCTTGTCCCTGGATTAGGCCAGAATTAGAATTAAAAGATAGAATTCATAGTCTAACCGCGTAGGTATATTCCTTATTTCTGTAATGTACCAGATACTAAGTGACTAAAAAAGAACTGACTCACACTGAGATCTATCTTAAGCTCTTGCGTCCCTATAATTCATATATATACTTTTTTAAATTGCATGAAATATTTCTGCTGCCTGCCCTATTGATCTTTACAAACAGTAAAACATGCTTTCAATGACTTTGGTTTCTCTTGTATTCTAATTTGCCATCTTGCCGTGCTCATGATAGACAAATAGAATAGGTGACAAATCACTCCTAATTGACAGCGGCTCATAGGAAAATCTTCATATATTATTTTAAAATCCATCATACAGAATCTGTTCGTCCTCATTAGGTAGCGGTATGTCAGTAAGCTAACTATATATAGTGCCTGCTTGGGGAAATGAGCAAAATAAAAGTTATACAGCCGGAATAGGCGATGCTTAAAACTTTAACTTCACCTCGTTAAATAGATGCTGAGTTTGCTCGGTGATGAGTACACCTGAGGCTGGAGTTTATGTATATGATTAAACAAGGAGACTTCCTGCACTCGATTCAATTTAAAATTTAAACCGCATGCAGATGTGAGTGCACTTATTCCAAGAACAAACGCTTGCCTTTTTCTGTATTTAAAAAGGTCTTTATAGTGAAAGGGGCAAACACCAATGGCCAAAGCTAACTTTTAGTCATATAATTGAAAGTACTTCATGATCTCAAGTAGTACCCTCTTCGGATCATTTTGAATCTCAATAAACATATAGAATTTTTGGGAAAGTAACAGAATTGAGAAAGTGTTCCAACAAAGTGAAATGGGGCTTCTTATTGGCAATGATATACATAGATTAATGAAGGTTCAATCGTTTGAGGTGTGGTATTGACACCTAGAAGCACAGACACAATCCAATAGTCTCCCCGAGTGGCTCTCCGCAAGCCTGAATGACCCTACTGCTAAAGATGCAGAGCACCTACCTACAGACGATACCATGTTTTGCATCACAAGTTCAATGAGTCGGTCAGCTGCCATAGTGTTCTTCAAGTGCCAATCTTGATGAGTGCACCCTTCTGGGCTTGGAGGGAGCCTGGAGGCAAGGACTTCCGCTGCCTAGAATGACCCCACTATTGTGCATCAGTTGAGAAGGTCTAGTGGAATCTGTGCCATGTCCAGCTCTCCGTGCCCAGCCTCTGGCTACAGCTTGAATAGGCGTTCTGGGACAGCGGCAGTTTGACAAAGCACTGGGGTGAAGGCCAGGGTCTGGTGGTCCCTGAAAGACTGACTTCATTGGTCCTGCCTTCTTGCTGATAGTCCCCTTCCCTTTAGAACTTAGAGAGAGGAAAGCAGGATTGGTCCAGGAACTACTAGAGTTGGTTATTTACTCCCCCATTCATCACCCCCGAGAACCTGAGCTGTAGGTGACCTAGAACAAGGGAATGTGGAACCCTAGCTCTGACTGCTCATCCAAATGTGTGGTGGGGAGATGCCAGTAGAGACTTGCCAGTGCCTGGTTTCTGATTGTGCTCCAGCCCCAAGCTTTGTTCTTTGTTTGAGGTCTGAGCTGAGGCAGGCTGGGGACATGGAGATGGAAGTTCATGGCCCGGGCCGCTCTGTGACCTGGACTCAATAGCACCACCTGCTTGAAATGGAAAAGGCTCTCATGCACCCCCTTCCTACCTAAGGAATGGTGGATAGATTGCACCTGAATGTCGCTTCCGTGAACTGAGGTGGCTCACTTACATGCACACCAGGGGTCTTGTGTGGTTGGCGTATTCTTGAGCTGCAATACAGAAGGGCACAGCCAGAGGTGCGGTGGATGGGAAGGAGAAGATTGTGTACACCTGCCCCTCACGAGGGGCAAAAGGTTGGGTGCTCCACATCACCTACCACACCCACTGTCTTTTGGCGAGGAGAAATTATCTTCCGTGATGAGCTCACTGATGATTGACTAAGCACCAGCAAAATAATATTACTGTTGCTGAGGCCGGGCTCCCAGCTGGGTCCTAAGTTGAGCCACTGGTCATAAAACTTCGATTAACTATGAGACTTGCTGCTGTTGTCAGAACAAGAAGCAATATCAGATCGGGATCTTCCTCCCTTCCACAGTGAACAGGAACAGAGATGCAGATCAGGAGGGATGGACATTCCTGGTATTATATTACCCTCGTGACAGAGTGCCAAGATTAAAGACAAGCATTTTCAATTCAATAAGTCTTGCATTTGCTAGAATTTGAGCTACTGGCATTGCACAACAGAGAGGGAGCAGGAGAGCACCATATCTTCAGAGATATGGCCCTCTCCTTCCCTTTCCCTTGCACCGGCGCTGATTTCTGCAGCTGTGCGCCATGCACACACCTTAGCACCATAGCACCAGGGTGTGTGCAAGTGTCTAGCTTAGGTTTTGTACAGGAAAGGTACCCTTCCTGTACAAAATACTATGCCTAGACTTTTCCCACTTTGTATGCATGCTACACAGTGCAGCACGCATGGAAAATGAGAAAAGCATAGAGAAATGTAGGTATTTCTCCTGTTTGCACCTTTTTCGAAGGGGCATTAACTTTTTGTGCAAAACCATGTCTATAATTCTTTGTAAATATGGTTTTGCATCAAAAGGCATGGATGGTTGCATGGGAACGCCCATGTTCCACCCATGTAAAGCACCCTCAGCGCTGAGTAACGCAGAGCAGTGCCTCACATTGCTTTGCGCTACTTTGCGAGTGCTTTCCAGTGCAAAACTAGTTTTGCGCTGGGAAGTAAATAGCAAAAAAAACATTTTGCGCTGGTTAGCATCACTTTTGTGATGCTAGCCCAGCGCAAAAAAATTGTAAATCTCCCCCCAACTCTCTTCTCATTTTCCACACCACACAATGCATTGTGCTTGGATTTAATCCTTAACCCTAGGTCAATCATTACTGCATGAAGCTTGTAAAAAACGCTAGAGAGACGAAGACAGGTCACACTAACGGCTAGGTCCATTTTATATGAATATACTCTGGCTAGGGGCTGCTGCAAACTTTTAGATTCACTTTGTTTATGACAAATGTGTGTAATACACTTTGGAACAGAATAAACTACAAGGTAAAATGCAAACTAAAAAAAAGTCAGAACATACATTTTCCTCAGTGTAGTGCCAAACTACTTTAGTTCAATACGTTTATTAATTTTAAAAGTAAGAGTTCATACAATTATAATAAAACATAATACATCAGGGTAAAGTAATTAATAAGTAATTACAACATTTAGGAGAATATATACACTAATATAGAATCCATGTCAATAAAATACCGAAATCACAAATAGTACTAAATCAAAGTATACAATGTAAAAAATATTTCATATTAGAATGATAACAAAAAATTAGCTGTTTTGCACATAATCCCCAAAAAAATACCAGAATGAGAAGAAGAAGAGAGAAAGGAAGGATAGAAAGAAGGATGAACAGAGAAAGCAGGCGGAAAGAAAGAGGGGACGAGATATAGATAAATAAAATGATAGATAATTAGCTAGATAAATAAATAGATAGATAAATTATTAAATGATAAATGATAAATGGGGACACCCGCTGCAGTGGAAAAAATAAATTAAGAAGTAAAGACAAAAGGATATTGGGCTACCAACTCTTGAGAGGACAGTTTCATATAATTATCTAAAGACCTCCAAATAGCATTAGAGATGGAAGGAGTACAATGTTTCTCTTCAACAGAAGTATGAGCCCCACGAAGAAACAATACCCTGGCCCACCAAATATGATAGGACAGGAGACTAAAGGATTTCCACTTGGTTAAAATAATGTTAACAGCAATGGATATGAGGAGATCTAACAATTGCATATCAGCATCATCCAAGGGGAGAGAAGTGCATGCAACCCACGGACCCAATAAAATCATAGGCAACGAGAGCTCCACTGGAGTATCAAAGATTAGTGATAGATGTTTTTGAATTAAATTCCAAAAGGAATGTAGTAAAGAGCATTCAAAAACATATGTTGGTGAGTGCCTGAGATCAGATTGCAATTTCAACAAAGTTCATTGTCTCTTAGTTTCATCTTATATAGGCGAGCAGGGGTCCAATGCAGGAGATTCATAGAGAAGAATTTAGATTGCATAAGAGAAGGAGCAATCTTATTCTGTAATGAAACCTTCCCAATTATTTGCCATGACTCTTGTGAGATATGTTTGAAAATATCACTATCAAAATGATGGGACCATTTATCTTTTGTAATAGTAGCCTGAGAGGGAGGAGGCGCAGAGAAAAACTTGTATATGTTCGAGGCGTATGACCTGAACGTGACCACATAGACAAAAGTGAAATAGTAGTCGAGTCTCACAAAGGGTGACTATAGAAAGAGCAACCTTTAATTTTAAAAGGGAATACAAATCCATAATATTAGGATTACATGTGCTGGCTAAAGAAGAAAAGGGAAGAGGATCATTATTAGAATCAGAAAGATGTTTGACCGACGTCAGACCTCTATTAGCCCAGGAAGCCATCGTAAAAGGATCAGTTTCAGTAACAATTTTAGGATTATACCATAATGAAGACCATCTCGATTTATGCA
Source organism: Lissotriton helveticus (assembly GCF_964261635.1). Lineage (NCBI taxonomy): Eukaryota > Metazoa > Chordata > Amphibia > Caudata > Salamandridae > Lissotriton > Lissotriton helveticus. Next base: position 1,460,654,669 of record NC_136061.1, on the reverse strand, counting down.
TGGGTTTGGAAACTTTTTTATCAATATATTTTAGAGCGCTAATTGTGTCTGAAATAATACGGCTTGAATGGGGAAGCAGTTAAAAAGGAAGGGGTAGAAAGAGGTGTACATAGCTCACGTTCAATATATAATCATGGGGGGTTATGAAGGGAATCCGATAAAATCACCCTGAGATATTAAAAAGGCAATTTGATACAAGTTCCAATCTGGAAGATTCCATCCAACCAAAACAGCAGGTTTTCCAAGATGTTTATATGCAATTCTAGCAGGCTTATCACTCCATAAAAATGTTGACGTAAGTAAATCAATCTCCCGGAAAAAGGATGAGCAGAGTTTTGCTGGCAGCATTGAGGATAAGAAATTAATAATCGGAGTTATCATCATCTTAAAAGTTTAAAGTCGTCCCCACCAGGAGATGTATTTCGGAGACCAGGAGGACAAAAAATATTTAACCTTAGCTAATATTGAGATTCATTATAAGAAATAGTATCTAAAAGGTTACTACAAAACCAATTTCCTAAGTATTTAATTCTAATCGACTGCCATTTAAAGCCGGCCTCACCCATGTGAGAAGGGAAGCACAAAGCATTAAGAGGGAACATTTCTGTCTTTTCTCTGTTCAGAGTATATCCTGAAACGGTTGAAAACTCCTAATGGTATTAGAGATGTAAATGTGTAAATGTGGGTGTACTTGTAAAGCGCACTGCGACTCCATGGAGTATCCTGGCGCTGAAGACCGCTGGGGAACCCGTCCTGGTTTTCCCTGTGAGATGGTCCGTTTCTGGGTATCTCCAAGGTGAAACCAGGCATCCCCAGCGTCTGTGGGGGGCCGTTGTAGAGATGAGGCAAGCTTAATGCCCAGAGTTGCTGAGTGTGTTCCCTGGTTAGAGTAGGCACCGAGGCGAGAATTATCGAGTCCGTTTTGACCCTGGTCCACGACCCTGCCACGTTGGGAATTGAACCCTGGCCCGGGCCGTTCTCTGCTTACGGGTCTGCCGCCTCTAACCAGTGAGCCACACCACTCCACATAGCAGGAATGGCAGTAGCGATGTAATCAGAAAAGATGAGAACATCATCTACATATGCAGCCTTTTTAATTGTATGCGGACCAAATTGAAAGCCTTTGATAGTCTCATGTAGATTGAGTAACCGAAGGAGTGGGTCTATAGACAAAAGAAAAAGAAGGGGTGATAGCAAGCACCCCTGTCAAGTACCCTGGCGATGATTAAAAAAGGAGGACGTAGCCCTATTGACTCTGATGTTAGCTTTAGGTTGTGCATATAAGAACATTACCATGCTGATAAAAGAATCGCCTAAGTTATGAGATTGGAGCACTGCTTGTAAAAATGGTCTAGAAAGGTTATCAAAAGCCTTTTCGGCATCAAGAGCAATCGCAGCCGATGGGAAAGCAGATAGCTTCGCTTTCCCCAATATATGACAGAAGGTTCGGATATTATCTCTAGCAAGTCTCCCTTTTACAAAGCCAGTCTGAGAACCATGGATAAGACTAGGGATATGACCCTCTAAACGCTTAGCCAGGATTTTAGAAAAATACTTAGCTTTCATATTTAGAAGTGACATTAGAAGGACATTTTTAGGGTCAGAATGACAATAGTAGCCTCAGCGGCTGGCCCAGAGACTTTGCCCGACATTACAAAGTTATCAAAAACTTTCTGGAGATATTTTATTATTGAGGATGAGAAAATCTTGCAAAAAGCAATAGGATAACCATCAGGCCCTGGAGACTTCCCCGACCGAGTCACCGGAATGACTTTAATTATCTCTTCAGAATCAATAGGTTGCCCCAGATCAGTCATCTTTGACTGCAAAATAGTATGTGTAGGAATCGAGGACAAAAAGTGCTGAAACACAGATAAGTCCCGTTGATCCTTGGGGGTGTAGAGTTTTTCATAAAAATCGCGAAAGACTTGCAAAATTTCTTGAGTATGGAATTTCCTAGCACCATTACTGTCATTAATATAAGAAATCTGGGCAGTTTTAACATTTGTATTTTGATACTTTAAAGTGGCAGCCAACATCTTACCTGCTCTATTTTAAAGCAACAGGCGTCTAGATTTTTGAGCCTGTACACCAATATGAGCTCTCTTAGAGCCAATAGAGTTATGAGAGTTTTTCAAGTTTTTAATGTCTTGCAAGAGAGACTTATCATTAGAGCTTCTATATAATCTCCCAAAGATTGCAGCGACCCTCTGATATCGGCGCTCGGTTTTGACTTTTTTTTATAATATGGCCCCTAATAGTGCATTTCAATGCATCCCAAAGAACAAATGGGAGTTCACTGAAGACTCGTTATCATTAAAAAAATTGTCAATCTCCACCAATAGTTCTTGGACTTCATCTTTGTCATCCAAGATCTCTGTATTAAGATGCCATGTACGAGGAGCTTGCTTATCCGCCAGAGAGAGGAGAGTAAATGAGACAGCTGCGTGATCAGAAACAACTATTGGATGAATTAGAGCATTACTTGTGTGTTTTAGAAGAGCAGCATCAACTAAAAGATAATCAATGCGTGAAAAACTAGAATGTGGAGACGAGAAAAACGTGAAATTGCTACCCGTAGGATTAAGTAACCTCCAAACGTCAGTAAGCTGATGAGAGGAGCACATATTGAGCATTTGTTTATGTGACCCGGGACGGCGAAATTTAAAGGCAGAATGCCTATTTAAAATAGGATCCAAAGGCAAATTAAAATCACCTCCAACAATTGTTCTAGTATTTTGAGGGATATCAGAGAGTTTTTTATTTATTGAACGCCAAAAGAGTTGATCATCAATAGTGGGAGCATAAATATTCATAACATATAAATCATCTGAGCCATTGGAAAAGTGAGAGAGCAGTCATATGCCATCCGTATCATGTTCAGCAGTAACAATAGACTAGCCAGAATTCTAGGAAATCATGGTTACAATCCCGTTCTTTTTACCAACGGCTTCAGAACCCACTCCTTCCGCAAGAGCAAATAATGAATATCCTCATACTATAAGAAATGTACAAACAAAATGCAAATAGATATAGGAGAAAGAATAAGAGAGGAAGATACAAATGAATCCTAATTACACCAAAAAAAGAATAAACACCAGCAAACGAGCAGGAAAAGAATGGAAGAAAAAGTTCAAGCAAAACGGAAAAAGAATATACAAGAGACCTAAAAAGAGTAAGGAAAGATATATAAAAAATATCATAAAAAGAGAAAGAAAGAAAGAAAAGCTCAAAGGAGACCAACCATTTTAGAATTACACACCAGCAAAAATTCATCAAAATAAAATAAAATACTAAACAAAACAAAAAAATACACAAGAGGAGGATGAAAGAAAATAGCAACCATAAACCCAATTAGAATAGGGCAGAAATGAAAGAAAATGATAAAGAAATTGAGGAGAAGGGAAAAGAAAGATATAATGATATCCACTAATGATAGGACAGGACCAAACCAACAATATCGACACAGATATACCTATTAAGAGACAAGCATAGAGGTATGCACAACCTTGAGACATGTAAATGAAAGGGCGGTTCAAAGAGAGCAACCAATATACAACAATATAAGATGCAATGAATATTCATCATTATAAGAACAAGAAAACAGAGAGGCACTATTAACCACGCGTAAGGCAAAAAAGCACCAAGGGTATGAGACAAGCTATCAGTGCAAGATGGGCATTAACCCCTTCACTGCGGGGGTTATTCCCCCGCTGTGCTGGGGGGTGAGGGGGGCGGCACAGCACCCGCATGCTCATGACGAGCTGAGCTCCTCATGAGGCACGGCGCTCCTGTGCTCATGACGAGCTCAGCTCGTCGCAGGTGCATTGCCTCCCGTGGAACGCTCAGCACAGGAGGGGAATTCTCCCCGTACCTGAGCGTTACACGGCTCATGACGAGATGAGATCATCATGAGCACCGGAGCGCCGTGGCTCATGACGAGCTCAGCTCGTAATGAGCGTCGAAGAGGTTAAGGTTGAGAGGTGCCAGAAGGGGATTCGAAGTCATCAGTGACTCAGACTGATTATCCCAAAAAGTAGAAAGCTCTGCAGGCTCATAAAAAATCTGAGGGTGACCTCTAAAAGTTATTCTGAATCACGAAGGTCGTGCAAAGGAAAATGGAATATTCATGTCTGTAAGTCGACTACGTAACTTCAAGAACCCTTTATGACGAATGACGGTGTTTTGAGCAAAGTCCTGTGATATTGATATTCTATGCCCCTCCCATTGCAATAATTTAATCTTCTTCATGTAGGAAATCTCGGATTTGCTCAGTGTGTTGATGAGGCAGAGGTTTACAAATCACCCGTCTTGGAGTAGAGAGCGTTTTAGGTTTAAATGTGGGGACTCTACGGGCATGTTCTATTTCAAAGTCGTTTTGAAATGATATGTTCAGAACTGAAGGAAACCAAGTAAGCAAAAAGTCCATCATTGATGGAGCCACGTTCTCACACGCTTCCGGAAGACCAAAAATACGAAGGTTACTTCTACGATTTCTGTCTTCCTGTTCAGTCAAGTCTCTTCTCAGAGAAGCCAAGGAGCACTCAATATATTGGAAATGTTTAGCTTGCTTATTCATATAGTCCTCAACACTCGACCGCGGATGCTGCTCTTTGATGTTGGCAACCATGCCGTATAACGTTTAAACAGTCTCAGTGGACTATGACAGAATTGAAAATATAATTTGATGCTCTTTTTCATGAATACTTTTCCAAAATTGACTTGTACATTGACCTTTTTGAGCCCTGAAGAAGTCTCATTTATGAGACGAAACGCCTTGGCTAAGAGAAAGTCACTTGTGTTTCTGCATTTTATTGTTTGGATGAAGTAATAAAGAATATATTCCGATCATCAGTGGAGTCCGGACCTGTTCATTACATCATTATTTCCTTGGATTGACTTAATTTCAAAAGACTTATATGATAATTTTCTTTGATGGGTGCTGAGTGTCAGAACTTAACAAAGGGATACTCTTGGTTACTGCACAGGAACAGAGATGCTGACTTCCGAATCCTTTCAAGGCAACCGCCCAGAGCTCAACACTGTATAATGAGACTCCAGACTTTTACCTCAAAGGGAAGGGGAATTGGATAAAATAATAAACAACAAAGAAGAGATCCTCTTGGATGGCTCCCTCGTCAGTCCGACCTGCAGACCGTCTCTATCTTTTGGAAAACCTGCAAAGAGAAATATTACAACTATCTAAATACACCTGTTATCTTTCTCTAATCTTCCTATGTACTTATTAATTACTCTTACCTACTATTTCTACCAAGAGATTTGACCCCTCTTCTATTTGGTGAAACTCTAGATTTCTTCTGCTCTTTTCTTTACTATTTTCGTCCTGTAATTCACAATTAAACTACATTACACCTTTTCTCTCTTTAGTTTCCTGTTATCTAATTCCTGTTCCTTACTCACTTTCTGTTCGTACTCTTCCTCCGCTATTCTGTGAGTCTTTTTCTATTTCTTGGTATTCTTTCTTGTTTAACTGAAAAAACATATTAATACTAGGCTGTTAACTACTGTCTCATTTCTCTAATATTCTTCTATGCTTCTTAACTTATGCTTTGTTCAACTTACTTAGCGTTTTCTTATCTATTCTCTTCTAGTAACTCCTGGCTTCACTAATTCTGTTTTCTTGTGTTCTCTCATAGGTTCCTGTTATTAACTCCTCAAAACGCCTCGTAGAAACCTGTACTGTAAGTATCACTTTTAACAAGGTTATCTCAGACGTTATACAATTTACACAATTTCTTTTAATATTTCCAATGTCACTTATCTCTCTCCTTCTTTCTCCAGATATGTTTCACAAGGCTTCTGTTCGTGTACTGCCGTCGCTGAACTTCCTTCAACGCTGGCGCGCAGATTGACTTCGCCGTTTATCAAGGAACACCCAGGTAAATACTCCGTTTTCTTCCAGAATACGTGCTTGGCTCAATATTAACGTTGAACGCGAAAGATACTAAATATTTCTGTAAACTTTTCTCCCTAACTAAACTTTCCCTGAACTAACTACCGCCGAACTCTAGATTTGCTGCTTCTCCGTGAAATACCGCAGTTCTTCATTCTCTCGCGCCTCACCTGAACTCGGTCGTTAAGGCTTCAAACACTAGACAGCTGACCCTGGCACAAACCAGCGGCCATCTTGAGATTCCGGGCGCTCCACAAAGCGGACCAGGAACCAACTTTGGACTTTTCTTTTGGCTGATAATTTTTGACACAGACAGTGGTAGCTACTTGTAAATTAGGAGTCCTGACACTGAGTCCCAAAAATTCCTTTCCTCAACAGAACTTATTCATGTCTCAGCGGTGGAAGTCACTGCGAATTGCTGTCACCTCAACTTGAAGTAAATCAGTGTTCATTTTAGTACTTTGTGCATTGTCATGGACCGCATTAAGTTTCAGGAAAATAGTATCTAACGAGGCAGAATCCATATTGCCCTTTGCTGCAATATCTGGAGTGGGGGAATTCTGTTTAGATCTCTTCAGTATTCCTTTGACTCTCTATCTTTGGGGTGACACCCATGCCTTCCGCCATTGGAATGACAAACCAAAAAGAAAACCACACAGGATAAGTATATGGACGTAGTTGTTATCATAGAACAGACTAAAATGCTGTTTAAAATAATGAAGAGCACCACCAGTGGAAAGTACAACAGCAGGGAACAAACTCCGACAAATGCTTCAGAACAATGGTGCTAAGTAGATACTGCTCAACCAGTCAGAATCAATAGGATCTTCAGAGGTTTCAAAAAGTACAAACTAACTGTTGAACATGAGGAGAAGCACCCCCACTGGAGTAAAACCAACTGGATGTCAGGCCATAAATAAGGCCCTTAGAACTCCAAATAAAAGGTCAGTCAGAGGCCGCCATTTTGTAAGCAAGTGAATCTCCTCAGAATAAAGTCCCCTCTAGAAAAAAACAGCACATGACATAAAGAGGTATAAAAAATAACACATAATACCTCATCCATGAAGGGAAATGTGCACAACAGTCCAATAAGTATGTCAGTACTTTGCCTTTTCATCCCGTGAATGGTCAGGGAACATCAAATCTGCCGACAGTTTGGAGCTTGAGTCCGAGGGGAGAGACGCCGTAGAAAGAAACGCTGAAAAAGTGGTCCAAACGACACGCAAAGTGTCCTCAAGTGGCTTCAGGTGTTCCGCTGCCTAATTCCGCTACGTGGTGACCAAAAATCCCTAGCGCAGCATGATCAAAGGAGCGTTCACACCAGAGGTCTGACGGAGCTTAGAAAGGAGCAGCCACCTTCGTTGCGCTTCAAGCTATGCCCCAGTCGTGTAGTGCCAAAATACTTAATGTCTATAACCTACAGAAAAATTAAACTCTGAACACAACATGAAAGATGGCAGAGGCCAAGGGATTTGATTTTAGTATGATGAGATGTTTGGTCTACTCTACAGCAGGTGGGTTTGGTGGGAAGAGACGTGAAACCATGTATGAATGCTTCAGAAGTATTCTGAACCATAACAAGCATCAGTGAAACCATCAGGCATCTGGTCTGGCATTAATGGGCCAACACGCACAAATCTATGCATTCACACAGACTTTATGTCATGTCATTGTGTAACCTCCTGCATGGCACCACAAGGTCGCCTAAGAAGAAATGAAAAAAAAGGACACAGAAAAATGTTATTTGCATAGTGAGGTACAATCCGCGAATTTCTGAATGTTTCCCCATAGGTTCTCAAAATAAACCCAGACTTACTGGCTTCGCTTGTTTTTCAGGGGGCAATCAATAGGCTTTGCTGTCGGTCCCATGTCTGCCTGGGGTACCACAGGAATCAAGTTGCACCTCCATGAGGAGACCCCGAAGAGTCTGAAAGCAGTTAATGCTGTAAGTGCTCTGGCTCAGGGATAGCGTTACAGCATTTTGGCTGGACTGGACCTGGCCGTGAATATAGTTGTTTTACTCCCGTAGGGGCACATTACAAAGAGGACTGTTATCGGGCCATATTAATTAGCAGTGGCTTTTACTACTGTGCGCTCTGTGGCTGTTGCACCACCTGCCAGTGGCCCTGCTGAGGTTACAGCTGTGATGGAATCTGTAACCACTGCTGTGGTGTATTTTGTGAAGGCAAACGCACTGGACACAAATGGCCAAAATTCCACCGTTCATATGATGAACTCAAAATGAAAACAAATTGCTATAGTTATTTCGAGTTAGACCTACAACAAAAGTCTCCCTACCCAAGCGACTTCATCCAACTACTGGCAAATGAAATGACCAGGCCCCGCAGAGATACAATCAACATGCCAAAGCCCTTCTCTACATGCGAGCTCCAGTATAGCGCCCTTGTCTCTCGAGCTGATTAAAAGGGCACAAAAGTGATGCATGAAAATGAAGCAAATATGTTGTAATAATTTTTTTAAATGACAGACAGGCCTCATTATATAACAAACAGAATAAATTTAACACAGCCACGGGATGAACAAAATAACAAGCAGTGATAAGCAGCAGCAGATGAATTGATTCACCCAGAATCATGGAACGTTACGTTGAAGCCAAGACTAGCAAAGTCAGCAGCTGTGGTCGTAATGGCACACCCTCGTGGCTTTTCAGAAGCTATACACAAGCTAAAGCGATACTGTTGGGAATTTAGTGCAGTTTGGTGCTTACCTCTCAAAAGGGACTGCTGATCATAGCAAGCAGTTGGGACGGCGACAGAAGGTCAACATAAAAAAGAAAAAAATAGTCCATAAATAACCTACGGGGTAACAAAATTATAATTGGCCGGTACTCCTGGTTTTAAAACAGAAGTGATGCATCGGGAGCTCCGGCAAATAAGGATCAGAGATGGAGTAATCAGTCAATGGCAAGCAGCAGCTGTAATTTTACTCCTGTGGAGTGGTTACAGCAGGTCTTGCAGACAGCGCATACGCTCTGATGCTCAACCTAAAAAAGGGATCAGGAATCCCCATCATGGTAAGACTGATAAATATACTAAACCTACCTGAGTGGTGTTACAACACCCCTATATGCCCTGATGGATAATACCAAAGTGGGCATGCCCTCAGCTTCAATAATTCTACAGGCAATACAGGACAATTCTTCCTCCTTAGATGGTAAAATCATCAGAGGCCTAGCCATCAATGTCACCATACTGCTTAAGTACATCAAAATGTACTGGACCAGGCAAATGAGGCTGAGGTCCATGTCACATTGCAGAGAATTCGATCCTCTTGCTTCAGGCCACAATAATACACTTTGTGGATATGACTAAGCGCCTGGAAGAAATGATAGGAGATGCAAAGGTTAAATCATGTTGAAATAACATATGGATTTTTGACATACAAGAGGGGACAAAAGTACAGCACCCAAAGTGATTTAGCACTCCTGACCCAAGTCGTGGATGTCTGCATATTTTGTAGCCAAAATAGACATTAGGCTTTAGCACCAGTACCTCCACTTGGGGCAATTTCAAGGCCCCTTACAGTGAGGTTGCCCAACTAGATAGAGAAAATATACTTCACACTGTGCACCGGAAATGCAAACTATTCTATAATGCAGCAAAAGATCAGATCTTCCTGTACTACACAAGGTTTGTTCAGCAATAAATTACATCATTTGTGGGCATAAAACAAATGCTGAAAGATACAGCAACAGTACATGCTTTTATAGCAAGCTAAGAACTACAAGTGGTACTATCTGGTGTCACAATTCTGACAGAATTGTGACACCCGACAGGGCTACTTGTAGTTCATAACTATACACCCAGGTTCTGAGGGACACAGGGCAGCCCTATATTACTTGATGGGTTGGAGCAAGCTAAGCTGAAAGTTTGTTTAAATGAAAAAGTCCACTAAAAGACGCTTGAGACTGTTGGCGGACTGGGTGGAAGGAAGAAAAGTACCCTGCTGCCCCCAACACAGACAAATAGACTCAGTGGTAGCTGCTGCACTGTGAGATAGGAACACAGAGAGAGCTAGGCATGGTGTCAGACGATGTAACTGTTGTCTGGCACAGAGCCAGAGAAGATCAGTAGTGCATGGGGATTGGAGGAGGAAGCGGCACATGGCCTCTCCTTGGCAGACAAATCAACAGCTACAACCAGAGCATATTTACAGAAGAACTCAAAAAGTCATACATACGCCCTTTACTGAAGAAAACAAACTTGGACCCACTGAACCTTGATAACTACAGACCCATTACAAATGGACCTTTCCTGGGAAAACTGATAGAAAGAGCAGTGTTCGCCCAGATGACACAATTCATTGTAGAGAATGACATACTTTCAGACTTCCAAACAGGATTCCATCCGGGAAGAGGCACTGAATCTGCCCTCCTTGCCATCTGGGATGACCTAAAGAATACAGTTGACCGCAACGCGGTTGCTGCGCTACTTCTCTTGGACCTCTCAGTTGCCTTTGACACGGTTGACCATGACACTCTGAAACAAAGACTTTATGAAGCCGGCATAGAGGGAACTTCTCTAGACTGGATCGTGTCCTACCTTCGAAACAGAACTAATGTCATTCATACCCCACCTTTCTCGTCCAAACCGTACTCCACAAAAGCAGGGGTCCCTCAAGGTTCAATCATCTAGCCCATGCGTTTCAACATCTACATGAAGTCATTACCAGTACTGATCAATACATTTCACCTCATGTGCTATAACTATGCAGATGACACGCAAAAACTCCTTCAACTGGAATGCCCTAAAGACATTGGAAAATCACCAATTTTAAGCTCTCTCAGAGCCGTGGATCAGTGGATGACGTGGAGTCATCTCAAATGGAATGCTTCAAAAACTGAAATACTCACGTGTGGCGATTGGAAATATTACTACCCGCTTGCCGCATGGCCTGATGAATTGGGATCACTGCCTAAATGATCAAAGGAAGTAAGAAACCTCGGAATGACCATGGACTCCATGCTGTCGATGAATGCCCAATAGGATAAACTAGCAAGATCAAGCTTTTCTACTATAAAAACGCTGCGACAAATTTTCCCTCATTTGGGATTTCCACACAAGGTCCAAGCTACCATCTCCCTTGTTCTGTCCAAACTCAATTAAGCCAATAGCCTCTACCACGGATCACCTTTAATGACCATGAAAAGACTAAAACGGATTCAGAACTCGGCTGCCAGACTACTCTTGCATATCAAACCGCGAGACCACATCTCCCCTGCCTTGAAAGCCCTGCATTGGTTACTGGTTGACATAAGATCCATGTTCAAGCTGCTTTGTATCACCCACAAAGCAATACATGGAACAGGACCACTCTTCATCAGGAAGAAAATCACCAAACACATTCAACAAAGGAACCTCCGCTCTAAAGGAGCATCTCGCCTCAAAATCCCACCATACAAGAAAAATCCATGGGTGGCACATCCTACTCTGTTCAAGCAGCCAAACTATGGAACTCTTTACCTCCCAACATAAGGTCCACCGACAACCACCGTATCTTCAGAAAACTACTCAAATTTGGCTCTTCCACCACATACGCAAAGAGATATTTACAGCATATCCCTCTGTATATAAGCATTTGTTTTCACTATAGATATGTAACTATCTTTGTCTATTACTTTGTATAAACATGTAAAGTAATATGTTAAGAGAAAAATAATAATACATAAATAAAAGTCATCTTAGGTCTACATGTACATACTTTCATTGTGCATCTATGTACCTTCCATGTACTTGGATCTGTGTGTCTGTTACTTTTCTCCTGAAAAGGCATATCCAATGCACTACCCTATTTCTCATCCTGTGCCTCTATCAATATCTTTAATCTACATATACTTACCTCCTTTATGTATCTATATACTTTCAATGTACTTATGGATCTATATATTTATCACTTTCTTCTAATTTAGCATTTCCAATGCACTACCCTATTTCTCAGCCTATACTTCGCTCAATATATCTTCTAGCCCAACCTTCTGACTCATCTCAAACTTCTTTCTACTACTCCTTCCAATGCACTACCCTATCTTTCATCCTATACATCTATCAATACATCCTCTACATCCACTCTCTCATTTATCCCAAACCCCATACCACTGCTATGATCACCAAAATAACCCTTTCTAAACTCTCTCCTACTCTACCCCTCCTTGAATCATCTGACACCTCTTTTTACTATACCAATCCCCTAAAACAAACCTTTATAAATTCTTCCCTCTGACTCCTCCCCTCCAAAACTCCTTTTTACTCATTCAAAAGCTTCCTACTACTGCTAAGATCTAAAAAAAAGAATTCCTTCACACTTTTATCCCGCCACTATCCTTTTCAATCAAAATTAACAGACTAACATGTTCACTTCTCAAATTCCATATTCTACTATACTAATATACTACCCAAGTAACTGAATAACATATCCACTACTCAGATGACTTCATATTTATACTATGCTAATTTTCAACACTAATCCTTTATGGGTTCCGGGGTGGCGTGCTACTCACCAGAAAAGCGCTTCAACACCAATCAGGGGAACAAGTGCTATATGAATGCAAATCTTTCCTCCCCTTTTATCCCTTTGCTATTCTTCTCACTCCAAGTAAGTGACTAAAATCCACCACTGAAATTACTTCATATTTCACCATATTAATTCACCACTAATCCTTTATAGGCTTCCTGAATAGTGTGCGTCAACAAGCGCTATATAAATACAAACCTTTGTCCTCCTCTATCCTTCTGCTAACATTCCATATGCAAATAACTGACTAACCTATCCACCACTTAAAATGTACTTGCATGTTTCACTATACTAATTCAACACTAATCCTCTATGGATCCCGGAGTAGCGTGCTACTCGCCGAAAAAGCACTTCGACGCCTCGTCAGGGGTAGTAAGCGCTATATAAATGCAATTACAATACAATACAATACACAGAGCGAGCTTCTGAGTATCGAGTCATGTACCAAAATGTGAATTTACAGGATGTCGTGCTCAGGGTAAAAGATGTAACAAGTGTCACAAAGTTGAACACTCTCAGGGAGTTTGCAGGAGCAAGGGCATAGTCCACGCACATACAATTGGTACTGATTGATCTGCTTCATATAGGAGGCATGATGTTTCGAAAGTTGGCCTTACGATAGACACTGTTGATGATGACAGTAAATAAGTTAAAGGACCATTATCTGAGGTAATTGTTGAAGGTATTAGATTGCAAATGATGGCTGATCCAGGAGCTCCAGCACCATTATTTTGATATTTTATATGCTCAACATTGGTCTGATTCTAAACGCTTGTCTCCTACAGATGTCAACCCAAAGCCTATGGGAATCAAGAAATCACCATGTTAGGGTTTTTGTTAATCAATTAGAAAGTCTTGGAATAAAAGTCAAGACCAAAGTTTATGTTGCTTTAAAAGGTAAGCTTTCATTCGCTGGCAAGACTCGGCTAAATAGGGTCTTATGCTAATTCCTGGGTCTAACCCCACTTCTGTAGCTACTATTCTAGATCCATTAGAAGAGATTAAAGGAATTACAAAATCCCAGCCAGAAGTTTTTCAGTCTAATATAGATAGATATGAATTGCAACTTTGAGCACAAAATAAAACTAAAGGCACATGCTGTACCAATTGCCCACAAACCTAGACCTGTACCATTATTATTAAGTGCAGAACTTCAAGTGTTATTCAACAAATTGGGTTTAAAATCTGTATTTACGCCTACAGACTCCGCTGAGATAGTGAGTCCCATTGTAATAGTTTGCAAAAACGAGGTCGATGAGCATTTATGTGCGGATTTACGCACACTCAATGGCAACATCCTCGTGGATTGTCATCCACTCCAAAAATTCCAAGACTTGTTGGCTAATTTGTAAGATGATAAATTTGTTTGAGTACTAGATTTACACTGAGCATATCATCAGGTGCCACTCACTGCAGACTCTCAAGATTTGACCACCTTTGTGACCTTATTTGGGGCTTACAAATTTCAAAGACTTCCCTTTGGTCTAGTATCTGCAGCTAGTGTTTTCCAAAAACTCATGGATACTATGCTGATGGGTATGCAGACCAAATATCGAGTGAAAAATATTGCCATACCAGAATATCGAGTCTAAAATATAGTTGGAAATATCGTCAGCAAGAATATCGATGTCAAGAATATCAATTTTAGGGTAAGTAATATCAATTTTAAAAATATTGAAGTCATTATTATCATTTGCAAAAATATAGTTGATTAAAATATATATATTTTAATATTGTTTGTATTCTAGTATAAATTTTAAAATATTTGTTAAATTTTTAGTAGTTATTAAATATAATTATATTAAATGAATGCATATTTTTATTTAGTATTGCTTATTTAATTTATATTTAATTATCAATTGTGCGATAATTTTTTTCTCATACATGTTTAATGCTGATTTTGGGGTTTATAGCGGTAAAGGGGGAGAAGTAATTTAATTTTAATAAATTAATGATTAGTTGTTAAATGCTATTAACTATTTAATTGACAATTAATTATTTTATTTGTGCAATTAGTTTTTTTATAGTTTATTTTTAAGTGAGAGTTGTGGGGTTTACACGTGAAAAGGATGGGAAATTAAATAATTATAATGAATTCGGGGACAAATGAACAATGCCTTAACCTGGCGCTGATTATGGGTAAGTACAAGAAGGCAAGGAAGGGGTCTATTCACCTTACCTTCATGGACCTGTCCAGTGCGTTCAACACTGTTAATAGGAGCAAACTGTGGGGCATGATAGGAGAAATGGGTTTTGAGGAGCCGTTGATCACCCTATTGCGTAGGCTCCATGCAAGTACCTCCGTGGCTATGAGATTTGGACCTAAGGGAGAAAGAACAGGGTCCAATGTTTCTACAGAGGGAGTCCATCAAGGGTGTATATTGGCCCCATTACTCTTCCTTTTATACACAAATGGACTAGAATCAGCTGTAAAAGATCAGGAGTTAGACTTCCTCAGAATGAGGGGTCGTACAATACTGCTGCTGTCATATGCGGACAACATGATTTTAATGGCTCTAACTGCCAATACCTTACAGAAGTCTCTGAATACAATCACACATTTTATGCTAGCTCTAGATCTAAAAGGTTAATTTCACTAAATCCTATGTTATGGCCTGTGGACCAAGTCATACTAAATCTAGAAAGTTCATGGTAAAGGGGCAGACAATTGACAAAGTCTTGAATTGTAACTACTTAGGGAGTGTTTTCAATAATAAACTGACCTGGGAACATCTCATTACATCCAGGGTAGAGAACTCTAATCGTGATGTGGAAGGTCTTTTCCGCTTTCCGTGCAAGTTGGGCCATAAGCCCGTAGCGGAATTAATAACCTTATATAAATCAAAATGCTTGTCTACTACTACATATGGGGCGGGTGTACAGGGACATCAAAAAAGTCTGACACTTCAGACTCTAGAGACTCATTTTCTAAAGAGATTATTGATGATCCCCCACAGAATTCTGTCACTCTGAGGTAGGGGTTGATTTTATTTTATTTGTGATCAAATAAATATTGCCCGATTGATTCTCTGGGTGAAAGTCTGGCTGACGGAAGAGTTAAAGCTCACAAGAGAAATTATTAAGGATTGCATGTTACTGCATAATGCCGAGGCCATCCCATGGCTTTGCTATGTGAAAGGAAAACTTAATGAAATTGGCCTAGGGCATCTCTTTGACAACCCTAATAGTATAGATATAAACACGAAATTGACAATAAAAAACTAATATCATGTTGAGCATGACAATCGCCAGAGGCCAGCAAGGCGACTATCTCATATCGATCAGCCTTTATTATATCAGCAGTTTTATTTGTCTTTTACCCAGAATGTACAATTTAGATTTCTGTTGACCATATTTAGGCTCTGCACATTGCACTTTTTAGGGGCCATTCCTAAACAGGCTGGATGGTGCAATAACCTTACATCTTGCCCCTGTGACAACCTGTCCCAACAAAGCACCCTGCACTTTACCCTTTTTTGCACACTCTACAAGGTCCCTTATACCACTCTTAAAAAAATATCAGACCATGTGATTTTCAGTAGGGTTTAAATTTTTTATTATCCTTGTCTACTTAATGCATAGCTGTATTGAATTTTCAGAATGGTGCTAGCAATAAGGAAGCAATATGAAATGTAATCAAATTCTGGCACCTCCTTTTAGAAACTTGTTTTGTAAACCTGTTTGGAAATCTTGATATATGTAAACTATATGATTTTATTGTACTTTTTTATGTATCTAATTTTTATGTGTGTTTTATGAATGGTATACTTTTATGGGTAATTCTAACCAAATAAAGTTATTCTTGACTTGACTTGACTATAATGAATTAATATTAAGGGCCCAATTACGATGGCGGTCCAACAACAGCAGATGGCTTGTCAGTTGCAGTCTAACAGCCACCCGCTGCTGTGGTCCAACCAACATATTACAGTGCTTGTGGTCGGAGGTGGCAGGTGGAGGGACCATCCAACGCTTTCTGACTGATGGCGGCTCTGCTGTTGGGATTATGATGTCGGTTTCCGACAGCCATTTCATGTTGGCCTTTCAGACATGGAATGACTGTCGGAAGGCAGCATTGGGGGCCCTTATGAGGGCCCCCTTCCCTCCTGGCACTCTGCTCTGGAGCATGAGGGGCTTCTATGGTGTCCCCTGAATATCCCTGCACCGTGTGGCAGGCAGTTTTCAATGGAAGCTTGTGCTGCAGGCCTTTTCCATCTGCCGAAAAAGCTTCTATTGTAAAGTGGATGTTTCTGACCTCCTATGAATGGTCACATCCAAATATTGCGGTCGGAACCGCCTACCTAAGGTCGGGCAGTTCCCAATCCGTAAAGGTATTTGGCAGACGTTAGTCCGCCCCATATGTTAGTAAGGCCCTTAGTTTTAAATTAATAATATTTCTTTAATTGATAATTATTAAAGTTAATTGTGTAAATAGATTTCTTTTCGATTTTAGATGTGGGTTGTAGGTTTTGTAGGGGTATGGGGTGTGATGTAAATTAATTTTAAGTAAATAATATTAGTTATTAATTTGATAATTATGTTACTGTGTAAATCATTTTCTGTTTCATTTTATGAGTGTATTGTGTTTATTTTTGGGGTATATTGTGGGGTGTACATTAATTATAATTAATTAATAATACTATTTTATTAATGATAATACGTTTGTTGATAGATATTTATATCAATAGTGTAAATAATTGTTTGTAAAGTTAATTTCAGGTCCAGGTTGTGAGTTTTCTGGGATTATAGGGTGGGAAGTAAGTAAATAAAATGTATGCTATAAATATTATATTCATAATAAATAATTATAAATACAAATATTTATTTTATGGAAATTAGTTTTGTATTTGTATTTAGTTTGTTTTTGAATTTTTTTTATTTTGTTCAAGATAATTTGTTTGATTTTAATGTTGCACTGATTGGAGAGGGAATAGTAAAAGTTACCCCTTTTCTATGCCACACTTCCCTATTGCATTATAGACTGGAGTAGAAATAGTACATCTTACCCCTCCGCTATCCAGCACTTTCCCTACAGTTGTACTAACTGAAGTGGGAAAGTAAATTGTACCCCTCCGTAATCCAACACTTTCCCTACTGTTGCATTAATTGGAGTGAGAATAGTAACTTTTACCCATCCACAATCCAAAACTTTCCTTAATGTTGTACTGACTGGAGTGGGAACAGAAATGTTACCCCTTTGCAATCCAACTTTTTCCGTACTTTTTTACTGAGTGCAGAGGGAATAGTAAATTTTACACCTCCACAATCCACATTTTCTTACTGTTGAACTGATTCAATAAATCAATCAGGGGAATTATAGGCGCACTACTTACCCGTGAGGATCTCAAGGCCCTGGGGGGTGGGGGGGCAGGCCTGTTCATTTGAAAAGCCAGGTCTTCAAAGCCTTCTTGAAGGTGTTCAGGGAGGGAACACGTCTGATGCCTGAGGGGAGCTCATTCCAGGTCTTGGCTGCGATGTAGGAGAGGGATCTTCCCCCTCCTCTGGCTCTGAGTATGTATGGGGTTTTGGCGAGGAGGAGGTTGGTGGAACAGAGGTTATGTATGGGTACGTGGAAGGTGATTCTGTTGCTGAGGTATTGGGGTCCGGTGTTGTGTAGGCATTTGTAGGCGCATGTGAGTATCTTGAAGGTGACTCTCTTTTTGACAGGGAGCCAATAGAGCTTGCAAAGGTGTTGGCTTAGGTGTTCGTGTCGAGGGATCCCAAGGATGAGTCTAGTGGTGGTGTTTTGTACTGTCTGGAGCTTGCCAAGTAGGGACTTGTTGATGCCGGCATAGAGGGTGTTTCAGTTGTACAACCTGCTGGTGATGGGTGCTTGGGTGACTGTCTTCCTTGCCTTAGGTGGGGGGATCCTTTTAAAGGTCTTAAGGATGGTGCAGAGAGTGTTGAAGCAGCTGAAGATGACAGCGTTGACCTTTCGCTTCATGGAGAGGGAGGAGTTGAGTACAATGCCATGGTTCTTGGAGTGGTATGTGGGGGTTGGTGGGCTGCTGAGGGTGGTGGGCCACCAGGTGTTGTTCCAAGCCGAGGAGGTGGTTCTGAGGATGAGTTTTAGACAGCTATTGCTGATCCAGGCTGCAAATCCCTGCATGTCTTACTGGAAGTTGGATCTGGTGATGGTGGGGTCCTTGGTGAGGGAGAGGATGAGCTGGGTGTCGTTGTTGTAGAAGACTATGCTGAGGCCGTACTGTACGACGATGGCAGCGAGGGGGGCCATGTAGATGTTGAAGAGGTTTGGGCTTAGTGATGATCCCTGTATGACTCTGCAGTTAATTTCCGTGGGTTGGAGAGAAAGGGTGGCAGTCTGATCCTTTGGCTCCTGCCGGTGAGGAACGATTTGATCCAGTTGAGGGAGGTGCCTTGTAGGCCGGATCATGTAGTCGGGCTGCAAGTATGCAGTGGGAGACGGTGTTGAAGGCTGACAGGTCGAGGGCTGTGGTGTGGCCTTCATCAAGGAGGGTGCGATGTCGTCAGTTGCTGTGAGTGCGGACCTCGTCAGTTGCTGTGAGTAGGGAGGTCTTGCGCTGTAATTGCTTCAGAATCTGGAGTGAGAAGGGTTTAGGATGGCGTTGTGTTCAATGAACCTTGTCAGTTCTGCGTTGACTGTCTTCTCTGTGACTTTTGCTGCAAACGGGAGGAGCGAGATCGTCTGGTAGTTCTTGAGGTCCATTAGTTCTACTGAGGGCTTCTTGAGCAGGGCTCTGGCTTATGCGCGTTTCCAGTCATCGGGGAAGGAGCCAGTCTCAAAGGGGGTATTGATGGTGCATTGTAATACGGGTGCGATGGTGGTGGCGGCTCTGTGGTATATGTGGGGGGGCAGGGGTCAGTGGGGGCCCCGGAGTGGATACCTTTCATTTTCGCTGTGGTCTCCCCGGTCGTGAATGGTGTCCAGGCGGAGATGGTGGTCTGGATGGTGTTGCCACAGGGCAAGTTGACTGTGGGGTCAGGTGTGTGGACGTTGAAATTGTCGCAGAGGCTTCTTATCTTTAGGAGGAAGTAGGCTTTGAGTTTGTCACAGAGGTCCTGGGAGGGGGTGATGTCCGTGACTTCGCTGCAGGCTTGGTGAATTCCTGGTTGACTTTGAAAAGTTCCTTGGAGTTGCTGGAGTTGGAAAGGATTCTGTTGTGAATTAAGGTCCTTTTGGTGGTTCTGATGAGTTGATGGTATTCCGTCATGTCGTCCTGGTAGGTGGTGTATTTTTCTGGTGTCTTGCAGTGTCTCCAGCTCGTCTCCAGGCATCTGGAGGTGCGTCTGGCTTCTTGGAGGTCGTTTGTGAACCGTCAGCTTTCCTGGGGCGTGGCTTGTTGGCGTTGCACAGTGGGACGAGCTTCTCTGCTCAGTTGGCAACCCATGTGCGGAGTTCCATGCCCGTGAGGTTGGCGTCTGTTGTGGCAGGGGTGTAGTCATTGAAGGCGGAGTTGAGGTCGCTGAGGTTGTTGAGGTGGAATTTCAGGTCTCTGATGAGTATGTAGTCTGTGGAAGCGATGGCGTGGGGCGCAATGAGGTCAGTGATGGTGTTGGTGAAAAGTGCTCATGGGCTGGGGAGGTATATAGACAAGGGTGCCACGGAGTGTGGAGTTAGGGCTGGCCTGGACCTGGAAGTGCAGGTGTTCGGCGGCGGGAAATTTTCCACAGGAGGTGGTGAGGTGAAGGGAGTTTTTGTGCACAATGGTGATGCCTCTGCCGGGGTGGTTGGAACAGTACTTCCTCTCAATCTTGTACCCATCTAGGATGGTGATGGCGATGTCAGGGGCCGATGAGGCGTTGGTCCAGGTTTCCATGAAGAAGGCAAAGTTTAAGTGGATGGGAGTGGGAATAGGATAGTTTGGCCTCCCACAATCCAACACTTTTCCTACTCTTGTACTTGCTGGAGCAGGTATATTAAATATTATCTATTCATAACTCAAAACTTATATTACTCTGCATTTATTGGTGGATTACATTTTACCCAGTTTTATTATTTTTGAGTTGCGTGAGGTGGGAGTAGTACATTTGTTGATATATTTACTATAATAGTTCGAGTAGTTTCATATAAATTGTAGTGGGAATAGTATAGGTATGAAATTTATATTTTATAATCTATTTTATATTGTTATAATTTATGTTATTATGTTTCTGTTCTTTTAAAATTATACTATTTAAAATTATTAATGTTTTAAATGTGTAAGATAATTTTTACTAAATGTAAAGAATTTTAAGTTGTTTAATTTTTGTATTTGATTTAAACGGCTTGTTTTTTTAAGATTTTATATTCTTGTTACATGATTTATATATTATATATTTATTTATTTATATATATATTTAATTTTTATATTTTAACAATATTTTGAAATTATAATATAAATTAACATTTGTACTGTAATGATTGTTTTTAAGTAGTTATATGTAAATATATATATATATATATATATATATATATATATATATATATGTAATAATCTTTTATATATATGTTTAACTTTTTAAAATTAAGTTTATTTGTTAAAATACATATTATTATTTTCTTTTTTTAAATAATGTTACTATTTAATATATTTACATGTATTATTTGTATATATATTTTAAAAAACAATATTCAATAAAATTATATTAATGATATTGATATTTTTTCTGATATTTTTGACATTGATATATTGGTCACAATTAAGCGTGGGCGCAAAATCCGTTCCGCTCGCGGATTTTGTGGATTTTCGGCAATTTCGAGATCCGCGAATATCGCGAAATTGCCAAAAGATTTTCAAATCCGCTCGCGGGCGGATTTTGGGCAGTTGAGAGTAGAGGTATCGCACAAACCGGTGGCGTCTTCTTGGATAAATATGATGGGCAGGGTTCATTCTGGCACGATGCTCCTGTCACAAAAAATTAAACCACAACAGTAAGCACTTATAGATATAAATAAAGCAGGTGCCCGAGTTGAAGCTCAAGTTCAGTAACGCATTCATCAGCCCAAAAACAATCGTGGGCTTTGTCGAGGCTGGGCAGGTGTGCTTTCTCCCCATACCTACCGTCGAAAATTAGCTGTGATGCTGGATAGAGGCCTTTGCATCCTTCACTTTCACGAGCGCAATCCCCGTGCAGTTCCTGTGACCAGGAGTTTCTTTCTCCTCATCTGCTGTTCTGATCGGTCTCCGACCTTTTATACACACAAGAGGCATGTGAACTCGCATAGAAGGCCTTCCCGTTTGGCCCCGCCCTCACACTAGGTGTGTGCACCGTCTTCCCGCCATTTACCCACTATGATGGACATCTCACTCAAAGGACCACCGCACCCTTCGGTGCGATGGCATAGTAACACACACATGGTCACTGGAGACAACTCTTCTGGCACTTTACGCAGCTGTAGTGTAGAAAAAGCACTATACATTTACCCAACGAGGTAGCACTTAATGATTAGTCAGTAGAAAGTACTCCAGTTGAGTAGAGGTGTCGCACAAAATGGTGGAATCTTCTTGGATAAATATCAAGGGCAGGGTTCATTCTGGCACGATGCTCCTGTCACAAAAATTAAACCTCAACAGGAAGCACTTACAGCAGGTGCCCGAGTTGAAGCTCAAGTTCAGTAACGCATTCATCAGCCCAAAAACAATCGTGAGCGTTGTGGCTGGGCAGGTTTTCTTTCTCCCCATATCTACCGTCGAAAATTAGCTGTGGCGCTGGACAGAGGCCTTTGCATCCTTCACTTTCACGAGCGCAATCCCCGTGCAGTTCCTGTGACCAGGAGCTTCTTTTTCCTCATCTGCTGCTCTGATTGGGCTCTGACCTTTTATACACACAAGAGGCATGTGAACTCGCATAGAAGGCCTGCCTGTTTGGCCCAGCCCACACACTAGCGGTGTGCACCGTCTTCCCGCCATTTACCCACTATGATGGGCAGCTCACTCAAGGGACCCCTGCGCCCTTCGGCGCGATGGCATAGTAACACACACATGGTCACTGGAGACAACTCTTCTGGCACTTTACGCAGCTGTAGGGTAGGAAAAGCACTATACATTTACCTAACGAGGTAGCACTTACTGATTAGCCAGTAGACAGTGACAAACAGTCTATTTGTGCAAATCCTCGAGTTTGCCGATTCTTTTTGCAAATTTGCGCGGATTTGCGGTCCGCAAATCTGCAAAATTTGCCCATACTTAGTCACAATATTTTTGTATGTTGATATTTTGAGAGTCAACATTTTATCAGTGAACTAATAGCTGGCATACAGTTGTCTCAAGATGGTGTCTTAATATTTGCCAGGTCTATTGAAGAGCATAACAATATTTTATTTATTGTCCTGCGTCTTTTCAAAACATTTGGAATTACACTGATGTATGGTAAATGCAGTTTTTTAGTACAAAAGTTGTATTATTTGGGTCATAACATTTCCATAGATGGTATTAATCCAAGATTTTCCCTGGTTAAAGCAATCTCGAAGGTACCACCACCACCACCCAAAGTTAAAGATGAATTTAAATCATTCCTTGGAATGAGTTAATATTATTTACGTTTCACTGAAGAATATGCTTTCATTGTACAACCTCTATGCAAGCTTTTAAAGAAAGGAGAAACATTTATTTGGGATCACTCTTGAGCCCAAGCTTTTTCCATCAAAATGCTGATCATTCAAACACCAGCACTTTTTTTTCCTACAAGTCAGGGTGCGTATGCATATTAGTGGTTGATGCAAGTCAAGTAGGCATGGGAGCTGTCTTAACTCAAAATGTCCAGGGTACCGAATGTACCATTGCATATGCCTCCTGCCTTTTATTAAAATCTGAGAGAGCATGTATCACAATAGAATGAGGGGCAATAGAAAATATAAAAGTTTCCTGTGGGTCACGTATGTTACAAATTACATGGACTATAAGCTATGACTTCATTTGCTGAATGAAAATGGTTCAGGTAAGGCAACAGCAAGGTTGGTGAGACTTTTATAACAGCTTGAAGAATAACATTTTACAATTTTGCACATTCCAGGAGGCAAACATGTCAGGGCTGACTGCCTCTCCTGATTACCTTTAACTCATGTAGATTCTCATGCTGTTAAAAATGAAATTGAATGTGTTGTAGCCACCCTAGATGATGAACTGCTATTTTCTTTGGCTCCCATTTTTAAGCTTGATTGGGTGGAAGCCCTAAATAGTAATGATGTGTTCTTGTTAGTCAAATATTTTATATCAAAAGGTTGGCCTAAAGACAAGACAATTGGGCCTACTTCATACCTCTACATAGCACTACTAGTATAGCTCCTTTCTGCATGTTAAGGAACTGATCACCTCAAAGTGATGCATGTCCTGATTGGATTAGAAACATGCTTCCTGAAAACAAACCTTGAGATTGTGAGCTCAATAATCTTGCTAAGTTGATAGTGTCTCAAGCACAAGAGCTTCAGAAGAAATCCTCTGATGACGCACATGGAGTTAAGATTGTAGATTTTAATGTTGGAGATTTAGTGATGGTAAAGGGGCTGATTACGATGTCGGTCAGATCGCAACCAAGGCCTGTCAGTTGTGATCCAGCCAACATTGTTACATGCAGACTGAACCGACTGACTTATTTACATGCAGTCTTCTCAGCACATTATGATGCAGCGGGTGGAGGCATCGGGCGGAGGGACAGCCAGTGGCTCTTCCGACAGGCTCAAAGAACACACCATAATGATGGTTGAGCCAGGCTCCGCTCCACCATCGGGATTATAATGGTCATTTCTGGCAGCCATTTCATGTTGGCCTTTCTGACATGAAAAGGCTGTCAGAAAGTGTATTTGAGGGCCCCTGGCCCTTTGCAATGGGGCCTATGGGCACCTATGGTTCCCCCTCAACATCCCTGCAACGTGTGGCATGCATCATGCGGATCCTGTCACACGGTGCAGGGATGTTTGCAAAAATCCATTCTACAATGGAAGATTGTGCTGCCGGCCTATTCCGCCCACTGCATAAACTGTTTGTAGAATGGAAGTTTCTGCTCTCATGCAAATCAGGCAGTCTGAACCACTGACCTAAGGATTGGTGGTTCCAATCCACAACGGTGTTGGATGGACATAAATACACCCAACATCTTAATAAGCCCCACAGAGTCCTCACAGACTCAGTGCAACAACATTTTCACTGAGTCTGAAACAACATTTTCTATTCCTCTCACGGTAACCAGTGTGGCTAAAGTGTCACTTGAATTGATGGAAGGGGATGGTGGAGTAAGAGAACAATAGCGAAAATTACCCGGTAGAAAGCCAATCTAATAAGCAAACACAGAGGGAATCTTGATGCAATTCAAGGTACTGAAACATACTGGTTTACTTCGCACACCATAGAATCACCCCGTTGTCAGACTGCTCCGGAGAGTTTTACACAAAAAAGTGCTCTTGATCAGCCTTCTACAAGCCTTGATGTCTGGGTCTGGTCAGTCTGGTGTTTTCCAAAGAGGGTTGACTGACGTAAAATACTTGGAGTGCAAGTCAACTGAGGCGGATCCACCTGTTTCAGTTTCCTTTCTTTCCAGTAGACATGGTGAGACAGCACAGTCCAGTAGTTTCTCACGTAATTCATCATTACCTGCAAAATTTGAGAATTGTTATATGCCTTGAATCATGTCATAACTAAACCATCATATGTACAGGTTCATTTCTTTAGTTGCTTGTGCTTTATTTCTTTAGTTTTTTATAAGGAGGGAGATGATGTAGTGACAGAATGTTAGTCTTTTGTCTTGTTCTTTCACTATTCAACATGCCTTTCTGTTACCTTGCAATGTCACCTGTGTTATTTCAATTTGTAAGGAGCTCAATGTTCTGCACTCTTTCTTCATGGTTGTCAACTCCAGCTTCTGAAGTTGGAATTGGGGACAAATGGAGAGAGGACTTACAGGACATAGGCTTGTTCCTTTGGAAAAAAGAAATAACTTGATTTGTACCTTATTGCTTCATACTACTTCTTTGCGGGTACAGTTACACTCCTCAAAGAGGCAGAAGTTTTGATTAAAAGGACCAAAAGAATCATACTGCCAACATACAATACTATAGACTACCAGACTCTACTACAACAATTTACTGAGTCTCAAATCACTGAGCAAGCCTTTCGCTAGCTCTAATCAGAACTTAACAAGTTCAACTTAGTCCTTTCTTTTCATTCACTACCCCTTTGAAATGTAGTATTTCACCAGGCTCAACTCTCCTTTCCTTACTTTTTAATATATCCAACCCCTCACAAACCGTCTCAGCCATTTTAAATTGACCACATATTTACGTGCTGACAATACTCAACTTATTGTCAATTTCAAATATAATGTCCTCAATTTCTCCACAAGCCTAGCAGTCATTGTCACGACCACTTCCTTCTGGATAAAATCTAAATATTTAAAATGAAATCATGCCAAATCTGACATTCTGCCTATCTCCAACAGGCCTGAATGCTGGGACACCTCATTTTGGACACCTGCAATTTGGTGGGGGCTCCCAGACAGCCAAGTCTGCCTGAGATCTGGATGGTGTCCTAGACTCTGACTTAAATCTTGAACACCAGATCGCTAAAGTAACCCAATCCTGCTTTCTTCATATCCATTCTCTTAGACATTTCTTTCCAATTATATGTTTACCTCACAAACTTATGATTGCAAATACCTTTGTGTATTCATGATTAGATTAGGCCAACTCAATACATTTAGGCCCCTCATTAAATCTTTAAATCAATTAAAAAACTATAAAATACTGTGATATGATCCATCATTTGCCACAAAAATATCAATTCCTTGTCCTTTCACTTCAGTCAACTTAATTGGCTTCCTGTTAAAAAAAGAGACTATTTTACCAAAACCTACTATATCACTTACAGGATCTACCATGGCACCGCACCTAACTTCCTGTCACACAATAAAAAAATTAAAAATAAAAAACATTCTTATTGGCAATTTGAGAAATTCAAACACAGCTAATTGTGAACTCTCTCACTTCATGCATAAGGACGTGAAGAGCTTAACCTAACGTTTAGCACTGTGAGAAGTTCTTCCTGGAACTCTTCCTTTTTTAAGAGGTAATCTCTGACTCCTCTCAGAAAGGCACTGACAAACAGGCTCTTCACTCACAACTTCTACGGGGGCAATTTGGTCCACTTAAGAGGTCTCCCTGTCTTAACTATGCTGTGCCTAGAGACTCCCTTAGGAGTGGCAGTGATTCACAAAAAAGCTAATGTATAATTAAATAAATAAATATGCTCAAATCTATCAAGGCTTCAAAATGCACGTGCAGGGAACATTTAAACAACTGTGAACGTGCAACAACCAATGAATGAGGAGGTATGCTCCAAAGCCCTTTCTGCAGGTTCTAGGCTGTATGACATGTTGTGCACTGACTGTTGCATATTGTTGTGCGCTCATATGGCATCAGGGTCTTGTCAATCAGTTGACGCTCCCTCTAGACAGATGCTAAAAAGGAGGTTTTGCAACACATTGACTGTAGTGGGTATTACACATCACAAAATATCACTGATGGAAATTCCAGTTGGCGAGAAACAAATTGTATCTACTGGATTCAATGTTGCCTTATAGGTATTTATACATTGGATTTTGGCAATCAAAATAGCAAAGAGCCTAGTAGGCAGCTAATGAGAAGTCATCCGAAATGCTGTTCTGAAGCAACAACTCATATTGTTCAAGTAACTGGGTGCTCAACCCACGGATGTTGTTTTTGCTAATGTACAAATGAATGAATCTGTAAGAGTGTGATGCAATTTAAACAATGTGACATACTGGAAGAGTGCGCAACTGTTAGTAATATTCTTTTGCAACACAAATAAATGCTCATGTTTTGACTCTGAGGTAAAAATTCAAAAATTTATTTTTGCTTCAACAAAATATAAACAATCACCACAAAAAGAAGTGGGGCATGGTTGCATCCCCTCAGTATGTAAAATGGTGGCACTGCCGATATAACGTAAGTTTGAATTAGTGGCACACTGGGAGTTCATGTAACATAGCATATGTAATCGGGCGTTTCGATTTAAATCTGGTTTTATTCTGAAAAGAGAAACCAGGGGGAGGGTCTATCTCTACACAGCTTGTCACCTACAACCCTTTACAGGGCTGGCCACGTAGTTTAGGATAGGCATATTGTTGTATAGCGTTTTAGGACCCTAGTGTAATTTTCCCGATTCATGCCCATATATAGGTATAAATCACCTTGTCCTTATATAGGCATAGAAATCATAACCATATTTAGACATGGCCCATGCAGTCGAAATACGGCATGGCTCCTTCCACTAGTTCCGAAAAGCCACAACGATTTCTTGGAAAATCTCGGCTTCAGCAGTTAGGGACTTCCTCTTGCTTGAACATTGATTTGTCAAAGAACTCATGGAGTTTTCAAACAACTGAGACTCTTTAATGACCTTATTATGTCCACCTTTACGTCAAACTCGGCACCTTCAAGATATAAATATGCCAACACTTGCCATAGCAAACACATGGTGGTTTGGAGCAGTTCAACTATCTACTTGCCCCACGCATCCTGCTGCAGCAAGTGCCGAAGGAAGCCGACCCTCCAGCAGACGCACTGAGAGAGACGGTGTGTTTTTTCTTGATGAGAAATCCAGCTCCAGTGTTTCCAAGCTCCCCTTGCGGGGTGTTGGGAAATCGAGTCCTAAGACAGAGAGATACCAAACCTCTTTCATTCTAAACCAAGGTACGGAGCTGATTAGACCCTAAGAGAAATCTTGGATAGATTCTTGGCAAAAAGAATACTAGATTTATGCTACACCTCACTTACTCCTTCCCTCGTACTAGACTTAGGTTAGGTACATCGGGGTAGGCATATTTTAGAAGTGCCAGTTGAGTACTTTTTAACCTTTTGTTATTTATGTATGTATTTTATGGCTTAGAAACCATACCACAGTTTTACAGTATTCTTTTATAATGCTCTTCTTGCTGTACGCATTATACTTTACAGCTAGTATTACGATTGTAGCAGTTAATTTCTTCTGCACGAGAAAGAAGACTGTTCAATAAATACTTTTATTGAAAACACCTGAATCTCTAGTTCTCTGCACCTCTGGTGAAACGAAACATGAACGATTGACTGAATAAAATATCTATCTATTGTTTTCACGTCTCTGAAGATCAGTTTTATCTTGGGGAAACAAAGTTGTCATGTTTATGCGGTTGTCAGAAACGAATCCCTTCTTGTTCATTCAAGAACGTTTCTAGTGACCTCTGAGCTAGCTGGCACTCACAATTAAGTCTAATATATTCGATAGAGACCTAGTAGACATAAGTCCTATGTCAAATCTATAGGATATACTATTCCAATGCGCAGAATCTATTGGGAATATAGGAACTACACTACATGGCGCCAACGTTTGGTAAGGCACTAATTTAACGCTAGATACTTGAGTAACTCAGTAGTGCTTTTCACAGAGACCCCTTTTTTCCCGTAAAATACTCCAATAGACGTCTGGAGTAGGTTAAAGGATAAAATATCCGCCATAACTAAGTAGGACGAAAAATCCTATGTATTAGTTTTTGGTTTTGTTCAACGTTGAAGGATACCGTGTTCCAAAATATTGTGCACCTTATCTTTGTTTCCTTGAAGCTTGCTCTGCAGGACTTGCAACACAATGCAAGATAGCGACAAAGAGAACGGTAGATCTGGAGGCAATAATACTCAACCAGGTTCAGACGTTACAGTTCTCCAACAAAATGTCCCGGATGCTATAATCATCCCGGAAAACTTTAGGAAAACCATAGCTATAAAGCTTATAGAAAATGGCCTATCACCAAGAGGTGGTAGGGTAATATGTGTCATAGAGGCACATGAATATCGACAGACAGAGGTATTCTATTTGTGGATTATCTTCCCTGAGGCAATTCCAACAACACATGTGTTGCACTTCTATAAGATAGAGGAACATCCAGCGGAATGCACTCCTTTCAAGGGCATTGAAATTCCACTAACTTACCAAGAGCATCAGCTCTGGTTTAAAGGCGCCCTACAACATCAAAATCACATTAACAGACTCGGTCCACTAGGTAGACCAGGAGCAATATGGCCGGTACTAGCCAACTATACACCACATCCTGCCATTGAACAAATGACAGGTCCAGAATTGTTAGCTCAGCTAAAACAATTAATTAAAATACATAGACAATTGGTACAATATGTCATGCGGACTCTAACAGTCCAACCTGCTATAGGAATTCCACAGCACACCCCTCATCAGGGGAACACAAACAAAATTACACCACAGACTATACGATCAGTCATTAGTAAATTACCCACAAAAAGGAAACAAATTCCATTCTGGTTAGCTAAAAAAATTACTCAGATAAAGGAAGTATTTCGTGATAGTACACCTCATGAGAAACACAGGATTCTAACAATCTGTTTACCAATGAGAATTGCACCACACCTGGAGGACTGTGACACTTGGGGTACAGTCTTTGCCGCAATTTACACAAAAACACATGGTGTTCCGTCCATGGTGGTATTACCAGACGTCCTGAAACAGATTCAAAATGAATCTTGGTATGAAATTACTGAAGGATTTCAAACAGGTCTCAGCTATATTATTAAAGGTGAAGCAGCATCAGTGGCAATCCGCCAAAAACTAAAAGAACTTGATATAACTGAGCAACCAGTCTGGCCAGAATAATAGAAAGATCCGATGAAGAACTAGGAAGATACTAAGATAGTTTGGGAGGGAAACCTGTAAAGCCTGAACTGACAGAAAATGCTGAAAATGTTATTATTAAAAACACACTCACTACTCCTAAGAAGAAGTGGGGAAATACTAAGCAGACACTTCCTAAAGAGAAGCGTTCTCAATCCAGAGGTAGGTCTCTTAAAAAGGAGAACTCTGAAAAGAGATATAACCTAAGAAATAGGGATAATTTGAGGTAACCTGAAAGATATCAAGATACTGATACACGTTCCTCTCGTACCTTTCAGACTTCCTTGCAGAAATCCGAAAAAAGAGGACGGTCAGAACACAAGGAAGAACGCGTGAAGTCCAAAGACAATCAACACATTCCAAAAAATAAGAAAACTCAATTCTCCAAAAAGAAAGTAGCAAGTATCAAAATCAGACATGCCGAGGATCTTGAGGACACAACTCAAGAACGGGGAATGGGCCCAGACAATGCTGGACAGCGCAGCAGAGGTCACCATAGCTCGCAGGATCCTGAAGGATCATCTGGAGACAGTG
The DNA here is from genome assembly GCF_964261635.1 of Lissotriton helveticus. Classification (NCBI taxonomy): domain Eukaryota; kingdom Metazoa; phylum Chordata; class Amphibia; order Caudata; family Salamandridae; genus Lissotriton; species Lissotriton helveticus. Next base: position 1,460,624,042 of record NC_136061.1, on the reverse strand, counting down.
GATCTGAATGAATGCTTTCAAGTTGAAACTGCAGATACCAGGGTTAGTGTACCCCATAAGTTATATGAAGTAACACTCCGGATAGAGGGGGAAATAACTAGAAAAATAAGAGCACTCTTTTGAGGGAAGCTCTCAAAGGGGTATGACATTCTTCTAGCTGAAAAAGACTGGCCACCAGAATTTGTCAGGGAGTGCCCACATGGTGAAGAAATCATTATGCCAGCCTTCTCCAATCATATTCCTATTCATAAAAAATACACCTATGCCAGGAAATGAGCTGTTGCCCAGGCTCCAGTGTAATATAAAAATCATGTGGGATGGGATGAGGACCCTCCTCACCATAAGATCCAGTTAAAAAATCAACCAAATGCTCAGAGGCAGTATCCAGTTAAGCAGGAAGCTAAAAAACAGGCCAGGGAGATCTTAGATCAACTTGAATACCAAGGGGTGACTGAAACATGCACCTCATCAATGAACAATCCTTTGTTTCCTGTCTCCAAAGCAGACGATACATATCGTCTTGTTTTAGATTACAGACATTTAAACTTATGTTGCGAAACTTTTGTAGTACTAAATGCACACAGTGCAGCACTGATGAATAACATTGTCCGCAAAAAATACAAAACAACTTTAAATATTTCAAACAGTTTCTTTTGTCAGAATATCGCACCTGAAAGCAGGTATTTGACCGCTTTCTCAATAATGGGGACACAACTACACTTCTGTCGTCTCCCCAAGGGATTCAAGAATAGTCCAGAGTAACAGAGTTACTACAAATATATGATGATGAGGCATTATGGTATGTCGATGACATCTATCTTACAGACGATGACTTGGACAGGCACTTGAACAAAGTGAACACCATAATACTTGGTTTGGCATCTGAAGGGTACAAATTCAACTTTAAAAAATCAAGAATTGCCCACCTCAACGTCCTATTCTTGGGATACCAACTGGCAGCAAACTTTTTAGAGAAAAGTGCTCTGCTCCAACCTCCAAAAACGCTGAAAAACGTACAGTCAATTCTAGGTTTCCTGAATTTTGGAAGAACTTACATTCTAAATTACGCAGAAAGTGTAAAACCTCTCTACGAATTAATCAAAGCTGATTTCAAACAAACTAATTGGACACAAAAACACACAGAAGTTTTGCATTCAGTTCAAACAGACATGTTAGCAACAAAACATTTACAAACACGCGACAACGTACCCAACCTTGTAATCCGAATGATCTCAGGGAGATGAGGATTCACATACCTAACCTTTAATGAGGGTGAAAAGGTACCTATTGCGTATAAATCACACTTGTACACACAAGCTGAAATGAAATTCACTTCAACAGAAAAAATTCTGACGGCGGTTCAAACTGCTGTAGCAAAAGAGAGAGGCCTAGCGCAGGGAAAACGCATAATGGACGTTACGCCTGTACCTGCCTTAGAGGCAGTGACAAAAGCAAGCATTCCGAATGCAAAAGCTTTACATCCGAGATGGATACAATGGGTTAATTCTGTTGCTGCAACAGACGTTGAATACGTCTCTGACCCCTACTTGAAAACTCCAATACGAACAAGAATGTCCTCTGCCCACTGAGATTCTGCCTCTAGAACACTACGGATGTATAATATATACAGACGGATCATCACCGCCCCCAATTGGGGGTAAACAAGCTTATAGTGATGTGTGCGTGATTGTAAGAGGTCGCTGGCGCGATGGTAAATTCAGACCTATGGTCCCAAAAACTCAATCTCTAGGAGACTGTACAGCTCAGCGAGCAGAACTACAGGCTTTCAAGATGGAGCTTGAGAATACCGATCACGAATTCCCCACACTCATAGTGTGCGATTAGTATTACTGCATCCAGTCTTACAATGAATACTTGCAGAACTGGGTTCAAAACGGTTTCAAAGACGAAAAGGGTGGCACAATCAAGAATGAATTGCTTTGGGAACAAGTAGTTCTATTACAGAAAGAACCACAAAAGACTCACGTGATCCATACACTGAGTCATCAGCGTGATGGCGTTCATGTTGAAGGGAATTCATTGGCTGATGAGGCCGCGAAGGCAGCTGTGCAAACGCTTCCGTAGCTGCAATCACTCATTCAAAAACAAAAATAGACAGCGAAATAATGCAAGCTGTCACTGCCTCAGTAAAAGTGTAGTGTAGCTCCTATTTTCCCAATAGGCTCTGCGCATTGGAATAGTACCTACAGCAGTAAAGGCCTAGGCCAGACGTTAACTAGGTCTACTATTCCAATGCGCAGAGCCTATTGGGAAAATAGGAGCTACACTACATGGCGCCCAACGTGTTTGGAAAGGGCGATAAAACTAACGTAAGACATTTAGAGTAACTCAGTCGTGCTTTCTCACTCAGACCCCTTTTCCCGAATACTCCAAAGACGTCTGGAGTGGGTGAAAGGTTATATCCTCCAAAACCTCGCAGGAGGGAACTCCTATGTATGGTTCTTGGTCAAGTCAACGTTGAAGGATAAAACAGTTCCGAAATATTATGCATCTTATCTTTGTTCCATAAGAAACCTGATCTGCAAATAAACATAATACCATCCTGTCAGTAAAATGGGAGACAGTGATGAAGAAAGAGAAGCAGTTAGATTAGCAACTGAACTCGCAGATGCTGATGCTACCATGCAAGCAGCAGACGCGGATATAATACTCATTCCGGTCATTAAAAGGAGATCTATAACCTTAAAACTTATAGAAAATGGACTGACACCTAGAGGTGGCACAGTCATATTCGTAATCGAGGCACACGAATATCGGCAGACAGAGGTATACTATTCATGGATACATTTTCCAGCAGCAAATGCTGTAACAAAGTACTTCCACTATTACAAAGTAGAGGAACCTCCTGAAACGTACACTCCTTTCGAGGAGGTGGAAGTACCACTCAAATTCCAAGAGCATTTGCTCTTATTTGATGGCGCCCTAAAACATAACAATCACATTACAAGGCTCGGTCCTTTAGGAAGACCAGGAGCAACGTGGCCGGTCTTAGCCGGATACACACCACATCCAGACATCGAAAGAATGCCTGCAGCAGAGCTGTTAATACAGCTAAAACAACTACTAAAAATTCACAGACAATTAGTTCAGTATGTAATGCGGACTTCAACAATTCAGCCAGCGATTAAACTTCCACAGCTGACCCCTCACCAGGGGAACACAAATAAAATTACACCACAGAACATCCAATCCTGCCTAGGTAAAGTTCCAGCTAAACGGGAACAGATACCATTCTGGTTGGCACAGAAAATTACCCAAATAGAGGCGGTGTTTCCTGACACCACCCCATTAGAAAAACACAGGATTCTGACTATATGTCTCCCAATGGGAATCGCACCACACATTGAGGACTGTGACACTTGGGGTACAGTCTTTGCTTCCATCTACACAAAAACGCACGGTGTTCCATCCATTTCGGTAATACCAGATGTGCTAAAACAAATTCAAGATGAATACGGTCCAGAACCTGATTTAACTCTTGGTATGAAATTACTAAAAGACTTCAAACAGGTCTCGGCTATATTACTAGCCAACATAAAAGGTGAAGCAGCAAACGTGGCGATCCGCCAGAGGTTAAAAGAGACAGATATAGCAGACCAACCAGCTGAAATTGCCAGAATCATAGAAAAATCCTATGAAGAACTAGGCAGAGATAGTCTAGGTGGAATACCAGTAAAACCGCAACTGACTACAAGTCCAGAAAAAATATTTTTTAATAATAATTCACCAAAAAAGAACTGGGATGGAAACAAACAATCCAATCCTAAAGAAAAGAAATTCCAGTCCAGAGGAAGGTCTCCTAGGCGAAGAGAGAAATCTCCAAACCAAAGACAGAGGTCACCGCAGAGTGACCCCTCTGGGAATAGATATAACCTTAGAAATAGGGATAATATTAAAAAACCTGATAGATATCAAGACATTGATACACGTCCCTCTCAATCTTTTCAGACTTCCTCGCAGAAATCGGAAAGAAGAGGACGATCAGAAGAGCACGCCAAGTCCAAAGACAAGGAACCTGCTCAACTAAAAAAGAAATTACAATTTCCAAAAAAGAAGGTAGCCAGTATCAAGGTAGTTAACAATGCCGAGAATACTGAGGACACAACTGAAAAACGGAGAGTGGGCTCAGACAATGCTAGACAGCGCAGCAGAGGTGAGCATAGCTCGCAAAATCCTTATGAATCATCTGGAGACAGTGGACACGAATGAATACCTTCAAGTGGAAACTGCAGACACCAGAGTTAGCAAGCCCCACAAGATATACGAGATAACATTACGTATAGAGGGAGATAAGACTAGGAAAATAAGGGGACTATTTTGGGATAACCTCTCCAAGGGCTATGACATCCTTCTAGCTGAAAAAGACTGGCCACCAGAGTTTGTCAGGGAGTGCCCTCATGGCGAAGAAGTAATTATGCCTGCCTTCTCGAATCAAATACCGATTCATAAAAAATACACACTTGCTAGAAAGTGGGCAGTGGCCTTAGCACCTGCTTTATATAAAAATCATGTAGGATGGGATGAGGATTCTCCTCCTCACAAAATCCAGTTAAAATCACAACCAACTGCACAAAGGCAGTACCCAATTAAGCAAGAAGCTAAAAAACAAGTAAATGAAATACTAGATCAGCTAGAATACCAGGGGGTGATTGAAACTTGCACCTCACAAATGAACAATCCTTTGTTTCCGGTCTCCAAACCAGACAATTCGTACCGTCTAGTTTTGGATTACCGACACCTTAACACATGTTGCAAAACCTTTGCAGTGCAAAACTCACACAGTGCTGCACTAATGAATAACATAGTGCGCAAAAAATACAAAACTACCTTGGACATTTCCAATGGATTCTTTTGTCAAAACATAGCACCAGAGAGCAGATATTTAACTGCATTCTCAGTAAATGGCACTCAAAAACAATTCTGTCGGTTAGCCCAGGGGTACAAGAACAGCCCAGGGGTATTCTCAGCGAGAGTAACAGAATTACTACAACTATATGATGATGAAGCATTATCTTATGTCGATGACATTTACTTAACAGATGATGACTTGGATACTCACTTGAAAAGAGTGAACACCATAATACTTGGGTTCGCTGCAGAGGGTTACAAATTCAACTTCAAAAAGTCCAGAATTGCCCATCTGACGGTCCTATTCTTAGGATATGAGTTATCAAGTGAAGGTAAAAGCCTGGCAGACAATTTCCTAGAGAAATGTGCCGTAATCCAAGCTCCTAAAACACTAAAAAACCTACAGTCGATTCTAGGTTTCCTAAATTTCGGAAGAACATACATTGCAAATTACGCAGAAAGGGTCAAACCCCTTTATGATCTAATTAAACCAGACTTTAAAAGATCCAGTTGGACTCAAACACACACAGAAATTTTGAGATCCTTACAAACAGACATGCTAATTAAAACAAAATTAGAAACCCGTGATAATACACGCAACCTTGTGATCCGAATCATCCCAGGGAGATGCGGATTCACATACCTAACCTCTAATGAGGGAGATAAGGTACCAATTGCATTCAAATCACACATGTACACAGAAGCTGAACAGAAATTCAGTAATACAGAAAAAATAATTCGTGCAGTTCAAACCGCAATAGCTAGAGAAAAAGACATAGCTGACGGTAGACATATCACAGTCAGAACAGCAGAATCAGCCTTTGAGGCACTAACAACACCGTGTAATTTACCAACAACAATATTGAATCCTGAATGGATACAATGGGTGAATTCAATCACAATGGACAAAGTATACTACTACTTTGATCCAGAACTAGAAGAATTAAAAAATCTAAAATATGAAAAGACGTATCCTCTGCCAATCGACATTCTTCCTCTACGACATTACGCCTGTGTAATCTATACAGACGGACATGCTCAACCCTCCGTTTGGGGAAAACATGCATACAATCCCACATGTGAGATTACAAAAGAAGTGTGGCGCGGAGGTAAACTAAGACCTCTATTAACAAAATCACACTCAGTAGAAACTAATTCAGAACTACAAACTGAAATAATAGCTTTGAAAATGGCGCTAGATAATGCGGATCGCGAATTCCCGACACTTATAGTGTCAGATTCATATTACTGCGTCAAAGCATATAACAAGGATTTGCAGACATGGATTCAGAACGGTTACAAAGATGACACAGATGCACCAATAAAGCAGAGACTGCTCTGGGAACAAGTAGCTCTTTTGAAAAAAGAACTACCAAAGACTCACGTGACTCACTCACTGAGTCATCAACGTGATGGCGTTCACGTTGTAGGGAATTCATTGGCTGAAACAGCCGCAGCGGCAGCCACTAAATCGGCTCCCGTAGATCAAAAAAAGCGTACATTAAAATACATTGACGGTGAAACAATGCTGGCGGTGAAAACGTCATCAAAAGGCGACTGCTCAGCGTTACCGATCAACTATCCACTCAATTATACATACATAATCGATGCAAACTCCGTCCCTTTTGCTCGAATCCCTGGAGTGGGGGATAGAGTGATTCCAAACATGGACAGGAGAAACTTGTTAATCGCAGACGCACACATGGGCGAGGGTCTCAGACACCTTAAATTAAAAGATTCTCTGGAAGAATTACAATCACGGTACTGGTGGCCAGGCATGAGCCTGCACTACACCATGTTTGTAAAAAACTGCCCAAACTGCAACAGAGATCGCAGTGGGGAGAGAAGCAGTTTAATACCTCGTCGTATCAAGGCAGATAATATTACCAGCAAAAAGAATGGCTTGCGATTAACATATACAGGCTAGTTTCCACTTATAATGTAGATCACCAGCACTCGGCTGACGTCCGGACTACTATACAAGATTGTGAGTCTAAATGGCATATACGCTAAGAGCATGCTACGTTCGACCATTGTTTTCACTCAGGCAATCCAGCCTGGGGGGGAAACATGGCCAAATGAGCACAGCCCAGCGGGAATCTTCTCACTTCCTTCCTGAGGGTACGGGATGGTGTAAAGAAAAAACCAAGGCAGAAAGCAATCTATTATAGAAAGAATATTAGGTTCGGGAGCTGGGTGGGTCAAACATCGAATTAGTGTCCAACGTAGTCTAAATAACTTGCCAAGAAATTCTCTGAAGGGATTCAGTCCGTACGAATTATTATTCGGAACTAGGATGTTGATCTCTGACCTTGATAGTCAGACTTCAGTGGTAATAGAAAAAACCTTTGATGTCAAAGACCGTTTGGCTATTTTGCAGGACTTAAACAAAACAAGAAAAGACCTGAGCAACATACAGTTGAAACAACAGCCAACGACCACTGAAGAATCACCACCTGTCCCAGCAAGACCTGTCTGGATTCCAAAAGTCGGGGATCTAGTCAGGGAGAAGATCGCGGTAAAGAAGGAATTTGGGCCTTCCTACAGAAAAGCAGTTCCTGTCTTGTCTGTCAACGGGACAAGATCAGTTGTACTACCGCCACTTGCTGGTAAAAAGGAGAACCGAGTTGTATCCATCGACCTGGTAAAACCACAACATGTGGCCAATACCAAACAGTAGGCCAAGTGGACTCCCAATAAGTAGCAGAACACCAAGGTTTGCTACCAGCACAGAGGTCCTAACAAAAAGGCTCATCACATTCGAAACGCCTAAAGAAGAACAAGAAGGACTATGCAACAATGCAATAGAACTAAGACCTCTGAAAACCCAAATAAAAACATTTAGCAGAGACACACCAATCTACAATGAAGTACCAAGTGACAATGCAAGAAACAAAAATCCTGAACCAATTGGAACAATTGACAGAACTGCATCCGGTTACTTCATCAACTTCGATGATTCCTCTGAAAGCTTCAGTGAATCAAAGACACAGCCATCATCAAAATCCTTTAAAGACAAAGCGAAGGAACTTTTGAAACATCTGAAAGAAACATATCTGGTTTCTCCATGGATTGAATTTTGGGTGGGTTTTGGTGCATTTATCCTCATACTTTGGCTCATCATGGTATTTACTTTGGGACGCTTCATTGAGGGAAAATATGCTAAAATGGACACAGCAAGTCAGAACATCAACTTGATCCTCAAACCACACACATCTTCACACGTCGAGAAAAGAGAACTTTCTCCGGAACTTTCTTCAGCCAACTTCACAGCCAATCCGATACCTGGTGGGGTAGCCTGGGACAACACTGACTATGAAATTTATGGTCCGGTCGAAATCCTGAAATATCCACACCAAATCAAGATCTCTTTGAGTGATTTTGCAAAACCAAACTCATTTGCTGATGATTGGGACTTCGAAAGCATTAACAATATGATGTCTGATTTAGTAATGTCTGCTAAATTTACAAAACATGATTATTTGCAAGGTTCTACAAATTATGATAGTATGTATTGCTATAACCATTATGGTAACCATTTTTTGCATAAATCTGCACAACCTAGAAATGTTTTAAATTATAATCAATGGGAACATTGTGCTACGCCTCCAAAAGGAAGCTCTAGAACCGTTTACGACAAATATTCATATTTTTCAGGTTTTAACACAAGTAATGCTGAAACATTTTATTTTAAATTGTCAAACAAGACAGGGATGAAAACCATGATAACCAACACAAAATTGATATATTCAGATTCATTCTTTGAAAAAATGAATACTTTTGGATTTGATTATTGGGACAAAAATGTTGATTTGAAAAGTGTTTGGGGTACAAAAGAATGGCAAGTACAGGGTTTAGAAGCTTTGTTTAGAGCCTGCATGATCCCAGAACAAATGATATTTTTAAATGACACTGTTCAACAAACCACCTGTCTTGGCTTAGCCAAAATCAAAGATTTAAATAACCCGTCTATTCCAAAGCCAACAATGTTTAGCAATAGCTCTGATACAGATGAAGAGATAGACGTAAACCATATACTTAACCAAAACAGAACACATCCTGATTGGAAACAATGGTTGATCTGGCCCACAGATACAAATAACTGTCAAGATAGATTCCTGAATAAAACACAGGGTTTCAAAATGACCAGGCCAGACCCTAGATATCCCCAAAGACATCACCCAGGGATAATAACAACCTACAGTGTGGGCAAATTATGCCTTCAATGGCTACAGACTTCCACACTGCCTGAAATTAAGCAACACCTAACTTTACTTACTGATGGTGCTGACTTGCGTGATTTCATACTGGGACCACGCAAACAGCGTCAAAAGCGTTTCATAGCAGCCTCCGTATATGCAGCATACAATGAGGCCTGGAAGGTTACTCAAATTGAGACAGCAGAAAGAATACGGGAAATTGACCGTATCAATTTGGAAAAATCACTTTCTGTAGTGGACAATGGGTTAATGACTCTGTCCTCCAGAATTTTTTCATTGGACAGCATTGTGTCTTCAGCAATCGATATATTATCGCAAGACTTACTGTTATTACAACATGGACAGTCACAATTGCGTTCCATTGTACAGCTTGGCTGGACGTTACAAAATCTGCGTTCAGGCTATGTGCCTTGGCGTTTAATCAACACAACGTCACTATTCCAAATCTTTAACCTTACTGATAGACAAATCGGTATGGCGCAAAAGGGTGCTGATTATACAATCTTGAGCATTGAAAAACTAGAAAGATTACCAATGACAATGTCAGAACGACCTGTCAGTGAATGGATAATCCACGGAATCATAAATATTCCAATCTCAACCTTCAGGTTTCAATACTGCCAAAAATATATACAGGCTGGCATGTACGAGAAATTGGGAAAGGGGTACCTTAAAACAACTTGGAACCTGCCCTATTCACATGCATGTGTCAGTAATAAAGGACAGAAAGTGTTTCTTAGTGGCAACAATTGTGATATGTCACTAAGCGGCACGCTTCTGTGTAACGGAATTAGTTTGCATGGAGCCTGTGAAGGGAATTCATACAACCTTTCATGTCACCAGCAAGGCGCACCTGCAACTGAAATAGAACCATTCTTTCAAAGACTCTATAATGGGAGTTACATTCTTATTGTAGACCGCAGATGTTGCAGTCTTATGCCCGGGACTCCTTATCTAGTAACTACAACAGCGAAGGTCAAGTGCTGTGGACGTTCTTTATTCCCCAGCTCCTTTCCAGACAGGGAGGCAAGGGCATGGCCCAGTTTGAAAATTACTTCTATTCGAATAGACACTTTAAGCAGAATGAAAACAGTGCTTCTTCAGACGCCTACAAGGCTCACGTCATCAAAAGAAACGTATGATCTACAAGTCGCAAGGACGACTGCAGAGATACATACATTATTATCAACTAATTCCCCCGTACATTTCGCGGAAATCCTGAGCGAAATCTTAAATATTTCTGATACCACTGGGGTCTCAAAGGTATTTAAGACAGTATTTTCGATGGCATTAACACCATTCAAAGCCATACTGGGTATTTTTCCAGATTTCGTCCATTCGATTTTTGGCGGACTTCCCCTGATCCTGTGACTAATTGCAGGAATCCTATTCCTAGTCCTTATTTTTCGTTATGGCAACCCATGTCACAGATCAAACTTTCGCGACAATGGAAGATACGATCCTAGCCATTGGATACCGGGACCGGATATCAAAAATCCTGGGACTCTCCCGGCTTAGAGACCTGAACATGACTTGGTTTCTATCATTTCGACCAATGTGGCAAAGGTGTGTTTTACCTGTACTAAGGTGTATGCTATGCGGAGAAGAATGCGTGTTAGACACCTGTCTGACGCTACAATCGGATGCGCCAGTGGATGCAGATACACTGTTGGTTCCTACCAAGGTTCACGCTTTGTGCTGCCCTCAAAGGCTGCCAATCCTGATGACGGCATTCCTGGAATCTTCACCACTACGATTGAAGAGTAGTGAAGTTCAAGATGAAAGCAACATCGAACAGGTACGACCTTCTGTCAGCAATGCAAATCAGAATGTCAATGGAGACAATCATGCGCACGAATGCATGGTTACCCCTATTTCCGACTTAGTGGAACTTTCCCATGAAGCTGTTGATAGTTTTTTCGAAAGCCTGAATGATATGATGTTCTCTCCAGAACAGAAATAGAGACTTTTGAGTAAACTCGCACACGGCGTTCCCTGAATTCGGCCTTCAACTTTAAAAATAAAGTCACATGAACAATTACAATCCAGTTCACGGACAGCGATTTTTTTCAGCAAGCCCCTAAAATATTTTTCTTCCTATATTTTTTCCGGGACACTGATCTTCTGCTTAAAGTAAGAAACTATTCCTAGAGAACTAAGATTTCTATTTTTAGATACTTTATATGGACTTTAGCTGCCCGCTGGTAGGTTCACAAATATTTTATTATGTGATGAAATGGTCTCGGACTTCCTTTCTGTATAGCCATATTAAGAGCCATTTCATGTGTATTTCTCATATACCAAAAAGCAATAATGCATAACGATGCGTGTTTACTTTTGCATTTAATTCATAGCTTAAGTGCATACAATATATATGACTGCAATTTTTCAGTATATTTGAAAATTTCGAAATGCATTTATGTATTTTGGGGTGGTAAGGTATACACTATACTCTATAGTATGTTGTACTATGTTATACTATGCATAGATTAGTAGATATGACCATAGTTAGCGTGGAGTGGGTGTCGTGTATTTCTATAGGTTCTGAATCGATCCCCCTATTCCTGACCCTATTCTGGTTAAACTAACTATCAAGTTAACTAACAGTCAGCCCATGAGGCAAGAAATCCCCCATGATGCAGATACCGTTATCTGACGCAGTCACACTACGACACAGGAACGTGTTATCTGATTAGGTCATAACGCTTGAGATCTAATTAGACAAGCGACATTCCTCCAGCCCCTGATAAGGCATACGACGTTCTCATAACAAATCAAACCTATGACAACCTGGAAAATCCGTGCGGCCATTGTTTTGATTTCACAGAGAACTTTTGCAAAAGAATGTGCTAACGAGCAAGTCGTTATGTTATGTTATGTTAGGGCTATTTGTATTGCGCACGGCTGCTCCAGCGAAGGAGCGTCCCGGCGCACCGACAAGGTGGCGAACACAACACAACAGAAAACAGAAAATATTATTTGAAAATGGGGGTATGGATTTTAACATAACTCAGTATGACATCTTTATTGACGTACCTATGTCCATCCTTACGTCAATCTCGGCACCTTTAAGGTATAAATATTGCCGACCTTGCCCTATGCAAACACATGCGTGGTGACGAGACGGAGCAGCCACACTTGCCGAAGCCGAGAGCAGAAGCAGACCCCGCTGGCAGCAGCCCCGCCTTCCTGACGCGCTGAGAGACGCGCTGCTATCTCAAGCCGAGAGACCCAGCACCGGCGCTTCTGGGCAGCCCTCGCAGGCAGCCTGGATTATCGAGAGCAGAGAAAGAGATACCATTCCTCATTCATCCTACATTCCAGGTACAGAACTGAATAACCCCTCACAGAGAATTCCTTAGTTATTCACTTGGCAAAAACAAACTTAACTTAAACTGTAACTTTCTATTCCCGCCCACGCATTAGACTTAGGTCAGGTACACGGGGTAGGCGTATTTAGAAACACCAGTTGAGTACGTTTAGTCAAATGTATATGTGTATGTAAATATATTTTAATCATTTTAAACATCATATGGCTCAGAAACCATATCAATGTTTTTACAGTATTATTTTATACTATTGCTTCTAATGTATGCACTTTACTTAACTATAAGTATTGCAATAATATCGATCCATTTCTCATGTATGAGAAAAGAGACTGATCAATAAATAACATCTTTTATTGAACACGCCCGTCTCTTCCTTTTCTCTACATTCTGATGAGACTAAGAATGCACGTACTGACTGAGTAAAATAATTGCCTTGTGCTCACACGACTCTTGAGATTGACTCTTGATTAGGGGAGAGCAAAGTTGTCATGTTCTATGGTTGTCAGAAACTAAATCCCTTCTTGTCTAATCAGGGAAGTTAATCCTTCCTTGAACATTCGAGAAAGTTTCTAGCGAACTCTGAGCTTAGCTGGCAAACCCAAAAATTAAGTCTAGCATCGACAGTAGTAGACCTAGTTAACGTCTGGCCTAGGCCTTTACTGCTGTAGGTACTATTCCAATGCGCAGAGCCTATTGGGAAAATAGGAGCTACACTACAAAAGACAGTGGTAAAACACTTCGAACTGCTTTCCACTCAAGTACTCCTATATAACTGATTCAAATAATGTTCCTTTTGATCAAATCCCAGGAGTGAGGGATAGAGTAATTCCAAACATGGAACATAGATTAGGACTAATCTTAGCAACACATGAAAGGCTTGCCTCTGCACATGCTGGAGTTTCCGCCAAAGTATCACTACAAAAGTAGAGATACTGGAGGCCGCGCATGAGCAAACAGACCAGAAACTATGTTTTGGAATGTGAAATCTGGCTGAAAATGAAAGTTCCAACAGTGAAACGCCCAGGGCAGACACCCCTCCTAATTTCGGATAAACTATTAGCATGCGTTTACCTGGACCACTGCGGTCCCTTACAGAGGGATTGCAACTATAAATATATCATGGTCGCATTAGATTCCTGCTCAAGATTCATTTGGATGTGGCCTCAGCACTCGGCTGATGCCAAAACTGTTATAAAAGATTTGCAAGTCTTTATCGGCACATACGCAATCGGCATGCTACATTCTGACCAGGGTCCTGCGTTTAGCTCCAAAGCTTACAAGGAGGCCATGGCCAATTTGCGATTTTCGAGTCCATTCCATCCTGAGGGAAATTCGGTTGTGGAGAGAAAAAACAGGGACATAAAGCAATCCATAACAGCTAGGGTATTAGGTTTGGGTGACGAGTGGGTCAAAAATCTAATAAGTGTCCAACGTAGCCTTAACAACCAGAAATTCTCTGGGTGGAATCACTCCATATGAAATCCTGTTTGGTACTAGAATGATTGTCGAAGACCTTGATCATCATACTTCAGTGGTAGAACTAAAACCCTTTAATATCAAAGACCATTTGGCTGTGTTGCAGGACTTAAATGAAACAAGAAAAAGTCTAAGCAACACCATACAAAAGCCAACCACCACTGAAGAAACACCACCTGTCCCAGCAAGACCTGTCTGGATTCCTAAGATTGGGGATCTGGTCAGAGAAAAATTACGGATAAGAAGGAATTTGGGCCTTCTTACAGAAAACCAGTACCTGCACTAGCGGTCCAGGGATCAAGAACAGTGGTACTGCCACCCCTTGCTGGAAGAAAAGAGAACCGGTTTGTGTCCATTGACCTGGTCAAACCACATCATGTGGCCGATAATAAGTAGTAGGCCCAGTGGACTCCAAAGATGTAGCAGAAGGCCAAATCTTGCTACTATCCAAGTGGTTCAAACTGAAAGACTCATCACCTTTGAAGAATCTGCAGTGATAAAAGAAGGACTATGCAACAAAGCCATGGAACTTGTGCCTCTAGAAACAAAATAACAGTTTATCAAGAAACTCCTGTCTACAATTATGTAGCATCTGACTATACTAACATGTCAAGGGACCAAGCAGCTCCAGCGATTTCGAATAATCTGGATGCAATACCAGCAATTGACAGAACTGCCTCTGGCTATTTCATCAACTTTGATAACTTTTCTGAGGATCCCAGTGAGTCCGAAACAACGCCAGCAAATAAAACTTTCAGGGAGCAATTAACGGAACTCTGTCACCAGCTTGCAATTACATGTCTGGTTTCACCATGGGTTGAAATTTGGATTCTGTTAGGTGTACTTTTTCTCTCACTATGGCTGATTCTCGTTTTAAATTTGGGAAAGCTGATAGATGAAAAATATAGTAAAATGGACACAGCAAGTAAGAACATCAACTTGCTATTGAAGCCACACAAATCATCTCATCGTGAACGAATAGACCTGTCATCAGTGAACATCACAGCCGTTCCTCTACCTGGTGGTATAGCATGGGATAGAACTGATTATGACATTTATGGCCCTGTAGAGCTGCTGAAAATTCCATGCCAATTTAAGGTTTCCTTGAGTGATTTTGCTTCACCCAGCACATTTTCTGATGATTGGGATTTTGAAACTGTTAATAACATGATGGCAGATTTAGAAATGTCAGCTAAATTCACAAAACATGAATACTTAGAAGGTTCATCAGATTATGAACAAATGTATTGTTTCAATCATTATGGTCACCATTATTTGCACAAATCTGCAAACCCTAAAATGTTTTTACTTACAATCAATGGGAACATTGTCCAACGCCGACAAAGGGCAGCTCTAAAACATTTTATGAAAAGTTTCTGTACTTCTTAGGTTTTAATGTCACAAATCCAGAAACGTTTTATTTAAAAAATGTGACTTAGACAGGAATGAAAAACATGTTAACCAATACTAAACAAATTTATTCTGCAAACTTTTATGCTCAGCTGTCTACATTAGGTTTTAACTTTTGGAAAGACAACATTGAGACAAAAACTGTATGGGGCACAAAAGACTGGCAGGTACAAGGTTTAGAAGCCTTATTCAGAGCCTGCATTATCCCGTAACAAATAATGTTCTTAAATGATACTATTCAACAAACATCTTGTCTTGGCTTAACCAAGATAAAAGAGTTAAACAAACCATCCATACCTAAACCCACAACTGACAGTAATAGCACTGCAGATGAGGAGGTAGCCGTAAAACAGATTTTACGACAGAACAGAACTAATCCTGATTGGAAAAAATGGTTAATCTGGCCCACAGACACAAATAACTGTCAAGATAGACTCCTGAACAAAGACACAAGGGTTTACAGTAACTAGGGTAGATCCAAGATATGTCCAGAGACAACATCCTGGGATAATAACAACTTACAATGTAGGAAAACTGTGCCTTGAGTGGCTACAAAATTCCACACTCCCAGAAATAAAACAACACTTAAATTTACCTAAAGATGGTGTTGATTTGAGAGACTTCTTACAAGTACCTCGTAAACCACGTCATAAACGTTTCATATACGCCGGTATATACGCTGCTTATAATGAAGCATGGAAAGTCACGCAAATGGAAACTGCAGAACGAATACGAGAAATTGATCGTATTAATTTAGAGAAAGCCCTCTCTGTAGTTGGCAATGGTTTAACAACTCTGTCGTCCAGAGTTTATTCTTTGGACAGCATTGTATCCTCTGCCATAGACATAATGGAAAAGGACTTGCTAATGTTACAACATGGCCAGTCTCAATTGCGTTCTATAAGGCTGCTAGGCTGGACCTTACAAAACCTTCGTTCAGGCTATGTGCCTTGGTGTCTAATCAACACCACGTCATTGTTTACTGGATTTAACCTTACAGATAAACAAATCTCTTTGGCACAGAGGGGAGCAGACTATATGGTGCTGAGCATAGAAAAACTGGAGAGATTACCATTGACCGTTTCTGTGAAACCAGCTGTTGAATGGATAATACATGGCACCATCACGATACCAGTGACGATTTTCCAGTTTCAGTATTGCTTAAAACACTTACCAGCAGGCCTGTATGAAAGGTTGTGAAAGAATACATACAGTCGACCTGCGATTTACCATATACACACACAAATATTGGAGTGGGGAAAAGAAGGTGTTTCTTAGTGGTAAAAATTGCAACAACGCACTAACCGGAACTCTTCTATGTCAAGGCATTATTTACATGGAGTCTGTGATGGTTCTTCAAACAACTAATCATGCCATCTGCAGGTTTCCCCGGCAGCAGTGATAGATCCAATTTTTAGGTAGCTTTCCAATGGGAGCTACATAATGTTGAATGATTACAGCTGTTGTGGAATGATGCCAGGAATAGCCTATCTCGTTAGTGTGTCAGCCAGGGTCACTTGTTGTATGCAAGTATTGTTTCCTAAAACTAAGACAGACGGGGAGTCGCCGCTATGGCCTGCACTGATCATCTCTTCTATACGAATTGATACTTTAAGCAGAATGAAAGGCATTCTTTTACAAAAGACTGTACCACTGACCACGTCCAGAGAGACGTATGATCCGCAAGTTGCAAGGTCCTCTGCAGAGATACATGCATTATTATCAACAAACTGCCCCATACATTTTGCAGAAATGTTAGGTCGTATCTTAAACATGTCTGATACCAGTGGTATAGTACATGTATTTAAGACGATTTTTTGGGGACTGTTAGCACCATTTGAATCAGTCCTAGGCATTTTTTCAAACTTTGTGCACTCTGTGTTCAGCGGCCTGCCTCTCATCTTGGGACTCGTAGCTGGGATACAATTTTTGTTCCTTCTGCTCCGTTATGGCAAGTCCAGTCATCAGCGATACCCAGATTACCATGGAGAACGCTCTTCTGGTAATGCAGTACCGTGATCACATAACACAGATTCTTGGCTTGGCTTGTTTGAGAGATCTGAATACCACATGGTTCCTATCGTTCAGACCTCTCGGGCAAGATTGCATTTTACCTGTTCTACGATGCCTGCTTTGTGGTGAGGAATGCGTGTTGGATATCTGTCTAACACTTACATCAGCACTGCCAACGGATGTTGACGCTTTGCTTAGTTTGATAACAGCTCATGCATTGTGTTGTCCCCAACGGCTAACAATCCTGATGACGGCATACATTGAGGTCTCACCGGCAATTCCAGCTGAGGGCGAGAAAAAGTGGACCAACAGGCACACAGGTACCATCTACTGCGAACATTGCTAATGCGACTGACGCTGACGGCGATGCTTCTCATCTGTGTACAATTGATCTACTTAATGAAGTGGTTCAGCTTTCATCTACTGTGGTAGACGATTTATTTGCCAGTCTTGAAGACTTAATGTTTTCTCCTGACACCGAGAATAACTTTTGAAATTAGCACCCAGCATTCTATGAACTCTGAATTCGACCTTCGCTTTTCAAAACAAAACTTCTAACTTTGGAACTGTATTTTTCTATGATTTGAATTTACTTTTTTCCAAAATTGAACTTTTTTGGCACAAAGTAATCTGCTAAAGTAGAACTACTCTTAGAGAACAAGAATTCTTTGAATACTTCCTAGAAACAATATTGACCTTATTGGCAAACCAAATCAGTTTATATATTCTGCTATGGGATGGTCTTGACTTTTTCTTCTGTAACTAAGAGCCATTTCATGAATGTAATTTCATGATTCATTCAGTTAGCATTGTCAATATCACACTATATGCTTACAATGAGATCATTGCATTTAAATGCGTACTGTACAAATGCTCATTTTTTGTGTACAACCATTTAAAAAAAATGCATTTTACGTATTTTTTGGTGGGATTGTAAACACATGCTTTAGATATTGTTTTAGTGCTTAAGATTTAGTAATGTTGAACATAATAAAGTGAAGTGGGTGTTGTATAGCGTATTAGGACTCTAGTGTAATTTTCCCGATTCATGCCCTTACATATGTATAAATCACCTTGTCCTTATATAGGCATAGAAATCATAACCATATTTAGACATGGCCCATACAGTCCAAAAATGACATGGCTACTTCCATTAGTTCCGAAAAGCCACAACGATTTCTTGGAAAAACTTGGCTTCAGCAGTTAGGGACTTCCCCTTGCTTGAACATTGATTTGTCCAAGAACGCATGGAGTTTTCAAATAACCGAGACTCTTTGATGACGTTATTATGTCCACCTTTACGTCAAACTCTGCACCTTCAAGGTATAAATATGCCCACACTTGCCGTAGCAAATACACAGTGGTTTGGAGCAGTTCAACTATCTACTTGCCCGACGCATCCTGCTGCAGGAAGTGCCGAAGGAAGCTGACCCTCCAGCAGAGGCACTGAGAAAGACACTGTCTTTTCTCTTGCCGAGAAATCCAGCTCCAGTGTTTCCAAGCTCCCCTTGCGGGGTGTTGGGAAATCGAGTCCTGAGACAGAGAGATACCAGACCTCCTTCATTCTAAACCAAGGTACGGAGTTGATTAGACCCTTAGAGAAATCTTGGATAGATTTTTGACAAAAAGAATACTAGATTTAAGCTACACCTCACATACTCCTTCCCTCATACTAGACTTAGGTTAGGTACATCGGGGTAGGCGTATTTTAGAAGCACCAGTTGAGTACTTTTTAACATTTTGTTATTTATGTATGTATTTTATGGCTTAGAAACCATGCCATGCTTTTACAGTATCATTTTATAATACTCTTCTTGCTGTACGCATTTTACTTTACAGCCAGTGTTATGATTGTAGCAGTTCATTTCTTCTGCACAAGAAAGAAGACTGTTCAATAAATACTTTTATTGAAAACGTCCGTTTCTCTATTTCTCTGCACCTCTGGTGATATGAAGCATGCACGATTGACTGAGTAAAATATCTATCTATTGTTTCCACGACTCTGAAGATCAGTTTTATCTTGGGGAAACAAAGTTGTCATGTTTATGCAGTTGTCAGAAACGAATCCCTTCTTGTTCATTCAAGAACGTTTCTAGTGACCTCTGAGCTAGCTTGCACTCACAATTAAGTCTAGTATATTTGATAGAGACCTAGTAGACAGTAGTCCTACGTCAAATCTATAGGATATATTATTCCAATGCGCAGAGCCTATTGGGAATATAGGAACTACACTACAATATAAAGTGCAGGTGTTGATTATCCAGGCACATTTAACACAGCAAGTCGCCTACAACCCTTAATGGGCCAGGCAGCGTATGACAAGAGGCACTGCGTAGAATTTCAATCCTAAGAGGCCTCTAGGCAAAGAGAGCATGGATACCCAAATTCAACTTGGATAGGAAAGACAAGGGATAAACTAGAGGAAAGAGAGAAAAGAGGTAGTTGGTAGGGTGACATATAGAATAGCGAGTGAAGAACAGCTATTACAAGAGGGTCCGAGACATGTAAGCATGATATCCAAGACTTGTTTCCAAAATAATAGCTAAGAGAGATAGAGCGGCGGGAAGGGGAATGGGGGGGTGGACAGAGGCGCAGGGCATTTGGCTTGCCCCCCAGGGAATACTGTGGTGTGCGAGGGACATGATCAGACTGTTTTTGTAGAGGCTCAGTCAAAGTCAGGTGGGCACACAGCATCTTCAAAGAGTTGTAGATACGGGAACTTTGGAGGCAGTAGGCATGAATGTTCGATTTTACAGAGGTAGGTGACCAGGGGTTGCCATATTTTGGTGAAGTGAGTGTCACAAGACTGCAAGCGGGCGGTAAGTAACCCCATAGTTATTGTGCCACAGAAGCAAGAACGAAAGGCTAATAGGAGGGTGCTCATTTTTTTCCAGTACAAGGCTAAGAGCTGTTTAGCGGCACCTAGAATGTGGAGGGCAATATGCCAATCGCTACGGGTAAGTGTGCGCAGATTTTCGGGCTTCAAGCCTAGGAGAATTGTAGCTGGAGTGTCAGGCAGGGGGAAACCAAGCACCACCTTAATATGACTAAGAATCTCTTTCCAGAATAGAGTCAAGAGCAGGCAGGCCCACCACATGTGCATAAAATCTCCTGGGGAGGTCGAGCATCTCCAGCACAATGGAGAGGAGGTTGGAGACATCTTGTGCAGTTGACAGGGAGTGTAGTACCAGTGCGTCATAATCTTATATGCAGTTTCCCGTTGAGAGATGCTGCGGTACACCTCCGGGATGTCCCACCACAGGCGTTTCCATTGAGCATGGGTGATGTCAGAGGACACTATCGATTGCCATTGACGTTGGTAGGGATGGATATTCACGAGTAGGGGGTGTTGGAGAATCTGATAAGTCTGAGAGATGAGCCAGTTAAAATCGTCAAAGGAGTGCACTAAGCTTTCAAAAGGAGTGAACGCACGGGTGGCGGCCTGTGCTAAAGAAGACATGAACACCCAGTTATGAAGCTGCATATATTGGAGTCTTGCTCCTTCCATGAGACGGAACTCTACCTTACATTGCGCAAAAGTTTTGAAGACCGCACCTATGAATAGATCCATAATCGTTCTGCATCCACCCTCCAGCCAGGCAGAGAATGCTTAGGAGTTTGCAGCCAGTGAGAAGAGCAAATTTCCTGCAATGGGGGTATGGAGGGAGGGAAAGGTAGTGAGTCCCCTAGAGACTACCAATTTATCCCAGATGTCCAATACCATCTTGGTGGGAAGGGCAATATAGGCACTTTGGGAGCGTGATGCCCGAGGGAGCCAGGGGAGGTACCAGACGATTCGTCCAGTTTCCGCCCTGTCCTTATGGAACCAAACCTTTTTGTTCTCCCTCGCCATCCATTGAAAGACGAAATGAAGATGGGAAGCCCAATAGTATTCTAATAAGTTGGGGAACGCAAGCCCGCCCCTGTCCCCTGGGAGCATAAGAATTTTGTTGGAGAATCGCGCCCTGCGCCCGCCCGATATGAAGTTAGTGATGTCACGCTGAAGATTTTGAATCTGGTGTTGTGGGATGAGGGTGGGGAGACATTGGAATAGGTATAAGATTTTCAGAAGTACTGACATTTTGATGGCGTTCGGGCGGCCCAACCAAGAGATTGTGTGGCGCTTCCAAGTGTGTATGTCCTCTAGAACCGCCCATCTGCATTCCAGCCAGTTGACTTGGGACCACGTGTCGAGCGAGAGAGTCAATTGGAGTCCCAGGTAGCGAAGGGAGTTAGTGGCTCACTTGTAAGGGACCAGGGATTGAAGCGTGGAGATCTCCTCCCTTGGGATCGTAAGGTTCAAGGCCCAGGACTCCTTGTGGTTAATTTTAAGGCCAGATGCCAGTTCAAAGGACTGCAACAAAGAGAGTAACATCAGGAGAGAGGTGTGTGGGCCGGCCAGCCCTGTTGCGTACCCCTGTGTATGGAGATGGGGTTTGTAAGTTAACCATTAACCCGCACTCGGGCCTGCGAAGAAAGATAGGGAGCCATGATCTGAGCTATCATGTGCAGGCCCAGCCCAATTTTGTGCAGCACAGCTCGAAGGAAGGTCAAGTCCAAGCGGTTGAACACTTTTTCCGCATCGAGAGATAGTAAACATACAGGTATGTTCCAGTGGTGGGCCTTCCCTGCAAGATGGGCAACACAGCGCACGTTGTCCACTCCCTGACAGTGTCGGATCAAGCCAACTTGGTCAGCCTCGATCAGACCGGATAAAATGGGTCAAGTCATTTAACCAATATCTTAGTGTACTAGTGTACAGTTTAAGGTCCGTATTAAGAACACCCGCTCCATCCACAGACACGCCGTCGAGCTCTGGAACCCGCTTGACACCACAGACCCAGACGTCACCTTCCTCACGGAAACCTGGATGAACGCCTCCTCAGCGCCCGACATCGCCATCCCTGAGGGCTACAAGATCACCCAACGCCAACCAGACCGGAGGAGGCATCGCCATCATCCACAGGAACACCATCCGCATCACGACCAACACCGACGACACCCTCGCACCCGCCGAACACCTGCACTTCCAGATCCACGTCAACCCCAAGACCACCCTCAGAGGCACCCTCATCTACAGGCCCCCGGGACCACGCACACAATTCAGCGAGGACATCGCCGACTTCATCAGCCCGCACGCCGTCCTCTCCGCCGACTACATCCTCCTCGGGGACCTCAACTTCCACCTGGAGAACAACAACGACCGCAACACCACCACCCTGCTAGACAACCTCGCCAACCTCGGACTTAAGCAACTGGTGACCACTCCCACCCACTACGCCGGACACACTCTTGACCCGATCTTCTCTTCCAGCAAGGACACCGCCTTCAGCCACGCCACGGGACTCCACTGGACGGACCACAGCTGCGTCCACTTCAGCTTCAGGAGGACCACGCTCCACCATCACCAGCAACAATGCTCCCCGCAGGAGCTGGAACAAGATCACTGCAGACCAGCTCGCTACCTCCCTGAACAAGAACCCTCCCACCAGCACAACAAACCCCAGCCAAGCAGCCAACAACCTCACAAAATGGATCAGCGACTGCGCAGACGACCTCGCCCCGCTGAAGACCCCGCCGAACAGACCCGGCAGCAAGAAAGCCCCATGGTTTAACGACGAACTCAAGAGCTCCAAGAAGAACTGCAGAGCACTCGAGAAAACCTGGCGCAGAGACCCAACACCGGACAACATGACTGCCCTCAAGCTCGCCACCCGAAAACACCACCAGCTGATCCACGCCACCAAGAAAACCGCATTCAAGGAACGACTGGACAACAACGCACACAACAGCAAGGAACTCTTCAACATCGTGAAAGAGCTCTCCAACCCCAACGCCGGGAACAACGACATCACCCCTTCGCAAGACCTCTGCAACTCCCTCGCCTCCTACTTCCACAACAAGATCGCGGACATACACAACAGCTTCAGCACTCAACCGTCGCACGCCACGACCGAACCACCTCCCCCCACCACCACCCTCTGCACCTGGACCCCGATCAGCACCGAAGACACCATCCGCACGATGAACTCCATCCACTCCGGATCTCCGACAGACCCCTGCCCTCACCACGTCTTCAACAAGGCCGACGCTGTCATCGCACCCCACCTGCGGAACATCATCAACACCTCCTTCGACATCGCCACCTTCCCGGAGAGCTGGAAGCACGCCGAACTCAGCGTCCTACTCAAGAAACCATCAGCAGACCCAACCGACCTCAAGAACTACCGCCTCATCTCGCTGCTCCCGTTTCCAGGCAAAGTCATCGAGAAGACCGTCAACAAGCAACTGGCTGCCTTCCTCGAGACGAACAGTTCCCTCGACCCCTCGCAGTCTGGCTTCCGGGCCAACCACAGCACCGAGACCGCCCTGATCGCAGCCACCGATGACATCCGAGCCCTGCTCGACAACAGAGAAACAGCGGCCCTCATCCTCCTGGACCTCTCCGCAGCCTTCGACACTGTCTGCCACCGTACCCTAGTACAGCGCCTCAGCAACCTCGGCATCCAGGAGAAGGCACTGGAGTGGATCACCTCCTTCCTTGCCGGAAGGACACAGAGAGTCCGCCTCCCCCCGTTCAGATCGGAAGCCACCGAAGTCATCTGCGGCATTCCTCAAGGCTCCTCGCTCAGCCCAACACTCTTCAACGTCTACATGAGCCCCCTCGCAGCCATCGCACGCCAGCACAACCTGAACATCATCTCCTACGCCGACGACACCCAGCTGATCCTCTCCCTCACTAACGACCCCGCCACCGCCAGAGCCAACCTGCACGAAGGGATGACAGACGTAGCCAAATGGATGTCGAACAGCCGCCTGAAACTGAACTCGGACAAGACGGAAGTCCTCATCCTGGGATCCTCACTCTCCACCTGGGACGACTCCTGGTGGCCCCCCGCCCTAGGCAGCGCACCCAAACCAACAGACCACGCACGCAACCTGGGCTTCATCCTGGACTCCTCCCTCTCCATGACCAGACAAGTCAACGCCGTCTCCTCGTCATGCTTCAACATCCTGCACATGCTACGTAAGATCTTCCGATGGATCCCCACCGAGACCAGGAAGACGGTCACCCAGGCCCTCGTCACCAGCCGTCTGGACTACGGCAACTCCCTCTACGCCGGAACCACCGCCAAACTCCAGAAGAGACTCCAGCGGATCCAGAACACTTCAGCACGACTCATCCTGGACATCCCCCGCCGCAGCCACACCTGCACTGGCTCCCGGTCAACAAGAGAATCACCTTCCAGCTCCTCACCCACGCACACAAAGCCCTACACAACCAAGGACCAGGATACCTCAACAGCCGCCTCAACTTCTACGCTCCCAAATGCCAGCTTCGTTCGACCAGCCACGCCCTCGCCGCCGTCCCCCGCATCCGAAGAGCCACCACAGGAGGAAGGTCCTTCTCCTACCTGGCTGCCAAGACTTGGAACTCCCTTCCGACCCACCTCCGCCTGACCCAGGACCACCTCGCCTTCAGGAAGCAGCTCAAGACCTGGCTGTTCGAGCAGTAGCGGACCCCCCCCCCCCCCAGCGCCTTGAGACCCTCCGGGGGAGTAGTGCGCTATATAAATGCTCTGATTGATTGATTGATTGATTGAAGAAGGGATATTGGACAAAACGATGAACAGAGTGAGGGGTCTTTGCAAGGTTTGGGGATAAGGGCAATCTCTGCTAGCTTCATAAAGAGGGACGGTCCATCTGTGTCCGTAAATGAATCAAAGAGATGCAATAAGTGCGTTTGGAGCTACAGTAAGAAGAGTTGATGGAAAGACAGGGGAAGACCGTCCAGGCCTGGCGTTTTCCCAAGAGGTAGATCCTTCAGCGCGCTTGCAAGTTCCTCTTGGGTAAGGGGCTCCTCCAGTAGGTGAGCGTTTTATCAATTGATCGGCGTCCAGGGGCATTTGTCCAAAATGGCTTGCACCCTGCCCGGAGACGGCATGTCCTTGGCATATAGTGCCGAATAATATGAATGAAAGGCGTCTCATTTATCTGCTTCTGTGGTAGCCCGCATTTCATTGCCGGTCCAAACATTGGCAATGTGTGCTTTAGAAACTCGTGCCCGCAGGCGCCTAGCTAAGACCCTGCCCACTTTGTCACTCCCTCAAAATAGCTCTACTTTAGTGCTAAGAGAGCCCGCTCAGATTTAGTACGAAGAGAGCGCAGTTGGCCTCTAAGATTCGCGAGGCGCCTTTTATGTGCAAGTATAGGGCGCTCGTGATTTTGCTTTTCAAGAGCCTTTATGTCCCCAGATAGGTTATTTTCTAAGAGGTGCGCTTCTCGTGCCCGTACAACAGCAAGAGATGTGATGTGACCTCGGATCGTGGCCTTAAATGCATCCCACACTATTGGAAAAGAGGTTTTGGGGATGTCGTTAGTTGAAAAGTAGGAATCAATGGCATTTCGCAGGCTCTCGACATCCACTGGATCCTGAAGGATATGAGAAGGTAGACGCCACCGAGGGTCCGAGGAGTGCAGGCAGCTGAGTCTCCCAGGAGAAATTCAAGATGGGCATGATCTGAGACAGATATGTCAGACATAGAGGCCGAGACTGATTCGCGGAACAAAGCATGAGAGATAAAAATGTGGTCAGTACGCGAGTATGAGTGGTGCACATGTGAGTAGTACGAATAGTCACGGATGCCAGGAGAGTAGTAGTGCCAAGAATCTAATAAGCCAAGATCCGAGATCTGTCTCTTGAGGGCGAAGACATAGCTCATGCCCCATGGAACTAAGCGTTACTGCGGTCCAAAGCGGCATCCCACACCATGTTAAAGTCACTCTCATGATTAATGAAGGATCCGTCTGTGGTATATGTTTCCTCAAGAGTGTCCTCAGATACAGAACATGCGCCTGGTTGGGCGCATAGATATTGCGTACCGTAAAAAAAATGCTGCCCAATCCTAACCCCTACCTTGATAAAGCAACCATCATGGCCTCGAAATATCTTGGATTCCCCCTTTCTGATGCCAGGTCTACTGAGTATTGCCACTCCAGCCATTTTTGTGGGGGCTGTAGCCCAAATTTGAGAGTAACGCGGGTCAGCCATTCGGTGCATAACAACCTCCAGCAGCTGGGTCTCCTGCAAGAGGATGACGTCCGGATTTTGCTGCAGGAGGTGGCGCCAAATCTGGTGTCGCTTGTTAGGGGAGTTAAGTCCCTTAACTTTAAGGGACAGTATCTTCAGGCAGGGAACAGTCGTCATGTTTACGGCAGGGTCTGAAACAAGTTGTTATGCCAGCGCGGGGAGAGGTGTGTTGCAATAGGTGGGAAGGGCAGAGGGGTGTCGCTCCCACTGAAAAGGGGGGGGAATCATGTACGGTACCCCCACCCACCATGAACAGAAATAGAGAAGAAAGAGGGGGAAAAGAGAAAGAAGCGTGTAGAAGATTAAAAAATACGAAAAGTACAACACTGCCCAACTGGGCCATAATATCCTGTTCCAATCCAGGGGTGAGCACGGCCCAGAGGCACAGGTCATCCCAGAGAAGTTACTCTCTCAGGAGCAGGTGTGAGGTGGGTCCTCCAAACATAGAGTGTTTCAGCAGGAAAGGCAGCCCCGCGCCGCCAAACCTGAATGTATGGAGCTGGGGAGTTGCCAGTCGCAGAGTGGGGCATCAATCCATTATTTCAGGATACCAGATGTGGGCTGAGTGTCAGGATGTCACAAGCACCATAGCATTTCAATTTTGTCAGGGTGTGGAGGGTTGGGGGCTAGTTGGAGAACGAATCTCCTTCATAGAGCGTATGTGTTGAATGATGTTTTGCTTAGCTTGTGAGGCAGAAAGCTCCCCTGAGTGTGAGGTTTTCCTGGAGCGGCGTATCCTAGACCATGATGGTTTTGCAGGCTCCCGGGCGTGGGAGGGTAGGCGTGTTGGGCTAGATGGCTGCATTATGGAGATGTGTAAGAGTTGCGCCGCTTTTGGAATGATCGCATGAAGGTGAAGGGATAGCCCCATTGATACTGGGTGTTCAAACTTCACAGTTTGTCTGTGATGGGTTTAATGTCTCTGTGTCTGCGCAGCGTGGTGGGAGCTAGGTCCTGGAAGATCTGTGTGGTGGCGCCTTTGTAGGAGAGTTCTGATTTGGAGCACGCCGCTTTGCGTATTGCCTCCTTCTCAGTGAAAAAGTGCACCCGGGTCAGGATGTCTGGTATGAGGCCCTTTCGGCTGGAGGGGCCGGCACTTGATGTGCCCGGTCTAGGGCCGGGGGCGAGGTGTCCTTGGCACCCCGGATCTCATGCAGCAGCTGCGCGACAAATGTCATGATGTCTGACCTCTCAGCCCAAAGTGGAATCCCCCTAATGCGGAGATTGTTGCGGCAGCTCCGGTTTTCCAAATCTTCTTGCTTTCCTTGCAGGTCAATATGCTGTTCTTCCAGGGTGGCCAGACGCTGCAGAGGTGCTCTTGGTCTTCCGTACGGGCGCCCATGGTCCTTTTGAGGCCATCTACACTCCCTCCCAGGTCAGTGACCTCTTTTCTTACCTCCCAAACACAGGAGTGTACCTCCGAGCTCAAGGAGCCAATTTCGGACTTAAGCTCCGTCATGAAATTGGCCATGAAAGACTGCGTAACAAGCGTCGAGTCCTCTCCAGTTGACAACGCCATCGCTCCAGGAGCCACGGGCCCGACTTATTCCAAAGCGCAGCAACCGGATTATCCTTCTGGGATGCTGCCGAGTCCTTTCCTGGTTTGGTGCGCGTCATCTCCCCCCGTAGACGAGCACTCTCCAATCCCTAATAAGGCTTTCAGGGCAGACAAGAGGACATTGGGTGGCGTTCACAAGTGTCTGGAGCCCCCGAGAGAAACAAGGCACAACGCCTTGAACAGTATCCTCTTCCTAATAGGCAACCAGTTGAGTTTTTTTTATCTGAGCCGTGATCGGGGAAAATCCTGAGGTCCCAGTGAGCAGTCCGACCGCCGCATTTTGAAGAAGTTGGAGTTTGTGCAGGAGTCTCTCCTGCATGGCCAGGTGTAGGCCATTACAGTAGTCTAGCCTGGACAGAGATAGTGAGGTGATTACTGTTCGTACACAATTTGTGGGTAGAAAAGGTATTATTTTCCTGCACGTCTGAGAGTGTAGGCAGTGGTCGAAATAA
The DNA here is from genome assembly GCF_964261635.1 of Lissotriton helveticus. Classification (NCBI taxonomy): domain Eukaryota; kingdom Metazoa; phylum Chordata; class Amphibia; order Caudata; family Salamandridae; genus Lissotriton; species Lissotriton helveticus. The sequence goes on along the minus strand of NC_136061.1, from coordinate 1,460,595,624 downwards.
CTGCATTCACCTGTTCTTTAAAGTTCAGTTTATTGTCAATCCATACCCCAAAGTTTTTTGCTTTGTTCCTTGGGGAAGAAAGGGGCTCCAGAGAGTCCGGCCACTAGGCCGGAGTCCAAAAAACAAGGGTCATTCCCAAATAATACCACTTCAGTTTTTCCAGAATTTAACTTAAGACAATTCTGCGCCATCCAACCGCCTACTGCTGACATACAATCTTTAAGGCATGATGCTGTTTCTATCAATGCTCCTGGCAACAAGGACACCACAATCTGGGTGTCATCGGCATAGGAGGTTATCGAGAAACCGTAGGATTCAATGAGTGGGGCCAGTGATGATACATAAGTATTAAAGAGGGTCGGGCTCAACGAGGAGCCTTGAGGCATTCCACAAGGCAGGGAGAAAGGTTTGGAAGAGAATTCCCCCATTGTGACGGTTTGCGTTCTGTTTGAGAGAAATTATTCCAGCAGTTTCTGGGTGACGCCCTGAATTCTGATCTCCTTCATACGGTCCATCAAAAGGGAATGATGGACCGTATCAAAGGCTGCGGATAGATCTAACATGATCATCACTGCTTTACCTCCTTGAGCAAGTATGGTCCTGATCTCCTCTGTAGATTTGATAAGGGCTGATTCGGTGCTGTGCCCAGCTCTAAAACCAAATTGCGATGGATCCAGCACCTGTGAATCAAGCAAGAACGTGCTCAATTGTATGTTCATGATTTTCTCTACCACTTTCGCTGGCAGGGGAAGCCTTGCTATAGGTCTGAAACTATTTGGGTCTTTGGGATCCATAGAGGGTTTTATAAGTAGAGGCAATATAGAGGCTCTCTTCCAGATTTTGGGAAAGTATCCCTGAGAGAACATGGAATTTATAATGGAGGTCAGGGCCAAAGCTACTGGTTCCAGTGCTTGTTTCAACATAGAGATAGGGCAGGGGTCATTCGGTGAACCAGATTTCATTGTCTTGATCAAGTTTAAGATATATGTAGATGTTATCTAGGCAAATTTGTCAAAGGATTCCCTGTCTCTAGTTTCTAGTTGACTTCCGACAGTCGGAGTACGAGTGTTGTTATCTGTATCCTTGGAAAAAGTGGAGAAGATTGATTCAACTTTATCCAGAAAAAACTGAGCGATGTTATCAGATAGTTCATGGCTAGTAGTGATGGTAGGAATAGCTGGGTGTGCTAGAGATGTGACTGTTTTAAATAATTCTTTAGGCGAGTTTTTCGCAAGATCTCGTTGTTTGGTAAAAAAACTCTTGTTTTGTTTTAAAAAGCAGCTGTTTGTACTTAGCTAAGCTAAGTTTGTATTTGTTTCTCTCACTCTCAATATATTCCTTCCTCCAGTTTCTCTCAAGAGGTTTGCATTTCAGTTTTTGGTCTCTAAGCTCTTGGGAGTGCCATGGAGAGGATGGTCTTGCCCTATTAGGGTAGAGTAACTGAAATGCAGAAATACGCAACAGAAAATAACTTAAAAATAAACCTGAGCAAAACGAAGACAATGTCAATCAATAGCAAAAAGAGCACACAGAAACATTGGTTCCTTGGCGGAACTAAAATTGACCACGCCAGGGAGTATAAGTATCTAGGAGTCGTATTTGACAAGGAAGTTCCTTTTGGCGCCAAAAAGAGGAAATAAGAAGGAAAGGTCTGTTAACTGCCTTAACAATGAAAAATCTTGCAAACAAATTTTTGGGACCAACGTTGACTCCACTATTGAAGGTAGTTCAGGCTAAACTCCTCCCCTCGATAACCTATGGCAGCGAGGCAATGCTGGGAAGAGACGCTAAGAAGCTGGATAGGATGCGGGTGGAAGCTTACAGAACTATGGGCCAGATGTAGGAGCCCAAATACCGGTCGGTAACGGACGATTTCGGCCGTTACCGACCGGTATTTAGGAATTGGCATGTAGGGGCCATTATTTTACCGAATCGGTAAATTTACTGATCCTGTAAAATACCGAATTGGTAATTTTACCGATTCGGTAAATCCAAATGTAGGTGACACTCCTGAGAGTGTCACAGGCCCTTAAGAGTCGGTATTTTACCACACAATCCTATTTTGTGGTAAAATACCGAATCCAGGTGTGCATGCACATCTGTGCATGCACACTGTGCAATGTGACACACAGACATGCCCTAAGGGCATGTATGTGTGCCACATGTCACACATGCCTTTACTTCGGGTGCTAGAGGGTGTCAAAGTGACACCCCCTGCACCCTTGCAACATTCGGTATTTACCGATTCGGTAAATACCAAATCAGTATTTCCCATTGATTCCTATGGGCTTCACAGCCCATAGGAATCAATAGGAAATACCGATTCGGTATTTACCGAATCAGTAAATACCGAATGTTACCGATTCGGTATTTCTATTTTAAAAAAGACCTACATCTCCCACCTTCATATTTACCGATTCATAAATACCGAATCGGTAAAATTCGGTATTTATGAGTCGGTAAATGAGGATTACCTACATCGGGCCCTATGTTCTGTCTTCCGTCTTATACGTCAGCAGCACAAATAAGGCTGGAGTTTGGCCTTCAACAACAAGTTTTAGCCAAATATGGTGCATATATCATCTGTTGGCATAAGATAAGCAAGGCCAATACAAACACGCTTAACTATCTGTTGTGGCATGACATACAACACAGGGAGTTTTCCCAGGCAAGAAATTATCTCAAACTAGCCTTAGATTCCACCAAACTCTATGGAATTTGGGATTCGCAACTCAGCCACCTCAATTTCCAAAAATTGGTTTGGAAAAACATAAAACTTTCCTCCTTATTGGATGACAAGGCAACCTTCTCGAAAAGATCACATGCCTGGATGACCCTCAGCTCCTACAAATTACTCACCCCACAACTATATTTCAATCAGGGTTACCCTAGGGTGATAAAAATAAATTTCTTAAGGTACAGACTGGCGATCCTTCCATGCACTCAGCATCTACCGCCATGGCTGAGGATGAAAGGCCAAGATACTTGCAGGCTGTGTAATATCAAGAACGGTGATATTCTTCATTTAATTTGCCTACGCGAAGAACTGCACCAATCGTGGATACAACTTCTAAAAGATCTATTCAAACAGAAAGGTATCCGCACTAGAAGGCAAGCAGTGCTGGCCTGCTTAAACCCGGCAAATACTAAATTAAACTGCAGACTGGTAAAATTCCTGAGGATGGCTGAACAAAAAATGCTGCTAACACCAAAGAATGCTTCGCAAAGCCCATCATCGTGAAACAGTCTGCCAGATGGGAACTAGGAGTAGCAGCGGGAACACTATTGTAATAAGCAGAGACAATTTCGCTCGGATAATCGGGCAAGCATGGCCGGAGCACAGATTCCTGAGTCAAACAAAATTACAGCATCTAGTGACCCATTGACTCTTCCCAACTAGCATAATCCAATTGTGATTTAACTGCATTGAATTTTCTACTTTAGCTTTTAAATGATTTTTAATTATGTTTTATGAATATTGTAGTGCTATTATTGCAATGGTTTTAATTAACTATGCTAATAAAATAAACTAAACTATTAGGGTAGAGTAGTTTTTCAGGAGCAAGCTTATCTTCAGCAGTTTCAAGCCATTTAGTATATGCAAGTGTCGCCTCTTCCAGACCTGTGGGGAAGGAAGGAGCTGTCTTTTGTAACGTCTCATATAATTCCTCTCTATTTATTTTATTCCAGGCTCTGCTGACCAGTTGTTTTTGCCCTGGTTTCCACGAGTGACAGCTGGGAGTGCTAATTTCGAAAAATACTGCCAAATGGTCTGACCAAATGATTGGGAGGTTATCTATAAAACATAGGGGCATATTACCAACAAGTAGTGATAATTATCGCTAAATAGGCTTAGCGATGATTTGTTTATCGCTGCCTATCGCTGGATATGTTAGCGGAGAAAACATGCTATTAGCAACGTTTTTCTCCATTGTGCTAAAATATCCAGCGATAGCGGCGAAATGCGTGAATATCGCTGAGAATACAGCGATATTCACGCATTAGCGACGAAATGCTCTTAGCCATGTTATCCACCTCCCATTGGATAACATGGCTAAGAACTGGTCTGAGCAGTCGTTGGTTTTTGGCGATAGCAGGAATATTTCCATCGCTACGCCTGCCTTGCTAATAGGCGATAGCGACATTAGCGCCTGCTTTCAGTCGCTAACAGGTTGGGTACGCCCACTTTGCATGTCATTAGCGATAAATATCGCTGACATGCAAAGCGGGCCCCAAACCGCTCGCTATCGCCTAAAAGCTAATAGAGTGATAGAATTATCGCTGCTTAGCGACCGAAAACGGTCGCTAAACCGGCGATAATTGCCTATCGCCACCCTTGGTAATATGCCCCTTAGTTGTGATTCGCTAGAGAAAATGCCATCTAATGTGTGGCCGGCCTTGTGTGTAGTTCCAGTCACCAGCTGCTTTAGACCCACATTATTCATCATATCTAATAGGTTAGAGGTGTCAGGATCAGCAAGAGTTTCTAAATGAAAGTTAAAGTCTCCGAGTATAGTGTAAGCATTTGCGCTTAAAACGTTTTCCATTGTGCTGACAGTTTGCCTGAGGAATACATTTCTTGGTCCAGGCGCTCTATATATTAGAGTGCCTCTAAAAGTAAAGTGATGTGAAAGGTAAAAACAGAAGTCCAGCGCTTCAAATCCAAGTTTGATCAGCGGGTCAAAGGATGCCCTAATTGACTTGTGGTAAATGATCACAAGACCACCCCCTTTCCTATTGGGTCTGTTAAGTGTGAAACACAGAAAATCAGGTGGGGTGGCTTTCACCAAGTCTGGACCCGAGGCATCGTCCGTCCAGGCTTCTGTTATAAATGCGATACTTATTCCCTCATCCGTAATTAAGGCTTCGCATTCTAGACTGTGTTTCACTAGCGAACGAGCGTTGATAAGAACACATTAACAACCTTGTTTGGGCCGGGTGTTTTTCTTGTTGTTGCTCAAATTACGTATGGCTTTAATGGGTTCAAGTACTAAGTCGGGTAATTTAGTTCCACACCCGTGGCACAACTACTCAGAGTGTGGAGGGCAATTCACTGGTTGCAAGTATAAACAGCTAGAATGTTTGTTAAAATTGAGGCTAAGGCTATGAAGCATTTCACTTGAGTAGGTTGCAATGTCTGTTAAACCTGTACGAAAATGAGCAGCGGGGCTGGCGCTGTGCGCTGGCCGTGCGTGGACGGGCGCAGATGGGCTTGCCTTTGGCGAGCCATCGGCGCGCCTGCAGCACGCCCACTGCACGCCCACTGCACGCTCGCATCAGTCTCATAATTGTGGACTATGTACTTGGTCTCCGCTCCCAGATGGCTGAGTACATGAAAAAGGCATCCAAAAACCTTGAGGCACATCAGGAATTGCAAAAGGCCTGGCATGACCAAAAGGCTGTACTGACTGTTTGCCAGCCAGGACAGAAAGTGGGGGTGTTGGAGCCAGTGGCCCCAGCAGCTCTCCAAGACAAGTGGAGTGGGCCCCACACTATTGTTGATCAGAAGGGAGAAGTCACCTATTTGGTTGACCTTGGAACTCCAGGGAGCCCCCGCAGGGTGATTCATGTCAACAGACTGAAACCATATGTTGACAGGGCAGACATCGGCTTGCTCATGGCTTCCGATGAAGGACAGTAGGAAGAGAGTGACCCTCTCCCAGACCTGCTTTCTCAGAACCCTGATGATGGTTCAGTTGAAGGTGAAGCCTTGGCAGGCAGCCTCACTGACCAGCAGCAGAGTGACAGCAGACAAGTACTGCAGACTTACAGACATATGCTTTCACTGACTCCAAGTCAGACTACCTGGTGCACTCATGAAGTGGACACTGGGGACAGTCTGCCTGTTAAAAGTAAGATTTACAGGCAACCTGATCATGTCAGGGACTGGATCAGGACAGAAGCCCAGAAGATGTTGGAATTGGGAGTTATTGAACCTTCAAAAAGCCCTTGGGCTAGTCCAGTAGTCCTGGTGCCAAAACCTCACACCCAAGATGGCAAGAGAGAGATGGGTATTTTGTGTAGACTACAGAGGTCTCAATGCTGTCACTAAGACAGATGCCCATCCAATACCCAGAGCAGATGAGCACATAGATAAGTTGGCCTCTGCCAAATATCTGAGCACAGCTGATCTGACAGCTGGCTACTGGCAAATCAGGTTAGCTGAGGAGGCCAAGCCAAAGACAGCATTTTCAACCACTAGTGGGGCACTATCAATTTGTGGTGATGCCCTTTGGTCTGAAAAATGCAGCTGCCACATTTCAAAGGTTGGTGACCAAAGTCCTCTCAGACCTGGATGACTACTGTGCAGCTTATCTTGATGATATTGCTGTCTTTAGTTCTACCTGGGAATATCACCTGATCCAACTGAAAAATGTTTTGGAGTCCCGGCAAAAGGAAGGCCGAACTATCAAGGCTATCAAGTGCCGGATAGGGCAGAGTCAGGTTGTGTACCTGGGCCACGTTGTAGGTGGAGGTCAGGTTAAACCATTACAGAGCAAAATCCAGACCATACTGAACTGGGTTTCTCCAGCCACCCAGACTCAGGTCAGAGCTTTTTTGGGCCTGACTGGACACTATAGGAGATTTGTCAAGGGGTATGGTTTCATTGTGACACCCCTGAATGACTTAACTTCTAAGAAAATGCCTAAGAAAGTTCAGTGGACAGTCAGCTGTAAAAAGGCATTTGATGACCTGAAGCAGGCCATGTGCACTGCTCCCATTCTGCAAAGCCCAAACTACTCCAAATAATTCATTGTTCAAACAGATGCTTCTGAGTTGGGGATAGGGGATGTACCATCACAATTGAATGAAAAAGGTCAAGAACAGCCAGTAGCTTTTATTAGCAGAAGGCTGACCTCCTCTAGAGAGAAACGTTGGTCTGCTATTGAGAGGGAGGCCTTTGCTGTGGTTTGGGCCATGAAGAAGATGAGGCCATACTTATTTGGCACTCACTTCACAGTTCAGACAGACCATAAGCCCCTCTTGTGGCTAAAACAGATGAAGGGTGAAAATTACAAACTACTCAGGTCGTCCATTTCCCTGCAGGGGATGGTCTATACAGTGGAACATAGACCTGGGAGTAACCATGCCAATGTATGTGTGTATAGGCATTTATATAGCGCACTACTTACCCGTAGGGTCCCAAGGCGCTTCGACCGCTGCGAAACCCTTCCTGGCTTCCCTGAGAGATGGTCCCTTAATGGGTATCTCCAGGGTGAGACCAGGCATCCCCGGCGGTCTGGTGGGGCCGTTAGTGAAGATGAGGCAAGCTAATGCCCAGAGTTGCCGAGTGTGAATGCTGATCAGAGTGGGCACCGAGGCGAGAGAATTATCGAGTCCGCTGACCCTGGTCCAGAAACCTGCCGCGCCGGGAATCGAACCCTGGTCCCGGGCCGTCCTCTGCTCTCGGGTCTGCCGCCTCTAACCAGTGAGTCCAATGCAGATGGACACTCCAGATATTTCAACTTAGTACATGAAGACTCAACTGGTCAAGGTTAGTTTAATGTCCCTGCGTTTGGGGGGGGAGTTGTGTAGGAGAGTAGGGTCTGCTTCCTATGGTTACCCCCACTTTTTGCTGTGATTCTCTGGTTTTTCGACTTTAGTGTGGCTGTGGACCTGCTTATCATGCCCACAACCCAGCTGTTCTCTCTCTAAATTGATGCCATGTACATTAGGTGCATACCAGATTGGTTACTGGGTCACCCTTGTGAGCCCCTGTATAGTGTACCATAGGTACCCAGGGCATAGGTGCACCCTGGGCCTACCAGGGGCTGCAGCATGTATTGTGCCACCCCTGGTTTGCCTCCCAAACTGACACCACAGGTCTTTTCTTGCAGCCTGGGAAGGTGGTGTAATCACTCCTTACTTAGATATAGTATACCTATATCTATATTACCTACTGGCGGTCGCCAGTAGGTATATATAGTTAGGATCGATTTCCATAGGGAAATCGCAACATTCTATTTGGAATAACTTTGGCGCCGGTTGAGCAATCAGGCTGAATTTTGGGGGGGATTCGTCAAGTGGGGGCTGAGATAAAAGGGGGGTCCCAAACCGTGTTTTCCCCATGTTAATTTCCATAGGGCGGTCTGTCGCAGTTTTAGCTCGAACGGCTGAATGGATTTTCACCAAACTTGGCAAAATTGTAAGGACTGGTAACCCGATGTGCCTTTGCTATGTCTCAAGATATGTGCTCCAGTGGATTTTGAGTAATTTAGGTTTAAAAAAATGTATATATCTGTAAGCGCGCCCCGGTACGCGTACCGGGGAGCGCTCCGGGCGCACCACGCGACTTGCGCATGGCAAGCTGATTGGTTCTCGGGTGTCTGTAAACATTCGAAACAGTCAGCAGCGGCCGCCATCTTGTGTCTCGGTAGGATTGAGATACAAGAGGTGGCAAAAATCAAAGGGGGAAATGAGCAAAAGGGGGTAGGGTACACCCCCCCTGACCCCCTATGTTTGATGTGGGGGCCATAAAAGAGTCCCGTGGGCCAAATTTTTTTTTCCGATTTTCGCGGGGGGAGCGCCCGGTACGCCCACCGGGGAGCGTACGAGGGAGCGTACTTAGATGAAAAATAGTGAAAATAATAGTGTAAAATAATCATTTTGAGTGATTACATGTAGGGTAGCTCTGAAAAGAGCTTTTGGGTTCTGTGGCTGTTTTAGGTACCTACAAGTGTGTCCCACACACACCCACATGCACACAACCCCACACTCACACACCCACACACTCCCCACACACACTTCACACATGCACACTTCCACCCACAGTCAAACACCCCACACCCCCACATCGACACCTTACACATCCACAGCTACACCCACATCCCACACACCCACACTCAAACACACACCCCACCCCCCTTCCACCACACACACAAACACATGCACATACACACAAATATCTCACAGACACACCACACACATCCCCCACACACACATCTCCCCCAACACACACAGAGACAACTCACAGACACATCCACACATCTCATACATACATACACATCCTAAACACATACCTCCCACACCCACACACACCCCACACACACCTCACACACCCACACTCCCACCTACACTCAAACACCCCACACACCCACACCCACACACACACCTTACATACCAATATCCCCACCCACATCCATATACCCCACACACCTATACACCTCATCCCCCTAAACACACAGACACACACATACACACCTCACAGACCCCCCCTGCACATCCCCCACACACACCTCCCCCACCCCCACACATGGGGAAAACTCAGCGAAACACTAAAATAATAATTTAAAGTGCTTAGAGGTAGGGTATCTCTGAATAGAGTTGTTGTGTTGTGTGGGTGATTTAAGTACCAACATGTAGGTACCAATGCAGAGTCTTAAATTCAATGTACACCGTTTCCTCTGTAGATAATTTGCATGTTGTTATAGAAGTTATTGTGGTATGTATATGGAATCTATACCATAGTCTGTCAGGGAAGCAGAAACAACATGGAGGCAGGAGATGCAAAAGAGATGTCAAATACACATTGGAGATAATATAGTGGGAGAAAGGAAGTAACTATGAGCAAAATTACTATGTAACACAAATACGTTGCACAGTATACTATAAGTCTGACTTTATATTATAATCAATTTGGTACTAGTTTATGAATTACTTATAATAATGAATAATGTCTCGAACAATTTTTGATTATTAAATATAAATTTATTTTTCTTATTCTTTTTCAAAATGTAATAGAACGTCTAACATTTGACTGTCCGAAATGTTCTCTTGTTGAGTGAACATAACTTCCAACATTTGACTGTCAGAAACGTCCTCATATTGAATTAACAAATCCACAGATTCTACACATTGTAGAAGTTCATGGTCCCGTGATTCATCCATGAATTCCAAGTCAATGGGTTCAATGATTTCCTCATTGTTCATCTCTAGGACAATTTCAAAGGAAATGTTCTGTTCTCCTTCCATTTTTGTGCTGAAATTTACATTAAAAAAAAATCAGTAGAAATATGGCACTGTTGGGTTTAAGTTCAGACAGGTAGTTTTGATTTTTTAATAGTGAAGTTAACTTTGGGCAATGTATGGTAACAGGCAGGAAGTAGAAATATTAAAAAGTGCCTGTGAAGAAGCGTAAGTAAATTCATAATTATAGCAGAGAAGCCTAAGTCAATTTATAAATATAACAGAGGAGCCTATCTCTAGCTATAAATATAGCAGAGGGACAGTAAATAATGATCAGAAAACGTTTTTACAAATTAACTTAAAGTGCCCCTTACAAATTATCAACTTACTTTAGAGAGAGGTGGAGAAGAAAAAATGCGAAAATCCTTTCAAGATGTACCTCAGGTAGTTGTAGTCAAAATGGCCGTGTTTCCCTCTCATTTTTCATTTATATTCATGTACATAACCAATCAAATGTCAGGAAAAAAAAATAGAAAATGAAAGTAACATTTTAATTGGTTGTCAATTCTAACACTTCAGATGTGTTTTTGTTATGTAATTTACCTCAGGATATTTAGACAGGGCTACAGGCCAAATGGCTGAATGGAATTCCACCAAATTTGGGAAAATGGTAGGGACTGGTATGTAGTATTGCCTATTCTATATTTGGTGAAAGTGTCTCCAGTGTTTTTTATGTAAATTATCTTTTATTATTTTTTTTGGAGCGCTTCCCGGTGCGTGCCCCGGTACGCGTACTGGCAGCGCTACGGGAGTCCTCCATTTTGTGTTTCGGTAGATTTGAGTCAGAAAATGGCAGACAAACAACGTTGGGAATGGGTATAAGGGGGCACGGTTGGCACTCCCTGACCCCCTAGGTTTTCTGAGGGGGTGTTAGGAGGCCCATATAGACCAAAAAATATATATTTTTTTTAATTTTCGCGGGGGTAGCGCCTGGTACGCGCACCGGGAAGCGTACCGGGGAGCGTACTTTGGTGAAAAATAGTGAAAAAAGTTAGAAAAAGATAATCATTTTGAGTGATCAGAGATAGGGTAGCCCTGAAAAGGGCTTTTGGGTTCTGTGGCTGATTTAGGTACCTACAAGTAGGTACCAATGCACAGTCTTAAATTCAGGAGGAATATTCTATTCCCTTCATCTGAGAAGTGCACACCATCTTCTCTGTAAATATCTTGCATGTTGTAACGCAAGTTGTTGTTGTATATTGAACCCATTCCATAGTCTCTCATGTAAGCAGAAACCGATTTATTCACATGTTTCCGTGCTTTTTCAAATTGTGGACAAAATTGGTTGGACCACTTCCATTTCTGCCTTTGGCATATATTGGAATATACCAAGGCAGTTTGTGGAAAAAGTGCCATCAATTGATCAAAGGTGTCCTTTAAAAGCATTTCCAGACCTACACCAGTCAAAGTGCCCAAGTCATTTCCTCCACAGTGCAGAATTAAAAGGTCAGGGTGTGGCAAATGCAAAAAGGTTTTCACCAATGGAATCAATTGGTGACATTTTAATCCTCTGTGGCCAATCCATTTTATGTTCACGTTTGATAAATCAAGGTTGTGTAAATTTCTGGTACTAGCATACCTTTGAGCCCAGTGGATATAACTATGTCCAATAATCCAGACAGAATACATGGTCAGAGGAGATTCTGGTGCAGTTAGATGAAGTGTGGAAAAGAAATGGCAGTTGGAATAATAGGAGTTTGCAAAACAAAACCTGTGGAGTTTCAGTGCTCTTGAATCACAAGCAATGATTGGTAGAATGAGATAGGTGAAAACTGAAAGTTAGGGTGCATGGTTGTGTTCTGTGTAAGAAGTAATTTGAATGGTTAAAAAAAGTTATTTAAAGAAACCTTACACCAGATAAGCTGGTGTATTTGCAGGTCAAACATCCTTGCAGAGGTGATTTGCAACATCGTAGAATAAACGTTTAACCCTGGCAGCTCAGTGAGGAGGGAGTTGCTATGGTAACAGGTAGAAAGAGCTGATGGGGGGAAGGGTGTCAGTTTGAATATAGAGAGGGAAGAGTTTTAATTGGTTAACAAAAAGGGATATCTGTGTAGAATTAGAAAATGTATGTGCCTTTATGGTTTGCAGTGGTTGGAGAACATACCTTTTGCTCTGCTAAAGAAATATTGGTGTGTGTATCTGACACTGTTGTGAATGTCCTAAAGCATTTGTAAAGGTGAGTTATGATTCATTTAATATACATAGAGACTTGTATACTCTATGGAGAAGATTTGGAAGAAAATTGTGGTCTTTACATGTTGCTTTGTGTCATGCTTTTTGATAATGCTTGGTAAAATGTTTTTACTGCATAGAGTAATTGTATTTTGTAAAATTGTGAATTTTTAGTCGTGACATGGAATGCTTCTACGTAGGACCTGTGCTGTGTTTTGTAAATGTGATGTAAAAAACGATTTTGGGGGGAAAAAATAGTTTTTACATTTTTTAAAAGGAATAAAAAATGTGTGCATGTTTAATAGAAATACATTTGACTCTTTACAATGATGTTACCTGTGTTAACTCAGTGTAGGAAACATATTGAGTTTGTTTGCATAGAGGAATTGTAATTTGTAAAATTGTGAAGCTTCATGTGAAAGCTTTTGCCTTAGTCTTATCATTGCTGTGAGGCAGATGGTTGTACTTAGGATCTGTGCTGTGTTTCCTAAATGTGATGTTAAAAACGATTTTGGGGAAATTAATGTTTTTTTACATATTTGAGTATATTGTGGCACAGAGGTTTAAAAAGTGACGCATCTAATTACATGTGTCTCTTTTTAAATATGGTGCAAAAAGGTACATGTTTGGGCTTTCTTGGGGAGCGTAGGTGGTGAGGCTTGTGTCTAAGAGTGCAGTGGACTAGGCTTCATGAAGCCTATCCCTGACTGCACTGTTAGACACAGGTGTGAATTTGACTCTTTACAATGATGTTACATGTGTTAACTCAGTGTAGGAAGCATATTGAGTTTGTTTGCATTGAGGAATTGTATTTTGTAAAATTGTGAAGCTTCATGTGAAAGCTTTTGCCTTAGTCTTATCCCTGCTGTGAGGCAGATGGTTGTACATAGGATCTGTGCTGTGTTTCCTAAATGTGATTTCAAAATCGATTTTGAGGAAATTAATGTTTTTTACATATTTCAGTATATTGTGACGCAGAGGTTTAAAACGTGACGCATCTAATTACATGTGTCTCTTTTTAAATATGGTGCAAAAAAGTACATGTTTGGGCTTTCCTGGGGAGCGTAGGTGGTGAGGCTTGTGTCTAAGAGTGCAGTGGACTAGACTTCATGAAGCCTATCCCTGACTGCACTGTTAGACACAGGTGTGAATTTGACTCTTTACAATGATGTTACGTGTGTTAACTCAGTGTAGGAAGCATATAGAGTTTGTTTGCATAGAGGAATTGTAATTTGTAAAATTGTGAAGCTTCATGTGAAAGCTTTTGCCTTAGTCTTATCCCTGCTGTGAGGCAGATGGTTGTACATAGGATCTGTGCTGTGTTTCCTAAATGTGATGTCAAAAACGATTTTGGGGAAATGATTTTTTTTTACATATTTGAGTATATTGTGGCGCAGAGGTTTAAGACGTGACGCATCTAATTACATGTCTCACTTTTTAAATATGGTGCAAAAAGGTACATGTTTGGGCTTTCCTGGGGAGCGTAGGTAGTGAGGCTTGTGTCTAAAAATGCAGTGGACTAGGCTTCATGAAGCATAAAAATAGTTTTTACATTTTTTAAAAGGAATAAAGAATGTGTGCATGTTTAATAGAAATACATTTGACTCTTTAGAATGATGTTAGCTGTGTTAACTTAGTGTAGGAAGCATATTGAGTTTGTTTGCATAGAGGAAATGTATTTTGTAAAATTGTGAAGCTTCATGTGCAAGATTTTGCCTCAGTCTTATCCCTGCTGTGAGGCAGATGGTTGTAAATATGATCTGTGCTGTGTTTCCTAAATGTGATGTCAAAAACGATTTTGGGGAAAATAAATGGATTTTACATTTTTGAGTATAATGTGGCGCATAGGTTTAAAAAATTACGCATACATGCGTCACTTTTTAAATATGGGGAAAAAAGGTACATGTTTGGGCTTTCCTGGGGAGCCTAGGTGGTGAGGATTGTATCTAAGTGTGCAGTGGAATAGGCTTCATGAAGCATATCCCTGTCTGCATTCTTAGACACATGTGTCAATTTGACTCTTTACAATGATGTTAGCTGTGTTTTAAAACAGTGTAGGAAGCTTATTGAGTTTGTTTGCATAGAGGAATTGTATTTTGTAAAATTGTGAAGCTCCATGAGAAATTGTTTGCCTCACTCTTATTCCTGTTGTGAGGCAGGTGCAAGATTTTGCCTCAGTCTTAACCCTGCTGTGAGGCAGATGATTGTAAATAGGATCTGTGCTGTGTTTCCTAAATGTAATGTCAAAAACGATTTTGGGGAAAATAAATGGTTTTTACATTTTTTAATATAATGTGGCACAGAGGTTTAAAAAGTGACACATCTACCTACATGTGTCATTTTTTAAATATGGGGCAAAAAAAGGTACTTGTTTGGGCTTTCCTGGGGAGCATAGGTGTTGAGGCTTGTGTCTAAGAGTGCAGTGGATCAGGCTTTATGAAGCTTATCTCTGCTGCATTCTTAGACACAGGTGTTTTGAGGCAAAATCTTGCACTTGTCTCACAACAGGAATAAGAGTGAGGCAAACGCTTTCTCATGGAGCTTCACAATTTTACAAAATACAATTCCTCTATGTAAACAAACTCAATATGCTTCTTACACTGATTTAAAACACAGGTAACATCATTGTAAAGAGTCAAATTGACACCTGTCTCTAAGAATGCAGACAGGGATATGCTTCATGAAGCCTAGTCCACTGCACACTTAGATACAATCCTCACCACCTAGGCTCACCAGGAAAACCCAAACATGTACCTTTTTTCCCCATATTTAAAAAGTGACGCATGTATGCGTCATTTTTTAAACCTTTGTGCCACATTATACTCAAAAATGTAAAATACATTCATTTTCCCCAAAATCGTTTTTGATATCAAATTTAGGAAACACAGCACAGATCATATTTACAATCATCTGCCTCACAACAGGGATAAGACTGAGGCAAAATCTTGCACCTGCCTCACAACAGGAATAAGACTGAGGCAAACGCTTTCACATGGAGCTTCACAATTTTCCAAAATACAATTCCTCTATGCAAACAAACTCAATATGATTCCTACACTGATTTAAAACACAGCTAACATCACTGTAAAGAGTCAAATTGACAACTGCGTCTAAGAATGCAGACAGGTATATGCTTCATGAAGCCTAGTCCACTGCACTCTTAGACACAAGCTTCACCAACTACGCTCCCCAGGAAAACCCAAACAAGTACCTTTTTGCTGCATATTTAAAAATTGATGCATGTAGGTAGATGCGTCACTTTTTAAACCTCTGCCCCACATTATAATCAAAAATGTAAAAACCAATCATTTTCTCCAAAATCGTTTTTGACATCACATTTAGGAAACACAGCACAGATCCTATTTACAATCATCTGCCTCACAGCAGGGATAAGACTGAGGCAAAATCTTGCACCTGCCTCACAACAGGAATAAGACTGAGGCAAACGCTTTCTCATGGAGCTTCACAATTTTATAAAATACAATTTTATATAACTATATAACTCAATATTTTCTTGGGAAGCATAGGTGGTGAAGCCTGTGTATAAGAGTGCAGTGGAGTTAGACATAGGTCTGATCTTCTTTGTAGTTGTGGACAGAGCTGTCTTCCACTATATTTTTCAATACACTCCTCACCTTTTGTGCACCACTGGAGAATCCTCACCTGATCTGAAACCCTGTATTGATCCTTTGCTTTTTGTCATTGCTTTGTTGTTTGGTAATAGTGGTCTATAATGTGGTACGGTTTTTCTTTAACACAGATTGAAATCGGTTTTTGAAGAAAAAGCAAAGATGCCCACAAAGGAAAGGACAAAGAAAGAACGCAACCGGGAAAAATCAAAAATAGCAACGGAATTACAGCATTCTTCCACAACAGATACTTCAAAAAACAGGAACAAAGCTCCTGGTAAGACAACTAAGTCTTTTTTACGCAACATATGTACATCCAGAAAAAATAATGGACACCATGTACAAAAAGAAAATGAGAGAGTAAAATTGAAAAGGAAGGAGAGAAATTCAAAGAATCCTACAACTGGAGCAGGAGAGAATAATATGTATAGGAATAGAAGGCAGAATCAGTTTAGAGACATTCGTAGACGAATGTTTCGCAATCAGGTGGTTTTAAATTTGTTAAAAAACATTAGGAAAGGTAAACAGGGAGCTGCTTTTTATAAGAAAAAGAAAAGTGTAGAGAAGATTGTTGATCAGGCTTTTGAAGTTAAGAAATTTTTTTTATTTTAATAATCAATAGAATTAGGACACTTAACAAGACAATTGATGTTTTCAAATCAAACAGCAGATGGAAAAGAGTAATTAATCGGACTAATTTTTGTAAAGTTTTTTCTGGAGAATGTATGCACAGTTCAAGTTGTGAGACATTTTTTAATGAGGAGAGTTACTTCCATGAGAATGATTTAGTGCATGCAGTTGACACCAGTGGTCGAGCGTATGAAGTGAAAGACGGTTGTCCGATTGAAAAAAAGAAACTTGTGCCTAGAGAACCAGAAGAGGTGTTATCTGATGGAGTTTTAGGGAGACGTACTAAGGGTCCAGTGTACACTTGGAAGTGTAGTAGTATTTGTAGTGTGCGACAGGAATCAATTGATTTGTTTTGTAATTTCTTACGTACATATAGTAAGAAAAGTCTAAAGCAGAAAATGAAGTTGTTGCAAGACTTAGATCCTTGCAGAGTGAGAGGAATCACAGGTTTGCAAGGCCATTCACTGGCTTGTCTTTCTAGAAAAGTCTGTCAGAGCGTTTTTCATCATTTTAGGATGTTAGCAGTGCATCATACCAAAATGAGGAAATTAGTGAGAATGTTGTATTATGCAAAAAGTCCAGCACTTAAGCTTAAACAATTTAACAGTGCTCTTTTGCATGGAACAGAATTAGATGTGAAGAAGATTTGTGAAGAAATTGAGATTTGTTATTTTCGTGAGCAAGAGGACAGTGTAGAAATTGAGACAGCAATTCAAGGTAATGTGGTAGACAATGTACAGATTTTAAATACAGAAAAGTTTGAGAAGGAAATTACCAGGTTTAAGGTGAAATCAAGTGAAAGGCCGAATTTTACTTGTGTGTGTTGTCGACGGACTCATTATAAGATTCAGACTAGGTTAGTTGATTTATATGCAAAAAGTGAAAAGATGGATAATTATGAGTGGAAAGATTTAGCAACTTATTTGTGGGTGGAGAATTCTTTTGATTTGAGTTCTGATCAGCGTATTTGTAAATATTGTTATGACAAATTAAATCAAAACAGAATGCCTGCTAGAGCTGTTCATAATTGTTAGGACCTGGGTTAGTCCTATGTCAGTGTCCATGGTCCACCATCACATGATGCGAACAGTTTTTTATAAAAGGTTGTTCCTACCTTTCTTTCATCGCTTGATATTGCCTTTGTTGGAACCCCCGGTATCTTGCTCCCTTGCTGCTGAGCTGTTGCATTGGATTCCTGCTTCCTTGTGCTTTACTTGTTGTCCCTAGGTGCGGAAGCGTGAAGGAGGGAGCCGTGTCCTGTAGTTCCACAGGGTGGGAGACTTGGTGTCTCGTCATTTTACCACCCTCTTTTCGGGTTCACTTGAGTGCTCACAGTGTGTTTATCCTGTGGGTCTCGGGTGGACAAGGGAAGGGGATTGGTGCATGCTACGCTCCCGCGGTGCTTGGGCTGAGCGGGGTCTAACAGAATATCAAGCCCACGTATTTAGCACCGCCTGAGCTGGCATGGACGAGGACGGGAATGCATTAGGGGATGGTACAGGTCCTTCTATGCAGGATATTATGGGGGCATTACAGACATTGCAGTCCCAGGTCCAGGAGTTACAGCAGGAGAATGCTGGGTTGAAACAGGAATTGGTGGCTGTTAGGGCCCGGGAACAGTTACAACACAGAGGAACCGTTCCCGTTATTCACCCTGCAACCTTCCAGTATAGTGGGGGTACGGGACAGAGTGTGGCGAGTGATAGCAATCCCATTAATGTGACAGTGTCATCTCCAGTCGCAGTTCCCTTAGCCCCCCCTGAGAGATTCGCTGGAGATAGCGAGAAGTTTGGGATGTTCATGACCCAGTGTCAGCTACACTTCATGTGTAGACCGAATGCTTTTCCTGACGACTCCGCCAAGGTTGCCTTTACGATCTCTTACCTGGCTGTTAACGCGGCTCAGTGGGCTATTCCGTTGGTGGATAGCGACGATCGCGTGTTATATAACTACAACGCATTTAAAGACTTGATGCGGGGATTGTTTGCCAAGCATGCGTTTATGCAGGCTTCTGATGCAGAATTAATGAAGCTGCGGCAGGGCAGACAGGATTTGTTGTCATACATCGCCTCCTTCAACAGATTGATATCTGAGACTCATTGGCCCACTGAAAAAAGGACATCTATATTCTATCAGGGCCTTTGTGAAGAGCTAAAAGATATTGTGTCACAGGTGGTGGATCCGCCTGAAGATTGTGCGGCATTCATAGACCTAGTGGTGAAATTGAACCACAGGGTGTCTGAGAGGCGAGGTGAACGTAGTCGGTTTCAGGCAACTAGAGGTAGTCTTGCAAAAGCTGAAACAAGGGCAGTGGGGGAGAACAAGGCGATGCCTGAACCCATGGAACTAGGTGGAGTGAGAGGGCCTTTGGCTCCCGAGGAGAAAAAGAGAAGGAGAGAGAACAATCTGTGTCTGTACTATGGTCAAGGAGGGCATTTCGCTCGGGAAAGTCCGGTGAAGCCGTCTGGTGCGGGATTCAGCAAAAAGGTAGCATGTGTGCAGGTAGATCACCGGACAGTAGGTGAACAGAGTAGCCAGTATGAGGTGGTTGGAGCTGTAGACCAGGCTCCAAGACATTTCATCATCAATGCCCAGTTAATACTTTCTGTACAGGGTCGTGTTTCCGTTTCAGTGTTGTTAGATTCTGGCGCTACCGGAAACTTCATGGACATCACTTTGGCAGGGAAGCTGGGAGTTCCGTGCGAGCGAAAAGACCAACCTGAGCCTGTGAGGGCGATTGACGGGACTGAGTTGACGTCAGGGTGTATCACCCGTCAGACTACACCTTTGTGTCTCCTATGTGAGAACGGGCATTCCGAAGAGGTGGTATTCGATTTATTCGATGCCCCTTCCTTTGGATTAGTGTTGGGGGTACCATGGCTGCAGCAGCACAATCCCAGGATTGACTGGGTACAGAGGAAGGTGACGCTGGATTCAGCACATTGTTTAAGACATTGCTATGCCATCGCAGGTGCACAGAAAGATCCATTGGTTTGCGCAGTGACAGATGGGGGTTCTGTTCCCCCACAGTATATAGCATTTAAAGATGTGTTTGATAAGATACAAGCCCAAGAATTACCCCCTAACAGGGCTTATGATTGTAAAATCGACCTGGTACCCGGGGTCACCCTGCCTTGCAGCCGGGTGTATGCATTGTCAGAGCCCGAAGAAGAGCATTTGAAGGAATACATCGATGAGATGTTGCGGATGGGGTTTATTCGTCCCTCTTCCTCTCCCGTATCATCTGCTATATTCTTTATTCCTAAGAAGGAGGGGTCTTTGAGGGCCTGTGTGGATTACAGGATATTGAACGCGGCCACAGTGAAGAACAGGTACCCTCTTCCACTCATCTCCGTGTTGTTAGACCAGCTTCGAAAGGCTACCGTGTACACTAAATTGGATTTACGGGGAGCCTACCACTTGATAAGAGTGAGACCCGGAGATGAGTGGAAGACGGCTTTTAAATCCAAGTACGGTCTATTTGAATATACCGTGATGCCGTTCGGCTTATGTAATGCGCCGGCGGCATTTCAATTCTTCATAAATGAAGTTCTTGGTAAATACCTGGATCGCACAGTGATCGTCTATTTGGATGACATTCTTGTGTTCTCAGAGGAAAGGGCAGAGCATACAGAGCATGTACGCCAAGTGTTACAAACGCTTCGGGACCATCGTTTATATGCTAAGCTAGAGAAATGCCAGTTTGATACTAATGAGGTAGAGTTCCTTGGATTCATTATATCAAAGGAGGGGATCCGAATGGACCCGAAGAAGATACAGGCCATTGTGACCTGGCCTGTGCCCACGTCGGTGAAACAGATCCAGGTACTCCTGGGTTTCGCCAACTTCTATCGGCGATTCATTTCGCATTTCTCTGACGTGGTATCACCTATGACTCGTCTGTTGAGGAAGGGGGTCCCCTTTGAGTGGACCAGTGAGGCTCAGAGGTCTTTTCGGTCTTTGTTGGAGCATTTCACCTCGGCGCCAGTATTGGTGCATCCTGATCCTGCCCTGCCATTTTTTGTTGAGACCGATGCTTCAATGTGTGCTGTGGGTGGGGTGTTATCCCAGCGCGATGAATCTACTGGTCATATGCATCCCATCGCATTCTATTCTAAGACTTTGTTGCCCGCCGAACAGAACTATACGGTGGCTGAACGGGAATTGTTAGCGGTGAAATTGGCATTTGAGGAGTGGCGACACTATTTGTGGGGTGCCAGGCATATAATCACCATTTATACTGACCACAAGAATCTCGAATATTTCCGTTCCGCTAGGGCATTAACACCTCGCCAGATGCGGTGGGTGTTATTCTTTAACGAATATGATTTTATCATCACCTACAGGCCGGCGGCCCAGCAGGTTAAGTCGGATGCTTTATCCCGGATTCATGGTGATCCTAAGGGTGACGGTTTTGTGAAGGAGGATAGGGCCATGATTGGAAGTGAACGGATAGTGGGGGTTACGAGTATGGATGATTTCCCTGTGCTGGTGAAAGAACGGTTGAAGCAGTTGGATTTGACACCTTGGTTATCCGTGCCCCAGGTTACTGTGAGAGAAGGGTTGTTGTATCATGGTGATAGGATGGTAATACCTCCTTCTTTGCGGAACGAAGTCTTGGAATGGTGCCATTCATCCGCGTTGGTAGCCCACCCTGGCATAAAGAAGACGAAAGACATGTGTATGCGGTGGTTTTGGTGGGACTCCATGATAAGTGATATCCAGGGATATGTGAGGGCTTTCCCTGTGTGTGCCATCAACAAGCCCTCGCATAGTAAGCCGTCAGGACTTTTGTGTCCTTTGGAGGTACCTCCTTCCCCATGGCACACTATAAGCATGGATTTTGTGACCGACTTACCCTTGGCTTCTGGGTATACCACTATAATGGTGGTGGTGGATTTATTCACCAAAATGGCCCACTTTATTCCGCTTTGTAAAATTCCAACGGCGAAGGAGATGGCTGTGGTCTTCATGTCCTCGGTGGTGCGTCTACACGGGCTGCCTGAGGTTATCATTTCTGATCGGGGTGCGCAGTTCGTGTCCCATTTTTGGACTGAGTTGTGTCTGGTATTAAAGACGGAGATACGTTTGTCTTCGGCATACCATCCTCAGTCTGATGGTCAGACTGAGCGCACTAATCAGACGATGGAACAATATCTGAGATGCCTGATATCGTCCTTGTCGTGTGCGTGGGCAGTAGCCCTCCCCATTGCGGAGTTTGCCTATAATAACAGCCTACACTCCGCTTTAGGCATGACTCCATTCTATTGTTCGCTTGGATATCACCCTAGGGCGGTAGCTATTCAGCCCACGGGACGCGTGCCAGCCATTGACGAGGTCTGTAGGCGACTGAGTGATATTTGGGGCTTGGCCCGGGAGAGCATGGTTGAAGCTAAAGCTGCTATGAAGGTACAGGCGGATAAACATCGGGCCCCAGCTCCATCTTATAAGGTGGGCGATCTAGTGTGGTTGGCATCCCGCAATTTGAGGTTACAGGGGTCCCGTAAACTGCAGCCCCGGTATGTGGGTCCCTTTCCCATAGTCCAGGTTATTAATACGGTTGCAATGAAACTTGAGTTGCCACAGGACTATGGGGTGCACCCTGTGTTCCATACCTCATTGTTGAAACCTTATGTACCCTCGGAACAGGTGTTGCCCCCACCCCCTCCTTTGACGATTAATGGCCAGGAGGAATTCGAGGTGAATGCTATCCTCGATTCCAAACGGATCAGGGGCCGTCTTTTCTATTTGATCGACTGGAAGGGGTATACACAGGAAGATCGGACTTGGGAGCCGGCTGGTGGAGTCCATGCCCCTCGGCTGGTCCGGTTGTTCCATAGGCAGCATCCCCTAAAACCCCGTCCTGTGGGGAGGGTCATGGGGGGGGGGGTACTGTTAGGACCTGGGTTAGTCCTATGTCAGTGTCCATGGTCCACCATCACATGATGCGAACAGTTTTTTATAAAAGGTTGGTCCTACCTTTCTTTCATCGCTTGATATTGCCTTTGTTGGAACCCCCGGTATCTTGCTCCCTTGCTGCTGAGCTGTTGCATTGGATTCCTGCTTCCTTGTGCTTTACTTGTTGTCCCTAGGTGCGGAAGCGTGAAGGAGGGAGCCGTGTCCTGTAGTTCCACAGGGTGGGAGACTTGGTGTCTCGTCATTTTACCACCCTCTTTTCGGGTTCACTTGAGTGCTCACAGTGTGTTTATCCTGTGGGTCTCGGGTGGACAAGGGAAGGGGATTGGTGCATGCTACGCTCCCGCGGTGCTTGGGCTGAGCGGGGTCTAACAATAATAATCTGGAGTTGATAGACATTCCCCGTGAATTGATAGATTTAAATACATATGAGTCTATTTTGATTCAATGTGTCCATCCTTTTCAGGCAATTGTTCGCATGGAGCCTAAGATAGGGAAATTGCCTCCTACAGATTTGCAGAGAGGAATAAAGGGAAGAGTTGTTTATTTGCCCCTAGATTTGAAAAAAAATATTGATACAATTGGTATAGAAAAAGTAGAAGAGGAACCTTTAGTTATTCTAGTTAATGGGGTTCGAACAAAGAGTAAAAAAATCTGGCAAGATTTAGTGGATGTTAGGAAAGTCAAAAAGGCAACGTTGTATTTAGTCAAAAACAATGAGTACTACAAAGATGTATGTGTTGCAGCAGAGGTAACAGCTGCAGATGAAGACAGTGATTGTTCAGCTGGCCAAATTGAAAAAGTTGATGTGTCTAGAAGTGAAGAAATATATGTACATTATAATGTTCATCCTTTACATTCCAAAGAAGTAATGGGGAATGCAATTGACTTGTTTCAAATGAAAACAGCAAAAGGAAGTCCCATTAGTGTATGGGAAGAAAGTTTGGAAGCTCGTTGTTTTCCACAGCTATTTCCAACAGGTCGAGGTGGACGATATGACGATCGACCACTTCAAATTCCTGCATCTGAATATCGAACTGTAAGATTATATACTGAAGATGCAAGGTTTCGTCAATGCATTCCCTATTTGTTTCATCTACTGTATGAAAGTGACTTGTCTGGGCTTTCTTATGCAGTAAACCATATTCTGAAAAGTGGAGCACATCTACAAAATGTTTCGGCGAGGGACTTTATGCAGAAAGTGAATCTTCAAGATAATATTTTAGAATCTCATCTAATCAATCTCATGGCATGTCAGCGTGGTACAAATGAGTATTGGTACCGTCGCCATGGGGAATTGAAATGTATGCTAAGAAACTTAGGAACTCCTACATGGTTCCTCACTCTTAGCTGTGCCGAGTATGCATGGGAGGACTTACTTCAATTTCAACGAGAGGCCAATGCTAATATACAAAATATAGAATTGAAAACACCTGGAGAACTGTGCTCTTTGGATCCAGTGAATGTATGCAGATATGTTAATCATAGATTTGAAGCTATGATGTCTTTTATTACCAACAAAAAAAATCCTCCCCTTGGAGAGGTTTTGGATTTCTTTTGGAGAAAGGAGTATCAAGCGAGAGGTGCTCCTCACATACATATGTTGTTGTGGATTAAAGATGCACCCAAATTTGGAACAGATTCGGATGACACAGTGATGAGTTTCATTGAAGAGTATTCAACATGTGCTGTTCCGAAAACTACAGAAGAAAACAGTTTAAGGCGAAAATTCAGAAACAAGGACAAGTTCTACACAAAATGTCGTTTCAGCTTTCCACGACCAGTGATTTCTAAAGGAAGAGTAAATAATTTGATGTCTTCTCTGCGACATACTGTGACGAGGAAATCACCCAAAAATACATACAATTTAAAAAGAGACAAAGAGTCTAAGTACATCAACGACTACAACCCAGTGATTTTGTCCATGTGGTATGCTAACATGGATATTCAATTCGTTGCTGACAACTCTATTGCTATGGCTCGATATGTGACGTCTTACATCACAAAAAAAGAAAAGACAGAACTAAAGGAAATGTGGGAGGACATTTCACATGAAAAGAGTCTAAGCAAGAAATTATACAGTTACAGTCTGAAGATGTTGTCGCATCGAGAAATTGGAGCGTATGAATGTTCTGATCGATTGTCCTCAGCAAGTCTCTATGCCAAATCTAGAACCATCATTTGGGTGAGTCTAGGTCTTGCTGCAAGACGAAATCGAGTTTTGAAATCTGTACAAGAGATAGAGTATTTGGCGGAGAAAGAACCAGAAAGTACAGATATTTTGAAGACAAACATGTTGGATACATACTATCCAAATAGAAGTCATCACCTTGAGAACGCTTGTCTCTATGAAGTTCTGCAGAGATATATTTATAAGAGGAACATCAGAGAAGATATTAATAATGGAATATATGGAGTCATTGGATGTGAAGGATGTCTAGTGAAACAGAAAAAAGGTAATTTGATTAATCATCGCAAATTGAGTTGTGATAATCCAGATAAAAGAGAATTTTATTATTTGGCTCTTTTGCAACTGTTTAAACCATGGCGTGAAGAAGAGGAACTTCTTGGAGATTTTCTCTGTTATGAAGACTCCTTTAATGCAACGAAGGATACCATAGAATGTCCTGTTTTTCCAAATTATCTGAAAATATTGAATGAAGAAATAGAGCAAGAAGCCACAATTGCTGCAGAGATTGCGAGAGACAGTTCTCAAGGCAGTCAGAGTTCTGCTTCATTGAGTCAGGATCCACTAGGTGGACCAATTATCCAAAATGAAGCTGCTACTGCCATGGATGAGGTGGATAGAGCTATGGAACAAGGTCAAGATGATGAAGTTAACTTAGAAGATTTGGTGAAACAACTAAACCTTGAGCAGAAACAGATATATGACGAAGTCACAGAACAGATTGAACATGGATTCAGTCATGAGAAAAAAGAATGCTCATGTACATCATTTAAGCCTGTCCAACTGTATGTGAGTGGAGAAGCGGGAACTGGAAAAAGTTTTCTGATTAAAGCCATTGCAACTTATCTGCAGAAAATGACTGAATCACCGCTTTCTTGTGTTGTTACTGCTCCAACTGGGCTGGCAGCACATAACATTAAAGGGATTACTTTACATCGTTTACTGATGCTGCCAGTGGAGCATGATAACAAATTGGAGTATCACAAGCTATCAGGAGATGCGTGTTCCGAAGTTTCGAGAGTCCTGAAGAAAATGAAACTTCTTATCATTAATGAAGTAAGCATGGTGTCAAATATCATGCTTGCTTTTGTGCATTTGAGAATGCAAGAAATTCTTAGAACAGACTATGATGTCTTATTTGGTGGAAAACATATTATTGTTTTTGGAGATCTTCTGCAGTTGACTCCAGTGAAAGGACAACCTGTGTTCAAAATGCTCACACATGAAGATACCAGGAAGTGCTTAGGGAGCATCGGAAACGTTAATATATGGTTAAACTTTAAATATGCAGAACTGCTTCAAAATATGTGGCAGGCAAATGATGAAGATTATAAAAATATTCTACAAGATGTAAGGATCGGAAAAGTAAGTCAGCAAGGGAAAGAAGCTTTACATGCACGATTAATTTCAAATTTGTACCCAAATGAAAACATTCTTCCAGAGAACATATTTAAGAAAATTAACGAGAAGAAATCTGGCATATGTTTGTTGCCAACTCTGAAAGAAGTTTCCATGTTCAACAACAAAATGTTACAGTTAGAAAATGAAGAGATAGTGAAACTGGAAGCTATTGATAAAATAGAGCATATGGGAGCAACAATTATTTTGTCTGAAAATTTGAAATCAAAATTGGATTCATTAGAGAAGACTATATCTAAAACTGCTGGTTTTGAAAAGACTCTGAATGTGTGTTTGAATTGTCGTGTCATTTTAAGAAGGAATTTAAATGTTGAAAGAGGTCTAGTAAATGGAGCAATGGGTTATGTTGTTGGTTTTCTGAATTACTAAAATAGAGATGGAATTGAAATTTTAAAAATTAAATTTGATGACATTGATGAAATAGAACAAATTTGTCGTTGTTCAGCTAGATTTTTGCTTGTGAAAGACTTATATGTTCGCCGAAAACAGTTTCCTATTTGTTTGGCATATGCGGTGACAATTCATAAGTCTCAAGGTTTAAGTGTAGATAGCGCTTTGGTGAACATTGGAAGTTCTGTGTTTAAAAAGGGTATGGCATATGTGGCATTATCACGAGTCAGAACTTTAGCAGGATTGTACTTGATTGAGTGTGATGAAATAAAGATTTGTGCAGATTTAGATTGTGTAAAAGAATACAATAGGTTAAGAAGAGAGTATGCTCCACATTTGCCTCAATATCCTCTGATTGAAAAACGTGTGGTAGGCCGAAAAAGAAGAAATGAGAGTAATTGCAGTGAGGTATCAGCAAAAAGGCATAAAGTAGATAAAAGTGTAATTGTAAAGAGAAACAAAAAGGATTATGTTGAAGATGTTGTTGGATTTCAGTTTGAAAACAGTTCTGGTGTCAACTGCTATGCTAATGTAGTAGTTAATGTTGTTTTTTTTCTTCAAAATTTACAAAGACAGATTGTTGAAAATCGGGAACAAACATTGTGCTGTTTATTGAATTCTGTGTTAGAGAAATGTAGTAGTGATAGAGCTAAAATAGAAAGTGTTTCAGAAATTAGAAATCTTCTAGATATATGTTCAGGTCAAAATCAATTTTCACAGAATATTCAGCAGGATTGTCAGGAATTTTTAATGTATATGTTTGATGTATTACAAGATGAAGGAGTAGATATGAAAAATCTATTTGGCCTTTCTTATCAATGGCAACATGACTGTGATAACTGTGCTTCATCAAGTACTACTAGAATAGACTCTGAAAGATTTATATATTTAACTTTACCAGACTGCTAATCAGTGTCTTTCAATAATCTAGTTAAAGCAGCGGATCACAATATGGTGTGTACCCAATGTAAGTCTGCAATGCTGTCCACATTATTTCTACAAAATTATGGTCACTATGTTATTTTAATGTTCCAAAGATGTAGACCTGATGGAACTAAATTGACAACTTCTATTAAAAATTTAGTGGCTTCTCAGTTATCGATATCAGGAAGAACCTTTGCAACTGTAGCTATTATTTTTTCATGACGGTCCTTCTACAACATCAGGGCATTACACATGCTATTTAAAAAACTTTTAAAGGTTGGACCCAATGTAACGACAATAATTTGACTTTCAAACAACGTTTGCCTATTGGCTTTATAAATTCATACCTAGTGTTTTTACAGCCAAAATTTAGGTAAAGGTAATTGGCCTATGAAGACGGGAGGAGTACTCATATATACTCATACATCTGACACTATTTGGCCAAATGGAAAGGTGCAAGAATGAGTAAAGAGTCATGACTGAAAAAAAGGAGTATATACAATTTTTGAAAATATTTCAGATGTTCTTGGAGCTTTTCTTGTAGAAAGTTGATGAAATGGATTTGTAAGTGAACAGCAAAATACTATGTAACGAGAAAAGGACCTCCATGATATACTATTTGGCCTCAAGGAAAAGCAAGTCAATCAAAGATTAGCGTACATTTGTCATTTGTCAGTATGTACGTTTTTTTTTAAAACACAATCTTTTAGATTGTGTTTTTTTTTTCCGCTGTCATATGATGAGTAATTTGAACTCACTGCTTTAAGTGAAATTCAATATATTCTGAGAACAGCAAAAATAAACTTTGTAACATGTTGTAGAAATTATTCTATAGTTTGGATTGTGTAAATTAAATTGTATTCCCATTCTCTGACATCCACTCTCCCTCGCTTATCTTTGTTTGCTTCTTACTTTTGACCTCTTCTCTCTATTTTTCGTTCACTACTTCTCTGTACTCAGTGCCTCACTCTACTTGTATTATTATTTTCACTTGTGTTTATCTACCTTCTATCACTTCTTTTACAACAACTTCACTTCTCCTCTCTCGTCGTTCTTCATCCCATTTCTTTTACTCTGGTTGTGTTACTATCTATCATTTCCTTTTTTTCATTGTCCTTCTCTTTACTTTCATCACCAAATTATTTTTCCTCAGTAGCACTGTTTTAGTCGTGTTCTCCTCTCTTTCCTTTTTTTGCTCACTTACTTTTTTTCTTTTCTCACTCATTGTACTCCACCTCACTCTGTTTTTCTCTTAGTGTGTCTACCTTATAACTTCCTTAGTCCATTTCCTTCAATTGTTGTATATTATTCTGTCTCCCTTAATCCTTTCACTCTATGACTGTTCTTCACTTACTCTCAGTTATCTTCTATTCCTCATTCTTCTAAATGCATCATTATTTAGACTGTTTTCTGTCTCAGTCATTATCTTTTTACTTACTTGTGTTTCCTGATTTAGTTTTGCTAACTCACATTGTTTTAGTATCTTTCTTACCTTCAGTTCATTTCTCTGTACTTCTCTCTCTTTTTCTTAGTGAATCTATATGCCTTACTCATTGTAATTTGCTCTCCTTCTATTTCTTTTTCCCTTTTTTTGTCATTCTAACTTAGTTTATTTCCCTTTCTGTGTTCTTCACTCTCACTATATTTCTAAATAGAGTGTTATGATGTTTTTAGCTCTTCATTTGTATATTTTAATTTAAAATACATATTTTACTAATTATAACTTATATTTTTTTCTCTCTTTCACAGATACCAACTGCAGTAAAAAAAATTAAAGTTACATTTATTATATGGTAAGTATGACTAAAAAAATGTAGTTTGTTATCACCCTTTGCTTTAAGGTCACTAACATTTTCTCAATCTACCTCACTCCTGTGTTTATACTCTGCTTCTCTCACTTATTTTTATTCTCCATGTTTACTCCCCTTCCATTATTTACCCTCTCATATTCAACTTCTTTTGATCCCTATTCTTTACTTCACTTACCCTCTGTTCCCTTCCTTTGCTTATTTACTCATTCTCTTTTTCTTAATTATTTACCTTACTCCAACATATATACCTCATCCCCCTCCCAACACATACACACACCTGTAACATACACCCCACACACACACCACACCTACACATCATACACACAAAAAAACTTCCCACACACACTCCTCAAAAACACACACACATTCCATACACACACATACATTGAACACATATACACCCCACACTCATATACTTCTCACACATATTTCACACACCCTCATCTCTACCCACACCAAAACACTCCACACAACCACACCCACAGACACACCTTACACACCCACACTTTGACCTACACCCACTAACTCCCAGTAAGTCACACACACTGCATTACTTATCTTTTTTTGCTGTTGTACTCAAGCCAATTCAGGTACTGTTCCTTTTACCTCTCTTTGTCCTCTCTCTTTGTCACTCACCATGTGTTATCCTAATTCAATATTTCTCCCTCTATCACCCCTCTTTACTTTTACTATGGGTAGCGCACTGGGGAGCGTAACAAGGGGAAAACAAAGAGAAACAGTAAAATAATATTTTAGAGTGCTTTGAGGTAGGGTAGCTGTTGTGTTGTGTGGGTGATTTACTTACTGCTCTCCTTCCACTCCTTTTCTCAGTACCTCTGTTCTCATAGTTCTTCATTCCCGTTCACTCAGTCCGTCTATCTTACTGTAATTGTCTCTGTCTCTTCACTCTTTCACTACTTGTTCATTATGCTTTCTCCCTGAAGTTCAAGCACATTACGTTATTTACATTTCTTTGCTGCTTCAATTATTCCCTTTCTGTTACTTCTTCTTTTCTTCTTTTAGTTTTTTTCTCTGTCAATCCACATGTTTTAACTTTATTCGATGTTATCCATCTTATTTCATCCCTCTTTATTTATGCACACTACTTTTTTCTCTCTCTCCTTTACCAGTGTTATTTAAATCTGGTTCTGTTATTACCTTTTATTTGTACATCATTTTTTCTCTTTCCTTTTACTCTTTACAGACACTCACATTCTTCATGTGCCTCTGCTTTAGTATTCTTCTTCTCTCTTTCTTTGTTTCACAGCCTTATATTTTTTACATTTTCTCTCTTACACTTTGTTATATCTTTTACACTGTTTTACTATGTATTACACAGAACATCTGTGTTGCTCTCTCTTGCTGTCCGTCTCTTAACATTACTCTCTCTTTCTCTTTCTCTTATGCTCTCCTTCTCTTGTTTTTTTTTCTTTTTTTTTGTGTTGCGCTAACGGGGCGCTCACCGGTGCGCGTACCGGGAAGCGCACCCATGAGAAAAATGAAGTGAAGAGTGCTAAAAATTGTAGTAATTTTTTAAAAATGGGAGGTAGTTCTGAAAAGAACTTTTTTTTTAATGTTTTTGTTGTTTTATATATTTTTTTATTTTTCAGATTATTTTTTTTTGTTGTATTTTTTGAACAATTTTATGTTTTTTTTGTTTTTTTTGGGGGGGGAACAACGAAAAACAGGCATTAGAAAGGGCTCAACAGGAGCAAAAAAAATTATTCTTTTTTGGGGCGTTTTGAGCACTTGTGGTTTTTAAATGCTCTGTTTATCAAATTGATACTCATATTTGCACATGAGAGTAGGTCACCACAATAAAGGCACACTATCTTCATGTGCACAAAATTCTGTTGTATGTTTGGGACCGTTTCCCTCGCCTCTGGTCCCGACAGAGTTACCTGTGCCGATGTACTGGCCACAGGAGTTGGTGGGTTGTCTTGGAGGTGACGCATCTCTGCAACGCTGTAATTCAGTGGATGCCACCTCTGCATATGACGGTGCATAGTATAGTTACCATAACTATACTTTTTGTCTGTACCTCTAGATAAAACATCTTTACAAATGAGGCATGTCACATGTCGGGCATTCACTTTTTTTTGGCCTCGAGGAAAAGAATAAAATTGCCAAATAAAACTGTCTTTGTGGTTGGATTTCCGGGGCTCTTCACGTAAGAACTGCCTCCATTCTACTTCCTCTTCCTCTTCCTCCTCTGGGTTGGGAAGGAACTGTGGAGGTGGTCCTTCCTTCCTAGGTGGTTGTGGTGGTGGTGGGGGTCCACCATCTGCAGCTACTACAGATGCCATTATTTTAATAAGCAAAAACAGGTCTTCCTCTCACAAAGATGAAAGTCAGAGTGAGGAAAGAAGGAGGGGTTTTCATCATTTGGGAAAAAAAAAGTTCTAAACCAATGAAAAGTGTTATTTACAGGTCACATGACCTGTTACACTTACGTTACGCGTCCCGCTCCGCGCCTGGAGCACTTCCGGTAAGCTGCGCTTCGCTCCTCGTTCGCGCACCGGAGCACTTCCGAGTGCGCGAACGCGGCGCGTCGTAAGACGCATTACGCGGCAACGCGATACGTCATGCTTACGCGACGCGTCACGATGTTGTTCTCCAACGTGGCAGTTGTGCAAACGGTACGTTTCCCGGTACGCGGACCGGGTCGCGGCATAAAAATTAGCTAACGGGAAGCTACCCGGTGCGCGGACCGGTAGCGAAACTAAAAAAAAATATATATATATATATACATAAAAAAATATATTAAATACATATAAAATATATTTTTCCTTAAAAAGAAGAATACATTTAACAGCTTTTGATATTTGCTATTAAAAAACCATTGAAATTCACTGAAAAAACCATAGGTTATAGACCATATATAGTTAGGAATTAGCATTTACAAAACCTTGAAAATTCACTGAAAAAACCATAGGTTATAGACCATATATAGTTAGGAATTAGCATTTTTAAAACCTTATTTTACTCAAACAAAACCATTGAAATTCGCATATATAGTTAGTTGTACTAACTATATATTTCGCGCACCCACAATCCACTGCTGATGATATCACATATTACATCATTCATGACATGGTCAGTGACATCACTGATGACATCACTGATGACATCTCAAATGTCAAGGAGTGACCACCCTGTTCAAACACACACCAACAGCATCTTTGCTGATCTGCATTTTCAAGGCTCCCGCCAGATCCTCGAAGAATCTGGGACACAGGACACAAGACTTCCAGACATCTGTCACCCCGACCTCTGCTCCCAGTAATGCTGGGACCCGTGTTGGACACAAGAGACATGGGACCAAAACGCCTGGACATCCTACATTTTGCTACCTGCATCAACTTCCCGAGGTATCCCGAAGTTGTGCATTAGGGTGCTTGAAGCCCCAGCCCTGAGCAGCTTTTGCACCGAAGCTCAGAGGCCCACACTCCACGAGTGTCCCGTGGGCCCGCTTTGTGCATTTCAGCTTGATGCATCTTTGCGGTTCCTGGTCCGTTGGCTAGTGAGCCCCCAGGAAGACCTCTCTTGAAACTATTTTGCTTTCCTTGGTGCTCCAGGCTTGCTCCAGCTTTGCTGCAAAGGAGAAGTGCCCCAGATCTTGCTGGTCTGCACCAAGGCCAATCTTGACATTTTGCGTGGATTGCGTTTGCCAAGGCTTGTTGGATCCAATCCGGATACCGACACCGCAGTCAACTAGATACTTTCCGGGATAGCTTGAATCCAGCTCCTGGTTGTTATCAACACCTCCTGGTCCTCGTGGCTTAAGAGAAAAACTTGACTTTTTCACCTGAAATCACCCGACATCTGGTGGCATCTTCCTATCGCTGCCCTGGTCACTGGATAGTGGCCCAGACTCTGTCTCCTCTGCTTTCAGGTTCTTCACTTCTCTGATCCACCCTTGGACCCACCCGGACACTTTTCCTCTGGTCGCTTGCAGCACTTCTTCGCAGCTCTCCATTGGAATCGACACCTATGCACCCGGCTTCCCTGGGTGAGGTAACACAAGTACTCCTGTGCTCACATGGGTATTGACTCTCCAAGTGTCCTAGTCTAAAAGGGTTCCATCGCAGTTCACCTCCTTGTACCCTTAACCTTTAAAATTGTAACTTGTTT
Source organism: Lissotriton helveticus (assembly GCF_964261635.1). NCBI lineage: Eukaryota > Metazoa > Chordata > Amphibia > Caudata > Salamandridae > Lissotriton > Lissotriton helveticus. The sequence continues at coordinate 1,460,562,442 of NC_136061.1, read as the reverse complement.
GTTTCCCATAGAAAGTCAATGGTAACCCGCGGCTGTGTTTAGACACTGCACGTGTCTCCCGTGGGCCTCCTACACCCTATTTAAACACACAGGTATCCAGGGGTCTGTACTAATAGCTCTGAACGCAATAACTACCTATACATACCAGACTGAATGTGCACCCCAGTTTCTAGAGTGAAGGCTGTTATATAAAAACATATTAATCAATTAGACGGATTCCCATCACTCACCTGTAGGTGACATGCTTTATCATCTGGGTCTCCTCATTGAAGTCACAATCGTGACACTAAGGGCTACAACCTTATCAGAAGGATAGGGGAGCCCGAGGATGTTTTGTTAGGGACACTATGGATATACAGATGAGAGCACCTAACTTATTGTGGGGAAAAAAAATGCAGTGCACAAAAAAAGGAATGAGTAGTGAACTAAAATTGACCTATGTTATGTTATGTTATGTTATGTTATGTTATGTTATTTGTATCTTTTATAGCGCTCGGCTACTCAAAAGAGTGTCCCGGCGCTTTAATGACAAGCTGAAACGCTAAACACAACAAACAGATTAAAAAAAGAACAGGTCAGCGAAAACAGGGATCTAGGAGGCAAAGAGCCAGGTCTTCAGGTCCTTCCTGAAAGCCAGCAGATTTGGAGTGCTCCGTAAAGTCAGGGGCAGAGAGTTCCAAAGTTGAGGGGCCCGGAGCTTAAAGGAGCGACCTCCCATGCGTGCCTTCCTCACACGAGGGACAGTGGCCAAAAACAAGGACTCAGACCTCAAGGATCGGAGAGGGCGGTAGGCAGAGAGCCTCTTCTGCAGGTATTTAGCCCCTGTTGCATGGAAGGCCTTATGAGCGAGCGTTAAGGCTTTAAAAGCTATCCTCTGGCGAATAGGCAGCCAGTGGAGCGAATGCAATAAGCCAGAGACTCTAGCTCGCCTATGCAGGCCAAAAATGGCACGCGCGGCCGCATTCTGGACCACCTGCATGCGTTGCAGGAGATATTCCGGCAGGCCAAGATATAACACGTTTGAGTAGTCCAATCTTGAACCAATCAAGGCCTGTACCGTAACCCTCCTGTGGTCCTCTGAGAGCAGAGGGAAAAACTTCCGGAGCATACGAAGCAGACCAAAGCAGGTGCCCGTAAGGGCAAGAACCTGTGATCTTAGGGTCAAACCATTATCGATCTTGATCCCCAAGTTCTTAGCTAGCTGTGACGATCGCCCCGGAGGAGACATGCCAGCCGGCCACCACACCTGCCAGTCTGGATCGGATTGACAACCGAAGAAGAGCACCTCTGATTTGTCTGAGTTGAACTTGAGGCTATTCAGTTGGAGCCACCTAAAAACAGCACTCAAGCACTCACGTATGCTCTCTCCATCAAAATCCTCTCCTTTCCGGCAGGTAAAGAGCAGCTGGGTGTCATCTGTATAGGATACGATCTGGGCCCCAAAAGACTCGGCCAGAGCCGCCAGAGGGCTCATAAAGATGTTAAAAAGAGTCGGGCTCAATACAGAGCCCTGCGGGACTCCGACTCCCAATGGCGGCATCTCAGCAGAGCTAGAGGAGGCCCAGACCGTTTGTCGACGGCCAGCCAGGAAGGAAGTAAACCAGCTGAACACCGTCCCCCTCAGACCGATTTCATAGAGTCTGACCAGCAGATCCTCATGGGGAACGGTGTCAAAGGCCGCCGACAAATCCAGCATAATCAGCATAGCTCTGCCACCCAGGTCCAATGTCTCCTTGATAACCTCGGAGACCTCCAGTAGTGCCGTCTCCGTGCTAAGATTCGTACGAAAGCCCGATTGGGTGGAGTGTAACAAGTCATGTGATTCCAAAAAATTAGAAAGGACGTTATGAACGTGCTTCTCCAAGGTCTTAGCCAGTGCAGGAAGTAGGGAAACGGGTCTATAATTGGCTAAAACCTCGGGAGCCAAACCGGGCTTCTTAATGAGGGGAATAACCATGGCCTGTTTCCACACCGACGGAACCACACCTTGACTCAAAGAAAGATTCAAAAGAGGGTTGACCAGCGGGTTAACCACTTCCGCCAACTTGGCAAAAAATTTGGCCGGCCATGGATCGAGAGGCGAACCAGATTTAAGATTGGCCAAAAACAACAGTGACAATGAGAGACCCTATCTTTATTATCGTCTCGCAAAAGTCAAACCTAAAAACAGTGCAAACATGACAGCCTGTAACAAATAACAGTCGGATGTTCGTGATTTAAAGGGTCAACATGTTTCAGCACCTGTGAACATTATTGCATCCTATGCCTTCTTCAGGACCACTGTTATGTTGCTACTGCAATTTTGTACTAAACTATATTGAGTGAATTACAAATGTAAAAATACATAGGAAAACCCCAACGGCAAATAAAACCAATGCAACCAAAAACCTGTATTTGGGCATATGTAGTCCTTCCTCTGCAAATCCCGTGCAGCACACGGTTTCCAACTTGCAAGAGGAGGATACCTCACCTCACCTGGCTGCGGCTCAGGGAACACGGAGCATTTCTCTTCCCGTCGATACCTCGGACGGTCTTCCAAGCCAGGATTTGCACTGCAAGTCATCATGGAGCCAGACATCACCTTCAGTTGTGTTGTGGTGGTGCTGAGTGTTTGTTCAAGGGTTTGTTTGCAAAATGGATGGTGTTATGGTGTACCCTTGAGCTTTGAGAATCGTGCTAGATATACTTTTGTACATATTCCTAAATATGTTAATCTAATATGTATTTGTTTAACAATGTGAGTGGTTGCATGTCAGGTCTGACTTTAAATAGCCTTGTTTTCTTTTGCTTTTTTAGGTGTTAGACTTTGTGATAATGGTGTTACTCCCCACTTAATTTGTTTGTGTGGGACCCCTTTGCAGTAGCTTTAACTATCTCTGTGTGGTGTGTGACTTGCTCCAAGACATTGCTGCTGCAGTAGATTTAAGCCTGTTTGACCTCCTCTACTACTGGAGTCAATGTGGGCATATCTTCAGGGAATTGCATGTGATTTCACCTATAATAGCGAGTTTTTGGGTTCGTGTGTCCCTCCCTTTCACCCTCCTTACCCTTCCTTTTTCACTCCCAGATCGTATGACTCACTCCCCGTTCCCACTGTCTCATTCACACCAAATGATGTAGACCTACGTTTACGTAGTTCCCTGTAATGGTTGAGAACTCTGCACATAATAGATAGGACAGCCATAGCAAAGATCTGTGCCTGCTTCTTTGTGAAGTATTTATAAATACCCAAAGTTGTTTTACAACAGAAATACTATTTCTTTTAGGGCTACATGTTCGAACAGTAGTAATAGCGATTACCAAATAACTATTTTTTGTGAATTTCGATTTCGTAATCAGTATTACTAATGTACAAAGGTGTTATCCAGTCTGTATTCCCTAAATAGAGATTCGCAGTGGGTATCAAATAGACCTACCTCATTAAAATTAATAAGGTAGGTTGCAATTTATGACCCACTAGGATTCGCTGACATCACAGGGATGGTGGCCTGCTGGGGTCAGCCGATCACCATATCTGTGATTGTGTTAAAGAAAGCAATCTTTCTGTTTTCAGATTCAGCAAATTTTCCTTATAAAAAAGGTATTTATTTATTTTAAAAGTTGTATATAGTGCTGGCAAGACCTGGGGGTATCAGAGCGCTCTACAAACATGATAAAAACATGAGTTGCAGAAATCACAGACTTGTTAAGCGTTGGATCACATAAGTTCTGGAGAGAAAAACACCTACAGTAAATTATTATTGTTATTATTAAAACGGTTTTGTATAGCGCGTGGTCACCCTAGAGCATCCCAGCGCTTCACCAAACAGATTAACAATACAGACAGAACAGGGGCACAGGGGGTTAGCAGAAAAGGAAAGTCTTCAATTGTTTACGAAACCGTAGCAGACATGGCTCCGAACGTAGACCTAGGGCGAGAGAGTTCCAAAGGGTTGCGACATTAACGGAGAATCTCCTTCCTCCTGATCGGGCCTTTTTGATATAGTAAGCTAGGTGACAGAGTTTGGTGAATTGAGGTCTCGATTGAGGCAAAGATCTTTTAATTCTCTTTTTAAGCTCATATAGGAGGGGTTTGTCCTGATCTGGACTGGGAGGGAGTTCCAGACTTTGAGGACGTTGCTAGAAAAGGAGTGTATAAGGGCATTTTCTTTGTGTTTATTTGGTGGGGCGAGAGTGTTGGTGCTTCTTAAATTTCTCGACTGTAATGCCTTTGATAATTTGATAGTTTGGACGTAAGGTAGGCTCTTTTCCTTTGTACATGAGGCAGGACATTATGAAGCTGCAGCAGGATTCAATAGCGAGCCACTTGAGATTTTTTAGGGAGTGGGACATGTGATTGTGTCTATTTATTCCAGTGACCATCCTTGCTGCTGCATTTAGTGTGGCTGTTAGATGGGCTAGTTGCGACTTTGCGGTACCTGTGAGGGTGGCGTTCTCGTAGTCCAGTTTAGACAGTATCATCTCTTGTGTGATGGTTTTTAGGTCATTCAGGGGGGAGGAAGGTTTTGATTTAGAGACAATGTTTTAGGTTGTAGAATGCACACTTGGCTGTGTGTTTATGTGTTAGTTCCTGCTCATATTTTGTCAAGGGTGATTCCCAGAAAGGGGGGAGCTTGCCACAAGGTGGGAGAGCATAGCAGAGAACTTACCTAGCCACCAACTTGCCGCCACCGCCAGGAGTCACCGCATCTTGACATTAGAGCAGCCGCTGGCCCGGGACTACAATCCCCGGCAGCCCCAGCGGCGGCGCGCTCAACCCACGCGGCTGCAGCGCCAGGTGGCGTATTTAGCCACCGCAGCCCTTGGTGGAGCGGGGGAGCTTGACACAAGGTGGGGGAGCATAGCGGAGAACTTACCTAGCCACCAACTTGCCGCCACCGCCAGGAGTCACCGCATCTTGACATCAGCTCAGCCACTGCCCCGGGACTACAATCCCCGGCCGTCCCAGCGGCGGCACGCTCAACCTACGCGACTGCAGCGCCAGGTGGCGTATTTAGGTGGCGTATTTAGCCGCCGCAGCCCTCGGTGGAGCGGGTGAGCTTGCCACAAGGTGGGGGAGCATAGCGGAGAACTTACCTAGCCACCAACTTGCCACCACCGCCAGGCGTCACCGCATCTTGACATCAGCGCAGCCGCCGCCCCAGGACTACAATCCCCGGCAGCCCCAGCGACGGCACGCTCAACCCACCCAGATGCAGTGCCAGGTGGTGTATTTAGCTGCCGCAGCTCTCGGTGGAGCGGGGGAGCTTGCCACAAGGTGGGGGAGCATAGCGGAGAACTTACCTAGGCACCAACTTTCCGCCACCGCCAGGAGTCACCGCATCTTGACATCAGCACAGCCGCCGCCCCGGGACTAAAATCCCCGGCAGCCCCAGCGGCGGCGCGCTCAACCTACGCGGCTGCATCGCCAGGAGGCGTATTTAGGCGCCGCAGCCCTCGGTGGAGTGGGGGAGCTTGCCACAAGGTGGGGGAGCATAGCGGAGAACTTACCTAGCCACCAACTTGCCGCCACCGGTAGAAGTCACCACATCTTGACATCAGCGCAGCCGCCGCCCCGGGACTACAATCCCCGGCAGCCCCAGTGGCGGCGCGCTCAACCCACTCAGATGCAGTGCCAGGTGGCGTATTTAGCCGCCCCAGCCCTCGGTGGAGCGGGGGAGCTTGCCACAAGGTGGGGGAGCATAGCGGAAAACTTACCTAGCCACCAACTTGCCGCCACCGCCAGGAGTCACCGCATCTTGACATCAGCGCACCCACCGCCCCGGGACTACAATCCCCGGCAGCCCCAGCGGCGGCACGCTCACCCCACCTAGATGCAGTGCCAGGTGGCGTATTTAGCCGCCTCAGCTCTCGGTGGAGCGGGGGAGCTTGCCACAAGGTGGGGGAGCATAGCGGAGAACTTACCTAGCCACCAACTTGCCGCCACCGCCAGGAGTCACCGCATCCTGACATCAGCACAACCGCCGCCCCGGGACTACAATCCCCGGCAGCCCCAGCGGCGGCGCGCTCAACCCACGCGGCTGCAGCGCCAGGTGGCGTATTTAGCCACCGCAGCCATTGGTGGAGCAGGGGAGCTTGACACAAGGTGGGGGAGCATAGAGGAGAACTTACCTAGCCACCAACTTGCCGCCACCATCAGGAGTCACCGCATCTTGACATCAGCGCAGCCACTGCCCCGGTACTACAATCCCCGGCAGTCCCAGCGGCGGCGCGCTCAACCTACGCGGCTGCAGCGCCAGGTGGCGTATTTAGCCGCCGCAGCCCTCGGTGGAGCGGGTGAGCTTGCCACAAGGTGGGGGAGCATAGCGGAGAACTTACCTAGCCACCAACTTGCCGCCAACGCCAGGAGTCACCGCATCTTGACATCAGCGCAGCCGCCGCACCGGGACTACAATCCCCGGCAGCCCCAGCGGCGGCACGCTCAACCCACGCGGCTGCAGCGCCAGGAGGCGTATTTTGCCGCCGCAGCCCTCGGTGGAGTGTGGGAGCTTGCCACAAGGTGGGGGAGCATAGCAGAGAACTTACCTAGCCACCTACTTGCCGCCACCGCCAGGAGTCACCGCATCTTGACATCAGCGCAGCCGCCGCCCCGGGACTACAATCCCCGGCATCCCCAGTGGCAGCACGCTCAACCCACCCAGATGCAGTGCCAGGTGGCGTATTTTGCCGCCGCAGCTCTCGGTGGAGCGGGGGAGCTTGCCACAAGGTGGGGGAGCATAGCGGAGAACTTACCTAGCCACCAACTTGCTGCCACCGCCAGGAGTCACCGCATCTTGACATCAGTACAGCCGCCGCCCCGGGACTACAATCCCCAGCAGCCCCAGCGGCGGCGCGCTCAACCTACGCGGCTGCATCGCCAGGAGGCGTATTTAGCCGCCGCAGCCCTCGGTGGAGTGGGCGAGCTTGCCACAAGGTGGGGGAGCATAGCGGAGAACTTACCTAGCCACCAACTTGCCGCCACCGGTAGAAGTCAGCACATCTTGACATCAGCGCAGCCGCCGCCCCGGGACTACAATCCCCGGCAGCCCCAGTGGCGGCGCGCTCAACCCACTCAGATGCAGTGCCAGGTGGCGTATTTAGCCGCCCCAGCCCTCGGTGGAGCGGGGGAGCTTGCCACAAGGTGGGGGAGCATAGCGGAAAACTTACCTAGCCACCAACTTGCCGCCACCGCCAGGAGTCACCGCATCTTGACATCAGCGCAGCCACCGCCCGGGACTACAATCCCCGGCAGCCCCAGCAGCGGCACGCTCAACCCACCCAGATGCAGTGCCAGGTGGCGTATTTAGCCGCTGCAGCTCTCGGTGGAGCGGGGGAGCTTGCCACAAGGTGGGGGAGCATAGCAGAGAACTTACCTAGCCACCTACTTGCCGCCACCGCCAGGAGTCACCGCATCTTGACATCAGCGCAGCCGCCGCCCTGGGACTACAATCCCCGGCATCCCCAGTGGCAGCACGCTCAACCCACCCAGATGCAGTGCCAGGTGGCGTATTTTGCCGCCGCAGCTCTCGGTGGAGCGGGGGAGCTTGCCACAAGGTGGGGGAGCATAGCGGAGAACTTACCTAGCCACCAACTTGCTGCCACCGCCAGGAGTCACCGCATCTTGACATCAGTACAGCCGCCGCCCCGGGACTACAATCCCCAGCAGCCCCAGCGGCGGCGCGCTCAACCTACGCGGCTGCATCGCCAGGAGGCGTATTTAGCCGCCGCAGCCCTCGGTGGAGTGGGCGAGCTTGCCACAAGGTGGGGGAGCATAGCGGAGAACTTACCTAGCCACCAACTTGCCGCCACCGGTAGAAGTCAGCACATCTTGACATCAGCGCAGCCGCCGCCCCGGGACTACAATCCCCGGCAGCCCCAGTGGCGGCGCGCTCAACCCACTCAGATGCAGTGCCAGGTGGCGTATTTAGCCGCCCCAGCCCTCGGTGGAGCGGGGGAGCTTGCCACAAGGTGGGGGAGCATAGCGGAAAACTTACCTAGCCACCAACTTGCCGCCACCGCCAGGAGTCACCGCATCTTGACATCAGCGCAGCCACCGCCCGGGACTACAATCCCCGGCAGCCCCAGCAGCGGCACGCTCAACCCACCCAGATGCAGTGCCAGGTGGCGTATTTAGCCGCTGCAGCTCTCGGTGGAGCGGGGGAGCTTGCCACAAGGTGGGGGAGCATAGCGGAGAACTTACCTAGCCACCAACTTGCCGCCACTGCCAGGAGTCACCGCATCCTGACATCAGCACAGCCGCCGCCCCGGGACTACAATCCCCGGAAGCCCCAGCGGCGGCGCGCTCAACCCACGCGGCTGCAGCGCCAGGTGGCGTATTTAGCCACCGCAGCCCTTGGTGGAGCGGGGGAGCTTGACACAAGGTGGGGGAGCATAGCGGAGAACTTACCTAGCCACCAACTTGCCGCCACCGTCAGGAGTCACCGCATCTTGACATCAGCGAAGCCACTGCCCCGGTACTACAATCCCCGGCAGTCCCAGCGGCGGCGCGCTCAACCTACGCGGCTGCAGCGCCAGGTGGCGTATTTAGCCGCCGCAGCCCTCGGTGGAGCGGGTGAGCTTGCCACAAGGTGGGGGAGCATAGCGGAGAACTTACCTAGCCACCAACTTGCCGCCACCGCCAGGAGTCACCGCATCTTGACATCAGCGCAGCCGCCGCCCCGGGACTACAATCCCCGGCAGCCCCAGCGGCGGCACGCTCAACCCACGCGGCTGCAGCGCCAGGAGGCGTATTTTGCCGCCGCAGCCCTCGGTGGAGTGTGGGAGCTTGCCACAAGGTGGGGAGCATAGCAGAGAACTTACCTAGCCACCTATTTGCCGCCACCGCCAGGAGTCACCGCATCTTGACATCAGCGCAGCCGCCGCCCCGGGACTACAATCCCCGGCATCCCCAGCGGCAGCACGCTCAACCCACCCAGATGCAGTGCCAGGTGGCGTATTTAGCCGCCGCAGCTCTCGGTGGAGCGGGGGAGCTTGCCACAAGGTGGGGGAGCATAGCGGAGAACTTACCTAGCCACCAACTTGCCGCCACCGCCAGGAGTCACCGCATCCTGACATCAGCTCAGCCGCCGCCCCGGGACTACAATCCCCGGCAGCCCCAGCGGCGGCGCGCTCAACCCACCCGGCTGCAGCGCAAGGTGGCGTATTTAGCCACCGCAGCCCTTGGTGGAGCGGGGGAGCTTGACACAAGGTGGGGGAGCATAGCGGAGAACTTACCTAGCCACCAACTTGCCCCCACCGTCAGGAGTCACTGCATCTTGACATCAGCGCAGCCACTGCCCCGGTACTACAATCCCCGGCAGTCCCAGCGGCGGCGCGCTCAACCTACGCGGCTGCAGCGCCAGGTGGCGTATTTAGCCGCCGCAGCCCTCGGTGGAGCGGGTGAGCTTGCCACAAGGTGGGGGAGCATAGCGGAGAACTTACCTAGCCACCAACTTGCCGCCACCGCCAGGAGTCACCGCAATTTGACATCAGCGCAGCCGCCGCACCGGGACTACAATCCCCAGCAGCCCCAGCGGCGGCACGCTCAACCCACGCGGCTGCAGCGCCAGGAGGCGTATTTTGCCGCCGCAGCCCTTGGTGGAGTGTGGGAGCTTGCCACAAGGTGGGGGAGCATAGCAGAGAACTTACCTAGCCACCTACTTGCCGCCACCGCCAGGAGTCACCGCATCTTGACATCAGCGCAGCTGCCGCCCCGGGACTACAATCCCCGGCATCCCCAGTGGCAGCACGCTCAACCCACCCAGATGCAGTGCCAGGTGGCGTATTTAGCCGCCGCAGCTCTCGGTGGAGCGGGGGAGCTTGCCACAAGGTGGGGGAGCATAGCGGAGAACTTACCTAGCCACCAACTTGCTGCCACCGCCAGGAGTCACCGCATCTTGACATCAGTACAGCCGCCGCCCCGGGACTACAATCCCCGGCAGCCCCAGCGGCGGCGCTCTCAACCTACGCGGCTGCATCGCCAGGAGGCGTATTTAGCCGCCGCAGCCCTCGGTGGAGTGGGCGAGCTTGCCACAAGGTGGGGGAGCATAGCGGAGAACTTACCTAGCCACCAACTTGCCGCCACTGGTAGAAGTCACCACATCTTGACATCAGCGCAGCCGCCGCCCCGGGACTACAATCCCCGGCAGCCCCAGTGGCGGCGCGCTCAACCCACTCAGATGCAGTGCCAGGTGGCATATTTAGCCGCCCCAGCCCTCGGTGGAGCGGGGGAGCTTGCCACAAGGTGGGGGAGCATAGCGGAAAACTTACCTAGCCACCAACTTGCCGCCACCGCCAGGAGTCACCGCATCTTGACATCAGCACAGCCGCCGCCCCGGGACTACAATCCCCGGCAGCCCCAGCGGCAGCGCGCTCAACCTAAGCGGCTGCATCGCCAGGAGGCGTATTTAGCTGCCACAGCCCTCCGCGTCGCGGGACGAGCCGGGCGAAGCCCGGGCAAAGGGCGGGCCATCTGGGGCCATGAGGGGCCAGAAGAGGCTGGGTCAGGCCACCCCTCCTTCACTGCGATACGGAACTATGGGTAAGCGGAAACTACATACATCTCAGGACCAGGGGGGAGTAAAAGCTAAAGTCACTAGGAAGTCATCCTCTATTATTTCCTACCAGATCTCGGCAGTTGGAGTGTTAGCATCAGAAATTGAATCCGCTGAGAGGGAGCTTGGCTTGGACCCAAGCACTACTTCAATACCAGTTGCCCCCCCATGGAGTCTATTCCAGTGAATCGTGTCCTTTTGTTGCCACGGGTAATTATTAATAATCGCACGGGCCAAAGGAAACTGACTCTGTTGGTGCTGTGGATCAAGACGATTGCTATGTAATGAATGGTCCCAGTATCCCACCAACCAAGCCTACAGCTGATAACGGCCAAATTAAGTACCAGAGAACTGCCCAAAAAAAGGGTCAGAAAAAAGGAAACAAGCGGGAAAAGGACCCTAAAAACCCTGTACAGTCTGGTGACTCATCAATAGCAAGTAATTTAGAGTCCACTATACAGGACATGCTGGATGTTTTCTCCTCTACGCGGCTTGAGCTAGTACTAATTAGTATAGCAAAGGACATCATTGATACCCTGAACACTTTTGTTGCAAATCTTATTAAAAAATGTGAGCGGATCAATACGGCCCTAAACGTGCATAACGGTGTCACAGAATCTGACCAGCTACATGTGCCTCCCCAAGGTTACTCCAACTTCTCTAATAGGAAACCGGGAGCCAAAATCTCAAGTGAGGGGTTCTGTTGCCCCCGGGTGCATGATAAGGCGAGGCAGGAGTATTGTTTGAATGGGGGGTCTACTGTTCCTAATAGGGAGAAGGTCTCACAGACTAGTGAACACAGTAAGATAGAATTGCAATATACGTCAGTTCCACCCAGGTGTCCGGTGGTATATTTGGACCAACACCCAAGAAACACAACCGCTACTGAATCAAGCATTAACCTTCCCCCCGAAGCAGCTCCTTTGGTAGTAATATTAGTAGGGATTCCCCCGCTAGTGGAGGGAGAACTTGAATCTACAGACAACGTCTTAGCAAACACAAAAAAATGGTGCAATCAGAACTGCTCGGGTGGGACTGAAATCTCTTCAAATATTATAATGGCAAGACGGGTGGGGTGGCTGCGGAGTACACAAAAGGCAATCAAAGGGGATTGTGTTATAGTGAATTTTAACAATCACAGTCACCCGCCACGGATGCTGTGGGATGCCTCCGATCTAAAGAGTGAAGAGGGAAATATCAGGGCAGTCCCGTTAGGATATTTTTATCCTCCCACAAGAAGGGTCAAGGGTTATCATAAAATGGCTTCTGGTTGCAGAAATATCCCGGGTATCATAAAATGCCGTCCCTCTACTAGGGAATATTGCCCGGATAGAAATAGCTTGTGGTACACCACTCCATCCAAATCTTTGTGCCCCCAGGTAAGAATGAGAAAGGATTCATTAGTTCTATTAAACAGGTTCTCAACTTTGTCTCAGTTAAATGACACTGAATGACTAGGTCCTAACCGTAAGAAGCCCCGTTCTTCCCTCATGCAAAGTGACCATATCATGGAGGGTACAAATTATTACCGACTAATGACATGGAACATAGCAGGGCTATGGTCAAAAAGGGCCGACCAAAATTGGCTTAAATCTATAGTAGCCCATGAGGTTGTCACCTTTCAAGAGACCTGGGACCAGAAAAATGATTTCTGATTAGACGGTTTTAAGTCCTACACCAAGCCAGCTCGTCCAACTCCTGCAGGGAGAGCCAAGGGGGGGGTTGATGTTCCTTATTTCAGTGAGACTGAAGGGTACACTTAAATATTAGATTGTGCATCCCCAAATTGTCTTATAGCGGAGATTACTACCTCTAGTAGTTGTAAAACTCTGATAATAAATTTTTATAATTCGGAAGAGGGTGAGCAATGTAATGAACATCTCTGCTACTTGACACAGTTTTTAGAAACTTATAAAGCACAGCAAACCACTTTTGTTTATTTTATCCTTGTGGGGGATTTTAATACTCACTTATGTAAACTTAACTGCCATATAAAGGCATCTCAAGGCCCTGTGCATGCCTCGTTACCGCATTTTGAACACTCACACAAGGGGGAGGCTCTGGAAGAGCTTTTGACATCTGTCGACCTCTATGAACCTAGTTTTGTTGATGTTACTGAGAGGGTTATAACATTTAAAGGCCGAGATATTGAGACGATCATTGATTTCATTTTCCTATCCCCTGTCTTACTAAGGCATGTATTTTTTTACAATGCTGTATATTGCCTATTCAGTGATCACAACCCAGTGATATTACAGCTAGACCACGGTTTTGATCTTACAGATACAACGGTAATTAACAAAGGTCCAACCAACATCATAACTCAAGACCAGGGGAGGAGGTTAAAATGGACAAAAATAGTCCCAGAGCTCCTTGTTGATAGCTTAATGATAAAGGCTAACGAAGAAATTCGAAATGTATTGACTGTTCCACTCCTGGGGAGGAAACTATTGCAGCCTTTGAAAGTATCTCTAAACAGGTTGTGCGGGAATTAACAGTCCCCTTCAAGCCTAAACCCAATAAGTTAAAACAATGGTTTGATTCGAAATGTTCGAGGGCCCATCAAAACTTGATAAAAGCACTGAAAACCAAACCTAGAAATAAAATAATAATAACTGGCCTCAGAAAGGAATATAAACAAATTATAGTAATTCGTGAAAATGAAATTAAAACTGAGGCATGGGAGAGTTTGATGAATAAAGAGATTCTTAGGGACAGTATTAAGTTTTGGTCAATCGTAAACAGCCCATTGTTCACAGGCTCGGAGAATGGTTTACTGGACATTAATATCCCAGAAGAGGAGTGGTTGACCCACTTCGAAAATAGATATGCCAGTAATGATGTATTTGAACCATTTATAACCCCAACCAGTAGTACTCCCTATCCCAGATTAGTGTTCAATGTTGTGGATGTGGAGCAAGCTATAATTGAATCCTCAAGTAATAAGGCCCCAGGCCCGGACGGCGTCCCTGCCAATTTTTATAAAAGTAATCCCAAATTGTGGGCCAAAATCTTGACAAATGTTTTTAATTCTTCTGTTGTTTTAGGGTTTCCTGCATCTTGGGCCCACTCTATTATTATTCCCGTATTCAAAAAAGGACAAAGAGGGGACCCAAGATGTTATAGGCCCATTTCATTAATAGATTCGTCCGTCAAGATATTGGGAAAAGTCATTCTTTATAAAATGTCAGAGTGGGTGACAGACAATAAAATCCTGTCCGACCTTCAATACGGTTTTAGAACCGGCAGAAGTACTGAAGATCAGTGCCTAAACCTGTATTTGCTAACTGCTAAATACACTATAGCATCCAAGGGGTCTATTTATTTAGGCTTCATGGACCTATCCACAGCATTCGATCTAGTAAATAGATCGGAGCTGTGGACGCTTTTATTGGATTTGGGCTTTGATCCCTGCCTGGCCTATTTCCTGGGAGACCTACACAGGGATCTACTAGCGTCAGTTAGGATGTCCGACGAGGGTTCTTGCACACGTCATTTTAAATCTGGTGTGGGGGGTCAGACAAGGGTGCATTCTGGCCCCTCTACTTTTTACTCTGTATATCAATGCCTTAGATAAATCCCTGGACACTGCCACATTGGACGCTCCGCGTATAGGGGACAGTTCCATCCCGGTCCTCATATACGTGGACGATGCGGTCTTATTAGCCCGCACCCCGATAGGCCTACAGAGGCTATTGAATGCCTTTGGGGAGTTTATGGACTCTCTGGATCTGGCTGTAAACAGTGCAAAATCACATACAATGTCCATGGGGTTATGCAAGAATAAATCAAGGACTTTTTATTGCAAGGGGGTGGAAGTAAAAAGGGTGAAGGTTTTTACCTACCTGGGGGTCCTGTTTGATGAGCGATGCTCCAGGGCCCCCCAGTTTGTAGCGAAAAAAGCTGTCCTAGGAAGATCTACACAAGCAGTCCAAAGCTTTGCACAGCGGTTAGGGGGAAGGCCCTGTGAAGCAATTCTCTCTATTTATAAAGAAAAATGCTTAGCAGCAGCATTGTATGGAGCAGCTATATGGGGGTACAAATATGTGGATGAATTACAAAAGGTGGAAAATAAATGTCTTCGCTCTCTTTTATCTATCCCCCAATCCTCACCCACGTTTGCTACTCACCAGAAGCTGGGGATGGGGTATTTGTCTGACCAGATTAGTTTGTCCCCCCTCATTTGCTGGCTGAAGACTTGGCTTAACCCTGAATTAGTTTTAAATCGTCAGATTTTAAAAGATTGCCTCAGGTTGGAAAAGGGGAACGAAATACAGTGGTTCTCGTATGTGAAAAAAATGCTAGTGAAACTTGGGCGCCTAGATTTATTTGAAAACCCAGATGGTATTGTGAAGGGGGACATCAACTGGGTCAAAGAGCATTTCCTATCTCTAAGGTCACAGGAAAGGGAGGCGGAGGAATTAAAAAAACCTCTTGTGAGAGCTCATTTTTTATAAGTTACAACCCCATTGATAAAGCCCTATTTTAAGTTGGTATTAAGGCCATTCCATCACTTGCTGCTAACAAAATTCCGTTTCAACTTGATTCACTTTTTACTGGGATCTCATGAAGGGTGGAGTAAGCCAGAGGATATAGCCTTTTGTAATTGTGACGGCAGCTCATTGCAAGATACTATGCACTTTACACTTTTTTGTGGATATTATTATGAAATTAGAATGAAATTTATAATACCACTATTTAAGGGTAAGGGGTTTGTCCAGGCTAAACCCGCTTTATTCTATTTACAACTCCTGGATAACCCCTGGAAATTCTTTAACATTGCAAGCAATTTTGTAGCAGCTGTACGGCTGAGAAAAATAAGATGTTTAAATATGATTGATTGTTGAACCCTTGCCTTTTTAACTGCATTTTATTTTTTTTATAATCTTTATTAAAATGTTTTAATAATTATGTCATTCTAAATCTACTCATTGAAATGTATTGTATGAATTGTGTGACCTGATTGTGTATCTTTTATGATTTTAACTAATCGATTAAAGTGGTTTTGACTTGACTTGATTCCCAGAAAGGGTCAATTTGAAAACCAGAGCAACAATGGTTTTTAGCCACTATTGATACAATTCATGGTTCCCACAGAAACGTACAGTGGCAGCTGGCATGGATTGGGGTGGCAGGATGGGTGGTGGGGGTAATCGTGAAAAAAAAATCATACTTCCTCATCACATTTCTCCTCCGTCGTCTCTCCTGGCTGGAAAGGAACAGGAAGCACCCAGGTTCCCCCAAGTCAATCTTAATGCTGCAATGCAGCGTTTGATTGGTCTTAGCACTGTGGGGATCAACGCTCAGAAAGGCCATGGGAACCTGGGCATGTTCCCCACCCAGGTGATGCTCCAGCCTGAATGGAGAACATCTAAAGTGTGCATGACTGTTTGGCTGGTCCCAGATGACTGGCCAAACAGTAATGCGCACTTACAGTGTGTCACCACTCCTCCCCCTGCACCTCTGTCATCAGAGCAGCCCCACCCCTCTTGCAAAGCTATGGTAGCAGTATTATCATTTTATGTTTCCTTTATTTCACTTCTGCTAAGCAATGGCACGATGCGCCCCCGCCTTAGTGGAGGACCTGCTACTGGAGAAGTAACCAAGTTAAGTTAAACATTTGTGGAAATCTTGGCGTAAATTCTCTTCTCATGTCTCATACAATGGAACATTTCAGTTCCATCGCCGTCATAGATATTGTACAGGAGAGTATTGTTTTCTCCAGTGGCTCATCTCATGTGCAGGACGTGAGATATACCGTCCAACTCATTACAAAGACACATAAGGTGGTCTTTGCACAGAATTTAACCATAGTACTAAAATTAGCGAGTATGCAGTTGATACTTGGCTCTTGAGATGAGAGAAAGAATATGCCCAGCAAGCATAAACACATTTCATTTTATTGAGCCTTTCAAATTAAAGACTGTAGTGAGTATGGCTAGCATAGAAACAATACACTCTAACTATGGTAAATTGCTAATGTAAAAAAAATCACACATGATGATCAATTTAAATATAAAATTGTATGTGAATATATACCAGCTATGACATTATACGTTAAACTCAAATGAAAAATACTGACACAGCATCACCAAACGCTCACGGCAAGAAAGGGTCATGCAAATGTGTCCCCCTGACAGTATCACTTTCATAAAATGATAGCCTCTGCTTTATTTTTGTGCAAGTGGATCATTCCAAGGGACAGTTGGAACTTCATCCAAGTGTATAACACCTGCCTTCTCTAAGGTCTTCAAGTAATTTCTGGGCGACATGTTAGAGGGCCTGTTCCACTAGCTAGGAATTCTAAAGGACACTGTGGGGCATATTACCAAGCAATAGCGATAATTATCGCTATTGCTTGGTTAGAGACAAAATTTTACCGCTGAGCTGCGGCGATTTTTATCGCAGATAAACCTTGGTATTACCAAAGTTTATCGCAAATGCGATAAAAAACGGCCGCAATGCATGAATATCTCTGAAAAGTCCGCGATATTCATGCATTACCGAGCTAATGCTCTTAGCCATGTTATCCACCTACCATTGGATAACATGGCTAAGAACTACTCAGGGCAGGTGTTAGCTTTTGGAGATATTCGCGCTTAGCGCGAATATCTCCAAAAGTTGGTAATAGGAGATAGCGATGTTAGCGACTGTTTCCAGTCGCTAACATCTTGGCACGCCCACTTTGCATGTCATTAGTGATAAATATCACTGACATGCAAAGTGGGGCCCAAGATGGTCGCTATCTCCTACTAGCTGTCGCTAACTGGTGTTAGCGACAGCTAGGTAATAGGGAGATAATTTTATCTCCGCTTTCTTGGCTTTTAAAGCCAAAAAAGCGGAGATAAACCCCCTTGATAATATGCCCCTGTGTTATTTATTGACTGTTTATAAAACAGTTTTCTACGCCTGTACCTAATTTCTCCTTATGATCGGTGCCATGGATTGTGTGCATCGTGTGTCCAAAAGCAAAGAAACACATATTTGAAAACAGTCAAATTACTTACTTCCGCAAAGTTCAAATTATTCGTTATGCAAATTTAATCACCACACACTTCTTCTCAAACTTTCTTGGATGCTCACTTGCTTATATTTCCTACTAAGCAATAGCATTCCATGGTTCATATTGAACATGTAGCAGGAGAACAATTGTCTACTCAATAGGTACAACATGCGCTTTCCTGTGTATCGTGTTGAGGCATTACTATGAATGTTGCTAATGTAGGACAAGAGATGGAACATTATTTCTATGTTTGACACATGCAATTAACCTAGTTGGGCATGTCAAGGTTCCTTAGTATTGTTATCTTATTATGACAATGCAGCTGCACCTGGTTGAGTATTAATGTATTAACAATGCATGCGATGGTGTCTACCTTTAACTACTGACTGCTGTACTGCATACAAAAGTCAATGTGGTGTAAATTTAATACAGAGCTCTGATAAATATTAGGAATCCAACTCACTTTTGGATTACTAAAATGTCAATTTTCCTGTTTGTATCTGTGTGATGGGGACCTTTTTTTAACCATCTGGGAAAGATCTGTAGCATTATTATTTTGAGCAATATTTTGTGCTGCAATTTGTACAATGTGACTGGCAAATAGTCACAATTTTCCTCTACTTATGAACGGACACTGGTTGAAAGTAATGAACACAAAGATGGCAGTGAGGAAATATAAATTGAAAATGTGCAAATGGGAGATGGAGAAGAATGCAACAGCTGGTTGTAAATTGTTTACCACAACTTGAATTATTTTTTAATATGTATATAGGTATTTGACATGTCTAAAAGCCTCATGAAATAGTGATATTCATTTTATACCAACAATTGATTGAAAACAATCTATGCACATTTGTGACACATTTTATTGTATTATCAATTTGTCTGATTCACATTTCCAATCCAAAGACAGAGTTACAACGTGTAGTATTGCAATGAAAATGGAATACAAAACCTCTCTAGAATGCATTGCCATTATGTGGGGAAAAAGTGACAACAGAAAATGTAGAAAGAAATGACTACTACTTTCTTTTTTTTACTCGCATCCGGTTGTGATGTTCACGTGTACCACACCATATATGCTATGCTAGAAAAGCAGTAGCAATAAGCATTTAGTCAGTTGATGATGAGTTGGTAGCTCCTGCATCCCTGTTGTCAGCAGAGATATAACTATTCTGCATAATGTTTGCTCACTTGAGGGTTTGTTTGACAACGCCTACGGTGATGGCTCATCCACTAGAATGCCTTTTGCTTTCAGAGCATTGCCATATTGTTGACATCAGTTGATGTATCTGAATTTACTCCACATGACAACCATTGATTTTCTCGTCAGGTGAACAAAGAAATTAGCTAGATCGGCTTCTCATCAGTGCATACAATTTAGTTTCTGTTCAGGAGTTGTACTTACATGAATGTCAATTCATAGAAATTCTAGTGGTAACAGCAGTGACATTACCTTACCTTTGACTCCTACCATCCAATGCAGCCCACCAACGTACATCACATGAACTTATGTTTCCCAAGGAAGTGATATTGTGAGACCTTTGACCAATTAACATCTCAGAAATTAAATCAGTAAACTGTACAAAGATAGCAAGAATAATAATACATTATTAATGTTATTAAAACATCCACACATTTTGTTTTAGTCACCAAGTGCATTGTAACTAGGTGCATAATTAGGTTCTATCTATATAAAGACGATATAGACCAGACATGGTACTATGTAGGTGCAGACTATGTTTGAGGACCCATTAATTGTGACTTTCTGCACAGAGCTGCTTCTGGCTCTGACCGAATGATACAAGCTAATGGTGTACATAGCTCGTATTCTGTCATAATTGCTACCCATCTCAAAACTCCATTTCTGTAATCCTCTCATCTCCGAAGCTGAGAATGAATTTCCTTCCCTTACAGTATTCTATTCAAGTCACCTCTATCCCTGTCACACTAATTTTCTTTCCCTTCTTGTAAGTCTTCCTAGCCACCTGAGTTAAATAGTGAGCATCAGCTCCAGAACAGAACCCTCCAAGAAATGTTACACTCCAGTCCTTGCATCCCTCCCCAACATGGCCGACTACCTTCTCCCTTAATGCAGTACAAGTGGAAGCATGACCCAAACCACTTCCAGTTATTTTTGTTCTGCACTGCAGACTATCCGAGCACGATTGACAGGCAAGTCGGGCGAGTTAGTGCCTTAGCCAGCCCGGAAACCCAGGGATAGAGGCCCTGCAAAGCAGGCTCTTGTTAAAACGCCCCTTTTTTTACATTCTTCTATGGGACTTTTCCGTGAGGCTGGGTGGAGCAGGCTCATTGTAGGGGTGGGACTTCATCGATTCATTCTGAGAGTGTGGGAGGCCGTGCAGCGTAGCCGCTGGTTGTAAATCTGCCCCTACACTCGCCCTTTTTTTCTTCATGGGGCTCTATAACCTGGCTTTTTCTGTCCCTCAGGTGGAGTGGGATGCCGTAGATTTTTTCATGCGGTACCAGGGGCGTGAAGCTGAGTCTCTGCCCTTGCACCCATCTATCAGGAGGTGATTGACAGTGAGTGGCACAAGGAGGAAAAACAGTCTGCCCCGTGATATCTCTCAAAACGCTATGCTATTCAGGATTTTTCTAACTTGCCCACTTGTTAAGGTTGATTCTCTGATGGCTGGGTTATCCTCTCATGGGTTAATTTTGGAGGTTGCCTCCCCTTCAGTCCTGGTGGACAAGAAGGTGGAGGAGGCAGTTAAGAAGTCTTATGCCGCAGCCAACTTCTCCATTATGGCATTGCCTCCCTCTCCTACACCGTTCAGTTGCTTTTAAAGAGCTTTCAGTCTGTCACTGAGCGTATGGAGCAGGGGCTGACATTTTGCCTACCCTGGTGGTCATGAAACAGCAGACAAGACTTTTGTCTGAAATTTCCTTTGATACCTTAGGGGCTACCCCTGCTTCAGCGGGCCCTGCTATTCAGGCATGGCGCCAGGTCTGGCTGCGCCTTTGGAAGGCCAAACCTGCACAGAAGTCCCTTCTGAAGAAGATCCCTTTTTCTGGGGTTACATTTTTTGCCTCTCCCCTGGAGGAGATGGTGAAGAAATCAGCTGAGGATAGTAAGCTGTGGGCTCCCATTTGTCCTTCTACGGGGAGGTTCTTTTCAACAAGAGGGCCTTCAGTCCTTTTTCTGCTCCAAGGGGTTGCTTGCCCATTCGCGGGATGGATTGCAGCCGGGGCCTTCCTTTCTACCACAAGGCCCTGTCTCAGCAGTCTGATGGTTGTTCTGTCCCCTCATCCAAGTCCTGACTATCCGTGGGTCCCTGTGGGTTTGCACTTGTGAGGTGTCAATTGTTGACTTTTGTGAAGACTTAGGAAGTGGGTCCTGTGAATTGTCAGGGAGGGTTACTCGATTGTCTTTGACTCCAACCCCAGAATTTTATGTTCACACTCCCTTGCCATGAGCTCCACCAATGAGGGAAGAGCTTTTGGAGGGTGTTTGGGATCCTCTCCAGAACGGGCCATACGTCCTGTTCTGGCCTGTCAAAGTGGTCAAGGTATCTACTACAATATTTTTATGGTAAGGACGTTTTCCGGGGACTTCCATCCTGTGCTGGATTTATAAAGGGTAAACTCGTTTGTCCTTCATGTTAGATTTGAGATGCTGTCTTTGCACGTGCTAATTCACCTTGCGTTCCAGTGGTTCCTTAGGTTTTTTGTGGGGCCAGGCATTTCCAATTCTAGGTACTGCCATTTGGTTTGTCTTCTACCGAAGGGTCTTCACTAAGATTCTGGCTCCCTTGGTTGGGATCATCCATAGTGAGGGGATTCAGGTATTTCTTCCTCTTCTTTTTCTAAGGGGACTCTTTACATTTAGAGGGTCTGCAAGATTCTGGAGAAACACGGCTTCCTGATCAACCACAAAAAGTCACATCTGGTTCTACCCAGGGTTTGGTTTTTATCGAAGATCACAAGGACATGGTCATGGGGCTAGTGTTTTTGCTGGCCGGGAGGAGGGCAAATTTGAGGAGGTACCTGGGTTGTCTGCTGGCTTTGGATTATACCATGGTGCATCAGTAGTTGAGGTTGCCGGGTTTCATGTCTGCGGCGATACATTTACTGCTGTGGGTGCGTCTGCATCTGTACCCATGGTGAACCATTTCCTGTCCCATTGGTCCCCTTGTTTTGCTGTTTATGATCTACCAGTGGTAGTGTGCCCTCCGATTCAGATCGCCCTGGGTTGGTGGATGGTGGAGTGTAATGTGACCAAGGGTCTTCCTTTTCAGGTGTCCCCCCTCTCGGGTGGTGACGACAGATGACAGCCAATTGTGCTGGGGGCTGACGTTGGATTCCTTTTCTGTGCAGGTTCTCTGGGATCGCCTGCAGACTGATTTCTCATCCAACTTCCAGGAGCTGAAGGCAGTTCAGATGGCTTGTCTGGAGTTTGCATCAGCCCTTCTGAGTCATCATGTTCTAGTCCAGACAGATAATCCGGTGATGGATTACCTCACTCACCTGGGGCCTTCAGGGTTCAATCCCTGTGACTCCCGGATCAGGAGATTCTGACCTGGGCGGAGGGCACTGTGTTGTCTCTGCGGGCAGCATATCTTCTGGGTAGAAAGAATTATGTGGGGGATCACCTTAGCAGGGTTTTTTCCCCATGTCTTCAATTTCTCTGGCAGAGGACGTGTTCCATGTGTTACAGATGAAGTTTGGGTGACTGACGGTGGCCTTGTTTGCAGCCAAGGACAATGCTCGGCTTGTCCAATTCTGTATGATTAATCCCTGTATATCCGCATGGCGGGTAGATGCAATGTCATTCAGGTGGCTGGACACCCTGCTCTATGCATTTCCTCTGATCCCTAGGATTGCCCGGGTCCTGTGTAAAATTCACCTGGACAATGCATTTGTGCTGTTGATTGTGCAGGGTTGGGTTCACCGCCTGCCTGTGGTATCCTCTACAGAGGGAGCTGGCCATTCAGGAGTGTTGGCAATTTCCGATTATCCATATCCACTGAGGGGTTTGCGCCTTCCTGTGGGGGTTCTGTGTCAGCTCCATCTTCGGACCTGGTTCTTGAGAAGCTGTGTCTCTTGTCCTGTGGCTGCACTGAGGAAGTGGTTGACTTGTTTCAGGGTACCTGATGTCCGGTGACTCTTTAATCTTATTCCAGACATTGGGGATCCTTTTTTAAGTGGTGTGTTTCTAAAGGCCTGAACTCTGGTTCAGTGGACCTGATAAGGATGCTGGATTTTCTGTCGGATGGTTTTGCATTGGGCCTGGCTCCATCTACGCTTTGTGCTCAGTTGAGGGCTTTGCAGGCATTCCGCAGTACTCAGTTGGATGGGCTGGATCCATTGGTGGCCTGGTTAATGTGTAGTTGTTTTCTTCAGCATCCTTGAGTGATTTGTCCTGTCCTGAGCTGGGATCTACTGTTGGTGTTCGTGTAACAGGCCTTTCAGGTGGCTCCTTTTGAGCCCTTGGAGCCTGTGGACATTAATTTCTTGACCATGAAGGTGGTGTTTCTGGTGGCCATTGTTCTCTGGTCGGATTGGTGTTTTTGGGCTCTTCTCCTTTCTTGCATATCTTGCCAGATTGTGTTGTCCTTCGCTGCAGTCCTAACTTTCTGCTCAAGGTCCCTTCAGTTGCCAACCATTCCAGGGAGGTCGTTCTGCCAGCTTTAGCCCCTGTGCCTGGGTGTAGGGTGGATGCTGATCCCCTTCTGATGGATCTCCAGCAAGCGGTGTTGGTTCATCTGGAGTGGACTTTGCCTTTTTGCAATTGTGATAGTCTCTTTGTCACTTTTGGCCCACTGAGATCTTTGTCCACCCTGAGTAGATGGATTAGGCAGACGATCCTCCTGGCCTTTGGTTCCCAGGGGTCGGAGGTGTCGGCCAGGATCCAGGGTTGGCCTACCCGGGGTATTTCTGTCTCCTGGGCCTCATTCAAGGGGGTCTCAATTGAGGATATCAGTAAGGCCGTTAAGTGGGCCTCTCCTCACATGTTCGAGGACCACTATCGTATGGTGTTGGGTGGTCCTGCTGCTGGGGGTTTTGCTGATGCTGTTATACAGGCTGGCTCTTCCTGCACTTGATTTGTGCTGCTTATGTTGGGTGTTTTTTTTTCCCTTTGTCTTGTTGTTTGGATTAAGAACTTGGCGTTTGTCTCAACCTTTGGTCTGTGGTTTCTTGTTGGTGATCAAGAAGCTGCTTGGCTTTACTATATGCTCATGTGTAACTTATGTGGCGAGAAAGACTTATGAGGTGGTAATGCCCGGGTTACTTACCTTTAATCTTCATTACTCCGAGTATAGTCTTCCTCACCACATGAGTTCCCATCCCTCCCTCCCTGTTTGATTATCAGCTTCATGTGGTTGCTTGCGGGGCTTGATAGTTGAACAGGAAGAGGGGTGAGTCATGCCTCCTCTTGTACTAGGTCGAGGGTGAAAGTGGTCTGCCATGTTGGGGGGGATGGGAGGACTGGAGCGTAAAATTCCTTGAAGTGTTCTGTTGTGGAGTTGAAGCTCACTGAGTAACTGATGTGGCAAGGAAGATTATACTCAGAGTAATGAAGATTACCGGTAAGTAACCAAGGTATCTCTTCCTTCCTTCACTCTTCTGCCCTTTCTTGTCCTCCAGCCCTGTCACTCTCATTCTATCGTCTTCATCTGTGTATCCTTCACCTATATCCCTCCAACTTAAATCCAACCTCCACATCCGCCACTCTCATCTCTATTCACCATTCCACTTTCTCCTGCAGCTGACTTTCATCCACTCATCCTTTCATCTTCACCCCTATCTCTGACATCAATGACCATCAGTTTTTCCCTCAGTTCCAGGTTTAGCAACATTGCACAATGTCAATTTAAAATTTACCTCGATCTTCCTAATATTCTCAACTGTATATCGCTCCCAGCTTCCCATCAACATCACCTCGACAATGAGCATTCTCTGAAACCCACCTTTCAGATTTCTATTTCCTTTATAAATCTGTCATTTGAATATCTTCACGTTTAACTCCTCCTTTCCCAATGTTTATCTATTTCCTGTTTCTAATCGCATTACTCCTATTTGCAGACTACACCTGCCCTCATCACTATTTCACTCCCTTCCCCATTCCATCTCTTTACCATACTACATCTCTCCTTTATCTGCTTTTGACTCCTAACCCACCTTGCAGTGGATAACTACATTATTATCTGTCTGTCTGTCTGTGATACCTACTCTATTGTCATCTATGTGGGTGTTCTTTTCTCTTAATTCAGTCTACCTACCTGCTCTTCTCTTTCCAGTTCCTTTGTCCTTTCTCTTTTTTTATTTCATTTTAGAATATTTGTTTCCCTTTTTTCTTTTAAATGTTTTCCTTTTCAAATCTATTATGTCTTTGTTCTTTATTTCCCTCATTGTTTCAAATTGTTCTTTCTTGTTAACCTTTTGCTATTTCTTTTATTTCTTTTCTCTTCTTTTCTAGTTTTCATTGTCTTAATTTTTTTTCCATTTGTCAGTGCATCTACTTTACTGTTGCAATATCTAATGAATTATTTGATATTTGTCATAATACTTTTACTCTCGTTTTATTATATCTCCCTGTTATATATATTTCTTTCATTTTTCCATAAGTTTTCACTTGATTTTCTTTTTCCTTTATATCCCACTGTCTTTCATTCGCTCTCTTCTAGCTATACTGCCTTGTTCTAATACACTCTTTACTTTCTTTTTCTCTCTATTCTCATTGTTTGTCTTTCTCTGCAAAATTTCAAGTCTTTTTCTCTCTCCCCTCTAAGCCCAGATATCGTAACCATGTCAGAAATCAAATTGGGGGCAAGGGTCAGTGCCTAATTTGAGCAGGTGTTAACTTGTGAAGGCCATCTGCACTAATTGGAAATATCTATTTTAACAGTAGCAGATTTTTGCACCTTCGACTTGCACTAGGAAACCACACATTGTTAATGCTCATTGGAATGATGAAAATAATAAGCTTTTTGAGTATTTTCCTCATTTATAGGCCTGGATCTGGAATGGTGCAATCATTTAGCACCCATTAAATACTGAACCTTGGCCTAGTAATATTGGTGCACATTTACAACCACTATTGCTGGCCAGTTCGAATGAGTCCCTTACAGTGTGAACACAAGGAGATGATGGACGGAGAGCTGAAACTTTTCAAACACTCACCCCCAGTCACAGATCTGGGTTGAATCCATCATCAATCTTTAGCTCACTTTGAAACCCCAGTTCAGACACAGCTATATACAAATCAGTCTTGACCCTGTGCCTCATGGTAGCAGTCCAGCCCGAACTGCCAAGCCATGTCTTCTCTGGACCGCAAACAAGCATCCTGCAACCGGTTTTGGGCTAACAGCCCCCTTCATCCAGGCTAGCTTGGATCCAGTGACAAAGTGAGCAAGGGACCCACATCTGGGCATACCCTGCCAACTTAGGGCAAACAAAGGAAACACAAGGAGATGATGGACGGAGTGCTGAATCTTTTTAAACACTCACCCCAAGTCACAGATCTGGGTTGAATCCATCATCTTTCTTATGCTCACTTTGTCACCCCAGTTCAGACACAACTATGTGCAAATAAGTCTTGACCCTATGCTTAATGGGAACAGTCCAGCCTGAACTGCCAAGCCATGTTGATGTGCTCTGCATGTTATGTGTCTGTGCTGCATATTGGGAGAGTCACCTCTGCAGCTCTGATTTTGCTACCCCTTATGTTGCAGACTTGGGTACATTGGTCTCTTGGTGGGAGTCTGGGGAATGGTTTGTCCACAGATGTGCTGTTGACATCAGGGTTTGTTTGTGCCTGTGAATGTGTCAAAGTGTGACCTGCTCCTTTACGGATGTGATTATCAAAAAAGGGGTGACCCAGTGGTCATGGACCTGGGTTATACGTGGTATGAAAAACAATGGTCCTAGACTTAATTCAGTAGGTGAGGCAAATCACAGCCTACATTAAATTATTTAACATATTACTTCTGGGCCTGAAACCAATTGGCCCATTGTATCTGATACAAATAGTTGATCAAAATGCAACAACCACTAATTATTTGAATTACAATAGATTTATTTGGTCACAATGAGCGCAACCATATTTGCCTCCTCAGTGTCGTGGCGTGCAACATTTCATGATATATTGACTGCAGCAATGCTATTCGTCATGCAGTGTCACTTGCGTTGTCAGTGTTGCTTACAGACACACCGCTGTGCTTGGTTTAACACATGTGCATGGGTTGGTTGTGTGATTGGTGGTGTGTGGGAAGGACCACCTCTAGGGCACATAGTCAATGGGGGCCTGCTTGCTGTTTCTAGGTGTGCTGCAGTGTGCCAAGGGGATCAGAGACATGCTCCAGAGTCACTGTGGGTGAGCACTGTGCTATACTTGTTTGTGCATGTGTGCCATTGTGCCCATCTCTCCACGCTGTCCTGCCAGTCCCTGGTCGTTACTCACCCTGCTGCTGTTGTGTCAGGTCATGTAGAGCAGTGTCCGGTCCCCCAACTTGTGCCACTGTCTCCACACTGATGACTGTGGACACCATTTCCTCCATCTCATCCAGCTCCTCCTGTGGTGCTGGACTCCCACCTCCAGTCTGCCTTTTGGTTGTTGGCAAGTTTCTGCTTGGTTTTGCGCTTCACATCATTCCAGCGCCTCTTGACCTCTTCCATTGTCCTCCTCAGCACTCCGACTGCATTCACCATGTCCACGATGAACTTCCATATTCCATTTTTTGTTGGCAATGACACAGTGGAGGTGATGAATAGTAGTTGATGGTGTTCTATCACCTCCATTATCAGGATCCTGTTTTCCTGCGAACTGAACCACGTCTTCCTCTTCTTTTTTTACCTTGCCGTTCCCTGACCCCGAGGTCCCAAGCTGGTCCTCTGTGCGGCCTGTGGGGTTCTGGTTGTCCTCTGTACTTGCTCCGGCTACCTCCAGTGTACTTCGCAGTTGTTTTGCTTTTGTTTGTATTTTCTTTTTCTACTTTATAGTGATTTTTCCCACCTGAAGTGTGTGAATTGCAGGCCTGGCAATGCTTATCGCAGATATTTTGTTCGCGGTTGGGCCCCTCGCAACTTTTTTCATGTTAGGGTTTAGATTTTTATTGCCGCCCCGGTGACTTTATCGCGGACATTTGACTGGTTTTCGGGAAAATATCACATGTTACCAGTGTGTTGTGAATAGGACATTAACACAGAGTTTTTTTCCACGATAGATGGTGATATGACACATTGCGTTAACCGATTTTGGCGATGATTATGATTATCGCTAATTCTTGAGAATATCCCCCATAAAGTATGGGCTGCTGCTTGCAAGGCCTAACTCGCAAAACAAACATACTAAGGGCAGCATTGTAGGATTTGATCTGGCAAGTGGTACAGTATCATATGTGACACCTTCAGTCAGACAATGCTTTTTGTTTTATAGCACATTCCAGAATGTGATTTTTACCTGCAAATAAAATTATACATCCAGGAATGCACATAAATGTTTCTCGAAAAGCTGTCTTTACCAGAAGCTGTAAAATGTAATTTGACAGCTATATATGTGCTTGTGCAGATCTGGTAGCTCTAGTAGGCACCCAACTATAAATAAGACAGAAAAACGAGGGCCTTTAGAGGTGCACAATAGGTGGCATCAGATGCAGTTTAAATATAATATTGAAAGAGCACTTTCTGAGCCCAGCAGTGGAGATCTAAATGGTTCAAAATACATATGAAAATATATTTGTTTTTTAATTGTATATTTTATTGTAATTCTTCTGTCAGCTTTATTGTAACCAAAACAATTAAAGCTAGTGATATAAAAAATCTTGAATATTAAAAATGAGAAATTTAAAAACTTACAGTTAAAAGCAGGTTGGGGCGACAGGTAAGCCAGAGCCCTCCTTGCATTCGGGACTTCATACACTGAGTAAATGATCCCCTCTTCCTGATTGTTCTCCTGTGTTGCTTTTGTCTGATACTCTGCAGGTTTACTTTGCACTTGTATGATTGTCAAATCTGCTGCAATACTTATAGCAAGGCCACCCTCATATTTAGTTTCAACTTCAGGTGAATATTCAATGGTGCATGTGTACACTTCTCTTCTTGTACATCATGAACACAATTGCTGAGCCTTTAGTGATACATACCACCAGCTTTCATGAGTGTACATGCCTGAACTCATATGTCTTTATTCTTACCATCTTTTCTACATTCATCTGTGTCTATTTTCACTGTCCCAACCATATTCAATGTGTTCTACACTTGATCCTGCATAACTTTCTTTTCCAAAAGTGGTGACTGCCTTTTGAGCCAAACAAATTCATCTTATACCATAACACTACTGATAGACCTGCCATCCTTAGGGTGGTCTTCCCCCAAAGTTTTGACTTCTCCCCTCCTGTATTCGCTTTTGTTGGCCTTAGGACTCTGTGAACTTTACCTCCGCTAACCAGTGATAAAGTGTATTTACTCACTCACTAAAACATGGTAAAATTGGCTTTCTCTGATTGGCATGCTTAATTTACTTATAAGCCCCTACAAAAGTGATATAACCAGGGCAGGAAAATTAAATGTTACTAGTGAGCCTGCATCACTTATTATGCCGCCTACTTATGTAGCACCTTAACACATTTCTCAGGGCGGCCATTGCGGCATGTGAGCTGTTTTAAACTGCCAGTAGGACTTGGCATAATAAATCCTTTGTAACTAATAACACTCACTTTTTAATACATATGTCAGCCTTAGCCTAGGGTAGGGTGCATTATATTTAAAAGGACTGGGCATGAACCTTTAGGTTTTACATGTCCTGGTAGTGAAACATTCACAAATGTATTTCTGATTGCTGTGAAGCCTACCTCTTCCATGGGATATCAGTGGGCTACCTTTTTACGATAGACAGGTCATAACCTTTGTATGGGAGCAGGTAGAATTTCATGTTTGGTGTCTAGGGAATTGTAGTTTAAAATCCTCTTGATAGTAAAGTCTGATTTTAAGTCACTGTTCTGAAAATGTTCTGAAAATGCCACTGACGCACCACCAAGCATATTCTGAGTTTCACTACGGCGAGCCTTTTCATGGCAGGCTCCCCCGCCAGCCTTTACATTGTGCGTAGCCCGCCATGAAAAGGCTGGTGGTAGAGAAACTGGGATGCATGCAGGAGGGGACATGGAGTGTCCCGCTGTGTGCATGCATGCCTAGTTCCTGCACGGCATGGACTAAACAGTTCATGCCATGCTGGCATTTCCTTTTGCATTCCCATTGGGGGGCCTTTTTCAAAGCCACCGCCAAAGGACTACCTGCCAGACTAGAAGAAAACTCCTAATCTCCCAGGAAGGTAGCGGTCAACTTTGTCGGTTGTGGTAGCGGGCACTCCCGCACCGACAAAGTCGTAATCAGCCCCTAAGTATGAACATATAAATCATCACCAGGACTTCATCCAGTGGCTCACTGACAATGACGCTTCCTCCTCTAACACTGCTGGCTGTCTTGCCTCATAAAATCTTCAGACATTTTTCCTCCAAAGGGTTTATAAGTCAGAATTTAAGCACAAATCAGGCTCAATATAATTTTTGTATGTGAATTGCACTTCCTTGAAGTCAGTCAAAACTTTCAACTTTGCACTTTAATATTTTAGGCACTACTTTTTACTTTAAACTTTAAACATAATAAACTCTGGTTCTGCTGGTTGGACTTTTGTTGTTTCTGTGCCAAATAATTTATTAAAATGCACTCTATTTTTCTAAATTGTTGTGTGATACATTTGTGTTCTGATTTTACATTATTACTGTTTAAGTGCTGCATAAATACTCATGGTCTCTAAGTTAAGCTTCAATTTTTTATGACAAACTATGGGTGGGTTAGCATGGGTTAATTTAGTGACTTGTTGTGCTTCTACCTGACAGATTGTGGCTGCTGCTCGAGTAGAGTTTCACCCCTATTAACCAACAACCCAATTTCATACAATTGCTTTCACCAACATCTCCTGTACTCTGCTGGAAAGGTTTTTTTTTTTACAGAGTTTTATATAGCGCAAACTAGACCCGAACTGAATCAGGTATCAGAGCGCTTTACATAGCACCAGTTACGTTACATGAGGACGGACACACATTCATTTTAGGCAGGGGGAGATTAAGTGATTTGCCCAGAATCACAGGACTTTTTTTTGGCGTCGTTACCGAGACTCGAACCCAGATCCCCAGGTCCGGGGTCGAGTGCACTAGCCGTTAGGCCAACTCCTTTCCCTTGTACTTTTAGTAATCACAGTGGTACAGAAGTCAATGAAAAGTAGGTGGCTGAAGTCTTTGTTCCCGAAGGGAGTTGTACCAAGCTGAGAAGCTTCGGCACGGGACTGGTTAGGGATCCAAGGATTAAGGGTAGGATGATCCGTTAGCCTTTTTTAAAGGCTGATAATTCAGTTTTTTCATTTTTTCTTTTTTCTTAGGCCCTGACATTGGCCATAATACCATGTTTTGTTTCCATCTGGGGTCTGAAATGTTAATATCCAGCTCAAGAAGAATACAATCACCAGATTTAGGTGTCTCCTCAGGTCTAACAGAATAATTAATGGAGGTCGACTCATCCAACTCTGGAGAGGAGAAACTCTCTTTCTATATCCAAACCCAAGAATTCTAACGACCAATGCCATAAATCTGGCTTGGGGAGCAGTTTTAGAGGGACAGACAGACATCTTCAGGTCTCAGGAATCTTTCAAAGAGCAGAAATTCATCAAACTCGTAAGAATTGAGAGTAATGTGGAACATTTTACATTTCTTAACAGCACACCTGAAGGAACATTCTGTAGTGGTTTGCGTACACAATTGGGTGGCAATGTTGTATGTTTAGCACATTCACTACTACCGTTAACAAGTTTGTACACCTCATTTGCTGCTGGGTCGAGACCAATCTTCAGAGCCTGAGAGCTGAACACATTCAACCAGTTCTGAATTTTGAGGCAGATAGTTTAAGTTGGGCCTTTCCGTCCTCTCAATAGTTTGTCTTAGATCCTCAGGTCTCAAACAGTTCTGAAACAGGTGGATTTGGGGAATGCCATGGCGGATCCATTTGCCTCTACCTTGAACTCCCTGGTGCCTCATTACATCTCAATGTTCCAGAATCGGGGAATTTAGATAAGGATGCCCTGATCAGTCCTTTGCCAGCAGGCCCTCTGTATGCCTTTCCCCCAAATGCCTTATCCCAAGAGTCTTGGCAGGCTGATGAGAGACCCAGTAGAGGTGATCATGATTCGTTCCTTTTTGGTTTGCCGACCTTGGTTACTTTGCTCAGGCTCCTGTCTCTAGGACGGTAGGGGCTGCATCCGATAACTCTGTTAGCTATGAGTTTCCCTGTTATTCCTTTGCATTTGGGCAAAGGAAAACTCTTGGTTTGGAAGATGAGAGGGAGGGCTCCTGAATAAAGGTCTCTCTTTATCAGTTTTCCAATTTTGTCCAATGTTTGGGGAGGTCATCCAACAATAAACTGTATTAGCACTGTTGAGCTTCATTTGACAAGTGGTGCAGAACAAGGGG
Organism: Lissotriton helveticus; assembly: GCF_964261635.1. Taxonomy (NCBI): domain Eukaryota; kingdom Metazoa; phylum Chordata; class Amphibia; order Caudata; family Salamandridae; genus Lissotriton; species Lissotriton helveticus. The sequence goes on along the minus strand of NC_136061.1, from coordinate 1,460,530,424 downwards.
CCATGTATACAAAGGCATTTTGCATTTCGTAATGGTGCAAATCACAATTTTGAGGTGTTAGGAAATGCAAAGTCCATTTTGGATTGTATGAAAGGTATTTAAATGGTGCACAATGTCATTCCTACCTAGTAGAAATCACATTTTGGAAATTGCAAATAGAGAATTCAAAAATTATGAATCAGTAATCTCATGTACAGAGGAATACCAAATTGTGCATAGTTGCAAAATGGTCATTTATGAAATGCTATTACCATTGATTCAGATCAGGTGGTAGCGAGGTGAAAACTATGAAAAGGCACCCAAACAGTATCAGGCTCCTTCACAATGGTGGCTTTGTATGTTCTGGCAAGAAGGATGAGGATTTTGGCTGGGAGGCAGAGAAGGAGGAGGAGGCAGGAGTGGATATTCAGGTTTTAGAGTCACCCTGTCTGAACAGGTTGAGGAGGAGATTTATGAGAAATTCAGACACAGTAGTCAGGTAATAAATGATTAAATTGCTGAGTTACAACTTCAGCCACTTGTCCCAACGGATGTATGACATTAAAACGCATGCTTTTACATCGCATGCCTTTACAACGCTGTTTTTACAACGCATGCCTTTACAACGCATAGTGCTTTGGGGCGCTGGATAGTGAATAGTTTAATTTACTATTCCAACTCCAGTCCCCGTGGATAGTAGGGAAGATGTTGGATAGTAAATTAAACCTATTCCCTATCCTAGAGCGCCCCCCAGCGCAATGTGTTGTAATGGTTTGCGTTGTAAAAGTTGCGTCGTAAAGGCACTGCGTGGTAAAAGTTGCGTTGTAAAGGATGTTTCCCGTCCCAACACTCAGAAACAACACAATCCCACTGCATGAGCAGGTATTGTGTTGCCTTTGCTTTGTAGCTTCTGGCAGTTACCAGGGATTCATAGCAGATGTGTGGGGTGTCACAAAGGGCCTTTTCCAGGTTCTTCTGCAGGTTTCTTGACATCATGGTGAGCAAAGTTAACCAATGTATATCATTCTCTAATACCCTCAATTATTGATGCAAACCAAATCGATGTTCTACTTGGTACCACAGGTCCCTAATATCATTTGCGGTATAAATTGGCATACATATTGCTGTATGTCCCCCTCTCAGCAACTGAAAACATGTACAGGAACGTGAAAAGCTCACATTCACTCAATGTGCAGTAATACCTCATGTTTCATAACAGACCTTATGGCCATGTTCCCAGGCAGCAACCCCACCACAGTGGAATTCAAAACGTACTGTCAAATGGTGAATTTGGCAATGCCCTCCGACTAGGTAAGAGAATCGCAGACTCAATGATTACAGTGGCCAGGACAGTGAGTGTAATGTGACCTAGTGGTGTTCCTTCTCATGCTCTTATGATGACAGTGCATATGCCTCATGTCCTCGGCTACTCGCACCATACCTGACTCTAAGGACAATAAATAAAAGACTGCACAACAGGGCACACAGGACAATACTTTCTATCATAAAGAGGAGATCAGGACCCTGAAGTCACAGTTTTACTTCCTCCAATAGACCGGCAAGGCACTGCTGTACAGACAAGATACATGCTGCAAGATCATTGCCACATATGCCATACTGAACAATATTGCAATGAAGAAGGGTCTGCACATCATCATATAGAGCCTAATTCTGACACTGATAATGAGTTACCACCACTACAGATGCAGCAGGCGGGTTCACATGCAGCAGAGGTACGTGCACATCTCACAGAGATGCCCAACTCCTATATCTGAGATAAGAGTAATTAAAACATCTGGTAATGAAACATCACACATTATGGTAATTCTTAGTGAATAACTGAGAGACCATCTTTTATTCAGGCAGCAACAGCGTTGTTTACTGAAGGATCACCTGTATCTTTGTGGATGTAACATTGTTAAAAAGTAGCAATAAAGTAAGTAATACCAAACAAAATTAAGGTGGGGCACTCGTCTGAGTGTACAGTGGTTCACTACTTTTGGCCTCTGGGGTTGAGTGCCTTGTCAGCAACATTGGGCTGTTCGATTGTAGGCCTTTCAGTCCCAGAAGTGTGTCAATGTGGGTATTTTCGAACTGTATGCCTCCTAAATGGGAGTGCCACTAAGGCTAGAGCCTTCTTCGCTTTCAAGTGGGGGCAGGATGCTGGGGATACCTAGATTGCTAGTATGGATGTTCTCTAGAGCTGTGGTCACATGCACTAGCCTAAGGTTCAACGCTCTGATATCAGTGCCCCGTGTCAGTCTGAATGTTCACAGTCAACGTTGCTAGCATTGCCTGGATGGTTGCATGAATTGTGCTACTATGGTAATTATCATAAAAATTGAATGAATGTCATGAAATGTATGGACATAAAAACGCTTGCATGTCTGATGTGGTGATCATGATAAAGGAAAAAATGACTATGTCACAAAGAATCAAAATCTACAAACAAACAAGACATTTCTGGTTTATCACTCAATCCTGTTGGAATGAAAATGTTCAAATGCTTAATTCAATAGGCCTCATGTTGTGATAACCACTTTTGGGTGTTGATTTCATGATTTGCCATAATGGTTTCCAAACTGTAAAATGGAGTCGAGCAATATTGTGTTGATGATCCGTGCAATGTACCACAAGGGATGAATTTCTGGTCTTGTTCCTAATCATAATTTTGTGTTCCATAATTTGCACCTTGATGCATCTCTCTGTTTGGCCCATGTACAGTAAGCAGGCAGAGCATTTCATGGCATAGACTACTGATTGAATATTTTTATTATATTGATTCCTTCTCATGTATTTTCTTCTAAATCTGTTTTTCTACAAGACGTATAAATTGTGGAAGTATGTAATGGAATCCCTTTTATTATGTGATTATTTAGAAGTACACCTGCTGTTAAAGGATATTGTCTGGTGCGGGGGGGGGGGTAAAATGTGCTGTAAAAATTGTCAATAAAAATATTTTTTTTAAAAAAAGGACTACTGATTGAATATTACAGTTCTCCGTATATTTAAGTTGAATCAGTTTACCTGTTTGTGGGTGAGAAACAGAGTTGCCCAAAGTAACATTATTGCAGCCCGTGCAGTTCTGGCACTTTTTCATCACTTTGCGCGATATGACATCCTCCTGTACGGTTCACTATAGAATTTCTTTCAAGTTCTGAGTGCATTCATGGGCAAACAAACGTTTGCTACAAGAAATACCCTTTAAATCTGGTTCAGTTTAGAGATGTTCCTAGCATTTTTGGCATTCGATGGAGTTGAAAATGTGGACACAAAATCCTCAAGTGATGCCATTGCTTTTGCAACAACATTGGGCGGTCCAAGATAGATGTGAGTTGTTGTGCAGAATCCAACACTTGTTCAGGGTACTGTCATTTGATAAACTGGGTTTTAATTGCAGAGAGTGTCTGAGTGCAGGTATTGGAGTCAGACGTGATCCATTTCACACGTATGAATTATGAAAACGGTAGATGTCACTTCAATGACGATGGGTGAAAGCCAATGAATTATAACATGTTGTTCTGGTCATTTGGCTGTTTAAAGACTTTGGTGAAAAGTCCCAGTGGTGTGCGTTTTAAGATGGACAGCCAAGTAAGTGATGCTTGTTTTGTCAATAGAGTGAGAGAAATGAACTCTAGGATTTTTCTCGATTGAATTTAAAAAACAGGTTTTCTAGGTGGCCTCTGGAACCTTTCTGAATCAGGACTATGTTGTAAATGTATATCGAATACATGTTCACATGTGCTTGCTACATCTGAGGATTATAAATTAAACTGTCCTTACACTTAACGATGTTGGCCTAACTGGGCACCCCAGAAAAGCCCCTTGAAGTGCTGGTTTTCTGTAAGTATTAGGTTTCCTTCCATATAAAATACCTATGGAACAAATACAATTGTAGCACTTCTAAAAAAATACTTCATTAGCTTTTAGCCCATCTTAGTTATTTCATGCCCATTCCACAGCCTTGATGCCCTCCTCATGTGTTATGGAGGTATATAATGATGTGACATCTATGGTGTACAGCCACCAATCATTCACATCAGTAGTTTTTTAATTCGACAAGTTCTTAAGGAAATCTGTGGCATCGTTAACATAGGAGTCCCAATTCTGAACAACAGGTTTTAAGAATGTGAATAAGGATTTTCGAAGGGGTTTGTGGATAGACCCACACCAGGGCTTGATTTGTGCCGGTGCTTTCTGGTGCTTAGCACCTGCACTTATTTATCAGGACCGGGTCTGTACCAGATTGCCACTGCCAACTCACATCAACAGTGTGCATCAAAAAATGAATACAATCGAATGTTTAGTGTTCATAAGATCCGCACTCTCAGTATCTCCCTGTGAAGAGCTAAGACATTTATAAGTTCATGCCTTCATTTTGTGTTGCGGTGGGTGGGGGGCCTCTGATTGGGTTGGATTTGGTCATGTGTGGCTGTGACAGGCGGGGCGGCAGCATGTGTGCGTAATCTTTTTTAAATTCCACCACCACGCGGCCAGCCCGCCTTATCATCAGGAAGCACACACGCACCGGCAACAGCAGTCTGGCACTATGATTTGAAGCAGGAGCGTGTCGTGATGTGTGCAGCACCAGACCTCGGGTAGGTATTTCTGCAATAAATTTTCAGTTTTACTGACAGACACAACTTTTCTGAATAAAAAAACAGACACATTTTGTGTACCAGAGATGCTCTCTCCACAGCAACGTTTACTTACGGCAATTCACTTAAAGATTTAGAGTGGCCCCGACTTTCACGGCTTGACGGTGGAGTTCTATCTGGAATCCCAGCAGACCCACAGGCTGCAGACCTTGCTCTACAACTCCTCCACATAGACTGCTGTGCCCCGTAAACTTGCTCGGTTCAGGACTTCTGTTTCTGTGCATGCGCACTCAGCCATCTCTATGCCCTGGTGGGTTGCTTGTAGGTTTGTTGGTTCTAGGTGCACGGAGGCATATATGTTTCATTGTCGTTCCGCATCGGTGCCCGTTTGACTGTTTGCACGCACATCAGGTAGTACGTCTATGTGTAAATGTGGGCATTTTTGTTGTTGGTCTGTGTTCATGCATTAAAACATGATTCGAAACATCTTGCTTCTCTTCCGGGTCTTGGGAGGGCCTATGATCGGAACATCATTTCCCCCCCCCCCAAAAAAAAGTCAAGTACCCATCTCCTTCAATTGCCTCTCACGCCCAACTCACAGTGCTGTAAAGGAAAATAACAGCCATCCCTACTGACTGGGACGAGGAGCCTCAAACTTTACAATATGTTCGGGCCTCAGTTCAGCCGCAGGCCAATGACGATTTATAAGTTACAAATATTCATTGGTCTTCGGCTGAACTGAGGCCCACCTGGGGCGTTTGGGGTGGGGGCTGGGGTTTTACAACCCTCCTGCGCCAGTACCTGCAGAGGCAGCCGTTATGTCCCCAGTCCAACTCCTGCTCCTCACACAGGGCTATTATCCTCTTACACATTATTCCGCTCTCACATGCCCCTTCTATGTTTCACACAGAGCATTCCCTCCATTTCTCTCTGCCTGCCTCCCTGCATTGACGTGGTTATTAGCATCGACCGAGGGCACAGATTATAGGGTGCCTGTGCATGACGCTAGCAAAGCTGATGTGAAGCGATAACAGCACAGTCGACACAACAAGAAGTAGTCAGCATAGCAGAGAGAAACCATTACAGCGGCCAGAGCTGAGAGCTTTGCTGAGAAACAGCAGCGCACAGAGACATCGCTCTAAGAGAGGATCTGTACATTACAGGCGGCAGATGAGCATGACGGCAAAAAACGTTAACGTAGGAAAGTAAAGTCACATACAGCATGCATGCAGAAATAAAGACACTAAGACAACTGTGTGTACACAGGACATACATGAAAAGAAGCATAGACTCCCATGGACTCACGAATGAAATAGAGCTGTGTCTGCACACCTAGACAGCAAAGCAGCTGTAAATGCCACTTGCACCAATTCAACACACATGCAGGCACAAATCGGCAGCACATGCAGGCACACATACATTCGGCACCCGTTGAAATACCGCATACAAGCGCACATACATACACAAAAAGCATCACAGTCAAGACATTAGGGTGTTGTGGTGGGGGAGAATAAAAACTGTGGGTGAAACAATTTATTTCTCGCATTGTTGAGAGGAAGGGGTAAACTGCTAGAGACAGTAGAGAGAAATCAAGAGACAGACACAGAGAGTGAAAGAGGGTGCAAAGAAGAGAAAGACAGACCTAAAGAAATAGGATGTAGATCGAGAATAAAATGACAGAAAGAGATACAGGCATAGAAAGAGAGAAAACAGATACTTGGAGATAAAGTCAATGGAAGCAAAGAGAAAAGAGACACAGAACTCACCTGTAAACCAACATGCCATGCCTGGTGTGTAATGGAACTAACCTGGATGTAATTGATAACATAAGAGAGAGAATAGATTGATAAATAAAGCAAGAGAGATAAAGCAAAATTGAAAGAAAGATGAAGAGCCAGAATGAGAAAGAAGAGAGAGAGTGCGATAGAGTGTGTGTCTGGGAGAGGGAAGTGAGGGATTGTTAGAGAGAACGAGAGAGAGGGGGTGAAACAGAGAGAGATGGGCTAAGCAGAGCCAGAATGAGAGAGTGTGGCAGAAGGACAGAGGGGTATAATGAGTATGCTGAGCTAGAGAGAGAAAAAGAGGGACATAGGAAGTAAGACAGATATAGGTATGAGCATACGTACACAGGTATCTCTACTATAATCAGACACCTGAACAGAGTATTGGATGTTGGAATGTAAAATATTGTCCCGCTTTGGGGTAACTTAAAATTTTGTCTGCTACAGGACTTTTTAAATATGAAAGAATGTTAATTTGCTTTGGCAAGTCCTGCATTGTAGAGTGGACTTAGCCCACATAAAATGACACGTGGGAGGCCTGCTTTGGCAGTGAATTGGATCTTTAATTTCTGAGTTTGAGTTGCTTGGTCAATATTTATGTATCACTTTCATAGTTATTTAGACTGTGTTTCTGTTTTATACTGGTTCTGCCAATATGTAACCTTGAGCCACAACTTTGGTTGATTTTGATTGCAGTGGCTCAGTTTATTTGGTGATTCAAAATTCCAATCATGTGTAAAACATGTTTTGTTGAATATAGATGAGATGTACTTCCAAATTGTTGGATTGCTTATTGCATTTCAGGTTTTCAATTTGACCAATCTTTTGTCTTCTTACCAACGAAATATGAGTGCCTTCCTGGTCGAGGATCACACTGCTTTTTCTCTTATCTGTCTTGTATCAAAACCCTGCTGGACTATGGGGTGAAAGAAAGTTTAAATACGCAGCTACCTATGTTATATGATATCTCTTTATTAATAACTTCACTTTCACAATTGCTTTATTAACCTTCCTGCTTTCTCAAATTTGATTAAAAATGCACCATTTGTCCACTCTTTTTTCAACATTTTCTCGGGGAGCGAACCCCCCTTAGGTTGCTTGGCATGCTCGCCCTCTGCGGTGCAGTATGAAAATCATTTTACGCCTCACCACTTTCAAATGTCACCAGCCGCTACTGCTCTTTTGTAATCTGTCTTGTCTGTAATACAGAACTATATTTGGAAACGCCAGTTTAGTTCTATGTTTTTTACTATTTTGAATTTTAGTAAATGCACATATATTGCTCCGGGAGTGAGTAATAGTAACAAGCACAATTGGTAAATGAATTGCTTTCACAGAATACTCAACTATTTATGATCCAAACCCCTTTGGCCACTGGAAGTGAGAAATGGCTCATTCAAGTGTACTATATGATTTTTTTTTCCGCAGGGTGGGGTAAACTCCTATCAAAACCATACTTGAGCAAGGCTCTCTTGCTGAAATTCAGATCCAGTATTACATCTGGCTGTCAGCAGTGCCAGTTGAGTTTGTGGGTGGAGCCAATAGAACAAGTGGGTGGGGCAAGCGGAGAAGTGGGTGGGGTTGGAAAAGTGGGTGTGGTCTTCGGGAAAAAAATTGAGCACCTGCACTTCATTTTTTACAAATTAAGCACTGACCCACACCCAGGAAGAATGGGTCTAAACTGAGGTTTTGTAATACTCTTGTGAAACTTTGGTAACATGTAGAGATGAGGTTGTGAGAAGCTGGCCTGATATATGCTGTCCACTAGGTAAAGTGGGCACCTTGCACCAGTCCAAATGACCCTAATGATGTATGAGGTCAAAGATAACCTTTAGAAAGCTATCCTACTGGTAGCTGTGGAGAGCAGACGTCAGGCTTAATCTTGAAGGAATGTAAAGCAGTGTGTTTTACCAGAATATCACCTGCTGTATTAAATAAATGAAAGGAGAACCACACAGTAGTTATATAAAAATATGTATTTATTATAATAACACTCTCTAGTATCCTCTACACGAGGATATAACACAAAGCACACAATACAAGATCAATAGAACAGTTGTAAGTAATACAATACACAGTGGGCTACATATACTAAAATAGTGGTATTACGACCACAATTCAGGTCAAGGCAAGGTCTGGAGCACCTAGAATCACTGGGACCCCAAGGAACCACCCAAGGTGAGTAGGTAGGGACTCCACAGAGGATGGGTACAGTATGCTACCACGACCACGGGCTCTGTACAATTCTTTGGGGAATTAGTGGTTGCAATATTACAGTCTAAGGACCCTTCTAGGAGGACTTTGAGGAAACCCTACAGAACATAAGAGGTTGGAGAGCCACCCCACCCGTGGTTACTGAAGAACCAGAGTTACCTATCCCAGAAGAGCCCGGTGCATAGGGCTGAAGTGGCATCAGAAACCGCGTCATTCTCTATGGAAGGCTTCAAAGAAGTGCTGCTTCCATGAAGGTGAAAAGGGTCAGGTGAAATCCAAGCCTTGATTCTGGAAGGAGGGAACCTGAAAGCAGAGGGGACAGAGTCTGAGTCACTTCAGCGTGACAAGGGGCTCGGGAGATGAATCCACACTCATGTTTGGTGCTTCAGGTGCGAAGAAGGGATGCTTGACTATGCAGCCACGAGGACCAGGTTATGTCAAGGATGACCAGGTGCCAGATGTGAGCTGTACCCCAAAGGATGTCGAATGCTGAGGGGTCAGTGTCCGGCTGGAGCATCAACAAGCCTTGGCATTGGCAACCCACACAGGTCAAGCAGGTTATGGTGTGGACCAGCAAGGTCCAGGGAGACTAACCAAGCAATGGGGGTCAGGACACATCTGAAGTAACCAGGAAAGCCCAACAGAAATCAAGATGACCCTCAGGAGGACCCCCAGGCGAAATGACCAGGAGTCGTGAGGGAACATTGAGCAAGATTGCAAAGTACCGGCCCACAGAGCACTCGGTGTGTAGAAGCTGGAGTTCTTTTGTGCAAATACTGCTCAGGGTCAGGACTACAAGGAGTCAAATGAACACGCTTAGGAATCTCCAACAAGCATATTCAGCTGCAAATAGACATGGTGCACAGGGGTTCGGGTTTTGCCTTCCCCACAAGGGATAATGGCCTTAACCTTGCTGAGATGGCATCTCGAACTCAGGGACCTTTTTAACCCACCTCCTGTGTTTCTGGAATCTTCAGCATCTGCCGGAGTTCCGGAGCAGCAGACCGGTCAGTTGTGTTGAGGTGCCTGCGAATGCAGAAGCGTGACTCCTTCACCCCAAGGGAGATTCTTCAGTCATCCTTGGTGCACCACAGGTCCTGCATGGAGCCTGTATGGAGCAAGAGCACATACAAAGCTTTGGATGGAGAAGGGTATGAAGTCAGGCCCAGTTGAAGTCCAGCGAAGTCCAGAGTGTCCAGACAGTCGAAGTTCAGTGGTTTCTTCTTGTAGAATCTTGTACACTTAAAATCTAATGTCCTGTAGTCTGGTAAGCCCTCAAGTACCCACTGGAGAAACTGGTGACCCGTGAGGGACAGGTCTTGATGTGAAGTGCTTCAGATTACTCTTCAGGCTCTTATCAAGAAGGCCTAGCCTGATGCACCAATTTTGCACTTGCGACATATGCTTGCTCTGGGACGTTCATTAAAAGCATCGCCATCGCATGCTCCACAACCCACTAAACACAGCCCTTGGGGAATTAGGAACCACAGCTCCTCAGCTATTATCCAAACTCACCTGGCCCTGTAGAAGTTAATTTCTTATTGAACGAAACGTGTTGGCTGGAGCTCATGTTGTCGGATGACGTTTAAAATAAAGGAGTATTTGATATAAAGAAACAAGTCAGCCTTACTTATTGAAAAGACTTTCAGGGTTGCACCTCTCCAATTTGGTTCAGTACCCACAGAGAGGGTTGGACAGATTCAGGGGACCCCACTAGGGGAGGGTCGGGACAAGGGGGAGGATACTCCCCCGTCCTCTGTGCAGTATCAAGCCAGAGTAGGAGCCAAAGGCCCTAAGAACTAGTTTGAGCTGGACTATGCACAGGGACACCAAATGTGCCCCAGGTGCAGACTTTCAGGCACTCCCAGAGTGCACCCACCCAGACCCAACACACTAATTCCTGTCTGGGAGGTGGTCACACCTCCCTGTGACAGGATGCCTATTGTGCTGCCTTCCTCTGCTCAAGCTTGGCTCAGCAGCAGAAGGGCAGAAATGTGTCTCTGGTCGGCAGCAAACAATTTGAGCTGACCGAGTCGAGAAGGCTGGCATGGGATAGACCAGTTACCCCTCAAAACTTGCTTCAAAAGGGTAGAATCATACCTCCCACCCGATTACCGGTGTGGAGGTATGATTCCAAGGTGTTTGATACCAAACGTGATATGTTTTGTTTCAGCAATTTTCGAGATATCATTTACAGCGAGGTTATAATGCACCTCTACATATATGTCTGGCTGAGTCACAGACAACCCAGGAGAATGGTCTCTGAAGGCTGCAGAGGGGCTCTGCTCATGCAGGGGTAGGCTCTCATATACATTCCAGCACCCTGTCTTCAGGATTGTTAAGGCCTGCTATAGGGGTGATTTATAAGTTTTAAGTGTAGTGACACATAGATATAGTGAACCTATATCTAAAGTAAGTGGGGCAAGCACCAGCTTACACAGGTTCCAGTGGCAGACCTGTAGTTTCATTTTGCATGGCCTCTCATGAGTGGAATAATACATGCTTCAGCCCATGGGAGGACTCTGGTGTACCTATGCCCTGGGTACATGTGTACCATATACTAGGGACTTACAAGTGTATCCCGGTATCCAATCTGGAGTGTACCAAAGTACATGCATGATAATTTTAAAGGAGAAAGCAGATAGACTGGGGTCCTGGTTACCAGGATTCAAGTCAGACTAGCCAAAACAGTGCAACATCAAGCAACAAGTGAGGGTAACCATAAGAAGCAAATCTTACTTTCCTACACAAACCCCCCAAAATGAAAGGAGATGAGACTAAGCTTGACCAGTTGAGTCTTCATTTTCTAGGTGGAAATATCTGGAGAGTCCATCTGCATTACTCACAGGTATATTTTCCACTGTATAGTCCATCCCCTGTAGGGAAATGGGCCACCTCAAACGTTTGGGGTTTTCACCCTTTATCTATTTTAGCCATAAGAGGGGCTTCTGGTCTGTCTGAACATTTAAGTGAGTGCCAAACAAGTGTGGTGTCAGCTTCTTCAGAGCCCAAACTACAGCAAAGGCTTCCCTCTCAATAGCTGACCAACACTTCTCTCTGGGGGTCATCCTTCTGCTTATAAAAGCTACTGGCTGATCCTGACCCTCTTCATTTAGTTGTGATAACATAGCCCCTACCGACAACCCAGATGCAGCATTGTTTGGAATAGTCAGGACTTTGCAGAATGGGAGCAGTGCACATGGCCATCTTCATGTTATTAAATGCCTTCTGACAGCTAACCGTCCACTGAACATTCTTAGGCATCCTTTTAGAGGTCAGCTCATTTAAGGGGGTCACTTTAGATCTATATCCCTTAACAAACCTCCTGTAATACCCAGTCAGGCCAGGAAAGCTCTGACCTGCGTCTGGGTAGTTGGAGCAACCCAGTCCATGATGGTCTGGATTTTACTCTGCAATGGTTGAACCTGGCCTCCACCCACAAGGTGGCCGAGGTTCACAACCTTACTCTGCCCTATCTGGCACTTAGTGGCCTTGATAGTGACGCCTGCCTTTTTCAAGGTCTCCAGAACATTTCTTCGGTGAACCAGGTGATCCTTCCAGTGGAACTAAAGACAGCAATGTCATCAAGATAAGCCGCACTGTAGTTTTCCAGGCCTGTGAGAACTTTATACACCAATCTCAAAAATGTGGCAGGTGCATTTTTCAAGCCAAAGGGCATCACAGTTAATTGATAATGCCCACTAGGGGTTGAAAATTCTGTTTTGGGTTTGGCATCCTTGGCTAGTCTGATTTGCAAATATCCAGCATTGAGGTCATGTTTCATTTCTTGAAGCTTTATTCGGTTCATAAAAACAATGACCATAAAAGCACACAAGCAAAATGTATTACAAAAAAAAAAAAACGAACGTTTTTAAAATATACTTTTTCTAGACTGGATAGATTTACATATAAAAGTAGCAATATAAAAACATTTGTCCGCAGAGTTCATATTATAAATCAATTTCATTGCATCATTCACACTAAAAATACTATACTTTACAAACAACGGTTTTAAGTAAACGACCCTAAGATTTAAAAATAGCGTGCAAATTAGCATAAAGTGCAGGGTGCTTTGTTTTGAGTGCCTATCACATGGGCAAGGGCCAACAGGATGCTTCTTTAGGTGAGGGAAGGCCACCAGGACGTGAGCCATTCCAAATCGAAGTCTAGTTAAAACAAATCTATGGGCTTGTCTAGTTACCAGGCTTAGGTACTGTTGGAACCCTTCACTTTCAATGTATTTATTATAAAGATAGACAGTAGTAAGGCGACCAATAGCTACTAGATATTTTTGGGCTCTATACAACATAAAAATATTTTTCATGTCCTGTTTAGAAATATTTCCAGCAGAACATGGGTCTGTCAGTATGTTGAGCCCATACATAATCTGAAAACTATCTACAACATACTTAAGCCAAGGTATCTTGGTCCAATTATCAAGGTTTAGACAGTCCTTAATGGCAAGTTGATTAAAAACTGTCTCTTCCTTACACCAAATAGCTCGCCAGAGCATCAGGGGCCTTAACAAGATAGGGTCACCCAAGTAAGCAACCCCTACTTCCCTGTGGATCAAGTTGGTTGGGGCGGAAGTAGGTAAACAAACAAGTTTTTTCAGGAAGATATTTTCTTCCCTTTGCAAAGAACCTACATTGGTGTGGCCCCACAGTCCTGCCCCATATAATGCAATAGAGACACTCCTTGCCTTGTAGATCTGCATCATGTCCCTGATGCGCCTATCACCGATCTTAGAGGCGAATTTAAATATGCCATAGGTGCTTTATACCATCTTAGACGTAACGTTTACTAAGTCCTGTGACCAGCTACCATCATGTGAAAAATTAATACCTAGATAACAGAATTTTTCCACCTGCTGAACTTTCACACCTTCTATAAAAAAGGCAAGGTTTTTATTGGTTCTAGCCCCGCAAATCATAATATGGGTTTTACTTTTATTGATCAGCAGCTTCCTCTCCGCTATAAAATCAGAAAACCGATCCATTAAGCTCTGCAAACCTATAGGAGTCCGTGAGAGGAGCACAGCGTTGTCTGCATAAAGCAGAACTGGCACACTAGACCCATCAACCTGAGGAGCATCGGCATTAACTGCTTTCAGAGCGGAGTCTACGCCGTTAATAAATAAAGAAAACAACAACGGGGCGATGACACAGCCCTGTCTTATTCCGCGCTTTACATGAAAATTTGGGGTACACTCCCCACCTGCCCCATAGCGCACGCAGGCCTGCATCTTGGCATATAATCTAGCTAAGAAGAAGATCATTTCCTCTGGTGCTCCAAGCTCTAACAAAACTGGCCATAGAAGGGAGTGGTCGACCAGATCAAATGCACTGCTTAGATCGGCAAAGCAGAGATATAAATTACCAGGCTTAGCCTTGGTATACTTGCCGATTAATAAATCTAAATTCAGGCATTGATCCAGTGTCCCACGGCCCTTTCTAAAGCCATATTGGGAGTTCACAAGGATCCCCTTCTCATTGGCCCAGTCTTCCAACCTGGACAGCAGCACTCTACTCATGATTTTCACCGATGAGTCGAGCAAGCTATTTTGTCGATAATTACATGCTGCTGTCTTGTCCCCCTTTTTATAAATTGGGACAATAATCGGGTCTCCCCAAGTAGGTGGGATCAAGACTGTTACTGCTGCATTGAGTACTAGGGTAAGTATAGGACCCCACAGCAGCGGAAGTGCCTTGTAGACATCGATGGGGACTCCATCAGGTCCCTGTGCCTTCCCCCCCTTACTGGCTTTTATAATGCACTCAACCTCTCCTAAAGTAATGTTTAATGGGGCTATAGGCCAGTACCTATGCTCTACATTGTTTGGGCCACTAGCTTGGAATATGGCTGAGAAATGGGAGACCCAGGCATCGCTGCTGACATTGGATGACAGTTACGGAATTTTATCATCTTTAAGGAAGGTGGAGTTAACTGTAGACCAAAACAGGCAGCTATCAGAGGTTTCTGCGTCCCGTGTTAAACTATCCCACGCTTCTTCCTGCAGTTCTCTCTTCCTTTTCAAAAGTGCCATTTTGTAATCATGTCTCAGGAGAGTAACTTGATTCTTATCCCTAGGTCTAAGGGTTGAAGCCTGCTTCAATTGGGAGAGGAGGTTTGTGCAGACATGGTCAAACCAACCCTTACCATGGGTGGTCCTGCCTGGCCTGTTTGCTGTAAATATGGTATCAATAATTTTATTAATGTTAACAAAATTATTAACAGTAGAAACAGACACAATTCCTGATATCAGGATGGCGTTAATATCTCTACCAGGGATCTAGATATAATTATAGGAATTACTATCGCAGATTTTTCCCCTTTCCACCTTAGCCTAGTCCTGTTTTCTCTATGGGGCTCAATATTAACTAGGGTTCTTGACACCCGCTGATTTCTACACTTCCAAGTGTCTATTCTCGTTACGATACAGTTATGATCACTGAAAGTGGGTACCTCTATTACCGTTGTCAAACAGTGTGTTATAATACTAGAGGAGACCATGATATGATCGATATAGGAGTTGGTATTCCTCCCTGTAAAAGTGGGGATAATTAGGCCATTAGCATCTCTTACAGGCTGCACTAATTCTAAATCATAGGTTGTCATAATATTATTAATTGCCTCCCCGTAGGTATTGTGAGGGAAGTGTGGTGTATACTCATCACTATTGTTTTGTACCCCACATGCCTTTGAAAAAGACAATGGACAAATTGGAGAATTAAAATTGCCTAACCAAATATAATTAAAATTACATTTTGCTTCTGCTACAAGCTTCATGAGGGCACATTCCAATTCCTCTATGACTTTGTGCCGTGAATTATTAAAAATATTATTATAGAAGTATATTAAAAGTGCATCTGGGCCTTCCTTCAACTGTACCCATAAAATCTGTGAGTGAGTTCCAACTGTTATATGTTTTACAACTAACAGCGATAAATCCACAGATAAAAGAAAAAGCAAACCTCCCTTTGCTCTACCGTGCCGGGACTCCGAGGCATCTAATCTGTAACAAACAAATCCATCAAAGCTGGGTTTTGTGATGCACCAAGTTTCTTGGAGACATAAAATATCATATGACCTGATCATGTCCTCCCATCCCAGCTTATTCGCTTTAGTTGCCCAGCCGGCTATGTTCCAACTGACAATAGAAGTGCCCCCTGTGGTGCAATTTTTGGGTTTCTCTTGGACACTATTATAATTCGTACCATATACATGGGGATCAACCACAATTAAACCAGCATTAGGGTCCTCAGCACGTAGTAATCTCTGGTTATTCACCCCCTCTCTCTAACAGGGGCAGATTCTAGCCCACTTTCAATAATTGCTTTAGTGGTATTATCCCAGCTTCGCTCCGAGTTTATGCTTATCCCACCTAAATATTTTTCTTGGGCATTAGGAGTTATGCTCGACAAAGGCCCAATACCCTTTAGGCATCAATCATTCTGGTCCAGAGAGCTCAGAGCTTGATATCTGTTCTGTATTGGTACCTCAAAAGCTGGACAATGGTTGGAGGTGAAGGGCCTATCTCTTTTAGTGGCAGGAGGTATCTTACTAAGATGATTATAAAAAAAAAACAATGGCAGCACCAATACCTCGTTCTCGTTCGGAGTTAGAGAGGCTGCTCTAAGCAAGACAGTTGCGACATGCTGTGGATATTTAAGATTAACAATGACACAGTCGCCCCTACAGGACTTTCTAGAGTTGCCAATCCAATGTACCCTTCTAGTTGTTAGAATTTGGTCAGAGTAATTGGTTGGGAACCCACAGTACCTGTGTAACCATGAGACCGTTTTGTTTTTGAGCGAATCATGTGATTCCAGAGGGGATTGATCCTGGCTAAGATCCAGAGGGGGAACGTTGGAAAGGACAACTACATAGGGCGCACAATCTGGCGGGAGGTTAATAGAACAACTTTTCTTGGGTGCTGATACTCCAGGCATACTTACAGATGCCGCTGTTACATTAGCGGTTTGGCTTCCCACTGGCGGGCCTGGTGTAACTAATTTGCTTGGACTGGGCCCCCCAGCAAGCGGATTCGGGACGGTATCATTAGGTGGTACACCCCTCTCTTTGGACCCAAGACTGTCAATCTTACCAGTATGTACATCTAAAAGTCTACCTAGTCTAGACACCTCAGCTGTAAGTAGGTCTATTTTGTCCACCAATGGTTTAACAATAGTTTCGACTTTTCCCTCTATAATACTAGCAAATAGATCCAATTGCTCAGTGTTAGAATTAACATCATTGTTCTTGATTAAAGTCTCATTGTCCCAAGCAGTGTTCTTTGGTGTGTTATCAACTCTTCTCTTGTTGTTGTTTCCCCCACGCTTAATTTGTAATTTTCTACAGGCCCTAATTGTTCTCAGGGCCGGTGATCGGCGTGGCGGGATATCGTCAGAAACTTCGGGAGAATCCTGAATAGGGGCCGGCGTTACTGGTAATTCTGTTAGTATAATATCGGGATCACAGTTTGTGTCCACAGCTACTACAGTATCGACTATGGGAGATGTAGAGGGTAGGTCAGGTTGGCTCTCCCGGCCCAGCGACTTTCTCCGGTCATTATTAATCTTATTTACCA
Source organism: Lissotriton helveticus (assembly GCF_964261635.1). Classification (NCBI taxonomy): domain Eukaryota; kingdom Metazoa; phylum Chordata; class Amphibia; order Caudata; family Salamandridae; genus Lissotriton; species Lissotriton helveticus. Next base: position 1,460,513,262 of record NC_136061.1, on the reverse strand, counting down.
CTTTGACTAAATAATTATCCATAGTGGATTTATTTTTGGACATTTTGATTGCCGACAGTTGATCCCAAAGATTATGGGTGTGTAAAGTACGGATAGTTGGTGTCAGGAAATACTGTTTTTAATCAGCACAGGTACACCGGAAGCTCACAAAAGCACTACGTTAAGAATAATGTCATATAATAAGTCTTTGTATTAAAACTTACTGGTTAGTCGAACACACCAGCCAAGAGGGGCTGCCCAGCCCAGCCTCATCCTGCCCCGGACTGCCACAGACTGCCCGCCATTTGCCCGGCTTAGCCCAGCGCACTCCCGTGCGCTCCCGTGACGCGGGCGATGGGGGTGTAATTTATGCGCCTCCTGGTGCTCCTTTGCGGTAGGCGGCTTTCGGCCGCGCTGGTCACTGGGACCCGTAGTCCCCTCAGCCCCTCAGCCCTGGCTCTCCTCCACACGGCGGCCACAAAGGTCTTTGGAGGTGCGGTGGCGGGAGGGAAGCAGCAACAGGGTCGCGGGTCTGCCAAGTCCAGAGGGGGAGGCAAGGCAAGTTCAAGAGCCCCCGCAGGTGCGCTGGTGCTGAAGCAGAATGGTCCCCCGCTCCACCGACGATGGGGGTGTAATTTATGCGCCTCCTGGCGCTCCTTCGCGGTAGGCAGCTTCCGGCCGCGCTGGTCACTGGGACCCGTAGTCCCCTCAGCCCCTCAGCTCTGGCTCTCCTCCACACTGCGGCTACACAGGTCTTTGGAGGTGCGGCGGCGGGAGGGAAGCAGCAACAGGGTCGCGGGTCTGCCGAGTCCAGAGGGGGAGGCAAGGGCAAGTTCAAGAGCCCCCGCAGGTGTGCTGGTGCTGAAGCAGTATGGTCCCCAGCTCCACCGACGATGGGGGAGTAATTTATGCGCCTCCTGGCGCTCCTTCGCGGTAGGCGGCTTCCGGCCGCGCTGGTCACTGGGACCCGTAGTCCCCTCAGCCCCTCAGCTCTGGCTCTCCTCCACACTGCGGCTACACAGGTCTTTGGAGGTGCGGCAGCGGGAGGGAAGCAGCAACAGGGTCGCGGGTCTGCCGAGTCCAGAGGGGGAGGCAAGGGCAAGTTCAAGAGCCCCCGCAGGTGCGCTGGTACTGAAGCAGAATGGTCCCCCGCTCCACCGACGATGGGGGTGTAATTTATGCGCCTCCTGGTGCTCCTTCGCGGTAGGCGGCTCCCGGCCACACTGGTCACTGGGACCCGTAGTCCCCTCAGCCCCTCAGCACTGGCTCTGGTCAACATGGCGGCCATACAGGTCTTTGGAGGTGCGGTGGCGGGAGGGAAGCAGCAACAGGTTCGAGGGTCTGCCGAGTCCAGAGGGGGAGGCAAGGGCAAGTTCAAGAGCCCCCGCAGGTGTGCTGGTGCTGAAGCAGAATGGTCACCCGCTCCACCGACGATGGGGGTGTAATTTATGCACCTCCTGGCGCTCCTTCGCGGTAGGCGGCTTCCGGCTGTGCTGGTCACTGTGACCCGTAGTCCCCTCAGCCCCTCAGCCCTGGCTCTCCTCCACACGGCAGCACACAGGTCTTTGGAGGTGCGGCGGCGGGAGGGGAGCAGCAACAGGGTCGCGGGTCTGCCGAGTCCGAAGGGGGAGGCAAGGGCAACTTCAAGAGTCCCCGCAGGTGCTGAAGCAGAATGGTCCCCTGCTCCACCGAAGATGGGGGTGTAATTAATGCACCTCCTGGCGCTCCTTCGCTGTAGGCGGCTTCTGGCCGCGCTGGTCACTGGGACCCGTAGTCCCCTCAGCCCCTCAGCCCTGGCTCTCCTCCACACGGCGGCCACACAGGTCTTTAGAGGTGCGGCGGCGGGAGGGAAGCAGCAACAGGGTCGTGGGTCTGCCGTGTCCAGAGGGGGAGGCAAGGGCAAGTTCAAGAGCCCCCGCAGGTGCGCTGGTGCTGAAGCAGAATGGTCCCCCGCTCCTCCGACGATGGGGGTGTAATTTATGCACCTCCTGGCGCTCCTTCGCGGTAGGCGGCTTCCGGCCGCGCTGGTCACTGGGACCCATAGTCCCCTCAGCCCCTCAGCCCTGGCTCTCCTCCACACGGTGGCCACACAGGTCTTTGGAGGTGCGGCGGCAGGAGGGAAGCAGCAAGAGGGTCGCGGGTCTGCCCAGTCCAGAGGGGAAGTCAAGGGCAAGTTCAAGAGCCCCCACAGGTGCGCTGGTGCTGAAGCAGAATGGTCCCCCGCTCCACCGATGATGGGGGTGTAATTTATGCGCCTCCTGGCGCTCCTTTGCGGTAGGCGGCTTCCGGACGCGCTGGTCACTGGGACCCGTAGTCCCCTCGGCCCCTCAGCCCTGGCTCTTCTACACACAGTGGCCACACAGGTCTTTGGAGGTGCGGCGGCGGGAGGGAAGCAGCAACAGGGTCTCGGGTCTGCTGAGTCCAGAGGGGGAGGCAAGGGCAAGTTCAAGAGCCCCCGCAGGTGTGCTGGTGCTAAAGCAGAATGGTCCCCCGCTCCACCGACGATGGGGGTGTAATTTATGCGCCTCCTGGTGCTCCTTCGCGGTAGGCGGCTTCCGGACGCGCTGGTCACTGGGACCCGTAGTCCCCTCGGCCCCTCAGCCCTGGCTCTTCTCCACACGGCGGCCACACAGGTCTTTGGAGGTGCGGCGGCGGGAGGGAAGCAGCAACAGGGTCGCGGGTCTGCTGAGTCCAGAGGGGGAGGCAAGGGCAAGTTCAAGAGCCCCCGCAGGTGTGCTGGTGCTAAAGCAGAATGGTCCCCCACTCCACCGACGATGGGGGTGTAATTTATGCTCCTCCTGGTGCTCCTTCGCGGTAGGCGGCTTCCGGCCGCGCTGGTCACTGGGACCCGTAGTCCCCTCAGCCCCTCAGCCCTGGCTCTCCTCCACACGGTGGCCACACAGGTCTTTGGAGGTGCGGCGGCGGGAGGGAAGCAGCAACAGGGTCGCGGGTCTGCCGAGTCCAGAGGGGGAGGCAAGGGCAAGTTCAAGAGCCCCCGCAGGTGCGCTGGTGCTGAAGTAGAATGGTCCCCCGCTCCAATGATGATGGGGGTGTAATTTATGCGCCTCCTGGCGCTCCTTCGCGGTAGGCGGCTTCCGGCCACGCTGGTCACTGGGACCCGTAGTCCCATCAGCCCCTCAGCCCTGGCTCTCCTCCACACGGCGGCCACACAGGTCTTTGGAGGTGCGGCGGCGGGAGGGAAGCAGCAACAGGGTCGCGGGTCTGCCAAGTCCAGAGGGGGAGGCAGGGGCAAGTTCAAGAGCCCCCGCAGGTGCGCTGTTGCTGAAGCAGAATGGTCCCAGCATTGAGGTCAAATGTGCTTAAGAACTTGGCTGAGGCGAAAGAATTAATTAGCTCATCAGCCCTATGAATAGGGTGAGCATCAGTCCTAATGACTGCATTGAGCCCCCTGTAGTGCACACAAAACCTAATTTCTCGTTTACCACCCTGGATATGAGGTTTGGGTACCAGGACCACTAGTCTAGCCCAAGGGCTATCTGATGGTTCAATTACTCCCAATTCCAGCATCTTTTGGATCTCAGTCCTGATGCAGTCCCTGACATGGTCAGGTTGCCTGTAAATCCTATATTCAATAGGCAGACTTTCACCTGTGCCCACTTCATGGGTACACCAAGTGGTCTGACTAGGAGTCAGGGAAAATATAAGTCTGTACTGATTGAGGACCTTCCTGCAATTAGTCTGTTGTTGCTCAGTGAGGCTGCCTGAAAGAGCTACACCATCAACTGAGCCATCATCAGAGTTCTGTGAGCTCCTGTCCCTCATCAGTAGCCATGAGCAAGTCTATGTCCGCCCTGTCCACACATGGCTGTGCCTGTTCACATGGAGCACCTTATGAGGGTTCTTGGGAGTTCCAAGGTCCACTAGATAGGTGACTTCTCCCTTTTGTTCAAGGATTTATGGGGTCCACTCCATTTGTCCTGGAGAGCTGTTTGGGCCACAGGCTTCAACACCCATACATTCTGTCCTGGCTGGTTCACAGTAAGTACAGCCTTTGGTCATGCCAAGCTTTCTGTTATTCTTGGCTAGCCTCGAGGTTTTTACTTGCCTTCTTCATATACACAGCCATCCGGGAGGGGAGACCAAGTACATAGTCCAATATGTCTTGTTTAGGTGGTTTGAGTGGTAACTCCCATTCCTCCTTCACTAAATACAAGAGACCCCTAACTAGGTGTCCAAACAGAAGTTCAAAAAGGCTGTAGCCAATCCCCTTCTGTGGGACCTCTCTGTAGGCAAAGAGAAGGTAGGGCAACAGGGCATCCCATTTACGCCTATGCTTTTCTGGGCGGCCCATGATCATGCCCTTTAGGGTTTTGTTGAACCTATCAACGAACCCATTGCATTGTGGGTGATAGGGCATGGTAAAATTGTAATTTACTTCACACTGTTTCCACATTGCAGTAATGGAACTATACATGAAGTTTGCCCCTCTGTCAGTTAAGACCTCCTTAGGGAAACCCACTCTGGAAAAAAAACAGGAGGGCCCTGGCCACCACAGATGCTGTGGTGGTTCTAAGGGGTATTGCCTCTGGATACCTAGTGGTATGGTCCACCACCACTAGAATATAACTGTGCCCAGATGCATTTGGAGGGTTCATGGGACCAATTATGTCAAGCCAACCCTCTCAAAGGGAACCCCTACCACGGGTAGTGATATGAGGGAGGCCTTTGTAGTACCACCTGACTTACTACTGGCTTGACAGGTGGTACAGGAGTGGCAGCACTCCTTGGTGTCCTCTGACATGTGAGGCCTTTAAATGTGAGGGGAAAGCCTGTCCAAAGTCGTGCTTTGGCCTAGGTGTCCTGCTAAAGTGATATCATGTACCAGAGTCAGTAGGAAGTCCCTAAACGTCAGAGGTATGACCAACCCCTGGGGGTCACCAGGCTTGGGGTATCTACCCTCTGAGTAAAGGAGTCCTTCATCCCAATAGATCCTGTGGGACCCACTGGCACTCCCAGCAGCCTCAGCAGCAGCTTGCTGTCTGAGGGATTCAAAAGAGGGGCAGCTTTGCTGCTCCTAACTCAGATCTTTCCTGGAAGGGCCCCCTGTCCACAAGAACTCAACCTGATCAGGTTCAAGTTCATCTGATACAGTTCTTTCACAGGGACTGAGATCATCTCCCTCAGGAGACTGATCCTCACTCTGAGCCTGGGGAGAAGACATTGTCTTACCTCTACTACTCCTTCTCTTGGAAGCACCTGGTCCATGTGTTCAGGATCCAGGGCCGGTTCAGATGAAGCCAGTTTGGTCTGTTACCTAGTCACAGAAAACACATCTGCAGAGATACCCATCATTGCTGCATATGTCCTGAGTTCCACTTCAGCCCAGGCTGAAGTTTCCAAATCATTGACCAACAATCATTCCACAGGGAGGTCTGAGCTAACCACAACATTATTAGGGCCAGTTACCCCTCCTTAGCTGAAATTAACAACTGCCATGGAATGGTCTGTCCTGACATTGTTAGCATTGTTCACTTGGTACTTCTCACCAAGTATGATCTGGGCAGGGACCACAAGATCATTTTGTCACCATAGTGACACTTGCCCCTGTGTCCCATATGCCATGGCCTCCTTACCATTGATCAAAGACTGCTGTCTGTATTTGCCCCGATTACTGGGGCTTACAAATAGGAAGGCACTATCCATGCCTCCATCACAGACAAGTACAGCCTGAGCTGGAGTTTTGACTATGCCAGAACCATTCTCAGATCCCGAGATTAACCCTACTATACCCTTGTTCCCAGTACCACCACTTGAAGCTGAACTAGGGAAACACTTGCATTAGGGGCAGTGGTGGTAGGAGGTGGATCCATGGCCCTTGAGAAATTGCCATCTCTTGTCCAATGGGTTTACTCCTTACACAGGAAGACCAAGGTTTCTTTTTGCCTTTACCTTTGTTGGACTGCGACTCACCCCCAGATGCAAGTTTTTGGGGCCCTGATGAAGACTTCAGATCGTTAACATTTTCCCCACCCGTATCTGAAGGTTTAGCATCTGGCTTCTTCTGGTCACCACCTTGGTTCTGGTTTTTCAGCTTCACCCTGGTTCTGACCCACCTATCTGCCTTCTTTCCCAATTTTTGGGGAGAAGTCAGATCAGAGTCAACCAGGTACTGATGCAACAACAGATTTTGGCAATTATTAAGCATCTACTCTCTCATAATCAAATTGTACAATCCCTTGAAATCATTCACTTTCCTGCCAAGTAACCAACCTTCCAGAGCCTTAGTAGCACAATCTACAAAGTCTACCTAGTCCTGAGTCTGTGTCTTCTGAGTGTCTCTGAACTTAATCCTGTACTGTTCAGTGGTTAAACCCAACCCATCAATGAGAGCACTTGTCATGACTGAACAGTTGTCAGTACCCTACTCTCAGTGAGGAGCTTATCTCTACCTTTGGCAGCAATTGAGAGCCACAAGATAGCTGCCCACTGCTCTTGAAGGGCCCTCTGTACTTTACAGGCCATCTCCAAAGCAGTTATCCATTTGTAGATTTTATCCCCACCATGGTAGGGAGGGACTATCTTGCTCAGGTTCCTATGATCATAAGTATACTCTTTTTTTTATCAATTTTTTATTGAATAGAGCAACAGGAAAGCCAAGGTACAAAACATGATATACTTTAGAATTCAAAAATCACAAATTTCCAATACATTTCTCAAATAACAAACAAGAGATAAGAAGTTAAAAAAGTAGAAAAAGATATGCAAAGATAAAAGGAAGGTTCCTCGAGATAGAAGAAGTCAGCCCACTACAGCGGTAAAATTTTCCTGGACATTAAGTACAAAATATGCAATTTATAAAGTGCATCAGCGAAGACGTGCAAAACTGCAATAAAGTGCTAGTGCAAAAGTGCCAAAAGTACAAAAAAGTACTATCTTGAAAAGTGCAAAGTGCAATCTGATATAGGAAAAGGTGCAATAAGTGTAAATGTCCTGGAAATCAGATAGAAGGCTTTAAAAGAAAAGTCATCTCCTCACAATTTACTTCTCGATTCATCCTCCCTTAATTACTTCTAGAGTCTCAAAATATTTCCAGTTCCTCTCAAATCTCCCAACAGCTCCCACTCTACCCGCATATGCCTTTTCGAAAAAACATGTTCTCCTCATTTTGTTGAACCATTTTAAGTGTGATGGGACCTCGCTGGACTTCCAGTTTTGAAGAATTAAGGAGCGAGACTGCGCAAGATATAAATATAAATACCTCTTCTGCTTTATTAAACCTGTTCCTATCTTTGCATATACCGAACAGGGCTACTTCTGCTGTTGGTAGAAGAGATTTCCCAATAGCCTGTTCGATATCGGCAAATATTCCCTTCCAGAAAGCTTCTAACTGGTGGCAAGAGAAAAAAATGTGATGCCATCCTCCCTGGCTACTAGCCAAACATCTGAAACATTTATTCTCAGCTCCGGGAAACATCCTTTCCAAAGCCTCCGGTGTATAGTATGCTAACCAACGGGACAGAAAATACATCCTTTTATAGTTGGCAGCTCGCAATGATCTATTCCCCAACACACAAATGACCTCCCAATCCTTTGTAGAAAAGTTACATTTTGTAGCGAGATTTATTTTCTCAAGATGGCTGTCTACTAAAACATTTTGATTTGAACAATGAAGCATTTTATACCAGTATCCGATACCTTCCCTCATTCCATCATACAAAGCTGTTAGTATGATATTAGGGGGATTAAACAAGCCACTTATCTCTTTTCTAATAAAATTAAAGATCTGCATATATTCAAAAAAAGTCGGGTGTAATGAACCATTTATTCTAGCGGCTACCTCCTGCCAGCTAATTACCCTGTTTTGGATTACAAAATGTCTTAACTCTCGGAAGCCGCAAAGTTCCCAAGATTTAATACAATTCAGGCTTAGTGGAAGGCCTATTTGAGTACATTCTTTTAAACTTAGATAATGAGAACTATCAGTACCATGTTTTCTGAAAAGAAGCGACATTCTTGAGGCATATTCTCTTAATGTTTTATATCTTGACCTCTTTGGGAGCTTTGCGATTTTTAAAAAAACTGGAATTTGGGAGCCTACTTCTTGTAGCATTCTTGTTAGAAAGAAATTATCTCTTGTTTGATTATTCCTCAGTAATCCTGCCAATATATTAAAAAATGCGGCTTCATAATAGGTCCTTAAGTGGGGTAGGGCTAAGCCTCCTTGTTCAGCTGGAAGTTGTAATACTGGAAGTTTAACTCTTGAAGTTTTGTTACCCCATATAAAGCCTCTCAGCATTGTTTCAAGTTCTTTAAAAAATGTTAAATTAATTTTGATGGGCACGTTACTGAACAAAAAGATAAGCAAAGGCAGCACCGACATCTTGATCAATGAGACCCTACCTATAATCGATAAAGGAAGAAGAAGCCAGTGATCTAAAAGGTTCCGAATTTTGTTCTTCATTCTGATATAATTCATAGAATAGAGCATATCATATTCGATGGTCACATATATCTTATTGGGTCGCTTATTGCAGCTTGAGCCTGCAGATCAGCAGGGAGAAAATGAGGATCAGTGTTTAATGCTTTAATGTTTACTTTATAACCCCCTATCTTTTCATAATTATCGAACTCTCTCATCAAATTTTCAATATTTTCTTTTATGGGTGATAAATATAAAATAATATCGTCGGCAAACAGCTTTAATTCAGACATACCGACTAAAGGGGGCTGGATAGCCACGTTGTCCCTAATCTTAATTACTAAAGGTTCGATGAAGAAAGTAAAAAGCAGCGGGGACAACGGGCAGCCCTGTCTTGTGCCCCTGTTTATCTTGATCTTACCAGCCTGTTTCATATTGATTATTACTTGGGCCGATGCTCCCTCATAGATGTTATAAAGCATCTTAATAATTGAGGCTGGGAAACCAAATTGACCGAGAGAGTAAAATAATGCAGCCCAATTCACTAGGTCAAACGCTTTTTCCTCGTCCATCATCAGTATACAGGCTGGGGTCAAATTAATATTAAAATAGTCCAATGCCTGAATTAGGAACTCGGTGTTTGCTGCCATATAACGCCCTGCAATAAACCCAGACTGGTCCTGATGAATGACCTCCTGGGCAGCATAGACAAATCTTTCAGCCCATATTTTCATAAGGATTTTGTAATCCGAATTTAGTAGGCTAATCGGCCTGTATGAATTAACATCATACTGATTTTTATCTTTTTTAAGAAAACATATGATTGTAGATTCCTTAAACTCAGCAGGGACGAACCCACCTAACCTAACATGATTATATAACTTTTTCAAAGGAGTTGCTAACTCTCTAAAAAAGACCTTATAAAATTCTATTGGGAATCCGTCCTGGCCGGAAGCTTTTCCCCCTGAGGTTGCCTTTATACAGTTTTGTATTTCAGGGGTATTTATTTCCAGACTAATTTGATTTACCTGACTTTCGGAAATTTTGGGGATTTGAATGTCTAAAAAATAGTCCTGGATCATTACATCCTCTACCTGATATTCCGTTGAGTAAATTTTTTCAAAATGATCCAGGAAGATTTTTGAGATCTTGTCTCTATCCTCCTCCTCCAGCCCGCTCTGAGGATCGCAAATTTTCACTATCAGTGATGACTCCTGCTTTTTTCTGGTAGAGTTAGCTAGTAATTTCCCCACCAACTGGCTGTCTTCATAGACCTTTTGTTGGAAGGCTTTCGAGCTGATAATCTCTTCCGCTACAAAATAATCCCGAAGAAGAGTTTTAGCCTGCTCTAGTTTGCTTGAGTGACATTGGAGCTGCAATGCATATTCCCTCTCTACGTCTGATTGAAGCTTGGCTATTTTTGACTTTCTTTCGTTTGCCTTAGCGCTAGTATATGCAATAATCTGGGCGCGTGCTGATGCTTTGAATCCGCCCCAAACAGAGAAGGGTTCAGCTGTATTATCGTTTATTACAAAGTATTGTATAATCCAATCTCTGAATTGTGAAACCCATTCCTGGTTCTGTAGGAGGGTGCGATCCAGATGCCACCTGGGGCGCTTTTCATCCACTCCTCCCAATTCTAATTCTAATTCAATTCTAGCATGGTCCGAAAACGGATTGCATCCAATCACAGCTCTTAAGATCAAAAAAGATCTAGATATTAAAAAAAAGTCTATTCTGGATGCAGTCCGAAACCGGTGGGAATAGCATGTAAAAGATTCAATTTCAGCATTTCTATAACGCCATGGATCCCTCAATTGATATTCATGTAAGAGTTCTTCAAAAAAACATTTTGTTTTGGGCTTCAGCTGTTTCTTTTTCTTGTTAGAAGTATCTTTTGACAAGTCTTGAATAAAATTAAAATCTCCTCCTAGTATTATCTGTCCTGGGGCGCCCCTCAAAGATTCAAAAATTTCTAACAGACCGGAAATATCATCGTGGATGGGGCCATAATAATTGACAAAGTTTATAATTTTATTTTGCAATTTGGCCACCACCCAAATCCACCTGCCCTTATCATCTCTATGAACCTGAAGGAATTCCCAGGCAAGATCCCTTGAGAAATAAATAGCAACCCCTCTCTGGGCCACCCCTGCTGATAAGAAAAATACCTTAGAAAAGTAATTAGGAATAAACAACTTCGGGCTATTGGACTTCAAGTGAGTCTCCTGAAAGAAGACCACCTGAGGTCTAATAAAAATTATCCATTTCAGCAACGCCCCATACTTCTGTTTGTTTAACATTCCATTTGCATTAATTGACAGGATATTACAAGTGTTACTTTTCAACTGAAAGAATATTTTATCACTGCTGCGTACCTATAAAAAGAACTAAGGCTAGTAAAATACCCATTGCTCATATTCCTTTTTACTGCATTTACCCCCCCCCACCATCCCCAGGAATGTGGAGGTCCCCCTCCCTGCCACGCTGGCCACATTCCTCCCACTACTTCTGATCTGGGTGTCCTTTTGTTACACCCTGAGTGACCCATAGATCTGTTACCGCCCCATACAGATATTGCACGCTATTCATGCTAAGGAAAAAAAAAAGCATCAGAGCTAGAGCAGACCTAAGTTAGAATTTCCCCTTTTCCGGCCTAGCTCCCAAAGAAATCTCCTTCAGAAAAGAGTGCGCTTCTTCTATGTCCGTAAACAAGTAGAATTTTCCTTTAACCAGGACCTTCAATTTAGACTGCTGCACGATCGATGCTTGAGCGCCATTTGCCTTGAATAGGTGTAAAATTTTCACAAATTCTTTTCTTCTTTTTGCCGCTGCTGCAGTCATATCAGAGAAGATCCTACATTTTACAGTTTCTGATACTGCAAATTGGCGTTGTTGGAAGGCTTTTGATAAAATCTTCTCCTTGATCCTATAGTCCGCAAAATTCAAAAGAATAGTCCTTGGAAATGGAGAATTAGGGAAGCGCTGAGCTGGGACCCGATGAACTCTTGTTATTGTCAGGTCTCCCTCGAATTCAGGTAGAACTGTATGGTGAATAAAAGAATCAACCCACTGAATGGGATCGGAGCCCTCTGATCCTTCCGGAACCCCCACGATCCTTAGGTTTGACCTTCTAGAATGATTTTCGAGCTCATCTAGCTTGTTTTCAAGAGCATTCTTCTTCTTAGCTGCCTCCTTAGCTTCTCCCGCAGCCAGGTTCATTTGATCTTCGAGTGTAAAGATCCTCGTCTCTGCCTCCTGAAGTCTCTTTGGAATTACCAGCATGGATTCCTCAAATTTATCCATTCTTAATTGAAGGGCAGCTATCTCCACTTGCTGATTATGTTTGATTTCTCGAATTTCATCTAGAATCAGATTCAACATTTCACGAATGCCCAGCTGATATCTTGCCTCCGAACTCTCTTCTCGTCCAACAAAATTATCTTCCCCTACTGAATATTTATTGTAGCACCTGAATTGTCTTCGACGGAGCACAACTGTACTTCATCCCCCTCTGCATTTGGGGCTCCCAACACCTCGCTTTGTTTAACTGGAGATGAAGAGCAGACTTGCGTATAACCCGCTTCTCCGAGAGTCTCTAGTGTGGAATTTCTAGAAGGTTGTAAAGCACTTAGATGAAGAGGCGTAGGCGTCTTATCATGACAAATTGATTTGGACGATTTTATTGGGCCTGAGTCATTAGATTGGTCATTAGAACGTGCCATATTGTCAGGTGCGGCTGATAAAGATGTTGCAGTTGGTGAGGTGGCAGGAGCTAAGGCAACGGGGGATTGTGCAGATAGAGACCTAGGAGTGTTTTTTTTTGCAAAGAGCGGATATTCTTTAACCTCCTTTCCTCCTTTTCCATTTTTATTTTTAACCTCTCCTGCTTGAGGTGACGTTTCCGGAACTGATACTAAGGTGCCGGCTAGTAGTTTTGCTTCCGGCTCTGGATCTGGCTCTAGCACTAGCTCAAGTTCTGGATCTGGCTGTATCATTAAGTCATTGCTTTCATCTATCCCAGCCTTCTTTATCTCCTTTGGGTTAGGAGGAATAGGTAATTATCATAAGTATACTCCTTAATCCTAGGGACAGTGTTGCTGCTTCCATGCGACTCTAGTCTCAATCTTTTTCTTGCCTTCTGGAGTTCTAGGGATTCCTTATCTAGGGCCAATTGTTCTTGCCTAAGACTAAGCTTGACTTTCCCAATCTCTAGAAATTGGCACTGTCTGTCATAAGAGTTATGTCTCTTATGAGATATGGAGGTCCCTGCAGACTGTCCTGAATGGTAAGATTCTGCAGAGTGAGATGTAGATCACCTAGAAAAACTCTGCGCTCTTCCAGGAGGAGTAAAGAGAGGGCCATTGGTGCCTTCTCCACCCTCTTCCTGAAGATCTGAGCTGTCCAGGTGGGAATCATCTTGAGCCTCCTGGCCAGGGTTTGAGTGTAGGTAAAAAAAGGTTTTACCTCCTGGCCTGTCCTCATTTCCTGCCCCACCAATTCTTTCTACCTCATTTGACCCTGGGGTCTTCCTACGGTCATCCAAGAGTAACACCTCACTGAGACATTGGGTGTGTGTATTTCTCCCTGTCTTCACCTTCCTAGAAACACATATGGCTTTTAATACCTGTGATCCAAAACCATTGTACCTAAAAGGCAGAGAGCCAGTGGCTTCTCCTTTACAAGACATAACTAAGTGTGGTGGGGTGTGTGCACCTACCTAAGCTAGTAGGAACTAAACTCTCTTACGTTGGAGAAAGGGTTTGCTAGACCCTTAACTTACCCAACCCTAAGTTCAGTAGAACTTACTTATTCTAACCTCAAGTATTATATGTGCCTAATACTTTAGTGGTTTTCAGTTAATCAATACAAAAAGTTTTCTCGGGTAAAACAAAGCAGGCTTAAATACCAACCGCTGTACACCAATGTGAGAAGTTGGCCTGGTATATGCTGTCCACTAGTTAAAGTGGGCACCTTGCACCAGTCCAAATTACCCTTAAGATGTATGAGGTCAAAGATAATGTTTAGAAAGCTATCCTAGTGTTAGCTGTGGAGAACAGCCTTCAGGCTTAATCTTGAAGGAATGTAAAGCAGCTTGTTTTACCAGAATATCACTTCCTCTATTAATTAAATGAAAGGAGAACCAAACAGTAGTTATATAAAAATATGTATTTATTAATATAACACTCTCTAGTATCCTCTACATGAGGATATAACGCAAAGCATAGAATACGAGATCAGGAGGCAAGATGGCGCCGGAGTGAGTGGTCGCAGCAGCAGCGCTCTGTGAGCCGGGGCAGGCTCGTCAAAAACCTCAAACCTGGACCCCGACCCTTCCGTGGTACAGGTGGGGGAGTAAGCGATGATGCTAACCTGCCCCTTCACCCTTATCTCGAGTTGATCACTGGCAGATCAAGCGTCGAGTGCTTATCCTTAAATGACACTAAGTATCAAAAACACCGTGCTCCTCGCCCCAGAAAAAGCCAGATGTCGTGAAAAGCATGAAGGTTGAGCTGAATGAGATTTCTAAGGAGAGACACCGAGAAAAAGAAACGTGCGACAGGCTACAATCTTTGCTACAATCTTTGTAATCGCCTAAATACCTGTATCCTGACACCCGATACTGGAGCTCGGAGCCTGGAGCTTGCGCAAGTGTTTGGGACTGAGATGCCTTTTCTTCTTTTTTTTTGGTGCTCGTAGCTGTGCCCCTGTGCCCGTGTCCCAAAAAAAGGAAAGAAAGCGGATGGTCCCGGCCGAAAAAACCGTGAGTTACCCATGCAAAACCTCCCAAATACACACATATATACCTTCTATGCTCTCTCTCTGACTTTCAGACGATTGGTGGGTTTCTAAGACTATAAAAACTCAACTTGTGTTTAGCCTAATCACCCCCAAGGCCGGACTGTCCGTGATTTAAGGAAAAAAGTGCACTGCCCTTAAGCTGGAGTGGAGCTGGTGTTTTGATCTCATCAGCGAGGGGAGATATGGAGGATAGAGGGTAACAAAGGCTAGAAACGCTAAGAGAAGTGTCTACGCTCCTGTCTTGCTGCCGAATTTCCTATCCTCCCTGACTTTATTCGACCTTCTCTGCCTGACCTGCCTGCCCTCCGGTCCGGTCCGTCCTGCTCCTAGCCCACTCGGATCGCTCATGCACCTGGTGTTTCCTGGCACCTGACTCGGTCGGCTCGGACACTGACACTACTGTTCGGCGTCATCTGCTAACACGAGGGTAGGTGCCGTAAATCTCAAGCACATCGTGTATCCCGCGCATCCCGTTGCCGTGGAAACGTGAGAGTGCACGCCTATGCAGGCAAGGAGAGAGGGGCGAGCAGAAAAGAAGCAGAGTAAAAGGGGGCGATAAAAGGGGGCGAATGCAATTTAAAAGGCAATCCAAAAGGCTGGCGTGGCAAGAAAAGCGGGGGGACCCTCGAGAGTGTCTTGGAGAAACTAAAAAAGAATTTGAAACAGCAAGTAAAGTCAGTATTACAATAATAGTGAAAATTCATGTTTCCAATACAAACTGGCATATTGCAGGTGCCCTGAGCAAGCAATATAGTTCATTTAAAGGAGGAGCCTGGAAAACCATTAAAGCAGAGCCAAAAGTGCCCAGAAAGCTGATCTATTGGTGTACTAAAAGGGGCAGAGAAGGTAGAAAATTACCGAAACAACCTCAAAATTGGTGGCAATTGCGGGCACAGTACCGGACAAAGAAAGAGGCTTCGTCTCTGAAAGAAACACAGGATATGGAGAGAAGGGAGAAAAGAGATGCTGCTGCCGGAGATGTCGGAACGGCAGCGGAGGCACAAGTAACTGTGATGAATACTACAGCACTTACCGGAGATAAGGGAGAAGAGGAAGCAACGGGTCTGCAAAGCACAAGTGAGGTCCAGACACGAACCCTAGAGGGTCTGGAGTACTTGAGAAACTCACAGATTCTGGAGAGCAATCAACCCCCACAAAACGCTGAAATGGAAACGGTATATGCTTCGCAAATAACTAATGATAGACAGAGAGGCCCTGAAACAAGAGGAGCCAAAGCAAAGGAAAAGGAAAAGGATTTGGAAAGGCAAGAACTTCATGAGAGTGGGAGAAATAAAAATAGAAATGCGGAAAAAAACTAGAGAAGGAGAAGGGAAAAGCAAAACGGAAAGCGAAAGAGAAAGAGCATGAGAATGAGAATGAGAAGGGGAGAGATATAGAGGATAACGCAAAACTGGAGTTAATGGCCAAGAAAAGCACAGAAGCTACAAACAACATAAAATCTAAAGGCCGCCGCAAAAACCACAGGCTCCCAGGTTACTTCTCAGCCCAGAATCTCTAATATCTTTAGCCCCCTACCCAAGGATGGTCTGACCAATGCTTCAAAAAATGAAAAATCACAGATCAAACATCCAAGCGATCTGAGCGGAACTTGTGTGGATGTCCAAGGTTCGCCTCTAGAGAACCACGATGTAGAGGAAAATAACACTTTAGATCCAGACCTAGGAAACCAAATCGCAGATCCTAGTGTGGGCATGGAAGGGACTAGGGCTCCCACAGTGGTAAAACCAGCGAAACCTAACCACAGGGAGCAATCGGACCAAAGCAAGATGTACCCTATGGGAGTGTTGAATATCGAACATCCCTCTTCCTCTCTTAGTACGCAAACGCTTCCACGGGGGAGAGATCTACATCTAGGAAATAAATCATTCTCCGAGGAAGATTCTGATTCGGACATCTATGAAACCGGGATGTCCATTTCAAGTGAGTCAAGCGAATTAAGTGACACAAGCAAAGCAAGCCCAGGCTTACAAATGGGGACAATATCCTCGGAGGTCTCTGGCTCTCACGAATCGAGAAAACCCAGCTAAAAAAATTCCAGGAAAAAACGGGGAAAAAAAAGGACAAGAGGTAAAAGAGAATGTAATCCTCCTAACGAAGAGACAACAGATCCAGGCACTAATACGGATCACGCCAGAGCCAGAACGAATCTCGCACGAAGAAGCCAGACTTCAAAATCATCGGGAGAAACACCACGTCAAAACCACAGCTTGGATGAGATAGAAGAGGGAAGTCAAAAAACAACGGGAAATAGAGGCGGCCCCGGAATAACAGCAGAGCCCTCATTGAGTGAGGTGTTGAGCTCAATAAAGAATTTTCATATGGATGTCAAAAAAGATAGCCAAAGGAACCGGGCTGCCACTGAAAAATTGCAAGGTGCGGTTAAAAAAGTCGGCAACATATGTACTGAGATCTCGGAGAGAATGGCCGCAGCAGAAACTCGCACGGAAAATTTGGAAACTGACGTTGCCAAACTACAAAAAACAGAAAAGGAGCATGATGGAATAATAAAAGACCTCATGGCAAAAGTCGAAGATCCCGAGAACAGATCCAGAAGGAGTAATTTAAGGTTTCTTGGTATCCCAGAAAATTTTGAAGGAAATGACGCTAGAGGGACAATGATTAATATACTCAAAACAGCGTTCCCGGAATTGGAGGCCTGGGATATGGACAGAGAGACACAGCGTGCCCATCACTTTCCTTTGACGCTACCAAAACACGCTCATAAGCCACGCCAATATCCCAGGGCTATGCTGGTTCATTTTGGGAACTTCCTTCTTCATGAAGCAATCTATGATCTTGCCAGACCTACAAGCCAAAGGGAATACAAAGGGTTTAAGTTTTTTGTAAGACCAGATTTTGCCCACACCACCGTAGAGCGAAGGTGGAAAATGCGCCAATTATTTGCGCCTTTTGAAAAAATTGGAGCTACAGTTTTTCTACAAAACCCGGCACGGCTGAAAATTATATTCAAGGGCTCAACAAGAAGCTTTACTAGCGAAGTACAGGCCGAGGACTACATAAGAGAAATTTCAGAAACTGGGACACGAAACTCAGGGAAATAATTTAAAAAAAAAAAAACTTATAAGGAACTATAGAAGGAGATGGTCATTGAACTTAGCTGTCCTAAACAGCCTTAGAAGAGTTAAGGTGTGGAAGTATGGGGAATCACTAGAATCACTAGAAGGGTCGAGTGGGGTGGAGAATAACATAAGCATACGAAGAAAATGTTGTAATGATATTTGATCAAGTATAAAGACCCTGGGAAATACTATATTCCATAAACCTGCCCAGGTCACGGGGCCCGCTATGGCGATCTGACCATACGGACGCCCACAACTAGGACCCGGGACCTAGGATGCCTCATAGGATGGTAAGGGGGGGTGGTGGGGGTATCAGTGGTGGGATGAGGGAGTAGTGGGGGGGAGTATAGGACAAAGAAATTTCAAGCACATGAAGGATAGAAAAGACTTTGTTACTGTGATGCCAGAAAATGTTGTAGTGCCCAGGAAAGCAGGACATGGATATGATGCAAGGCAAATGGCAATAACACTTATGACATTATGGTAAAGTTGAAAATTGCTTCACTAAATATATGTGGCCTCAATGATACTAAAAAAAGGCAGAAGGTAGCAGCGGGGCTGCAACTAATGGAAGCTAATATTGTTTGTTTAAATATTGTTTGTTTACAAGAGACTCATATTGAAGGTTCTCAGCATTTCTTATTGAAATCATTGGGTTATAACCTTATCACCGCCTCGACACAGGGAGTCCGAACTAAGGGGGTGGCAATTTTAGCAAAAGGTGTGGGGCTCCAATTTGACAGAGTACTTTCTGATAAATTTGGTAGATGGGGAATCGCCGAATGCAAGTATAATAATGGACTGAATAAAATGACAATCTGCACCATTTATGGGAGTGTCTTTGATGAACCCGAGACGCTTACATATGTTTCTAATGAGCTAACTCATTGGCCCCTACCTCTCATAGTTTGCAGGGATCTTAATTTACATCTCCCCGGGGACTGGACAATGGGGCCGGAATTTAAATATCACGGTAGGAAACCTAGAGTTTTTCGGGCGCTTAAAGATTTGTGTATGGTACATGGCCTAATAGATGGGTGGCAACATAATCATAGTGGAGATCCTGGCTTCACGTTTTATTCATATCCACACTCGCGACATGCAAGATTAGATTACATGTTTATGTCAAATTCATTGAAAGCTGCATGTACGGTAGATAAACTTCCGCGCTTATTGTAGGATCATGATCCTCTAATTTTGAACCTATCTTATACTTTGAATAAACGTCCAATTGCTACTTGGACGTTTGAACGGGCTCTGTTAAAGAATGAAAATTACTGTCAACACATGAGGGGGTGGATCCCGGGTTTTATAGCAGATAATCTTGGAAGTGCTCCCATAGCAATAGTATGGGATGCTCTAAATGCGGGCATAAGAGGCGAGACACTGCAATTCTCGCTTAGGTCTAATAAGGAAGGGAAACTCCGCCTAGCTGTATTACATCATAACTTGGGTAAAGCCGAGGAGGATCTGATCACTGCAGCTCAACAGGGCCATGTGCTGGATAATGCATTGGCTCAGGTAGCCATCGCTAGAAATCTTATCACAGAAATAATAGTAGAAAAGGCCATCATTAAAGCAGCAGTTAATAAGGAGAAAGTGTATGAGCTGAGCGAACTGGTTGGGCATCAGCTGGCGGTGCGTACTAGAGAAGAGGCATCAGCAAGCACTATTAAAGAAATTCAGGACCCCAGACTGGGCTTAAAAATCGAACCAGCCGAAATAAGAGCCGCGTTTCAGAGATTCTATCAAGAACTCTATAAAATCCCATAGTGGGGTTGGGGGACCCAGATGTATATTTGGATGTAAATCCAGGTCCTAGTCTTGGGAAGAAAGATAAGTAAATGCTGGATGAGTTACCTAACTGGGATGAGATCCTACTCTCTGTAAATGTGCTAAATAGCGGGAAAGCGGCAGGGCTGGACGGGATTCCATCAGAGTTCTATTTGAAATTTCCTGATCAATTAAAAACAATAATGATGGTCTTATTTGCTCATATATTTCAGGGAGGGACCCCCCCACCTCATGGTCTGAAGCTAAGATTGTGGTCTTCCTGAAAAAACAACAAAAATCCACTCGATTTAGGTTCATATCGCCCAATTACCCTGATTAATGGGGATTCAAAAATTTACTCGAAACTTCTAGAAGCTAGACTGGCACCAATAATTAATAAAATAATCTCAAAATATCAACATGGGTTTATACCAGGACGGTCAACAACTGACCACGTTCAACGGGTGATCTCGCTATTTGATTATACGGAGTCAACAGGAGACCCTATGGCGCTTATCCTCCTTGACTCGGAGAAAGCGTTTGATAGAGTCTCCTGGAGATTTATATGGGCGGCAATGTCTCATTGTGGAATTAATAACAGATTCATTATGGCTACCCAAGGGCTATATAATAAGCCGAGTGTTAGAGTATTGGTTAATGGGCTCCTGTCAGAGAACTTTGCGATCACGAGAGGAACCAGACAGGGCTGCCCATGCTCACCTCTGTTGTTCGCGATCTATATCGATCCTTTCATTCGGTGGTTGGACAATTGTGTATCTATACCACCGATTCAAATATGTAACTATAACACTAAAATGTTGGCATACGCCGATGATATCGCGCTTGTCACTAGAGACCCTAATCTAGCCAAGCCAGTGATAGAAGAAGGGGCACACCTATTCGGATTAGTATCTGGATATAAATTGAACTCCAACAAAACCCAGATTGTACTCAACAATAAGATTGTGATGGGAGATGCAAGAGTGACGGAGGAGGCCGTATACCTAGGCATTACAATTAGTGCAAAAATACAAAATATTGTGGATATCAACCTAAACCCATTGAATTCTTGAACTAAGAAGGAGTTGGCCCGACTGGATAATCTACATCTGACCATAGGGGGCCGCTGTAATTTGATTAAGATACTTTTTTTGCCCCGATTTTTATATTTCTTTAGGACCATTTGCCTTGAGTTCTCCCCCAAAATTTTTTGGATTATTGAATCTATGATTTCAAGCTTTATTTGGGGATATAAGAAACCCAGAAGGGCCCTTAAAAGGTTGGTACTACCAAAGGAAAGAGGAGATTTATCTCTACCTAACTTCAAACTGTACTATTGGGCCACTGTCCTGAAATACTGCGCTAAACTGATTTCACATGATGGTATTAACCTGGAGATCCCGTCCCCTCAAGAACTTATACTAGGAGAAGATTGCGCTGGTTGTTTTTGGCGACGTACCAACGATAGCTACTTTAAGAAAGTCAAGTTTCAAACTATTGTAGGGGTTTATAAAGTGTGGTGTATTGTTCGTAAGATTTGGGGTTGGGGCGATTTTCATTTAATACGCCAGTGAACAGCAATAACGATCTACCCCCAATATTTCATGATAGCTGTATGAACAGATGGGCCTCGGTAGGGGTGGTGCAGCTGGGCTGTTTTTATAAACAAGGCTGTCTCAAGATGTTTGACGACCTACGTGAGGAATATAATATTAGCCACAGGGACTTCTTCAAGTTTCTACAGGTCAGAGATTTGTTAATAAAGAAAACTGGCGGGCGGGAGAATTTCCAGAATAATCAATTGATTGATAATTTATGTAAAAAAACTACTCCCAGGATCGGGGAAATTTAAGAAATATTGAATCTAGCCTCCCCAGATGATATGGATAAACAATGCACTGTCTGGCAGGCTCTGCTTGGAGTTCATATTATAATCCCCCGCATGGCCTATGATTTAGCCCTAAACTTGTTAATGTCAATAAAGCTACAAGCACAATTTTATAAAACATTTTTCTCCCTGTATTACACACCTAAGAAAATCGCCCAATGGGGAACAGGTAAGGGAACTACATGTCCTCGCTGTGCACTCTATGGGGATGATATTATTCATATGTTTGCCACTTGTAACACGCTCTCCGGCCTGATTAAAGATATGTCTGAATTTCTTTCTGAAGTATGCCAAACAAGAGTAGAAGTCTCAACAGAGGAAATCATGCTGGGGGTAGCGAATGGTGAACAACAGACAAATACACAGGGATTGATATTTGTGGCTATGGCAATATTCCGACTTAGTATCGTCTCCGCCTGGCTAGATCCTAACCCACCGGTATTCCAACAATGGAGGGCTAGACTATTAGCGACCTGCAGTCTGGAAATGGCAATCTATAGAAATAAAGGAGCTAAAAAAAGATTAAGGGGCATGCAGATCTGGGAACCGCTCTTGCTGTGGATTCAGAGACATACATGAATGTATTTTGTCTGTTTATTTCTTTTTCTTTTTTTTACGCTCAGGAAATGCGAATTATAATGGATTCATTTAAGATTTATGAATGTAATAAGTCGTTTCTTTATGACGTGATCTTGGTCGGGGAGTTGGGGGAGGTCTGGGTGGGAATGCATTTATTATGTAAAAAACTGTTAATAAAAAGATTTTTTAAAAAAAGAACAGTTGTAAGTAGCACAATACACAGTGGGCTCTAGAGGGAGCCAAAACCAAATACTAAAATAGTGCTATAACAACCACGACTGGGGTCAAGACAAGGTCTGGAGCAAGTAGAATCGCTGGGACCCCAAGGAACCACCCAAGCTGAGTAGATAGGACCGCATGGAGGAAGGGTGCAGTGTGCTAATACCACCGCGGGCTCTGTACAATTCTATGGCAAAGTCGCGGTTGCAATATTACAGTTTAAGGACCCTTCTAGGAGGACTTTGAGGATACCCTTCTGAACATACGAGGTTGAAGAGCCACACCACTGGTGGATACCCAAGTACTAGAGTTACCTATCCCAAAGGAGCCGGGTGCATAGGGCTGATGTGGCGTCAGAAACCGCTGTTGTTCTCTATGGAAGGCTTCAAAGAAGTGCTGCTGCCGTGAAGGGGAAAATGGTCCAGTGGAATCCAAGCCTGGATTCTGGAAGGAAGGAACCAGAAAGCAGAGGGGACAGAGACTGGGTCACTTCAGAGTGACCAGGGGCTCGGGAGTCAAAGGGCCATTGATGTCGGGTGCTTCAGGTGCGAAGAAGGGATGCTTGACTCTGCAGCCAGGACGAACAGGAGATGTCATCGATGACCAGGATCCAGATGTGAGGTGTCCCACAAAGGATGTCGAGTGCGGAGTGGTGGGGGTCCAGCTGAAGCACCAACAAGCCTTGGCAAAAGCAACCAATGCAGGAAGGTCAAGCAAGTTACTGTATGGACCAGCAAGGTCCAGGGGTCTCACCAAGCAAAGGGGAGTCATGGCCCATCTGGAGTAACTAGTACAGCCCAACAGAAATCATAATTACCCTCGGGAGGACCCACAGGCCAAATGACCATGAGTCGCGAATGGACCTCGAGCAAGATTGCAAAGTACCAGCCCACGGAGCAGTCAGTGTGTGGAGGCTGGAGTTCTTTGGTGCAAATACTTCTCTGGGTCAAGAATACACAAAATCCAATGCACAAGCTCGGGAATCGCCAACAATCATCTGTAGATGCAAATGGACGCGATGCACAGGGGTTTGGTTATGCATTCCCCACGAGGTATACTGGCCTAAAACTTGCTGAGATGGCAGATAAACCTCAGGGGCATTTGTAACCCACCTCCTGTGTCGCAGGAGCTCAGGAGCAACAGACCAGTCTGTTGCTTTGAGGAGCCTGCAAATGCAGGGGAATGACTCCTGCACCCCGAGGGCAATTCTTCATTTGTCCTTAGCGTGAGAAGTTGGCCGGGCATATGCTGTCCACTATTCTAGTGGGCACCTTGCACCAGTCCAAACAACCCTATTGATGATAAGTCTAAGACAACCTTTATTGAAAGTGATCCTAGTGGTAGCTATGGAGAGAAGCCTTCAGGATATGTCTTGTAGCAGTGTAAAGCAGCTTGGTTTACCAGATTATAACCTCTTGAATGTCTAAATGAAAAGAGAACCACACAAGCTATATATATAAAATATATGTATTTATTTCTAAACACTCTCTAGTAATCCCTTTATGATATTACAGAGCAAAGTACACAGTTTCAATGCAATAGAACTTCAGTAAATAGCACAATATACGTTGAGCCCTAGGGGCGTACTAAACCATATATTAAGAAAGTGGCATAAGAACCACGACTTGAACAGACACAAGGCCTAGAGCCTGTAGAATCGCTGGGACCTCAAGGAACCACCCAAGGTAGTGACACAGGGGACCCATGGGGGCGTGTGCAGTGTAAGAACACAGCTGCGAGATGCCGTTAGCTTCTATGGAGAAAGTCACAGTCTGTAATTTAAAGATTAGGTACAATTAGGAGAGGACTTTGAGTGAACCCCTTTAGACTGAAGGAGTTCTAGGGCCAACACCCACGGGAGCACCAGAGTACTCAAGTTACCTCACCCAGGGAAGACGGGCGCATAGGTGTCTTTTGGTGTCCAGAATCGTCGTTGATTTCAATGGCGAACTGCTGCAAAATGCTGCTGCTGTCGAAGTGGAAAGTGTCCGGTGTGATCCAAGCCTGGATCGAAGATGATAAGAACCTGAAAGCAGAGGGGATAGAGTCTGGGTCACTTGCCAGTGACCAGGGGCACGATAGACGAATGCCCACTGATGTCGGGTGATTCAGGTGTGAAGTGGTGAAGCTTGACTCTGCAGCCAAAAGGAGCAGGAGGCATTGATGAGGACCAGGAGGTGCATTCGAGCTGTCCCACAAAGGATGTCGAGTTCTGCTGTATCGGTGCCTGGATCAGACCCAACAAGCCTCGGCAACAGGAACCCACACAGGAAGAAAACAGATGCTTCAGTGTGGACCATCAAGGTCCGGGGGACTCACTAATAGTGGAGAGTCAGGGCACATCTGAAGCAACCAGGCAAGCCCAAGGAAAGTCAAAGTTGCCTTCTCAGGGACCCACCAGTCAACAGACCAGGGATTGCAAAGGTACCTCAAGTGAAAACACAAAGGGCCAGCTCACGGAACACTCGTGGAGTGTAGGACAGGAATCTTTGGTGAAAAAGGTGCTCGGGGTCCGGGCTATAAGTAATAGAAAGCACAGCTTCAAGGGACGTAGAGAAGCTGACGAACTTGCAAATATGCACGATGTTCAGGGGTTCCGGTTCCACAGTACTCACGAGGGCTGCGGGTCTCAACTTCGCTAGGGACTCAGTCTGGAAATCAACCTCCTGTGCTGCAATTACTTTTTGAGTCCATCAGGAGCTTCGGAGATGCAGAGAGGTCAGATGCGTCATTGGTGCCTGCCAAGCAGGGGAGTGACTCCTTTATTCCAAGGGATATTCTTCAGTCATCTAGCATCGTGTAGATCATTGAAGTACCAGGATTCAGTATCAGAGTTTCATCCAGGTATAATCTAAAGCCTAGTAGTCAGGGGTTCCTTTTTTATACCCAAGGAAGGGGTTGGACATACTCTGGGGACTCACCTATGGGAGGGTTTGGAAAAAGGGATGGCTACACCCATTTGCTTTGTCCATTTTCATGCCAGAGCAGGGGCTGGTAGCCCCTGTGACCGGTTTAAACTGGGCTATGCACAAGCACACCAAATGTGCCCCCAGGGGAGACTGCAAAGCACTCTTGGAGTGCACCCACCCAGCCCCAATACACTAGAGCCTGTCTGGGAGGTGGTGACACCTCCCTGTAACAGGAAACCTATTGTCCAGGCCTTGCCTGCTGGAGTTTCGTCCAGCAGCAGGAGACCAGACTCGTGTCTGTGGCTGCAGCATCCATTTTGTGATGCCAGGTTTAAACTGGTACCGGTATACCAGTGTGTACATGTCTCTCCATCTAGAAGGGTGGAATTCTACCCCTGCCGCCGGAACTGACAGGTGGGTAGGATTCCAAAGTGTTTGAAACCAAACACAACATGTTTCCGTGCAGCCATTCCAAAGTTAGCATTTACCGCGCGGTTATAATGCACTTAAGAGTATTTGGTCTGGCTGCATCACAGAACAGCCCCAGAGATTAGATTCTGAAGACAGCAGAGGGGCCCTCCTCATGCATGGGCACCCTCTCACACAAAATCCAGCACCGTGCCTTCAGGAATGATAAAGGCAAAAACAACACTTGATGGATAGAATGTTGCACAATGGCAAAACATTCACCCCCAGTCATAGATCTCTGTTTAATCCATCGTTATTTTGCTCACCACACCACCCCAGTTCAGACATGGCCATATGCAAATCAGTCTTGGCCCTGTGCCTCATGGGAACAGTACAGGCCGAACTGCCAAGCATATGTCTTCCCTGGACCGGAATCAAGCATCCTAAGACCGGTTTTGGGCTATCAGCCGTCATCAGCCAGGATAGCTTGATTCCAGTGGCATGGAGAGCACAGGACTCACGTCTGAGCATACCCGTCCCACTCGGGGTGACAAATGCAAAAACAACACTTGATGGACGGAATGTTGCACAATGGCAAAACATTCACCTCCAGTCATAGATCTGAGTTTAATCCATCGTTATTTTGCTCACCACACCACCCCAGTTCAGAAATGTCCATATACAAATCAGTCTTGGCCCTGTGCCTCATGGGAACAGTCCAGCCCGAACTGCCAAGCCATGTCTTCCCTGGGCCGGAATCAAGCATCCTAGGACCGGTTTCTGGCTGTCAGCCGTCATCAGCCAGGTTAGCTGGATTCCAGTGGCATGGAGAGCACAGGACTCACGTCTGAGCATACCTGTCCCACTCGGGGTGACAAATGCAAAAACAACACTTGATGGACGGAAGGAATGGTTCAGGCTGGACTGTTCCCATGGGGCACAGGGTCAAGACTGATTTGCATATGGCTGGGTTCAAACTGGAATGGCATGGTGAGCAACAGAACGATGGATTTAGACCCAGATCTCTGTACTGGAATGAATGTATGATATTGTTCTGCATTCTGTCCATCAACTGTAGTTTTTGCATTTTTCACCCCGAGTGGGACAGGTATGCTCAGACGTGAGTCCTGTGCTCCCCATGCCACTGGAATCAAGCTATCCTGGCTGAAGAGGACTGAACGCCCGAAACCAGTCCTATGATGCTTGTTTTTAGTCCAGGGAGGACCTGGCTTGGCAGGTCAGGCTGGACTGTTCCCATGGGGCACAGGGTCAAGACTGATTTGCATATGGCTGGGTTCAAACTGGAATGGCATGGTGAGCAAAAAAACAATGGATTTAGGCCCAGATCTCTGTACTGGGGTGAATGTATGACATTGTTCTGGTTTCTTTCCATCAACTGTTGTTTTTGCATTTTTCAGGAATGATAAGGCCTGCCGTAGGGGTGACTGATAGGTTAGTATATGTAGTGATATAAGGTAGATATAGGGAACCTATATCTGATTAAGGGGTGTATACACCACCTTACACAGGCTGCAGTAGTAGACCTGTGGTGTCATTTTGGAAGGCTTCCCAGGGGTGGCATAATATATGCATCAGCCCCTGGTAGGCCTCTGGGGTACCTATGCCCTTGGTACCTAAGGTACTATAAACTAGGGACTCATAAGGGTACCCCAGTAACCAAACTGAAGTGTCCCTAAAGTACTTTCAATCAATTTAGAGAGGAAGCATCTAGCTGGGGTCCTGGATAGCAGGGCCCCAGCTAGGCTAAAGTAAAAAAAACAGTGAAACACCAGCAAAAAGTGGGGGTAAACATAAGAAGCAGATCCTCCTCTCCTACACTTAGTACACCACAGGTCCTGCATGGAGCCTGTATGGAGCAAGGGCACAGACAAAGCTTTAGACAGAGAGGGGCGCAAAGTCGGGCTCGGTCGATGTCCAGCGTAGTCCAGAGTGTCCAGACAGTGGAAGTTCAATGGTTTCGCCTTGTAGAATCTTTTCCACATAAAATCTAAGGTCCTGTAGTCAGGTAAACTCTTAAGTACCCACGGGAGACGGTTGGACAGATTCTAGGGGAGGGGCAGGGAAAGTGGGAGAATACGCTGCTGTTCTTCGTCCGGTTTCGTGCCAGAGCAGGATCCAATGGCTCCCAGAACTGGTTTGAGCTGGACTATGCACAGGGACACCAAATGTACCCCATGTGCAGACTTTCAGGCACTCTCAGAGTATACCCACCCAGCCCCAATACACTCAATCCTGTCTGGGAGGTGATCACACCTCGCTGTGACAGGATGCCTATTGTGCTGCCGTCTTCTGCTCGAGCGTGGCTCAGCAGCAGGAGGGAAGAAATGTGTCTCTTGTCTGCAGCATCCATTTTGTGCTGACCGGGTCGAGAAGGCTGGCATACGATAGATCAGTGACCCCACGAAGCTCGCTTCAGAAGGGTGGAATCATGCCTCCCACACAGGTTACCGGTATGGAGGTATGATTCCATAGACAACATGTTTTGTTTCAGCTGTTTTTGAGATAGCATTTTCCATGAGGTTATAATGCACCTCTACCTATATGTCTGGCTGAGTCAAAGACAACCCGGGAGAATGGTGTCTGAAGGCTGCTGAGGGGCTCTGCATATGTAGGGGCACCCTCTCACGTAAAACCCAGCACCCTGCCTTCAGTATTGTTAAGGCCTGCTATAAGGGTCACTTATAACTTTTAAGTGTAGTAACAAATAGATTTAGTGAATCTATATCTAAAGTAAGCGGTGCAAGCACCAGCTTACACAGGTTGCAGTAGCAGACCTGTAGTTTCATTTTGTATGGCCTCTCATGGGTGGCATACTACATGCTTCAGCCCATGGAGGCCTCTGAGATACCTATTCCCTGGGTACATGTGTACCATAAACTAGGGACTTATAAGGGTACCACAGTAGCCAATCTGGAGTGTACCAAAGTACATGCATGACAATTTTAAAGGAGAAAGCAGATAGACCGGTGTCCTGTTTAGCAGGATCCCAGTCAGACTAGTCAAAACAGTGCAACATCAAGCAAAAAGTGGGGGTAACCAAAAGAAGCAGATCCTACTTTCCTACAGCGGCCTCAGATTAAAATCTCTGAATAAGCAGCACAATGTGTTGTCATTGATTCAGTCATACTCCAAAGCTCTTTTAAGTATCACTTTACAGAGGTAACAGTGAATTCAATTATTGGAACATCTTCAGGTTGCATGTAGGTGTTTTCATCAGAAAGATGTAATTTGACTTTGTCTTCATAGAAAGTGCGATTCATGATCACCAATACTTTACCTTTGTCTACAGATTGAAATACTAAATCCTTTTCATGGGCCTACAATAGTACAACTCTCATTTAGTCATATTGCTAGTGCGTGAGTGGCTGAAATTAATACATTATGAATCCTTTTTGACCAATAATTTAAACATGTGAAGGGTTTTGTGCGATGTGGCTGCTAACAAAATGTAAGGCAAAAGCAGATGAAAGCACTCACAAAAATGGTGAAAGGAAGGAGAAAGCAGTTAAAAACTAGGGAAACACAGGAGAGAGTGCTCTGAAGAAAGGGAAGAAAGGAAGGAGAAAGCAGTGAAAAACAAGGCAAAAGCTGGAGAAAGTACTCAGAAAATGGGGGAGAGGAAGGAGAAAGCAGTAAAAATGAGGCCAAAGTATGCAAAAGCACTCAGAAAAACAGGGAAAGGATGAAGGAAGCAATGAAAATGCGAGGCAAAAGCCGAAGAAAGCACTAAGAAAAAGAGAGAAAGAAAGGAGAAAGCAGTGAAAAATGAGGCAAAACCAGGAGAAAGAAGCACTCAAAAGAATGAGGGAGAGGATGGAGAAAGCAGTAAAAAATTAGGAAAAGGAGAAAGCCCTCAGATAAACAGGGGAACAGGGGGAAAGAAGCAGTGTGGTGATGCAGCACGAGAGAGATAGGCCTGGGACTTCATACCCCTTTTAGTTGGTCTGGAGCCAGGACCAGGCAAGCAGGTTACCTGGGCACTTTAAAGTCAGGCCTCAAGAAGCTTCTCCCCACATCAAATGCACAACTGGTTATGAATACTGGACCTCAGACGCAAACTGTTCAGTTCACTTCAGGACCTATACATCTACCAGGAAGAAGGACTGCTATGCTGCTGGAATATCTGCCATTCTGCTGGACTACTACTTTGAAGTACTGCAGTCCTGCTGCTGGGCATAAAAGACTTCCAACAACCTTGAACCCAGGACCTAGACTCTGCTCTCCCAAGTGGTGCCACCCATGTCCTGGACCCTAAGATGTGGGCCAAGCTCAGGTCTGTTCTGCATTGGAAGCAATGCACAGTGACACAAAGTGATGTAAAGCCTTGCCGCTCAGCTGTCAGCTCCATTGGAACCGATGTCAAGCGATACAAAGCCCCAACAAGCTTCACCACACAGCCTACTGGAACTGATGCAAAGTGACGCCAAGCCTCACCCTACAGCTTCCTTGGGATTGACACCGGATGATGCCAAGCCTCGCAAAGTAATGCCATACAGACCGCTCACCAAGATTTGAGGTACTTTGGGGCATATTACCAAGCATTAGCGAAAAATATCGCTAAGCTTGGTTAGCAGCTATATTTATATCGCCGTGCTTCGCCTATTTTTATCGCTTAGGAGCCTTGCTATTATCAAGGTTTAGCTCCTAAGCAATAAAAATCGGCCGAAATGCATGAATATCGCTGAAAAGTCAGCGATATTCATGCATTACCGAGCAAATGCTCTTAGCCATGTTATCCACCTACCATTGGATAACATGGCTAAGAACTGCTCTGGGCAGGCATTAGCTTTTGGAGAAAATCGCGCTTAGCGCGATTATTTCCAAATGTTGGTAATAGGAGTTAGCGATATTAGCGACTGTTTCCAGTCGCTAACATCTTGGCACGCCCACTTTGCATGTCATTAGCGATATATATCGCTGACATGCAAAGTGGGCCCCCAGAAGCCCGCTATCTCCTACTAGCTGTCGCTAACTGGTGTTAGCGACAGCTAGGTAATAGGGCGATTAAATTATCGGCGCTTTAGCGGGAAAAATTCCAGCTAAAGCGTCGATAAGGTCCTTGGTAATATGCCCCTTTGTTGCCAAACTAGTCCATGTAGATCGTTTATGCTCTATCTTAGTCGGTTGAACTTGTGACTTTGTCCTGGTCCTGTGTGACCAGATATCACAGTTGGCGCTTTGTGCCTTTTGGTGTTATATTCATCGAAATCTTGATTATTGCATATCTCCGGTTCTACAGATGAGATTCTTATTTTTTTTGTCCTGTTTTCTTTATTAAATGTTACTAATTTAATATGGAAAAATAATTTTATTAATATTTCTAACTTGGTATGGGATCATTTATGTGTGGTTTCTCCCTTTATTATAGTTTGCAGTGTTGCACAATTACTTTACACATTGCTTCTCAGTTAAGCCTGATTGATGTGTGGCAAACTACCAGAGGATTGAGCACATGTTAATTTGGAATTGTCTTGTACCTCGCCGTGACAAGGATTGTGGTTGCTGCTCCCTGACCACTGTTCACACCCCAGTCAGCCAGTAACACAATTTCGCACACAGTCCTATTGAGAAGTGCTGGTGCTCTCCAAATAATATATTAGGACCGTAATGATAAACACTGGTACTCTGAGTTTAGCAGTTCTGCTAAAAATGCGGGCTTTTCATTATATGCAAAGTATCCTTTTGAAGAAGTGCTGACAATGTGAATACGAACTAAAGAATTCCTCTCAATAGTTACAGGTATGGTATCATAAGTAGCCCTGCTGATAAGTGCTGATACTGTTCATCACATGTACAGTAACGCTGCTGAAAAGGGCTTCCACTATTTTCTGCACTGACTGTTGCAATCAATATTGTATTTGATTAAAGTACAACTGTTCGTTCTATGATATGAACATAAAACAGATGTATTGTTATCAAGAAATACAAGGTGAAAGCGATGTCCAAAATGTATTTGACAAAGAGGTAAAAAGTGTAGAGTGCACAAAAGTAGCACAGAAAAAGACTCTTCCAAGTTGTGCATATCAGCATCACAGTGTCCAGGCTTTCAGAAGGAAATTAAAGTAACTCTTAACCGCTATTTATTGACCGTTTGAAAAAAGTGCTGCATTTTCCTGTCCTCAATGAACCTCACGGAGAGGAAAGAAAGATTCCTCAGAAATCTGCCTCGCTTCAGCTTTTCAGCTAAGCTTTGAAAACAGGAATGTATTGATTTTTCTGCCAAAGTGTTTACATATCTGCAAACAAAGATAAACGTGGGCTCCAGAGATTATTCTCAAAAGAGCATCTGGCTGTATTTAAACTTTAGACTGAAAAGCTGAAAAGGCACATTATATCTAACACCTGCGTACAAAAAGAAATAAAAAAGATTTTTAATGTATGGTGTAGAAGGAGACTGGCACACCACAAGGGCTTAGAAGTCCCTGTAGGAAAGCTTCGGATATAGCTCAGTCTCAGATAATTTATTTCATAACCAGCTTCAGAAAATCTTACCAAAAACATACCACATGCCAATGAGGCATTGTGGAAATCAAGGTGTAGGACATGCTCATGGAATATTAACAGGCAAAACAACAAGGTCGCTGACGCTGAATTTCTTGACTACCTAAAAACATTTCGACATCATTCTACTGCAGGAAACATGGCAAGAGGAGCATCTGCAAATAGAGGGATATACCTGTTTCCACACTACAGCTCTAAGGAATAGCAACTATGGCCGTCTATCAGGCAGCCTGGCCACCTATATCAAAATAACACTAATTCATAGTGCAGTGGAATTATCGCCTCTACTCCCAGTTGTAAACTCCACAAAAATTCAACTAAACCTCACCGGAAAAAAAGAGGAGGTATTGATAATAAACATATACATTAAGCCGAAACAGAAAAAACAGGACTCAAAAATACTGATTGAACGTCTTTATCAATTGATGAGTATGCATACCACTCACATTTTGTCAGGTGACTTTAATCAGCATATCTAAGGTACCACCTCGAATGAAGACATCCAAGCCCAGTCTTTTTATTGGCCATTCCAATCCAATCGCACAACGACCTCGGTAGAACATCCAAGGGCGCTACTGAGTTGCTAGAAGATATGGAGATCTTTGGCCTAAGGGCTCTAAATGGCAGATTTGTCATTGATTCCCCACCGGCTGCCTAATTCCTCTCAGGCCATGCGACCTCTCCAATTGACTGCACCTTAGCAGAACGCGGAAAAGCCTACCTGTACCGCATTTCACCCTGGGCAACTCCGCAACCACCAGGAGTCATCAGGTGCCTTAGCCCCATGCATTTGGGCAACGCCGCCACCGCCAGGAGTCACTGGGTGCTAAAGCTGCGTCGCCGCCCCAGGACTACAATTCCCGGCTGCCTTGCGGCGGCGCGCTCGATCGATGCCGCGCCAGCACCAGGAGGCGCATTTAAACAGCGCAGACACCGGCGGAGTGGCGGAGCAGAACGCGGAAAAGCCTACCTGTACTGCATTTCACCCTGGGCAACACCGCAACCGCCAGGAGTCATCAGGTGCCTTAGCCCACTGCATTTGGGCACGCCGCCACCGCCAGGAGTCACTGGGTGCTAAAGCTGCACCGCCGCCCCGGGACTACAATTCCCGGCTGCCTTAGCGGCGGCGTGCTCGGTCGACGCCGCGCCAGCGCCAGGAGGCGCATTTGAACAGCGCAGAGACCCGCTTCGCAGGACGAGCCGGGCGAAGCCCGGGCCAAGGGCGGGCCCGTTTAAGCCCGTTCAAAATCGGACAAGGACGGGACGGGCCAGCCCCTTAACATCTACAACTCACTGAAAAAGTTTAGTGAGTCCCTGTATCTCCTTAGCCTGTTTGCCTGATTCAGTTTGGGACACATATCGCCGCAAAATAGTTGCAAGCTAGAACATTATGGCTACATCACCACCCATAGGAGGAAATAGTAGAAGTACTGGGGGTACTCTAATGGGCACTCTAGACAATTTTCTGGTAAGAGTGTTAAGCGCCTTGGCTAAAGATATTGAATTGACCGAAAAGAGATTATCTCTTGATAACCTACTAGATAAGCGGTCATCAATGGGAAGTCTGGCAAGGGCAAGATCTCCGGCTGTCCAAATGGCTGACCTCCAGGATACACTGATTTCTAGTGAAGGAGGTGAGGGAACCTGCATTTTACAGCCAGCAGAGTCCCTTGCACCCTTGGACCTAGTCGCAAATGCTGTAACAACCGGGCCAAATAGGAGTAACCATTTTAAGAGGCACCCTTCACCTAATGTAAAGACCAGATCAGCCAGAAGTGCCAAAACAGGGACGGCACAGACACCGCAGAGCCTATCATCATAAAAAGAAAATGCACAGAGGTGCAAATGCAAGCAGTAGAAAGAAAGGCAAAAAAAGATAAGGATGCGGTGCCCAAAGAGAACTTGACAGCTAGCACCTCATTATGCCTACATAAATTGATACTGGCAAATGAAGGAGCTTATGTATTGCCAAGCAAGGAGGGAGAAGCAGCGGGCGAGCCAGACTCTTCTTTTTGGAAAAGATTGGAAAGTATTGTTAAAAGGACAATCCACCCGATACATGATAGACTGGACCGGATCGAATCAAGACTGGTGTGCATGGAACTTTTGCTTGCATCAGCGCAAACAAGGGGAAATCAGGGCAGTGCCCCACACTGTACAGAGACAAAAGTGGCAGGGCAAAGTACTGAGTGCACTATTACTAATACTAATTCTAATGTTCCATCAAATCTTGATGTTCCCCTAATTGGCAGTCATCTCTCTGCAGTAAATAATCTTCTGACAGCCAGTGCTACGGGCCCATGGATTAATCCAGCAGGGGCTCCTCAACCTGAACAAATAGGAAGGGAAGGAATTGGGGGGCCAGTAACTCTGTAGTACAACCCCAACCTGTGCCAAAACTACCAATAACCCGTCCTGTACCCAACCCGCAAACAATAGATATCCCTCCAGACTCAGCCCCCTACGTGGTAATACTAGCAGGGATGCCACCGCTAGAACAGGGAAAGAGGGAAACATATATGGAGCTAAAACACAAGTGTATTTATTGGCTTAATGCAAATCGGCCTTTACCAGTCCATATGTGTGCAGAGATATTGTTGGTTAGGAGAGTCAACTGGGTGGGCAGGCGGGCAAAGTCAGTAGGGGGGACTGTATTATCATCAATTTTAGGGACACAAGATGTGTTGAATATATTTCTAACTGGGCACAAAAAGATCTTAGGTCCTGAATCCAACCACTCCCTCTTATGTATTTCTATGCACCAGTGCAGACCTCACAAAGGAGAAACCCAACAGGGAGCGAGGCACAGAATTATTACACCTCACGGAACATAAGGCTACAAAATAGGTTTGATGCCCTGTCTGGGCTGTCGGACTGTGATTGACTGCAAACCCAGAAAGTCTGTAATAATGTGGGTATCGTCTCATTAGAATCAATACCCATAGTGGAAATAGCTAGAGGACTCCATCCAGTTATGGGACCAATAAAGCTAAGTGAGTGGAATACCCATGAACTACTGTCCTGGAATGTGGCGGGACTTTCAGCCAAATTCGAAAACAATGAATGGTTGGAATATGTAAACAAATACAATGCCATTTGTGCCCAAGAGACCTGGGAAGTGAATCCAACTAACTTTAATCTGGACGGTTATAAACTGTTCGGTATCCCAGGAGCCAGATCCAGAGCAGGGAGAGCAAGAGGTGGTCTTCTCCTGTGGGTCCGCCTGACTGTAGAAGGAACATGGAAGGATCTCAACTGGAAGTCAGACTGTATGTTGGCAGTACAGTTGAAAACAAGGGATCTTAATCTAATCATTGTAAATTTTTATAATGCAGGGGGGTGCAGATTAGAAGAGTTGGAAGAACGGCTAGGTACACAGATAGAGAAGATGAAAGATGTCCTAGCCCCACAAATTTTAATTGCAGGGGATTTAAATTGCCATTTATGTCCACAATTGATACCCTTTACGGATAACTGGTCTTCTTGCAATATGGAGGAGGGTGCCCATTTTGACCACACAATAGAGGGGGGCAAATTTAATACAATGATGACAAACTTTGATTTGGTACACTCAATGGTCCTTATACCTCTTAACTCGAAAGTGGGGTTAACCCCACCTTTAAGGGAAGTGGGTGCTGCTCCTACATTGATTTTGTAATCGTGTCCCACTCAATAAAACAAAGAATATTGGAATTCAATATTGAGTGTAGTGGTTTTAGTGACCATAACCCCCTTATTGTGACAATGGTAATGTCGTGGGTGAACAGAGAAATAAAGAGGAGAGTAACCGATGTCAGGGAGACGGTCACTGACCAGGGTAGACGTCTAAAATGGGCAAAATTGGATGGGGAAAGCTTCTACAAATCACTAGTGATTAAGGGTACAAAGTTTTTGGAGGTGTGTTTTAATTTGGAGATTAGTGGGCCTCCGCTGGTTGAGGCTTTTGAGGATATAGGACGGCTAGTAGATAGCCTATTGCATACGACGGGGAATGGTAAGGCATCAATTAAGCCTAAATAGTTTGACAAAGGATGTTCTTTAGCCCAGAGTAAGCTTAGAGCAGCACTAAAACAAAAACCTAAAGACGGCTTAAGGATCATTCGCTGCAGACTACAATATAAACAAGAAGTTAGGCGTCGTAAAAAAGCCCTACAATTTGAGACGTGGGAAGATTTACATGAGGCAGCGGAAAAAAGGGATTTTTCTGGGTTTTGGTCAATAATTAACAGACCCTGCTTCCAAGAAGGGAACAGCCCTAGTATAGCGTCAACGGTACTGCCCGATCAATGGGTGGAGCATTTTGGTGGCCTATATAATAGAGGCACCCTGATGGAAGGAGAGCAGGATGCCTGTAGGGAGATGAGCATAGAGACAAATACTTTACTCTAAAAGAGATTGAGGGGGGTATTAAGGGCCTTACCCGTAACAAAGCTCCTGGCCCAGATGGGATCCCGCTGGACCTCTTTTTAAGCAAGATAGAATTATGGGGCCCGGTATTGACAAGTGTAATTAATGCTGCTATAGCCTCAGGTCTACCCCGCTCATGGTCGACTGCCATAATAGTCCCAATTTTTAAGAAGGGCAGTAGGGATAACTCTCAATGTTACAGGCCCATTTCCTTGATAGATGTAACAGCCACGGTAATGGGTAGGGCTATCCTGAACCGTCTCATGAGTTGGGAAGAAGAAAACTGTATTTTAACTGAAGTACAGTATGGGTTCCGGGCTGGCAGATCCACGACAGACCAGTGCCTAAATTTATATTTATTGGTCACAAAGTACACAGTGGCCAGTAATGAGAAAGTATATTTAGCCTTTATGGATCTGGCTGTGGCATTCGACTGTGTAAATCGATCAAAGCTGTGAGCTATATTGTCGGGTCTTGGTGTTGATGCCGGTCTCATTCACATCCTGAGAGTCCTCCATCAGAACACAACTGCAAAAGTGAGGTACAACCTGGAGGGAGGACTGACCGAGTCTTTTCAATGTACGAGCAGGGTTAGGCAAGGATGTATACTAGCACCCTTTGTAATGTAATATAATGTAATGAGCATTTCTACCGCGCAGCTTCCACTCCAAGGAGTATCTTGGCGCATTACACAACTCAGATGGAGGAGTCGGAAGGGGAAAAAGAGGTGCTCTGATTTCTGATCACACATTACACTAAAGTCCTGCAAGTGGCGTCGGGCAATGAGAAGATCCAAGTTTTCAATGCCTTCCTGAAGGGGGCTTCTTGAGAAAAGGACCGTAGAAAGAGCGGAAGTTTATTCCAGGCTTTAGACCCGAGTACAAAAAGGGATTTGCCACCTTTTGTGGCTAGTTTAAAATAGGGGAGGGAAAGTAAGTTCTGACTTGCAGATCTCAGACTTCGTGATGGATAATATCTTTTAAACCCATTATATAAATAGGTAGGGCCTCGTTGGTGAAAAGCCCGAAAGGTAATTAGAAGCAGTTTAAACAAAATTCTTTTACCTATTGGCAGCCAGTGAAGGGTGTTTAGGGCTGCTGAGGCTGACGATCTACGAGGCAGGCGTAGAACAAGGCGGTCTGCCGCATTTTTGGACCATCTGTAATTTGTGGAGGACAGATTTATTAGCTCCAACGTATAATCCGTTACAGTAGTCCAGCCTAGAACTTATTAAGGCCACTGCGACAGTTTTCCTTGCCGATAAAGGGAGAAGATCAAAAAACTTCCTTAGTGCTTTGATGATTTGAAAGCACATGCCTGCTACTGCTACAGCCTGGGGTTTAAAGGATAGCTGGTTATCAAATTTCATGCCCAAATTGCGAACAGATGCAATTGTATTGGGGGGCACTTCAGCATCCGAAGGCCAACATGCTATTGGGGAAAAAAGATTGTCATTCCCAATAGGAAGGATCTCAGGGGCATATTACCAACAACTAGCGATAATTTTTGTCTCTAACTTGTTTAGAGACAAAAATTATCGCCGCAAATCGGCGATTTTTATCGCAGATAAACCTTGCTATTAGCAAGGTTTATCGCAAATGCGATAAAAAACGGCCGCAATGCATGAATATCGCTGAAAAGTCAGCGATATTCATGCATTATCGAGCAAATGCTCTTAGCCATGTTATCCACCTCCCATTGGATAACATGGCTAAGAACTGCTCAGGGCAGGTGTTAGCTTTTGGAGATATTCGCGCTTAGCGCGAATATCTCCAAAAGTTGGTAATAGGAGATAGCGATGTTAGCGACTGTTTCCAGTCGCTAACATCTTGGCACGCCCACTTTGCATGTCATTAGTGATAAATATCACTGACATGCAAAGTGGGGCCCATGATGGTCGCTATCTCCTATTAGCTGTCGCTAACTGGTGTTAGCGACAGCTTGGTAATAGGGAGATAATTTTATCTCCGCTTTCTTGGCTTTTAAAGCCAAAAAAGCGGAGATAAAACCCCTTGATAATATGCCCCTCAGTTTTTCCGGCGTTACACTTTAAATGGTTGTTAGTCATCCATTTAAAGATTGCTGCAAGGCAATCCTTAAGATCTTCCTCGGCACCTGGGCGCTCCTTATCCAACACCAAAATCAGTTGGGTGTCGTCAGCGTATGAAATAGAACTGATCTTGAATGATGCGATCAGTTTCATCAGGGGTGCCATATATAGATTGAAAAGAACAGGGCTCAAACTAGAGCCCTGCGGCACCCTTGAGCTGACGTTTTTGGCCTCAGATTGGTATGGCCCTAAAACTGTTATTTGGTGTCTGTTGGTGAGGAAATTCCTACACCAGGCCAACACCTGTCCCCCTACCCCTGCGGCAGCCAACCGGTCCACTAAGATGTTATGAGAGACCGTATCGAAGGCTGCCGACAGGTCAAATAGGATAAGGACAGCCTTCTTTCCTTGGTCCATTGCTGCCCTAAGTGTTTCTGTAGTATATAATAGGGCTGATTCGGTAGAGTGTTCTGACCGAAATCCTGACTGATTGGGATGGAGAACGTTATTCTTCTCCAAAAAGTTAGTCAACTGACTGTTGACAAACCTTTCAGTCAGCTTGGAAAGAATGGGTAACAGGGAGATCGGGCGTAGGTTGGACAGGGTAGTAGGATCGACCAGGGCCTTTTTTTGGAGCGGCTTAACAGCTGCCAGCTTCCAGTCATTGGGGATATTAGCCGTTGCTAGAGAGGAATTGATGATTTTGTTTATCATTGGGTTAACCATCTCTATTAATAAATGCAACACCGGGGTAGGGCCGGGATCAAAGGGGGAGCCTGATTTACTAGCTAAGATCGCTTTGGCGGATTCCTCCAAAGATACTGGGGCAAAGTCATCCAAGCAAGGGTACGATATCGTCTCCCCTTTCTCTTCAGCATCCATTGTTGCAACAGTTCCTGATGGAAAGGTATTTGTAATGGCCAGGATTTTATTGTCGAAATAGTCAGATATCGCATTGCAGAAGTCTTGCGATGGAGGGATTGCTTGCGATAGGGCCGAAGGATTCATAAAATCCTTAACAATCTTAAAGATTGCTTTTTGTTCCTGGCCAACCATAGATATGGCCTGCAGATAATATGTTTTTTTTGCTGACTTTATTCCTGCATGGTACTTCCGTCTCGCTTCTATATAAGTAGTACGTGCAGTTGTGTCATAATTTCGACGCCACCTCATTCAAGCTTGAGAATTGTTGTAAACCAGGGGGCATTCTTTTTTGGCTTCCTGGATTTGGGGTTTTCATTTCTGGGTGATTTAAGTAACGTACCTGCTTCAGCAATCCAGTCACAGAAAGTCTGATTATCAGTGGAGGTACAGTCAACTAGAACTGGTAGGCTAGTCTTAAGTTTCTCAACAATGTCAGGTCTGCTGGCTAATAACTTCCAATCCGGAAGAATTTTAGTATGCAATGTGTCATTGCCCTTTAGAGGCCTTGAGGAGGGTTTCGAAGTCCCAATTATATTAAAAGGAATTAAAAAGTGATCTGTCCATACCTGAGGACAGGGGGGTTTAGCTATCAGACTGGGATAATTAGAACAAATACAGTCTAGCAAATGTCCTGCATGGTGGGTGGGTTCTTGATTCACGAGAGTGAGACCCAACACTTCAATTGTGTCTAAAAAACCGCTGACCCCAGAATCATTTGGGGACTCAAGGTGCAGATTGAGATCGCCCAGAACTGAGAAGTTGGAAAACCTGAGTGTTAGATCGGTCAGCACCTCACCTATAGAGTCCAAGAATTTTATAGGAGAGCCCGGGGGGCGGTAGATAAAGGCACCCGAGAAAACAAAGGAATCCCGGATTTCAAGAGAGAAGGCTAAAGCTTCTGCCTCTTTTATTTCCGTCAGTTCTTCGATAGAACATTTGAAAATGTTTCGATAAATAATAGCAAGGCCCCCACCCCGTCGTTCATGTCTATCTAAGCGCTGAATAAGATAATCGTGAGGCAAGGCTATGGATAGAGCGGGATTACACCACGGCTTTAACCACGTTTCTGTGACCAAGAGCCAGTCCAGATGTAAATCGGTGATAAGGTCGTAAATATTCTGGGCATTTTTCACTAGGGAGCGTGCGTTAATTAAGCCACCTCACACTAGAATAGTGTCTGTGGGTGTCTCTGTTTCTAGTTCAGGGCTTAATGTCGTGTGACAATGGGCACAGCTAGCAGGACCATGCCAACTGTGAGGTAGTATGGAACGATTACAAGGGCCACGGGGCCCTTGAAATGATAACAAAAAGTCACGGGACATACCTGAGTCAGGAGTTTGCATTACGACGGGTATACAGTTAGTCAGAGTCTTTCTTTTTTCCATTTCCATTAATGGGCTTGAAAGTTTTTTAATTAATCTAAAAGTGGACTCCCCAGAATAGGAAATAGACCAGTGCAAGTCCTGCTTTACGCAGATGATGCAGTCCTGCTGGCGCGTACGCCACTGGGTCTGTAGCGTCTGATTGATGGGTTCATCGAGTTCATGAATGGCTTAGATTTATCCGTCAACCTGACGAAATCATACGTCATGGAGGTGGGCCAAAAACATAATGGGAAAGATTTTAACTATAGAATAGGCTCCACAAGTCTGGCAAAAGTTCAGACTTTTTTATATTTGGGCATTTTATTTGATAGGAATCTGACTGTTAAACCTTTGATTGAGGGGCACGGAAATAAGCTAGCAGCTAGTTCTGGTGCGATCATGAATTTTGGTCGCCGATTGGGCCATTGGCCCCCAGGGCAAATGATGACTATGTACACCTCGGTCTCTGTTGCTAAAGCTGTATATGGGGCAGATGTGTGGGGGATGGCGAATGTAGACAAATTGCAAAAACAGGAAAACAAACATTTGAGGAGGCTTTTAAAAGTTCCTCAGTGCGTATCATCCTACATAGTACATGAGGAACTAGGTTGTAAGTATTTGGAAGATAGAGTAAGAAATAGGCCCTTGGTGGCCTAGTTAAAATTATGGGTTAACCAGGAAGCAACTTAACGCAGCTAATAATTCTAGACTGCATGGGCAGAGAGAAAGGTATGTCCATTCCCTGGTTGAAATACGTGAAAGGGGGCCTTGAGGGTATTGGTTGTGGAAATCTGTTCTGAAACCCACAAAGTATCACTAAACAGGATCAAGCAAGAGTGAATGAAAATTTTGTCAAACGTAAAGTCACTATACGGGAAACTCATGCAAACAACATGCAGACCATTCAGGTGTATGCAACAGTGAGATCCTGTAGTGGGCTAGAGCCCTATCTTGCTCTTGTATACAATCCACATGATAGGTTTTTATTAACGCGTTTTAGGCTCAACTTATTTCACCATCTATTAGCTGACCCTGTGGGTTTCACTGATTCAGTTGAGTGAAAGGGTCCCTGCGGCTGCGATCATCGATCTCCGCAGGATACCCTTCACTTTGTATTATTATGCCCATTTTATCTAATGCCTAGGAGCCATTTCTTAATTGATCTTTTAAAGAAGGCTAATTTTAAATCAGCGAGAGATGCCCTTGTTTTTTTAAAAGTGTCCAGAGATCCCCTGACTTTATTTTGCGTGACAAATTTTTTAAGAACCTCAGTTAGTCTAAGGTCCACTATCGGAAGATGATAACTGTTATTGTACCGAGAGGAGAGAAAACAGTCTTTTTAATTCCTTCCATTACTATAAATTGATGGACTAAGTGTGTTGTCTTTTTCTGTTTAAAGATATGTTTGTATATTTTAAAAATTATACTTTTATGGTGGTATTAAAATGCAGAATAAAGAATACTGAATGAATGACTGCACCTTGGTGTCTCTCCCATTCTTCCAACACATCAAAGGCTACTGTCTAGGGGACAAAGGGGACAGTGACCATCGGCCGCAGGAAATCTCAATTTATGCACTACCAGATAAATCAATCCCTAATCCAGTTGGAACGAATGCATGCCACACAATAAGCCTTAAAATAATTAAATCATTCATAGCAAACTCCAGGGAGGTGCTCCTGGCAGCAAAACAGCAATTAAATGAGCTTAGCCTTCTCACGGGAAATCACACTTACATGTGGGAAACCTTTACGTCCATGTTCTCAAATTCTTACTCATCCGTAGCGCGACACTTCCAGCTCAACGATCCAACAATCGCAGGGAAGGCCACGAATGCACAAAGGTCAACTCTGAAAAGCCTAAAAACAGTCATAAACAAATCACTAAGGGTATTGAGGTTACACCCGGGGGACACGGACCTACTTCTGCAGCTCTGAAAGAGCAAGGCGGAACTCAGGAAACGTAAATGGGACATAAGAAAAACACAAGAAAATGAACTCTGGGCCGAACTCCATTACAACTCCAAAGAAAATAACAGTGCACGTTTCTGGGCAACGATGAACAAATTCCTACAACCGGCACAAGGTGGGTTAACAACATACATAACAGAAAAAAACTGGACATCTTTTTTAGAACGTCACTTCAACCAACATGCATCAGGATTTAATATTAGCAAGGATGAACAATCAGCACCCCAACTTCAAACTGTGATGACCGCTGAGGCCGATGCAATTGAAATCGATGCTGTTATGATCAAAGAACAAATACGTAAAGGGAGAAAAGAAGGAGCCCCCAGGGCAAACGGTATTCCACCAGCTCTTTTTAAACAAGACCTAAAATACTGGTTAGAAACCCTAGCTCCAATCTTTAGCTCTGTTAGACAGTCTGGGTGTTTGCCCGCATCATGGAAGGACTCCGTCATTTCACCAGTTTATAAAGCGGGGGTGTGAGAAAGTGGCTTTATATGCACTGGACCAAAGTAAGGTACAGTGTGTATAGAGTCCACAATCCCCAGAGGTATAACAGAGGTTAAAGTCAGGTCTGACCTTACTCTCCAAAGTGGTAGCTTGGTCGAGCAGTAAGGCAGTACCATAGGACAGTGTAAAGCATTTGTTGTACACACTTAGTCAGCAAAAGGTTTCACACACTCAAGAGCTGAACTCCAGGCCAATTGTTTTTATATCAAAAGATATAGTTGTTTTATTTTTAGAACCAACAGGTATCAAAATATACATTTCTCAATATGAGTGATCTCTGGTAGTTATTTTGCAGAAAGGCAATAAACGTTCTAAGCGCAATAGGTACAGTAGTTGCAATAGGCAACACAATTCTAAACACAATTTAACATTGAGCTCAATGGGTTTTTGTACATAAATGCAGCTGATTACTTTATAGATTACTTTTGTAACTCCAGGACTGGATCCTAGATTCAGTCCTGAGGTCGAAGCTGAAAACAGTTTGGTAAAAACGTTTTGGTTATTGTAGTGATTTTTAAAGAATATAAAGGTATTTCAAAAGTTGACACTTAGAAACTTTTCAGTGAAAAACTAGCAATGTTATCCTATGGAAGGAAATTCAAGAAACAGGTAAAGTAGGTTCTCGTTACCTTTGTAATCCAGGACTGGACTCCTAGGTTTACTTGGGTCTCTACCTA
The DNA here is from genome assembly GCF_964261635.1 of Lissotriton helveticus. NCBI lineage: Eukaryota > Metazoa > Chordata > Amphibia > Caudata > Salamandridae > Lissotriton > Lissotriton helveticus. Next base: position 1,460,469,803 of record NC_136061.1, on the reverse strand, counting down.
AGACAGATAAGTAATTACGTTTTAGTAGTTGGTATGATTTTTAAGGAATATTTGTAGTTTGCAAAAATAGATAAGAGATTTCACAGAAAAGCAGTCAATGGTTTCCTATAGAAGAAATTTAGGTTACTAGTAAAACACGGTTATGATTACTTTTGCGGTTCTGTACTGGGCTAAAAGGTACAGTGCTGGCTTCTCTCCTGATCACAGGTGAGTACTTCGGAATTCGTTATTCGGCTGATTTTAGATGAATATTTTAAAGTTTCAAAACTTCACACTTAGAAGAAATTTCAAGTGGAACCAGTCAATATTAGCCTATGGAAGAAAAGTGAGTCATCGGCTTTTAGGTAAGTACTTGACTGGCAGAGTTAAGGTTCTGGGCATAGACTCAGGGGTCCCCCAGGGTCAGGTAGGTACAGTTGATACACCCTCAGCGGCACAGGGGCAGCCGGGTGCAGACGTAGTTAGGACCAATGCTATCCAATGAGAGGTAAGGGGCCTTCGGTTGGTGGCTGCTGGCTAGCAGGCCATGTGGCTGTGGGAGCTGGGCTCCTGGTCACTTGCTCAGGGCTAATGGGGAAGTAGAATAGGACAAAGGTTGTACTGCCAGAGGCACTCGGGCGGCTGGGTGCAGGGTGCTTTTGAGCCGTCTGGCTCTCAATGTTATTCAATGGAGATCTTGGAAAGGGAACAAAGGCTGCAGGCTCAGGGACGGAGGATCTTCTGGAGCGACAGACACTTCGTTGGGTAAGTTGGGATCTTGGAGGATAGGTAGACCCCCAGGAGTTGGGCACAGGGGGCCGTGGGGCGCCGGGTGCAGAGGTGTCTTTTGAGGTTGGGAAATCTTACCCCCTGCTGCTCGCGGTCGGAGGGGTCCTTTGTCCTGAGGCTGCAGGCGTTGTCGGGGTCATCCAGGAGGGTCCCTGGGCACTGGATTTCAGGTCGGAATCGCCAGGGGGACGTCCTCAGGGTCTTGATTAACTCCAGCACAGGCCAGACTTGGTGGGTGCGGAGTGTGCAGGGTTCGCGGTTCCGGGCTGATGCCAGGGCTTGTAACTTGCTTTGAGCAGTACCACTGCTCGTGGGAGACCCAGGTGGTCAGAGTCACAAGGCAGTCAGGTCCTCCGGCATTTTTGAGGTTACTGACCACTAGAGACGCCGGGTTTAGCAGCAGCAGGTTCGAGGGTCGACAGGCTGTTAGGGCTGGGGCCAAATCAGTTGGTGTCTTCCTCTTCTTAGCAGCTGCACGGCAGGTCATTTTGTTCCTTGTTTTTCTTTCTTGTTTCGGAATCTGGATCTTAAGAAGGAAGATTCAGGGTAAATACTAAATTTAGAGGCATTACAGGTAGGGCAAGGGCAGGGACCGATGGGTCCCTGTCCTGGGGTGGGTACACCCCCTGGCCTGCTCCTCTCCTGTGGGAGGGGGGCAGGAGCCTAGCTGTGATCGGGCAGGGCTCCTCAACTTCAAGATGGCCAGAGCGCGGGGTCGTGCTTTACCTCGCCTCTCCCACCTGAGGGGTGGGGTTGGCATAGGCTGGCACACCCCCCTTTCATCATCATCATCATTGGAACTTTATTTCGGCTATTACAGCCATGAAAGGACATAAAAAAGAGCACAGTTTTTACAACCACTTAAAAAATGATCAAGAAAGTAATCAGTTGTCAGGTACAAAATTAGATAGTACACAAACAAATATGGGAATTGGCCAGGGAATTTAGGGAACTTGGCCAGTAGGAAAGCGTCACTATGGGATATATAATTTCCTAAAAAATTCTTAAAAATATAATTTAACATCTTAACATTAAAACCAAGTAAAAAATTCATATAAAAGTATATCTAAAACCCATCATCAGCTAGCAGCCATTTAATATATTTCAGTCAATTGATCAACAAGTGCCTACACAAATGGACATAAGTATTGCATGATCCATGAACAAAGAAGGATGGGTAAGCGGCAGATGTTATGAATTCTCATAGCAATTTTCAAGCAAATGCCTTCGCTTAGACCACATTGCAAATAAAAAGTTTGAGATCACAACAACAAAAACCGGGTCAGTGTCTGTTTTTAAAATCCTAAAGAATTCTATATAATTTCTAATGCCCAGGTTTCTGCAAAGTTGGATCACCCACTTAGATCTGGGGCTCTTATAAGCCGGACAGAAGAAGACCACGTGAATCACGGTTTCTTCCTCCACTTAACACCCAGGGCAGGGGCGGCCTATGTTACTCGCCCACCTATAAGTTTGGGCATTAAGTGGGAGCGTCCCATATCTAAATTGCAGGAACAACTTTTTAGCTAAAACAGGTTGTATTGTATCTATCACTTGCTCAATCGTATACTGGCACTTAAAATCAAGAAACCCATATGTTAGACTGGAAGGGTAACCGTCTGTAAAATGCGTGTCAGGTTATATTCCTTCATGGCGCTAGCTAGAGTTTTTTTATATTTCTGGACATGTTACTTCGGGTACAGTCCATAAGTCTTCCCTACCCATTGCTCTGAATGAATCCCTAATGAAGGACAGCCAGGGAATTCTACCCGCCACAAATGTAGACAGTACCCCTTTTAATTCGTCCCTATGGTGAGCCAATTCTGGTGAGCTCCACAGCCGTCGCCAGTACAGCAGTGGACGCGAGGATATTAGATCCGCAATAGGGCAGATATACAGATCCATTCTCAGTGGTACTAGGGGTGTATTTTTGGGCAGGCTTAGGATCTGTCTCATGAAGCTATTTTCAGTTATTGTGAGGACATTCGCTGCACAGTGCCCCTACAGTTCTGCCCCATGCAAGGTGGAATCCATTTGTATTAATTTGTATTTATTTTGTATTAATTTGTATTTATATTTTGTATTAATTTGTATTTATATTTTGTATTAATTTGTATTTATTTTCAAATGTTTTGAAACTATGTATTGCATTCCTCTGTTCTAAGTTTGTTTTGGAAAACTACATTCAGTATTTTGCTATGTTTTCACAATGTTGATTCTGTGACTGAAAAGGCTGCTGGAAACCTACCTGGCACTCTTTCCTGCCTTGAGGGGAACGGCTGCACCGGAGAGTGTCCTGATGACGCCATGAGGGGAACGGCTGAACTACAGCTCCCAGGTGCCTCGGCGGCGCACACCTGACGCCGGTAACACCGCGCCCAGAGGCGCTTGAAAAGGAAGGAGCGCCGAGCGCTCAGTGGGGGACGCTGAAAAGGCTGCTGGAAACCTACCTGGCACTCTATCCTGCCGTGAGGGGAACGGCTGCACCGGAGAGTGTCCCGATAACGCCGTGAGGGTAATGGCTGAACTACAGCTCCCAGGTGCCCCGGCGGCGCACACCGGACGCTGGTAACACCGCGCCCGGAGGCGCTTGAAAAGGAAGGAGCACCGAGCGCTCAGTGGGGGACGCTGAAAAGGCTGCTGGAAACCTACCTGGCACTCTATCCTGCCGTGAGGGGAACGGCTGCACCGGAGAGTGTCCCGATAACGCCGTGAGGGGAACGGCTGAACAACAGCTTCCAGGTGCCACGGTGGCGCACACCTGAGGCCGGTAACACCGCACCCAGAGGCGCTTGAAAAGGAAGGAACGCCTTGGTCCAGGCTTCGTCCGGCGCGTCCCGCGCGCGGATGCAGGTCGCGCGCCGGACGCGCGCCGGACGCGCCGGACGAAGCCCGGACCAAGGGCGGACAGTCTGTGACAGTCCGGGACTGGCCGAGGCTGGGCTGGGCCTCCCCCTTGGCTTCTGTTGGTGAGGTAAATTGTGGCCCAAAGCGAGACTTATCCTTACGTGCCCACTCTTGGACCTTAGACTGTTTAATACGTAAAGGGTCTATTTTACTCTTTTTATTTGTATTTTTCTGGTTCTATTCTACCAGCTTTGTTGGTGTTCATGAAAATCTTTGTTATATTGATATATTGATACTTACATTTTGATTTTATATCTTATTTGGTCATCTTGTGTATTTATCTACAAAATGTCTAAACAGAAGGTTCCCAAAAATCCCCCAGTATTGTCCACCATGGATAACTATCTAGTGAAAGTGGTCAGTAAAATCAACAAGGAGCGAAGGATGTCACTAGGGAAAGAGAGTTCTCCAACCAAATGTCTTACCCTGCCTGATCCCAACACCGTAATATATACTGACGATCGCCTAGATCTTGTTACTCTTGATATCTCGCTAGAATCTCAAGCTCAACCTGCTGCCATTCAAGATATTTCTGCTGCATTAAATGTATCTCCCAGTGTATCTCCTAGTGTTTCACCCACTCAAATTACATCTGCCCCCAGAGCATTAAGAACATGCAGAAAAAGCACCTACCAATCGGGGGGGGGGGTATCGTCCCCGTAATAAAAGAAGAGGTGACACTTTACCGAAAGGCGTTGCTGGGGAAGAAGAGTTGACAACTAAGAATGTTCCAACCCTTTTGAATGCTGAACAGTTTGAACTTTTAATAAGGATCATTTATGCCAAGGTTGATAAGATCATCAAACCCCTGGTGGACAAACTGGACCAGATCTCAATTGAAGTAAACAGATTAGGTGGTCTTCTTGACTCACACATTGCTCTGGTCAGAAAGTTTAGGCCCGTTAACGATGGCCTAGCCCCTACCAAAGTAGATCCAAAACAGCTAACTGGGGGTGGATTAGTAAAAGAGGCAGTTAAATCGGCCCCATTATCTTCTGACTTATCGTCCACCTCTCGTCAGAATAAGCCAGCTGCTACTGAGGTGGGTCTATTGAAACCAGCCAGAGTTTTCGAACCTAGAAGGAAACATCCTATTGACCTGCCCCCAGATTGTGCACCCTATGTGGCCGTTTTAACTAATATTCCATCTTATGACACTGATCCTATTAGGCCTCAATCTGAATCTCATGATTCGTTAAAAAATAAAACGGTCTCATGGTTGCACAATAACTGTGGCTTCCCAACTGCCTATTCTGATCAAATTCTAACCACCAGAAGGGTTGATTGGATAGGTAGTTCTAGCAAAACCTGCAGGGGTGACTGTGTCATTGTCAACTTTAAACACCCCCAGCCTGTGGCCACAGTTTTGCTAAGGGCTGCGTCTTTAATCCCCGGAGAAAACAGAATAAGTGTACGCCCTCTTGGCTTTTTGTATAGCCATTTAGCTAAAACTCCCCCTCATACCCCTGGAAACAGAAATCACCAGCCTATCCATTTTCCGGCGTTTGGGGTCCCCATCCAAAATAGATTCCAAGCTTTAAGCTCTCTGGACTCCAATGACTGACTCGCCAGGGTAGGGGTTCGTGCTCCTGGCCAGCCTGTTAGTGTCCAGGTGCTCGATACTTGTGATTTGCCTTCTAACCCCAATCCGATTATGGCGGAGGGCCAACTCCCATTAAGAGGTACTAACCCCGGAGCACCAGTGAACATCATAAATGAAGAAGTAGTGGTTGGCTCTATGCCCTTGAATATCCCTAGTGTTATTGTATTTCGAAGGCATCTCCATAGTCAGCTGGAATGTCGCTGGTTTAAAATCTAAACAGGACACCTTGGGTTGGAAGGATTTTATTAACACGTATGATATTCTCTGCTTCCAGGAAACATGGTGCCGGGAGGAGTTACATTTTGCGGGGTTTGTAACATGTAATCTGCAGGCAGTTAGTTCTGGCCCCGGGAGAGCTAAAGGAGGCCTTATAATCTTGGTGTCGATCAACAGACAGATCAGGATTGTAAAATATTTAACCGTGGGGCTGCATGTGCAGCTATTGTGGCTTCGCAATGGCTATGGCCGAAATATCCTCCTAATCAACTATTACAATAATATTTTTGACGATAGTAGGACATCTGTTGTAAAAAATCTAGCTAGCACTATTGAAGACCTAACCGATCAATGTAATGTTTCTTTTGATTTTATATGGCTAGGTGATTTTAACATTTCCTTATGTGAATTGTCATCTCAGAAAGTCTGTGGGGTTGTCAACAACGCTGGATTTGAAGACCTCCATTTTAGGCACAATATCTATTTAGAGATTCTGTACAAATTTATCAGCAATTATGACCTAGAAATCTGGACTCGGTGATTGACCATGTTATTGTGTCATCAAGTATTACTTCTCTTTGTGAAGCCCCCAGGATTGAAGTCACATCTCTGAGCGATCATAATTATATTATCCTAGATTGCTCGTTATGGAGTGGGAGTCCTGTAGATGTGGGTCATACTATCATTAACGTGGAACCCCACAGACCTAATGGTGTTAGAGTCAAATGGGTTGGGGATAGAGCAGATGAATTTGTAGGCTCTATCGTCTCTGATTGTTTAACCAACATTACTGTAATCCTTGAAAATAACACTGGGTGTGAATGTGTTTTAACTGCTTTTAAAAATATCAACCTCACAATTGATGCCAGGTTTACCAGACCAATTAGTGATAAACGTAGTCACGGACAAAGTTGGTTCGACCACTCCTGTACCAAGTTATTAACAGAGTTGAAAAAAGCCTTAGCCACAAAACCTAGGAACACCAACCTAATAATTAAACAAAGAGCAGAATATAAACTTGCATTAAAGAAGAGGAAAAGAGACTTACAGCAGGAAGCATGGGAATCACTTAACCAAGCTTCAGAGTTACACAATAATATATTATTCTGGGCAACGGTTAATTCTCCCTTCCTCAGTGAGGACAATATCCCCGTATTGAGCTCAAATGTCCCTAGTGATTGTTGGGTAACGCATTTTTCCAATATTTTTGGTTCAGATTGTGGTCCAGTTGCTATCTCATGCAACTGGCCCATTCTACCTTTACATTTTACTGTGGCCAAGGTTGAGTCAGGAATCCGTGCAAGCAAGGGAGTGAAGGCCCAGGGACCCGATGGGGTCCCTATTGATGTCTACAAAGTAGTTCCGGAGATCTGGAGCCCCCTCCTTGCTAATGTTTTTAACGCAGCCGTATGTTCAGACGCTCCAACTACCTGGGGGTAATCTATTATCATCCCTATTTTCAAAAAGGGTAACAGGTCTGAAGCAAAGAATTATCTCCCTATCTCCCTCCTGGACTCCTCTGTAAAGGTTATGAGCCGAGTTTTGTTAGCAAGGCTCTAGGAGTGGGTTGAGGATAAGGTAATTCTGGCGGAAAGCCAGTATGGATTCTGGAAAGGTAGGGGCACACTAGATCAATGTTTAAATCTTGACCTTATAATTGGGAAATATGTCGAAGCCAAAGGTGGCGCATTATATTTACGCTTTGCTGATCTAAGCAGCGCCTTCGACATGGTTGTCATGACATTTTATGGCCCATTCTGCTGCGGATGGGTGCCCCTGAGGGTATTATTTTCTTCCTCGCCAGGTTGTTTAAAAAACTGCAAACCTGTGTGCATTTTGGAACTAAGGGAGAATGTACCCCCAAATTTAGCGTACGACGCGGCATAAGACAAGGTTGTGTTTTAGCCCCGTTATTGTTTATTTTATTTATTAACAAAATTGATGATATTTGAAAAAAGGTGTTCAAGCGGATGCTCCCAGGTTAAAAGGCGTATCACTGCCGGTGTTATTATATGCTGATGACGCCGTGCTCCTTTCTAGAACCCCTCTGGGTTTACAACGTTTGATGGATAGATTTTCTCTGTTCATTAAGGACAGGAAACTACTCATCAACAAAGATAAGACGCATACTATGACCTATGGGACAAAAAATAATAAATCCATTGCCTTTTTTATTGATGGTATCAAGGTGCAACCAGTTGATACGTTTTGTTATCTTGGAATGACTTTTTCTAGTGATAGAAAATGGACCAAGGAATTAAACAACGTCAGTAATAAAATGGCGAAAAGTGCCCATGGTATCTTTAAATTTGCAGCAAAAATCGGGGATAGGCGAACAAGAGACATGTTGCAAATGTATCAAGCGAGATGCGCCACTATTGCATTGTATGGGGCGGCTATTTGGGGCCACAGCTGTGACCATGAATTGCAGCTGGAGGAAAATTCATTTTTAAAAAAACTTTTATGTTTACCCACATCTGCCGCCACCGTATTGATCCATCGGGAATTAGATATTAACTATCTGAATGATCTTTTATCTTTAACACCGTTAATGTTATGGCGCTCTATATGGCTTCAGGACGAAAAGACTTTAAACAGATCCATAATTGAAGACTGTCTTTCACTGGACAAGTATGGAAAAATCCCATGGATAAAATATGTCTCTGACTGTTATCTACACATTTTTAATCTTGATGTTCTGTTGGACACTAAGGCTGCTTTGACTATACCTAAAGCAGAATTGAAAGCAATTTTTCTGGATAACATGGCTAAGAAGAGGGCTCTAGCATGTCGGTCCATGTTAACTGTCACATTTTTCAGTAGATATTCCCTCACGGAAGGCTTTCCACCGTACCTTGCACTGGTAACTAGGCAGTCGCACAAGTTTGTCTTAACCAGACTAAGGTTCGGAATAGTACACGAGTTGGTGTCTCTGCCCAACCTTAAGCAACACCCTAAAGGACCGTGTCAGTGTGACGGTATATCAAAACAGAGCACCTTGCACTTTTTACTCGTATGTAAACTGTACCTGAATTATCGAATTTTGTACCTTAAACCTTTATTTGTCAAATATGGGGTACGTACAGTTGAAGAGGCAATGAGTCTTATTTTTAACATGAAATCTGATGACATCTGTTTTTTACTGCTGTGTTTTTATTCAAATCTATCAGTGTACGTAAAAGTATGATATTTTAGTGTATTTGGTCTGTATTTTTAGAAATCTATTTTAAACTGACGATTTATGTATTATGTACCTTTTATATGTGCTTTTATGGTCATTTCTTTTGTACCGAATAAAGCTTCATGAATTTAATTGATTCTGTGACTTCCTCTTGCAATAACAATAACATTTGTTAAAAAATAAAAGCAAGGTGGAATCCCTAGCTTGAACTTTAAAAATTTCAACTGTTGGGCTTATGGCCTTTAGGGCAGAAGTTTTATAAAGTTTTAAGAACCCTCCAATGGCCTGGGTTAACTTTAAATTAGCCTTATCGATTTGTGAGTCCCACCCCATTTTATCATTTAGGGTAAGTCCTAAGTAATCGGAGATGGGCACCGTATCCAAGGGTCTACCATCCATTCTAGGGTGTGGGCAGGTAATGGGGTGCGCAATATAGACCATATATTTTGTCTTTTTTATGTTAACCACCAGATTCCTCCTCTTGCAGAACTGACTCAACCCCCCTTTCTGATGTAGGGTTTCCCACCAGTCTTCCCGCCAGAGTGGTGGGGTCAGAACTGGTGGGGGCCAGTTGCTGAGTACAGCAAGTGGTCTGGAGAAGCTCACAAAGGTGGAATGCCTTTGAAGCTTCCTCTGTCCATCCTGGGGGAGGAGGCTTGGCACCTCGTCCCAGGATGTGCATTGTTGCAGGCCCAGGAGAGTGGGGGCTCTCCACCCAGGGGATCAGTAACATGTCTGCTGTGTGGCAGCCTAGGCAGCCTCTCAGACAAGACGTGGATTGCAGATTAGGTTTCAGGGGGTGTTGGACTTGGCCCTTTTTCCCGAAATGTTTCGCTTTTCACCCCCCTATATGAGGATGTCTCCCCCATGGTAGAGAAATGTATAGGCCATGTGTGGTGCGAGATGCCATGTTAAATGCCATGCAATGGTGTACGCACCTATAATTCCCCCATCATAAGAATGCACCCTGGTGAAATGTCGCTTTTAAAATGGATGCCTTGGCTGTGTGTGGTGCCACCTGACTGTGGTGGGCTAGCAGTTTAGTTGTTTGGTTCCCAGCCATCCCAGCTTTTGGAGTGAAAGCCTGGCACCCAGGGTGCTCTACTCCTCCCCATGAGCCAGTTAGAACCAGTTTCCCCAGATGCTTCTGGAAGCTTCCGGAACTGTCTGGTAGGAGGGGGTGAGGGGCGTATAAATAAGGGGGCTGTGCCACCATGTGCTCAGTCAGAGCGTGGACTTGAGAGAGAGGGGACCTGCTGCAAGGGGGTGCCATCACATGGGCCTGTGTGCTGCCCCATAAGCCCATTTGCACCCCTCCACTGTCCACTGGGCCAGTGAGAGCACGCTGCTGGAGTTCAGTCTGTTGTAACAGGAAGAATGCCACGCTACAGGGGATGATGGTTCCAAGGAGCTGCTGTCCTGTACTGATGACTACCCACTGACCGCTGACCTGGCCCAGTAGTACCTGCTGCTCTCCTGCCGAGCGCCTTGGGAGCACTACAACTGTGCCTGCTGCTCTGCTGACTAGTGCCTGAGAAAGGAGTACTATGATCAAAGCGCCTGGAGTAGAAGAGCGCTATATGAGGCTGAACTGTACTTCCAGTAGGTAAGGAGTGCTACCTTTGGTCCCTGAGGCTGCTGGTGGGACCTTGCACCTCGTGAGTGCCAGGGGAAGACAAGCGCTATATTTCCCTAGCTGCAGTACCTGTACCCCCCTGCCTGCCCCCCGGCACCAGGAAATCGCTTTGGGAGTACGGCCCGGGTGAAGAGAGGAGCTGGTGTGTGCAGCGCTGGGCTGGAAAGGAATCCCAGTGTGTGGGACCCCCCCATGTTCATGAGAATAGCGGGTGCCTACCCCGCGTGTTCACGCCCTTTCCACTATTTAAATCACCGCGGTAGCCTACACCGCGTTGTCACTGCAAGCGGGTACCTACCCCACGCGTGTGCCGCCTGGGTACTTTATTTTCACAGTGGGTGCACACCCCGCATTGCCACCTAGGAAGGAGTGGAGCTGCCCGTAGGCTCATTTCAAAAGCAGGAGCCTACCCCGCATACTACTGCCAGGATCACCTCTGCGGCCCGGAAAGAGTCCGTGCCGCAGACGCGACATGGAAGTCAGGCAGCCAGGCTGGGATGGGGGTGGAGCTTCTCCGCAGTCCGGCCGGGTCAGGGGGAGCCACGTAGTGATTGGCGCTGGCTGAAGCTTGCCAGGAAGTCCCACCTGCCAAGAGGGACCTGGGTAAAGCCGCGTGAGGTGAAAGCAGTACGGAGGGCGGGAGCCTACCCCGCCTCGGCCAGTGAAGAAGGCTACCTGAAGAGTATGGAGGAAGGCTTCAAGGTACATTGTCGGTACCTGCCCCCTCCGCATTGAAGTACGTGAGACACAGGAGACCGGCCAGAAGAGCGGGGCAGCACAGAGGCGGGAGCAGAGTCAGGAGAAGCAGGAGTGAGAGGCCCCGGACTGCCGGTGAGTAGGGCTCTGTCTGCCAGTGGTTGGGGCACATTGCCGGTGCCTGCCCCGGTACTAGCATTCCGCGGTGAGATGCTGCCCTCAGCGCCTGCATAATTCCACAGACTGCACCAGCTGCGCCGCAGAAGCGGGCAGTTGTCCCGGGAGCAGAACGTTGTTTAAGTCTTGCTGTGCATTAGTTCTGACTCCAGAGCCCAGAGGAGGGGGCTCCCATGGCCCAGGGTTGTTTTGGAGGCTCCAACGGACCGAGGCCAACTTTTGTTGACACCCATGCCCCGCTGGATAGTGGGCAGTGGCAACGAAGGGGGCACACAGAGGTTATATTTGCGAGGCCCCATATGATGTACAGCTTAAGGCTGTTGAATTCTGATCTCATGTAAGATATAGCTCCCTTGCTGGTTTAACACGCCATGAGTGGTCTGCCTCCTGGGTACTGCCTGACACATTGCTATGTCTGACCTAAGGTATTGTTCATGTTGCAGGCCTACTGGTAGCTGTGCCAATGTGATGTTGCCTTTCAAGTTGAGGCTATCTTCACTGCTTAGGTTCATGCCTAATCTAATGCCTCTATGGCCGTATGTTCCCAGGCTCATGGTTTAGGTCGCTATGCTCGCAGGTTTACCCTACTGATGTTGCGTGGAGCACATTTAGGCTAACAAGGATATCCAATGCCTTTTTCCAAAGGGTTGCATGGCTGATACTGTGCCGAAGCAGGGTCTGAATCAAGTGCTGTTATACCAATGTTTTCCTGTCTCCTTAAGAGGATGCCCACATGATTATGCCTGCTTGCTGAGGGGCTGCCCTATGTGTCTCACGCCCCCTGGTGATGCCGTGATCCGGCCCAATGCTTCTCCTCTAATGCTTACACTGCAGGTGAATGTGCCCTATGCTCCTAGGATGAGGCCCAAGGTACCACCGCATGTGATGTGCCATAATGGTATCACCCTGATGTTTGAGGGTCATGCCCCCTGTTAATATTTGTTATTTCTAATGCTTAGATGTTTACTTTAACGTTGCCTATTTTTATGCCTAGTATGCTGGTAGGCCTAAGGTTGCATTTTATGCCAACAGTGATATGTTTATGCATTTTGTATTATTACGCCTAACCTAATGTTATCATCCCAGGTCTACGGCAATGGTGAGTGACGCCTGAGCCTAGAGTTGTACTGCTTTGTGTTCATGCCTACTATTATGCCAGATTTATACTAACAGAATTCATGCTACTGTGCCGAGCTGAGCTCCGTTATTCACCAGTAGGTACGGGCTGCTCGGCGTTCATTATTGATGCTAATGAGATGTTCCTGCCTAATGCGTCATCCTAATGTGATTCATGCCACAGGTTTAGGCCTTATGACAATACTGTGGTGCTAATGTTGTTACAGTTATGCTGAAAGTGTTTTTCCCCTAAGGCTACAGCTGATGGACTCTCTATCTTTTCCTTGCACCGACCTTTATTCCACATACTCTTGCGATGGTTCTGGCAGCGGCCCGATTGGCCCTGTCCTGTAAATAGTCCCCTTCTGTACCTGACAACCGGGTGCCAGTTGGCACCATGTTCTCCCCTGTGATTACCTCTTGCTATGTTGTGCATAATACATATGCTGTTTTTCACCTAAACTGGTGTGGTCTCTTTTTGGGGTGTGCCTTGTGTGTCTCCTGTGTGTACTGCGTGGATGCTTTGCACATGTCCTCTGGAGTTTGGCCCGCCCGCTCTGCACCACGCTACCCTATTTCTAACATTATTGGCAGCGGTGGGATTGAAGAACCGGGTTAATTAAGACCCAGCGGCGTCAGGGGACATGCCCAAAGTCTCCGAGTTCACCTGTCTTGGCATACAGAGACACGGAAGTCTTCTTGGTGACGTCAAAGAATGAATTTATTGGCTGCAACCAGAAACAGAGGTCCACGAAGTACAATGGCTGTATATTCGTAGGAGACTGCTCAATTTTTACAAAGCAAGCCATCCTTTTTATGCCAAAAATCACATTCCAGACAAATACCTTACATTTACAAACTGTCCAATCACATGTATCCAAATCAGAGGTATCGCATGACGGTAAGACCCACTTTTCAGTTGCCCAGCCCACGATCGATCATTGGTCGAACCCAACATTCTTCATCAGACAGGTCGATCGAAACCCACCATAAAACCGGGCACCTCCCCATCATAAACAGCCAGAGGAGTAAGGAGCAGAGACAGGTGTGTGTAAGATAAGACATAGTTGTGTGCAATAAAGGGTTTATGATCTCCTGTGCCTTGATCCTCAATCTTGATCAGCTACTGGGAAAGGAACTGGCCTAACAAGTTTGGCTTCAGGCAAAAGGGTCGTTCGCTCGGGTCGTTCAGAAGTCAGCTAAAGTGTACGTATGCTAAAGACTCATTTGGCTGTAGTCATCGGCCTATGTGAGGGCAACCACAAAATGGCTGCCATACACAAAATGGAACCCAAGGGTTCAGAACGAATCCCTAAATACGTAGTGAATCCATCGGTGTAACGTGACGAAAACACTCATGCTTGTCGTACTTACTGGTTACGGTTCGCTAATACCAAATTCGTAACGAAACCATGACCTTTATGAAATGGGTTCAGGATTCACGGAACCTCAGACCCTCCTTTTGCCCTTACATAGGCAATAACCTACACTCACGTTAATCTGAGTCCAGGTCTATATTCATCAGATCATCAAGATGTTGTTGAAGCATAATCCTATTGCTTAGTACCTCTCTTGGGACAGGGCTCCTTGCACACGTAGTAGCACAGAGGCCACATATAGCAGGAGCGCACTGCACACAAAGACAGAACAGAAACAGAATCGCTAAAACCATCCCAATGACCATCAGAATCTTCCATCCCCAGGTGGATAACAGTTCCCAGAACCATCCCATCAACGACCAATCTCCCTTAACCACGTGTATAGAGTCGGAGATCTTATGTAACATGGGAATGGCCTGGTATACTGTCGGAGCATTGTCTGGAATGAAAACACAGCAGCTCGATTGGATCACTTTACATACCCCACCTTGATCTGCAAGTATGACGTCTAACGCAACCCTATTCTGGAGTGTCATAAGATGATCCGACTGGAGCTCAGCAGTCAAGTTACTAAGGGCACCGGCAGTTTCAACTACGGTGGACTCAACCACTCTCGTCAATTGCCGTATGTTCCTGCTGTTAACCATCGGTCCCCAAAATGGCAGAAAACCCTTCAAGAAATCTCCTAATTTTTGTCCTGTAGTATCTTCCTTACTGAAGACACCTCTAACAATTCTCGTCTTGTGGTAATCTGCCGCAGCTGTATAGGTAGGAGGCAAACAGGAACGAGACAAAACATGTGCCCGAGAAGTCAGGAGGCAACCATGTATATGCCCTATCGTAACAGACAAAATAGGTACCCTTAGCTGCTAGAAACGATGGGGAAGTCTGGGACGCAAAAACATACTTCTCCGTGCAGATACTTTTTCCTAACTGAGCTCTCGGATTCTTGCCATTACCTTACAGACAAAGATGACCCTGATGGGGTACGATCCAAATTGGAGAGGATCTTTTCGCTCGCTGGTTCTCACTCAGACTAACTCCATATCCAGTCACGTTCCATCCTATATATGCTAGTGTCTCTTCTCTCTGGATCGTCTCATAGGAGTTAAACTCTCTAATCATGTCGACTATACCCTTAACTAGAGCACTATTCTTTGGATTGTCCTTTACCGAACGTAGGGGGTGGACTTCACGAGCATAGATGAACATCGTTCTGTATGCCCACACAGAACCATTGTAGCTGAATGGCAGGACCAGGTAAGGAATACCTTTATCAGTAGTATGAGGCATAAGGCCACACACCCAACAGTTAGTCGCGTTCACTACTAGTTGGTGTTGGTGCAGGAGCTGAACAAAGGAGTTATTAATGAATTCCAACCTTCTAACAGATTCATGTTCAGGCAGAGGATGAAAAGAATGCGAAGAAACAGTAGAAGAAGGTATGGGTTGTGTAGTGGGTGCAAACGTTACTTGAAAGGAGAATACAATATATCCCATTAAAAACATCATTAAGCTAAGTAACATAAAAAGACATAATATTAAAAAACATTTTCTGCTCATTATTCGACACATTTTGCTCTTAAAATTCGTTTCCTTAACGTGTCTCTCCATCTTGAAAAACTCCATCCTCTAACCGTGCCGTTCGCGGCGGTTGGGTGTTCCGTGCTAAGGAATGCGCCTGTCAGTCCAGGGAACGCCCTAGGACCAACCAGAACCGTCGACCTTGTGTCTTTGGCTTGCACTCCCAAGTCTTTACACCGCGACCCTACAGCTGAACCCGGATGGCGGTTCGAAAAACAAAAATCGGTCAAAACAGTTTATCAGATGGGAGAGCTGAATTTCAAAAATAGCAAAAGGAAAATTTTAGTTTATTTGTCCCATGACTCTTGGTCGCAAATTATAACGGCCTTTATTAGGCAATGTCTAGTCGCGGAATAAAAGTTCAGGCTCAGTAGTGTCCAATCGAACTGAAGGTGACACAGCTTCTTGCAGAAGATCGTCGCTTTCTCGCTCAGAACTTGTCCCAATTAAACGTGCATAGCTAAAAGGCAGAAAACGAGGCACAGTGTCAGTTTCTGAATCAGGAATGCCCTCCTGGACCCACCGGTCGTACGGCAGAGGCAAAGGAACCCTCTTACAATGTACGCAGTGGATCCAGTTCTTTTTTCCTTGCACTCGCACTGCAGATCGCGTTGATAACAGCACCAAGTAGGGACCAATCCAGCGAGGCTGATCGTTCTTTGTCCGCTGAAAGTTCTTGATCAGCATCCAGGAGCCAGGATCGATGACATGTCCTGGGTCGTCAGAAGTCTGAGGCAATGTATCATGAACCTGTTGGTGTAAGACACGCAATTTAGCCGTCAAATCATACAGATAGTCAAATAATACAGTTGTTCAATCTCGCTGAATTTCGTAGGCCTCGGCACTCCCCATATGCTTGCCGGGCGACGAAAATTATTTCATAGGGACTAAGTCCCACTCGAGAATGTACAGTCATCCTACGTTCCTATCATAGACAAGCTATCAGTCCTACCAGCAGTATTAACAAGTATAATAGAAGACACAAAAAGAAATATTGAACTCAGTAAGGATAAACCTAAAACGAACATGGATAGTACGAGGTCAATGGAAAAAACTGCTACTGGGGTTGACGTGGATAACCTACAATCCGAAGATTCACAACAGTTAACAAAACAACCTGGTGACATAGTCGCTCTTCCATTCCCCAGGTAAAGGTTCTACCGGAAAAGGAAACTATGTGTGAAACTCTGTGCAACACCTCCAAAAATGATCAAAACCATAGTGACACTGAGTCAGACGGTTTCTCTAGGATGTCAAAACGTCAAAAGAAAAAACTCCGCAAAGCAAGGAAAAATGAGAAACCGAAGCTGAATATCATAAGCAACACAGCTGAGGATTTGACACTATCTACCTCAGGAAATAAAAAGAAAGATAAAAAGATAAAAAGAACTTCTTCCCTATTTTTGAAAAACAACCAACAAATGGCCCAAATCCAACATCATCTGACAGGATAAAGGAACCTCAAATGATGGTACAGGAAGACAACAGAGCATGGGAAGTACAAGTAACAAACAGCATACCAGACAATCTGCAACCAGAACCTATTTGAGAAAATACCCAAAATAAAGAAGAAATAGAGCCCAGTATTTACAAATCTAACAAAACGAATGGAATCACACTTTTTAAACAGACTGAAACAAGGATTGTTTCCCACAACAAGGTCGGCACGGAGGAAGATACAAAAAAAAAAGGGTCCTCATAGCCCGGAGGGTAGAAATCAGTCCTGATACATCACCTGAAAGGGACAATCTGCAGATTAAAAGTAGGGATGGGAATAAAATAATCAGCTACACAACGAAACAAATCGTGAAAAAGGAGTCCGCTATTCGTCATAGTCCAAAAATTAGCGAGAAACTTATATTTACACCAGAATTCCACTCTAGAGGTAGACATGACATACTTAATCGAGGGAATCTACTTCGACTTTTTAAATCCATACCCTCACTGAACAACATTACAAGTAAAGACATTATCTCTGTACAGTTTATGGAGGACGAACACAACACCATGACTCCAACCTTAATTTCATTAATATCGTTACCCAAAGCTCAACAGATAATGAACAAACAAATGACATTCAAATCATGGGGCATAATATTAACTAAACAAAGGCCAGAGGTTTACCCTGCCCCTTTTATAGAAGTTGATACATCACCAAAACATAAATCGGTAGGGACAAAGATTGTATGAGTCTTAAAAAACGCACTAGGTAGATCACCGGAAAAAAATCTATGTTCCATCTCTCAAAATACTTAGTTCCGTGATGAACTTGACCGAGTCAGACGTCCGCCTCCACGCGGTTTCCATCCAAGAAACCATAGGAACCCTTCGAGTTGCATCTATCGTCTCAACTCGTTCTAATCCTCATTGTGCGACAACGTCGAGATCTAAAGAGCTGACATTAGAGGTTTGGAACCGAGCACGGCCACTAAGCAGCATATTGAGCATCAGACATTAAACAAAAACGTTCGCGATTTTACAAACCACATGACATGGCTGGTATCTTCAAGCTTTAGAATTCAAATTAGATTGTGGAGGCGTCGAAATTCAAGAGCTCCGTGTGCAGGAAGTCCGTGATTCCTGGTAATAAAGACCCAATCAGCCATATTGCTGAGGTACTCGAATACCCGTCTCTGATATTAGAACTGCAAACTTAGTTTATTAGAATTACTCTCAAACAGAAGTGGTAATTCAATTTTAAGAATCACATGGATCCCCACAGTGCTGAAATTCTAACCACTGTGTCGTGAATCGTTGTGTCTAGTTCACTTTTGTGTTAGAAAGTTGTAAACTGTCTTGAGAAAGGCGCTGGTCGCCGAAACGCGTCGACACACAACTTATTCGTTCATGTCCACGAATTTTTATGATATAATTTATGTATGTGTACTTTCTATGGAAGGTATATTTTTAGTTATTGATGTAAGATACATGTATTTTTTATGTGACTGTAATAAACTTTGTTACTACTTAGAAACTGTTCAATTCTAGTGTTGGTCCTTACAATATTGTTTTATATTTTAGAAATACTGCCTAGGTAGTTTTTTCCACAAATTTATTCCCTGACCTAGGGGTTGATTGTCATTTGCTCTAACAGGGAACCCTTGTTGTTTACAAGTACCTCAAGGATCGATTACACTATGACATCACTATATATGTTCCATAACATCATCTCATACCAACTAAATAAAGTAATTGAAAGTGACCATGCCCAGCAGTTAATACTAATGGACACTGGAATATCTATGAATAAAATCTATCAGACGGTCCAAGGGCATATTGGTACTATTAACTATAAAAAATTGATCTGGAACGCAGGTAATAAAGAGGAAATGAACGATCAAGTGGAAAAGATCTTGGTAAAATGCCTGAATGACACTGCATCAAAAACAGTAATTGAGCAATGGGAAAATCTGATTGGGATGTTGACTAAAACAGAAAATCAAATTAAAACAAATAGGTTTAAAAATGGGAATGAACCCAAGAAGGGAAATGAAGCTTTTTTAAACCTACCACATACAATTAGGTCACTGAAAAATGAACGTAATAGGACTATCAGACTAACTAAGAAACTGGGGGTTAACGCAGAAATGATTGGAAAGTTAAAGGTATTAAATCTGAATTTGAAAAAACTGATCTGGGGTGAGAAAAACAAAGCGAAACAAGAAATCTGGGTAAAAATATTCCACGCAAGTAACAAGAAGAACTCAAGAGACTTCTGGTATATTATCAATGGTCTTGCTCGACCCAACAAGCAAGCAGTCTCATCACCTATAACGGAGCAGGAATGGTACAATTTCTTGAGGAAACATTTGAATCAAGACTCTCTACATACAACCTCTTTCGAAATCCAACAAGGGCGTAAAACACATAACGTGAATGACATTACTTATCATGATTGTGACATGGATTCACAATTAGATATAGGAAAAGAAGAGATAATTAAACTCATAAAACAGCAGAAGAACGGTGCCCCTGGACCAAACGGGGTACCGTTTGCGCTCTTCAAAGAAAACCCAGAACTGTGGGCAATATACCTTGAAAAATTGTAATTAGAAGTGGCTCGGACAGGAACGGTACCCAAGTCATGGCGCAGATCCTTAATAACTCTAATTTTTAAAAAAGGATGTTGGGCACTCCCAGAAAGCTATAGACTGATCACATTGCAAGACACTGATGCCAAGCTATTTGCCAGAATTATCTTGATGAAACTAACTGCCTGGGTCACGGAAGCAAAAATAATGCCTTTAAACCAAATAGGTTTTATACAAGGATTAGGAACTACCACTAACATATTGGTTCTCGCTCTACTTATGAACAAGTCGCTTAGATCAAAACAACCCTTGTATCTTTGTCTTATAGACTTTAAATCTGCATTTGACTGTGTTAACCGTAAATTACTCTGGAAAAAATTAGAAAAAATGAAAATTCCAGTCCCCCTACTTAAGTTAATCTGCCTCCTATACTCAGAGACATGGGTGAGTGTGAGGATGGGGGATGGTCACACACTAACCAGGGAGATCCAAGCTAATGAAGGTCTTAAGCAAGGGTGTGTTTTAGCCCCCTTCTTTTTAACTTGTTCCTTGCGGACCTACCAGGAATATTGGATGAGGAAAATGCACATCCCCTGAAATTAGCTGACAAGCGGCTCACAAGCTTGATGTACGCGGATGATGTCATACTTATGAGCCACACAAAAGTGGGCTTACAGCGTTTAATGAGAAGGACCTATATCTATTCTAAAGAGAACGGGATGGTTATAAACGAGACCAAAACTAAGACTATGGTAGTTGCCAAAAACGCTAAGTTGAAACACAAAAGCCAATGGTTCATGGACAACATAGAGCTTGAACAAGTCGAGGTCTATAAATACCTGGGCGTACTATTTGATTCAACGGGCAATTACCAGTCACATAAGAGCGACGCTCAAAGAAAAGCTAACGCACTAGCAGCTGCATTTAGAATTGTGCAGAAGTGGCTTCCCACCCTGACGTATGGCCCGTCTCCTGAGCATTGTCGGTGCAAAACTCCTACCCACTATTGCTTATGGAAGTGAAGCTTTAATGGGAAAAGACGCTGATATTTTGAACAAAAGCATATCCAGAATATATCAAGTGTTATTTCATCTCCCAGTGAACGCTTCCCCGGCGCGAGTAAGGCTGGAGTTTGGTCTAACCAATCAACAGTTTGCAAGGCAAGGCCATTTTTATAAAAGTCTGGAATCAAATAAAAAGTGACCAGAAAAACGAGATATCGATGCTCTTATGGAGAGAAATAAATAAGGATACCAATTCCTCTGCAGCCCTATATCTTAGAGATGCAATTAATGAGTTTGGGGTCATGTCTATGTGGGAAATGAATATAACCAAGGCATCATTCAAGAAAATCATTAATAAAACCGCAGCCCACCTATCCATCATAAAGGATAAGGCTACCCTTACCAAGAGGAAACATGCTTGGATAGTGCTAAACGGATACAAGAAGAAGGAGATACAACAATATCTGATAACCCCGTGGACGGAAAAAAACAAGCAGGTGCTCCTTAAAGCAAGATTTGGATCCATGCCAGGGCTATGTTATCTTCCCCCATGGGAATTTCAAGAAACCCAAACGCTATGCAGACTATGCAACAGGGGTGAGGAAAACATCCAACACCTTCTGTGTATTTGCCCGGTACTCCTTCAAGAGAGAAAAACATTGCTGAAAGTTCATCTCAAGTCACGTGGCATACGGTCTTGCAGGCAGGCCGTGATTAAATGTATGATCCCAAATTACTTCATTTTAAACTCCTCTTTTGTAAAGTTCCTACTGTTAGTTAAAAGGAAACTTGGAGACGTAATTATTGCAAATACTTAATGGATTGTAAGGTCATTAATGACATTTTATATGATTTTAAACTGGAATTTAACTTTTAAATTGTTCTAGTGTGGAATGTTGTAAGATTTTAAATAATCATCACAATAAACTACTTTGACTTTGACTTTGACAGTCATCCTAGTTGAAAAAAGTGCTAATGGCAACGCGTCAGGCCATTTAAGACCAGAGCTCGCCTGTATCTTGGCAAGTTTTAACTTAAGAGTGCCATTATAGCACTCTACTAGTCCAGCTGATTGTGGGTGATTTGCAGCGTGGAACTTCTGTCGGATTCCTAACGCCTCACACACTCTCTTCATCACTTGACCCACAAATTCACTCCCATTGTCACTCCAGACCATTCTCGGCAAACCATAGCTAGGGAAAAACTCCTTAATAAGGGCTTTAGCTGTGGAGAAGGCAGTGTTATCTTTTAGGGGATATGCTTCTACCCATCTCGAAAAGGCACAAACAACCACGAGCACCTATTTCAGGTTGTTGCATCTCTCCAAGTGAATGAAATCTAATTGTAAAACCTCAAACGGATACGTCGGAGGCGCAAAATGACCAGCTGGAGTTGGAGTTCCCTTACCAGGATTGTACATCAGGCAAACCATACAATTCTTGACCACAGTCTCTGCACACTTAGGAATTCCAGCATTCTGCCATACTGGAGCCAACAACTTACAAATCCCTTTCGCACTGATATGAGCCATTCCATGCGCCATCGTAACCACTGCAAGCACATACGCATCAGGTAACAACCATCGCTGATGCTCTGACAACTCGACCCAACAACCATTCGCATCTAATTTACCCGTACTCTCTCTCCATATGCTCAACTCTTTCTCTGTAGCTTCAGCTTGGATAGACTTCATACTTTCTATCGTATCCTCGCACATTCCAACATCACCAATCCATCTTGCAGGGCCTGCAACATACATTCGACTCATCACATCCCTCGCCACATCTTTTGCAACTTCATCGGCAAACGCATTACGGCGACCCACGTCATCGGTAACCTTCTTGTGTGCACTGCATTTCACAATCGCAACTTGCAACGGCAAGGTAAGTGACTCAAGAAGCTCATTCACCAACTGACCATTCTGAATCTTTGTTCCATG
Source organism: Lissotriton helveticus (assembly GCF_964261635.1). Lineage (NCBI taxonomy): Eukaryota > Metazoa > Chordata > Amphibia > Caudata > Salamandridae > Lissotriton > Lissotriton helveticus. The sequence continues at coordinate 1,460,447,566 of NC_136061.1, read as the reverse complement.
AGACGTGAGGAACCCACGTTCCTTCCACAAGCGTCCAAAACTATGAGCCACACCAAACGCATACTGGCTGTCGGTATATATAGTCACTTTCTTTCCTTTCAATAACACACACGCTCTCGTAAGTGCAATCAACTCGGCTGCTTGAGCTGAATTATGTGGGATACGTGCAGCTTCAACAATCGTATGCAAAGTCGTAACAGCATATGCCGCAGTCGTATCACCATTTGGAAGCTTGAAGCATGAACCATCCACCCATAAGGTACCATCACACTTCACAAGAGGAGTGTCCGTAATATCTACTCTCCCTTTCGTTTCCTCTTCTGTCCTGAGAAAACAATCATGCTGTTCAGAAACATCTGTATCTACTGAAATCGGCAACGTCGCTGGATTCAACGTATTGCATCTCTTTATGTGCACATGACTCGCTAAAAGTGTCAACTCATAACCTGACAATCGAGCACTAGTTAAGTGCTGTGTCTTAGTCCTGTTTAACAAAGTATCCACTGCATGTGGCACCATTACAATCAACGTATTATTCATCACCAAGCCAGCAGACTGTCGAATAGAAACAGCTGCTGCCGCTGTGGCTCTCAAGCAACTCGGCAACGCTCTAGCTACCGGATCCAAGGTCGACGAGAAATACGCACATGGGCGTTGTTTGTCCCCAAAAGATTGTGTCAACACTGACAACGCACATCCCTCTCTCTCTTGGACATAAAGCGTAAAAGGCTTACTGTAGTCGGGGGTACCCAACACAGGAGCCGAACACAATGCATTGCGCAATTCAGAAAAACTTTTCTGACAGTCGTTAGACCACGGGAGGGGATTCGGTGTATCTTTACAAGTCAATGCCACAAGAGGTTTGGCCAGCAAAGAAAAATTTGGTATCCATTGTCTGCAATATGACGTGATACCCAAGAAAGCACGCACTTCTCTCTGTGTAATAGGCACACTCATTTTCGCAATCGCTTGAATTCGTTCTGGGGTCAGTCTTCTTCCCTCCTTCGACAAGAGATGACCTAAGTAGGTCACTTCTTGTCGACAATACTGTAACTTCGATAGAGACACCTTATGATGGAAGTCAGACAAATGAGGCAACAATGACAACGTAGCTTCCTTACAAATCTCCTCAGTATCGGCAGCGACTAACAAATCGTCAACATACTGGAGAAGAGCAGCACCATCCGGTAAAGCAATCGTATCAAGCGGTGTTTTTAAAGCCTGACTATAGATAGAAGGGCTTTTGCAATAGCCTTGAGGAGCTCTCTTAAACCGGAAGCTTCGGCCTCCTAAAGAGAAGCCAAAGATATCCCTACTCTCCTCGGCAATCAGGATGCTGAAGAAAGCATTCTTCAAATCAATCACCGAAAACCAAGTGGCCGAAGCTGGAATCATTGTCAATAGGGCAGTGATATCTGGAACAACAGGAAACTGTGGCACGACTATCTTGTTTACCTCTCTAAGATCGATCACAAACCTGTAAACGGGTGGCTGAGAAGAGTCAGTGCGTTTCAAGACAGGCAAAACAGGACTATTACAAACATTACCTCTCGTTTCTTCAATTACGCCTTTCTCAATTAGATCATGGATAATCGCTAGCAACGCTCTTTCACCATCACTAGAGATCCTATATTGGGGAATGCGTGGCATTTTAACGTTCGCTTTCAGCGTCACAACATATGGCGGTATCTCCAAAAGACCCACATCATTAAGACCAGTAGCCCAAATAGTATCAGGAAGAGAAGACAATTCTGTCGGAAGTTGATCCCTCGACAAATACATCGGAGAGACCACTTTCTTACCCAATGTAAGTTGTACTCCCGAAGGAGAACAATACAATGTCGCATACAATCTTTTCAACAGATCCAATCCCAACAAGTTCTCACCACAACCTGTCGTCAGAATAAGGGGTGCTTTGAATTCACGAGGTCCAACAGAAAGAGACAAAGGATTAGAAATCGGGTTTCTAACTGGGGCGCCAGAAAAACCTACTGAAACATTCGTTAAGCCAGACAAAGGTGTGCCCAGGAGTCTAGAGTGCATAATAGAACTCTTCGTAGCACCAGTATCCAACGGAAAAGGCTCAGACAAACCTGATGTAATCACTTCAACATAAGGTCCACTCTGATCTACTGGAACTGAAACAACTCCCTCTCTTTGTCCATGGCTGTCCTAGCAATCATTACATCCATATTCTCACCTTCGACATAGTAGTCATCAGCATAGTACTGAGTCGTCCTACCAGACGCATTATTCTGCTGATCAAAACAATTCATTGAATTTTTGTTGAGGGAAGGAACGCGCGTTCTGGGGGAGACCTCCACGTCCCCTACCTCTAGAAGCTTGCGGAACACCCCGACCTCTTGCGCCAGAAACGCCATTCATACGCTGTAATAAAACAGGGCAACTATGTTTAAAATGACCCTCTTCTTTGCAATATGCACATTCATTAGGGCCTACAGGAAAACGCTGTTGAGAAGGCTCGAACCTTTGCGAGTTTAGCAGAAACTGCTGAGGTTGCTGATAATCACGTTGGTTAGTACGAGGCGGATACGCTTGCTGTAAAAGAACCTTCGTCTTCAAATCTTTAGTCTTCTTGTCTGCTCTATCCTTCTCATCCTTATCCCTATTTTCATAATATTGTGTAGTAGCCAATATCTGTGCTGACGAGGAAACAGCCCAAGAACTCTCTGAATCCTTCAATTTAGTACATAATTCGGGAAGTAAATTATGCACAAACTTATCAACAAACAACCGTTGACCACCCTCGATACTCATGTCTTGACCACTATGGTCAATAAACGTTTCTTCAAACCTAGTGAAGAAATCGGATACGGTTTCATCCTTCTTCTGCTTACACGCAGACAATTTGTCCCAATTTACTCGCATAGCAGGCATTAAAGTTTTCATGTAGGTAATGATCCTACCAGGAAGTTCTGCGACTACAGGCTCAGGTTTAGCACCACCAACTTGTCGGCCATCCGCAGCACTAATATTAACCCATGTATCACCTAACTCCGGCGCATGATCAGTATGACGAATCAAACCCCATAAAGGCTCTGGGACCACATTACCAAATAACATGTCTATATCCGCTAGATTCATAACGCATGAGTCTGCAGTCTGTGATAATTCCTTATAATACCCTGCAGGATTTTTACGGGGGTCAGGCAAAGTCTGCTTAAGGGCCAAAATTTCAGCTTGTTTCCACGGAACATGCACCCATACACGTTGAAAATGAGCCAGTGCAGCTACAATACCAAGACCTACATCAGCCTGAACTGCTTCCTTCCATACCGGAGGAACCTCTCTCATTGGGTACTGTCTCACCTTTCTCCTAACAGAAGGGTCAGGCTCAAACAATGACCGAGAAGGAGACTCATTCCTGAACAAAAGCAGTGTCTCTACCGCTCTCTCAACGTCGGGACCCACAATCGTGCCTTTCGCAAACACTGATTGCACATTGGACAACTCAGGCGGAGTTAGTTCCAGATCACCATCTTCCCACTACTCACGAAGGAACGTGCAATTTTTATCAAAGACATATCTCTGCTTCGGCGCTTCCCATTGACGGAAAACATCCATAACAGATTCTACATCATATCTTAAAGGACGAGTGACCCATTTACTAGCTAAATGATCCAATACTTCCCTCTCTCAGGAATCAGGTAGTTGACTACGCAACTGCTTACGCTCTGAAACGGGGGTCGTACTAAATGACCCAAAGAAAGGAGACAAAATACTAGTAACAGTATCAGTCATTCTCTGTCGAACAGAAGGAGAAGTTGACAGGACAGGAGATAAAGCGGACTGAGAAAAAGTCAATGTAGGAGCAGTAGCAGAGGAGGCAGCGAGATCAGGCGAAAAAGTCGCAGGAAGTAAAGGCGGAGCAGGTAGCAAAGTAGGTGGCAGCCCTTGAGAAGGCTGCACCAGAGGAGTAGGAGCCAACTGAAGAGGAGCTGCTGCAGCTGTGCAATGGCGAGAGGCAAAGCAACCGGAGGTTGCGCAACTAGAGGTTGCGGAGGTGCTGTAGCAGTCTGCGCATAAGGAGGTGGCGAATTCAACAAATGTGACATCAAAGGATCTTTCACAAGATCCTTCATCGCATCTTGCTGAAGAGGTGGCAACACTGGATAGCATTTATCAATCGCCATTTTACGTTGCCTGTGCAACTGCTCACTCGCTTGTTCCTCTTCATTATCTTTAAACTATATAGCAGCTTGCATTATCGAGATACCCTTTTCTCTTTTATTCCTCTTAGCTAATTTAATTTCTTTCTGTTTGGCTTCCTTCCGCCATAGGCGGAAAGAGTCAAACATCACCGGCCGGGCTTTCTTCTTAAAAAGTCTAACTTCTAGGTTATCTAAAACTTCTGTGTCAAAACTACCATATTGGAGCCATTTGAGGACACCGTCCTTTCTTGTGTACCTAACCCACACATCATTATACGTGATGGGGCCCACGCCATGTTTCACATAGAGCTCATAAGTTGGAGTTCCAATCGGAGGAACCGGACACGAATCCTCCAATCGGGAATCCCTATTACGACCACAACAAAATATTCTTCCAAGTCTGCTAAGACCAGACATCTTCGTTCTCTAGTCTAGCTTCAAACTTCAAGGGAGTATCGAATACGATAGTCTCGTGAAAACACAAGTCCCTCGGCTTTGGAGCTTGCAAGTTCCAAATCAAAGATCCCAAGGCATACTCAAAAACAAAACTAAGGACTGGGAGACGCTCCACTCATACTTAACTGAAGTATCGTTGACGTCGCCAGAAGATCCGTCTATCGTCTCGCTCTACAAATCATCAAAGGCTCCAAGACAGGGCGACAGTCAGGGCAGCAGTCCTTCGTAGCCGTCGGAAAGCGGGGAACCTCGCAGCAAAGACTTTCAGACCACGACGACATACAGGGGTCGATGAAGTGGCAGGCCCTCCTCCAGAATTTCCACACGAAGCTCCTCACGATCTTCAGGCTTGGACCGGTACCGCTGAAGTCGCCCAACGCTGGGTGCCAAATGAAGAACCGGGTTAATTAAGACCCAGCGGCGTCAGGGGACACGCCCAAAGTCTCTGAGTTCACCTGTCTGGGCATACAGAGACACGGAAGTCTTCTTGGTGACGTCAATGAACGAATTTATTGGCTGCAACCAGAAACAGAGGTCCACGAAGTACAATGGCTGTATATTCGTAGGAGACTGCTCAATTTTTACAAAGCAAGCCATGCTTTTTATGCCAAAAATCACATTCCAGACAAATACCTTACATTTACAAACTGTCCACTCACATGTATCCAAATCAGAGGTATCGCATGACGGTAAAACCCACTTTTCAGTTGCCCAGCCCACGATCGATCATTGGTCAAACCCAACATTCTTCATCAGACAGGTCGATCGAAACCCACCATAAAACCGGGCACCTTCCCATCATAAACAGCCAGAGGAGTAAGGAGCAGAGACAGGTGTGTGTAAGATAAGACATAGTTGTGTGCAATAAAGGGGTTATGATCTCCTGTGCCTTGATCCTCAATCTTGATCAGCTACTGGGAAAGGAACTGGCCTAACAAGTTTGGCTTCAGGCAAAAGGGTCGTTTGCTCGGGTCGTTCAGAAGTCAGCTAAAGTGTACGTATGCTAAAGACTCGTTTGGCTGTAGTCATCGGCCTATGTGAGGGCAACCACAAAATGGCTGCCATACACAAAATGGAACCCAAGGGTTCAGAACGAATCCCTAAATACGTAGTGAATCCATCGGTGTAACGTGACGAAAACACTTATGCTTGTCGTACTAACTGGTTACGGTTCGCTAATACCAAATTCGTAACGAAACCATGACCTTTATGAAACGGGTTCAGGATTCACGGAACCTCAGGATAAGACTTGTGTTTGCGCAGTATCACAGCGGCAATGGGTTACACTGCAAATAGAGCATTGAAGAATCACAGGTTTTTAGGGATTATTGTTTTTCTGATTATTGATTTCTCCTGAAAGGTGTTTTGAATTGTGTTCCCCTGTTGCACTGTGGGTGGTGTGTCCCGTTTGTACCTCGCCAGGATGGGGTTAACCTACAATGAGAATTACCTTATGGAGTACTCAGAGCAGGAAGTGATAGATTTCTGCAGAGAGAGAGGGATACCCCCAGTAAGCAACACTCGCAGGAAGCTATTTCTCTATGAGGCCCTCAAGAGGGGGGAAACCTTAGAGCCCTGTGGGGACCTTTCTGATTACCCCACCACATATTTAAAGGGTGGATTTGGTGGAGACCAGGAGGAGGACTTTGAGAGTGAGGGTCCCCGTCCATAACCCTGGAGGGTGGTGAAACTGACGAGGAGGAAGAAGTGAATAGGGCGGAGACGCCAGTAGCGAATGAGGACGCCGTAGGCAGGGTGTCCCATGCTGGGTCCAGTCCTGGGGGCACTGGCCCATCCCTTTCCCTGCCCCAGAAGAGTGGGTAGGTAGGAGGGGGAAAGGGAACATCAGCTGGCTTTGGAGAGGCTCAGGTTAGAGCACGCCAAGGAGATAGCGCAGCTGAGAGTGGAGGAGAGAAGGCTGGACACCGAGAAGGTCCTAGCGGAAGAAAGGATGGCTGAGCCAATGAGGGCCTTCGCCAGGGAGAGACTAGCTCAGGAGGGTAGGTTGTCCCCTGAGAGTGGTTTCAGGAGTCTGGATTCATCGGTGAGGGTGGGATCCAGTGGTGGCAGTGATAGTGAGTCCAATGTAGGGAGTCCCACTCCCAGAGCCCGGGAGACGGTGCCTGATTCCCAGGAAGAGGGGGACATGTTGAAATTTAGGGGCAGTGGAAAACTGTCCCACTAGTCCTGGGGGGAGTTTGCGGATGTGTGTTGGACTGCATTGGAGGATTGGGTGGTGGGTAGCGCAGTGAATGATTGGGAAGAGCTGTGCTAGGTAGTTATCAAGGAGCACATGCTAAGAAGTTGTTTTCCCAGGTTGCGCCCCCACCTGTTACAGTGTGGGTTCTCCGACCCCAGGGAACTTGCACAGGATGTAGACCATTGGTAGAGTGCCAGAGAGTCTGAGATGGCATTGGGGAGTGGTCCTGTAGGAAATGGTGCAGGGATCTTTCGACCCAGCGAGGCGGGAGAGGTGCAGAATAGCCCAGCTAGGTCCCAGGGAAGTGAGAGGGTTGTAGGGCCTCACGTCCTATCTACAGGAAGGAGTGAGATGGGGAGGTGTCCTGAGGTGCCCCAACCGATGTGTCACAGGGCCTGGAGAGTTCCATAGGGAAACCCTAGGTTATTAGCCTAGGCTGTCCTGATGTGCCATCCAATGAAGGGTAGCCCCTAGTGTCAGGAGAATCCGGGGCATCTGTAATCCAAGCTTCAGAGGTTCGGGGCCTGCTCAGTCGCAAGGTTTAGATCCTGGGCTGGGATGCCAGGTTCAGGTGTTGCCTGACCTGGAGGGAGGGTTACTTGTAATCAAAGTCTCTACCGTTTGACTTCTAGGGGTACTTCTCCAGGTGGGAGGGTGCAGAACTCTGGAAGGGGGTGTAGAGGGAGGAAGGTCTGGCCTCTGGCACCGGCTCAGCCACAGGGCTTAGATCCTGGGTTGGGAGGCCAGGGACAGGTACTGCCTGACCTGGCGGGTGGGACGTCTGTAAGCAGTGTCCCCCCAGAATTGACTTCCAGGGGTACTACTCCAGTTGGGAGGATGCAGAACTCTGGGAGAGGTTGCAGGGAGAGGGAAGACTCGCCCCTGGCACCGGTGCAGCTTAAGGGTTTAGACCCTGGGCTGGTTTAGCAGTTGGAGGGCCACAGCCCTGGACGAGTGAGAGAGTGGTGGTCTGAGGGTGCCCTGCATAGGAGGGAAGGGCGGAACCCCAGAAGGAGAGGTAGGGGTAGGAGAGCCTCGCCCCTGAGTGCTGGTCAGCCTACCGGTGCGGAACCCAGGTTGGAGGACCGGTGGCAGTTTGGAACTGCAAGGAGGAGAAGGAGAGTGGTAAACAGGTACTACGGGCCTGGGGCTTAAGCCCCCCACTCTGCGAGAGAGCAAGGGCCAGAGACATCTGGATGACCTAGGGGCCGGTCCTGGCCGCAACCAGCTAGAGAGCACCAGTGGGGTGGTTTAGTTGGTCCAGGAGGGTTGGAGAGAGGGAACCATCGGGTTCCAGAATGGCGAAGAACCTGTAGGTGCCCCTGCAGTTGCAGGCCTGCATCCACGTTTTCTCGTCCCAAGCCGGGAAGCCCATCAAGGCATTGATTGGTCTCCCCTGGCTTTTGGCTGGGGATAGTTGTGTTGGACTTGGCCCTTTTTCTTGAAATGTTTCGCTTTTCACCCCCCTATTTGAGGATGTCTCCCCCATGGTAGAGAAATGTATAGGCCATGTGTGGTGTGAGATGCCATGTTAAATGTGATGCAATGGTGTACGCACCTATAATTCCCCCATCATACGACTGCACCCTGGTGAAATGTTGCTTTTAAAATGGATGCCATTAAGCATGGGCGGATCTAGAGGATCTCGCGTATGCGAATTTGCGTATTTACGGATTCGCAATCCGCAAAATCCGCGAACTCTCGCGGATTAACGGATTTTTATGTTTTTTGTGTTGGCGAGCGTTCGCGAGGATTTGTGGACCATTTCGCAATTGCGAACTTACTTTTCGGCTCGCAACGGCCGCGACTATGTTGTTTCTACGTCTGGTTTATCATCACAGGTTCACAGCACCCTCTGTTTCACCACTGCCACCCTCTGGTACACCCATGCCACCCTCTGGTACATCCTCACTGCCACCCATTAGGTTTGTTTATCACTGTAGATTATGGGGTTGAAAAAAAGCAAGCAAACCTGCCCTGCTTCAACTGCCATGAATTAATTTGGGGTTGATTAATGTGTCAGTGATTTTGAAACTTCCAGTCTGGCTGGCACCTGCTTCCTTCCTTATCTGTAATTTGCTATCTGTTGCAGTGAAAGCAAGCACACCTGCCCTTCTTCAACTGCCATGAATTAATTTGGGGTTGATTAATGTGTCAGTAATTTTGAAACTTCCAGTCTGGCTGGTACCTGCTTCCTTCCTTATCTGTAATTTGCTTTCTGTTGCAGTGCAATTTTTTTTCACAGGACCTTTATGGTCTACTTGTAGCTATTCTATGAGCCTGCTGTTTGGGTCATAGCAGGGTCATAGAATAGTTGCAAATAGGCAACTGAACTCTGGAGGGGCCCCTCAGGAAGTACTAGAGTGAATGGTTACTAATGTTAAGTTTGAACTTTTGCACCTGCTGATTGCTTTCATTTTTGCTAAAATCGTTTTTCTGCAATTTCGTGCGATTTGCGGGGCGCGAATCCGTGCGAGATCGATTTCGGAAGCCGCGAATTTGTGCGAACACACTTTTTTTTTGCGGCGTGTATGTTCGCGTGTTTGCAAGGCGCTTGTAGCGATACGTTTGCCAAGTTACCTTAGCGGTCGTACACGGGCGCGGCCATCTTGTTTGCGTGATGTAATTCCGTTTCCGGCCGCTATGTGTAATCTCGCAAAGTGTGCGGCTCGCTAGTACAATTTTGCGCGTGATCGCGAGGAAAATCTTGCGCGAACTTACCCATGCGGTCGTGAACGGGCGCGGCCATCTTGTTTCTCATTCATTGCTATGGTTCTGGGCATGCTTTCTGTATCCTCTCTGAATCTCTGCCATCCTTTGCTTGTTTGAAGTTTTTTTGATCTATTTTACTTATTATCTATCCCTCTATTTTTCTAGCTCTATATTTTTGTGTTTTCTGCTACTTTTTGTTAATTTTAAACTACTTTTTTAAACTCTCTTCTTTTCTTCTTCCCTATTCTATTTCTTCTTTATTATTTAACTTCATTTCTGCCCAGACCATGGTAAAGGGAGCCGGGAAGCACCCTGAGAAGGGGAAGGGTCCCGCACCCCGTGCCCGGCTCCCGTGCGGGCGTTTGAGGGGGAAGACAGTGACAGCCCGGGAGATTTTTAGTGCGGAGGAGGTGGCCGCACTAATATTCCACGTCCAGCGCCGCCTCCCCAAGACCATCCTGGGAGGCCGCAAGATCGCAACCGGCTACAGCATCCGGGAGTGCCGGAAGCGGTGGGAGAAGGTGTGCCGGGCCATATTTAAACTCTCTGGGGTCCGGCGTACCTATAACCAGGCCACCCACCGCTGGACGGATGTCATGGACCGGGAACGCGACTTGCTGGACGTGCTCGGCGTAAAGGTCCCCGGCTTGGTGAGTAGTAGCTATTTCTAGCTATTTCATCACTACTCTGTTTTATCCGGCTCTGTTATTTGCAAATCTTTGTTCTTTACCAAGAGCAATAATGCTGCCGATTACATTGTAGGTAAACTATATTTCAAAATCTTCTATGCATTTCAGGTGCACTGCTCTCCTTCTCAGTAGCCTTGCTACTATGCTTATTTGTTTTGTATTTTGTGTTCATTTCATTGGCCTGAGAAATTATGTATGAGTGTAGTGTAAAGAACTGCGTAATGCTAGACACTAAGGGTCATATTTTCAATTACCGGCGCATCCCTGCAAAGTAGCAGGGATGCGGCAGTAATTGTGCGCCATGCCACCACCACCACCCATGGGCCCAAAACGTCACAGAAGCCTTACGCATCTGTGCCGTAAAGGCGGCGCATTGCTGGAGTTGCGTGCCAATGATGGCGCAGCTCTAGCAAATGCTCTGGGGTGCCCTATCTCCCCAATGCTCAATCAAGCCGTACGTCGGCTTCAAGCAGGCGCAGGGTTTGAGTCACGCATCATTGTCCTAAAAGTGACTGATTGACATCTTGTAGATTTCCCTCAGCCACTTTTAGGATTCGTTCCTGCGCAGGAACGCCCACCCTTGCGCCGGAACGCCCCCTGATGGCGCAGGGCTTTACAACGTGATGCATCTCCCATATGCGTCATTTTTTTTTTTATATACGCCGCACCATGGCGCCTCTTTTGTTCTGCCGCTGCGTCACAAAAGTCACGCAACAATGGAGGAAAATGAGCCGCAAGGGACTTCTAAATCAGCCCCAACAGACTGAAGTCCAGTACTTCCTTTAGACACATGGCTATAAGAAGAAATAGTGGTGGTGGTCGGTGGATTGATAGTTTGAGTATTCACTGATCTGCAAGCACGATGGACTTTGTCTGTCACTTCGCGTGCTGCGGACTGCTGCCTGCCAGGCCTAGGCAAACCTTTTTAGTAGTCTGTTTAGTGAGTTACATAGGAACTTTCAAAGTCAACGGTCCGCAAATCAGGCAATACGAATAACGTAGTATACCACATGAGATTGGTCAATATATCCCGTGGAATAGTTGTCTATCTATTTGCTATTTCGCCAAAATATTTTGTTATTGTTCTTTTGAAATTTTTGTTTTGGTTGACAAATATCATCCATGTTTTCTGGTCTTTCTTTCTTTCATGTTGTACATCAGCTCCCCCCAAGGGCAAGAGGACACAGGAGGAGGAGGGTGCTGTTCAGGAGGATGCAGGCCAGGATCGGGCAGGCGAGGGCTCCTTTGCTGGCCCCAGTAAGTTTTAATTTCAATATAGAGTACCTATTTTTTCCTAGCGTTCCTCATTCAATTTTTTCTAAATCGTCTTTGATCTTCTTGTAGACTGGATCTAAATTCTTATCCTGCCTCGACTATGACTCCCTGTGGTATTACTAGATTATTCTTATTAGTCTGTCTGTGTAGCTAACTAAGATTGCACATTTGGCAATTCCATTGGACTCCCATTCTAGTCAGCAATAGCTCTATGCACTGAGTGCAGTCCTCTGGGATTGTCCATAATGTCTTTTCAAGTCTTCTAAATGTTTATGCTTTGACAATTGCCAACAATAAAAAGGTGAATGACCACCAAGAAAGAATAAGATACTACTTTACGTTTGTTTTGGATAGGAGGACAATCCATTCTACTACTGTTGCAGGGACAAATCTGCACAAACCGAACTATGAACACTAAATAGTGCATTGTTTATCAATTATAATAGGCGCAGGTAGACTTTCTTTCCACATACCTCAGTGATATCAGACTTTGAAGAACCCCCAATCTCCTTACTGACTAGATAGTGTGGCAGAGTCATTTAGCTCCCAAAGTCACAGATGATTGATCCCCAATGATGATTAGATTATCCAACGCAGGACAAGAGTACGGAGTCAGAGTCAAGAAGTGTCAGAGGCACTCATGCTTGCAAAAATTCCAAAACCTTCAGCTCATCCACTCTAGTCTGGAGGACCAAAAACCACAGAGTCTATTTAAGTTTAAAAGCTTTATTAAAAGTAAACACATTTATTAAAATCAACTTTGTCATAAAAGTAAACGTTTAACTGAAAATGGAAAAGTGCTTAGTGCTAACGATTAATTGGACACATTTCTTGTGGTCGAGCTGAGCTCTCACCTGGTTTGAACTTGAGCTTGACCCTGATCGTGTTCTTAGAAGTCAAACTTCTGTTAGGAGAAAAAGTGGTGTGTGTTAAAAATAAAAAGCAAGCATTCATCAGTTGTGCCAAAAAGTACAGCAAGACAACAGCCTTCCCTGGAAAAAGGGACATTTTTACTTTAGAGTAGACAGTTACAAATTATTACATTCTATTTCGTTTTTTTAACATTTCTTTATTCCTCCTAGACCAAATATTATATAGTAGTGAGTGGTGTATTCTAACATTCTTAAATGTACTTTGTAGGTGGAACATCTGGTGGCGGGGCCAGCGTGGAGGTGGTGGTGTTGGAGGAGGACTCTGGGGAGGAGGCGGTGCAAGTGCCGGACGTTCCTGTGAGGGTTCACACGGTGGTGGCGGGAAGAGGTAAGCATATATATTCCTTACTTATTGAGATTGAAGACTGCATAGTGTGCTTTATGCACGGGTCTATTATAAATCAACCAGGTAGTAGCCTCCTCTAAATGTACTTCGACTTAGCTGTGAAGTTTTTGGTGAGAAGAATCCCAATAAGATCTTAGATGAACTTGATGGATGGGATGAACGAAAAGCGAAAGAAGGGTGTAAGTAAGTGTGGAAGGACGAGAAATTTTATGATGGCTGGCAAAGAAGAATGATATGTGTTTGCTTGGTCCCCGAGGTGGCTGGGAAGGAAAGAATATGGTATGGTGCATGGCTGGGTCAATGATGAAGCAAGGATGGGTGGAAGGAGAACAGCCTGGGTGGGTGAAACAGAAACTGTATGTGTGCATATACTTTGAATGGATGGATGCCTGGAGCATGGTATTATCTGACTCTTAGATAGCATATGTGTATCTAGAGAGAGTAGATGGTCACTGCACTGGATGAACTAAGTGTTACCTTGAAGAGCATGTAACACCGCACCCGCACGTCCGTTCCAGTGTAGGAAAGGCAAGGAAAAGAAGTTGTAAATTTGTCCAAATACTACCATGAATAGTAGCAGTAGTTTGTATTGCAACTGCAAGCACAGCATATATCCGGTTATTACGGTGGACACTCCGTACCTCTCTTAATAACTTTAGTTTCGTAGTAGTACGTCATTCATGTGTGGGTGTATCACTGTTCACTCAATAATAAGCAAAGCACCTAAAGTCATCCCATAAGTCATCAAATACATCCCATGTGAAGTGATAGATAATCAAATTATTTAGCTTCTTCATTTTCCTTTTCTAGTACTCATTTGCACTGTAGGGTGAAAGCTAAATTAATTAAGCAGTAGCCCTTGTAACAGAGTATTCTCAGTGCCACCCGTAATAGAAAAGTAATAGCTTCACCACCTGCATGTACTGGACCGGTACAGTAACGCAAGTCTTTTCTCACTCATCATGGTGTGCGTCTGTTTTTCTCGGGTGCAAGTTCACTGCGCTGGCATTCTGCCGGCTTGCATAACATAACGTACCAATTTTCCTAAACAAGAGAGAAGAAGAAGAAGAAGACTGGTGTACTGTCATAGTCGACTGTAATGGAAGTCCATAGTGGTCGTAGAATTTGTTCATTAAACTCCCACTAATGTTAGAGCAAGGATGCAGAAGTGGGAGGTTAGATAGATACTGTCCTCAATAGTTATGTACAGTGCTTTCAATTTGCTACTTGTACTGTGACACAACTTTCGGCTCAATCACTTTGTGTTATTAATGTTAAGGAGCATTGGTTACAGACTATGTCTTTCTTTCTTCATATAGTTGCTCCTTCGAAATCGACATCACGGAGGGAGCAGGCTCGAATGGCCCGGCAACGGAGGCTGGATGCCACTGTCACCGAATATCGGCGGCTGGTGGCCCTGGAGGAGGAGGACACGCAGTCAACCGGTGGAACCACAACATCCTCCACTGGGACAGCTGCATCCTCCTCCGTGCCCCCACGGGCTGCCAGCCAGCGCAGTGCTCCAGCGGTACGGAGCCGGGCTACCAAAGCCAACCGCCACCGCCGAGCAGCAAAGACATCAGCTGCCCCCCACAGGAGTTGCAAGGCACGCCCACGCCGCTTATCCCTCAGAGTGTCCTACCTGGAGCAGGAGGTCCATAGCTACAAGAACTTGGTGGAGGGCCTCCGCTTCGACCATGCCACCCTCCGCAAGGAGTATGATGCCCTGGGCGCTAAATTCAACAGCACCCTACAGTAGTGTAGTGTCCCTTGCCCTTTTTTTAGAGACTTTTGGGGGGTGGGATTAGGGAGTTGGGTTCTTTTTGGGACTTTTGAAAGACAATCGTTGGGGTTAGGGAGGGTCTTGAGGGAGATTATTTTGTTAGGGCTACATAAATATACTTTTTTAAACTTTATCTGACCATACCTGTTTTTTACTGCTTTTGAGTCTGGTGGGTGCGGGTTTAACAGTAAGTTTGTTTTCCTGAAGAGTCCTAGGACTTTAGTAGTACTACCGTCAATCTCTCATCTAGTCCTAATACTCCATTATACTACCTCCCACCAAACGCTTATCTTACCTGTAATTTGTGTTTGAAAGTAGGGCTAGGCCCAGGGCTGGCTCCACGGGAAATGGGGATTAAGGTTGGCAATCCTGGGCGGATGAAATGTCCTCATTGCGGTGGTACTAGTGGTGTGACACAGTGGCAGTTGCATGCATATGGAAAAAAAGAAAACGAAACCTGGTTTGTCCTTACTGTAGCATTACAACGGTTACGGTACGATAGAGAATATAGCAGGTGACAGTACACTAGAACAGTGCCACAATGTAGCCTAACAAATGGTAAAGTATTGCAAGTATAACTAGTACTTGCATTGAATTTATTTGACATTGGCTCCTACTACTACAAGAAATAGTACTGAAGCTGAGTAAGTCTAGAATATATCCTTGGATTCCTTCACCAGCCTGTTGCTATGACCTTATCCTCCCCAGCAAGTGTGTGGAATTATTGATGTCATTTAGTCACACATCAAGCAAAACCACACAGCCCGGGGGAAGAGGGTTAGGGTTTGGAAAATGGATGGGAATGGGGGTTTCTTTTTGGGTAGGTTTTGTTGAGAGAAGAAAAAAAAGCACAGCATGGACAAACAATAATTGAAGATAAAGAAATCTTTGGGTATAAACTAAAGCTAACCACAAATCTTTTAGGTGACATAAAGGAAGTGCATGCCCTACTGCATGCATTGTTACTGAAAAGTAAGTAGTACTAGAATGCGACAGTACAGGGCTGCAGCGTTTTCACTAGCCTATCTCTGCACTCAGAGAAACACTTCTTACATTAAATTAGGTTTAAAAATTAGCTGAAGTAAAACCTATAGAATGGCTGTAGGGATCAATTTAGAAGCAGAGAGAGATCCAAGAAATGCAGTCACAATCATAGAAGAAAAAAATGGATACTGTATCTGTATGTTGTTGGAGTTGTCCTGTTGAATTTGGTAAGTAAGTTGCATGCAGCAAACAATTCCTCTTATTAGCGGCACTCCTCCATTCCAGCTGACGCTTCGTCCATCAATGTTGGTGACCACTGACAGAAGACACCCTGTCCACTGCCTGCCTGGCGGATGTTGAATTGGGGCTCGTTAATGTGAAGCCTGACTCCATCTTTTTTCCCCATTGCACAGACTGAAACCCGGCCTGTAATTATTGAACGGAAAACAGTAAGTGCTATTACAATACCACTGATAAATAAATATAAGGTATGTAGGCTGTGTGGTGCAAAAAGTCACACTTTGATTTTCCTAATAGACAGTACAATATTTTTGAAAGTGCGTACTCTGTCTGAGTCACCTTTTGAAGGATAAATAAGTATGGCCAAATTAATTTAGCGGATCTTTCCCCTCAAGCTAGGAGTACTGTAAACTGTGTTTTAGAACAAAATTAGACCTTCCCTGCAGTGCTCCCACCCAGACCCTTACTAAAGCCAGTCGCAAAAATGTAGAAGACCCCCAATCAGATCTCAAAAAACGAGGCCTAGCAGAAAACTGGTGACAAAACGTACTTTGAAAGTAAAAGTAGGCCCAAATACCCCCTTACCCACCGTGGATTGTATTCAAACCACTTGCAAGCAAGCAAAAGTATCCATAGCCATCATCGCTCCAAGAGTGCTCTAAGACCCCAGAACTCATTTGCAAAAATCTAGAACACCCCGAAACACATGCAATCCTGCTGCTAGGGCTAACCCTAACGAACCCTAAGTTACAAAAAGTGCCAAAAGGCTTTTCCTTATGGATGTTGTCCAAACCACTTCTAGCCGGTATTAGACCTTTCCAGGAATGCCCCAAGACCCGCCAACCCACCCGCAAAAAAGCATGCGACTACACCCCCAAACAGCCAAAAAGCAAAATCTCATACTTACAATATCTCTCGGCCTTCGGTCCAAACGCACTGTGCAGCTAGGTCATCATCATAACTCCTGTTTTCCACCACGGATTTCCTGAAAAGCAAATGCAATCTAGATTAGACTGTTGCAGCAGTGCTCCGACAGAGACCCCGAAACCCACCCACAAACACCAGGAAGCCCCCCAAACAGGCCCCCAAAAACGCTACATTGAGCAAGATGTCAGAAGAAATAGCAAAAAAAATTCTGCATGGATTTTGTCCAAACCACTTCTATCCGGTATTAGACCTTCCCAGGAATGCCCCAAGACACGCCAACCCACCCGCAAAAAAGCACGCGACTACACCCCCAAACAGCCAAAAAGCAAAATCTCATACTTACAATATCTCTCGGCCTTCGGTCCAAACACGCTGTGCAGCTAGGTCATCATCATAACTCCTGTTTTCCACCACGGATTTCCTGAAAAGCAAATGCAATCTAGATTAGACTGTCGCAGCAGTGCTCCGACAGAGACCCCAAAACCCACCCACAAACACCAGGAAGCCGCCCAAACAGGCCCCCGAAAACGCTACATTGAGCAAGATGTCAGAAGAAATAGCAAAAAAAATTCTGCATGGATTTTGTCCAAACCACTTCTATCCGGTATTAGACCTTCCCAGGAATGCCCCAAGACCCGCCAACCCACCCGCAAAAAAGCACGTGACTACACCCCCAAACAGCCAAAAAGCAAAATCTCATACTTACAATATCTCTCGGCCTTCGGTCCAAACGCGCTGTGCAGCTAGGTCATCATCATAACTCCTGTTTTCCACCACGGATTTCCTGAAAAGCAAATGCAATCTAGATTAGACTGTCACAGCAGTGCTCCCAGACCCCAAAACTCACCCACAAACACCCGGAACCCCGCCAAAGAGCACCTCAAAGGCAAGCAAGTCAGCAAAAACGGCAAGAAATTTCCACCTCATATTTGGTCCAAACCACTTTTATCCGTTATTAGAGCTTCACAGCAATGGCCCCAGAGCCCTCAACTCACCCGCAAAGAAGTAGAACACCCCTACAAGTGCTGAGTCTTTCTTCATTGGGCGTAATCCAGCCCTCTGCTTTGAGGGAAATAGGAGTCTGGAGGAGGAGGATAGAGGAGCATGTTCTTCTGAACTTGTGAACCTGAGGAATGTACACTGCGGCACCTTCAAATCAATAAGCAAACAAGTGAAGACAGTTCTGCTGATGGGCTTGTTTTTGTCATTAGGTGATTAAAGTTTGAATTAAATTAACTGTGCAAAACAAAGAAAGACAGACACACAGGAATAAAAGTGAATAAGGACGAAAAAGAAAGTTATTGATTCATTGTCTCATTTTCAGGGCTAGGTGTCAGGGAATACGAATAAGAGTTCGTCATCATACTCTGCGAATTCAGGCAGGATGCGGTCAGTGTCACCGAACAGAGAACAAATTCCCTCATCTACGTTGCTGTCCTCCTCGTCTTCATGCGGCGTGGTTTCTCGTACTTTGTAATCTGGTGGTATGAGGTGCTGATTCATCTTTATCATTGTTAACCTCTCCACATTTTTGGGCGAGAGGCGGCTCCGTTTGGGAGTTACAATGCCACCAGCAGCACTGAAAACACGTTCAGAAGACACACTTGCGAGTGGGCAAGACAAGTAGTTTATAGCCAGGTTGGAGAGCTGTGGCCACAATTTTTTTTTCCCATGCCAATACTCAAATGGCTCATCATTAAGAAAGACCTCTGTTGAGTCATTCAGATAGTCCTGCACCATCGACTCAAGGTCCTCAACGGTTCCTCCACTTTGCTTACTTTTTGCTGTGCCTGTGACCTTTTTTTCGAGAACCATACCCAAGCTAAGATAGCCAATCCTCTTCAGCAGCCAATGTTACTCTTGTGTGTGGTGCAGATGATCCGGTTGCCGGTGTCTTTAACGGCTGAGAGGTCACTTGTGCCACAGCCACAGGTGCAGAAGTGGATTCTTTTGACTGGGGATGGCCTGCTGATGCTGATGCTGATGTACTGCCTTCTCCTTCAATATCCTGCCGTTCTTTTTTTCAAACCTCTTGGCTGACCTGGCTAGCCAAAGTTTGTACTTTTTAACATCTTCATCAGCAAAAGGAAAGAATGCTTGGCCTGCCAGCGCCTTTTTGTAGAGTGGATCCAGAATAGTAGCACAAATGTAATGCTGTTCTGAGTTGATCATTTTAAGACGTTCATCACCACGTAGGCGCTCTAATAATTTCTCCGACAAAACAAAAGGGTCTTTGTTTTTTTCATCTTTTTCTAACTCAGAAGACACCGCCTTCAGTTGGTACTCCAGCATGCACAACAATGGGATAGCTTTTCCCAAATTACAGTCCTCCTTGCTGACTGCACGCTTGAAGACCTCAAAAGGACGAAGCATTTCTGTCATGCTTTTAACTATGTCCCATTGCACCGCATCCATCCTCAGGTCCTTCTGAGCTGTACCCTGTTTTAAGAAATAGTGATCGAGTACCGTATACTGCTCATACAGAAGCTCAAGCATGTAGAAGGTTGAGTTCCAACGTGTTGACACCTCCTGGATGAGTGCTTTCACTGGCATTCGACGTTGATGTAACAGGCTCCTCAGATGCTTCCGGGCCTTAAAAGAATGGCTGAAATGGTTGCACATTTTTCGGCAGGTGGCCATTACCTCGCACGCTGGACTGTCTTTATCACTCAAGAATTTTTGAACTACCAGGTTGATACAGTGCGCCAAACACGGCACTCTGAAATAGTCACCCAGCGCCATGGCCTTAACTACATTGGCGCAATTATCCGTGGAAACATAACCAATCTGGCATTTTTTTGGGGACAGCCAGTGAAAGACCTTTTTGTTAAACTCGTCCAAAATGTTTCGTGCTGTGTGACGTTTCTCCAAGCCAAACATTGCTAGTGTTGCATGTTTCCGAGCAGCTTTAAAAACTTGGCCTGGGTCAACACCTGCGTTTAGCTTTGCTTTAACCCCTGAAAAAGAGACCCAGTGTGCAGTGATGCACATGTAATCAGCGCCTGCGCCACTGGTCCACATGTCTGTTGTCAGATGTATAGTGTGAACAGCACTCTTCTGCAAAGCTGCCCCAATCACCTCCAGCACATGTTCATGTAGTGCTGGAACCGCAACTCGGGAAAAATAGAACCGGCTAGGAACCTTCCATTTAGGGCAGAGCGCTGCCACTAATTCTAGAAAACCTACTGCTTCTACAAAAGAAAAAGGGAGAAGGTCCAGAGCTAGCATTTTAGCCAGCTTAGTGTTATACAGACGCGTCAGTGGGTGGTTGCGTTCATATGGCGCGTCTGAATAAAACATGGTTCTAATGTTGCCCTGGACCAAGCATTTACGGGATGATAATGACTTCGTTGACCCAATTTTGCTCGCTGGTGAACTTTTTCGCATTGGTGTCTCACTCGCTCCAACACTCTTAGTGTGCCTCACATGGGGTGTGCTGCTGACAGGGGTACTGGGTGTAAGTGAAGTGTTTGACACGTCTTCTTCCTCCTCGTCATCATCAGATGAAACATCAACGTTTAGTTGACTTCCAATTCGGGCTTCCTTGATCTCCTTCCGGTGCGCAAACCATTGGACAGCGTGCTGTCTCCTAAGATGACCTCTCTGGCCTCCGGTACCATAGTTGGTACCAAACTTACCACGACTAACTGCAATCTTACAAATGCTACAAATGGCGAACTTTTCCCTTTTTGGGCAAACAGTAAAGAAGTCCCAAACTGTGGACTTGAATTGTCTGTGGTGGCCGGAGGAGGCGGCGATACTGGTGGTGGTGGTCATGCTGCTAATGCCAGATGAAGTGGAGGATGTGGATTGCCGAACTTTAGTACATTGTGCACTTTCACCGCCACTAATTAAGGTCGAGGTGGATGGAGGTCCCTTCTTGCGAGAAAGAAATATGGAAGCGGTACGAGTTGGTGTACTACTTAACTCAAATGATTGTGGTGTTTCCACTGCCTCCTCGTCGACAACATCATCATCATCACGCTCAGCAGCTCTTCGGGCTAGGGTCAAAATGTCTGTTTGCTGCATGCCCGCTGGGGCTGCAGTGACCTTTATGATGACTGGGTCGTCGTTGTCAGAGCCTTCATCAGCAGCAGTATCCGCCACTTCTTGTTGAGCCTCATCACACTCCATAACTCTGAGACTTTGGACGAGCTTCCTTTTACGCTTAACTACCTCTGTCAGATCATGGTGTGCCTCACTCTCAGACGGCAGTGGTGCTGGTTCCCAATTTTGATCCGTATCATCAGAAGGAGGTGTGCTTGAAGAAGATGTAGACACCACCCTTGATCTCTTCCTTGCTAGGGGTGTGGAAGACAATGAATGATCATCAGGAGGAGTGGCTTCCTCAAATGATACCTCGCCTTGATTGTCGATTTCCTGATGTGCCCCTACTTCGGGAGGAACAACTATTGTGGGCACTTGTGACCCTCCATGCACCTCTGCTTGCGCATCTCCTTGCGCTGCCTCTCCTTCCACATGTACTTGGGCTTGTACTTGCACATGTGGTTTTTGTTGCGGCTGTGGTTGTTCAACACTCGTCAGATGAGTTACAACAACCTGTGTTGATTGAGGGACATTGCTGCTACTTTCTTGGGATGAGCCAACATCACTGGTCGATGGTGATTAAACAACTAGACTAAGTGCCTCTGCAGCAGTGAAGGGCTTGGACTTAAGTTGGCGTGGTGGTGGTCGTGGCACTGAGCCCAATGGAGCGGGGGTGCTGCTCCCAGCTTGGTCCCCAGCAGATCCCACTGCTGCTGCAGGCATACTTTTTTTTTTACTCCCAAAAAAAGGGGCGGCCGGCACACCAGTCTCCTTGGTAACTTGCTTCTTCTGCTCCTTACTGGCAACTTTCTTGCTAGAGGAGCTACGGGTAACTTTTTTTGGGGCCATCTTCTTCAGAGCAGGTCAGAACATCAGGCAGCAGTTGCACGAGTTGCAGAGTTGTCTGTGTCCAGACGTGACGTCGCGTGACGTTATGCTGCACACACACACCTCTGCAGGACTTCTTCCTGGCACTGGTGGTTCTCTTGAGTCTTGTGCACCTAAAAGCAATGGAAGACAGAGGAACATCAGTTCAGTTATACACCCCAAAAAATCGAAAAACACAGAAAAATCAGCACAATCCCATGCCATCCATGATGTTTACATTCAAGACCCACCCCACAGAAAGACTAGG
The DNA here is from genome assembly GCF_964261635.1 of Lissotriton helveticus. NCBI lineage: Eukaryota > Metazoa > Chordata > Amphibia > Caudata > Salamandridae > Lissotriton > Lissotriton helveticus. The sequence continues at coordinate 1,460,425,668 of NC_136061.1, read as the reverse complement.
CCCATGCAACACTCACTACCCCTGGGCATAAAGGTTGAAAGCTAAGCAAAGTGGTTGCAGACCTAAGAACACTGCCTGCATTCAAAATGTCCGCCTGCCTCCCAGCACATGGCCAGGGCCTGCCTGTTGCAGCACTCAAAATGGCCCCCACCCACATGGCCAGTCCCCACGAACACCCCAAAAAATCGAAAACCACACAAAAATCAGCACAATCCCAAGCCATCCATGGCCTCAATTATGTTTAAATTCAAGAAGACACCCCACAGAAAGACTAGGCCCTTGCAACACTCACCACCCCTGGGCAAAGGGCCCCACCAGCAGCCCCAAAAAAACGACAAAAACCACAAAAATCTGCACAATCCCAGCCCATCCATGGCCTCAATGGTGTTTAAATTCAAGAAGACACCCCACAGAAAGACTAGGCCCATGCAACACTCACCACCCCTGGGCAAAGGGCCCCACCAGCAGCCCCAAAAAACGACAAAAACCACTAAATTCAGCACAATCCCAGCCCATCCATGGCCTCAATGGTGTTTAAATTCAAGAAGACACCCCACCGAAAGACTAGGCCCATGCACCACTCACTACACCTGGGCATAATGGATGAAAAGTAGGCAAAATAAGTGCAGGCCTCAGACACTGCCTCTCTTCAAAATGGCCCCTTGCACCCCAAGCACATGTTGCCTGCTGTACCAGCACTCAAGATGGCCACCACCACCACCCACATGGCCAGTCCACATCAACAGTACACCCCCCAAAAACCGAAAAACACCCATAAAATCACCACAATCCAATGCCACCCAGGATGTTTACATTAAATAGAGTGAGACCCCACAGGCACACTCAGTCCATGCACCACTACCCCTGGGCAAAAGGCCACACCAGCAGCCCCAAAAAAACGACAAAACCACAAAAATCAGCACAATCCCAGCCCATCCATGGCCTCAATGATGTTTAAATTCAAGAAGATACCCCACAGAAAGACTAGGCACATGCAACACTCACCACCCCTGGGCAAAGGGCCCCACCAGCAGCCCCAAAAAACGACAAAAAAACACAAAATTCAGCACAATCCCAGCCCATCCATGGCCTCAATGGTGTTTAAATTCAAGAAGACACCCCACCAAAAGACTAGGCCCATGCACCACTCACTACCCCTGGGCATAATGGATGAAAAGTAGGCTAAATAAGTGCAGGCCTCAGACACTGCCTCTCTTCAAAATGGCCCCTTGCACCCCAAGCACATGTTGCCTGTACCAGCACTCAAGATGGCCACCACCACCACTCACATGGCCAGTCCACATCAACAGTACACCCCCAAAAAAACTGAAAAACACCCAAAAATCACCACAATCCAATGCCATCCAGGATGTTTACATTAAAGAGAGTGAGACCCCACAGGCACACTCAGTCCATGCACCACTACCCCTGGGCAAAAGGCCACACCAGCAGCCCCAAAAAAACGACAAAAAACACAAAATTCAGCACAATCCCAGCCCATCCATGGCCTCAATGGTGTTTAAATTCAAGAAGACACCCCACCGAAAGACTAGGCCCATGCACCACTCACTACCCCTGGGCATAATGGATGAAAAGTAGGCAAAATAAGTGCAGGCCTCAGACACTGCCTCTCTTCAAAATGGCCCCTTGCACCCCAAGCACATGTTGCCTGTACCAGCACTCAAGATGGCCACCACCACCACCCACATGGCCAGTCCACATCAACAGTACACCCCCAAAAAACCGAAAAACACCCAAAAATCACCACAATCCAATGCCATCCAGGATGTTTACATTAAAGAGAGTGAGACCCCACAGGCACACTCAGTCCATGCACCACTACCCCTGGGCAAAAGGCCACACCAGCAGCCCCAAAAAACGACAAAAAACACAAAAATCAGCACAATCCCAGCCCATCCATGGCCTCAATGATGTTTAAATTCAAGACGACACCCCACAGAAAGACTAGGCCCATGCAACACTCACCACCCCTGGGCAAAGGGCCCCACCAGCAGCCCCAAAAAAATGACTAAAACCACAAAAATCAGCACAATCCCATGCCATCCATGATGTTTACATTCAAGACACCCCACAGAAAGACTAGGCCCATGCAACACTCACTACCCCTGGGCATAAAGGTTGAAAGCTAAGCAAAATGGTTGCAGACCTAAGAACACTGCCTGCATTCAAAATGTCCGCCTGCCTCCCAGCACATGGCCAGGGCCTGCCTGTTGCAGCACTCAAAATGGCCCCCACCCACATGGCCAGTCCCCATGAACACCCCAAAAAATCGAAAACCACACAAAAATCAGCACAATCCCAAGCCATCCATGGCCTCAATTATGTTTAAATTCAAGAAGACACCCCACAGAAAGACTAGGCCCATGCAACACTCACCACCCCTGGGCAAAGGGCCCCACCAGCAGCCCCAAAAAAACGACAAAAACCACAAAAATCTGCACAATCCCAGCCCATCCATGGCCTCAATGGTGTTTAAATTCAAGAAGACACCCCACAGAAAGACTAGGCCCATGCAACACTCACCACCCCTGGGCAAAGGGCCCCACCAGCAGCCCCAAAAAACGACAAAAACCACTAAATTCAGCACAATCCCAGCCCATCCATGGCCTTAATGGTGTTTAAATTCAAGAAGACACCCCACCGAAAGACTAGGCCCATGCACCACTCACTACACCTGGGCATAATGGATGAAAAGTAGGCAAAATAAGTGCAGGCCTCAGACACTGCCTCTCTTCAAAATGGCCCCTTGCACCCCAAGCACATGTTGCCTGCTGTACCAGCACTCAAGATGGCCACCACCACCACCCACATGGCCAGTCCACATCAACAGTACACCCCCCAAAAACCGAAAAACACCCAAAAATCACCACAATCCAATGCCACCCAGGATGTTTACATTAAAGAGAGTGAGACCCCACAGGCACACTCAGTCCATGCACCACTACCCCTGGGCAAAAGGCCACACCAGCAGCCCCAAAAAAACGACAAAAAACACAAAAATCAGCACAATCCCAGCCCATCCATGGCCTCAATGATGTTTAAATTCAAGAAGATACCCCACAGAAAGACTAGGCACATGCAACACTCACCACCCCTGGGCAAAGGGCCCCACCAGCAGCCCCAAAAAACGACAAAAAAACACAAAATTCAGCACAATCCCAGCCCATCCATGGCCTCAATGGTGTTTAAATTCAAGAAGACACCCCACCAAAAGACTAGGCCCATGTACCACTCACTACCCCTGGGCATAATGGATGAAAAGTAGGCAAAATAAGTGCAGGCCTCAGACACTGCCTCTCTTCAAAATGGCCCCTTGCACCCCAAGCACATGTTGCCTGTACCAGCACTCAAGATGGCCACCACCACCACCCACATGGCCAGTCCACATCAACAGTACACCCCAAAAAAACCGAAAAACACCCAAAAATCACCACAATCCAATGCCATCCAGGATGTTTACATTAAAGAGAGTGAGACCCCACAGGCACACTCAGTCCATGCACCACTACCCCTGGGCAAAGGGCCACACCAGCAGCCCCAAAAAAATGACAAAAAACAATAAATTCAGCACAATCCCAGCCCATCCATGGCCTCAATGGTGTTTAAATTCAAGAAGACACCCCACCGAAAGACTAGGCCCATGCACCACTCACTACCCCTGGGCATAATGGATGAAAAGTAGGCAAAATAAGTGCAGGCCTCAGACACTGCCTCTCTTCAAAATGGCCCCTTGCAGCCCAAGCACATGTTGCCTGTACCAGCACTCAAGATGGCCACCACCACCACCCACATGGCCAGTCCACATCAACAGTACACCCTCAAAAAACCGAAAAACACCCAAAAATCACCACAATCCAATGCCATCCAGGATGTTTACATTAAAGAGAGTGAGACCCCACAGGCACACTCAGTCCATGCACCACTACCCCTGGGCAAAAGGCCACACCAGCAGCCCCAAAAAACGACAAAAACCACAACAATCAGCACAATCCCAGCCCATCCATGGCCTCAATGATGTTTAAATTCAAGAAGACACCCCACAGAAAGACTAGGCCCATGCAACACTCACCACCCCTGGGCAAAGGGCCCCACCAGCAGCCCCAAAAAACGACAAAAACCACAAAAATCAGCACAATCCCAGCCCATCCATGGCCTCAATGGTGTTTAAATTCAACAAAACAGTTGCATCATGCACCCATAACCAACCCTGGTCCTACTGGATACTGTGGCTGCCCACAATATATTTTATTTAATGTTCTGAAAAAGTTCCAAAATTGAAGTTGCAGCAACTGTAATGCCCCAAACTAACTTACTTGTGAAAGTTGATTTCTAATCCAAAAGTGATCCAAAGAATGTCAAAAAGGCCTCAAATCCAAATAACCAGCAGCACCCACAAAAAGTAATCCTTCCAGGTCAAGGTCCAAATGAAAGTGACCAGCACATGAAGAAAGCACTGGGAGGAGCCTGCTGGACAGGAACAGGAAGTTGGAGACTGTGGGGCACTTCCTTCCTCCCCCCACAAAAAATGGACTCCTTGCAAAAACAAAGTGCATGCAAATGTCAACCTGAGGAGTGATTCTGATACAAATCATCATTTTCTGAAGGTTTATGCTGTTTGGATTTCTTGTGCAGAATTGCAAAATCTCTATTTCGCGAGTGCGAGATTGTTCCTGTCCGCCGCAACTACGTGTTCGCAATTGCGAACTCTCGCGAGGCGTGCTCTGCAAGGTGGCAAACCGCGATTACGTATTCGCGGGCGCCAAACTCCCGCGGGATCCCGCAGCAAGATCCAAAATGGCACAGCACTCGCAAAATATGATCGAGAAAAACAACTCGGCAAACGCTTAATGACGGAAAGTGAACGCCGTGCACCACGCGGCGCGCCGCAATATTGTATCACAAAGCAAAAAATCCGCCGCGAGCGAATTCACGGATTTTCGACAAATTCGCGAGAGTTCGCGGATTGCGAATTTGCCGAAAATCCGCAAAATCCGCGAGCGGAACGGATTTTACGCCCATGCTTAGATGCCATGGCTGTGTGTGGTGCCACCTGACTGTGGTGGGTTAGCAGTTTAGTTGTTTGGTTCCCAGCCATCCCAGCTTTTGGAGGGAAAGCCTGGCACCCCGGGTGCTCTATTCCTCCCCCTGAGCCAGTTAGAACCAGTTTCCCCAGATGCTTCTAGCAGCTTCTGGCACTGTCTGGTAGGAGGGGGTGAAGGGCATATAAATAAGGGGGCTGTGCCACCATGTGCTCAGTCGGAGCTTTGACTTGAGAGAGAGGGGACCGGCTGCCAGGGGGTGCCGCCACATGGGCCTGGTTGCTGGCCCCTAAGCCCATCTGCACCCCTCCACTGTCCACAGGGCCAGTGAGAGTCCGCTGCTGGAGTTCAGGCTGCGGTACCAGAAGGAGTGACACGTTACAGGGGATGATGGTTCCTAGGAGCTGCTGTCTTGTACTGATGAGTACCCACTGACGGCTGACCTGGCACAGTAGTGCCTGCTGCTCTCCTGCCTAGCGCCTCAGGAGTGCTACAACTGTGCCTGCTGCTCTGCTGACTAGCGCCTGAGAAAGAAGTGTTATGATCAAAGCGCCTGTAGAAGAAGAGCGCTATATGGGGCTGGACTGTACTTCCAGGAGGTAAGGAGCTCCACCTTTGCTCCCTGAGGCTGCTGGTGAGACCTTGCGCCTCGTGAGTGCTACCTGGGGAGTGCCAGGGGAAGTGAAGTGCTATATTTCCCTAACTGCAGTGCCTGTATCCTCCCTGCCTGATCCCCTGCCCTGGGAGTACTGCTCAGGTGAAGAGAGGAACTGGTGTGTGCAGAACTGGGCTGGAAAGGAATCCCAGCGTGTGGGACCCCCCATGTTCATGGGAATAGCAGGTGCCTACCCCCCGTGTTCGCGCCCTTTCCACTATTTTAATTACTGGGGTAGCCTACACCGCCTTGTCACCACTAGCGGGTGCCTACCCCGCGCGTGTGCCCCCTGGGTACTTTATTTTCACAGCGGGTGCCCACCTCGCATTGCTGACTAGAAAGGAGTGGAGCCACCCGTAGGCTCATTTCAAAAGCGGGAGCCAACCCCGCATACTACTGGCAGGGTCACCGCTGCGGCCATGGAAGAGTTCGCGCCACAGACACGACAAGGAAGTCAGGCAGCCCAGCCGGGACGGGGGCAGAGCTTCTCTGCAGTCCAGCCGGGTCCGGGGGAGCCACGTAGCGATTGGCGTCAGCTGAAGCTTGCCAAGAAGTCCTGCCTGCCGAGAGAGACTCGGGTGAAACAGCATGAGGTGAGGGCAGAACGGAGGACAGGAGACTACCTCGCCACTGCTGGTGAAGTAGGCTACCTGGAGAGTACGGAGAGGGGCCTCGAGGCACATTATCGGTGCCTGCACCCTCAATATTGAAGTATGTGAGACCCCTGCAGGAGACCGGCCAGAAAAGCAGGGCAGCCCAGAGGCAGGAACCTGAGTCAGGTGAAGCTGGAGTGAGAGGCCCCGGAATGCCGGTGAGTGGGGCTCTGTCTGACAGTGGTTGGGGAGGTGTCGGGGGGCACATTGCCGGTGCCTGCCCCCAGTGCTAGCATTCCGCAGCGAGCTGCTGCCCCCGGCGCCTGCATCATTCCCCAGAGTGAACCAGCTGTGCCGCAGAAGCGGGCAGCTGTCCCGGGGGTAAAATGTTGTATAAGTATTGCTGGGCATTAGTTCTGACTCCAGAGCCCAGAGGAGGGGGCTCCCACAGTCCAGGGTTGTTTTGGAGGCTCCAACGGACCAGGACCAACTTTACTTGACACCCCTGCCCGGCTGGACAGTGGGCAGTAGCAATGGATGGGGGCACACAGAGTTTATGTTTATATGATGTACAGCTTAAGGGTGTTGAATGCTGATCTCATGTAAGATATAGCACCCCTGCTGGTTTTACACGCCATGGGTTGTCTGCCTCCTGGTTACTGCCTGACGCATTGCTATGTCTGACCTAAGGTATTGTTCATGTTGCAGGCCTACTGGGTGCTGTGCCAATGTGATGTTGCCTTTCAGGTTGAGGTTATCTTCACTGCAGAGGTTCATGCCTAATGTTATACCTCCATGACCGTATGTTCTCAGGCTCATGGTTTAGGTCTCTATGCTTGTAGGTTTACCCTATTGATGTTTCATGAAGCACATTTAGGCTAACAAGGATATCCAATGCCTTTTTCCAAAGGGTTGCATGGTTGATACAGTGCCGAAGCAGGGTCTGCATCAAGTGTTGTTATACCAATGTTTTCCTGTCTCCTTAAGAGGATGCCCACATGATTATGCCTGCTTGCTGAGGGGCTGCCCTATGTGTCTCCCGCCCCCAGGGATGCTTTGTTCCTGCCCAATGCTTCTCCCCTAATGCTTACACTGCAGCTGAATGTGCCCTATGCACCTAGGATTAGGCTCAAGGTACTACCGGATGTGATGTGGCCTAATGGTATCACCCTGATGTTAGAGGGTCATGGCCCCTGTTAATGTTGGTTATGTCTAATGCTTATATGAATGAATGAATGAATGAAAATGTTTTTATTCTGCGCATACTTTGCCCCATGGGCGTCAAGGCGCCTAACATCAGAATCACAGCTTATCACTCCAGGGAACGTTCAGTTAGAGATAAGACTTCCTAAAGAACCATGTCTTTAGCTCCTTTTTGAACAAATCAATTGATGGCAACCTCTTAAGCTCGATGGGAATCGAATTCCAGAGCTGAGGGGCCACAACTGAAAAGGCCCTAGCTCCCCATCTAGCCAGCCTGACCCGTGGCACGACAAGTTGGAGCAGTTCAGCGGATCGAAGGCCTCTAACTGGAACATAACGAGCGAGCAAGGAACTAATCCCACTCATTGATCCCTCCGCCAATGCTCTGTAGGTCATGCAAAGAATTTTAAAAGAAATTCTGTGCTGCACTGGAAGCCAGTGAAGGTCTTTCCTGGCTTTAGTCGCAGAAGCCACCTTAGGAAGGGCCAATACAAAACGTGCAGCCGCATTCTGCACAATTTGCAGTTGATGCACAAGGCTCTTGTTGGACTCCATGTACAGGGAATTGCAATAATCCAGCCTGGAGCCAACAAGAGCGACTGCAATTTGTTTCCGAGCTTGGGGAGAAAGATATTCACGGATTCTATTTAGAGTCCTAATCACACCCCAGCAAGTGGCCACGGTCCTGTTTACTTGAAGGGACATAGAGAGTGAGGTGTCAAATATCACACCTAGATTTCTGGCTGATTGGGAGGGAGAGGGGCAGGTGCCAAGAGACGAAGGCTACCACTCGCTCGACCACACATCCTGGTTCTTTCCAAAAACCAGTACCTCTGTTTTTTCGCCATTGAGCCTCAGGGAATTGACAGTCATCCAGTCTGCCACCCACTGCATGCATACCCTGAAGCTTAAGGCTTAAGTTGCCTATTGTTATGCCTAGTATGATGGTAGGCCTAAGGTTGCATTTTATGCCAACGGTGATATGTTTATGCATTTTGCATTATTACGCCTAACCTAATGTTTTTATCCCAGGTCTACGGCAAGGGTGCGTGATGCCTAAGCCTAGAGTTGTACTGCTTTGTGTTCAGGCCTACTGTTATGCCATATTTATGCTAACAGAATTCATGCTACTGTGCCGAGCTGAGCTTCGTTATTCACCAGGAAGTATGGGCTGCTCGGCGTTCATTATTGATGCTAATGAAATGTTCCTGCCTAATGCGTCATACTAATGTGATTCATGCCACAGGTTTAGGTCTTATGTGGTGCTAATGTTGTTACAGTTATGCTTAAAGTGTATTTCACCTAAGGCTACCACTGATGGACTCTACATCTATTCCTTGTACCTACCTTTATTCCACATACTCTTGTGATGGTTCTGGCAGCGGCCCGAGTGGCCCTGCTCTGTAAATATTCACCTTCTGTACCTGAGTACCGGGTGCCAATTGGTGCCGTCTTCTCCCTGTGATTACCTCTTGCTGTGTTGTGCATAATACATATGCTGTTTTTCACCTAAACTGGTGTGTTTCTTTTTGGGGTGTGCCTTGTGTGTCGCCTGTGTGTACTGCGTGGATGCTTTGCATATGTCCTCTGGAGTTTGGCCCGCCCGCTCTACACCACGCTACCCTATTTCTAACAGGGGGGCATCTCTAAGATGCCTCTGTAGTGCATTTTACATTAAATCCCACTCTGGCATCAGTGTGGGTTTAATGTGCCGAGAAATTTGATATCAAACTTGTTAGCCTTCAGTGTAGCCATTATGGTGCTGTGGAGTTCGTAATGACAACCTCCCAGCACCATATACTCTTAATGGGATCACTGCTCTTACAGTGCCCAGGAATGGCCCTGGGTACTGTAGGGGCACAGGGCTCATGCACCTGTGCCCACACCACGGGCATAGGGCACCCAGCTAGAGGGGTGGCTGATGTATGCCAGGGCAGTGGGTTTGTGGGCATGGCACACAGGGATGTGTGCCATGTCGACTCTTCATTTGGTTCTGCACCAGGATACTCAGCCTGCAAAGGCAGTGTGTATATGTCAGGGTACAGGGCCCCTAAGGGTGGCACAATAGGTGCTGCAGCCCTTAAGGGTCTTCTCTGGTCACAATGCCCTGGGTACCTAGGGTACCATTTACTAGGGACTGACATGTGGCCAGAGATGCCAATTGGGTTTAGGCTTCAGTACAGTTTTTAGGGAAGGAACACAGGCCCTGGGTACCTGATTTGCAGGGACCCAGGGCACACCAAGGAAAAGTGTATCAGGTATCAGGCAAAAAATGTGGGGGGTACTGCAACAGAAACTCACTTTCTCACAGGGGGAAGAAACCCTACCAAAAAACTACAGTTTAATTGCATTACTGGACGTAGAGGCAAAATATTTTGCGGGGAATCTACTTACAGAGCTGCAAGAATGGGCAACAGAGCAAAACATAATTCCCCCTAGCCAAACCGGGTTCTGTAGAGAGACAGGAACAACAACCAACCTTTTAGCAATGTCACTAATCATCGATAAAGCAATTTTAATGAAACAATCTCTCAATTTTTGCTTTTGCTTTGTGGATTTCAAGGCGGCGTTCGACAACGTTAACTGAGCTAATCTTTGGAGGAAATTGGCCCTCCGGGGGGTACCTTCGTCCCTCCTGAATCTCCTAATAGAACTACACTCCAACACGGGGATAAAGGTTAAGCTTGGTAATGGCTCCCACCTGTCGAGGCGCATGCAAACAACTAAAGGTCCCAAGCAGGCATGCGTTCTCGCACCGTTTCTTTTTAACCTCTACACAGCTGACTTAACAACAGCCCTCACTGCTTGCAATGCGAACGCCCCTTGAATAGGAGGAAACCCCATTTCCAGCATGTCGTATGCGGACGATGTTGTTTTAACTAGCCATACTCAATTGGGTCTACAACGGTTACTTAACACACTGCATGGGTATGCTGACAAAAAACATCTAGAAGTCAATATAGACAAAATTAAAACTTTGACTATTAACGGAAAAAAGCAGTCCTATGTTTGGTCGCTCGTAAAAAAAGCAATTATGAACTGCAATGTGTATAAGTCCCCAAGTGTCATGTTTGACAATGGGGGCCAATTCGCGAACCAGCTTAAGACCATCAAGAGGAAAGGAGTAGAATTGCAACAACAATAAGGATTCTTAAAGCAAAATTGACTGGACCAATATTTGCTCCACTCCTTTGTGTTGCGCAAGCAAAAATTCTATCAACAGTAACTGACGGCAGCGAGGTACTGAGAGGCAGGGACGCTTCACTGCTGGATACCACCTTGGCAAAGGCATATAGAGTAATGCTAAACCTCCAGCAATATACCTCGCCAGCACAGATTCACCTCAAGCTTGGTTTAATGAAGCAACTCCACGCAAGGCGAGGCTCGTACACCAGGTGCTGGCACAAAATCAAGCACTCCGCCAGGAATACATTGAACCACCAGCTCTGGCAGGAACTTTGCAGCACATCCACTACGCTGGCTAAAACATACTTGGATGAATCATTGGCTGTCACAGGACAAGCTGAACTATGGAAAAATTCCAACAACGCACTCACACTTTAAGCACATCGTAAACAAGGTTATTAAGAAAATTTCTCTTTCAGAAGACAAAGCCATCTTTGCACACAGGAGCCACGCATGGATGACTCTGTGCAGTTACAAATCATTTGTCTCACAGGCATACTTTGAACTCGTGTACTCTAGGAAGTCTAAAGAAGCCTTTCTAAAACACAGGTTAGGGATCCTGTCAGCCATACCTCATCTCCCACTATGGCTGAGAAAGAACTATGGGGACTCGAGCCGGCTATGCGGAGTTGGGAACGATGACATTGAACACATAATATGCTCCTGCATCAAACTAAAAGAAGAAAGGGTAGGCCTTCTAAAATCTCATTTTAATGCACATGGCCTACGCACTCAGAGACAAGCAGTACTCGCATGCTTTAACCCAAGGGATCCACAACTAAATGGGAAGCTTGTTAAGTTCCTATTTTATTTAAAATTGCATCCAAGCAAAGGATCAGCGGTACTGTAACCTGCATATAGACTCCTGAGGCTCTGAGCAAAATGAACTATCGACACTCTGCATTTTCTTATCATTCATGCATATCCTGGTACATAGAAATGTTAACACAATATCATTCGAAAAGGAATTTAACCAAAATATTTTATCAGAATGTATTTTTGTAATGGTTTTAATTAATCAAAAACAATAAATTTTTACTTACTTACTTACTTACTTACCAAACAATATACAGAGGGCATAAAGCCAGCAGGCCCGATTCACAGAATTAACTTAAGACAAAATCCTACACTTACTACTTTTGGTATTCACAGAATGCACTTACTACTTTTGGTATTCACAGAATGCACTTACTACTTTTGGTATTCACAGAATGGATTTACGACTACTAACTTTAAGTCCGCACTTGGGCCGGAGATTCCGGCCTGGAGGCGGAGATTCGGGCCCGTAGGTGGACTTCTGGCCTGTAGGTGGGACTTCCGGCCCATAGATGGGACTCCCGGCCCGGAGGTGGGGATACCGGCCGGCGACAGAGATTTAGCAATGGCCGAAATCTCCACCTATGGGCTGGAAGTCCCACCTATGGGCTGGAAGTCCCACCTACAAGAGAAGTGCAGAAAGAGGAAAGGTAAGTGCACAAAGATGCAAAGGAGTTGCAGAAAGAAGAAAGTGAGGTGCTGAGACAGAGGTGCAGAAAGAGGCAACAGAAGTACAGAAAGAGGCAAGAGAGGTCCAGAATGAGGCAGGAGAGGTCCAGAATGAGGCAAAAGAGGCACGTAAAGAAGCAATAGAGATGCAGAAAGGGGCAAGAGGGATGCAATAAGAGTCAAGAGTGGTGCAGAAAGATGGAAGAAGGGTGCAAAAAAGGCAAGAGGGATTCAAACCAAGTCCTGGGCATACGTTTAGATAGATATTACGAATGTCAATCAATAATACTCGTATTGCGAACAAGAATAATAACAGGGTCGACACCAGTGGATGCTTTTTAGAAATGTATTGGCAACTTTCTTCAAACAGTAACATCAAAGGAAAACCAGCCGACACATGTTTCGTCACTTGGGTAATCACCTGTGACTCTTCAGGGCTAGGGATAACATATTAGGTATAGTAAAGTGCATGGTAAATAAAGGCAAGCAGTCCGACTGACATTTATGCTGAAATCTGTGTGGTGATGCTAAGAAAAACACCTCTGTGTATGTGCAAACCCTATAAGAATCGTGAAAAGGACATAAAATTAGTGACTCCACAAAAAAAACTGGAAGAAACCTAATGTGGTGCAAGTGTATAGGCAAAATAAACAGTATAACATCAAGGGAACGAATAACAGCAGAATGATAACTCTCTAAACCACATAACGTAGTCCAAACAAATAGCGACGATGGTGGAGTGACATGTGAGTACGTGAAAATAAAGTGACATAAAATTTACAATGTGAGTAGATGAAATGATAGCTAACCAACTGTCTAATTTGGGTATTTTCTTAGGACGATTCACCATTAAATAATGTACGAAAAGTGGATTACAGCTATATAAGTAAAACAAAATTTATTAATTAGGAACAAGTAGCTTAATCACACGTGTAGAGACAACTAAATCAGGCGGGTAAGCAGGTGAGAAGAGGATAAGCAGAAAACAGGGGAAGGCACACTCGGGTGAGGCCTAACTGAGACGAAAAGCGAGACCAGACTCGGAGAACGGAAACAAAATGAATGTAAAATAAGCAGGTTAAAAACCTGAATGTAGATACAATGCATGTGTTCAATCTGGAAAGGAGACAATGAAGGAGGAGGTCACAAGAGTACTCGGAAAAGTACCTGGACAACTGTGTTGATCCCTCCAAATCATTCAGGTGAAGCAGTAAGGGGCATTGGAGATAGTACAGTATCTCTGGCTCAGATAAAAGGCAAAACTAAGGTTGCCCCATCAGTAGTAGCTGAAGTTGCCCAATTGGTCGACTGCAGGGGAAGGATGGCTTTGCTATCCTGGAATATAGCGGGTCTGTCTGGTAAGGCAAAGGATCCTATTTTCTTAGCATTTATAGAAAATGATGACGTGATTTGCCTTCAGGAGTGCTGGGAACAGTTTGAGACACACATTAGTGGTTATCGCACCTACTTCAACGCAGCGCAGCAGACTAGCAGGGGTAGATGCCCAGGCGGATTATGCACATTTATATCCAAGACAGCTAATTTGACTGGTAAATGTCTATCTAGTAGGGGCAATTATCATTATCAAGCACTCTCAATTAAGACGGGTGGAAACCAGCATATCACCCTGATTAATCTATATATTAACATCTCTAGGGATGATCAAAAAAGGGTCCTGGATGAATTAAATAATGATTTCTGTAATGATAGTGGACCTGGGAAAGAGGGAGGGTGTGTCATAGTGACTGGAGACTTTAACTGCCATCTTTGCCCCTACAGTAATTTAGATATATGTGGTATGGCTAACCTTTCACGGAGATCCCTGCACTCACTTTGAGCATACTACATCTGGAAATTTGTTCAACAACTTATTATTTGAGCGGGACTTAGGCTTTGTAAATGAGCTATGTAACCCCCAGGGTAATTTTCAACCTACTTTTAATGGAAGGGGGTAAAGTCTGTTATTGACTATACATAAGCCTCCACAAGCCACCATTGCAATGTCCTGTCATTTAAAACAGAGGACATTGCCCTCAGTGATCATTTCCCGATTAGGTCAATATTTATTATTGAGTTGAGTTGCAGACAAACATCTGATGTAGCTAAAAATATATATAGTTATGGGAACTCCTTGAATAGAACAAATGGTTACTCAATAAAATGGAGTAAGGTCGATCCTACGAATTTTTTGCAGTGTTTGTTAACAGATTTTCTTTCTGATTTTATGACCTGTCTTGTGGACAATCCTAACCCAACCGAGGTTATCTCAGCTTTTACGAAAATAACCTCACACATTAGCAGCAAGTTAACAGGGATTACACGGGAAGGGGAAATACTCAAGGTTGAGGGCCGGTTCAATTCCGAATACAGCAAGGCGCACGCACATTTAAAGCAAACCTTAAAAAAAGTGCCTAAAAACGTTCTTGATATTAGGTCGGCCAGAGCTTGTTATAAATTAGCCTTACAGAAAAAGAAGAAAGAGTTGAAGGAGGATGCCTGTAGAATACTGCTTAAGGCGTACTCTTTAAGAGATAATAATGCCTTCTGGAGAGCGGTAAACGCTTCCTTTTTTGTTGAAAGGAATTGTGACTTGATAGAGATTGACATTGATCAATCTGTCTGGGTAAATCATTTTACCGAACTTTACAAGAAAGATGTTACGGTTAGAGCAGAAAGCTTTGGCCCTGATCAGACTGCAACCATAGGATCTGCTTCTCAGGATGACTTGTTCCCCTTGGAGATTGCTTTTACCGTGTCAGAGGTCGAATTGGCCATTAAAGAAAGTTCTAATAATAAAGCCCCAGGCCCTGACGGAATACCAATTGATATGTATAAGGATAATGTCGCCCTATGTGCACAGCTCCTGACAAACATACTTAATAGTTGTAACACTAATGGTTTTCCACTTACATGGCAGGATGCGATAGTAGTGCCTATTTTTAAAAAGGGTGACCGCAACAACCCCAAATGTTACAGGCCTATTTCACTGCTTGACTCCCTAATGAAAATAGCAGGCAGAGTCATATTAAATAGATTGCAGGTATGGGCCAAGGAGAAATGTATTTTATCCAAATTTCAGTACAGGTTTAAGTCAGGATTGGGCACTATTGAACAAGGTTTAAACTTGGCAATTTTAATAGGGAAATAAAAAGTGGCAAAAAAGGGCAATTTATTTATGACATTTGTTGACCTCAGTTCAGCCTTCGACTGTTTGAGTCACGATGTTTTGTGGGACACTTTATTACACCTTGGCGTGGAGCTAAATACTCTTAACTTTCTTAAAGAATTATATAGAGGTGCAGGGGCAAAGGTGCGGTACGGTAAGAAAGGTGATTGTACAGAAAAATTCCCTATAATGAAGGGCGTACGGCAGGGTTGTATCCTGGCCCCTTTTCTTTTTAATCTTTATATTAACAGTGTAGCAGACCATCTAATTAAACTAAATGTGGATTATCCAAGAATTGAAGGCGCCGCGGTGCCTATTCTACTATACACAGATGATGCGGTGATCATGGCAAGAACCCAAATAGGCCTCCAGAAGGCGTTAGCTAGTTTTTCACTTTACATGGGATCTAGGGGCCTAAAGATAAACATCAGGAAAACTGTTACCATGTGCTGCTCATCAAAAAGCAAGGTTTCCTGCAACACTTTTTTAGAGCAATCAAAGATAGAGACAACTAGTACTTTTTCCTATTTGGGAATACTTTTTAACAATAGAGGCTCATGGACTACAGCCATTACTACCAGAAACTTAGCGTTCTCACGCGCTATTGGTGCACTAGGACAGTTTGCTAATAAACTTTGGGGTAGGCCTGTACGCATTTTGCTTGATATATACAAAGCTAAATGTGTATCTACTGCAATTTACGGGGCGGGCATTTGGGGAATTTCAGATTGTCTAGAAATACAGGTAAAGGAAAACACTTTTCTCCGATACTTATTGGCTGTCCCTAAGTCTACGTCAAGTTACGCTTGCCACAAAGAACTTGCTCTGGTATTTATCTCTGATCTAATCAGGATCAGCCCTGTGCTGTTATGGCACAAGATTTGGACGTCGACTGAAACTGATTTTAACAGGGTAATCATTGCAGACTGTATGAAACTTGAGGGGTCGAAAAACATTCAGTGGCTCTCGTACATCAAGGCCTTTTTAACAAATATAGGGCAACCAGAATTTTATAATACGCCCTTATTGCTATCCTCAATATAAAAAAAAACCCTGATGGAACGATGCTCTGCTTTTCTGGAGGATCAACGTTGGTCAGTTGAAGGGAAGAAGGCCTCCGTCATTCATCATCATTTATTATTACAGGGTCCTGGCCTACAGTCTTACTTGTCCCCTGAGCTGTCTAGCTATGATAGAATGCTGTTAGCACGGTTGAGAATGGGTAGCTACTTTAGGATGGTTACTCATCCAGATATTAATGCTTGGTCTAAAAATCTAAGCCATTGCCCATGTGATGATCTTTCCGTGCAATCAACTATACATTGCATTCTATTCTGTAAATGTTATGCTTGGGGCAGGAGAAGATACCTAATTCCCCCTTTAAAGTCTTGGGGTTTAAGACAGTGCAGACCGGCCCTATTTAAGATTCTTTTATTGCAGGATGAAGTGACTATTAATGCTGTATCCAAGTTTCTGAAATTTGTAATTAGATGCAGAGCTTCTATGGGTTAAACATACTTTTGAATTGTTAATATTGTTCTTCAATGAGTTCGCACAGTAATTATGAAGATGAACTGTATTCAGGTACCCAATTGTGCTATAGAGTAACCATCTATGTGTATTTTTTACTTTGTCTTAGAAGCTATTTTATAAATAATTGTAATTTTTAAACTGTATGAACTTGTCTGTGCTTTTATGATTTTATATGAATCGAATAAAGCTATCTTTGAATTGAATTGAATTGATGTACCTGGACATTAAAGGTAAATGACCCTAAAGGGGAGACCTGACAGTGAAAACTCACAGTGAGACCTGTGATAATTCCAACCCGGTCTGGAAGGGTGTGACGGAAAATGAAAGCCAGTAGCGGCGTGCAGGTAAACTGAAAAAAGGGGAGGATGGGTAGGTCCCTTCCCCAAAGGCAAGAGGGATGTAGAAAGAAGGAACAGGGGTAAAGAAAGCGATAAGAGAGGTACAGACAGATGGAAGAAAGGTGAAGAAAGAGGCAGGAGGGGTGCAGAAAGAAGCAAGACAATTACAGAAAGAGGCAAGCAAGGTGAAGAAAGAGACTAGAGAGGTGCAGGAAAAGGGAAGAAGGGTGCAGAAAGTGGCAAGAGGGGTGCAGAAAGAGTCAAGAAAGGTACAGAGAGTGTAGTGTAGCTCCTATTTTCCCAATAGGCTCTGCGCATTGGAATAGTGCCTACAGCAGTAAAGGCCTAGGCCAGACGTTAACTAGGTCTACTACTGTCGATACTAGACTTAATTTTTGGGTTTGCCAGCTAAGCTCAGAGTTCGCTAGAAACTTTCTCGAATGTTCAAGGAAGGATTAACTCCCCTGATTAGACAAGAAGGGATTTAGTTTCTGACAACCATAGAACATGACAACTTTGCTCTCCCCTAATCAAGAGTCAATCTCGAGAGTCGTGTGAGCACAAGGCAATTATTTTACTCAGTCAGTACGTGCATTCTTAGTCTCATCAGAATGTAGAGAAAAGGAAGAGACGGGCGTGTTCAATAAAAGATGTTATTTATTGATCAGTCTCTTTTCTCGTACAAGAGAAATGGATCGATATTATTGCAATACTTATTGTTAAGTAAAGTGCATACGTTAGAAGCAATAGTATAAAATAATACTGTAAAAACATTGATATGGTTTCTGAGCCATATGATGTTTAAAATGATTAAAATATATTTACATACACATATACATTTGACTAAACGTACTCAACTGGTGTTTCTAAATACGCCTACCCCGTGTACCTGACCTAAGTCTAATGCGTGGGCGGGAATAGAAAGTTACAGTTTAGTTTAAGTTTGTTTTTGCCAAGTGAATAACTAAAGAATTCTCTAGGAGGGGTTATTCAGTTCTGTACCTGGAATTTAGGATGAATGAGGAATGGTATCTCTTTCTCTGCTCTCGATATTCCAGGCTGCCTGCGAGGGCTGCCCAGAAGCGCCGGTGCTGGGTCTCTCGGCTTGAGATAGCAGCGCGTCTCTCAGCGCGTCAGGAAGGCGGGGCTGCTGCCTGCGGGGTCTGCTTCTGCTCTCGGCTTCGGCAAGTATGGCTGCTCCGTCTTGTCACCACGCGTGTGTTTGCATAGGGCAAGGTCGGCAATATTTATACCTTAAAGGTGCCGAGATTGACGTAAGGATGGACATAGGTACGTCAATAAAGATGTCATACGACTTGCTCGTTAGCACATTCTTTACTAAAGTTCTCTGTGAAATCAAAACAATGGCCGCACGGATTATCCAGGTTGTCATAGGTTTGATTTGTTATGAGAACGTCGTATGCCTTATCAGGGGCTGGAGGAATGTCGCTTGTCTAATTAGATCTCAAGCGTTATGACCTAATCAGATAACACGTTCCTGTGCCGTAGTGTGACTGCGTCAGATAACGGTATCTGCATCATGGGGGTTTTCTTGCCTCATGGGCTGACTGTTAGTTAACTAGCTAGTAAGTTTAACCAGAATAGGGTCAGGAATAGGGGGATCGAATCAGAACCTATAGAAATACACGACACCCACTCCACGCTAACTATGGTCATATCTACTAATCTATGCATAGTATAACATAGTACAACATACTATAGAGTATAGTGTATACCTTACCACCCCAAAATACATAAATGCATTTCGAAATTTTCAAATATACTGAAAAATTGCAGTCATATATATTGTATGCACTTAAGCTATGAATTAAATGCAAAAGTAAACACGCATTGTTATGCATTATTGCTTGTTGGTATATGAGAAATACACATGAAATGGCTCTTAATATGGCTATACAGAAAAAAAGTCGAAACCATTTCATCACATAAAATCTATTGCGAACATACCAGCGGGCAGCAAAAGTCTATAAAGTCTATAAAGTATCTAAAATAGAAATCTTAGTTCTCTAGGAATAGTCTCTTACTTTAAGCAGAAAATCAGTGTCCCGGGAAAAAATATATAGAAAAATATTTTAGGGGCTTGCTGAAAAAAGTTGCTGTCCGTGAACTGGATTGTAATTGTTCATGTGACTTTATTTTTAAAGTTGAAGGCCGAATTCAGGGAACGCCGTGTGCGAGTTTACTCAAAAGTCTCTATTTCTGTTCCGGAGAGAACATCATATCATTGTCTCCATTGACATTCTGATTTGCATTGCTGACAGAAGGTCGTACCTGTTCGATGCTGCTTTCATCTTGAACTTCACTACTCTTCAATCGCAGTGGTGAAGATTCCAGGAATGCCGTCATCAGAATTGGCAGCCTTTGAGGGCAGCACAGTGCGTGAACCTTGGTAGGAACCAACAGTGTATCTGCATCCACCGGCGCATCCGATTGTAGCGTCAGACAGGTGTCTAACACGCATTCTTCTCCGCATAGCAGACACCTTAGTACAGGTAAAACACACCTTTGCCACATTGGTCGAAATGATAGAAACCAAGTCATGTTTAGGTCTCTAAGCCGGGATAGTCCCAGGATTTTTGATATCCGGTCCCGGTATCCAATGGCTAGGATCGTATCTTCCATTGTCGCGAGAGTTTGATCTGTGACATGGGTTGCCATAACGAAAAATAAGGACTAGGAATAGGATTCCTGCAATTAGTCCTAGGATCAGGGGAAGTCCGCCAAAAATCGAATGGACGAAGTCTGGAAAAATACCCAGTATGGCTTTGAATGGTGTTAATGCCATCGAAAATACTGTCTTAAATACCTTTGAGACCCCAGTGGTATCAGAAATATTTAAGATTTCGCTCAGGATTTCCGCGAAATGTACGGGGGAATTAGTTGATAATAATGTATGTATCTCTGCAGTCGTCCTTGCGACTTGTAGATCATACGTTTCTTTAGATGACGTGAGCCTTGTAGGCGTCTGAAGAAGCACTGTTTTCATTCTGCTTAAAGTGTCTATTCGAATAGAAGTAATTTTCAAACCGGGCCATGCCCTTGCCTCCCTGTCTGGAAAGGAGCTGGGAAACAAAGAACGTCCACAGCACTTGACCTTCGCCGTCGTAGTGACGAGATAAGGAGTCCCGGGCATAAGACTACAGCATCTGCGGTCTACAATAAGAATGTAACTCCCATTATAGAGTCTTTGAAAGAATGGTTCTATTTCAGTTGCAGGTGTGCCTTGCTGGTGACATGAAAGGTTGTATGAATTCCCTTCACAGGCTCCGTGCAAACTAATACCGTTACACAGAAGCGTGCCGCTTAGTGACATAGCACAATTGTTGCCACTAAGAAACACTTTCTGTCCTTTGTTACTGACACATGCATGTGAATAGGGCAGGTTCCATGTTGTTTTAAGGTACCCCTTTCCCAATTTCTCGTACATGCCAGCCTGTATATATTTTTGGCAGTATTGAAACCTGAAGGTTGAGATTGGAATATTTATGATTCCGTGGATTATCCATTCACTGACAGGTCGTTCTGACATTGTCAACGGTAATCTTTCTAGTTTTTCAATGCTCAAGATTGTATAATCAGCAACCTTCTGAGCCATACCGATTTGTCTATCAGTAAGGTTAAAGATTTGGAATAGTGACGTTGTGTTGATTAAACGCCAAGGCACATAGCCTGAACGCAGATTTTGTAACGTCCAGCCAAGCTGTACAATAGAACGCAATTGTGACTGACCATGTTGTAATAACAGTAAGTCTTGCGATAATATATCGATTGCTGAAGACACAATGCTGTCCAATGAAAAAATTCTGGAGGACAGAGTCATTAACCCATTGTCCACTACAGAAAGTGATTTTTCCAAATTAATACGGTCAATTTCCCGTATTCTTTCTGCTGTCTCAATTTGAGTAACCTTCCAGGCCTCATTGTATGCTGCATATACAGAGGCTGCTATGAAACGCTTTTGACGCTGTTTGCGTGGTCCCATTATGAAATCACGCAAGTCAGCACCATCAGTAAGTAAAGTTAGGTGTTGCTTAATTTCAGGCAGTGTGGAAGTTTGTAGCCATTGAAGGCATAATTTGCCCACACTGTAGGTTGTTATTATCCCTGGGTGATGTCTTTGGGGATATCTAGGGTCTGGCCTGTTCATTTTGAAACCCTGTGTTTTATTCAGGAATCTATCTTGACAGTTATTTGTATCTGTGGGCCAGATCAACCATTGTTTCCAATCAGGATGTGTTCTGTTTTGGTTAAGTATATGGTTTATGTCTATTTCTTCATCTGTTTCAGAGTTATTGCTAAACATTGTTGGCTTTGGAATAGACAGGTTATTTAAATCTTTGATTTTGGCTAAGCCAAGACAGGTGGTTTGTTGAACGGTGTCATTTAAAAATATCATTTGTTCTGGGATCATGCAGGCTCTAAACAAAGCTTCTATACCCTGTACTTGCCATTCTTTTGTACCCCAAACACTTTTCAAATCAACATGTTTGTCCCAATAATCAAATCCAAAAGTATTCATTTTTTCAAAGAAAGAATCTGAATATATCAATTTTGTGTTGGTTATCATGGTTTTCATCCCTGTCTTGTTTGACAATTTGTAATAAAATGTTTCAGCATTAGTTATGTTAAAACCTGAAAAATATGAATATTTGCCATACACGGTTCTAGAGCTCCCTTTTGGAGGTGTAGCACAATGTTCCCATTGATTAAAATTTAAAACATTTCTAGGTTGTGCAGATTTATGCAAGAAATGGTTACCATAATGGTTATAGCAGTACATGCTGTCATAATTTGTAGAACCCTGCAAATAATCATGTTTTGTAAATTTAGCAGACATTACTAAGTCAGACATCATATTGTTTATACTTTCAAAGTCCCAATCATCAGCAAATGAGTTTGGTTTTGCAAAGTCACTCAAGGAGATCTTGATTTGGTGTGGATATTTCAGGATCTCGACCGGACCATAAATTTCATAGTCAGTGTTGTCCCAGGCTACTCCACCAGGTATTGGAATTGATGTGAAGTTGGCTGAAGAAAGTTCTGAAGAAAGTTCTCTTTTCTCGACGTGTGAAGATGTGTGTGGTTTGAGGACCAAGTTGATGTTCTGACTTGCTGTGTCCATTTTAGCATATTTTCCCTCAATGAAGCGTCCCAAGGTAAATACCATGATGAGCCAAAGTATGAGGATAAATGCACCAAAACCCACCCAAAATTCAATCCATGGAGAAACTAGATATGTTTCTTTCAGTTGTTTCAAAAGTTCCTTAGCTTTGTCTTTAAAGGATTTTGATGATGGCTGTGTCTTTTGTTCGCTGAAGCCGTCAGAGGAATCATCGAAGTTGATGAAGTAACCGGATGCAGTTCTGTCAATTGTTCCAATTGGTTCAGGATTTTTGTTTCTCGCATTTTCACTTGGTACTTCTGTATAGATTGGTGTGTCTCTGCTAAATGTCTTTATTTGGGTTTTCAGAGGTCTAAGTTCTATTGCATTGTTGCATAGTCCTTGTTGTTCTTCCGTAGGCGTTTCGAATGTGATGAGCCTCTTTGATAGGACCTCTGTACTGGTAGCAAACCTTGGTGTTCTGCTACTTATTGGGAGTCCACTTGGCCTACTGTTGGTTATCGGCCACATGTTGTGGTTTTACCAGGTCGATGGATACAACTCGGTTCTCCTTTTTTCCAGCAAGTGGCGGTAGTACAACTGATCTTGTCCCGTTGACAGACAATACAGGAACTGCTTTTCTGTAAGAAGGCCCAAATTCCTTCTTTACCGCGATCTTCTCCCTGACTAGATCCCCGACTTTTGGAATCCAGACAGGTCTTGCTGGGACAGGTGGTGATTCTTCAGTGGTCGTTGGCTGTTCTTTCAACTGTATGTTGCTCAGGTCTTTTCTTGTTTTGTTTAAGTCCCGCAAAATAGCCAAACGGTCTTTGACATCAAAGCTTT
Organism: Lissotriton helveticus; assembly: GCF_964261635.1. Taxonomy (NCBI): domain Eukaryota; kingdom Metazoa; phylum Chordata; class Amphibia; order Caudata; family Salamandridae; genus Lissotriton; species Lissotriton helveticus. The sequence goes on along the minus strand of NC_136061.1, from coordinate 1,460,402,481 downwards.
TTTCTGTTACCACTGAAGTCTGACTATCAAGGTCAGAGATCAACATCCTAGTTCCGAATAATAATTCGTACGGACTGAATCCCTTTCAGAGAATTTCTTGGCAAGTTATTAAGACTACGTTGGACACTTATTAGATGTTTGACCCACCCAGCTCCCGAACCTAATATCCTTTCTATTATAGATTGCTTTCTGTCTTGGTTTTTTCTTTACACCATCCCATACCCTCAGGAAGGAAGTGAGAAGATTCCCGCTGGGCTGTGCTCATTTGGCCATTCTTTCCCCCCCCAGGCTGGATTGCCTGAGAAAAGTAAAAAAAAAAATGGTCGAACGTAGCATGCTCTTAGCGTATATGCCATTTAGACTCGCAAATCTTGTATAACAGTCCGGACGTCAGCCGAGTGTTGTGGATCTACATTATAAGTGGGAACTAGCCTGTATATGTTAATCGCAAGCCATTCTTTTTAGTGGTGATGTTATCTGCCTTGATACGACGAGGTATTAAACTGCTTCTCTCCCCACTGCGATCTCTGTTGCAGTTTGGGCAGTTTTTTACAAACATGGTGTAGTGCAGGCTCATGCCTGGCCACCAGTACCGTGATTGTAATTCTTCCAGAGAATCCTTTAATTTAAGGTGTCTGAGACCCTCGCCCATGTGTGCGTCTGCGATTAACAAGTTTCTCCTGTCCATGTTTGGAATCACTCTATCCCCCACTCCAGGGATTCGAGCAAAAGGAATGGAGTTTGCATCTATGATGTATGTGTAATTGAGTGGATAGTTGATCGGTAACGCCGAGCAGTCGCCTTTTGATGACGTTTTTACTGCCAGCAATGTTTCGCCGTCAATGTATTTTAATGTACGCTTTTTTCGATCTACGGGAGCCGGTTTACTGGCTGCCGCTGCGGCTGTTTCAGCCAATGAATTCCCTACAACGTGAACGCCATCACGCTGGTGACTCAGTGAGTGTGTCACGTGAGTCTTTGGTAGTTCTTTTTTCAAAAGAGCTACTTGTTCCCAGAGAAGTCTCTGCTTTATTGGTGCACCTGTGTCATCTTTGTAACCGTTCTGAATCCATGTCTGCAAATCCTTGTTATATGCTTTGACGCAGAAATATGAATCTGACACTATAAGTGTCGGGAATTCGCGATCCGCATTATCTAGCGCCATTTTCAAAGCTAATATTTCAGTTTGTAGTTCTGAATTAGTTTCTACTGAGTGTGATTTTGTTAATAGAGGTCTTAGTTTACCTCCGTGCCACACTTCTTTTGTAATCTCACATGTGGGATTGTATGCTTGTTCTCCCCAAACGGAGGGTTGAGCATGTCCGTCTGTATAGATTACACAGGCGTAATGTCGTAGAGGCAGAATGTCGATTGGCAGAGGATACGTTTTTTCATATTTTAGATTTTTTAATTCTTCTAGTTCTGGATCAAAGAAGTAATATACTTTGTCCGTTGTGATTGAATTTACCCATTGTAACCATTCTGGATCCAATGTTGTTGTTGGTAAATTACACGGTGTTGTTAATGCCTCAAAAGCTGATTCTGCTGTTCTGACTGTGATATGTCTACCGTCAGCTATGTCTTTTTCTCTAGCTATTGCGGTTTGAACTGCTTGAACAATTTTTCCTTTGTCGTTGAATCTCTGTTCAGCTTTTGTGTACAAATGTGATTTGAATGCAATTGGTACCTTATCTCCCTCATTAGAGGTTAGGTATGTGAATCCGTATCTCCCTGGGATGACTCGGATCACAAGGTTGCGTGTATTATCACGGGTTTCTAATTTTGTTTTAATTAGCATGTCTGTTTGTAAGGATCTCAAAATTTCTGTGTGTGCTTGAGTCCAACTGGATCTTTTAAAGTCTGGTTTAATTAGATCGTAAAGGGGTTTGACCCTTTCTGCGTAATTTGCAATGTAAGTTCTTCCGAAATTTAGGAAGCCTAGAATTGACTGTAGGTATTTTAGTGTTTTAGGAGCTTGGATTACGGCACATTTCTCTAGGAAATTGTCTGCCAGGCTTTTGCCTTCACTTGATAACTCATATCCTAAGAATAGGACCGTCAGATGGGCAATTCTGGACTTTTTGAAGTTGAATTTGTAACCCTCTGCAGCGAAACCAAGTATTATGGTGTTCACTCTTTTTAAGTGAGTCTCCAAGTCATCATCTGTTAAGTAAATGTCATCGACATAAGATAATGCTTCATCATCGTATAGTTGTAGTAATTCTGTTACTCTTGCTGAGAATACCCCCGGGCTGTTCTTGTACCCCTGGGCTAACCGACAGAATTGTTTTTGAGTGCCATTTACTGAAAATGCAGTTAAATATCTGCTCTCTGGTGCTATGTTTTGACAAAAGAATCCGTTGGAGATGTCCAAGGTTGTTTTGTATTTTTTGCGCACTATGTTATTCATTAGTGCAGCACTGTGTGAGTTTTGCACTGCAAAAGTTTTGCAACATGTGTTAAGGTGTCGGTAATCCAAAACTAGACGGTACGAATTGTCTGGTTTGGAGACCGGAAACAAAGGATTGTTCATTTGTGAGGTGCAAGTTTCAATCACCCCTTGGTATTCTAGCTGATCTAGTATTTCATTTACTTGTTTTTTAGCTTCTTGCTTAATTGGGTACTGCCTTTGTGCAGTAGGTTGTGATTTTAACTGGACTTTGTGAGGAGGAGAATCCTCATCCCATCCTACATGATTTTTATATAAAGCAGGTGCTCAGGCCACTGCCCACTTTCTAGCAAGTGTATATTTTTTATGAATCGGTATTTGATTCGAGAAGGCAGGCATAATTACTTCTTCGCCATGAGGGCACTCCCTGACAAACTCCGGTGGCCAGTCTTTTTCAGCTAGAAGGATGTCATAGCCCTTGGATAGGTTATCCCAAAATAGTCCCCTTATTTTCCTAGTCTTATCTCCCTCTATACGTAATGTTATCTCGTATATTTTGTGGGGCTTGCTAACTCTGGTATCTGCAGTTTCCACTTGAAGGTATTCATTCGTGTCCACTGTCTCCAGATGATTCATAAGGACTTTGCGAGCTATGCTCACCTCTGCTGCGCTGTCTAGCATTGTGTGAGCCCATTCTCCGTTTTTCAGTTGTGTCCTCAGTATTCTCGGCATTGTTAACTACCTTGATACTGGCTACCTTCTTTTTTGGAAATTGTGATTTCTTTTTCAGTTGAGCAGGTTCCTTGTCTTTGGACTTGGCGTGCTCTTCTGATCGTCCTCTTCTTTCCGATTTCTGCGAGGAATTCTGAAAAGATTGAGACGGACGTGTATCAATGTCTTGATATCTATCAGGTTTTTTAATATTATCCCTATTTCTAAGGTTATATCTATTCCCAGAGGGTTCACTCTGAGGTGACCTTTGTCTCGGGTTCGGAGATTTCTCTCTTCGCCTAGGAGACCTTCCTCTGGACTGGAATTTCTTTTCTTTAGGATTGGATTGTTTATTTCCATCCCAGTTCTTTTTTGGTGAATTATTATTAAAAAATATTTTTTCTGGACTTGTAGTCAGTTGCGGTTTTACTGGTATTCCACCTAGACTATCTCTGCCTAGTTCTTCATAGGATTTTTCTATGATTCTGGCAATTTCAGCTGGTTGGTCTGCTATATCTGTCTCTTTTAACCTCTGGCGGATCGCCACGTTTGCTGCTTCACCTTTTATATTGGTTAATAATATAGCCGAGACCTGCTTGAAGTCTTTCAGTAATTTCATACCAAGAGTTAAAGCTGGTTCTGGACCGTATTCATCTTGAATTTGTTTTAGCACATCTGGTATTACCGAAATGGATGGAACACCGTGCGTTTTTGTGTAGATGGAAGCAAAGACTGTACCCAAGTGTCACAGTCCTCAATGTGTGGTGCGATTCCCATTGGGAGACATATAGTCAGAATCCTGTGTTTTTCTAATGGGGTGGTGTCAGGAAACACCGCCTCTATTTGGGTAATTTTCTGTGCCAACCAGAATGGTATTTGTTCCCGTTTAGCTGGAACTTTACCTAGGCAGGATTGGATGTTCTGTGGTGTGATTTTATTTGTGTTCCCCTGGTGAGGGGTCAGCTGTGGAATTTTAATCGCTGGCTGAATTGTTGAAGTCCGCATTACATACTGAACTAATTGTCTATGAATTTTTAGTAGTTGTTTTAGCTGTATTAATAGCTCTGCTGCAGGCATTCTTTCGATGTCTGGATGTGGTGTGTATCCGGCTAGGACCGGCCACGTTGCTCCTGGTCTTCCTAAAGGACCGAGCCTTGTAATGTGATTGTTATGTATTAGGGCGCCATCAAATAAGAGCAAATGCTCTTGGAGTTTGAGTGGTACTTCCACCTCCTCGAAAGGAGTGTACGTTTCAGGAGGTTCCTCTACTTTGTAATAGTGGAAGTACTTTGTTACAGCATTTGCTGCTGGAAAATGTATCCATGTATAGTATACCTCTGTCTGCCGATATTCGTGTGCCTCAATTACGAATATGACTGTGCCACCTCTAGGTGTCAGTCCATTTTCTATAAGTTTTAAGGTTATAGATCTCCTTTTAATGACCGGAATAAGTATTATATCCGCGTCTGCTGCTTGCATGGTAGCATCAGCATCTGCTATTTCAGTAGCTAATCTAATTGCCTCTCTTTCTCCATCGCTGTCTCCCATTTTACTGACAGGATGGTATTATTTTTGTTTGCAGATCAGGTTTCTTTATGGAAACAGAGATTAGGTGCACAATATTTTGGAACTGTTTTATCCTTCAACGTTGACTAGACCAAGAACCATACATAGGAGTTCCCTCCTGCGAGGTTTTGGAGGATATTATAACCTTTCACCCACTCCAGACGTCTTTGGAGTATTTGGGAAAAGGGGTCTGAGTGAGAAAGCACGACTGAGTTACTCTAAATGTCTTACGTTAGTTTTATCGCCCTTTCCAAACGCGTTGGGCGCCATGTAGTGTAGCTCCTATTTTCCCAATAGGCTCTGCGCATTGGAATAGTGCCTACAGCAGTAAAGGCCTAGGCCAGACGTTAACTAGGTCTACTACTGTCGATACTAGACTTAATTTTTGGGTTTGCCAGCTAAGCTCAGAGTTCGCTAGAAACTTTCTCGAATGTTCAAGGAAGGATTAACTCCCCTGATTAGACAAGAAGGGATTTAGTTTCTGACAACCATAGAACATGACAACTTTGCTCTCCCCTAATCAAGAGTCAATCTCGAGAGTCGTGTGAGCACAAGGCAATTATTTTACTCAGTCAGTACGTGCATTCTTAGTCTCATCAGAATGTAGAGAAAAGGAAGAGACGGGCGTGTTCAATAAAAGATGTTATTTATTGATCAGTCTCTTTTCTCGTACAAGAGAAATGGATCGATATTATTGCAATACTTATTGTTAAGTAAAGTGCATACGTTAGAAGCAATAGTATAAAATAATACTGTAAAAACATTGATATGGTTTCTGAGCCATATGATGTTTAAAATGATTAAAATATATTTACATACACATATACATTTGACTAAACGTACTCAACTGGTGTTTCTAAATACGCCTACCCCGTGTACCTGACCTAAGTCTAATGCGTGGGCGGGAATAGAAAGTTACAGTTTAGTTTAAGTTTGTTTTTGCCAAGTGAATAACTAAAGAATTCTCTAGGAGGGGTTATTCAGTTCTGTACCTGGAATTTAGGATGAATGAGGAATGGTATCTCTTTCTCTGCTCTCGATATTCCAGGCTGCCTGCGAGGGCTGCCCAGAAGCGCCGGTGCTGGGTCTCTCGGCTTGAGATAGCAGCGCGTCTCTCAGCGCGTCAGGAAGGCGGGGCTGCTGCCTGCGGGGTCTGCTTCTGCTCTCGGCTTCGGCAAGTATGGCTGCTCCGTCTTGTCACCACGCGTGTGTTTGCATAGGGCAAGGTCGGCAATATTTATACCTTAAAGGTGCCGAGATTGACGTAAGGATGGACATAGGTACGTCAATAAAGATGTCATACGACTTGCTCGTTAGCACATTCTTTACTAAAGTTCTCTGTGAAATCAAAACAATGGCCGCACGGATTATCCAGGTTGTCATAGGTTTGATTTGTTATGAGAACGTCGTATGCCTTATCAGGGGCTGGAGGAATGTCGCTTGTCTAATTAGATCTCAAGCGTTATGACCTAATCAGATAACACGTTCCTGTGCCGTAGTGTGACTGCGTCAGATAACGGTATCTGCATCATGGGGGTTTTCTTGCCTCATGGGCTGACTGTTAGTTAACTAGCTAGTAAGTTTAACCAGAATAGGGTCAGGAATAGGGGGATCGAATCAGAACCTATAGAAATACACGACAAGAGAGGGAAGACGAGTGCAGAAAAATGTAACAGGGATGCAGAAAGAAGCAAAAGAGGTGCTGAAAGAAGCAAGAGAAGTACAGAAAGAAGCAACAGAGCTGCAGAAAGATGGAAGTGAGGCGAAGAAAGGGGCAAGAGTGGTACGGGAAGAGGGGTGCATTAAGAGGCAAGAGAGGTGCATAAACAGGCCAGAGAGGTGCAAAAACAGGCAGGGGAGGTATAGAAAGAGGGAACAAGGGTGCATAAACATGCAAAAGAGGTGCAGAAAGAACCAACAGAGGTGCAGAAAGAGTCAAGAGTAGTGCAGAAAGAGGCAACTGAGGTTCAGAAAGAGGAAAGAAAGACACAGAAAGAGGCAAGAGAAGTGCAGAAAGAGGAAAGAGAAGTGCAGAAAGAGGCAACAGAGTTGCAGAAACTTATAAAAGAGGTATAGAAATAACCAACAGAGGTTCGGAAAGAGGCAAGAGAAGTGCAGAAAAGGCAAAAGAGGTACAGAAAGAGGCAAGAGAAGTACAGAAAGAGAAGTACAGAAAGAGGCAACAGCATTGCAGAAACTTGCAAAAGAAGTACAGAAAGAATCAACAGAGGTGCAGAAAGAGGCAAGAAGGGTGCAGAAAGAGGCACGAGAGGTACAGAAAGAGTCAAGAGAGGAACAGAAAGAGTGAAGACGAGTACAGAAGGAAGAAAACAAGTGTACAGAAAGAAGCAAGTGAGGTACTAAAAGAAACAAGAAAAGTGGAGAAAGAAGCAAAAGAGGTGCAGAAAGAGTCAAGAAAACTGCAGGAATGGGCAAGAGAGGTACAGAAACGGGCAAGAGAGGTACAGGACAAGGGAAGAAGAGTGCAGAAAGAGGCAAGGGGGTGCAGAAAGAAGCAAGAGAGGTACAGAAAGAAGCAACAAGGTACAGAAAGAGGATGCAGGGGTACAGAAAAAAGCAAGTGAGGTACTGAAAGAACCAAGAGAAGTGGAGAAAAAAGCAAAAGAGGTGCTGAAAGAGGCAATAGAACTGCAGAAAGGGGGGGAGAGAGGTGCAGAAATGGGCAAGAGAAGTACAGGAAAAGGGAAGAAGAATCCTGAAAGAGGCAAGGTGTGCAGAAAGAAGCAAGAGAGTTGCAGAAAGAATCCAGAAAAGTGCAAAAAGAAGCAACAAGGTGCAGAAAAAGGCAAGAGGGGAGCAGAAAGAGGCAAGAAGGGTACAGAAAGAGGCAAAAGAAGTACAGAAAGAGGTGAGAGAGCTACACAAAGAGGTAAGAGGTACAGAAAGAAGGGCAAGGGATACAGAAAGAGGCATGAGGGATACAGAAAGAAGCAAGTGAGGAGCAGAAAGAGGCAAGAGGGGTACATAAAGAAGCGAGAGGTGCAGAAAGAAGCAAGAGAAGTATTAAAAGAAGCAATAAGGTACAGAAAGAGGTGAGAGGGATGCAGAAAGAGTCAAGAGAAGTGCAGAAAGAGGGAAGACTAGTGCATAAAAAGGCAACAGGGGTGCAGAAAGAAGCAATTGAGGTGCTGAAGGAAGCAAGAGAGGTGCAGAAAGTAGGAACAGAGGTGCAAAAAGAGGAAAGTGAGGTGCAGAAAGAGGCGGGAGTGGTGCAGAAAGAGGGAAGATGGGTGCAGAAAGAAGCATGAGGGGTGCAGAAAGAGGCAGCCGATGTTCAGAGACAGGCAGTAGAGGTGCGGAAATAGACAGGAGAGGTGTAGAAACAGGCAGGAGAGGTACAGAAAGACTGAACAGTTGAGCAGAAACATGCAAAAGAGGTGCAGAAAGAACAAACAGAGTTGCAGAAAGAGGCAGGAGAGGTGCAGAAAGAGGCAAGAGATGTGCAGAAAGAGGCAAGAGAAGTGCAGAATGAGGCAAGGGAAGTGCAGAAAGTGGCAAGAGAAGTAAAGAAAAAGGTAAGAGGAGTGCAGAAAGAGGCTAGAGAGGTGCAGACAAAGGCAAGAGAAGCGTAGAAAGCTGCAGGAGAAGTGCAGATAGAGGCAACAGAGTTGCAGAAATATGCAAAAGAGATACAGAAAGAACCAACAAAGGTGCAGAAAGAAGTAAGAGAGGTGCAGAAGGAGGCAAGAGAAGTGCAGAAAGAAGCAAAAGAGGTGTAGAAAGAGGCACAAGAAGTACAGAAAGAGGGAACAGGGTTGCATAAAGAGGCAAGAAAGGTACAACAAGAGGGAAGAGGGGTGCAGAAAGAGGAAAAAGGGGTGCATAAATATTCAAGAGTGGTACACAAAGTAGCAAGAGCAGAGCAGAAAGAACCAACAGAGATGCAGAAAGAGGTAGGGTAAGTACAGAAAGAGACAAGAGAAGTGCAGAAAGATTCAATAGAGGTACAAAAAGAGACAAGAAAAGTGCAGAAAGAGGCAACAGCATTGAAATAACTTGCAAAAGAGGTACAGAAAGAACCAACAGAGCTGCAGAAAGAGGCAAGAGGGGTGCAGAAAGAAGCAAGAGAGGTACAGAAAGAGGCAAGAGAGCTTCACAAAGGTTAGAGGTACAGAAAGAGGGGACAATTGCACAGAAAGAGGCAAGAGGTGTGCAGAAAGAAGCAAGCGAAGTACAGAAAGAGGCAAGAGGGGTGTAGAAAGAGGAAAGAGACGTGCAGAAGGAAGCAAGAGAAGTATAAAAAGAATCAACAAGGTACAGAAAGAGGCAAGATTCGTACAATACGAGTCAAGAGGGATACAGGAAAAGTGAAGACAAGTACAGAAAGAGGCAACAGGGGAACAGACAGAAGCAAGTGAGATGCTGAAAGAAACAAGAGAAGTGTGGAAAAACGCAAAAAAGGTGCAGAAAGAGGCAAGAGAACTTCAGAAAGGGACAAGAGAAGTGCAGAAACTGGCAAGAGAGGTGCAAGAAAAGGGAAGAGAGGGGCAGGAAATGGGAAGAAGAATGCAGAAAGAGGCAAGGAGGTGCAGAAAGAAGCAAGAGAGGTGCAGAAAGAATCATGATAAGTGCAGTAAGAAGCAACAAGGTGCAGAAAGAGGCAAGAGGGGTACATAAAGGGCCAAGAGAAGTGCAGACAGAGGCTAGAGAGGTGCAGAAAGAGGGCAGAGGGATGCAGAAAGAAGAAATAGGGGTGCAGAAACATTCAAGCGTGGTGCACAAAGAAGCAAGAGCAGTGCAGAAAGAAAGAGGTATGGAGGAGTACATAATGAGGCAAGAGAAGTGCAGAAAGAGAAGTGCACAAAGAGGGAACTGAGGTACAGAAAGTGGTAAGAAAGGTATAGAAAGAGACAAGAAAACTGCAGAAAGATTCGAGAAAGGTAGAGAAAGAGGCAAGAGAAGTACAGAAAGAGGAAAGAGAAGTGCAGAAAGAGGCAACAGAGTTGCAGAAAGTTGCAAAAGAGGTGCAGAAAATAACCAACAGAGGTGCAGAAAGAGACAAGAGAAGTGCAGAAAGAGGCAACAGCATTGCAGAACCTTGCAAAAGAGGTACAGAAAGACCCAACAGAGGTGTAGAAAGAGGCAAGAGGGGTGCAGAAAGAGGGACGAGGGGTGCAGAAAGAAGATATAGGGGTGCAGAAATATTTAAGAGTGGTGCACAAAGAACCAATAGCAGTGCAGAAAGAACCAACAGAGGTGTGGAAAGTGGTAGGAGGAGTACAGAAAGTGGCTAGAGAAGTGCAGAAAGAGACAAGAGAGGTACAGAAAGAGGCAAGAGAAGTGCAAAAAGAGAAGTGCAGAAAGGGGCAACAGTATTGCAGAAACTTGTAAAAGAGGTGCAAAAAGAGGCAAGAGGGGTGCATAAAGAGGCAAGCGAGGTGCATAAACAGGCAGATGTGTAAAAACAGGCAAGAGAGGTGGTGAACGAGGCAAGGGAGCTTCACAAAGGTAAGAGGTACAGAAGGAGGGGAAAATGGTACAGAGAGAGGAAAGAGGTATGCAGAAAGAAGCAAGTGGGGTACAGAAAGAGGCAAGAGGGGTATAGAAAGAAGCAAGAGAGGTACAGAAAGAAGCAAGTAATTTACTAACAGAAGCAAGAGAAGTGGAGAAAGAAGCAAAAGAGATGCAGAAAGAGGCAATAGAACTGCAGAAAGAGGCAGGAGAGGTACAGAAACAGGCAAGCGAGGTGCAGGAAAAGGGAAGAAGAGTCCTGAAAGAGGCAAGGTGTACAGAAAGAAGCAAGAGAGGTACAGAAAGAATAAAGAAAGTACAGAAAGAAGCAACAACTTGCAAACAGAGGCAAGAGGGGTGCAGAAAGAGACAAGAGAGGCACAGAAAGAGGTAAGAGAGCTACACAAAGAGGTAAGAGATACAGAAAGAAGGAAAAATGGTACAGAAAGAGGCAAGAAGGGTGCAAAAATAGGCAAGTGAGGTGTAGAAAGAGGCAAGAGGGGTGCAGAAAGAAGCAAGAGAATTGCAGAAAGAAGCACAAGAAGTATAGAAAGAAGCAGCAAGGTACAGAAAGAGGCAAGAGTGGTGCAGAAAGAGTCAAGAGAGGTGCAGAAAGAGGGAAGACTAGTGCAGAAAGAGGCAACAGGGGTGCAGAAAGAAGCAATGGAGGTGCTGAAAGAAGCAATGGAAGTGCAGAAAGAAACAACAGAGGTGCAGAAAGAGGCAAGAGAGGATCATAGAAAGTCAGTAAAAGTACAGAATTAGGCTGGGGAGGTGCAGAAACAGGCAGGAGAGGTACAGTAAGACTGAAACGTTTAGCAGAAACATGCAAAAGAGGTGCAGAAAGAGGCAAGAGAGGTGCCGAAAGAGGCAAGAGAGGTGCAGAAAGAGGCAAAAGATGTGCAGAGAGGCATGAGAAGTGCCAAAAGTGGCAAGAGAAGTAAAGAAAAAGGCAAGAGAGGTGCAGAATGAGGCAAGAGAGGTACGGAAAGAGGCAAGAGGAGTGCAGAAAGAAGCAAGAGAGGTACAGACAAAGGCAAGAGAGGTACAGAAAGAGGCAAGAGAAGTGCAGAAAGAGAAGTGCAGAAAGAGGCAACAGCATTGCAGAAACTTGCAAAAGAGGTACAAAAAGAACCAAAATAGGTACAAAAAGAGGCAAGAGGAGTGATTAAAGAGGCAAAATGTCAGGACACTCAAACACTCTTACCGTTATGATGTTTGAAGGTGTTTTGCAGAAACGCTATGAACCAACTTCCTAGAGCTCTACTAAATAACCTATGGTTTTAATTTACCCTGGGCAAAGCACTATGCTACACTCACGTAATTTGCAAAGTTTCCGCTACTTCGCACTACGTGAAGGGCACGTAGCACAGTGCCAACACGCTTAGCGTAGTGCAGCGGTCATGTTTTGCTTGCTCGCGGTCCTCAACGTCAAGTTGACGACCGCGAGCAAGCAAAATGACATTCCTGCGAAACTTTTTCCTTGTTCGCGAACAGCAACATCAAGTTGCCGATCACGAGTGTGGAAAAAAACATCCCGGCAAGATTCCCAACGCGGGGAGGTCAGTTTTCTCATTGCGAGTGGTCGCGTATGCTCGTGACTGCTCGTGATGAGAAACTACCAGTCCGAGTTGAGAAAGTTACTGCTCGAGTAAATATCTACTCGAGCTTCAGAAAACTACAGCTCGCACTGTGCAAGATGCTGATTTCAATGATTGCACAGTGCCGGATGCTTGTCCGCATGGTGCAATCAATGAAAACGGCATCTTGCACAGTGCGAACAGGCTACTACGTAGTTTGTGTAGTGCTACATGGGGAAATTCTAGAGCCCACAATATGTCTGACCATTCTTGTTCAAAATCAGTCAACATACATCGTACGTATTGCTCTATGGTTTCAATCATACGTTCTGTTAAACCATCCGTTTGTGGATGATAACTAGATGATGTGCGAATTTCCATGTGTACGTTTTTTCCCAACTGTTGCAAAAAATGAGAGATGAATTGAAGGTCCCTGTAAGAAATGACAACCGAGGGAATTCCATGCAATCTAACAATTTCCCTCATAAATACTTGGGTAAATTCTTTGGCTGTTGGTAATTTCTTTAAACGGACGAAATGGGTCATACGTGTAAAATGGTCTATGACAGTTAAGATGGTAGTAAAACCTGTTGAAGTACGGGGTAACTCTACAATAAAATTAAGGGATATTGCATGCCATGGTTGTGGAGGTACGGGTAAAGGGTGTAATAAACAACTTGAAGCTTGATGCATTGCCTTGTTTTGAATACAGATAGCACATGTTTTTACAAAAGTTTGTACATCATCAAACATTGAAGGCCATCAAAAGGTTCGTTTTAACAACTGATAAGTCTTATTGACTCCTGGATGTGCAGTCAAAAGTGTATCATGATGTAGGTGAATAATCTGATTTCTTAAAGACAAAGATGGTATAAACCCCCTTAGCATTAATATCCAAAGATTATCTCTCCATTGTAATAATGGGTATTCTTGTTTCCAATTCTGCATTTCTTTTGTCTTATATTCTTTTTGATTTCTTGTATGATATCATTATCAATTACGCCAACATGGAATCATTGGTCAGGCAAAATCGTCTGTGGTTGTTCTTTTTTTACATTACAGTCATCGTCAATTCCAATTTGTGACAAAGTATCAGCTTTATTATTTTCTTTTCCTGGGCGGTATGTGATAACAAAATTGTAATCATTAAAAAATATTGTTCATCTTAATTGGTGAGCAGAAAGAGCTTTGGCAGATTGCAAAGACTGTAAGTTGCGATGTTCAGTTTAAATCGTGATGGGCACCCAACAGATAATGACGTCATTCTTCAAAGACAGCCTTTATTGCCAATAATTCTCTGTCAGCTATGGCATAATTTTGTTCTGTGGCAATGGCAAATTGAGAAGCATCGGCTTCAACTATGAAAGGTTGGGACGGGTCAGGATGCATCAAAATGGGGGCTGTGGTGAATTTTTTCTTTAAGTCCTGAAAGGCCAGTTCTGCGGTGTGATCCCATTCAAATTTGGTGTTTTTTCGTAGTAATTTAGTATTCGGGGTTATAACCTTAGAAAAGTACCAAATAAACCGTTTATAAAAATGAGCAAACCCTAAAAAACTTTGGATTTGTTTTACAGATGTTGGGCTAGGCCACGTAAGTATAGACTGGATTTTCTTTATGTCCATTTCAATTCCAGATGGAGTGATTATATACCCCAAAAAATCAACTTTAGTAACATGAAACATGCTTTTTTCCAATTTCACAATCAGAGAATTTTTTTAAAGCAGTTGACGAATGGCTCTTACTTGTTTTACATGGTCTTCCTTGTTTTGAGAATAAATTAAAATGTTGTAAATGTATACAACACAGCAGATGTCTAGATAATCTCTTAAGACCTCATTTATAAAAAACTGGAATGCTGCTGGTGCATTGAAGAGTTCGAAGGGCATGACTTGGTATTCATAAAGACCGAACTTAGTTCAAAATGCGGTCTTCCATGCATCGCACTCTCGTACCCGTACAGGATGATACGCCCCTCGCAAATCCAGCTTCGTGTAAATGGTGGCGTCCTTAATTTGATATATATCAAAAGGTAGGGGAAGGTGGTGGATCAGATTCTGATCCGATTGGGCTCAAATTGCCATTCACGGAAACATGAGAATGGGAGGTCCAGCCACAGTCAAAGCCCCAAAGACAATAGATAACAAAAACGACTGAGCTGTTCCTGAAGGAGAGAGAAGGAGGAGAAATAGGTCACGGGAATGGTAGGGATAGTGCTCAGTGGAGGACTACCCTGGGTATCCAATTTGTTGGATATAATGGCCTCACACACCCTTGCGAGTGTCATGCTTCATCATCGGCAATGCTCCTCGTTGGAGAGGCGGTGCAATGTCCAACGAGCTCTCCTCAAAGAGGGGCTCTTTAGCGGAGATCTTTTATCCAACTGCCTATGGGTGAAGTGTGGGTGAGGGGCCAGGAGAGAGTGGATAGTGTGAGTGAGGATAAAATGTGGCACAAGATACCGGAGATCAGTTTATTCTAGTGGTCCTCTGCCACAAGTAAAAACTAGAGGTAGTCTGTAATCGCTGGAACTTGGGTTTCCAACTCACGATACAGGACTAACGTGCAATTAGTGTGGTCAACATGTTTCTCGCCTTAGCACATCGGCTGCGATTCTTCAGGACCTATTTAATAACTACTATCACAAAAACATGACCTATCAAAGTATCAGTTATTAATAAAGCTCATCAGTTGTACTACCTGAATGGCACTGCTCCTGCCTAGGGAAAGACGAGGGAGATCGTTACCACAGATAAGTGACAATAGTGACCCTTTCGTGACCGTGAGCACATAGTGCTGGAGTGAACTAGGTGACATACTAGTGAAAATGTGTGACTAGTATGCAGTTTAATAAAATCACATATTAAAAACATATACAGCAGCAGCATTCGAGAACCCAATTGCAAACCCTTGGGCACGGGTAAACTGTTACTCACCTATTGCTTAGAGTGTGCAGGTGTCAACAGTACCCGGTAGGTTTGACATCAAGGGGGAACCATAGTGGTTTATGGCTATGGAAGGAGCAATCAGAGTGGCTCTGTTAGAGGAAGACTCTATATCGAGTGGTTTGAAGTAGTCGCCTGCTAGTATCGTTTTGGCAGGGACCTCATGTCCAGCGAAGTGAGCGGTGGAGTTGATTGCATAAGTTACCCAAAAGCAGTTTATCTAGGGAACCCAAGCATGTTGTGCAATTATCGCGCTTTAGGTGTATAACCCTTCACCTCATAATGCAAGTCGGTGGTGCGGTCACTTAAGCATGTAGCCCCAGCAGGAGCTATTGACGTAGGTGGGTGTGGCATAGATTCAAGCTTGTAATGAGGTAGTATAGTATGCCGCCGCCTCGAGCTTAGTGCAAAGATAGCGGTTGAGTTAAGGGAAGCAGGGTACCGCATGGAGCAATGGTGACTGTACGCATTGTTACGTGTTGTTTGCCAAAAGTAATTACCGCCTGGGAGCCCGGTCTGGAGGAGGTGCCAGCGGTTGAGCCCCGTGGGTTAACCAAATTTTGAACAAAGGTTGCGCCTGAACTACTGCAGCGTGGGAAGTAAGTACACTATGCCGCGGCCACTCATATTATGGACCTGGCGCCAGGGAATTAAAGTGATCGACACTTACTTCAGTCTGCCTTAGTCAGCGCCCGTTGTGCCTACCCATCACTACCGGGTCCGGATAGTAGTGTGTCCTTAATTTGATCCAACAAGGTTGGTATTAGTCTTAAGTGTTACCTGTTCTTAATAGTCACATTGTTGAGGGTGCGGTAGTCTATGCATGGATGCAATTCACCCCCCTTCTTCCGTATGAAGAAGAGAGGCAAAGAGAACTGAGACTTAGATTGTCTAACAAAACTTTTCTCTTGATATTCATTTAGATAAGCTCTTAGATGTTCATTCTCTGACTCGGTAAGTGCATAAATGCTGCTACAAGGCAGTTTAGCTCCTGGCGTTAGGTCAATTCAACAGTTGAAGTCTCTATGAGGTGGTAATGTGTTTGCTTTTTTTTTATCAAACACATCAAGAAGATCTGTGTACTCGGATGGAACCCCCTGTATGGCTCACACAGTTTCTGACGTTTTGGAAAAGCCGTAACCTTGTATTAACAACTCAGAACTATGGTGTTGAAAACACACTGACTGACTGTTCGAAGTTGAACAATAATGTTTTTTGTACCCAGTTTATCTGCAGGTTATGTCAAACTAACCACGGGATCCCTAAAATAAGGCGCAACTGGGGAGCGTCAAAACATCAAAAGTAATGTCCTCAAAATGTTGTCCAGAAAAATCATGAGTAGATTTTCTGTATGAAATTGTATTGGGCCTGAGATTAATTATTTGCCATCCACTGCTCTTACAATCTCTGAGTTTACTTTTTGTACCTTTTCAAACCCTAACTCAAGTATGAACTTAGTGTCAATAAAATTGCCTGTGGCTCCGGAATCAATTAAGGCATCCACGGACCATGACAAGGCTTTATTGTTGAAGGATTTTATGATCACCCTTATACTAAGATGGTTAGGTCAGACCGAAGGAACAGTAGAGGCCAAACTTGACTGCTTACTCAACAAAGAGGCCTCAGTTTTTGCCAAGTGATCTAGTTTTCCAACTGTTCTAAGACAGCCACTTCATTGCCCTTCTCTTTTGGTTTGTTTGGACGTGTAGGACACTCTTTTAGGAAGTGACCTGATTTCCCACAGTGAAAACACTGATTCATTTTCCTTAGCTTCTTCTTTTCCTCTTTATTAAGTGGGTCTCTCAAAGTTCTGATTTGCATCTGTTCTCCCATGTCTGCCTTAGGAGATAAATCACTTTTTGGATTAGATTTTTCTTTGAATACAATCATCTTATGATCAGTTTTCCCTTTCTATCCCTTTCTTTCATTTAACCAGTGGTTTAATTTCACCACTAAATCCATGAATTCTCCACAATCTTCGGGTGGGTCCAAGATTTGCTTAACCATATCCTTTAGGTCATCTCTTAAACCTCTATAAAACAGAGAGATACTTTTTTATTCAGGCCACTCAGCTTCAATCACTAATCGATTGAACAAGGAGATGTAATTAATTAAATCAGATGATCCCTGCTTCAAGTTAAGGAGTGCATGATCGGCCGATTGAACGAACACATGTTTAGCAAACAAGTTTTTCGTTGTCTCTTTGAACCGCCTGAAGTCATATAATAAAGGATCATTACTTTCCACTATGGGTACTGACCATAAAGCTGCATCGCCCTCTAAATCAGACAAGATGAAAGCTACCTTTGCAGAGTCATCAGGGAAAGCAGTTGGTTTTGCTATAAAATGAAGATGGCATTGATTCAGAAAAATTGTGAATTTCGCACTTAAAACCTTTCCGGGGGAGCCAGGGGCACAGTAACTGGAGTTACAACTTCAATTTGCGTTGGGGCAGAGGCAGAGATACTATGAAGAGTCTGCATGTTTGGTTTAAAAATAGGTGGCTTTAAAATTGGCTTCTCTGCCAAAGGCAATCCCCAAGGTTAGAACTAGAAGTAGGGGTTGTTTGCATATTATTTTGCAAAGCTGAGTTATCTCTATGCAAAGCTGCATTGTCTGCTTTAATATCACACAGAATTGCAGCAATATCCTGCAATGAGATCTGTGGAACTGTATTCATAGCGTCTGGGCAAAACTGTATTTGTGGGTTTAGCCTTCTGTCAGGACACTCAAACACTCTTACCAGTTGGGTGTTTAAAGGTGTTTTGCAGAGGCGCTATGACCCTGAGTTGTCTTTTTAAACTAACAGTTTAACACCCTCTGACCCTTAGTTCCGAAATTCTAAAGAAAGCCTTCCTACCTTCGATCTTTAGGAATTGGGAGTGACATCCAGTAGACTTGTGTTGGTGAAGATACAGTTCAGAAGTCGTGTCGGCAGTCGGTGTAGTCAAGATGATGATTGCTTTTTCTCTAGAACATGAAAACACATGAAAACGTTACTAATTCCTCTAACTGTTCTATTTTAAACACTAGAACTTCACTACCATCTTTACTTACTCCCTACTGATTCCCCTATCCTTATACCATCATGTTACTCTAAAAGAAAACAAATATCATACAACACACTGCACATTCAAATTACTTAAGAGCATTGATTCTTTAAATTCCCCTTGGTTTCTTCAAAGCTTTGGTTGTAAACAGATGTTCCAAAAATTGTTCCTTTAAACTATTAAAGATTGTCTTTCAAATTCGGTGCTGACTTACAATGGGCGCCAGAAAAAGAAATGTTCACTTAGCTTTCTTTCTGCTTATTTTCTTTCCTTAGGTGTTTCTGCAATGCTGGGCTGCCATCGAGTGGTTTCCAGAAGAAGAGAAGAATCATCGCCGAGAATCAGGTGAGTTACCAGCTTTCCTCGATCGAAGCTGGAAGGCTAAGCAACGTGCTGCTTTGGGTGTGTCATATATAGTCATGCCACTCCCAAAATGCGCCTTGATTCCCGACCCCCGGTTAAGAACCGGGTCGGGTCTTTCATTTGTTAGCGCTGAAAGCAGTGTGTAGACTGCTCAGCGCGAGTGCTTCTTCTAGTTCTACCTAAATGCTGAAACGGAGCAAACCTGACACGAGTTCAGAACGCAAGGGAAATGCTGACCAAAAATGTACTTGTAGAAGAAATACTCAGTGTCAAAATAAAAACGAGGAATAAAACAAGCATTGCTTCATGCAAGAGATATCAAAAGCACAATGAGCACAACAAAATACAGTTATACACCTAAGCACATTAACACATTCACATATACATATGGACTGCTGGTTGGCACAGGACAGGGGAGTGTTTTAAAAGGGGAACAGTTTTAAACTGCTCATAGGTGACGTAATGCATGTAATGCTGTATTGGACATGATGTACAGTCAGATGTACAGTCAAATGTACAGTCAAATAAAAAAAATCAAAATACTTCATTCAGCTTTAGAATTAAAACCATAAAAGTTACACAAATCCATGTAGCAGTAAAAACATTCAATGAATAACAATAAAAATGAGGGGGGAATGATCCCATAAAAAACAACAATATATAAATATAGTGCAAGGACTAATCGGACGAGGACAAGATACAATAAGGAGTGCCTACCAATATTAGGGGTTTACTAGCTCTCCATACAGATCCTGGATCGCAATTAAGATTTCAAAAAGCCTACTATAAAAGGTACACATTCTGGTTTCAGCAGTTGTAAATAAAAGAGAGCTGGACTGACCTGAATAAAATTCAGCTTCTTTGAAAGAGGTGTTAAAAAATATCTGCGAGGTACTTCATAAAATTTACAAAAAAACATGAAGTGTAGCAGATCCTGAGGAGCCAATCCCTTGCAGCCACAGGATGCTAACACTTGACCTCTGCAGCTCCCTTTTGGAACGGCAAGCAACAAATGAAAATAAGCTTAACGGAACCTGATCAATAAAAACTGCTCATGAGATGAAAGTGGCCACAAGAGATAGGGCTCAATTGTTGGAGATGTTTTGCGCACCATATGTTTGCGGACACTGGGCTTTCCAATTTCTGAGTCATCTCTACCAAACTTTTTTAAGGTAGTGAAAGTTTTCTGTACATATTCCACATCCTTCATGGAAATAGAATCAGGCTTTAAAAACAGTTCCGGCCTCCCCAGCTCTTCCAAACATCCCTTTAAGTAATTAACCATGGAATGCGTGTCATATGATCGAGGCTCAAGATTTCTCGTAGAATCAGATGGTTAAGAGCTAAATCTTTATTTAAGCCAGAA
This sequence comes from Lissotriton helveticus, assembly GCF_964261635.1. Lineage (NCBI taxonomy): Eukaryota > Metazoa > Chordata > Amphibia > Caudata > Salamandridae > Lissotriton > Lissotriton helveticus. Next base: position 1,460,383,041 of record NC_136061.1, on the reverse strand, counting down.
CAACAGAGGGCGCATAGCTAAAGTATACCGTAAGAATGGCACCCCCAATTCTTCATGTACCACCAAGGTATGATGTTCCGCTGGGCACTCCTAAAAGACGTTTTAAGAAAACATTCTCCGCCACCTGCAAAGCATCAGTTGCTGCATGTACCCTTATTCCTCCGGAAGAAATCAGCAATCCAATTTGTCATGTAGTTGCAGTACTCTTGATCTAGCAATAACTTTCGCTCAAATGTCCAGGTTGAAGAAAGAGGTTGTGGGCCACTGGACGGAATTTGCATAATCAGCAGTTTATGATCCGAGATTACTCTGGGATGTATCTCACAACTAGTTCCAGTAAAAAATCGAATTTTAGACAAAAAAATAATCTAAACGGACAAATTTGCTGTTGGTAGCAGAGAAAAAAGTGTAACCTAATTCAGACGGTCTGAGTCTTTGCCAGATTTCTACCAAGGCATGTTTGTGGCAAAGTCCTCGAATAGCTTTGAATGTCTTGCCCTTCCTCCCAAAATATGGGATATCGCCATATAGATCGAAGTTAGCATTCAGGTGGATATTAAAATCGCCACAAAGCCCTTGAGGAGAGGGCCACAAAGCGAGTTCAATACTAAATTTTTTTTAAATAAAAGGGTCATCGAGATTGGAACCATATATAGAGCAAATAGTGTATGGGGATCCCCTAATTAATATGTCTGCAATTGCCCAGCGACCTAGATTGTCCGCCTTTACTTGCTTGGTGAAACACATGCCTTGCCTGGCCATTATAGCTACCCACCTAGTGGTTGTAGCTTGTCGGATGCATGCTATCAGGTCAAGACTTTGGGCCAGATGTAGGAGCTCTAATACCGGTCGGAAACAGCCGTTTTTGGCCGTTTCCGACCGGTATTAGGGTTTTCTAATGTAGGAGCATGCTTTAAAGAATCGGTATTTTACCGAATCTGTATTTACAGATTCGGTAAAATTACCGAATCGGTAAATACAGACTCTGTAAAAGCACATGTAGGTAGCACATCTTTGAGTGCCGCAGGCCTTTCAGATTCGGTATTTTACCACCCAATCCAATTGGGTGTTAAAATACCGAATTCAGGTGTGCATGCACATGTGTGCATGCACACCTAGCCATGTGACAGACAGACATGCCCTTAGGGCATGTCTGTGTGCCACATGGCGCACATGCCTATTTTTGGGGTGCCAGAGGATGTCAAAGTGACACCCCCTGCACCCTTGCAAAATTCGGTATTTACCGATTCTGTAATTACAGAATCGGTATTGCCCATTGATTCCTATGGGCTTCAAGGCCCATAGGAATCAATGGGCAATACAGATTCGGTATTTACAGATTCGGTAAATACCGAATCTTAACGATTCGGTATTTACAGAATCTGTAATACCTACATCTCCCCCCTTCATATTTACCGACTCTTAAATACTGAATCGGTAAAATTCGGTATTTAAGAGTCGGTAAATATGAATTACCTACATCTGGCCCTAAGTTCTTTTAACAAGACTCGATTATTCCAGGAGACGTGAGTCTCCTGCAAGCATAATAGATTTTTATCTAAATATCTTATAAGTTTTGCTAGAATGCCCCTCTTCCTTCTGTCATTCAAACCACAACAATTTAAAGAGCAGATTCGAATAAAATTATGCCTAACTATCTTCTTTAAGTATTGCCGAGCTCAGCAAATTGAGACTAAAATACAACTTTCCAGTGTCTCTGATCGAGATTATGCCCAAAATGATAATAGCCAGACATTTCTTTAGAAAACTTTTGTTTTGTTTGCCATAACTGCTTTGCAGAAAAGACATTTGCGCCCCCACCACCCAGCACCCTTAAAAAACCCAAAATCCCCCTCCTCCAACCCACCCCCTTCCCTTGTACCCTTGTCCTCCCTGAGCCCCCCCTCCCAACCACCATCAACAGAGGCATGGGGAACAGCGGTCCCTGGTGATGCTGAGCTGGGATCCCCACTCTCACACCGCTGCACACTAAATGTAATCAGAAAGAATGCATACAGAGGCAATGAAGAAACTCCTCAGAAAAGGAGAAAGAAGAAAAAAAGAGAAACCAGGCCTAACAAAGAGCGATAAAAGAGAAGAGAGCAAAAAACCCTCGGGGCCCAGACAATTACAGGGTGGATAACAGCAGAGAGTCAGTCAGAACCCAGATCATAGACAAGATGCTATCGAAGCATTGTCCAAACACAGATCTGACAGTCAATCAAGGGTTTTACCTTGTCTTTATAGAAATCAAATACTCTTTAGCCTGAACCTCTGACTGGAAGAATTGAGTTTGACCTTTAAAAACCACTTTTAGTTCGGCCGGGTTTAAGAGAAAAGTCTGAGCGCCCTTTGCCTGGAAATCGGGCATCAATTGTCGAAGAAGCCAATGCTGTTCGACTGTCTTCTGACAGAAGTCAGGGCGCACAAAAAAGTTGTAGCCTTTCCCGGCCACTTCTCCACCTCCTTCTGTTCAAACATTACAGGAGCGTTGATGTTAGCCCTACCTTGGAGTTGGTGGTGAACCACGGGGCAACTGAAGATAGATTGAAAATGAGATACCCATTTGTTTTCAGGTATATTAGTCCCTATGTCTCCATCCCCTGCCCTTTCAAATAAAGGTCGGTTGATGGTGCCCCAAAACCTTGCGCTGTTTCCTAGGGTACTAGCCTTCAGTAGATCTCTCCACCTTTCCTCCTTCAATTCGCCCTTATGGGTCGCCAATGTCCGTTTATACTCAAGGCGTCAGGCACAAATTAGAGATTGATTTTTCGGAGTAGCTTTTAGGGCATCTTTTAGTTGTCTCGCTGCCTTGGTTCATAATGGGTTAAACCATCTAGGGTCTGATGACACCGTCCTATGTGAAGGAACACATAGGAGTGCCCCTACCTTAGTGATAATGCCATCAAAAGCCTTAAGAACATCCCCCGGATGGGAATCAGATGAGACACAAGAAACTAATTCTGGTGCACAGGACACTTAAACGTTGTCATAAAATGAGTCTGGAGATAGCTGCGACGATTTTAGGCTGCATCTTCCCTCCACGGGTCTCAATGTGCCTGGGACTGTCACCCTAGTTAGTATTGACAGCAGCCTACCTTTCAAGTGCACACAAACAGGGTTTTGATCACTAAAAACACTATCCATAACTGTAAACCCGCGGAAATTAGACTGAAGACCGGTGGAGAACAGAATATGATCTATAAAGGAGCCATTACCAAATCCTTTAAAATAGGGGACGGCATGTGTGCTGAGGGGGGCAGTGAAAGACATTGATGATAACAGATGAAATTCATTAAGCAAATTATTCAGCACATCCCCCTGGACAGAGTGCTCAAAATGGAATCCCTGCATCCTGGCACATCCCATTTCAGCCAAGCTTCTGATTTTGGGATCTCCACAGGGGTGGATGTTGAAATCCCCCGCCACCATGAGCTTATGTGCAACTGAACTGCAGGACTGTCTTATAAGATAGCCCAACTGAGCAACCTTGCACTCCCCGTGCGCACTTATTGCATTATAAAAATTAATAAATCCCATACTGTCGTTTCCTCTCCTTAGGACGATAACTTGAGAATCCTTATTGTCAGTAGGAAGTTGCTGTATCTTACAGGGTACAGCCAACGATAAATAAATCATTAGCCCGCCCCTAGCTCTGCCACATGGTGACGGGGATGCAGGAACAAAGAAGGCTTTATAACCCTCCAAGAACAGATTACAGTTCACGAGCCAAGTCTCCTGGAAACAGATCACAGGGAATTGTCTGATGAACTGCATCCATACAGGGTCCTGAAATTTTCCCATCAGTCCTGCAATGTTCCATGACAGAACATTATACGAGTCTGCACTTACAATCGACCTTTGATGAATAACTGGCAAAAGCACCCACTGCTGGGTTCTAGACTTCTCATTTGCCACCGTATTTCTGGGCACAGCTTCTCCCTTAGAAACACATGGGGACCCCTATTGAAATAATAACTCTCCAACGGGCTCAGAGCTCTTAGTTAGTCAGTCGCACTCGTCCAACCTAGATAAAACTGAAAATCTGTTGGATAGCTCTAATCAAGTCGCAGGCTGATGCCCAATCGATCGGCGATGACCCCCTGAGATAATAAATGATCAGCTCCACTGCAGTTGCAGGTGTAGTAGCACACCGGGCACGCATTTGGCTCGCCCGGTGAATATAACCCAATGATGAAGCATGTCACCCAATAGACGGGTGAGTGAGGGTTTTATAAAAATCAATTTTGATTTTTCTGCACTTGACACCCACTGTTTCTTTTTGTGTCTCACCTCTTTTTTCAATATTGAGTCTCTCCTTTGTTGTTGAATTGATATTTAGATTGGGGTATAGGAGTGTTCTGAGAACCCTATCTCTCTTGTTGTTCTTACATAATAAATGACTACCACCCAGAACCTAACGAGGTCTTTGAAACCACCTATCACATGGAATACTTATATTTGAGTGCTTTGTGTAGACAGTCTCATAAAAAAAGCCCAACGGGAGAACCTGAATACCAGACACACGTGAATAGTCATGATAAGCGTCCTGGAGAATTCTATCCACAAGGGAAGGGTTGTTAAAATTCATTACAATACAGTCACCCCCTCCGGGTTTCCTTGAGCTCCCAAGCCATCCCAAACGACGAACCGTGATGATATTACGTTCCACCATTGGTCCCACAGAAGTGTTGTTCGACAGCCAGTGTATAACCTTGTTTTGAGTTGAGTAAAGTCCTCCTTGGACCCTGGTAAAAACGGAAGAACATTACCCAAGATAATTACAAGGGGTGTTGATTGGGGTGGGAGATTAATAACCACTTGATTCTGTGCGGCATTTGACAGATGACCCTGCGCCTCTTCTATTGATGTTCCTGATCTTTGGGAAACCGTACCCTGAGGATAAACAGATGTAGTCGCATAAGGGACCTGTCTTTCTCTTAAACCATCAGCCACCCCCTAGATCATTTGGAGCCACATTATTGCCACAACGCTAGACTCCACTGGCTGGACAAGGGGCTAGAACTGGCCCAGTCATAGGCGTGATACCAGGGGCCATGTTCTCCCCAGACGTACCTGAAACCACAGATTGAATAAATTTGGTGGATGACGCAGATTTTTTTTGCTCTACCAGAGCTTTCTCTATTGAGTTCAGCCTATCCAAAATGAGGCTCAACTTAGCATCCAGCATACAACTCATGGTTGATATAAAGGGTTCCATCATGGCCGGTTGGACTGGGTTTACTACGGGTGAAACAGATACCAAGGTTTTATTGGGCAGTGAGTCGATACCCAGCACAGGAGACAATGGTAAAGTTGGTGTTTTCATAACAGCTTCCCTAATGGGGCTGGTAGGACCAGCCACATGAGAGAATAGGCCCTGTGAGGGAGATCTGGAGAGACGCCTATGTACCAATTCGATCTCCTTGTTTATAACTGAAGCAGCTCTCAATAAAAAATCATCCATAGTTGTGATGTTAGCCATTAGCCCTAGTTACAGTCTTTGACCCTTCTTGGCTTACTTGGGTCTTCTACCTCCCCATTGCAAGATAACAAAATAAACCACCAAAACTGAGGCAAAAATATCAACACAGCAACTGATACACTAGATATGATAAAAGAAGCAGTATCAGCCTGAAAACCTAGGAAACTGCTTCAAGGCCCTGCCATGCAGAGGTGGAAGCAAGGAGAGAGCCAGTTTAGAAGATACTGCCTCCACAGTGAGATACTACGCCTGTACACTTCTCGGAATGGTTCACCACAAGGTTATGTCCCACAGCTGCCAAAGCAAGAAAACCAGGAGGAGGGGCCTAGTTCGGCCTCCTCCAGCACCTGACGGACAAGGACGGGCCTGCCCGTGGCCTGTGTTTCACCTGGCGTGTGCCCAGTGCAGAAAGAGGCAAGAGAGGATCAGAGACAGGTAGTAGAGGTGCAGAAATAAGCAGGAGATGTGCAGAAATGGGAAGGAGAGGGACAGAAAGACTGAGAAGTTGAGCAGAGACATGCAAAAGAGGTATAGAAAGTACCATCAGAGGTGCAGAAAGAGGCAAGAGAGGTGCGGAAAGAGGCAAGAGATGTGCAAAAAAGGCAAAAGAAGTGCAGAAAGAGGCAAGAGAAGTAAAGAAAAAGGCAAGAGAGGTACAGAATGAGGCAAGAGAGGTATAGAAAGAGGCAAGAGGAGTGCAGAAAGAGGCAAGAGAGATACAGAAAAAGGCAAGAGCGGTACAGAAAGAGGCAAGAGAGTTACAGAAAGAGGTAAGAGAGCTGCACAAAGAGGTAAGAGGTACGAAAGAACGCTTCAGGAATGGTACGCTTCCACTTTTGTTTATACATTTTGTGCTTGTGTGTGTTTTTCTATGCAGCGTGTTTTGTTGTTTCTCTTTCAGGACTGTGTCTGTTTCACATGTGCTGTAATTTTTCTTTCTGAAAACTTTATGTGTGGGTATCGCTACTATCTGTCCATTCTTAATCGCTGTTTTCTTTTTGTTTATTATATCCTGTTCCAGGGTTTATTTTTGACAGATTTTATATACTGCACAATGGCCGCTTTCTGTATGAACCATGTTTCTTACATTTGTTTCTTTGTTTATTGGATATCAATCTTATCTTTATTTCTGCCCATTTTATATTATGCGCGACGGCTGCTTTCTTTACGGGCCACGTTCATAAGGATTGTATTTTTATTTTGGCTTGTTTTTATATTATGCACAATGACTGCTTTCTGTCCACTTTCATGCACCAGGCGTTCTTGGAGACAGAAGCCTACTTCCTCTTCTTCTGCTGCAGCAGCATGGCCTCTAAGACTTCCAGCATTAATGAGCCCAGTGGTGATATGCATTCTCGTGCTCACCGGGTCCGTGGAATGTTTCCCATCCTGTCACTGAGATTACCCTATCCAGTGCATGGCCTGGCCACTGACAGGAGCTGATGCAGTTGGGGTACAATGTTTAGGGGACATACAATCTATTCATATTTTTTGTAGCAGTACTGTGAAACCAAAAGCTCTAATGTAGAAGGCACAGTTATTTTTATTTTGTCAGATATCACGAGCCTCATTTCTTTGTGTAGAGGGGTGTGATGTACATCACTGAGTAGTGACGGTCCTAAGTAGGGCTGGGAAAATATTTATCACATACACAGCTGCAAGTATATCTGATTGCAGGTGAGTTGTGGGCAATTTGAACTCAGGCTATTGTAATTTTCATTTAAATTCTGGACTTGTATGCCTGACTTTGTAAAAGCATAAACAGGACTACAAATCCCAGCATGCACTGATAAAAACCTCCAAATGGCCAGTGCCTGCCCCTTTATCAATCCGCTTTCCCCCATGCGGGACCCGGACACTTGAGAGTTAGTGTGGCAACCGAGCATCACCTCAGCTTGCCTTTCACCCGCTGGTGAATGTAATTATGTCTATAGCACATTTGTGCATACTAACACCTTACCAACTATGAGGCATATTTACAAGGAAATGGCGCAGCGCTGCCACAAATGTGCCTGCGCTGCATCATTTTAATTACTCTGGCATGCACTGTATTTACAATATGGAGCACTCTTCTGTTTTACATTGCAGTGACGCTAAAAATAGCTGCCTAGCACCAACACAGAAAACCTTGCGCTTATGGCGCATGGGTGCCTGAGTTGCAAGAAATGATTGTATATGTGCAGTAAGGGGTCACTTCCTGCACATGAACAATCATTAAAGGCCTTTTGCTCAGCACACATAGAAGAAGCAAAAACTAGGAGAAATAAAAGTATTTCTTCTAGTTGCGCCAATCTAAAGCCTGCTTTTGCATGGCGCTAGGTTTTGGGGCTGCTCAGAGTTTCTGATCCTTGCAAAACTGGGGCAGCATAAAAAATCAATAGGTGTGAAATGGAATAACCTCAGCAACATCAATTACACACCCCTTTCATGCAGAAAACTGTGTAAAAAGATACTATATTTACAAAGCGCCGTTAAACCACACAAAGTGGCCTAATGAATGTGGTGCAGGGCATTGCGCCAACAGTACATTTTAAAAAGAGATGTTACGGTGGCGCAATCCCCTTGTAAATATGCCCCAAATTGGCACATGCATCAAAGCTTTTGCAATGCATGAAGGGTCAAGGCCCCCGCATTTTGAGAGTTCGCAATTAATTGCGAGTTCTCAAATTGCGATTGCATTTAAGCAATCACATTTTGTGATTCCTTAAATGCAATGCAAGAACCCCTTTAAAGTAGCGATTTCGCTGCTAAGGGTCGCAAATTACCACGAAGTTGAACTTCATGGTAATTAGCAAAAACTTTGAAAAACTTTGAAAAATGCTCTAAAGTGCATTTTTCAAAATTGTAGGTTACACACACACACATGTCCTTGGGACATGTGTGTGCGCAACATTTGTGCACAGATCAATTTCAGGGGTGCAACAGGGTGTCCTTTTGACACCCTTGCACCCTTGAAATTGCTTGAGCAAATTGCGAGGACCTATTGGTACTCGCAAATTGCGCATGCAATTTTTTATTTTATTTATTTATTTATTTTATTTATTCAACGTTTTATATAGCGCGAACAAGATCCTTACAGATATCAGAGCGCTTCACAAAGACAGGGTAGGGGCAGTGGGAGTGAACAGAGATAATGGGAGCAGTATAATAGGAGCAGTATAATAGTCACTAACATGATAGGATAATAGTAACATACATAAAGCATATCAATATACACTCAGGTAAACAAGTAATATAAGACGGTACGAGTCATTGATCTCAACACAGAGGTGTTCAGGTGCACCTTGGGTGTGTGGATGGCTTCTACCAAAGCCTTAGTGTAGAGAGAACACTGAGTGAGGGTATCAGGAGAGTGAATCAGTAAACCAACGTGTATCATATATTGGTAATGACACCAACGAGTTAGAAGTATAGTGCCAGAAGACAGGTGAACAGTGATACATAGCAATGTAGAGTTTCCGATCCAGCACCAATAGTGTTCAGGAGATCTTGGCCAGAAGGATGGTTTTCACCTCTTTCTTGAAGAGTGCAGTGGAGGAGATCAGCCTGGTTTCAGGCGGGAGCGCATTCCAGATCCTGGGTGCCATTCCAGAGAAGGAGCGCTTGTATGTTTTCTCTTTCCGGAATCTACGAGGTTTCAGGAGTAAGTTTTTTGAACTTCTATTGGATCTCGAACCTCCTGATATAGACAACTTTTGGGCGAGGTAGTTGGGTGCATTGTGGTGCACGGCCGCGTGTGTCATAACTGCAATTTTTAACTGTATTCTGGCTTCAAAAGGCCGCCATTTTAGAGCCTTTAAGTCTGGGGATATATGCGAATGCTTTCTTGAGCCAGTTATGAGTCTCGCTGCAGCGTTCAGGGAGGCTCTTAGGGGTGCAGTTGTGGAAAGCGGGAGTCCGCTGAGGGCCACAAGTCCGTAGTCTATTCGAGGGATGACTAAAGCTTGTACCGCATTTCGGAAGTCTTCAGCAGGGAGGAAGGGTTTAATTTTCCTCAATGTGTTGATTTGGAAATTAGCTGCTTTTGTGGCTTTGCTAACGTGCTGCTGCATGTTGAGCTTGGCATCGAGTGTGATGCCTAGGGATTTCGCCGAATCCACGATGGTAGGTTGGACATTGAGTGCTGTTAGGTTATTGAGCCATGTTTGGGTGGTGGAAATTTTCGCCGGGGGTGAGATGAGTAGGAACTCGGTTTTCAGAGCATTTAGTTTGAGGTGATTGTCTGCCAGCCAAGATTGAGTGTTTATGAGCGTGGAGTTCAGATGTTTGATGTCTTCCGGGGATTGTAGCTTTAGGTAGAGTTGAGTGTCGTCGGCGTACATATGGAATTGGACATTGGAAGCTTGGAGCAAGGTGGCGAGTGGTTCCATGACGAGGTTGAACAGTGTGGGGGAGAGAGAGGATCCTTGTGGAACACCTAGATCTGCAGGCACAGGTGTAGATAGCACATTGTCGATCTTGAACTTCTGTGACCGGTTGTGAAGGAAGGATGAAAACCATTTGAGAACAGTTCCCGATAGACCCATTCTAGTGCTTAGCAGCTCCAGCAAGTTCTCATGTTTGACTGTGTCAAATGCAGACGAGAGATCAAGAAGGATGAGGAGGCAGGACTCATTACGATCAAGAATTTGGAGGGCGTCATCAATTATGTGTGTCATAGCTGTTTCCGTGCTATGTTTCGCTCGGAAGCCTGATTGATGAGGGTTGAGGAGGTCAAATTGGTCAATGTGTTTAGTTAGTTGTAGTTGGACACATTTTTCCAGCAGTTTGGCCAGGGTGGGGTTATTGGTGATGGGCCGGTAATTGTTTAGGTCAGACGGATCAGCTGTGGGTTTCTTGAGTGTAGGCGTGACTTGCCCCACCTTGAGGGAGTCCGGAATGATGCCTTGTTGCAGGGAGCTGTTGACTATTTTGGTCCAGAGAGGGTGGAGCAAGGGGATGAAGTATTTTACTACATTAGCAGGTAGAGGGTCTGTGAGGTGATTAGAGGGCTTCACGGTGCAGAGCAGTTTGTGTAATTCTTCTTCCGAGTAGGTATCGAAGTGCAGCCAAGATGCCTTGTTTTTAGGTTGAGTGTAAGACATTCTGGTGATGTTGGGGAATCTACTTACATCCATGATGAGGTCATTTCTTATATTGTCAGTCTTTATCTTAAAGAAAGCAGAGAAGGCTTCACAGTGTGGGGTGTCGCTAGTTGTGCTGTTTGATTGTAGGGGTTGTGTCTTTGTTTGGGTCTTGATTAGTTTGAACAGCTTTCTTGGCCTGTTTTTTGCTTGGTCCAACTGGCGTCTAAAGAAGTCTGCCTTTGTGCGCTTAATTTTCCTAAAGTAGGCATTTCTCTTGTTCTTAAGCCTTTTGAGGTGGAGTGCTGAAGGGTCCGATCTCCAGGTGCGCTCTGCCATTCGCATAGTACGCCTGTCGTCATTGAGACTATCATCATACCAGGGATTAGACGTTTTGGTGTAGACTCTCTTCAGTTGCAGTGGGGCGACTTCATTGACTACTGTGTTCATAGAGTCAAGGTAGTGGTCCATCAGTGATTGAACATCCGAGGCACCTGAAGGGGGAAGGAGGAGATTGCCGATGTGGGGAGGCAGGGTAGAGGGGTTGAGGTTCTTCATGTCCCTTTTCCATGTTTTGGATTTGATTGGTTGAGCTGGGTTAAGTTTAACTTTTTCATTGATAAAGAAGGTGATAATATGGTGATCAGACCAGTCGCAGGGTTGAATCGCCTCCAGTTGTGTGGAGTTCTCTTTGGCAATGATGAGATCGAGTATCGAGCCTTTGTCGTGTGTTGGTCTATCGCATATTTGGGTGAGGTCAAGCGCATTAAGGAAAGTTTTGAGGCCATTCACCACTGCGTCTTTCCGATCGTTCCAGTGGAGATTGAAGTCACCCAGGTAGACTTGGGTGGTCTGCCGACCGGCATTGGAAGTAATCATGTCCATGAGTTGTTGGGTGAATATGAGATTGTCACCAGGCGGGTGATAGATGAGATGTAAAGCACAAACTTGTTTGCCCTCGCTGGTGATGTCGAGGCAGAGGAGTTCACTGGAGGAGAGGGAGGGGGGGGGTGACTTTATTAACGGAGAGGTTGCTCCTAAAAATGCATGCAATTCCCCCGCCCGTCTTGCCAGGAGACCTGTCCAGCCTAATGATATGATAATTGGGGGGGACTAGTATGTCCATAATCGGGGTAGAGGCTTCAGTAAGCCACGTTTCAGTTAGGATGGCTAGGTCCAGATCCCTAGCTGAGACGAGATCAGCGATGTCGGAGGAGTGTCTCTGGGCCGATCTGCAATTGAGTAGGATGCATTTGAGTTTGGGAGAGAGAAGGGTGGTCGAGCTTTCTAGTGTGAGAGGAACTTTTCTGAGGTTGTTAGGGACGGAACCTCTATTGTTGAGTGTTGGGAGCCTCAGAGGGTTTGTAAGAATTGTAGGTATGGGGATGTGTGTGTTGGATATGCGTTTTACCGGACCTGGGCCATAAGAGTGTAGTAGAGAGCATAAGTCACGGTCGGACAATGAGTTAAGGACACGACGGGGGCGGTGGGCATTAGTGCGAACGGGGATAGTCGGCCAGCGCGGGTGTCGTTGGAGGCGAGTGTATGTAGGGAGGGTGCGTCGTTTGTAGGGTAGAGGGATGGTGGGAGGTAGACTGGGCTGTGAGGAGAGAAGTTCTTTTATTGCGTGGACATCTTTTTTGATTTGTAGAATATCCTCTTTGACTTGCTGGAGGGTGTGCCTGTAGGCCCATTGGAATGAATGGGAAGCCATTCCTTATTTGCGACCCGCAAATAAGGTATGTGTAGAAATCACAATTTGTATAGCGATTCCTACATGCACAGGCTTTTGGGAGTCCTTAATTGCGATTCCTTAATAATCGCAATTAAGGACTCGCAAAATCCTAGCTTGATGCATGTGCCTGTAAATGTTTTAATTTTTCAGTAGAAATTGCAACACAGAGCAAGAACGGTTGATATAGAAAAATGAGAGGCAAATTCCCAGCATGCTGCTGCTATTCACTCTCTTCATTCTCCTTTCTGAGAAGTCCTGGGGCCTCATTTATAAGGCCTTGCGTCAGTTTTGCGCTTCCGATGCGTCACTTTTTGTGACTCATCGGCGGCGGAAAACATGCCTCCTGTTGTGCACTATTTACAAAGTGACGCATCTAAGCAGATGCGTCACTTTGTAAGCCCCTGCGCTACATTATACCTGCGTCAGGTATAAGGTATGCGGGGGGGGGGCGTTCCCCCACAAAAAACATTGTATAAGTGACGCAGTGAAATCTATGAGATTTCACTGTGTCACTTCTAGGACGCTGTTGGGTCAAAATCTTGCGCCTGCCTCACAGCAGGCATAAGACTGACAAATGCCCTTTCACATGGGGCTTGCCCCATGTGAAATGACGCATTGCTGGAGTTGCGTCACATTTGTGACACACTCCAGCAATTCATCACTTTTGCGCTTACAGATATGTCAGAAATACTGACGTATCTGTAACTCCTTGCGACATGATGCGTCATTCATTAAATATGATGCATCAGGTATATCGCAAGGAGTGCGCACTGAGAAGTGACGCATCGCTGCTTTCACGCAGCGATGCGTCATTTCTCATAAATGAGGCCCCTGGAGTTTCGTGATTGCAGCTCTTTTTGGCTCTCTTCCCTTCGCTCCCCTCCCCCACACGCACGTACTCTCTTGGTGAAAGAAGATATGAAATCTGCCATTCTGTCTAGAAAATCAACCTCCTTTCCTCCGAAACCACATCTATTGTTCGAGCAGAAAACACATCAGGTACGTTTATTCTTTGTAATTAACTCATGCCCTGTTAGCGTCATCTACATTTTTTTCCTAACTTTATTTGCAAAAACGTGTTTCTTTTTGGAATTTCCTGAGTAGTCTGCGCATTTTTCCCCCTGTAATACTTTCCCTACAGAGGTTAGAAAAGAATATTATTACAAGCTGCTTTTTTCCCAGGCTGGAAATATAAACGCAAGCAGTAATGTCATCCATTGAAACAGAATACAGAGTACTTCTGTACTAAATATAAACATCACTGAAAAAGTAGATTTTATTTAAGCGCGCCCGTAGATTAAACCACTGTGAAACTTTTTGTGAAATAAAAAATTCTGTTCAAACAAGTTTAAGACTTCACATACGCTAGAATTGTGCCTAGACTGGGAAATGTATTTCTTCTTTGAACTATTCAATGTTTATTTGCATGTTCTCTCCAAAGCCACAATAGATTTACCGTACCTCTGATGCAACTCATTGTTTAGTGTTCGCATTGTCTGAACAGCACATCAGTCCCAATGCACAAACAACTTTGCACTTCTAACTTGTATGGGTAGGTTATAGGAACTATTTCACTATTCTCCAACAAACCTCCCTCATAACAGAGGGGAATGCGTGGAGTATTATAGACGGGCCCCTGCTAAATATGACAAACATGCACACTAAAGCCGTCATATTTTTAATTAAATGAGAAATGTAAAACTAATAATTTCCCAGATAGGCAATCATGCAAGACTCCCAGATGGATATGTTCTAGGAAGTGGCGGAGCTTGTCGTTAGTCTCCTTGGCTTAATGACATGCTCCGCCACTTCAGAAACGCAAGGCTGCACCATATTTACAAGAATGTGGTGCAGACTTGCGTTTCCCCTTGCGATGGCGCTAAGTTTAACAACTTAGCGCCAACGCAGGCACCCCAAGGGTGTCTTGTCTGCGTGCAGGGGAGGATTGTTTATGTGTAGGAAGGTGTCCCTTCCTGCACATAAACAATCCTAAAATGCAATTCTGTCATTTTCATGTGTGCTGCTTCATGCAGCACACATGAAAATGACAGAATGGCATTTTTTTAAAGGTTTGTTTATGGACAGGAACACTTTCCTAAACATAAACAAACCATGGCATTTTGCTTTTTCCACATTGCAACACACATGGAAAAAGAAACAAGCATCTACAATGCAATGGTCTCTGCAATATTAAAGGTAGAGCTATTGGCATTGCTCATGAAATTATTATGTTTTTTAAATCATAAATAAATGGCATTGTCATTTACATTGCCAATAGCTTAATCGTTTGCATATGCGAGACCTATTGCATTAGCACCCACACACAGGGGGCAGGGGCAGGAGAGCAAGTACAACGAACGAGGGGGCAGGGTAGCAAGCACAGCGAAGGGGTAGGGGAGCAGGAACAGCGAGGGGACAGGAGAGCAAACCCAAGCAACGAGGGGCAGGGGAAGGAGAGCAAGTACAAGCAACGAGGGGGCAGGGGCAGGAGAGCAAGCACAGCCAGGGGGCAGGGGAGCAAGCACAGCCAGGGGGCAGGGGAGCAAGCACAACCATGGGGCAGGAGAGCAAGCACAGCCAGGGGGCAGGAGAGCAAGCACAGCCAGGAGTCAGGAGAAGAGGGGCGGGTTCAAGCTCTGCTCTGGCCCCCTGCCCCCGCTCATTCAGCATACATTAATGGGCCAGGCCCAGCGAGAGAAAGCGAGTGATGCCTCTGCCCATCTGCCTCTAGAAAGGCCACTCAGGCACCCACTGGACTGCTGGCAACATCCTAACAGCACAGAGAGCCCCCAGGCTGCCCAAAGAAGCAGCCCACAGCTAGAACTCGGCTACCAGCACTTCAGCCTTTTCCAGAGTGCCCCCGTTACCAATCTGAGCCTGCCTACTGATTATCAAGCTTGATGTTGGGCTTCACACCATACCCAAGGGCAATCTTTTGGTCTCTCTGTATCCTATCGAAGAGCCAAGTTTTAGTGCTAGACTGATTACCATGCTTACAAGCCACTGTCAATGTGGAACTCGAAACCGTACTGTACCATACAGAGAAGCGATATAAGACATTCCTGCAGCCTATTATAAGCACCTTTCAATATCCTCTATATCTAAAGAAAGGTCAATGTCCAACTCCATATGCTACAGCCAAGCTTCACTGCTCTCACAAGAGCCTGCATAGAGACAACGGTCAACGCTGAATTCTATACCCTGCTGCCCATCTTCAGAGTTCACACGTGTACCCTTATTACAGCCACTCTTCACTGTGACCTCAGGTACCCATATTACAACCATTCTCCAATGGTCACCGCTGGAGCACACAGCCAGCCTTCAGCGTTGACCTCTGTACCCAGACAACAGTCATGATCCAATGATCACCTCTATACCCTGCAGCCGGTGCTCAAGAGGTACCTCTGCACCCCGATTACAGCTAAGCTCAACGGTGCTCTCTGTACCGTAGACCGAGTCCTCAGTGGTTACCTTTGTGTTCATATCACAGCCATGCTCCAATTGTGACCTTTGAACCCTGCAGACATGAGTCAGTGTTTACCTTTTTGCTTATTTTATTACCATGCTCCAAGGGTCTCTGCTGTATCCTGCAGCCAATCTTCAGCGTTGACCACTGTGCCTAGATAACAGCTGTGCCCAACATTGAAGGTGTACCTCTGAACGCATATTACTGCCAGATTCCCATCGTGACCGCTGTACCATGCAATCAATCTTTACTTATGTAGCCGTATCACAGCCATACTCCAGTGGTGACCTCTGAACCCAGCATCCAACCTGCAGTGTCTACTTCTGTGCCCCCTTTACAGCCACACCCCATGGGTCACCTCAGCACCTTGTAGGCATGTGTGCCTCTACCCCAGAGGAGCTTCGGTGTTCTCTACACTCTGGCTACA
Organism: Lissotriton helveticus; assembly: GCF_964261635.1. Taxonomy (NCBI): domain Eukaryota; kingdom Metazoa; phylum Chordata; class Amphibia; order Caudata; family Salamandridae; genus Lissotriton; species Lissotriton helveticus. Next base: position 1,460,366,865 of record NC_136061.1, on the reverse strand, counting down.
ACCAGGCGCCCCTAGGGTGACCCCAGTCATTTAAAAGACTCCATGCAAGGGTCGAAAGACATACAAGGAGCCCCCAGAGGAAGGAAAACCCTAACCAAAGAGCAGAGTATCGTGAGTGTAACACCCTCGGTGTAAATGGGCAATCCAATCCCACCTAATCAACTACATTCTCGTTGATTTGCAAAGGAATTTCCCCTTAATATATCCATGTAACGTTTGCTGCTCAAAAGGCATCCCCTCACCCCGTTGTTGCACCCATGCCCCCTCACCACCCCCCAGCTTCCTGTCCTTTCACCATATTCGTGTTCAGGTAGCGTCCCTTGCTGCCCAGTAATACCCGCTGAAACTCTCATCTTCCTCCCTGCCTCTTGTAAGCCACATCTGTCCCTGTCACCCACATCTGTCCCTGTCACCCACCTGTCTGCCACTGCTTGGCTGCTCCTGTCATCTCCCTGCCCTCCTCCAACGTGCCCGATACTTTCCCACCCTCAGTCATATTTTGAACTATTCTATTGAACTGTTCTAACCCGTCAGCCTGTCTCCCCCCTCACCCTGCCTTTCCCACCCACTTATCTACCCCTTTCGAGTCTTGACGGCTCACGCACCCCTCTTTCGCAACTTCCCTGTCATTCCCGTCGCTGCCCCGGTCGCGTCCCGGAAGCCCCCGCCCCCGAGATGCCCACTCTCACTCACTCACCTCGTCCCATTTGATGAACTTGCTGCCCTTCTTGAGGGTCTCGTGCACCGAGATGGGCTTCAGCTGGAGCGCGTGCACCCCCGGGCGGGCCCCGGCCTTGGTCCTGGGAGGGTGGAGTACCTGGGGGGTCCCTTGGGTGGAGAGGGACAGACAGACAGCCCGGGCAGGAGGAGGACAAACAAACTCTGAAGCTGCTGCCTGATGAGGAGAACCGAGGAGGGGTGGGATGGACCGGGACCCAGGGAGGAGGAATGGGGGCGGGACAGAGTGGAGAGAGGTGGATAGAGAGGGATGGACCAGGCAGGAGGACAGGGGAGGAGGGTGATAGGAGGTGGAGCTGGACAAAGGTCGCAAGGAGCTCCTCGGAGGTGGAATAAAACTTCATAGCAGCAACAAAAGAGAAGAAACATGCTAGGGGATCACAGGAGTGGACAGAAATAACTGAGAAATATGTTCCATTCTGTCACGCGCGTAGACCTGGAATTTAATCCTAAACATATCTAATGGCATGAGATTATATGGCCGTGTGAAAAAGAAAAAAAAAACACGCCTCCATTGGGCTCAAGTTTCCAAGTTTTTAGTGCGCGAGAAGTTGTCATACTTTTCATGCTGTTTATTTTCATACTTTTCATGCTGTTTATTTATCCCATTATAAATACAGGACTACCGATAGCAGAAAATAAAGGCAAAGATCTGATCGAGGCGAGTTATTCATGCATGGCACGGGGTCACTGACAGCTTGCTTGTGTTTAATGGTTTTATAGCCTCTTTTAACTCTGGGTATAACTTGTCATGCCCAAAAACTTGAATTTTGTGCAAGGGAAGAAATTAGCAAAAGGGAGCGACTTGGATAAGATGCAGTGAACAAAGGTGCTGGGTTCAGTTGGGTGGGCTGCTGAGTGAGTGATGATCAATATGGCGTAAGGGCTGAAGAGAAGGAAGGGCAAGAACCTAACTGTGTCAAAACACATAGTATGTATGTGCACTCGCAAGCAGGTGCCGCCACTGATGTACGAGAGCAGGTCAATAAAGTTGATTTTTGTCTTTCTGTCTGAGGCTCGGGGAGCGAGGTGCATGGAATGTACACGCGCGGACGGGGCAGGGCGTGGGAAAGAGGAGGCGAGGCGAGGGTTAGGGCGAGGTGAGTTAAAGAGGGGGACGGACTTAGAAAGGGGAGGAGAGGACCGCGGAGGGCAGGGACAGATGTGGGCGGAGAAGTCGAAATGATACAGAAATCAAATTTTTTTGTACATTGCCCTTCCGGGCTGTGTTGTAGGAGGTGCTGTGTTTTTTATTTTTTTTATTTTTTATGGAAGTGTCTGGTTATGGACCAGGAAACACCCATGAAGAGAAAGGTGTGAATTCATGTCTGGGAAATGAAAACGAGTGGTTAGGCTTTGACAGGATCTGCGAGTCTGAAGATCGAGTTAAACAAGAAATACGGCACAATCAGAGAGCATCTTGCTCCGGTCCGTGCAACTGTGCCCTGCCTACCTCTGGAGAGCTTACCAGAGTCAGACTCCACACGACTGTCGGGCCGCAAAGCTGTAGGGAGGCGTCCTCGTTTGATCCTGCTTGAGCCTCAGGAAAAAAAAATGGCTCCCGCAAGCATCCAAAAATTTCGGATTCGGGGGCGTGTTTAGGCGTTCTGAGTGACGGGTGACGTCACAGGGCAAAAGAACGCCAAAAACACGCCCCCGAATCCAAAAGTGACGGGGCTTGTTTCGAGTGACTTCCTTCTCCTCCAATGGCTGGCCTCCGTTTAGGAAGCCAGCCAATGGAGGAGAGGTGGAGTATAGAGGCGGGTACAAGCCCCGTACTCAAAATCATTAAATCTCCGACCGGAAGCTGGCAAGCCAGCATTTCCGGTCCTCGACCTAAAAACAAGGAGAAATAATGCATTTCTCCTTGTTTCGCCAACTTAAGACCAGGGTTTTCCTGGTCTTAATTTTGGTGCTGCCTCCTATGTACGCCACCCTTGCACATAGTGGGCAGAGTCAAATACAATGGGTGTTGTGGTGGAACGCCCACCACAACACCCACTGCACACCCCTTTCACGCTACCCACAGCGTGAAAGGGGCCTTATTTACAAGGGAGCGTTAAGCCATGTTAAGAGGCTTAACGCTGCCTTGTACATAAGGCGCAGCCCCTAACGAAACGGCAACGTTACAAAAAGTGGCAATCCCATGGTGGTAGGGGCTTGTACATATAACCCCCAGTTTTCTGTTTCTCAAGACATTCATGGATACATTTAGACAAAAAAGGCCCATTGTCAGTGTCGGTATTTGAACAGAAAAGAGGCCTTTCTAAATCTCACATAGACAACGCATGCGCTGTCCCTTCAAATCATATTGTTTTGTATCAGTGGTATTGGAGTCCAACCCAAATAACATTGTCTTGAAAAGAATGCCAGGAGAGTCCACAATTCACGTGCTTTGGAAGTGAAGGCTTTCCTGACAGTGTAATATTCTCTGGTTGATATATAAACTTTGTTATGCTAGAATAGAAGCCTGCCCACTGAAACATTGCTAGTAAGATGCTCTGGAGCCCATATTAAAGTATGGCAGAGAGTGCAAGATTTGCAGCTGCCAGCGGCCCGAAAGCATTTGCTGGCATCCTTCTAGAGGTGCTCTCTGACTTGCTTAACATCGGACGCCATGTTGACTAAAGAAAGACTTGCGGCCACTTCATTTGCTGCTCTTCATCTTTCTTCACTAGTGCCCCATTCTCTTTTTGTTTACTTCCCCTGTCTTAAATGCTCCTTGTGCTACTTTATTTCTGTGTTGTTGCACATAGAGTGAGAGAAACCTTTGATTCATAGGCATTCAATCTAATGGAACTTCACTGGAGCCCGCTTTTGTCTGGAATGAATATGTCCTCTCAATTCATAAATTCAGCTCACCGGTTGAATTTCTGTCTTATTTTAAGGTTAATAAGGCTTCTTTAAAAAGAGCAACACGTCTCTCTCTTTCTCTCTCTCTCGTACTCTCTCTCACCCCTCTCTCTTGTCTCTTGCTCTTTCAGGCACTGTTCTCACCTCTCTCATGTAGTTGACTTCATGTTTTGAAGCACAGTTTCTTTCCATGCATTTTCAAGGTTTCTGTCCCTCAATCCCAGGTTCTCCTCCTCTACTTAGGGGTGCCTTCTGCATACACAGGTGATCCCTCTTTATGCATCTGTTGCCCGATCTTCCCTTATTTTTCACACACTCTGTCTTATTTTAAGGTTAATAAGGTTTCTTTAAAAAGAGCAACACGTCTCTCTCTTTCTCTCTCTCTCGTACTCTCTCTCACCCCTCTCTCTTGTCTCTTGCCCTTTCACGCACTGTTCTCACCTCTCTCATGTAGTTGACTTCATGTTTTGAAGCACAGTTTCTTTCCATTCATTTTCAAGGTTTCTGTCCCTCAATCCCAGGTTCTCCTCCTCTACTTAGAGGTGCCTTCTGCATACACAGGTGATCCCTCTTTATGCATCTGTTGCCCGATCTTCCATTATTTTTCACACACTCTTTCTGATCTTCCGTTTGGAGTTCAATCAGCACTTCTTGCACAAAGTACCTAACCCTCTCTATCTTCCTGTCTTTCTCTCCTGTGCAGCTCTCACCCCATCTATCCACCATGCCACAAAATTCCACTACAAAAATCCACTCCACACCACACAATTCTACCCAAGCAATTCCACAACTAGCAATTTCAATCGAAACCACATAATTCCACTCCACGCAACATACATCCACTCCACTCCAAATCAAAACACATGGGTAAAATACATTGCCATTTACAATGCCAATATCTCTAATTCCTGCAAATGTGAGACCTATTGTCATTACAATGTTTGTTATAAAATGTGAACAGCAAGTCAACAGATAGAGCTGAGTAGGCATTTAAATTTTTTTTTCAGAAATCTGTGAAATTAGCCACATTTCTTTTATCCTCCAACAAGAAGATGAAGTGGATTGGCTGAAGTCCAGAGAATAATAGCTTGTAGGGACTGTACACAGGAATTTAAATATTCTTTATAGGGTGAATCAATGGGCAAGACACCCAACTTCTGCCAAATCATTTGGTCTAGTGTCCTCTCCTGCATAGCTTTAAAAAGACTATACGCCTTTAGAAAAGCTCCTTGTCTCATCAAGTATTGTTTACGAAGTCCAAATTCAAGACATACCCGCACTCTGGAGGAAAATCTGAGGAGATCAAAGACAAGTCAGTATGTTTAGGTGACTAGGCAGTTGAGCAACTACTAGTCCCTTCCTTGCAAAACGTCATTCCAGGAAGACAGTGTAGGGATCAGTTTGGTGTTTATAACTTTTAACAGGGTGTCATAAGTTGGGCCTTTCAAAGATTTCAGAAGTAGACAAAAAGCATGTGTAAGAGACACTGCTTTGGCCTTTATTAGGGCAATATGTTGTGTGACGGCCCCCCTATGATCGAAGATAATTCTGAGATATTTATAGTCACTTTCAATGAAAACCAGCTTCTTATTAATACTCCAAGCCCTATTTTTTTATTCTCCTACAAATGTTTAACATTTTGGCTTCTAAAGCATCCCATAATCTTATAATTCTGAGACGTGGTTTGCTCTATAGTAATAGATCTTTAACATACAAGATATTTGAAACCAATTTACCCCCAATTTGGGTGGATGTGTTTTTACCAAGTTCAGCTTCTGCGACAAGCCTGAAAGAAATAGGTTAAAGTGTAGTGGCATTAAGGCACACCCGTTATTCAATCAAGACCAGGTGGGCATTTTCCTGGACAGCATTCTCCCACCATCTATGTTAACCTCCAGTCAAATATCCGGGTACAAAATAGTATGGCCTTCAGTAAACTAGGGGGAACACACCACTCATCCAACTTCTGCCACAGTAGCTCTAATGGTACTCTGTTAAACGACACTTTGAAGTCTATAGGGCATGTGTAGAATACTGGTTTTGTGGTAAAGGTGTTCTCCATGCACAGAGAAAGAGCCATTGAGTTGGACAGGGCTGGAGGCCGGCCTGATTTCAGGGAACTACTGCAAATTCAGCTGACCACTTTTGCAGTTCTTGTAACAGAAGGCTGAGAAAGTAATTGGTCTCATTATCCAAAAGTGCTACGAAAAGGTAATTGCCAGGTTGAGCTTTTTCGCCACCCTTACATTTTGGATAGATTATCGATCCCTACCACGAGTTGGGGACTTCTCCACTTCTTGCAACTGCCATGTTAATCAGGCATAGCTACGATGCCCTGAAGTCGGAATGTACTTTGAAGAAGGCCTGAGGGAGGCTGTTTGGAACTGTTGTTCCAACAGCTTTAGTTTTGTTGATCATCTTCACAAGTTTTTTTTTGATTAGTGTAATTGGAAGAAGCAACCGAAGTCTCTGAGGTAGAGATAGCGCTGCATCAGATTACAGAGTGCCGGAATCAAGGTGCACAGAACGAGTTTTAAATTCAGTGATCGTTTTTTTGTGTTTTTCTTTTTTAATTTGCCCATTTACTTACTATTTCGGATCTTTGTGCTCTGTGGGGGGATCTTCTGTCTGCGTCCTAGGTCCGCCATGAGTGCTTTTGCTCATTTGTTGCGGAGGGAGGCAGACACCATCAGGTGGAGTCAGGCAGCTTCCGGTCCCCCAGCGGGGAGGACTTCCCATTCAGTTGCCTGTCTAATGTTGTGGCCAGAGCAGCTCTTCAAAGCGCATGCTCACACGGACGCACACAGCCGACGTGCACAGCGGGCACACCATGGGCAAGCCCGTCTGCGCCTGTCCGTGTCGGTAGTGAGCCCGGCGCCTGGCATGCTGTCCAATATGACCCAGCCAGTCTTAAAACCATTACCTACTCGGCAACAATGTTGTTAGAAACCAGAAATGCTGTAAGCCACAATAAATGTACAGACACCTTTTTTCCAACAGAGAATGAATCAGATTATCCCAGTCAAACCTGCACCGCATGCAACTTTTCTATCCCCACCCAAGCAAATACTATGACTAGCCACAGAAAGGGGATATTGGCAACCCCACTGGTGACCACATCAGTTGACATGAAAGGTTAAGAGGGATTACTGCTTAATGCACGATCTCACATTAAGCATAAAACTGAGTTTTCAATACTCATAGAGGATCAGGAACCTGACTGGGTTTTTATAACTGAAACCTGGGAAAATGCCGCCTCAGGGCCTGATCTAATCGACGCTATCCTGGATAACTATTCTATTCAAAGGTCAGACAGTGTAGGCCATAAAGGTGGGGGATTAGCTATTGTTTTTAAATCTCAGTATAAGTGTATTATTAAACATGATCAGAATACACTTCTGTGTGAGCCTATTAATTTTAAACGTATTCTTTCAGCCACCTGTACATTTGGATAGTTACTGATTTATGGACCTCCCGGTCCTAGGGTGCCTTTTCTGCAAGAAATCAAGCAACTTTTAGAGTCAGTCATAGTTGACCATTCACAAACAATCCTAGGCGGCTTCAATTTTTACTTAGAAGAAAGGGACAACACAGACTCAAATACCCTTAAAGAGACACTTGATAGTATGGGCTTTGCCCAACTAGTAACAGCCCAGACCCATAAGGCAGGACACACGTTGGATGGTATATTTTCCAATGATTCGCGAATTACCTTCCAACACATAACACCTATCTGTTGGTCAGACCACAGTGCATTTCAGTTGGATTTCCTGCCTCCAGCATCGAGCAGGCAACAGAGACGCTTGCAATATCTTAGTAAATTTAGAAACTAGAAGGGTATTTCAGCCACCACTCTGATTAACTCACTAGAAAATATTCCCTGAACTATCCAAGAGGACTCTAATCTGGGAGCTGAGGCGTTTACCACATGGCTTAAATCAGCAGCGGTCATAGTGGCACCTCTTAAATTATATACTCTGAAAACATAAAAGTTCCATAGGTCGCACGCTACTCCACCATTCCAGCGGGTGTACCCCAAGAGCATCATGGTAAATGCAGTTTTCTCAAAGCGGGTTCGCTTTGCAAAAGATTTGATGTGTGATGCAAAATTGCAGGCCAACTCTGGACACCGGTGTTTCAGGATTATTGTCCTTCATCAGCAGAGTGTAGGAGGATTTTCAGGGGTTGCTGTGCAGGCTGCCAAAGTGTTTTCAGGTCTGGTACCTCTCCGGGCGCGTAGGGCGTTACCTGAGCTCGTCAGCTCAAAGGCTCAAGGGAGCCGTGTTAAGTAAAAGGTCCATAGGTCGCACGCTACTCCACCATTCCAGCGGGTGTACCCCAAGAGCATCATGGTAAATGCAGTTTTCTCAAAGCGGGTTCGCTTTGCAAAAGATTCGATGTGTGATGCAAAATTGAAGGCCAACTCTGGACACCGGTGTTTCAGGATTATTGTCCTTCATCAGCAGAGTGCAGGAGGATTTTCAGGGGTTGCTGTGCAGGCTGCCAAAGTGTTCTCAGGTCTGGTACCTCTCCGGGCGCGTAGGGCGTTACCTGAGCTCGTCAGCTCAAAGGCTCAAGGGAGCCGTGTTAAGTAAAAGGTCCATAGGTCGCACGCTACTCCACCATTCCAGCGGGTGTACCCCAAGAGCATCATGGTAAATGCAGTTTTCTCAAAGCGGGTTCGCTTTGCAAAAGATTCGATGTGTGATGCAAAATTGCAGGCCAACTCTGGACATCGGTGTTTCAGGATTATTGTCCTTCATCAGCAGAGTGTAGGAGGATTTTCAGGGGTTGCTGTGCAGGCTGCCAAAGTGTTCTCAGGTCTGGTACCTCTCCGGGCGCATAGGGCGTTACCTGAGCTCGTCAGCTCAAAGGCTCAAGGGAGCCGTCTTAAGTAAAAGGTCCATAGGTCGCACGCTACTCCACCATTCCAGTGGGTGTACCCCAAGAGCATCATGGTAAATGCAGTTATCTCAAAGCGGGTTCGCTTTGCAAAAGATTCGATGTGTGATGCAAAATTGCAGGCCAACTCTGGACACCGGTGTTTCAGGATTATTGTCCTTCATCAGCAGAGTGTAGGAGGATTTTCAGGGGTTGCTGTCAGGCTGCCAAAGTGTTCTCAGGTCTGGTACCTCTCCGGGCGCGTAGGGCGTTACCTGAGCTCATCAGCTCAAAGGCTCAAGGGAGGCTGCAATTTTGCATCACACATCGAATCTTTTGCAAAGCAAACCCGCTTTGAGAAAACTGCATTTACCATGATGCTCTTGGGGTACACCCGCTGGAATGGTGGAGTAGCGTGCGACCTATGGACCTTTTACTTAATACGGCTCCCTTGAGCCTTTGAGCTGACGAGCTCAGGTAACGCCCTACGCGCCCGGAGAGGTACCAGACCTGAGAATACTTTGGCAGCCTGCACAGCAACCCCTGAAAATCCTCCTACACTCTGCTGATGAAGGACAATAATCCTGAAACACCGGTGTCCAGAGTTGGCCTGCAATTTTGCATCACACATCGAATCTTTTGCAAAGCGAACACGCTTTGAGAAAACTGCATTTACCATGATGCTCTTGGGGTACACCCGCTGGAATGGTGGAGTAGCGTGCGACCTATGGACCTTTTACTTAATGCGGCTCCCTTGAGCCTTTGAGCTGACGAGCTCAGGTAACGCGCTACGCGCCCGGAGAGGTACCAGACCTGAGAATACTTTGGCAGCCTGCACAGCAACCCCTGAAAATCCTCCTACACTCTGCTGATGAAGGACAATAATCCTGAAACACCGGTGTCCAGAGTTGGCCTGCAATTTTGCATCACACATCAAATCTTTTGCAAAGCGAACCCGCTTTGAGAAAACTGCATTTACCATGATGCTCTTGGGGTACACCCGTTGGAATGGTGGAGTAGCGTGCGACCTATGGACCTTTTACTTAATACGGCTCCCTTGAGCCTTTGAGCTGACGAGCTCAGGTATTGCCCTACGCGCCCGGAGAGGTACCAGACCTGAGAATACTTTGGCAGCCTGCACAGCAACCCCTGAAAATCCTCCTACACTCTGCTGATGAAGGACAATAATCCTGAAACACCGGTGTCCAGAGTTGGCCTGCAATTTTGCATCACACATCGAATCTTTTGCAAAGCGAACACGCTTTGAGAAAACTGCATTTACCATGATGCTCTTGGGGTACACCCGCTGGAATGGTGGAGTAGCGTGCGACCTATGGACCTTTTACTTAATACGGCTCCCTTGAGCCTTTGAGCTGACGAGCTCAGGTAACGCGCTACGCGCCCGGAGAGGTACCAGACCTGAGAATACTTTGGCAGCCTGCACAGCAACCCCTGAAAATCCTCCTACACTCTGCTGATGAAGGACAATAATCCTGAAACACCGGTGTCCAGAGTTGGCCTGCAATTTTGCATCACACATCAAATCTTTTGCAAAGCGAACCCGCTTTGAGAAAACTGCATTTACCATGATGCTCTTGGGGTACACCCGTTGGAATGGTGGAGTAGCGTGCGACCTATGGACCTTTTACTTAATACGGCTCCCTTGAGCCTTTGAGCTGACGAGCTCAGGTATTGCCCTACGCGCCCGGAGAGGTACCAGACCTGAGAATACTTTGGCAGCCTGCACAGCAACCCCTGAAAATCCTCCTACACTCTGCTGATGAAGGACAATAATCCTGAAACACCGGTGTCCAGAGTTGGCCTGCAATTTTGCATCACACATCGAATCTTTTGCAAAGTGAACCCGCTTTGAGAAAACTGCATTTACCATGATGCTCTTAGGGTACACCCGCTGGAATGGTGGAGTAGCGTGCGACCTATGGACCTTTTACTTAATACGGCTCCCTTGAGCCTTAGAGCTGACGAGCTCAGGTAACGCCCTACGCGCCCGGAGAGGTACCAGACCTGAGAATACTTTGGCAGCCTGCACAGCAACCCCTGAAAATCCTCCTACACTCTGCTGATGAAGGACAATAATCCTGAAACACCGGTGTCCAGAGTTGGCCTGCAATTTTGCATCACACATCGAATCTTTTGCAAAGCGAACCCGCTTTGAGAAAACTGCATTTACCATGATGCTCTTGGGGTACACCCGCTGGAATGGTGGAGTAGCGTGCGACCTATGGACCTTTTACTTAATACGGCTCCCTTGAGCCTTTGAGCTGACGAGCTCAGGTAACGCCCTACGCGCCCGGAGAGGTACCAGACCTGAGAATACTTTGGCAGCCTGCACAGCAACCCCTGAAAATCCTCCTACACTCTGCTGATGAAGGACAATAATCCTGAAACACCGGTGTCCAGAGTTGGCCTGCAATTTTGCATCACACATCGAATCTTTTGCAAAGCGAACCCGCTTTGAGAAAACTGCATTTACCATGATGCTCTTGGGGTACACCCGCTGGAATGGTGGAGTAGCGTGCGACCTATGGACCTTTTACTTAATACGGCTCCCTTGAGCCTTTGAGCTGACAAGCTCAGGTAACGCCCTACGCACCCAGAGAGGTACCAGACCTGAGAATACTTTGGCAGCCTGCACAGCAACCCCTGAAAATCCTCCTACACTCTGCTGATGAAGGACAATAATCCTGAAACACCGGTGTCCAGAGTTGGCCTGCAATTTTGCATCACACATCGAATCTTTTGCAAAGCGAACCCGCTTTGAGAAAACTGCATTTACCATGATGCTCTTGGGGTACACCCGTTGGAATGGTGGAGTAGCGTGCGACCTATGGACCTTTTACTTAATACGGCTCCCTTGAGCCTTTGAGCTGACGAGCTCAGGTAACGCCCTACGCGCCCGGAGAGGTACCAGACCTGAGAATACTTTGGCAGCCTGCACAGCAACCCCTGAAAATCCTCCTACACTCTGCTGATGAAGGACAATAATCCTGAAACACCGGTGTCCAGAGTTGGCCTGCAATTTTGCATCACACATTGAATCTTTTGCAAAGTGAACCCGCTTTGAGAAAACTGCATTTACCATGATGCTCTTGGGGTACACCCGCTGGAATGGTGGAGTAGCGTGCGACCTATGGACCTTTTACTTAATACGGCTCCCTTGAGCCTTTGAGCTGACGAGCTCAGGTAACGCCCTACGCGCCCGGAGAGGTACCAGACCTGAGAATACTTTGGCAGCCTGCACAGCAACCCCTGAAAATCCTCCTACACTCTGCTGATGAAGGACAATAATCCTGAAACACCGGTGTCCAGAGTTGGCCTGCAATTTTGCATCACACATCGAATCTTTTGCAAAGCGAATCCGCTTTGAGAAAAATGCATTTACCATGATGCTCTTGGGGTACACCCGCTGGAATGGTGGAGTAGCGTGCGGCCTATGGACCTTTTACTTAATACGGCTCCCTTGAGCCTTTGAGCTGACGAGCTCAGGTAACGCCCTACGCGCCCGGAGAGGTACCAGACCTGAGAGTACTTTGGCAGCCTGCACAGCAACCCCTGAAAATCCTCCTACACTCTGCTGATGAAGGACAATAATCCTGAAACACCGGTGTCCAGAGTTGGCCTGCAATTTTGCATCACACATCGAATCTTTTGCAAAGCGAACCCGCTTTGAGAAAACTGCATTTACCATGATGCTCTTGGGGTACACCCGCTGGAATGGTGGAGTAGCGTGCGACCTATGGACCTTTTACTTAATACGGCTCCCTTGAGCCTTTGAGCTGACGAGCTCAGGTAACGCCCTACGCGCCCGGAGAGGTACCAGACCTGAGAATACTTTGGCAGCCTGCACAGCAACCCCTGAAAATCCTCCTACACTCTGCTGATGAAGGACAATAATCCTGAAACACCGGTGTCCAGAGTTGGCCTGCAATTTTGCATCACACATTGAATCTTTTGCAAAGCGAACCCGCTTTGAGAAAACTGCATTTACCATGATGCTCTTGGGGTACACCCGCTGGAATGGTGGAGTAGCGTGCGACCTATGGACCTTTTACTTAATACGGCTCCCTTGAGCCTTTGAGCTGACGAGCTCAGGTAACGCCCTACGCGCCCGGAGAGGTACCAGACCTGAGAATACTTTGGCAGCCTGCACAGCAACCCCTGAAAATCCCCCTTCACTCTGCTGATGAAGGACAATAATCCTGAAACACCGGTGTCCAGAGTTGGCCTGCAATTTTGCATCACACATCGAATCTTTTGCAAAGCGAACCCGCTTTGAGAAAACTGCATTTACCATGATGCTCTTGGGGTACACCCGCTGGAATGGTGGAGTAGCGTGCGACCTATGGACCTTTTACTTAATACGGCTCCCTCGAGCCTTTGAGCTGACGAGCTCAGGTAACGCCCTACGCGCCCGGAGAGGTACCAGACCTGAGAATACTTTGGCAGCCTGCACAGCAACCCCTGAAAATCCTCCTACACTCTGCTGATGAAGGACAATAATCCTGAAAAAAAGGTGTCCAGAGTTGGCCTGCAATTTTGCATCACACATCGAATCTTTTGCAATGCGAACCCGCTTTGAGAAAACTGCATTTACCATGATGCTCTTGGGGTACACCCGCTGGAATGGTGGAGTAGCGTGCGACCTATGGACCTTTTACTTAATACGGCTCCCTTGAGCCTTTGAGCTGACGAGCTCAGGTAACGCCCTACGCGCCCGGAGAGGTACCAGACCTGAGAATACTTTGGCAGCCTGCACAGCAACCCCTGAAAATCCTCCTACACTCTGCTGATGAAGGACCATAATCCTGAAACACCGGTGTCCAGAGTTGGCCTGCAATTTTGCATCACACATCGAATCTTTTGCAAAGCGAACCCGCTTTGAGAAAACTGCATTTACCATGATGCTCTTGGGGTACACCCGCTGTAATGGTGGAGTAGCCTGCGACCTATGGACCTTTTACTTAATACGGCTCCCTTGAGCCTTTGAGCTGACGAGCTCAGGTAACGCCCTAAGCGCCCGGAGAGGTACCAGACCTGAGAATACTTTGGCAGCCTGCACAGCAACCCCTGAAAATCCTCCTACACTCTGCTGATGAAGGACAATAATCCTGAAACACCGGTGTCCAGAGTTGGCCTGCAATTTTGCATCACACATCGAATCTTTTGCAAAGCGAACCCGCTTTGAGAAAACTGCATTTACCATGATGCTCTTGGGGTACACCCGCTGGAATGGTGGAGTAGCGTGCGACCTATGGACCTTTTACTCTGAAAACATGCCGCCCCTCGCCTCCATGGTACAATGTCAAACTTAGGGATTTAAACAAAATGCTGTCGTCATGCTGAGCAAGCTTGGAGATACACTTTAGGGGATCAGGACAGAATTATATATAAAGCTAGGGTTAAGGAATATAAATGCGCACTTGCAGAAGAAAAATCTATGTACTGCGTGCACATAATTGATAATTCATGATCTACCAAAGAACTGTTTCAGTTAGTACAACAGCTCTCATCTTACCAATCCTTGGCAGAACCTGACGTGTCACAAACATTCTGCAATCAATTAGCTATCTTTTTCCAAAATAAGATCACGGATGTTAGAATTGGGGGTCTCTGGTTGGCGCAAGTATGCACTTGTGACAAACAGGGACCCTCTCCTCTAGTCAGGGCAAGGGAACTACCCTTTAAGAATAACCCCTACTCACCCTCTAGGTTGCGTGGCGCGAGCAGTCAAGGCTAATCTCTAGGGCGCATTTAGTTAAGCATTCATAATCACACACAGTAAATAACACTGATCCCCCCACAAATGGACACCAGGCTGTATTTATATAAAAATACGTAGACTTTATGTAAAAGATAGCAGATTTATCACAAGACCTTAAATAACATTAAATTAGGATGCACACAATACTTTTCTCAGTGTTGGAATGGATACTTTCTTGGCTGTTCAATATTTCAATTGAAGCATTACTTAAAAATACAGTTCCCTCAGCAAAGCGTCTTGAAATCAGTGAAGGAAAAGGGGTTTCAGATCTCCTTCAAACCAGGCTCTTGTCAGCAAAGCGTCTTTGATAAAAAGAAGGGGAAGACAGGTTTAAATGCCCTCAAAAGCGATTGCAACAGAATTCTGGATTAAAAGCTGCTGTGGGTCAGATTCTTTCACTCAAGATCTTTGGCTTCAAGGCGCTGCTCTGTGCGCTTTGTGTTACTGGGGCACCAGCAGCTTATCAGGCCCTGCAAGGGGTTAACATCCAGAAACAGATGCCACGAGGGGCAGACCTTCAAGTCCTCAGCTGCGCCCTCGAGCACACACTTTACAGTACCTTGCAGAAGGGGGGGGGGGGTCTGCCACGGACAAATGCGGGGAACAGCTGTGGACCGGGACAGGCTCAGCAGGGCGCCTTGAGGGGGGCTCGGCTCGTGACGGCGTTAGGAGGTGCGGTGCTGGAGCGGGGCCTCCGAGGGGCTCTGGAAGCTGTCAGGGGTGCTGTCTGTGTCCTGGCAGGGAAATCCTTCGTGGGGAAGTGCACTTCAGAGGGGCCCGTACTCCTTTGTACCGGGCAGCTCCTCTCACTGTGGCACAGCCTCGGGGATGCCCTCTGGTGCGGGGCGGGTCACTGCACTTCACGTGCTTTGTGGCACTGGCCGGATACCGGGGAGGAGCAGGCAAGAAGGGGAGGCGGCGCGGTGGCACCCAGCAGCGGGCACAACTTCTACCGGCAGATCAGCTGGTGCGGCGCGGCCTCAGGGGCAAGGTGCGGTGCGGAGCAAACGCTCAAGGGCACGCACCTTTCAATCTGCTCACTCGGGTCCCGGGAGCTCGTGGGGGCTGCAAGGCGGGCGGTGCACTTGGTCCTCAGAGATGGGTGGAGGCAGGGTGCGGGGCGGCCCCTGGGGACACGGTGTGGCGGCGGCTGCAATCAGCGGCGGCACACGGGTCAGGGCGGCCACGGCACGGCTCCAAGCACTTCAAGGCAGATGGTCCATGGGGTGCACACAAATGACGGCCTTCAGCGGGGCACGAACTCGGCAAGCCCAGCAGCTTGGGTCGAAGGAGGGGGAAGAGCCCAATGGTCCTGGGGCTCAGGTCAGGGGGCCAGCTCACTTCCAGGCCCTTGGAGATCAGCGAGTAAGCACAAGAGTTTGTAGAAAGTCAAAAGCAAAGTCTTTCAGGGTTTCTTCCTCTCCTTTGGCAGCAAGGATCCCACTGCAGGTTCAGTCCCCCAGGATAGGGACAGTCTCTCTCCTTCAGCTTCCTTGGTTCCTTCTCCTCAGGCAGAGGGGTCGTCTTGATTCACAAGCAGGATCTAATTTACAAGGAGCAGGGCTCCTACTCTTATACCCAGTTTCTTTTGTTCTTACAGGCCAGGGGGGCCTCTGCATGACTGCTCTCAGCCTCTGAGCACTTGTGGTAGGTACTTCTGGCTTCTTCATTCAGGGTGAGGGCAGGCACATCAGCCGCTCCCCAGGGGGGCGGAGCCAGCATTGTGTGGACAGGGGCTGCCAGGAGCACTTTGTTGACGAGCTTCGGTACTTCCTGGGCCAGGTGCAGGCTGAGTCATCAGTCGCTCCCCAGGGGGGCGGAGCCAGCATTGTGGTGGCAGAGCACAGGCTGATGCAGAGCCCAGGGAAACTCCCACCTCCCACTAAGGTGTAATCTTCCCATTCACCACCTGTCATTCCCCCCGCCCTGTCACTCACACAACTCAGACAGTCAGATACACACAAAAGCAGAGGCGGGCTGAAATGGTTAGGCAAGCAAATGCTAGCTTTCTAAAAGTAGCATTTGCAAACACAGGATATTAAAATAAACTTTACTAAAAGAAGTATTTTATTATTCTGAGTTCAGGCATACTAAACATTAATTTCTACCATGTTCCCTGAGCCTGCTGGGATTATAGAGTGTAATAATTCCAGCAGCCCATCTGGCCTAAAGGGAACTGGTAGCCTTACAATAGTGAAAAACGAATTTGGCAGTAATTCACTATTAGGACATGTCACACACATCAGGGCATGTCCTACCTTACACTTACAATGCACCCTGCCCTCAGGCCTACCATAGGGGTGACTAATATGAAGTTAAGGGAAGGTTTAGGGGCTGGCAAGTGTGTGCACTTGCCCAGCCAGCATGACAGTACCAGACTGCACGCAGGGTCTGCAATGGCAGACCCGAGACACATTTTAAGGCTGCTTCTGTGGGTGGCGCAACCAGCGCTGCAGGCCCACTAGCAGTATTGGCATTCACAAGCCCTGGCACTCCTGGTGCACTTTACTGGGGACTGACAGTAAATCCAATGACCCAATCATGGACATCAATCACAGGTACACTTTATAGTAGGGAGCACTTGCACTGCGGCACGGGTTGGCCGTGGCGCAGTGCCCTGAGTAGCGGACACCAGCAAAAACATCTGAGGCACAACAGCAAAAAGTGGAAGGGAGACTCACGCCAAGGTGCCAGGTCTAACACGTGTCCCCTCCAGCTGAAATGTGGGGGGAACTACCCTTCCCCAGGGAGTTCCACATCACTAAGGCGGAAAAACCTGGACAGACCGTCAGCGTTGGCGTGATCTGTGCCAGGGCGGTGTTCCACCGTGAAGTCCATACCCTGTAGGGAGATGGACCACCTCAACAGTTTTGGGTTCTCACCCCTCATTTGCATCAACCATCTGAGGGGCCTGTGGTCTGTCTGAACCCGGAAGTGAGACCCAAACAAGTAGGGTCTTAGCTTCTTCAGCGCCCAGACCACAGCAAAAGCTTCTCGCTCTATTGCACTCCACCTACTTTCCCGGGGAAGTAACCTCCTACTGATGAAGGCTACAGGTTGGTCCCAGCCCTCCTCAGTCATCTGTGAGAGAACAGCCCCTACACCATGCTCTGAAGCGTCTGTTTGCACTATGAATTCCTTGGAGAAATCAGGAGCCAGGAGCACGGGCGCCGTGCACATGGCAGTCTTCAGGGTGTCAAAAGCCTTCTGACAGGTGTCAGTCCAAATCACATTCCTGGGCTGCTTCTTAGAAGTCAGCTCTGTCAAGGGGGTCACAATAGTGCCATAGCCCTTGACAAACCTCCTGTAATACCCAGTGAGCCCCAGGAAGGCTCTCACTGCAGTCTGGGTCTTGGGGGGTTCCCAAGCCAGGATGGTCTCAATTTTGGGTTGCAAGGGTGCCACCTTGCCACTCCCCACTTGGTGTCCCAAGTACACCACTGAACCCTGCCCAATCTGGCACTTGCTTGCCTTGATTGTGAGGCCTGCCTTGCGCAGGGCCGTCAACACTTCCCAGAGGTGTCGCAGGTGTTCTGGCCAGGTACCACTGAACACTGCGATGTCATCCAGGTAGGCGGCACTGAACTCATCCAGCCCAGCCAACACCTGGTTGACCAACCTCTGAAAGGTGGCAGGGGCATTCTTCATTCCAAATGGCATTACCCGGAACTGGAAATGCCCATCTGGTGTAGAGAATGCTGACCTCTCCTTTGCCCCATCGGTCAAGGCGATCTGCCAGTACCCAGACGTTAAATCAAACGTGCTGAGGAACCGGGCAGCCCCTAGCCGATCAATGAGCTCATCAGCTCTGGGGATAGGGTGCGCGTCAGTCTTGGTGACTGAATTGAGTCCTCTGTAGTCCACACAGAACCGGAGTTCAGGTGTGGCTCCCGGCGCAGCAGCCTTTGGGACCAAGACCACGGGGCTGGACCAAGGACTGCTGGAGGACTCAACCACCCTAAGAGCAAGCATCTTGGAGACCTCCTCCTTGATGCAGGCCCTGACCCTGTCAGTCACTCTGTAAGCTTTATGCTTCACAGGTAAGCTGTCTCCTGTGTCCACATCATGGACGCACCAATCTGTGACACTAGGAACCAGGGAGAACAGATCTGGAAACTGCCCCAGCAATTGGCGGCAGTCTTCCTGTTGCTCAGGGGTCAGGGTGGGTGAGAGGTTAACTCCATCCACTGACCCATCTTTCTCACAGGCCACTAAGAGGTCAGGGAGAGGCTCAGACTCCTCTTCCATTCCATCATCAGTGGCCAACAGTATGCCCACTTCGGACCTTTTCAAGTGGGGCTTGAGGCGGTTAACATGTAGGACCCTTAAAGGGTTCCTGGGAGTTTGCATGTCCACCAAGTAGGTCACTGGGCTCTTGCGCTCCACAACCTCAAATGGACCCGTCCACTTATCCTGAAGTGCACAGGGCTCCACTGGGGCCAAGACCCACACCTCTTGTCCAGGTTGAAGCTCTACCAGAGTGGCATTCTGGTCGTACCACCGCTTCATCTCTTCCTGGCTGGCTTCCAGATTTGCCTCAGCAAGTTGTCTGAAGCGCCTGGTCTGGTTTCTGAAGGCCAGCATGTAACTGTATACATTCTGGGGAGGTTTCCTGGGAGATTGCTCCCAGCCTTCCTTTACCAAACTCAGTGGTCCCCTCACGGGGTGACCATACAGCAGTTCAAAGGGGCTGAACCCTAGGGACTTCTGTGGCACCTCACGGTATGCAAAGAGCAGGCATGGCAAGAGGACGTCCCACTTACGCCTCATTGGGCCTTCCAGGCCCATGATCATGCCCTTCAGGGTTCGGTTGAATCTCTCAACCAACCCATTTCCTTGGGGATGGTAAGGGGTGGTGAACTTGTAGGTTACACCACACTCTTGCCAAAGGGACTTCATATACTTGGATATGAAGTTGGTCCCCCTGTCGCTCACCACCTCTAGAGGGAATCCCACTCGGGAGAAAATTCCCATCAGTGCACGTCCCACCACGGGGGCCGTCACTGTCCTCAGAGGGATGGCTTCAGGGTACCGGGTGGCATGATCCACCAAGACCAGGATGAACCTGTTGCCCATGGCTGTCTTGGGGTCCAGAGGCCCAACAATGTCAATACCCACTCGTTGGAATGGGGTACTGACCACAGGGAAGGGTTGGAGGGGAGCCTTGTTCTTCCCTCCACTCTTCCCACTTGCCTGGCAAGTTGGACAGGTCCTACAATGAGCATCTGAGCTCTTGTGCATTTGGGGCCAGTAGAAGTGGGTGACAAGCCTGTCATAGGTCTTGTCCATCCCCAAATGTCCTGCTAAAGGCACATCATGAGCCAGCCCCAGTAGGAAGGCTCTGAACTTCTGGGGTACCACCAGCACACGGGCTGACCCAGGTTCAGCAGCCTTAGGCTCTGAATACAGGAGGTCATTCTCCCAGTACACATAATGTGTTTTGGCCTGAACACCATTGGCCTGGTCTGCAGCCTGTTGCCGCATACCCACGAGAGAAGGGCATTCCTTCTGCTCCCTGCAGAATTCCTCCCTGGAGGGGCCTCCTTCTTGCTGCCAATGGGTCAGCTCAGGCAGGTCCCCCAGTTCAGCAATCTGTTCCCCTGTAGGCTCCAGGGCATCCCCCTCAAGGTCTGCTTCCTCCTGGACCGTGGGAACTTCAGGGGCCGGTTTCCCGCGCCCCCTGCGCCTTCTCCCTAAGGCCGGTTCCTGGGCCTCTCCTTCAGGCCCCAGGACCTCTTGATCACCCCTACTGGCTGTCATTGACCGGGTAGTCACGCACGCCCAGTCAGGTAGACCCACCATCCTCAGGTGAGTCGTCTTCTCCACCTTTTCCCAAGGGGAGTCCTCCAAGTCATTCCCTAGCAAACAGTCCACAGGCATGGTTTTCCTCACACAGACCTGCAGAGTACCAGAGACCCCCCCCCACTCGAAGGGAACTTGAGCCATTGGACACTGACTCTCTGAATTATCAGCATTGATAACCCTACAGTAGGCATGGGGTACAACCTGCTCCTGAGACACCAGGTGCTGCCGGACTGCAGTCACACTGGCTCCTGTGTCTCTAAGAGCCTCAGCTTTCCTACCATTGATGGTCACCACCTGCCCATATTTCTTAGTGTTAGAGGGCAGGTAGTTTGTAGGGACCATCTCACTGTCTCCTAAGGAGACTAGGGTCATCTGAACAGGATCTCCACCCCCTGGGAACATTACTTCTTCTCCTAAGTGAACACTAGTCACTTGCCGGGGGGGGCACCAGTGGGTGCTGGTTTACCAAACAGGCGACACTTGGGGTCACTGGCAATGTGCCCCGGGTCACCACATTTGTAACAATTGAAGGGCCCCTTTGGAACAGGCCTAACTGTCGGGGCCCCATTCTGCTTCGGGGGTGGGGGTGGCTGAGAACCTCGCTGCTGGTTCCCTTGGGGATTACTTTGGGGGCCTTTAGGGAACCCTTTCTGTTTACCCCTGTCCCCCCCACTCTTCTGCTGGGGACCCTGCCCACCCTTGGCGGAGTCTCCCACTGAACCCTTGTGGACCCTGGTGCTGAGCCAGCGGTCCGCCTCCTCAGCAAGCTTCCTCGGGTTGGACAGCTTGCTATCAATCAGGTGCTGGCGTAACTCAGGAAAACAGTTATCAGACAAGTGCTCCCATGCAATTAAATCAAAGAGACTTTGAAAATCATTCACCTTGTTACCCTTCACCCAACCATCCAGTGCTCTGCAAAAAAAAGTCACATACTCCACATATGTAGTCCCAGGACGCTTTGCACACCCCCTGAACCTCTGTCTATACATTTCAGGGGTAAGCCCATACCTGGTCATTAAGGCCTCTTTCATGCGGGGGTAGGAACTCTGTTCTTCAGTGGGCAAATCTAGCAGGGTATCCCGCCCTTCGCTAAGGAACCTTCCCCACAACCCCGCTCCCCAATCCTTGTCAGGGACCCGGTGGGAGGACATGGCTACCTCATAAGCCCTAAACCACTGTCCTATGTCATCCCCCCTAAAGAACTCCTTAACCACATCTTTGGGGATGTACACCCTGGACTCTACCTGCACCGGCGTTGTGCTGCCACCAGAGGGAGGATGATCCAAACTTTTCGCTTTCAGCTCCAACTCCCTCAATTTCACTTCATGTTCCAATAGGATTTTTTTCTCCTCTATTGCCAATCTTTGTTGCTCCATCTGTCCATTAAGTTTTGCCATCTCCACTTCATGTGCCCTGGTTGCTGCCCTGTCTGCCAGCTCCTCTGGCGACAGGACTGCGCCAACTCCATGGCCGTTTTCTGGGGGTACCATTTCCCTCCCATTCCCAGGTGCCCTTGACTCAATCCAGGCCCTCAGCGCCGTTAGGTATTGAGGTTTGTTTCTAAATCCAGTTCTGGAGACTCCAAATTTTTCACAGAAGCCCTTCAGTTGCTGTACTGTGTAGCTTTCTAGCCTCTCTTCTTCCCAATCTACCTCTTCTATTCCACTTCCACCAGATGCTATGGATACTGCCTTTCCTCCAGACTTTGAGCCAGGCATGATTCACAAAAATGGAGATTCCTCAGCAATTCCAAAAATAGACACACGAACTCGACAGTATGTGGCTATGTTATAGGTCTGCTCTCACTATGTGGTGATCAATAATCTACTGTATATAAATTATGAATGCAAATTCGAAATCCTCACCGCTGCGTCCAATGTTAGAATTGGGGGTCTCTGGTTGGCGCAAGTATGCACTTGTGACAAACAGGGACCCTCTCCTCTAGTCAGGGCAAGGGAACTACCCTTTAAGAATAACCCCTACTCACCCTCTAGGTTGCGTGGCGCGAGCAGTCAAGGCTAATCTCTAGGGCGCATTTAGTTAAGCATTCATAATCACACACAGTAAATAACACTGATCCCCCCACAAATGGACACCAGGCTGTATTTATATAAAAATACGTAGACTTTATGTAAAAGATAGCAGATTTATCACAAGACCTTAAATAACATTAAATTAGGATGCACACAATACTTTTCTCAGTGTTGGAATGGATACTTTCTTGGCTGTTCAATATTTCAATTGAAGCATTACTTAAAAATACAGTTCCCTCAGCAAAGCGTCTTGAAATCAGTGAAGGAAAAGGGGTTTCAGATCTCCTTCAAACCAGGCTCTTGTCAGCAAAGCGTCTTTGATAAAAAGAAGGGGAAGACAGGTTTAAATGCCCTCAAAAGCGATTGCAACAGAATTCTGGATTAAAAGCTGCTGTGGGTCAGATTCTTTCACTCAAGATCTTTGGCTTCAAGGCGCTGCTCTGTGCGCTTTGTGTTACTGGGGCACCAGCAGCTTATCAGGCCCTGCAAGGGGTTAACATCCAGAAACAGATGCCACGAGGGGCAGACCTTCAAGTCCTCAGCTGCGCCCTCGAGCACACACTTTACAGTACCTTGCAGAAGGGGGGGGGGGGGTCTGCCACGGACAAATGCGGGGAACAGCTGTGGACCGGGACAGGCTCAGCAGGGCGCCTTGAGGGGGGCTCGGCTCGTGACGGCGTTAGGAGGTGCGGTGCTGGAGCGGGGCCTCCGAGGGGCTCTGGAAGCTGTCAGGGGTGCTGTCTGTGTCCTGGCAGGGAAATCCTTCGTGGGGAAGTGCACTTCAGAGGGGCCCGTACTCCTTTGTACCGGGCAGCTCCTCTCACTGTGGCACAGCCTCGGGGATGCCCTCTGGTGCGGGGCGGGTCACTGCACTTCACGTGCTTTGTGGCACTGGCCGGATACCGGGGAGGAGCAGGCAAGAAGGGGAGGCGGCGCGGTGGCACCCAGCAGCGGGCACAACTTCTACCGGCAGATCAGCTGGTGCGGCGCGGCCTCAGGGGCAAGGTGCGGTGCGGAGCAAACGCTCAAGGGCACGCACCTTTCAATCTGCTCACTCGGGTCCCGGGAGCTCGTGGGGGCTGCAAGGCGGGCGGTGCACTTGGTCCTCAGAGATGGGTGGAGGCAGGGTGCGGGGCGGCCCCTGGGGACACGGTGTGGCGGCGGCTGCAATCAGCGGCGGCACACGGGTCAGGGCGGCCACGGCACGGCTCCAAGCACTTCAAGGCAGATGGTCCATGGGGTGCACACAAATGACGGCCTTCAGCGGGGCACGAACTCGGCAAGCCCAGCAGCTTGGGTCGAAGGAGGGGGAAGAGCCCAATGGTCCTGGGGCTCAGGTCAGGGGGCCAGCTCACTTCCAGGCCCTTGGAGATCAGCGAGTAAGCACAAGAGTTTGTAGAAAGTCAAAAGCAAAGTCTTTCAGGGTTTCTTCCTCTCCTTTGGCAGCAAGGATCCCACTGCAGGTTCAGTCCCCCAGGATAGGGACAGTCTCTCTCCTTCAGCTTCCTTGGTTCCTTCTCCTCAGGCAGAGGGGTCGTCTTGATTCACAAGCAGGATCTAATTTACAAGGAGCAGGGCTCCTACTCTTATACCCAGTTTCTTTTGTTCTTACAGGCCAGGGGGGCCTCTGCATGACTGCTCTCAGCCTCTGAGCACTTGTGGTAGGTACTTCTGGCTTCTTCATTCAGGGTGAGGGCAGGCACATCAGCCGCTCCCCAGGGGGGCGGAGCCAGCATTGTGTGGACAGGGGCTGCCAGGAGCACTTTGTTGACGAGCTTCGGTACTTCCTGGGCCAGGTGCAGGCTGAGTCATCAGTCGCTCCCCAGGGGGGCGGAGCCAGCATTGTGGTGGCAGAGCACAGGCTGATGCAGAGCCCAGGGAAACTCCCACCTCCCACTAAGGTGTAATCTTCCCATTCACCACCTGTCATTCCCCCCGCCCTGTCACTCACACAACTCAGACAGTCAGATACACACAAAAGCAGAGGCGGGCTGAAATGGTTAGGCAAGCAAATGCTAGCTTTCTAAAAGTAGCATTTGCAAACACAGGATATTAAAATAAACTTTACTAAAAGAAGTATTTTATTATTCTGAGTTCAGGCATACTAAACATTAATTTCTACCATGTTCCCTGAGCCTGCTGGGATTATAGAGTGTAATAATTCCAGCAGCCCATCTGGCCTAAAGGGAACTGGTAGCCTTACAATAGTGAAAAACGAATTTGGCAGTAATTCACTATTAGGACATGTCACACACATCAGGGCATGTCCTACCTTACACTTACAATGCACCCTGCCCTCAGGCCTACCATAGGGGTGACTAATATGAAGTTAAGGGAAGGTTTAGGGGCTGGCAAGTGTGTGCACTTGCCCAGCCAGCATGACAGTACCAGACTGCACGCAGGGTCTGCAATGGCAGACCCGAGACACATTTTAAGGCTGCTTCTGTGGGTGGCGCAACCAGCGCTGCAGGCCCACTAGCAGTATTGGCATTCACAAGCCCTGGCACTCCTGGTGCACTTTACTGGGGACTGACAGTAAATCCAATGACCCAATCATGGACATCAATCACAGGTACACTTTATAGTAGGGAGCACTTGCACTGCGGCACGGGTTCGCCGTGGCGCAGTGCCCTGAGTAGCGGACACCAGCAAAAACATCTGAGGCACAACAGCAAAAAGTGGAAGGGAGACTCACGCCAAGGTGCCAGGTCTAACAACGGACAAATACACTGGTTAAGAGTCAGAATCGAAAACACCTATTATAAATCCAACAGTCAACAGTCCTATCAAAGATGCTCAACTGACGCCCAACAGTGAACACAGAGGTCTTTCAAAATGTTGTGACCTTTCGCCACCTCTTCTTGTACATTATCATATGAGAACGCATTCAGGCTCCCCTATGGAGGCATGCCCACTGGCAACTCTACATATGACTGCTAATACCAAAGCAGAAACCCTCTGTAAATTAATGAATATATTTATCCGTTCTGGAATCTATCCTCACTCTTGGAAACAAGCCATCATAAGACCTCTTTTGAAAAAACCCAATCTGGACTCTAGGGACAGTAAAAACTATCGTCCCATCTCCCTGCTCCCTGTTCCAGCAAAAAATCCTGGAACTGCATCTCAACAAGCAGCTTATGGAAACTGCAGATCAGCAATCTTGGCTCAATGAGTCGCAGTTCGGATTCAGAAGGCATCACGGTACAGAAAGGGCCTTGGTTTCCGCCTCTGATCACATCAGGCATATGGTGGATGAAGGGCAGGGAGTAGTGCTAATTCTCTTGGATCTGTCAGCAGCATTTGATACCATCTCTTCTACATTGCAGCTGGCCAGACTCCGGAGTTTGGTATTTCAAGCACTTGCCCTTCTGCCCTCATTCCTGACAGGGGGATCCCAAAGGGTGAATCTAAAATCTTTTCACTCAGACTCCTATTTTTTACCTTGTGGAGTCCCACAGGGGTCTTCCTTTAGTTCCACCCGCTTTAATCTGTATGTGGTACCCCTCACAACTGTAATCCATTCTTTTGGATTAGTGGTGGTGTCATATGCAGACGATACACAAATTATGGTTATCATTCCCAAGAGGCTTGGCTCATGGTTCGAGAATGTCAGTGGATGTGTCTCCGGAGTCACAGACTGGATGTCTGCTAACTTCCCGAACCTTATCAGGGAAAAAACAGAGCTAATGATATTCGGATCAGGGGCAACCAAATGGAACAGTTGCTGCTGGCCTCAAGCTTTGGGATGCTGTCCTGTCCCGTGCAAAAAGGCTAAGAACCTGGGAGTCCTGATGGACATGGAACTTTGCTTCAAGGCCCAAGTGAATTGTACCATCTCTACATGCTCCTGGCTCATAAGGATGTTAAAAAAAAGCTTCTCTTTTATCCATCATTCAGCTAGGACCCAGGTAGCTCTGGCCCTGGTAATGTCCAGACTTGATAGCTGCAATGCCCTGTACCTGGCTGCTAATATGAGCTTACAACATAAGCTCCAGGTACTGCAGAATGCATTGGCAAGATTCTTTCTGGACATGCCCAAAAACAATCCACCAATAAGGGACTAGAACATCTACATTGGCTCCCCATTGAACAACGCATCAGTTTTAAATCACTTTGTATGGTCCATAAGTCACTGTAGGCTTCCTATCCCTTAAGGCTGAAGAACATGTTCAAATGACATTCCCCAAGCTGATTATTTCGCTCTTCACTTCAAATGCAACTACTGGTGCCAAGAACCTAGAAGTGAAGGGATAAGGCATTCTCATTGGCAGTGAGTAAGCTGTGGAATTCCCTACCCCTGGCACTTAGATCTATCACTCTTCTCCTCCAGTTCAGAAAAGCCCTTAAGACCTGGCTGTGTACAGATAAATGGTGAGCTGAAGTTCTTTTGCTTTTTTTGCTAGACTCTGTGGTTTGTACGGCCTCTCTCTAGCTCCTTGATGCCCCCGGGTGACTGTTGCACTATATAAATATCAAAAATCAAAATCAATCAAAATGAGTGTGCTGTTACCTCTGTGTTTGAGTGAACCTTTGCTTTCAAACCTAGGGGTGTTCTATAAGACTGCAATTTATCAAGAGCAGTCAAGCAATACTGGGCTTGAAGGTAAGAAATGCAGGGAGATTCAGTGATGTTCACATTGGAGACTCATGTGGCTCCATGCTCCAGCCAGTTCAGAACTTTCCAAAATCGCTGCAAGTTCATATTTTTGCTAGCACACAATAATTATGCCCATAACTCATTCTGATATATCTTCCTTGTCAACCAGATCTCCTGTTTGTACTGACATTGAAGGTCTTTGACCATAGCTTCCTAATGACCATTTTGAGGTGCCCGTATTATACATCACATTTTCTTAATCAATTTTCTCTTCCTCTGCCTGAGTTGACCAATAATCTGACTTCCACTGTGGATTGTCCTACTGCGTTAGTGCTTTTCCCCTGACGGGCTTGGACATACAGCTAAAATCTGCTTCATCAGTTTGTTTCAAGAAGCAATTGTGTTCCCTTCATCGAACCTGTGATGCATGCATAGACATGCTACTTAATTCAGGTGCCAAATCCTCAAGCCACTTTAACCTCTTAGGATTTTCCATATAGGCATCTTCAAGCATGATGCTAGCATTTTGCAGGAGGATTGGGAAAATAGCGAGATTTAAGATTTGTGGAGGCAGTCCACATTTAAGGTGGGGTTTCGTAGTATAGTTGGTGAAAAAGTGTCAGGCTGACCAATGTATGGTCAATTGTGGAACTTGAGTTTTCAGGGAAATAAGTCAGTGTGGGAGGAGTGTCTCCAAAAAGGCCATTTAACACTCAAATGTTTGCTGCTAAGAGGACAACAGAATTTTGCTCACCCAATATTTAGGTAAGTCTAAGTGGGGGAACTTCCTGTTGCGGAATGTTTGAGATGAGGTGCAGGGCATGAGTGCGTTTGTCCTTTAAATCTATGTGAAAAGGGTTAAAATTTAAGTTGCCTATGAATAGCATTTGTACGTACTGATGACTGACCCTTAGGCCATCGATGGTATGCAGCATTGCAGACAGTAAAGCTTTATTTCATTATAGGTTGGACTTTTATGGACATTAATTATGATTAAGGGCATTTGTTGTCTAGTGGACCAACCAGTAATGGACAGGACTTGTAATCCTTAGTCTTGCGCCACTAAAATCTTCACATAAAGGGTACGTGAATGCTGAAGTATGTTGCCAGGCCACCTTTGGCGAACCCTTTCGAGGTAGACTTGATTGCCAGGATAAACAATTTAAGGTAGCCTGCAAGAGGAATTGAGGATGTGGACTAGGTTTCCTGAAAAATAACTGTTTAATCCCCACAAGTATTTGGAGAAATCCCCATCATCTCATTACAAGTTCAGGCTAGCCAGAGTTCAGAAGTAGATATTGAGAAAAGCGTTGGACACCTTTGCCAGCATGTGAAACTCAGGGTGCGCTTCATGGGCCCTTAATCAGATAGATGTACCTAAGGCCAGAGCTGAGGGTAACCAGGTCCAGTCCTGGGCCTGACTAGTGCAGATTGGTTCTAAACTGATGGTTTGACTGGCGTGAAAGTGTGATGATCACCTAGTTTGGTGATGGTAGGGTGTGCTTCTATTGGGTCACAAAGGATGGAATATGGCACTTTTTTTACTTAAAGAGCAGTGGACCATAGCATGAGTTTGTTTTAGGAGGTCGATGGGAAAACCAAGGCCCTCAGTGAACCTGTTAAGCAATGCTGATGGATATGCATGACAGTGAAACAGAGTGATTTTTATTTCTCATTTCCAAAGCTTCTCTTTCAGACTGTAGCTGTCCTGCGCAAGTGAACTTGTGACAAAAATAATCAATGTGGGCTCCATACACTGAAAGCCCCTTGAGGGCAGATATTCAATTGATTTAGCATCTGATGATTTAATTTCTAGAAGTTTATGCAAGCCTCTCAATATTCCAGGAACATTTCCACAATTGAGAATGTTATGTCTTCCTTTCAATTATTTTTTCATCTAAGAGAGTAAATAAGATGATTTTTTGTTGTACTCAGGCAGACAGAAAATCTCCGAGCTCTGCCTATCTCGTGAGCAAGGTACTGTTTGGGATAATAGAATGAATTTCTTTGTTGAAAGTTCTTCAACCAGCATATGCAATGTGACTGAGTGCATCTGATTGTATCCTCTGGCTGGTGATCCTATACGCTCTTCTGGTAGCTGTGCTTTAACAGTGACCATGTCTGTAAGAAATGGTGTTTCTGGTTGGCTAGGGTATGCACCTAAGCCAGGCAAAACCCACCACTCTAGTCAGGGCAAGTAAGTTATATACCAAAGATAGCCTGTGCTCTGCCCTTTGGTAGCTTGGCAAGAGCAGTCAGTCTTATCCCAGAGACAATCTGTAAAGTGTTTGCACAACACACTTACATCAGTGACACAAGAAATACACCACAAAAGAGACTCTACACAGGGTTATATGAAGATAGGTTTCATATATTGTACCTATATCACAGTTCAAAATGACACAGGTTAGAAATACCTTTGCCTAACCACACCTCTCCTTCTATGCTTAGAAGGGAAATGGGACCTTCTCCCATCCCACTACACTGGGAACTGTCTGGGGTACTGTAAACCTTTCCCTCCATTGGTTGGGGGGAACCTGAGCCACTCTGTTTAGAATCACTCCCAAATGTCTTTCCAAACCTTCTGGTACTCCCCTAAATGTCTGCCTCCTTTGCAAGTTCCCTGGGGTCAGAGACAGGTGTTGGCGTAGCCCTCAAAGACTACCCTGCATGCCCTCCCTTAGGAATACATGGGGATGGGTGTGTCCATGGTAATTACTGGTATGAGGAGTGCAGGGTCGAGTTTAGTATGTACGAACTCGTGAGGATAAATGCTGCGCAATGGTGTGCGCAGATTTATGGTGACTGGTGGAGAAATGCCACTTTTAGAAGTTGGCATTTCTGTGTGCTGTGTGTCTGCCTGCCTGATGTGAATTGCATGTCTGGCTTGTGATTGACAGGAGCTGAGCGGTGTGGGAGGCTCCAGGAGGGGCAGGGAGAATCAGCTAGGCTGAATGGGACGTCTGGGCTGAGAGTAGTGGAAGGAGAGATCCCCTGACTCTGAATAGGCCTGTGCCCAGGCTATATTATGATGCCCTGCATTGCCCTTGATCCCTAAGGACTTCTGGCTGCCTGTGCACCCTGGGAGCACTTTGCTTTTTATCCTCCAGGACCTTGGCTGCATCCTAGCGCCCTGTGAGCACTTTATTCTCGATTTCCCCCAGAAAAGGACCACAAGGGCCCCGCAGCGCTGCCCTAGCGTGAGAGGGAATCCCTGGTGTGGGGATTCCCCCGTGATCGAGCGGGTGCCCACCCCGCATTTTCCTCGCCTTTAGCGGGAGCCTGCCCCGCCATATGTTTTAAATAAAGAGGGCTGATCAATTACAGCGCGACCGAAAAGGAAGTGAAGGAGCCTTGCGGGCTTTATAATGAAGTCCCAGTCCCAGGAGAGGGACCGGGCGAAGAAGGAACTCTGGAGTAAGTACGGAAGCCTCGTGGGCTCCCATTGCAAAGTCCCGGGTCCCAGGAGGGGGCCCGGGTGAAGAGAGGATGAAGGCGGGAGCTCCAGAGTGCAGCCTGGACCACCGGAGCAGCGCTGGCTCCCTGTTGAAGTCCCGGTCCCAGGAGAGGGACCGGGCAAAAAGCAGAGCACCCGGGCGCATCGCAGGAGACCGGCGGAGCCCCCACAAAGATCCGGTGAATGGGGCTTCTCCAGTGTCAGTGCCTGTTCAAGGCATATGACTGTCCCCACATCCTGAGTGTCCCGTTTGGTAGCGGGCCGCTTCTACGAGGGGGCATGTTTTGTTTTAGGAGCCAGTGCGTTCCAACCATGGGCTATTTGTTTTTAAGGGCCCCAGTAGGGGCTCCGAGGGCTCGTGGTGTCTGTGCTTTCCTACCAGTTTGGCCATTTCCTAATCGGAGCACATTGTCAGTGCCCACCTTTCTTTCCTGGCTGCCCCACCTGATAGCGGGCAGCTGCACCGTTGGTCATAATTGATTCAGGAGTCCCTGAGGAGGACAGAAGTGGCACAGAGGTGCCACGCCCACGTTGAGATTCACAACTGCCCAGGAAGTAGTGGGCAGCTGCTACGTTTAGGTTTGCTAGGCAGCAGCTCTGACATCCTGGACACAGGGCTTTTGAGCCCCTTTTGAGAAGGCCAGTTGGCCAGGGGGACGTGAGCTTAATAGGGCACCAGGCCCTAATGTGATTAATGCCTCTACTATGGTCTTTATTAGGAGACTATGTTCTAAATGTGATTTATGTGGTGCAAGGAAATGTGATTCATATTGTATGATTTACGCACCCTGTTTGATGTCTGTAACTGTGGTTTAGGTATGAGGTTATTTGCATAATATGGTTTATGCTTGGGAGTTTATCCTCCACTATGATTTATGACCCTAATGTGAGTTATGCTTAGGAGGTTAGGGTCTAATGCGTTTAGACTTATGCGATGATTGCATAATGTCGTTATGCTGGTGAGGTTGGCGCAGAATGTAATTCGCGCCTAATGTGATACTGTGCATAATATAGTTTATGTTACAGGATGATGCTTAGCACAGTGGTTACCAGTGATTACTGGTTGCACGTTTATGATATGTCTTACTTTTACTAAGTTCACTTTGTGATGGTTCTGACAGTGGTCAGTTGTATTAGGGATACACTAGTCAACACTCGCCCAAGACAGGAGGAACATGAACAAACCACAACAGTACTTAGTGCTTGGGGCCTCCCAAAAATAACTGGTCACTATCCATGTGGCAACTGCAGTGTTTGCCACTTAACCTCTGCAATTAAAACACTCAATCTGGAAGAAGACAAAATTTGGACGCAGAAGGCTCACCGTAACTGCAACAGCAGCAATGTTGTGTATTTGATAACCTGCCCATGCGGTCTACATTCCGTGGGCATGACAGGGAGGAAGGTGAAACAAAGGATCTGCGAACACCGTAGCACAATTAGATGCAGGAAAGCGACAACCAAACTGACTGAACACTTCCTCAAAAACAACCCCACTAATAATGAAATGAGATGGACAGTGATAGAAGTAGTGACACCTGGGCAAGAAACAACACAACGGTTATTTGAAAAAGAACAACATTGGGTCTACAGGTTAGCTACCAACATCATTGGCCTTGATAATATTCTAAGGAACACTGTCAGACAAAGGTGATCACCACAGACACACAGTTCAGTCTCCCTGATTTTAACATGTTACATTGACCCGAGTGGTTCACCGGTCCTCTCCCATATAAAAGAAGTATCATGCAGCCAATCATACATATCGATACATTTTATATAGTGAAGTTACCATGTTCACAAACATGTCCCTGTTGGAATTTAATGGGATCTCCCCATTTTTCTGTATCTCAAAATAACCATGATCTGCTTTATGCACTGTGTATCAGACAGAAAAATAGGCACATTGAGCATGCTCCAAAATATTGTAATAACCAGTTAATAATCCACCTTCATCTCTAAATATAAGGGTTGAGGTATTGGGATTAATACACACTATGTCCGCTTTTGAATTAATAAAGTTACAATAACTCACAACATTCAAGGGGTTGTGATTTTGCCCCCGATCCGCCGCTCTCCACATAATCACTGAACCTTTAACGCTACCCCCTGAAAAAATTGAGTGATTGGACCCGAGTACACCAACATCCATAGCCACGCCCCCTTTCTTCTGATGCACCTGCGTTCACATGACTGTACCACGAGTCAAGTGGGCAGAAAGTATCATGGGTGGAACCGTCATTTAAAGCCACGAGAATGTACCGCTGACATCCTTGGGATTCCGTGTGGCCCCACTGCAGGATTATCGGCGGACTCTACAGTTATATGACGTGAGTACACAACTAATGCGGGTGGAAACCCCTCTGTCCCTTGTTTCCTTTAGTACAAAGGCAGATCCACCCCACCTTTTTAACGAAATGCTATCCACACAAATGGCGGATGCTTTTAACAACTCCTTTTGCATTTTTACCAACAGAATGCATCTATAACCAGCCCCCCCACTGTCTTCATGGGGCGAAACTTCAGTTAGTTTCCCATGAGTTCTTTGTTTGTTCTTTTTAGAAAAAAACCTTGGTTCTCCCCTTCCCCCTACATTTGTCTGTCATCCTAAAATGCACTATCACTTTAAGCTTAATCAAGCGATACAGGTGATGCATGACTAAGAGACTATTTTTAGTCACTATGCCAAATGCTCCTAATATACAGGGAGGCGCATGACACCCACTTGTCACTGTTAACGCTAGTGGGTATGTAATGAATGTGAGGAGTATACGCTGTAACTCTTATTACAAAATGCATCACTGAATGAGTGCATGAGCAGTATGTCACTGAATAATGACATGTACAATGTGTAAATTCATGCTCTTCCACTCTTGAACCACAGAGAGTTTATACAAAGTTAATGGAGCAACACACTTACAGTGAAGGTTGTATATAACTGTGTACCATATGCTCTGCTCTATTTCTTTGAGATATAATTTTTGCTTACACAAAAGGCTGTAAGGGTGCCGAACCGTAAGTACACGGTCTGGCAATTTGGTGAATCAGGGAAGGATGCGTCTTAGTGTGTGAAGACCTCCCGGTTCATACACTTGGTCCTGACAAAAATCTTGCACTATTATTTTTAAGGTTGAAACATGTTGACCATTTCTTCGCGAAAACACTGATACTTCGTGGTCAATTAAGCCAATATTAGTATCTCACTTGGTTTTAACTGTGTATTGTGACTCCAAATAAAAGATTCAAGGAGTATAACAAAGATATTTTTTACTCACTCACTTACAACATTTTCACACTTTCAAAAAACCCAGTTCCGCTGTATTTACAGGCATTGATGCACACCCAAGTGGCACTTGGCTACTTGGGTGGACCCTGATGATGAAGAATGTCACCAACTAGGTTGGTGAGTGAGGGGTTTCTTAAATGAAGAACGAATCCTTTCTTTATTGTCTCTCTCCACTTTTTAAAATCACTAGGACGCTGTGTCCTGTGGATACTCCCTCTTTGATTTTGGATATAATACCCTAGGGGACTGGATGTTTGTTCCCGATGAATAACCCTTACTCTATCTTTGTATCAATGCAAGCCATAGCCAAACAGAGATCCCATTTCTAACAGGAATTCTCTACCAGTATAGGTCACATAACAAAGGCATAGGCCAATACATTTTACCTGAATATTTCCCAGCACATAGGGTTTCCTAGAGCTACTTTAGGGGTGACCCATATGTAGAAAAAAGGGGAGTTTCAAGCTTGGTAAGTAAACTTAAATGCCCAGTCAATGTGGCATTCAAATGCGCACACAGGCCCTGCATTGGCAGAGGCCTGAGACAGGTTTAAAAGGCTACTTTTGTGGGTGGCGCAAGCAGCGCTACAGTCCCACTAGTAGCCTTTAATTTACAGGCCCTGGGTTAAATGGGATACCACTGTACTAGGCACTTACAAGTAAATTAAATACATCAAACAGTTGTAAACCAATCATACCATGTTTAAATGAGAAAGCACATGCACTTTAGCACTGATTAGCAGTGGTAAAGTACCCAGAGTCCTAGAGCCAACAAAAAGAGGGTCAGAAAAATAGGAGGAGGAAGGCAAAGAGTTTTGAGATAACAGTGCAAAAAGTGCTAGGTCCAACAATGTCTTTGGAAACTTGGATGCAAACATCCATGTTTGAGCGTTTTTGAGTACGTTCGGTGGGTGTTGCTTTTACACCCTCTTCTCTCTGGTGCCTTGAGTGCGGGAACATAGCCATTTGAGTTGTGTCCATAAAATTAGTTTGAGTGAGATGGATTTGTAATTCTGTGGTTGGGGAATATCTGTCTGATGTGTTGGACTACTGCTGTGGTCAACTTACCATGATTTGGGATGGCCTTGTCATCACTATTCACAAAGGAGGGGAGAGGGTCAAAGGATTATACAACTCCACCACCCCAAACCCCCAAGGCAAAGTATACACACAAGAAGGGGGGGAGATTAGAGTACACGTGTAACAACAAATACATCTGTTTTGAAAAATTGCCCTCACTCACACACAAAAGTGTGTGACATGCTTCATCACCGGGTCTGCTTACAAAACGCCCTGGTGTAGCCACACTCAGGTCGGAGCATAAGGGAAGGGGTAAAAAATAAAAATTAAGAAATAACAAGACCCAACACAAATATAACAAACAAAGTGATAGAACAGTGAATATCACCCTGTGACTGGGAATGGTGATAAGACAAAGTGCAGTTAATGGGAAAGTGCTCTGAAACTTATTTGTGGATACCCATCAGACCTTTATTTATAGGTTCCACAACCAGGATTAAAAGAAATGAGGATGGGTCGTGTTTAGAGGAGAAAATTAGGTTCTCAAAACACCCCTCCTGGTACTTCTTGTGCCAACATGTTTTGACCGACTTACTGTGCCACAAAGGTCACCCCAGTCTTCTTCAGGACGTCTATCGTTCCCAATCCTGGTATCGGCCCGACCGCAATTCGGTCAGAGTGCCAAAATAAACAGGTCTCTTGTGATCATGACTTGATCATCACGTCTGGAGGAGATTCCCAACAACACGGAATACAACATACTGGAATGAAGCATAATAATATATATGCTTACATATACATGCCAGATTAAGGAACCGCCTCTCAGGTATCCAATTTTGTTGTGTCTACCAAGTGCCCCTTTTAGAATTACTTATAGCGTTTAATATCCACTACATCCCCCTGAAGGTGATCGCATTTACACCCCTGGTATTGTTTAAAGAAGAAAGAAAAATAAAATGTATAATGTATAATGCTGCGTAAAACAGGTCACCACACCCTACTGTATGTACACCTTCCTCAAGTCTATCACATTTAAAAAGGCATACATCTACACTGAATCTGTATAATCACTTAGAACAGTCCCCGACCGTGTACTCACCGAATTTATCAGTATTAAAAACTCGAAGTGGTGCCCAGCAGGGAGGTCTCCCAAGAACACAACCTGTGTTCAAAACAAGAAAAAATTAACACGAGCCAGACCCCACTGTCTGTGAAGCTGATGTAATAACTTCACACAGGGAGGTCATTCATGCCGACATTGGCAATTATAAGCAAACAATGTCTAGTGAACATACAACCAAAACATCGAGAATCAGAGCCACAGCGTCCGCAACTACTCCCCCACCAACAAAACTCCTTACTGTTCCGGAGGAGTAACCATTCACAACTGCCTGTTTCCGGATCGCAGCGCAGCCTGCAGCGGCTCCGGAGACTCCAAGTTTTATGCAGCCATAACCGTCAACACTCATCCTGACGCCCCCACGTGACTCGTGTCAGAAACGTGATGGCGTGATAATGTCACTACATGGGGCGTGCGAGCATGCTGGGAGGTAGAGTCCCTCAAGGATACGTAAAACAGCAGCCATTTCATGCGGGTTGATCTTTAAACCTGAACCCCCCTCACAGAGTACAACCTATAAATAAAGGTCTGATTGGTATCCACAAACCAGTTTTAAAGCACTTTCCCAATAACTGCACTTTGTCTTATCACCATTCCCACTCACAGGGTGATATTCACTGTTCTATCACTTTGTTTGTTATATTTGTGTTGTGTCTTGTTATTTCTCATTTTTTATTTTTTACCCCTTCCCTTATGCTCCGCCCTGAGTGTGGCTACACCAGGGCGTTTTTGTAAGCAGACCCGATGATGAAGCATGTCACACACTTTTGTGTGTGAGTGAGGGCAGTTTATCAAAACAGATATGGCTCCTGTCATACCACAGGAAATATTTCCTTATTCAATTTGGGTCTCCTTTTGTTAAAATTTGGGAACACCTGCAGTGTTATATGGTTTTGCACAGTGGTTGCATACAGAAACCAATTTTTCCTCCCCTTGCATAGTTTCTTCTGTGTGCTCTTTATATTTGTTGTTTTGTTTGCTAGATGACAACCTGAGATCAGTTCCACTCTTTTTCCCTCTTTGTGTTCCAGTTGTGTCTCTGCACACCATAGTGGTGATGGAACTTGCTATTACACCCAATGATGTAGTGGGGTTAGTGTTTATCAGGGAGGAGCAGATGGAAGCCCTGCAGACCTCACGAGGACACTTGAGCTTCCCAACACTTACTTTGAAGACGCTTGATCACTGATGCTATTCCAACCTTCTACTGCGTGGCACCTGGTAATTATCAGGTCACAACCTTGGAATTCATTTGTCTCTGAGAGGTTGGTTGACAACATTCTAATTATCTGCCTTGGAGGTCCGGGAAGGTTCAGTTGGCCCACAGGGTATTTATTGTGCTGACAAACATTAACAGGACTCTTTAGTTTCTAATTCTGTCAACAGATTACTCAGGACTGGGGGAAGAGTGCTTAGTTTATCTATAATAGGTTAAAAAAGGATAATGGGTGAAGTTGTTGTTTAGACTAGACTATACTCTAATGATCAGTGTGTTCAGTTTTTCAAGTTTAGCATCAATCCCAGATACAAACACTTCTAAAGCATTTATGATATTCACCTGTATTTCAAGCTTTATTGTAGGGTAGTTCAAAGCTTTTTCAGCAGCTTGCATGATGTTTAGCAGCGTGAAGGATGATGTTTTGATTTTGACTTCTTTGTGTTTGGCTTCAGCCTTCTCATAACTAGCTGTGTTGTCACAAAGCAATGGGGATAACAGTAGAGTACCAATTGACCTGAGGCGTGACTCAGCCACCCATTTCAGTGGATCACTGGCGCTTAATGGCCAAAAACTTAGCACACTGTCTACAGAGGTGTTTTGATCTGTCACTAAGGTCATTACAGGCGATAAAGCACCACGTTTTGAGATAAAGGTCAAGCATGGTCGCACAAACCTAGGTGCCGATTCATCATTAGAGGGGGGTTCCTGGAGCACATGGTAAGAATCCTCAACTATACTCTGGGGCCTGTTCTTGGGATGGGACTTTCCCAGCATCCCAGATGTACTTTGAGCCCCCCCCCCATGTCCATTGAGACATGTTGTCCTGCGTAGCTGGGTCAGCTACGCTTAGTAGGCACACAGGAGGCAACCACCTTCACATCCCCCTTGAACGAGTCTGGAGAAGGTTGAGCAGGAGACTCTATTGAGTTACAGTCTTGGTGTTGATGCTCCTCCGACCCTTCCTCTGCCAAGTGCTCTGAAGCTAGCACCCTTTGACTTTGCAGGAAGCTGAAGGGCGTTGGGCTTCCCAAATCGTCAATGCATCAACTTGGGTTTAGTTATTCTGGTCTTAACATTCTCCATTGCTGCAATGGCTGTTGCCAAAGCTTGTCACTGTTGTCTTCTTGAACTAGTATAAGAAGTGATAGCGTATGAACTAACGGGAGACATTGTTCTTTTCCTTCCAGACTGCATTGATAAATCATGTAGTGCAGTACAGGTCAAAGGAGAAGTGGTGTTGAGTCCAATCCACAGAAGTTGTGCCAGGGGATCCAAGAGATATCTAATAGTTGAGGGATCAAAACATTAAGAGAACTGAGGCAGGAAGTGAAGAACTGTCTACATAATGTAGCAGAGGGCTGGTAAGGCAATGAGGTGGCAGGACGCTGTACTGTTCACTATGCACCCTTCACAATTGAATGTACAGTCACCAACAGACCAACAAAACCTCCCTGGGAACCTAGAGTAAAATCCAAGATGGGATAAGCAGAGCCTCTTGGCTTCAGGCCGGTCTTCCTAGCCACAAGCTGCACTAGGCTGCCAGTGAGGAGATACACACTTGCACCCTAGCAGCCTCAGCCCCACCTAACTGCCTGCCTGCATATGCTGCAGCGGCCCTAAACTTGTTGCTGCATCCAGCTACACTGCTCACTGACTGCCTTCGCTCCTGGTGGCCTCACAGGGGCGCAGGGGGAAGCAAGCAACCAGGTGGCAGCTAGGTTAGGGAAGTTGAGGGGCTTCCTGCTCAGCTGCAGCACAAGTACCCTGCCATTTCTACAGACGCCCCCACAGGAAGGGATGCCCCTTTATCCTGGGGAGGGGAGGTCCAGGGGGCTGGAGGTCTAGCAACTGCCCCTAATGAAGCCACCTCACTGCTCACAAGTCGCTCTTCACCGTCCTTCTCTGGGTGAAGTTTCCTGTACCCGTGTAGAAACAACTGCAGTATGTCCCAACCACCGAGCCACAAACTCAGGTGGCAAGGGGCTCGCTTGTTTTCTGTAATGCGCAATGCCAAAATGGTGTGTGGCTGTGACCATCCTCAGGTAAGCTACCAGGCTACTTCTTGCAGGAGAGCTCACTAAAGGCCCACAGGATTAAAGAACCAGGAACCAGGCAGTCTTACAGACCAGTAGAATGTTGGAAGTTATTGGAGGCTTTTGGAGGCTCTGTGTCGTGCGCTCCCCACTCCGTGTGCTTCACGCACTGTCACCACCCCTGACTCCACCTACTTACTTCCTCACTATGAACTTGCTTCCTC
Source organism: Lissotriton helveticus (assembly GCF_964261635.1). Lineage (NCBI taxonomy): Eukaryota > Metazoa > Chordata > Amphibia > Caudata > Salamandridae > Lissotriton > Lissotriton helveticus. The sequence continues at coordinate 1,460,327,815 of NC_136061.1, read as the reverse complement.
TTGCAATCACCCTTCAATGAATTGGTTGTTATGACAGTACAAGAGGCAAAGGTTCCATTTAGTCTGTCACTGGCAACTTTGCTTGTTCGTAGTTTTACCTCCCTAACATTGAAGTTTGCTTTTGCACTCAGCCATTGTTCCACTGTTTCCTCAGAGTCCTTGGCCCCCAATATTTTTTATATCAGTACCAAGCTGGAAAATTACTTGGAACTAAGGTGTCAGAAGTCTGTTTTCTTGGTTCACACGAATCCTGACAGAGGGGTAGAATTTCATGTGGCAATTTCCTTCTAGGTCTCTGAGGTGTCTGAGGATTAGGATCAGGATCAGTAAATACATCAATAGAATCCTCGAGGAGGGCAGAAAACAAACTCAAAATTATGTGTTTAAGAGCTTGGTGTACCAAATATGAGGAACTCACACAATCTCTCTCATCATTATAAAGAAGGAAGAAAAATAAAAGTATAGGTGATATTACAATCCTGTAGAAAGACATCTGTAGCCCAGGAGTTTTTGCCTGGACAGTGGCTCACAAACCTCCTAAGTTGATGATTCAGATGAGGTACAATAAGTCTACATCCAGTAGACCCAAATGATATCAATGGAGTTAAGATAGTTGAAGCTGCCTACATCGGCAACTGGACAGGGTCTGACCTTTCTGAAATTACAATCTTCCACAAAGTTTAAGAGGCTCAGAGTACTTTCAGGTTACATTTGAATGTCTCACTCAAGGAAGAATGTCCAGGATTTATTTGGTAGTATGTACTGATTATGGCTCATGTGTCTCCTTGTTCATGTATTCAGTGAACTCAGGTAATTCTATCTAGGTGTAGAATAATGTATGGATTCCAATGGTTCTTGGCTAAAATCTTGATAGCAAAAGTGCTTCATCTCAGATCCAGCAAATCTCTTGATAGCAAAAGAGATGAATATCAGATCCATGTAGTTTCTTTGACTGTAATCCTAGAGTAGTGGTCCTAGAAAATGTACTCTAACTCAAATGTGCTCACATTAGACTCTATAACTACATGCACACTGGTATGTGTGTATTACTTGATACCATTGACAAATGAAACAGGGCAAGGCCCCATCACAGTTAACCTCCAGGTGTTTACACTCACAGAAAACCCTTCCTACAATGTCTTCTACTTATTTTGGCTGCATACCAAAACTGAGAACACCACATGGTGCCTGAGATTAATTACTCTAAGTAATTTTCAACATTGTCTTTGGCACGAGAAACTTAACAGAATCATTTTTGGTAAGTGTACTTTGTCACACCAGTCTCTTTTCCTTTTCTACACTGGTGGATATACAGGTCATAAAGAGAGGAGTGCTTTTGAGATGAACACATGTAGTACTACTTCAAAATGATCTATTTACCTGATCTATTGTCTCCTTACCCATTTTAAAAGTGGCCTGGATGTTATTAAGGAAGTGTATTGGATTCAACCAATCCCCAAGATGCATTTTGATAAACCTTTTCTCTCTAACAGGGGGGGAAGAGTGATAATTTGCCAGATTGCTGGTGCTCCAACTTCTAAACACAGCTGATATCCTTGTGTCAAATAATGGCCATTATACCTTTTCTTCCTGGAATGGGTAATAACTGTAGGAATCCAGTAACCCTTTTTGTGCTTTTCATCCCCATTCTGGAGAGAAAAGAGCTGTCATTTTCAACTGTCTGCTCAGAACTTGCGGAAATTGTAAACAGGAGCATCACTAGGAACAGCATTGCAATGGCAGTCATCAGCCTTTGTGGTGGTGCACTGTCTGCTCCATTGAGCTGCTGTAGGGGAATACAGGAGCTAGGATGTACTCCTCCCTGCAGCCCTTCCCCTGCAACATGTGAAAGGGTCAGGTGTCTTTAGGCCCTAAATTAATGGTTCCAGAGATATGGATTCCAAGATTCTTGGTCCAAAAAACAATCAGTAATGCGGGTGTGTTGGACTTGGCGTTTTTTGCAGGGTCATCCCTAAACTTTTTTTTGCCTTCCTCTATTTTTTCTGACCTGTTGTTGGCTGTTTTATGACTCTGGGCACTTTACCACTGCTGATCAGTGCTAAAGTGCATATGCTCTCTCTATTGATGTATGAATTAGTGATTCCATGATTGGTTGATTTGGTTAACTGGTCAGACCCTAGTACAGTGAACTGAGTGTGCCCAGGGCTTGTAAACCAAATGCTGCTAGTGGGCTTGCAGCACTGGTTATGCCACCCACAGAATCAGCCTGTAAAAGTATATTGAAGGTCTGCCATTGCAGAGCCTGGGTGCACTCTGGTACTGCTATGCTGGCTGGGCAAGTGCACGCACTTGCCAGTCCCTAAACCTTCTCTTTTCTTCATATCAAACACCCCCCTGGTAGGCCCAAGGGCAGGGTGTATTGTAAATATAAGGTAGGTCATGCCCTGGAGTGTGTCGCATGTCCTAATAGTGAATTAGAGCCATTTTCGTTTTTCACTATTTCAAGGCTACCTGTTATCCATGGGCCAGAATGGGCAGTTAGATTATTACATCTTATAAATCTAACCGACTCAGGGAACATGGTAGAAATTCGAGTTTAGTATGCCTGAACTCAGAATGATAAAATACATCTTTTAGTGAAGTTGGTTTTAACATTCTGTGTTTGAAAATACCCCTTTTAGAAAGTAGGTATTTTCTTGTCTAACTATCCAAGCCTGCCTCTGCTAGGTTGTGTATTCCTTGTCTGGAGTTTGAGTGACAGGGCTGGGAGATTTAAGGAAACAGGGTGTATGCCCAGCAGTGAATAGAGAGACCTGCATCTAGATGGGAGGGAGGATTTGCACCTGGGACCTGAATAGGGCTGTGCCTTCCCACCACAATGCCGGCTCCACCTCCTGGGATGTGGCTGATTTCTCTGCCCTGCACAGTGAAAGAAGAGAAGGAATCATGTCAACAAAGTGCTCCATTGCTGTGCTTTCCCTCCACAATGCTGGCTCCACCTCCCGTGGGGCGTCTGATGTTTGAGGAAATGAAATTTTGCCTGACCAAGGTGCCCCCTACGTATACCCTATGTTACATGCGTATGTGCATGTCACCCATGCATATTTCCTTGTAGTGGCCTGAATCACTAGGCCTCTGCATTCATGTCCTGCATTAGAATGCCAGTCATCAAGTTTCCCAAACATTCAGTTAGCATGAAGGCCCATGTATTTTGCATTGTGCACTTTTAAATAAATATCGTACTGAACCCTTTTTGTGGTTCAGTCTGAATCACCAGTCCCTGAATTAGTGTTTTCATAACTTCTGACACACTGAAGGCTGCAGTTACGTATCTCTGACCTCGCATGCTTCTAGCCCAGCCGAGCGAAGGGTTGCCAAGACAGTATTATGAATAACAGTTATCTGCATGCCCGGTTAACAAGAATAAACAGAACCCGTCAGCAAAGATAGGGCCTAGCTTTCCTGTCTCCGTTTAGATGAAATCACAGTGCTTGCATCCATAGAAAGCTCACAGCCCCACGCAATGAACGAAGAAATATATGCTTTTTCTGATTCCTAGTGACGAGCAACCTTTACTTCAGATAATACATCCCCGACTCTAGATATCTCTAAGATATCAGATAGTACCAGATGTGCTGGTCGCCCTGACACTGAAGGCTTCTCTACTAGACTTAAAGTCGGCTTCCTCCCAGTTACACGTCAATTGCACGTCATGCTCAAAAGTTGCACACAAGTAGGGCAAAGTTCCAGCTGGTCATGCAAACTCCTCCTCTGTGTACCACCCACCTATGACACCTACCTATCACCTACCTATGACTCATAAAGTGTACACCCTCATGTACGCCTACATGCTCTTATCTCATTTTCTGTCTTGCTCTGCCTCGAGCTCCCTATGTACAAGGAGTAAAAAGTATATATACTGTTCTTTGTTATTAAATGTTAGAAGACCCTTCCTGATCCTCAGTGGTGATGGAACAGATTCTCCCTTAACTCGAGTTATTGGAATAAAGCCCTTTTAACTTGGACACCACGGACTCTCTGCCTCTCATTTGATACATGCTAATTGTTAATGCCTAGAAATTATGCCAGGGTAATTATTTTATTTACCACATTAATTTGGCGCCCGAATAGGGACTATCCCTTTCCCCACGCGCCGGCGACGTAGGTCCAGCTTTTGCCCCCTTCTACAGCCGTGACGGACTCCGAAGTGCACGCAGCGGGATTTCCTGCTTACTCCCTCAGGCCCACGGAGGAGACGGACTGCGACCAGGCGTCCACACGAGGCGGTGAGGATCGCGGATCATCCCAACCAGAGCCCAACCCGTGAGAGAGCAAGGTCCGAGGTCTCCAGAGGTCCACCTGTTCCAAGGCGCATGCGTAGAAGTTCGAGGCCTTCAAGTTTCAAGTCCTGCTTCCCGGTGAGTACCACTATGGGGAATGCATCAAGTTTCAAGACGGGTCCACTGTAAAAGGTGGAAACGGTCAAGACGGGTCCACTGTAAAAGGTGGAAACGGTCAAGACGGGTTCGCGTTCGTGAAAACGGTAGAGACGTGCCTCATTTACATGAGCGCGGTCAAGACGGGCCCATGGTAAACGTGGGCACGGTCAAGACGTGTCTCATTTTTGAGACCGGTATGGTTGTACTGTATTCCAGTGCATATAGTTTTTCAAGTACATGTTTAGTTCTCTGTATTAGTTTAGATCATGTTTGTTTTAATGTTATGATGTTTTAGTATGAATGATTGTTGATTGTTTCAGTCTATTTTTGTGTATTATATTTCCATTGTGTTGGTTTCAACATGCCACTGTTTTCGAAATTGCGTCAGATAGGGACCAGAAAAGGTATACTAGAAGAGTCAGTTAACATCCCGCCTAGAGACACACCTGGTCATTATATGTATAATAAGCATGGATTAGACGACATCTTGTTCTTAGACTTATGGGTAGACTATACAAAGGACCTGGAGGAAAAGTATAGATGGCCAATCTCGGGAACATGGGATTCAGAATGCATTATGAGAGTAGAGGAAGCGCTATGGCAAAAGGAAGTCAAGACCCTCTCAGAAAGATGCCATTGAATTGTGGCGCAAAGAGTCACATAGGAGATTAGAGAAAGAATTTAATAAAGTAGAGAGAACTAAACAAGCAGCGGAAAAAGTGAAAGAAAAAGAACTAGCTAGAGTGACCACCTTAGAAACACCCGTAGGTCGCGAACGCCACCACCTGTACCCTTTAGAGTATGTAGAAAGAAGCTGACAGCATCAGAGTTCCTTGTAAATAGCTCCTTGTAAATATGGTTTATGGAGAGCATGTCATTATTATAACTTGTTGAGTTTCTTGTGAATATGGCTTGTGAATAGCGCCATGTGGTTATGGTTTGTGCAGAGCTTGTTATCATTACGTTAGGCAGGAGAGAGCTGGATCTCTTTCAAGTGCTTGGAGAAAACGTTTTGAAGATGTGCGTACGTGTCATGTGATAACGTGGAGAAATGAGTTCATGACTTTCCCATGTACTGCAGTCATTGGGGAATGATTGTGCTTCAGCCTTCAGTGTCTACGTTCAGCTGCCAAAGAGTTAATATCTTGTATTGAGAAGGCAGTATTTGTTTTAACATGCTGTTTAACAAGGTGTTGAGGGATTTTGGCGTTTTTTGGTGTTTGCGGGGGGGCGTGTTTTTTAGCGGAAATTCGTACCCGTTCCAGTGGATGGATTTGGTTGCGTTTTGGTGAGGATTTAGGAAATCGCTTGGACTACTGTGATGCCAAATTTGAGAAGGATCTGAGCTGTGGAAGTGGTGGAAAAAGCATGTTTTGTGCGGAGGTGCGATTTGCTATGTTATCCAATGGGCGTTTTTCTGAAAATTGAGAAATTATTTTGGGGGTGTTCCAGGTGCGCTAGGGGCCCGGGGGTTGGATCAGCGGTAGAGGAGGTAGATGGCCAGATGTGCTGAATTTTGGGGATTTTTGGCTTGGGCGGAAGGGTGTGTTTGGCTAAATGTGTATTTTTGGAAAATGGAGCTGTTTTGATTTGTGCGTGCTTTTAGGCCGAGATTTCGTGGTGTGCTAAGTAGTTCTTAACTGAGTCTGCGGGATCGGCTGAAACTTGGGAGTGTCTAGTTTTGCGGCAAAGTAGTTTGAAGGAAATCGGTGGAGGGAAAGGTGTCTTTTTGGCGTAGTTTGGAAGTGCGTTTTTGACACGATTTCATGGCTGTGTAGCTCACATGCATGGTTATGTGAGCTGACACTAAAAGTCAGTGAGTATTTAGTTGATTGATGGTTTGATTTTGTACTTTTTCATTGGTTGCTGGGTCTGCCTATGTGCTTTGTCAGCTTGCTGACTGAATGGTAACATCTTGCATGGAGAGTAAACCAGTCGGATTGAGATAAGGGTTTGCAAAGGGTGCTTTAATGTTTTCACGGTTGAGAAGGAAATATAAAACAGACCCATCATAGAATGTGCTTTTAATTAGTGTAATGCAACCGTGTGTTGTTTTTTTTAAATTAAAATTTGTTCTACAAAAAATAAATTATTATTTTTTCCCAATGCAAGCTGCCCTTTAGTATAGCGTGTGACAGTTAATCCACTCAATTAGACAACATGTTTTTTTTTAACCTCCATTAGAAAACATGGTTCTTTGAAAAATTATGAATCTGGCCCTTTTAATAGGTAGAATAGAAGAGCTTGCACACTTAATTATGAAAAACCCTGATTCTATATTTTAATTATGAAACTCTTGGTTCTGCAATGCAAAATTATGGGGTTTTCTCATGTTATTTTCAAGAAGTAAGATGTGATGTGTTTCCATGTCATGATTGTTCTATTTCCTTTTTTTTCCCTTGCAGCTAGTATCAATATTTTATGATATAATTATTTTAAAATGCTAGCATGTGTCTAAGTTACGAAATAGAAAATATGTCCTTATTAATTACTGATTTTAGGATGCTTTTTATCACGTTTTAAATTTGCTTCAGTTAAGTTAGAGAATGTTGGTTAAGCTCCCTGGCCTGGGTACAGATATGTTTTGAATTACAGAAAGTGTTTTTCGACCTTGAAGTGGCTCAGGCTGAACCATAGTTCAGCCAGGCCCCGTAGTGGCCTGGTTCCAGGGAAGGATATTTTGTAAAGGGAGGGCTTTTCCCTCTGCAGTGCCTGTCTTGTTATGATTGGCCATACTCCAATTCCTGTCCGCGAAATAAATGTTTATATTAGGTGGGGGTCAGTTGCTCCTCCTTACAGCCAGCACTGAAAGCTTCATTGGCTTCAGATGAGGTATGCTTGCAAATGAATACGTTTTTCCCTCGTAGTGTAAACAGAATATTTGGCAGGAGTTTTGCCCTTGCAATGAGTTCAGCATTTGGCAGTCCTTCAATTTTAGATCACAATGGAGCTCGGCTTCTACTTGTTATGCTTGGAGTTGATTCAAGACTCTGAGCGCGAACATCTTTCTAGAGGGAGGGGCTGCTTCTCAAAGGAGCGAGGAGTAGCTAGGCCCAAGCCCTTCTGTCTATGCAAGAAAAATCTAGATTTTATTCAAATACATTTAGGGAACATATTGTAGGTAGTATGGTCATACTATTCCCAAGTTTTAGAGTAGGATTTTTATCTAAACTAACAGAGCTTTTGGAAAGAGGTTTTCCCAAAATAAAAATCGTGCTTTTGAATTGGAAATTTATTTTTGCTAGATTGATGACAGAGAGCCCTAGCATTTACAGTCAAGCATTGAAAGGACAGCTGGACAGTATTTATATGCCTCCCAACACAGCACTGATACAGTATGTAGGTGACATCCTAATTACAGCACGTTCAGAACCAGAATGCGCAAATGCATCACTGACAGTTATACACTTTCTGGCTGACAAGGGGCACAAGGTGTCCCCTTCAAAGTTGCAATTCTGTGAAAAGCAAGTGGTGTACCTTGGACACTTACTTTCCAAGGAGGGTATACAGCTAACACAAGCCTTTCATTCAGTTAATGTCTAGCCTTTCACATTGACCTCACTTCATACTATAGGCAATGGATTCCCCAGTATGCCTATCTAGCCAAACCACTCATACAATTGACAGCACAGGACACAAGAACATACCTTGGCATTTGAGGAATTAAAAAGAGCATTATGTCAAGCGCCAGTTCTAGCGTTATCTGTCCTCACACAAGATCAAGCAGGAAAACACAAGCTGTGTGCTTATTTTTTTTCTAGTACCCTAGATCCAGTGGCCCAGGCTCTGCCTGCGTGCCTGAAGTCAGTTGCAGCAACAGCCCTAGCCATAAGACAAAGTGACTCGATAGTGTTGACACACCCTCTGACAGTACAAGTACCACATGCAGTGGAAGTTCTCTTAAACAGGACACAGACACCATTTCCCAGGGTAATGACCTGGCAGACCGAACAGCTAAACTTACAGCCCAGACAGCCCAGACACCAACAGACACGACAAGGACAGAGGTACCATTACTGACAACATGTATGACAGTCAGGGATCCCACTCAAGATGTACTCGACATACAGACACATGCCACTACAGATGAGATAAATAAATGGACAGATGTAGAGGTTACAAGTATGTCTTGGTAGTTGTGTGTGAACTATCTAGATGGACAGAAGCATATCCAGTTCCAGATTATACTGCTGTGACAACAGCCAGGCAATTGGTGCGCGAGTTCTTCCCCAGATATTGCCCCGTGTCATCTATTCAGATAACGGTCAGCCATTCTCCTCTGAATTAATGAAACAAGTGTCTCTTCTGTTACGATATACTTGGAAGTTCCATTGTGTAAGACACCCCGAAGCAGCAGGCCTTGTAGAAAGACATAATCAGACAATCAAAACAAAAACTTGCTAAAAGAAAATAACTGATGTTGACAGTAACATGCTGACAGATTACCTGGCTTCCTTGATGTCTGCACTACTTTCTTGTTGTTCACAGGTTGCTGCCGCCTTCCCTGACAACACCCAAGTCAAGGAGCACGCCATATCACCAGGCGATTTTACCCTCATCCGGAATTTTGACCGATCAAGCCCCCTTGAGCCACGTTGGAAGACGCCGAAGTTGGTGCTACTAACCACGAGGACCGGAGTGATAGTGGAAGGACGCAAGGGGACGCGCAGCATTGAGAAAAATATCTTGGAATATCTGGAACATTAAAAATTAAGGACAATACAGACTTTGCGCCGTTTGCGCCGCCTTTTACTAAAAAAGACTCCACAGCAGGAGTATAAATCTAAGTTAAGATCTAGTAAGTCAGACGTAGTTTAATTGTCTAAGTCTACTCGGTGGTGAATCGGTTAGGCTAGATTTCTGACATGTATAAGATCACATACGAGAATAGTAAGAAAAGAAACATGAGAGAAAAATACTGCAAACTATTACGCAGTAGATGTATAGTTACTTTGATCATTCTTTTTATTCTGTGCATTGTTATAATCTGTGTCAGTTTATTACTACATGTTTTCTTTCCTATTTCCCCACATATACACTCTTCCCTTAATAACACTGTAGAGCATACATTCAGTTACCTGCCACCTCATGAATTGTCATATCGACTTGCATTGCGTAACAATACTTTTATTCAAATGTTACACCATTCTCATCAGACCAGCAATGCGACTAATTGCTGGGTATGTGGCCAACTGCCACCTTATCAAAAGGCGAAGGGAGTTCTGCCCTTCTATCCTCTACCGTTCTCACACAATGGTTCATGTGGAGCATGGTTTGCCTTAATGACCTCAATAGATAGAAAGTACATAGCTTATCCAGGTGGCTGGATATATGGAAACCTGAATAAAGTAATGAATGACGCATGTTTTCCAGACAAAGACGGATTTCCTCAAAGGAAGGGAACCGATCTAGAGAATGAAGAGTACGAGCAGGGAAATGCATCCGTTAATTTTATAATGTTAAATGTTCAGCCCAAGCAAAATACAGGTCCACCGTTTATTTCAGTCCTGCCAGCAAAAGGTGATTTATGTGTCAGAAAGAAGGGCTCAGTACTAATGGGACACAGCGAGTGTAAAGTTGTAGTACAGTTTAATGATAAAGGATTTTCTTCTTTCAAAACATCACGCCATACCTATTTCATTTGCGGTCAGACAGCCTATGTACATCTGCCCTTAGACTGGGGTGGGACTTGTTATATAGCATTCTTATTGCCACCTGTATTCTTGGCCCCATCCCATTATCATAGAGATTCACGACTAGAACATGTTAGAGTAAAGAGAGAGACAGATGCCTCAGGGATTGATCAGACTGAAACAGCTTGGGAGCAATATACAGATTTCAACAAAGGATTCTTCTTCTTCATAGGTCCCGTCCAAAACAGTAAACTGATACGCAAGTTAACAAGAACTCTTGAAGCAGTAGTGAATGTGACTGCATCTGCCCTGGCGAACTTGACCCAGGAGCAGTCTGCCATTAGACTTGTCGTTCTTCAAAATCGGCTCGTTCTTGACGTCATACTGGCGGATAGGGGCGGAGCTTGTAGCGTGATCCGATCTAGTTGTTGCATTTTCATCCCAAATAACGCGCCATCTGTATACGCAGCAATAACAAGACTCCACAAGATTGCTCATGATATACATCAAGACCCAGGCACATGGACTTTGTCCAGTTGGCTCTGGGGTGTAATATCGGCATGGGGATGGAAAGTGGTGTAATTCCTAGGACTTATACTACTCATGATATTTGGTTGCTGTCTCTGTCTGCAGTGTGGCCCAGCCATTTGCGGCCTGTGTGCAACTGCATGTGTTCCACATCCAAGTATACAAAGGATTAAGGACGAGCAAATGATGCTGTATGATCAACAATACGGTCTCATGAATATAGATGTATCCTAAAGGGTTAAGTAGGGGACAAGGAGGGAATGAGGAAAATGAAATTTTGCCTGACCAAGGTGCCCCCTACGTATACCCTATGTTACATGCGTATGTGCATGTCACCCATGCATATTTCCTTGTAGTGGCCTGAATCACTAGGCCTCTGCATTCATGTCCTGCATTAGAATGCCAGTCATCAAGTTTCCCAAACATTCAGTTAGCATGAAGGCCCATGTATTTTGCATTGTGCACTTTTAAATAAATATCGTACTGAACCCTTTTTGTGGTTCAGTCTGAATCACCAGTCCCTGAATTTGTGTTTTCATAACTCCTGACACACTGAAGGCTGCAGTTACGTATCTCTGACCTCGCATGCTTCTAGCCCAGCCGAGCGAAGGGTTGCCAAGACAGTATTATGAATAACAGTTATCTGCATGCCCGGTTAACAAGAATAAACAGAACCCGTCAGCAAAGATAGGGCCTAGCTTTCCTGTCTCCGTTTAGATGAAATCACAGTGCTTGCATCCATAGAAAGCTCACAGCCCCACGCAATGAACGAAGAAATATATGCTTTTTCTGATTCCTAGTGACGAGCAACCTTTACTTCAGATAATACATCCCCGACTCTAGATATCTCTAAGATATCAGATAGTACCAGATGTGCTGGTCGCCCTGACACTGAAGGCTTCTCTACTAGACTTAAAGTCGGCTTCCTCCCAGTTACACGTCAATTGCACGTCATGCTCAAAAGTTGCACACAAGTAGGGCAAAGTTCCAGCTGGTCATGCAAACTCCTCCTCTGTGTACCACCCACCTATGACACCTACCTATCACCTACCTATGACTCATAAAGTGTACACCCTCATGTACGCCTACATGCTCTTATCTCATTTTCTGTCTTGCTCTGCCTCGAGCTCCCTATGTACAAGGAGTAAAAAGTATATATACTGTTCTTTGTTATTAAATGTTAGAAGACCCTTCCTGATCCTCATTGGTGATGGAACAGATTCTCCCTTAACTCGAGTTATTGGAATAAAGCCCTTTTATCTTGGACACCACGGACTCTCTGCCTCTCATTTGATACATGCTAATTGTTAATGCCTAGAAATTATGCCAGGGTAATTATTTTATTTACCACACTGCCCTGCACCGTGAAAGGAAAGAAGGAGTCATGTAAACAGAGTGCTCCAGAATTGGTTTGGACTAGGCAAAGGCCCCTCGAGGACAAAGCATTTTGGGGTATAAATATTGGGCCCTGACCCAGGAAATTAGATCACTTTTGGACACACTAGAAGAAACCTTTGCTGAGGAGAGGAAACAGAGGAAACTTAGAAAAGAGTATACCCTAAACTGAAGTGCTGCTTGGGGGAGTGGCCTGCAATGATTGTCTGACTGCCAAAGAGAGGAGAAAGGGACTTTGTGTACTTTCATCAACTTGTAAGGATCTCCAAGCGCTTGGAACAGAGCTTGCCTCCTGCCGAAGTCTCAGGGACAACAGACTTCAACCCCCAGATCCCCAGAGTTTCTTGGGAAGTGCCTGCTGCTGTTTTGGTCCTTCTGAAGGACTGCGTGTCGCAAGGAGCTGGAAACGCGACTCAAGAGGAAGAAGCATGTCGCTGTTGCTGCCGTCGCATCTTGGATGTCGCCGCTGTAGCTGTCCTATTGCACCGCATCGAGAGAAGCGTCTCGCAACGAAGAGGAAGCGTGTCGCCGTCACTGCTGCTGCCATTGCATCTTGGATGTCACCGTTGTAGCTGTCGTATTGCACCGCATTGTGTGGAAGTGTCTCGCAAGGTCGGAAAAGTTTGTCGCAGCCGAAGCTGTTGTCGTCGCATCGCGGAACAAGGATGTCGCCGCTGCAGCTGATGAATCGAACCGAGACTTCTTGCATCATCGGAGAATTGTACCGCATCTGGAAGATCTTCATGTCTTTATTTCTTTGCACCGGAACTTTGCCGCATGTCCATCGCTGCAACACTTTTGTTGTGGAAGCATAACGCATCGTAAAGTACATTGACTTAAAGTGTCGCATTTTAAGAACTGAACAGAACTAAGCTAAAACTACCATTTTAAGTACAGTATTGTGGATTTTTGTCGTTTGTGGTCTTGTGTTAAGTCTATATAAAGAATACTTTTTTTTATATAAAACCTGTGTGGTGTCCATCTGTAGTGTTGTCACTGGATTACTGTATGTGTTCACAAATGCTTTATACACTGCCTCTGAGATAAAGCTGTCTGCTAGTGCCAAGCTACCAAGAGGGTGTGCAGGGGTTATTTTAGGAGTGTACCCCCTTACCCTGACAGAGGCAAGGGTCCCTATTTGCCACAAGTACCTACCTGTGCCAACTAGAGACCCCCAAATATAACATTGGTGGGCAGCGGTGAGGATTCTGGACTCGCATTTGTGACTCATGTACAGTAATTGGTGAACACTACTAGTGAGTGCAGACCAAAATGCAACCACATACTTTTGGCAGATTTCTTTTTTGGATTTTCTGTTTTTGCCAAGGACTGCCAAGTTTAACCACCATGAGTAAAGCAGCATCCATAGCATTTGTTGATTTTGATTGGGAGGAAAGAGAGAGAGATGTAGGGTGCATGAAATGGAGATGGCCAAGCTCGAGTTGAGTGGACAACTGGAGTTAGAGAATATGAAATTGGCCCTAGAGGAAAAGAGAATGCAAATGGAGCATGAGTTGAGAGTGAGGGAGCTTGATTTAGAGCTCAAGAGGCTTGAGGCCAAGAGTGTCTCAGCCCAGCACCAAGAAATGTGTGTAGATCAGAGATTGAGCTTTGCTGATTTGAAGGTGGAGTCCAGCTCAGATGGTGGAAGCAAAATTGAATTTTCCTAGTGCTGAGGGAGAAGTACACACACCCAGAGATGTGGCGCCTGACTTGGAGGGGGTTAACATATGCCAGGAGGTTCTGGGACATGAGGTAGCTCCAGTAGTGTGCAATGTCCCTGAGGAGAATGGGGAAACTGATGCAGGGGTTCATGGTCCTAGTGGTGGGAGGGACACTCTACTGACTCTAGATGAGAGGTGCAGAGAGAGGGGTTTCCCCAAAGTTGAAGTACTGGTATGTGAGTGTGAAGACCGCCCAAAACAGTGTGGGTTGAGTGACAGAGACAGCCAGATACTGTCTTGCAAATCTCAGGAGAGGGGTGTGGATTATGTGTGGGGGGCACTGGATGGTGAGGTGAGGGATAGTTTGGTTAACCCCTGTAGGGGGCTGTGTGATCCAATTGTGGGAGAGCATCTTCATGTCTTTATTTCTTTGCACCAGAACTTTGCTGCATTTCCATCACTGTAAAACCTTTCTTGTGGAAGCGTAACGCATCGTAAGGTACATTGTCTTAAAGTGTCGCATTTTCAGAATTGAACAGAACTAAGCTAAAAGTACCATTTTAAGTACAGTATTGTAGATTTTTGTCGTTTGTGGTCTTGAATTAAATCTATAAAAACAATACTTATTTTTTATATAAAACCTGGGTGGTGTCCATCTGTAGTGTTGTCACTGGATTACTGTATGTGTTCCCAAATGCTTTACACACTGCCTCTGAGATAAGCCTGTCTGCTCGTGCCAAGCTACCAAGGGGGTGAGCCAGGGTTATTTTAAGAGTGTACCCCCTTACCCTGACTAAAAGCAAGGGTCTCTATTTGTCATAAGTACCAACCTGTGCCAACTAGAGATCCCCAATTCTTACACGGTGGCTGAATTTCACCTGGAGATATCACCTCAGGTAACATTTGACCACTTGTAGTGAGACCCATAGTTGTCTCCTCGACCATATAGCTATGTATACTTTAACCCCATTACAATTTTTCCATTAATTATAAACCACACAAAAGACACTGTAGTGCAACTAATAACAATAAAAAAGCCTAATGAAAAAGGCAAATAGCATCCTGCATTTAACCCTGTAAGTGCAGGCGTCAGCCACTACATCCCCAGTATAAGTGTCGGCCACTGGTTGACACTAGAGAGGCAATAAAAGGATCCTTCAGGTGGTTGAACTGAAGTAATGTCTTTTTTTCTAAAAGGGCCAGGGCACAGCAGAATTGCTTCTGCTTCAGTCACCTCCCTACTTCCCACCTATCTGTGACATCAGAGCTCGACGCACGCTGTTGTCACAGATCCCCACCAGAGGTGTTAGAGCCAGAAGGACAGTGCTCTTTCCGCAATCTGGTGGGGTTTCTGGACCCCGGTGTTTTTCCCTAAGATTCAGGGAGGCATCATTGGAAAGGGAAGGGTGTCCCCTTTTCAAAGATGCCTTCCTGAAATGGTTACCTGGTAGTGGATCGAACCACTAGTCCCCCAGGGGCATATGTTTGGGGGTCAGGCATTGTGGAGAATGGGCTGACATGCTTGAGGCCAAATACAAAAGATAGGGTTTTTACCCAAGGGGCATGATTGTAGTTCCACAGGATATGAAAAATGAAAAAAAAATTGCCACTGGGTCATCCCTCCTGCCGATATTTTATTGGTATGTTTTTTCAAGTGTCTTTCCCCAGGGGATGTGATTTCCTGACAGCAAAAACCTACTTTTGATCTCATGATGGACACATTTCCTTAGTAGCCCCAAGTAGGCATGCTCATTGTGAAATTTCTGAATTACATCACTCACAGTAAAGTTAGCCAAGAGAATGAGCCATTACTTCTGGCAGTGGCTAACTACACTGTGAGTGATAGCACTGTGAATTTTCACAAGGAGCTCGCTGGTGCACAAAGTAGATGTCTTCATTTCTAGGGTGAGAGAAGATGGCCTGGTATATGATGTCCACTTATGTAAGTGGGCATCCTGCACCAGTCCAGACAATCCTTATGGTGTTCTAAGAGGTCTTATACAAACTTAGAAAGTTCTCTAAGTGGTAGCTGTGGAGAACATCCTTCAGGCTTAGTCCAGAAGGAGTGTAAAGGAGCTTGTTTTACCAGAGCACAATGTTATAGTATAGATTTTGTGAAAAAGAACCACAAAAGGTATTTATAAAAATGTGTATTTATTACATAATATTCTCTAATGCATACAAATATCTCCTACCCGGAGATATGTACAATGCACACAATACTTTGCATAGAAATGAAGTAAATAGCATGAAATACACAGTGGACCCAAGGGTGTACCAAACCATGTACTAAGAAAGTTGTATAAGAACCACGACTCGGGTCAAGACAGTGTAGAGAGAATGTGGAAGTGCTGGGGACCCAAGGCACCACCCAAGGTGAAGACCAGGAACCCCACGGAGAGCATGTGCAGTGTGGGAACACGACTGCATGCGCCGTGCAAATCAACTTGTAAGTTGTGGTTAGAATTTTAAAGATTAAGAACCCTTCACAGTAGACCCTGAAGAAACCCCATGGAAGGCAGAAGGGTAGACATCCACCCCACCCGTGGATACCCTAGTACCCATGTTACCTACACCAGGGAAAAGATGACCCTCAACAGGATCCACAGGGCGGAGGCACTAGAGTCACAAGAAGACCTCGAGCAGCTCACCAAAAGATGCAAGCCACAGTGCAAACTATGTGATGTGGACTAAGACTTTGGTCACTGGAGATGCTTGAGGTTGGGGCTACTTGGAGCCCGAAGATCTTGGTGGAAGGACTCCAACAAATGTTTTTGCAACAGCAAGTCGATGCAAGGCACAGGGGCCCGGTTACTGTGGCTCCCTCGAGGGATACTGGCCTCAAACATTGGTGAGAGGGCAGGGCAGGCCTCGAGAGCTGTGGAGAACCACCACCTGTGTTGCAGAACATTTTGGTTTTCGGAGGAGCTCAGGATCAGCAAACCTGTCAGCTTAGTTGTGGTGCCTGCAAATGCAGGGAAGTGACTCCTTCACTTCAAGGGAGATTCCTTCAGGTGTATTTGATGCCCACGGGCCTTGGAAGGTTCCTGTATGGTGCACAGGCACAGACAATGCATACTGGAAGGGAGATGAAGTTGAGTTCAAACAAAGTCCAGAGTTTAGAAGAAGAAGTGATGTCTTGTTTGAATCGTGTCCCATAATGAATCTAGGGACCCACCCACAGGTAAGCCCTTAAGTACCCTAAGGAAAGGGTTGGGGCGATTCAGGAAACCCTCCCAGGGGAGGGTCTGGACAAGGGGGAGGTTAATTTCATGTCCTTTGTCCAGTTTCACAACAGAGAGAGAGCCAATGGCTAGCAGACCTGGTTGGAACTAGACTATGCACGGAGGCACCAAATGTGCCCCTCATGCAGACTTTGTAGGGCTTGAAAGTGCACCCATCCGGTCCAAGTACACTAAGTCCTGTCTGGGAGATGGTCACACCTCCCTGTGACAGAATACCTATTGTTCTGCCTTCCCCTGCTTGAGCTTTACTACACAGCAGGAGGGCAGAATTGTTTCTCTGGTCGGCAGCAACCATTTTGAGCTGTACGGGTCTAGAAGGCTGGCACCAGGAACCCAGAGCCCACTGGAGGGCTCTTCCAGTGCTTGGAATCAAAGCTCCCACACCATTTATGGTGTGGGGGTATGATTCCAACATGTTTGATACCATACATGATAAGATCAGTTGAAGCCAATTTCAAGATGGTCATCGCGTAATAACAAGGTGCCCCTCTATATGGGATATGGCTGCTTCACTTACAACTCAGGAGAATGGACTCTGTAGGCTCTAGGGTTATCCTGCTCATGCAGGGACACCCTCACACTAAGAACCAAGCACCCGGCCTTCAGGATTGTAAAGGCCTGCTAAAGGGGTGAATTATATGTTTTAAGTGCAGTGACCCTAGATATAGGAACCCTTTATCTTTATTAAGTGGTGCTAGCACTAGTGTACACAGCCTGCAATGGCAGACCTGTAGTTCCATTTTGTATAGTCTCCCATGGGTGGCATAATGCATGCTTCAGCCCATAGGGGGCCTCTGGGGTACCTATGCCATGGGTACCTTAGTATCATATACTAGGGACTGATAAGAGTACCCCAGTATCCAATCTGGGATGTACCTAGTACTGAACATAACTATTTAAGGGAGAAAGCAGAGAGACTGGGGTCCTGATTAGCAGGATCCCAGTCAGACTAGTGAAAAACAGCTTAGCACTAGGCAAAACGTGGGGGTAATCATAAAAGCAGATAATACATTCCTAAACAGGGACTATTATGTTAATATGTACTTCTTGATATCCAGCAGCTCTCCCAACAATACATTTTTGCATAAGCCATGACAAAAGTATGCTTTGGTATTGGGTATGTGGCAAGGTGAAGCAAAACTGTGTTTTTTGGGTTTTTTTTTGTGTCAATGGAGACACGCTAGAGTCACAGCAAAGACTGTATAATATTTTGTCCAGTCACTCCTACATAAAAGTTATAACCTTTTTTTGAACATCTTCTATTTGGGACTAGAACTGTTCAGTGAGCTGTATAAAGCTGGCACTGTGCCATGCATTACAGTTCAATGATGTCACAAAGGATTACCGCTGGAGCTTGTTTATAAAAAGCTCAAAAAATCCCGGGGCACTATGCTGCATTCCAACAAACTGTTCGCATTCAAATAGTCTGACAAGCGTGATGTGCACATGCTCACTACAATCCATTATTAGATAACTTGAACTAGTGGATTTTGTTAATCTGATAAATAATGGAGAAATAATTAGGATTATTGCACAGTTCTGTTTTCTCTGTAGTACTTTAGATAGCAATGTCTGTTACACTCTTACGCAGCTCATGACCCAGCACTTATTCTGGTCCTTCAGTAAAAGAAATGTAGCAGGGCCCTTGTTAGGGTTATCTGGATGCTAAGCAGAATATGGAATATGCTTGGAAAATTTATGAAATGTATTTTAGAAAAATGAGTCAAGATTAATGCACTTCTTCCAGCATCGTTTTTATAGTAATGCCTGATACACTTTTTCTCCTTATGGTGGTTAAATATTTATTTTGAATCTTGATTTAGGAAACGTAGTAGGGTCTTTTGAGGGATATTTTAATGATTTGTGCAATAAGAAATTATCCTCTAATTTGTGAAATTGTGAAACTAATTTAAAAAAAATTAAAAAGAGAGCACTTCCTTGACACGTCCCAACACAGTTTGGGGTCATCTGGCTGAAGTTCAAAAGCCCACTTGAATACTAAATTACAACAAGTACATAGGTGGAGTAAATATGAATGATCAGGTTCTTCAGCCATACAACTTGCACTTGTATAAGAATCTATTACTCCCAGGTCCCTTATGTCCTCGTCCCATTCATTAACTTATTGGAGATAACCATCTCCTGACAGAAAAAAAGAGCAAAGGCATGCTGGGACCCTAACACTGCCCCTCCCACCGGGAGTACATAAGAAGTACTTGCCCAGTATCCCATCTGTTCTTTTTTTCTGTCGACAGTAGTTTGCTGTGGTTGCTGGTGCTGCTCCTGCTGGGCTTGAGTGGCTTCCCTTACTTGGATGTCCCCTTCCGGCTGCTTGGCTGTGTGGTCGGGGTGTCTGCTGTCCTGCCTCCTGGCCTGCCGGGCTTGATGGGAGGCTGGTTTCTTTATGGCCTTGGAATTTTGGATGCGGGCCAGCCCATTGCGGCAGATGCGCCGGCCTCCGGGTCTCTTCCGGGTCAAGGGGCGTGTCTTCCTGGATCCTGGCTGCGGGGATGAAGCGCTGTGATTGCCTCTGGCTGACATAGTTCCTGTGGTGCGCCATAGGCTGGTGGGGGGGGGCCCTTGTTCCTGTCACGGCCTCCCTCCTGGGTGAGTCCCGCATAGCGGTCTCTTTTTCCCCTTCTTTGTAGTGCTGCAGTCTGCCGTTGTTGGTGCTAGGGGGCTGGGTTGTGTCCCGGCGGCTCCTCTGTGTTCTGGAAGTGATCTTCGTATCGGTCTCCTGGTGTCCAGGATGTTGGGGTGGGGTGGGCCTTGTTCCTGGAGATGGCACCCTTCTCCGGGTAAGTCCCGCTTGCCGGATTTTTTGTTATTTATTCAACGTTGAAATTACTTATGTGGGGTGCCGAGCGCTGGTGTGGCACGTTCGTTTCTTTCCTCTCCTTGGGGGCTGTGGCTCTGCTTTTGTCTCCTGCCCCTCCCAGCATGACACGGCTTGGCGGTGTGTTGGCTGGCTGTTGTTTTGGGGACTGCCGTGCTGTACTGCTGTGGCTCCTGGTACTGCCAGGGTTTTTCCCCGGGGCCTCTTCTTGCGTGGCATTCGCTCTCCCTCTCTTCCTCTGCAGGTGTCCCTTAGGGGTTGGTTTGCTGTAGTTGGCGGGTTGCTGCGCGTTCCTCTGTACCCAGTGGCGGTGGGGGCCTTGTTGTTCCTGTTGGTCCCCGTTCCGGTTGTTTTTCTCCGGCGCGCCTCATCTGGGTTCCCCTGGTCTCCTTCTCCGCTGTGCTGGTTGCTTCCGGCATCTGCTGACCTGGTTCACCTTGGTGTGGGGGGCAGTGTTTCCTCTGTGTGTTCCTGTCCGGGTTGCTTTCCTCCTCCGGGTTGGTGACCTGCTGCGTCGCTCTCCCGGTGAGGGGGGTGCGTTGGTGGCTGTGCCTGCTGCTGGGTCGCTTGGGGGTGCCTGGTTCTGCTCTCAGCGTGCTTCCAGGCTCTTTTTCTCCCCGTTCCTCTGTCTTGTGGGGATGCTGGTTGTTGGTGGCGCATTGTCGGCTGGCCTGCGTGTGGTTTTCCTGCTGCTGCCTCTTCCTCTTCTCGGGCTCCTCTTCTCTGAGGGCCGGGGGCTTGGTGGTCTCCCGCTCTGCTGCAGCTGCTGCTCGCCCCTGTTCCTTACTTCGCCTGGCTGGCCTCTTGTTCGGGGTGCTGGCCTGTTTCTGGGTTCAGTGCTCTTTCGTCTGAGCTGCCCCTCTGTTGCCTTTTGGCTTTGGCGCTGTTTTCCTTTGCCTGGGATTGCGGGTTTGGTTCCCTTCTGCGGTGCCACCTTCCTGTGCTCCTCTCCCCTGGTCTGCGTGATGGGTGTTTCTGCTGCGGGGCTTCTCCCTTTGGTTGGCTACCTTCGGGTGGTGCCCCTGCTCCCGGCCGCTCGTGCTCCTGCGTTTTCTTTCGGGCACTGTTGGGGGGGTTCTCCTCTCCCTGGCTTTCGTTGGCTGCTTCTCTGTGTTGTTGGCCTTCGCTCTTTCCGTTTGGTGGCCTGCCTCGGTTTGGCATGGGTTCCTGTCGCCTGCGTGGTGGCTGGTTCCCGTTTTTTCCTGGCTTTGTCTGTGCTTGCTCCTGGGGTTCCCGGTGTTGTTGGGGTCTCTCCTGCCTGCTCGCTTCCACCTTGCCCTCTGCTGCTCTCAGGGTCGCCTTTCGCTTCCTCGGCGGCGTCCTGTTGGAGTTCGCCCCTTCTTATGGTTCTTCTGCGACTCCCTGGGGGGCGGTCCTGTTGGCTCCCCTGGGTTCCTGTTTACCTGTGCAGGTTTTTCCCATTTTTCTTCTTGTTCCTCTGCGTTCCTCCTTCTCGGGGTGTCGTGGGTGTGGGTGTGGTGGCCTGGCCTTGGTGGTGCTGGGTCTGCCCTTTTTTTTTGGGTGGCCTTGCCTCCTCTGCGGGCTGGCTGTTGTGCTGTGGCCGGTGCTCCACTTCCTTGCTGGTTTTGTGCCTCCGCTTCCTGGCTTCGGCTTGGTTGGTCAGGGTGTGGGGCGCGGGGGCTCCTGGTTCCTGGCTTTGTTCCCTCCTGTCCCTTAGGCGGCACCTGGTCCTTCTTAGGCTTCCTGGTGTCGTTCCTGGTTCTCTCTGGGGCACTCTGCTTGTGCCTCGGTGGTTCGTGCTGCCTTGGGTGTGGCTGTTCTGTTCTCCTTTGCTCCGGCCTGGGCCTTTGGGTGTTGTCCCGGGGTCTTCTTTGTGCTTGGTTGCTACTGGGGTCTAGCTGCTTCTGTTCTTCCTTGCTCCTGCCCTGACGGCTCTCCTGGTGCTTGCCTTTGGCTTGCTTCGGTGTTTCCTGCCTGCCCCTCCTGGTTCTGCCTGTGTTCCTGCCTGGTTTGTTCCTGCTTGGGGCCTCCTGTGGGTGCCTGGTGCGGCTTCTCTGGCTGGGGTTGTTGGGCACCTGCTCTTCTTTTCCGTGGCGCTCCCCACCCCCCGGGTTGTGTTTCCGGTGGTGGTTAGCCTGTTGGGCCCTGGGGTTCGTGCCGCTGCTGTTTGGGCCTGGCTGTCTTTTGCTGCTGCCGTGTCCTTGGCGGGGCATCTGTTTCCCCTCTTCTGTTCTGCAGTTCTCCCGGTTGGTGGCCTGTGGCCGTGCTCCTGTTCTGCGCTGGCTGGGTGTCTGCTAGGGCTTTCTGCTCTTGGATGTTGGTCTTCTTTTTGGGCTCTGCGTCCTTACCTGGGCTCTCTTTTGTGTCCTGGCAGGGCACTCTGCTGTTGTGGCCGCGTCCTGGTGAGTTCTTCGTGGCCTTTTCCTGCCGGCGGTTCTCTTCCCGGTCTTGTTTCGCCTGGGTTAGGGCCTTTGTGGGGTCCTGTGGCTCCGGGTCTGCCGGCTTCCTACTGGTTCTGGTTGTCCTTGGGCTGTGCCTCCTGGGATCCCTGGCTAATTCGGCCTGCTCTGTGGGGTGTTTTGC
This sequence comes from Lissotriton helveticus, assembly GCF_964261635.1. NCBI lineage: Eukaryota > Metazoa > Chordata > Amphibia > Caudata > Salamandridae > Lissotriton > Lissotriton helveticus. The sequence continues at coordinate 1,460,305,570 of NC_136061.1, read as the reverse complement.
TGTGCGTTTCCTGGTTTTGGTGTCCTGGTTTGCTTCTGCCTCCCTTGCTTCTACAGGCTTTGTTCCCAGTGTGGGTCTGTTTGGGTGCCCCCTCTCCCCCCCCTCTCTGGTTGAGTTGTGGTTCCGTGGTGCTCTTACCTCAGTGAGGTCCTCACTCCTGGCAGCGGGTTGTCTGAGGTCTCCTGCTGCCTGGCCCTCTGCCTTCTCTGTTTCCTCTGGCTTCCGCTTTGGCGGTTTTCTCTGTTTCTTTCTGGCCTTCTGTGTGGTCCGGCGGTGGTGTGCTGGGGTTCCCTGTTCCTCCCTGCCCATTTGCTGTGGCCTGGGCACTGCGTGGGCTCCTTCCAGGGTTTTGTGGGTCCTGCGGGTCCTCCTGCATGGTTCGGTTGCTTGGCTCTGGTCCTGGCTTCCTGGTTCCTTTGGCTTTTGTTGCCCTGGTTTGTGCTGTTTTCTGGGCTCCTCTCCAGCTTTGCTAATGTGGGGCCTTGTGGGCTTTAGGTCTGGGTGCTGTGCGCCCTGTGGCTGTTTCTTTTTTGGCTGCTCCTGCCCTTGCTGCCTGCTTGGCCTGGGTGAAGGGGTGCCTGTGCGGTCCTCTGCCGTGTTGGCTCCTGCTTTTTTCTGTCCTCTGGGCCTGGTGTGGGGGTTTTCTGGGGGTTGTGGCCGGTAGCTCTGTCCCCGCCCTTGTTGGGCTTGTTCGTTGTGGGTCTCCGGTCTTGTTGGCCTCTTCTTTGTTGGTCGGCTTTCGGCTGGTGCTTCTGGAGGCGTCTCTGGTCTGTGGTCTTTGGGTTGGCCTTCTCTTCCCCTGCTGTTCTGGTGTTGGTGGCCTTCCTGGTTTGGTTGGTGGTCTCCTTGGCTGTGGGGTTTCGGCCTCCTGGGATTTTCGGGTGTTTTTCCCCTTCCCTGTCTTTTCTGTTTGGTTGGGGTATCACTCCCGTTCGGCTCTTGCTCTAGTCTCTCTGGGGCCGTGTTGTTCGGTTTGGTGGGGTGGGCAGGTTTCTGGCCTGTGCTTCCTCATCCCTTGTTGGTCCATGTCTCTGTGGCTGGTGTGTCCTGTGTGCCTTCCCATTGGTTCTGGGTTGGGCGGCCTTGTATGGTGGGTTGCTTGGCTGTGTCCTTTGGGTCTTGGTTCCGGTTTCACCTGTCTCTGGTTTCTCTGGTTGTCGGCCTCCTTGTTGGGGCCCTGGCCTTCTGTTTTTTGTGTTGTCTCCGGTTCTTGTTTTGGTCCTGTTGTCCTGTTCTGGGTTGCGGACCGGTTGTTTCCTGCGGTTCCCTTTTCCTTCTTCTCGGTGCTCCCTTGGGTTGCTGCTTTTGTTGTGGTTTCCTGGGTGTGCTTGTGGGTGCGGAAGGCTGGTTTTCTGCTTTGGTATTCTCCAGTAAGTTAATGAATGGGATGAGGACATACGTGACCAGGGGGCAATGTTCTATTACTTACCGGTAATCTTCATTACCCCAGGTCCCGTTGTCCTCGTCCCATTTATGCGCCCCTCCCTCTCTCCCGGGCGGCCGGCTTACTTGTCTGGGCTTGGTAGTTCAGACGGGATGCTGGGTGAGTACTGCTTATGTACTTCCGGTGGGAGGGGCAGTATTAGGGTCCCAGCATGTCTCTGCTCTTTTTTTCTATCGGGAGATGGTTATCTCCAATAAGTTAATGAATGGGACGGGGACAACGGGACCTGGGGTAATGAAGATTACCGGTAAGTAATAGAACATTCACCGACTTGATCAGATGGCAACATACAACGAATATGTAGTTTATCATCAGATACCCACGGAAAGACCCATGTCTTTCCTTGACTTTCAGTTGACCAGCATTGAAAGTCTTGTTACTTACTACAGAAGCAGCAACCTCCACATGGCATGCTGTGGAGGAGGTGGCAAGGCTGCAGGATTGACACTTTGCAGACCGTATTCCGGCAATACTTAAAAAGTTTCAACATGTCTGCTCTTAGAAAAGAAAGAGGCAGGAGACTTGTTGTTACTGTCCCCAGTTCCCAGGTCAACCAGCCCTATGTTCTACTACTAGTTTTACCATTCAAAAGTGAAGCATTGGGAAACTGACTTATGTGTAGCTTCCATTCAAAAGCTGTCATACAGGCAACCTACAAATAGTTTTCGTCTGCTTGAGAAAACCATGGACTTGCTCGACACCTTTATTTGCCATCAGAATGTGGCAGGTGTTCTGTTCGCCATATGACAAGTGCATTCCAGCCCATCTGTGAGTGGGGATGAGTGTCTGAGAAGTTTCAGCACTCTGTCCATCATCTCCTTGTGTTTGATTTTTTCGCACTAAGTTGGCGTATGCCCAGTCGTGGGTCTCATGCTCCGTTTTTCATTGGCTTGAAGCTAGCCTGGCTGATGAGAGGTGTTACCCCTAAACTAGTCCCGGGATGCAGTTTGGCCTGAACTGTTCCCATGAGGAACAGAGTCAAGACAGATAGGCATATGGCTGGATCTGAAATGGGGTGGCGAAATTAGCTAAAGAACGATGATAGATTCAACGCCAATTTGTGACTGGGGGTGAGTGTCTGATGAATTTCCAGCTCTCCGTCCATCATCTCCTTGCATTTGCGAAGTGCATTGCAGTCACCACACTGCACATAATGGGGTATGGAACACAAGCCACATTGTCAAGGAGTACCATGTGTGGGAAAAACATAATGATTCTCCATTATATTTGAAAGAAAATGCCATTGTGACTAGTGGGCTTTCTCCAGACAATAAATCACCCTCCCTAGTGGGGCAGCATGACTGCAAAGATCATCAGTGGAGAGAGTATTTGACATTTCCCGGGGAGCCCTTGCCACTCTTTGAAGCCACTCCTGGTGGCTAGTGGTTGGATCCCTGCTCATGGACCATCCTCCTGCAAAGATTTCTGTGAAGGAATCCACCTTTAAGAGGTACTGCTGGAAAGGTGACATTCTTCTCTTTCCAACAGTGTATCTCCATTATCACCGGTGCTTGTAGGGCTGAGATATGTAGCTAAGCACCAATCATAATGAAAGCAGTCAGAGCCTAAAGGCTCCGGCTACTTTCTTTTTCACAAATTGTGTCATCTGTATGCATAGTATGCTACTTGTAACAATTATCAAAATAAATATTTCTCGGACTCTGAGGGATGCTGTTCCCTCACAGCTCGATTAAAAAAAGTAAAACGTAAATTATTAAGTGTGACTACCAGAAGGAGTTTCTTCCTCAGTGGGAGGATGATAATTTCACGTCTCCTGCACCGGTAAGGTAGTGCGGTGGAAATGAACTTCTGATCCTCTTTTCTAAAGTGGTTAATAAACATGTGTGTGAGATAATAATATATTTCTGTTTATTTACATCTTGTTTAGGCATTGTGGGTATTTTCCTAGAATTACTAGATTTCTTTAAGTAATTGCTTTTATTTGTTAGCGAAATAGTAGCATTTCATCAAGAAATACTTACCATTGCAGGAGTTACACACTACATAAACAATTAGCAGTTTATCTTGAGAACAGAGAAGGTGCTCAATCTAAAGGATGGTGAATGTATCACTTTTACACTTATACATATGACAAACTGGCTTTAGAGTGCTGTTCATTATTGAGATTCTTGAATGATGTGATGCTCTTTAACCCCTTCGGGGCTAATGACGAGCTGGGCTCGTCATCGCGCTTACCTGTCCTGCGCGGATGACAAGGCCAGCTCGTCATCAGCCCCACCCTCGGGGGAAGCGCTGGTGCTCCCCCCGAGGCTCTCTGATCTTCGTTTTTTCAATGGGGGCGGCAGCGGAAGAGCTTCCGCTGCCGCCCCCGCCCCCCCCCCATGGTAATCCCTGATGACGTCAGCGCACGCTGACATCATCAGGGATTCCCAGCGCTCGGGAAGCCATTTGCTTCCTGAGCGCCGGAGAAGAAGGTAGGTTTTCTGGACTTCGGCGGGGGTTTGGGGCAGCGAAGAGGCATCAGGGGAGAGGAAAGAGATTTTCCTTTCCCCTGATGTCTCTTTGCAGGGCATTTCTGCCTCACGATCGCGCACAGCGTCGCGATTGTGCGGCGGAAATGCCCCCACTAGACACCAGGGATAGAATTTTAGTTTTTAGGAAGTGACCCCTTGGGCAAGGGTCGCTTCCAGGCGGGCTGGCAATATGTTTTCGTTTTTCTGCCCCCCCTGGGGGGAAATCGGCCCGTTTTTTCGGCCGTTTTGCCCCCACGGGGGGCAGAAATTCCCCACTAGCACCAGGGATATTGATTATAGCCAAGATGGCGGCCATTGCTTTTGTTTACGTTTTTCTGTCCCCCCTGGGGGCAAATCGGACCGTTTTTTTTTGCCGTTTTGCCCCCAGGGGGGACAGAAAATGCCCACTAGACACCAGGGATGTAATTTTAGTTTTTAGGAAGCGACCCCTTGGGCAAGGGTCGCTTCCAGGCGGGGTCTGAGTATGTTTTCGTTTTTCTGCCCCCCCTGGGGGGAAATCGGCCCGTTTTTCGGCCGTTTTGCCCCCAGGGGGGGCAGAAATTACCCACTAGAACCAGGGATTTTTGTTGGGGCAATGTGTTTGTTTTGGGAAGCGACCCCTTGGGTAATTGTCGCTTCCAGGTGGACATGATTGTGTTTTTGTTTTTCTGTCCACCCTGGGGGCAAATCGGCCTGTTTTGTTTGCCGTTTTGCCCCCAGGGGGGGGCGGAAAATGCCCACTAACACAAAGTTTTTAGGAAGCGACCCCTTGGGCATGTTTGCTGGTGGTGTGTGTGGGGAGTGGTACTTGGCTGGATGGTGTGCGTGGAGCGGTGCTTGGCTGGCGGTGTGTGTGGAGTGGTACTTGGCTGTCGGTGTGCGCTGAGTGGTGTTTGGCGGCGGTGTGCGTGGAGGGGTACTTGGCTATCTATGCACGGAGTGGTGCTTGGCTGGCGGTGTGTGTGGAGTGGCGCTTGGCTGGTGGTGTGTGTAGAGTGGTAATTGGCTGTCTGTGCACGGAGTGGTGCTTGGCTGGCGGTGTGTGTGGAGTGGCGCTTGGCTGGTGGTGTGCGTGGAGTGCTACTTTGCTGTCTGTGCACGGAGTGCTGCTTGGCTGGTGGTGTGTGTGGAGTGGTGCTTGGCTGGTGGTGTGCGTGGAGTGCTACTTTGCTGTCTGTGCACGGAGTGCTGCTTGGCTGGCGGTGTGTGTGGAGTGGCGCTTGGCTGGTGGTGTGCGTGGAGTGCTACTTTGCTGTCTGTGCACGGAGTGCTGCTTGGCTGGCGGTGTGTGTGGAGTGGCGCTTGGCTGGTGGTGTGCGTGGAGTGCTATTTTGCTGTCTGTGCACGGAGTGCTGCTTGGCTGGCGGTGTGTGTGGAGTGGCGCTTGGCTGGCGGTGTGTGTGGAGTGGCGCTTGGCTGGATGGTGCTTGGCTGGCGGTGAGTGGTGCTTGGCTGGTGGTGCTTGTGGAGTGGCGCTTGGCAGGTGGTGTGCGTGGAGTGCTACTTTGCTGTCTGTGCACGGAGTGGTGCTTGGCTGGCGGTGTGTGTGGAGTGGCGCTTGGCTGTTAGTGTGCGTGGAGTGCTACTTTGCTGTCTGTGCACGGAGTGCTGCTTGGCTGGCGGTGTGTGTGGAGTGGCGCTTGGCTGGTGGTGTGCGTGGAGTGCTACTTTGCTGTCTGTGCACGGAGTGCTGCTTGGCTGGCGGTGTGTGTGGAGTGGCGCTTGACTGGTGGTGTGCATGGAGTGCTACTTTGCTGTCTGTGCACGGAGTGCTGCTTGGCTGGCGGTGTGTGTGGAGTGGCGCTTGGCTGGTGGTGTGCGTGGAGTGCTACTTTGCTGTCTGTGCACGGAGTGCTGCTTGGCTGGCGGTGTGTGTGGAGTGGCGCTTGGCTGGTGGTGTGCGTGGAGTGCTACTTTGCTGTCTGTGGACGGAGTGCTGCTTGGCTGGCGGTGTGTGTGGAGTGGCGCTTGGCTGGTGGTGTGCGTGGAGTGCTACTTTGCTGTCTGTGCACGGAGTGCTGCTTGGCTGGCGGTGTGTGTGGAGTGGCGCTTGGCTGGTGGTGTGCGTGGAGTGCTACTTTGCTGTCTGTGCACGGAGTGCTGCTTGGCTGGCGGTGTGTGTGGAGTGGCGCTTGGCTGGTGGTGTGCGTGGAGTGCTACTTTGCTGTCTGTGCACGGAGTGCTGCTTGGCTGGCGGTGTGTGTGGAGTGGCGCTTGGCTGGTGGTGTGCGTGGAGTGCTACTTTGCTGTCTGTGCACGGAGTGCTGCTTGGCTGGCGGTGTGTGTGGAGTGGCGCTTGGCTGGTGGTGTGCGTGGAGTGCTACTTTGCTGTCTGTGCACGGAGTGCTGCTTGGCTGGCGGTGTGTGTGGAGTGGCGCTTGGCTGGTGGTGTGAGTGGAGTGCTACTTTGCTGTCTGTGCACGGAGTGCTGCTTGGCTGGCGGTGTGTGTGGAGTGGCGCTTGGCTGGATGGTGCTTGGCTGGCGGTGAGTGGTGCTTGGCTGGTGGTGCTTGTGGAGTGGCGCTTGGCAGGTGGTGTGCGTGGAGTGCTACTTTGCTGTCTGTGCACGGAGTGGTGCTTGGCTGGCGGTGTGTGTGGAGTGGCGCTTGGCTGTTAGTGTGTGTGGAGTGCTATTTTGCTGTCTGTGCACGGAGTGCTGCTTGGCTGGCGGTGTGTGTGGAGTTGCGCTTGGCTGGTGGTGTGCGTGGAGTGCTACTTTGCTGTCTGTGCACGGAGTGCTGCTTGGCTGGCGGTGTGTGTGGAGTGGCGCTTGGCTGGTGGTGTGCGTTGAGTGCTACTTTGCTGTCTGTGCACGGAGTGCTGCTTGGCTGGCGGTGTGTGTGGAGTGGCGCTTGGCTGGTGGTGTGCGTGGAGTGCTGCTTGGTTGTCTGTGCACGGAGTGGTGTTTGGCTGGTGGTGTGTGTGGAGTGGTGTTTGGCTGGCGGTGTGTGGGGAGTGGTGTTTGGCTGGCGGTGTGTGGGGAGTGGTACTTGGCTGGATGGTGTGCGTGGAGTGGTACTTGGCTGTCGGTGTGCGCTGAGTGGGGTTTGGCTGGCGGTGTGCATGGTCTGGTGCTTAGATGGTGGTGTGGGTGGACTTGAACTCTGCTGGCGGTGTGTGAGTAGTTACTTTCTGTTGGTCACTACACACACTGCTAGTTGAGTGACACTCTACGCAGTCCATCATTTTCTGTAGTTGCTGTGTCAGATATGTGGGCGTGTGAAAGTGATGGGCGGCTGGCGGTGTGAATGTTTTGTATGTGTCACACGTACAAAAGGTGTATGAATGTCCTTACTGCCCCTGTGTGATATGGTTACTGGTAGTAGCAAAAGACTGACTGGCACCAAAGTGGTCAGGCACTTTAAAAAAATTCAAAAAATTATCCAGTGTCTTGATGTTAAACCTCATCTAATCTCATTTGGTCTAAGCCCTAATTGATGGCCCATCTGGCCGAATTTTAATTTGGGGGGCAAATTTGTGTGTTGTTTTTTTAATTGTTATATTGTTTGTGAAATGTGGTAGTAATTTTTTTTTCTTCTCTATTTTTGTCTTGTTCCAGGCTTTTGCTGTTTGGATTGTTGTAGGTTGCGTGTCTGTTTGCAGCTTGTGTAGTTGCTTGTGCTTGGTAAGTGAATGTATTTTGTACTACTTCCCCTTGATGTTTGTCTTTTTGAAAAAGGTTGTACTTCTAGCAGTTTGTGTGGCTCTGTGTTTTTTTTTTCAGCATTAGTGTTTGATGTGCACTTTGTTTTCTAATGTCATTTCTTTTTTTCTTTCTAGTGGGATTTCATTTCTTTTCGCTGTGTCTCAACAGAGTAGGTGCTGGTGAGTGTAGCTATATTTTGTAAGAGTGAAATTGTTTTGGATTGTATTTATCTTTTAGTGAAAGCCTTACCTTGTTTACTTCTTACTTTGCACAGTGTAGGTTGTTGTTCACTTGTGTGTGCAGTCTTCTTGCTTTGTAAGGATAATGGCTAGTCGCAGGATTACTGCTCAGCAGGTTCTTGGTTTGCTTTTTGAGTCTTCCTCGGACCATGGTTCAGAGTCTGAGTCCGATTCGGACTCCCAGGAAGCGGCAGAAGATTCAGGCAGTGAGTTTTCTCTTCGCATGGAATCATCATCATCGGATGATGACTCTTCTTCTAGTGCTGATGAAGGGCCTATGGTACAGGAGGACATTGTGTTGCCGGTAGTGGGCCAAGAGGCACCTGTGCTGCTGCCTAGGGCCGCAAGGTTTCCTTTCTTTTTACGTCAGCAAGAGGCATGTGGGCTGGAGCCTGCACCCAAAAGGCTTCACATTGCTGTGGTGCGCAAAGGGGCATCTGGTGCTTTTCGTCTTCCTGCTGGTGTAGTGCAGCAAGAGGCATCTGGGGCTGTTAGGCTTCCCATTGGTGTAGAGCGGCAAGAGGCATCTGGGCCTGCTGGGTTTCCCGGTGGTGTAGTGCAGCAAGAAGCATCTCAGGCTGCTGGGCTTCCCGTTGGTGTAGTGCAGGAAGAGCCCTCTGGGGATGCTATGTCTTCTGTTGGTGTTGTGCAGCCAGAAGTATCTGTGGCTGTTAGGCTTCCCGTTGGAGAACAGCAGCAAGATGTTTCGGTGCTGCAGGCTGGGGTGGCTGCTCCCCCCGTTGATAGGGATGGCCTCTGGGTTCCCCCTGGCTTGGTGCAGCCGGCATTGCCAGAGTTCACTGGTGTTCCTGGGTGTAGAGTGAATACAGAGAATTTTCTGCCAATTAATTTTTTTCAGTTGTTTTTTGACAATGTGTTTTTGCAAGAGATTGTTGAGCAAACCAATTTGTATGCAGAACAATATTTGAGGGCCAACAGTGCCAGCCTTAAGCCCTATTCTAGAGCAATCCGGTGGACTCCCACAAATGTTGAAGAGATGAAGAAGTTTCTGGGATTAACTTTTTTGATGGGCTTGATAAGGAAGTCATCAATTACTTCATATTGGTTCACTAGTCCCTTGATGGCAACAGCTATATTTCCAGCAGTCATAAGTCGTGATCGGTATACGCTTCTTCTTCGGATGATGCATTTTGCTGATAATAGTTTAGCGTTGTCACGCGATCACCCTGATTGTGACCGTTTGTTTAAAATACGGCCTGTCCTTGATCACTTTGTTGATCGTTTTTCTGAGATTTTTGTCCCTGGTAAAGAAATTGCAGTGGATGAGTCTTTGGTGTTGTTCAAGGGCCGCTTGGTTTTTAGGCAATACATTCCTAGTAAGAGGTCACGCTATGGAATCAAACTGTATATGCTGTGTGACAGTGAGACTGGATATGTCTACAATTTCAGGGTGTACACTGGTAAGGAGTCCCGCATTAACCCTCCTGGTTGTCCTTCTACTTTTGGAGTAACTGAGAAAATTGTGTGGGAACTAGGTAGAGGATTATTTAACAAAGGCCATCATTTATATGTAGATAACTTCTACACTGGTGTGCAGTTGTTCAAGGAGTTGGCCAAAGTGGGCACTGTTGCTTGTGGCACAATGCGGAGTAACCGTAAAGGTTTCCCAAAGGAACTTGTTTGCAAAAGGCTTGTGCGGGGACAGTCTACGGCATTGCGATGTGGGGAGCTTTTAGCTGTGAAGTATTCAGACAAGAGAGATGTGTACATGCTGACTACTATCCACGATGAAAGTACTGAACCTGTGCCTGTTTGGGGTCAGGGTGCTGAAGTGCGCAAACCTGTGTGCATTCTAGCTTACAATAAGTTCATGGGTGGTGTTGACAGAGTAGATCAGAGGTTGGAACCTTATGCTGCTCTTCGAAAGGCTTACGTTTGGTACAAGAAGTTGGCTATCCATCTGTTCCACTTGGCATCATTTAATGCTTTCGTTGTGTACCAGAAGTCTTGTCCTGAGACGAAGATGACTTTTCTTAAGTTTCAGGAGTCTATAATAGGCAGCCTTGTACTTGTGCAGCAGGCAAGTGTTCCTAGATTTGGAGTGGTGGAGGAAGTGGCTAGATTGCAAGATCGCCACTTTCCTGAATCTATTCCTTCCACTACTGCTAGAGACTTTCCGACTAGAAGATGCAGAGTCTGTTGGCGAAGAGGCGTGCGGAAGGAGTCTCGTATATACTGTCCTGACTGTCCTTCTAAGCCTGCATTGTGTATGTCAGCTTGTTTTAAATCGTACCACACGCAAAAGAACTATTGGGAGTTTGAATGAGCTGTAAAGTGAATTGCCTGGTCTGCATTCTGTAAAACATTTTTAGTTTGTTTCAAGGATTGGCATTAGTGCAAAGTTTTTATTTTAAGAATTTGTGTTACCTGATTTGTAGGTATTTCCATTTGTTTAGTGTTATTTTCAAAAAAAAAATTCTAAATGTGTTTGTGGTGTGTGCCGGCTGGTGCTTGGCTGGCGGTGTGTGTGGAGTTACGCTTGGCTGGTGGTGTGCGTGGAGTGGTACTTGGCTGTCTGTGCACGGAGTGGTGCTTTGCTGGCGGTGTGTGTGGAGTGGCGCTTGGCTGGTGGTGTTCGTGGAGTGGTACTTGGCTGTCTGTGCATGGAGTGGTGCTTGGCTGATGGTGTGTGTGGAGTGGTGCTTGGCTGGCGGTGTGTGTGGAGTGGTGCTTGGCTGTCTGTGCACGGAGTGGTGCTTTGCTGGCGGTGTGTGTGGAGTGGCGCTTGGCTGGTGGTGTTCGTGGAGTGGTACTTGGCTGTCTGTGCATGGAGTGGTGTTTGGCTGATAGTGTGTGTGGAGTGGTGCTTGGCTGGCGGTGTGTGTGGAGTGGTGCTTGGCTGGCGGTGTGTGTGGAGTGGTGCTTGGCTGGCGGTGTGTGTGGAGTGGTGCTTGGCTGGCGGTGTGTGTGGAGTGGTGCTTGGCTGGCGGTGTGTGTGGAGTGGTGCTTGGCTGGCAGTGTGTGTGGAATGGTGCTTGGCTGGCAGTGTGTGTGGAGTGGCGCTTGGCTGGTGGTGTTTGTGGAGTGGTACTTGGCTGTCTGTGCATGGAGTGGTGTTTGGCTGTTGGTGTGTGTGGAGTGGTGTTTGGCTGGCGGTTTGTGCGGAGTGGTACTTGGCTGGAGGGTGTGCGTGGAGTGGTGTTTAGCTGTCTGTGCACGGAGTGGTGCTTGGCTGGCGGTGTGCGTGGAGAGGCGCTTGGCTGGTGGTGTGCGCTGAGTGTTTGGCTGGCGGTGTGCATGGTCTGGTGCTTGGCTGGTGGTGTGGGTGGACTGGCGCTCGGCTGGCGGTGTGTGAGTAGTTACTTTCTGTTGGTCACTGCACACACTGCTTGTTGAGTGACACTCCACGCAGTCCATCAATTTGTGTAGTTCCAGTGTCAGAAATGTGGGCGTGTGAAAGTGATGGGCCCTTGAATGGCGCTGTTTGCTGGTGTGAGTGTTGAAATGTGATGGGTCCGCGGCTGGCGGTGTGAATGTTTTGAATGTGTCACACGTACGAAAGGTGTATGAATGGCCTGTAAAGAGGTTGGTGCCTTGACGTGGCTTTACAGCTCACGAGCTGTGAGTCAGTGGTTCAGTTTATCATACTTGCAATTATACACAGTGTATTTCATTTTTGTGAAATTACTTGCGTATACAATTGTATGTACTGAGTCATCACTCACCCTCGTGCCAAATCCAACCAGTATGTGTGTGTGCTTGCGGATTAGATGGGTGTGCAGTAATAATTGTTTTTTTTCTCTTTCTGCATTAGGGTGTACCTTGTCCCTTATTGTGATTGTTGTAATGTGTTGCTTTTATTCCAGATGGTGTCAGTGGTCTTGTTTGTATCAGGTATGAAAGGTGCGTGAATGGCCTGTAAAACGGTTGGTGCCTTGTCGTGGCTTTACAGCTCACGAGTTGCGAGTCACTGGTTCGGTTTTTATGCATTTATTTATTGACAGAGCATTTCATTTTTTTGAAATATCTTGTTAATAAAATTTTATATACTGAACCATCACTCGCCCTCGTGCCAAATCCAACCTGTATGTGTGTGTCTTTGAGGAATAGATAGCCGTGCTTGAATGTTTGACTTTTGAGTAACTCTGTTAAGGTGAGGTACCCTTTTACTCGGGAGAACAAGAGGAACGCTGGGTGGTAGGACATTTTTGCCGGCACGGCGATCTCACGCCAAAAGTTTTGGAAAAGTGCTATTTTTACCTAATTTTAAGGTTTGCAAGGAGTTCTGGGTAGGAAAACATTGGGGGACCCACGCATGCCATACCTCCCTGGACTCCCCCGGGTGTCTACTTTTCAGAAATGTGTGGGTTTGGTAGGTTTCCCTAGATGGCTGTCTCGCACGGGGCCAGAAACCCAGGTAACCCCTCTTGCAAAAGCTGGAGAATTCATGTCCACCAGCTTTTGCAAGAGGGGTTACCTGGGTTTTTGGCCCCGTGCGAGACAGCCATCTAGGGAAACCTACCAAACCCACACATTTCTGAAAAGTAGACACCCGGGGGCTTCCAAGGAGGTATGGCTTGCGTGGATCCTCCAACGTTCCTTTACCCAGAATCCCTTGCAAACCTCATTTTTTGCTATAAAAAATCAGTTTTTTTCACACGTTTTAGTGTGGGAAAGCGTGGCATCACTGGGCTCACACAAATTACCTCCCACCCAGCGTTCCCCAAGGTCTCCCGATAAAAATGGTACCTCACTTGCGTGGGTAGGCATAGCGGCTGCTTTAGGAAAAGGCCCAATTCATACTGTGGAGACCAAAACATTACCTTTAGCCAAATAATCTTATTTTTTGAGGGGGTCAAATGAGCTTTTGGCCCGGGGCTTGGCAGGCATCTTTGGAAACTACCAAACCCAAACAGTTCTGAGAACTAAACACCCGGGGGAGTCCAGGGAGGTATGGCATGCGCGGGTCCCCCAATGTTTTCCTACCCAGAAACCCCTGCAAACCTGAAATTTTGGTCCAAAAACCCACTTTTCCATACTTTTTTGGGTGGGATCTCGCTGCCGGAACAAATGTCTTACCACCCAGCGTTTCCCTTGTTCTCCCGAGTAAAATGATACCTCACTTGTGTGGGTGGGCCAAAGGCATGTGACTCAGGCAGGGGTGCTTAATTTGTAAAACTTAAATATGACTAAAAACTACTTTTTTCAAACTTCGTTTTTGGCGTGTTCTGCTTTGGGGCACCCACACAAGTGAGGTATCCTTTTACTCGGGAGAACAAGGGGAACGCAGGGTGGTAGGACTTTTTTGCCAACACGGCGATCCCACGCCAAAATGTTTGAAAACGTGCTATTTCTACCTATTTTTAAGGTTTGCAAAGAGTTCTGGGTAGGAAAACATTGGGGGACCCACACATGCCATACCTCCCTGGACTCTCCCGGGTGTCTAGTTTTCAGAACTGTTTGGGTTTGCTACTTTGCAAAGAATACCACCGAGCCCCGGGCCACAAACTCAGATGCCCCCCCCCAAAATCAAGGTAGTTTTGCAATAAGGTATTGTAAATTCACCACCGTACGATTTGAACCGTTTCCTGTTGCAGCCACTATGCCTACCCACGCAAGTGAGGTACCATTTTTTTCGGGAGACCTGGGGGCACGCTGGGTGGGTGGAAATTTGTTGATCCACGCAGATTCCAGAACTTTCCACCACAGAAATGTGAGGAAAATGTGTTTTTTTGGTCAGATTTTTATGTTTGCAAGGGATTCTGGGTAACAAAACCTGGGGGTAGGCAGACGAGTCACCCCATCCTGAATTGCCCTGGGTGTCTAGTTTTCAGAAATGTATAGGTTTGCTAGGTTTCCCTAGGTGCTGGCAGAGCTACGGCGCAAAAACAAAAGGTAGTCTTTTTGTCCGAATCGTGCAAAATTTCACTGGGAAATTGAGGTGCGACCATGCTGCGTTTTGCGCTGTTTCATGTCGCAGCCACTATGCCTACCCACGCAAGTGAGGTACCTTTTTTTTCGGGAGACCTGGGGGCACACTGGGTGGATGGAAATTTGTTGATCCACGCAGATTCCAGAACTTTCCACCACAGAAATGTGAGGAAAATGTGTTTTTTTGGTCACATTTTTTTGTTTGAAAGGGATTCTGGGTAACAAGACCTGGGGGTAGGCAGACGAGTCACCCCATCCTGAATTGCCCTGGGTGTCTAGTTTTCAGAAATGTATAGGTTTGCTAGGTTTCCCTAGGTGCTGGCAGAGCTACGGCGCAAAAACAAAAGGTAGTCTTTTTGTCCGAATCGTGCTAAATTTCACTGGGAAATTGAGGTGCGACCATGCTGCGTTTTGCACTGTTTCATGTCGCAGCCACTATGCCTACCCACGCAAGTGAGGTACCATTTTTTTCGGGAGACCTGGGGGCACACTGGGTGGATGGAAATTTGTTGATCCACGCAGATTCCAGAACTTTCCACCACAGAAATGTGAGGAAAATGTGTTTTTTTGGTCAAATGTTTATGTTTGAAAGGGATTCTGGGTAACAAAACCTGGGGGTAGGCAGACGAGTCACCCCATCCTGAATTTCCCTGGGTGTCTAGTTTTCAGAAATGTATAGGTTTGCTAGGTTTCCCTAGGTGCTGGCAGAGCTACGGCGCAAAAACAAAAGGTAGTCTTTTTGTCCGAATCGTGCTAAATTTCACTGGGAAATTGAGGTGCGACCATGCTGCGTTTTGCGCTGTTTCATGTCGCAGCCACTATGCCTACCCACGCAAGTGAGGTACCATTTTTTTTGGGAGACCTGGGGGCACGCTGGGTGGGTGGAAATTTCTTGATCCACGCAGATTCCAGAACTTTCCACCACAGAAATGTGAGGCAAATGTGTTTTTTTGGTCAAATTTTTATGTTTGCAAGGGATTCTGGGTAACAAAACATGGGGGTAGGCAGACGAGTCACCCCATCCTGAATTGCCCTGGGTGTCTAGTTGTCAGAAATGTATAGGTTTGCTAGGTTTCCCTAGGTGCTGGCAGAGCTACGGCGCAAAAACAAAAGGTAGTCTTTTTGTCCGAATCGTGCAAAATTTCACTGGGAAATTGAGGTGCGACCATGCTGTGTTTTGCGCTGTTTCATGTCGCAGCCACTATGCCTACCCACGCAAGTGAGGTACCATTTTTTTCGGGAGACCTGGGGGCACACTGGGTGGATGGAAATTTGTTGATCCACGCAGATTCCAGAACTTTCCACCACAGAAATGTGAGGAAAATGTGTTTTTTTGGTCAAATTATTTTGTTTGAAAGGGATTCTGGGTAACAAAACCTGGGGGTAGGCAGACGAGTCACCCCATCCTGAATTGCCCTGGGTGTCTAGTTTTCAGAAATGTATAGGTTTGCTAGGTTTCCCTAGGTGCTGGCAGAGCTACGGCGCAAAAACAAAAGGTAGTCTTTTTGTCCGAATCGTGCTAAATTTCACTGGGAAATTGAGGTGCGACCATTCTGCGTTTTGCACTGTTTCATGTCGCAGCCACTATGCCTACCCACGCAAGTGAGGTACCATTTTTTTCGGGAGACCTGGGGGCACACTGGGTGGATGGAAATGTGTTGATCCACGCAGATTCCAGAACTTTCCACCACAGAAATGTGAGGAAAATGTGTTTTTTTGGTCAAATTTTTATGTTTGAAAGGGATTCTGGGTAACAAAACCTGGGGGTAGGCAGACGAGTCACCCCATCCTGAATTGCCCTGGGTGTCTAGTTTTTAAAAATGTATAGGTTTGCTAGGTTTCCCTAGGTGCTGGCAGAGCTACGGCGCAAAAACAAAAGGTAGTCTTTTTGTCCGAATCGTGCTAAATTTCACTGGGAAATTGAGGTGCGACCATGCTGCGTTTTGCGCTGTTTCATGTCGCAGCCACTATGCCTACCCACGCAAGTGAGGTACCATTTTTTTCGGGAGACCTGGGGGCACGCTGGGTGGGTGGAAGTTTGTTGATCCACGCAGATTCCAGAACTTTCCACCACAGAAATGTGAGGAAAATGTGTTTTTTTGGTCAAATTATTTTGTTTGAAAGGGATTCTGGGTAACAAAACCTGGGGGTAGGCAGACTAGTCACCCCATCCTGAATTGCCCTGGGTGTCTTGTTTTAAAAAATGTATAGGTTTGCTAGGTTTCCCTAGGTGCTGGCTGAGCTACGGCGTAAAAACAAAAGGTAGTCTTTTTGTCCGAATCGTGCAAAATTTCACTGGGAAATTGAGGTGCGACCATGCTGCGTTTTGCGCTGTTTCATGTCGCAGCCACTATGCCTACCCACGCAAGTGAGGTACCATTTTTTTCGGGAGACCTGGGGGCACACTGGGTGGATGGAAATTTGTTGATCCACGCAGATTCCAGAACTTTCCACCACAGAAATGTGAGGAAAATGTGTTTTTTTGGTCAAATTATTTTGTTTGAAAGGGATTCTGGGTAACAAAACCTGGGGGTAGGCAGACGAGTCACCCCATCCTGAATTGCCCTGTGTGTCTAGTTTTCAGAAATGTATAGGTTTGCTAGGTTTCCCTAGGTGCTGGCAGAGCTACGGCGCAAAAACAAAAGGTAGTCTTTTTGTCCGAATCGTGCTAAATTTCACTGGGAAATTGAGGTGCGACCATGCTGCGTTTTGCACTGTTTCATGTCGCAGCCACTATGCCTACCCACGCAAGTGAGGTACCATTTTTTTCGGGAGACCTGGGGGCACACTGGGTGGATGGAAATTTGTTGATCCACGCAGATTCCTGAACTTTCCACCACAGAAATGTGAGGAAAATGTGTTTTTTTGGTTACATTTTTTTATGTTTTAAAGGGATTCTGGGTAACAAAACCTGGGGGTAGGCAGACGAGTCACCCCATCCTGAATTGCCCTGGGTGTCTAGTTTTCAAAAATGTATAGGTTTGCTAGGTTTCCCTAGGTGCTGGCAGAGCTATGGCGCAAAAACAAAAGGTAGTCTTTTTGTCCGAATCGTGCTAAATTTCACTGGGAAATTGAGGTGCGACCATGCTGCGTTTTGCGCTGTTTCATGTCGCAGCCACTATGCCTACCCACGCAAGTGAGGTACCATTTTTTTCGGGAGACCTGGGGGCACGCTGGGTGGGTGGAAGTTTGTTAATCCACGCAGATTCCAGAACTTTCCACCACAGAAATGTGAGGAAAATGTGTTTTTTTGGTCAAATGTTTTTGTTTGAAAGGGATTCTGGGTAACAAAACCTGGGGGTAGGCAGACTAGTCACCCCATCCTGAATTGCCCTGGGTGTCTTGTTTTCAAAAATGTATAGGTTTGCTAGGTTTCCCTAGGTGCTGGCTGAGCTACGGCGTAAAAACAAAAGGTAGTCTTTTTGTCCGAATCGTGCTAAATTTCACTGGGAAATTGAGGTGCGACCATGCTGCGTTTTGCACTGTTTCATGTCGCAGCCACTATGCCTACCCACGCAAGTGAGGTACCATTTTTTTCGGGAGACCTGGGGGCACGCTGGGTGGGTGGAAATTTGTTGATCCACGCAGATTCCAGAACTTTCCACCACAGAAATGTGAGGAAAATGTGTTTTTTGGTCAAATTTTTTTGTTTGAAAGGGATTCGGGGTAACAAAACCTGGGGGTAGGCAGACGAGTCACCCCATCCTGAATTGCCCTGGTTGTCTAGTTTTCAAAAATGTATAGGGTTGCTAGGTTTCCCTAGGTGCTGGCAGAGCTACGGCGCAAAAACAAAAGGTAGTCTTTTTGTCCGAATCGTGCTAAATTTCACTGGTAAATTGAGGTGCGACCATGCTGCGTTTTGCGCGGTTTCATGTCGCAGCCACTATGCCTACCCACGCAAGTGAGGTATCATTTTTTTCGGGAGACCTGGGGGCACACTGGGTGGATGGAAATTTGTTGATCCACGCAGATTCCAGAACTTTCCACCACAGAAATGTGAGGAAAATGTGTTTTTTTGGTCAAATGTTTATGTTTGAAAGGGATTCTGGGTAAAAAAACCTGGCGGTAGGCGGACGAGTCACCCCATCCTGAATTGCCCTGGGTGTCTAGTTTTCAAAAATGTATAGGTTTGCTAGGTTTCCCTAGGTGCTGGCAGAGCTACGGCGCAAAAACAAAAGGTAGTCTTTTTGTCCGAATCGTGCTAAATTTCACTGGGAAATTGAGGTGCGACCATGCTGCGTTTTGCGCTGTTTCATGTCGCAGCCACTATGCCTACCCACGCAAGTGAGGTACCATTTTTTTCGGGAGACCTGGGGGCACGCTGGGTGCGTGGAAGTTTGTTGATCCACGCAGATTCCAGAACTTTCCACCACAGAAATGTGAGGAAAATGTGTTTTTTTGGTCAATTTTTTTTGTTTGAAAGGGATTCTAGGTAACAAAACCTGGGGGTAGGCAGACTAGTCACCCCATCCTTTATTGCCCTGGGTGTCTTGTTTTCAAAAATGTATAGGTTTGCTAGGTTTCCCTAGGTGCTGGCTGAGCTACGGCGTAAAAACAAAAGGTAGTCTTTTTGTCCGAATCGTGCTAAATTTCACTGGGAAATTGAGGTGCGACCATGCTGCGTTTTGCGCTGTTTCATGTCGCAGCCACTATGCCTACCCACGCAAGTGAGGTACCATTTTTTTCGGGAGACCTGGGGGCACGCTGGGTGGGTGGAAATTTGTTGATCCACGCAGATTCCAGAACTTTTCACCACAGAAATGTGAGGAAAATGTGTTTTTTGGTCAAATTTCTTTGTTTGAAAGGGATTCTGGGTAACAAAACCTGGGGGTAGGCAGACGAGTCACCCCATCCTGAATTGCCCTGGTTGTCCAGTTTTCAAAAATGTATAGGGTTGCTAGGTTTCCCTAGGTGCTGGCAGAGCTACGGCGCAAAAACAAAAGGTAGTCTTTTTGTCCGAATCGTGCTAAATTTCACTGGGAAATTGAGGTGTGACCATGCTGCGTTTTGCGCGGTTTCATGTCGCAGCCACTATGCCTACCCACGCAAGTGAGGTACCATTTTTTTCGGGAGACCTGGGGGCACACTGGGTGGATGGAAATTTGTTGATCCACGCAGATTCCAGAACTTTCCACCACAGAAATGTGAGGAAAATGTGTTTTTTTGGTCACATTTTTATGTTTGAAAGGGATTCTGGGTAACAAAACCTGGCGGTAGGCAGACGAGTCACCCCATCCTGAATTGCCCTGGGTGTCTAGTTTTCAAAAATGTATAGGTTTGCTAGGTTTCCCTAGGTGCTGGCAGAGCTACGGTGCAAAAACAAAAGGTAGTCTTTTTGTCCGAATCGTGCTAAATTTCACTGGGAAATTGAGGTGCGACCATGCTGCGTTTTGCGCTGTTTCATGTCGCAGCCACTATGCCTACCCACGCAAGTGAGGTACCATTTTTTTCGGGAGACCTGGGGGCACGCTGGGTGGGTGGAAGTTTGTTGATCCACGCAGATTCCAGAACTTTCCACCACAGAAATGTGAGGAAAATGTGTTTTTTTGGTCAAATTTTTTTGTTTGAAAGGGATTCTGGGTAACAAAACCTGGGGGTAGGCAGACTAGTCACCCCATCCTTTATTGCCCTGGGTGTCTTGTTTTCAAAAATGTATAGGTTTGCTAGGTTTCCCTAGGTGCTGGCTGAGCTACGGCGTAAAAACAAAAGGTAGTCTTTTTGTCCGAATCGTGCTAAATTTCACTGGGAAATTGAGGTGCGACCATGCTGCGTTTTGCGCTGTTTCATGTCGCAGCCACTATGCCTACCCACGCAAGTGAGGTACCATTTTTTTTGAGAGACCTGGGGGCACGCTGGGTGGGTGGAAATTTGTTGATCCACGCAGATTCCAGAACTTTCCACCACAGAAATGTGAGGAAAATGTGTTTTTTGGTCAAATTTTTTTGTTTGAAAGGGATTCTGGGTAACAAAACCTGGGGGTAGGCAGACGAGTCACCCCATCCTGAATTGCCCTGGTTGTCTAGTTTTCAAAAATGTATAGGGTTGCTAGGTTTCCCTAGGTGCTGGCAGAGCTACGGCGCAAAAACAAAAGGTAGTCTTTTTGTCCGAATCGTGCTAAATTTCACTGGGAAATTGAGGTGCGACCATGCTGCGTTTTGCGCGGTTTCATGTCGCAGCCACTATGCCTACCCACGCAAGTGAGGTACCATTTTTTTCGGGAGACCTGGGGGCACGCTGGGTGGGTGGAAATTTGTTGATCCACGCAGATTCCAGAACTTTCCACCACAGAAATGTGAGGAAAATGTTTTTTTTGGTCAAATTTTTATGTTTGAAAGGGATTCTGGGTAACAAAACCTGGGGGTAGGCAGACGAGTCACCCCATCCTGAATTGCCCTGGGTGTCTAGTTTTCTAAAATTTATAGGGTTGCTAGGTTTCCCCAGGTGCTGGCAGAGCTACGGCGCAAAAACAAAAGGTAGTCTTTTTGTCCGAATCGTGCTAAATTTCACTGGGAAATTGAGGTGCGACCATGCTGCGTTTTGCGCTGTTTCATGTCGCAGCCACTATGCCTACCCACGCAAGTGAGGTACCATTTTTTTCGGGAGACCTGGGGGCACGCTGGGTGCATGGAAATTTGTTGATCCACGCAGATTCCAGAACTTTCCACCACAGAAATGTGAGGAAAATGTGTTTTTTTGGTCAAATGTTTATGTTTGCAAGGGATTCTGGGTAACAAAACCTGGGCGTAGGCAGAGGAGTCACCCCATCCTGAATTGCCCTGGGTGTCTAGTTTTCAAAAATGTATAGGTTTGCTAGGTTTCCCTAGGTGCTGGTTGAGCTACGGCTCAAAAACAAAAGGTAGTCTCTTTGTCCAAAGAGCTTAAGATTTCACTGGGAAATTGAGGTGCGACCACGTTGCATTTTGTGCCGTTTCCCGTCGTAGGCACAAGGCCGACCCACACAAGTGAGGTACCATTTTTTTCGGGAGACCTGGGGGCACGCTGGGTGGGTGGAAATTTGTTGATCCACGCAGATTCCAGAACTTTCCACCACAGAAATGTGAGGAAAATGTGTTTTTTTTGTAAAAATCTTAGCTTTGCAAGGGATTCTGGGTAACAAAACCTGGTGGTAGGCAGTCGAGTCATCCCATCCTGAATTCCCCTGGGTGTCTACTTTTCAAAAATGTATAGGTTTGCTAGGTTTCCCTAGGTGCCGGAAGAACTAGGGTGCAAAAACTACAGGTAGGCACTTTGCCAAAAAAGGGTCAATTTGTAACTGCAAAATTTAGGTGTGACCACGTTGCATTTTGCGCCGTTTCCTGTCGCAGGCACAAGGCCGACCCACACAAGTGAGGTACCGTTTTTATCGGGACACTTGGGGTAATTCAGATTTGTAAATCAACTGTTATTACCAATTGAGCTTTCTTGCATTTCTCCCTTTGAATAAAAGATATTGTGTAGAAAAAAAAACTTTATGAAAAATGACCAATAATTCTCATGCTAGTATGAGTATTCCCAACTTTGAAAATGTGCAATTATATACTGTTTCTGAACTCTATAATTTGTACCCAATTCATACATACATAGGTGTCTTTCATACAGATTATTCCATGTGTACATTTTCCAAGACAAAGTGCACTATACCCAGTAAATGAAAAAATACCATTGCAAGTTGCTGCTCAGTTTTTGGATCTGGGTTCGTCGGGTTCTTGGTGAAACTACAAGTCCCATATATCCCCACAACCAGGAAGGTCTAACGGATGTAACGGTATATTGCTTTCCAAGAGCTGTCAAAATTAGAGAAAGTTATAGGTGAAAACGTTGAGACAAAAGGCTGTTGTTTTCAACACATTTTCAAATATTCCAATATCTAACTGTTAGTTTCTATAACGAAACCTTCATGGATTTAGACAAATGACCCCTTTCTGAATTCAGAATTTTGTCTATTTTCGAAAATGTAAAGCTTTCTAGGATCCATTATTGCTTTCAAACTCATTTCTACCATTAACTGGAAGGAGGTGGAAAGCTCTAAAAATAGCAAAAATAGGCTATGTCCCAGAAAAATGCCAAAACTGAGTGAAAAATTTCGGTTCTCTGACAAAACACTGTTATTCCCTAAAAGCTGAGACAATGGAGAATTCAGCCCCACAAACCCTTTTTTGATACCATTTTCAGGGAAAAAGCCAGAGGCTTTCATTTGCAGCCCGTTTTTCCCATTTTTCTGAAAAAAAAACAAAAACCACTATATTTTGGTTAATTTCTGGGACCCCTCCAAGGGAATCCACAAACCCTGGGCGCCTTTAGAATCCCCATGATGTTGGAAGAAAAGGACGCAAATTTGGCGCGGATCCCTTATGTGGTCAAAAAGTTACAAGGGCCTAAGCGCGCACTACCCCAAAACACCAAAAAAAGCCTTAGCACAGGAGGGGGAAAAGGCCTAGCAGCGAAGGGGTTAAAGCAGTTTTGAAGGAGGTGAGCAGTGAGCTACAACACAGCAGAGTGTCAATGTCGGGTTCCCAGCAAATAGAAGGATCAAAATGGATATGCCACACGACGACTATTACTGTATGCATATTTGCAAAAAAAAATTATATTCATGTCTTGGCTATGTGGAATAAAATATGGGGACGTGTTTAGTATATTCAATAATTAACATTTCGATGATGTTGATCTGCTAGCTGTACATGCTCATATACTGGATGGCATGTATCAAAGGATCACACCCAGTTAGACAGATTCTTGGTCAGTGAGTAAGTCTCCAAGGTGTTGCAAGCTGAGAGTCTCACACAGAATGGATGAAAACAAATTCAGTGAAGAGCCCCACTGTGGACCTTCTTTTCACCAAAAATTACATTTCTACATTTTCAGATCCTTGATGGTTATTCAGAGGATTTCCTTATGTGATTTTAGTTGCCTGTTCTTCTAAACCATGACACCAGCTTAATGAAATGACAAAAGAAGTTAGTCAGAGATTATAACGGTATAGACATGTCCCACCTGGTATCTAACATCTCTTTGGAATTAAAAAACAATCCTGCTGATATAGTTCTACAGATGCTCATAGATCACAACAACAAAGCTGATTCTGGGAATATGGATGTACTTGCATCCCTAAAACTGAAAATTCAGAGGTTCAGATTAAAGGTTAGTTGGGATAGTTAGGGGATTTACCAGCTGTGCTATGTACTCCTTTTCCGTGTTTTGAATTGGAAAATGGAGCATAACATGCAGAATCAGTATTTCATACACCAATTTCTGCATGTTTGACATTTTAACAAGCATCACCTCGTAATCCTGATGCCTGTGAATATTCCTGTTTGCACAGGGACCAGAATCCTATCCTTAACTTGTAACAAGGGCCATAAAGACAGGAGATGGTCATAGGGCCGGCTTTGGCACTGGTGACACCCAGGGCGTTTGTCTTTTTTGGCACCCGCCATGACCTCCTCCTCAGAATCCCTCACTACCACCCGGCAAAAATGCCCCTCATCTCGCCATAACCTCGCTCTCCTATACATTTCTACTGTTTTAAAGCGCTGGTAAAGGCTGACTTTACTAATTCACTCATATAAAATACAGATCTGTTCTTTGTTAGAGGCACATTAACCCTCTACCCTACTTTACGGCTTTATGGTGATTGAAAGCTGCCACTAGTCAAAACGGCAATCTCCCTCTCTAACAGAAACATTAATCACAAGCGTTATTTTTACATTTGTATTGCTGCGTGCAAGCAGGATGCACAAGAAACTCTGCAGCAGGTGCTTTTAAATTGTAAGTTACTGCCAAGTATGGCGCCTCCCCCCTTGATGTCAGTGCCCTCACTTAAAAGTCACTGCCCTGTACTGCCGCACCTGTCGCAATGCCCTAAAGCCGGTCCTAGGTAGTTGTAGCAAGAAACCAAATATCTTAATAAAGAAATAAATTGTCTCATTATGATAGAGTGCCTTTGGTATTACAGCTTTCACACTGGTGACACACTTTGAAAAGAATGCACGTCTCTCGTGTTGAAGAAGAAAAACTTTATTAAACAATCTCTTGTAAGTGTAACACTGTCAGTAAGGATGGAAACTGTTAGAAAACAGGCAACACCCATAGAAAAACACACTTAGATCTTTCATTGAGTGATATTCCACTCATAGAGGAAAACATTCCTCTCATGTAACATTGGCATTCTCTTACACAAGAGGTACACTTACAACGGAGAATTCAGCAGTAGAAACATTAGAGGAAATAATACATTCCACACAGCACAAATACTTAGACTAACGGTGAAATGTTCTCTCCCTCTGTAAGTCTTCGCCCAAAAAAAGGGCAGACTTCAAAAACAATTGCACGCAAAAAAAACATAGAGTTCGCAGCAGTGGCGTACGAAGGGGGGTGCAGTGGGTGCGGGCCTCGCCGGGTGTCATCACTGAGGGGGGGACAAAATTGCAAAAATATGTGTTTTAAACACATATGTTTGCCATTTAGTCAGGTTGGGTGTGACAAGCGGGAAAAAATATGTATTTTAAACAAATATTTTGGCCATTTGGTCAAGCCAGGGGTGACAAGAAATGTTCCGCACCAGGTACCACCTGACCTTGCTACGCCACTGTTTTGCAGTACATAGCAAATAATATATATGCTGTCAGACAGCCCTCAAAGACGACAATTGTAGATGTCATGGAAGTCATTGTGCAAAAGAAATAAGTTGTTAATGCTTTCCTGAAAAGAAAATATGGAACGAGATAACAGTAAACTGCATTGAAGCGAATTACCTATTTTATGCAAAAAAAAGAGAAGCACTTATAACATGTCGAAGCTTTTTTGGTCAAAGGACTGCTCAGGAGGTTCAACGGAAAACTATATTAGGTTTAGTGGCCAAAAGAGAACATCAAAGGTACGATTGAAAATTACGCAAAAACTACCTTTTACACAAGATAACAAGCCTTAAATTGAAATCGAGCTGGAAGAGGCAGTCACTGTAATTCCCTGAAGACTGGGGACCAAAAACGAAACACTTTCACTCCCTTGTTAAAAGAAGCATAAGGATGACATGTTGTTTTTTAATGGAAGCAAATGAGATAAGGGTAGCTCATTCGAATGAACTTTCCAAACATAGATACTGCAGATCAAATATCACTGCATAACCATACAGAATTTTGCAGCAGGGAAACTGCAACTATGAGAAGACATTTAACATAATATCAACTCTTTTCTAATAAAGGGTAAAAAGCCAGCGATGTAAAAGCTCCAATAATAGGTGTTAAAATCCCCTTGCTTGGTTGCATTTAATTTATCAATCCTACTTGGATTAATGGGTTGGTCAGCCTCACTAGGATTCATCAGGTGTAACCCACAAACTAAACACTTCTGAAGCAGTCAATTTAACATTTTACGCTTCTTTGCGAACAATAAATACAGTCTGCCAAAGCGAGCATCTGCCTCCTGTAGCATTCTCCACAGGCTGGGTATCCGCCAATGACTATGCCACACACGGAGCTTAGTGTAACACGTCTTTATTCGTCTGCGAGAAACGGCAAACTTAAAATTCTAAATATGCATTCACTCCATTCTGCTTTAACACTTATGTTACAGTTCTATGGAGTCCATCAGGAGCCAAAAGGGTTCAGTCATTGCTAACTCACATGACACTACACCTCCCACAAGGAGAGCAAGTCCTACTGTACAAGATAGTGCCTGCTAAGGAGAGGTGTACATTTATATCTGCAAAGAACTTTCTGTAGCAGCTTTGTGAAGTTTTATTTAGAACTTCACAAGGTTTTCAAACTCTAGAAAAATAGCAAAGTTAAAACTTCAAGAAAATATTCCCAAAAAAGTCTGAAAAACTCAGCAAAAAGCCATCTTTGCAGAGAATTACCTTGCAAGAAAACTTTTGCAAGAACATTTTTCAGCGGTTTTTTTTGCAAGAAGGTTCAACTGCAATGATTAAAGCACACTATGCAAAGTGTAATGTTTGAAAATGATCATATTTAAATTTACATGTGCCTATTATTGGGGTTCTCAAGCAAATTTAAGGGTGAGTTACATTTTGCAAGGGGCTTTCAGTCTAAATGGGCGCACTTGTGACACTCTGTCAGGAAGAAAAGGCACATTAATCCCTGACCATGTTTAGATCATTGAAATTTAAGAAGCAAGTTGATATTTTGTCCAATTGATATCTGAAATAAAAATACAAACCCGGTCATTGCAACCAAAATCGTCGACCCTGTCCAATGCCTGAAATCTAAGGTGAAGAGACACATATTACTCTGCGGAAATTACTTTCACACCAGGAGTAAAAAATCGAGTGAATTGGAAAAAGACTATGCTAAAGAAAACATTTTGAGTGGGATATGAACATATGAATCCTTTCCCATCAGAAATCCCACCAAAATGTCATTACATGTTAAAAATAAAGCGAAACTCTATTTATGGCCATGATATTTCATTTGAATAGGCACTTGAAATCCATCCTTCAGCCTTTCAGTCTTTCCTTAATTAAAAGGAGATTGTAGTTTGCAGTCTGAAGTGGATCCCAGGGCTTTCCAGAAAGGTGCAAGGAGCGAGGCGGTACAGAAATCAAATTGGATCAAAGAAAACAGGAAGGAATGTTATTAAAGTGAAATGTCTAGTGCCTTCTGTCAGCTGCTTTTCAAAGAAGTCATGGGGCTTTTTCTTTATCTGTACACACTTATTCAGATCTTAAATAGACGCCGATGCCACAGTTCCAGATGAAAGAAATTCATCAAATGTGCTGCTAAGAAAATTGGCTTTTCGTTTTTATATATCATTCTCATCAAAACTAAGGAAATGTGATGTCAGTCCTATTGTCCTTGGAAACAGGCGTGCTTCCTTTGTTTTCGTTTTGAAAAAAACGTACCCATTGAATATTTGGTTTTTCTAGTTCAGGAAATTAGTTCTAAGTTAATCCACTCTTTAGGAAAGTAGTATCAGAAACTAAATGAAAAACGCACTTGCACTACGCTTCAGTGTGAAGGCAACCATGACGGGATACACCAGCCCTCTTGTGTCCAGGGAGCATTTGGTATATAGTGAATTCCAAAACCCCATGTAACATATGATGGTAAATAATGATTTGACCGGGTTTCCAATATCAAGTGAGATCGTGTAGCTGAAACTACTAACTCGACTTCCAGAATATCCACATACCGAACATTCCCCTGAGATCTGTTTAGATAAAGGCGCATCACTTTAATTAGTGTGCAAATGTAATGAAGAGGATGTGGCATTGCTATCAGAGCTGCCTACTTTAAAACTGGGGAACCTGGTTTGAGTCTCGGCGTCGGTTCAACAGCCTGTGATTCTGGACAAATCACTGTGGGACATTTTTACTAATGGTTCACTTAGGGCAGCAAGCACAGTGGCAGCGCTGCGTGAAATAAGGAGAGCAGAAATGAGCAGAAATGTGCCATACCAACAAGGGTAGGGTGCACTCACGCCTCCTTCTAGCACTGGTGCACTGTGTGCTGACTAGCGCCACAGCAGGCACTCTTGTGCCAAAAAAAACCTGCACTAAAACAATCCAAAGAGGCATTTTCTTCTTTCTATTGAATTAGGGAATGACAAGGATACACAAAGTTTTTTTAATCTTTGTTCCACCATCCTCTTGGATGTTTACAGATTCAACGCCATCCAGGTTTACAAACCCTTGTAAATCTGGAATCGAGTCAGATCCATAGGGGAATGTATATAGAATCCCCTGCCCCAGCCATGGAACGTGGACTAGCTCAAATGTAATGCAACACAGCGCAAGCCACAGTGTTGTGTTGCATTTCTTTACAAAGCTGTGCAAGAGGGTGCAAATTGAGCCATGTGTGGGTCTGTAAATCATAGAGAAGTCCTTACATTGCCCTTGTGTTGCCTTGTCTGACTCTAGGACGACACAAAGGCTTAGTAAGTCTGGTCCTTTACCTGACTGTGCCTAAAAGTACAATTGAATGAGACCTTATGTAATGCAACTGGTACTCACGTAAAGTACTCCAATACCTTTGGTTCGAGCTCATACTATATAACATTTAAAAAAAGTCTCCCTCTAGGTAAACAGCCCTTTGTTTGATCAACTAGATGACCGGTGCATGTTTCCGACTCATCATCTCCGCCACACTTTTCAATGTCTACCACATTTTCATATGCATTTTTTTAGCAAGTATTATTAGTGCCACCGGCACCCCACCCCGTCAGCAAATTATAGAGCACTTTACAATGTAAAACACACTTCTGACTTTATTTTAAAGTCTTGTAAAGGTCGGCCCTGAAAAATAAATAATTTTTAATAGTACAGCCAAGAAAAATCACAAAATCCGTAATGATAAGTGCCATTGTAATAAAGTACAATACTGCAAACAGATTGACAGATTGTAGGCAGTATTACCATACGACTACTGGTCATTACTAGTTTTGATATCTGAAATGACGAATTTATCTATGTTTTCCTAAAATTCTAATCCTTTTGCCAAGCAAACTTGCACATTTTTTTTTGTACGTGGCAATGTGTCCAGAAATACTAAGCAACGTATAGTGGGGCCTTTAGCAGTGTTTAATTTGTAAAAGAATGAATGTCAGTGTCCAAAGCTCTGCTCAGAAGCCGTGACTGTTGCAATTACATGTTGTGAAGTCCTAAATGCACCTCATAACCCATTAATCCATAATCAGACAATCCCTGCCCCTTATTTGTCTCACTCTTGCAGGTTCCTACTTTTCCCTTTGTGGTGGTTTATCAGTCTTTCACTTTCTTTGTCTTTCTGTTCTGTGTATTTTTCCCTCTAGTGCTCTGAGTAAATGTCTGATGAAAAAAATAAATACTGAGTGACAGTGGCCCCTACATGCAACCACTGGCTCAAATTAAGCACTAGGATAAACAAGGAACAGGAGTAAACCCGTTAACCCAGTTGAACCTGGGTAATAATTGCAACAAAAAACATCGTCCTGATGATGACCTCAAGTTATAGAGGTTGAAACGCCTTCGACCCTACAACGCCAATTGTGGCATTGTATTGGTCACACGCAAATAATGAATTTTTGTTTGTGAATGTAAATACTTTTGTTTGACCCTCACTGATTACCTCTTTCGTTTTTGCGTCGCCTCGCGTTGTTTCATAATCACATGTGTCACTGCGCCGCTCACTCACTTATACACTGCCAGTACACATCTGGTTGTTATGGTTACTGCAATTTAGTTGTAACTCTGTGCTTCTATATGCAAATAACAACCTTTTTGCTACCTATTGGTCTCCCTTGTTCTTTTCCCTGTGCTATGTGATTTACTCTCACCTTGAACAGTCCTCCCACATGATATTTCTGTTGAGACGTTGTTTTTTTGTTTCAAATTAAGCACTGATGCC
The DNA here is from genome assembly GCF_964261635.1 of Lissotriton helveticus. Lineage (NCBI taxonomy): Eukaryota > Metazoa > Chordata > Amphibia > Caudata > Salamandridae > Lissotriton > Lissotriton helveticus. Next base: position 1,460,276,534 of record NC_136061.1, on the reverse strand, counting down.
ATTTTAGCAGTCCTTGCAAATGCCACATAACCGGGCCTGGTACATCTTCCATCCTAGAATTACCAATGCCAGGTTTATTGGCTAACTAGCCTTTTGGGTCTACGTAGAGATCAGAAATTAGCTGAATAATTGGTAATTTTGTCCCTGATTCCCCAGTTTATTCCTCATGTCTCCCAATATTCTACCCATTTGCAAAAGCAGGAGTCGCCTCGGTGAAAGATGCAAAATCTTCAGAGTGACTTTGGAGATCGTAATTCAGATGAGAGGGGACTAATAACTCCTGATACCAGCCAGGGGTGTAACACAGGCCCGCACCTCCCGCTGTGCAGGGGGCCCCGTACTGCAGGAGGCCCCCTCAGCACAGTACTCGGGCCTCAGAGCTCCGGATTAAATCCGGAGAGCAGGTCCCCTCAACTTTCGTAACGCCACTGCTACCAGCCCCACCAGAATTAGGATGACACTCATCATGAGGGCCTAAATGCCTTTTTCTATTGGATGGCATGATTACTGCCACTTTTTCAAGTTGTTCTAGAGTCGGATAATCAGAAAAGTCACATTACGTCTTAAATGGTACCAAAGTCATGTAACTTATTCAATTTAGTAAAGCCCTATCACGAAGAGTCATGTGTCCCTCCAGGTGCTGCTATGATGTGAAAATTAGAGCAACTTTAGACATTGGTCTTCTGATGAAGCGATTGGTACATTTTCAATTATCATGGTTAATATAATTATTCACAACCGTACTGGCAAGCAATCTCCAAAGCAATTAAAAGGTAATTGAAATTAGAAACGCCAATTATATCCACTATACGACTCATTATTGCAAAAACAGCATGCTTGTCCCATGTTTATGAAGCATTGTCCTTTTAGAAAAAAATAAGCCTTTATCCCATTTCTAAAAGTTGTGTGACCTACTATTGCCTAGGTTGCAATACGAAGCAACATTTTCATATAAATTGTGCATAGAATGAGTTTGCTGTACCTCAAATAGCCTTGTGTTCTAGTTGAACGTTCATACAAAAATTGCGTATGTATCGAATGAATGACTGAATAAATGAGTGAATACATTAATAAACCCTCTGAAATTGAAACAATGTGTTATGTTTCAGGAAGTCCAATAAATGTGACAAATACGTAGAAAACCGAACACGCAGTGCAAAATTACTCATATGCAATAACCACTGAAATGACACAAAAAAAGAAGAGAGAGGTAGGACAAGAGGCTGAAAAAACGAATACATGTTAGAATCCTACTATGACTGGTTGGTACATGCCATCAACCTGAAGAAATACCACCGACCTATAGTAATCACCAGCGTGTATTAGTTGTGTGTTACCTTACCAGTACCATGGGTACGTGTAGCAATTCAACCATATCTTGAGTTGTGCGTGCCTCAGTTGAGAACTTCGCCACAGTGGTGCAGGTACGTTCCTCATTTCAAAGGCAATGGCAGTACAGTGATTTCTTGTCATTCATCAAGATCCTCTGCCAGATAGCACAAATCCCGGTCATATCCCTCAAAAGTACAGTTTTTTTCTTGCGGGGGAGGCGGTGTATCGTAATATCTCTCACTGAGGCTCCAGGTTTGGCTCCCCGATCTCTGTCATCTATCTTTATCGTAACAACGTCGAGGACGTCATTTAGGTGTCGCCACGGGCCACAGCTGTCACCCTTGACCGACCTTTGCAACCCCTGACAGAGCACTTGTCACCCCTTGCTTCAGGCCAACAGCCAGAATCAGAAAAGTAACGCTATCTAATGTTTGTTTTTGAACAAGAAAGCACAAGCAAGGGCATCGCACCCTCCAACACCCAGTGCACTGGGGCCCCTGTCCTGGACGATTGCTCAGGATGCATCTTGTCTGAGCTGACTGGTACCGGAATTATATAATCCATTCCTTTATCAGCAGCTTTTTCATCCTGCAATGTGAGTGCGAGACACGAAGTTTCCGGCATCCCTCTTTAGTGAAAAAAAAGAAAGATTTTTGGCACATGACCTTTCACGTTTCCCTCTGGCAAAAGAAGATCCCCACCTTCCGGCGGATCTGGACGAATATTAGTAGAACCCAACTTAAAGGTGCATCATTCGCAGCCTCAGTGGGGGCCTCCCACCACCTTCCTAGCTAACACCAGCTTCCCCAAGCAGAAAGAATCATGGTGAGAGTGGCCCCAGAGCCCGACTGGAAAGTGTGGGTCTCGCTATGTCCCAACCCCACACACACAAAGAGCACAATGAGGCAAGAGCAGGGAATTAGCCAATGAGCCAACCTGCTTGTGATCTGAAGCCAACCCTCTCTTTGCAAATAGAGGGTGCACTAACCCCTGGTAGTAGTCTGTCATAAGAAGGGATCCATTCACCTCTGCATACTGATGCTGTGCTACCTCTGAATGGAATAACATTTAAACAAATTCCAATTGGGAGGGACACAGCAGCCTTCACTCTTGCCAGGGGCTGTGTATTCTTTCCAAATTACCAGAATTCTATGCTTCCTAGGCTGGGCTGGAAAGAATTGTTCTTTTGGTTTTGCGAGCCCACTCTGTGGCATGTCTCTCCTGCACAGTGGTCGAAGTGGGGGGTGGGGAATATAAAAGCAGGGGAACTGTGGGCGGAGAATCAGAGGGCAGAATTAACCCAAGGATTGAATCAGTGGGCGGAGCCAGATGTGTGGCCAGAATGCACAAACATTTCAATTTTTAGTATTTGTTTGACATGTCACTGCCCAGTTTAATCAGCCAATGGATACACATGATTATTTAAGGTTATAATGAGTGTTGGACTTGGCCCTTTTTGCAGGGTCATCCCTGAACGTTTTGCCTTCCTCCTGTATTTTGTTTGATCTGTTGTTGACTGTTTTATGACTCTGGGCACTTTACCACTGCTGATCAGTGCTGAATGTGCATCTGCTCTCCCTATTGTAAATTGATGTATGGATTAATGACTCCATGATTGGCTGGTGTAGTTTACTTGTCAGACCCTAGTACAGTGCACTACGTGTGCCCAGGGCTTGTAAATCAAATGCTGCTGGTGGGCTTGCTGCACTGGTTGTGCCACCCACAGAAGCAGCCTGTAAAGTGTGTCTCAGGTCTGCCATTGCAGAGCCTGTGTGCAGTCTGGTACTGCCATGTTGACTGGGCAAGTGCAGCCACTTGCTAGTCCCTAAACCTTCGCTTTTCTGCATATTAGTCACCCATACGGTAGGCCCAATGGCAGGGTGCATTGTAGGTAAAAGTTAGGACATGCCCTGATGTGTGTGGCATGTCCTGATAGTGAATTACAGCCGTTTTTGTTTTTCCCTATTGCAAAGCTACCTGTTTCCCATAGGCTAGAATGGGCAGTTTGAATATAACATCTTATAATCCTAACTGACTCAAGGAACTAGGTAGAAATTCGAGTTTAGTGTGCCTGAACTTAAAATTATAAAATATATCTCTCTAGTGACGTTGGTTTTAACATTCTGTGTTTGAAAATACCACTTTTAGAAAGTAGGTGTTTTCTTGCCTAACTATCCAAGCCTGCCTCTGCTAGGTTGTGTATTCCTTGTCTGGAGTTTGAGCAACAGGGGCTGGGGGATTCCAGGAGACAGGGTGAGTCAGCACAGGGCTGAATAGAGCTATCTGCATGTATATGGGTGGGAGGAGTTGCACCTGGGACCTGAATAGGGCTGGACCTGCCTTCCACAATGCTGGCTCCACCTGCTGTGGTGCGGCTGATGTCCCTGGCCCACACTGTGAAAGGAAAGAACGAGTCTTGTCAACAAAGTGCTCCAGGACTGCACCGAACTGGTTGGGACTGGGTACAGGACACTCTGCCTTCAGAGGACAAAGGATTTGCTAGTATAAATATGGGGTCCAAGACCCCAGAATTTTAGATAACTTTTGGGAAACAATTAGAACCTTTGCTGAGGAGAGGAACCAGAGAAACTGAGGAGAAGACTATCCCTAAGCTGAGTGCTGTTTTGGGGATTGGGCTGCAGTGGTTGCCTGACTGCCAAAGAAAGAAGAAAGGACTTTGTGCTACTTTCAAATCAACTTGTAAAGGATCTCTAAGGGCTTGAGATAGAGCTTGTCTCCTGCTGAAGTCTCACGGACAACAAACTTCACCAACCAGCTCCACTGCCTTCCCTTGCTGGGAATTGAAGTGCCTGCTGTTGAGCAGGGCCTTCTGTGAGACTGTGTGTTGCTGGGAGCTTGAAGTGTGACTCAAGATGAAGAAGCGTGTCGCCGCCGCAGCCGCTGTCATCGCATCACCGGAGAAGAGTGTCGCCGTTGCAGCAGATGCCGTTGCATCACCGGAGAAGCGTGCTGCCACTGTCGCCATCGCACCACCCGAAGTACCTCGCATCACCGGAAAAGAGTGTCGCCGTCGCAGCAGACGCCGTCGCATCACCGGAGTAGAGTGTCGCAGGGCCTTTCGCGGCTCAGAAAAATCGTTGAGTTGCCGCACGGCCATTTGGCGTGCACGCATCGTTGTCGCATCAAGACAAAGACGCCATTTTGTTTCATTGCACCGGACCTTCATCGTATCACGGCACTGCTGGTCGCATCGCCACTGAAGAGCAGTAAGAAACCGACACATCACCTACCCACACAGAGAAGAACCGACACATCCCCTACGCAGCAGTAGGGACCCGAGGCATCACCATTCTTGCGTGTAAGGAAACAACGCATCACTTTCCCACAACACTTTCGTTGTATAGCGTTATGCATCCAAAAGTACATTGAACTTAAAGTGTTGCATTTTACATCTAAAGAGAACTAAGCTAATTCTACCATTTTTAAAGCACAGTATTGCGAATTTTTGTCGTTTGTGGTCTTGTGTTAAGTCTATATAAAAATACTTATTTTTATACTGCAACTTGTGTGGTGTCCATCTGTAGTGTTGTCACTGGGTTACTGTATATGTTCACAAATGCTCAACACGGGAAACATCCTTTACAACGCAACTTTTACAACGCACTACCATTACGACGCAACTTTTACAACACAAGTCATTACAACGAATTGTGCTGGAGGGCGCTCTAGGATAGGGAATAGTTTAATTAATATCCAACACCTTCCCTACTATCCACAGGGACTGGAATTGGAATAGTAAATTAAACTATTCACTATCCAGCGCCCCACAACGCAAGTTGTTGTAACGACTTGCGTTGTGAAACCTGCGTCGTAATGGCATGCGTTGTAAAAGCATGCGTTGTAATGACATACATCCGCTTAACACACTGCCTCTGAGATAAGCCTGTCTGCTCGTGCAAATCTACCAAGGGGGTGAGCAGGGGTTATTTTAGGAGTGTATCCCCTTACCCTGACTAGAGGCAAGGGTCCCTATTTGGACAAAGGTACCTACCTCTGCAAACTAGAGACCCCCAAATCTAACATTGAATTATTGACATTAAAACACTTTCACAAAGTGGGATATGCTTCTAATCACAGAGTGTCCCAAATACCATAACATGTGGAAGCACAAGCCATTTGTCTCTGAGCGATGGAGTTTCTGTCATCAGCACTTCTCCCTTTTTCCACAACAGCAGTTCAAACATGAATTGCAAAATATCCTAGTTTGTAAATGTTGTCTATATAATTATACCTAAGCCTCTGGAATTGGTTGAGACAATGAATGTACAGTAGAAAGGATAAACACAACTTTATTAGTTTATCCTGACAATTAATTTATGTATTTTTTTTCTTTATGAAAACTTTTTTTAGAAAAAACATTTTGTGGACAAAAAAGGGAACATCATCAACTTCACCTCAAGTCATACACAATTGTTTACACAAAAACATACAATATTTACAAAAACACAATATGTAACAAATTTAAGTGCAAAAACAGTTATACTCACAAAGTGATACAAAGCAAATCAAATAAACAGTTTCCGGGAAAAGAAACATGAAAATGTATTTATCAAATTGTTCCCAGAGGGTGAACAAGACCTTTTTACCACCCACTTCCTTATTACGATATTGTACTATTCCAATTCATTGTAATAGGGAATAGACAGTTATCATTAATGCTGTCTCTTTTAGAAAAACGGTAAGTGCAATGCCAATTGCAATGCCGACGCGTTTCGAGTCTCTATGTGTGAATCACGGGACACTCATCAGGGCAGGATGAATCATATCCATGGGAACTGTTTGTAGAAAATACAAGGAGGAGAGAGTTTTAATTTTTTTATATATTGATCCTCAATCCATTCGAAAATGTCGTGAACAGAGTTATGTCAGGGAATGGGCATACCTTATTTATCCAAGGATGCACTGAACTTTTGGAATGTCTTCGGAACCGTGGCTGTCACTCTGCAAGAGAGTACACTGTATTGTAATTTCTGGTTAGAGTGGGGCTGCACGATTATGCACAGAGGAATTGACTGAAATTACCTTAGTTTTCGGTCTGACTTTGACATGAACCACCGGTGCACATTTCACTCGAGATGTCGAGAATGGTTTACATGTCTAGAACGAAAATGAGGAGCAGGGTATGATTCCTTTGTTGACACTGTCAAACTTCATGATAAGTTACGCCTCCTTGCGTAAAAGTGCAGCCTCCACATCTGGTGATCGCAATTTGGGATCCACCCATGTTAGAACAGTCCATCTCGCTGGTCTATAAAACAGTTTGAAACTCCATTGCCCACAATTCACTGCAAGAGGAATTACACCTCCGTCAAGTATGATTGGCTACCATTGAGCCACGTGATCGGAAAGCCGTTTTTGACTGCTATTGCGCATGCACGGCCTCCACCGGGGGCAAGAAGCCACGGACGAGACACAAACAGCGCAAAAGATTTTTTAACTTGATGGTAAGCAATATATGTGTCCGCTTTGGTGAACGAAATTCACCTGGATATCGCACGAAGAGCCCCAACATTAAAGCTCTCCCCTTGTTTTATGTTTTTTAGCACACACAAACCGGCTAGAAATCCAATAGAGAAATCGATCTAAGCTCCCTGTCTTTGACGAACAAGTAAGTCTTCCCACAAGTAGCGGCCACAGCGCGTTAGAGTGCCTTTTTCCGATCGGTGCAGAGAATCATACCCTGCTCCTCATTTTCGTTCTAGACATGTAAACCATACTCGACATCTCGAGTGAAAGGTGCACCGGTGGTTCATCTCAAAGTCAGACCGAAAACTAAGGTAATTTCAGTCAATTCCTCTGTGCATAATCGTGCAGCCCCACTCTAACCAGAAATTACAATACAGTGTACTCTCTTGCAGAGTGACAGCCACGGTTCCGAAGACATTCCAAAAGTTCAGTGCATCCTTGGATAAATAAGGTATGTCCATTCCCTGACATAACTCTGTTCACGACATTTTCAAATGGATTGAGGATCAATATATAAAAAAATTAAAACTCTCTCCTCCTTGTATTTTCTACAAACAGTTCCCATGGATATGATTCATCCTGCCCTGATGAGAGTCCCGTGATTCACACAAAGAGACTCGAAACGCGTCTGCATTGCACTTGGCATTGCACTTACCGTTTTTCTAAAAGAGACAGCATTAATAATATCTGTCTATTCTCTATTACAATGAATTGGAATAGTACAATATCGTAATAAGGAAGTGGGTGGTAAAAAGGTCTTGTTCACCCTCTGGGAACAATTTGATAAATACATTTTCATGTTTCTTTTCCCGGAAACTGTTTATTTGATTTGCTTTGTATCAATTTGTGAGTATAACTGTTTTTGCACTTAAATTTGTTACATATTGTGTTTTTGTAAATATTGTATGTTTTTGTGTAAACAATTGTGTATGACTTGAGGTGAGGTTGATGATGTTCCCTTTTTTGTCCACAAAATATTTGTTCTAAAAAGGTTTTCATAAAGAAAAAAAAGACATAAATGAATTGTCAGGATAAACTAATAAAGTTGTGTTTATCCTTTCTACTGTACATTCATTGTCTCAACCAATTCCAGAGGCTTAGGTAAAATTCCCCCTTTCTTTGAGTATTACGTGGCCCAACCTACCCTCTTTCCCACAGGGCCCAACCCCCCCTTTTTTGTCAAGTTCAAGTGCGGGCAATCACCCGAGCGGGCAGGGATTGACACAAAGTGTCTTCCTTACTTTGATATAATTGATTAACTCTCTAGCAGGGGACTTTCCCCTGCTTAGCATGGCAGAGAAAGATACATTGTCCTTCACGGAAAGCCATATACAAAGTTTAATTGAGTCCTCTCCATTCTCCACCATAACATTGAGCACCTCAGCTAAACAGCAAAATGAGGCAGATAAACTAACTCGTCTTCAAAAAAAACACATACGTACTGAATTACACGGCCACTTTCTATTAAAACATCTTAAGGCGGGTACGATCCCTTGGGGTCTCCAAGTTAAAAACATTCCGGTGATCTTCGTAGAAGACGCGGACTACAAGAAAGGTTTCAGTCAGATAAATACTAAATGTAGCCGAGATCTAATGGTGCATACCATAGAGACAGCCCAACGGATCTGTAGTCAAGAAGAGAGAGAGATAGAAGAACTTATCAAGACTATCACAGATAATCAAACTGTAACGGAAGCTAAGATTCTATTAGAGAAGAGAGAAAAAGAAATTCAAGTCTTCAAAGATAATACTCTGAATGCAAAATCAGCCCAATTCGACAGAGATTCAAAATCGTTCAAATTGGAACAGGTTTACCCCTTTCTCAAAGAAGATTATTACACCTCAGGGGAATCAAGGTGGGCATTAACATCATTCCAAGGGAGATCGAGGAACAGGTTCCTCACTTTTTCAGATACAACCTCTTCTGACTCTTCTTCAGATTCCAGACAGGATAACTCTAAAAGGCGAGGAGCTCCAGCAGCATCTTCTTTTTTAGCCAGGGGCGGACAGTCACGAGTCCGCTTCAAGCAGCCATGGGAGATGCGAACTCGCAACAAACAGTACAAGAATTAGACAAGGCAACTATAGTGAACCTTTCAGAGAAACAGCTAACAAAAGACGAAGAAACACTTTTATCCTTGGGCCTCAAGTTCGTTCCCTCCAGGAAAACTGACTTCACTAAACTTAAATTGGAGGCATTCGATTTTTGCCGAAAGATAAGGCTTAAAGCATTCTTCGCAGTTTCTGAAGTGACGCCTAGCCAGGAAACTACTGGCCTAAGGGTCAAATCCAGGTTTACTCCCATGCAAAATATTCCAAAGCAAATTCTTGCTTTTGAACAGACAGTTTTATCATCACTTATTAAAGTAGAAAAGCAAAAATGCTTTGTACAGAATAACATGAGCAAAGGTCTTACATCTGCTATTCAGGATCTTAAAGCAGACACATCCATTGTGATAAAACAGGCCGACAAGGGCGGGGCAGTGGTAATATGGCCCCGCTCTATGTATCTCGAAGAAGGCACAACACATGTCAACAATCGAGATTGGTATAGACCATTGAAGGAGGACCCGGTTTTTGCAATCCAAGACAAGATTGCTAAAATCACTCAGACAGGGCTAGATGAAGGATTCCTAGGCCCGAAGGAATTTGAATATCTGAACAAAAAATCGCCAAGAACACCGATTCTCTACTTTCTGCCCAAAATTCACAAAAACGACCAGATACCACCAGGCAGACCCATTGTGTCGGGCTGTGATTCAGTTTTAGAGCCAGTCTCTAAATATATTGTTTTTTTCTTAAAACCATTTGTTTCACAGGTTAAGTCATACCTCAGGGACACCACTGACTTCATTACGAAAACAGAAGGGGTGTCTTTTGATGAGAAAACACAGATGATGGTGACACTAGATGTCGCCTCGCTTTACACCCAAATCCCGGAGGATGAGGCACTACAAGTGCTAGAGCTGTATTTGGACCAACGTGACAGACCCCGTAGGGTCCCTACTTCTTTCATTCTTTCTTTGGCAGACATAACGTTACGCAGCAACTACTTTAAGTTTGAGAATGCGTTTTTTGTTCAAATCAAGGGCACCGCCATGGGCTGTCCTTATGCGCCGGAGATGGCAGTGCTGTACATGGCACAATATGAAGAGAGATTCATATTTAATAATAATCCATTTCTAGGCAATATAAACCAATGGCTACGATACATTGATGACGTCTGGCTCCTGTGGCAGGGGAGCCAGGCGGAGTTGGAATGTTTCCATCATTGGCTAAATTCTAGGCATAACGACATAAAATTCTCCTTGGCATCCAGTAACAATAAAATGACTTTTCTTGACATCACTGTAGGCACCTGCGAAGATATGCTTATAACCAATTTACACAAAAAGGAAACAGATAGGAACACAATTTTACATTTCAGAAGCTCACATCCACAGTGCTTGAAAGAAAATCTTCCGTTTGGACAACTGCTAAGAATAAGACGCAACTGTACAAATGTGGAAGATTTTGAGTCCCATGCAAAACTATTTTGTGCTGAAATGGCACAAAGAGGGTACCCAAAGAAACTATTAAAACATTCCAAAAAACGGGCCAGATTCACCCCTAGAGAACATCTACTCCAAATCAAAGAAAAGGATGAGGTGAACAAATTGGTTTGTGTGACAACCTTTGGCGCGCACACTAACCAATTCAAACGCATCATCTTAAAAAACTGGCATTTCCTGGAGACCCTGGAACATCCCTTACAAAAACCAATTTTTGCCATGCGCAAAAATATCAGCATAGGCCAACAATTGGTAAAAGCAGACAGCTTCATTCCTAAACAAAAGAGCGACCTAATAGCACAATGGAAACTTAAACCGGTTTGTGGGCACAATAAATGTGGCAACTGTGTATCATGCCCAACAACATTAGAAGGCACTGTGTTTGACCATGACGGCGTTAAATGGAAACATCAGATGTTTACGAACTGCAAAACCAAGAATGTCGTCTATGCCGTGGTGTGTCCCTGCAACAGAGTCTACATCGGCAAAACGAGCCAGTCCGTCAATGTACGGATCACACAGCACCGCTCAAGAATTAAGAAAAAAGTCCCAAACGCTCCTATGGTTGAACATTTTATAAACAATAACCATGGAGAAAATGATTTTAAATGGACTGGTCTAACATGGGTGGATCCCAAATTGCGATCACCAGATGTGGAGGCTGCACTTTTACGCAAGGAGGCGTACCTTATCATGAAGTTTGACAGTGTCAACAAAGGACTAAACAGTCTGAGCGAGATCAATAGGGCGTAGCAGCTGAATACAAAATAAATCTGTTTTCCAAAAAATCTCGCTGGTCTATAAAACAGTTTGAAACTCCATTGCCCACAATTCACTGCAAGAGGAATTACACCTCCGTCAAGTATGATTGGCTACCATTGAGCCACGTGATCGGAAAGCCGTTTTTGACTGCTATTGCGCATGCGCGGCCTCCACCGGGTGCAAGAAGCCACGGACGAGACACAAACAGCGCGAAAGATTTTTGAACTTGATGGTAAGCAATATATGTGTCCGCTTTGGTGAACGAAATTCACCTGGATATCGCACGAAGAGCCCCAACATTAAAGCTCTCCCCTTGTTTTATGTTTTTTAGCACACACGAACCGGCTAGAAATCCAATAGAGAAATCGATCTAAGCTCCCTGTCTTTGACGAACAAGTAAGTCTTCCCACAAGTAGCGGCCACAGCGTGTTAGAATGCCTTTTTCCGATCAGTGCAGAGAGTCATACCCTGCTCCTCATTTTCGTTCTAGACATGTAAACCATACTCGACATCTCGAGTGAAAGGTGCACCGGTGGTTCATCTCAAAGTCAGACCGAAAACTAAGGTAATTTCAGTCAATTCCTCTGTGCATAATCGTGCAGCCCCACTCTAACCAGAAATTACAATACAGTGTACTCTCTTGCAGAGTGACAGCCACGGTTCCGAAGACATTCCAAAAGTTCAGTGCATCCTTGGATAAATAAGGTATGCCCACTCCCTGACATAACTCTGTTCACGACATTTTTGAATGGATTGAGGATCAATATATAAAAAAATTAAAACTCTCTCCTCCTTGTATTTTCTACAAACAGTTCCCATGGATATGATTCATCCTGCCCTGATGAGAGTCCCGTGATTCACACAAAGAGACTCGAAACGCGTCGGCATTGCAATTGGCATTGCACTTACCGTTTTTCTAAAAGAGACAGCATTAATGATATCTGTCTATTCCCTATTACAATGAATTGGAATAGTACAATATCGTAATAAGGATGTGGGTGGTAAAAAGGTCTTGTTCACCCTCTGGGAACAATTTGATAAATAAATTTTCATGTTTCTTTTCCCGGAAACTGTTTATTTGATTTGCTTTGTATCAATTTGTGAGTATAACTGTGTTTGCACTTAAATTTGTTACATATTGTGTTTTTGTAAATATTGTGGGGCAGATTTATGAGGCACTTGCGCCATGTTTACGCCGCTGTTGCGTCACGCAAGGCGGCGTAAACGTGGCGCATCCCTACGAACGATTTACAACGTGACGCATCTAGGCAGATGCGTCACGTTGTAAAGCCCTGCGCCGCTTGTGGGCGTTCCGGCGCAGGGTGGGCGTTCCGTGGCAGGTGCGCCTCGCAAAAGTGGCTGAGTGAAATCTATAAGATTTCACTCAGTCACTTTCAGGCCAATGCTGCGTCAAAAGCCTGCGCCTGCTTGAAGCAGGCGTAGGTCTTGACGCAGCATTGTGGAGATGGGGCACCCCCGAGCCTTGCTGGAGCTGCGTCGCGCTTGCGACGCAACTCCAGCAATGCGTCACCTTTACGGCACAGATGCGTCACGCATCTGTGCCGTTTTTGCCCCATGGTGCGCCGCATCATAAATGCGGCGCACCATGGGTGGCGGAGCTGTGGCGCACTGTGGCGCATGTTAACTGGCGCATCCCTGGGGATGCGCCAGTTAACATAAATCTGCCCCTGTATGTTTTTGTGTAAACAATTGTGTATGACTTGAGGTGAAGTTGATGATGTTCCCTTTTTTGTCCACAACATTTTTTTTCGAAAAAAAGTTTTCATAAAGAAAAAAAAAGACATAAATAATTGTCAGGATAAACTAATAAAGTTGTGTTTATCCTTTCTACTGTACATTCATTGTCTCAACCAATTTCAGAGGCTTAGGTAAAATTCCCCCTTTCTTTGAGTATTACGTGGCCCAACCTACCCTCTTTCCCACAGGGCCCAACCCCCCCTTTTTTTGTCAAGTCTATATAATTATGGCTCTGCCATATTTGCCTCATAATGCAAGATCTGCTGCATGATCTAACCATTTAAACTAATACATTGTTTATAACTCAAACGTATCAAAAGTTAATAAATATGTGACTTGTGTTGCTGCTGAGTGGATGGCTTATTGCAAAGGTTGACTGATCATTTTCTCACTGCTGCATTTGTATGTTACACTGGTACTAAGAAGGCAAAATCTTTCCACAGACTGTTAGCATGTGTACACATGTCGAAATAATAAAATATCAGAACATGTGCTGCATTACGCTGCAGCCTTTTCTTAATGCATCATTTAGTCAATACTGCGGCACAATTTTGTCCTCCTTTGCTCCTAATTATTTCCAGTGACCCCGCAGCAGGCAGCACATGTTAAAAGTGCTTGAGAATGAACAGGTGGTGCCCTGTGTAATAATATTTGTTAGTGCCCACCATTGACTACCTATGCCATGGATTCCCTCACTACCACCCTTTAACAGTGCCCCCCAAGTCTCCATACCCACACTCTCTATCAGATGCATTTAATTTGATTTACAGCACCACTCATACCATTGTAGGGTGTCAGAGCACTTTACATCACCCACATTACACAAAGAAAATCAATATGTTTAAATCACTGTATAGACAATGTTACATAAGACTAAGGAAAAAAAGGTGTAGGAATCACATGACGACCATACTAGTAAGCTGTATAGTTTAATAGTGATTGGTCTGGAGAAACACAAACTCAGAATTTAAAACATAATATCATGGTTGGGGTTCTCTTTAATAATCAGAATTGACTTCTGCCCAAAAGAACACTTTATGCAACATTAGGATAATCAAAAACTGGTGTAAAAGACATAACGCTCTAATTTATACCTTGTAGTTTGTATACAGCTCTTAGATGACAGTTAATAACTCACTGTTCTATGTTAGGATTTTAACTATAAACCTCAAGTAACAAAAGGATCTCTCTGACAAAAGCAGTAGCCCACTGACCTATTTACATTATGTGAACTTTGTGATCTGCATGGTACATGTTCTTTGCAGCTCTGAGCTACCTTTCCATGAGTCACAACTTCCACTAGACAAAATTCTGATCTCTCTCTAGGAAGAACATTAATCCCCAGAGTCATCATGACATTTTTATTGTTGCTGAAAATTGCGGGAGGCCAGGATGAAGGCAGCAAGCACTTTTAAAACCGTAATATACTTGCAAACATAATGACTTCACCCAAAGTCAGCAGACCCTTGAGAAGTGGCCCTTCTCAAGGGTCCTGTGACCTCAGTGACCGAGTCACTGTTGTTCTAGGGTGGGCTGCTTCATAGGCCTGCCTACAAGACTGGAGGTGAACTTCAGTATGGATTGTGGTTTGCAAGCCTTGAAAGTTAACCTACACTTGCCATGCTAGGGTCCAGCTGCTGGTGCTAAGACACCAGGGCTTCTAAGGTCCTACAAAGCCTTCTAAGGTCTAGCATGGGATTGTGCGCTCTCAGGATAGTGGTCTGGTGGACTGGTTATTAAGGCTGAACCTGGTTCCCCAGTTCCAAATTCAGCAGCTCTGGCCATAGTGCCACATCATCTCCCCCACTGAACACCATACTGCCCCACTGAGAAAAACTCACACTGCCTTCAGCCACAACCCAATTGTTCAGAAATCAGTGAGTGCTTTTGCTTGATAAGTTAACTACATGACTACAGGGTCCTGAAAGGACCCATTTTAATGTTCATTGCTAATATCCTTACAAAACGTAAGCAGTATTGTAAAAAGACCACATCACTGTATGCAGAGCCGCAGTACACATTTTGTTTTCCAATCCACACATCGCAGTACCTCCAGGATTGGTGCACTATTTGCAAGACCGGGGAAAACAAAGAAAAGAAAACAAAAATAGCGCTTCACAGGCAAACTCTGTAAAAGTGGCGCTAATGCGTTTGGTGTGAATAAAATCAATCTGGCCAGTTGCTACCACTCTGTCTTACTTTATTTAGTTCTTTTTCATATTTTTAACATTTTATTCCTGATGTTTTGAAATTAAAATGTCAGAAAAATAAATTTTCAGCAAAAGTGTCTTTCTTTATTGGATCCATTTCACAGGGGAGCAAATAAAATAAGGAAGAGGAACGAGAGTGAGAACCCTGTCTTGAAGTCACGATTTTCAGTAAGAGAAGAACTGCTAGACAGATGGAGAGGGAAAAAGGAAAGAGTGGGGAGAGCAGAAGCGGCAGAGCAGAAGTGGACACTGTCTTTTTCTTCTTGGGGCAAGAAGGAAAAGAGAGAGTCCTGTTACTTCTCTGCCGCACCGCCTGTCACGAATGCCAGGAACGCAGAGCTTTATTTATAGGTGATGGCGATTTCTGGAGTCCTGGGATACAATTTCAAAATAAAAAAGGAGGGGAATGGAATCCTTGGAATTAAAGAAGTAGGGTCACGCCGTGCCCTGCCAATCCCACCCACTTTGACCATTGCTCCTACAAGGAGAGGAGGAGAGTTCTAAATACACATTGCAGATGTCCAATAGGAACAGCCCAGGATCTTACTCTCAGTACAGGCCTACGCTCATATAAGACACCGAGGCGTATATATGTAGCTTTCATGAAGCGCAGTATGCCACCTGTGTGAAAGGGCCGGAATGAGCCATATTTAACGCAATGCATTCCTGCCCTTTCCCTGCGCTGGTGTCCTTTTGGCTGCCTGGCACCAATGCAGGTACCCTTGTTCTGTGGTGCAGGGGTCCTACCGTTTCAGGCAGGATCCTCTGAGGCTTTTTTTTCTTTCTATGTGTGCTGTACAATTGTTGAGAACTTGTTCTCATTTCTTGGAGAAGGTTTATTGAAAATGGTTGAAATGTGCCGATTGGGTTTTGAACTAGCTAAAGTTGAATCGAGCCAGCCCGAGTCCTCGTAGGGATTTCCAACCGGGGGTCCAGTGATTGTATAAAGCCTCCTGGCCTTACGATTTGTGGCAATTGTTAATGATTCTGAACAGGCTAGAGCTGATGATTGAAGTGTGCCTGGCATACCTTGAAAGGGATGTTGATTGGTATCCGGGTTCCCCACCGAAGTGCCGCAAAACGCTTGCTTGGTTTAGATCGTGCATTGAGGATTCTTGTTCATGTTTCTTTTTTTGGAGACCCTTAGCCTAGCAGGGCTTCTTTGGAAAGGTGAATAGCAGGCCAATTCTTCTAGAATCTTCAGATTTTTACAAATTGTGTCAGCTACTGCAAAAGAAGAACATGTCACTGCAGTAGCTTCCTTATGGCATGAGTTCAGATGATATGAATTGAATAGCAGTGATATAATTGGAATTCAGATGGCAACATTTTTGAGCGGGATGCTAACATTTTGGTTATGTTTCCATGATTCAGGATGTCACCATTGCCTTGTGAGGTGTATTGAGGATGCCATATTGTAGTTAAAACGTGGGTCTCTTGTAGAATGTTGTTGAGGGAAAGATCCACATTGATAAAGATAGCGGTGCTGTTTGTTCTAGATCCTAGGCGTTACTTTTGCCAGACCCAATTTTTTGGTTGCCTAAGATTGTATACTCGCTGTTAAAACGGTGATGTGCTGGCAAACGTGAGATTTTGGAAGGTGACACTGATGGGGTTATATCACTCTCCTTGATCGCAAGAGTGTTTAGCGCTATTGGTAGTTGGGTCCTCCGATTAAATGGCCACGCATCAATACAGTGATTTAAATTTCTTAGTGGTGAGGACGTTTTAGAGGCATGCCCTGAGATTAATGTGTGATCTGTGCTATAGTGATTAATTATTGTGCTTGAGCTTGGTGATGTTGCCCTGGCATCTGGTTCGATGTCTGCCTCCAGGGAGTCAGCCTGATGGCATTTTCCTAAGTATGTTGGAAAACTGCCCGTCAATGTTGTGCCAGCGCAGTGGTGCTACCGTGGTGGTACAAATTTGGATTGACCTGCCTTCCCCATCTTCTATGAGTATGCTGGGTTGTATTTTTTGGGTGATTGAGGGTGGCAACGTTGTCCCGGATATTCCATTGGTGGGGGCGTTGGTGACAAGGTGTGCCCTGATGGAGTTGCCTGGTGTATGTGTCTCGATTTTATTTTGAGGGGAGATGCAGTGGTCCAAGACTGGAAGGTTTGGGTCAACAGTGATCTTCTGCCCAGCTACATTTGCATGTATCTTGAATTTAAAGGAGTCCTCAACAGTCACTGCCTGCCTGATGGTTCTGTGGATCTTGACCTGATTTTTATTAAATTTCCCGAGTCACTCCCTTTTGCCTCTCGAATGCTGTTTAGGTGAGGTGTCACATGAGGCAACCATTCCAGATTACCGACGTTTTGGTGGTTCGGTGCACCCTTTGAATGCCTTGAGTTTGTCTCCTTGAAATTGGCTTTTTCTTTTATGTTGATAATCAACTGTTCATGGTTAACAGGTTAACCATAATTATGGCACATATGCATTTGTTTGTATTAGGAATGACAGAGTTAGAAGATTTTTGAGTGCATGTGAGTAAATTGTTGATAGTTGTATTAAGACTTTCAAATAATGAGTCTATTGTGGAGATATGATGGACTAATGTTTGAAGTAGAGAAATTTGGATGTCACACCTTTTAGACTGATATTCCAGGGCTTTAGCTGTGGTATTCTAACATATTGATAAGTTGCTGCCAAGTCCTAATATTTGGCAAAGGATCGGGTATGAAGTCTTGCATAGATTTCTTGACTATGGAGTCACCGATGGCTATGTCCTTGTTTGTATCTGAAGAGTTGATAGTGATTATGACAGTCAAGGGTGTTGGCTGTATGCTCTGGTCCTGTTAATTTTCCACCATGTTCTCTGTGCCACTGCCTATACGGGGCAGGGCAGAGTTAGTTGTAAGGGGCCCCAAATGAGTGTGGTTGTCTTGTGGTGGTGGACACCGCTTGCTTCAATGGGTGCTTCATTATGCATGTTATGTAAAGTGACATTAGTTAAGGATATGGACCAGTTTGACTGTTGATCCTCCTCTGGCTGCATTGCTAGCCCGTCTTCTAGAGGATACGGTTCAGGAGATGGAAATGCGGCTGGAGATGGCTTTATTTGCTCCATATGCTGATTAGAGGGCGAGGTTGCAGATGTATTAGTAGAATTAAGTCTGAGAGGCTGAATGAGGAAGTTGCCATTCTGTTCTCCCAGAGCTCCCACATGTCCTTCCCATAGAGGGGCAGGAATAGGCATGGGGGGGCTGAAGTGATGGGTATACTCTGTTTACCTCCTCCATGGTAGGGTTGAGAACTGACCTTTCATCTTTCATGAATGCGAACCCTGGCAGATTTTCCGAAGCCTCTGCCATGTGGAGAACATATTGTTCTGAGGAGTGGTTGGTGGTGAATCTAATGCACCTGTGGTGCCAGCCGTAGCCTGTATGGGCTTTTGCCTGACTCTGAGCAGGAGCGACCGGTCCATTGGGGCTGAGGGGGCCACACCCCTCCACCTTTCACCCCTCATGAACAGTGACTGTCAGGCTGCACAAAGGTCAGCCTGACAGACACTGTTCCCTTTCAGTTCAAGCAGCCAGGAGCCAGACATGCACATTTAGCGCAAGCTCCTTGCTGCCTGAGCTGAACTTTTCTGGGCTGAGGAAGTCACAGCTCCTGTGGTCATGACATCCTCAGCTTAGCAGAGGTCCCTGAGGCCCTCCCCTTAGTAAGGAGGGGTGGTGTCACTGATTGCCTCTCACCTGGGCGCTTCAGTTTTAGGCTCTGTAACGCCCAGGGTCGAGGGTCAATCAGTGACACTTCATCACAGAGTAGGGTAGGGGCAGCAGTCTCATGGACCCCATCCCACTCTGTGATGACGTTGGGACTTCTGTATTCCCTCAATGGCTGACCTTAGGCCGGCCAATGAAGGAAGGCAGCGGTCCCATGCCTTCTGGAGCCTCAGAGGCAGAGCCTGCTGCAGGTAAGTGTTTGCTTTAGTTTTAAACTGTTTGGCACGTGCGTGAGTGTATGTATGAATGTTTGGTGAAGAGTGTTGTGAATAAATGTGTTTGTGTGAGTGCGTGCGTGTGAATACATTCTTTAAGTGTTCTGTGTATGTGCACATATCCGTGAGAGTGTGTCCCGTCCGCTCCCTCCCTCCGAATATTACCGGTCGACACTGACCCTGAGTGTTTGAAACTCGGTTCCAAACTCATGTTCATGTGCAGGTTCAGTGCTTGTTGTCTTTGAGCCATTTTTTCTGTGCTGTGCCAGTGCCGGGGCACCCCTGTATTTGCCTGATCTTGGTATGCCAACAGAAGCACTTCAAAGCTCTCTTGTGCTTGCTAAAGCCCTCAGATGGTTCCTGGTGCTTACGGTAGAAGTACTGATGGTTGGTGCTGCTGCCAATTGTGTCAAAGGCCTGAGCAGGCCAGAGTCTGCAGGTGGTATGCCTCAAGCAAGTCTAAGTTTGAGGGGAAGTGGTGGCACTCTTTTTTGTGGGTTAGATGCCCTTCTTAGTGCCCTGCTTGATGCACTATCCACTCGCTGCCATCCTCCTGGAGTCTCCAGACAACTCAACAAGTCCCACCTGTGCCACCACCTCCCTGTTCCTGCTCTCACTCCTCTCCTCTCCAACCGCATGCCATGGGGCATGGGGCACCAAAGGGTGGGCCAGAAAGGTTAAAAAAAGGCAGGGGTGGGGTGCACTGAAAAGAACGGATCATGGCAGAGGTTCCTAGGCACAGCTGGAGTGTGGAAACAGTGCCAGCCTGTGACCCCTGGGTGAACTTAATCAGATTCACTCAGACCAGTCAAATCCTGTTCCAGCTGCTTCTCAAACATGCTGCACAGTTCCGCTTGCCTGCACTTTTTTTAATGGCAGGTAAGGTAAGGTGCAGCGTGTGGGGTGGTATAGCAGTGATCAACAGTGGCAGCTTTTGGGCCTGTCTGGCCTGTTGGGGACAGTGATGGAGGTCGGGTGAGGTTGGCGGGTTGTACAGCAAGTGTGGTGACACGAGGGGGCACACCGGGAGGCTCGCAAGCCGCACCTGTCTGTATCTGGGACGCTTCCACGGGGACCCTGACGCATGCACTCAGTGGCAGCTGAATGCAGCAGTCACACTCATGCAGACCAGTCCTCTCTTCCCCCTTGCTTGGTGGATTTGGCGGATTCCAGCAGGTCTGGCTTGGCTCCAGCTACCCTCTGCGCTGCACTTGACGGCAACACCCGAAACTGAAAGCAGGAAATAGAAAAAGCATTGTGATGCCCTATGGCCACCTGCTTCAGTGTAAGCAAGTGAGGACATGGTACATTGGGCCTTTAACGAGGCTATCCACTATAGAGAAATAACAATGATCTTTTCCCAGTCCCGCACCTCTAACAATAAGTCACAGTAGGCCTGTCAGAATGTTGCTTTGTTTGATGATGTCTGCCTGGGTTTGAGAGGTATAGTAACGCCATTCATTATGTGGCCTTTAAAAATAACTGGTGACTTATCGGTTTGAGGCAGACATTTAAAAGATGCTTTAAAGCAGTATGGCGCAGTTATTTTTGAGTTGAACCAGATTGATTCCCAACTTGATCTCTTGATGCTCTGTTCCATCTTCCTGTCTACTTTCAAGAATGCTATCCTGGTGTTTTTGAGGACAGCGTTGTTTGCCTCAGGATGTTTATTGGCTGTGAGTATGGCTACGGGGTCAGCACCCTCCAGGACATCCCTCTCTAGCTCGAGCCATACAGGTGTGTACTCCTGGTTTGGGATGAGCCAAAATATTCCCTGTTTTGCCAGGCAGGCCGTTTGGAACACCTTAAAGTTCGTGATATTTAGCCCCCCTAAGTCCTTGCGTAGTCTCAATTTTTGCAGGCTGATTCTAGGTTTCATCCCATTCCATAAGAACTTGTTGATGATGTTGTCAAGTTTCTTGTGGAAGTCTTCAGTAAGTGTCAGTGGCAGCATACCTAGCATGTAGTTGATCATGGGTGTTATCATCATTTTGATCGTCTCCACCCTGCTCCACCAGCTGATAAATTTGGGAGACCATGAGTCTAGTTTCGTTTTAACTTTGTTTAGAATGGATTCTTCGTTATGATCAAGGGTTGACCTTAGATCTCTGCCAAATAGGAGGCCGAGGTACTTTAAGGTTTTCTTTTGCCACGTTAGCCCAGATGTGCCCAGGAGAGGGATCACCACACCTGCACAGCTGGTGAAGGAGGGCACACCACTCACATTTGACACGCTGCAAAGGGCCCACAACCTACCCAACATTGAATTCTATGAATTCCTAAGGATCAGAGCTGCTATCACTAGAGCAAACCTGACCAAAGAGACACCCTCCATCATACAATACATGCAAAACCTAAACAAGATAGGACACCAAACCGCCCATCTATACAAACTCATAAGCCCACACACGTCAACACTGAACTCCAAAACGATGACTTTCTGGGAAGCACTGCACAACAGGCAATTTAGCGAAGATGAGAAATCCCGGCTTTGGGTCTCAGCCTCCAAAAACAAAGTTTACCCCCAACTAGCCCAAACAAAGTACTGGCTACTGCACAGAATGTTCTGGACGCCGGCCAAACTAGCTGCAGTAGGCGTCACAGAAAGCGACACATGCTGGAACTGCCACAAAGAAAAGGGAGATCTGGCCCACGTCATCTATGAATGCCCAAAGGTCATGTCCTTTTGGAGCAAAGTGAACAACTTCATCAACACAGTAGTGGGGGGAACCATACAGCAAGGTCTTGATGAAATTGCCACCGCATTCATAGCCCCAGACCTAGAATCCAAGGAAGACAGAGAATTAGTAGACCTCCTACTCACAGCGGCTGTTAAAACAATCTTAGCGAACTGGAAGTGCACTAGCAAGGCGACCTTTAAGAGATGGTTCAACTGGGTAACCTTCCTGAGAGGGGCGGACAATATTACGGCAAAGCACTCAACCAGCCACACAGCAAAAAGCGGGATGTGGGCCGCCCTAGATGCACACTTAGGGTCACACAAACCCCCGTAGACTGGCAACAGGCCAGCTTCCATAGGAAGCAATCAGCCACAGGTCAGAGGGAACCATCCTGTGAGCGGCCTGTCCCCCCCCTCCCCTTCTTTTCTTTTTCCTTTTTCCTCCTTTCACACTTCCTTCCAGACTCTCGGGCCTACAGACACGCCGACTACCAATATGAGCAACCATGCCTGTATGCTGAATGTTTACCATAACATGCCTGTGCCGCGTCTGTATGTGTCCCCGCATTACCACTGTACTGTACCTGTATCACATCAGAAAATGTCTTCAATAAAAATCTTTTGAAATAAAAAAAAAAGCAGTATGGCGCCGAATGAAGTGATGTAAAAGTAGCACCTTTTAAAAAATATATGATATGTATTGCTGTATGGTACAGATTACACTTTAAAACGTGTACATGGTTTCTGCACTAACCCCATAAATGCTTTCCTTTGTCAAATAAAGAACAGCATTGGCTTCTAAAACGCAAGTAAAGTGTTAGGATTTCTCACGCTGCTGCAGTCTTCTGATCGTTATGAATAACTTGCATTTTTCTGCCTAGTCCATTACCTTTCTGGCTTTCATTCCTATATCCTTCTACAGGTCATGGGAAATCACAGAGCAATTCTACTGAACGTGTACATTGATGGTGTGCGGT
Organism: Lissotriton helveticus; assembly: GCF_964261635.1. Classification (NCBI taxonomy): domain Eukaryota; kingdom Metazoa; phylum Chordata; class Amphibia; order Caudata; family Salamandridae; genus Lissotriton; species Lissotriton helveticus. Next base: position 1,460,253,828 of record NC_136061.1, on the reverse strand, counting down.
TTTATTACAAAGAACTTTACCTTTTTTCCCGTCTCATTAGTCGTGGCTCCTCTGGATCATCCAAGTGTGCCTTTGGCAGTCATTGAAAACAATGGCCTCATTGCAACCTGCATAGTTAATGCAATTATATGTCGCAATTGCTGTCACATAATATAGCAGCAGGCCAAGCCTGCTGATATTATCTGGCCAAAATACTACTGATTCGACCAGTGTAGACAGACTGATCTACACAGGCGCGTTTCGGCTGCACGCGCCTTTCATTCTCGGAGAACGTCTGTTAATTAGATTAATGAATTGTGAAGATGGATTGATTGTACCTTTCAGATCAGTCACCCACACGCAGGTTGTAGCGAGCGCACTTGCTGAGATACGCTTCTCGTTCCTGATAACAGAAAGGAATTTACAGATTGTTGGGCTTTCTGAGACATTCCAGTATACATTTCCAGACTCATCAATCAGTGCCATCCTTTGTTGTCAGCTTCCCTACCCTCACACTGGGTGGCTGGCTAAGTCCTATGTCAGTAACCCCTTTCCTTCTCACTTCCTTGTGGCACACGTTCGTCACGCAGCTGCACAACCGACTCCTCAGATGTCCCTACATCTCTAAGTCCTGATGAGACCTTTCATTGCACATAGGGTTGAAATGCTAGCGACAAAAAATTAAGGTGAACCATTAACCGGAACGACAAAGGACCGGTGGAACTTACTTGTCGTCGGCCGTGAGTAGAACGGCTACCCCGCAAGCCTGTCCTGCCAATCTTGTGTCATTCCTTGAGGGAAACGGACAGTCTTTGTTGGTTGCTGGGTGCACACGCTGGGTGCAGGCTGTGAGGACTACATCCCCCAGCCAGTGGCGGCTGGTGACATTTGAACCTGGTGTGCGGGAAAATGATTTCCGCACTGTAGCTCGCGAGCGCGGCGCGGCGCGCGTGCCCGAACACCCCGCCCAACCCCCCCCCCCGAGAAAAATTTGAACATCGAGTGGACAAATGGTGCATTTGCAAGCAATTTTGAGAAGGAAGGAAGGTTAATAAAGAAATTGTGAAAGTGCAGTTATGACAGTAATAAAGAGATGTCCTGCTTAATCAATATGTGGCTTCATAACAGACTTTGAGATACAATGCATTTCTGACTACCTCACAATGCACTAACCTATTCGGTACCTTTTTGCTTTAATTGACCACGTGAACGTGTATATTATGAACAATGATATATGAACATCACGGTGTTTAATGAATGTTACAAGCACATATGTTGCCTATATATAAAAAAAAAATCAATAAAGAAATGATTTTCAAAGTAACAGAATGTTCATACATGTAGATATGATTTGTCCTAATTTTCTTTTTAAATGGAAGCGTTTTGTGGAGCCGGTGTGTCCAGTTTTTGATGAGCACGGCCACCTGTGTTATTAAAATCCACCCTCTTTTGTGTGGTTTTCATGCGTGTTCACGTGCAATATGTAGCTGTGTGATGGACTGAACCGGAACGCGCGCCGTGTGTTCTTGAGCAGGTGGTCCACAGACCCCGGCTGCTCCCCCTTTCAATCTTTGAAAGATGAGCCGGGCAGCGTTCCTGGTGAGTGTATGTGCAGGACAGCCAGGCGGGAGCGGACGAGGGCTACTGCAGCGTGTCCAGAATTCTGAATAGTGTTTCACGGAACTCGGACCTTCGTAAAGCAGAGAATGCTGCGTTTTGAGCAAGAAAAAAGCTCAGTGTTGGCAGCTGTTTTAGAAGTGCCATCAACGTGCTGATTAATTTGTGTTACCCCTTATCTGTCTTTCATCTATAATCTATTATTTACAGTACTTTAAAAAAATCTACATTTTGAATCAGGATTACGCTGCCCCGTCACTGCAATTTTGGTGGTCGCGCCTTTCTAGGGGCAGCAGCAACACGATGAAATGCTGCCCCCTCAATCTCCCTTGAGTATCCAGGGTGATAAACTTTAGGGAGACGGTGAAAACCTCGCCTTTTTACCTGCATCTTTCATCGATCATTTCTGTGTTTATGTTTAATAGGGGACAGGAGTTGGCCTAAGAAATAGGGTGGTCGTCCTCGGAACCTCAGCGCGATAAATGCTTCTCACATTCCAAGAGACAGCTGTCGTGCATTTCTCTAAACGTTCCCCTCCTGAACCTTTGAGAGGAAGTCTGCAAAATCCCTTAACTATGACTGGCAAATGAATTACTTACTCCGCAAGAAAACAGGCACATAAACACGGCACGCGTAGGCATAATTGGAAAAACGGGTACAGCTGTGGGGGATCATGGGTAATGCTTAACGGGTGGTGGTGGGAGTTTGAAATCCAATACAAAAGGGCGGTAACGGGTAATCACCATTGTGATCAACACCATCACCATTGTGGCTCACCTCCTCGTTGTCGTTGATGTCCGGTTACGTTACGGTAGTAGTCATGCTCCACAAGGCCGGATTCCAGGAAGAGTTACTATCAGCAAGGCAGGATTCCAGGAAGAGTTACCATCAGCCAGGACAGGAGCACGCACACCACGTTAGAAGGGGCAGCACTGTGTGTGGCAATGGCTGCGGCGGGTGGGGGCTGAGAGTGACTAAGGAGGAAGTGACGTCATCAGGCAGGGGGGGTCGACTGACTCCAGCTCAGGATTGGCTGGAGCAGCCAAATTTCCCGCCCCATTAAGTGGCTGGGGGCTGCGGCATGAGGCAACCCCCAGTTTACCAAGGGAGGGGGCTAGTGCGCATGTCCCCGCCGGGCAGGAAAATGACCTGTCCGGAAGAGGACAAGCCCACTAGCGCGTCTGCACAGCCTCCCCCCTTTTCCTGATGGTTTCTGGTCTGGCCCGGTGACCGGCCGGCCAGAAACTGCATGCAAAATGTGTGATTTTAAGCACACAGCGGCGGTTCCGGATGGCGGCGGTGCGCATTGGGAGGGCAACGCCCCAACGCCCCAATGGACGCACCGCCGCTGCCCCCAGCAGCCCCGCACACATCACGCCGCACTCGAGCCTGGCCACACCATTGAAATCTGTGGTCTTGGAGTAACTTGGTAGTGTCCAGTTAAGGTGCTGTTATAATTGATATCGGATACCAATATTGATATAGGTAGTAGACCAAAGGGAGCTGAAAATGTCTAGACCCAAATGCGGGAGTAGGCAACGGGTAGTGGGGACCTTGGACGCTTTCCTATTAGGGCTGAGTCCGCACTCATCCATGAAATAGAGCTCACTGCGCACAGACTGTTCCTGGAACCCCAAAACTCTCACACAGGCACAGGGGCAGCTCCTGCTGCCCCTGTGCCACAATCTAATCTGGAAATAAACTCTTTGCACACTAGTTCGCTACACGCAACAGTGTTGGACTTAGAAGTTATTGATTCCGCAAATGATTCAAATGTTTCTGTTATTGTGGATGTTGTTGATGTTATTGACAATTCTGTTAAATCTATTGTGCCAAATGTGGTGACACGAGGTCAAAACGCAAAATCAACACAGGGTAATAACCAGGTGCCACCGGCCAAGAAAAGGAAAGGGCAGCCTTCTAATAAACAAAATTACCTTCTACTTAAACCGGTGGGGTGTAGGAGTAAACCAGTGGACAAAGAATGCAATCTGGGAGCCGCTCCAATCCTAAAAGAAATAGCAACTAAGGTAGTTCTTCAAGAGGGGGAAGACTTCTGGAAAAAAATTGAGCTATCAGTGTCAAATGTATTAGAACCAGTATTGCAAAAGTTAATTAGAATTGAAGCAAGAATAAGTATTCTTGAAAAGATAGGGACCAAACGTACCTCCTCATCACTGCCTGTCCATTCCCAAAAGAGAGTAGATGCTATTCCTTCTATTGATGCATTTAGGAGCACTGCAAAGAGAGGAGTTGTGTATCTCTCTGATCCCCCTTGTAAACACAGAGATGATTTACAATGCCCCAGGGTAGTGTGCACTTTGCAAAATAGTACTGATATTGCTCATCAGGCAAAGATTTGACTAATAACCAGGGCCGGAATATGCATGCAACAAACAGAGCCTGTACTGATAAGCCTAGCCGTTCCCAAAGTGAGAGATCCCAACTCATAAATGCAATAGAAGGTCAGATCCCTGAACAAAAATTCCGCCGCGGCCCGAACACCAATCTACACCTATCACCTGAAGCAACTCCATATACCTTGGTATTGGCCAACGTCCCCCCATTATTACCTGTTGAGCCAGAGCACTGGTCAAAGTTGAGGAACAAATCATTGCACTTTCTGAATGTTAGGACGGGGATAAGCACTACCGTGCTATTTTCAGAATTTAATATGGTGCTTCGAATTGGGTGGGTGGTTAAATCTATGAAGAACCTTCCGGGAGATTGTATAGTTTTATCATTTAGATCACCAAGTCTGGTTAAGACAATATTAGACAGAATGAACAACTGGTCGGTAGATACAAGGGGAATATCCCTTTACCCCTGGGGTTCTTTTATCAACCGTCCCACCCCCATGGCAAATTGTAGAGGAAGAGAAATCTATGCGGGCAATTGAGCATCTTCCACAACCTGTTTGGTTTCACCCAAATCGCTTCGAGGCATTAAATGGGTTTGTTAACATAGATTGACAAACTCCCACTCTGAGAAATTTGGGGAAATCAGACACTCCTCTGGAAGATGTAAAAAAAGCCCAAGATTTAGCGGATAGTGCTGTTGTTTCCACACACACACCGGATCATGATCCTGCTAATAGCCTACACCCTTCACCAGTCCCAGTGATCATCAATAATATTGGGGAAGCCAAAGTGGAGTATGACGTTAATACCTGCCCCCTTAGACATATTTTTTGTAACATCACAGGTATCTCCTCAGAAATACCTGATGAGACATGGCTACAATATATTAAGACATTTTACATAATTTGTGTCCAAGAAACCTGGAGTGTGAACGATATTGACATAGATGGGTACAGCTCTTTCAATGTCCAGGTAATACCTTCAATCGCAGGGAGACCAAAGGGAGGACTGGTACCATTGATTTGGATCACTGAAAGAATATCGACTACCACAATATCGAGTACCCAAAATATCGAGGTGAAAATATCTACTACAAAAATATCGAGTTTGTATGTACAAACAGGTAAGTACAAAAATATCGTTGTAAAAAATATCGACTTTACTAAAAACAATGTTTAATTACATTAATATAAAAAATTAATTACTAAAATATAATTAACAATACTTAAAATAACTTTTAATAATTAAATATTTAATGAAAGTAAAAAAATAAATATATTTTTAATCATATTTCTTAAAACATATATATATAGTAACAACATTTAATTAAATAATAGGCAATATTGTATATGTACCCCAAAAACCCAAAACTGACCCTGAACCCTAAAAATACCCCTTTACCCAAAAACTAAAAACTGACCCTGAACCCTAAAAATAACCCTTTACCCAAAAACTGAAAACTGACCCTGAACCCTAAAAATACCCCTTTACCCAAAAACTGAAAACTGACCCTGAACCCTAAAAATACCCCTTGACCCAAAAACTGAAAACTGACCCTGAACCCTAAAAATACCCCTTTACCCAAAAACTGAAAACTGACCCTGAACCCTAAAAATACCCCTTTACCCAAAAACTGAAAACTGACCCTGAACCCTAAAAATACCCCTTTACCCAAAAACTAAAAACTGACCCTGAACCCTAAAAATACCCCTTTACCCAAAAACTGAAAACTGACCCTGAACCCTAAAAATACCCCTTTACCCAAAAACTAAAAACTGACCCTGAACCCTAAAAATACCCCTTTACCCAAAAACTGAAAACTGACCCTGAACCCTAAAAATACCCCTTTACCCAAAAACTGAAAACTGACCCTGAACCCTAAAAATACCCCTTTACCCAAAAACTAAAAACTGACCCTGAACCCTAAAAATACCCCTTTCATTTAACATAATTAGCAATTAATCAATTAAATAAAATTAATTACCAATTACATTTTAATTAATTAACAAACATTTTTTAATTAACAATTAATTAAATATTACTATCAATTATTAAATTAACATATTTAATTAATTATAATTAAATTACTTCCCACCCTATTCCCCTATAAACCCACAACCCGCTAGAGAAAATACATTATTTTAATTGACATAATTAGCAATTAATCAATTAAATAAAATTAATTACCAATTAAATTTTAAATAATTAACATATATTATTTAATTACCAATTAATTAATTATTACTACCAATTAATAAATTTACATATTTAATTAATTATAATTAAATTACTTCCCACCCTATTCCCCTATAAACCCACAACCCGCTAGAGAAAATAAATTATTTTAATTGACATAATTAGCAATTAATCAATTAAATAAAATTAATTACCAATTACATTTTAAATAATTAACATATATTATTTAATTACCAATTAATTAATTATTACTACCAATTAATAAATTTACATATTTAATTAATTATAATTAAATTACTTCCCACCCTATTCCCCTATAAACCCACAACCCGCTAGAGAAAATAAATGATTTTAATTGACATAATTAGCAATTAATCAATTAAATAAAATTAATTACCAATTAAATTTTAAATAATTAACATATATTATTTAATTACCAATTAATTAATTATTACTACCAATTAATAAATTTACATATTTAATTAATTATAATTAAATTACTTCCCACCCTATTCCCCTATAAACCCACAACCCGCTACAGAATTAAATTACACAATAATTAAAAAAATAATTAATTAAAAAAAATAATAAAATAAATTGACACTTTTCACACATATTATAACATAAACACACTATAAATAATTAAATATTATTTAAAAAACTATATTTTTTACTATCTAGATTATATACTTGGATATTTTCACTGTCTATATTATTTACAGTCGATATTACTTCACTTACCTTAAAAACGATATTTTGGCTGTCGATATTCTGTCTAGTCGATATTTTCTCCAAACGATATTTAAAACTCGATATTCTGTCCAGACGATATTTTGGAGTCGATATTATGTCTGTGCACCCATTGATTTCTGTCAAATATGGGTCCCTAAAGGCAGGGAACATAATTGTCTCTCCCTGGTACCAGTTCATCTTAATTTTAAACTTGGTTTATGCTTCAATACTCTTGGTACACTGGTATTATAATATTTTTGATCCAAATAACTGTGATGTCATTAATACCCTCAAAGAGGAAATTGATAAGGTCACAGGGAAATGCCACCCTTTATGTATAATCTGGGCAGGCCACTTCAATTGCACATTATGTGGCTATAGCTCAACTGAAGTTTGCGGGGTCATTGATACTGAGAATCAGCCCTTGCCACATTTTAAACATACCAAGTAGGGTGAAGCAATACATTCTATCATTGTGGTTAATGACTTATGTCTAGCAGATACTTTGGTCAGTACCCCACCCATACAATATCCAACCTACTGGGTGGAGATAAAACTAGCACAATCGATTTTCTGCTAATATCTAGAAAATTCACCTGCCACATATTGAGGTTTGCGGTTGAACCAAATCTAGCTAGTGACCACAATCCCCTTCTATTTCCCTGTATGTAACGACACAGGAGGGAAAGGGCGATAAGTGCCCACTCAAGTATAATCGCAACCAGGGAGTAAGATTAAAATGGGGTAAAATAAATCCCTCCTAATTTGAGAATATTATCAACACTAATCTAAGTCAAATTATGTCATGCTTAACCCACGACTCCCACCCAGACGTGGTCATACAGGATTTTGAAATGATTTGTAAAAATTTTGCTAAAGACTTAACCAATTTTGTGAAAGGGAGGGACCCTCAGGAAACAAGATGGTTTCATGCGGAGTGTAGCGGGGTGCATAAAGATCTCAAGAATGCCTTGCATGCTCTCCCCCGCGACCGAATTTCTATCAAGAGAGCAAGGCAAATTTACAATTGTACAATTAAGCAGAGAAAGGACGAACTGAGAAGACTAGCCTGGGAAGATCTTGAAAGAGCTACTGATCTCAGGGATTCTAAACGTTTTTGGGAGGTCATCAATCACACCCTTTTTACAAACGATGTTAAGAGAATTAAATCAACAATATTAGGGGAAGCCTGGGAACTTTACTTTACACATTTTTTTACTCAAATTGCGTCTCACCACATGAACAAAGGGATGGAATATTAATCAACTTAGACGCAGCATACCAACTTAGTTCCTTCCTGACTGGAAGTGAGGTTGAAGACGCTCTATCAAAGGGTATCTCCTCGAAAGCACCAGGCCTGGATGGGGTGCCCCTTGATTTATTTAAAAGCAGTCACAATTTATGGGCTCCGTTGTTGCTTAACGTTTCAAAAGCTGTAATAATGGGTCGCATTCCATCATGGATAGAGGCTGTAGTGGTGCCAATTTACAAAAAAGGTAACAGAAACAACCCTGCATGCTACAGGCCCATTTCTCTAATTGATGCCACGTGTAAAGTGTTGGGGAGGGTAATTCTTGCACGTTTGGGATCTTGGGATAATGCCTCTGATTTTATATCCAATACACAATATGGCTTCAGAAGGGGTATGGGAACAAATAAACTGTGCCTGAACCAGTCCTTAACCGTGTGTAAGTACATGAAGGCAAGGAGAGGGTCGATCCACCTCGCCTTCATGGACTTATCCAGTGCATTTGATACAGTAAACACGGGAAAGTTATGGAAGCTAATGGAAAGAAGTGGGTTTTGAGGAGCCCCTCATAACTTTGTTGCGGAGGTTGCATGCCTCTACTACTGTTTCTATCCGCTATGGTCCTGGGGAGAGAAGACTAGGTCAATTGTCTCAACAGAGGGGGTCAGCTTAGGGTGTATCTTGGCCCCCTTTTTATTCCTTCTATACACAAATGGTTTGGAGGCTTTTCTCTTGGTACAACAACTAGACTTTCCCAGCATAGGAGGATAATCAGATGACACTGTCTTGATGGCCTTAATGGCCAACAGCCTCCAAAAGCTTTGAATGCTTTTACTGATTTTACGTTGGCATTGGATCTGAAAGTAAATTTAGGAAATCTTTTATTATGGTGTGTGGTCCCAAACAAATGAAAACAAGGACATTTGTGGTGAAGGAAAAAGTTATAGACAAGGTGCCCAACTTCACCTACCTAGGAAATGTTTTTAATAATAATTAAACTGGGAGCAACTGATTGTGGCCAGAGTTCAACACACTAGCAGAACAGTGGAGGGACTGTTCCGCTTTGTCTGCAAGATAGGTCATAAGATAGGTCATAAGCCTGTAGTGGAAATGATAACTCTATACAAATCTAAATGCCTGTCAGCATCTACGGGGCACGAGTATGGGGTCATCACAAATGTAATCAGCTACAAACTCTGTAAAATAAATTTTTATAAAGATTACTAATGATCCCTGTTAGTTCTTCCAATGCCTTTAGCCACTCTGAAGTAGGGTTGGATTTTGTAAGAGATAAATAAATATTGCTTCCTTGATCCTCTGGGGAAGGGTGTGGACATCAGAGGACATATCATTCTCAAGGAGCGTTCACAGAGATTGCATGTCCCTTGAAAGGGCTCTTGCTATTCCCTGGCTCTGATATGTTAAAGAACATTTTTATAAGATCGTGCTAGAGCACTACTCTGATCATCCCGACTGTATTCAATCTAATATGAAATTGATGATAAAAAATACTTATTATGCCAAATTAGGTGTCTAATCAGGATTGTTATGCACCCAACCGTGTAGATGGGCGCACAAACCATCCACAATTTTATTTGTCTTTTACTATTCAAGTTCATTCGCGTTTCCTCATGACTAGATTTCGACTCTGCAGATTGCACTTTCTTGTGGCTTTCCCTAAATAGGTGAGTTGGTGTGAGAGACTGTCTCCCTGTCCATGCAACCATTTAGCCCAACAAAGCACAATGTACTTTGTGTTGTTCTGCAATCTCTACAAAGATCCAGGGGCACGTTTTATCAAACCGGTTGTAAGTGATATTAGACCCTGTTCCTATCAGGAGGGATTTAATTTTTTACGCTCTTTATCTACTGCTGCTATTTGTATCGCCATTCTTAATTTCACTCGAACAGCCTTATTGATTAGGAAACATTATGAACAGTAATACGAAATTAAGTTTTTAAATGTTTTTATAGCATTATTTATTTAATATTTATGTGTAGAATATCGATATGATGAATTAATTTTTATTAAATATGGCATTTTTGCAGGGGGAGGTAAAACTATGCTAGAGGCTGATACATGTGTTTATTCCTAACTTTGTAATGCCTAATCATGAACTTTGTGATAGTCTTCTTGTATAGGTCTCTTAAGAACTATTTTATGTGCTTATGTAAACTTTTATGATTCATAAGAATTGAATAAAGTTATTTGACTTCACTACTGCTGGTAATCCAAGGTGAAGCGTTTCACAAATGGGCCTGAGGAAATATTTATCACATTATGTGATCAATATTTGCAACGTTATTGGAATGTACTCTACTACTGATTTTTCATAGCTTTCTAACCAGCTTGAAAGCACTCCTGAAATTTTAGATCACGTTTCTAAGTATGACAGCCTATTAGAAGTGTAAAGGTGTTTTAGAATGATGTAGTGACATTCAGAATAAGAAAGCAATTTATTTATGTTTCACAGTTACTCAGTTTTACTATGTTTCTATGAAGACCAAATTGTTTAGGAATTGAAATATTTTTGGGCTACGCTATTCACTAATTATTCATACAAAAAAGGCCTGATTACAAGAGAGTGTCTTCAATGTAGCTCTTGGAGACTGCATCCACCGTAGGAATATCACTTTCAACCCACTGTTTAGCACCCTGTCTACTTTTTCGCAGTCCCAGTACTCTCAATCTAATAAAATCTTAAAAAACACTCCGAATCGCTGTTAGTCAAAGTGTCAAATCAAGCATATCCCTTCCCACAGCATATGAGTAAAGAATATTTCAGAAAAATAAGTGTGAAAGTGAGAGGGCACCTCACGTATGCAACACCAGGGAGGCTACCAGCCGGTTCTTGCCAGTATGCCCACGTATATCATCATCGGTTGCCCACTCACAGAAAGAAAGAAAATAGCATCCAGTGCAAAGAGAAAAAGGAACAGAAAAAGAAAAATTTCATTAACTGCCCCAAACCGTAACCCCGTGATATGCACAGAACGGCGTGTTCAATGCAATTAAGATCGAGTTAAGACTCACTATCAACTTACCCTCTTTATTCTGTAATGTGATCTTACTCGCATTAAAAGCACAGCATGCTGCTGACCTTTTCCAGGAAGGCCAACATGTTTCATTGCCAATTACGTATGTTGTGGCAAATTCATCAGGGCGAGGGGTATGGTCACTCTCCTCTCTAGACACAACTTTATACAATGCAGCTTGGCTGGTAGAACACAAAGAACAAAAAGAACAGCAGTTCTTTCTTACTCACACATGATCAACCAGATAAAACTTGGTAAATAACACAGTATATTCGTAGTTCTTCGATCATTCATAATTACCCGGTGTCTGCAGAGGGCTCTCATACCAGCCTACACCAGATCAGAAAGGGGTGTGTTCATTACTCATTACCCCCTTATTCTAAAGCACTCTTGTTGCTTCTTGTATTACCTGTGGAAATAGTACCAAAAACTTCACATAAATACTGCACTATGTGTATTCATTTTAGTTACAGTTACTTATTCTCAGACTGTTTCGTTATTATCATGTCCCACATGTCACTCTCATCTAAAAACCAACTCAAACACTCTCAACCTTTCAATGCTGCCTATACGTGTAAAGGGACTTCCAGACTGTTTATCAATAAGGGCCGTGCCTCTCATTTATATATTTGCATGGTCCACTGCCCCCGTATTTCGGCTCATCCAAGCATATACGCTCTAAAAAGATTTCTCATTGCTCAAAGCCCTTTTCCTTTTGGAAACCCAAAATCCAGTGCCAGCGCGGCACTGTCAAATGACAGACCGCCATCGCGGTTTGCCTTCCCATCTTACCGCATGCACCTGACTCTCGAGTTCTGTCTCAAAAACACCGGTGACTATGGGGCTATCTACCCGGCGGCTACTTTTCACGCCCAGTATGGGTGTGTCACGTGACCGTGTCTGGTATAGAACGGCCAGATACCCCCCTCACAATAGTGGCCATCTTAGAACATGTAAGGAATCCAAGATCTGTTTGGCACAGCAAATTTCCGCTAATTACTTGAACCATTTATGTCTTGTAATTAATAATCGCAATAACTTTGTTTTTCTTTTTAGTAATAGCTTTAAAAATACTTGAATTGTATTATATTGAGTGCCCTCTCTGTCATGAGTATATAAAGCATTAACCAAGCACAACTGCCCCACTATTATACAGCGCTAAAGTGTGTAATATCCATCAGTATCAGTATTTTTATGTGCCCAATCTTCGATTCACTATACTGCGAATCATGTCAGGTACAGCCTGAATGTTGACCTGCTGCACCATATCAACCTAGTACCAGCCCATGCTCAGCATTCTGGTAGCTGCTATCTACTAACTTTGTTCCATTCAATATGATCATTCAATCCTGTCTGATCTACTTTCTCCGAAAAAGTCCCTTGGGCTTCCTTATTCGCCAATACTCTGTCAATGCTGCTACTGTCAGCCATCACTCCCTCCAGCACAACCCACTTCATTGCTCGAAGATCATGTTTGTGTACATTAAAATGTACCAGACGAGTGGTGAGCTTGCCTGTCTTGATGGTGCTCAAGTGCTCCTGAATCTGTACCTTCACTTTCCTGCTCGTTAGCCCAATATATTGTAGCTCGCATTGGCATGTCAATCTGTATATGACATTAACTGTGTTACAGTTTGAATACTTAGTCAAATGCCATACTCTGCCGTTGCAAAGCTGCACAGTGTTGTTTTTTTCTGTCAATTCACACACCGAACAACCCCCGCAAGGGTAGTGACCGCTGGCATTGTGGTACCCTTTGCTTCTGTGCTTGCTGTGTGTGCACAAGTTTGTCTTTCAAATTAGTCGCACGTCTGAATGCAAACGGGGTTGTGGTATTTTAAAATCAGCAGTGGACATCAATGACCAATGTCTCCTCATCACATGTCTTATTTTAGAGGCCAGTGGATCAAATGTCATAACTACTGGTAGGCAATCCATAGCTACTCTCGCATTCCTTTCCAGTAGAGCCTTCCAGGGGGTGTTACGTGCTCTCTTACGAGCCCTGTTGATTATCTTCTTAGGGTAGGCTCTTTGCACCAATTTCCCTGCTAGGTCTTTTGCTTGCTCAGAAAAGGCCTCAACAGTTGTGCATTTACGTTGGTACCTCAAAAATTGGCCTACGGGCAAATTGTCCAGCAGCGCTCTCAGATGGTATTGAAGAATTGAATTGAAGAGAGATTTATCCAGCGCAACTTAGCCCGTGGGCGTCAAGGCGATAATGATGGTACAGGCTGTGCAAGACAGAAGGGAAAGGCGAATTACAGATAGGTCTTCCTGAAGAACCAGGTCTTTAGAGCCTTACGAAAGAGGGAGTGGGACGACTGTTCCTTAATATCAGCCGGGAGGGTGTTCCAGATCTTGGGTGCTAGGAAGTGGAAAGCCCTCCTGCCCCATCTGGCTTTGAAGGTTTTAGGAATCACCAGGAGATTTTTGTTGGCAGATCGAAGGACCCTACCAGGAGTATAGGGGGTTAGCAAGGCTTTAAGATCTTCTGATCCGCCGGCATGCAAGGCACGGTGAGTGAGACACAGAACCTTGAACTCTATCTTGGCCTGTATAGGAAGCCAATGAAGATCCTTCCTAATGGAGGTTGCTGATGAAAGTCTGGGGGCATCGATGAAAAACCGGGGGGCTGCGTTTTGTACCATTTAAAGGCGCTGTACCTGTTGTTTGTTGATACCCAGGTACAGTGCGTTACAATTGTCTAACCTTGAGGAGATTAGTGCTACCGTAACAGTTTTCCGGGCCTCTGGGGAAAGATAATGTACCAGCTTCCTCAGGATTCTAAGAGCTCCACAGCAGGTGGAAATCGTCCTACTGACCTGTTTGTCAAAAGAGAGTTTATTGTCGAAGATGACACCAAGATTTCGAGCGGACTGGGAGGGCGTGGGACAGACCCCAAGTACAGAGGACCACCAGTCCGTAGACCAGATCTCCTCCTTGCCTCGGAAGACCAAGACCTCTGGTTTTTCTCTGTTCAATTTGAGAAAATTCCTGATCATCCAGCCAGCGACTGCTTCCATGCAGTGTCTGAAATTCTGGGCTGTGATGTCGGCGGATTGTGAAAGGGAGACCATGATCTGGGTATCATCGGCATAGGACAGGACTTCCAGCCCGAAAGATCTTACAAGTCTGGCAAGCGGTGTCACATAAATGGTAAAAAAAGAGTGTGGGGCTCAGGGAAGAACCCTGAGGGACCCCACACTGCACCAGTTTTGCTGGCGAGAGGAAATCGCCCAGTTTGACCCTTTGTGCACGGCCTTCCAAAAACGACTTCAGTAGGCTAAGCGCCGGCCCATTCACTCCTATCTCCTTAAGGCGTTTAACTAGAATAGAAGGAGATAGGGTGTCAAACACGGCTGTAAGGTTGAGCAGGACCAGCAGGGTAGCCTGGCCATTGTCGACCCTGGCACGGATGTTATTGGTGACAATAGTGAGGGCGGACTCGGTGCTATGGGCCCTGCGAAAGCTGTGTTGGGAGGGGTCAAGAAGACTGGCTTTCTCCAGAAAGGCACTCAGATGGTTATTAAGGTGGGCCTCCAACATTTTTGCGGGGGCAGGAAGTAGCGAAATAGGCCGAAAGTTCTTTAAGATACCGGGGTCCAATGAGGCCTTTTTGAGAAGAGGCTTGACCATGGCGATTTTCCAGGAGGTGGGGAAAACACCTTCCAGGATTGCCAGATTGATTACTTCGAGGAAAGAAGGAAGAAGAACATCTCTGCATTCCTTAAGAGTCTTTAGAGGGCAGGGATCCAGGGGGGAACCTGACTTCAGCTTATCCAAATGCAGAGTAAGCTGTTCTAGCGTGAGCTGGGGGAAACAGTTAAGATTGCCATGAGAAGATTGAACCGAATTCTCTTCCACAGAACGTGGGACAGAGGTAGCTGAAAGTTCTGGTTCCTGATTGAGAGCTTCTAGATCTGAATAGATATCAGTTATCTTTACATGAAAGAAAGTGGATATCTGGTCACAGAGCTCCTGAGATGCAACAGTGGGATCTGGCGATTGCAGGGCTGATAGGGAATCAACGATTTTAAACAGTTGCCTGGCTGAGCTAAGGGAGGTAGTCGCCTTGGAGAAATGCTGTTTCTTTTCCACAAGCACCGCTGTTGTATATTCTTTAAGTAGGATCTTATGTTTTTGCTTTTCATCTGGGTCTAAATGAAGTCTCCAAGCTCTCTCCTGTCTTCTACATCCCTGCCTAAGAGACTTGAGGGTATCCGAATACCAGGGCGCCGAAAGGCGTTTCCTGGAAGAGTAGTGCTGCTTGGCAGGAACAAATATATCTACTGCTTTAAGGATGGAATTGTGCAAATCCAGCGCAGCACTATCTGTGTTCCATACAGACGACGGGCGGTGATTAGACAGGAGAGGGGCTAATGAGTCACTGGTTATCCCTTTAAAATTTCTTTTAAGTTCCCACTTACTGGAATCTGCCAAGGGGAGGGTAGAATCCTAGCATGTAAAAACTAAGGGGATGGCCATATGATCTGACCAGGAAATCGGGAGGGGGATCCCAGTCAGCACCCTCGAGTCGTTAGTGAAGACCCCATCCAAGGTGTGCCCGGCTATATGGGTGCGACCATCTACTCTTTGAGTCAGGCCGCAGGAGGCTAGTAGGTCCAGCAAAAGGGCAGTATCGGTGGAATTGTCCTTCTCCAGATGGAAATTAAAGTCCCCAAGCACGGTAAGATTAGGTCTGTCAATATAGGGCTCCAGGACCTTATTGAGTTTGTGACAGAAAGCTGACCTAGGACCGGGAGGTCTATAGATCAAGACCCCGGAGAAAGTAATAGTGGGAGAGGGGTTGAGGGCAAAGAAAAGGGCCTGATAGGGATCACTTGATGAAGACAAGTGCTCAGTTTTACATCTGACTGTGGATTTATGTAGTATTGCAATCCCCCCTCCCCTTCGTCCCTCTCTGTCCATTCTCGACAGCGAGTAGCCCTCCGGAATAGCGTTCAAAAGGTCAGGTTCGGAGTGGTCGGTGGCCCAGGTCTCCGTTATGAATGCACAGAGAGGCTTTCTCTCAGAGATGAAATCCCTGAAGGCAAGGTTATTTTTAATGAGTGATCTAGCATTAATGAGAAACCCTTTTTCTGTAATCAGCCGGGGGGGTTTTCAAATGGACCGATCTTAGGAATTTATGACGGGAGGCCCAATTCCCAGTACATTGACAGGCAGAGGCTTCCAACGCCCGCTCGGGCGAGAAAGTGTGATGACAGGGTTTGCACACAGGTTTAAAAGAAATCAGAGTCTGTAAAGAATATACAAGGCTACCTACATGATGGGTTAAAACTGAATCAGCCTGCTCGGCCCCCGGCGCCTCCTTAGCGCTGATGGGCGCAGACGGGCAGGACTCTGGCATGACTCCGGCGTGAGGCCGGCGCATCCGCTGATCGCGTCCGCTGCACGGAGGTAACACCGTCCCCTTTTATGATCAGCTAGAGCGCGTCAGAGCGCTAGAACACACCCAATATGGCCGCTGTCAAACTTCGCTTCCCCGGGACCGAGCTCTCAGCGTCTATACTCAGCTGAGAGTGGCCCGGCAGCGATAAAATAAGGATGGTCCTCTAACACGGTAAACCGCTTTTTGATTCAAGCTGAAGTGACACAAAGTTAAGCACAATAAAAACGCTTTTTGGGTCAAGCTAAATGACGAGTGACACAGAGTTTAAAATGCTAAAGAGAAAAGCAATAGAGGAGAACCTCCCGGCTTCCGCCTCAGGAGGGTGAGAATAGCGCAGCTAAGTTGAGCGCCGGGCTCCAAATGCCCCTTTTATGATCAGCTAGAGTGCGTCAGAGCACTAGAACACACCCAATATGGCCGCTGTCAAACTTCGCTTCCCCTGGACTGAGCTCTCAGCGTCTATACTCAGCTGAGAGTGGCCCAGGCAGCGATAAAATAAGGAAGGTCCTCTAACACGGTAAAACGCTTTTTGATTCAAGCTGAAGTGACACAAAGTTAAGCACAATAAAAACGCTTTTTGGGTCAAGCTAAATGACGAGTGACACAGAGTTTAAAATGCTAAAGAGAAAAGCAATAGAGGAGAACCTCCCGGCTTCCCCCTCAGGAGGGTGAGAAAATGTATTCCTATCGGTACCTTTCTGGTGGACCATCGTGCACAGTTTGTTCTCTTGTACAGTGATGTCAAGGACTAAATATACAGCACGTTCATTGCTTTTAGTCCACGTGAACCGCAGACAGGTGTCACAGCTGTTCAACCAGTCCAGAAATTCCAACAGGACCCTCTCTTCTCCTGTCCAAATGCACAAAACATCATCAATATACCTCTTCCAGAGACCAATGTGTCTCTGGAAGGGGTTTGAGGACTGGTACAGAAAGTGTTCTTCAAACTGGCCTACATAAATGCAGGCAAGGCTGGGTGCAAAAGTTGCGCCCATTGATGTACCGGGCACTTGCAAGTACAAATCCTCTTCATAGCAAAAATAGTTTTGTGTCAAGGCCAGTTATATGCACTGGAGCACAAACGATTGGGGGTATCATAGAACCACTCCTGTTCCCCCAGGGCTCTCGCTGCTGCCACCAGCGTAGCTTCCTGGGGGATACTAGTATAGAGCGACTCTATGTTAATTGTAACCAGAAATTGCTGGGTGGAATCAAATGTCAGATCTTGTAAGACAGCGAGAATATCTGTTGTGCCTTGTACATACGATGGTTACCTCAAGACTGATTCTCATAGAAAGAAATCTGCAAATTGAGACAGCGGCTCAAGCACGGAGGAAATACCCGATACTATTGGGCGCCCTGGCGGGGGTTGCTGTAGTTTATGCCCCTTCGGAAGTATATAGAATGCCGTGGTTCCGGGTTTGATGTTAACAAAAAACTCGGCCTCCTTGCTGGTGATCCATTTTTTGCTTTTGGCTTCCGCCACCATCTTAGAAATCAGTTATTGAAGTACACCTAAAGGGTCTCTGGAAAGAGGGTGGAAATTTGTATAGTCACTCAGGAGCCTCAAAACTTCATTGTCATAATCAATAGTATTCATAACTACAAACGCCCCGCCTTTATCGGCAGACTAGATAGTTATGGCATCATTATCTTGTAATGTCTTGACTGAATCCCAGTCTGCACAGCTCATGTTACTAAAGCCATTACGCTGTTCAAATTGTTCCAATTTAGAGATTTCCTCTAAGATCTTCTGTTCGAATACAAGGACCTCAGGTCCTACCAAAGAACTAGGAGGACAAAATTGGGAGGGAGGTCGCAAGTTAGTCGAGAATATCGACTGTGGTTTTTAATCCTTATTAGCAAAGAACTTCTTGAGTTTAATCTTTCGCATGGTTTCATAAAACTCAGTCCTACATCTAAAAGCATCATTTTGTGGAGTAGGGACAAACCCCAACCCTTTATTGAGGACCAGGATCTCATTAGCAGTCAATTCATAGTCTGACAAATTCATGACAATGTTGTTTAAAGTGGGGTCCTGCCCCGGCTGCGGGTTATGCGAGATGAGTACATTGGCCATTGCTGTCCCTGGTTCTGTCGGGCACGGCCATGACCCCTCTGTGTCCCCCCTCCTCTGTTGCCCCTGTGAGTTTGTCCTAAAAAAGAACGCAACAGAGCGCCAAGATCCTCGTTAGATTTGGACTGTGGGTCAAACCTAACTCTCCCTTTATTAAATGACTCTGCCCCATCCTCTTCCTCATTCGAGGTGTTATCGAAGGTCCAGTTCTGGGGTGTTCACCTCTGTTGTTGTTGCCTACCTCCCCTTTGAAAGTTTGTGTGAGTCACCTGTTTACTTCCCTGTTGGTTATGCTTGTCGTCTACGTAGGGAAAAGCCCACTCACGTGTGTATTTACGTCGCTGCCCCTTTGTTTTCTGATTAATCATGGTGTTCTTATATTCCGCCAGGTCCTCTTGGATACGCAGAAACTGTTCTTTTGTGTCACTAATTGTTGTATCTTTCTTCAATGATTCCTCTAATTCTAAAATCTCCACCAACAGTTCATCACTCAACCTTTTAGCCGTATTAATAATCAATATCTCATGCATTTATTGGCTATATAGCTCCAATCTAGTCTGAATTTGTTATCTTCTACGAAGATGCGTGGTTCAATTCTTACCAGTAAGCTAGCTGGTGCTGCTTCCGTACAGAGATATTCAGACATAAGCGCCCCATGCAGGACCACCCTGACCTGACGTTTCTTGGTGTTACTTAGTCGTTCCCATTCTTCTCGAGCTGAACTAGTGTTGGTAAAGGATGAATCAGGAAACAATGAGGGGCCTCACAGAATAGCTGCTATCTGGTCGTCAGTAATGTGGTAAATAAAAACGGTATATTCCACAGGTGAACTTCAAGTCAAACAGACGTGCTGCTGACTGATAAAGAACTATCTGGTTGATCAATTCTCTAAAAAATATATAAACTTTTCAATAAGCTCTCATGGCAACAACTCTTCAACTATCAGGAGCTATAGAGGGAAATCACCAGGCCACCCCCTCTCACAAATTATTCATACAAAAAAGGCCCGATTACAAGAGAGTGTCTTTAATGTAGCTCTTGGAGACTACATCAACGGTGGGAATATCACTTTCAACCCACTGTTTAACACCCTGTCTACTTTTTCGCAGTCCCAGTACTCTCAATCTAATAAAGTCTTAAAAAAACCTCTGAACCGCTGTTAGTCAACGTGTCCTAGCGTCCAACCAAGCACATCCTTTCCCACAACATATGAGTAAAGAATATTTCACAAAAATAAGTGAGAAAGTGAGAGGGCATCTCACGTAAGCAACACCAGGGAGGCTACCAGCCTGTTCACTAGCCAACATGCTCTTTGCCAAGTGTCACAATATCACAGTATCTGATCTGGTCATTTGTAGATTTTCTGATCAAGTATCGAGGCATCCGTTTCATAGTTGTTGTTTGGTCTTTCATCTCATTGGTTATATGGGCTGTTCTGCAGTCCAATTAACTGCTTAGATGACAGACCACATGACTTGTGCAATGAAATTACTACACACCTGTGGCGGAGAAATCTGCAGAACTAAACTGTGCGTACTAGTCGAGGTTGTAACACGCAAATCACTGATGGTAGGCTATAGGCTTTCCTGCAGTTCCTGATTAGCATATTGAAAGAGCAACATTGCCTATAGTGTTAATTCCTTGTTGTTTATTAATTTCTATTTCAATTTTATTTTGGAAGCATTTTTCTTTTAGAACATGCCTCTGTGTAGAATTATTGACTATGCCTATTTTATACTTTGCGGAACCCTTTCAATGGTTCATGAGTGGATTGCAATAATTTCCTACACAATATGTCAGGTGCTCTGGGTTAGCATGGAAGGAAAGCTAAAATATTTTTCTTAATCAGTGCTTTTTTTGTCAGAAATCTCCTGCGCAGCAGGAAGTGGGTGAAGGTAGAGGCCCAACACCTAAAGCTAAAAATAGCAAAATGATCTAGGAATACCCTGGTACAGATATCATTTTTCAAATGAAAGCACAGCTATGTTGTCAAAAAAATACTGCACGCTGCTGTTATTGAGTTGTAGATCCAGGCTATGTATTTTCTTATCGTTTAAAATAAGTGACAATGACGAGCAACATATTCATAAAAATTGTGAGTGGGCACTGCTTTGCGTAACATAAACTCTAACCGCAATCTGGTATTGTGGGTTTTGCTCGAACTCATGTATATTATTTGATTATGTTCCAACCGAAAATCAAAAATTAGATCTTTACTGTTGCATACGATTATGCTGAAAGGTTGTAAGTAATTAGGAAGAGGTTTCCCATAACATTTGTTACTGTCCTCTTCTTAGCGAATTCCTCTCTCACAGTGTATATGTCAGTCTCTGATGGTCTGTGCTTATTTTTCAAATCCCTGTGGCGTGTCTTTTCTTTGCATATTTCAGGCCAACACAATAGGCTGTATCATGAACAAGCTTGCTTTTTCAGCGCAGAGGTGAGCAGGGTCTACATTTCGTACATATTACAAGAAAATTCTGAGTTAATGAATTTGAGATAGCATAAATCCGAAACAAAGGGAAGCAAGATGTGCTCAACGTTTCCAGCTAGTGCTGTCTGCATTTCATGCATTATCTCAGACAAATTGTGAAATAATATGTATGAACCTTAGACTTCTCAGTTACATAAAAAAAGGCACTCGAGTCAGCAAACGCTTCATAATATGTCCCCAAGTACTGGTCATGTGGGAAATATTCCAAGAACATTATGGCCCCGATTTACGATAGGCTTGCGTTGCCCTTATAACATGCAAGGTGACCCAAGGGCAGCGCAAGCCCTTACCTGAGGTTTACTATGTCACGCACAGCCACCTTGCATGGTTCTGCATGGCATAATAAATCAAGTGTAACACAAGGCAGTGAAAGTTGCTTTCTTGCATTACTCTGCCTTGGAAGGGTGTTCCATGGGTCAAGCAATGGTGTTCCCACACATTCGCCCATTGGATTTGGGGCATTCCTAGATTTACTAACAATAGTAAACCTGGGAATGCATCAACATGCCATCTATGCCTTTCCAGATGTAATGAGGAGAAATATATTTACTTATCCTCGTTGTTTACTCTTTCTATGTGTGCTGCAGCAGACATAAAAAGAAGACAAAGCCTTGGGGTATAGTTTTTATGCAGAAAGGTGTCCCTATGCAGAAATAGAGCAGGAATATGCCATATTTTAGTAGCTATGACGCATTCCTGACGTCCCTATTTGACACAGCACAGCAAGTTGTCTTGCTTCATTGCCCTGCGTAAATGCTAAAAATGTTAGTAAATCTGCCCCTATGTGTTATGAAGAGATGTAATTAATTGACTCAGTTTTGGTAAAGGTCATATGTATGTCATGTAACTGTAAAGTGAGCAGACTTTAATACCAAGTTCGTGAACACAGATAATTTTGTGAACAAAATTAAGTTAGCCAAAAAGCACTAATATAAACCCTACCTATGAGCAAATAGGCTGAATCCTAAATATAATGAGTGTAAAAAGTATTTGCAGCTGCCCATCTGCAGCAGCTACACTGGTACTGCACAACGTCTTTGTGGTAGTCAGCTTGTGCTATATCACCTTATATTTATTGTAACAGTCTACCATAATAATCTAGCTTTTTTAATTGTTTACTACACTTCACATATGCTGGTCACTGAAATCTATACTAGATTTAGCACAAACATCTGTTTGTGATAGGAGTGATAAAAGCAACACATTCACCCCGAGCATATCCTACCATGACACAGGATGTGACATCACAAGTTGGATTCACATTTAGACTAAGACTCAGATTACCCTAAAACATTTCCACTTATGGAACAGCCTGTAAAAAGACCTACAGCAGAACACCAGAATGCCGACAACTGAGCTCAGACAGCGGCCATAAATACATAAAGCTGGGTACATGGAGGATTGTTTAAAATTCAAGAATGGGCATTATAATAAAATGTATTATTGTAATGGCAACAAGGGTCTTCTATTCCAATGGATTATTGAGCTACGCAAACAGTGAAGGAAAATGTTACATGTTGTTGCAATTGCAAACCTACTAACCAAGAACGTTTGAAAAACTCGACTTGTGTGACCCAAAGGTTTGTGATGATCTTTTTTAATTATTCAATTATAAATTGGTGAATATATTTTACTATATAGTGAACTATCCCCATACCACACATTGCCATTTGTATTAATATTTGTTTATTTAGCATGTTTTCAATTGCCTTTCATGACGTTTCACCTTTCAATCTCTTAGAGGAATATATGATTATACCACGATTTCAAATACCACGCATGGCTTTACCACGCGAATTTTACATCGCAAGTGGCTTTACCACGCTGGTATTTACAACGTAGGATTTTACTACGCCTAGAAACGTCTTACCTGCACGTCTTTCTCTACGAGCCCTTACTTCCATCCTCCATTGAAACAAGCGTCAAAACACGTATACCAAAATAAAAAAAGGACTGCTTTTTTGACGTACACGGCACGTCTTTGGGGGAGGCTCTTTCCTTTTTCTTTGAAATTTATGTTCGGTTTTTTTTTTAAAGTAACCTGCTTGTTATTTTTTGGGGGGGGAGACCCCCCCCAGCCCCCCCCGAGCCCCCCCCCCCCTCTGCCCCCCAAGCCCACGCAGAACGACTTGAAAGAATACCACGTCTCCCCCCCAGCCCGTGGTAAAGACGTCGTGGAAGGCATCCTGCGTGGAAGGCACCCTGCGTGGTAAGTGTCACGTGGTAAAAGTTAGTAGTGGTAATGCCTTCGTGGTAAATGATGTTTCCCCTCTTAGAGCTCTGTCTAATAGCATAGGTGTAGTATTTGGTTATGAAGTTGTGTCGCTGTCTGATGGTCGAGAATACTTATATGGTGATGGTATTTATCTTGGTGAAAAAAGTTAAATGACAGCAATTTCTATTCATGTTGTAACAGTGATCAGGAAAGGAGGTTGTTAACGGTAAGAGAAGGAGTTTGTGTTATTTGTAAACAGCTAACGTACCAGCCTACCAATCATTCTGAACACGTTTCCGTGACAGGTGATGAAATGACCTCTACAAGTTTAGCATTTTTATCAGATGTGTATCTCAGATGTGTACTTTTACCTTTATGATTTTAAATGATTTAATCGAATTATTTTGTTTGTTACAAAAATTGCTCAAACCTTCTTGTGTGCACTAAATGAAAATGTACGTGATTGTTGAAATTCTGCGAGGAGGAAAATGCACCATTTCTCATGAGCATTATGTTTGTTTACCTTTTGCCTTAGTTAGCATACAATTCAAGGCCCGGATTGGCCATATATTCCAGTGGGTATTTCCCCGGGGGGAGCCGTAACCATGGAAGGCTATTTTTGAAGGTCGAGGACCCCTGGCTCTGTTTTCAGCTTTCCAGGGTTCGTGGCAGCAGGAAGAGAAGCCAAAAAAGAGAGGAAAGAGGCAAATATATTGGAAAGAAAGACACTTGCAAGAAAGAGTCAGGAAAGTACCGAGGATATGAAAACATTTTCCACGGCTTCTTTTGGTTCCCAGACTAGCGCTTTGCGCTCTCGTGCATGAATGGCACGACCCTAACTTACATAGTAGCATTAGCTTTCCACTAAGAATGTTTCTCCTTGAGATGTAACACCTCAAAAATTACGGTTCCGAAATAGGATTATTAAAATCTTTTTACTACGTTCAAGTTAACTGCTGAAAGGCAATGAAAAAAAAGCTGTGGCAGCAAAAAATATTTCTTCACCCATCTACCACAGGGCAGCATAAAGGAGAGCCATGCAAGAACGTAAGGGGGAGTGAGAGAAAAGGGGCCAGGGAGAACCCAACTGGGAGGAAATGAAAGATAAAATCAACAAAACAAATAGGAAAAATAGGAGAAATAGAAGCACAGAAAAAAGAAATGGCAGCACACCTACAGGGATCCAAATACAAATATTTAAGTTGAAAAATAACTAATAAGTGAGAAGCACTACCATTTCCCCCAAAAAAATTATGACCTTCATGCTCTTACTGAAATGTGACAAACAGTTACAATAATTAAATATATCAAGCATTTGGTAGGCATCCCCTACATATTGTTGGCACACTAGTTGGCACAATGCCATGATGCCCATACGGACAACATACTATTAGTAAACTGTACGTAAATTCTATAATGAGACATTTTCAAAAATAGGCCAGAGCTAGGGTCAAAACATGAATATTAGGAAAAGCCTATAATTTCCAACTATAATTCCAAGACAAGTGCATATGGCTCTAAAGAATTGTTCAAAGAAAAACATTGTTTTCGTGGAGCTCTGTTTCCTTAAATATTTTAGCGCTGTTCCACAAACATTCAGGGTAATTTGAGTGATATGCTTTGTGTACACTATTAAATAGGCCTGGGCGTCAAATTCTGTTCCGCTCGCGGAAATTGCGATAATTTGACATTTTCGCATTCCGCGGAGAGCGCGAAAATGTCAAAATTTCCGCAATCCGGATCTTACCGGAATTTTTTTTTCTTGCTTGCGCTGTAAAAATACATTCTCGCATGCGCGTTCGCCTTACCTGTATCCCCGCGTTCGCCGACAAGTTTTCCCCATCCGGTCCCGTTCTCCACGAGATGTTGGATTGTTGGAAGCCATTTTGCGCTTTCTCGCGAGAGTTGGCGCCCGCGATCACGTCATTCGTCTCGCGATCACGTCATTCGTCTCGCGATCATGCACCGCGAGAGTATGAGATCTCGAACACGTCATTCTCCACCGCGAGCGAGAGCGTGAGGACGCAGACACATCATATCGAACGCATCAAGGAGAAAGAGAACCCAAACATGTCATATGCCTCGGGATCTGGCTCGATAAAGCTTTGGACTTCTCGGTCCAAGCAACTAAGACCGCCGCCACCTGCTTTGGGATTATGAGGATGTTGCGGAAGGTGCTCCCTCTGCTCCCATTCAAGGCAAGGAGGGTTCTGGTCCAGGCCCTCATACTCTCCCGCCTGGACTATGGAAATGCTCTTTATATAGGAGCTCCGATTTCCGTTATTCAGAAACTCCAAGTGACACAAAACAGTGCGGCCCGTTTACTTTATAACCTCCCCCGCTGGCAGTCAGCGAGGAATGCCCTAAGGGAGCTCCACTGGCTCCCTGTAGGAGCAAGAGTACAATTTAAGGCTATGTGTATTTTACACAAAGTCTTTCATCGTACAGGTCCCGCAATTCTTCATCCCCTGGCTACACCCTATGTCCCGTCCCGCTCCCTCCGTTCCTGCACCCTCCAGTTGGTCACCCTCATCAGAGTCAGGAAAGCCCGCTGGGGCGGCCGCTCCTTCTCTCATACCGTGGGTAAGCGCGCGAACACCCTCCCTTTATCTCTTCGAGGCAACACTAACCATATGTCCTTCAGGAAAGCTCTGAAAACGCACCTGTATAGTAAAATCTGCTGAACTGCCCGAGCTCGCGTTGAGTATTCAATCACAAGCGCTGCGAGGCCTCCGGGTAGTTAGCGCTATACAAGTGCAATTTTCATTCATTCATTCATTTCATATCCAACGCGACAGGGAGCGAGAGAACAAGATCACGTCATTTTAGATGTGCCGGCAGAAGTAATGTGAAGCTCGAAAACTCGAACATGTAGAATTTTCAATTTGGAGAAGAATATCAGCTCTAGCAGCATGAAACCTTCTGCAAATGATGATTTGGATTAAAAAAAACTCCTTAGATTGACATTCGGCTGTCCTTTTTGGTGCAAGGTGTCCGTTTTCAAAAAGGTGGGGAGAGGAAGGAAATGCCACTGAATCTCCAACTTCCTGTTCCTGTCCAGCAGGCTCCTCCAAGTGCTTTGTCCATCCTGCTCATTCTGCCTTTGGATTTTGAGCTGGAAAGATCACTCTTTTTGTCTGCTGCATCATTGCAATTGAATTTGAGGATTTTTGAATTGGATATTTTACAAGTAAGTAGTTGTTGCTTGTTGTTGTGTCTGTTTGATTGGGGGCATTGCAGTTGTTGCAGCTACAATTTAATTTTGGTAACTTTCATTCATTTTTTCTAAAAATGTTGTGGGTAGTAGTCAGTAGTAGGCCTGAGCTAGTCATGGCCACATGGGTGTGTGCATGATGAAGCAACTGTTCCTTTGGTGTTGTTTTTACTGTATTTCATTTTCAAGCATCATTTAGGGCCTGGATGGCATTGGATTGAATTGGGAAATGTGTTTTTTGAAGTGGGCTTTCTGTTGTTGGGCCTGGCCTTTTGGCTGGTAGCCATTTAAAAGCCTAGGCCTGCAAACTTGTCTGGCCTTGTCTGCCAACAGGCCTGCTTTCATCCAGTAGGCTCAGAGCAGGTAGCCACAGCTTTATTAGTCAAGTGTTTCTGTATGGTCTGTTGATTTTTTAGACATCATTTAGGGCATGGATGGCATTGGATTGAGTTGGGAAGTGTGTTTTCTTGGGGTGGGCTTTCTGATGTTGGACCTGGCCATGTGGCTGGTGGCCATTTTGAAGCCTAGGCCTGTAAGCTTGTCTGGCCATGTCTGCCAACAGGCCTGCTTCCATCCAGTAGGCTCAGAGCAGGTAGCCACAGCTTTATTAATCAAGTGTGTCTATGTGGTCTGTTGAATTTTTAGACATCATTTAGGGCATGGATGGCATTGGATTAAGTTGGAAAGTGTGTTTTTTTGGGGTGGGCTTTCGTATGTTGGGCCTGGCCATATCGAAGCCTAGGCCTGCAAGCTTGTCTGGCCTTGTCTGCCAACAGGCCTGCTTTTATCCAGTAGGCTCTGAGCAGGTAGCCACAGCTTTATTAATCAAGTGTTTCTGTGTGGTCTGTTGAATTTGTAAACATCATTAATGGCATGGATGGCTTTGGATTGAGTTGGGAAATGTGCTTGTTTGGGGTGGGGTTTCTGTTGCTGGGCCTGGCCATGTGGCTGGTGGCCATTTTGAAGCCTATGCCCGCAAGCTTGTCTGGCCTTGTCTGCCAACAGGCCTGCTTTCATCCAGTAGGCTCGGAGCAGGTAGCCACAGCTGCATTAAACAAGTGTTTCTGTGTGGTCTGTTGATTTTTTGACATCATTTAGGGCATGGATGGCATTGGTTTGAGTTGGAAAGTGTGTTTTCTTGGGGTGGGCTTTCTGATGTTGGGCCTGGCCATGTGGCTGGTGGCCATTTTAAAGCCTCGGCCTGCAAGCTTGTCTGTCCTTGTCTGCTAACAGGCCTGCTTTCATCCAGTAGGCTCAGAGCAGATAGCCACAGCTTTATTAATCAAGTTTTTCTGTGTGGTCTGTTGAATTTGTAGACATCATTTAGGGCATGGATGGCATTGGATTGAGTTGGGAAGTGTGTTTTCTTGGAGTGGGCTTTCTGATGTTGGGCCTGGCCTTGTGGCTGGTGGCCATTTTGAAGCCTAGGCCTGCAAGCTTGTCTGGCCTTGTCTGCCAAAAGGCCTGCTTTCATCCAGTAGGCTCTGAGCAGGTAGCCACAGCTTTATTAATCAAGTGTTTATGTGTGGTCTGTTGAATTTTAAACATCATTTATGGCATGTATGGCATTGGATTGAGTTAGGAAATGTGTTTGTTTGGGATGGGGTTTCTGTTTCCGGGCCTGGCCATGTGGCTGGTGGCCATTTTGAAGCCTAGGCCTGCAAGCTTGTCTGGCCTTGCCTGCCAACAGGCCTGCTTTCATCCAGTAGGCTCTGAGCAGGTAGCCACAGCTTTATAAATCAAGTGTGTCTGTGTGGTCTGTTGTGTGTGTCTGGTGTGTGTTGGTGTGCAATGCATGCACCCTGCAGACCTCTTCAGGGCCGGTGCATTTTCGTATTTGCATTTTGCTGCATTAAAAAGGCAGAGCAGTGTGCTTTCGCATGCATCCTTTGCCTGGCTTTTATAGGCCTTTTGTCAGCTCCTGGTGTTTCCCAGGCCCCCTGCTTGTTGCTTGTGATTTGTGAGTGTCCATGTGGCTGGTGGCCTTTTTTTGTGGTGGGAGTTATTAGTGTCCTTCTTTTGCCATATAGGCCTGCATGGTTTTCCTTTTAGCTTACTGCTTCCATCCATCCACCCCCTTTGTCAGCAGCAGCTCCACGAATGATGTGATGCTCGAATAATTTAATGGCAAATAGGGTCCACCCCAATTCCATTACATGTCTCAGCCTGAGACACCAAGGCGACCGAGTACTGCAATGAGACAAACAGCGTCGTTCAGCCTAAGTGGGTTAATGAAAACAACAGCACTACAAAGGAAAGTAATCCAGCCTACCATTGAGAGCATGCTTAGGTTGGAGGGGCAGTTCCAACGTAACCACCCAACGTCACAGTTGTACAATGCAAAGCTGGCTAAAATGTTAGCACTGGACCTTCTCCCTTTTTTATTTGTTTAAGGGATGGGTTTCCTTGAATTTGTGTCAGCCATCTGCCCTAAATGGAAGGTTCCCAGACGGTCCTACTTTGCAAGAATTGCTGTTCCGGCACTACATCATGATGTGCTGGAATTGGTTAGACAAGCTTTGCAGCAGAGTGCTGTTCACAATATCCACCTGACAACAGACATGTGGACCAGTTGCCAAGCCACAGATTACATGTGCATCATTGCACACTGGGTCTCTTTTGTGGGGGTTAGAGATAAGCTATCTGAACGAGGTGTTGTTGACACAGCTGAGATTTTTAAAGCTACTCAGAAACATGCAACTGTAGCCATGTTCGCATGGAGAAATCTCATACTGCTCTAAACATTTTGGACAAGTTTTGCAGCAAGATTTTTGAATGGATGCGCCCAAGAGGGCATAGTATTGGTTTTGTTGCCACAGATAATGGCAGTAATGTACTTATGGCCATGGACCTTGGTTCCTATTTCAGGGTCCTGTGTTTGGCTCACTGCATAAACATTATAGTTCAAGACTTTCTGAAAAAAGAAACCATAGTCAGCAACTTACTGACCACCTGCCGAAGAATATGCACTCATTTCAGCCATTGTTTTAAAGCTCAGAAGCAGCTGAGGATCATTCTACGTGAATATAAGATGCCAGTCAAAGCACTCATCCAGGAGGTGGCAACACGTTGGAACTCTATGTATTACATGCTTGATCATCTGTTTGAGCAGTACAGGCTACTCAATGAATATGTAATGCGAAGAGGGATGCTACTGTGAAAGGCATGATCCTTCAGATGGACCAATGGGACCTAGTTAAATGCCTGAGTCCTTTTGATGTCTTCACACATGAAGTCAGCAAGGAGGACTGTATCCCATTATTGCAAATGCTAGAGCATCAGCTGAAGAAGGTGTCTGAATCATACCAATTTGTAGAGGAAAAAAAGGAAGCCTATGACTTGGTGGAGAGCTTAGTCCGTCGCTTAGCTGAAAATACAGGGGTGCCCAATAAGATTTTGTCACAAGAACATTTCATTTCTGCCACAATTCTGGATCCACGGTCAAAATAGGGATTGAAGACATTTATTTATTTATTTATTTTTAAAGCTTGTAGAGCGCATGGCTACCCCCGACGGGGATGTCCCGGCACTGTAGACTGCAGACTTAGAAAGGAAAAGTAACACTTAAGGGATAGTGAACAACCAAGTTTTCAATTTGCTCCGGAACAGTGATTCAGAGGAGATAAACCTAAGGTCCAATGGGAGGCTATTCCAGAGCTTAGCAGTCATTACGCCAAACGCTCTGCCACCAGTTCTGGAACGGTGAAAGCGAGGGACAACCAGCAGGCGCAAGTTGTTCAACCTCAGAGATCTAACCGACTGGGACAGTTTAAGTCTCTTTCTCAAGTATCCCGGACCTAACCCATTAAGGGCTCGAAAAGCAAGAGTCAGAACCTTGAACTGAATGCGACGGGCAATGGGAAGCCAATGTAGCTTCCTACGATAGGATATGACCGAGTGGCGATAAGGAATATTGCCAATCAATCTCGCTGCTGCATTTTGTACAATCTGCATGCGTTCAATTTGGTACAAGGGGGCCCCGTCCGGCATAGAAACTGTTGGCGTAGTCGAGGTGTGAAGTGATCAGGGCATGAATGATGGTTCTGCGGGAATCCAGCGGGAGGTACAGACAAATCTTTCTAATCATGCACAGCTTGCCAAAGCAAGCTGCCGTGACCTTATTAATTTGAGATTTGCAGGATAGAGCAGTATCGAATTGAAAGCCCAGATTTCGTACTGTTTGGACTGGAGGGGGGGGAGGATTGAGCACAGTCGGCCACCACAAAATGGCAGGTAGCGGGGTTTTCTGATTACAAAATAAGACCTCCGTCTTATCAGTGTTAAGTCTCAGATGATTTGAGGTCATCCAGGAGCATATATTGCTTAAACAATGGCGAAAATTGGCAAAATTAGTGTCAGAGTGATCTCTATATGAAAACACAAGCTGAGTATCATCAGCATAAGAGGTCACTCTGACCCCCCAGGATTCCACCACCCTCGTAAGAGGAGCAAGATAAACATTGAAAAACAGAGGGCTCAAAGCAGAGCCCTGAGGCACGCCGCAAAGTAGAGGTTTACCCTCTGATTCATAAGGTCTAAGAAAGACCTTCTGAGTTCGTCCCTTAAGAAAGGAACCAATCCAGGTCAAGACCGCGCCTCCCATTCCAGTCTGACCCAGACGCTCCAACAGTATCTCATGAGACACCGTATCGAAAGCGGCGGATAGGTCAAGGAGGACCAACATGGCCTCCTCGCCCCTATCCACACACTCCCGGATCGTCTCCGATACCTCTAAAAGAGCGGTCTCGGTACTGAAACCCGTTCTAAATCCAGACTGTGAGTCGTGTAACAATTGGTTGGCTTCTAAATAATCCGCTAATTGTTTTTGAACAGCCTTTTCCAGGATTTTAGACGGTTTAGGGAGGAGAGAGATAGGACGATAATTACTGAATTGCGCAGGATCCGCGTCTGCTTTCTTTAGAATAGGGACAAGCATTGCCTCCTTCCATACAGTCGGGAATTGGCCCGTGCACAGCGATGTGTTCCAAATAGAAAGGAGGGGGTTAATCAATAGAGGAGCCAGATTGCTCATCACTTTAGCAGGAACAGGATCTAAAGGAGAGCCAGATTTACAATTGATAAACAGACTCAATGCAGTCTCAATAGTAAGCTCTTTAAAGGACACCAGTGACACTTTCTCAGGATCAATGTTACTAGAAATAGGGGGGGGCATAACAGGGGTAAATGAAGAAGTAATATTAGTGATTTTATCTTGAAAGTAGTCCGATAATCCATTGCATAAGAACTGGCTAGGGGTACTCTGAGACACCATGGCAGGGGGATTAACAAAATCTTTTACAATGTTAAAGAGGGTTTTAGAAGCATTATCTGCATTGTTAATTTGTAGAGCATAGAAATCTCTCATGGTAGACCGTTTTAATTTCTGAAAATGTTTTTGAGCAGTCTTATAAATAGTTTTAGACTCAGAATCATAAGTCTGCCGCCATTTGCGTTCCAACTTTTTACAACGGCTCTTTTCCTCACACACAGCAGGGGAGAACCAGGGAGCAGATAGCCGGGATCTGGCGGAGGCGATAGGTAGTAATGGGGCAGTGGCGTCAATGGCAAGTAGAAGGGAGGAATTCAATTTAGCCACTCTTTCATTAAGGTCATTAGATAGAGGGTCTGGTTGGTAGGAAAAGAGAGGATCCAAAGCGGCACAAGTTACTTTATGCCATTTTCTCCCGTACTCCCTGCCAAGTGCTAAAGGACTTTGTAATGAAAGAGGAGTTAGGTTAAAAGGGAGAAGGTAATGATCTGACTATGTGAGGGGCAGAGAGGGATGCACTATGATCCCAGGGTGATTTGAGAATATTAAATCAAGAGTGTGTCCCACTATATGAGTCGGGCCCTGAACTAATTGGGTTAAGGTCAGACCCTGCATAGTCTCTAGTAGATGGGTGACCTGAGTGCATAAGGAGTTTTCAACATGCAGATTAAAATCACCAAGCACTATAAAGTACGTATGTCTAAGAGAAAGATCTGCTATCGTGTGTAGTAATAATGCTAATGAGGAGGCTAAAGCATTGGGGGGGTTGTACACTAAGATACCAGACAGAATTACTGAAGCCGAATCTAAGATGGTAAAATACATGGCTTCAATAAGCCCAATTTTCGTAAATTTTCAGATTGTTAACTTAAAATGAGATCTCAGGATGACAGCAAGACCTCCACCAGTTTTTGCGCCTTCTCGATTAATACCCAACAATCGATAGCCTGAAGGTGTTGATAGGTGGATGTCGGGTTTTGATGTGTCTTTCATCCAGGTCTCAGTGAGAAACAGGATATCCCAGGCATGAGTAGACAGTGACAGCCAAATCTCGCTAGAGTGTCGAGGAAGAGAGCGGCAATTGATCAAACCCGCCTTCAGCGTCAAAGGATAACTAGGGCGCTTGGCCAGATTTGAATGGTAAGAAGACCGTTTCAGCCAGGGGGTTAAAATATGGTCACAGTGTGGGCATTTAAAAGAGTGTCCCGCGAGGCTGCATGGGCAGCAAAGGGTGGCTGGTACACACGTACCTAGTCTCAACTCTAAAAGCTGAGTTCGCGACCAGCAGATCTGTCTAGCATCAGAGCGACTGACATGGAGACTGTCGCTGGTCGCGGGCCAGGTGCGGACGGGCGCAGACGGGCTTGCCTTTGGTGCGCCCGCTGCGCGGACGGGAGGTCCATCTGTTTTTATACATCAAGAGGAGGGTGGGAGGCGACCAAGAGCTGGACTGCTACCCTGCCTTCCCCTAAGATGGCGGCTAGCCCTTTGACTCCCGGCGTCAGAGCCTCAATCGGCTGCGCCGGTGGGGAATCGAGTGCAGGGAGCCTTGGTGCGACGCTAGTCTCTCACACCAGGATCGACACAGATGGTAATTAAAAATGCACAATTAAAATATATACAGTCTTTAAGAACAAAATTACCATCAAAATGCACTGATAGCAGAGGGAAAGTAGAGAGAGCCCCCGGCTTCCGCCTCAGGGGAAAGTAAGCATTAGTCTGAATGCAAGCAGGAAAAGATTCCTTAAATAACCAGGGAGGGCGGGAGGCGACCAAGAGCTGGACCGCTACCCTGCCTTCCCCTAAGATGGCGGCTGGCCCTCTGACTCCCGGCGTTAGCGCCTCAATCGGCTGCGCAGGTGGGGAATCGAGTGCAGGGAGCCTTGGTGTGACTCTAGTCTCTCACACCAGGATCGACACAGATGGTAATTAAAAATGCACAATTAAAATATATACAGTCTTTAAGAACAAAATTACCATCAAAATGCACTGATAGCAGAGGGAAAGTAGAGAGAGCCCCCGGCTTCCGCCTCAGGGGAAAGTAAGCATTAGTCTGAATGCAAGCAGGAAAAGATTCCTTAAATAACCAGGGAGGGCGGGAGGTGACCAAGAGCTGGACTGCTACCCTGCCTTCCCCTAAGATGGCGGCTAGCCCTCTGACTCCCGGTGTCAGCGCCTCAATCGGCTGCGCCGGTGGGGAATCGAGTGCAGGGAGCCTTGGTGCGACGCTAGTCTCTCACACCAGGATCGACACAGATGGTTATTAAAAATGCACAATTAAAATATATATAGTCTTTAAGAACAAAATTACCAGCAATGCCCTGATAGCAGAGGGAAAGTAGAGAGAGCCCCCGGCTTCTGCCTCAGGGGAAAGTAAGCATTAGTCTGAATACAAGCAGGAAAAAATTCCTTAAATAACCAGGGAGGGCGGGAGGCGACCAAGAGCTGGACCGCTACCCTGCCTTCCCCTAAGATGGCGGCTAGCCCTCTGACTCCCGGCGTCAGGGCCTCAATCGGCTGCGCCGGTGGGGAATCGAGTGCAGGGAGCCTTGGTGCGACGCTAGTCTCTCACACCAGGATCGACACAGATGGTAATTAAAAATGCACAATTAAAATATATACAGTCTTTAAGATCAAAATTACCAGCAAAATGCACTGATAGCAGAGGGAAATTAGAGAGAGCCCCTGGCTTCCGCCTCAGGGGAAAGTTAGCATTAGTCTAGACATTCATTCCTTTTTCAGAGATGGATGTTGGCCGCTACAAAACTTGGATAGCTGAGGCAGCGAGTAAGTTGGAAAATAACTGGCTGCTACTCAAAAGCCCAGTAGATCAACCCACAAGAAGTACTGCAGCAGGGCATGCGGCATTAAAGTACAACTTCGGAGGCTGAGGGCAGTGTGTTTGGCTCACAACACTCACCATCACTATCGACAACAGCAACAATCACTGGATCATTAGGCCCAGTAGAATCGTTACACGATTGGTATTTACAGTTAGGCATTAATAAGCACAGTGCTGATGCACAGATAAAAGAGCCCGAAAGGTTAGCAGCAGCACCACTGAACATTAAGCACATGGTCCAGGCCTATCTGGATGACCCAACAGAGGTGTACATTGATCAAAACCCATTGCAGTATTGGTATAGGAAAAGGGCTGAATGGCCACTGCTCAGCAGGCTGGTGATAAGCTATCTGGCTTGCCCTGTCGCAAGTGTCTCTTCCGAACGTGTTTTCAGTGCTGCTGGTTCCATTGTAACAGTGAGAAGGACCAGTCTCTCGCCCAAAAATGTGGAGAGGTTAACAATGATCAAAGTTAATCAGCACTTCAGACCACCGAATTACTCAATACGTGAAGCAAGCGAGGAAGATGAGGCCAGCGGCTCAGGTGATGGAAGTAGTGTGTCACATCATGATTATCTACTATTGGCTGAACCCCCAGAGTTTGAGGACGAGCTATACTTCCCTGACAATTAGGCTTGCACTTACTGTCTTCCTCCCTTTTTTCCCTTTATTTGTGTGTCTGTTACAGTTACAAACTTTGAGTCACAACAAATCTATTACCACCGTCTTCTACTCTTCTTATTTTAATATACAAGTTTCAGGTCTCTGCATTTGACAGTACAATCCTCCGCATCCAGCTCCTCCGCTTCATCATACTGAATTTCCTGCCTCAATCCATTGCCCTCATGATGATTGGATGATGGAAAATAAAAGACCCGAGAGAGACTGCTCATTAACTGAAAAGGAAATGGAACAGGTAATGATTGATGCCATGCATTGAACGCAGAGTCGCAGACTGAGTCATTTTGTT
Organism: Lissotriton helveticus; assembly: GCF_964261635.1. Taxonomy (NCBI): domain Eukaryota; kingdom Metazoa; phylum Chordata; class Amphibia; order Caudata; family Salamandridae; genus Lissotriton; species Lissotriton helveticus. Next base: position 1,460,218,169 of record NC_136061.1, on the reverse strand, counting down.
TGTTTTGCTTTAAGTTATGTCATTTTGCACTAATCATCTTTCTACAGTACACACTAAACGTAACTCAAGGCAATTTTCCCCTTCTTGCAAATAAAAAATGTGTACTTCTACTGCAGCTCGATACATTTCTTTTGATTGAATACAGGAAGGGGACTCAATCTGCACACTAAGTATGACAACAGCACCGTCCATGATGATGATGGTAAAAAAGACGGCCCGTTAACTTAAGATGAGAAGGAACAGGTAATCAAAATGAATGGCATGCATTGGACACCTGACTCTGAGCGATTGGTGTTTGTGTTTTTGTAGTTTGTTTGTTGTGCACGAAGTGAAGTCAAAGTGTACTAGTAGTCTTACTGTACACACTAAAGAGTGACTCAAGTCAATAATATTTCTACTCTTGTTGTGTAATAACAACATTTTACTTCTACTGCAGGCCGATCTTCACAGTCAGTCAGTACAAGTATCAGAGATGATTGATCTAATAATAACAAGTCAGGAGGACGTTTCATGAGTGGCATAAAAAAAGCCTAAAGGTAAACACGTCAACAACAACCACAGCAGACCCAAATGTCTTTGTAGAAGTGGAGTCGAGTGTAGCGGTGGGATGACTATGATGCATTGATTCACTAACTTAAATTGTAAAATGCAATGTTTGGAATGGATATGTGCTTTGTCCAACTCTTTAAAAAAAAGTACTCTAAGCGGAGGATGTGCTAAGCAACGTGCCATCACTGTGGGCCTGCTCTATCCTGTTGTTGTTGAAGGTCAATGCTGGAAACAGACTAGAGTAGAGGTGATGCATACATGCCACCTCGGAAAGTGTTCTTGTTGCACTACACCATAACTTGTGCATTTGTTTCAACTTTGTTTCCCAATATCCCCTTTGTTTTTCCATTTACAATTACAGGCCGGGCCTTGCCCTATACTTGGGAAAACATTACAATGCACACTTACCTTACCAATAAATCTAAATTTTGTTCTTTTGTCCAGGAAGGCAGTGGCAACTGGAGAGTGGCGATACCCAAGATTGATGGACGAGAGTACCAAGAGGAATGCCGAGATGCAAATCCAGTCCACATTTTTTACCAGGATAACACAGTAACAGTATCAACTTTCATCTTCTTTTAAATAATTTGATTCATTTTTTTGTCTACAATCTTTACAACAGTGTGGTCTTCTTGTTGTTGTTATTACCATTAGGTCTGCTCTCTGCTTATGTTTCATCCCTACCAATATTTAAAAATGTTATTTGCTATCTGTAAAAGTATTAAGCTCGGAACAACTGAACAAGAAGTGTATGTAATCCGGGTCTCCTTATCAATCATCATCATGCATGCATTTCCTTTTTCTCTCTTAACATATTGATATGGATATGGTAGTCTACAAAGATTGTCGTTTGTTGTTTGTCCATGCGTACTGTTTTTCACTGTCAAACCTTTTCTTAAACCCCCTTCTCATCCATTCAACAAACCCTAACCCTCTTCCCCCGGGCTGTGTGACTTATTGAGGTGTGAATAAATTAAATGTATACCAATAATTAATCACACGCTACTGGGGCGGATGTGGCGAAAGCAACAGTACTTCAATTTCAAGGAAGAGCGATGATCTTCTTCTGCTTGCCCACCCATGAGCAGTATATTTTAGAGCTGATTTTTAACAAAGGAACATATACCTCAGCATTGACTGCCGGCATTGATTGGATTTGTTGTCATGATCATCCTCATACACAGCACTAACTGGTATGCTGTAGGCCTAGTCAAGTGACTCGACAAAACTATAGTTTGTAACTCTGTCTAGTAGGCTATCCCCACCACCATTATGTTTTGTTGTACAATATTTTTGCATATTATTGTTGCTCGGTACGTTCTGCACTGCACTTCATTCTACTACTCCTCGAACAGTCTCTCAAAGGTGACTAACTGTCTCATTTTCTTTTTTTGCAAATGCTGCTGCCCTGCCAGTGTCTAATACTACTACTACCACCACCACCACAATCATGGCATGTTAGAAAAAGGAAACCATCATGCAGCCATCAAGCAAAGGTAAGAGAAGTTTGGGGAGGCATAATTAATAATGGACATTATTTGAGTCCAGATAAAGAATGCATAGACTAGAAGAGAGAGACTGACAGTATTAGTAGGACAACTCAATCAGTGAGGGGTGTTGCATCTATCGGTTTGTGTCTTACACAGTCAGCCAATTATTTAAATCAAACACTGGCTATGGGCGGACCTGCACCAGCAAGGAAACAGTGTGATGTAAAACAGTAATCCCACATACAAAACATTAACAACATTGTATATAAAGTAGAAATATATAGATTTAATATAACCCTAACAAAAATAAACTATGTAAAAAAAAGCTTAAAACCTGACCCTCCCCCTCCCTAACCCCAACCAATGTCCGTAACCATAACGAGAGTCTAAAATGTCCAACCGCAATGCCCAATTCCCACCCACCAAAACAAGAATTAAAAAAGGGGCAATAGACAGGGTCTATGTCTGTCATCTTGGGAAGAGAAAAGAATCAGAAAAAACAAGGGTGGCTGGGCCCAATGGGAAGGAGGGTAGGCAGGGCCACACTAATATGAAATAGAAATATTTGCCTATGCCTCCGAGCTAATTAGAGTACACACTGATTCATGTACAAGTAAACCACAATTTATTAGTTTACCCAAACAACAGTTTATGTTTTCAATTTTTTGCTCAATTTGCAAAAAAGATATTCAGAAAAAAACAGAACTAAGACCACTATCAACCTCATGTCTTAGCCATATACAATTTCAAAAAAACAATTTATACATATATACAGTGAAACAGACATGTATTTGACATTTGACAAAAAGTGACTTTTTACCATAAATAAATATCACCATGAATACATTTATAGAACATGGACAAAATGACCTTACACATTTGTGAATAATGAAGAACTTTTACCAACAATCACAAATGACGGGAGGAAAGAATAGAAAAGAGTGTTTTAAAAACAAATTCAACTCCCACAACCTGAACAAGATACAATCAATTAAATTTCAGGAACATTGCCCATTTCTGCATCAATAACAATGGCCAACTGGCCAATGAACAAGAAAAAGGGGGTGCCGACGCGTTTCGAATCCTGATTAGTGACTTGCAGGATTCTCGTCAGGGCAGTATGAATCTAGTCCATGGGAACTGTTTAAAACAAAGAACAAAACAGAGTGTTTACTAAAAAGTGGGTCCTCTAGCCACTACTCTCAGAACTACGCGAGTGACAGAATAAAGCGTACCTTGTATTAATTCTGCCCACAGTCACTCCTGTTTACATGGGAATGTCGTCTATGCTGTATGGTTTACGCTGCAACAGAGTAAGGAGTATGTCAAGTTCAGCGGGGTTGGAGACCCTAGTTACACATGGATGTTGGACTGATGTTTGTTACCTGCGTTTGTTGCCTGCGTTATTCTTGAAATCTTTGCCAAACTGTGCGATGTCTTTAAACACTTATGGTTGTGCTCATTTATTTTCTGAAACAAGTAGACAAAGCGCGTTTTAATAAACTGCTTACTCGGTGACACACTGGTGAACCTCTAATGGTCATGACCATAAATAGTTGACTTACTTGGACACCGGTCCACGGTGGCGGCAATGGGGGTTCTGATTCTGAAACCGTGTTTTGCCAAACAGTGAGTCGCTTAGTGAATCTACGGGGGTAAGGACAGGAACGTGTTAGCGCGTTAATGCGCTATTCTGTGTGCTTACAACCTGCAATAATGGCAGTTCTGATTACCGGCGAGTTCCAAGCTTACCGTGAATATCCGTAAACCTCCGCTCAGTGTACTTGCTCCAGACCGGTAGACAAAGGGATGTGAATGCCCCTGGCAATGCCGGTTTGGAAATTCCGGATCATGTGATTCGTATGGGGCCAATCAGAATTGCGAACAGGTTATGATGCTTTCTGGGACCTGTAGTTTCGGAAAAACAGTCGATTGTTTTTAAGAAAAGATTCTGATGCATTCTAGGACATGTAGTTTCAATAAACCGGGCAGTTGTTTATGCCCTGTTTATTTCGCTGAGACTATTCAGACCCTTATTAACGCTATCAAACTTGAGGATTAAATACGCCTCCTTGCGCAACAACATTGCGTCCACGTCTTGAAAATGTTTGGGGTCAATCCATGCCAGTGTGGTCCATTTAAAGTCATTCTCAGAATGACCGTTACTGATGAAATGTTCCACCATGGGAGCGGTCAGGACTTTTTTCTTTAGACGGGATCGGTGCTGGGTAATTCGAGCATTAATGGGCTGGTTTGTTTTGCCTATATATACTCTGTTGCAAGGGCAAACCACCGCATAGACGACATTGCGAGTCTTGCAATTAGTGAAGCATTCATGCTTCCACCTGATGCCATTATTTATGAATGTATCGCCTTCTAGCGTACTGGAACACGACATGCAGTTGCCACATTTGTGGTGCCCGCATATTGGTTTCAGCTTCCACTGTGCGACAAGGTCACTTTTTGGTACTGGGATATGACTGTCCGCTTTAATCAATTGTTGCCCTATGCTTCTATTCTTGCGCATAGCGAAGATGGGTTTGGAGAGGGGGTGCTCCAAAGTCTCAAGCAAGTGCCAATTCTTCCGAATTATATTCTTAAATTGGTTTGTGTGTTGGCCAAATGTTGTAACGCAAACCAATTGCTCCAAATCTTTCTTTTCTTTCTTTTTGAACAATGTTTCCCTCGGAGTGAATTTGGCCCTGTTTTTCGAATGTTTTAACAGTTTTTTCGGGTACCCTCTATCTGCCATCTCTCTGCAGAATCTTGTTGCGTGGCAGTCAAAATCACATAAATTGGTACAATTTCGCCTAATCCTCAATAATTGCCCATAGGGCAAGTTGTTTTTTAGTGATTGAGGATGCGAACTAGTGTAGTGCAGAATTGTATTCCGGTCAGTTTCCTTCTTATGCAAGGAGGTAGTCAACTTAGCTTCGCTGGTGCCTACAGTGACGTCAAGGAAAGTCATTTCTTTTGGACTATGATTCAGCGTGAATTGAATATCTGGGTGCCTAGAGTTCAACCACAGATGGAACTGCTCGAGTTCCGCCTGGCTCCCCTGCCACAGGAGCCAGACGTCGTCGATATATCTCAGCCACTGAGTAATATGGCCTGAGAAAGGGTTGTCATTCAGGACAAATCTCTCCTCGTATTGTGCCATATACAGCACTGCCAGCTCCGGCGCATAGGGACAACCCATGGCTGTCCCTTTGATTTGAACAAAAAAGTTATTCTCAAACTTAAAGTAGTTGCTACGAAGAGTAATCTCAGCTAATGCCACAATGAAGTTGGTCGGCACCCGATGGGGTCTCGCCCTTTGTTCTAAGTAGAGTTCAATGACCTCTAAAGCTTCATCCTGCGGTATTTGGGTATAGAGCGAGGCAACATCCAATGTCACCATCAACTCAGTCTGATCATTGAATGTGTGCCCCTCGATATGTTTGATGAAGGCTGTTGTGTCACTGAGATGCGATCGGACTTGTGCTATACACGGTTTTAAAAAGAAATCGATATATTTAGATATTGGTTCAAGCACCGAATCGCATCCCGAGACAATGGGTCGACCAGGGGTTGCCTTTTCGTTCTTATGAATCTTCGGCTAGAAGTAGAGAATAGGAGTTCTTGGCATTTTTTTGTTCAAAAATTCATACTCTTTGGACCCTAAAAAACCTTCGTCCAAACCTTCCTTTGTAATTCTGGATATTTTGTCCTGAATTGCATGGACGGGATCTTCTTTTGAAGGTCTGTACCAATCCCTATTGTTCACATGCACTTGGCCTTCAGCAAGATACATCGGGCGTGGCCAAAGAACCACTGCCCCGCCCTTATCGGCTTGTTTTATGACTATTGACGTGTCAGATTTCAGATCACCAATAGCTTTTTGTATACCTTTGCTGATGTTGTTTTTGACAAAACTATTTTTCTTCTCAAGTTTAGTAAGGGAAGACAGTACAGCTTGCTCAAAAGCAATGATCTGTTTTGGGATATTTGAAGTTGGAGTAAACCGTGACTTCACTCTGAGTCCAGTGGTTTCCTGTGTTGACGTCATTTCGGCTCCTGCGAAATAAGTTTTTAACCTTACCTTGCGGCAGAAGTCAAGTGCTTCCAATTTAAGTTTCGTAAAGTCAGTTCTTTTAGTGGGGACGAATTTGAGGCCCAGGTTAAGAAGCATTTCTTCATCCCTAGATAATTCGTTATTAGAGAGATTCACTATAGTGGACAAATTTAATTGTTGTTGTAATTTTTGTTGCGAGTTCGCATTTGCCATGGTTGCTTGAAGCGAGGTCGCGTTTGGCCGCCCCTGGACAAAAAAGGAGCCGGCCCTCCAGTAGCGCCTCGTTTATTGAAGTTAGACTGCCTAGAGTCTGTGGAAGAATCAGAAGAAGTGGTGTCTGAAAAGGTCAGAAACCTATTTTTAGATCTACCCTGGAATGTATTTAGGGCCCCTCGTGACTCACCAGAAGTATAGAAATCCTCTTTTAAAAAAGGATAAACCCGATCTAGCTGGAAGGATTTAGAATCTTTATCAAACTGTGCTGATTTTGTGTTCAGAGTATAATCCTTAAATGTGGCAATTTCCTTTTCAATTTTATCCAGGAGTGCCTTAGCTTCAGTCGTAGTCTGGTTCTCATTAATGGTTTTAATCAAATCTTCTATCTCCTTTTCTTCCTAGCTGCAAATGCGTGGGGCAGTTTCAATAGTATGCACCATTAAATCTCTACTACATTTAGTATTGATTTGACTGAACCCTTTCTTGTACTCGGTGTCCTCTATGAAAATGACCGGAATGTTCTTCACCTGAAGGCCCCAAGGGATGGTGCCTGCTTTTAAATGCCTGAGTAGGAAGTGGCCGTGAAGTTCCGTTCTAATGTGCTTCTTTTGAAGCCTAGTTAATTTGTCCGCCTCGTTTTGCTGCTTGGCTGAGGCACTCAAAGTGATCGAAGAGAATGGCGAGGACGCAATAAGTTTTTCAATATGGCTTTCCGTGAAGGACAGCGTGTCTTTGTCTGCCATACTAAGCAAGAGTGAACACTCTTGCACAGCAATTAATGCTCACTGGAAAAATCAATGGACACCTTTTATGTGCCGTTCCCAAGCCACTCGGGCAAATGCCCGCACAAATAATCAGAAAAAACAAGGGTGGCTGGGCCCAATGGGAAGGAGGGTAGGCAGGGCCACACTAATATGAAATAGAAATATTTGCCTATGCCTCCGAGCTAATTAGAGTACACACTGATTCATGTACAAGTAAACCACAATTTATTAGTTTACCCAAACAACAGTTTATGTTTTCAATTTTTTGCTCAATTTGCAAAAAAGATATTCAGAAAAAAACAGAACTAAGACCACTTTCAACCTCATGTCTTAGCCATATACAATTTCAAAAAAACAATTTATACATATATACAGTGAAACAGACATGTATTTGACATTTGACAAAAAGTGACTTTTTACCATAAATAAATATCACCATGAATACATTTATAGAACATGGACAAAATGACCTTACACATTTGTGAATAATGAAGAACTTTTACCAACAATCACAAATGACGGGAGGAAAGAATAGAAAAGAGTGTTTTAAAAACAAATTCAACTCCCACAACCTGAACAAGATACAATCAATTAAATTTCAGGAACATTGCCCATTTCTGCATCAATAACAATGGCCAACTGGCCAATGAACAAGAAAAAGGGGGTGCCGACGCGTTTCGAATCCTGATTAGTGACTTGCAGGATTCTCGTCAGGGCAGTATGAATCTATTGGTGATCTGAAATCTGACACGTCAATAGTCATAAAACAAGCCGATAAGGGCGGGGCAGTGGTTCTTTGGCCACGCCCGATGTATCTTGCTGAAGGCCAAGTGCATGTGAACAATAGGGATTGGTACAGACCTTCAAAAGAAGATCCCGTCCATGCAATTCAGGACAAAATATCCAGAATTACAAAGGAAGGTTTGGACGAAGGTTTTTTAGGGTCCAAAGAGTATGAATATTTGAACAAAAAAATGCCAAGAACTCCTATTCTCTACTTCTTGCCGAAGATTCATAAGAACGAAAAGGCACCCCCTGGTCGACCCATTGTCTCGGGATGCGATTCGGTGCTTGAACCAATATCTAAATATATTGATTTCTTTTTAAAACCGTGTATAGCACAAGTCCGATCGCATCTCAGTGACACAACAGCCTTCATCAAACATATCGAGGGGCACACATTCAATGATCAGACTGAGTTGATGGTGACATTGGATGTTGCCTCGCTCTATACCCAAATACCGCAGGATGAAGCTTTAGAGGTCATTGAACTCTACTTAGAACAAAGGGCGAGACCCCATCGGGTGCCGACCAACTTCATTGTGGCATTAGCTGAGATTACTCTTCGTAGCAACTACTTTAAGTTTGAGAATAACTTTTTTGTTCAAATCAAAGGGACAGCCATGGGTTGTCCCTATGCGCCGGAGCTGGCAGTGCTGTATATGGCACAATACGAGGAGAGATTTGTCCTGAATGACAACCCTTTCTCAGGCCATATTACTCAGTGGCTGAGATATATCGACGACGTCTGGCTCCTGTGGCAGGGGAGCCAGGCGGAACTCGAGCAGTTCCATCTGTGGTTGAACTCTAGGCACCCAGATATTCAATTCACGCTGAATCATAGTCCAAAAGAAATGACTTTCCTTGACGTCACTGTAGGCACCAGCGAAGCTAAGTTGACTACCTCCTTGCATAAGAAGGAAACTGACCGGAATACAATTCTGCACTACACTAGTTCGCATCCTCAATCACTAAAAAACAACTTGCCCTATGGGCAATTATTGAGGATTAGGCGAAATTGTACCAATTTATGTGATTTTGACTGCCACGCAACAAGATTCTGCAGAGAGATGGCAGATAGAGGGTACCCGAAAAAACTGTTAAAACATTCGAAAAACAGGGCCAAATTCACTCCGAGGGAAACATTGTTCAAAAAGAAAGAAAAGAAAGATTTGGAGCAATTGGTTTGCGTTACAACATTTGGCCAACACACAAACCAATTTAAGAATATAATTCGGAAGAATTGGCACTTGCTTGAGACTTTGGAGCACCCCCTCTCCAAACCCATCTTCGCTATGCGCAAGAATAGAAGCATAGGGCAACAATTGATTAAAGCGGACAGTCATATCCCAGTACCCAAAAGTGACCTTGTCGCACAGTGGAAGCTGAAACCAATATGCGGGCACCACAAATGTGGCAACTGCGTGTCGTGTTCCAGTACGCTAGAAGGCGATACATTCATAAATAATGGCATCAGGTGGAAGCATGAATGCTTCACTAATTGCAAGACTCGCAATGTCGTCTATGCGGTGGTTTGCCCTTGCAACAGAGTATATATAGGCAAAACAAACCAGCCCATTAATGCTCGAATTACCCAGCACCGATCCCGTCTAAAGAAAAAAGTCCTGACCGCTCCCATGGTGGAACATTTCATCAGTAACGGTCATTCTGAGAATGACTTTAAATGGACCACACTGGCATGGATTGACCCCAAACATTTTCAAGACGTGGACGCAATGTTGTTGCGCAAGGAGGGGTATTTAATCCTCAAGTTTGATAGCGTTAATAAGGGTCTGAATAGTCTCAGCGAAATAAACAGGGCATAAACAACTGCCCGGTTTATTGAAACTACATGTCCTAGAATGCATCAGAATCTTTTCTTAAAAACAATCGACTGTTTTTCCGAAACTACAGGTCCCAGAAAGCATCATAACCTGTTCGCAATTCTGATTGGCCCCATACGAATCACATGATCCGGAATTTCCAAACCGGCATTGCCAGGGACATTCACATCCCTTTGTCTACCGGTCTGGAGCAAGTACACTGAGCGGAGGTTTACGGATATTCACGGTAAGCTTGGAACTCGCCGGTAATCAGAACTGCCATTATTGCAGGTTGTAAGCACACAGAATAGCGCATTAACGCGCTAACACGTTCCTGTCCTTACCCCCGTAGATTCACTAAGCGACTCACTGTTTGGCAAAACACGGTTTCAGAATCAGAACCCCCATTGCCGCCACCGTGGACCGGTGTCCAAGTAAGTCAACTATTTATGGTCATGACCATTAGCGGTTCACCGAGTAAGCAGTTTATTAAAACGCGCTTTGTCTACTTGTTTCAGAAAATAAATGAGCACAACCATAAGTGTTTAAAGACATCGCACAGTTTGGCAAAGATTTCAAGAATAACGCAGGCAACAAACGCAGGTAACAAACATCAGTCCAACATCCATGTGTAACTAGGGTCTCCAACCCCGCTGAACTTGACATACTCCTTACTCTGTTGCAGCGTAAATCATACAGCATAGACGACATTCCCATGTAAACAGGAGTGACTGTGGGCAGAATTAATACAAGGTACGCTTTATTCTGTCACTCGCGTAGTTCTGAGAGTAGTGGCTAGAGGACCCACTTTTTAGTAAACACTGTTTTGTTCTTTGTTTTAAACAGTTCCCATGGACTAGATTCATACTGCCCTGACGAGAATCCTGCAAGTCACTAATCAGGATTCGAAACGCGTCGGCACCCCCTTTTTCTTGTTCATTGGCCAGTTGGCCATTGTTATTGATGCAGAAATGGGCAATGTTCCTGAAATTTAATTGATTGTATCTTGTTCAGGTTGTGGGAGTTGAATTTGTTTTTAAAACACTCTTTTCTATTCTTTCCTCCCGTCATTTGTGATTGTTGGTAAAAGTTCGTCATTATTCACAAATGTGTAAGGTCATTTTGTCCATGTTCTATAAATGTATTCATGGTGATATTTATTTATGGTAAAAAGTCACTTTTTGTCAAATGTCAAATACATGTCTGTTTCACTGTATATATGTATAAATTGTTTTTTTGAAATTGTATATGGCTAAGACATGAGGTTGATAGTGGTCTTAGTTCTGTTTTTTTCTGAATATCTTTTTTGCAAATTGAGCAAAAAATTGAAAACATAAACTGTTGTTTGGGTAAACTAATAAATTGTGGTTTACTTGTACATGAATCAGTGTGTACTCTAATTAGCTCGGAGGCATAGGCAAATATTTCTATTTCATATTAGTGTGGCCCTGCCTACCCTCCTTCCCATTGGGCCCAGCCACCCTTGTTTTTTCTGATTATTTGTGCGGGCATTTGCCCGAGTGGCTTGGGAACGGCACATAAAAGGTGTCCATTGATTTTTCCAGTGAGCATTAATTGCTGTGCAAGAGTGTTCACTCTTGCTTAGTATGGCAGACAAAGACACGCTGTCCTTCACGGAAAGCCATATTGAAAAACTTATTGCGTCCTCGCCATTCTCTTCGATCACTTTGAGTGCCTCAGCCAAGCAGCAAAACGAGGCGGACAAATTAACTAGGCTTCAAAAGAACCACATTAGAACGGAACTTCACGGCCACTTCCTACTCAGGCATTTAAAAGCAGGCACCATCCCTTGGGGCCTTCAGGTGAAGAACATTCCGGTCATTTTCATAGAGGACACCGAGTACAAGAAAGGGTTCAGTCAAATCAATACTAAATGTAGTAGAGATTTAATGGTGCATACTATTGAAACTGCCCAACGCATTTGCAGCCAGGAAGAAAAGGAGATAGAAGATTTGATTAAAACCATTAATGATAACCAGACTACGACTGAAGCTAAGGCACTCCTGGATAAAATTGAAAAGGAAATTGCCACATTTAAGGATTATACTCTGAACACAAAATCAGCACAGTTTGATAAAGATTCTAAATCCTTCCAGCTAGATCGGGTTTATCCTTTTTTAAAAGAGGATTTCTATACTTCTGGTGAGTCACGAGGGGCCCTAAATACATTCCAGGGTAGATCTAAAAATAGGTTTCTGACCTTTTCAGACACCACTTCTTCTGATTCTTCCACAGACTCTAGGCAGTCTAACTTCAATAAACGAGGCGCTACTGGAGGGCCGGCTCCTTTTTTGTCCAGGGGCGGCCAAACGCGACCTCGCTTCAAGCAACCATGGCAAATGCGAACTCGCAACAAAAATTACAACAACAATTAAATTTGTCCACTATAGTGAATCTCTCTAATAAGGAATTATCTAGGGATTAAGAAATGCTTCTTAACCTGGGCCTCAAATTCGTCCCCACTAAAAGAACTGACTTTACGAAACTTAAATTGGAAGCACTTGACTTCTGCCGCAAGGTAAGGTTAAAAACTTATTTCGCAGGAGCCGAAATGACGTCAACACAGGAAACCACTGGACTCAGAGTGAAGTCACGGTTTACTCCAACTTCAAATATCCCAAAACAGATCATTGCTTTTGAGCAAGCTGTACTGTCTTCCCTTACTAAACTTGAGAAGAAAAATAGTTTTGTCAAAAACAACATCAGCAAAGGTATACAAAAAGCTATTGGTGATCTGAAATCTGACACGTCAATAGTCATAAAACAAGCCGATAAGGGCGGGGCAGTGGTTCTTTGGCCACGCCCGATGTATCTTGCTGAAGGCCAAGTGCATGTGAACAATAGGGATTGGTACAGACCTTCAAAAGAAGATCCCGTCCATGCAATTCAGGACAAAATATCCAGAATTACAAAGGAAGGTTTGGACGAAGGTTTTTTAGGGTCCAAAGAGTATGAATTTTTGAACAAAAAAATGCCAAGAACTCCTATTCTCTACTTCTTGCCGAAGATTCATAAGAACGAAAAGGCACCCCCTGGTCGACCCATTGTCTCGGGATGCGATTCGGTGCTTGAACCAATATCTAAATATATCGATTTCTTTTTAAAACCGTGTATAGCACAAGTCCGATCGCATCTCAGTGACACAACAGCCTTCATCAAACATATCGAGGGGCACACATTCAATGATCAGACTGAGTTGATGGTGACATTGGATGTTGCCTCGCTCTATACCCAAATACCGCAGGATGAAGCTTTAGAGGTCATTGAACTCTACTTAGAACAAAGGGCGAGACCCCATCGGGTGCCGACCAACTTCATTGTGGCATTAGCTGAGATTACTCTTCGTAGCAACTACTTTAAGTTTGAGAATAACTTTTTTGTTCAAATCAAAGGGACAGCCATGGGTTGTCCCTATGCGCCGGAGCTGGCAGTGCTGTATATGGCACAATACGAGGAGAGATTTGTCCTGAATGACAACCCTTTCTCAGGCCATATTACTCAGTGGCTGAGATATATCGACGACGTCTGGCTCCTGTGGCAGGGGAGCCAGGCGGAACTCGAGCAGTTCCATCTGTGGTTGAACTCTAGGCACCCAGATATTCAATTCACGCTGAATCATAGTCCAAAAGAAATGACTTTCCTTGACGTCACTGTAGGCACCAGCGAAGCTAAGTTGACTACCTCCTTGCATAAGAAGGAAACTGACCGGAATACAATTCTGCACTACACTAGTTCGCATCCTCAATCACTAAAAAACAACTTGCCCTATGGGCAATTATTGAGGATTAGGCGAAATTGTACCAATTTATGTGATTTTGACTGCCACGCAACAAGATTCTGCAGAGAGATGGCAGATAGAGGGTACCTGAAAAAACTGTTAAAACATTCGAAAAACAGGGCCAAATTCACTCCGAGGGAAACATTGTTCAAAAAGAAAGAAAAGAAAGATTTGGAGCAATTGGTTTGCGTTACAACATTTGGCCAACACACAAACCAATTTAAGAATATAATTCGGAAGAATTGGCACTTGCTTGAGACTTTGGAGCACCCCCTCTCCAAACCCATCTTCGCTATGCGCAAGAATAGAAGCATAGGGCAACAATTGATTAAAGCGGACAGTCATATCCCAGTACCCAAAAGTGACCTTGTCGCACAATTGAAGCTGAAACCAATATGCGGGCACCACAAATGTGGCAACTGCGTGTCGTGTTCCAGTACGCTAGAAGGCGATACATTCATAAATAATGGCATCAGGTGGAAGCATGAATGCTTCACTAATTGCAAGACTCGCAATGTCGTCTATGCGGTGGTTTGCCCTTGCAACAGAGTATATATAGGCAAAACAAACCAGCCCATTAATGCTCGAATTACCCAGCACCGATCCCGTCTAAAGAAAAAAGTCCTGACCGCTCCCATGGTGGAACATTTCATCAGTAACGGTCATTCTGAGAATGACTTTAAATGGACCACACTGGCATGGATTGACCCCAAACATTTTCAAGACGTGGACGCAATGTTGTTGCGCAAGGAGGCGTATTTAATCCTCAAGTTTGATAGCGTTAATAAGGGTCTGAATAGTCTCAGCGAAATAAACAGGGCATAAACAACTGCCCGGTTTATTGAAACTACATGTCCTAGAATGCATCAGAATCTTTTCTTAAAAACAATCGACTGTTTTTCCGAAACTACAGGTCCCAGAAAGCATCATAACCTGTTCGCAATTCTGATTGGCCCCATACGAATCACATGATCCGGAATTTCCAAACCGGCATTGCCAGGGACATTCACATCCCTTTGTCTACCGGTCTGGAGCAAGTACACTGAGCGGAGGTTTACGGATATTCACGGTATGCTTGGAACTCGCCGGTAATCAGAACTGCCATTATTGCAGGTTGTAAGCACACAGAATAGCGCATTAACGCGCTAACACGTTCCTGTCCTTACCCCCGTAGATTCACTAAGCGACTCACTGTTTGGCAAAACACGGTTTCAGAATCAGAACCCCCATTGCCGCCACCGTGGACCGGTGTCCAAGTAAGTCAACTATTTATGGTCATGACCATTAGCGGTTCACCAGTGTGTCACCGAGTAAGCAGTTTATTAAAACGCGCTTTGTCTACTTGTTTCAGAAAATAAATGAGCACAACCATAAGTGTTTAAAGACATCGCACAGTTTGGCAAAGATTTCAAGAATAACGCAGGCAACAAACGCAGGTAACAAACATCAGTCCAACATCCATGTGTAACTAGGGTCTCCAACCCCGCTGAACTTGACATACTCCTTACTCTGTTGCAGCGTAAACCATACAGCATAGACGACATTCCAATGTAAACAGGAGTGACTGTGGGCAGAATTAATACAAGGTACGCTTTATTCTGTCACTCGCGTAGTTCTGAGAGTAGTGGCTAGAGGACCCACTTTTTAGTAAACACTCTGTTTTGTTCTTTGTTTTAAACAGTTCCCATGGACTAGATTCATACTGCCCTGACGAGAATCCTGCAAGTCACTAATCAGGATTCGAAACGCGTCGGCACCCCCTTTTTCTTGTTCATTGGCCAGTTGGCCATTGTTATTGATGCAGAAATGGGCAATGTTCCTGAAATTTAATTGATTGTATCTTGTTCAGGTTGTGGGAGTTGAATTTGTTTTTAAAACACTCTTTTCTATTCTTTCCTCCCGTCATTTGTGATTGTTGGTAAAAGTTCTTCATTATTCACAAATGTGTAAGGTAATTTTGTCCATGTTCTATAAATGTATTCATGGTGATATTTATTTATGGTAAAAAGTCACTTTTTGTCAAATGTCAAATACATGTCTGTTTCACTGTATATATGTATAAATTGTTTTTTTGAAATTGTATATGGCTAAGACATGAGGTTGATAGTGGTCTTAGTTCTGTTTTTTTCTGAATATCTTTTTTGCAAATTGAGCAAAAAATTGAAAACATAAACTGTTGTTTGGGTAAACTAATAAATTGTGGTTTACTTGTACATGAATCAGTGTGTACTCTAATTAGCTCGGAGGCTTAGGCAAATATTTCTATTTCATCTTGGGAGGAGAGCGGGATGAAGCTCTAGCTGATCCAGACACCGGCGCAGGGTGCCATAAATATCCTGATGGTGCAAGCGCGCAGCAGACCTGTGCAGCGGGCGCTCTGGCGGCGCGCCATAGGCAAGCCCGTCCGCGCCAAGGAAGCGCTCAGCGCCAGCCACGCTGCCCATTTGGGCTTCAGGGGGGACCTCAGTCGGGAAGCGGGCCTCATTAAATATTCCAGAGAGTTAATTCTCCATCTAGGTGAGTTCCATGCTGATAAAGGGACTTTTACGCTCCTTGAATCAGCAGCCCCCTTTGGTGACTTTCTGAACAAGAGTTTGCTAACATGTGCACTCCTCAATGTGAGATCTCTGCCTAAGCATAGTCCAGAATTTCAGCTGTTGTTGCTCTCACATGAGCTCGACATGCTGTTTCTGAAAGAAACCTGGACTAGCCCTGATTGTGAGGTCGATCTTGGTTGGGCTTGTCCACCAGGTTACAAAATCCACCACCAACCCAGATTTAATGGGAGGGGGTGGACTTGGAGTCATCGTTAAAGATACCTGGAAGGTAGGGACCATTGATATGGATGTGGTTGATGGTGTGGAACTTCTGGGACTGACTATATAGAATGATTCTGATTCAATTTTCACAGGGATCATTTGTTATAGACCTCCCGGGGCCTTTAGCACTCAGCAGCAGCAATCTTTGCTAAATACCCTTACTGATAGGGCAGCCACTCACCACAAATTAGCAATTCTGGGAGATTTTAATTTGTGGCTAAATGGTTCTCTTGACACTGGGCTCCATAATTTACTTCACTCCTGCGAAGGTCTAGGCCTCACCCAGCTTGTCACTAAAGCCACTCACAAGGCTGGACATCTCCTTGAACTTATATTGTCCAAATCTCCTCCTACATATTGGCGACATTTTGCTGATGGATTGGCGTGATCATTTCATGATAAAAATTCTTTGCTGAGCTTAAGTCTCCACTAACTCAGGTCTCTCACCCCCTGACTGAATATACCAGCAGAGCCTGGAAGGCTCTGACACGCTTGAGGTGCTCTGGCACTGTGTTCAAGGTTGGGGATTGCTTCTCTTCTGATATGCTAGTCACAGATAATTACGCCTCACTATGCCAAAAATATCACCTCTACGCTGGACTCCTCGTTGAAAAACCATAGGTCTAAAGGCAGAAACTCTGCCCCTTGGTTTAATACCACACTAACTGATCTTAAACTAACATGTAAACAGGCTGAGAGGAGATGGAGGCAAGGCAATATGGAGACTGTTATGGAAAACTAAAATCGGGGAGTATAAGAACGAGAATAGAAGGGCTAAAGCCGATTATTTTTCCTCTGTAATTTGTAATGCTTCCAACAGCTCCAGAAGCATTTTTAACATTTTGAACAGTCTTATCAGTCCTGACTGCTCCAAGAATGTAATTACCCCCTCACCTGATCTCTGTGGGAACCTGGCTACGTTTTTCCGGGAAAAGATCTAGTTCATTATTGATGATCTCGTGGGTGGTCAGCAAGCAGCAGGGAACCCAGTCCTGGTGACTGAGTGCACTGTAGCACAAGAGGTGGGCGACTCGGAGGATGCTGACATCGGCCTTTGTGGTCAAGCTCCTGAACAACTCCGTGAGTGTACTCCCCTCACTGTGGAGGAATTCAGAAGTTTGGCACAGGGTATCTCCTCTGGATCACCCCTGGATCCAGTACCACATAAGATCTGGAAGGAGTACAAGGAAGAACTGTTCCCCTCTTTGCGGCTGATCTGTAACCAGTCACTTATCAGTGGTGTAGTTCCCCCACAATGGAAGCAAGCTTTAGTTTCCCCCTTATTGAAGAAGCCCTCTCTTGATCCTGAGTGTTCAAAAAATTACAGGCCTATCTCCTTGCTGCCGTTCCCTGCTAAAAGTGTAGAATGGGCTGTTAGTATCACTCTGTCTTCCTACCTTGAACAACACAATCTGCTGGAAGAGGTTCAGTTCGGATTTTGGCCGGCTCATGGGACCGAGATGGCATTGTTCCATCATGGATGAGCTTCAGAGGCGGGCAGACAGGGGACAGGCAGCTGCTCTGATCCTGCTTGACCTGTCTGCCGCCTTTGATACGGTCAACCATGATCCTGCTGAGAAGACTGAGCGAGATTGGGGTGAAAGGCTCTGCCTTGTGGTGGTTTTGATCCTTTTTACTGGACAGACAGCAGGCAGTATCCCTTCCCCCCTTCCAATCTGCCTTCTCCAACGTGTTGCATGGTGTTCCTCAGGGATCTGCAATCAGCCCTATCATATTTAATGTGTATTTAAAACCTCTGATTGCCGTCATCAAGGCCTATAATATTGACATCATAAATTACGCCGATGACACTCAGAT
This sequence comes from Lissotriton helveticus, assembly GCF_964261635.1. NCBI lineage: Eukaryota > Metazoa > Chordata > Amphibia > Caudata > Salamandridae > Lissotriton > Lissotriton helveticus. The sequence continues at coordinate 1,460,200,057 of NC_136061.1, read as the reverse complement.
GATACTCTCCTTTGAGGGTGAGGATTCGACTACAGTAGAGGCTTTTCACAACTATTTGCAGGACACGGCCTGCTGGCTGCAGGATAATTCTTTACAATTCAATGCAGGAAAGACTGACGTGATCTTCCGCTTGGCAAATAGGATCTCTCCTCTTCTTCCCTGCAATTTTTGGCCTTCGGGCACTGCGTCCGCAGTCCAGCCAGCAACTACTGTCCGCAATCTGGGCATTATATTTGAAGATAAGCTTACTCTGGAAGCTCAGGTCACAAAAACAACTACCTCTTGTTTTGCGATCATCAGATCCCTCTGAAAATTGTTCCCGTTACTACCTTCTCAGGTACATGCACAAGTAGCCAGATGTACAATTCTCAGTAGGCTTGACTACTGCAACGCTCTCCTGCTGTAATCCCCTAACTTCCTTTTGGACAGATTAAAAGGATCCAGTCAGCAGCTGCCAAACTAGTCTTAGGGTGGCCTAGAAGCTCCTCTGCCTCTGCAGCCTTAGCAGAACTTCATTGGCTCCCCCTGAGACAGAGAGTGCAATTTAAATCTATCTGCCTTGTTTTTAAAGCCCTTCATGGGATAGGACCTGTGCATATGCGGGAAAAATTCGACTGGTATGTCCCGACAAGAACATTGCGCTCCTCTTCGGAGAGATTAGTGAAGGTTCCTAGATTTTAAAAAGGTTGGGTCAGGGGGCAGATCCTTTGGGGTGGCAGTGGCTAAATTGTGGAACAGCCTCCCTTGGGAAATTAGGGTGCTCCTCCCCTTCAGAAAATGTGTAAAAACCAGGCTGTTCCCTAAGACTTAGTGGCCAGTCCCTGCTCCCTCTCCCCCCCCTTGAGCTACTTTAGCGCCAGGATGCCTGCTAGGTGATAGTGTGCTTTATAGATTGAATAAATAAATAAATAAATAGGTGTGGGGGGATTGTCTCTGGAAGTCACGTCGCATTTGCTCTTCTAGTTTGGCGACGCGGCGCTTTAAGGTGCAGCAGTTGCAGCCACAGTGGGGGGGGGGCACCAGAGATGGTAAGGCGGTGACGGGTGGCCGCCAGACGGTGGCGCCATACTGCTGGAGGGCGGTGGCTCGGGCCTGGGGCACTGGAGGAGGCTTCAAGGGCTGCAGTCTCCTCCTTCTCCTCTTCCAAGACCACCAGCCGCCGATATTCACGCTGGATTGCCTCCAGCTTACGGCGCCATGCCTTGGCGGCCAACTCCTTCCGATCAGGTTTGGAACTGGAAGGAGTAGCTGTATATCAAAAAGAAAAAACAAGACAATTGTAAAATATTCTCTTAGAAAAACAGTAAGACAAGTTAATTATACACATAGTGTGGCATGGTAGCACCATAGAGCACAGTACATAACATTTGAGGTATGTATCTATCCTCCCACTTGCTTGGGCTTTAACATTTGCAGGATTTTTTTCAGGCATTCAACCAACCATGCATCAGATTCTATACTATCAGCCACCTTTGCAATTTGCATGCTTGCATCACACGTATCCTTCTCTCTGTCGGTCATAAATATTAAATCTTGCCCGTCCTTCTTCCTTCCACCTGTCTTTCACTTTTTTTTAGTTCAACACAAGGTGATCTGATCGGACTTTTAGTCTTCTCCATAAAACTTTCAAAGCGGAGTTGAAATCACAGATAGATGAGGCCATTGGTTACTCAATACTCCCGCCACTAATGCCTTTACTAATGCCAATTAAAGGGTGTCTTCACTCTTCAAACATTCACAACAACTCTTACTTACTTAGGACATCATTAGGACCGCCCGCCATAAGGGTGGTGGTCCCGTGGGGGCAATTAGGATGCGCTCGCCACAGTGGCGGGCGCTACCCGTATTTTTAACATTGTGGCGGCGGTGCTGAAAGCAACGCCCACCGCAATGTTAAAAATACAAGTTGTGCTTTTCCAAGCACAACATGACAGGCCCCGCGTGGAGCCTGCCACGTTGTGCTTTGAAAGACAGGGGGGTACCATAGGTAGTAGGTAGCCTCCATGGGGGCCCGCAACGGGCACTCAAAGCATACTCTGCATGCCTTTCCGTGGCAAGGCATTCTAAAATGCAGATTATATGGCTAGCGGTGTGTTTCAGACACCGCCACCATATTGAACCCTTTTCTGCCCCGTGGGCATGTCGAGTGTGCCGAAAATTGGCGGACGGTTTCTATCCGCTGCGGACCCCCCAGCCATTGTAATATAGCAGGGGGTCTTTTCTACAGGGATGGCGGGAGGTTTGCCCCTGCCGGGCCGGCGGTGACTACCGCCAGCCCGGCGGGGGCAATCCGCTCGCCATCCTAATGGGGCCCTAAGTCTCAACAGTACAGTATACATACATACAGTACACCCTTGCAGTGAGTGTAATGTCAATAGTTAAGGATTATGAATCTAACTTACCGCCGGCCGCCACTGGTGCTGGCACTCCCCCTACCGCTCCGTCAGTATCGGCAACTACTGCATCATCCCTCTCCCCGTCGCCTTCACCGCCGCTGGTCCCGGCAATGGTGGTCGGTAGTGCGCCTAGAAAACATTACAGATTTTTTAAGCGTCATATACACCTCCCCCTATTGGTCAGTAGCAAGATTGAAAAATGAGTTAGTATACAACATACACCAATAGTACAAATCAGGTAATAGTAGAGTAGACACTAGTAGTCATATATGGTCCCTAGGGTCATTCTAGCCTTTGATTAGTTAGCCTGAGCCATGCAACCATTTTACCTTTGTGTCTTTTATTTTTCCACATGTGACGTTACCTTGCAGCTTGTTGTATAAGACACCTTTGAGTCCACATGACCTCATACTGCTACTGTCTAAGCGCTGCGTACAAGCGGTCATCCAAAACATTAACAAGTCACTTTTTTATGAAGTTCTTGTGTACTGTTAGTCTATATTGCTTATCTATAAATGCTACACTTTTTGGCACGGCTGAGAAATGCTTGAAATATACTAACGCGCACCATTTCATTTTTCGCATTACAGACGGGAGATTCCCTTCTATGAACCAGAGCTTTGCAGAGCTTATGATGCAACAACTACCAGTACTAGGTTCTTCTAAGGTGAGGGGTCCCCAGAATTGACTCAGAGATCTTCATTTATAAATTTATGATTTATTTCCCAACTGTAAGTAAGCGTAACAATGTTTATTGTTTTAATGTTATTGATTTTCCTGTTGGTGCCGCATTATAGAACAACGTACAGAGCTTCTCAATTCAAAATAAAAATTTTGAAGTTACATAGACTTGGTGGTATTTGGTGTGGACTTACACGAGTGAGCGAGCAAAAGGAAGGGTGTGCATGTGCATTGCTTCCACGACTGAGACGTTGGGTGTGTTATGTTCTGGGTTGTCTACTTGTTGGGTATCTTGGCGGGAGGGTTCGGAGAGCTAATAATTATGACAAGACACTACAATAACTAGTCAGGCAGGGGATTGTGGTGGGTTCTGAACTTCTGATTGAGGTGTTCCTATTTTTTCGTGCAAAGTTCTGTTTGTGCAAAATCCCTACAACAGTAATAGTATGTACTATCATATCAAAATAGTAATACATCTGGTTGGGCATATGTTGGTGTGAATTTTCAAAGCCTCAAGATTAACAAAGACTTAAGATCAATAAGATTAGAAGTAGTACAAGAGGACGACCCAAAGGACTGAACTCAATGGCTAGAGCTTCTGGTGAATCTGAGTTTTATTTAAAACATTTTAAATAAAGAGTGGCCAACTGGGCAAGCTTAGCTACTACAGTACAGACAGACTAATAGTAGTAGTAGTACAGAGAGTCATTATAGCAGAGGCAGGAATAACAAGATTTTTGAAACAGTACAGAACGAAGGATAATTGTTGGTAGAAAATAGCATTAGGAAACAGAAACAATAGTTCAGGAAAAATATGGTGCAGTAAAAGTTATGGAATAAGAATCATTATTAAAACAAGAAGACTTACTAGGGCCAGCAGAAGAGCCTGTGTTGGTGTCCTCCTCCTGTTGATGATGTTCTCCTGCCATATGCGCCCCTGTCTGCCTGCCCCTGGGTGCTGAACAGGAAAGATATAAGAAAGAGACAAACATTGATGAATGGTGTCAAGCAAATAAAATATTTTTGAAGAATGGTCAAAACTTATGTAAACAACAATTGCAATAACTAAATTGACCGATCTCATCTGGACAACAAGTAGTATAGGGGGATTCGCGGATCGACTACTTACTATTTATCAACACTAATCCACTTTTCCATTCTGATTCCAGAATACTAATTAAGCCTAAGTAAGACGTACAACCTGAACTAGCCCACCTATTCCAGGCGTGCCAATTGTACATTAAAGTATGCATTTCCACTTCTTTTATCCTCACAAATGCATATGGTCAAATGGAGGACACATGACTAAATGTTTGTATACACCAAATTTTTGGTTGATTGATTGATGCTGATGTTCTGCTAGTGCTGCTAAGCCTATTACCACTCATTGAACAAACTAGAAAAGGTCTAATAAAGACTGGGGTACTAGCAGCACGTGAAGTAACATAGGGGGCATCATGCATACCACTAGAAAATTACAAACTCATGCAAAGTAACTAAACCCAAGTATCAATCCGCCCCTATCTCTTAGTGACAGGACAAAGTAAGGACTAGAGTCACTATAGCATTACATTACTTAATTTCTCTAAAATAAACTTTTACATAATCACGCTAAGCGAGCGTAAACGCAAAGTTGCAAACAAGTAAGATTAGTAGCGCAGAAGGGCACCTGTGTCATAACAATCACAGAAGACTTTTAAACGTAATTTACCTGTAATGTAAGCAGCAGCATTCTAGCTGGTTGGAAAAAACAGATATTCGCAATATATAACACAGAGCAGAAGAACAGATACAAAGTAGTAATAATTAAATATTTACTCAACAAGACCCGGGACCTCCACTCCTAGCAGGTCCAGCAGGTCCTGCTCCCGGTCCAGGATGTCAGACCACTGGTGCATCAGCTGGCCCTGGGTCCGCCGAAACCCAGAGCAGCGGAACACGTCCCGGCGCACCTTCCCCCACTGCTGCTGATACTCCCGGAGCCCGTACCCGGACCCAGGCCTGCCACCTGCTGCCAGGGTTGAGGGGAGGTGGCGCTGCACAAAGAAAATGAGTGCAGTCAACTCCACCTCCCCAGATAAGGCCCGTGCCTGCACCCCTTGTGGGCACCGCCTTCCGCAGGGAAGGCGATCGCGGCTCTGGCTGCGGCGAGCCCTACCCTTCGACATGGTTCTGGGGAGAGTGAGACGGGGCGAGGAAAGAAGGTAATAAAATTTAAAAAGTAAGTAAAAGGAATGAAAATAACAGGCAATAGAAAAAGAGTGAAAAAGTAGCTAAAAAACACAAAAAAGTAGACAAAAACCAAAAATATAGCAGCAGGAAAATAGTCTGAATAATATTAAGTAAAAAAGATCAAAAAAAAGTTTCTAGAAAGTAAGGATTGAAAAGATAAAGGGAGGATTCAAAAGCAGGCCCCAGAACCATATCATAGAGTGAAAAACAAGATGGCCGCGCCCATGGCGACCACGTGCGCAAGTTCGCGCGATATTTTCTCCCCGAGCACGCAAAAAGTGGCGCAAACACGTAAAAGCATTCCCGAACAGGAAATACGTAACGCGAACGGGCACGAGCATGCATTGCGTGACCCGGATCAGGAAGCAAGCTGCGCAAGCGGGCGGGACAAGTGAAAAAAACAAGATGGCCGCGCCCATGTGCGACCACATGGGTAAGTTAGCGAAGCATTTTCAACGCTTTCACGCAGAAAATATCGCGAACGGGAGGGAAAAAAAACTTCCGCGTCTTCGCGATATTTCCGCGTGATCTCGGGGATTTTTAACATTTTCGCGATTGTTTGCGAAAGTGAATTTCGCAAAATCCGCCCACCCCTACTATTAAATAGTGAGAATGTAACACATACGGACTAATTTACAAACTGCACTTGGTAGTATACTTTGTACTTCTACAAAAGGTACTACAAAATGTACAACAAAGTGTAAGTGTTGCCTATACAGTAAGTATAGATTTTAATAGTAAATGTAGGAGGGATACAGGAGAATGGATAGGAACAAGGCAGATATTACTAAAGAGGATGGGATTAGAGAGAAGTAAGAGGGGTTTAGTGAGGGTCAGAGATGATTTACGGGAGACATGTAACTCACCCACACAGAAGTAAGGCAATTACTTTGTTATGGTGTGAAGACATGTAAATTACATGTTTGTAGAGTTTACACTTGGAGTTTATGAATATTGCAAGCAGTAATATTACTACAAAGTGTAACCTAACACAAAAATGTTATTTATTTGGGAATCAGGTGCATACTATTTCAGAAATTCCTTTCCCCACCCATTGGTTCCTGTCTGAACTGGAGGTGGAGATGGTGTTGGATCAACAGCAGCCATGACTGGGGGGAACATGATTGGGGGATTTTGTTTTGGACACATGAAGTGGTGGTATCCATAGGTTGAAGTGTGGTAACAGCTAGGGTGTGAGGTGTAGGTGTGAGCCGAGTGAGAATCACTGGAGCGGTCTGCCCAGGCAGACCAGATGGACCAGGCAGCTCCTTTTCATTCAGGCCTCCTGGAGTGTAGTCATCACTGAAGACTTGTTCCTGATCTGAAGTGGAGGTATCCTCAGTGACAGATGGCTGTCCAAGTACACTGGGTGTTGGACATTTTAAGAATTATAAAAAATGTATATTGTTAAAGTGAGGATTATACAACAAATGAGTTTGAAGCTAAATATGAAGCTACCTAAAAAGAAAAAGAAAGTGACTAAGAGGATTGTACCATTCAGTTGTATTAAAATAAATGACAAAAACAGTTTACATTTCACACAAAACTACTTCAAAAAATTATAGCAAAGATTCAACACAACAAAGTAGAGAGGAGAATTATGAAACATTATTTTCGTTTTGTTGGATTATTTGTAAAGCGCATGGCTGCCCCAGCATTGTGGCGTCCCAGCGCTAAAGTTGAACAAAGATAGGACAAAGAGAGAGAGGATTAACAGTGGGAGAAAAGCCAGAAAGAAGCCATTGCAAGGCCTAGCAGGCTAAACATCTCACAATTACACAGCTTAAAAGGATATAATGCATTAGTCATCATATACACATTGCAGAGTACATTCTAAATAAAACACACTTATATTCTGCACACATAATCAAATACATTAACATTTTAACATCAACAACCCTTGATTTTTGATACAAATCACATTAATTCAATAAACAACCAGGATAGCACAACATACAAAATTAAACACAAAAATCGTTCAAAACATAGCATGAAATAGAGATTGATAAATACATAACACTTTAAAATGTGTGAAAATGATGATAGAAAAGATAAAATGAGCAAGATGACATTGCAATACTATTTTCACAAACCTAAAACAAGGCATCAAGGTAGTTGGAATTACTTAAATTGAGCATTGTTAGATTTGGGGTTCTCTAGTTGGCACAGGTAGGTACCTGTGACAAATAGGGACCCTTGCCTCTAGTCAGGATAAGGGGATTACACTCCTAAAATAACCCCTGCTCACCCCCTTGGTTGCTTGGCATTAGCAGACAGGCTTATCTCAGACACAGTGTGTAAAGAATGTTTGACCACATACAGTAACCCAGTGACAACACTACAAATGGACACCACACAGGTTTTATATAAAAAATAAGTATACTTTATATACATTTACCACAAGACCATAAATGACAAAAATACACAATACTACAAGACGGTAGTTTTAGCTTAGTTCGGTTCAGTTCTTAAGATGCAACACTTTGCGTCAATGTACCTTTAAAAGCGTTGCGCTTCCATGACAAGCAATGTCGCAGCGAGGGAAATGCGGCAAAGTTCAGGTGCAAAGAAATAAAGACGTGAAGATCTTCCAGATAAGGCAAGCTGCTCCGAGGATGCAAGAAGTTCTCGGTTCGATGCATGGACTGCAGCGGTGACACCCTTGTTTAGTAGTGTAGCAGCAACAGCTTCAGCTGCAACACTCTTCTCCCTCATTTGCGTGAAGCTTCCACACGATGCGACAACTACAGCAGTGACATCCTTGTTCAGAAATGCAACGGCAGCAGCCCGCTTCTCGGGGCATACGACGCGCTTTCCTCGATGCGGTGCAATGCGACAGTTCCAGCGGCAACACCCTTGTTCAGAAGTGCGACAGCAGCAACAGTGACGGCGACCCGCTTCGACCTCGTTGCTAGACTCTTCTCTTGATGCGGGGCAGTGCGATAAGTCCAGCAGTGACACCCTTGTTCAGAAGTGTGACGGCAAGCAGCAACAACGGCGACGCGCTCCCTCTTCGTTGCAAGATGCTTCTCTCGATGTGGTGCAGTGCGACAACTGTAGCGGCGACACCCTTGTTCAGAAGTGCAATGGCAGCAGCAGCGACGGCGACACGCTTCTTTATCGTTGAGTCGCGCTTCCAGCACCTTGCAACACGCAGTCCCTCAAAAGGCCCAAAACAGCAGCAGGCACTTCCAAAAGGACTCTGGGGAGCTGGGGGTTGAAGTCTGTTGTCCCTGAGACTTCAGCAGGAGGCAAGCTCTTGTTCAAGCCCTTGGAGGTCCTTCACAAGTTGAAAGCAAAGTACAACAAGTTCCTTTCTCCTTCCTTTGGCAGTAAGGCAACCACTGCAGGCCAATCCCCCAAGCAGCACTTCAGCTTGGGAATAGTCTCTCCTCAGTTTCTTCAGGTTACTCCCCTCAGTAAATGTTTCTTCTTGTAGTCCAAAAGTGATCTACTTTCTTGGGATCAGGGTCCCAATATTTATACCCCAAATTCCTTTGTTCTCTTAGGGGAGAGGGGCCTTTGCCTAGTCCAGTTCTGAAGCACTCTGTTTACCAGACTTCTCCTTTCCTTCAACAGTGCAGGGAAGAAACATCAGACGCCCCGACAGGAGGTGGAGCCAGAATTGTGGAAGGCAAGTACAGCCCTGGAGCACTTTTTTAACATCATTCCTTTTCTTCTTTCAGTGTGCAGGGCAGAGACATCAGTCGCACCCCAGGAGGTGGAGCCAGCATTGTTGAAGGCAGGCACAGCCCTATTCAAGGTTCAGCTGCAACTCCTCCTTCACATCTAGATGCAGATCTCTCTAATCACCACTGGGATGACTCTTCCTGTCTCTTGGAATCCCCCAGCCCTGTCACTCACAAAACCAGACAAAGGAAAACACAACCTAGCAGAGGCAGGCTTTGGATAGTTAGACAAGAAAATACCTACTTTCTAAAAGTGGTATTTTCAAACACAGAATGTTAAAAACAACTTTACTAAAAAATGCATTTTATCATTATGAGTCCAGGCATACTAAACTCGAATTTCTACCATGTTCTCTGAGTCATTTACGATTATAAGAATGTAATAATCGAACTGCCCATTCTCGCCTATGGAGAACGGATAGGCCTTGCAATAGTGAAAAACTAAAATGGCTGTAACTCAGTATTAGGACAATGCACAAACACCAGGGCATGTCCTACCTTGTACTTACAATGCACCCAGCCCTTGGGACTACCATAGGGGTGTCTGATATGAAGAAAAAGGAAGGTTTAGGGACTGGCAAGTGGGTGCACTTGCCCAGTTAGCATGACAGTGCCAGACTGCACGCAGACTCTGCAATGGCAGACCTTAGACACATTTTACAAGGCTGCTTCTGTGGGTGACACAACCAGTGCATCAAGCCCACTAGCAGCATTTGGATTTGCATGCCCTGGGCACACTCAGTGCACTAGACTAGGGTCTGACAAGTAACCCAAATAGCCAAACATGGATCCACTGATTAATATATAAATTTACAATAGGGAACACTTGCACTGTGGCACTGGACAGCAGTGGCAGTGTGCCCAAAAGCATCTAACACCAGCAAAAATACATGGGGCAACAGCAAAAATGGAAGGAAGACCCACACCAATGGTGCCAGGTCTAACAAGCATCACCACATGCAAAGTTTTAAGTTAAACATACCAAGTCTAAATATGCAGTTAAAATATAATTTACAATATAAAAGACATATTTGAAAGATGTTCTTTAATGTAAAAACACTTACAAGCACCATCACATCATGTGGAATGTACTGGAGATTAAAACCTGTAATGTTAAATACAAGGAAATACATTCAAACAAACAAAGAAGACAAAGAACAATGATACAAAAATATGAAGGTTTCTATGTTTCCAAAATGTGCAAATCACATTAGCGACACCATTAAAAGCAAAAATGATATTTAGGATTAGTGACACATTCAAAAGTGAAAATTCTGTCTCCACTCCACCAGGGATTCCTGTCAAGCCCTCAGGATATAGGCTTTGCAAGACCTTCTCCTCCCACAGAAGAAGTTGTAGGGGGTCTGAGAGAACCATCACCAGTCCTCTGGTCCTCAAGGTTACGCTTGGAGGCAGAGTAAGGCATCCTCCCCCGCCTTTTCCTAATTTCCTCCTGTGTGCACAGGTTGTTTGCTACGGCATGCACTCTGTCAACTATTCTGGTCCACATTTGCCTTTTCTGCAGTATGGTTGTATTATATACTTGGGCGCCAAACAGTTGTGGCTCTACTCCAATATTTTCATCCATCATGACTGACAACATTTTGCCTCTGTAAAACAGCAAATTCTCTTCCCTGACATTATAAAAAAAAATGAAATACATTTTATGACCCACAAGTAAATTCCTGAATGAAAAAATAGGACTTCACTGAAAAATTCTCTGTTTGATAATGTTGTGCTGCAGTGAAATGACCAAGGATCATGGTCTGAAATGGAGTATGTTTTTTGGGGCCAGATGTAGGAGGCCATTTACCGACCGGTAAATGGGTATTTGTGATGTAGGGGGCCTATTTTACTGATTCGGTAAAGTTACCGAATCGGTAAATGTACCGTATCGGTAAAATACAGAATCCGTATTTTTACCGATTCGGTAATGGCCAGATGTTGGTGGGACTGTTCAGAGTCCCTAAGGCCTTACAGATTCGGTATTTTACCACCCAATCCAATTGGGTGGTAAAATACCGAATCCAGGTGTGCATGCACATGTCTTGAGAAAGGCGCTGGTCGCCAAAACGCGTCGACACACAACTTATTCCTCTCTGTAAAGGAATTTTTAATGTTATGTTTTATTTATGTTTACTTCTCAGGAATGTACATTTGTAATTATTGTTTTATGATATACGTATTTTTCATGCAATAAATTTCAATGATTATTTGAAACTGTCCACTTCCAGTCCTTGTCCTGTTACCATTGTGTAAGCAATCAATAACTTCCGCCTAGGTTGTTTTTTCCACTGTGCATGCACATGTGTGCATGCACACCTATGCCATGTGGCAGACAGACATGCCCTTAGGGCATGTCTGTCTGCCACATGGCACACATGCCTGTATTTGGGGTGCTAGAGGGTGTCAAAGTGACACCCCCTGCACCCTTGCTGGAAACAGTATTTACCGAATCGGTAAATACCGATTCGGTATTGCCCATTGATTCCTATGGGCTTCAAGGCCCATAGGAATCAATGGGCATTACCGAATCGGTATTTACAGAATCGGTAAATACCGAATCTTAACGATTCGGACCGATTCTGAAATACCTACATCCCCCCCCCCCCTCTATTTTACCACTTCTTAAATACCGAATCAGTAAAATTCGGTATTTAAGAAGTGGTAAAATAGAATTACCTACATCTGGGCCATAGTGTGGTATGCATGTGAGAACAATTAGCTAAAGCACATCAGGTTTGTAATGCTAGCATCCATGCAAAAGCCATAGGAATAATAGAATGTTGAATGTGTCCCGAAACAGAATCACTCAATTGGCAATCCTCCACTAGAACAATGGGTGGGATTCCACCAGTTTGGTATGGTGCTTGTACTCTGTCGCAGAGGGATGATGGGAGTCTAGCAAAGATCTAAAAAAGGCCTTAAGGGCCTGATTAAGAACTAGGCAGATTTGGTCCCACTTCGCTTTTATGTTGGATTCTCTGTCCGCCTACTAGGTGGTCCGCCAACTCTATTTAGAGCTGGTCGATTATTGAAAGACCTTTGGAGTGATGTTGTCTATGTCAGGATTTTCGTTCCTGCATTGACCGCTCCATAGGCAGAAGTGGCTGGTGGTGCAAGTACAGCCAGTTTGCTCACTGGGTCAATCACCATGTGCCTTCCAGCAACTGTGGCGTGGAAACCGTGGCAGTTTCGATGGGATATGAGGCAGAAATGTACCTTTTTTTCTTTTTTACACTTCCTTTCCCATCACGGACCTGATCATCCAAGTTCTGCCTTTGCTGCTGCTACTTGACAACAAAGCAAATCACCCCTGTCAATACCAGAATCGAAGATAAGCTTCTATTTTTACTTGTCACCTTTTGACTTGTCCGTTTCAGGGTTGTATGGTAAGGCCAGCAATTGGGTAATGAACGATGGGCTGGTGTTTGAATTGCAGCTGTGGTATGCTTTTTTGGCAAGCTTGGTGGTTGATTCGGGCTGTGCCTTTGCTGTTCAGCTGCCACCAGCAACACAGTGGGGGCCTTAGCAGGCTTTTTGGAGGCAGATGGTTCTCTATTTACCCTTACACCAACGGGACGCACGTGTTATTCCCAGTCTATCTTTGGGCCAGCCCATTAATGCATGCAAATTGAGCAGGAGCTGGGGGCCTGAGCAGGAGCGCCCTAACTCATATTCATGTTTGGTTTACCATTGTGAAATAACCTGTGAACAAAGAGTCCTGGCAACATTTCCATTTTTTATCTTAGTGAAATTTAAAAATACATGCCTCAATTTGAGAAACCTTTCTCCTTCTTTTCGTAATATTTAACACACTGAAGCAGTGCTTCGTGAAAAGGCACACTCCCTAAATGTAGGCCTCATTTTTAGGGTGCCTGGACATATCTTTGATCCCAATTTAATCCTGGTCTGTTTACAATTGCTCTGGACTCATGCATTTTTAAATCTCTCCTACAAGCAATAGCATACTCATGTGTAATGTGTATATTCACCTGCTCTAGAAGATGTTGAAAATAGATTACAGTAGTTTTATGGTGTCTGCATTTATGGAACTGATCATGAAGTTATTTCTCAAAACATTTTCCACAATCATATATTTTGCCTGCTTCAAGCCTTTCAAACTTTGGTTTAATTTTATCATTACCTCTTGCATGTAGGGATAATCTTCAGACACCATTTGGTCATTGTTTTGTAATTTCCAATTATTGGTTCTATCTAATTTCACGTCTCTTAACCATTTTCAAATGTTTACCACCTCTGAATGGTTCTAATTGGTTGTTTTGAATAGTGAACTTATGTCACAAAGATCTCTTTGCACATTGTGTGCACAAGACAACAAAAGCTGATTTATTTTCATGTTGTGCAATAAAAATATGAATCAATGTGTGTTGTTATTTACTACAATGTTGTACCAAAATTTGTTTGAACAGAAAGCCTGCTTCTTTTGTTTATGCATCTCACAATAGTACTACTTAATTCAAGTAGTAAGGACCCTATTGATGCCAGCAAAGGGCTCCCAGGCCCTTACCCACTTCACAGAGGTAGGAGAACTCTTTCTCTCCAACCAGTAAGCACCAGGAAGCACAGTTGTACACACAGTCAGTTGGAGAGGGGCGTGGTCAGCTGCTGAGGACACGCTGAAAAGTGCTGCCCTGACAATACCGCAGCTCTGGATGCTATTGATGTCAGAAAAATGCTCTCAGACACCTACCCACTTTGCAGAGCTAAGGGAACTCCTTCTCCCCACCTTAAGCACCAGGATGTGCAGTTGCACACACAGTTAGTTGGAATGGAGCCAGTGCCCGGGCAAACCATACGCCAAGGGCAGGCCCATTCTGCGCCCGCTGCCGACAGAAAGAGGCATGGCAGGGCCAACCCCACTTGGCTTTGTTATCAGCCATCTTTGCGCTGGGTAAGATTAACTTGATTATTCTGAAGGTGCTGGATTTTCATGAGGTTAAATTTGGGTGACTTTTTGGCGATTTGAGCACCTAACATCCAGTGACACTTGGAATTAGCAGCCTAATATTTATTTTTGCTAGATTTATAACTGGATTATTGTTTATTCTTTAGAAATAAACCTCCACAGTATGAGTAATACTCTCCTTTCTAAATGGTTTTTAGATATCCAAGCAAAATCATGGTAAAAAGGAAGGCAATTGCCAAAAATTCTGCAGCAGGGAGTGTTAGGAAAATTCCAGGTATGCAGCTGAGAACTGCACACTAGATGAAATAGATGAGTTGATTCACGAAGTTGAGGGGTTACTTGACTCAAAAGATAAAAGAACAATACAACAATTTAGGGAGAGGAAGGTAATAGGAAAAAAGGATGATACACAGAAGGATATTAAGACTGACTTTAGTAAATCAGTCGGTGACCGTTCTGTAGGGGTGTCCACTAATGACACCCACGCTGGTACCCCTATTCCATAGTAAGTACCTCTGATTCCTACCCAGGATACATGTATTGAGCAAGAGCCTAAATCTGCCCCTATTGTAGGTAATATTGAGTGTTGTAATCAGTTTGCAGTAATGAAACTACTAGGAACAATAAATACCCTGGGAGCAAAGTAGATGAACCTTCGAAGAATGGTGTGGGTGAGGGAAGTGAGGATTCAACTGAACAAATGTACTTGATCAGGGGAAAGATCTTGAGCCTGCATGACTGTAAGGGTAGATTAGCCAAGGTTTGAATGAAAAATGGGATAGACTTACAAGTCTAGTAATAAAGATAAGTTCCACACTAGAAGATGTAAAAAATAAGTTACCCACTCCAAGTACTCATCCCCTTATAGAGATAATAGAATTGTAGCTATAGCTGAAAGTATAGGTACTGGGGGAAATTGTAGACCAAGCTTAATATCCTCCTATTTAGATGCCAGAGGGGATCCCCTAAGATATACATCCAGGGCCTCATTTATGAGAAATGACGCATCGCTGCGTGAAAGCAGGGATGCGTCCCTTCGCAGTGCGCATTCTTTGCGACATACCTGATGCGTCATATTTAATGTATGACGCATCATGTCGCAAGGAGTTACAGATACGTCAGTATTTCTGACGTATCTGTAAGCGCAAAAGTGACGCATTGCTGGAGTGTGTCACAAAAGTGACGCAACTCCAGCAATGCTTCCTTTCACATGGGGCAAGCCCCATGTGAAAGGGCTTGCATCAGTCTTACGCCGGCTGTGAGGCAGGCACAAGATTTTGACGCAGCGGTGTCCTAGAAGTGACGCAGTGAAATCTCATAGATTTCACTGCATCACTTCTACGACCCTTTCTTGCGTCAATACGCCCCCTTTGCATACATTATACCTGGCGCAGGTATAATGTGGCGCAGGGGTTTACAAAGTGACGCATCTACCTAGATGCGTCACTTTGTAAATATGGCACGACAAGGTGCATTGTTTACGCCACTGGTGCGTCACAAAAAGTGACGCACCGGCGGCATAAAAGTGACGCAAGGGCTCATAAATGAGGCCCATAGTTTACAACAGGGGACTTTTCTAAACACTCATTCTAGACAGAGAGGGATTACTACACACAGTAATCTAGGATAAATTAGCACTCTTGGCTCCCATGATCTATGGAGATGCAGTAATACTCACAAAGAGTGAGAATAAAATAATTATGGCCCTTTTCAACTTACCTGTGAGTATACTTCTAACACCACGGAGATTTGATTTGGCGTTAAATTCCATTCACATGGTCATTTTCCTTAAACCCTTGTTACATTGGTCCGACTGTGGAGCTAGCCCCATATTGGGAATTGGTAATAGAGTTAATAGCCTACGACAAAGAAGTACGTACCCCTTGGCTGAAGCAAATTAAGAAACTTTCAGTCAGTGTGGGGATGGGTGAATAATGGAGTACTCCAGGAAATATAGTAAAGGCTCATGCTCAGACAGTGAGACTATTGGATTGGGAAAATGTAATACAGCAGATCTAGAAAAAACACTCAGAAGGGAGCAAGATAGTTCATTAACCATAAATGCCTGCTCATGTTTTAACCATAAATGGGCAAGATAATTCCCTTTCCAGCAAAATATATATATGTTCATTTCAGATGGGGAAGTCTTCAATTAAGAACTTAGACATCAAAGTACGACAAAATAGGCTCCTCTTTGAAATGCTGCCCTCATTGCCAACAAACTAAATAGACGGGCACATTTCTGATTATTTTTCTCCATTATTTAAACGGCTGCAAGAAATGAATCATCATTGTGTGTAAAATTGGGAAGCAATAATGTTTCTAAAAAATGATTCCAAAGAGCAAATAGTGTATACAGTGTCTTCTTTTTATTCATATTTTTAGGTCATTAAGCAACTCCTCTTAACATGTTTGAGTGGTTTGGTAATTTTATACCCTATTAGGAAATTGTTTTTGCGACTACTTCAATTTGTTATAGAGGTTGTAATATATGGCTTGAGAGATGAAATCTATATTAAGTTTGAATCTTTAGATTCAATATTATGGGACCGATTCAAATAGGTAAACTGAGACGACTTTTGGTATTCAGAAAGGGCATTTACTACTTGTAAATACCCTTTGTGAATACCAAAAGTTGAGTCGTAAAGATAGACATTTGTCTCATTTTATCTTTGTGAACCAGGCCCTATATGTTTAAAATCTATTATGGAATGTTTGGAAGAAGATTTTATCTGTTAATTATATTTATTTGTTTTAATGTGATTTTGCGGATTGTTTGTAATACTTGTCTGGCTTTTAGTTGAAATAAAGTTATTACTACTTCAAGTAATCTAAGTATTTTTCAAATGTTAAATTTAATGTTATATATTCAGTACTTAAATTGCTTTTTAATGTATCACGTCCTATGTATTTACTTATGCTGTTGAAGAACAGCAAAAATATTTTTTGGGGGTATTTTCAAATAACTTCTACAGCATAAGTAAATAGATGGGGTTTGACACATTTCTAAGTCACTTTATTACAGAGCAAAATAATTTTACACAATTTAAAATATCCTGCTTTCCCTTCAGGCAAAATCATGTGCATCATCACAGGAAATAATTAATAGCTAATATTTAAAATTAAATTAAAATGCAAATCATAATATGCAACAGATTAAACCTGATGCATTTCTAAAATTGACCAGGTTCCCAGATGGGACACTCCAACATATATGTGATGGAAAATTCCATTTGCAATACTCCGTTTAAGTATCCTATTTTTCTTCATCATTGATTATCACATGGACTCAACAAAGGATATTTACAACTTTTTTGGGGTATGTGTTACTCTGACATCTCAAAAAAGATGCGATGCTCGCTGTGTGCTTCATTTAAGAGTTGCACAGCCTTGTACACATTTGTGATTCACATTATACACGAACTCAGAAGTATTCAAAAAGTTTAGTCCGTTTATTTATGCTCATTTTTCAGTTTTTGTCTATCACATCAAAGGTACGAGGTTCCATAATTTCATGTATTTTGTTTGCTCTAGAATTGCCCGTCCGGGCCTAATCACAGGCACGTTTCAAGAAACTCGAATCCTCCATTGATATTTAAATTCACCCAATGGATTTCGATCATAATTGATCTTCTTCAGGGGTATCTGCAATAGTTAATGAATAAGTATCAGCCAACCAGAATCGTTCATATGCAGCAGCAATAAATTAAACTCTCCTATTGTAACCCCATCCCTTTAAATGAAACATTTCAGTGTTACCAAACCAAATATAATCTTCCATTTACGTGCCCAGTGCCAATCACCCCCCCATCCTCCATTTCTCGACCCCAACCTATTGCAGAGTGCCCCATAACCTAAAGTGTAAACATAAATATCAAGTGCAACCTTGCCATCATTGTGTTAATAAAACCAAAAATAATAAATAGCAAATGCCACCTCTAAGACATCCTCCCTAATTTACTGCTGACTGAATCTGCTATCTGAGAGCGTTTTAGTCCCTAGTTCCCACCTGCGGTAATCCTGCCGCGTTACAAACAGCGTATCTTCCTCCTCTCCGTTCAAACATAATCAAAGTAGAATTGACCCTCGCAACTGCTTATAACATCACGCGTAGCGTTCCCCAGCTGTAATCAATCCATGTCACCCAATCCTGTGCTCCACCCTCAAAAACTCTCCCGTTAACCCAACTACAAGAACCACAATACCTTTTTCATAAAAATATGCATTGTCTTCCACCCCGTGCCTAAGTGCACTCTTAAACAGCCAAACATCAGAGATTAAAAAAACTAAAATGCATTGCCTATTCCCCCTGTCGGTGTTGCTCCATCTATCCATCTGAAAATGAAACATGTCCATAAAAATCCAACGTGTAGGTGCTGAGTACGTGTATAATGTGAATCACAAATGTGTACAAGGCTGTGCAACTCTTAAATGAAGTGCACAGTGCGCATCACATCTTTTTTGAGCATTCACATAGGTGCACTCGGGATGGTGCACATCAGAGTGTATGCATGCCAAACTTGAGAAATAACAATGGTGAAAAATAATCGTAAAACAAACATGGGTGTGCTTCAGGATACTTGTAGAGATTTGTTTACTCTGACATCTACCTTCCTGTCTGTTTAAAAAATAACGTATGTTTATCAAAATCCCTTTTTCTAAAAGCAGAGTGCTTACACACAATTTGTGACAGAGTAAGACATCATTCTAATCTGTAATATTGAACAAACATTGATTGACTAAAAAACTATTTGTAATATATTTTTACTAAAACATTTAGCCATTTATTCTCATGTTTCTAGTCATTTTGGCTCTCAAGCTCACTATTGTTTGTTTATAACACCAACTCACCAATGTAACATTTTGAACATGCACTGTATCATAAGCACATTTTATGCTATGTCACCTGTAATAGGGCTAATGTTACATCTTTCAAAATCATGACGTAGCATCACACCTGACACAATTATAAATTGTAGCATATTTGGTACAACTCTTCCTTAAGACATCATATAAACACATGTATATTTGATTTTTAGGCAGGCAGGTGTCTGCTCTAAACCGTCTTTTGGTAGTGATTAGAACAACTATGGTATCATTTTCAAAAATGTATATACAAAACACATCATCATACACCTTGTGCAAAACTGACATTCACAACATCGGTGCCCACTGATGGGAAACTCTGATCCAATGTTTCATTTTTTAAATAAGGTAGTTTACCTAGATTAGATCGGTGGGGGTAAATTTTTCCAGCAACGCTATGCTACTCTACACACGCATGTGACAATCGGACATATAAAACCGAGACACAGAAGATGCTGAAGCTACAGACCGCGGCCCGCTCCCCTGAGGTCTGCCGCCCCAGGACCCTGGATCAGATGCACTTGGTGCCAGATGAAAGATGGTTACCTGGTGCTTCTTCTCTGAACTGTAAACGCAATGGAGTATGATTCAATAAGGCCTGCAGATTGGAGAGGGATCAATGTAACACAACACATAATCTATACAGGACCCCATATGGCAATTAATCAATATTTCTCCAAAACGAACACTACATCCACATTAATCCAGTGTGTTCAGGTATTAATCACATTCTTTTTCTACAAAAATGTATCACAATTATGATTTATTGAGTTGTGACAATCTTGGCTCTCTAGGTACAAACGACATAAATACATAAATCAATGAACACAAGTAACTTAATATGACTCAAGCAACAAGATTTAAAGGTCTAGAACTTCTTGATTTGTATAAGGTGTAAATGATACATCAAGGTATACAGCCTCAACATTCAATGTACACCCTTATTACAATATGAGAATGAAAGGGCATTTTTCTGGCATAATTCCTTCTCTGAATATACATTACAGCTTGTAGAACATACTCAGAATGGAGGATTCCATCCTAAATATAGGATGAACTCCAAGTTTAAAAAGACATTTGAATTGCTGCAAAAAATAGATAAATAAAGGGTGCAAGGTATCATATCGCCTCAATGGGCTGCATGGAACACAAGAAGGGAGCAGCCTAATATTGATGCAACTAACATACGTATGTAAATATATGTAATTTTTTTTGTTTGTATCCAGACTGAATGAGTGAGATTATGCCGTGATGAATACCCCTTAGAAAGGTTTAAGTCTCTTGAGGAAGAAAAAGGAGAACCTTTTCTGCTTACAGCAATACAATTTGGTTATGCAGTTTAAATTTTAAACTAAAAATTGAATGTAACTGGACTGTATATGCGGTGAAAGATTGATTAATGGCCGAGTGGGGTCCTGTATAGATTTTGTGTTGTTTTCTCTGCAATTGGAACTCCAGCCTCCCTCACCTCCCCACCACCCTCTACAGTGGCCTAAGACAATCGAGTCCCTGGAGTATCTGGAGGCTGACTGGATCAATTTGGAGGTGGGGGCTCCTATTCTACTTGGTCTCTTCTGCTTTCTCATGCCAGGAACTTTACCATGGCCCACTAAAGTCTTGCAGATCCTTACCACCACTCCTGGCTACGAGGAACAAAGCAGCAACCTGACAACTGGGAGTGGATGGTGAGCTGGAGAAGGGGAGTGGTGACAATAGCTTGCAAGCTTGGGATTTTGGGCTTGGGCTGTGGGAGGCTGGAATCAGTGTGGCCGTGAGAATGAATGTGAGACAGGCACCCTGGAGAGACTGCCAGTAAGGCTACTACTGCTAGTAGGGTGAAAGCAGTCACACCAGGCTGTGGCGCGGCATGCTGCCCTCTTCCCGTTGGCCTGTTGCTTCCTCCCTTCAGGCCTGGTAGTAGCCTACTCCTGAGTCTCTAGCCTTGGAAGGAGTTGTCTGGGTAGGAGGGTCACACCAAACAACTCTTGAGCTTCGAATAAGCACAAAGGTGGCAGTCCTGCCACAAGTGGCAACTGGGAGCAACCCACAGTTAGGAAGTGTATCCAGTAAAATCATGGCTACTGATAGGAAAAAAGACTGAGGACAAACAGACGATCAACAGAATTAACAGAGGGGGTGTGGCAATGGTACTTCTTGGGCCAAAGGATTAGGCAATCTGCTTTGCTGGCTAGAGTTTATCTAGTTTGAAAAACTCTTGCCTCATCTCCTAGGGTACATCAGTGCGCTTGTATCCCCCTTCTGTTACCATAAAGCAATATAAGGATACATACAGAGGGGGTGTGGCTGCACTTCTTGGACTGACCCTGAGCATGGACTCTCATGGCAGAGTGACAAGGCAGCAACAGTAAGACACAGCCCGGTACTGGATTGCAAAATCGGCACCATCGGTTGGGGGCAGCTTGCAAGCTAGGTACACCAAGCAGTGATTAACAAAAGAATGACTACACTCCCTGTGGCCTGTAATTACCAAGCAGCTAAGCCTTCATCATAGCAGGAATATGAATCACTTGGTTCTCCTGATATTTCCCGGTGGTCGGGCCATTACCTGCCACATATCTGCCATCTAAAGCAGAACAAAACAGGACACAGCCTTCCTCACACCTCCCTCATGGTCACAGCTCAACCACCATCCAGGTGTCTAGTAGCAGGGGACACACTCAGATATTGATTAACAGGCCTAGACATGAAGTTTGGGAAGGTTAGAGTGGAGGTCCAGCAAACAGTCACAAGGAGGAAGCAGGGAAGGAAAAACATCTCCCTTCCCGAGCCACAAATTTGGTAAGTTCTAAGCAAAGTCCGAACTTCAAGCTAATGAAGCCCCTCTAATAGACCACCTAAGCAAAACAGAAGAAATAACTGGGAACCTGGGGGCACCACCAAGCCTGCTGTATGCACAAAACAGCCACAAATATAGAAAAAGTTAAACTTTCAAAGGGATGCTGGAAAAGTGCTATTTTCAAGCAACGAAAAGCTTACAGGGATTCAAACCACTTTAATATCTCCCCCTCCTAGTACCCGGAGCTATTCCTTGCCTGTGATCCTAAACGAGCAAATTACTCTGACCTTTGACCAATAGCTAGGTGCCTCTGACAAGCTTTCACAAAACAGTGACATGGTTATCTGGAGACTGATTGAGATTCTGACCGCCCCAAAGATGGAATTGGGCAAACCCAGCAGCCCACAGGATAGGAATGAAAGTGGAAGTACTCCCTGCATGCAAAAAAACAATAGAACCCAAATCCTCCACTGGTCCAACACAGACCCAGAGGGAAGTCCAGCAGTCTCTGCCACAGTAGTCAACCTCAACAATGACCCAAATTCCCTTTCTCTATCTGAGTGCCAAGGAGTTCCACTTACAGCACATCCCAGAACCAAAGAAGAAACAAAAGGAAACTATTGTGTGGTTCTCTCATACCTAAAAACACCAGAATGGGAAGAAAAACTCGATACAAATAAGACAAAAAGGGAACATCAACCATCTTTAAACAACATATGGGAGTCCCTCCTGAGTATAGCACAGCTATCAGAAGAAGCTCTGTAGTATCAGTCAAACAAGACACCTTGGCCGTCTATGTAGCTGAAATTGATGATAAACTGGGGGACCTGAACTCTCAAATTAAAAGTGTTCAGGCCAACGAATAATTTGCCCAAACCACTTTGTCCTGCATTAACATCATCTACAAACTGCCAACTTTACCCGCAATGCGGATCGATCTCATAATTGGCATCACACAAATTCCAACGAGAGAACAAACTGACTAGGACAGACACAACAGATAGAAGCAAAACCCCTCTTGGGGATCACACAGGCATTTTTCAAATGGCAAAAGGCAATGACAGGAGTAAAAACAAAATCCAACGGCCCTTAAAGGACACAGGGATTAAATGTACACAAAAAAGGCGTCAGCAGAAAACAAGACTAAAAACCTCCTGATGCCAGAGGGACAGCAATACCTTGGACCATCTCAAGAAGGGCAAAATGAAACATAAAGAATAATTACAAACACCGACGGACACAAAAGAGAAAGAACAAGAATAAAAAAAGCGTTGATCAAGAAAAATTGTATCCTCTTTTTGCCATTACAATGAGATCAACCAGAACGAATGACTGAGCCTTCTAGGAAGAAGAACAAGAGGTTGAGCGGAATGACAGCAGTGCCATTACCGCGACATATCAACATTGGCAGGGCAGTTATTTGGCTGCACCAAGCTCCAGTCCTCCAGCTCCAAACTCACGAGAAATGCATTCTGGGGAACTGACCAAGACAGACACCACCTCACAGACTAGTGTGAAGCCATTGCCAATGTGGTCGGAAATAAGTGTTTCCATTTCACCTTCCATTGGATACTCCATAAACCCATTACAGATAACTCAAGGATCTGCATAAGAAACTCTACAGGAGATGGGCTTTGTAAACACCACAGAGTGCCTGCCTCCCATGCGCACTGATTTGAATCTCCAGCAAGCACTGGCTAGGAGTCCTTGCTCTCTGCCTGTGTTCTCCAAAACAACGCCCCTAGAGGAGCCCCAGAAACCACTGTTGGAGGCAATATCTCACAAGAAACTACATCAAATTCACATCGAGGCCAACAGGAACATGAAACCTCACAGAGTACCTCCAGGTAACATCAAGATATTACTACAGTACTAATGTTTGCCCTGGAGTACCTCTCCAGATGGTGTCATGATGTCTTAAATAGGGGCAACATCCTACGACTACTAAAAGAGATCATAAGGCTACATGACCTGAGATCAAAGGACCTTGTTGCAATCCAGTTTGAATGCTTGTAAGTATCTCCAGGTGGAGAGGTACCCAAAACCACATTGAGCATTGCAAAGAGAGTTGTCACAGAAGGGCCCACCTTTGGTAGGTGGGGAATAAAGGCCACCCTACACTACAACCCAGGATATATTTTGCCCCTTCTCCCATCTGGCCAAACAATGAGGTCATCCTGGACACAGAGGAAAACTCCCTCCGTGCTCAGGGGCTCAAGGGGGCCCCTTGAGAGAGAAGTCTTAGCACACGGAAACCACTGGGGAACACAGTACACCGTATTTGAGTTTCCAAATACTAACACAATGGGTATAGTGAGAACAATCAATCAATCTCCAACTGAAATGTGACCGAAAACAGCCAAGGAGCCAAGGTACAAAGGCAACATGTGCTTACTTCATATGTGCTCCTGGAATGTACATTTCCTCACTGGAAAGTTAGTCGATCCAGATGTACATGACGTCCTAAGGTCATTTGGCGTTATCCTCCTGAAGGAGACTTGGTTGGCCGAGTCAGCTCATATTCAAGGCTGTTCAAACCTTTAATTTCCAGCTATGAAGCAGGTGAAGTAAGGCCACCTCTCTGGGTCATTGTTACTTATATCTCAAAAGGAGACATAGCTTTCGTAAAAGTATTACCTGTACAATTCACCAGCATGTGTACAACAAAATGCTTCCTATCCATCAACAATGCAGAAGTTGACATCATTTTCATTAACACCTATGTCCACCCAAAGAGAAAGGCTAAAGACTGCAGGAAAATAGTGCAGGAATTCACAAGGCTAGCAGAAAACATCAACGCCGCAAACTTTGTAAGACCAGAAGATTTCAATCTGCACCTACTAGGGCATCCACTAGTGATCAAGCAGCAGCCCAAACTGCATTGTGGGAGACACCCGTACAAGGAAAAAATACATCTGGGTGTTAAGCAAAAATTAGATGTTGATTACCGGGTGATCTGGAACATCTACAGTTTAGGGCCCTGAACAGTAGATTCGAAGGTGACAACCCTCCTGCAGCCACATACTACTTCACCAGAGCCAGCTCTATTCTGGATTACACATTTATAACTTTACCACTACTTAAATACGTCAAGTCATATCACATCACAGGAGATATTCTTCTCTCCAAACATAACAATCTTAACACATATAGAGAGGTGATGGACAACACTTATACCATCAATTACAAACAAATCAAGGTCAAATGCGGCCCTACTCATGGAACTGCCGACAATTACGGAGGACAGTTTTCAGATCCACAGAGGCATAGACTCCAATGAAGTCCTTAAGTGGGAGTCCCTTGTAGAAACACTGCAGCATGTACATGCAAAAGTAATCAATCCAAAGTTGGCTTGCAAAACTCTTTAGAAGGGGAGGGTCACTAAATAAAACAACAGCCTTAGGCTGCTCAAAACCACAACAAACACGGTTTTGCATATTGTATGGAAAAGTCCTCGTGACTCAACTGCCCTTAATGCCTTAAGGCAACTCAAAATACAGATAACAAATATTAAATGGACTATAAAACAAGCCCAGGAAAACAAACTCTGGACCAAGCTGCATACAGATCTAAAATACAAAAACAGTGCTAAATTCTGGACCTCAGCCAACCTTCTTCTCTGACCGCGCCACATGGTCACAGTACCTAAAAGAAGATTTTAACCACACATTGACAAACAACTTCCAGAAGGGCTCCTGTGAAGCCGTAACCTTAATATCAGCCAAAGAGTCAACCATGGTGGGCACAGAAGTCCTCAAAAGGCAGATAGCCAAAGGGTGGAGGGAAGGAGCACCTGGCCCTAAAGTCATTTTCCTGACTGTGTTTAAGCACAATCCATCTCTCTGGGCATAAACCCTATCACCAGTACTTGCTGAGATCAGAAGCATGGAGAGGCTCGGTTATATTTCTAATTTTTAAGGGAGGAGACCGTTCAATTCCAGTCAACTAATTGACAATGAGGCCAAATATTTTCCTGGAACCTTGCTCAAGGAACTTTCATTGTGGGCGTCTAGTAACGGCATCATACCCTTCAACCGGATAGGGTTCTCAAAAACATATGGTACAATAACCAATACACTGTCCATCTCACTTCTAATGGACTCTGCCTTAGGCACCAACACACCCTTATTTTTCTGCTATATTGATTTCAAGATGGCCTTTGACCTGGGAAGGCTGTAGGTTAAGCTAGCAGGCTTGAAAACACCCCAAAAACCTGATGATCATGCTCCTTTACAACACCTAAGTGTGGGTTAAGCCAGGGATCAGAACACCCCTCTTGAGGAAAATTCAAACTGCTTGTTGTCTGAAGGAGGGATGCGTTCTGGCTCCAAAGCTTTTGAATCTCTTTCTGGCCGACCTGATTGAGCAACTATAATCTTGCAACTCCCATGCTCCAAAATTAGAGGGCAAGGAAATATTGCGCTTCCTCTATGCTGAAGATGTGGTACTGCTCAGTTGAACACAGGTGGGGCTGCAACGGCTATTGTATATTATGGAGATCAACTCCCAGGCCAATGACTTGTCAATCAACTATGGCAAAACCAAGACCATGGCATAAATAACAATAAATCTCAAAAGCAATCATAGTTCCGGTGTGTGACCGGATTGAAAGACTGGATGAGTACAAATATCTAGGGGTCATCAATAATACGAAAGGCTCCTTCAGAACGCAGAAGGAGGAGATGCAAAGGAAAGGATATGTGCAGGCCACAACTCTTAAAAATCTAAAGAGAAAGTTAGACAGGCCTTCTACGATGCCCTTATAGGAAGTAGTATTTGCAAAGCACCTACTGACAATTACACACAGAGCAAATTGAAATGAGGCTGCGATGCTAGCATCCTAGATACAATAACAGTCAGTGCAAACAGAATAATCTTCTCATTGCCATGTTTTACTTCTCCGGAACAGATTCATCTGAAGTTTGGGTTGCTTACACAATCTCTGGCTAGTCGTTTGACATCTATGGGATTAAGGGTTGCCTGCAGTTCCAGTGAACTAAGGGGTGAAGACACCACCGAAGTCGCCGTCACCATGACCCAGGAGATGGGTCATGTTCCAAGGCAAGTGCTGCAACCCAAACTGTGCTTTTGGTGGGGTTGGTGGGATACCATGGCATAGGGAGACTCTGGTGACTGGTGGAATGCAGGATTAGTACAGTAAAAACCACGTCACACTGCTCAAGCCTCCCCACTTAACCCTACCCATGCACGACCTGCCCTGCCTGGTGATGGTAGCACGTATATGAACATTCTTTCATATGAGCCTATATCTTATTGTTTGTTTTCAATTTTTTTTCCTTTTTTGGTGCAACACCGTATGAGGACCATCACTTCCTGAAGATTGATAGATATACACATCAAATAAAATATAGGGCATCAAGCATGCAACATATATTAATGTTTTGGTGTTCTCTAAATATAATGTGTTTAAAAATATGCACCACAATTGCTCTATATATTTTAAAAAGAACTGGAACTTCACTTCATTCACTACAATTCACTCAGGAACTAAAAGGGGACATTCTAGCCTGTATTAAAAAAAAACACTTAGTCATTCAGAATAACATAGTTTTTTTGACATGAACCTGTTCCTCTGTTGACCCATGTAGCTGGCTGTACAGGGACAGGACCTCCATAGCCAGCTACTCCAGCTCTTCTGAGGAGAAGGCTGGCATCCTGTCATCTGCTTTTACAGGTATTGTGGCTCCTAGAAGTTGGAAACAGCAGCAAATGTTGAGGAGGTGTTCTTACCTGCAGTGTTAGGAGGCAAGTGAACTTTTTTCGAAATATTGGGTTCATGTGCATGATGTATGCGATCATCAATGAGGATGGACACATCCATTGGTTTTCGTACATTGATTTCACACACGTTAGCCTATGACTGTGTCTGTTGTGGAGTTTTACACACACTACCCGGTCAACTTCCACTGACGTCTATCTGATTGTAAATTTCTTGACTGCGAGGTCAGGCGGCCGCCATTTTGGACAGTGAACTAGTGTGTTTGTAAATGTTAATGCGTCATAACCACTCAAAATGGTGGCTAATTGTTTACAAATACAAAATGCTAATGGTGCCCATTTTTTGTTTATACTTTAGTTGACAGAAGTCTGATCAAAAAAATGAAACAAGAATGGGTAATTTATACATTTAAATTGTATTGTTTACACATTTCTTAAACAAATTAATGGACATATCAAAATTGTTATTTTTAACAAAAAATAACAATAAAACATCTTGTGTAAAATTATGGTAAGAAATCAAATATATTTTTACAAATACATGACATTTTTGTTATATATCATAAAAATGTTTTCAAATGTTAAATAAATAATACGTTTCTGAATGCAGACACATGAATGAAGGGAGAGTGAGGAGACAATTGCCTCAAGTTTTTTTTTACCATTTCCAGACCTTGCAACCATGAAACAACAAGATATTATAAAACAATTCAGATTGAATAAGCAAACAATTATTTATGTATGCCATCAGCTGGAGCCAGCTCATTTGCCTTTCAATCTGAATACCACAGCAATAGCACAAAATATCAATTTGTAGCAACACTGCATTTTATTGCCACAAGATCATTCTAATACACTGTGGCAGTATCTTGTGGAATGTCACAACCAACTTTCAGTGGGTTGCTACAAGAAGTTCTTTCTTCAATGATGAGACATATCAACAGCTTCATCCAGGTTCTAAAAAATTAGTATTTTGCCAATGTGAAGGGAGGTTTTTAAGCTTTGGGTCTCTTACCACTTGTGATTGAAGCAATAGATCGTACATGTATTCCCTTAGTGCCAGCACACGCCAGAGAAAGAGTCTACCTCAATCGGCCTACCGGATTTGTATAGCACACGCGTATGTGCATGCTTTCTGAGATCGACTCATGACTTCTTTGTGCTATGTAACAGTCACTATATTCACCAGCAAATGTCACAACCTGGATGTTTGAGGGCGTGGGTTGCTGATAAGAACAATCTGTCATTATATTGTTTGGTAAATTTCCAGTTTAATGATCTAAAATAGTGTTACATAGGTCAGCTCATTGTATAATGTTCTCCATATGGGAGCTTATCCTAACCAACCATGGTTGGTAGAAATACTGAGCAACCCAACAATGCCTGGGGAACTCCACTTAAATAAGTCCAGTGGAAGAACTAAGGGCACTGAAGCAGGCTGTTAGGCTACTGAAAGCCAGAATTCAATGTCAGGATAAGACTGGTGGAGTCCTACTCTACTCACTCGATAAGGTGTGCAAAATCACAATAGCATGCTGCATGCTACACTACATAGCCCTGCAATAGAACATCCTGTTCATTATAAAGAATGAAGACCATGACGAGGCATTAAGTGAGGATGTTGAAATGCCAAATGAAGATGGTAGTGGTGAAGAGGAATGAATTGACTTACGTCAATATGTTATTGACAACCTATTCATGAGTGTAAGTGTATATACACAACTTTAAATCTAATGAGAATAAAAGTCTGTGCTAGACATTTTATTTTAGAAAGGGCAAGTTAAGGTAAACCCATGCTAAAGATGTTTGTTGATCTAAGTTTTGACTCATGGACTACTGTGTTTACTTACATTGTTTAACTTCGATTGCTTTTAGAAAATGTGTCCTCAAAATGTATCAATTGTAATCTGTCCATTTTGTAATGTCATACAAAATATTTTTTAGTCTGTTTTAGGTTCCTTTACCATGCATGTCATATTCATTTTGAAATTACAACATTGTGAGATTTACAGTTATATGCTGTTGTTGCCTAGTACAAAGAAAAGATAGGTTGATCCTGTGAAAGACACATACACTTTGGATTTACAGATCTTGTACAAAGATAACTTGCACAGTGATTGAACTATATTTATAAAGATTGGATTAGACTTGTTTTATGTGGATTGTTGCCACCAAGGTAATGTCTGCTGTGTAAATTGCTTTGGCCACACGTGGTAGCCCACTGATAGTGTACAAACCTCCCTCCACATAGGCAAAATCCACAATTTGTGTCAACTGTATATAGCTGTTGATATGTCTCATCATTGAAGAAAGAACTTCTAGTAGCATGCCACTTGAACTTTGCTCTGACAATCCACCAGATACTGTAACTGGGTACTGAAATGCTCCTGTGGCCACCAAAAGGAGTATAGCCATGATTTTCACTATTGATGTTATTGCTGTGTTTCCTATTGTGAGGCAGAATATCTGTCTCCAGCTGATGACATCCATCAACAAGAGATGTGTATTTAAAATGAGTTTTAGGGTTATGTACCTTTCTTCCATGGTTGTATTGTGAGATCTATCGCTGTCAATGA
The DNA here is from genome assembly GCF_964261635.1 of Lissotriton helveticus. Classification (NCBI taxonomy): domain Eukaryota; kingdom Metazoa; phylum Chordata; class Amphibia; order Caudata; family Salamandridae; genus Lissotriton; species Lissotriton helveticus. The sequence continues at coordinate 1,460,170,151 of NC_136061.1, read as the reverse complement.
AAACATTGCATGATAAATTTGGAATATACATGAGTTATAATGTATTGGGAGTATATAGGTACTATTTTTTTATTCCAATGAAAACATATCCTGGTTTGTGATTGGTGTTTTGTTTATTTTTGTCCTCTTTTCAAAAATGTGAAACACATTACCTACATGGAATTTAAGTATGATTAATCAATCTTTTTAAATGTAACTTTTTAAAATGTACGATGGAACTCTAAAACGTGAAAGAAATGAGGGAAAATATACACCAGTCTTTTTTATTGTTAAAATACCAAATCAACTGAAACTGAATTTTAGCAAAAAAAACAAAAAAACAGCATGTGAATGAAACTAATATTGGAGAGCCTAATTTACTCCAATGTCCAAAATATCACAGGAATTCAAAAGTGTAATTGTGTCCAGAAAATAGTCCACAGGGCAGATGGTAGTCTCACTTAAGAGGAAATTAAGTTCTACATTACTTGCAGGTGGTGGTGGAGGTCTTGCCATCCTCTTGTGCGAGTCGTTATTAACTTCCCCTCTAGGGGAGGACTGGTAGCTCCAGAATTGCAGGGATTGGGGTGGATACAGCTGTATCTTCTTGTGGAAGGGCCTCCCTTTCTGTGTTTGAGGCAGATGAAGTTGATCCAGACGTTGTTGGACCACATAAAGGGAAGTATGTTGGTGTGACAGCCCTGCACATGTGGGTAAAAATATCATGCAGTACCGATACTCATGTAGGCCAGATCAGAGTTCAGATTCTCCATCTATACATTGTGCTCCATAAGCAACTGCTTCAACTCCTGGAGCTCTTTCAAGACCGGGCCCATCATGTCTTCGGAATTATGGAGGGATCCCAAGACTTGGTCGATTGTGGTTTGGGAAACAAGGAACCCAGTGGCCTCACTTTGCTGGCACACAGATTCCCTCCCAAGACCCCAATCCCAACTATCCTGTGCCATTGACCCAGTGTGCCCCATCCCACTCGTTCATGGCTGAACTGTAGTTGGTGGTGTTGTTGGAGTGACAGCAGCCAGGACTGGAGGGCACATGAATAGGGTTATTTGGTTTGGACATAGAAATTCAAGGTATTCATAGGAGATGTGTTAACAGCTGAGGCGGGAGATGTATTGTCGGCTTTGTGAGACTCACCGGAGCAGTCTGCCCAGGCAAACCAAATGGCCATGCAGCTTCTTGTCTTACAGATTTGTAGCAGTGGAGCCCTCACTGAAGGTTTGTTCATGCTCTTGAGTGAGGGAATTCTCAGTAGCAGATGGTTGTCCACTTACTCTGGGTGTTAGATCCATTATGGATTTTAAAATAATAATATTGCTCAAGTATGTATTATAAATCAAAAAAGTTTGAAGCTAAAACTGAAGCAACCTGAAAGGTAAAATAAAATTACTATAATTAATGCACCTTTCAGTGGTATTATAATAAATGACTAAAACAATTTAAATTATACACAAAACTACTTCACTAAGCATGTAAAAAGATGTCCTGAAATGAATACAACATTTAGAAAGTATACATGGAATATACCAAAGATTCAACATAACACAATAGAGAGGAGAGTTGTGAAAGAAACCTTTTCAAGGCCGAGCAGGCTTAACATCTGACAATTACATGGCTTTGAAGGACACATTTCATTACTCATCTTGTATGCATTGTAGAGTACATTTTAAACAAAATACACATAATCAGTATAATAAATTATATCCTTAACATTTTAAAGGACAAAAATGGGATTTGTGATACAAATAACATCAATTCGATGAAATAGCAAGGATAGGACAACATATACAAACTCTTAAACATTTCAAAACATATCACGCAATAGCAATTGATAAATACATAATACTTTGACATATGTTAAAATTATGATAGAAAAGAGAAAATGAGCAAGATGAAATTGGAATATTATTTTCACAAACCTAAAACAAGGCATCTTGGTATTTTTAGTCATTTCATTTAAACAATAACAGCTCTTTCTAAATTGTTCAACACATTTTTAACTAGAGCACATCAGTTTCCAATTCAACAGTAGCAGGTGTGATTCAGTACTTGAAAGGGTAGGCTTATCCAGTGCATTGAACCTTTTAATGGTTTCTCCACAGCCAATCAGAAAAATACTTATTTTACAAACTAAGATACAACCTATTTCTAATTTTAAGTATGAAATGTCTATGAACAACCAATCACTTATCTCCTTTTGTTAAACCAGATTCTTCCTCCATTTTATATACTTTTCATTATACCAACTGTCACAGTCAACTACAGACTTCTTCTGATTCCTACTGCTCCTTACTTCAAAATGCTTACAGTATGGATTGTGAGTCACAGCTATGTTTTCTGGGGCAACAAGTATGCTTGAGACAGAAGTATTGACAAAGACTTGGGTTTGCATAATGTGATTATAAAATGGGTTGTGCAGAGAGGAATAAAGTGGCACCAGTCGCTGCCTTTTGTTAACACCATTTTGAATTTCCAACCCTCTCACCTCATAAGTGTGTACTGTGGTGGCAATGACCTAAGCACACTGACTGGGGTAGGATTGAAAATCCTAATGAAGGTTATCTTTGAACAACTAATGTTGCTTTTCCCTTCAACTATCTTTGTGTACTCTTAAATATAAGACAGAAATGGAAGTGGTCAAAAAAGTTCTGTCCACAGATTAACAAAGCCAGGAAGCATGTTAAAAAAAGCAGGTTCTGCATTCCTCAGAGACCATCGCTTAGGCTGTATCTATAACAATAATCTGCATTTTGAGATGTATGGAATTTATAAAAGTGATAAAGTTCACTTCACAGATGAAGGGAACAGGGTGTTTCTCGGCAACCTGAAGCTGTGCATCCAAACTTACATGTAGCTGCAATAAAGTGATAACGAGCACAAAGGCTCTTTTCAGAGCTACCCTGTAACCCAACAGGGAAAACTGTATTTAAAATATATGTATATATTTCTCAAAAATATTTGGATTCACAAGCCCATTGCGGATCCGGAAAGCATTGGGCAGGCTTCAGGCTGCAGGGCATCTCCTTGGTACAGCAAGGCAATCCTCTGAAATACTAAGGAGGTCTCAGCCAGCAGGGTAGTCCTTTGAGAGTCCTCCAGAGGTCCAGAAGTGAACCATAGAGGGGATCTTACTTTGAAGTGGAAGACACGCCTGGAGTTTCCCCCCATAGATTGTTTTGGAATTTCCTGTCACACTTCCCAGACTCAACAGGTTCTAGGGTCACAAAAGGCTAGTGTGAAGTTCTTTGTTCGTGTGTTGAGGCAGCTCATTTGAAATGTAAGTAGGGTTGTACACAGCTCTGTCCTTCTCATCCTACCAGGATGGCTATCCAACCAACTCCTGTGTGCCCCTTTGTGTTACTGTCTGGGAGGAATACACAAAGGTCAACGGCCAACTACACCTAGTCATGTGACTCAGGATATAGGCTGCAGACAACAAATGGTTAGGACATGAAAATCTACATTTTCAGAATTCTGACTTAAAATGTGACTTTACAATTAAAGAGGTTTTTTAGTTGCAGTTCCTCAGACACCAAATATGCTATTTCTACTTGTTCCCAAACAAACGTTATCACTTATTAAATGTTATAGGGTGACCTAATGTTATCCTATGAGAGAAGTAGGCAACACATAGTGAAAAACAAAATTGTGAATTTATCACCACCAAGGTATGTAAAACTTAAATGTACATGTGCAATTTTTTTTAACAACAAACTTTATTAACTTTCATGCCACAACTGGCTGTGAAGGGCTACACTTTAATACCATTACATATGCAGGCGTCACCATGGCCTTATGTCTGAGATTTAGAACACACAATAATACAACATACTGTGTTATACCCTGCCTGTATATCTATCCCTCCTCTCCCTGGCAACCCCTGTCACATCCAGATATTAAGTTATACAGTGTGTTGTATATCCTGGCCGTATGATCTGACTTCAGCATCTATTGATCTGGTTGTTTTTGGCGGAAGCTCCAAGGTCAGGCCCCTATAATTCTTCCATCACTTCCACTTTTTTTATGTGTCTGGGCCATCCTGGGGCACGAAAGAGTGGTAGTTCAAGACCCATGCAAAAGTCGTCACCCCTCTACCAAACCCCCAAAATGGGTTGAGTGTCTGCTTTCCACCATCTAGCTATGTCACATTTGGTGAGCGGGAGTCAGCAGAATAATAAGTGGCTCTTGTATTAATTGCCCCAAATTCAAATGGTATTGTGTAGTTGAGTCAACCTAGATGGACTGGGGAGCTCCCATCCCAGGACCTAGGCCAAGCACGCAACCGCTCCCCTCCGAATCCTATCCAGGGTGGCATAGGACAACACAGAGTGTATGACTAGGCCCTCTGCATTACTACATTGAAGATATAGGGAGATGCCATCAAGCTCGCCTGCCAGAGCCTATATCAGGTATAGTAGGCCCTATGCAGTTATTTGAATTGTATTAAGCCCAGGTGTGACGAGACGGCCACCCCCTTGGAGATTCTAATGCCTCGGTCGAGTCATCATTGTCCAAGGGGACGCCTTCAACTTGACAGGCTGTCCTAAGCACCTCTAAAGTGGTAGCACTATTTGTTACATTGGATTGGTATATCTTTGAAATGTTATGATCCCCTAAATCGCCCAATAAGAGTTTCTCTCCCATTGGGCTCAACTCGGGTAGGACCAAAAGATTGGTGCTATGTGGCATAATGGCATGCTAAAAACTGAAAGTACTTGTAAAACTGACATCAGGGCATTGAGAATTCCAAATTGAGTTGCTGGAAGGACTTGAGAGTGTGGCTATGCATGACATCTCCTAAAGTGGATATACCAATCTGGTTTCATCCACTGAAGCCCTGGATGTCATCCAGCTGAGTAGCCATTCCTCAACCGCATAAGCTGGATCGTACCTGGGTCCATACTACCATTCATTGATCACTAAAAGACATGCGGCTGCATGGTAGGATTGGATATCTGCTACTACGATGCCCCCACAATAGGTGGATTGGAAACATGTTCGTAATTCCACTATGGATGCCCCGTCCCTCATAGGAAATGGTCCAGCATTGTATTAGCTTGTCTGAACCACAGCTAGGGAAAATGGTGTGGGTGAATTTGTAGTTGGTACACTAACCAAGGGAGAGACACCATCTTAACAATGTATGAGCACCCATATAGGATGAGCTGCAAAAAGAACAATTAATGGACAAAATGCAGAACGATGTCATACATTCACCCCATACAGAGATCTGGGCCTAAATCCATTGTTTGTTTCCTCACCATGCCATTCCAGTTTGGACCCAGCCATATGCAAATCAGTCTTGACCCTGCCCCCAATGGGAACAGTTCAGCCTGAACTGCCAGGCCAGGTCTTCTCTGGACTGGAAACAAGCATCCTAGGACCGGTTTCGGGCTTTCAGCCCTCATCAGCCAGGATAGCTTGACACCAGTGGCATGGAGAGCACAGGACCCACGTCTGGGTGTACCCGTCCCACTTGGGATGACAAATGCAAAAAGAACAATTGATGGACAGAATGCAGAAGAATATCATACATTTACCCCAGTACAGAGATCTGGGCCTAAATCCATTGTTTGTTTCCTCACCATGCCATTCCAGTTTTGACCCAGCCATATGTAAATCAGTCTTGACCCTGCACCCATTGGGAACAGTTCAGACCGAACTGCCACTCCAGGTCCTCTCTGAACTGGAAACAAGCATCCCAGGACCCGTTTCGGGCTTTCAGCCCTCATCATATGCTGGTTCTCCTGGATCTATCGGCCGCCTTTGATTCGGTAGATCATGTTAGGCTCATCCAGCGGCTGGCTGAGATAGGGATAAAAGATCAAGCATTGAGCTGGATTCAGTCGTACCTATCACTAAGAACACAGAAGGTGGCATTAGATCAGATTGTCTCAAAACCCTCCAAGTTGAAATGTGGTGTTCCCCAGGGGTCGGCACTAAGCCCGCTACTATTTAATGTTTATTTGGCTCCTCTGTTCACACTTATTTCAAACTGGGGGGTCAAAGCAATCTCATATGCTGATGACACCCAGCTGGTGTTTCCATACTCGGAGGTGTCGGAAGAGGCCTTTGCGACTTTTAAGGGATGCCTCCGAGATGTGGCCAGATGGATGAACGCCAATAAACTTAAATTGAATACTGAGAAGACCGAGGTTATCTTCTTTGGCAAGGGGTTGCCCCCCCCTGCAGAACTTTGGTGGCCGGTGGAAATGGGAACACCTCCGTCACCGAGCCAGAGCGCGAAAAATTTGGGAGTCCGATGGGATAGCAACCTCTCCTTCGCTTCCCATATTCAGCAGGTTGCTGGTTGCTGTCTCACCAAGTTGAGAAATCTACGCAAGATCTTGAGACTACTACCAGTAGAGTGCCGTAAAATGGTGGTCCATGCTACAATAACATCGAGGCTGGACTACGCAAACGGACTCTATCTCGGCCTCCCACGGTATCTAATCCAGCGCCTTCAGACGGTACAGAATGCGGCTGCGAGACTGCTGAGGTGCATTCCTTTCAAACACTCTGTCTCTCCGCATCTACGGGCAATGCACTGGCTCCCAGTGGCCAGCCGGGTCAAGTTCAAAACCCTGACGCTGGCCTTTAGGTCCCTGTTTGGCACTTGCCCTAACTACCTGAAAGTTAGACTCCCCAGGTATCACCAGTCTCGGTCCCTCCGCTCCAACGGGCAGGTGAAGATTGTGATCCCACGAGTGCGAAGGGCACGGCTGGGCGGAAGAACGTTCTCGGCCAATGTGGCGGGGCTATGGAACTCTCTTCCTTCCGCTCTCCAACAGGCCCCCTCAGAAGCCTGTTTTAAACGACTGCTGAAAACCTGGCTTTTCACTCCACAACGTTAAGTATGCCACATGACTTCTACGGCCGTTCTGTTCTTATAGCGCCGGGATACCTCCTTGTGAGGCAACTGTTCGCGCTCTATAAAACTCTTTATTATTATTATTATTATTATCAGCCAGGATAACTTGACTCCAGTGGCACGGAGAGCATGGGACCCATGACTGGGCATACCCGTCCCACTCAGGGTGACAAATGCAAAAAGAACAATTGATGGACAGAATGCAGAACAATGTCATACATTCACCCCAGTACAGAGATCTGGGCCAAAATCCATAGTTTTTTTTGCTCAACATGCAATTCCGGTTTGGACCGAGCCATTTGCATGAATCCAGTGGCACAGTGAGCCATATGCAAATCAGTTTTGACCCTGCGCCCAATGGGAACAGTCCAGCCTGAACTGCCGGTCCAAACTGGGGTGGCATGGTGAGCGAAAGAATGATGGATTTGACCCAGAACTCTTGACAATCTTTTGATTTGTTCTGCATTCTGTCCATCAATTGTGTGTCTTTTGCTTTCTTGCCCAAAGTGTGCCGGGTCTGCCTAGACATAGGTCCGGGGCTCACTGTGCCACTGGATTCAAGCTATCCTGGCTGAAGAGGGGTGAAACCTGAAACCGGTCCTAGGATGCTTGTTTCCTGTCCAGGGAGGACCTGGCTTGGCAGTTCGGGCTGGACTGTTCCCATGAGGCACAGGGTCAAGACTTATTTGCATAGGGCCAGTTCTAAACTGGGGAGGCATGGTGAGCAAAATAATGATGGATTTAATCCAGATCTCTTGACTGGGGGAGAATGTTTTGATTTGTTCTGCATTCTGTCCATCAATTGTGTGTCTTTTGCCTCATTGCCCTAAGTGCGCGGGGTATGCGTAGACGTAGGTCCCGGGCTCACTGTGCCACTGGATTCAAGCTATCCTGGCTGAAGAGGGGTGAAACCCTGAAACCGGTCCCAGGATGCTTGCTTCCGGTCCAGGGAGGACCCGGCTTTTCAGTTTGGGCTGGACTTTTCCCATGAGGCACAGGGTCAAGACTGATTTGCATATGGAAAGGTCTAAACTGGGCTGTTATGGTGAGCAAAAGAATGATGGATTTAACCCAGATCTCTTGACTGGGGGAGAATGTTTTGATTTGTTCTGCATTCTGTCCATCAATTGTGTGTCTTTTGCATATAGGGAGAACAGGAGCCCCTCCTAGGATTTAGTTTCAGCCTTTACCAGTGTACACAATACGGAATCCCTTTTATCAGCAGGAGCACTCGGCTTTCGGAGGCGACCTGGTCCCGATAGCAGCGGCGTCCTCAATAATATATCTGCTTTTAAAAGAATAGCTCCACTGAGCTCGAACTGAGAGCCCTTGCAATTCAGGCAAATGATAACCTATACAAAGTGCTGTATCCAAGCTCACTATAAGAAATATACATTTGGAGAGTGCTACGACGAGCAACCCACAGTTGCAGATCGTCACTAGAAATTTTATTTTTGGTCTTCCAATATATTGCCAAAGAGACGCTTGATAAACGATTCTCATAGGAGGATTGTCACCAAAATCTTTTTCAATAGAACCGTCTGAATTTTAACCATTTTTACAAAACGTCGCACTACAGAGATCAAAAAGACTCTCAAGGACCTTATTAATAGGGAAACTGTACAGACCCTTCAAATCGACAGACAACTAAAGAATGTCTTGATAAAGGTGGACTACATTTTACTCCAAACCACCGAAACGCGTCGACGCTTCTGTATAGTACAATTAAAGCCTGCACCATCAATGTTTATATCTAAAAAAATTATAGTGATAAAACAGTGGTGTATATAATTGGCATTTTTCTTAATGTACCATTTGTATTTTACCATTTGTGTGTTTTACAAACCCTTGTCTGTCCTTCGTATTGTGCAGGCCACAATACATGTGTTATTGTTTTCCCCCCAATTTTTTTGTACAGTTCAAGTAGGTACCACAATTTGTATAGAATGTGTCAATGAATTGTTTTTAATCATATATTGAGTACAATACATTTGTTAACTTCTTTCACTTCAGTGCCTATATGAGTTCTTATAGTTAATATGTTCTTTTGAGGCTTAATTTTAGCTTTTGTTGCAATCATTTTCAAGAGAATAGTCTCTTTCTCTGGCTAGGGATAAGTCTGCAGTCCATTGACTATCGCCTATCATCCCCCTCAGTGGCCATATGGTTGATTTGCCAACATCTAACCAAAGATCCGCATAATCTATAAGATCCTGGGACCCGACTTATAAGGGGTCAGCGAGAAAGAAGAGGCCATCATTGGCATATAAGGCAATGTGGTTGGAGATCTCCATTGACCATTTGAAGCCCCATATCAAAGCATCTATTCAAACCCAAGCAGCTAATGGCTCGATGGCGAGAGCAAACAAGAGGGGAGACAGGGGGCAGCCCTGCCGAGTACTGAAGCCTATAGGGAAGGTGACGAAACACTACCTGCCACCCACACCGATGCTGTCAGATCTGTATAGAGTAGGTGTACATATAGCAAAAATCATGGACCCAGATTCAGGTTTTGCAAAAGTATAAAAAGCCCTGCTCCATATCAACCAATAACAAGGCCGCCAGTCTGGCCTGTTGATCAACGGCCACAATTGCCTTATGTGTTCATCTAATGTGGCTCGTAGCCTGGTGGGGCATAAAGCCCGCTTGATCTGGGTAAACTAGATCCTCCATATGTGGCATTAACACATTGGCAAACGCCTTTGCTAACAATTTAGTCTCCATGTTCATGATAGTGGTCGGGCATTATGAGGAGTGTTGTTTGGGGGGGGGGGGCAACCTGGGTTCAGATACGCCACTATTGCAGACTGTCTCCAATCGGGGGCCATGCAAGATGTCTCCACAGATCTGACCATTGAGAGATAATGTGGGCCTAGTTGAGACAGATATGCCTTCAAGAATTCAGAAGGGAACACATTGGGGCCCTGCGCCTTTCTGGACCTCAAGTGCGACAATGCAATTTTCAATTCCTCTACTATGAGGAGGGCTTACAGGGAATTCCGGGCCCCGGTAGACAGGGTGTTCGGGGGTATATCCTCCAAAAATCTATTGATCTGTGAGGCCGTAGAGACCTCTCAAATGGCGTACCCGCTACTGCAACCAGATCTGTAAGTATAGCATTGTTGGCCCCGCGAATCATGGAGATGTGGGCCAGTGTCAAGGCCTGCTGATCCTCATCGACGTATCACCCCATTGATAGATCCTGCTCTGGGAAGCCATCCACCCACGCCACGCCTCCTAAATCAATTCCCTATTGATATTGCTGTTGTGTGAGTCACAGTTGTCTTTATGCCCATCTCCCATTACCCATCTGCCCGAGGCTCTCTAATTCCATAATGCGGGCCTCCACCTGCATTAAAGTCTGCTTATTCCCTGCAGCGCAAAAGCTGATATCTACACAGTGAATGGTAAGTTTCATGGCTTCCCCACACCAATTCTACCAATGACGCAGTGTCTGCATGAAGTGTAAAGTATTCGGTTAGAGCTCTGTGAATGTGGGTTCGATAAAACTGATCATGCAAATGCCACGTGGAGAGCCGCCAGTGTAATGGCGGCCAACACAGGCCGATCATGAGCCATATGGCAACTGGGAAGTGGTCTGAGAGTCCTCGCGGTAAAATTGTGGATTCTGACACTCTGTGCGCATAGTTCTGCAGAATTCAAATGTAACCAAGCCTTGAGAATGACCCATGGGGCTGCGAGTTAAAGGTGTAGCCCACCCAACCCACCAAGCCAACATGACCTCAGGGACCCGCCACCTGTCCATGTCAGGATAAATAACATTGTTCCAGTCCCCACCTAGGACCCCCAGCACCTCCGGTAGTTGTAACCAGAAATACACTTCCAGAGGGGTGGAAGTGCATAAATGCTTCCAATTACTACCTGTTCCAGATGGAGAGAACCGCGTATTAATATATACCTGCCCTGAGGGTTCAACCACTACTGTACCAGGGTAAATGGAAGTTGACGTTGTATTGTGATTGCCACCCCCAGGGAGCCTCTTGTGACACCTAAGTGAAATACCAGGGTATACCCATAGCAGTCAAGCAGGGGGTTTTAGTATGCCTCTTGTACTAGCAGTATATAGTTAGCGTTAAGTGGCTATTTCCGTGCAACTACACACAGTTTTTGATGCAAAACCTTAATCGCCAAAAGGGAGGCTGGGTTTTGCATAACAAAATAATGCCTTTTGAAACCAGGCATTATAAGGAGAAATGTTGTTCTGTTAAAATTATTTTTTAAGCGCACATACACCGATTGGTTTCTTGGCACTATTATAGGAGGAGTTGAGCCCCCGAAGACCTATTCATAGGCCTGGACAAAGAGCCATGTCTTAAGAAGTCTCCTGAACACAGGTACATTTTTTTATTTGATTCAGACCTCAACTGAGATCTACAAATACAGATATAAAATTATTATTATTGAATTCATAATGATAAAGATCGTAAAACGTTTACTTTTTAAAACATACTATAAAATGGAGAAGTAACAATGTTATGTCACCTAACCATACACCATTCAATAAAATAAGATGACATCTTTTGATTGTGTGTTTTAACTTTAGAACAGCTCCAGAAAGCTTTTTACAAACTTATACAAGTTACACAACATCATTAAATCTTGGGGCAAAAATGCATTATACTTTAATTGAATTGGAATTATATAACATTGTCCTGCTGCTACTATACTCGCATTAGGACAGATTAGTAAAACGTGAAGCAAATCTTGTTGGCCACCTTTGCTTAATTCACATATGCCTTTGGGGTTATTTGTACCATCCCAGCTAGCTAAGAATGTTGCTAAATGGAGTATACCCAAACGTAAAAGTAGTACACAGTGCCTTACCCTGTGCTCTAGTTGAAAACGTAAATAGGGACCTTAGGTTTTGCAAACGCTTTATAATGCTCCAATTGAATGCAATGCTTTTTATCCAATTCATAGCTGATTCTAGGGGCCAAATGTTTTTAAAACAATTTCAAGTGCGCTGGGGACCACTCATGTAAAAGTGCGACAGTGCATTGAGAGACCTCAAAGGCTTTTAACATATTCCCATTAAAAGTATACCCAGACGCTTCTTCTCTAATAGTCTCCAGTTTTAACAGATGCCTTAAGGTGTCTGGCGCTGCATGGAATAGGTTGTACGTCCACCTAATGATATTTTAAATTCCTCTAGTAAAGATTCCCGATACAGATAGCACAAGACGGAGTGCTTGATCTGGTACCGAATGCAACACTTTTAACAATTTTCGGAGTATGGTTCCTTCCTTTTGCTTTTGTAGTTTGCCATGTTTTAATTTGTGTGCATTCGATAGCATATAATAGATTCGGAGGGAATTTCATGCCATAAACCTCTAACATTGGTATTTTTCTCGCTTTTCAGGCAAAGGTGGAAAAGTGGGGGCTAGGAGTTTACCCCAGTCATAAGCGTTTTTTTGTAAAACTTTAATTGGGATCTTATCTGGTCCCACCGCTGCAGATGACCTGGCAGAGGATATCAGAGTAGAAATTTGTGTGGCTGATATTTTTATGGGTTCCTGCTCGGATTTATTCTTCAACGATTGATCCAGTCTGTGGAAGATCAGATGCTGATGATTACATTTATAAAGCCTTAGAATATACTTTTCCCAGTCGCATGATGATACTGGTGTGGCTTGAGCTGATTTTCATATCCCCATCTGTGCAGAGATTATGCTCCAAAATGTTTTATTATTTTTGTGTTTTACTGCCAATTGAATGTCGACCCAGACACGATCTCTTAGAGCTTGCCTTTCTTTCTCCTTTTTTCTGTTGGTGGAGTTTTTTCAGTTTCCTTATTTCTCCTTGTCTTATCACACAGAAAGAGCTAAATTGAATTCTAGTCAATTTATTTAGTTGTCGTTAATTATTATCAACATGTTTTCCCATTTGACAAGTTTTGACTCGCAGAGTTTCCTTGGACGGAGGCAACTACAGACTGCATATTAGTTTCAAATCTGTTTATAGGATTGCCTACTTTACTCACAGATGTTAGCAGATCTTGGGATATTGTATGATTTATTTTACTAATTGTTTTGGAATTCCAATGTATCCTTCTAGTTTTGTGCTCTATGACTGCCCGTCCTTCAAAAGAATGGAGTGACCATGGAGAAGTATGCTGAGTAAAGATGTCAATTTCTACAGAAAGTAGTGTGTGATCACTTTAGTGGGTATATTGAGTAGAAATCGATTGGACCTTCACAGTCAAATCTGTGCCAGATCTGATTTGATAGGGAAGAAAATTCCAGAAGTGTGCGGCCAAGACTGCAAACCTGCTGCCCCCTAGTCTCTTCCATTTATAAGGCGGAACGACCAGTAAATTTAAGTGGGAAGATCACATATTACACGTAGGTATATGTCTCTTGATTAGGTTAGAGATGAATTTTGGGCCCCCATCCTGTAGGGACTTAGGGCCATATGTATCAAGGTACCCATTTGCGATTCTCAAATAGCGATTTTTAAGAAATCGCTATTTGAGAATCGCAAATGGGTATGTATGTACAAAATCGCATTTTTTTTGCGATTTCTTAAAATGTCTTAATTGCGATTAGCAAATTGCGAATCACAATTAAGGAATACTTTCCCATTCATTTCTATGGGCCAGGAGGCCCATAGGAATGAATGGGAAATTATTCTCAATTTGCGATTCGCAATTTGCTAATCGCAAATTGAGAATAATTTCAAGGGTGCAGGGGGTGTCCTAAGGACACTCTGTTGCATCCCTGAAATATGCATGGGTGCACATGTGGCGCACATACATGCCCCAAGGGCATGTATGTGCGTCACATGGCACTTTGAAAAATGCAAAAATTTGCATTTTTCAAGGAATTCGCAACTTACCACCAACTAGAAGTTGGTGGTAATTTGCGATTTCTTAAGGACATTTTTGCTTCATACATTGCATTTAAGGAATCGTAAAATTTGTGATTCCTTAAATGCAATTGCAAAATAAGGAATCACAAATTTTACGATTCCTTATTTTGCACCAGATTTTGCTTAATACATACCATGTAGCAAATTCGCATTCGCAAAGGCCAAAATTCTGCGAATTTCGGCCTTTGCGAATGCAAATTTGCTTGATAAATTTGGCCCTTAGAGACAAGGCACCCAATTTTAAAAGCGCAGCATTGTGGTATTGGAAGCCAGTGGAGCTGCCGCATAAGGGAGGTAGCATGTTGCCATCTTGGTTGATGGAAGATCAGTCTAGCAGCCTGGTTCTGCACCAGCTGCAATTTCCTGACTAGATACGCAGGTAACTCGAGATATAGAGTCTTTGCTTTGTCTAGATGGGAGATTACCAGGGATAGGACAACTTGCACCAGTGCATTTCTCGTAAGGAATCTACTGACTTTCCTAATCCTTCTTAACTGGAAGCATCCGGTAGAGACTGCTGTTCCGATCTGGGACTTCATAGATAAGTATCTGTTTATTGTAACCCGAGGCTCTTCGTTGTTGGAGATGGAACTGAAGGACTGCCCAACTCCGTAGGCCAAAAGCGTGAGCTCCAGGGGTTCTGTATGCCACTAGTCAAGATCAGTTTGGTTTTGTCCGGGTTTAGCTTCATATGGTTGCTATTCATCCAGTTACTGATGTATAGCAAGGTAGCCTGAAAGTCAGAGATGGACTTGGGTGTGTTATTGATTTTGAATATGAGTTGTAGGTCGTCTGCATAGTTAAAGGTGTTCACCTTACTCTCCATAAAGGATCGGATCAAAGGGAGTAGGTATAGATTAAACAAGCGCTGGGATAATGACGATCCCTGTGGCACTACATAATTGGTTGTAACATCAGGCGGGATAAAGTAAGACAGACGGACTGATTGAGATCGATCATCCAGAAAGGATGTGACCCAGTCAAGGGCTTGACCCTGGAGTCCTGCATCTCTGACACAGTCCACCAGAATTCTGTGGTCGACCGTGCCAAAAGCCGCAGAAAGATCTAGCAGCACCAGGGCCTGAGAGGTGCCCTTATCAGCTTCCTTTCTTAATTCGTCCAATACCAACAGAATGACCATCTCCGTAGAGTGAGATGGATGAAATACTGCTTGATGGGGTCAAGGAACTGAGATTGTTCGATATATGACCATAAACATTTAGTTACGTGGGATTCCAGTATTTTAGTCAGATAAGGAAGCAGAGATATGGGATGATGATTAAGTAGGGCCAAGGGGTCAGCCCCAGGTTTTCTCAGAAGGGGGACTACAGTAGCTTTTTTAAAGGTTCTGGGGACACAGCCCTGCTTCAGTGATTCATTCAGAAGATGGAGGGCGGGAGCAGGGGTAGCAGTGAACACTTCCTTGAGGATGTGTGGTGGACAGCTGTTGGTGGGAGAACCCGATTTAACCCTGCCCAAAAGTTACAGGAAGGCTTCACTGCTGATCAGTGGAAATTGGTATAAGGTGTTAGGGTTCCAAGAGGCCGTAGGTAAGACCTCATATGCAGGACTTACAACAAAACTGGTTTTGATCTAAGCGATTTTGTCGATGAAGAAGGTGTTCAATGAGTTGCAAAGTGACTGGGATGGCACTGGTTTTATGGTGACTCTATCAGGGTTAGACAACTTGTTGACAATTGAAAATATGTCTTTGGATTTGTTGGTAGAGTTCATAATCTTTGCAGAGAAGTAATCGGTCTATTTAGATAGGAGGCTTTTTTATCTGGGGAGTAGTTCCATCTCAACCTTTTTTCTAATTGGCACAAGGCCAATTTTTGGATTTTTAAATTTTCAGAGAACCATTTCTTAACCTCATGGTATCTTGCTACTCTAATTATACTGAGGGTGGGTGTTTATTACTAGCTGCAGTTAGCCAGTCTGTCATAGCTTCTGCACTAAGGTCGAGGTCAACAGATGGCTGATCAATAGAAGCTGTATCAGTCAATAATTTACAGAAGGTATTAATGTTGACATTGTACTATTTCCTTGCCTTCAGACCTCCTTTGGCTAGGTGTGTACTTGTGATTGCATTGGTAATCACAAATTTTATTAAGTAATGTTCAGACCAGGGGCATGGGGACACTATCATATCGAGTATTAAAAGATTGGATTTCCAGATCTGATCTAAAGTATGTCCCTTAATATGTGTTGGGGAGTTTACATGCTGAATGCAATTCAGCCCATTCAGTGGATCAATCATTTCAGTGAAATGTGGGCCGCCCTCCCTGTCATTGGCCCAATATTTAAAATGGCCGATGAGCAAGGTTTTTGCATGATTAGTAGTTAAGTGGGCCATCTGTTCAGCCAATTTTTGAGGAAAGAGCGCCATGCTTTGGGCGGTTCTGTAGAGCAGTACACAGACTAAAGTTGCAGAGGTTGAATCTAGTTTAATAACTAGACTATTAACTGAGGTTATGTCTAGAGTGGTAAGTCTAGTGAAGTTAAAATCCTTACACATTATAGCTGCTACCCCACCACCTTTTTTTATCAACTGGGCGATTTGCCTCAGAATGTAATAGTTGTTTGGGAGAGCAGTCAAGATGTCTGGGGTTGATTCTGGGGTAAGCCAGGTTTTGGTTTGTAGAAGAATGTCAGGCTTTGTTTAGTCTAGAAGGTGGAAAACATCTAATTTGTGTTTTACTAGAGAGTGTGTGTTTAATTATGTAATTGTTAAATCATGTGTCCCCTGGCAGTCTTGCCATTGTGTGTATGTCCTAGCAGGGGAGCAGTTATCAAATTCGGGGAAGATGTCCCTGAGCTTCATGATATTTAATTTAATCAGTTTATCGCTTGTGTGAGGATTCAAATGAAGGTTTGTGGAGTGGAGTTGCTTGAGTTCCCTTGACGTGTATTTGCAAGAATTGGGCATAGTGACTGGCCCCTGGTCCCGGATGTGTGTGCATGGGCGCCGATGGGCTTGCCTCTGGCGCGCCTTTGGTGCTCCCTCAGCTCGCGTCCACTGCGATCTCGTGCTGCGACTGGCATTAAATCGCTGTATCGCAGCCTAACTCCTCCTCCCGTTTGCTGATTGGCCACCCCCACTGGACGAGCCCACAGGAAGTATGCTCGGTACTCGGCTGAGTCACAGAGCAGCCGGTACCCAATTTAATTGGGTAGGAATCTATTTAAAAGGTGAGTTTGTTTTAAAAACACATCAGATTCAATCACAGTAAAACAAGTTAAAACAATCATTAGCTTCCGCAAGGCCGAAGCAGTCTCCTATATAAGTATGGGCGAAATTTGCAAATTCAAGCGAATTTGTGGTCCGCAAAATCCGTGAATTTGTGCGAACTTGCGAATTTTTTTATTATGGCGTGTTCGCGGCGTTTTTTTAGCGCGGCTACTGCGAACATACCCATTCGGTCGCTTTTTGGGCGCGACCATCTTGAAAACAACTCGGCAAACTCAGAATCAAGGTAAGTCAACGCAGTGCGCGCAAAATAGTATTTTTGAAGTGCGAACAAGCAAAAAAAATTCGCGAACTTGCGAATTGCGGATTGTTTGGCAATTTCGCGCGATTTGCGGAACGCGGAATTGCCAAAAATCCACAAATTTCGCCAGCGGAACGAATTTTCAGCCAATGCTTACTCCTATACTGCCGGCTCTCGCGCTGCGACTGGCATTAAATGGCCGGATCGCAGCCTAACTTCTCCTCCCTCTTGCTGATTGGCCGCCCCCACTGGGCAAGCCCCCTGGAATGATGCTCGACACTCTGCTGAGTCACGGAGCAGCCGGTACACCATTCACTCAGTTAGGAATCAATTTAAAAGGTAAACTTTGTTTTTAAAACACTTTAATCACAGTAAAACAAGATAAAACAAACAAATACATGTTGTCATTGCTCCTATCTTATCTTCTCCTATCTTATCTTTTCTGACTTTTCATGTGTGCTGCCCTGTACAGCACACATACAATGTAGAAAAAGGTTTAAATGTTGTCTAGATATAGTATTTTATACTGTAAGGCAGGCCCTCCAGTACAAAACCTACGCTAGACTGACCCACACACTCTTGCACCATGGCGCAACTGTGTGTATGTGGCACATGGCAGGAAAATTCTGTGCCGGCGCTAGAGAGAAGGGAAGGGGGAGCCATTTCTCTGTAGCTATGGCACTATCCTACTCCCTCCCTGCCATGTAGTGTAGCATTTGTGGCTGCTGTGATGCGTTGGGTTACACATTAGGAAACCTGCCCCTGAGACTTACCAGTTATAGTTCAGTGATTTATTATAAATTGATGTCATGCAATGTTTATGACCTCACATATTACATCACTCATGGCATGTTAAATGACATAATTGACAACCTCACTAATAAAATCACAGATGACATCATCCATGACACTGCTCTTCAGATACTGCAGTATAGATACTATTTTATTGTCTTTTGTCGTAGACGGCTGCTTGCAGTGGGTTGGCCACTGGCAAGGCCATGCCACCAACCCTTGCCAGGTACTGCAACAAAGCTTTGCAGAGGAGCATTTGTCCACACACATAGGTTTGGGAGCAGGGCCTGGTCAAATATGGAACCATCTATATATCACCAGCAAGTAAAGTAATGCTTGCTCTGGTCCTCAACACCAGGGCGGGGAAGCTTGCCCTTGATCTGCAGATCACATTTTGAATCTCCTGGTCACAAAATAATATTTATAAAAGAAACAAGGTCTTTCATAGTTTAGTGCAAACCAACAATGCACAGGACATATCTGCAACACCCCCCCCCCCTTCACTGTTCACAGCTGAAGGCCCAAAAAGTGCGGATTAGGCTGGCAAACCTGTTCGCCAAGGATGATTCTTTCTTAAGTATTGACTGCTGTATGAGGTTGAGGTACCTGTAACGATTGGATGAGGTATATAATTAAAAAAAAGAAAATCACTGACAAAAAATAAAAGAGATAGTGAAGTTATAGTTGACAATGTTATCACACCTTCAGATATGTTTTAAAAAGCCTTGGAAATACTATTACCACTACTTTAATGCACAAATTATGGATACACCCGTAATACATAACCCAAACAACTGCTGTGCAAACTATTACTTGCACACCAAATGCAGAGCTTATGACCTTCCAATATTTATTGCAAAAAATAACAACACCTAAAAGCATAATGTAATTAAAGTTCATCAAATATTCGAAGCAATCAATGATACTAAATTCATAGTTGTCTCTGACAAGGTGGTGAAGGTAATCTGTGAGATGATTCACAGCATGTGTAATTGCAAGTGTTTCATAAAGAAATACGCATTTACATTGCATTTGGTGTGCGAGTTATAATTTCAATACTGTTTTTTGAGATGTGAATTTAGTGATAGGAGTATTTAGGGTTCTGGGACGGGTAATACTCAAAGGGACTAAGGAGCTTTTAGCGTTCATAGATTAGGCAATAAGAAGTTTGTAGGATTCAGGGATGGGTAGTGTCAAATTGTAGTAGTAGGTTTTTAGGATCATGGGATGGGTAGTGTTTAAAGGTAGTAAGGTTCAGGGATGGGTATTTTAAACCTTATTAAAATAATTTCATGTCATTGAAAGTAATATTCATTTACATTTAAAATTCTATAGTAAGTGTACTATGTAAGCATTATTACTTAAAAGAAATATAAACATGTTTTTTTTAGTTATATGAAAGCACAGTTATGCCAGATGTAACACACTCCGATGTAAAGGTACTTCTATTGAACTTATCACTATGTAATGATGTAAAACCAACTAATTTGAGTAGCTGCTGCTGCTCCTCTGCCACTTTAGTTCTGCACCTAGCTCTCCTATCACTTCACTTTTTGTGCTTTAATCCCTTTTTCAGTTTTTTTAATTATTCCTTGGGAATTGTTGTATTTGTGTAGTCTCTTTTATTCTGAATTGAAGAGGTTGAAGCACCTTTGCTCCCATTTCTTTGGATCTATGTAATGGTTTCAAATATTATTGGAGGATTTCTATTTCTCCATCTTTCAAGATGTTGGTACAGTGTTGTCTACTATGCCTCTTTGATTTATAGTGTACCGGAATCCTGGGTCACTCAATTTGCACAACACTTTCCACTACCCCATATGCTACAGAGATCAATGTTTCAAAAAATATGTATGTCTTCTATTCCTTGTATTCTAACCTTTTCCATTTACCCTACTCCCTTATCTCTTTGTCAACAGGCTTATGAGAGTAGAGTTGCTGGGAAGGCCTGGGTATTATGATCTGCTATTTCCTATGATGTACTCTGTGACCAAATCGAACATCACAAAAGCCCCAGAGTTGCACATCGCTCTATGATACCATTATCAATACAAAGCAAACACAAGGAAATGATGATCGGAGTGCTGAAACTTTTCAGACACTCACCCCCAGTCACAGACGTGGGTTGAATCAATCATCATTCTTTAGCTCACTTCGCCACCTCAGTTCAGACCCAGCTATATGCAAATCAGTCTTGACCCTGTGCCTCATGGGAACAGTCCAGCCCAAACTGCCAAGCCAGGTCTTCCCTGAACCTGAAACAAACATCATGGGACCTGTTTCTGGGTAACACCCTTCATCATTTAAAGGTAGTAAGGTTCAGGGATGGGTATTTTAAACCTTAATAAAATAATTTCATGTCATTGAAAGTAATATTCATTTACATTTAAAATATATATGTAAGTATTATTACTTAAAAGAAATGTAAATATGTTTTTTTAGTTATATTCAAGCACAGTTATGCCAGATGTAACACACTCCGATGTAAAGGTACTTCTATTGAACTTATCACTATGTAATGATTTCTAGTGTAAAACCAACTAATATGAGTAGCTGCTGCTGCTCCTCTGCCACTTTAGTCCTGCACCTAGCTCTCCTATCACTTCACTTTTTGTGCTTTAATCCCTTTTTCAGTTTTTTAAATTATTCCTTAGGAATTGTTGTATTTGTGTAGTCTCTTTTATTCTGAATTGAAGAGGTTGAAGCACCTTTACTCCCATTTCTTTGGATCTATGTAATGGTTCCAAATATTATTGGAGGATTGCTATTTCTCCATCTTTCAAGATGTTGGTACAGTGTTGTCTACTATGCCTCTTTGATTTATAGTGTACCGGAATCCTGGGTAACTCAATTTGCACAACTCTTTCCACTACACCATATGCTGCAGAGATCAATGTTTCAAAAAATATTTATGTCTTCTATTCCTTGTATTTTAACCTTTTTCTATTTACCCTACTCCCTTATCTCTTTGTCAACAGGCTTATGAGGGTAGAGTTGCTGGGAGGGCCTGGGTATTATGATCTGCTATTTTCTCTGATGTACTCTATGACCAAATCGAACATCACATAAGCCCCCGAGTTGCATATCGCTCTATGATACCATTATCAATACAAAGCAAACACAAGGAAATGATGATCGGAGTGCTGAAACTTTTCAGACACTCACCCCCAGTCACAGACGTGGGTTGAATCAATCATCATTCTTTAGCTCACTTCGCCACCTCAGTTCAGATCCAGCTATATGCAAATCAGTCTTGACCCTGTGCCTCATGGGAACAGTCCAGCCCAAACTGCCAAGCCAGGTCTTCCCTGAACCTGAAACAAACATCATGGGACTTGTTTCTGGGTAACACCCTTCATCATTCAAAGGTAGTAAGGTTCAGGGATGGGTATTTTAAACCTTAATAAAATAATTTCATGTCATTGAAAGTAATATTCATTTACATTTAAAATATATATGTAAGTATTATTACTTAAAAGAAATGTAAATATGTTTTTTTAGTTATATTCAAGCACAGTTATGCCAGATGTAACACACTCCGATGTAAAGGTACTTCTATTGAACGTATCACTATGTAATGATTTCTAGAGTAAAACCAACTAATTTGAGTATCTGCTGCTGCTCCTCTGCCACCTTAGTTCTGCACCTAGCTCTCCTATCACTTCACTTTTTGTGCTTTAATCCCTTTTTCAGTTTTTTAAATTATTCCTTAGGAATTGTTGTATTTGTGTAGTCTCTTTTATTCTGAATTGAAGAGGTTGAAGCACCATTACTCCCATTTCTTTGGATCTATTTAATGGTTTCAAATAATATTGGAGGATTGCTATTTCTCCATCTTTCAAGATGTTGGTACAGTGTTGTCTTCTATGCCTCTTTGATTTATAGTGTACCGGAATCCTGGGGGGTAGAGTTGCTTGGAAGGCCTGGGTATTATGATCTGCTATTTTCTCTTATGTACTCTATGACCAAATCGAACATCACACCAGCCCCCGATTTGCATATCGCTCTATGATACCATTAACAATACAAAGCAAACACAAGGAAATGATGATCGGAGTGCTGAAACTTTTCAGACACTCACCCCCAGTCACAGACGTGGGTTGAATCAATCATCATTCTTTAGCTCACTTCGCCACCTCATTTCAGACCCAGCTATATGCAAATCAGTCTTGACCCTGTGCCTCATGGGAACAGTCCAGCCCAAACTGCCAAGCCAGGTCTTCCCTGAACCTGAAACAAGCATCATGGGACCTGTTTCTGGGTAACACCCTTCATCAGCCAGGCTATCTTGAATCCAGTGGCAAAGTGAACAAGGGACTCATGACTGGGCATTCCCTGCCAACTTATTGTGAACAAAGCAAACACAAGGAAATGATGGACGGAGTGCTGAAACTTTTCAGACACTCATCCCCAGTCACAGATTTGGGTTTAATCCATCATCATTCTTTAGCTCACTTCCCCACCTCAGTTTTGACCCAGCTAAATGCAAATCAGTCTTGACCCTGTGCCTTATGGGAACAGTCCAGCCCAAACTGCAAAGCCAGGTCTTCCCTGAACCGGAAACAAGCATCCTGCGACCGGTTTCTGGGTAACACCCATCATCAGCCAGGCTAGCTTGAATCCAGTGGCAAAGTGAGCAAGGAACCCATGTCTGGGCATAACCTGCCAACTTAGGGCAAACAAAGCAAACACAAGGAAATGATGGACGGAGCGCTGAAACTTTTCAAACGCTCACCCCCAGTCACAGATCTGGATTGAATCCATCATCATTCTTTAGCTCACTTCACCACCTCAGTTCAGACCCAGCTACACACAAATCAGTCTTGACCCTGTGCCTCATGGGAACAATCCAGCCCGAACTGTCAAACCAGGTCTTCCCTGAACCGGAAACAAGCATCTTGGGACGGGTTTCTGGGTAACACCCTTCTTCAGCCAGGCTAGCTTGAATCCAGTGGCAAATTGAACAAGGGACCCACGTCTGGGCATACCCTGCCAACTTAGGAAGAACAAAGCAAAAACAAGGAAATGATGGACGGAGCGCTTAAACATTTCAGACATTCACGCCCAGTCACAGATCTGGTTTGAATCCATCATCGTTCTTTAGCTCAATTTGCCACCCCAGTTCAGACACAGCTATATGCAAATCAGTCTCGACACTGTGCCTCATGGGAACAGTCCAGCCCAAACTGCCAAACCAGGTCTTCCCTGAACCGGAAACAAGCATCCTGGGACCCGTTTCTGGGTAACACCCTTCCCCAACAGGGATGGAGGCTGCAGGGATCAATCAGCAGACTACCAAGGCTATGATTCTTTTTAAAGAAGTAACCTTTTTTTTAAATACATCACATTTTTATTAAATGAAAAAGAACTGTATTTAAAAAAGAGTTTTCTTTATAAAAAGTTTTAGTGGGTGTTGGCAATGGTACACTGGACCCCTGAAACTTTTTTTAAATTCATAAAGGGGAAGAGGTCTAAATTAGCACATGATTTACCACCCCGACTTGGGGATCCCTAACCTTTCAATGATTGGCAACCAGAAACGTTTGAAAATCATCAGTGCATCTAATATTGAATAGCCATTTGGAAGGGACACCCGTAACATGCCCCATAACATGCCACTTCCAAATAGAGATTAGGTAAGTAGTTGCAAAGCCATTTTAGCATTTGTAAAAATTGGCTAACTCCTAAAACATCCTTAATACATTAAAAATGTTTTTGCTGCTGCAAACTGTGATTCATTTGTGACAGTGAGAACATTTAGTAGATCTTGCCCATGGTAAATTAGGCCTATGAAACTGCTGTGACTGCAGGTGAATACACTTAGTACTTACAATTGCTTAGCAGATATCAGGAGGAGTAAGTTCCCTGCTATGACAATCCTGTGGGGCAAGCAAGTCCTCAGGTCTCCCATTCTAAACTTTGGCAGGTCCTCAAAACACCCACTGTGGTAATTCTACAGCACTGCTCAATATGAGACAAGTGCAATCCTGCTCCATCTCTACCAGAGAAATGGGTAGAGAGTGTGGGCCTCATTTATGAGGCCCTACCGGCACTTTTGCGCCGCCAGAACATCACTTATTTTATGTTCCGGTGGCGTAATTTGCCACAGCATATTTTCAAGGCCACTTAAAGCCACTTTATGTGGCTTTCCATATCCTTATAAATATGTGCACCTTATACGCAGAAAACTGTGTGAAAGGGGCATTGCATGGATGTTGCTGTGGGTGTTTTCACACAACACACATGGAACCTGAAGCATTCCCAGATTTATGAGGCATTGTAAACCTGGGCATGTACCAGAACCTAATGTCCCTTCCTGCACAAAATCAACCAGCCCTGCAATGCAGACACCCTTTCACCATGGTGCAAGGGCGCCTGCATTGGCACATGGCAGCCCATTGTGCGCCAATGCAGGGAAAAAGTACAGGAATGTGCTGTATCTTTTAAATACGGTGCATTCCTGCCCATTTGTTTTGACATAGGGCAACGTAGCAATATTCCTTGCAGTGCTGCCCTATGTCAAAACCTTATAAATGAGGCCCTATCTGCATTGAATGCTGACAGTGGTGGCCAACCTGGAGAGAGAGTGCCCTGTCAATGTTGCAAAAGCAACAACACTTGGCTCCCACACATCTCCATGCTATTGTTTAACTGTTGCTATTGTACCTAAGACAATAGTGAATAAATATAGTCAGCAGAAAGACACCTCACTTTACAGAAACAAATGATGTTTTTTCTATGTCACTGCAGGTGTTCATGCATTTCAGGCGACACATGATGCGTAGTTTCTTTTATGCTCATCTTTTGTGAATATCTCTATAGGATTAATTCAATTAGTCAGTATTGATTAAGAGGTGCACAAATTTGAGAACTGATTAACAAGTGTAATGTACATTAATTGAATATTCCCCTGAAGATTTCATGCATGCTGAGATATTTAAGATACCTAATTGGGTTCCAAAAAGCTATTAAGTTAGATTGATTTAAATAAATTGAAGAATGTTCTTTTTTTACTTTTCCGTGAAGGACAGGTTTGTAATGAATGATCCCTCATTAAAGTGAAAATTACACGTATAAGTGAAATACGATGGGACACTGTGAGCAGAGATTCTAGCGAATGAATTTCCTTAAAGTATTTGTAATGTCTCTTGAGTCTCCTTCTATATGAGAGAGTACATATAGGCGAAAACACTTGCTTGCTTAGTCTAGATATCGAGCAACATCTTATCATCAAATTCCAATAAAATATTCGGTGTATTCAGAGATAGAAGCAGCTGGACATAGCAGTAAAATGATTAAGTGATAGTTCTGGGTTGTAATTTGTCTTTTACGATTTGTATATGTGAAGGTAACCTGTTTTCATTGAGTTTAATACTTGTCTCGTGCTAAAAAATATTTTTTTTATCTAAAAATATTTTCTTTCTTATTTATTATGTTTTATTTTATATGTTATAATCTACAAAACCCTTGAGTTTGAACTTGTGATTTTTTTTTTGGGGGGGGGGGTCCGTCTGCAAGTCGCCCTTTCTAGATGTTTTTCATTTACTAAATTGTAAGACAGCGTTCAGCGCAAAGTCAAAGTTGGAAGGCCTCATTTACAATAGTTTGCTGTAGGGCAGCACCACAAGACTTGCTGCTGTGCTGCCATACGGCAAAAGAAAACGTCAGGAATGTGCTGTATCTATCAGATACAGTGCATTCCAGTCGGAAAATGTCCTTTTTGACGAAGCCAGAATCAAACTGTGCCTTCACAGCAATGGCAACAGAACAAATACGTCTTTAGCACTCAATCGTTCTGCACGCAAGTCATTACGACAATGTTGGAGTGGTGTTGGACTTGAAGTCCAACACCTTCCCTACTGTTGCACAGACTGTATTTGGAATAGTAAATTAAACGATTCCAATATCCAGCACCCACCCTAAGGTAAGTCGTTAAAACGACTTGTGTGCAGAACAAATGCATGCTAAAGACGCGTTCGTTCAAATGATGAACCCCCACATGTATCAAGCAAATTTGTGAGCGCAAAAATTGCAAATCGGTAAAACAGGTCTTTTGTGCTCGCAAATTAGCCCTTTGCAATGCATCAAAACAAAACTCCAAAAAATAAGAAAATCGCAAAAATATGGATTTGCAATATTGCAAGGCCCAAATTGTAATTCCTTAGTTGCGAATCGCTATTACAGATTCACAAAGCTATGCTAGAAAAGCCACAAATAGCAATTTCCATGAAAATCACAAAATTGCGATTACAATTTACCAAATTTTACAGGCAGGTGGTAAACAGGTAAAAACAATCAAAACGGGTGGTGAACATCAGCAAAGTATTTAAACAGGCTCAGGAGGCCTCAGAATGTTTCACAATGGCAGCGCTCTACGTCATGGCAAGGAGGATGAGGCTACGCGCAGCAGCGCAGAGGAGAAGGAGGATAGAGGAGCGCATTTTTAGAGTGCGCATTACATTGTTGGGGAAGACAGAGCAAAATATCTATGACAAGTATAGGTTAAATGCTGACATGATCCATGATATGATTGCTGAACTGGATCCCATACTGCAGTGCCAGACTCGCAGGACACATGCCATTCCCACTCATGTGCAGGTCCTAAGTTTCCCGCTCCTACTAGCGTCAGGCAGATTCCCGGGTGTAGTAGCTGTAGAAGGAGGGGTGTAACAAGGTGCCCTGTCACGTTTTTTAATTAATTCCTCAAGAATTCCAAGGTGGCACCCAGGATGTAACCCTGATAAATTGGAGGACGCTCCTTTCTAGTTTCCGTAGTGCCTGATAACCTAATTACACGCATGCAGCTAGATGTGCATAACAGTGTTTTATGCTATAGCCTGACACACGGGAACACAAATGAATAATTTTAACGCACTGATGTGAATTTCGTTTTATAGATGGGTTATATGCGACTTGACTCGCACACTACTTATTCCAAGATGGCGCCCAGGATGTAACCCTAATAGATTGAAAAATGCTCCTTTCTAGTTTCTGTAGTGACTGATAACCTTAAGGCATGCATGCAGTCAAATGTACATTACTGTGTTTCATGCTCTAGCCTGACACTCGAGAACATGAACGAAAAATTCAAGCCACTGATGTGAATTTCATATGTTGTTTGACCGATACAATTTAGGCTCAATGTCCTACAAGTATTAGCAACCCCTATTTTAATGCTTTTTCTATTGGCTCATTTTGTGTGAGGTGTAGGAATTGGAAAAGCACAATAATACTATTTTTGCGAACAATTTATGCTGGTCAATTACTAATTACCAGCCCAATATGGAGCGTACCCAAACAAGAAACAGTATAATATCTTTTTATCGGTCCCGTACACCCCGGAAATGACGCAATTTTTAATGAAGGTCGTATGCGACTGAGAGCCGTGCTAGATTTTCTCTTAGGGTATAAAACAGATGTAGCCTCAATACATACCATTCATTGCTGACGGATGAAGAAGGAAGCGCGACGAGCGGTCGTGATACGAGAGGCAAGTGAATGGGCGCACTCTGCAATTCTTAAGGCAGGTACTCGTGATAGTATCACAGTTGGGGGGGGGCGGAGAAATATACATGCCGCCAAAACGAACATGGGCACAATTTGTAATTTTGAAGGCTCATAGATGTAGAGAGCCACCCGGCCTCTCACCTACATTGTTGCAACACACACACACGCACGCCTTCACCCTCGGGACGGGCACGCCCCGAGGTATATATTAAAAGCGCGGAAGACCGCTCGGGGTCTTTCCGGCATACCCTACAACTAAGTGTGTGTGTCCCATTCTTGCGATTCAGCGCTGCGCGCGAGGCCCTGACCTCGCCCACCACACTGGCGACGAGGCCGGTTCTGCTCCTACGCGTGCCTGGCCGCCCTGCCGGAGCTGTCCGCTCCTCACCTGTCGTCTGCTGCCGGCCTCCCCTGCTCGGCTGTTTTCCCGGGCCGCGGTGCTCATCCGCCGGCCTGCTGTGCCTGCTCGAAGTCGGCTCCCCGCCCACGCGCCTCCCTGGTTGGAGCGCGTTCAGCTGGCGGGAGCCGCCTGGTGAGAGCCTCGCCCCGCGGCCTTTGCCCGGCCCCCGCGCTGCGAGTGCTGTCGTCTGGGGGCTTGCCCCGCTCTGCACTCGGCGCGAGTGCGCTTCCCTAGCGTGCTGCCCCGGAGGGGGAGGGGTGAACAGGGGAGACGCTGCACGTCAGCCCCGAGGCACAACCACGTGGTGCCTCCAACGCGTGTCTGGCCCTCCGCCTCATCCTGCCGTGTCCTGCGCGTCTGTGCTCTCACCAGGAGCAGGTGGGGAATATCGAAGTCTGCAGCACATTGAAAAAAAATAAAAAATAAATAAATAAATAATAACACGGGGGACCGTTACAAGTCACTACACAGGGATCAACAGTGTCATCAAACATTGGCAAGTGCAACTGTTCCATCATTTTGGGATTTTCACTACAGGGTGGCTGTCCTGCCACCACCCACGCCACGTCCAGGGTGCAAGTCACGTGTGCCACCGTCTGCCCACCTTCCTTGCCGCACCGCGACGTGCAATTCTGTGATAAACAAGCACTGGCCAACTCAACTTTTGCCTCACGGGGGAGCCCCGTGTCAGGAAGCTAGTCAGTCACGTACTCACCAGCCTACCTCCATTCCACGCTGCGCGGACCGCGCAGGTGGGGTGTGATCCAAGGGAAGGGTCACCATCATGAACGACGCCGCCACAGGGGGTGCGCCCACGTGGACGGCCGCACATGCCGCTACGCCACGCCCACCTCCACGGCGCAGAGCAGACACTCACATAGTCAGCCATGCCCACACTGGAGTGGCCCCGCTTCCGCCATTCAGCGAGACTGCAGACCCAGCAACTGCGGCGCCGCGATGGAAGGCGTGGCTGGGGCATTTGAACCTCTACTTTAGAGGCACCAGAGAAACCGATAACACCGTGAAAAGATCACTTTTGATCCTGTATGGAGGCCCAGAAATCTATGACCTTTTCGAGTCTCTCCCGAACACCGGTGGGGACGATGACTATGACGCGGCGGTGGCCGCGCTGAATATCCACTTTGACCCCCAGGTCAACACCGACTATGAGAAGTTCAAGTTTAAGCGGGCGTGGTAAACGGAGGCCGAATCAGTGGACATGTATTATGCGAGGCTGCGCCGGCTGGCCAGCAGCTGCCCGTTTACAGAACCACGTGAGGAAATCAGAGACCAGATTATTGTAGGTTGCAAATCAAAACTTCTACGGAAGCTCATCCTCAGACAACCGGGCATCACGTTGGATGCCATTCTCGTCCTTGCCCGCTCCCATGAACTGTCGGATTCCAGAGCAGACGAAATGGAGCTGGCGCTCCGGTCCCCCATAGCCCCGCAAGCCACACCCAAAATGGCGCCCATCAAGGAAGAAACTGTTGACGCGATACAGAGGAGACCGACGGGAGGTAGAGCTCGACAGTGGCAGACCCGGGACGCTCAGTGTTCCTACTGTGGGGGAGACCATGCAGCGACCGCTGTGTGCAACGCGAAAGGAAAGACGTGCTCGAAGTGCGGCAGACTCAACCATTTTGCCGCGGTGTGCCAAGGAGGACGATACAGGCCCAACGCCCAAAGGGCGCGAGGCGGATATGGGTCTCGGTCGATGACATCCAGAGTGAGACAACTGTCGCTGGAACAAGAACACCCGCCGCCCGACACGAAGGCCCAAGAACGGAAACCGTACTATGAGGACGAGGAAGACGATGAAGTATATGTAGTATCCTATGTCAGCAGGATATCCACCCGGAAGAGACCACCACCCATGTGCACGATCTCTGTGGAAGGATCGGAGATCAGAGCGCTGATTGACACCGGAGCCTCCGTGAATGTCATGGACTCTGACCAGTATGAACAGATGTCGCCTAAACCCACACTGGCCCCGACGAACGCTCGGATATACACATATGGAGGCACCGAACCCATGCCGCTACGCGGCGTCATCAGCACCACCATTCGCAATGGGGAGTACACAACGGAGGCCCGGTTCCACGTAACTGAGGGGAAGAAAGGGACACTACTCAGCTGCAACACAGCGGAAGACCTCGGGCTGGTCTTCTTCGCCAACCAAGTCCACCAATCACACGCTGATACCATACTAGGCGACTTCCCTGCGCTCTTCAGCGGCCTCGGAAAGCTCAAAGGCAAGAAAATCAAACTACACATAGACACCTCCATCCGTCCCGTCGCCTTGCGTCACAGAAGAGTGCCTTTTAACCTCCGCGCTCAGGTCGAAGAGGAACTGAAGAAGCTCGAAGACCTCGATGTCATCGAGAAGGTGTCGGGACCGACTCCGTGGGTGTCTCCACTGGTGGTTGCCCCGAAGCCCAAGCAGCCTGGTGCCATCAGGCTGTGCGTCGACATGAGGCTGCCAAACACTGCCGTGAAAAGGGAGCGCCACATCACGCCCACCATGGACGACATCGTCGCCGACCTCAACGGGGCGAAGTGGTTCTCTAAACTTGATCTCAACGCGGGTTACCACCAGTTGGAACTTGATCAGAGCAGCCGATACATCACGACTTTCTCCACCCATGTCGGGCTCCGGAGATACAAGAGGTTAAGCTTTGGAGTGTCATCGGCGGCCGAAGTGTTTCAGAATGCAATAAAGGAAGTTCTGTCCGGGCTGAGTGGGGTCATCAACTTGAGCGACGACATTCTGATCTACTCGAACACGCTGGAGGAACACCATGCACATCTGAGGGCCACCCTACAAAGGTTACAGGAACATGGACTAACCCTCCACAGGGAAAAGTGCTCGTTCTACCAAGAAGCGGTGGACTTCTTCGGCTACCGATTCACGCGCGAAGGGCTCCGAGTTGACCCAAAGAAGGCGGAAGCTATCCAGAATGCCAGCACGCCCAGAAACCCCACCGAGGTGAGAAGCTTCCTCGGGATGGCCACGTACTGTGGCCGATTTATACCCAACTTGGCCGACCTGGCCGAGCCCCTCCGCGCACTCACTAGACAGGACCATGAATGGGAATGGACTGGCGCAGCAAACCAAGCCTTCCAGGAAATCAAGGCGAGCCTTCTGGACAAGGCCACGATGGCTTACTTCCAGCCACGCAGGAAGACCGAATTGGTCGTGGACGCCAGCCCCGTAGGCCTCGGCGCTGTTCTACTGCAGGAATATGGCCAGAATGACTGGAAACCTGTCGCATATGCGAGCAAGGCTCTCACGGACACTGAAACGCGATATGCTCAAATCGAGCGAGAGGCGCTAGCCATCAAGTGGGCCTGCCAACATTTCCACTTGTATCTCTGCGGCCAACCCTTCACCATTGTGACCGACCACAAGCCACTCCTGCCCCTGTTCACCGGGTCCTCCAGGCTTGCCCCACCGCGGATTGAACGATGGGCCGTCCAGCTACAAGGCTACAATTTCACCCTAGTCTTCCGGCCCGGCGCCCATAATCCAGCGGACTATCTGTCCAGGCATCCGGACGTCACCAGAAAAGCAATCCCACTGGCGGATAGTCCATTGGTGGAGGAATTCGTCCACATGGTGTCCGTGGCTGCCTGCCTGGAGACCCTCACCCTGCAGGAGATTGGAAGAGCCACCGCTGAAGATGAGACTCTGACCCGCGTCAAGAATGCCCTGGACACTGGAAGCTGGACGAGGTTTCTGGAAGGAGCTCAAGGCCTTCGTCCGGAGATTAGCCATGCCCGACAACAGCTATGGCAGATCCGCCATGAATTGAGCGTCGGCGATGAAGGCATTATACTGAGAGGGCATCTCATTGTGGTGCCAGCAAGCCTCCAACAACAGACCCTCGTGATCGCTCACACGGGCCACCAAGGAACAGCCAAGACGAAGGCCAGACTACGCAACAAAGTATGGTTCCCGGCCATGGATCGCATGGTGGATGAGATGGTGCGCTCTTGTCATGCCTGCACCATCACGGGGTCAGATCCGGCCCCAGCCCCAGTCATCACTGAAGAAGCGGCGACAACACCCTGGACCCAGCTGAGCATAGACTTCGGGAGCTTCCCAGATGGTCGACACACGCTGGTCGTCGTGGATTCTTTTTCAAAATTCCCTGTCGTGGAACTACTCTCCTCAACAGCATTTGGACCAGTCAAGAAAGCGCTGGACCACGTCTTTGCCACTATGGGACTCCCGGAGGAGGTGAAGTCGGACAACGGACCCCCTTTTCAAGGGCGAGAGTTCCAAACATACCTGGAGGCCCTAGGGATAAAACACCGCAAGATCACACCGTTGTGGCCGCAAGCAAACGGCGAAGAGGAGAGGCTCATGCGGACTCTCAACAGGGCGCTCCGCATTACCGTCAACGATGGCAAAGACCCGGAAGCTGCGTTAGACCAATTCCTGAGTGCATACCGACAGACCCCGCATAGCACCACCCACTGCGCACCAAGCGAAAAGAGACATGCTAGACACCCAGGGTTGCAAGAAGGAGACATCGTTGTGGTACAAGATCGGCACCCTGGGTGGAAATTTAGAACCCCGTTCGAACCAGAGCGATAGGTCGTGGAGAAAATTCAAGGAACAATGGTGACGGCCCACCTCGGCCAACAGACTGTCACACGGAATGTATCTTGTTTCAAACGAATAGGAGTGCCGGATGGCACTCCCCAGGAGGCCGAAGAAACCATCGATGTCGGCGCAGATGGTCCGGGTGATGGACTAACGGGGGGCCAAAACTCCGTGCCCCGCCCGAGCCGTGACCAGCCAGGAGAAAACAGGTGTCACCTTAGTGTGCCCCGAAGTGAAACAACTGGGTGCACTTCTTCCTCCCGAGATGAAACAACAACCCCGGCCGGGGCTGTTGAGTCTCCTGCCCGGTCCAACCACCGATACCACCTGCGGCCCAATCCTGGGCCAAGCCAAAGACTCCGAGACTTTATGTGCACTTCCCCTTAGCCATTGTGTTTGGACAGTTTACATGTGAACTAAATTGAAGGAGGGATGTAGAGAGCCACCCGGCCTCTCACCTACATTGTTGCAACACACACACACGCACGCCTTCACCCTCGGGACGGGCACGCCCCGAGGTATATATTAAAAGCGCGGAAGACCGCTCGGGGTCTTTCCGGCATACCCTACAACTAAGTGTGTGTGTCCCATTCTTGCGATTCAGCGCTGCGCGCGAGGCCCTGACCTCGCCCACCACAATAGTCATGATAGCATCTTAGGTCTAGGGGTGGCAGAGAAATATATATGCTGCCAATTCGAACATGGGGAGGCTTTAAATCAGCATAATCCTCATGTAGACTCTGAAATGGCCATTACCGCTAGACTGACTGGTAGATTTAAGAGCCTGGCATCCTAGTATATAGGTCTACAGTACTGCCTTTTTAGGGCACGGCTATTATCGTTAGATCACCTGGTAGATGCAAGTATATAAGCCCACCGCAAAGCCAAAACCCTTTAGATTGGGGCAGAGCAACGGACGCTCGGCCATGGTCAGGTTTATTAGTCAGGCATAGAGAATACTGGCACACTTTAGTGCACTACCGACTCGCACACATGTGTAGGAATTGCAAGCCAGGATTAACACTTTGTATATATGTATACATCTATATCTCAGGAGTGGGACATCAGAGGAGGTATAACTAAATATTGCCCCTATAAAGGAATGAAGGGCCACTTGAATATCATATCATTTTACTTATCCCCTTCTTTTAAATTGAGCCACAGTTCGTAACAGAAATACACATTGAGAAGAAATTCCTACTTCAATACTCCGCAAGCCATAAGAATAACATAGACGTTGCGTGGTTAGCGATAGGGCATATCAAACCCGATAAGAGCCAACAAATAAAGAGATATGCGATTTTATACTATCATTCTCCATGATGCATGCTATGTTATACCGAGTTATTCTCAGAGCCAAAT
Source organism: Lissotriton helveticus (assembly GCF_964261635.1). NCBI lineage: Eukaryota > Metazoa > Chordata > Amphibia > Caudata > Salamandridae > Lissotriton > Lissotriton helveticus. The sequence continues at coordinate 1,460,136,228 of NC_136061.1, read as the reverse complement.
AATAGGGATAACAAGTAGACTCGCACATCTTATACTATGTACTGTTCTCTCTAAATATTTAGGTTATCTGAGAGAGTATCTACAGTATCCTGTTGAGAAAATTATGGACTACACAACCAATAGTGGCACTGTTCTCCACTAGGACTAATAATAGATTGCAGGATACTATGATATGAGCTAACAATATGTGAATCTATTTATATAGTTAAAGCTAATTAGAACAATTGACACTATGGCTTTCTTTACTGTTTATTAATTGCAGATACCTGAAAAGACTCTACCCTGTGAAGAGAGGCTTCTCCTAGGCATCTTTACAACTAATTGCCCACTGAGCACACTAGTTATTTCAGAAAATACAATACAGATAGTAGTAACAGGTAATTGCCATTATTTCTATCAGAGATCACCAACACTAAACATTAAACAAGGGGAGTTAAGACCATATAGTAAACCTTGGCAGAAAACAAGTGTCTTTGTTCCTTTTGCTAACTTTTTTTCAAATTCTTTTTCTATATCTCTAAAACTACTGTGACAAATGCCCATTCTGTATATGTCTATGACCATATTATGACGGTGTATGAAAACATCTTGGGTTCACTGTCTCTGCTTACTTATTTCTTTGGTTATATTGAACATACAGTGTCTCCCTACTATTTCTAAGGGAGATTGGCTAACATCTGCGACCATATGGGCACTGTTGGTAAAAAAGAACTAAAGAGTGCTCTCTTTTACTTTTTTCAACGTAATCCCTTACCATTCTATTTGCACTCTTTTTTCAAACTTGCTGACAAACACCACTAACCTTTTGTAATGGAGGTCAACGTTTTCTTATGATAAATGCTTTTAAGTGGCACATTCCCTTGTTTTGTTGATATGGTTTGGAGAAATGTAAGACATCTCCAGGGGCTCTTAGAAAATAAGTTATGACTGAATATTTTTCTCCTTTATCATTACAGAATATATTTTTCCCTCTCCTTCCACACGTTATAAAGTAAAAATTAACAGGTCCTGAAGTAGATGGTTTCTAAATAATTATACCATTGAAACGTACTTCGACCAGAGAGAGAGTGCGGCACCCCATCTACCAGCACAGCAATTGAGGGTTCATTTCATCTCCCGGTTTTTTCATCTGTGCATGCAGTGTTGCCCTGGGGTGTAGAGTGTGAATGTGTAGAGTGTGAATGAATTGAGTGCAAGAGACATGTTTGCAGAGTTGAGAGAGGTGTGCGTATGTGTGGGGATGCGTCGAATTGAATTGATATTATTTCATTGGATGTGACCTTAAAAGTGCCAAAAAATATTGGTATTTATTGTACAACTTTATTTGAAAGATGATGTTAGTCACATTGTTGTAAATGAAAAGATATAGAATTTGTTTTTAATAAGATGTGAAACAGCAAAAGTTAAAAAAAAGAAAAAAATGAAATAAAATATGTAGGAACAAGTAATTATTCTCTGTGGAGAATAATGTTTATTATGCCCCATCTTTGAGCTCTGACAAGCCGCTATTTAAAGAAATGTAGGTCTTGATGGAACGTTACTCTTTTAGTTTTTTTTGCCCTGCTCCCTGACATGTCAAGTTATTTTTCTAGGGGGTCGCCTTGTTAATCCAAAATTCTTTCCTCAATGCCATGTTGACCAGTATACACCACCACATTAGCTTGCCCTCAACCCCACAAAATTTGCTTAAGACAAAACTAGACTTCTATCAGATAGCCCGGTTTCGCTATGTAATAGGTTGCATTGATGGAACGTACGTAGCCATTTGTCCACCATCAGTGAACGAGTACATCTTTAGAAACCGGAAATCCTTGCATTCACTGAATATCCAAGTAGTCTGCAATACTGAAAACATCTTCACTGACATAGTGGCACAATACCCTGGCAGCACACATGACTCGTACATATTTCGACACAGTGGCATACACACTCATCTCTTATGGAGTAAAGTTGGAGAAGGATATCTGCTAAGTAAACAGATGTTACATTGTCTCTGACAGTATGTACAAATGGTAATGCCTCTCTGTCACTAACCGTTTGCTTACTACCCTGTAGGTGACAGCGCATACCCCGTGCGCAACTACATCCTGACACCTTACCTCAACCCAAGTACCCCAAGTGAGCAGTGTTACAGTGCAGCACACATCGCAAAACAAAACGTCATCGAGCGCACCTTTGGCCTACTGAAAAGTAGGTTTTGCTTCCTCCAAAAAACTTGCGAGCCATTGCAGTGCTGACCTGAGACCTGCTGCAGAATTGTGGCCACCTGTGCCATGTTGCACAACATTGGAGAGGCATACCCCTAGAAGTGTCTGACAGCGAGTCTGAGGAGGACAACCAGCCAGGGCAAACACTACAAGCAGCAGCTGGGGCAAGCAGCAGCTGGTGCAAGCTTGGCAGAAGGGAGGAGACGTGCTGACATTACACAGCATTAATTTTGAGGTGGGTAACGATGAGACAAGACACAGCATGGTAGATCGGTACAGGATTAATTTTAATGTTGAAAAGTGGTAGTGTTAATGCACACATACCACGTGCTAAAGAGAACATTGGGTGTAAGTCTAAAAACAAAAACAAGAAATCATCATTGAATTTCAGTCACAACTTAGGCCATGATAATGGTTACATCACCATATAAGAGGTAGTCTGCCAATGCCACACTTTTTTTTATCCACGCTCTCCCAAACATCTCTCGGTGGCTTCAATCACCTCCCGTGTGGAACCTTCAGCAATTGTGGTACTCCGAGTAGTGTGCCTCTGGCATGTAGTCACTGGCACTAAGAGACTTCTGAGGCTGGACACCTCCTCACTCTCCCCACCCCAATACATTTCTCCCCCTAGCAGAAGCAGTCTGAAATTGCTCTACTGCATTTGTGACCTGAACGAGTCCCCTTGCCTCATCCCCACACCAATGGCTCATTTCAACCTGCATAAACACAGAATGATGGGACAGCAGAGCTGTGTTAGTGCTCAGCCTGCTGATGGATTGTGTGTAGCCATCTAGAAGCCCTAAGTATTGGCGATGCCTTTTTCTTTGGGATACCTGTTCCACCTGCATCACCCTGCATAGCTCCTTTATGGCCTCATTGGACTGTCTGTGCCCTTCCACCACTGCTGTAGTCAGCACTTTCAAGCTGTTCCTCATGTCTGCCATGTTGTTAGACATAGTGCAAAGTTGTGCCTGCATTAATCTCATGGTATTTGCTTGCAGCTGCTGCACCCTCAGCATTTGGCTCTCCAGCCCAACCCAGACATTTGAATTTTCATCCTCTAGTGTTGTCATCTGTGCCCTTGACCTGCGCTTCCGGTTTCAGTTATTGCTGCACCAGACCTGTGACTGGGGTCTTGCCATGGGTGTAGGTCCAGGCTGGGATGTCTAGGGATCATGTCTAGTATCTTCCTTAACTTCCATGGAAGGTAGTGGTGGGACTGTGGACCTGGGTCTAGTGGGTGCAGGGTTTGTGGTTTTTGGGGCCACAGGTGTCTCCACATCTGCGTCAGCCGGAGTCTCCTGTGTGTCTCCGCCTTCAGTTCCCTCTGACTCCTGTGCAGCAGCATCTGTGATGTTAAACAGTGCAGTTTCCAGTTAATATGTAAATGTATATGTCTCACATAGTGCATTTTTGAGTTCAATTAAATTACTAACTGACACACAGTGCCCATATGCTTTACTTCCTTGTTGTGCTTGTGGGCAACAGTGCTGTTTTCCTATCAAGTCAAGTCAAGTCAAATGATCTTTTTCGGAATAGATACATCCATAAAAGTACATAAACATTAAAAATAGTCATAATTAAAACAACAAATACATCATGTTGGTGCAATTAATAATAGACAGTAACGATTGGTCAAAAGTTGTATAAAAATTAAAAATGTCATTTAATATAGAACATAGCCTCCACATATCCATCAATTAGTATAAAACCATCAGAGGTGCAAAACAAGAATAGTGCAAAAAAATACAGTTATACTGATTTCTTCAAAGTGGATCCATAGTAGCACGGGAGCGGACAGCAGCTTTAAGAAAGCTGCTTGCACAAAATATCTCCTCATCCGAGCTTAACATTTGAAAGGTTTTTAATGCCAGGTTGAAATCTCCTAGTTCATGTCTACGGCAATACGGCATTAAGTATCTAGAGGTGTACAGCCTATAAAAACCGCAAAAAAAGAAGAAATGTACCAAGCTTTGTTTTCCACCCGCCATGCAAGGACAATCCAACTTATCAAGATGTTTGTTATATCCAAGGGGAAAATTTAACAAATTCACAATACTCCCATCCCGGAACCAGAACAGAAGGCTCCTGTTCCATCTACCTGATGTGATAAGCAGATATCTCTGAGGTGACGCTAATGAACCAACAATGGGTTCGAAGAGGGTGGAGTACTTGATAATTGATGGCTTAAGGTGTTCAGATCTTACCCGTTCCATACCATAAAGGTTGTATAAGGCCCCTTTAATTATGTTCTTATGGGAGCGGTCTATGATGTTAGGGGATGTAAATAAGGAGCCATGCCCCACACTGATCAAACTTTTCTCGACCGCGTTCAGCCATGGGATATGGTGGGACCTGTCACTTTGTAGGCAGTCAGATAATATGCTGCATGTTAGATGGGCCGAAGGGTTCAACCAAATTTTTAACCAAAAAAGAGCTGGTCTTGATCGGATAAAATCTTCTATAAAAGGTAGGTTAAGTTCTTTATGGCAAATATACGTTGCTGCAGAGACAACGCCCCCCAATAACTTTCGACAGAATCTGTTTTCCTCAGTTTGGATGGGGATGCAATTGGAGTATCCCCACACCTCAGAGCCATACGTACCCGTAGGTTGGCATTGGGTGCGGTAAATCTTTATAAGTGAGGAAACAACGTCTGCATGTCTAGGTTGACGGAGGGAGAGGACCGAATTAATGGATTTGCCAATCTTATTTCTCCCATAAGCAACATGAGGCTGCCAGGATCCAGAATTTGAGAACACTAATCCTAAATAAGGAAAAGTTCTTGTGCTTTTTAGGGTATTTTCTCCTGATTTAATAGTAGTGATATTATATCTTTTAGGGCCGCAGTTCATAATATACGATTTATTAAAATTGGTTGACAAGCCCAGCTCTGCCATAAAGGAAACAAAACCTACAATTAAAGTACGCAAGGCATTGGGTGTGCGGCCCATTAGTACCGCGTTATCCGCGTACAACAAAGCTGGGATGGGGGTGTCATTAATGATCGGGACATCTTTAGTTAAAGTGCATAAAGTATTGCTCAGCTCATTAATATACAAAATAAAAAGCAGGGGGGCGAGCACACAGCCCTGTCTGACCACCCTGCCAATTAAAATGTCCTTGGAGACCTCGCTCTCATTATTGATACGAACACGTGCTTTTAAATCCCTGTTCAGATAGGAGAGAAAATAAACCAAAGAATCGTCTAAACCATAATCAAGCAAAGGTGACCACAAACGTGAGCGGTTAACAAAATCAAAAGCTGAACTTAAATCCATAAAGCCAAAATAGAAGGGGGGCTTTTTTACAATGGTATATTTTGCCGTTAACAGGTTCAAATCAAATCAAATCAAAAGAAACTTTATTTCGATTGAATTTACAATCATAAAAGTGCATTATAGAAAATTTGCAACAATTTAAAAAAAAAAATTCCGCAAAGGCAATATTGGCTGATAGATACAAAAAACATAAATTAAATCTTTAAAAGAGTCGTCTATACAATGATATCCTGTACGGCGATGAAATAAAAGTTATTCACATAGAAAAACTGAAACATTTATGATGCAGAAACAGTTAATTGGGAACGAATTTTCAGGCAAGCCTTTAAGAAGCAAGCTGTGGATTTGGCAGCAAATGGAGTGTCTAAAAACTGTAGTGCCAAAAGAGCAGGTCTGCATCTTCTCAGTCCAGATTGTCGGAGAAGTGGGACCAACCAGCGTTTACGCGGGATCTCGTAAAAGCTACAGAATAATGTTACATGCAAAGTAGACTGAGTAGAACAGTCGTCACAGGGACATCTGATTAGTTCACGAGTCCAATCTAGGGGCTCAGGGAACGAGACAAGACGGTAAAAGGAATCAAACCGAAATCTGGTTAAAACATATCTATCATAATTTGACAAATAAAAAGACAAATATGGTTGTATACCATTGGAGGATTGTATCATCGTTAAATGGGTATTTGATTGTTTGCCAATTTCAGAACACATGCGTAGTTCTCTTAAATGGGTGACACATAAATTCTTCAAGGTCTTTCTAGGTATGGCCATTAGTGAGACAGGGTTAGTGAAAAACGCTGGGCAATTCAAGTCGTTCAAAAAGTTAAAAACATAAGAAAGCCAGGGAATCTTTTTCCAGTGGGTCAATGTCAGGCAATCGGTTATTAACGACCGAGTAAGGAGGCATTGCTCCTTAGTCCAGATACGGTGCCAGAGGAGGATCGGTTGGTATCTAATGGTGTCAGATAGATAATCCCAACCGAGCTCAATGTGGCTACCGTAGTTGGGAGCACTACGGGGGAGAGCTAATACATATTTCAAGAAATCGTTTTCAATTACTTGAAGCTCAGTGGCGGGAGCATAGCCCCATACACCCGCTCCGTAAGTAGCCACGCTCAAACATTTGGCTTGATAGATTTTCAGTAGCACAGCAGGAGCGGGCTTGCCCAATTTCCGTGAGAAAGAGGTCAGCGCCGTTGTTGTGCGCTGAAACTGCAATTTCTTGCTGGAGGTGGCAGGTTTCCAGGACATATGGTCGTCTATTAGGATCCCTAAGTATGGATATTTTCTAGCATTATCTAGCCTAGTATTGTCAATATAGAGAGGTTTACATTTCTGAGCTTTCTTGCCAATATGCATAACAAAAGTCTTGGATTTGTTTACTTTTAAGCCAAGAGAAAGCATATAGTGACAATACTTGTCCAGTTGGAGCTGGAGTTGATTTGGTGTTCTCGCTAGAATGACGGAATCGTCAGCATATAATAATGCAGGGATTGGCCGGGTGTTTATGCAGGGAAGATCCTTATTGCCTACCAGCATCGCTTGCTCCAATCCGTTTGTATAAATATTAAATAGAAATGGAGCAAGGACGCACCCCTGCCTGACGCCTTTTGTGAAGCTGAAAGATTCCGATAGCTCGCCATTAATGCCATACCTCACACATGCTTTGGCATCCGAGTAGAGCTCTCGAAGAAATTTCAGGAGTGGAGGATCTATGCCCAAGTTATTCAGAATCTCCCATAATTTAGAGTGGATTACGCAGTCGAAAGCGGAGCTTAAGTCCACGTAGACCAGATAAAGGTTGCCGCCTTTGGCCCAAGCATATTTACCCATGAGTAGTATCAAGTTAAGGGCCTGTTCGACAGTGCCCAATCCCTCTTGGAACCCGAACTGAAGGTCGGTTAAGATCTTCTTCTCTTTAGCCCAGTCCTGGAAACGTTCCAAGATTAGTCTCCCAGCGACCTTACCCAGCGAGTCCAAGAGGGAAATAGGTCTGTAGCAGGCTGGGTTGTCGCGTTCTCCCTTTTTAAAAATGGGTAGGAGCACAGATGTAGACCAAGAATCGATAAGGCCGACTTGTGAAGCTGCGGACATGACTTGCATGACAATTGGGGCCCATAGGTCTAGGTTGCTCACAAAGATGTCAAGTGGGACTCCGTCCGGGCCGGGAGCTTTCCCGGTTTTTGAAGAAGTCAGTGCAGCGGTCACCTCCACAAGGTCGAAGTGGAGGTCAATAGGATAGGTGTTATCCCTGGTAAAGACTGCCTCCCCGATTCTGGTAGCCTCAGTTGTTGAAGGGGAGTCCCCAAAGATCTCTGAGTAGTGGGTTACCCATTTTTCGGCAGGAACTGCCACGTCTAGGTGACGAACAGCTGTATCGTCCGCTAAAAAGGGGGACTTGACTGTTCGCCAGAACAACGTGGTGTCCTTGTTTCTTGTGCTTTCGTGCAATTGGGCCCAGAGGTTGTTTTTTATTTCCTGTTTACGGGTTTTTTGGGCCAGCTTGTAATTCTTTCTTAGTGAGGCTATTAAGGCCATGTCCCTAACTTGGCTATGTAAAGCTCGTTTTAGTGCACTAAGGGCTTTGCGGCAATGAGAGTCAAACCACCCCCGGGAATCCTTATCGTGTGTCTTATGTTGGCGAGTGAGCTCCTGCCGAATAGCTTCTAGGATGTTAACGAAGCTAGAGAGGATCAACTGGGGAGATGAGGTCGCCTCCAGGCAATTAGATATTAAGGGAAGGGTTTTTTGGATAATCCTGCTAATAACCTCGTTGGGGTTGATCTTTGACCATTTTACTGTAAAACCGTTGGTTTTATCCATCTCCAGAAAATGCTGCGTTAAAAGACTAGTCTTGGAGTGGGTAGAGGGAGCTGAATTAAATATAATGGTGATACTGTTAGAGTAATGATCGCTGGAAGGATCAGTACCGGTTGTAAAGTTTTTTAATCGATTATTTAAAATTTGCGAACAAAGAATGTAATCAATGGTAGAGGAGAGACCTCTGCCATGAAAGGCTTGAACATGACAGCAGGACATACTGATTCATTCGCAAATTCGAGTTCTAGTGAAAAGAGGCAGTTATTTAAACTAGTCCCAATACTGGAGTGAGTAAAGTGGGTGATGGGGAGATCGTGCTCGTCTTGGAGCCCGCAGGTACCTTTTTTATAGTTGCTGCATAGATAAACATTAAAATCCCCACCCCACACGACATAGCATTGTGACTGTGAGTACTTAGCTTTCTGATCATGCAAGTATGTGGTAATTTCTATCAAAGACTTTACACAGTCGGTGGGTGTGGAGTTATTATACATGTTAATAAAATAATAAATGGAGCTTTTGTCGGAGGCTAGCTTAAGGATTTGGAAAGTTGGAGACACAGATGGTGCTTCATTAATCGTAAATGAGATTTGGTTAGAAATATAAATAGCTAGGCCACCCTTAGATCTTCCATGTATAGACGGGCTGGCAGGAATATGGAAAGTTTTATAGCCCTGGATATGAATTGGGTCGGTAGCCCAGGTTTCCTGGAGGCAGACTATTTTATGCCTATTAATCACGTCAATCCAGGACTGAAGGTGTATCTTGGATCTAAGCCCCGCTACATTCCAAACGATAACTGGAAGATCCCAGGTTGATGGTAAAGTGGAATTTGTGATTTGTGAATGAGCAGAGGGTGGTGGATCACGGAACAGAGTGGTTGGAATAGAAATGGAAGAAATGAATTTTGTAACACAAGAGATAGAAGTGGTATGTTGTTGCCTTGTGTCTGTCTCCTCAAAAAGGATTGGATGGACATGGCTGGGATCTTGAACCCGGGGGTTTAACAAGGGGGTACAAGGCTTAATATGAGAGCCAGACGGAGAGGTCAGAGTGAATCCTGACAGCGGAGTTTTTCTGGAAATATGGTTAAAATGACTCTGGGTGTTAATAGTAGCTTTGGAGTTTATGAAGGGGACTGATGGTCAGTCGACCATATCCAAGCATTCATATCTGTTGGATAACAATGGGCCTCTCCAGTTGGTAAAATGACCAGGGGCTGGATTGCTAAATCCGTAGCCTGGCCAATGGCCGCGATCTCTATTCCCATCCCAATTCCCCACTCTTGTCCAGCTCCAAGGGGGGCCGGGGTTATGTCGTGGAGCCGGGGGGTAGAAATATGACAGATTTTGGGTAGCTATCCCTTCAGTGGAAGTGTGATCTCCCCAGGAGCAGATATGCTCAACTGTATTAGGATCGGCGAAGTTCACTATGACGCAGTCAGCCTGAATGCTTTTAGGCTCAGTACCTAACCAGGGCACTCTGCGCACGGTAGTGACTCTGTTGTCCAAAAAATTTGGTAGAGGTCTGTTATTGGACAACCAATATATAACTTTATTTTTTAACGACCAGACCCGTTCGTCCTGATTAGGGGGGAGTTCCGGGACACCTGTCATAATTACTACGTAAGGGGATGCCTCAGGCGGAGGATGGATAGGATGGCCCCTCCTCTTATGATTTCTCGGGATGATGTTAAATCCAACAGAGTTTTTGGGGAGGGTGGGGGCCGGGATAGGAAGAGCAGGTGGAGGTTTTGGTTGGATAGACGACTGTGGCTTGGAGGTGATTAAAGGTTGAGTCGGTAGGGGGTTAGGTGGATTGGGTGGTACTAGGGGCTTGGTCGTAGTTGGAAGTGGTAGTTTTTGTATGAGTTTCTGCGAGGCCTTTTGATTAGTAGTAGAGGGATTAGATACGTTCGAACCGGGCTTAGATGTTTTCGTGTTATGGGTAAGAGATCTCCCATGAGCTAAATTGGGATCTTTGATGGTACCCTTACTTGGGTTCAAAGCTAAAGACAATTGGGTTAGTTGGGATTGGACCTGGTTCAATGTCTTTTCTATGGGCTTTAGATAGGACTTAATTAGGTCACCAATTTTGCTAAGCAGTAAGTTATCGTTACTACAGGTGTTAGTAGTTAGATTACCGTTGTCAGCCGTACCACCCTCATCATCATAGCTACTAGAACTAGTGGAGCTAATGTTTAGATTGTCTGTGGTAGGATTCGTTGTGGTTGCTAGTGAAGGGAAGGGTGATTGATGGGGAGTCAAAACAAGATTAATAGTTTGTGAAGGGGGATGGGAAGTGGACGGGGTTGTGAAGTTAGCTATGGGGAGGGAATTAATGGTATAATGAGACTTACTAGTTTTCCTCTTCTTTTTTTTGGGGATTGCGCCTTCGCGTGTACCCCTATCTGTAGTTGGAGAAGGGGCAACATCGGTTTGGCTAACGAAAATATCAGGAGTTTTATCAAGTGACAGATGTGAATCAGAAAGATCTAGGGATGCAGACAGGTCCACTGTGCGGGGGACCGTATGCAATTCTGCGTGCACTGACAATGGCGGGGGTAACTCTACAGGACGCTGGGGTGTTTTAGCAGTAGCCAGTAAGCCCATGGAAGAGCGTCTGGCAATAACCAGGTCCTGCGAGACTCTCCGTTCCAATAGGGTAATACCCTGTTCAATGGCCTTGTTAGCTTTGGTTATAAATTGATCTATCGGCCCGATAACCTCAGCAGCCGCCTGGGCCTGTTTTTTGACAGTATTCCTAGTAGTTCTAGGGGACATGAGGCAATGTGAATCGTTATAAGATAGAAATACTGTGAATACTAAGTGCAAACTGAAAACAGATTATTTACAATGCGTGCAGTGTCAGCATCAATGAGAAGAGAGGAGACAAACGTAAATAGGGTGGCCCAGTCCAGTCCTGCACGGTCTTGAATGGGCTTAAACAGGCCCGCCCTTGGCCCGGGCTTCGCCCCGCGCTTCGTCCAGCGCGCGTCCCGCGTTGCGGGTAGGGCTGATCAAGTTAATGGGTTTGTGCAGGGGGGCGTGGCCGCCGGGGGAAGAGGCACCAGCTGAGAGGTGTAAAGGCTGCTGGTCCTCGCAGTCCCCCGGTGAAGGCAGCTGGTAGTTTAAGGTCAAGCGCACGCTGGGAGCGTACAGGCAGACCGCCGATTGCGGAGAAGCTCCCACCAGCGGCGCGACCTCCCAAATGGACCTTTACTGAAGAAATGCACCCTCCATGTGCAGCGGGAAACCTTCCTCGAAAATGGCAAGAGCAAGTGAGCAGGTTCAAATTCAGACATTGTTCAACAGTGCCCACGTTGGATCTGAAGCCAAGCTGACATTGATGTAAGATGTCATTATCGTTAGCCCAACTATTTATCCTCTTAAAAATTACCCTCCCGAGAACCTTTAGAGTGTTGTCAATCAATGATATCGGGCGATAGCAGCCGGGGTCTGATCTATCGCCTTTTTTGAATATTGGTATGATAACACTGTTAGACCATGACTCAGGGATGGAATTATCAGATAAATTGTTAAAAAGGTTACAGAGGAGGGGTGCCCAAAGGCTAGTTTCAGATTTGATTTGGTCTATTGATAGGCCATCGGGGCCTGGGGCATTATTGCCCGCACTGTCTGATATAGCCTCCTCAACCTCGTAAAGTTCGATCTTCAAAGATCTGACTGGGAGGGAAATGACAGGAAAGGGCCCTGGTACAGCATAGATTTTGGAGAAATGCTCGGCCCATATGTCCCCCGTGATGTTACAGTTGATAGGTGTTAAATTAGAGCCAAGCAATCTAAGGGCCTTGACCTCTCTCCAAAACCCAGTAGTGTCTTTCAAAACTGCAGCGCGTATGAGGGCATCCCAATGGTCCTTCAGTAATACTTCAGAGCGGGTGCGTAATGTGGACTTATACCTGGCTCTCAGTGTTCTTACAAGTGCCAAGTCTCTAGGTATGGTCTTAATAGCATCCCTCAGATCTCTGTTAGCCCTGGAACATGATGAGTCGAACCAGCGTGGGTTACAAGTTCTATTAGTCCATGCTGGTTTCGAGATCTCCTTTTTAAAGGCAGTACAGAGTTCACAGAAGGAATCAACAATAACGTGCCCCGGTTTGTCACTAGTCAGGCAGTTCATAATTTGTGTGGGGTGTTTATGAATCACACTTGCTAAAATACCCTTATTGTCAACTCCCTTCCATACAACTCTTAACCCATCTGTTGATGCTTCCAGGTTTTTTAATGCAGTTGTCTTATTGTTTTCATCTTGATTAGTCCCAGGGTTTTTTAGTTGTATTAATATTGGATAGTGGTCACTGTAGGGAGAGCAAACAACCACAGCTTTTTCCAAGATGTCACACAATGTTGGGGAGACAAATATGTAGTCTATAGTTGAGAAACTCCCCTGGCCAATATATGTGGGAGTAAAAACACTATTCCCCTCAGTACCAGCAATTTCCATAGCATTTAATAAAGCACGTGGGGCAAGTAAGCATGGGCGTAAAATCCGCTCCGCTCGCGGATTTTTCGGATTTTCGGCATATTCGCAATCCGCGAACGCTCGCGAATTTGTCGAAAATCCGTGAATCCGCTCGCGGCGGATTTTTTGCTTGGTTGCGGCGCGCGGCGTGGTGCACGGCGTTCACTTTCCGTCATTTTAGCGTTTGCCGAGTTGTTTTTCTTTGCGAGTGACGCGCCATTTTAGATCTTGCTGCGTGTTCCCGCGGGAGTTTGTCGCCCGCGAATACGTACTCGCGGCTTGCCACCTTGCACAGCACACCTCGCGAGAGTTCGCAATTGCGAACACGTAGTTGCGGCGGAAAGGAACAATCTTGCACTTGCGAAATAGAGATTTTGCAATTTCGCACAAGAAAATCACCAGCAAACAGGATAAACCTTCAGAAAATTATGATTTTTATCAGAATCACTCCTCAGGTTGACATTTGCATGGCCTTTTTTTTTGCAAGGAGTCCATTTTGGGGGGGGGGAGTAAGGAAGTGCCCCACAGTCTCCAACTTCCTGTTCCTGTCCAGCAGGCTCCTCCCAGTGCTTTGTCCATCTCCTGGTCACTTTCATTTGGATCTGGAGCTGGAAGGATTACTTTTTGTGGGTGCTGCTGGATATTTGGATTTGAGGCCTTTTTGACTGTCTTTGGATCACTTTTGGATTAGAAATCAACTTTCACAAGTAAGTTTGTTTGGGGCATTACAGTTGCTGCAAGTACAATTTTTGAACTTTTTCAGAAAATTAAATAAATTATATTGTGGGTAGCCACAGTATCCAGTAGGACCAGGGTTGGTTATGGGTGCATGATACAACTGTTTTGTTGAATTTAAACACCATTGAGGCCATGGATGGGCTGGGATTGTGCAGATTTTATTGTTTTTTGTCGTTTTTTTGGGCCTGCTGGTGTGGCCCTTTGCCCAGGGGTGGTGAGTGTTGCATGGGCCTAGTCTTTCTGTGGGGTGTCTTCTTGAATTTAAACATAATTGAGGCCATGGATGGGCTGGGATTGTGCTTATTTTATTGTTTTTTGTCGTTTTTGGGGGGCTGCTGGTGTGGCCTTTTGCTTGCCCAGGGGTGGTGGTGGTGCATGGACTGAGTGTGCCTGTGGTGTGGTCTCACTCTCTTTGATGTAAACATCATGGATGGCATTGGATTGTGGTGATTTCTGGCTGTTTTTCTGTTTTTTTGGGGGTGTACTGTTGATGTGGACTGGCCATGTGGGTGGTGGTGGTGGCCATCTTGAGTGCTGGCTGGTACAGGCAACATGTGCTTGGGGTGTTAGGGGGCCATTTTGAGGAGAGGCAGTGTCTGAGGCCTGCACTTATTTTGCCTATTTTTCATCCCTTATGCCCAGGGGTAGTGAGTGTTGCATGGGCCTAGTGTTTCTGAGGGGTGTCTTCTTGAATTTAAACACCATTGAGGCCATGGATGGGCTGGGATTGTGCAGATTTTATTGTTTTTTGTCGTTTTTTTGGGCCTGCTGGTGTGGCCCTTTGCCCAGGGGTGGTGAGTGTTGCATGGGCCTAGTCTTTCTGTGGGGTGTCTTCTTGAATTTAAACATAATTGAGGCCATGGATGGGCTGGGATTGTGCTTATTTTATTGTTTTTTGTCGTTTTTGGGGGGCTGCTGGTGTGGCCTTTTGCTTGCCCAGGGGTGGTGGTGGTGCATGGACTGAGTGTGCCTGTGGTGTGGTCTCACTCTCTTTGATGTAAACATCATGGATGGCATTGGATTGTGGTGATTTCTGGCTGTTTTTCTGTTTTTTGGGGGTGTACTGTTGATGTGGACTGGCCATGTGGGTGGTGGTGGTGGCCATCTTGAGTGCTGGCTGGTACAGGCAACATGTGCTTGGGGTGTAAGGGGGCCATTTTGAGGAGAGGCAGTGTCTGAGGCCTGCACTTATTTTGCCTACTTTTCATCCCTTATGCCCAGGGGTAGTGAGTGTTGCATGGGCCTAGTGTTTCTGAGGGGTGTCTTCTTGAATTTAAACTCTATTGAGGCCATGGATGGGCTGGGATTGTGCAGATTTTATTGTTTTTTGTCGTTTTTGTGGGCCTGCTGGTGTGGCCCTTTGCCCAGGGGTGGTGAGTGTTGCATGGGCCTAGTCTTTCTGTGGGGTGTCTTCTTGAATTTAAACATAATTGAGGCCACGGATGGGCTGGGATTGTGCTTATTTTATTGTTTTTTGTCGTTTTTGGGGGGCTGCTGGTGTGGCCTTTTGCTTGCCCAGGGGTGGTGGTGGTGCATGGACTGAGTGTGCCTGTGGTGTGGTCTCACTCTCTTTGATGTAAACATCATGGATGGCATTGGATTGTGGTGATTTCTGGCTGTTTTTCTGTTTTTTGGGGGTGTACTGTTGATGTGGACTGGCCATGTGGGTGGTGGTGGTGGCCATCTTGAGTGCTGGCTGGTACAGGCAACATGTGCTTGGGGTGTAAGGGGGCCATTTTGAGGAGAGGCAGTGTCTGAGGCCTGCACTTATTTTGCCTATTTTTCATCCCTTATGCCCAGGGGTAGTGAGTGTTGCATGGGCCTAGTGTTTCTGAGGGGTGTCTCCTTGAATTTAAACTCTATTGAGGCCATGGATGGGCTGGGATTGTGCAGATTTTATTGTTTTTTGTCGTTTTTTTGGGCCTGCTGGTGTGGCCCTTTGCCCAGGGGTGGTGGTGAGTGTTGCATGGGCCTAGTCTTTCTGTGTGGTGTCTTCTTGAATTTAAACATAATTGAGGCCATGGATGGGCTGGGATTGTGCTTATTTTATTGTTTTTTGTCGTTTTTGGGGGGCTGCTGGTGTGGCCTTTTGCTTGCCCAGGGGTGGTGGTGGTGCATGGACTGAGTGTGCCTGTGGTGTGGTCTCACTCTCTTTGATGTAAACATCATGGATGGCATTGGATTGTGGTGATTTCTGGCTGTTTTTCTGTTTTTTGGGGGTGTACTGTTGATGTGGACTGGCCATGTGGGTGGTGGTGGTGGCCATCTTGAGTGCTGGCTGGTACAGGCAACATGTGCTTGGGGTATAAGGGGGCCATTTTGAGGAGAGGCAGTGTCTGAGGCCTGCACTTATTTTGCCTATTTTTCATCCCTTATGCCCAGGGGTAGTGAGTGTTGCATGGGCCTAGTGTTTCTGAGGGGTGTCTTCTTGAATTTAAACTCTATTGAGGCCATGGATGGGCTGGGATTGTGCAGATTTTATTGTTTTTTGTCGTTTTTTTGGGCCTGCTGGTGTGGCCCTTTGCCCAGGGGTGGTGGTGAGTGTTGCATGGGCCTAGTCTTTCTGTGTGGTGTCTTCTTGAATTTAAACATAATTGAGGCCATGGATGGGCTGGGATTGTGCTTATTTTATTGTTTTTTGTCGTTTTTGGGGGGCTGCTGGTGTGGCCTTTTGCTTGCCCAGGGGTGGTGGTGGTGCATGGACTGAGTGTGCCTGTGGTGTGGTCTCACTCTCTTTGATGTAAACATCATGGATGGCATTGGATTGTGGTGATTTCTGGCTGTTTTTCTGTTTTTTGGGGGTGTACTGTTGATGTGGACTGGCCATGTGGGTGGTGGTGGTGGCCATCTTGAGTGCTGGCTGGTACAGGCAACATGTGCTTGGGGTGTAAGGGGGCCATTTTGAGGAGAGGCAGTGTCTGAGGCCTGCACTTATTTTGCCTACTTTTCATCCATTATGCCCAGGGGTAGTGAGTGTTGCATACTTGCATGTCCGTAGTCTTTCTGTGGGGTGTCTTCAATGTAAACATCAAGGATGGCATGGGATTGTGCTCATTTTTCTGTGTTTTGTCGATTTTTTGGGGTGTATAACTGAACTGATGTTCCTCTGTCTTCCATTGCTTTTAGAAGACTCAAGAGAACCACCAGTGCCAGGAAGAAGTCCTGCAGCGGTGTGTGCAGCATAACGTCACGCGACGTCACGTCTGGACACAGAACCCTCTGCAACTCGTGCAACTGCTGCCTGCTGACCTGCTCTGAAGAGGATGGCCCCAAAAAAAGTAACCCGTAGCTCCTCTAGCAAGAAAGGTGCCAGTAAGGAGCAGAAGAAGCAAGTTACCAAGGAGACTGGTGTGCCGCCCGCCCCTTTTTTTGGGAGTAAAAAAAAAAGTATGCCTGCAGCAGCAGCAGCGGGATCTGCTGGGGACCAAGCTGGCAGCAGCACCCCGCTCCATTGGGCTCAGTGCCACCACCACCACCACGCCAACTTAAGTCCAAGCCCTTGAGTGCTGCAGAGGCAGCCAGTATAGTTCTTCAATCACCATCGACCAGTGATGTTGGCTCATCGCAAGAAAGCAGCAGCAATGTCCCTCAATCAACACAGGTTGTTGTAGCTCATCTGACGAGTGTTGAACAACCACAGCCGCAACAACAATCACATGTGCAAGTACAAGCCCAAGTACATGTGGCAGGAGAGGCAGCGCAAGGAGATGCGCAAGCAGAGGTGCATGGAGGGTCACAAGTGCCCACAATAGTTGTTCCTCCCGAAGTAGGGGCACATCAGGAAATCGACAATCAAGGCGAGGTATCATTTGAGGAAGCCACTCCTCCTGATGATCCTTCATTGTCTTCCACACCCCTAGCAAGGAAGAGATCAAGGGTGGTGTCTACATCCTCTTCAAGCACACCTCCTTCTGATGATACGGATCAAACTTGGGAACCAGCACCACAGCCATCTGAGAGTGAGGCACACCATGATCCAACAAAGGTAGTTAAGCGTAAAAGGAAGCTTGTCCAAAGTCTCAGAGTTATGGAGTGTGATGAGGCTCAACAAGAAGTGGCGGATACTGCTGCTGATGAAGACTCTGCCAACGACGACCCAGTCATCATAAAGGTCACTGCAGCCCCAGCGGGCATGCAGCAAACAGACATTTTGACCCTAGCCCGAAGAGCTGCTGCGCGTGATGATGATGATGATGATGTTGTCGATGAGGAGGCAGTGGAAACACCACAATCATTGGAGTTAAGTAGTACACCAACTCGTCCCGCTTCCATATTTCTTTCTGGCAAGAAGAGACCTCCGTCAACCTCGACCTTAATTAGTGGCGGTGAAAGTGCAAAACGTACAAATGTTGGGCAATCCAGATCCTCCACTTCATCTGGCATAAGCTTCATGACCACCACCACCAGTATCGCCGCCTCCTCCAGGTCCCACAGACACTTCAAGTCCCCAGTTTGGGACTTCTTTACTGTTTGTCCCAAAAATCCAAAGTTTGCCATTTGTACCCTTTGTAAGCTTGCAGTTAGTCGTGGTAAGTCAGGTACCAACTATGGTACCGGCGGCCAGAGTGGTCATCTTGAGAGAAAGCACGCTGTCAAATGGTTTGCGCACCTAGATGCGATCAAGAAAGGCCAAAATCAAGGAAACGTTGATGTTTCATCTGATGATGACGAGCAGGAAGAAGACGTGTCAAACACGTCCCTTACACCCAGTACCCCTGTCAGCAGCACACCCAATGTGAGGCACACTAAGAGTGTTGGAGCGAGTGAGACACCAACGCACAAAAGTTCACCAGCGAGCAAAATTGGGTCAACGAAGTCATTATCAGCCCGTAAATGCTTGGTCCAGGCCAACATTAGAACAATGCTTACTTCAGACGTGCCATATGAACGCAACCACCCACTGACGCGTCTGTATAACACTAAGCTGGCTAAAATGCTAGCTGTGGACCTTCTACCTTTTTCTTTTGTAGAAGCGGTAGGTTTTCTTGAATTAGTGGCAACGCTCTGCCCTAAATGGAAAGTTCCGAGCCGGTTCTATTTTGCCAGAGTTGCGGTTCCAGCACTACATGAAGATGTGCTGCAGGCGATTGGGGCAGCTTTGCAGAAGAGTGCTGTTCACACAATACATCTGACAACAGACATGTGGACCAGTGGCCCAGGCCATGATTACATGTGCATCACTGCACACTGGGTCTCTTTTTCAGGTGTTAAAGCAACGCTAAACGCAGGTGTTGACCCGGACCAAGTTTTCAAAGCTGCTCGGAAACATGCAACACTAGCCATGTTTGGCTTGGAGAAAAGTCACACAGCAGAAAACCTTTTGCAAGAGTTTAACAAAAAGGTCTTGACAATGCTATCCCCCCTAAAACGCAAGATTGGTTATGTTTCCACGGATAATGGCTCCAATGTAGTTAAGGCCATGTCGGAGGGTGGCTATTTCAGAGTGCCATGTTTGGCGCACTGTATCAACCTGGTAGTTCAAAAATTCTTGAGTGATAGAGACAGTGCAGCGTTCGCGGTAATGGCCACCTGCCGCAAAATGTGCAACCATTTCAGCCATTCTTTTAAGGCCCGGAAGCATCTGCGGAGACTGCTACTTCAACGTAGAATGCCAGTGAAAGCACTCATCCAGGAGGTGGCAACACGTTGGAACTCAACCTTCTACATGCTTGAGCGTCTGTATGAGCAGTATACGGTACTCGATCACTATTTCTTCACAGAGGGTACATCTCAGAAGGAGGACCTGCGGATGAGTGCGGCGCAATGGGACATAGTTAAAAGCCTGACAGACATGCTTCGTCCTTTTGAGTTCTTCACGCGTGCAGTCAGCCAGGAGGACTGTAATTTGGGAAAAGCTATCCCATTGTTGTGCATGCTGGAGCACCAACTGATGGCGGTGTCTTCTGAGTTTGAAAAAGAAGATGAAGAAAAAAAAAAACATTTCATTTTGTCAGAGAAATTATTAGAGCGCCTACGTGGTGATGAACGTCTTCAAAAGATCAAGTCAGATCAGCATTACATTTGTGCTACTATTCTGGATCCACGCTACAAAAAGGCGCTGGCAGGCGAAGCATTCTTTCCTTTTGATGATGCAGATGTTCAAAAGTACAAACATTGGTTAGCCTTGTCAGCCAAGAGGTTTGAAAAAGAACGGCAGGTTATTGAAGGAGAAGCCAGTACATCAGCATCAGCATCAGCAGGCCATCCCCAGTCACAAGAATCCACTTCTGCACCTGTGGCTGGGGCACAAGTGACCTCTCAGCCGTTAAAGACACCGGCAACTGGATCATCTGCACCACACACAACAAAAACAGTGGCTGTTGTAGAGGATTGGCTAAGTTTGCTTGGGTATGGTTCTCGAAAAAATGTCACAGCCACAGCAAAAAGTAAGCAAAGTGGAGGAACCGTTGATGACCTTGAGTCGATGGTGCAGGACTAGATGAATGACTCAACAGTGGTCTTTCTTAATGAGGAGCCATTGCAGTATTGGCATGGCAAAAAACAATTGTGGCCACAGCTCTACAACCTGGCTATAAACTATTTGTCTTGCCCACTCGCAAGTGTGTCTTCTGAACGTGTTTTCAGTGCTGCTGGTGGCATTGTAACTCCCAAACGGAGCCGCCTCTCGCCCAAAAATGTGGAGCGGCTGACAATGATCAAGATGAATCAGCACCTCATACCACCAGATTACAAAGTACGAGAAAGCACGCCGCATGAAGACGAGGAGGACGGCAACGTAGATGAGGGGATTTTTTCTCTGTTCGGTGGCACTGACCTCATCCAGCCTGAATTCGCAGAGTATGATGACGAAATCTTGTTCTTATTCCCTGACACCGAGCCCTGAAAATGAGACAATCAATCAAGAACTTTCTTTTTCGTCCTTATTCACTTTTATTCCTGTGTGCTTTGTGTCTCTCTTTCTTTGTTTTGCACAGTTAATTAAATTCAAACTTTAATCACCTAATCCCAAAAACAAGACCATCATCAGGACTGTCTTCACTTGTTTGCTTATTGCTTTGAAGGTGCCGCAGTCTACATTCCTCAGGTTCACAAGTTCCGAAGAACATGCTCCTCTATCCTCCTCCTCCAGACTGCGATTTCCCTCCAAGCAGAGTGCTGGATTACGCCCAATGAAGAAAGACTCAGCACTTGTGGGGGTGTTGTACTTCTTTGCGGGTGAGTTGACGGATTTGGGCCCATTGCTGTGAAGCTCTAATAATGGACAAAAGTGTTTTGGACCAAATATGAGGTGGAAATTTCTTGCCGTTTTTGCTGACTTGCTTGCCTTTGAGGTGCTCTTTGGTGGGGTTCCGGGGGTTTGTGGGTAATTTTTGGTGTCTGTCGAAGCACTGCTGCGACAGTCTAATCTTGATTGCATTTGCTTTTCAGGAAATCCGTGGTGGAAAACAGGAGTTATGATGATTGATGATGATGACCTAGCTGAACAGCGCCGCATTTGGACCGAAGGCCGAGAGATATTGTAAGTATGAGATTTAGCTTTTTCGCTGTTTGGGGGTGTTGTCGGGTGGTTTTTTGCGGGTGGGTTGGCGCCGGCGGGTCTTGCCTGGGGCATTCCTGGGAAGGTCTAATACCGGATAGAAGTGTTTTGGACAAAATCCATAAGGAACAGCCTTTTTTTTGCTATTTCTTCTGACATCTTGCTCAATGTAGCGTTTTGGGGGGCTTCCTGCTGTTCGTGGGTGGGTTGCGGCCGGGGTCTCTGTCGAAGCACTGCTGCGACCGTCTAATCTTGATTGCATTTGCTTTTCAGGAAATCCGTGGTGGAAAACAGGAGTTATGATGATTGATGATGATGACCTAGCTGAACAGCGCCGCATTTGGACAGAAGGCCGAGAGATATTGTAAGTATGAGATTTAGCTTTTTCGCTGTTTGGGGGTGTTGTCGGGTGGTTTTTTGCGGGTGGGTTGGCGCCGGCGGGTCTTGCCTGGGGCATTCCTGGGAAGGTCTAATACCGGATAGAAGTGTTTTGGACAAAATCCATAAGGAACAGCCTTTTTTTTGCTATTTCTTCTGACATCTTGCTCAATGTAGCGTTTTGGGGGGCTTCCTGCTGTTCGTGGGTGGGTTGCGGCCGGGGTCTCTGTCGAAGCACTGCTGCGACAGTCTAATCTTGATTGCATTTGCTTTTCAGGAAATCCGTGGTGGAAAACAGGAGTTATGATGATTGATGATGATGACCTAGCTGAACAGCGCCGCATTTGGACAGAAGGCCGAGAGATATTGTAAGTATGAGATTTAGCTTTTTCGCTGTTTGGGGGTGTTGTCGGGTGGTTTTTTGCGGGTGGGTTGGCGCCGGCGGGTCTTGCCTGGGGCATTCCTGGGAAGGTCTAATACCGGATAGAAGTGTTTTGGACAAAATCCATAAGGAACAGCCTTTTTTTTGCTATTTCTTCTGACATCTTGCTCAATGTAGCGTTTTGGGGGGCTTCCTGCTGTTCGTGGGTGGGTTACGGCCGGGGTCTCTGTCGAAGCACTGCTGCGACAGTCTAATCTTGATTGCATTTGCTTTTCAGGAAATCCGTGGTGGAAAACAGGAGTTATGATGATTGATGATGATGACCTAGCTGAACAGCGCCGCATTTGGACAGAAGGCCGAGAGATATTGTAAGTATGAGATTTAGCTTTTTCGCTGTTTGGGGGTGTTGTCGGGTGGTTTTTTGCAGGTGGGTTGGCGGGTCTTGCCTGGGGCATTCCTGGGAAGGTCTAATACCGGATAGAAGTGTTTTGGACAAAATCCATAAGGAACAGCCTTTTTTTCAAGGTCAAATTTTGTTCTAAAACACAGTAGTACACCTACCTTGAGGGGAAAGATCCGCTATAATATTTTGGCCATACTTATTGATCCTTAAAAAGGTGACTCAGACAGAGCACGCAATTTCAAAAATATTGTACTGTCTATTAGGGAAATCAAAGTGTGACTTTTTGCACCACACAGCGTACATACCTTTTATTTATTTATCAGTGGTATTGTAATAGCACTTCCTGTTTTCCGTTCAATAATTACAGGCCGGGTTTCAGTCAACATCCGCCAGGCAGGCAGTGGACAGGGTGTCTTCTGTCAGTGGTCACCACATTGATGGACGAAGCGTCAGCTGGAATGGAGGAGTGCCGCCAATAAGAGGAATTGTTTGCTGCATGCTTATTACTTACCAAATTCAACAGGACAACTCCAACAACATACGCAATACAGATACAGTATCCATTGTTGTCTTTTATTCTATGAGTGTGACTGCATGTGCTTACCTTTAGTTTGTAACCAAAGATTGTCTGTATCTTCAATTATTGTTTGTCCATGCTCTGCTTTTTTTTTCTTCTCTCAACAAAACCTACCCAAAAAGAAACCCCCATTCCCATCCATTTTACAAACCCTAACCCTCTTCCCCCGGGCTGTGTTGTTTTGCTTGATGTCTGACTAAAATGACATCAATAATTCCACACACTTGCTGGGGAGGATAAGGTGATAGCAGCAACAGGCTGGTGAAGGAATACGAGGATATCTTCTAGACTTACTCAGCTTCAGTACTATATCTTCTAGTAGTAGTAGCCAATGTCAAATAAATTCAACGCAAGTACTAGTTATACTTGCAAGCAAATACTTTACCATTTGTTAGGCTACATTATGGCACTGTTCTAGTGTACTGTCACCTGCTATTTTCTCGATCGTACCGTAACCGTTGTAATGCTACAGTAAGGAGGACAAACAAGGTTTCGTTTTCTTTTTTTCCATAGGCATGCAACTGCCACTGTGTCACACCACTAGTACCACCGCAATGAGGAAATGTCACCCGCCCAGGATTGACAACGTTAATCCCCATTTCACCTGGAGCCAGCCCTGGGCCTAGCCCTAATTTCTAACACAAATTACAGGTAAGATAAGCGTTTGGTGGGAGGTAGTATAATGGAGTATTATTTCGGAGTAGACAAGAGATTGACGGTTGTACTACTAAAGTCCTACGACTGTTCAGGAAAACAAAGTTACTGTTACACCCCCGCCCCCCACCCACCAGACTGAAAAGCAGTAAAAAACAGGTATGGTCAGATAAAGTTGAAAAATATATTTATTTAGCCCTAACAAAATAATCTCCCTCACCCACCCTAACCCCAACGATTGTCTCTGAAACGTCCCAAAACGATCCCAACTCCCAAATCCCACCCCCCAAAAGTCTATAAAAAAAGGGCAAGGGACACTCCACTACTGGAGGGTGCTGGTGCTGGTGCATGATGCGGCATGGGCATAATACTCCTTGCGGAGGGTGGCAAGCTCGGAGCGGAGGCCCTTAACCAAGTTCTTATACCTCAGGACCTCCTGCTCCAGGTTGGACATGCCGACTCGTAGGCGGCGTTGGCGGTCCTTGCAGCTCCTGTGGGGGGCAGCTGGTATTTCGGTTGCTTGGCGGTGGCGGTCGTCTTTCTTAGCCCGGCTCGGTCCCGCTGGCTTAGTCACGGAGGAGGATGCAGTGGTCACAGTCGAGGATGTCGTTGTTGCACCCCCGCTCGACTGCGTTTCCTCCTCCTCCTCCAGGGCCACCAGCCGCCGATATTCGGCGACTGTGGCCTCCAGCCTCCGTTGCCGGGCCAATCTAGCCTGCTCCCTCCTTGTTGTTGATTTGGAAGGAGCAACTATATGAAGAAAGAAAGACATAGTCTGTAACCAATGCTCCTTATTAATAACACAAAGTGATTGAGCCGAAAGTTGGGTCACAGAGTACAAGTAGCAAATTGAAAGCACAGTACATAACTATTGAGGACAGTATCTATGTAACCTCCCACTTCTGCATCCTTGCTCTAACAGTAGTGGTAGTTTAATGAACTAATTCTACGACCACTATGGACTTCCATTACAGTCGACTATGACAGTACACCAGTCTTATTCTTCTTCTTCTCTCTTGTTTAGGGAAATGGGTACGTTATCTTATGCAAGCCGGCAGAATGACATGGACAGCACAGTGAACTTGCACCCGAGAAAAAAAGTTGCACACCATGATGAGTGAGACAGACTTGCGTTACTGTACCGGTCCAGTACATGCAGGTGGTGAAGCTATTACTTTTCTATTACGGGTGGCACTGAGAATACTCTGTTACAAGGGCTACTGCTTAATTAATTTACCTTTCACCCTACAGTGCAAATGAGTACTAGAAAAGGAAAATGAAGAAGCTAACTAATTTGATTATCTATCACTTCACATGGGACGTATTTAATGCCAGATGAGATGACTTTAGGTGCTTTGCTTAATATTGAGTGAACAGTGATACACCCACACATGAATGACGTACTACAAGTAAACTAAAGTTATTAAGAGAGGTACGGAGTGTCCACCGTAATAACCAGATATATGCTGTGAATGCAAACGCAATACAAAGTACTGCTACTATTCATGGTAGTATTGGACACATTTACAATTTCTTTTCCTTGCCTTCCCTGCACTGGAACGGACGTGCGGGTGCGGTGGTACATGCTCTTCAAGGTAACACTTACTTCACCTGGCGACCATCTACTCTCTCTAGATACACATGTGCTATCTAAGAGTCAGAGAATACCATGCTCCAGGCATCCATTCAGTCAAAGTATACGCACACATACAGTTTCTGTTTCACCCACCCAGGCTGCTGTCCTTCCACCCATCCTTGCTTCATCATTGACCCAGCCATGCACCATACCATATTCTTTCCTTCCCAGCCACCTCGGGGGCCAAGCAAACACATATCGTTCTTCTTTGCCAGCCATCATACAAGTTCGCGTCCCACTTACTTACACCCTTCTTTCGCTTTTCGTTCATCCCATCCATCACGTTCGTCTAAGAACTTATTGGGATTCTGCTCACCAAAAACTTCACAGCTAAGTCGAAGTACATTTCGAGGAGGCTACTACCTGGTTGATTTGTAATTGTAACACACCCGTGCAGAAAGCACACTATGCAGTCTTCAATCTCAATAAGTAAGGAATATATAGCTTACCTGTTTCCGCCACCACCGTTTGATCCCCCACAGGAACGTCCGCCGGCTCTTGTACCGCCTCCTCCCCAGAGGCCTCCGAGTCCTGGTCCAACACAGCCACCTCCGCGCTGGCCCCGTCACCAGATGTTACACCTACAAAGTACATTTAAGAATGTTAGAATACACCACTCACTACTATATAATATTTGGTCTAGGAGAAATGTTAAAAAAACAGAATACAATGTAATAATTTGTGACTGTCTACTCCATAGTAAAAATGTCCCATTTTCCAGGGAAGGCTGTTGTCTTGCTGCACTTTTATGCACAACTGATGAATGCTTGCTTTTGATTTTTAACACGCACCACTTTTTCTCCTAACAGACAGAAGCTTGACTCCTGAGTCCTAAGAACACGACCAGGATCAAGTTCAAACCAGGTGAGAGCTCGGCTCGACCACAAGAAATGTGTCCAATTAATCGTCAGCACTAACCACTTTTCCGTTTTCAGTTAAATAGTTTTATGACAAAGTAGATTTTAATAAATGTGTTTACTTTTAATAAAGCTTTTAAACTTAAATAGACTCTGTGGTTTTTGTTCCTCTAGACTAGAGTGGATGAGCTAAAGGTTTTGGAATTTTTGCAAGCATGAGTGCCTCTGACACTTCTTGACTGTGCTGTGACTCCGTACTACTCTCTTGTCCTGCGTACGATAATCTAGAGATCATTGGGGATCTATAATCGGTGACTTCGGGAGCTGAATGACTCTGCCACACTATCTAGTCAGTAAGGAGACAGTGCATAGAGGTATTGCTGAATATAATGGGAGTCCAATGGAATTGCCAAATGTCCAATCTTAGTTAGCTACACAGACAGACTAATAAGAATAGTCTAGTAATACCACAGGGAGTCATATTCGAGGCAGGATAAGAATTTATATCCAGTCTACAAGAAGATCAAAGACGATTTAGAAAAAATCGAATGAGGAACGCTAGGAAAAAATAGGTACTGTTTATTAAAATGTAAACTTACTGGGGCCAGCAAAGGAGCCCTCGCCTGCCCGATCCTGGCCTGCATCCTCAGCACCCTCCTCCTGTGTCCTCTTGCCCTTGGGGGGAGCTGATGTACAACATGAAAGAAAGAAAAACCAGAAAACATGGATGAGATTTTTCAACCAAATCAAACATTTCAAAAGAACAATAACAACATATTTTGGAAAAATAGGAAATAGATAGACAACTATTCCACGGGATCTATCTCATGTGGTATACTACGTTATTCGTATTGCCTGATTTGCGGAACGTTGACTTAGAAAGTTCCTATGTAACTCAATAAACAGACTACTAAAGAGGTTTGCCTAGGCCTGGCACTGCAGGCAGCAGTGCGCAACACGTGACAGACAAAGTCCATCCTGCTTGCAGATCAGTGAATACTCAAACTATCAATCCACCCGCCACCACCGCCACTATTTCTTCTTATAGCCATGTGTCTAAAGGAAGGACTGGACTTCAGTCTGTTGGGGCTGATAGAAGTCCCTTGCGGAAGTTGCGGCTCATTTTCCTCCATTGTTGCGTGCCTTTTCTGACGCAGCGGCAGAACAAAAGACTCGCCATGGTGTTGGTGCGGCGTATATATTAAAAAAAAACACATATGGGCATATGGGCGATGCATCACGTTGTAAAGCCCTGCGCCATCAGGGGGCATTCTGGCGCAAGGGAGGGCGTACCTGCGCAGGAACGAATCCTAAAAGTGGCTGAGGGAAATCTACAAGATGTCAATCAGTCACTTTTAGGACAATGATGCATGACTCAAACCCTGCGCGCTTGAAGCCGACGTACGGCTTGATGCAGCATTGGGGAGATAGGGTACCCCAGAGCATTGCTGGAGCTGCGCCATCGTTGGCACGCAACTCCAGCAATGCGCTGCCTTTACGGCACAGATGCGTAAGGCTTCTGTGACGTTTTGGGCCAATGGGTGGTGGTGGCATGGCACACAATTACTGCCGCATCCCTGCTACTTTGCAGGGATGCGCCGGTAATTGAAAATATGACCCTTACTGTCTAGCATTACGCAGTTCTTTTCTTTACACTACACTCATACATAATTTCTCAGGCCAATGAAATGCTTCTGAACACAACATACAAAACAAAGAAGCATAGTAGCAAGCAAGGCTACTGAGAAGGAGAGCAGTGCACCTGAAATGCATAGAAGATTTTGAAATATAATTTACCTCAATGTAATCGGCAGCATTATTGCTCTTGGTAAAGAACAAAGATTTGCAAATAACAGAGCAGGATAAAACAGAGTAGTAAATGTACTACTACTACTACTCACCAAGCCCGGGGACCTCTACGCCGAGCGCGTCCAGCAAGTCCCGCTCCCGGTCCATGACATCGGTCCAGCGGTGGGTGGCCTGGTTATATGTGCGCCGGACCCCAGAGATCTTGTACATGGCCCGGCACACCTTCTCCCACCGCTTGCGACGCTCCCGGATGCCATAGCCAGTCGCGATCTTGCCGCCTCCCAGGATCGTCTTGGGGAGGCGGCGCTGGACATGGAAGATCAGTGCCGCCACTTCCTCCGCGCTGAAGATCTCCCTCGGGACCACTTGCTCCCCCCTTAAACGCCCGCACGGGAGCCGGGCACGGGGTGCGGGACCCTTCCCCTTCTCAGGGTGCTTCCCGGCTCCCTTTACCATGGTCTGGGCAGAAATAGAGTTAAATGATAAACAAGAAATAGAATAGTGAAGAAGAAAAGAAAAGAGTTTAAAAAAGTAGTTTAAAAGTAACTAAAAGCTGCAGAAAACACAAAAATATAGAGCTAGAAAAATAGAGGGATAGATAATAAGTAAAATTAGATCAAAAAAACTTCAAACAAGCAAAGGATGGCAGAGATTGAGAGAGGATAGAGAAAGCATGCCCAGAACCATAGCAATGAATGAGAAACAAGATGGCCGCGCCCGTTCACGACCGCGTGGGTAAGTTCGCGCGAGATTTTCCTTGCGAGTACGCGCGAAATTGTACTAGCGAGCAGCACACTTTGCGAGATTACACATAGCGGGCGGAAACGGAATTACGTCACGCCAACAAGATGGCCGCGCCCGTGTACGACCGATAGGGTAACTTGGCAAACGTATAGCTAGAAGCGCCTCGCGAACACGCGCAAGATCACGCGAACATACACGTCGCAAAAAAAACAATTTTGTATTCGCACGTATTCGCGGCTTCCGAAATCGATCTCGCACGGATTCGCGCCCCAAAAAACGTGCGAAATTGCAGAAAAAAACGATTTTAGCTAAACTGAAAGCAATGAGCAGGTGCAAAAGTTCAAACTTAACATTAGTAACATTCAAGGTAGTGCTTCCTGATGGGCCCCTCCAAAGTTTGCAACTATTCTATGACCCTGCTATGACCCAAACAGCAGGCTCATAGAATAGCTACAAGTAGACCATAAAGGTCCTGTGAAAAAAAAATTTCACTGCAACAAAAAGCAAATTACAGATAAGGAAGGAAGCAGGTGCCAGCCAGACTGGAACTTTCTAAATAACTGACACATTAATGAAACACAAATTAATTGATGGCAGTTGAAGAAGGGCAGGTGTGCTTGCTTTTTTCAACCACCATAATCTACAGTGATAAATAAACCTAATGGGTGGCAGTGAGGATGTACCAGAGGGTGGCATGGGTGTCCCAGAGGGTGGCAGTGGTGAAACAGAGGGTGCTGTGAACCTGTGATGATAAACCAGACGTTGAAACAACATAGTCGCGGCTGTTGCGAGCCGAAAAGTAAGTTCGCAATTGCGAACTTGTCCCAAAATCGGCGCGAACGCGCGCCAACACAAAAAACGGGAAAATCCGCAAATCCGCTAGAGTTCGCGGATCTTCGCGGATTGCGAATCCGTAAATCCGCAAGTTCGCGTACGCGAGATCCGCTAGATCCGCCCATGCTTAGGGGCAAGATGGTCCCTCAATTCTTCTCCACTCCTACACATGTGATTACTACGATACATATGGGCATTAAAATCTCCACCAATACAGATACCGTCGAAAGTTTCATGTTTTTGCCCAACAATCATTTCATCAATAAATTTAAACAACATTAAAAAAAATTCATTTGGATGGGTTGTAAAATCATTATTGTAAAAATTAATTATACATAACTTTAACCTATTGGTATATTTCAAGGCCATAAAACACTTTGCATTACTCTTAATCAATTTGGTTTGCACGCCAGCTTTTATCTTCACCCAGATTGAAAGACCCCCGCTAGGTCGACCCGTGGACGGGGCGTATGCGGTTTGGTTATGACAACAAAAACCTTCCAATGTAAGTGGGGTGGTACACCAGGTCTCCTGCATCATTAATATATCAAAACTTTTTATCCAATCGGTCCATTCTTTGATTTTTAATTTCGATTTAAGACCAGCTATGTTCCAACTCATAAGAGTCAGATCAGAGCTCTCTACTTCTGTATTTATGATGCCTGACAGGTTATTCGGAACAGTGGATGGGACGACCACAGGGGTTGAAGATACTAATTCTTGATTAGCTAACAAAAGTGGCTGTTCAGTCGTTGTGGTGATACCTGATTTAGTAACTGGTGGTTAGTCCAAAGTATCCAAATCTGAGAGAGGTGAAAATCTATTATATAGGCCAAAGGGAGAAGGAGCTGGATAAAGTGGCCTTTGTGATGGTCTATAAAAATGACTCAGAGGAAGTGAAATTACAACAGTGGACGGGCCTGGACGTGCATTGTTTATGTTAAGCAAAAATCTAACTGTGCCTGGGTTCCTGAAGTTAATAACAATGCAGTCTCCTTTGATGTCTTTATATAGGGGGCCTACCCACGATACCCTGCGGGTTGAGACGATCTCTTTTGATATATCATAACCGACCCCTTTGTGCTTAGTTAGCCAGTCAATACATTTATTGTGTAACTGGACCCAAGATTCTCCTTGTGCCTCCCTGAGTGGTGGAATGCCTGCCAGGACCAGAACATAAGGACAGGCGTCTGGGGGCAGATGCAAGGCAGGCCCCTGATGTTTTATGGGTCTGCTATCCCCGGATCGAACCTTATTACTAGCACTACCCAAGTTGGTCCCTGTTTTTACTAATGCTTGGGAGTCTTTCAGGTTGCTAGTAATGGGGCAAGCACGTTGTGAAGTGCCCGAGGCATCAGATGAAATAGTTTTAGGTTGCAAACTAGCTGCAGCCTTAATATGCCCGACACTATTACTTCTTAGTGGAGGAATGGGTGGTTGGCTAGATTGGCTAGGTAACTAAGTGCCGCCAGTGCTAGATGCACTGACAGTTTTAGTACTACTACATGAGGTTACAGGACCTCCGCTAGATAAGGTGTTGCTCAGTGTCTCCAAATCTTTCAGGGGGCGGTCACCCCTAATCTGATCCAGTACAATGGTTCCCTTTCTTTTCACTTCTTCATTATTTACCAAGTTTTCCAGTCTATCCAATCTTTTAAAAACATTTTAAACTGTACGATCATTTGACTCTCTAAACGTTTAAAAATAGTGTCCACAATAGTCTCTATTAAATTCCCATTTTGTTTGGTTAGGGAGGTATTATCCCTTAATGGGACAGTCTGTGTCCATATTGTGTTGTTATTACCGGTAGGAATGGCAGTGGGAGTGGGGGTAACATCTGTATCCACAAGGTCCGGGTCGACGATAGAAATTGTTGACCCGCTCGAAGATTGTTGCTTCTGCTTGGTCCACATGCTCTGCGGTGTGGGCTGATTCTTATTACAGAAGGGTTGTCTCCTTTTGTTAATAAAGGGTTTGGAAGAGGCCCTTTTACGTTTTTCCCCTGCCGGTGTAGTGCTTCCTTTTACCGGGGTTGTGGCAATAGTATCAATTTGGGAATCGATGATTATGGCGGGGCCAATTTCATCCGATAAAGGCTCTTGTGGTAATAACGGACCGGGGGTAGGTTTCGTGATCAAGACCACTGGGGAGATGGGAATGTTCGGGGTTACTTGCTTTGGTGCCTCCTTATGGTTGGTATTAACATTGCTCATTGACAATCTCATTTCCGTATTGGCAATTTCGTTGGACACCATGTTTAGAGCGTTCTCCAATAAGGTTTCAAAGGAGGGGGGTGGGAAAGGAAAATCATCTAGGTCGGGCGTATTAGTGATAGAATCCATGTTAAATGGGTCGCCACTCACATAATACAAGATGTCAGATCGGTGGCCCGGCCGCTGAAGTCCGCTGACGGCCGCAGACGGCCCCGCCCTTGTCCCGGGTTTCTCCCGCGCGCGACTCGCGGGGCGAGAGGGCGCGTCGTCTTTTCACGCGCCACCGTGCGCTGTCCTCGCGTCACGAGCGCCCCTAAGGCTGCTGGGCAATGTAGTTTCAGCTGGAGGGAATCTCCCGGCGCTCCGCTTCCTGGGTTTCCGCTTCTGCAAGGCGCTCGGCCGTTTCCCTCACGGCACCGCCCGATGGCGTCTGCTTTACTCAGCACTGTCTCGCTGATCTCACGCCCCCAGGGGCTCCTGGGCGCGTCGTCTTTTTACGCGCCTCCGTGCGCTGTCCTCGCGTCACGGGTGCCCCTAAGGCTGCTGGGCAATGTAGTTTGAGCGGGAGGGAATCTCCCGGCGCTCCGCTTCCTGGGGCTCCGCTTCTGCAAGGCGCTCGGCCGTTTCCCTCACGGCACCGCCAGATGGCGTCTGCTTTACTCAGCACTGTCTCGCTGAACTCACTGTTTTCCTATCAACTTTCCTTCCCTGCCTGTGCCTCCCATAATGCATTTGGGTGTAGCAAGTAAAATGTGGACTGGAGTAGGATTCTGCACACTGGACCTGATTTAACGTGATATTTCTAATTTCTTATTCTGTATTAAATTGTCATTTGCATGCATCTTACCTTGTGATATTTGTGGGGTATTTCTAGAGCGCGACGTTCGCTCCGGAGGGAGCATCTTGGCGCTGGGGATCCCAGATGAACCATTCCAGGGGGAGTTAGATGGAAGCTTTGGCGGAAGCGTCAGAGAGATTAAAAATCCATGTCTTTAGCAGCTTTCTAAAGGGTTTTTCCTGGGTTTGTTGTCTGAGAGTTTTAGGCAATTTGTTCCAAGCTTTAGTTGCAAGGAAACTGAGGGTCTTCCCACCCTTCGTTTTCAGATTGTATTTGGACGGAAGGATGAGGTTGTCGTGGGTTGAACGAAGATGACGGCTGGGCACGTAATGGGGAAAACGTTTGGTGAGGTATGTAGGACCCGTTCTGTTGTAGGCGCGAAAGGCTATAATCAGGATTTTGAAGAGAATCCTCTTGTGAAGGGGGAGCCAGTGAAGTGAGCGGAGTGCTGCAGAGATAGAGGATCTACGTGGTAGGCCCAGGACAAGACGGGCAGCAGTGTGAAGTACGCTCTGCAGTTTTAGGATGGTACTCTTTTTGGCGCCTGTGAGCAAATCGTTGCAGTAGTCCAGTCGCGAGATTATGAGTGCTACTGTCACTGTTTTTCTGGCTTCGATAGGGAGAAAGTCAAAGAATTTTCTCAGAGATCTGATTGTTCCGAAGCATTTGCCTGCGACGGTTATGGCATGCTGATCAAAGGAAAGATCGGAATCAAAGATTACGCCGAGATTCCTAGCAGACAACACTGTCTCGGGGGGGGCAACAGAATTATCCGGCCACCAAAGTGCTGGACAGAAGGAGATATTTGTGCCGATCGGGAGGATCTCCGTTTTACTTGAATTGCATTTCAAGTGGTTATTTTCCATCCATCGAAATACTTCGGTCAGGCAGTGTTTCAGATTGAGTTCGGCTTTGGTGGAAAGTTTATCCAGTGGTACAATGAGTTGTGTGTCATCGGCATACGAGGTGACAGGTATACCGAATGACTCTATAAGATTGAGGAGAGGGATAAGGTAAATGTTAAAAAGGAGAGGGCTCAGGATGGATCCTTGCGGGACGCCTGAGGAGACGAGTTTGACTTTGGAATGGAATGGGCCCAGAGAAACGGTTTGCGAGCGATCGGAGAGAAATGACTTAATCCAGGATAGGGCGGAGTCAGAGATGCCAATGTCTCTGAGTCTACTGATGAGGATGGTATGGGAGATGGTATCAAACGCCGCCGTTAAATCAAGAAGGATAAGGATGGAATTTTTTCTCTGATCTTGTAGGGTTTTTATAGTGTCAGATAGTTCGATGAGAGCGGTTTCTGTCGAATGCTTGGGGCGGAAACCGGATTGTTGGGGATGGAGGAGGTTGTTGTCATCTAAGTATCGTTTCAACTCAGTATGGACCAGCAGTTCTGTAATTTTACCCAAGGCCGGGAGTAGTGAAATTGGGCGTAGGTTGGTTAGGTCCGTCGGGGGTTTATTTGCCTTCTTCATCAAGGGTTTGACGATTCCTTGTGATGTACAGGCCGGTGCAGAGGTGTCCAACTCCATCACTCCGACTAGAGCTTCAGGCTGGAGTGTGGACTCCACTAGGACCTCCAGGGGTGTGTTCCCAGGCAGTCTTGCAGGTCCACCTCCAGTCAGCTTTGCCTCTGAAAGCCTGAAAGCAACCCTCTCCTTTGCACAACTGCTCAGGTCATACCACCATTTGTGCAGGTCTTCTATTGTGCGTTGGGTGACCCACACTGCATTCACTTTGGTTTGTATCCTGAGCCAGGTTTTTCGCTTCTCTGGCTCAGGGACCTGGAGTGATAGTTTGCCAAACACCTTGTCATGGCTCCTCACTACCTCCTCAATGAGGATTTCTATCTCCTTCTGACTGAATTTCAGTTTCCTTTTTCTATTGGCAGCCTGCTTCCTAGTTGCTCCTGAAGCCTTGCTTTTGTCCCAGGTCAGTTTTGACAAAGCAAAAATTTCCTGCACTCTGCCTCCTCCTCTGACTCTCACAGTATACTGGAATCAGCATGGAATGCATCACTTCCTGATTTTGATATCATCAAGCTGCACCAAAAGGGACTCGCAAATAGCGATATCGCAATTTGCGATCTCGTTAATTGCAATTTCGTTAATTGCGATTTTACTATTAGAGAGTTGGTAATATTTAATTGCTAATAGTGATTACGAATATTAGCGAATCACAATTTTTGTGCAAATTTTTGGGTGCATTGCATTTTGCGATTCCTTATTAGGGATTCCTTAATAACCGCTATTAAGGAATCGCAAAATCAATCTTTGATACATGTGCACCTAAGTTCCTAAGGCATGCTTGAAAAGGGCATGCGGAATTCTGTCATACATTCGTCCTGTTCTCTATCCCTGTGCTGGTGCTCAATTTCCATGCACCAATGCAGCCACCTTTGCACCATGGTGCGAGGGTGTCTGCATTGAATGAATGAATGAAACAACATTTATTAAAAGAGTAGCTACCTGAAGGCATCCCAGCGCTAATAGCAGCTATGCACAGACAATAAAGACTACTAAGCAAAATTAAGAAAAATACATGTTTTGGGAGAATTCTGGAAGGCCAAATGATTAGGCTCAAGATAAATGTGGAGGGGAAGGGTGTTCCATATCCTGGAAGCACTATAGGAAAACAAAAAGCCACTGCTTCTCGCCTTTTTTATCCTGGGAACTAAGGCGAAACGGAGGTTGTCTGAGCTCATGCACCTGTTCGAATAGTAGGACAAAATAATGGACCGATGGATGGGCAATCCCTTCCCTGCTGTAATTTATGAACAATACAGAGAGCCCTAAATGTTATTATATCCGGTATGGGAAGACAGTGGAGGGTATGGAGTAGTGGTTTAGCAGACTGGCGGTCCGGAATCCGAATGAGCATACGCGGCACAGTTTTGCACTGTCTGTTGCTTTGCGATGGTGGCACGAGGAGCTCCTAAATAAAGAGCATTCACGTAGTACAGGTGGGAAAGAAAAAAAGCCTGGACTATAAGTCTCCTTGCGAGGAAAGGTAAAAGAGGAAGAACTTTCAGAAGCATCCTAAGGATTCCATAACAAGTGGCTGCCAATTTCCAGGCCTGATGCTTGAAGTTCAGATCATGATCGAGCCAAATGTCCACACTTTTAATCTGGTTTTTGGGAGTGGGAGATGGGCCAAGACAAACCGGCCGCAGAACTCCTGCATTAAAGATAGGGGAATTACCTAGGAGCATCAGCTCTGTCGTATCTCCATTCAATTTCAAATATGAAAGCTCCATCCACTTGGCCACCTTCCCCAGGCATGTGCCCAGGCCAGGAGGGAATTGGCAGAGTGTTTTAGGCCCACAACGAGTTGTGTATTGTCAGCATTAGTGATAATCTGGATCCCAAAAGGGAGCACTATCTCCACTAGCGGGCTCATGTATAATTTAAACTGAGTGGGGCTCAAAGAAGATCCCTGCGGAAAACCGCAGCTGAGAGACATGTATTTTGAGATAGCATCTCCTTCAAAAACCTGAAATGACCTGTCTTCCAGGAAGGATTGCAGCCACACAATGGCCCCCAAGTCACTCCCAAATTCTTGAGTCTACAGACCAAGGTTTGGTGGTTAACAGTGATGAAGGCTGCACTAAGATCCAAAAGGATGATAGCTGCAGAGCCTCCACAGTCCAAGACTTTCTTGGACTCATTGACTACTGCTAAGAGGGAAGTTTCTGTACCCTGTTGGGGTCGATAGAGGTGAAGAAGATTGTGAGACTCCAAACATGTGGAGAGGACTGATTTAACATGCTTCTTAACAATCTTACTGATCCCTGGAAGAAGGGAGATGGGGTTGGGACGCAGCTTTTTTAGCAATGCCTTCACCATGGTATATGTCCACGGAGGGGGGACTATTCCACGCCAGATAGAGATGTTAATCAGCTCCAGTTTCACTGGAAAGACTGTTACAGCAACTCAGTTCAAAATAGTGGGGCTGCTGGATCTCTAGACATACCAGATTTTACCAGAGCCGAAGTAATTCCTAATGACTTGAGGTCCATAGGAGGAATATCCTCCAGACGCTGCTCACTGATCTGAGACGCAGTGACCAAGAGTAACAAATGGCTGTGGTAGGCCACCTGAGGAAAGGAAGTGTAAATGGCTTGGATTTTATTGTGAAATAATTCTGCCAGTTTATTACAGCGAAAACAGGCATCATCAGTAGTAACTGGAGGGGAAGATGGTTTAAGAAGGTTTTTTGCAATGCGAAACATTTTGCAAGGAGAATTAGATGTCAGGGTAATTTAATTCTTCCTTAATTAATAATATGAGGCTTGTGCAAATTTAATTTCTTCTTTATAGATGTTAATGGCTTCCCTGTATTTCAGTTAATAAAATAAGGAAAAATCCTTTCTCCATGTTCTTTCAAGTAGTTTAAAAATCTGTGTAAGTTTGCAGAGCTTAGAGGAGTACCACACCATTCTGTTGGTCCTGGCTTTATTCTGAATCCACTTCTTAGGGAGAACCTGGTCTAACAAGGAATCAATCCATTTATTAAAATTATCATTAGCACAGATGGATTAGAGCCAAGGTTGGCCTGGTGTTTTCCAGAGCTGAGATCCAGTGTTCTAGTGAGAGTTTAGACCATAAACATGTCTAGCTTCTGACTGGGCTGACAGAAAGGGTAGGGCACGTGGAAATCCAGGTAAAGGGAATCAGGAAATTGTCAAACCAGGGCATGGGATGGGATTCCTTACCGATAACTTGTCAATGTTAGAGAAAATGGGATCGAGTAAGTGACCTTTCAAGTGGGTGGGACTGATAACTTTTTGATTGAGCTGAAAAGCTGCCAGGTCATTAACCAACTCAGAGGAGAATAAATGAGAGGGGTCATCAAAATGTAGATGAAATGGGCCCTGATCACAATCTGCAGTGGGGGACACCATTTTGAGATACACCCTTGCATTTGGATCGGCCTCCATTTTTGTTTGATGAGGGTCCGTTTACAGTTTATTCACGTATACTGTGGCTTAACTTGAGGAGTCTCTCTGATTATTTATGTCTGATACATGCCATCATTATAAGTTTTGAATATTTTCTAATGGGAAGAATACCAGCATAAAGAACTGATAGTAACTGAGCTCAGGGTTACATTGCTTAGAGTACACTACTTAGAATATAATTTAGAGCCGATGTATTTTCTAACTATATTCAGAGACAGATATTTGCATAATGGTGAAGATAATGCAGATACAAGACAGGAACAGCTGATAGAAACACTACATGAAGGGTTTCATTGACGTGTGGAAATGTTTTATGTTCATGAAGCATGAACGGATCAGACGTGCGCAGCAGGCGTGCTGCCGACAGGCCAAAGGCAAGCCTGTCTGCACCCATCCGCATCCAGACAGTGGCCAGCACCAAAACCCCTTGCCAAATTCTTAGCTAATCCAGAGATTACCGTCTAAACCTTTCTCCAGGAGGTGAGGCTCCTCCCTATAAGCTCTTTAATTTTAACCTGACGGACTCTAACTATGCTTGCACTAATTGTAAGTTCTCCTGCTCACTCGAGGTGTCTTGAGAGAAAACAACTTTTGTTAACCAATTCTGCATTCCTAGTACGCAGGTTTCCCTGGCTAATGAATTTGATAAACATAAATAGGAGATCCTTCAATACCTGGACGAATCCACCATCATATCTGTTTCCTAACAGAAACATGGGCTGACAAATCATCAGACCTGGACATAGTGGCCGCCCTTCCATTAGGTTATGTAGTTTCCAGACTAGATAGGGTTGGAAAATGGGGTGGTGTCCAGGCACTTATTTGCAAAAATAATTGAGAGATTAAATGGGAACTTTTTGCGCAAATCAAGGTAGAGGTGCTGCTTTTAATTGTAAACTGGATGACCCCATGAGGTTTCATGGCCGCCTGATCTAACAACCACCAGGACCTAGAGTCGTAGAGAAGCCAGATGTGAGCTGCAATATAAGTGTATTCATTCTGCTAATGTCACAATTTAAGGAGATTTTAATTTTCACTATAAAAGGTCCACAATAATGGCACAAGGCAGTTAATCTATACAATGATGAACCTTGATCTTAAGCTATTAGTCAAGGCTCCAACGCACATTGCAGGGCATAATTTGGAAGCAGCATTTTTCAATGTTGCGGGGCAGTTAATCAAAGGTGTCCTTCAGTCACATTGTCAGATCACATGCTGATCAAATTCACCATTCAGGCTCCTTCCTCTAAGCGGATCGTGTCGTGTAGGGGAATAGAGACAAAGCTTTGAGCATGGAACAAATTAGACAGACATGAGCTTTTCAGGAATCCCCTCCCCCCTTAATGTTAGGGAAGGTCAATGTATTAGCAGACAAGTTTTCTGCATGGATCGAGGAAGGAGGAAATAAGCCAGCACCCATTAAACAGGTTAAAAGTCACAGATCTCATCCCACAGCGGTATGGTACACTAGAAAATCGACAATCAGTTATCTAGTGGAGTAGAAAGCAAAATATAGGAAGCTTTTATCTGAATATAAAGCTGAAATTATAGCTGTAATTTTTTTTTTTATAAACAAGATTAACCTCTGGAGATTCTAATCGCGGGCGTGGTCATGACGGCTCCAGGCCGTCATGAGCACACTCCCACCGTGACTCATGACGGCCGGGAGCCGTCATGAGCATGGAAGAGGTTAAAACTGCCAGCCATACCCTAAGGAAATTTTCAGAACAGTCACATCGGTCCCTACTCCAATATTTTGTGATAGCCTTGCCAATCTTCTTAAGAACTAGGTAGATGATGTCTAAATGGTTTTCAATGCAGACTAAATCGAAAATGTTCTAAGCTCTACAATTGCAACTCCCAATAATAACTTCCCAACTTTAAGCAATTTTCAACCTCTAACATCTAATGAGGTCATTCAGATGAATAAACTCACCATATCTGGGGCCCAGACCAATCCTTGTCCTGTAAATATTTTTTATGATTTGGCCAATATCTTAGCCCCCCCCCCCACTCAACCCTACAAAATAATGTCTTGGTGTTTTTCCTTTGGACCGGAAAAGAGTTTCGATCCTTTCTATATTAAAAAAGTAACACTAGATCCCAGTGAAGTGACCAACTATTGCCCAATTTCTAGACTTCCAGTGCCAACAAAAAGTCTTCACAGGCACTTCAATGTGTCTCTCTCTTAATTTCTGGAGCAGAACGAGATTCTTGATGGATCACAATTTAGTTTCAAGAAGTCACACAGTATGGAATCAGCCCTGTTGGTGGTAACAGAGGTGTTGTACAGAATAATGGATGGCCAGGGGAAGGCTGTGGTGGTCATTTTGGACCTATCTGCAGCCTTCGACACAGTAAGTCATCGAGTTCTGAAACATCAACTCATGGAGATAGGGATTAGAAATAATGCTCTTAATCTCCTGGCTTCCAATCTCAGCAACAGAACTCAATCCATCTAATTTGGAGACTCTACTTCCAACGTTTTTTCTCTAGAGTATGGGTTCCCGCATACGATTTCATTAAGCCCTACACTGTTTAACATCTATGTTGCCCCATTTGTTGCCTTGATTAGATCTTTTAGATTCAATACAATATCATATGCAGATGAAGTGAAGTTGCTGTCTCCTTTCACACTCATATATACGAGGTAACTATGAGATTTAGAAATTGTATGCCAGTTATCATCAATTGGAGGGACCGTCAATGCTTCAAATTGAACTCCGACAAGACGGAGATGCTCCTCTTTGGTTCAGACCTGTCTTTTTGAAATCCTTTTTGGTGGCCTTTCTCACTTGACCCGTCACCCACCCAATCACAAAAGTAAAAAATCTGAGAGTGATTTTGTTATTCAAAACCTATCTTTAAGGAGCAGACTAATCTGCTGATTTCTTCTTGCTTCTATCTTTTAAAACTCTAAAAAATGAGCAACCTTTCACCCCCACAGACTTAAAGATATTAGTCATTGTCTCTCTTGTGCTTTCACGGTTAGACTACTGTAATGGCCTTTATACAGGCATGCAACAAGTGCTGTTAATAAAGATTCAGAAATTGCAAAATACAGCTGCTCGTCTCTTGAAAAACCTTAAGAAAAATGAATCAGTTTCTAAAGGCCTCAAGGTGCTACATTGGTTGGCAATCAAGTGCAGAGTTGCTTTCAAAGCACTCGTTATGGCACACAAAGCCCTTCATGGAATGGACCCTGTCTATCTGAGGGAAAAAGTATCATGGTACACCCCCAGGAGATGTCTGCGATCTACCTTCGCTAAGACCATGACAGTCCCTAAGATTTGTAAAGCCACTTGAGGAGGCAGAAGCTTTGTGCATGCTACAGATATTCTGTGGCACCAAATGCAATTGCATTTAAGGTCACAATCAAACGCTATGATCTTTAGAAAGCATCTAAAATGTAGCTTTTTGCTTTGCTAGTCTAATAACTCCTCTTTGGATACTGTTCATTTGTGTTTTCTGGAAGTGGAGACATTAGTGCCAAAACACCTTAGGGTATATGTTGTGCTTTACAAATTTAAATCAAAGCAAACTGTGCTGTTGACCGTTTTTGCCTTCGCAGTACACACAGGTTTAACTAAGATTCATGAACTGACATATCAAAAACCATATTTACAATACAGAAAGTCATAATTTTAATTTCAACACAGACAGCATTTTGTGCATATTGATGCAACATTCATTTCATGCTGTCATTACCAGATAGGTCATTCATTAGAACTTCCTCTATAGATGTTGTGATCAAGACGTATGTTTCAATACATTATAAAGACTGCTCATAGATAGGTGCACCAAAATATTTCTGTATGTAACGTTATGTGAGTAGAATAAATGGCTCCAACCTTCTTGATATTTATAATTCCTGAAAACACTGGGTGTGTTTCAAGCATGTGTTTGTATACAACATGTTGCCAGCTTGTATAAAGCAGTTTGAGTTTTGTTATTTTCATCTTTGGTCCGTAAACTATTGAATGTTAACCGCCCTGAAGAAGGGAGTTTGAGGATATAAGATTGAAATGCATTTGAGACTGGGGAGTTAAACTAATAAATCCAAATCAACAAAGTGATGAAATTACGCTACAAGTTTTGATTTTAATGAAACAATCATGAATAAAAATCAAAAATTACACAACAAATCAAGGGCAATACATTTTTCAAGTAAAGCAATGATAAGTAAATATTCTGTGATAAAAATAGAGGTCAGTAGGCATTTGCAAGGTAGTGCCAAGACAGATGACACAAATCGACGACAGGGATAATGTGGGTTTCAGTAGATAGACGACCCAGTGACCAGTGGTGATGCCCATCATTGCACACAAAAGGATAAAAAGTGCAAACTAGGAGTGCTTAGGATTTAAACTGTTTTCTAAGACAGATAAGTGATGTGACCTTCTTATAGATTTCACTCAACAGGCTGTTGTCTCTGAGTGCATTACCAAAGGGCAAGTCAGAGATATGTTCCCAAAAGTCATACACTTGCGATAAAGAATAGATTCAGTCTGGGATAATTAGTGTCTTCATAGGTATATAGACACTGATATAACTCTGAAAATGCAGTGGTGATTTTGACGGGGTGTGTGACAAAGGTGCCATAGTCATTATAAATGGTGAGTATAATAGAGTGCATTCCCTTTTATCGAATTTGGTCCACAAAGAGCCTGCTCTTATTTTCTCCCTGATTATACTGGCGGCACTGTAGTTATGTAAGAACCTTTTTAGACTTACCCATTAACAAAGAATCAAGGTCAAACATCTTCCATGCTAGTTTCCATCACAGTTCTGGAACTGTGGTATTGCTATAGGAATCAGTGATGAATCTGATCTCTCACTCTACTGTGGTCTTTGTTTCTTTCATCATACGTCTTTCATCTTATGTTTGTTGTGGCATGATACAACATCATATTCCCGTAGCCAATAGGGATTGCAGTGAGTCCTTGATGAGAGCCAAATAGTCCAAGAGCTTCTGCCTAATTGGCCTTATTTGTGGGAGTTTACATCTAGAGGTATTCATTTTCTACCTCTTGGACACTGTTGCCATTTGGCCTACGTCTACAGTAAATGGAACTCAAATTCCACTTTCCAGTGGACCATCCGTATTCATGACAGGGTCCATCACCACATCCTAGTCTCCCAATAATATTATCTTCAAGTGCTCAACCTGTATAAAAAGTTGACATTGGAGGAGTTTAACAGCCATGGTCAATTTCTCTAGATGACAGGATCACTCCCATGGGCAACAGTTAGAAGATGGAGGTAGCATGGAGAAGCCTGCACAGCAGAAAAGTTACATCTTTAGGAGAGATCTGGACT
Source organism: Lissotriton helveticus (assembly GCF_964261635.1). Lineage (NCBI taxonomy): Eukaryota > Metazoa > Chordata > Amphibia > Caudata > Salamandridae > Lissotriton > Lissotriton helveticus. The sequence continues at coordinate 1,460,093,587 of NC_136061.1, read as the reverse complement.
TGTTGCAGTACCTGAGCAACTCTCCTTTATAGTGTTTGACCCATCTCTTCATGACTGGCTCTAAGAGATCTTGTTATTGACAACTGCGTTGACGATGAAGGGAGGAAGGCAGAGACTCATTTGCTGTATGGACTGCCTTTTTAGTGGCTATCATGGCCTGTAGCTGTTGTAGATGTAAGGAGTCAATGTATGAGTTATCCATATTTTCTACATATTATTACAATCACTACACGTCATCTGACTCCTGAATCCCCTATCCTTCCCATTTGTGGTCTGGAGTATTATGGCTGGTATCAACAGAACATACAATAGTTTTTGTTTCTGAAGTCTGGGGTGCTATTCAATAGCCATTTTTCTCTTCACCAGAGTTTATGGCTTAAGGTTACCCATAACAAAGTCTTTGTGACTGCTGGACCTGTCCCTCTCTGCAGGGCCACTCCAAAATGTTAGCCTTTTTCTCTCCACTTTTTGCTGAATCTATTTGTATTGGCCTTTACTGCTAAATAGTGCTAAGGTTTTTGTGCACACTCCCATCAAACATGGTAACATTGGCTTACACCTGATTGGCATATTTAATTTACTTATAAGTCTTTCGTAGAAAGAATTCCTCCCAGAAAGTCACACAATAGAGGGGTTAGATGTGCATCAAAGAGCCATCTGCTGGAAGGGAGGGGGACAGAGCTGAGCACTGCCCCATCTGGAACTGAATAGCCTGTGCCCTGCCTACACACAAAAAGCCTAACAACCTCACATTGTCACAGCCGTCAGCTTGGAGCTAGGGCAGGGAAGTCAGGAAATTCTATGCACTTCAATGAACCGTACTAGAAGCTTCACCCACCTTCCAGAAGAAGGGCACAAGGGTATAGAAGAACCTCCAGACCCACTCTCCAGTTCACTTCTCTTAGAGGACTGCCTGCTGATGTGACCTGTTGTGCATCCTGCAAGACTGCTGCTGAAACCTGGAAGAAACTGCTTTGCTATCTGGAGTCTGCCTTAAACCCGCGGAGGCCACTCCGGCTGTTGAGTGCTGTATCTTCACCTGAACCCAGGTCTACCAGAGTGACTCCAAGGGCTAGTATGAGGACCTCCTGTTCAGAGCAACAGGAACACAAAAGGTTCTGGAACCCTCATCTTGACCCAGCCTAAGTGAGTCCTGAAGCCCCAAGAGGTGTCTCACCAGTCCTGGAACATAAGTAAATGTGACCAGATGGCCATATCCCGAAACTGAGGACTTACAAAAACCTTGTCCAAAACCTTTTCTGAGAACTGGGAGAAGACCGAGACCAACCTGCTCTCCTGCCTGCCCGAGGTGCATCATTGATTGGATTGACTTCACAGCTTCTCCTGCAACATTCTTCTCTGCAGCAGCAAAGCCTTTTACAGTGGCCCTTTGCCATGGGGGTATCCGACATTCGACTACAGGCCTCTGCCTCATCCGCTGGAGATGTTTAACTTCCATGTTGGCCAAACATAGAAATATTCACTGCAGCTTCCACTCAAGCAATCCAAATATGATGCTCACTCCTCGCACACCTCCGACAGCCTTGCCCTGCTGACCTTTACCTGCTCGGACACATTTTCTCTTAATTTCTTCTAAGCCCGAAGATAAGCACCCACTAGCCCCAATCTCCTTCTTATATCACCCACCCAATCACAAAAGTAAAAAATCTGGGAGTGATTTTTTTATTCAAAACCTATCTTTAAGGAGCAGACTAATCTGCTGATTTCTTCTTGCTTCTATCTTTTAAAACTCTAAAAAATGAGCAACCTTTCACCCCCACAGACTTAAAGATATTAGTCATTGTCTCTCTTGTACTTTCACGGTTAGACTACTGTAATAGCCTTTATACAGGCATGCAACAAGTGCTGTTAATAAAGATTCAGAAATTGCAAAATACAGCTGCTCGTCTCTTGAAAAACCTTAAGAAAAATGAATCCGTTTCTAAAGGCCTCAAGGTGCTACATTGGTTGGCAATCAAGTGCAGAGTTGCTTTCAAAGCACTCGTTATGGCACACAAAGCCCTTAATGGAATGGACCCTGTCTATCTGAGGGAAAAAGTATCATGGTACACCCCCAGGAGATGTCTGCGATCTACCTTCGCTAAGACCATGACAGTCCCTAAGATTTGTAAAGCCACTTGAGGAGGCAGAAGCTTTGTGCATGCTACAGATATTCTGTGGCACCAAATGCAATTGCATTTAAGGTCACAATCAAACCCTATGATCTTTAGAAAGCATCTAAAATGTAGCTTTTTGCTTTGCTAGTCTAATAACTCCTCTTTGGATACTGTTCATTTGTGATTTCTGGAAGTGGAGACATTAGTGCCAAAACAACTTAGGGTATATGTTGTGCTTTACAAATTTAAATCAAACCAAACTGTGCTGTTGACCGTTTTTGCCTTCGCAGTACACACAGGTTTAACTAAGATTCATGAACTGACATATCAAAAACCATATTTACAATACAGAAAGTCATAATTTTAATTTCAACACAGACAGCATTTTGTGCATATTGATGCAACATTCATTTCATGCTGTCATTACCAGATAGGTCATTCATTAGAACTTCCACTATAGATGTTGTGATCAAGACGTATGTTTCAATACATTATAAAGACTGCTCATAGATAGGTGCACCAAAATATTTCTGTATGTAACGTTATGTGAGTAGAATAAATGGCTCCAACCTTCTTGATATTTATAATTCCTGGGTGTGTTTCAAGCATGTGTTTGTATACAACATGTTGCCAGCTTGTATAAAGCAGTTTGAGTTTTGTTATTTTCATCTTTGGTCCGTAAACTATTGAATGTTAACCGCCCTGAAGAAGGGAGTTTGAGGATATAAGATTGAAATGCATTTGAGACTGGGGAGTTAAACTAATAAATCCAAATCAACAAAGTGATGAAATTACGCTACAAGTTTTGATTTTAATGAAACAATCATGAATAAAAATCAAAAATTACACAACAAATCAAGGGCAATACATTTTTCAAGTAAAGCAATGATGAGTAAATATTCTGTGATAAAAATAGAGGTCAGTAGGCATTTGCAAGGTAGTGCCAAGACAGATGACACAAATCAACGACAGGGATAATGTGGGTTTCAGTAGATAGACAACCCAGTGACCAGTGGTGATGCCCATCATTGCACACAAAAGGATAACAAGTGCAAACTAGGAGTGCTTACGATTTAAACTGTTTTCTAAGACAGATAATTGATGTGACCTTCTTATAGATTTCACTCAACAGGCTGTTGTCTCTGAGTGCATTACCAAAGGGCAAGTCAGAGATATGTTCCCAAAAGTCATACACTTGCGATAAAGAATAGATTCAGTCTGGGATAATTAGTGTCTTCATAGGTATATAGACGCTGATATAACTCTGAAAATGCAGTGGTGATTTTGACGGGGTGTGTGACAAAGGTGCCATAGTCATTATAAATGGTGAGTATAATAGAGTGCATTCCCTTTTATCGAATTTGGTCCACAAAGAGCCTGCTCTTATTTTCTCCCTGCTTATACTGGCGGCACTGTAGTCATGTAAGAACCTTTTTAGACTTACCCATTAACAAAGAATCAAGGTCAAACATCTTCCATGCTAGTTTCCATCACAGTTCTGGAACTGTGGTATTGCTATAGGAATCAGTGATGAATCTGATCTCTCACTCTACTGTGGTCTTTGTTTCTTTCATCATACGTCTTTCATCTTATGTTTGTTGTGGCATGATACAACATCATATTCCCGTAACCAATAGGGATTGCAGTGAGTCCTTGATGAGAGCCAAATAGTCCAAGAGCTTCTGCCTAATTGGCCTTATTTGTGGGAGTTTACATCTAGAGGTATTCATTTTCTACCTCTTGGACACTGTTGCCATTTGGCCTACGTCTACAGTAAATGGAACTCAAATTCCAATTTCCAGTGGACCATCCGTATTCATGACAGGGTCCATCACCACATCCTAGTCTCCCAATAATATTATCTTCAAGTGCTCAACCTGTATAAAAAGTTGACATTGGAGGAGTTTAACAGCCATGGTCAATTTCTCTTGATGACAGGATCACTCTCATGGGCAACAGTTAGAAGATGGAGGGAGCATGGAGAAGCCTGCACAGCAGAAAAGTTACATCTTTAGGAGAGATCTGGACTTGTTGCAGTACCTGAGCAACTCTCCTTTATAGTGTTTGACCCATCTCTTCATGACTGGCTCTAAGAGATCTTGTTATTGACAACTGCGTTGACGATGAAGGGAGGAAGGCAGAGACTCATCTGCTGTATGGACTGCCTTTTTAGTGGCTATCATGGCCTGTAGCTGTTGTAGATGTAAGGAGTCAATGTATGAGTTATCCATATTTTCTACATATTATTACAATCACTACACGTCATCTGACTCCTGAATCCCCTATCCTTCCCATTTGTGGTCTGGAGTATTATGGCTGGTATCAACAGGACATACAATAGTTTTTGTTTCTGAAGTCTGGGGTGCTATTCAATAGCCATTTTTCTCTTCACCAGAGTTTATGGCTTAAGGTTACCCATAACAAAGACTTTGTGACTGCTGGACCTGTCCCTCTCTGCAGGGCCACTCCAAAATGTTAGCCTTTTTCTCTCCACTTTTTGCTGAATCTATTTGTATTGGCCTTTACTGCTAAATAGTGCTAAGGTTTTTGTGCACACTCCCATCAAACATGGTAACATTGGCTTACACCTGATTGGCATATTTAATTTACTTATAAGTCTTTCGTAGAAAGAATTCCTCCCAGAAAGTCACACAATAGAGGGGTTAGATGTGCATCAAAGAGCCATCTGCTGGAAGGGAGGGGGACAGAGCTGAGCACTGCCCCATCTGGAACTGAATAGCCTGTGCCCTGCCTACACACAAAAAGCCTAACAACCTCACATTGTCACAGCCGCCAGCTTGGAGCTAGGGCAGGGAAGTCAGGAAATTCTATGCACTTTCAATGAACCGTACTAAAAGCTTCACCCACCTTCCAGAAGAAGGGCACAAGGGTATAGAAGAACCTCCAGACCCACTCTCCAGTTCACTTCTCTTAGAGGACTGCCTGCTGATGTGACCTGTTGTGCATCCTGCAAGACTGCTGCTGAAACATGGAAGAAACTGCTTTGCTATCTGGAGTCTGCCTTAAACCCGCGGAGGCCAGTCCTGCTGTTGAGTGCTGTATCTTCACCTGAACCCAGGTCTACCAGAGGACCTCCTGTTCAGAGCAACAGGAACACAAAAGGTTCTGGAACCCGCATCTTGACCCAGCCTAAGTGAGTCCTGAAGCCCCAAGAGGTGTCTCACCAGTCCTGGAACATAAGTAAATGTGACCAGATGGCCATATCCCGAAACTGAGGACTTACAAAAACCTTGTCCAAAACCTTTTCTGAGAACTGGGAGAAGACCGAGACCAACCTGCTCTCCTGCCTGCCCGAGGTGCATCATTGATTGGATTAACTTCACAGCTTCTCCTGCAACATTCTTCTCGGCAGCAGCAAAGCCTTTTACAGTGGCCCTTTGCCATGGGGGTATCCGACATTCGACTACAGGCCTCTGCCTCATGCGCTGGAGATGTTTAACTTCCATGTTGGTCAAACATAGAAATGTTCACTGCAGCTTCCACTCAAGTAATCCAAATATGATGCTCACTCCTCCCACACCTCCGGCAGCCTTGCCCTGCTGCCCTTTACCTGCTCGGACACATTTTCTCTTAATTTCTTCTAAGCCCGAAGATAAGCACCCACTAGCCCCAATCTTCTTCTTATATCCAAACAGGGCTCCTTTGCAGTTGGATATGTTTTTCAACTTTGACCCAGTCTCACACTACAAGATAATGATACCAATACCCAAAACATTTTATCATGTCATAATAGATGTTCAACAGTAAAAGAAAGATGGGTGTGTCCGATGGTTACACTAAAGTTAGCTAATTTTGATCAATAGAAATTCTGCTTTGGTTAATCTTCTAATGCTCCAATAAACAGATGAGCAAGGCCAGCTCTCAACAGAACCCAGTGTCATCTGACGGTATCATGAGCACAAAAAATTACGTACACTTTCACATGGTATGAATGATCTTACTGGATTTATGAGTGGGTTCCAGCAGATAGTTTTGGTTTCTTTTAGTTCCCTCAATGCAAGAAACAGTCTGTTGGTACAAATTACCAGCCACCCAAACCAAGGATTCCTATACTTGTCAATTAGAGGGCAATGAAGTGCTAGCTGAGAGGTTCATGAAAGCTGTGAAGCTGGTTTGCAATCCAGGAATTTGTGAGCAGCCATTATGCAACGAGATGATTTGGCATCAGGGTACATATTTATGATTTTTTTTCATACAACGCAATGCACTAGACAACTTGCTGTGCTATGCTGCTTGAAAGGGAGAAGCCAGGAATGGATCACATTTACCATTATATTGTGCATACCTGTCCTCTCCGTAGGCTGAAAACTCAGCGCAGCCTACAGTCAATGCAGGCACCCTTGTGCCATAGTGCAGGGGTGCCTGCACTGTAGGCAGGGTTTTTTTTTTTACATGAAGGGACGCAAAACTATAACTGGTTAGCTTCTGTGTTTTTTTTTTACTTAACTGTAATAATGTGGCTTTAACCTTTGTTTTTTCATTGAAACAAAACATATATCTATATATAGATATATATGAACTTTACTTATAGCCACTTTAAACAAGACCATTATCAAGTATGGGGGTTTGTATTACATTCTATTTATTAACAGCAATGATACATTGATTGACCTCTCAGCAGGACAACCCAAATATGCATGGAGGACATTCAGAATTTATGGCAAATGTGTGACACATCTGAATGCCTTCTTGAAGGAAACAAAGTAAACAAGCATTGAAATTTCAATAGATCTCGCCCTCGTTTAAGTTAAAGCCATTCTGTTTTTAATGAGGTGGCTTTTTAGCTTTGCTTTTATTAGTGTTTTTAAAACTTTCATGTAAATAACATGCATATGTATGCATATATGTATATGCATGCATGCATCTATATTTGTATTTATATAGATATGCAGATTATATATGTTTATATATGTATGTATATTACCTACTGGCGATAGCCAGTAGGTATATATAGTTAGGATTTTTTCCCTATGGGATTTTTGAAAATTCTATGTCGAATAACTTTGGCGTTTGAGGACAGAATTGGCTGAAATTTTCAGGAAAATGGAACATTTTGTTTCTGAGCAGCCCCTGAAAATTTGGGGGGGGGTTTCGTCAAGGGGGGGCCGAGAAAAAAGGGGGGTCCCAAAACGTGTTTTTCCCATGCAATTTTCCATAGGGCGGTTGGCCTCACTTTTAGCCTGAACGGCTGAATGGATTTACACCAAACTTGGCAAAATTGTAGGGACTGGTAGCCCGATGTGCCTTTGCTATGTCTCAAGATATAGGCTCCAGTGGTTTTTACGAAAATTAACTTTGAAAAATACATATTGGGCTACATTGGGCTATATATGAGTTGGAGCCCAAATGTAGCCCAATGTAGCCCAATGTAGCCCAATGTAGCCCAAAGATGGCCACCAGAGACAAAAAAAAACAAATGTAGCCCAAATATCAGCCAGATGTAGCCCAACTATAGCCCAATGACAGAATGTCCCAGAGTGTTCTAAAGAACAACTAGAGTGCTAACAGTCCTACTTATTACAAAGGTATGGCACACCTGAAGCCATCTTGATTGGAATAAAGTGGTAACTCTTAAAACATTTAATTTAAAAAGGAACAAAATGAGGGGGTTCATTTTGCCATAGAAAGTATGATTAGCGAATATATGACGAAATCCCGCATACCATCAGTCCGCAAAAAAAATCCCGCATGTACTATTAGGCCGCAAATTAAAATAACGAAAACTTTTAGAACGAATATGACTTTAGCATACACTAAACAACTAAACTACCCTAAACCCTAAAACACTACCCCCGGCATGACCCTACACTACACAAACAGTACAACACTACCCTAAACCCTAAAACACTACCCCCAGCATGACCCTACACTACACAAACACTACAACACTACCCTAAACCCTAAAACACTACCCCCAGCATGACCCTACACTACGCAAACACTACAACACTACCCAAAACCCTAAAACACTACACCCCAGCATGACCCTACACTACGCAAACACTACAACACCACCCTAAACCCTAAAACACTACCCCCAGCATGACCCTACACTACACAAACACTACAACACAACCCTAAACCCTAAAACACTACCCCCAGCATGACCCTACACTACGCAAACACTACAACACAACCCTAAACCCTAAAACACTACCCCCAGCATGACCCTACACTACGCAAACACTACAACACTACCCTAAACCCTAAAACACTACCCCCAGCATGACCCTACACTACGCAAACACTACAACACTACCCAAAACCCTAAAACACTACACCCCAGCATGACCCTACACTACGCAAACATTACAACACTACCCTAAACCCTAAAACACTACCCCCAGCATGACCCTACACTACGCAAACACTACAACACTACCCAAAACCCTAAAACACTACACCCCAGCATGACCCTACACTACGCAAACACTACAACACTACCCTAAACCCTAAAACACTACCCCCAGCATGACCCTACACTACGCAAACACTACAACACTACCCTAAACCCTAAAACACTACCCCTAGCATGACCCTACACTACGCAAACACTACAACACTACCCTAAACCCTAAAACACTACCCCCAGCATGACCCTACACTACGCAAACACTACAACACTACCCTAAACCCTAAAACACTACCCCCAGCATGACCCTACACTACGCAAACACTACAACACTACCCTAAACCCTAAAACAATACCCCCAGCATGACCCTACACTACGCAAACACTACAACACTACCCAAAACCCTAAAACACTACACCCCAGCATGACCCTACACTACGCAAACACTACAACACTACCCTAAACCCTAAAACACTACCCCCAGCATGACCCTACACTACGCAAACACTACAACACTACCCTAAACCCTAAAACACTACCCCCAGCATGACCCTACACTACGCAAACACTACAACACTACCCTAAACCCTAAAACACTACCCCCAGCATGACCCTACACTACGCAAACACTACAACACTACCCTAAACCCTAAAACACTACCCCCAGCATGACCCTACACTACGCAAACACTACAACACTACCCTAAACCCTAAAACAATACCCCCAGCATGACCCTACACTACGCAAACACTACAACACTACCCAAAACCCTAAAACACTACCCCCAGCATGACCCTACACTACGCAAACACTACAACACTACCCAAAACCCTAAAACACTACCCCCCAGCATGACCCTACACTACGCAAACACTACAACACTACCCAAAACCCTAAAACACTACCCCCAGCATGACCCTACACTACGCAAACACTACAACACTACCCAAAACCCTAAAACACTACCCCCAGCATGACCCTACACTACGCAAACACTACAACACTACCCAAAACCCTAAAACACTACACCCCAGCATGACCCTACACTACGCAAACACTACAACACTACCCAAAACCCTAAAACACTACCCCCAGCATGACCCTACACTACGCAACCACTACAACACTACCCAAAACCCTAAAACACTACCCCCCAGCATGACCCTACACTACGCAAACACTACAACACTTCCCAAAACCCTAAAACACTACCCCCAGCATGACCCTACACTACGCAAACACTACAACACTACCCTAAACCCTAAAATACTACACCCCAGCATGACCCTACACTACGCAAACACTACAACACTACCCAAAACCCTAAAACAGTACGCCCAGCATGACCCTACACTATGCAAACACTACAACACTACCCTAAACCCTAAAACACTAGCCCCAGCATGACCCTACACTACGCAAACACTACAACACAACCCTAAACCCTAAAACACTACCCCCAGCATGACCCTACACTACGCAAACACTACAACACTACCCTAAACCCTAAAACACTATCCCCAGCATGACCCTACACTACGCAAACACTACAACACAACCCTAAACCCTAAAACACTACCCCCAGCATGACCCTACACTAACAACCACCACAACTCTACACTACACTAACACAACACTACACTACACAACACTACACTACACTACACAATCACTAACCCATGAAAAAATTAACACAAACCCACTTACCTCTCTCGTCATCGTGGTTTTCACAACGCAAATGCATTTACCATACATGCCTTTAAAACGTAATTCTTTGTAAAGGCATGCGCGATAAATGCACATGCGTTTTGAAAAAATGCGGGATAATGGTATGCAAGGTCAATGACCTTGCGGGATAATGGTATGCGGACTGAAAGTCTGCGGGATAAAAAATGCGGGAAAATGGCTGCAAACCATGATTAGCAGCAGACTTCCCTGGTGAGCACTAGCTTTACTACAGTGATCTAATGGTCAACTAGAGTGCTAACATTCAGAATTTATGGCAAATGTGTGACACATCTGAATGCCTTCTTGATAGAACCAAAGTAAACAAGCATTGAAAATGCAATAGATCTCGCCCTCGTTTAAGTTAAAGGCATTCTGTTTGTAATGAGGTGGCTTTTTAGCTTTGCTTTTATTAGTGTTTTTAAAACTTTCATGTAAATAACATGCATATGTATGCATATATGTATATGTATGCATGCATTTATATTTATATAGATATGCAGATTATATATGTTTATATATGTATATTACCTACTGGCGATAGCCAGTGGGTATATATAGTTAGGACTTTTTTCTCTATGGGATTTCTGAAAATTCTATGTCTAATAACTTTGGCGTTTGTGGACGGAATTGGCTGAAATTTTCAGGAAAATGGCACATTTTGTTTCTGAGCAGCCCCTGAACATTTGGGGGGGTTTCGTCAAGGGGGGGGGCGAGAAAAAATGGGGGTCCCAAAACGCGTTTTTCCCATTCATTTTTCCATAGGGCGGTTGGACTCACTTTTAGCTCGAACGGCTGAATGGATTTACATGAAACTTGGCAAAATTGTAGATATGGTTTGCCCGACGTGCCTTTGCTATGTCTCAATATATGTGCTCCAGTGGATTTTGAGAAATTAACGTTTAAAAAAAATATATATATCTGTGACAGCGCTCCGGTTAGCGCCCCGGTTCGCGTACCTGACGCGTAACGGAACTTCGCGAAGCGAAGCTGATTGGCTCTCCGGTGTCTGTCAACATTCTAAACAGTCCGAAGCGGCCGCCATCTTGTCTCTCGGTACGATCGAGAGACAAGATGTGGTGAAAAACAAAGGGGGAAATGAAGGAAAGGGGGCAAGGTAGATCACTCCTGACCCCCTAGGATTGATGAGGGGGATATTAAAGTCCCCCGCGATTTTTCGCGGTAGAGGCGCTTCCCGGTACGTGAACCGGGCAGCTAACCGGCAGCGTAACGGGAGTCCGCCATCTTGTGTTTTTGGAGCGTCCGGTTCGCGTACCGGGTAAGCGTAACAAGGGGAAAACCAAGAGAAACAGTAAAAAAAAATTAAGGGAATAGATTTCCAGCAAACTTGGCAAAATTGTAGGGACTGTTTGTTTGATGTGCCTTTGCAAGGCCTCAAGATATGTGCACGTGTGGATTTTGTCTAATTAAGGTTAAAAAAATATATATATATCTGTAAGCGTGCTCCGGCACGCTTACGTTACGGGTTTTGTTTGCGCTGCAGAGCCGATACGTCACGGTTATGCGACGCGTCATGAGGCGTCTCACGTGGCTACGTGATACGTCACGTAATAAAGAATATATTTTACAGCTATAGATATTAGCTTTTAAAAAACCAATGAAATTCACTGAAAAAACCATAGGTTAGAGACCATATATAGTTAGCTGGACATTTTATTGACATAAAACCAATGAAATTCCATATATAGTTAGTTGCACTAACTATATATCGCGCACCCGCAATCCACTGCTGATGATGTCACATATTACATCATTCATGACATGGTCAGTGACATCACTGATGACATCACTGATGACATCTCAAATGACATCACTGATGACATCTCAAATGACATCACTGATGACATCATGACACACCAATACCAGTTACTACATACGCACTCACTGATTCCTACGTCTACACACACATTCACTCATTCACCCATACAATCACTCATACATACAGTCACTCATTATTACAACACTATCATATGCACTCATACACCTATGCAGACACTCACACACTGCCACTCATCCATGGAGTTACTCACACACCTAGTCAGTCCTGTAAAGAATCAATCACACTTCCATTTCCTCATCTATACAGTTAAACACAGAACACCATACTTCAGTGACATCACTGATGACATCACTGATGACATCTCAAATGACATCACTGATGACATATCAAATGACATCACTGATGACATCATGACACACCAATACCAGTTACTACATACGCACTCACTGATTCCTACGTCTACACACACATTCACTCATTCACCCATACAATCACTCATACATACAGTCACTCATTATTACAACACTATCATATGCACTCATATACCTATGCAGACACTCACACACTGCCACTCATCCATGGAGTTACTCACACACCTAGTCAGTCCTGTAAAGAATCAATCACACTTCCATTTCCTCATCTATACAGTTAAACACAGAACACCATACTTCAGTGACATCACTGATGACATCACTGATGACATCTCAAATGACATCACTGATGACATCTCAAATGACATCACTGATGACATCATGACACACCAATACCAGTTACTACATACGCACTCACTGATTCCTACGTCTACACACACATTCACTTATTCACCCATACAATCACTCATACATACAGTCACTCATTATTACAACACTATCATATGCACTCATACACCTAGTCAGTCCTGTGAAGAATCAATCACACTTCGATTTCCTCGTCTATACAGTTAAACACAGAACACCATACTTTTCACACATATACTAACACATACTTACTCTCTTATACAATCACTGATACAAGTACACATTGATATGCACAGAGTCACACACCTCCCAGCCAGCCACACACACACTCAGTCTTCCATACATCCACTCATTCTTCAATATGTAAAACATATTTAAACTTTACAAAAACACACAGACACTAGATGATGTCATCAGTGATGTCATTTGAGATGTCATCAGTGATGTCATCAGTGATGTCATTTGAGATGTCATCAGTGATGTTGTCATGTATTCCTATAGGTTCTGAATCAATCCCCCTATTCCTGACCCTATTCTGGTTAAACTAACTATCAAGTTAACTAACAGTCAGCCCATGAGGCAAGAAAAGCCCCCATGATGCAGATACCGTTATCTGACGCAGTCACACTACGGCACAGGAACGTGTTATCTGATTAGGTCATAACGCTTGAGATCTAATTAGACAAGCGACATTCCTCCAGCCCCTGATAAGGCATACGACGTTCTCATAACAAATCAAACCTATGACAACCTGGAAAATCCGTGCGGCCATTGTTTTGATTTCACAGAGAACTTCAGTAAAAGAATGTGCTAACGAGCAAGTCGTATGACATCTTTATTGACGCATCTATGTCCATCCTTACGTCAATCTCGGCACCTTTAAGGTATAAATATTGCCGATCTTGCCCTATGCAAACACACGCGTGGTGACGAGACGGAGCAGCCATACTTGCCGAAGCCCAGAAGCAGAGCAGACCCCGCTGGCAGCAGCCCCGCCTTCCTGACGCGCTGAGAGACGCGCTGCTATCTCCTACCGAGAGACCCAGCACCGGCGCTTTCGGGCAGCCCTCGCAGGCAGCCTGGAATATCGAGAGCAGAGAAAGAGATACCATTCCTCATTCATCCTAACTTCCAGGTACAGAACTGAATAACCCCTCACAGAGAATTCTTTAGTTATTCACTTGGCAAAAACAAACTTAACTTAAACTGTAACTTTCTATTCCCGCCCACGCATTAGACTTAGGTCAGGTACACGGGGTAGGCGTATTTAGAAACACCAGTTGAGTACGTTTAGTCAAATGTATATGTGTATGTAAATATATTTTAATCATTTTAAACATCATATGGCTCAGAAACCATATCAATGTTTTTACAGTATTATTTTATACTATTGCTTTTAATGTATGCACTTTACTTAACTATAAGTATTGCAATAATATCGATCCATTTCTCTTGTACGAGAAAAGAGACTGATCAATAAATAACACCTTTTTATTGAACACGCCCGTCTCTTCCTTTTCTCTACAATCTGATGAGACTAAGAATGCACGTACTGACTGAGTAAAATAATTGCCTTGTGCTCACACGACTCTGGAGATACACTCTTGATTAGGGGAGAGCAAAGTTGTCATGTTCTATGGTTGTCAGAAACTAAATCCCTTCTTGTCTAATCAGGGGAGTTAATTCTTTCCTGAACATTCGAGAAAGTTTCTAGCGAACTCTGAGCTACGCTGGCAAACCCAAAACTTAAGTCTAGTATCGACAGTAGTAGACCTAGTTAACGTCTGGCCTAGGCCTTTACTGCTGTAGGTATTATTCCAATGCGCAGAGCCTATTGGGAAGATAGGAACTACACTACATGGCGCCCAACGCGTTTGGAAAGGGCGATAAAACTAACGTAAGACATTTAGAGTAACTCAGTCGTGCTTTCTCACTCAGACCGCTTTTCCCAAATACTCCAAAGACGTCTGGAGTGGGTGAAAGGTAATATCCTCCAAAACCTCGCAGGAGGGAACTCCTATGTAAGGTTCTTGGTTTAGTCAACGTTGAAGGATACACTGTTCCAAAATATTGTGCATCTAATCTTTGTTCCATAAGAAACCTGATCTGCAAACAAACAAAATAACCATCCTGACAGTAAAATGTCAGAAAGTGATGAAGAAAGAGAGGCAGTTAGATTAGCAGCTGAAATAACAGCAGCAGATACTGCACTAAAGGATGCAGACGCGGATATAATACTCATTCCGGTCAGCAAAAGGAAATCTATAACCTTAAAACTTATAGAAAATGGACTGACACCTAGAGGTGACACAGTCATATTCGTAATTGAGGCACACGAATATCGGCAGACAGAGGTATACTATACATGGATACATTTTCCAGCAGCAAATGCTGTAACAAAGTACTTCCACTATTACAAAATAGAGGTTCCACCCGACATTTACACTCCTTTCGAGGAGGTGGAAGTACCACTCAAATTCCAAGAGCATTTGCTCTTATTTGATGGCGCCCTAATACATAACAATCACATTACAAGGCTCGGTCCTTTAGGTAGACCAGGAGCAACGTGGCCGGTCTTAGCCGGATACACACCACACCCAGACATCGAAGGAATGTCTACAGGAGAGCTGTTAATACAGCTAAAACAATTACTAAAAATTCATAGACAATTAGTCCAGTATGTAATGCGGACTTCAACAATTCAGCCAGCGATTAAACTTCCACAGCTGACCCCTCACCACGGGAACACAAATAAAATCACACCACAGAACATCCAATCCTGCCTAGGTAAAGTTCCGGCTAAACGGGAACAGATACCATTCTGGTTGGCACAGAAAATCACCCAAATAGAGGCGGTGTTTCCTGACACCACCCCGCTAGAAAAACACAGGATTCTGACTATATGTCTCCCAATGGGAATCGCACCACACATAGAGGACTGTGACACTTGGGGTACAGTCTTTGCTTCAATCTACACAAAAACGCACGGTGTTCCATCCATCTCGGTAATACCAGATGTGCTAAAACAAATTCAAGATGAATACGGTCCAGAACCAGCTTTAACTCTTGGTATGAAATTACTGAAAGACTTCAAGCAGGTCTCGGCTATATTATTAGCCAATATAAAAGGTGAAGCAGCAAACGTGGCGATCCGCCAAAGGTTAAAAGAGACAGATATAGCAGACCAACCAGCTGAAATTGCCAGAATCATAGAAAAATCTTATGAAGAACTAGGTAGAGATAGTTTAGGTGGAATACCAGTAAAACCGCAACTGACTGAAAGTCCAGAAAAAATATTTTTTAATAATAATTCACCAAAAAAGAACTGGGATGGAAACAAACAATCCAATCCAAAAGAAAAGAAATTCCAGTCCCGAGGAAGGTCTCCTAGGCGAAGGGAGAAATCTCCGAACCAGAGACACAGGTCACCCCAGAGTGACCCCTCTGGGAAAAGATATAACCTTAGAAATAGGGATAATATTAAAAAACCTGATAGATATCAAGACATTGATACACGTCCCTCTCAATCTTTTCAGACTTCCTCGCAGAAATCGGAAAGAAGAGGACGATCAGAACAAAGAGAAGAGCACGCCAAGTCCAAAGACAAGGAACCTGCTCAACAAAAAAATAAATTACAATTTCCAAAAAAGAAGGTAGCCAGTATCAAGGTAGTTAACAATGCCGAGAATACTGAGGACACAACTGAAAAACGGAGAGTGGGCTCAGACAATGCTAGACAGCGCAGCAGAAGTGAGCATAGCTCGCAAAGTCCTTATGAATCATCTGGAGACAGTGGACACGAATGAATATCTTCAAGTGGAAACTGCAGACACCAGAGTTAGCAAACCCCACAAGATATACGAGATAACATTACGTATAGAGGGAGATAAGACTAGGAAAATAAGGGGACTATTTTGGGATAACCTCTCCAAGGGCTATGATATCCTTCTAGCTGAAAAAGACTGGCCACCAGAGTTTGTCAGGGAGTGCCCTCATGGCGAAGAAGTAATTATGCCTGCCTTCTCGAATCAAATCCCGATTTATAAAAAATACACACTTGCTAGAAAGTGGGCAGTGGCCTTAGCACCTGCTTTATATAAAAATCATGTAGGATGGGATGAGGATTCTCCTCCTCACAAAATCCATTTAAAATCACAACCTACTGCACAAAGGCAGTACCCAATTAAGCAAGAAGCTAAAAAACAGGTAAATGAAATACTAGATCAGCTAGAATACCAGGGGGTGATTGAAACTTGCACCTCACAAATGAACAATCCTTTGTTTCCGGTCTCCAAACCAGACAATTCATATCGTCTAGTTTTGGATTACCGACACCTTAACACATGTTGCAAAACCTTTGCAGTGCAAAACTCACACAGTGCTGCACTAATGAATAACATAGTGCGCAAAAAATACAAAACAACCTTGGACATCTCCAATGGATTCTTTTGTCAAAACATAGCACCAGAGAGCAGATATTTAACTGCATTCTCAGTAAATGGCACTCAAAAGCAATTCTGTCGGTTTGCCCAGGGGTACAAGAACTGCCCGGGGGTATTCTCAGCGAGAGTAACAGAATTACTGCAACTATATGATGATGAAGCGTTATCTTATGTCGATGACATTTACTTAACAGATGATGACTTGGATACTCACTTGAAAAGAGTGAACACCATAATACTTGGGTTCGCAGCAGAGGGTTACAAATTCAACTTTAAAAAGTCTAGAATTGCCCATCTGACAGTCCTATTCTTAGGATATGAGTTATCAAGTGAAGGCAAAAGCCTGGCTGACAATTTCCTAGAGAAATGTGCCGTAATCCAAGCTCCTAAAACACTAAAAAACCTACAGTCAATTCTAGGCTTCCTAAATTTCGGAAGAACATACATTGCAAATTACGCAGAAAGGGTCAAACCCCTTTATGATCTAATTAAACCAGACTTTAAAAGATCCAATTGGACTCAAACACACACAGAAATTTTGAGATCCTTACAAACAGACATGCTAATTAAAACAAAATTAGAAACACGTGATAACACACGCAATCTTGTGATTCGAGTCATCCCAGGGAGATGCGGATTCACATACCTAACCTCTAATGAGGGAGAAAATGTACCAATTGCATTCAAATCACACTTATACACTGAAGCTGAACAGAAATTCAGTAATACAGAAAAAATCATTTGTGCAGTTCAAACCGCAATAGCTAGAGAAAAAGAGATAGCTGACGGTAGACATATCACAGTCAGAACAGCAGAATCAGCCTTTGAGGCACTAACAACACCGTGTAATTTACCAACAACAACATTGAATCCGGAATGGATACAATGGGTGAATTCAATCACAACGGACAAAGTATACTACTACTTTGATCCAGAACTAGAAGAATTAAAAAATCTAAAATATGAAAAGACGTATCCTCTGCCACTCGACATTCTGCCTCTAAGACATTACGCCTGTGTAATTTATACAGACGGACATGCTCAACCCTCCGTTTGGGGAGAACATGCATACAACCCCACATGCGAGATTACAAAAGAAGTGTGGCGCGGAGGTAAACTAAGACCTCTATTAACAAATTCACACTCAGTAGAAACTAATTCAGAACTACAAACTGAAATAATAGCATTAAAAATGGCGCTGGATAATGCGGATCGCGAATTCCCGACACTTATAGTGTCAGATTCATATTACTGCGTCAAAGCATATAACAAGGATTTGCAGACATGGATTCAGAACGGTTACAAAGATGACACAGATGCACCAATAAAGCAGAAATTGCTCTGGAAACAAATAGCTCTTTTACAAAAAGAACTACCAAAGACTCACGTGACACACTCACTGAGTCATCAGCGTGATGGCGTTCACGTTGTAGGGAATTCATTGGCTGAAACAGCCGCAGCGGCAGCCACTATACCGGCTCCCGTAGATTGAAAAAAGCGTACATTAAAATACATTGACGGTGAAACAATGCTGGCGGTGAAAACGTCATCAAAAGGCGACTGCTCAGCGTTACCGATCAATTATCCACTCAATTATACATACATAATCGATGCAAACTCCGTCCCTTTTGCTCGAATCCCTGGAGTGGGGGATAGAGTGATTCCAAACATGGACAGGAGAAGCTTGTTAATCGCAGACGCACACATGGGCGAGGGTCTCAGACACCTCAAACTGAAAGATTCTCTGGAAGAATTACAATCACGGTACTGGTGGCCAGGCATGAGCCTGCATTACACCATGTTTGTAAAAAAATGCCCAAACTGCAACAGAGATCGCAGTGGGGAGAGAAACAGTTTAATACCTCGTCGTATCAAGGCAGATAATATGACCAATAAAAAGCAGGGCTTGCGATTAACATATACAGGCTAGTTTCCACTTATAATGTAGATCACCAGCACTCGGCTGACGTCCGGACTGTTATACAAAGATTTGCGAGTCTAAATGGCATATACGCTAAGAGCATGCTACGTTCGACCATTGTTTTCACTCAAGCCCACCAGCCTGGGGGGAAACATGGCCGAATGAGCACAGTCCAGCGGGAATCTTCTCACTTCCTTCCTGAGGGTACGGGATGGTGTAAAGAAAAAACCAAGGCAGAAAGCAATCTATAATGGAAAGGATATTAGGTTCGGGAGCTGGGTGGGTCAAACATCTAATAAGTGTCCAACGTAGTCTAAATAACTTGCCAAGAAATTCTCTGAAGGGATTCAGTCCGTACGAATTATTATTTGGAACTAGAATGATTATCTCTGACCTCGACAGTCAGACTTCAGTGGTTAAAGAAAAAAGCTTTGATGTCAAAGACCGTTTGGCTATTTTGCAGGACTTAAACAAAACAAGAAAAGACCTGAGCAACATACAGTTGAAACAACAGCCAACAACCACTGAAGAATCACCACCTGTCCCAGCAAGACCTGTCTGGATTCCAAAAGTCGGGGATCTAGTCAGGGAGAAGATCGCGGTAAAGAAGGAATTTGGGCCTTCTTACAGAAAAGCAGTTCCTGTCTTGTCTGTCAACGGGACAAGATCAGTTGTACTACCGCCACTTGCTGGTAAAAAGGAGAACCGAGTTGTATCCATCGACCTGGTAAAACCACAACATGTGGCCGATAACAAACAGTAGGCCAAGTGGACTCCCAATAAGTAGCAGAACACCAAGGTTTGCTACCAGTACAGAGGGGATGTATGACGTTATAACGCATACTATTACTCCGCAGACCATTACAACGCGACTTTTACTCCGCATACCGTTACAACGCATAGCGCCTTGGGGCGCTGGATAGTGGTAAGTATAATTTACTATTCTAACTCCAGTCCCCGTGGACCCTAGGGAAGGTGTTGGATAGTAAATTATACTTATTCCCTATCCTAGAGCGCCCCCCAGCGCAATGCGTTGTAATGGTATGCGGAGTAAAAGTCGCGTTGTAATGGTAGTGCGGAGTAAAAGATCCGTTGTAACGGGTGTATACCGTACAGAGGTCCTAACAAAGAGGCTCATCACATTCGAAACGCCTACAGAAGAACAACAAGGACTATGCAACGATGCAATAGAACTCAGACCTCTGAAAACCCAAATAAAAACATTTAGCAGAGACACACCAATCTATAATGAAGTACCAAGTGAAAATGCAAGAAACAAAAATCCTGAAGCAATTGGAACAATTGACAGAACTGCATCCGGCTACTTCATCAACTTCGATGATTCCTCTGAAAGCCTCAGTGAATCAAAGACACAGCCATCATCAAAATCCTTTAAAGACAAAGCTAAGGAACTTTTGAACCAACTGAAAGAAACATATCTGATTTCTCCATGGATTGAATTTTGGGTGGGTTTTGGTGCATTTATCCTCATACTTTGGCTCATCATGGTATTAACTTTGGGACGCTTCATTGAGGGAAAATATGCTAAAATGGACACAGCAAGTCAGAACATCAACTTGGTCCTCAAACCACACACATCTTCACACGTCGAGAAAAGAGAACTTTCTTCAGCCAACTTCACAGCCAATCCTATACCTGGTGGGGTAGCCTGGGACAACACTGACTATGAAATTTATGGTCCGGTCGAGATCCTGAAATACCCACACCAAATCAAGATCTCCTTGAGTGACTTTGCAAAACCAAACTCATTTGCTGATGATTGGGACTTCGAAAGCATTAATAACATGATGTCTGACTTAGTAATGTCTGCTAAATTTACAAAACATGATTATTTGCAAGGTTCTACAAATTATGATAGTATGTATTGCTATAACCACTATGGTAATCACTTTTTACATAGATCTGCACAACCTAGAAATGTGTTAAATTATAATCAATGGGAACATTGTGCAACACCTCCAAAAGGGAGCTCAAGAACCGTTTACGACAAATATTCATATTTTTCAGGTTTTAACACAAGTAATGCTGAAACATTTTATTTTAAATTATCAAACAAGACAGGGATGAAAACCATGATAACCAACACAAAATTGTTATATTCAGACTCATTTTTTTAACAAATGAATACTTTAGGATTTAATTATTGGGACAAAAATGTTGATTTAAAAAGTGTTTGGGGTACAAAAGAATGGCAAGTACAGGGTTTAGAAGCTTTGTTTAGAGCTTGCATGATCCCAGAACAAATGATATTTTTAAATGACACTGTTCAACAAACCACCTGTCTTGGCC
This sequence comes from Lissotriton helveticus, assembly GCF_964261635.1. Lineage (NCBI taxonomy): Eukaryota > Metazoa > Chordata > Amphibia > Caudata > Salamandridae > Lissotriton > Lissotriton helveticus. Next base: position 1,460,072,159 of record NC_136061.1, on the reverse strand, counting down.
TAGCCAAAATCAAAGATTTAAATAAACCGTCTATTCCAAAGCCAACAATGTTTAGCAATAGCTCTAATACGGATGAAGAGATAGACGTAAACCATATATTAAACCAAAACAGAACACATCCTAATTGGAAACAATGGTTGATCTGGCCCACAGATACAAATAACTGTCAAGACAGATTCCTGAATAAAACACAGGGGTTCAAAATGACCAGGCCAGACCCTAGATATCCCCAAAGACATCACCCAGGGATAATAACAACCTACAGTGTGGGCAAATTATGCCTTCAGTGGCTACAAACTTCCACACTGCCTGAAATTAAGCAACACCTAACTTTACTTACTGATGGTGCTGACTTGCGTGATTTCATAATGGGACCACGCAAACAGCGTCAAAAGCGTTTCATAGCAGCCTCTGTATATGCAGCATACAATGAGGCCTGGAAGGTTAATCAAATTGACACAGCAGAGAGAATACGGGAAATTGACCGTATTAATTTGGAAAAATCACTTTCTGTAGTGGACAATGGGTTAATGACTCTGTCCTCCAGAATTTTTTCTTTGGACAGCATTGTGTCGTCAGCAATCGATATATTATCGCAAGACTTACTGTTATTACAACATGGTCAGTCACAATTGCGTTCTATTGTACAGCTTGGCTGGACGTTACAAAATCTGCGTTCAGGCTATGTGCCTTGGCGTTTAATCAACACAACGTCACTATTCCAAATCTTTAACCTTACTGATAGACAAATCGGTATGGCGCAAAAGGGTGCTGATTATACAATCTTGAGCATTGAAAAACTAGAAAGATTACCAATGACAATGTCAGAACGACCTGTCAGTGAATGGATAATCCACGGAATCATAAATATTCCAATCTCAACCTTCAGGTTTCAATACTGCCAAAAATATATACAGGCTGGCATGTACGAGAAATTGGGAAAGGGGTACCTTAAAACAACTTGGAACCTGCCCTATTCGCATGCATGTGTCAGTAATAAAGGACAGAAAGTGTTTCTTAGTGGCAACAATTGTGCTATGTCACTAAGCGGCACGCTTCTGTGTAACGGAATTAGTTTGCATGGAGCCTGTGAAGGGAATTCATACAACCTTTCATGTCACCAGCAAGGCGCACCTGCAACCGAAATAGAACCATTCTTTCAAAGACTCTATAATGGGAGTTACATTCTTATTGTAGACCGCAAATGTTGTAGTCTTATGCCCGGGACTCCTTATCTAGTCACTACGACTGCGGAGGTCAAGTGCTGTGGACGTTCTTTGTTCCCCAGCTCCTTTCCAGACAGGGAGGCAAGGGCATGGCCCAGTTTGAAAATTACTTCTAGTCGAATAGATACTTTAAGCAGAATGAAAACAGTGCTTCTTCAGACGCCTACAAGGCTCACGTCATCAAAAGAAACGTATGATCTACAAGTCGCAAGGACGACTGCAGAGATACATACATTATTATCAACTAATTCCCCCGTACATTTCGCGGAAATCCTGAGCGAAATCTTAAATATTTCTGATACCACTGGGGTCTCAAAAGTATTTAAGACAGTATTTTCGATGGCATTAACACCATTCAAAGCCATACTGGGTATTTTTCCAGATTTCGTCCATTCAATTTTTGGCGGACTTCCCCTGATCCTGGGACTAATTGCAGGAATCCTATTCTTAGTCCTTATTTTTCGTTATGGCAACCCATGTCACAGATCAAACTCTCGCGACAATGGAAGAAACAATCCTAGCCATTGGATACCGGGACCGGATATCAAAAATCCTGGGACTATCCCGGCTTAGAGACCTGAACATGACTTGGTTTCTATCATTTCGACCAATGTGGCAAAGATGTGTTTTACCTGTATTGAGATGTCTGCTATGCGGAGAAGAATGCGTGTTAGACACCTGTCTGACGCTACAATCGGATGCGCCAGTGGATGCAGATACATTGTTGGTACCTACCAAGGTTCACGCTCTGTGCTGCCCTCAAAGGCTGCCAATCCTGATGACGGCATTCGTGGAGTCTTCACCACTACGATTGAAGAGTAGTGAAGTTCAAGATGAAAGCAGCATTAATCAGGTACGACCTTCTGTCAGCAATGCGAATCAGAATGTCAATGGAGACAATCATGCGCACGAATGCATGGTTACACCTATTTCCGACTTAGTGGAACTTTCCCATGAAGCTGTTGACAGTTTTTTCGAAAGCCTTAATGATATGATGTTCTCTCCAGAACAGAAATAGAGACTTTTGAGCAAGCTCGCACATGGCGTTCCCTGAATTCGGCCTTCAACTTTAAAAATAAAGTCACATGAACAATTTTTCCCACCAGTTCACGGACAGCAATTTTTTAGCAGCCCCAAATTATTTTTTACAAAATTTTCGGGACACTTATCTTCTGCTTAAAGTAAGAAACTATTCCTAGAGAACTAAGATTTCTATTTTTAGATACTTTATAAACTTTAGTTGCCCGCTGGTATGTTCACAAATATTTTATCATGTGATGAAATGGTCTCGAACTTTCTTTCTGTATAGCCATATTAAGAGCCATTTCATGTGTATTTCTCATATACCAAATAAGCAATAATGTCTACAAATGCGTGTTTACTTTAGCGTTTAATTCATAGCTTAAGTGCATACAATATATATGACTGCAATTTTTCAGTATATTTGAAAATTTCAAAATGCATTTATGTATTTTGGGGTGGTGAGGTATACACTATACTCTATAGTATGTTGTACTATGTTATACTATGCATAGATTAGTAAATATGACCATAGTTACCGTGGAGTGGGTGTCATGTATTCCTATAGGTTCTGAATCAATCCCCCTATTCCTGACCCTATTCTGGTTAAACTAACTATCAAGTTAACTAACAGTCAGCCCATGAGGCAAGAAAAGCCCCCATGATGCAGATACCGTTATCTGACGCAGTCACACTACGGCACAGGAACGTGTTATCTGATTAGGTCATAACGCTTGAGATCTAATTAGACAAGCGACATTCCTCCAGCCCCTGATAAGGCATACGACGTTCTCATAACAAATCAAACCTATGACAACCTGGAAAATCCGTGCGGCCATTGTTTTGATTTCACAGAGAACTTCAGTAAAAGAATGTGCTAACGAGCAAGTCGTATGACATCTTTATTGACGCATCTATGTCCATCCTTACGTCAATCTCGGCACCTTTAAGGTATAAATATTGCCGATCTTGCCCTATGCAAACACACGCGTGGTGACGAGACGGAGCAGCCATACTTGCCGAAGCCCAGAAGCAGAGCAGACCCCGCTGGCAGCAGCCCCGCCTTCCTGACGCGCTGAGAGACGCGCTGCTATCTCCTACCGAGAGACCCAGCACCGGCGCTTTCGGGCAGCCCTCGCAGGCAGCCTGGAATATCGAGAGCAGAGAAAGAGATACCATTCCTCATTCATCCTAACTTCCAGGTACAGAACTGAATAACCCCTCACAGAGAATTCTTTAGTTATTCACTTGGCAAAAACAAACTTAACTTAAACTGTAACTTTCTATTCCCGCCCACGCATTAGACTTAAGTCAGGTACACGGGGTAGGCGTATTTAGAAACACCAGTTGAGTACGTTTAGTCAAATGTATATGTGTATGTAAATATATTTTAATCAGTTTAAACATCATATGGCTCAGAAACCATATCAATGTTTTTACAGTATTATTTTATACTATTGCTTTTAATGTATGCACTTTACTTAACTATAAGTATTGCAATAATATCGATCCATTTCTCTTGTACGAGAAAAGAGACTGATCAATAAATAACACCTTTTTATTGAACACGCCCGTCTCTTCCTTTTCTCTACAATCTGATGAGACTAAGAATGCACGTACTGACTGAGTAAAATAATTGCCTTGTGCTCACACGACTCTGGAGATACACTCTTGATTAGGGGAGAGCAAAGTTGTCATGTTCTATGGTTGTCAGAAACTAAATCCCTTCTTGTCTAATCAGGGGAGTTAATTCTTTCCTGAACATTCGAGAAAGTTTCTAGCGAACTCTGAGCTACGCTGGCAAACCCAAAACTTAAGTCTAGTATCGACAGTAGTAGACCTAGTTAACGTCTGGCCTAGGCCTTTACTGCTGTAGGTATTATTCCAATGCGCAGAGCCTATTGGGAAGATAGGAACTACAATACAATGTCATCAGTGATGTCACTGACCATGTCATGAATGATGTAATATGTGACATCATCAGCAGTGGATTGCGGGTGCGCGATATATAGTTAGTGCAACTAACTATATATGGAATTTCATTGGTTTTATGTCAATAAAATGTCCAGCTAACTATATATGGTCTCTAACCTATGGTTTTTTCAGTGAATATATATATATATATACACATACATAAATGCATATGCATATATAAATGCATATACATGTGTGTATATGTGTGCATGTAGAGAGAGGTAGAGGTGTAGAGGTAGAGAGGTAGAGGTAGAGAGGTAGAGGTAGAGAGGTAGAGACTAGTAGAGAAAGAAGTAGAGAGAGGTAGAGTGGTAGAGAGAAGAGAGTGAGTAATAGAGCAGGGAGTGAGTAGTAGAGAGTAGTAGAGAGCGGTCGAGAGAGTAGCAGAGAGTGAGTAGTAGAGAGTAGTAGAGTGAATAGTAGAGTGAGTAGTAGAGAGTAGTAGAGAGTGAGTAGTAGAGAGTGAGTAGAGTAAGTAGTAGAGTGAGTAGTAGAGAGCAGTAGAGAGCAGTAAAGAGAGAGTAGTAGAGAGTAGTAGAGAGTGAGTAGCAGAGAGAGAGACTAGTAGAGAGTAGTAGAGAGTGAGTAGTAGAGTGAGTAGTAGAGAGTAGTAGAGAGAGTAGTAGAGAGTGAGTAGTAGAGAATGAGTAGTAGAGAGTAGTAGAGAGTGAGTAGTAGAGAGTGAGTAGTAGAGAGTGAGTAGTAGAGAGTAGTAGAGAGAGAGTAGTAGAGAGTGAGTAGTAGAGAGTAGTAGAGAGTGAGAAGTAGAGAGTGAGTAGTAGAGAGTAGTAGATAGTGAGTAGTAAAGAGAGAGTAGTAGAGAGAGAGTAGTAGAGAGTGAGTAGTAGAGAGTAGTAGGGAGTGAGTAGTAGGGAGTGAGTAGTAGAGAGAGAGTAGTAGAGAATGAGTAGTAGAGAGTGAGTATTAGAGAGTAGTGGAGTAGTAGAGAGTAAGTAGTAGAGAGTAGTGGAGAATATTCCAAAGTTTGGCACAGCACCACTTGCACAATAAGTCCAATCAAATCATATCACTCAGAGTCCTTATTGAAGCGCTGAATCTTGGTGTATATTCAAATGCTTTATTTTCTTTATGTACCACAGCCAGCTGATGCGTTTCGTTCTGTACAACAGAACTTCTTCAGGGCGTTCTTATTTACTTGAAGTTATGTCGGTATCCTGTTGTCATATAACTAGATATTTCTTCCAAATGTTAGACGAGACGTAAGTACATTCTTATTCAAAGTGACTAGGTATCAATTTTACCCACACAATTCGGGCAGACTTGAGTAATTTATAGCATCCTCAAAGTCAGTCTTTCAAAAATTCCAAAGTATAGGACATGATAATCCAAATCCAAATGTTTCTCAAGAAAAGTCATTTTCAATCGTTCGGAATATCGGCGTTTGGGCAGATATGACCCAGGGACCCCCAGTATGCAAGGGGAATTAGTCCCCCCTCTGCAAACGCGCCAGTGGCCTGCGTTGCAGAGAGGTGTAAAAAGAGGTATAGCCTCATTACACCTCTGTGCAATGCAGCCCCCTGGCGCATACTGGAGGTTCCAGGTGGGCTAGTTGGCCCCCAGGGACCCCCAGTATGCAAGGGGAATTAGTTCCCCCTCTGCAAACGCGCCAGGGGGCTGCGTTGCAGAGAGGTGTAACTAGGGGCATAGCCTCATTACACCTCTGCAATGCAGCCCCCTGGCGCATACTGGAGATTCCTGGTGGGCTTTCAGGTCTTATATAGTTAGGAATTAGCATAAAAAAACCTTTGAAATTCACTGAAAAAAACATAGGTTTCAGGCCTTATATAGTTAGGAATTAGCATTTAAAAAACCTTGCAAATTCACTGAAAAAACCATAGGTTTCAGGCCTTATATAGTTAGGAATTAGCATTTAAAAAAACCTTTGAAATTCACTGAAAAAAACATAGGTTTCCGGCCTCATATAGTTAGGAATTAGCATTTAAAAAACCTTTAAAATTCACTCAAAAAACTATAAGTTTTAGGGGTGTTATAGTTAGCTGGACATTTCACTCATATAAAACCATTGAAATTGCTCCTATATAGTTAGTTGTACTAACTATATTTCGCACACCCGCAATCCACTGCTGATGATGTCACATATTACATCATTCATGACATGGTCAGTGACATCACTGATGACATCTCAAATGACGTCACTGATGACATCACTGATGACATCATCCACGTGACAATCAGTCTTTGTAAAATACAGAGTATCATATTTGAATCCATTTTTACAGCAATACAAGTATCTAAAAACCCACTCAGTGATTCATAGATGCATACACACATCTAATCACTTACCTGTAGATTCACTCATACATGCTGTCAATGAACAATAGAACACTATCAAAAATACTTATACACCTAAATCGACATTACACACCAGCACACATCCTATTCACATATGAAGTCATCCTACTCACTTATGCAAACAATGGATCATACTTACATATTTACTTAGCTACACACTTATACAAACACAACTTCATCTATTCATTTAGATAGTAAGTCATACTTAGTGAATTATAAAATCATTATTACAAGTATAAAGTTATCCATACTGTCACTCACACAATCATTGAGTCTTATGTATACTTATTAATATACAACAACTGACACATACAATGCCTTTTATTTTTCTAGTTTGTTGGACATGTACCATTGAGAAATATATTTGCTCATCACCACACCCATAAAGATATTCACTCACCCAAACAACTGTTAGAACATGTAGTTTTAACTTCATATATCTAGTGAATCAACTATTCACACATCTTTGGGCAGTCACAACCCCCCACCGAACCACACACACATTCACTCTCCCATACAAATACTCAGTTAACTAATCAATAACTAATACAGACTATCACAAAGCTAGTAACCAACTGGAGAACCCGTTTACACAACAACTGACAAAGTGATACAGATATTCAAACAGTTTAGTCACTATCCACTATATTTAGTCAGACACTATAAATTGGTCAAGTAAACAGTCAATTACACTGCTACTAAATCCTCCATCCAAATATTTATTTTATATATCCACTCATTCTTCAATGCAAATTGCTATATATATAATGCATATTTAAATAACGAAGCAAACCACATTCACTGGATGATGTCATCAGTGATGTCATCAGTGATGTCATTTGAGATGTCATCAGTGATGTCACTGACCATGTCATGAATGATGTAATATGTGACATCATCAGCAGTGAAACTTATAGTTTTTTGAGTGAATTTTAAAGGTTTTTTAAATGCTAATTCCTAACTATGTAAGGCCTGAAACCTATGGTTTTTTCAGTGAATATATATATATATATGTATTCACTGAAAAAACCCATAGGTTTCAGGGATGTTATAGTTACACATTAGCATTTAAAAAACCTTTTAAATTCACTGAAAAAAACATAGGTTTCAGGGACGTTATAGTTAGTTGGACATTTCACTCATAAAAAAACATAGAAATTCCGTGGTTATAGTTAGTAGAGCTAACTATAACTCGTGCCCCCGCAATGCACTGCTAATGACGTCACATATTACAGCATTCATGACATGGTCAGTGACATCACTGATGAGATCACTGATGACATCTCAAACTACATCACTGATGACATCATCCAGTGAATGTGTTTTTCTTTAACATTTAAATATGTATTATATATATATATATATATATATATATATATACATATACATATATATATATATATATATATATATATGTATATATATATATATATATATATATATATATATATATATATATATATATATATATATATATATATATATATATATATATATATATATATATACACCAAGCTATATTGAAGATTAAGTGGATGTATACATGTCTGGATAGAGTATTTAGTAGGTGTGTGACTCACTGTTTAAGTGAGTGATTAAATGTGTCTTACTGAATACATGGGCTAGTGACTAAACTGTGTGAATGTCTGTAATAATCTGTCTGTTGTTGTATAACCTGCTGCATCAGTTGGTCAGTAGCTCCATGGGTGTCTATGTGGGTTGTTGATTAGTTGCCTGAGTAATTGTATGGGAGATTGAGTGTGTGTGTGGTTAGGTGGGGTGTGTGTGACTCTGTGCATAGATGTGTGAGTGGTTGATTGACTTGGTGTATGACTTTAAGAGTGCATGTGGAAACCATTGTATGGGTGAGTGAGTGTGTGTATGGATGTGTTGGTGAGTGAATGGATGTCTCAGTGATAGATGTCCAAGTAAGTACAAAAGTGAAAGGCAGTGTATGTGAGAGTTGGAGTATATAAATGACAATATGTGAGAGTCAGTGATTATGGGAGTGGCTGTATGGATGAGTGTATACTTGTATTAGTGATTATATAAGAGAGTACGTATGTGTTAGTATCTGTATGAATAATAAGGTGGTGTGTGTATAACTGTGTAGGTGAGTAAATGGAACTGTGATTGATTCTTTGCATGACTGACTAGGATGAGTGCATAACTGACTAGGATGAGTGGTGGTGTGTGTGTCTGTATAGGTGTATGAGTGCATATGATAGTGTTGTATTGATCAGTGACTACATGTATGAATGGTTGTATGGGTGAATGAGTGCACGTGTCTGTAGGCCTAGGAATTAGTGAGTGTGTTTGTAGACACTAGTATTGGTGTGTTGATGGTTTTGAAAATGGCAGTCTGTATTTTACAGAGGGTGTATCAAAGGGTATAATAGGGTGTGAGGAGGCGCATCAGATTGTCACGTGGATGATGTCATAAGTGATGTCATCACTGATGTCATTTGAGATGTCATCAGTAATGTCACTGACCATGTCAGGAATGATGTAAAATATGACGTCATCAGCAGTGCATTGCAGGGGCGTGAGTTATAGTTAGCTCGATTAACTACAACGGCTGAATTTCTATGGTTTTGTATGAGTGAAATGTCCAACTAACTATAATGTCCCTGAACCAGTTTTTTTCAGTGAATTTCAAACGTTTTTTAAATGCTAATTATTAACTATAACGTCCCTGTAACCTATGGTTTTTTTCAGTGAATTTCAAAGGTTTTTTAAATTTCGAACGAAGAACATCTTTAGACAACTGATGTTGCTTTTGCCTCAAACTGTCCTAGTATATTCCAAACCAATTTTGTCCTCAGATTCAAAAATCTAGGAAAAATGTCAACAAAGCTGTGTCTGCATACCTTAGAGACCATACAATGGGGTCGATCTACAACACCAACATATATTTTGATATGGCTGATATCTACAGAAGTGATGGAGTACACTTCACAGATCAGGGAAATCGAGTTTTTCTGACTAACCTAAAGCTGTGCATCCGCACTTATATGTAACTCCAATTAATAAACACAAAGGCTCTTTTTAGAGCCGCCTTATATTCCCAATATTGGTTCGCAGAGTGACAGCTGCAATCCGGCTATCACTGGGAGACCTGCGGGCCATCGGGCAGCCTTGCAGCGGGTGAGCTGTGGCCCGTGGGCTTGGCTCGCACAGAGAGAGCTACGGGCTGTCGGCTCGCAAACGCAAAGCTGTGACCCAACGGACTGGTAGCGTTTTATGGTTTAGGGTAGTACAGTGGTGTTTGGGTAGTGTAGGGGTTGTGCTGGGGGTAGCGTTTTATGGTTTATGGTAGTGCAGTGGGGTTTCGTTAGTGTAGGGGGTCATGCTGGGGTAGTGTTTTAGGGTTTAGGGTAGTGTAGTGGTGTTTGGGTAGTAAAGTTAGTTGTGCTGGCGGTAGTGTTTTAGCGTCTAGGGTGGTGCAGTGGTGATTGTGTTGTGTAGGGGTCATGCTGGGGTATAGTGTTTTAGGGTTTAGGGTAGTTCAGTGGTGTTTGTGTAGTGTAGTGGTTTGTGCTGGGTAGTGTTTTAGGATTTAGGGTAGTGCAGTGGTGTTTGTATATTGTAGGGGGATGTGCTTGGGTAGTGTTTTAGGTTTTAGGGTAGCACAGTGGTGTTTGGGTAGTGTAGGTGGTCATGCTGGGGGTAGTGTTTTAGGTTTTAGGGTAGTGCAGTGGTATTTGGGTAGTATAGGGGGTTGCATTAGGGCTAGTGTTTTAGGATTTAGGTGTTTGTGTGATGTAGGGGGTTGTGTTGGGGTATTGTTTTAGGATTTAAGGTAGTGCAGTGGTGTTTCTGTAGTGTAGGGGGTCGTGCTGGGAGTAGTGTTTTAGGGCTAGGGTAGTGCAGTGGTGTTTGGGTAGTGTAGAGGGTCGTGCCGACATACTGACTCACGGAGCTCCAAACCAACTGACTGGCTTCTAAAGCATAGCAGCGACCTGGCAATGTTGGCAGAGGCAGCGTGAAAGGGGTATCTCACACAGACACAGATGCCAGTGTTGCCTTGCAGATGGAAAACTACACACCTGATGGCTTCTACACAGAGAGATGCGAGCTGATGGAACAAGTCACAAAATGCCTGCCAACCCGTCCTAGTTTCATCTGCTCACAGCCAATGAGCCGCAAGCTCGTGCTCAAAACCCCTCAGCCAATCACATATCAGAATTCTAAAATATCGATCTGTAAACTTTGATATCTCAAGAACTACTGAATGGATGTATAGCATTTCAACAAAAGCGCACTTTCTGAACCACAACCTATCTCCCTGCCAGATTTGGTGTAATTCCGTTCAGCAGTTTGACCTGTAGCCTTCTCTAAAGTTTCCTATTGAGAAAACACAGTTTGAGGTGGAGGCAAGATGACAGGGAGAAGATCACTTTCTCATTATCGATGATATGAACTAGAGAGCAACCATTACTATTGCAGTGTTACTGTGATGGCGTGGCGTGACATTTGAATTGTAAACTACAAACTTTCAACAAAAAAAAAGAAAGGGTACTTTTTAAACACGGAGCATTCATCTTCCCCGGGATGCAAAGCGAGGTCAAATGCTCACTTTCAGAGGAGACATGTTTTTCGAGCACGCAGCAACTTATCCATGTACTGCTTAACTGGTTAATTTTGAGAGTTTTGAGCGTCGCCCCTCTAGGGTGCTCTCTGTGTGCTCTCTGCTCTTCGATTTTCACTCAAACGCTACAGCCGCTGCAGCCGCAGCCGCAGACACATAGCTGTAATTCTGAAACGGATCCCGAGGCTTACTTTGAAGCCCTTCGGCAACGGCAATGGAGCAGCTCCAATTTTGTTATCGATCACCCTGCAGAGCCCGACGCTATGCCCCCTAAGACAGCATCAGCGGTGTCATCTGCTGCGGCTCGAGCTAGGTTAGCAAAGGCAGCTCGAACGCTTCGTGAAGAAACGGAGCGGATTCAGCGGAATGGAGGCGGACCGTAGAGTGTCTCTACTCCTGCAGGGAGGCGCAGAGGGAAGACACAGAAGCCCGCATCAACGGAATGCTCCCCAAGGCAGGAGGCGCTAACTTCAAGAAGGAAATTGAACAATCAACCTCAGGTCTCCTCCTCTGGGGGGTCAGTCATGGATTTCTTGCTGAGAAAACAAGTTACTAAGTGTGAAACTCAGTCTGGGATGAGCCCTTCAGGCTCGATTAAACCTGGGATCAGTACTGAGACCATGCAGATTTCGCCGACGGTTGAGCCTTCTGTTCCCCAGATTTCTTTAGAAGAGAAGACAAAGGATTTGAGTGGCAGTATCGCCCCATTTCTCCAGACTTTGGAAACTGTAAGTACTCTAAATTGTGGGGCGGTGATAGAGCCCAGTGAGGTCTGTGAGAGTACAGGGGTACCCGTTAATGATGAACTGGATGAGCAAGGCGCAGCGGGGCATTGTATGTCCTTTTCTGGCTAAAGTGCAAACGTACTTGGAGGTCTGGAGTTGCAAGATGAGTTAGGGCGTCAGCCAGTGAAACAAATGCCCCTATCTTGGAATGAACTTTGACCTTGACTTTGCCTGGTCCCTCGGCAATTCCAGAACTGAGTACTGTTAGCCCGTCAATAACTGTTACAAAAACTATTCTGCCCCCTGTGATTCCTGAGATTATCCCCCATTCAGTATTGTTATCTAAGGTTGTGCAGGATATGCGCTGTATGACCACTACAATTCTAACTGCTGAAGGGGATAAAGAACCATCTGAATTCTATTCCTTTTCAGATGAAGCAGGGGTGGAGATAGAAACAGAAGGGTCTGCAGATTCTGAGTCGCGTTTGGAGTCATATGTTGGGTCTGACGAGGAACCTGGATCGGAGTATATCTGCAGTTCCTCCGAAGGCAACGCAGAAGAAAACTCAAAAGTCAACACAGTGCGTGCCAAGCCAATTCCTATCTCTAGACCGTTGCCCAGCAGTTCTGTAGGGGATCATCCCTCGTCAAAGTTGTCCCTCCACACCACACAAGGGTCCGGGAACCCTAATCCCAGCGAACTGCCATCAACAGCTGTGGAGACTATTTTGCAGGCCATTGCAGCTCATAGGGAGGAGACAACTCGTGACAGTAAGAGGTCTAGAGCTGCACTTCGGAAAGTCCAAGGGGTAGTTAGAAAACTTACTAAGTCTTGCACTGCGTTTGGGGAAAGAGTCACGGAGATTGAGTCAAGAGTGCTCCATAACGAGAATGAGGCCATGGTTAATACAGAAAAAATCAGATTGCAAGAGGCAGAATTAGTTGGTATGAAATGGAAACTTGAAGATTTTGAGAACAGGCAATGCCGTAATAATTTACGTATCTTAGGAATCCCTGAAAATATTGAGGGTGAGAACATCCGTGCTTTTGTTGTGAAAATGTTCAGGGAGTCAATGCCTGAAATAACTAATTGGAACTGGGACGTGGAAGTACAACGAGCCCATCGGATCCCATTTAATCTACCAACTAAACCTGGAACATATCCACGAGCCATTTTGGTTTATTTTGGAAAATTTTTGTTAAGACAGACAGTTGCAGAGAAAGCGAGGCCTGATCGCAAAATGAAGTTTAATGATTGTTCTTTTTTTACAAGGCCTGACTTTTGTCATGCAACTGTGGAGCGTCGATGGCGATTGCGCTCATTGATTAAGCCTTTTCAGGATAAAGGAGCCCAGGCTTTTCTGAACAATCCAGCTAGGCTAAAGGTTGTTCGTGGAGGACAGTCCAAAATCTTCACTTCAGAGATTAAACGCAAAGCTTATCTAGATGAGTTATAAAAGGAGATTGGCTGAGTAGGCTTTGGACGTAACTTTGTTATTTTTCTGTAGAGGTATTGATAAATTCAAATGACATGTATATTGTGTATTTTCACGTTAGTTTTCAAAAGGTGCACCATTTGTTTATTTTTATTTTTTGTGGTTGGTGATCCTCTTGTTATTGTATTTTAGAATCTAAGGAGGCAGCTCAGGTGTAGCTCTGCTCTTCATCACCCAGACTCTGGTAGAGTCTGAATGCCTTTGGTTGGGGGGAGGGTGCTCGGGGGGAGGGTTGTTCAGGGGTGGTTGGGTAGGGTGGGAGGTGGAGGGGGGGGTAGTAAAATTCAGAAAAGAACCAGGTCAGCTAGAAGGAATCACAGTGCTTATGATGTACAATAAAATAATTGTAAAACAAAATAAGACAGCAATACATATTAAGCATACTCAGTTGTTTTTTGGGAAGACAGATTGGCTAATCTTTTGTTATGATAATGGGTAAGTTAACTATACAAACATTGAATGTAGGGGGATTACTGACTACTAATAAACGACAGCTGTTGGCCGAATTGATCTGTCTAAACCCAGTTGACATCCTGTGTCTCCAGGAGACACATATACCCTGGGAGAAAAGATCACTGTTTAAACTGAGTGGTTATAATTTATTAGCAAGCTCAACTCAAACATCAAATATTAGGGGGGTGGCGATTTTAGCAAAAACCCATCTGGGGGAGGCTCTTCGTCACCTGTACGATCCTTATGGTAGGTGGACGGTGGTTAAACTTGCCCTGGGTATTACAGTCTGTACCATTTATGGTTCAAATCAAGACGACCCAGCTGTTTTTGAATTCTTAGAAACAGAGCTTCCGACCTGGCAGGGTCCAATTATTGTCTGTGGGGATTTCAACATCTCTCTTAAAGTACAGTCAGGTATAAATCCCCTTCAACAGAAATATGTTGACCGCAAACCCAAGGTATTTAAGGCTCTTAAGAGACTGGCTGATAGTCTGGGCTTAGTTGATTTTTGGAATCAAGTAAACCAATATGATCCAGGGTATACATATTTTTCGAACCCACATCAGAAACATGTTATGATAGATTACTTCTTTGTCACGAATGATTTAGTTGCACAGTCTTCAATTAGTAAATGCCCCAAGATTATTTCAGATCACAACCCACTTATCTTGACAACAAAAACAGTCGACCCCTCTAGTCAGCGCAGGCCTTGGACGTTTGATCACAAATTGTTGGTGAACAGTGAATACATTACCCATATTAAAAGGTGGACAAATCAATTTTTTGAGGCCAACCGCTTTAGTGCATCGAGGAATATCGTCTGGGACCGTTTTAAAGCTGCTTTAAGAGGGGAAACTATTAGCTTTCAAAGTAGGGCAAGGAAACAGCAACTCAATGAATATAATTTAAAGATACAAGCCCTAGTAAAAGCAGAGGAAAAACACACTACACTTCTGTGATGAGAAGCACGAGATGTATCAGGTGGCAATCCTAAAATCAGAACTTAACCATAGTCTTAGCCAGAGAGCTGCTCAAACATACAGAACCTATAGGAAGGATGTATATGAGAGTGGAGAAAAGGCTGGTAGACAGTTGGCACTACGCACGCGGCAGAAGAATGTCTCTAAAAATATCACCTCTATACATGATAATGGTCAGATATATACCCAAACGTCGGATATTATCACGCGATTTCAACAATATTATCAGAAATTATATACTGAGGATGTAGTGTATACTGAAAGGGACTCCTCTGTTTATTTAAATAACCTCCTTAATCATCCAGAGGATGAAATGCGACTCGATGACTCTTCTCGCGATGACTTGGAAAAAGAAATTACATTGGAGGAGGTACTGGCTGCCTTGTCGGCACTCTCTTCTGGCAAGGCTGCAGGTCCAGATACAATACCTATTGATTTATATAAATTACTGAGTCACCAACTTGGACCTCTTCTTTCTGATTTATTTTTAGGTATTCAATATAATGGGATCCCCCCGGAATCTTGGAACGAAGCCAATATAGTTGTTTTCCCAAAAAAAGGTAAACCCCCGGAACAAGTAACATCTTATCGTCCAATTTCGCTAATCAATTCGGATTCTAAATTATATGCTAAAGTGATGGCTTCCAGATTGAGTGGGGTCATTGAACATCTGGTCTCCCCATGGCAGCATGGCTTTGTCCCGGGTAAGGGGACTACGGATCACATCAGCAGGGCTATCACCTTATTCGATGCCATGTCTGTTATGGGGGGCCAGATGTCAATGATCCTGTTGGACGCAGAAAAAGCTTTTGACCGCGTCTCTTGGTCATTCTTATGGGCGGTCATGTCAAGTATTAATTTCGGCCCCAAATTTTTGAATTCTATTAAATCTATGTATCTATCTCCCTAAGCAAAGATTCAGATATTAGGGCAGGATTCTGGTTACATTAACATTTCCAAGGGCACCAGGCAGGGGTGCCCTTGTTCCCCCCTTTTATTTGCACTGTATATCAACCCCTTAATCTTAAAACTTCTTGAGAGTCATCTAATTAAACCAGTTGTTTGTGGTCAATATGAAACGAAAGTGTTGGCATATGCAGACGATATAGCGGTTATTACGTCTAATCCGTCGGAGGCCATGAACACAATTGAGAGCGTGACCTTTGAGTATGGTAACTATTCAGGTTATTGTCTTAATAAGGGGAAAACAGTAATCGTATGTACCGATAACGTTGACTGCTCCGATGTTAGAGTAGCTAGTAAAGCTACATATTTGGGAGTTGTGATTAGTCCAGATATCAAACGTATCATAAAACTAAATTATGATCCCCTATTGGACAGAATTAAACTAGATTTAGATCGAGTAAATAGCCTTTACCTTTCAATCATTGGTAGAGCCAATTTTTTTAAAATGAATGTGCTTCCTAGGTTCTTATACCTATTCCGTGCTATCCCCCTAGCTATTGACGATAAGATATTAAAAATGTTAAACTCTTTTATGTCCAAATTTATTTGGCAGCATGGCAAAATTAGGAGGTCACATAAATTGTTGTCTCTACCACTGGAGAGAGGAGGGCTTGCTATACCCAACTCAACCCTGTACCATTGGGCAGCTTTTCTCCAAATTTTTGCTATTCTGATTCGTCCTAGGAGGGAAGTGGACAATAGGGAAATCAACCCAATACCTTCAATATACGAGCTTTTACTTGGGAGTAATACGGAAGTTTTGTTTTTGCTATATACAGATTCTTTTTATTATAGAAATAACTGTAAATTTGCAACCATAACTAGTGCCTTGAAGGTTTGTAATAAGATCATCAAACATATGCATATTAAGAAAATCAATAGTTATACACCATTGTGGCATTCAAGTCTTACATCTGGTATGGATTTTGATGCTATGGCAAAAAAATGGGAAATGCTTGGTATCAAAACGGTTAATGATTTTTTGGTCAAAGGTTTTGAAACTACCTTTCTGGATCTAAAAGTGAAATATAACTTACTTAATGGAGACTATCTTAAATTCGTACAAGTGTTTGCTAAGCTCAAAGCCAACGAGTCAACAGTTTGTATGTTAAGAATTGAATTGATTGATATAATGGGAAGATTTAAGATCAGAATTGGTAGACTGTATGATATTTTAATGGCTGAAATTCAGGATGATCTTGAGAAAACTGAGGTAATGTGGGCAACTAAACTGGATAATCCAAATGTCGATGTGTATAAAGTTATTGAATTAACAAACCTCCTTCTTATGTCTAGTAATCTCAAAGCCCAGCTGTATAAAACCATGTTCAGCTTGTACTATACCCCGGCTAAGTTACATGCATGGGGAAAAAGAGAGAATGACTTGTGTCCCAGATGTGCACTGGGTCCAGCTGACAGTATTCACATGTTTAGCGGTTGCTGCAAGCTGAACTTAATTAAAAGTATGATGTCAGACTTCTGGGAGGTACTGTTTGGTCACAGACTCCCCGACTCCGATTGTTTATACTTGATGGGTTATGATAATTCTTTAAATTTATCAAGAAATGAAAAAAGACTTGTATTCATTGGTACAGCGGTATTAAGAATTATCTTGTCCGCGCGCTGGAAAGATTCTGATCCACCTTCCAGATGTGGTTAGCTCGCTTTTTAGCGGTATACAGCTTCGAGACAACAATCTATGCTACAAGAGGACTGAAAGCAAGGAAGTTGGGAGATGCAATTTGGTGCCCTGTCACTCATTGGAAGGCAGGAATCAGCCCAACTTTAAGATGCAGTAATTAATGTTAGGGTAGTAGGTATATGGTTGATAACAATGTCGTTGCCTGTCCGCCTGTTTGAATATTGTTTCTTTTTATTGTTCTTTTTGATTTGTACACCATTATATTGTGCAGTGTTTCCTGTGTATTGTAACTATCCTGGTTCAATAAAAAAAAAAGAGAGAAACACATTTTGGGACTCCCCTTTTTTTTCAGCCCCCCTTGATCAATCACCCCCAAACTTACGAGATAGGAGCTGATTGAAAAAGAGAAACGTTTTGGAAAATTTCGTAAAGATTCGTCAAACGATGCCAAAGTTATAAGCACATGGAGGGCTTCAGGAGAGGGGCTGCGCAACACCCTCCCAACATGAGTAAAGCCCGGGGCTGCGGGGACCCCAGGAATATAATTCAATAATACATTTTTCGTCAAACAAATTAGAACAAGCCCATTTATCTATCTTGAACATTTTCTAAGAAGAGTTCAAAGTGAACAGATTTGCGCAATGCACAATGTCACAGGACATTGTCAAGGGTTACAAATAAAAAAAAATCTTGCTGGACTACCTCCATTCTTTGACATCTAAAAATAAACCATAGCAACAGTATAAAAGCAACAAGAAGGCAACGCAATGTTGAATGATCCTCAACTTCAATAGCAACCACAAGAACTCCAGGGCAGAGAGTCCCTTCAGAGTTGTGAGTACTGGAAAGCAGTCCATAACAGCCCTTTGCTGCAAAGAATCATAAATTCAGATTTGTATGTATTTTTTACCCTTCATAGTTTTTCTACAGTAGCAGGCATTGTATTATCTTACAAAATAGGTATCTAATATCTATGTGGGTTTCATTTTATTATGTTTAAATTTATTGTAACACTACTTATATATTACTTGTTGTTTGGACAAGTCAAAGCATTCCTCTACAAATTAATACACAACTAACGTTTGCCAGTAATCATTATATACTTTTTCACGTTTTAAATGCAAGTCAATAGTCTGTGTTTGAATCTTCTAATGAGTGCCTTGATAACATATACTAACATACTTCGGTGTTTGAGACAACACTGTGTGTTAAATGTCGTAATTTATTTTTCAAAACTATCAACTGTAATATCTGTGTCCTGTTCTGGAGCTCCTCCTCTTAACAACTCTTAATTTTCACAAGAATCCTACTCAGGACCAAATAAACAAAACTGCACATCATCCCAAACCTTTTCTACGTCTGCCACAATACCATGCAAAAGTATATTTTTTAATAAATGGCTTTCATGCACATGCATCAAGCTAATAAGTGCTAGCAAAAATAGCGATTAGCTATTTGCGAGTGCTTTTTAGCCTTTTCCAATGCATCAACCAAAAATTCCCAAATCGCAAAATACAGAGTCGCTAAAATAGGGAAACAAGACATTGCGATTCCTTAATAGCGATAAACCAAAAATGCGATAGCAAATAAGGAATCGCTAAAATAAATCACAATAATATGCATGAAAAATTGCAAATAGCGATTTCCTTGAAAATAGCTATTTAGCAAGTGCAGATTAAGGGGAATCACAATCAAGTAGTAAAATACAAAAATAAAAATTACTCAGCTGCAAATCATCAGAAGGCTATTTAAACTGATCCATGAGGCCATAGAGGCCTTTCACAATAGCAGCACTCTACTTGTTGGCGAGGAGGATGAGGATTCATGCAGCAGCAATCTGATTGAACTTCTAGACAATTATTGGGTACCTCTAGTTATTAATAATTACTTTGCAATTATTACATCATTTACAGCACAGAGATATTTTCAAAAGAAGTTTCTTAAAAAAAGTTTTTCAATAATGGATATGTGCCACATTTATAACGATGGACCTTTAATCTGAAAAAAGACATTTCCAAATAGTTTGCACCACAAACGGTCCTTCTTTTATTTACAACACAATCGACCCGAATTCGGCTGTCAGTCACGATAGTCCCCTTTCTTTCTCTTTTGCCGACCGACTATTAGTTAAAGTCTCACGGAAATGACGACTCCGCGTCCAGGGGCAGAGCCAGCACTGTACGCGGACGTCGCTTCCGATGCGGGTTAGAATGAAGACTATTACTGGTAAGCATGGCGTTTGGTGCCGACAACGGTAATATTCAGCCTCTCACTTCCCTTCGTATACAGCCTGGGACCGTGGGTCCAATTTCCCCTGACAAAGAGAGAAGTCTACAACTGACAGGTAAAAACGATACATTGTGCAAGAAAGGTTTGCTTAAGCCCATTTAATTAATGTTTTACTAGCACGTGTTACATAGCATTCGAGGAGATAGTATCTTTGCAGACAGTATCATATTACCAACTCGAGAGACATAAGATGATTATCTATGTGTATACTCTATAATGCATTAAATACCACCATTACAAATGAAGCCCTGAAGGGCAATATGAGTCATCTTTGGTTTTGTTCAATAGAACGAGGTTTTAAACTAATATCTGTAGCCATGTTTAGTACACCTTTCATTCATAGGTACTTCATATTGAACGATGAAACCATGTGTTGATTAGTAATATCACAACCCAAATTAAGACACCATGATCTCCCTGCTCTTATTCTCCTTAACCCCTTCCACGCTCATGACGAGCTGGGCTCGTCATGGTGTAGCCTCCTCGCACGCTCATGACGAGCCCAGCTCGTCATGAATAATGGAAAATGGGCAATCCCAGCACCGGGGGGGAAAACGCATAGCAGCCAAGTGGTTAAAGGATTCGCCACCTCTTTTGTCTCCATTAGTGCACAAGATAAATAACTGCAACTGAACACAATAGTTAGTTCCAGTTTACAATTAGCTGTAGTAGGCTAGTTTTTTTTCCCCCCATTGTTGAATATTGTGGAGTAGTAGCATGAATAATGTTTTCTATGTTCCAGGTCAATATTCCTTATCAAAACTGAGGGAAATTAATATTACTCAGTGAATACTGCACAAGTCGTGTGAGTACTTTTAAACTGTATCTTTTTGTATTTTTTTGTTTTTGTCTTGTCCTGACGAATGCTCCATAGACCCGGCTGGGCATAAAGGAGCAGAAACATGTTGACGATGAAGCGATATGCATAGAACCAGTAGCTTGTTCACAGTGCATACCCATTTTTTCTTTTAATCACTAATCACATCCTGTGTCAATTAAAAAGTTTTTTTAGGATGTAGATTTGTGTTTTATCCTTACCTTCACTAACGGGGGTATTTGTGCATATCTCTGGACACTACTACGCAACACCAGAGGTTGCCTCAGGTTTGAGGCTGGCATACAGCACATTCAGACAACCCGATGATAAATGCCATAACGACTATGTGGGGCGGAAGACAACATAAACCGCAACGAATAACAACATAGCGTTTATGAGGGGAGTCTGTTTCAAACCTTGTGTAACGTAGTTACAAGTGTCCTGTTCTTTTGATTTTTGATTCATGCAGCAGGCCAGGCCAGAAGGAGAATACAGGCGAGGATCTTCCGACTGCGCATCACTTTGTTGGGACAAACTGCATAGCATATCTATTATAAGTACAGGCTGAATGCTGCAATGATTCATTACTTAATAGCTGAATTGGAACCACTAATGCAGCACCAGACACTTAGGACCCATGCCATCCCAACTCATGTCCAGGTGCTATGTTGCCTGCGCCTGCTTGCGTCAGGCAGTTTCCATGGGGTAGTGGAAGAAGCTGGAGGGGTATCACAAAGCTCCCTTTCACAGTTCTTCAAATCCTTCCTGGCCGCCATGATGGCTTGTAGTGTAGTTCCTATCATCCCAATAGGCTCTGCGCATTGGAATAATACCTACAGCAGTAAAGGCCTAGGCCAGACGTTAACTAGGTCTACTACTGTCGATACTAGACTTAAAGTTTTGGGTTTGCCAGCTTAGCTCAGAGTTCACTAGAAACTTTCTCGAATGTTCAAGGAGGACTTAACTTCCCTGATTAGACAAGAAGGGATTTAGTTTCTGACAACCATAGAACATGACAACTTTGCTCTCCCCTAATCAAGAGTAAATCTTGAGAGTCGTGTGAACAAAAGGCAATTTATTTTACTCAGTCAGTACGTGCATTCTTAGTCTCATCAGAATGTAGAGAAAAGGAAGAGACGGGCGTGTTCCATAAAAAGGTGTTATTTATTGATCAGTCTCTTTTCTCATACAAGAGAAATGGATCGATATTATTGCAATACTTATAGCTAAGTAAAGTGCATACATTAAAAGCAATAGTATAAAATAATACTGTAAAAACATTGATATGGTTTCTAAGCCATAAGATGTTTTAAAATGAATAAAATATATTACATACACATATACATTTGACTAAACGTACTCAACTGGTGTTTCTAGATACGCCTACCCCGTGTACCTGACCTAAGTCTAATACGTGGGCGGGAATAGAAAGTTACAGTTTAAGTTAAGTTTGTTTTTGCCAAGTGAATAACTAAAGAATTCTCTGTGAGGGGTCATTCAGTTCTGTACCTGGAAGTTAGGATGAATGAGGAATGGTATCTCTCTCTCTGGTCTCGATATTCCAGGCTGCCTGCGAGGGCTACCCAGAAACGCCGGTGCTGGATTCTCGGCAGGAGAAAGCAGCGCGTCTCTCAGCGTGTCAGGAAGGCGGGGCTGCTGCCAGCGGGGTCTGCTCTGCTCTTGGCTTCGGCAAGTATGGCTGCTCCGTCTCGTCACCACGCGTGTGTTTGCATAGGGCAAGATCGGTAATATTTATACCTTTAAGGTGCCGAGATTGACGTAAGGATGGACATAGATACGTCAATAAGGATGTCATACGACTTGCTCGTTAGCACATTCTTTTACTGAAGTTCTCGGTGAAATCAAAACAATGGCCGCAGGGTTTTGCCCAGGTTGTCATAGGTTTGATTTGTTATGAGAACTCCGTATGCCTTATCAGGGGCTGGAGGAATATCGCTTGTCTAATTAGATCGCAAGCGTTATGACCTAATCAGATAACACGTTCCTGTGCCGTAGTGTGACTGCGTCAGATAACGGTATCTGCATCATGGGGGTTTTCTGCCTCATGGGCTGACTGCTAGTTAACTTGTTGGTTTGTTTAACTAGAATAGGGTCAGGAATAGGGGGATCGATTCAGAACCTATAGGAATACATGACACCCACTCCACGCTAACTATGGACATATTTACTAATCTAGGCATAGTATAACATAGTACAACATACTATAGAGTAGTGTGTATACCTTACCACCCCAAAATACATAAATGCATTTTGAAATTCTTCAAATATACGGAAAATTTGCAGACATATATATTGTATGCACTCAAGCTATGGAATAATGCTAAAGTAATCACGCATTTGTATACATTATTGCTTATTTGGTATATGAGAATTACACATGAAATGGTTTCTTAAATACAGAAAAAAGTTTCGAGACCATTCCATCACAGAATAAAATATTTGTGAACATACCAGCGGGCAGCTAAAGTCTATAAAGTATCTAAAAATAGAAATCTTAGTTCTTTAGGAATAGTTTCTTACTTTAAGCAGAAGATAAGTGTCCCGAAAAACCGAAAAAATGAATTGGGGCTTCTGAAAGAGTTGCTGTCCGTGAACTGGAGTGAAAAATAGTTCATGTGACTTTATTATTTAAAGTTGAAGGCCGAATTCAGGGAACGCCGTGTGCGAGCTTGCTCAAAAGTCTCTATTTCTGTTCTGGTGAGAACATCATATCATTTAGGCTTTCGAAAAAACTGTCAACAGCTTCCTGGGAAAGTTCCACTAACTCGGAAATAGGTGTAATCATGCATTCTTGTGCATGATTGTCTCCATTGACATTCTGATTCGCATTGCTGACAGAAGGTCGTACCTGTTCGATGCTGCTTTCATCTTGAACTTCACTACCCATCAATCGTAGTGGTGAAGCTTCCACGAATGCCGTCATCAGGATTGGTAGCCTTTGAGGGCAGCACAAAGCATGAACCTTGATCGGGCTCAACAATGTTTCTGCATCCATCGGCGCATCCGATTGTAGCGTCAGACAGGTGTCTAACACGCATTCTTCTCCGCATAGCAGACACCTCAATACAGGTAAAACACATCTTTGCCACATTGGTCGAAATGATAGAAACCAAGTCATGTTCAGGTCTCTAAGCCGGGAGAGTCCCAGGATTTTTGATATCCGGTCCCGGTATCCAATGGCTAGGATTGTTTCTTCTCTTGTCGCCAGAGTTTTGTCTGTGACATGGGTTGCCATAACGAAAAATAAGGACTAAGAATAGGATTCCTGCAATTAGTCCCAAGATCAGGGAAAGTCCGCCAAAAATCGAATGGACGAAATCTGGAAAAATACCCAGTATGGCTTTGAATGGTGTTAATGCCATCGAAAATACTGTCTTAAATACCTTTGAGACCCCATTGGTATCAGAAATATTTAAGATTTCATTCAGGATTTCTGCGAAATGTACGGGGGAATTAGTTGATAATAATGTATGTATCTCTGCAGTCGTCCTTGCGACTTGTAGATCATACGTTTCTTTTGATGACGAGAGCCTGGTAGGCGTCTGAAGAAGCACTGTTTTCATTCTGCTTAAAGTATCTATTCGAATAGAAGTAATTTTCAAATCGGGCCATGCCCTTGCCTCCCTGTCTGGGAAGGAGCTGGGGAACAATGAGCGTCCACAGCACTTGACCTTCGCAGTAGTAGTTACTAGATAAGGAGTCCCGGGCATAAGACTACAACATCTGCGGTCTACAATAAGAATGTAACTCCCATTATAGAGTCTTTGAAAGAATGGTTCTATTTCTGTTGCAGGAGCGCCTTGCTGGTGACATGAAAGGTTGTATGAATTCCCTTCACAGGCTCCATGCAAACTAATTCCGTTACACAGAAGTGTGCCACTTAGTGACATCGCACAATTGTTGCCACTAAGAAACACTTTCTGTCCTTTATTACTGACACATGCATGTGAATAGGGCAGGTTCCATGTTGTTTTAAGGTACCCCTTTCCCAATTTCTCGTACATGCCAGCCTGTATATATTTTTGGCAGTATTGAAACCTGAAGGTTGAGATTGGAATATTTATTATCCCATGTATTATCCATTCACTGACAGGTCGTTCTGACATTGTCACTGGTAATTTTTCGAGTTTTTCAATGGTCAAGATTGTATAATCAGCACCCTTTTGTGCCATACTGATTTGTCTATCAGTAAGGTTAAAGATTTGGAATAATGACGTTGTGTTGATTAGACGCCAAGGCACATAGCCTGAACGCAGATTTTGTAACGTCCAGCCAAGCTGTACAATAGAACGCAATTGTGACTGACCGTGTTGTAATAACAGTAAGTCTTGCGATAATATATCGATTGCTGAAGACACAATGCTGTCCAAAGAAAAAATTCTGGAGGACAGAGTCATTAACCCATTGTCCACTACAGAAAGTGATTTTTCCAAATTAATATGGTCAATTTCCCGTATTCTCTCTGCTGTTTCAATTTGAGTAACCTTCCAGGCCTCATTGTATGCTGCATATACAGAGGCTGCTATGAAACGCTTTTGACGCTGTTTGCGTGGTCCCATAGTGAAATCACGCAAGTCAGCACCATCAGTAAGTAAAGTTAGGTGTTGCTTAATTTCTGCCAGTGTGGAAGTTTGTAGCCACTGAAGGCATATTTTGCCCACAATGTAGGTGGTTATTATCCCTGGGTGATGTCTTTGAGGATATCTAGGGTCTGGCCTGGTCATTTTGAACCCCTGCGTTTTGTTCAGGAATCTGTCTTGACAGTTATTAGTATCTGTGGGCCAGATCAACCACTGTTTCCAATCAGGATGTGTTCTGTTTTGGTTTAATAAATGGTTTACGTCTATCTCTTCATCTGTATCAGAGTTATTGCTAAACATTGTTGGCTTTGGAATAGACGGTTTATTTAAATCTTTGATTTTGGCTAAGCCAAGACAGGTAGTCTGTTGAACAGTGTCATTTAAAAATATCATTTGTTCTGGGATCATGCAGGCTCTAAACAAAGCTTCTATACCCTGTACTTGCCAATCTTTTGTACCCCAAACACTTTTCAATTCAACATTTTTGTCCCAATATTCAAATCCAAAGGTATTCATTTTTTCAAAGAATGAGTCTGAATATAACAATTTTGTGTTGGTTATCATGGTCTTGGTCCCTGTCTTATTTGACAATTTAAAATAAAATGCTTCAGCATTACTTGTGTTAAAACCTGAAAAATATGAATATTTGTCGTAAACGGTTCTTGAGCTCCCTTTTGGAGGTGTTGCACAATGTTCCCATTGATTATAATTTAAAACATTTCTAGGTTGTGCAGATCTATGTAAAAAATGGTTCCCATAGTGGTAATAACAGTACATACTATCATAATTGGTAGAACCTTGCAAATAATCATGTTTGGTAAATTTAGCAGACATTACTAAATCAGACATCATATTATTAATGCTTTCGAAGTCCCAATCATCAGCAAATGAGTTTGGTTTTACAAAGTCACTCAAGGAGATCTTAATTTGGTGTGGATATTTCAGGATCTCGACCGGACCATAAATTTCATAGTCAGTGTTGTCCCAGGCTACCCCACCAGGTATCGGATTGGCTGTGAAGTTGGCTGAAGAAAGTTCTCTTTTCTCGATGTGTGAAGATGTGTGTGGTTTGAGGATCAAGTTGATTTTCTGACTTGCTGTGTCCATTTTAGCATATTTTCCCTCAATGAAGCGTCCCAAAGTAAGTACCATGATGAGCCAAAGTATGAGGATAAATGCACCAAAACCCACCCAAAATTCAATCCATGGAGAAATCAGATATGTTTCTTTCAGTTGTTTCAAAAGTTCTTTAGCTTTATCTTTAAAGGTTTTTGATGATGGCTGTGTCTTTGATTCAGTGAAGCCTTCAGAGGAATCATCAAAGTTTATGAAGTAGCCGGAAGCAGTTCTGTCAATTGTTCCAATTGGTTCATTGGTTGCATTTTCACTTGGTACTTCATTATAGATTGGTGTGTCTCTGCTAAATGTTTTTATTTGGGTTTTCAGAGGTCTGAGTTCTATTGCATTGCTGCATAGTCCTTGTTGTTCTTCTGTAGGCGTTTCGAATGTGATGAGCCTCTTCGTAAGAACCTCTGTACTGGTAGCAAACCTTGGTGTTCTGCTACTTATTGGGAGTCCACTTGGCCTACTGTTTGTTATCGGCCACATGTTGTGGTTTTACCAGGTCGATGGATACAACTCGGTTCTCCTTTTTACCAGCAAGTGGCGGTAGTACAACTGATCTTGTCCCGTTGACAGACAAGACAGGAACTGCTTTTCTGTAAGAAGGCCCAAATTCCTTCTTTACCGCGATCTTCTCCCTGACTAGATCCCCGACTTTAGGAATCCAGACAGGTCTTGCTGGGACAGGTGGTGGTTCTTCAGTGGTTGTTGGCTGTTGTTTCAACTTTATGTTGCTCAGGTCTTTTCTTGTTTTGTTTAAGTCCTGCAAAATAGCCAAACGGTCTTTGATATCAAAGCTTTTTTCTTTCACCACTGAAGTCTGACTGTCAAGGTCAGAGATAATCATCCTAGTTCCGAATAATAATTCGTACGGACTGAATCCCTTCAGAGAATTTCTTGGCAAGTTATTGAGACTACGTTGGACACTTATTAGATGTTTGACCCACCCAGCTCCCGAACCTAATATCCTTTCCGTTATAGATTGCTTTATGCCTTGGTTTTTTCTTTACACCATCCCGTACCCTCAGGAAGGAAGTGAGAAGATTCCCGCTGGGCTATGCTCATTTGGCCATGTTTCCCCCCAGGCTTGAGGGCTAGAGTGGAGACAATGATCAAACATAGCATGCTCTTAGCGTATATGCCATTTAGACTCGCAAATCTTTGTATAACAGTCCGGACGTCAGCCGAGTGCTGGTGATCTACATTATAAGTGGAACTAGCCTGTATAAGTTATTCGCAACCCTTCCTTTTTACTCCTGATTTTTCCTGGAGTAAACCGACGAGGTATTAAACTGTTTCTCTCCCCACTGCGATCTCTGTTGCAGTTTGGGCAGTTTTTTACAAACATGGTGTGACGCAGACTCATGCCTGGCCACCAGTACCGTGATTGTAATTCTTCCAGAGAATCTTTTAGTTTGAGGTGTCTGAGACCCTCGCCCATATGTGCGTCTGCGATTAACAAGTTTCTCCTGTCCATGTTTGGAATCACTCTATCCCCCACTCCAGGGATTCGAGCAAAAGGGACGGAGTTTGCATCGATTATGTATGTATAATTGAGTGGATAGTTGATCGGTAACGCTGAGCAGTCGCCTTTTGATGACGTTTTCACTGCCAGCACTGTTTCACCGTCAATGTATTTTAATGTACGCTTTTTTCGATCTACGGGAGCCGATTTAGTGGCTGCCGCTGTGGCTGTCTCAGCCAATGAATTCCCTGCAACGTGAACGCCATCACGCTGATGACTCAGTGAGTGTGTCACGTGAGTCTTTGGTAGTTCTTTTTGTAAAAGAGCTATTTGTTCCCAGAGCAGTTTCTGCTTTATTGGTGCATCTGTGTCATCTTTGTAACCGTTTTGAATCCATGTCTGCAAATCCTTGTTATATGATTTGACGCAGTAATATGAATCTGACACTATAAGTGTCGGGAATTCGCGATCCGCATTATCTAGCGCCATTTTCAATGCTATTATTTCAGTTTGTTTTTCTGAATTAGTTTCTACTGAGTGTGATTTTGTTAATAGAGGTTTTAGTTTACCTCCGCGCCACACTTCTTTTGTAATCTCACATGTGGGGTTGTATGCCTGTTCTCCCCAAACGGGGGGTTGAGCATGTCCGTCTGTATAGATTACACAGGCGTAATGTCGTAAAGGCAGAATGTCGATTGGCAGAGGGTATGTTTTTTCATATTCTAAATTTTCCAATTCCTTTAGTTCTGGATCAAAGTAGTAGTGTACTTTGTCCGTTGTAATTGAATTCACCCATTGTATCCATTCCGGATTCAATGTTGTTGTTGGTAAATTACACGGTGTTGTTAATGCCTCAAAGGCTGATTCCGCTGTTCTGACTGTGATATGTCTACCGTCCGCTTGATCTTTTTCTCTAGCTATTGCGGTTTGAACTGCATGAACAATTTTTTCTTTGTTGCTGAATTTTTGTTCAGCCTCTGTGTACAAGTGTGATTTGAATGCAATTGGTACCTTTTCTCCCTCATTAGAGGTCAGGTATGTGAATCCGCATCTCCCTGGGATGACTCGAATCACAAGATTGCGTGTGTTATCACGTGTTTCTAATTTTATTTTAATTAGCATGTCTGTTTGTAGGGATCTCAAAATTTCTGTGTGTATTTGAGTCCAATTGGATCTTTTAAAATCAGGTTTTATCAGATCATAAAGGGGTTGACCCTTTCTGCGTAATTTGCAATGTATGTTCTTCCGAAATTTAGGAAGCCTAGAATCGACTGTAAGTTTTTTAGTGTTCTAGGTGCTTGGAGTACGGCACATTTCTCTAGGAAATTGTCAGCCAGGCTTTTGCCTTCACTTGATAACTCATATCCTAAGAATAGGACTGTCAGATGGGCAATTCTGGATTTTTTAAAGTTGAATTTGTAACCCTCTGCTGCGAACCCAAGTATTATGGTGTTCACTCTCTTCAAGTGAGTCTCCAAGTCATCATCTGTTAAGTAAATGTCATCGACATAAGATAATGCCTCATCATCATATAGTTGTAGTAATTCTGTTACTCTCGTTGAGAATACCCCCGGGCTGTTCTTGTACCCCTGGGCTAACCGACAGAATTGTTTTTGAGTGCCATTTATTGAGAACGCAGTTAAATATCTGCTCTCTGGTGCTATGTTTTGACAAAAGAATCCATTAGAGATGTCTAATGTTGTTTTGTATTTTTTGCGCACTATGTTATTCATTAGTGCAGCACTGTGTGAGTTTTTCACTGCAAAAGTTTTGCAACATGTGTTAAGGTGTCGGTAATCCAAAACTAGACGATATGAATTGTCTGGTTTGGAGACCGGAAACAAAGGGTTGTTCATTTGTGAGGTGCAAGTTTCAATCACCCCCTGGTATTCTAGCTGATCTAGTATTTCATTTACCTGTTTTTTAGCTTCTTGCTTAATTGGGTACTGCCTTTGTGCAGTTGGTTGTGATTTTAACTGGATTTTGTGAGGAGGAGAGTCCTCATCCCATCCTACATGATTTTTATATAAGGCAGGAGCTAAAGCCACTGCCCACTTTCTGGCAAGTGTGTATTTTTTATGAATTGGAATTTGATTTGAGAAGGCAGGCATAAATATTTCTTCGCCATGACGGCACTCCCTAACAAACTCTGGTGGCCAGTCTTTTTCAGCTAGAAGGATGTCATAGCCCTCGGATAGGTTATCCCAAAATAGTCCCCTTATTTTCCTAGTCTTATCTCCCTCTATACGTAATGTTATCTCGTATATCTTGTGAGGTTTGCTAACTCTGGTGTCCGCAGTTTCCACTTGAAGATATTCATTCGTGTCCACTGTCTCCAGATGATTCATAAGGACTTTGCGAGCTATGCTCACTTCTGCTGCACTGTCTAGCATTGTCTGAGCCCACTCTCCGTTTTTCAGTTGTGTCCTCAGTATTCTCGGCATTGTTAACTACCTTGATACTGGCTACCTTCTTTTTTGGAAATTGTAATTTCTTTTTTAGCTGAGCAGGTTCCTTGTCTTTGGACTTGGTGTGCTCTTCTCTTTGTTCTGATCGTCCTCTTCTTTCCGATTTCTGCGAGGAAGTCTGAAAAGATTGAGAGGGACGTGTATCAATGTCTTGATATCTATCAGGCTTTTTTATATTATCCCTATTTCTAAGGTTATATCTTTTCCCAGAGGGGTCACTCTGGGGTGACCTGTGTCTTTGGTTCGGAGATTTCTCTCTTCGCCTAGGAGACCTTCCTCTGGACTGGAATTTCTTTTCTTTAGGATTGGATTGTTTGTTTCCATCCCAGTTCTTTTTTGGTGAATTATTATTAAAAAATATTTTTTCTGGACTTTCAGTCAGTTGTGGTTTTACTGGTATTCCACCTAAACTATCTCTACCTAGTTCCTCATAGGATTTTTCTATGATTCTGGCAATTTCAGCTGGTTGGTCTGCTATATCTGTCTCTTTTAACCTCTGGCGGATCGCCACGTTTGCTGCTTCTCCCTTTATGTTGGCTAATAATATAGCCGAGACCTGCTTGAAGTCTTTTAGTAATTTCATACCAAGAGTTAAAGCAGGTTCTGGACCGTATTCGTCTTGAATTTGTTTTAGCACATCTGGTATCACCGAAATGGATGGAACACCGTGCGTTTTTGTGTAGATGGAAGCAAAGACTGTACCCCAAGTGTCACAGTCCTCTATGTGTGGTGCGATTCCCATTGGGAGACAGATAGTCAGAATCCTGTGCTTTTCTAGCGGGGTGGTGTCAGGAAACACCGCCTCTATTTGGGTAATTTTCTGTGCCAACCAGAATGGTATTTGTTCCCGTTTAGCCGGTACTTTACCTAGGCAGGATTGGATGTTCTGTGGTGTAATTTTATTTGTGTTCCCCTGGTGAGGGGTCAGCTGTGGAAGTTTAATCGCTGGCTGAATTGTTGATGTCCGCATCACATACTGAACTAATTGTCTATGAATTTTTATTAATTGTTTTAGCTGTGTTAACAGCTCTGCTACAGACATCCCATTGATGTCTGGATGTGGTGTGTATCCGGCTAGGACCGGCCACGTTGCTCCTGGTCTACCTAAAGGACCGAGCCTGGTGATGTGATTGTTATGTTTTAGGGCGCCATCAAATAAGAGCAAATGTTCTTGAAATTTGAGTGGTACTTCCACCTCCTCGAAAGGAGTGTACTCATTAGGAGGTTCCTCTATTTTGTAATAGTGGAAGTACTTTGTTACAGCATTTGCTGCTGGAAAATGTATCCATGAATAGTATACCTCTGTCTGCCGATATTCGTGTGCCTCAATTACGAATATGACTGTGCCACCTCTAGATGTCAGTCTATTTTCTATAAGTTTCAGGGTTATAGATCTCCTTTTGATGACCGGGATGAGTATTATATCCCCGTCCGCATCTAGTGCTGCAGCATCAGCCGCTGCGAGTTCAGCTGCTAATCTAACTGCCTCTCTTTCTTCTTCATTGTCTGACATTTTACTGTCCTGAAGGTTATTTCTTTTGTTTGCAGATCAGGTTTCTTATGGAAACAAAGATTAGATGCACAATATTTTGGAACAGTGTATCCTTCAACGTTGACTATACCAAGAACCATACATAGGAGTTCCCTCCTGCGAGGTCTGGCGGATATAACCTTTCACCCACTCCAGACGTCTTTGGAGTATTTGGGAAAAGGGGTCTGAGTGAGAAAGCACGACTGAGTTACTCTAAATGTCTTACGTTAGTTTTATCGCCCTTTCCAAACGCGTTGGGCGCCATGTAGTGTAGTTCCTATCATCCCAATAGGCTCTGCGCATTGGAATAATACCTACAGCAGTAAAGGCCTAGGCCAGACGTTAACTAGGTCTACTACTGTCGATACTAGACTTAAAGTTTTGGGTTTGCCAGCTTAGCTCAGAGTTCACTAGAAACTTTCTCGAATGTTCAAGGAGGACTTAACTTCCCTGATTAGACAAGAAGGGATTTAGTTTCTGACAACCATAGAACATGACAACTTTGCTCTCCCCTAATCAAGAGTAAATCTCGAGAGTCGTGTGAACAAAAGGCAATTTATTTTACTCAGTCAGTACGTGCATTCTTAGTCTCATCAGAATGTAGAGAAAAGGAAGAGACGGGCGTGTTCAATAAAAAGGTGTTATTTATTGATCAGTCTCTTTTCTCATACAAGAGAAATGGATCGATATTATTGCAATACTTATAGCTAAGTAAAGTGCATACATTAAAAGCAATAGTATAAAATAATACTGTATAAACATTGATATGGTTTCTAAGCCATAAGATGTTTTAAAATGAATAAAATATATTACATACACATATACATTTGACTAAACGTACTCAACTGGTGTTTCTAGATACGCCTACCCCGTGTACCTGACCTAAGTCTAATACGTGGGCGGGAATAGAAAGTTACAGTTTAAGTTACGTTTGTTTTTGCCAAGTGAATAACTAAAGAATTCTCTGTGAGGGGTCATTCAGTTCTGTACCTGGAAGTTAGGATGAATGAGGAATGGTATCTCTCTCTCTGGTCTCGATATTCCAGGCTGCCTGCGAGGGCTACCCAGAAACGCCGGTGCTGGATTCTCGGCAGGAGAAAGCAGCGCGTCTCTCAGCGCGTCAGGAAGGCGGGGCTGCTGCCAGCGGGGTCTGCTCTGCTCTTGGCTTCGGCAAGTATGGCTGCTCCGTCTCGTCACCACGCGTGTGTTTGCATAGGGCAAGATCGGTAATATTTATACCTTTAAGGTGCCGAGATTGACGTAAGGATGGACATAGATACGTCAATAAGGATGTCATACGACTTGCTCGTTAGCACATTCTTTTACTGAAGTTCTCGGTGAAATCAAAACAATGGCCGCAGGGTTTTGCCCAGGTTGTCATAGGTTTGATTTGTTATGAGAACTCTGTATGCCTTATCAGGGGCTGGAGGAATATCGCTTGTCTAATTAGATCGCAAGCGTTATGACCTAATCAGATAACACGTTCCTGTGCCGTAGTGTGACTGCGTCAGATAACGGTATCTGCATCATGGGGGTTTTCTGCCTCATGGGCTGACTGCTAGTTAACTTGTTGGTTTGTTTAACTAGAATAGGGTCAGGAATAGGGGGATCGATTCAGAACCTATAGGAATACATGACAGGCTATGATCCACAACCACATCACCTTCCCCACAACCCAACAGGAATTGACCCAAACTAAACTCGACTTCTGCCAAGTTGCACAGTTTCCACATGTGATTGGATGCATAGATTGCACCCACGTGGCCATATGTCCCCCAGCAGAAAATGAGTATATCTTCCGGAACCGGAAATCGTGTCACTCCATCAATGTTCAAGCAGTGTGCAATGTGAAAAACACCATAACTGACATTGTAGAGCAATACCCTGGGAGCACTCATGATTCATACATCTTTCGACATAGTGGCATTCACACATGTCTGCTCGGGGGAGAATTTGGCGAAGGACACCTGCTAGGTAAAATTAAGTACATATACTCATTACTGAAGTATGAAATGGCAATGCATACCTGACACTAACACTTTGCTTAATACCCTGTTGATGACAGTGCATACACCGTGAGGAACTATATCATGACTCCATACTTGAACCCAGCCACCCCACAAGAACAGAGGTACAACACAGCCCACATCAGGACACGTTATGTGATCAAACGGACATTTGGATTGCTCAAAAGTCACATAAAACTGGAGGAGCGATGCTGTACCAGCCGGAAACATGCTGTAGGATAGTGGCTGCATGTGCAATGTTGCACAATATAGCAACAAGGAGAGGTATCCCCATAGAGGTGTCCGACACTGAGGACAACTAGACCCCGGCACACCCACGACGGGCGCATTTGGCAAGTTCAGCGGAGGGGCAAAGGAAACGTACAGACATCACCCTGCATTATTTCTGAAGTATGTAATGATGAGACACAACACTTAATTTCATTTAATTTAATATATAATTTAATATTAATAATAATAATAGCGTTTCCTCCCTCGCACACTCAAACGTCTTTGTATCTGCATCATCACTCCTGTTTGCAGTGGTAGGTGTTGATCTACGTGTACTGCACCTCCTACCAGTGCTGACTTGCGCAGACATGCTGCTAAGGCTGGATGCCTCACTATCCTCTTCCCCTGTAACATTGCTGTGCTCACCAGTACCAGCCTGTATCAGTTCAACGGCAGTGGTCATTTGGCCAAGTGCTTTAGCCACATCCCCAAAAATTGGCCCATATCTATTTGCATTGCCACGACCTACGTGACAGCAGTGCAATGCTGTTGCATGTCTTGTTGTTAGCCCTGGTATAGCCAGCCAAGCCCATCATGAACTGGCGATGTCTCCTCCTCTGTGTGTTATGTCCCTACTGCATCACACGACCCAGCTCCTGCAGTGTGTTGTTTGTCTGTCTGTTTCCTTCCACAACTGCTGTAGTCAGTTCCCTCACACACTCGGCCGTGCCTGATATGTTTTTATTATTTTTTGTCATTTGCAGATTAATGGCTCCCGTATGTCTCGCTTGCAGGCGCTGCACCCTCATCATCTGGGGCTCCACGCCACCCCACACATTGGGAGTTTCTGCCTTCTGTGCCCAATGCGGGCTCTTGACCTGCGTCTTCGACTCATCCGGACATGTGCCTCAGGTGTAGTTGTGGGGCTCACACTAGGCTGGCTTGTCTCAGGAGCTGTTTCATGATCCTGATCTGTCTCCATTGGCTGCAGTGGTGTGACTGTGGCCCTGCGTCTTGGCGGTGCCTGGGGTATGGTTGGTGGTGTCACAGGTGTCGACACAGCAGTCTCTTCAGTAGCCTGTGCGCTGTCTCCACATTCACTGTCATCAGTGTCTACTTCTGCAGCATCTGTGATGTGAAACAGTGCAAAATTATTTTGTGTTGGTGTTAATGTTGTGCCACATTAAACTACTTTACATTTAAGCTCTCACTGTCTCTAATCACGGACTGTAACGCATTTTTGTGGCATTTAGGCTTACAGTGTTGTATTTTGACTACCAATTTAGTTCTGCAGCCTACAAGTCCCATAATGCATTTGGGTGCCTATGTAAAATGTGGACTGGACTTTATTCCTGTTATTTTGGTGGTTAATTACAGATTGGGCACAATTAGTATGTACATTTTAACTTTCTCCTCCTGGCCACTGCACCCTCTTCTGTTGTTGTTTGCAACATTTTGGCTGTCTTCACCTGTCAGCAAAAGACAGTTTGTATTTTAAACTCTTTCCCCCAGCACTCTGCTTCTGGCTCTCACTTCCTCTGTGCACAAAAAGCAGCATGGGCTGATTGATTTCCTGGTTGTGAGGTCATCAGCCTGCTCCCAATGCGACTCTGTAGTTTTGTGATCCCGCAATTAGCGATCTCGTAATTTGCGAGCTCTCTAATTGCGATAACATAGGTTTTCTACATTTGCGATTCTTTATTTTTAAATCGCTATTGTATTTAGCGATTTTTACCGATTCTTTATTTTTTCGCATTCTGCATCATGCATAGGTAATAGCGAGTCCTTATTTACGATTACTTAAAAATCACAAATAAGGATTCTCTATTTCTTTGCTTGATGCATATGCCTGATTGGCCTTTTACCAATAGCTCTTTTTTCGTTCACCAGTTTTTTTGCCCCTTTGAGTTTCAGTTCTGCATAGATACTTTAGTTGCTTCTGTTCCTTTTTCCTCAGAGTTCTTTTAAGCATTCTGTAACTATGCAGATATTGTTCTGTAAAAAAGAAATGGCCATATTTAAGAAAACAATTATCCAATGTAACAATTACTTTACTGATGGCTTACACAATACAAAAACAGTTTTTACGTTATGTTGCCATTTTAAATGTACAAATGAAACTGACTATACAACTATAGGCACGTACTTCAATGTACCAAACCCAAACCAAAGAACAAAACGTAATTTATTAGTTACCTTTTAATATTATAGCACCGTCTCCTACAACACACCTGAACCATATCTCACTTCTCAATTATACATGCTAAAAGACCACTTTATCCCTTATGTACTCAAAGTTAAATGAAACAGCAGATGTACATTTTGAGAAACACTGCATACAAAAATCTGCATATTAATCTGTATCGCAGCATATAGCTCACTAATTCTTCTGACTACATGCAAACAGTGTATGACAGGTTACATATATATTTTTTATCTGATGGTTCTAAAAGAGTACATATTCCTCACTAAAACTTGTAAATACATGTCTTGCTGGTTGAGTACAACAATACTCCTTGGATGATTAAATGAGTGCATAGATAGTGCCTAGGTGATTCTCTCAGAATATAGTTAGTGCCTGCATAACTCCCTCAGTATGTGAGAGCTACATTGGTTGTTCCATATCTGCATACATAGTGCCTGTGTATTCACATAACTATATTGCTAGTATCTGGATGATTGGATAAATACATGGGTGTTGCCTGTGTAGCTCAATGTGTACATAATTTGTGCCTGCATAATTGGAAAAGTACATGTGTAGTGCCTGGGTGATTGTATATGTCTAGATATCACACTTAATATATAATTTCATACATTGCTCTCTAAAGATAAACACAATGTTCTGTTACTCAGTCGGCACATGCATCAATTAGTTTCCACATCTGAAAAAACAATTCTCACTTTTTCAAAGCACAAACCCTTTTCCTAATTGCATACCCACATCATTTCAGAAGTATTTTCTGTGTGTTTAAAACATATATTCAACATTTCTCAAAGAAAAGTTAAACTCCATGTGAAGCAAGCACAAGAACTCTCAAAAGCATTCTGCACTTTTAACCCCTCTCAATTTTAAACATAGCATGTTTAAAGAAATTCACAACCCTCACCATATACATGACATTTTCAACAGCCTTAAAGAATATAGATGATCATATAAACATATATGTGATTTCATAATCGATATGCACCTTCAGGCCATCATTCCCAAAAATATATAGTTCTCTGCATCTTTAATTGAACTCAAGAATCTCATCTTACAGATAACTATCTGCAACCAGGAAAACCAAATCTCACCATTTAAACATATGCAATCCAGTCATATAAGTTAAAAAACACTTTCACAAACACTTCCTAATATATATCTAACAAGCATTACTACTTTATAATTAATATACCGGCACAGCACATACTCTCATGTTTTATTTATGATTACACAAATCCGATTTAATAAAGTCACTAAAAGTACTATAGTCACCAGAATACAAAGAACATGGATCTGTCTGTTCTGCACATGATGCTAAGATATTTAAAACATTTTCATTTTTAAAGGCATTACTCATGTTAACTTTCAACAGTACTAACATCTTAAACATATAACCTCTGCCAGATACAGTTCATCTGATGTATTTTTTTCACATCACTGTGAAACTCCTTTTTATCAAACTCCTGTATTCATCTTAATTTCTAATGTGCATTTTTTAAATTATTAAAAAAGTTATATAAATGACAGCTCTTTCTGGAAAGTGTTGACACTGTAAAAATATTTAAAAACTAAGCACAAGAATGGTACACCACTCTCATAGAAAGCAACAATACAATGACAACTTCTTCAACTTTCCACCCTGTGATCATGAGTAATGTAGCAAATTAAATCACGTCTTTTAGTTTAGACTACTGTGTGAATGGTTAGCTTCTTTTAAAGCTTTCCCTCTGTTTCAAAACTAGGTTTGTGGCTCTGCATGTTTGCAATGTTTTCGTGATGATCATAGAATAATTGCAAAAAGAACGGGAGTCAAACTGATATTTAGCTTCAGTTTGTTTTATTTAAATACTGCACACCAGTTTATTGCATAGTCCTGAGTTGGAAATTAAAGTTGGTTTTTTACTTAAATAGTGTCATAACTCCTCAACAAAAAAAAAAAGAAATCTGTCTCTTTCGCACCCTTCCCCCAATACACTCTTAGCTCAGTGTACCAAGCAACCCGGTGGAGCCAGTAGGTCCCAAGTTCACAGCACATTCTAGAAGGAACATGCTACATCCAAATCAGATACAGCAGGTGTGGTTTACTCCACAGATTCAAAAGCAAATCCATGTCTCTATTATATTTCTCTTTTTAAACAATAAACATGTTTGCAATGTTTTCGTGATGATCATGGAATAATTGCAAAAAGAACGGGAGTCAAAACTGATATTTAGCTTCAGTTTGTTTTATTTAAATACTGCACACCAGTTTATTGCATAGTCCTGAGTTGGAAATTAAAGTTGTTTTTTTACTTAAATAGTTTCATAACTCCTCAAAAAAAAAAAAGAAATCTGTCTCTTTCGCACCCTTCCCCCAATACACTCTTAGCTCAGTGTACCAAGCAACCCGGTGGAGCCAGTAGGTCCCAAGTTCACAGCACATTCTAGAAGGAACATGCTACATCCAAATCAGATACAGCAGGTGTGGTTTACTCCACAGATTCAAAAGCAAATTCATGTCTGTATTATGTTTCTCTTTTTAAACAATAAACAATAATAGAACTTCTTGCTAATGCATCCAACACACTAACTAATTTTATTCACTAATTTTGTTCAACTTCATGCTGACAGCATCCAATGAAATATATCTTTTAAAAAAACACCTCCATTTTAACTGCTTTTCATTTGGAAACTTACCTCATTTAGCTCCAGCCTACTCCTGACTGCTATTGCTCCTGCTCTCCACACTCCATGCTTAGAGTGTGGATATTTGACTAAAGAGGCTTGAAAAAAGAAAGGCATTGACAGGGACTTGGGTTTGCCAAATATCGAGATTACTTGATTTGGCCAGATAGGGTTAAAGGTTCATCAGTTGCTGGCTGTGGTTAAGTCCATTGTGGATTCCCGAGCTCCTCACCTCATGATTGTGCACTGTGGTGGCAATGACCTAGGCTCAATGACTGGGGTAGGGCTGGTAATCCTAATTAAAGAAACTATGCAGAACTGATTACGCTTTTCCCACTCACTGTCTTGGTGTACTCTAATATATGCCAAAGACAGAAACGGAAGTGGCAAATCAATTCTATCTGCAGATTAACAGAGCCAGGAATTATGTCAATAAATGTGTTTCTGAAGTCCTCAGAGACCATTGCATGGGCTGTATCTATAACAACCATCTGCGTTTTGACATTCATGGAATTTATAGGAATTATGAAGTGCACTTTAGAGACGAAGGCAACAGGGTGTTTCTAAGTAACCTGAAACTCCCAATCCAGTCTTATGTGTAGCTCCCATATACACACAATCAATATAAAGGCTCTTCTCAGAGCCACCCTAGTCCCTAAAATATTGTTAATTTTCTTTTAAAAGACCAAATTTTTTGTTTTTTGGGAATCTTCGGGACCAAATAGCGATGGTTGCATAGACGTCACAAGAACAGAAAACTAAAGCAGACATTCAACCACCACCAGCACATCCAAAAATAATAAGTAAAAAAAAATCCATTCTAAATATTGAGCTACACATATTACTATATAAATGCTACTTTAAAAATGTTTAAACTCATGTTTTGGAACACATTTTCTTTCACATCCATCTTTAAGTCCTATTTTCTGTTTCCGTGGGTATACGGGAAGTCACAACCATGCTGTTAACCAAAACGATTGTGCCTTTTCCTTAATGTGAAAACTCATATATGCACATATTACAGTATTTTACACACTAGGAGATTATTACTGTAAATGTCAAACTCATGTTTTTCTAGTGTATTTCTAGAGCCACCATCTCTACTACCTGTTTTCTGTTTTCGCAATGATACTGGAGATCGCAATGATGTAATTAATCGAGATCCCCGTGGATACGGCGCAAAAGCAGAAAGTAAAAGCAGGAATTGAATAGCCACCACCACCACATTCAAAATTAATAACTAGATAAAAAATTCTAACCGTCACACTAGATAACTATCTAAAAAACTCTACAAAAACATTGATCAAAATCTCAAAGTCTCTATAACAGTGTGTATTAATAATTCACAGTTTTTTAATATTTCCACTGATATTCGCGATGACGTCGTGATAGCCATGATGGTCCTGCGACAGTGCATTGAGAGCCGGACTGCCAGTGGTGGCGTTGTTGTCAACACACACCTTGTGTCACTAACACACCCATTTCTCAAACAGAGAATCTTCACCCTGACCCTTTATGTTAACTGAGTATTTGTAAAGCGTGAACTAATCTCCCCTATGGGTCTCAAGGTGCTGGCGGTTGTCAGGAACATTAAGCAAGCTATCGCCCATTGTTACATGGTGCCTGGCTGAGTTGCTGCTGGGGGTCAAACCGTGAGTCCTGTCCTCTGGAGCCAGCTGCCCCAATTTTCTGCTTAAATTTGTCAAAAACTGCTTAACGGATTTACACCAAACAACAACGAGCACAATCTGTGTAACTACATCTACCTTTCTGCCAGATTTTGTGTAATTCCATCCAGCGGTACGTGCTGTAGGTTTGACAACGTGTTCCTTTGTGAATTAACATTACAAACACATCCTTTTTTTGCACCCCTATTACTCGGGCCCCACTGCACGGATCACTCCCAAACTTTCCAATGCACACGGAATCTACTATGAGACTTTTTGGTGAAAAGTTCCGGAAGATTGGTCAAACTACACCAAAGTTACGCCCACTGTGGCAGGTGACATTGATTTTAAGAGCAGACGCTGCCTGAAATCTGCTCCTCCAGCCCTTCGTGAACAATGCCTCTGAAGAAAGGACTGATTCCTGAAACGCGTCAGGCTTTATATATTTGAAGATTGCTCTGAAAGCATCCAAGGAGCAAGCAGTGAAATGGATCCAAATAAATGTGCTGAATTGAACTTCGTGTGGCTGTGCTTCAATGGGGCTTCCTGTG
This sequence comes from Lissotriton helveticus, assembly GCF_964261635.1. Classification (NCBI taxonomy): domain Eukaryota; kingdom Metazoa; phylum Chordata; class Amphibia; order Caudata; family Salamandridae; genus Lissotriton; species Lissotriton helveticus. The sequence goes on along the minus strand of NC_136061.1, from coordinate 1,460,031,137 downwards.
TTTGAATTATTTTATTTTTTATTTTTTTTTATTGCAAGGTCATATGGATATCTCCAACAACAGTTATAGGCGCGCCTACAACCCTGGGGCCGGCATACAATGCCTCATACGGATAATCCCATTTCCTAAATGGAAGCCTTCCCCGATCTGTGAGGCATTAACGGTCCTGTATGCTGTTCAGTTAGAAGAAATGGAGTTTATACAGATATACATTCAACTTGCATTTTGTGTTTTATATAGAACTAAGAAAACCCGCACATGTCACAGTATGTCTAGGATGTACATATGATTTGCTATCTGGTGTTGACGCTGCCCTGCAGGTGATCACTTCTGCAATCCGCACCAAGTTACATCCTGTCCGTTGAACCCTCCACCACTAAGCCTCGTGACTTTGAGCTAATCCCACCCCCCTCGCCTGTGTCTCCCTCTGCAGCCCCTGGCCATTACGCAATGTCCTCTTCATCTCCGGAGCTATCAAGATCTTCCTCCGGCAGCGGCTCACAAATGCCCCCTCTGTATGCGTTCCATGGTTGCCAAACCCCATTCCATTTACGCGGATTAGCCCTTAGTTTGTAGACTGCCCTCTCCGTCAACATGAGCATATCCATATTCCTGCTCCATTGTGCCAAGGTGGGGAGGTCTGCGGCTCCCCATTTCTGCGCAATGTCTCGTTTGGCTGTCATGAGGCCTATCGTGGTCCAAACCCTCCCATAAAATGTCAGATCCGTATGTCCCCACACGTTCATCAGGCATACTCGTGGGTCTAGTGTCAGTGTGGTGTTGAGTGCTTGAGCGATAGTACGGACCACCCGCTGCCAATAACCAACAATGCGCGCGCAGACCCAGAGTGTGTGTATGAAAGTGCCCTCCTCTCCGCAGCCCCTGAGACAATAGGGATGGTCTGCCCTGTGTAATTTGTGTAAAGTAGGTCTCGTATAGTATATTCTGTGCAGGATTTTTAATTGCACCAGGCGGAACTTGGCCGATATGCCAGCCTCGCGCGGGGATGCAATGGCATTGTTCCAGTCGGAGTCATCGAAATCTCCGACGTCTTCTATCCACTTGTCTTTCAGTTTCCCCAGCGGGTCAGGTAAGTTATTTAGCAATTTACGGTACGTCAATGAGGTGGCGCCTTCCTGCATGAAGTCTGTAAGGAGGCAATCTTCCAGCGGGGAGGATGCTGGAGGTGTCGTGTCTGGTGGTATCGCCGCTTGGAGGGCGTGCCTAATTTGAATATACCTATACAGCTCAGTGTCCCTTAAGTCATACTGTTCCTGGAGGGACGCGAACGAGATCACGCCTTCTCTGGTCCACATGTCACCCACTGTTGATATCCCAATATTGTCCCACTGGGTGAAACCCTTAGTACGCCGCAGGTGTCCCCATGCCTTGGTGTCCCACAGCGGTGTGAGTTTCGTGATGGTTCCTTCCCAGCGTAACCTCGCCTGCGCCCTGTACCATATCTGCACGGTATGTTTGGCGGGTCCTACGAGTTTCGCCGCCGCGCCCCGGTGATACAGAGGCGCCAGTAAACTGTTGATGCCCAGTTGTGCCCTGTCTGACGTAAAAGCTGGGTCGGTCTGTGGGGCGTGGATCCACTGATTGAGGATCTTAAGTTGTGCCGCCCAGTAGTACAGTTGTATATTGGGCAGTGCAATCCCACCATCATACCAGCTCCTGTTAAGTTTTGTGTAGGCTATTCGGGCTGGTCGATTGCCCCAGAGCAGACTCGATATCAGTGCTGTCACCTTTTGGAAGTAGCTGGCGGGAACCAATGTTGGGGCGTTTTCAAGGACATATAGAAAGCGCGGTAGCGCCATCATTTTAAATAACGCCGCTCTGCCTAGCAACGTTAATGGGAGTTCCTTCCAGTGCTGCACGTCATTACGCAGCCGAGTCAGCGGGGGTTGCAGATTGAGTGTGGTAAACTCTGTGGCATCTCGGGTGATATGTATTCCTAGGTATTTGAAGGAAGTATGAGCAACCTCCAGAGGGCAAGATTCCGGAAGGGGGGGAATCGGCCCTTTGAGCTTGTAGAGTATCGACTTAGACCAGTTAATAGTATAACCGGATACTCGTCCGTGCGAGTTGCATAGTGCCAGGAGGTTCGGGAGACTATGTTCCAGGTCTGTGAGGTAGATCAGCATATCGTCCGCGTATAAGGACACTCTGTCCTCCCAGTGTTGGTCCCAGCTGATCCCCTTCAGAAGCTGCGTACTTCGAATAGTGACTGCCAGTGGCTCCAGGGCCAGTGCAAAGAGGAGGGGTGAGAGTGGGCACCCCTGTCGAGTTCCCCGACCCAGACATATGTCGCGCGACGTACGGCCATTCGCTACTACTCTGGCCATTGGGTCTTTGTATAGTAGCCTGATCCACGAGATAAAGGTGGACCCGAACCCCATGCAATCGAGTACTGCGAAGAGGTAGCTCCACTCCACCATGTCAAATGCCATTTTGGCATCCAACGATAATATCGCTGCTGGTTCCGTCAACAGTGGGGCCCTCGCCAATACCCCGTGTACCCTATGAAGGTTCAGGGCCGTGCTTCTATGTGGCATGAAGCCGGACTGGTCTGGGTGGATCAGCTGTCCTAAGTGTGGCATGAGTCTGGTTGCCAGCACTTTCTCTATGATTTTGGCTTTCGGGTTCAGGAGCGAGATAGGCCTATATGATTTACAGTCATTAGGCGGTTTACCCGGCTTCGGGATGGCCACTATAGTCGCCATCCATTGGTCCGGGGGCAGCGTACCTTTCTCTCTACTTTCCTCGTACATTTGGCATAGGGGTTCGCTCAGGGACTCTGACATAGTTTTAAACCATTCAATGGGCACCCCATTAGGGCCCAGAGCCTTACGCGAATGGAGGGAACTGATCGCCAATTGAATTTCGTCAGTTGACAAGGGGGCATCGAGGTCCCTCGCCACCTCCCTAGTCAGCGTCGGCAGAGGCACGTGGCCGAGGGCGGCCCGGGCTTCCTCCTCCGTCACTTCTGCCGTCGGGGTGTATACCTCACTAAAGTGATCTGCCAATGCCTCTACAATTTCTTCCGGCCGTGTATGTACTGTTCCATGAGTGTCAGTGATTTGCGATATACCCCTGCCTCCCCCCTGTTTCCTGTCCAGCCATGCTAGGAGTTTGCTGGCTTTGTCCCCAATATCATAGACTCTATGTTTAGTAGCGGCGATGTCTGCCATGGTCACACGCCTCAGGTGGTCATTGAGACGGCGTTGGTGCATCTGTAGGGAGTGCAGTGTGTCATCTGAGGGGTCAGTCGCATGGGCGGTGTTGGCCCTTTCGAGATCCAATTCCAGCTCCAGAGCCTCCCTCCCCTGCGTTCTCTTGTGGTGTGCTATCGCCGCTATGGCCTGCCCCCTAAACACTGTTTTATACGCTTCCCACAATACTGAAGGGGAGTCAACCGAGGACTGATTTTCCACAAAATAGAGGCGGGTTGCTTTCCTCAGGTCCTTACTAATTGTTGGAATTGTGAGATACCCCGGACATATCGGAAAGACCCTCGCACGTTTGGTGCCCGTACTAGACATGGTCAAAGTGATTGGTTAGTGATCCGAAATCCCCCTCGGTTGTATCTTCACCTCGTCAATGTTGAGGAGTCCGTTCCCAAGTGTGAGAAAGTAGTCTATCCTTGAGAGGCTATTGTGTGTCGCTGAGTAATAAGTGTATTGCTGCTGTTCCGGGTGTAGCAGACGCCACACATCCACCAATCCCTGCGCTTCTAGAAAAGTCTGGAGTTTGCTAGGGCCGTCTGCGTGTGTACGGGCTGGGAACCGATCGAGGGGGTTGTGTAGAGTCATGTTAAAGTCCCCACCTATGAGAAGTTCTCCTTCAGGGAGGTCTAAGAGGAACTTGCCAAGGTCTGGCAATGCCACTGCCTGTAGTGCAGGCGGAATGTACACAGAAACCACATTCAGCTGCCTGCCTTCCCACTGGCCATGTACCGCTGCGAAGCGGCCCTGGTCGTCTATCTTTGTGGATATCACTATGAACTGGGAGGATTTCCGCAGCAATATAACTGTTCCGCGTGACCCCGAGGTGAATTCTGCGTGTGCGATCATGCGGTATCCTCGCCTATCCAATGCCCCTGTGGCCGCCCCCATCAGGTGTGTTTCTTGTAAAAGAATCAGGGCGGGTCCCTGCCTCCTAATTCCCTGTAACATTAGGCCTCTTTTGATCTTATCACCCAAACCCCTAACGTTCCAGGACATAATTTGTAAGGGGGCTGGTGGGGTGAGACTATTTACCCCAGCCATGGCAATCGCAGGTAACGAGGTCTGAGGAAGTCAGCAGGATGCAGCTCATCCCGCGACTTATAGAAGGATCTCGTCAAGCAGCGAGTCCGTCTCCCCGTGCGTGAAGCAGTGCGTGTGGGCTGGCATGAAGCAGGCGCGGCGTCAGCATGCCTAGTTTCTTGTGGTCCCCCTCGTTGCGTGTGATAGTGTGCAGAGGCAGTGTCATACCAATCAGCATGTGCATGTGTCAAAACTTCAACTGGTGGGACCAACTGGTCCCCAACAATAACCATCCCCCCTCCCTTACACACACCCCTCCCTGCCCCCCTGCTACGCGGACCCAAAACTGCCCGCCCCCCCAACTGAGCAGAGTGCTTGCCCCAACCCCAAAACAGTGTACTTGCGCGTCGGGGTGAGGGACTCTCCGCAGTCAGCGGTCCCTCAGTCTCTTCCCCGGAGGTCCATCACCCAGTGTCCAATGGCGGGTAGTGAGCCTGCGGCACAGTAAGTCTATCAAATCGCAAAAACCTGAAGACCATCAATCTTCGTTGTCCTCGGCCCCAGCTTCGTCTCTCATGGTCAAGCCGCTGTCCGGGCCCCCCCGATGTCTGGGATTCCGGAAGATGTCCGGCATTACGGCCCTTCGGATGCCGGTTGGTCCGCCGAGGGCGAGTGCCAGGCCTCCATCCTTCCAGCCAGTCTTGCACGGATTCCGGGGTATCAAAGAACCATGTTTTATTGTCGGCTACCACCCGTAGCCTGGCCGGGAAGAGCATGGAATATGGGATCTCTCGTGCCCTGAGTTCTTTCTTCACCTCGAAGAAGGTTCTTCGCCTGCGAGCGACATCCGCCGCATAATCCGGGAAGAAAGCTACAGTGGAGTTCTGAAGTCGGACGGGGGGGATGCCCGTGCCGCCTGTAGGATGGCATCCCGGTCCCGGAAGTTGAACAGTCTGGCAACTATAGGCCGTGGGGGCGCCCCTGGTTTCGGTTGACCACCTGGCACGCGGTGCGCCCTTTCTACGGAAAAGAAGGTGGACAGTCCTTTCGGTTTAAGTTCAGTGGTGATCAAGCTTTCTACATATAAGTCCATGGCTCTCGTGCCTTCCGACTCCGGCACACCAATTATGCGGACGTTGTTGCGCCTGGAGCGCCCCTCCTGATCATCGAGCTTCTCGCGTAGTATCCTGTTGTCCGTCGCCAACTTTGCCATCTCCTTTTGGAGTTCAGAGACATCCTCAACAAGGGATTTCGTGACCACTTCCATGGCGTTGACTTTCTCCGACATTTTGTGGAGGTCAGCTCTGAGCAGCGTGACATCCGTTGAGATTGAGCCCACCATAGTCTGTAGCTGAGCCAACGCCTGCATTACGTCATCAAGTGTCGCCTTCTTTCCCCCCGGGGCATCCGCGGATTTGCTCCCCGTCTCTTTCCCCGCCGCGGGGGAGGTGGCCGGCTTATCATATGCATAGCGTTCTAAGCGGGCCTGCGTAGTGCCACTCTTCGGTCCTTTTCCCGCCATGGCTGTGTTCTTCGCGGTTTCCTTGCCTTTCCGATCTAGTTTGGTCTGTGCACCTCACCCGCAGCGGGTGCAGTACGTTAGTGTCTTCGCCCACTCGCCCGAGCGACTAGGCAGCCACTTTGCTGTCCTTAGGTGCTAGCGAACCGAGAGCCGCCAGGTGCTGTATGACTGCCCCGCCCCCCCGCACCAGTGGTGGTCCGCAGGGTGCGGTGCGACTCACCAATTGGGCCCAGACTCGTCCCTCAGCCCCCGTGTCTCTCAGGGCGGGTTTGTGCTCCCAGTGTCCATCTCACGGGTGGGGTGCACGGGTGTGTTGCGGTGCTGGTGATCCTCTTGTGGCTCCGCGGGGGAGCTGCAGTGGCCGGCTGTAGCTTGACTGGCTATACGGGGGGGGAACCGCTCCTCGCCCCCCCACACCAACTGTATCGTGCTGTTAGATCCTCCGGTGCGTGGCCGGCGATGTGTAGGCTGCCACGGGGATCGAGGAGCGCCTGAGGCAGGGTGCTGTGTGTGGCGAGACCCTCACCCGCCCGCAGCGTAGACGGACCCCGGGCGCCAACGGCAGTGTACACCGTCCGGTCTGCTCTCGCTGTTAGTCACACACTGCGGGGAAATACCTCTTTGCGGTCGGGCAGCGTGCACCGACCTCCGCCGACCAGGATATTGGCGGCCGACCCTCACAGTCCTCAGCTCTCCAGTCGGGCAGTACACAGGTCCGGAGGTAGCGGCCAAGGTGGGCAGCCGCCGCCACCCCTTCCCCGGCGGCAGGCAGTGTAGTCAGACGGGGCTGTGGATGATATGCGGACACTTCCGGCGCAGGTTCCCCGGGCGGCCTCACTTCCTGCTGGGTCAGTCGCTCAGGCAAGGTCCCGGCTCAAACGGCCAGGGTAGGCCAATCCGCAGCTCTGACAGAGCTCCGTCTCCAGTCGTCGGATTCGGACGCCGCTTTCCGCCACTCACGCCGCCCGGTCCTGGGCTCTGGTTCCCTCCTTGGGGTTGATAAAAGTGTCGGATTATGGGCCGGATAGTCGGAGAGGCCGCTTCAACTGCGGAGCCTGTCCCTTATGCTGCCGCCATCCTCGGCTGCTAGCCACGCCCCACCTGTGTTTGAATTTGATTTATATCGGCTGTTGCCCAGTCGAGAAGCGAGGCCCACCTTGACAGGGTCCGTGCAGGCTCTGAGCTGGGGCTTGCAGACAACGGAACGAAGACAAGAACAGCTCCAATACAGGTGGTGCTGCCTTGCGCATGACTTCACTGCTGCAAAAACGCAATTGGAGAGCTTCCAGCGCACTCTCTACTCCACTTGGTGAACACTTGGTTCCATTTGTAAGGACTGGTGAGTGGCCCCACTGGGGGAAGAAGGTCAGCGTACTACAAAGCACAGAATGCTTTGCGGTGTAGCCACGCCCACTGTGGCAGGTGACATTGATTTTAAGAGCAGACGCTGCCTGAAATCTGCTCCTCCAGCCCTTCACGAACAATGCCTCTGAAGAAAGGACTGATTCCTGAAACGCGTCAGGCTTTACATATTTGAAGATTGCTCTGAAAGCATCCAAGGAGCGAGCAGTGAAATGGATCCAAATAAACGTGCTGAATTGAACTTCGTGTGGCTGTGCTTCAATGGGGCTTCCTGTGTTTGAATTTTATATATATATATATATATATATATATTCACTGAAAAAACCATAGGTTATAGACCATATATAGTTAGGAATTAGCATTTACAAAACCTTGAAAATTCACTGAAAAAACCATAGGTTATAGACCATATATAGTTAGGAATTAGCATTTAAAAAACCTTATTTTACTCACACAAAACCATTGAAATTCCATATATAGTTAGTTGCACTAACTATATATCGCGCACCCGCAATCCACTGCTGATGATGTCACATATTACATCATTCATGACATGGTCAGTGACATCACTGATGACATCACTGATGACATCTCAAATGACATCACTGATGACATCATCCAGTGACTGTGTGTTTCTGAAAAGTTTAAATATGTTTTACATATTGAAGAATGAGTAGATGTAGAAGTGTCTGGATGAAGGATTTAGTAGGTGCGTGACTGACTGTATGAGTGAGTGATTAAATGTGTCTCACTGAGTGCATGGGTTAGTGACTAAACTGTCTTAATTTGTGCATCATTATGTCTGTTGTTCTGTAAACTGCTGCATGTGTTGGTCAGTAGCTATATGAGCAACTATATGGGTTATTGATTGATTGCCCAAGTATTTGTATGGGAGACTGAGTGTGTGTGTGGCTGGCTGGGAGGTGTGTGACTCTGTGCAGATCAATGTGTACTTGTATCAATGATTGTATAAGAGAGTAAGTATGTGTCAGTATATGTTTCAAAATGTAAGGTGCTCTATGTTTAACTGTATAGATTAGAAAATGGAAGTGTGATTAATTATTTACAGGACTGTCTTGGTATGTGAGTAACTCCATGGATGAGTGACAGAGTGTGAGAGTCTGTATAGGTGTATGAGTGCATATGATAGTGTTGTAAAGATGAGTGATTGTATGTATGAATGATTGTATGGGTAAATGAGTGAATGTGTGTGTAAACATAGGAATCACTGAGTGCGTATGTAGTAACTAGTATTGGTGTGTCAATGGTTTCAAAAATTATACTCTGTATTTAACACTGGGTGTAACAGAGGTTATATTAAAGTGTGAGGAGATGCATTGTATTGTCACATGAATGATATCATCAGTGATGTGGTCATTGATGTCAAATGAGATGTCATCAGTGATGTCATCAGTGATGTCATTTGAGATGTCATCAGTGATGTCATTTGAGATGTTATCAGTGATGTCATTTGAGATGTCATCAGTGATGTCATCAGTGATGTCATTTGAGATGTCATCAGTGATGTCATCAGTGATGTCACTGACCATGTCATGAATGATGTAATATGTGACATCATCAGCAGTGGATTGCGGGTGCGCGATATATAGTTAGTGCAACTAACTATATATGGAATTTCAATGGTTTTGTGTGAGTAAAATAAGGTTTTTTAAATGCTAATTCCTAACTATATATGGTCTATAACCTATGGTTTTTTCAGTGAATTTTCAAGGTTTTGTAAATGCTAATTCCTAACTATATATGGTCTATAACCTATGGTTTTTTCAGTGAATTTCAATGGTTTTTTTAATAGCAAATATCATAAGCTGTCGAATGTCAAGTACGTGGTAAGTGAAAACATTTTCGTGTTTATGCACACTGATCTGCTTTGAATGGTGCCCCCCCCCCTCATTTCTATTAGGAGTACTCTCTCTTTGCACATAGTGAAGGGTAGTTAACGCAGGCCTTTGCCCCCGTTGTAATACGTCGTGCCTGCTTCTCTCGCCATTTGATTGATTGTTATCCAAGTATTTACTGTTTTAGAATTGGTTCTCTTTGGTTCATTCTCTATTTACAAACAAACACAGAGTCGCAATACTCTGTTTAGTCTTTGCAGATAACGAAAAATCGTGTAAAAAAAAAAGAAAAGGAATCGAGCAAAATCAGTAGGCCACTAATGGGATCTCTTTTTGACCTCGCTAAAATAGAAACATTAGGAACAACCCCTCATGACAAATACAAAACTAGTGAGATGAACTGAACTCCACACAATGATGGCTGCAAAACAGCTCGGCTCCGCCACCCACCCCGCCCAAAATAACGATAAAGAGCGGCTGCCATGATTGGTTGCGGAATGGCCACGACGGAGCTACGAAATGGTGCTGCTCTCATGCTAACCCCAGCTTCAGTCTGAAACATCCAGAAACACTGTAGACTACCAATTCGATCAGTTCCGGTAGCGCCCCAATGTAACCCGGTAGAGAAGAACTAGCCCTCCCCTCTTTGACTGATGGTTCTTGCTGCCTGTCCATTCTGTTGTCATTTAACAGAACTATTTAGCCTGCTGAAAGGGGTTGTGTTCCGACCGCTGGTTGGTGGAGACATTTTGACTATATTCTGGACCTGCATTGTCGCGTAATGCGTCATATGACGCGCCGCGTTAGCGCATCCGGAAGTCATCCGGGGCGCGCAGCGCGTAACGTAAGCATAACAAGTCATGTGACTTGTTAATAAAACTTTTCATTGGTTCATTTTACTTTTCTTATTGTAATGATGAAAGGCTTGGTCATATGACCTAAAAATTACGCTTTTTATTACTTCCGAACATTATTTTTTCTTAAATATATGTTATAATGTTCCAGGCTAATGAACTTTCCCGGAAAATTTACAACTGTCCTGCAAGTAAAATATATTCTTTTTTCGAGAAAAAGAGCGTTTCTTCGTCCCATGACGGAGCCGTTGAGCAAAAGAGGGTCGACCTGCTGTCTTAGTCGCCGATACGCCTGAATATGAGATTCTTATCGATCACTTTATGTTGCAGGAGTAGAAAACACAACAGCCCTTGACCATTTATCTTTACTGCGTTCCTTCGTATTATACCTTTTACCCTTCATGTAATTGGTCTGCTTTATTTCACTTGCCTTTTAATGATTCTAAAACAGTGACTATTATTAAAAACTTTACCAATGTATATACTACTACCATGTTTTCTTTTAAAAACCTTTATTGTGAAAATTTCATTATACAAATACGAGCCTATAACCACGTGGGCCGGCCACGGAGCAAACTGTAATCGTATATGATGAGTAGACATTTACACTGTAGAGGAACGTAACGGGCGGGCCATTAGGTTGCAAGAACTAAGGTGTCTAACAGTTACGGAATCGGTGGACGTACATTTTATAATTAAAATACGACAGGGCCAGTTACAATAAAATTATCTAGATATACATTTGCGGGCAAGTACCATGGGTGACGTTAATTCGAACTTTCAATAGTACAGTAATCAATAACACATCAGAGCTTAATATCAATAGGGATGTCGAAATATTCAATCAATTCTCGTCCCCGCCCGCCATGTGCTTCAAAACTGCATACGTATCTCGTGATTTCAAGGTTCTGCAACCAGTACACAACAAGGAGTTACGAGTCCCATTTATTCCGGCGCCATTTTGGGCGAGGACGGGCAGGTCCAGGATATAGTCAAAATGTTTCTACCAACCATCGACTATGATGATGTTCATATGCTGTATTTATTAGAGTAACACTCATCTGTCCACATGAAATTAATTTGCCACAATCTAAACATGTCATTTTAATCTTTCCAAAGTTCTTCTAAATATTTGGGACCGTTTCCCTTGCCTCTGATGCTGTCAGTGCCACTTCTTTGATGAATGTACTAGCAGGTCAGGGGTTCTCCTCCAAATCTCTCTTTTATGCAGCACTATAATTAATTGGTGCCACCTCTCCATATGACGATGCATGGTATAGTTACCATAACTATATTTTTTTTCGGTTCCTCTGGAGAGTTCATCGTGGCAGATGAAGCGTGTAACGTACCGGGCATTTACCTTTTTTTGCATGTACAGGAAAGGAAAAAAAAATCGAGCGTCCGAGTTCTAAGGTGTCCCAGGGCCATTTTAGTGGACCAGGCCCAAATCCAAAGAACAGGCCGCCATTTTGAGAGTCCTGTTGCAGCCGCCTGTCGCTGTACCATCAAGAGCAGCCGAAACTCAGCTGAATGGCAACTGAAACGGTAAAGGGGCGCCCCACTACAGCAGACGAGCCTCCACCTAGGAAGGCCCGTTCACGCCGCCTCCCCCCCCCCTTCGGGCACCCCACGCCGTTATTCGGAGCAGTATTGTAGGATGGCCACACCAGTGCGGCAACTTGCTAGACATCACCTCGGTGGTAACCGAATCTCAGCGCCTTGTGGTGTCTTCTATTCAGAAAACATTGTTGTGCTGCCTTCGACCTATTCGCCGCAAGTGCGCACGCAACTCAGCTGCATAGCTTGCTAGACACCACCTCGGTGCTAACCGAATCTCAGCGCCTTGTGGTCTCTTCTATTCCAAAAATATTGTTGCGCTGCCTTTGGCCCCATTCGCACATCGGTCCGCTACTGCCGCCATCTCACAGGCCAACGGGGCGCCCCACGCCGACTTTCAGCATTGTAGGATGGCCACACCAGTGCACCTTACTAGACACCACCTCGGTGCCATCCGGATCTTGGCATCTCAGCACCTTGTGGCGTCTTCTATTCAGAAAATATTGTTGCGCTGCCTTTGGCCCCATTCGCACATCGGTCCGCTACTGACGCCATCTCACAAGCTAATGGAGCGCCCCACGCCGAGTTTCAGCATTGTAGGATGGCCACACCAGTACAGCAACTTGCTAGACATCACCTCGGTGCCATCCGGATCTTGGCATCTCAGCGCCTTGTGGTGTCTTCTAGTCAGAAAATATTGTTGCGCTGCCTTTGGCCCCATTCGCACATCGGTCCGCTACTGACACCATCTCACAGGCCAACAGGGCGCCCCACGCCGACTTTTACCATTGTAGGATGGCCACACCAGTGCCACAACTTGCTAGACACCACCTCGGTGCCATCCGGATCTTGGCATCTCAGCGCCTTGTGGTGTCTTCTATTCAGAAAATATTCTTGCGCTACCTTTGCCCCATTCACACATCGGTCCGCTACTGACGCCATCTCACAGGCTAATGGGGCGCCCCACGCCGAGTTTCAGCATTGTAGGATGACCACACCAGTACAGCAACTTGCTAGACATCACCTCGGTGCCATCCGGATCTCGGCGCCCCACTGCAGATGAAGTGCCTCTCAACTATGAAACCACCACGGTGACATCCGGATCTTGGCGCCTTGTGCTGGTTCCGGCCTATTCACACATCGGTCCGCTACTGACGCCATCTCACAGGCTAATGGGGCGCCCCACGCCGAGTTTCAGCATTGTAGGATGACCACACCAGTACAGCAACTTGCTAGACATCACCTCGGTGCCATCCGGATCTTGGCATCTCAACGCCTAGTGGTATCTTCCATACAGAAAATATTGTTGCGCTGCCTTTGGCCCCATTCGCACATCGGTCCGCTACTGATGCCATCTCACAGGCCAACGGGGCGCCCCACGCCGACTTTTACCATTGTAGGATGGCCACACCAGTACCACAACTTGCTAGACACCACCTCGGTGCCATCCGAATCTTGGCATCTCAGCGCCTTGTGGTGTCTTCTAGTCAGAAAATATTGTTGCGCTGCCTTTGGCCCCATTCGCACATCGGTCCGCTACTGATGCCATCTCACAGGCCAACGGGGCGCCCCACGCCGACTTTCAACATTGTAGGATGGCCACACCAGTGCGGCAACTTACTAGACACCACCTCGGTGCCATCCGGATCTTGGCGCGTTGTGCTGCCTTCGGCCTATTCGCACATCGGTCCGCTACTGACGCAAACTCACAGGCCAACGGGGCGCCCCACGCCGACTTTCAGCATTGTAGGATGGCCACACCAGTGCTGCAACTTGCTGGACACCACCTCGGTGCCATCCGGATCTTGGCGCGTTGTGTTGCCTTCGGCCTATTCGCACATCGGTCCGCTACTGACGCCGCCTCACGTGCCAACGTATTTTCTCCGCATTTTATACCCTATGCCGCATAACAGGTCATGTGACTTGTTTATAAAACTTTTCATTGGTTCATTTTACTTTTGGTTTCCTAATGATGGAAGGCTTGATCATATGACCTAAAAACAACACTTTTCATTGGATGAAAACTTTTTTTTTTCCCAAACGATGAAAGCCCCACCTTGTTTCTGGATGTTTCAGACTGAAGCTGGCGTCAGCATGAGAGCACCACCATCTCGTAGCTCCGTCGTGGTCATTCCGCGAGCAATCATGGCAGCCGCTCCCCACCAGAAGCCTACAGGAGTCGGGGGCCCCCAAAACTTTTGATGAATCCTCAAGGCGGAGGGGACGCTTTCGAGAATGGGGTCCAAGACCTAGCAGACAAGCGTCCGATTTCCAAGGTGTCCCAGGGCCATTTCAGTGGACCAGGCCCAAAAAGGAAACAGCCTGCCGCCATTTTGAGAGTCCTGTGACAGCCGCCTATCGCTGCACCGCAAGAGTGGGCGCAACTCAGCTGAATTGCGGCTTTTGACACAGTGGACCAAAAGCGGACGGAATGGCAACTGAAACGGTAAAGGGGCGCCCCACTACAACAGACGAGACTCCACCTGGAGAGGCCCGTTCACGCCGCCTCCCCCGGGGCGCCCCACGCCGTTATTCGGAGCAGCATTGTAGGATACAAAAACCAGTGCGGCAACTTACTGGACATCACCTTGGTGCCATCGTTCTGCTGCCTTGGAACTATTCGCACAACAGTTTGCTACTGATGACCCACCCCCCGCGACGCCCCACGCCAGAAATCTGGACGTTGTGCTGCGTTGGGACTATTCGCACAGCCGACCGCTACTTCGTTGTTTTTCCCTAAAAATGTTTATATGTTATTACTGTTTTTGTTTTCTTGTATATATTTATAAGTTATTAAAGTTTTATAATCTTACTACTTTGTTGGAGTGCTATATATTTTTAATGTGACACATAATTGTAAAAACTTTGATGTACAAAGAGTCATCCCTGGAATCTTCCGCTTCAGGCTCGGTCCCCTCCCCAATCACAATACAGGATGGTTTTCAGATAATAGGAACGCGTCTGCTGTGACGGATCTCATCGAGTGTGGGCCTTGATCTACTATAACTCCTTTGAAGAGGGGTGATTCTTTACAGCTGGGGCCATAAACTACATCTGCAGGGCTAGCTGATACCCTAGGACCGGCCTGGACAATCAGACACAGAGGAAAAGGAGTGTCAGAGGGTGCGGTAGTGAATAGGGCGAAAGGGAGGTGTCGGGCGGGCACAGGGTGTGATTCTCAGGGAAGAGCAGCGCAGATGGGGGGTGGTTTATTACCCATGCATAAGACAGAGAGCGGGGGTGACCACTGCCTGGGGGAGATGCTTGCGAGGGTGGGGAGCCATGCTAAGGATCAACAGCGTGCACAGAGTGGGTCTGGTCAAGGCATCTAAAATGACTGCCGTGCACGACAAAAGTGTGGCATTTGAAAAAAGGCAAGATGGCGCAGACAATGTTTTTCAACACTTCCTGATTTCCTTCTAATCGAACGTTAACAGACGTTGAGGCATATTACCAAAGTTAAGCGATATTTATCCCTAACGATGCTTAGCAACGATTTTTTTACCGCTAAGCATCGTCAGAAATTATCGCAGATAAACCTTGCTATTATCAAGGTTTATCGCAAATACGATAAAAAACGACCGCAATGCATTAATATCGCTGAAAACTCATCGATATTCATGCATTACCGAGCTAATGCTCTTAGCCATGTTATCCACCTCCCATTGGATAACATGGCTAAGAACTGCTCAGGGCAGGTGCTAGCTTTTGGAGATATTCGCGCTTATCGCGAATATTTGCAAAAGTTGATAATAGGAGATAGCGATGTTAGCGACTGTTTCCAGTCGCTAACATCTTGGCATGCCCACTTTGCATGTCATTAGTGATAAATATCACTCACATGCAAAGTGGGGCCCAAGATGGTCGCTATCTCCTACTAGCCGTCGCTAACTGGTGTTAGCAACAGCTAGGTAATACAGATATAATTTTATCTCCGCGAAGCGGAGCGCTGTTACAGATATATATCTTGTTTTTGAATGTTAATTTCTCAAAATCCACTGAAGCACATATATTGAGACCTAGCAAAGGCACATCGAGCTACCAGTCCCTACAATTTTGCCAAGTTTCGTGCAAATCCATTCAGCCGTTCGATTATTAATATTATTATTTTTTTTGCCCCGCGGGGCCCTTTTAAAACCTCCACATCAAACCTAAGAGGTCAAGGAGGATCTACTATGCCCCCTTATGGTCATTTGCCCCTTCGCTTTGGCCTCCTCTTGTCTCTCGATCCTACCGAGAGACAAGATGGCGGCCGCTACGGACTGTTTGCAATGTTTACAGACGCCGGAGAACCAATCAGCTTCGCAAACCTCCGTTACGCAAAGCGGAGCGCTGTTACAGATATATATCTTTTTTTGAACGTTAATTTCTCAAAATCCACTGGAGCACATATATTGAGACCTAGCAAAGGCACATCGGGCTACCAGTCCCTAATATTTTACCAAGTTTCGTGCAAATCCATTCAGCCGTTCGATTATTATTATTTTATTTTTTTTTGCCCCGCGGGGCCCTTTTAAAACCTCCACATCAAACCTAGGGGGTCAGCGAGGATCTACTATGCCCCCTTATGGTCATTTGCCCCTTCGCTTTGGCCTCCTCTTGTCTCTCGATCCTACCGAGAGACAAGATGGCGGCCGCTACGGACTGTTTGGAATGTTCACAGACGCCGGAGAACCAATCAGCTTCGCTTCACAAAGCTCCGTACCGCGAAAAGTCCGCAAACCGGAGCGCTGCCGGGTCCGCTGTTACAGATATATATCTTTTTTTGAACGTTAATTTCTCAAAATCCACTGGAGCACATATATTGAGACCTAGCAAAGGCACATCGGGCTACCAGTCCCTACAATTTTGCCAAGTTTCGTGCAAATCCATTCAGCCGTTCGGGCTAAAAGTGAGGCCAACCGCCCTATGGAAAACTCAATGTTAAAAACACGTTTTGGGACCCCCCTTTTTTCTCGGCCCCCCCTTGACGAACCCCCCCCAAATTTTTAAGGGCTGCTCAGAAACAAAATGTGCCATTTTCCTGAAAATTTCAGCCAATTCCGTCCACAAACGCCAAAGTTATTAGACATAGAATTTTCAAAAATCCCATAGAGAAAAAATCCTAACTATATATACCTACTGGCGACCGCCAGTAGGTAATATAGATAGATATAAATAAATATATAAAATCAATCATCTTTGTAAAAAAATCACCAATATTCCAATAATTGTAAATTTCAGTAATTCGTGCAATGCAATGTTTAATAATAGTAATTATCATAAAAATGTGTATAATACTTTTCACTTAAAAAAATAAATTCAACATGTCTGTTAACATAATTTTTATGATTGCATTTCTTGGGCTAAAAAATGTTAGAAAAAAGAGTTAGACATTTTTTTAAAGAAAATCCTGTGTCATAAAAAGATGAGGGCATTGTACTTCAAATGAAAAGCAGCTAGGAGTGATTTACAAAAAAATATGGTAAGTTCTCCTGTGGTCAAGGGTTTAATGACCCAGGAGACTTACTGTTTTTTTAAATGTTGCCCTGGGGCTTCTGCAAACCCTGCAGTCTCAAAAGCATTACAAAACCTTAGTGGAGCCCCTACAACTTCTATAGACATCACCAAGCTAAAATAACAATGTGAATAGCCCTTGCAGTGCATTATGGCAGTCTTTCAAGTAGCAGTAAATATTAAATGATCGTATTATTCACTTTTTATAATTATTGTAGAAGTCCCAATGCCCACCAGAGACACCCACATGTTTACTTTTATTTAGGGGTTGTGGGGGAGCACCAGGTCTCCACGGACCCAGCCAGCTTCCCAGCCTTCACATGTCATGTGTACTAGTGGGAATCACCACATTTTTTATTAAGTGTTGCCCTGGTACCAACCTGGGGCACCCAGAGCCCCATTTGTATTTGGGGGCTGCGGAGGATCCCCAGGGACCATGTGGCTCCAGGCTCCTGCAACCTCAGTTGGCTTAAAAGCGATCGCTATGCTGGGTGCTGGTTGGAGCCGACACTTTCTTTTTAATCTTTTACATTTTGAACTGCTCTCACCGGGTGGGAGCAAAGTTGAGTTCTCTGCCTGGGTGTGCCCGTACTCTCCCAGTCATGGAACCAAAATATCATGAGAGTGGAATCCCTGGGACACTGTTCAGTATCAAGCCGTAGGGGTTGATGTTCCCATGTCCCAGAGTGGCTCAGGAGGGTGGCTGTGCACCTCCTCTCCTTTTTCAAAACTCAGCCCTGGGAAATAGGGTCCCAGGGGCCCAAGAGTGGCTCAGGGAGGGAATAGTGTGTCCCCTCTCCTTTATTCCCTATTTGGCTCTGAAGAATGGGGTCCCTGAGGACTGAAAGGGTTCAGAAAGGAGGCACATGCCACCTTCCCTTTCTTTACTGTTCAGCCCTGGGGGTTATGGTCCTGAGCGCTCATAAAGGCTTGGGCCACGCACCCTACTCCCCTTTAATTATAATGTTGGGTCCTGAGGGATGGAGTCAATCAATTAATAGCTTTAATAATCAATATATATTATCATAAAATGCATAAACAAACATTATGATATGATAAACAATAAGTAGAGATAAATTCATAACATTCAAAAGTACTATATGATAAAAATCTAATATTCAAAATCAAAAAGAAAACTGTTTGTTTGTTATGAGAAAATTTGAGGAAGGCGCTTACAGCAAAATATACCAGCAGAAAATTCGACATTTGTAAGTACATCAAGGCTTACTTTTTAAATCATGTGCCCCTTAAAACTGGAAAGAAACATTTCCTATTGGTTGACTATACAATCTACAAAAGAATGAAAATTGGAGCAAAGTGTGTGGAGGCACCTCATCACAGGGGCATGGATGGATGGAGGGAGGGTCATATTGTCTCATTTGGAAACATAACTACGATCATATGGTACCCAGTCTAAATCTGGTCAATAACATTCTGTCCCAAATGTTCAAGACTATTTCCAGATATGGGTCCAGGCCAGCTGTTCTCTGGATCAAAACATACTATTGGACTTGGGCTTAATTAACTCTATCTCCTCCCTTTATCTCTGTTAAAGATCCAGAAAATACTTACCAACCGAAGACCCATCCAGTTTTGTTAGTTTGGATCTAATAAAGAACATAAACGATCTGTCTAAAATCTTACACATCTTTTTAATATAGCATAGCACAGTCACAATATAAAAAGTCATGAAAGTTTTCTCTATTAAAAGATGTATGAGAATTGTTCCAAACTGCACACCACAAAACCGAAAGGTCCAGGTTAATCACGGCCACCACATAATCCAGACCTTGTTTTTGGTGCACTGGTTAAGTACAATAATTAGTTGGGAGGACAAGCATACGCCTACACAATCTGGTTTTATGATCCAAATTCACAGCTACGGCCTCCTGTGATCTCCCGCAAGTGTATTGAGAGCAATTATTAATGGGTTGTAATCACTGAAAATGCTAGGTTTATTTAAATATATTCATAAAAAACGGAAGTTAAAGGAGCATTATAGTGTGGTGGCAATATCAGTTAAAACATACCATTTTAAGCCTACTCCCAGGGAGATGTTTCACATCCACACCAATAACGCTGAACACTTGATAGGCAAGGGTTTTTTCAGACTACAGTTTTTTTTATTATGTCTATTACATCACTCATGTTTTCCTTTAAAAATTTAAAAATGCCGTAAAATAGCTTTCATGGCCTCTAGAACTGAGACCCACTGCCTAAATGACACAGTTGGCATGAATCTTTCTTTGATGTCACGCAAGACACAAAATGAATAATATTTGCATTTTAGTTTCAGTGCATAATTAAATAGTGCACCAGAATGGACTAGAAAGTCAATGGCATTCTTCATTTACTCTGCAGATTGTAAATATGCGTTCAGAATATCCTATAGCAAGAGGCAAGGATCTCTTACAGGGAGGTACTTCAGCTCAGTTATCGATTTTGACAGGTCATCACACAACATTTTCTTATACTTTGCTTTTGCTAAATCACTGAAAATACAAATAATATAACTCCAATGTTTTTTTAATTTGGTAAGGACCTTTTGCAGCAGCATTCCAAGTGACACAATTGTCTGTCTTTTCCAAAAGTCTGGTGTCATGTTTTTACCACTATGCTAGATGCTTGGTAACAGCACTCTGTTCACATATACCAGTTGCTGCACCTTGCTTTGAATGTTTGAAACTTAGTGTGTCTGGCAATTCACGTGCTATCAACACTGAATTGCTAGAAAAGGGGCTAATGTATCAAAGGGTTTCACCTATTCTGCGTCTTTGGGTAAATGTGATGGTACATATTTTGAATATTCTTCTGAAACCAGCCATTTTACCTATCAAGGAAAGAATCAAATGTAGCAAAAATATAAAATATGATTTTGATATTTCCTGAATCTCTACAGTATATAAAATAAACAAATATGACCTAAAACTTGCTTCTAAACCCTGCAACTTTAGACCAAAGACTCTAAAAATGAAAAAAGCAAATATGACCTCCCTAAAAAGAAAAACTCAAGCAGAATAATGTTAGCCCAGTCCTTCTTGCTGATACCTTGTATAACAAAGATACATTGTATTAGTCCCTTCACATTCGTAAACTTTATTAGACAATTAAGTCATAAAAGTAGTACATAAAATACACATTTTGCAGTATAAAAATTACATTACCATTTATATAAATGTTTAAAACATGATTAAACTGAAGAAGACTAATGCCGAATATCTTAGATTGATTAAAAACAATGTTTAAAAGGACAAATGTCAATATATACAGTCCAGGGTAATATTGCTCGAACCTCAACTAAATGAAATGAAATAAAATACACCCCCTATTTTTTCATTTAATTTAGGACGGTGAATTAAAAACTCATTTTACTGCCGTAGCTGTTTTAACCGAATTATCCAAGCCCCTTTTAGAAATTTGGCCATCGCTATAGAAACTGGGAGACTGGAATATGTACATAGGATTCTTAATGCCTCTTCATGCCTGCGGGTGCCAATTATTTGGCAAATAGGTTTCACCCACATTGTTGGAGGTGCTGCATATAAGGGGCAAAAGAACAGAAGATGGCTTATAGATTCTTCTTGGTCCCTGCACCTTGGGCATTTATCATCACTTACTCCCACCCATTTCGCTGTAAATGACCTAGTTGGAAGGGTGCCTACTCTAAGTTGGAAATAGAGTTTACGGTCATACTGCTTCTCTATGGCATCCCACTATAATTCCAGCTTCGGTTGTGCCTTAAATTCAAGAAAACGACTTGTTAGGTGAGAGGAAAGGCCCTTTGCACGTGCTTTAGAATTAACCATCTCACAGTACTTGGCCTTCATGATTTTTTTAGATGGAAATATCGCATTTGTGGGATTATCCCACAATTCCCCCATTCCCAAGCTTACTAGCAGGGATCTAATAGCCTTCAGCCAGTATATTTTATGGAAGGAGTCTTTTTCAATTATTTCCTTTAGGCCCCAGGCGTAATGCTGAAGTTCCTCGGTTGTCCATATCCTACGCCAATACAATAATGGTAGTAGGGAAGCTAGATCTTGAACAGCTTTTCTACCCAGGTCCCACAGCAATGGTGTCAAGGGGGTACTTTGCGGGACACTAGTCGCTTTTCTCAAAAACTCATTTTCCGCTAGTGTCAAATTTTTTTAATTTTCAAACCCCCAAAGTTCACCCCCATAAAGGACCAAACTTATCATCTTCATCCCATAAATCTCCAAAAGTGGGCTAATTGGTTTCGACAATGAGGCTTTAAACCTTTTCAGAAGAAGACCTGCCTGCTGGTGATATTTTAACACATTAGTCCCTTCAGAAAGAAATAAAAATGACTCTTTCACTCTCCTTTTCCTTTCTTTGAATTGCGCATTTTGTGGTCCTACAGGTGTTTTTTCACTGTTTATATGTTTCAACTGGTGAGGGCCATTTCCCTTTCAGTTATCATAGGGTTATACATAAACCGGATACCCTAGTTATAGGTATCTCAAGTAATTATAACTCCGGCACTAAAGTAAGTATAACTCGTGTCAACGCCATGCACAGTGTTATCATCAATGATTTAATTTGCAGTCATGTTATCAATAATGCCAGTGAAGATCATTAGTGATTTTATATCAAATGTAATTAGCAACACATATTGAGGGTGCAATGTTTAGTTATTTTAGGGCACAAATGTGAACATTTCTGTCAATTTGGGCAGCTGTTAAAGCTGTTCAACACTTTATACTGTATTGCTTTAAATTGTATTGCTAACAAATCTCTAGAGCATAAAGAAAGTATATGACTGCTTTATCAATTATTCAACAGCCCTTGATAGAGTCAACAGAAATACAGTTTGGGTGAAAGTACCTACCTGGAGAATCAATCAAACTCTTCTTCTGCCTATAGTGGAACTACTGTTAGACCTGACACCCTTAGATGGTAGTCCCACAATCATTTTGCTGGAAGTGAAAAACTCCTAAAGTCATTTTTCACGGTGGTAGGTTTAATCTCGCCCATTGACTTACATTATTAAATTTAATAAGTGCTAACTTTAGATTGTGTGCAGATAGGTATAAGCTGTGTAGACTCAAATTAATTGTAATGTAAAATATGGGGATATTAAGTCACAATTCTGACAGTGCGACTTATAGAAAATTTGCATTTTCTTGTCCTAATCATCTTGTACCTTCTGCCAGTATCCAGGGTCATATGATTGTGAATGGCTCTGCTGATGGAGTTTGCTTATTTCTCACAGACAGTGTAACAAAGGGGACTAGGTGTGGGCAGAACAGATCATCCTGCCAGGATGTCTCAGGCAGAGCTGTACCCTGCCCCGCTTACACTTTCAAGTGCTTGCCTCCAGCACAGGCAAAGAAACCTGACACTAGTCTTTTGTCACCCCAATTTTTAAAATTGGTGGTGCAATAGTTTTATGTAACATCTTTATTCCATGCTGTGTATTTCTGTCTTTTAATATTTGACTGTATCTTTTGTGGATGCTTTTGCTTCTGAATAAAGAAAGTATTATTATTATTATTATTATTATTCGTAGGTTGTACTATTAAATTCATGTCTATTACAATATTATTGTTAAAACCCCTAAATTGACCAGAATAAATATTATTGAGTATACATTACAACAATTTGTATTTAAGCCGGGATAAATGATATAAGAAAAAAATGCAATAAATATCTATTATCTATATTTCCTGAATTGAAATATTAAAAGAAATCAGTTTTATAGGTGCTAGTATGATTGTCAATTTTTGAGGTAATTTAATCTTTGTATTTTGTTCTCATTATTATGTAAAGATTTTTGCAAAACAAATTTGTTATATAGAATTGTATTCATTCAGTCAATGAGAGGAGACGTGCACATACCTTAGACTTCCATGGTACTTTCAGGGTCCTAGAGTGGGAGTTCTGTCTTAAGCCACGGGCCGCAGTCCCAAAATGATTCTATACCTCCTGCTAACCACAAAGTCATGTCCCAGCCACAGCCGCAGATTCTAAGAGCTCCAGAATGAAGCAGAAGAATGCAGCTGGTAGGGGGTAGGTGGCCTCCGGAGACGTATATCACAGTTCCTCCAAACCTTACCCCATCTGCCATCTTAGCTCAACTCCCCTCCACATCCCTCAACAGTCCACTATTCAGTCCTGTCACCATTAGCCCATGTTCTTCTGCTGGCAGCACCCAGGAATGCTTTCCTTGACTCTGAGAATCTCAGTGCCCATTTGCAGTTAAGGTCAGGTAGAGTATCTAAAACTCCTGAGCAGGTATGATAACAAGCGTGGGAAATGACAGGCATACAGTAGCGTCTATGTGAGTTGGCCATTTTGTTTCAGGCTAACCTCCAACTCTGAAGAGACTGGTGATTTAAAGAACTAGCAAAGTTTTCAAATATGTTTGTGAGCCAATAGGATACTATAAAGAAAATGTCTCATGTAGTCTGATGCAATGCAGCTCTAAAGCATGCCTTCAGATGGTAACAAGAATTTTAAGTTATTAGCTGCAATCCAGATTTGAAATCTGTGACATTTGAGCTGTCTCTCCATTTTATATTTTCCACGGCCTTCTTTTCTTTAAAGAACATTGGGAGTTCAGGAAGGCTACAAATGGCCAGAGTAGAGATAATAACAAGGCATGATGTTGTACATGCCATTGTTGTTGCTTGAATGCTATCAATACCTTATTATTTGTCTTTCCTGTACTCATTTTCATATGACCAGTATCATAAATAATTTTGATTATCATGAATAAAAAGAGATGTACTCTTTTTGTGGAAGCAAAATGATACCCTTTATAATCATTCATCAATAAAAACATTTTACGTTTGTAGGGAGCACTTAAAACACATAGTTTACCCCACATAGTAAAATCAAATTCATAACTTGGAAGCAAGAAAGAAATTTGATTGTTTCAAGGACCGGCACCTTAAAAAAATGAAGGGAATAGCCATGAACCACCTACTGTGTTGGTATTCATGTAGTTTCTGCAAGTAGAATTCCAGAGTGAAATGCAGATTAATGTTCCCTTGTTGAAGGGACAAATAATTCCTTTCCTAGTCCGGGTAATGGAGAGGACGCTCATATTTATAGGATATGTAAGAGAACGGTTTTGCCATTTGTAACACATTTTCCTTAGCTAAATTTCACATCTGTAGGAACTATGTGTCAAAGGTATGCAGAAGATTATTCAAGGAAACTTATCACTGTGACAGATTTCTTGGAGAGCAGCCGGCATTCCTTGTGAATCCTGAAAAGACAGAATTGTAGTCCAAATATACAAGAAACACTGCAGGAGCAATTATCTGACTTTTCAATAATGGACATCATTATGAACTCTAGACAAAATAATGCATTAGGCGTCCATTAAACTGTGAAATATTATTGCTAAGCTTGACTACAGCCATGTCCCGATAGTCTGTAGCTGGCACTGGGTAATACCCTGGTACACTGGTTTCTTGGACGTTGGCTCGATGTGTTCAAAGCAGCATGAAACAGACAAAAAGATTTTTGTCCTTTAATTTTCTCCCAAGCAGAAGCCATGATCGGATTGCAAGTACAGGAAATGCATTTAAACCAAGATGACACACTTGAATATTATAGCCTTAGAGCCTGCAGTAGCGGGCTCGACTGCCATTAAAGCCATGCTCAAGCGTTAAAAGGCCCAACCTGAAGGCATGGGCCATTAACAAGGGGACCAGCATTTAATGGCCAATAGAGCCTGCTACAGAGGGCTTTAAGGCTTTTAGAACATTGCACCCCTAGAGGACAGAATGTTCTAATTTGTAAAACAAAGTCCTCACGGAGCCCAAGGGGGAGGAAATCACCTTGGGCTCCATGAGGCCTTTGTTCCAGCTGTGAACAAACATTAGAATGTTGATGCTCCCGGCTTCTACCAGGCATTTACACAAGTCCATTATCTACTCTTTGAGACCCAGCAACATTACCCCCAGGTCCCTTATGTCCTCGTCCCATTCATAACAAATTGGAGAAGACCATCTCCCGATAGAAAAAAACAAGAGGAATGCTGGGACACTAATACTGCCCCTCCCACTGGGAGTACATAAGCAGTGCTTACCCAGCAGCCCTCCTGTTCTTTTTTCAGTCTTCGACGGATTGGATGGTGTGCTGGTGCTGCTCCTGCTGGGCTTGAGTGGCGGTGCTTCTCTTCTTCCCCCCGCCCAGATGCCTGGCTGTGAGGGCGCGAGGTTCCCTGGACTGCCTCCTGGCCTGCCGGACTTGCTTGGAGTCAGTCTCTATTTGGAGCCGGTGTTGGAATGAATGAGTTCCCGGCTTTGCTGTGTGCTGCATGCACCTACCGGCCCCTTTGTGGCTGGTGCTGGAGTTCCCGGTTGCTTCCGGGTCGCGGGCTCGGCTTCCCGAGCCTGGCCGGGGAGCCGTGCCTCGTTGGATGGGCTCCTGATGGATTCTGGATCGACGGTGGTGTGGGGGCCTTGTTCCTGGGGTTGGCCCCCACTCCGGGTGAGTCCCGATTTCGGGATCTTTTTTTCTTCTACCATGCTGTCGTCCCTTGCATGCCTACGCTGGGGTTTGTGCCGGGGTGTCCAGAAGGCAGGATGTTTCACTCGTGCTTCGCTTACACATGGGCTGCTGATCTGTGATGGTGTTCGAGTCCACTGGCAGCTCCTGGATGTTTTCTGTGTATCTTTTCTCCCGTGCCTTCTGTGTCCTGTCACCGGCCCGGCTCTGTGCCTCTGCAGCCCCTCCCGGCTCCCAGGCTGCCTCTGTGCCAGGGACGACGCTGCCCTTCTGCGGCTGATGCTGCGGGTTCCGGCAGCTCCCCAGCCTTTTCTGGGAGTCCTCTGACCTGTCCTGGGGCTCAGGCTTGCCCTCTGTTTATGGCTCGCCTGGGTGTTGGGTTACATCGGCTCTGGGATATGCTGTCCCTTTCTTGCTGGGGATGCTGGTTTGGGGCCCAGGCTACAGGCTCCGTTTCTGTGGTTGTTTTCTGGGTTCCTCTGTTTCGTGTTTGCTGGTGGCTCGGTGGATTCTTGCAAACACTCTGGGGGCCTGTGTTGGGTCTCGTGGTCCCAGGTTCGGGTCCCTGCCTGTCCGCTCAGCCTCTTATCCTTCTCAGTTCGAGGATGTGATTGCCCTTGAGCTGGGTAACATTACTCATCTGTTATTCAGCTCTGTTATGTTATGTTATGTTATGTTATGTTATGTTATTTATTCTTTTATATAGCGCACGGCTACTCAAAAAGAGTGTCCCGGCGCTTTATTGGAGAAGGAAGGCTGCAACACAATAACATAACACCGATAAAAGAAAGAACAGGAATACAGGAAACAAACAAACAGAAAAACCGGCTACTGAGTAAACAACCAGGTTTTCAAACCCTTTCTAAAAGCAAGGAGACTAGAAGCTCCCCGGAGGGCAAGCGGCAAAGAATTCCACAGCTGTGGTGCCAGCAAACCAAAGGAGCGGCCACCCAGGCGCGCTCTCTGTACACGTGGGACAACCGCCAAAAACAGAGATTCTGACCTCAAGGACCTGGTCGGTTGATAAAAGACCAGTCTCTTTTGAAGATATTTAGCTCCCACCATGTGGAGAGCTTTGTAGGCCAGAGTCAAAGCCTTGAAGGCAATCCGTTTCCGGATGGGAAGCCAGTGCAGAGTTATCAGCAGGCCAGATGCACTGGCCCGCCTGTTTAATCCAAAAATTGCTCTCGCGGCAGCGTTCTGCACCACTTGGAGCCGCTGCAGCAGGTACTCTGGAAGGCCCAGGTAAAGAATGTTGGAATAATCCAACCTGGACCCAATCAGAGCCTGCACTGTCACTTTCCTGTGCTCCTCGGACAACAGGGGGAGGAACCTCCGCAGCATCCTGAGGATGCCGAAGCAGGTGCCCGCCACCCCCAGGATCTGGGATTTCAATGTTAATCCATTGTCCATCTTGACCCCCAGATTTTTAGCAACATGAGAAGAACAGGATGGGGGAAACATATTAATCGGCCACCAGGCCTGCCAGTCTGGCTCTGCGTCACACCCGAAGAAGAGTACCTCGGACTTATCGGAATTGCACTTGAGGCTGTTCAGATGGAACCAGTGAAAAACAGCCCCAAGGCAATCCCGGATACTCTCCTCCACAAAGTCTCCTCCTCTCTGACAAGAGAAGAGGAGCTGGGTGTCATCAGCGTAGGACACGATCCGGGCGCCATACGACTCCGCCAACGCCGCCAATGGGGTCATGAAGATGTTGAAAAGGGTTGGGCTCAAAATAGAGCCCTGTGGAACCCCGACTCCCAGAGGCGGCATCACGGCGGAGTCTGGTGGCGCCCAGACCGTTTGCCGGCGGCCGGCTAGGAAGGAAGAAAACCAATCGAGCACTGTCCCCCGTAGACCTATCTCAAAAAGTCTTGCGAGAAGGCCGTCATGGGGGACGGTGTCGAATGCCGCCGACAAGTCCAGCATCACCAGCATGACTTTGCCCCCCGAGTCCAGAACACCCTTAATGGTTTCTGAGACCTCAAGGAGCGCAGTCTCTGTGCTTAGATGGGGACGAAAACCAGACTGGGTAGCGTGCAAGATCTCATTGGTTTCAAGAAAGCACAGCCTGAACGTGCTTTTCCACAATCTTCGAGAAAGCCGGCAGCAGAGAAATAGGCCTGTAATTGACCGGGGCCTTCGGATCCAGGCCACATTTTTTTAACAATGGAATCACCATTGCCTGTTTCCAGGCTTGCGGGACCACTCCCCGACTCAACGAAAGATTTAACAGCGGGTTTGCCAGAGGGTTAATCACCTCCGCAACTTTCGCTAAAAATTTAGCTGGGCAAGGGTCGAGGGGCGACCCCGATTTGAGATTGCTCATTATCGCTAGAGAGTCCAAGACAGACATCGGTGGAAACACATTCAGCGTCGCAGCTGGCAAAGCCGGCGGGAGTAAGGTAATCTCAGGATTAGTCTGGACCAAAGGTCCAGGCGATGGAAAAGAATCCTGTATGCGTTGAATCTTGCTCGTAAAGAAATTAGCAAGGTCCGAAGCCCAGGTGCCAGAAGGTTTATCATCCGAGGTATTAGACCAAGGGGAGATAAATTCTCTCACAATGGAGAAAATCTCCTTGCAGGAGTTAGAAGCGGCTTCTATTCTCCTAGCAAGATATGCTTTCTTTTCCAGGCGAATGTCCCGGTGATAAGCTTTGACTACCGTCTGATAGGCCAGCTTGGCTGCCGTATCATAATGCGCCCGCCAAGCTCTTTCGGCTACCTTACACTGCTGCCGCGAAGCCGACAGTGCAGCGGTAAACCAAGGCGCAGAGACCCGTCTCGGTGTCAGGCGTGGTGTCAATTCCGGGGCTCTGATTTGCCCTTCATGGTCTACGTTTCCTTTACTTCCTGTGCTGCTTCATTTCCTGTGGACTCTCCTTGGGCATGGTTGCAGTGTTGGTGGAGGCTGTAGTGATGGTTCTGCTGGTCACTCACACGTGGCTGGTGCCCGCGCAGTCCTTTCTTCTGGGGTCCCTGTGTGTCTCATCCTTTTGGCACTGGCCTTTCCGCGCTCGGCTGGTTGGGTTTCGAGGGGTTGGCGTCCCTCGGATGCCTTTCTTTTTTGGCAGGCTACTGGGAGGTTTTGTGGCTGGCGGTCTCGGGCGCTAGGGTGCCGTGTTCCTTTCCCTGGCCCTCACCTAGTAGGTGTACTGCGTTCTCTTTGGCTGCTCGAGCATGGCTGTAGCTTCGCCTGCGCCCTTCTCTGGGTCTGTGTTGTTTTTTCCCTGTGCCGGTGGGGGTCTTGTTGTGCTGTTGGCCCCCGCTCTGGCTGTTTCGCCCCCTTTCTTCTTCTGGGTGTCTCGTGGACTGGTCCTGGAAGTGGGGGCTGGCTGTCCTTTTGGCTGTGCCGTGTTTCGGCGTCATGGTCTCCTGGGGGTGCCATAGTTTGTGCCGAGGCCTCCTACTTGGGGTGCATGCGTTTGGCGTGTGCTTTGTCCCCTCTTCTTTTTGTGTGGTCATGCTGCTGCCACCGGTGCCCGCGCTGCTTGCTTACTGTGTGTGCTCAGTGGTGGGTGCTTCTGTGTGCTTGTGGTGCTCAGACGCACTGGTGTTCTCTGCTTCCCCCCCCACCGTGGTGCGATGGTGTCTGGTGGGTGCTGGTCGGTCTGGCGCTGGGTTCCTGTGCTCCTCTTTTTGGTCTGAGGGGTCACGTTTCTGTTCCTGGCCTGCTGCCTTGCCACCTGCCCACCCCAGTTCTTGTCTGTTCTCTGGGGGCGGGCGTGTCGCGGGGCTTCTCGCTTTGGCTCCCTTCTTCGGGTTGTGCCCATGCTCTTGGCCGCTCTGGCTTGGGGGTTTTCCCCTCCGGGGTTGGCGTGGGTTCCAGTCGCCTCTGTGGGGGATGGTTCCTTTTTTCGCTGGCTCTGCCTTTTTTTGCTTCCTCCTGGGGTTTTCTCTCTGTTGTTGGGTTGTCCCTGCCTGCTTGCTTGTGCTTGCCCTCTGCTACTCTTCTGTTTGGGTCACTTCTCGCTTCTTCGGTGACTGCCTTCTCCGTGGGTGGCTTTGTCTCCGCTGCGGGCTGGCTGTTGTGGCCTGGCTCCGGTTGTGTGCCCTGGTTCTTCGCCTCCGGTTCCTGGCTCCTGTGGGGTTGGTCGGCGTTTGGGCTGCGCCTGGTTCCAGTCTTTGGATGCTTGCCGGTGTTGTGCCGGGGGTCTCTGGGGTGCTTTGTCCCCTCTAACTGCGCAGGGGTGGCTTGAGCTGCCTTGGGTTCGGCTGTTCTGTTCTGTTCCACCCTGCCTGTGCCTGTTCTCATATGTTCCCTGTGGTTTTGCTGGGTCTGGCCTGGTTGGTGCCTGGTTGGGTGCCCGTCTGTGTCCTCCTGGTGCTGTGGGCTACCCTTTGCTCCGGCCTGGGGCTTCTGGTGTTGTCCCGGGGCCTTCTGTGTACCTGGCCTGGATTCTTCTGCTCTGGCTCTCCCCTTACTTGCCTTTGGCTTGCTTCTGGTGTTTCGTGGCCGCTCCTCCTGTTTCTGCCTTGGTGCCTGCCTGGTTTGTTCCTGGCTGGGGCCTATTGGCTGCTGCCGTGTCCTGCCATGCCACCTGTTCTCCGGTGTGGTGTGCTGTCCCCGTGCTCCGCTGTCTGCTCGGTGGTTGTGCTTGGTCGGGCCGGGTTGGTGCCTGCCTGGCCTCCTGTGGCTGCTGGGTGCTGTTGGCTTCTTGGTCCTTCTGCTCTCAGGGGTGTTTGCTCCCTGGGTTGTTCTGGTCTCGTCTGGTTCCCTTGGTGGGTGCCTGGCTGGAGTTTTGGCTGGGGCGTGCCACTCCTGCGTGTGGGGCTCCTTTTTGGGCTCTGCTTACTTGCTGGTCTCCCTTCGGGTCCTAGCGTGGTGTTCTGCTTTGGGGCCATTTCTGGGAGGTTCCTTCTGGGCCTTCTCCTGCTGGTGGTTCTCTTCCCAGGCTTGTTTTCCCGGTGGTGTGGGCCTGTGTGGGGTTCTGTGGCTCCGGTTCTGCCGGCTTCTTGCTGGTTGTGTGTGGCCTCGGGCTGTGCCTCCTGGGTTTTCGGGCTGTGCTGTCTTTCGGCCTCCTCTGGGGGTTTGTTGCCGGACGTTTCCGGGTTCTTCCTGGTTCTGTGGTCCTAACTCGCTTCTTCCTCCCTTGCTTCCCCGGGCTTTGTTCCCGGTATGGGTCTGTTTGGGTGCCCCACCCCCTCCCTCTCTGGTTGGGGTGTGGTTCTGTGGTGCTCTTTCCTCTGCGGGTACCTCCCTCCTGACGGCGGGTTGTCTGTGGTTTTCCTACTGCTTGGTCCTCTGCTCTCCTTCAGGGGTTTGCTTGGGTCTGCTGTTCCTCCTGCATGGTCGGGTTGCTTGGCTCTGGTCCGGGCTTCCAGGTTGTGTTGGCGTTCTGTTGCTTGGCTCCTCTCCGGTGTTGCTGGCTTTGGGCCTTGTGGTTTTGGTCTGGGTGCTCTGCTCCCTGGGCCTTTCTTTTTCCGGCGCTCCTGCCCTTGCTGCTTGTCTGGCCGGGGTGTGGGGTTCCTGGGCAGTCCTGTGCCGTGTGGGCGCCTTCTTTTGTGCTGCCCTCTATGTTTGTTGGGCGGCTGCTGGGGTTTCCCGGTTGCTCTGTGCTCCCATCCTGCCTTGTGTTCCCCCCCCTTTGGGGTTGGGGGTTTTCTGGGGTTGTGGTCGTTGTCTCTGTGTCAACCCTGGTTTCTTGGGTTGGTTCCGGTCTTATTGGCCTCTCCTTGCTTGGTGGGCTTTCGGCTGGTTTCTGGGGTTCTGTGTTCTTCCCCCTTCCGGTCTTTCGGGGCGGGTTCTAGCTCCTGTTTGGCTCCTGTTTTTTTCCTGGGCCTCCTCGGTCCGGTTTGCCGCCTGTGGTCTCTTGGCCTTGTGGGTCTCCCGGGTCCTGTGTGCCTTCCTGCTGGTTCTGGGCTTGGCGGCCTTCTCCGTTTGGTTGTTGGCCGGGTCCTTTGTGTTCTGGTCCTGGTCCCGGTCCCGGTGGCCGGATTTCTCGGGTTGACGGTCTCCTTTCTTTGGGGCCATGGCCTTTTTGTCTTTGTCTCCGGTGCTTTCCCTGCTGTACTGTTCTGGGTTGCGGGCCGGTTGTTTCTTGCGGTCTTCCTTTCCTCCTTCTCGGTGCGCCCTTTGGTTGCTGCTTTATTGTGGTTCCTGGGTGTGCTTGTGCGTGCGGATGGCCGGGTTTCTGCTTTGGTATTTCTCCACTTTGTTATGAATGGGACGAGGACATAAGGGACCTGGGGTAATGCTCTTTAATTTACCGGTAATCTTCATTACTCCGGGTCCTGTTGTCCTCGTCCCATTCATACGCCCCTCCCTCCCTCCCGGACGGCCGGCCTTCCTGTCTGGGCTTGTTTGTACAGGAGGGCTGTTGGGTAAGTACTGCTTATGTACTCCCGGTGGGAGGGGCAGTATTAGTGTCCCAGCATTCCTCTTGTTTTTTTCTGTCGAGAGATGGTCATCTCCACTTTGTTATGAATGGGACGAGGACAACGGGACCCGGAGTAATGAAGATTACCGGTAAGTAATAGAGCATTAATGGTGTGTATCAGTTCAAGTCTCACCAACTGCTCCAGAAAGTTTCCGGTGTCATGCAGATTTATTTTTAGGCATCACATTTATGATAAATTCTACATTAAGGGGATTCAAGTATCAATGATGCATCAATAGATCAAAAATCTATAATTTACATTTTTCAGGGTGACTTTGTGTAAGGTGGTGGATTGGGGAGTAATAGTTTATTCTGAAACTTTCATTCCCTAAAATGTGTTACAATAAAAGTATAAACATTGGATTTCAATAAAACACAATGCACAATATAGTATGGTACATTACCCTTTAAATACAACCGAACTCAACACACTCCTCCTTGTTCCAGGGTTAATTCATGAGACGACAAACACAGCACACGCTATCTGAGGGTGATCATTTTATAACACTCACCCTTACTATGGCATCAGTCTCTCGTTATCATTGGAGATATGATATACTCCATTGTAGCCACCTTCACCAGCACAGGGGCTCAGGCTTCTGACCACAAGAGAGTCAACATTTACATCCAGCAACCTTGTTGTCGTTCCTCAAGAATCATATGAAATATAGTTTTACAGTAGATTGTTCTTGAACAATGTAATACTCCAGAGTGCCCCAAATTAAGTGGGATTGTTGGATAATTTATAATTTATGCAGTCAAATTATTTTATGGTAACTCACTTGTGTTTTCAATTTATTAGTTTGCTGCCAGGTTGAAAATGATGCAACGCACAACACACATTTCAGGAGTTATTTTGAATGGAAGCGCCACACAACCACACTAATACATCTATCAATGTCCAGAAGGACAGGATCCATGTCATATGTTCACACATCCACATAAGGTGAATCTGTGTGCATTGCAAATAAATGAACTAACTTAGGGCCTGATTCAGAAAGCTAAACGTACACTTTTTTGTAAGTTTGCGATTATTTGCCATTCACAAAGGTATTGTACAAGTAATATCTTTAGGACTGTGGAGTCCTACACTTAAAAAGATAGGACTGTCTTCTCTTTGTGTGTGGGGGGAATTCCGCAGTCCCAAAGATAGTATGCATAAAATACCTTTGTGAATGACATCCAGTCGTTAACTTACCCAAACATTTAAATATACCTATGTGAATGAGGCCCTCAATAATTATCCTGAAATCTTCTATTTGCCATACCCTCCTCAACCTCCATTCTGCAGTCATGCTTTTGAAAACTATTGCTTGTTTGCAAAAGGCAGCAATAAATTAAAATTGCCTGACATCCTTCTTTCTCGTTTCCAGGGGCAATGTGTATACTTTACCAAAAAGTATATGAAAAATAAGTTAATTTTCCAAAGCTCAAATTCAAGGTCCAGGAAGTTGCATAATTGTTTAAATTATCCTGAACATTCTTGGATGAACTGCCATGTGGTGGCATCACTCCAGCCATTGCCTTGTGAATAAACACTCATTTCTCAAGACATGGCGGTGACAAGTGATAAAATACCAACATTTGTCAAAATGACATCAGGGATTACACATGCTGTTACTTAAATAAACATTAAGAGTTTTTGGATCATTTTTCAAATGCTGGCAAAACGCCTCTAATAAAACCATGACAGAAGCTGCTTAGCTTTTTTTTTTAATTATAACTGAAATGCTAGCTATGTCAATGGAAACAAAATTACTTTTTCAGTTACATCTTCTACCCATGAACAGAATCCTAACTTTTTTTTGTGCAAAATGGCCTTTCATGTATTTGTGTTGCTCTCTATTCCAGTCCTAGGGCCGTATGTCATAAAATCGCTCTCCAAGTGCTATCTTAAGAAATATCTCTGCAAAAATGTTGGAATAAGGAGTGTCTTAAATACAGTGGGGTCGTCAACCCAACCCTTTAATAGCTACAGCGGGGGTGGGATTTCCGATGGGCCTCTTCTGTCTGCAACTCAGCGGACAAAGACCCATAATTTACGGAAATGGTGGGTGAAGTTAGTGAGAGGATGGATAGATAGATGAATGGATGGATTTGGAAGGGTGGATGGATAGATGCATGAATGAGTGCAAGGATGGATGAGTGAAAGGGTAAATGGATGGATTGATGAGTGAAAGGGTGGTTGGGTGATGAGAGGGAGGATGGATGGATTAATGAGTGAGTGAAAGCATTGATGATGATGAAAAAGTAAATTGATGGATGGATGGATGGATAGATAGATGGATGGAGTGATTGGCTTGGTGGATGGACATCCTGAAAGGGTAGATGGGTGGATGAGTGAAAGAATGGATGGATGAGTAAAAGGATAAATGTAATAATAGATGAGTGAAAGAACGGGTAGATGTGTGAAAGGCGGAGTAGATGGATGCTTGGGTGAAAGGGTAGATTAATGAATGAGTTAAAGGGTGAATGGATGACAGATGAGTGGATGGATGAGTCAATGGATGGGTGAAATGGTAGATGAATGCGTGAGTAAAAGGGTGGATGGATAGATGCTTAGATGCGTAAGTGAAAGGATGGATATAAGAATGAATGAGAGAAAGGAAGAATGAATAAATGAGTGAAAGGGTGAAGGATGGATGGATGAGTGAAAGGGTGGATGGATTCAGGATGAGAGGAAAAATGGATGAATGGAGGAGTGAGCAAAAGGATGGATGGAGTGAAAGGCTGCATGAGTGAAAGGGTGGATTCTTAGACGAGTGAAAAGGTGGATTTGTGGACGGCATGAAAGACTTGGTGGATGAGTGGATGGATGCGTGAGTGAAATAGTGGATGGATGAGTGAAAAAGTGGATGGATAAATGCATGAATGAATGAATAAAAGGATGGATATAAGGATGGATGAGTCAAAGGGATGAATGATGGATGGAGGATGAGGAAAAGAATGGGTGGATGAACGAGTAGAAGGATCGATGGATGAGTGAAATGGTAAATTGATGTATCGATGAGTGGATGGATGGATAAATAAAAGGGGTTGATGGATGGACAGAATTAAAGGATGGGTGACTGAAAGAATGGATGGATGGAGGAGTAAAAGGATGTTTGTAAGGATGGATGAGTGAAAGAATGGATGGATGGATGAGTGAAAGGGAGGGTAGATGGGTAGCTGGATGAAAGGGTGGAAGGATGGGTGACTGAAAGGGTAAATGGATGGATGAGTGGATGGATGGGTCGAAGGCAGAATGGATAAGTGTAAGGATGGATGGCTGAGTGAAAGAATGGTTGGATGAGCAAATGGGAGGAACAATGGACTGAAAGGGTATATGGATGAGTGAACGGGTGGATGAATCGGCAAAGGAAGGATGATTGAAAGGAGGGATGGATGGTGAAATAGGAATGGATAAGTGAAAGGATTGATGATGAGTAAAATGATGGATGGATCTGTTTGATGGATTGAGTTGACGATGGATGGATAGGTTTGGATATAGATGGCCAGACAATAGACTGAATGGTGACAGACTGCATGTTGGATTGAAGACTGAAAATATGACAGAATGTACAGGTGAAATGGTGGATACGAGTGTGTGCACTGAAAGATGAAAGGATGCATGGATAGATATTTGGATGGAAGAAACAAGCAACCTCTTCTAGGGATGACTTGCATTGATTTCTTGGTGCCATGAGAGCTTAGGCTCAAAGTGGGGGGTATTTTAATGTTCTGGCTACTTGCTTGCCTAAACAGTAGACGACCTGAAGCAGCACTACACTTGAGACAGTGATAAATCGTTGTTTGTCACAAGAAATATAAATGCATGTGCTGGATTTGGCTGGAAATAAAGCAGCATTTATTTACATCAATAAAGTAAGCAATGGAATATAATACCAGTTCGTGCAAATACGCATACCAATGCAACTAAAACAGAAGAGCACAACGACACAGAAAAACATTAATACACCACAATACCTGCGGTAAAGCACATCACTTTGAAATAACGTAGCACAAAACAACACCACCACAACAAAATGCAACATAGCAAATAAGCATAAACAATCTTACCACACATTACCATTTTTAAAAAAAACCTGCGTTCATAGTGGGATGGTGAAAGGTACCACAGCCTGCCTTACCATAAAGGACATGAAGTGGCACCCATCAAAAATGTTTTGTGATCCAGCCTAAGTTATCTGCTGAGACACATGGAGAAGATTTGCCGTGCTCCAATGCCAAAAGAATGGGCCTACAAACACTCACATCGGGCAGGAACAAAAAGATTTATTAAAACCCCAACACAAACTTTCTAAATAAAGAATGTCAAATTTGCTGAAATTGACTTGGCTTAGCAGAAGTGGGTCACAACCTAGCAAGATCAATCCCCTATCAGAATTGGTTTCATTTTTTCACAGTTTTTTATAAGATTTGTTATTTAAGATGGTAGACAAAAAAAATAATTTGAAATAGAACAAAAAAGTAAACTAAGAAAAACCAAAAGCAATGTACTCCTTCTCCTTATTTGTTTGTGGACCTATCGTAAAAGACACAGATTTCATACAGCTACATGTATTGTTCACAATGACAGCTTGTAACTCCCAATGTTTAATGAAGGAGTTTGATTCTGATAGCAAAGCAGTATTTTGTAGAGTTGTGTGAAATCATGCATATTACACAAAACTCCAAATCCATCATTTTGTTCTACATGTTAGTGCAAAATGCATCTTCACATCTATTTTTGTAGATTGGATACATTTAAGCAAAAGCACCATGAACATCAAACATTTGCGTTCTGTTTTTTTGTGTGCATATTTTTAGGAATTTCACATAATAAGCATAATGCAAAATTCCTGAAATTACGCAAATTATGCCGACATAATGTAAATTTACAATTTTACTATTTAAATACTTGGTTTCAGTCAGAGACCATAATACACAGGATAGAAAACACATTGTGATATTAACCCCTTCGATGCTGATGACGGAGCGGTTCCGTCATCAGCATCGGTTGGGCTGTGCTGATGACGGAACCGTTCGGTCATCAGTACAGCCCTGGGGGGGAGCGCTGGCGCCCCCCCCCCCCCCTGTGCAGCGATCTTGTTTTTTTTTTGCAGGGGTGGCAGCGGAAGACTTTCCGCTGCCACCCCCTGGCACCCCACGCTTCCTGGTGACGTCAGCGCGCACAGCGCGCGCCGACGTCATCAGGAAGCGCTGGACGCGCTGGAAGCCATTTGTTTCCAGCGCGTCCAGGAACAAGGTTGGTGTTTGCTGCTCTGGTGGGGCGGGGGGGGCGTTTTTCGGTGCCTTGAGGCATCGGGGGGGAGGAAACTGTGTTTCCTCTCCCCTGATGTCCCAATGCAGGGCATTCCTGGTGCACGATCGCGCACAGCGTCGCGATCGTACACCAGGAATGCCCCACTAGACACCAAGGATTGTTTTTGGGCCATATTTATTTGTGCAGGAAGCGACCCCTTGGGCAAGGGTCGCTTCCTTTTAGCCCCATATTATTTATCAGACTTTTCTGCCCCCCCCTGGGGCAGATCGGTCGTTTTTTTGGCCGATCTGCACCCAGGGGGGGCAGAAAAGCCCACTAGACACCAGGGATTGATATGTGGCCATATTTGTTTGTCGAGGAAGCGACCCCTTGGGCAAGGGTCGCTTCCTTTTTGAGGCATGAATATTTTTAGACTTTTCTGCCCCCCCTGGGGCAGATCGGCCGTTTTGTTTGGCCGATCTGCACCCAGGGTGGGCAGAAAAGCCCACTAGACACCAGGGATTGATTTTTATTTATAAAGGAAGCCAACCCTTGGGCAAGGGTCGCTTCCTTAGGGGGATAAAATATTTTTCAGACTTTTCTGCCCCCCCTGGGGCAGATCGGCCGTTTTTTGGGCCGATCTGCACCCAGGGGGAGCAGAAAAGCCCACTAGTCACCAGGGATTTGTTTTTTATTTGAAAAGGAAGCGACCCCTTGGGGAAGGGTCGCTTCCTAGTGGCCCTAATATTTTTTTAGACTTTTCTCGGCCGTTTTTTTGGGGCGCATCTGGACCCAGGGGGGCAGAAAATCCCACTAGACACCAGGGATTGATTTATATATATAAAGGAAGCGACCCCTTGGGCAAGGGTCGCTTCCTTAGGGGGATGTAATATTTTTCAGACTTTTCTGCCCCCCCTGGGGCAGATCGGCATTTTTTTTGGCTGATCTGCACCCAGGGGGGGTAGAAAAGCCCACTAGTCACCAGGGATTTGTTTGGATTTGAAAAGGAAGTGACCCCTTGGGGAAGGGTCGCTTCCTAGTGGCCCTAATTTTTTTATAGACTTTTCTGCCCCCCCTGGGGGCAGATTGGCTGTTTATTTTTACCGTTTCTGGACCCAGGGGGGGGAATAGAAAAGCCCACTAGACTCCAGGGTTATTATTTTTTATAGGGAGCGACCCCTTGGCCAAGGGTTGCTTCCTTGGGCCCATTTGTTTTCAGTATGTTCTGCCATGTCTTTATTTGGCCTCTCTGCCCTCCGTAGGGTTGCTTCCAGGGGGCCCACGTTTATAATGATTTATAATCTTCCCCCCTTGGGGACAGACACCCCATTTGTGACATACCCTGTGACATAGCCTGTTATAATGTGTGTTGTTTGTGTTTCTTCTAATGTGTATTGTTTTTTTTCTCTTTAGATTGTTGCAGTGTGCGGTTCTGTTACTGGTGGTTCTGTTGTTCTGCTGTTTCTGTAGTTGCATGTGTTTGGTAAGAGACCTTTTTTTTGTTCAATTGTAATGTAATTGTTTATTTTGCAAAGTGTGTAGTAATACGAGTATGTTTTGTTTCTGTTTGTTGTGATTGTAAAACATGTTTTGCATTTGTTTTTGATGTGTCCTTCTGTAGATGTAAGTTTTTTTTTCTTCTTTCTAGTGGGATATCGTTGCCTATTTGCTGTGTCTTTGCAGAGTAGGTGCTGGTGAGTGTAGTTGTGTCTTGTAAGTGAATTGTATATTTTTTCTAAATATAGTTTTTTGTGAAAAAGTCTTACATTTTTTATCTTACTTTGCGCAGTGTTGGGGTTGTTGAGTTGTTTGTGCAGACTCCTTTATTTGTAAGGATAATGGCTAGCCGCCGGATTACTGCTCAGCAAGTTGTTGGAATGCTTTTTGATTCTTCCTCTGACCATGGTCCAGAGTCTGACTCTGATTCTGAGCCAGAGGTGGGAGGTGAAGATTCAGGTAGTGAGTTTTCTTTACACATGGCTTCATCTGATGATGAAGACACTTTGAGTGCTGATGAAGCTACTTTTGGTGTGGATGATGTGCCTGTGGTTGGGGAGGACATTGCTGTGGTTACGGTTTGGGAGGACATTGTTGTGCCTGTGGTTGCGGAGGACATTGATGTGCCAATAGTGCGGCAAGAGACATCTGGGCTGCAGCCTGGGGCTGCTAGACTTACAGTTGGTGTAGTGAGACAAGAGGCAGCTGGGCGGCGGCCCGCGGCTGCAAGACTTGACGATGAAAGTTCTGACCTCTGGGTTGCACCAGGCATGGGGCAGCCGGCATTGCCTGAATTTACTGGTGTTCCAGGGTGTAGGGTGAACACTGAAAACTTTTTGCCTATTGGTTTTTTCAAGTTGTTTATGGATTATGTGTTTTTGGCAGAGATTGTAGAGCAGACTAATTTGTATGCTGAAATTTTTTTGAGGGTGAACAGTGCCAGTCTTAAGCCCCACGCTAGAGCTACCCGGTGGACTCCCACAAATTTGGAGGAGATGAAAAAGTTTTTGGGTTTAACTTTTTTGATGGGCTTGCTTAGGAAACCATCAATGGCTTCATATTGGTCTACTAGTCCCTTGATGGCAACAGCTATATTTCCGGCAGTCATGAGTCGTGATAGGTATTTGCTTCTGCTGCGGATGATGCATTTTGTTGACAATAGTCTTGCTTTGCCACGAGATCACCCTGATTGTGACCGTCTTTTCAAGATTCAGCCTGTCATTGATCATTTGATTGATCGATTTTCTGAGATCTTTTATCCTGGGAAAGAAATTGCAGTGGATGAGTCTTTGCTGTTGTTCAAGGGCCGCTTGGTATTTCGGCAATACATTCCTAGTAAGAGGGCACGCTATGGAATCAAACTGTATATGCTGTGTGACAGTGAGACTGGATATGTCTCTAATTTCAGGGTATACACTGGTAAGGAATCCAGTATTAACCCCCCTGGTTGTCCGTCGCCTTTTGGAGTGACTGAGAAAATTGTGTGGGAACTTGGTCGTGGATTGTTTAACAAAGGCCATCATTTGTATGTCGATAACTTCTACACTGGTGTGCGGTTGTTCAGGGAATTGGCCAAAGTGGACACTGTTGCTTGTGGCACAATCCGCTCAAACCGTAAAGGTTTCCCAAAAGAACTTGTTTGTCGAAAGCTTGCTCGGGGACAGTGCAGTGCATTGCGTTGTGAGGAGCTTCTAGCTGTGAAGTTTACAGACAGGAGAGATGTCTACATGTTGACTACAATACATGATGAAAGCACTGAACCGCGGACTGTTTGGGGTCAGGTTGCAGAAGTGCGCAAACCTGTGTCCATACTGGACTACAATAAGTACATGGGTGGTGTTGCCAGAGTTGATCAGAGGTTGGAACCGTATGCTGCTCTTCGTAAGGCTTACATTTGGTACAAGAAGTTGGCTATCCATCTTTTCCACTTGGCAACCTTTAATGCTTTTATTGTGTTCCAGAAATCTTGTCCCCAGTCAAAGTTGTCTTTTGTAAAGTTTCAGGAGTCTGTAATAGGCAGCCTTGTTTTAGTGGAACAGGCAAGTGTTCCTAGAGTTGGAGTGGTGGAGGATGTTGCCAGATTGAAAGATCGCCACTTTCCTGATACAATTCCTCCTACAACCTCAAAAGACTTTCCCAGTCGGAGATGTAGAGTCTGTTGGCGAAGAGGTTTGCGGAAGGAGGTTCGCATGTACTGCCCCGACTGCCCTTCAAACCCCGGGCTGTGTGTACCTGCTTGTTTTAGATTGTACCACACACAAAATAATTTTTGGGAGTATCAATGAGTGGTAAAGTGAACTGGTTGGTCTTTATTCTGTAAAACTTATGGTTCAGTTTCAAAGTTTGTATTTGTGTAGTCTTTTTAGATTTAGTTGTCGAGTTAGTAGATTTGTATCAATTTGCAATTTGTTTTTGTTTCTCTTTTATTTTAAAAAAAAACTAAAGTATGATGTTGGTTTGCGTGTAATGTCCATTGTCTGACTGTGTGCATGGTTTGGCGCTTGGCTGCCGGTTTCTGTGGACTGGTGCTTGTCTGGCGGTGTCTGCGGACTGGTGCTTGACTGGCGGTGTGCGTGGTCTGGTGTTTGGTTGGCGGTGTGCGTGCTCTTGCGCTTGCCTGGTGTTGTGTTTGGATTTGTCTTTGGCTGGTGGTGTTCGTGGAGTTGTGCTTGGCTGGTGGTGTGTGTTGAGTGGCGCTTGGCTGGTCGTGTGTGTGGAGTGGCGCTTGGCTGGTGGTGTGCGTGGAGTGGTACTTGGCTGTCTGTGCACGGAGTGGTGCTTGGCTGGCGGTGTGTGTGGAGTGGTGCTTGGCTGGCGGTGTGTGTGGAGTGGCGCTTGGCTGGACGGTGTGCGTGGAGTGGTACTTGGCTGTCTGTGCACGGAGTGGTGCTTGGCTGGTGTTGTGTTTGTGGAGTGGCGCTTGGCTGGTGGTGTGCGTGGAGTGATGCTTGGCTGGTGGTGTGTGTGGAGTGGTAGTTGGCTGTCGGTGTGCGCTGAGTGGTGTTTGGCTGGGGGTGTGCATGGTCTGGCGCTTGGATGGTGGTGTGGGTGGACTGGCGCTCGGCAGGCGGTGTGTGAGTAGTTACTTTCTGTTGGTCACTACACACACTGCTAGTTGAGTGACACTCCACACAGTCCATCATTTTGTGTAGTTGCAGTGTCAGAAATGTGGGCGTGTGAAAGTGATGGGCCCTTGAATGGCGCTGTTTGCTGGTGTGAGTGTTGAAATGTGATGGGTCCGCGGCTGGCGGTGTGAATGTTTTGTATGTGTCACGCGTACGAAAGGTGTATGAATGGCCTGTAAAGAGGTTGGTGCCTTGACGTGGCTTTACAGCTCACGAGCTGTGAGTCAGTGGTTCAGTTTATCATACTTTCAATTATACACAGTGTATTTCATTTTTGTGAAATTACTT
The DNA here is from genome assembly GCF_964261635.1 of Lissotriton helveticus. Lineage (NCBI taxonomy): Eukaryota > Metazoa > Chordata > Amphibia > Caudata > Salamandridae > Lissotriton > Lissotriton helveticus. The sequence continues at coordinate 1,459,989,218 of NC_136061.1, read as the reverse complement.
GCGTATACAATTGTATGTACTGAATCATCACTCACCCTCGTGCCAAATCCAACCAGTATCTGTGTGTGCTTGCGGATTAGATGGGTGTGCAGTAATAATTGTTTTTTTTCTCTTTCTGCAGTAGGGTGTACCTTGTCCCTTATTGTGATTGTTGTTATGTGTTGCTTTTCCATTCGGATGGTGTCAATGGTCTGGTTTGTATCAGGTATGAAAGGTGCGTGAATGGCCTGTAAAACGGTTGGTGCCTTGTCGTGGCTTTACAGCTCACGAGTTGCGAGTCACTGGTTCAGTTTTTATGCATTTATTTATTGACAGAACATTTCATTTTTTTGAAATATCTTGTTAATAAAATTTTATGTACTGAACCATCACTCGCCCTCGTGCCAAATCCAACCTGTATGTGTGTGTCTTTGAGGAATAGATAGCCGTGCTTGAATGTTTTACTTTTGAGTAACTCTGTTAAGGTGTGGTATCATTTTACTCAGGAGAACAAGGGGAACGCTGGGTGGTAGGACATTTTTGCCGGCACGGCGATCCCACGCCAAAAAGTTTTGAAAAGTGCAATTTTTACCTAATTTTAAGGTTTGCAAGGAGTTCTGGGTAGGAAAACATTGGGGGAACCACGCATGCCATACCTCCCTGGACTCTCCCGGCTGTCTAGTTTTCAGAACTGTTTGGGTTTGCTACTTTCCAAACAATACCACCCAGCCCCGGGCCAAAAACTCAGGTGCCCCCCCCCCAAAAAAATCAAAGTTATATTGCTTCAGGGTATTTTGAATTCACCACCGTACGATTTGGACCTTTTCCTGTTGCAGCCACTATGGCTACCCACGCAAGTGAGGTACCGTTTTTATCGGAAGACCTGGGGGCACGCTGCGTGGGAGGTAATTTGTGTGAGCCCAGTGATGCCACGCTTTCTCACACTAAAACGTGTGAAAAAATTGATTTTTTTCCAGCTAAAAATGAGGTTTGCAAGGGATTCTGGGTAAAGGAACGTTGGAGGATCCACGCAAGCCATACCTCCTTGGAAGCCCCCGGGTGTCTACTTTTCAGAAATGTGTGGGTTTGCTTGTCAAAAACCCAGATAACCCCTCTTGCAAAAGCTGGTGAATTTGACAATGGTGACAATGTCAAAGTCCACTAGCTTATGCAAGAGGGGTTACCTGGGTTTTTGGCCCCGTGCGAGACAGCCATCTAGGGAACCTACTAAACCCACACATTTCTGAAAAGGAGACACCCGGGGGCTTCCAAGGAGGTATGGCTTGCGTGGATCCTCCAACGTTTCTTTACCCAGAATCCCTTGCAAACCTCATTTTTAGCTGGAAAAAATCAATGTTTTCACACGTTTTAGTGTGGGAAAGCGTGGCATCACTGGGCTCACACAAATTTCCTCCCACCCAGCGTTCCCCAAGGTCTCCCGATAAAAATGGTACCTCACTTGTGTGGGTAGGCATAGTGGCTGCTTTAGGAAAAAGCCCAATTCTTACTGTGGAGACCAAAAAATTTCCTTTAGCCAAACAATCTTATTTTTTGAGGGGGTCACCTGAGCTTTTGGCCCGGGGCTTGGCGGGCATCTTTGCAAACTACCAAACCCAAACAGTTCTGAGAACTAGACACCCGGGGGAGTCCAGGGAAGTATGGCATGCGTGGGTCCCCCAATGTTTTCCTACCCAGAAACCCCTGCAAACCTTACATTTTGGTCAAAAAAACCACTTTTCCGTACTTTTTTGGGTGGGATCTCGCTGCCGGCACAAATGACCTACCACCCAGCGTTTCCCTTGTTCTCCCGAGTAAAATGATACCTCACTTGTGTGGGTGGGCCCAAGGCATGTGACTCAGGCTGGGGGGCTTAATTTGTAAAACTTAAATACTACTAAATACTACTTTTTTCAAAATTCATTTTTGGCGTGTTCTGCTTTCGGGCACCCACACAAGTGAGGTATCCTTTTACTCGGGAGAACAAGGGGAACGCTGGGTGGTAGGACATTTTTGCCGGCACGGCGATCCCACGTCAAAAAGTTTGGAAAAGTGCTATTTTTACCTAATTTTAAGGTTTGCAAGGAGTTCTGGGTAGGAAAACATTGGGGGACCCACGCATGCCATACCTCCCTGGACTCCCCCGGGTGTCTAGTTTTCAGAACTGTTTGGGTTTGCTACTTTGCAAAGAATACTACCGAGCCCCGGGCCACAAACTCAGATGTCCTCCCCACCCAAAATCAAGGTAGTTTTGCAATAGGGTAATGTAAATTCACAACCGTACGATTTGAACCGTTTCCTGTAGCAGCCACTATGTTTATCCACGCAAGTGAGGTACCATTTTTTTCAGGAAACCTAGGGGAACGCTGGCTGGGTGGAATTTTGGGGATCCACGCAGATTCCAGAACTTTCCACCACAGAAATGTGACGAAAATGTGTTTTGTTGGTCAAATTTTTCGGTTTGCAAGGGATTCTGGGTAACAGAACCTGGGGGGAGGCAGTCGAGTCACCCCATCCTAAATTTCCCTGGGTGTCTAGTTTTCAAAAATGTATAGGTTTGCTAGGTTTCCCTAGGTGCTGGCAGAGCTACGGCGCAAAAACAAAAGGTAGTCTTTTTGTCCAAAACGTGTTAAATTTCACTGGGAAATTGAGGTGCGACCATGCTGCGTTTTGCGCTGTTTCATGTCGCAGCCACTATGCCTACCCATGCAAGTGAGGTACCATTGTTTTCGGGAGACCTGGGGGCAGGCTGGGTGGGTAGAAATTTGTTGATCCACGCAGGTTCCAGAACTTTTCACCACAGAAATGTGAGGAAAATGTGTTTTTTTGGTCAAATTTTTATGTTTGCAAGGGATTCTGGGTAACAAACCCTGGGGGTAGGCAGACGAGTCACCCCATCCTGAATTCCCCTGGGTAGCTAGTTTTCAAAAATGTATAGGTTTGCTAGGTTTCCCTAGGTGCTGGCAGAGCTACGGCGCAAAAACAAAAGGTAGTCTTTTTGTCCAAAACGTGCTAAATTTCATTGGGAAATTGAGGTGCGACCATGCTGTGTTTTGCGCTGTTTCATGTCGCAGCCACTATGCCTACCCATGCAAGTGAGGTACTATTTTTTTCGGGAGACCTGGGGGCACGCTGGGTGGGTGGAAATTTGTTGATCCACGCAGATTCCATAACTTTCCACCACAGAAATGTGAGGAAAATGTGTTTTTTTGGTCAAATGTTTATGTTTGCAAGGGATTCTGGGCAACAAAACCTGGGGCTAGGCAGACGAGTCACCCTATCCTGGATTCCCCTGGGTGTCTAGTTTTCAAAAATGTATAGGTTTGCTAGGTTTCCCTAGGTGCTGGCAGAGCTACGGCGCAAAAACAAAAGGTAGTCTTCTTGTCCAAAACGTGCTAAATTTCACTGGGAAATTGAGGTGCGACCATGCTGCGTTTTGCGCTGTTTCATGTCGCAGCCACTATGCCTACCCACACAAGTGAAGTACCATTGTTTTCGGGAGACCTTGGGGCACGCTGGGTGGGTGGAAATTTGTTGATCCACACAGGTTCCAGAACTTTCCACCACAGAAATGTGAGGAAAATGTGTTTTTTTTTTCACATTCTTATGTTTGCAAGGGATTCTGGGTAACAAAACCTGGGGGTAGGCAGACGAGTCACCCCATCCTGAATTCCCCTGGGTGTCTAGTTTTCAAAAATGTATAGGTTTGCTAGGTTTCCCTAGGTGCTGGCAGAGCTACGGTGCAAAAACAAAAGGTAGTCTTTTTGTCCAAAACGTGCTAAATTTCACGGGGAAATTGAGGTGCAACCATGCTGCGTTTTGCGCTGTTTCATGTCGCAGCCACTATGCTTACCCACGCAAGTGAGGTACCATTTTTTTCGGGAGACCTGGTGGCACGCTGGGTGGGTGGAAATTTGTTGATCCACGCAGATTCCAGAACTTTCCACCACAGAAATGTGATGAAAATGTGTTTTTTTGTCAAATTTTTAGGTTTGCAAGGGATTCTGGGTAACAAAACCTGGGGGTAGGCAGACGAGTCACCCCATCCTGAATTCCCCTGGGTGTCTAGTTTTCAAAAATGTATAGGTTTGCTAGGTTTCCCTGGTGCTGGCAGAGCTACGGCGCAAAAACAAAAGGTAGTCTTTTTGTCCAAAACGTGCTAAATTTCACTGGGAAATTGAGGTGCGACCATGTTGCGTTTTGCGCTGTTTCATGTCGCAGCCACTATGCCTACCCATGCAAGTGAGGTACCGTTTTTATCGGGAGACCTGGGGGAACGATGGGTGGGTAGAAATTTGTTGATCCACGCAGATTCCAGAACTTTCCACCACAGAAATGTGAGGAAAATGTGTTTTTTTTGTCAAATTCTTAGCTTTGCAAGGGATTCTGGGTAACAAAACCTGGTGATAGGCAGTCGAGTCACCCCATCCTGAATTCCCCTGGGTGTCTAGGTTTAAAATATGTATAGGTTTGCTAGGTTTCCCTAGATGCTGGCAGAGCTACGGCGCAAAAACAAAAGGTAGTCTTTTTGTCCAAAATGTGCTAAATTTCACTGGGAAATTGAGGTGCGACCATGCTGCGTTTTGCGCTGTTTCATGTCGCAGCCACTATGCCTACCCACACAAGTGAGGTACCATTGTTTTTGGGAGACCTGGGGGCACGCTGGGAGGGTAGAAATTTGTTGATCCACACAGATTCCAGAACTTTCCACCACAGAAATGTGAGGAAAATGTTTTTTTTTTTGTCAAATTCTTATGTTTGCAAGGGATTCTGGGTAACAAAACCTGGGGGTAGGCAGACGAGTCACCCCATCCTGAATTTCCCTGGGTGTCTAGTTTTCAAAAATGTATAGGTTTGCTAGGTTTCCCTGGGTGCTGGCAGAGCTAAGGCACAAAAACAAAAGGTAGTCTTTTTGTCCAAAACGTGCTAAATTTCACTGGGAAATTGAGGTGCGACCATGTTGCGTTTTGTGCTGTTTCGTGTCGCAGCCACTATGCCTACCCACGCAAGTGAGGTACCGTTTTTATCGGGAGACGTGGGGGAACGATGGGTGGGTGGAAATTTGTTGATCCACGCAGATTCCAGAACTTTCCACCACAGAAATGTGAGGAAAATTTGTCTTTTTTTGTCAAATTCTTAGCTATGCAAGGGATTCTGGGTAACAAAACCTGGTGATAGGCAGTCGAGTCACCCCATCCTGAATTTCCCTGGGTGTCTACTTTTCAAAAATATATAGGTTTGCTAGGTTTCCCTAGGTGCCGGCTGAGCTAGGGCTCAAAAACAAAAGGTAGTCTCTTTGTCCAAAGAGCGCAAGATTTCACTGGGAAATTGAGGTGCGACCACGTTGCATTTCATGCCGTTTCCTGACGTAGGCACAAGGCCGACCCACACAAGTGAGGTACCGTTTTTATTGGGAGACCTGTTGGAAAGCTGGGTGGGTGGAAATTTGTTGATCCACGCAGATTCCAGAACTTTCCACCACAGAAATGTGAGGAAAATGTGTTTTTTTTGTCAAAATCTTAGCGTTGCAAGGAATTCTGTGTAACAAAACCTGGTGGTAGGCAGTCAAGTCACCCCATCCTGAATTCCCCTGGGTGTCTACTTTTTAAAAATGTATAGGTTTGCTAGGTTTCCCTAGGTGCCGGCAGAGCTAGGGTGCAAAAACTACAGGTAGGCACTTTGCCAAAAAAGGGTCAATTTGTAACTGCAAAATTTAGGTGTGACCACGTTGCATTTTGCGCCGTTTCCTGTCGCAGGCACAAGGCCGACCCACACAAGTGAGGTATCGTTTTTATCGGGACACTTGGGGTAATTCAGATTTGTAAATCAACTGTTATTACCAATTGAGCTTTCATGCATTTTTCCCTTTCAATGAAAGACATTGTGTAAAAAATAAATCTTTTTAAAAAATGACCAATAATTCTCATGCTAGTATGAGTATTCCCAATTTTGAAAATGTGCAATTATATACTGTTTCTGAACTCTATAATTTGTACCCAATTCAGAAATACATAGGTGTCTTTCATACAGATTATTCCATGTATAAATTTTCCAAGACAAAGTGCTCTATACCCAGTAAATGAAAAAATACCATTGCAAATTGCTGCTCAGTTTTTGGATCTGGGTTCGTCGGCTTCTTGGTGAAACTACAAGTCCTATATATCCCCACAACCAGGAAGGTCTAACGGATGTAACGGTATATTGCTTTCCAAGAGCTGTCAAAATTAGAAAAAGTTATAGGTGAAAACGTTGAGACAAAAGGCTGTTTTTTTCAACAAATTTTCTATAACGAAACCTTCATGGATTTAGACAAATGACCCCTTTCTGAATTTAATATTTTGTCTACTTTTTGAAAATGTAAAGCTTTCCAGGATCCATTATTGCTTTCAAACTCATTTCTACCATTAACTGGAAGGAGGTGGAAAGCTCTAAAAATAGCAAAAATAGGCTATGTCCCAGAAAAATGCCAAAACTGCGTGAAAAATTTCGGTTCTCTGACAAAAGACTGTCATTCCCTAAAAGCTGAGAAAATGGAGATTTCAGCCCCACAAACACTTTTTTATACCATTTTCAGGGGAAAAACCCAGAGGCTTTCATTTGCAGCCCGTTTTTCCCATTTTTCTGAAAAAACCAAAAAAATCACTATATTTTGGTTAATTTCTGGGACCCCTCAAAGGGAATCCACAAACCCTGGGCGCCTTTAGAATCCACATGATGTTGGAAGAAAAGGACGCAAATTTGGCGTGGATACCTTATGTGGTCAGAAAGTTACAAGGGCCTAAGCGCGCACTACTCCAAAACGCCAAAAAAAGCCTTAACACAGGAGGGGAAAAGGCCTAGCAGCGAAGGGGTTAATCAGGTAAAAATAAGCTAAATCTTTCAGGTAAAAAAAACAACACAATTTTTTACTTTTTTCAGTTAAATAAAACTGTGTGCATAGTTGATGTTGAAAATAAAACACAATTTAAAAGCAAAGCAATGTAAATACATTATTTTGTTGTAGGATTCAGAATTTCTTGGAAGACAGTACTCACTAGTCAGCTGGACAGAAATATACATTAACAGCTGTCATAACTATAGTTCATTCCTACACTCAGTGCTCAGCATCTGACATTTGCATGAGCATCCTGCCATGAATAGGCCAGATTACTTCCAGGAATTTATCTATAAAAAAGACCACACAAGACCCAGTGTGTGACCTACAGATACGCAAGACTTGTTTAGGAAAGCGTATTCCAAATTGTCTACACCAGGGCACAATCCAGTATCTCCGATGTCTAGTGAATGTTGGGCAGAAAAAGAGCAGATGGGCATCTGTCTCCTGGTCTGCTCTGCCTGCTGGATAAGCTGCATTACTCTCTGGGTGAAGCCTACATTTACTGTTAAAAGGAGCGAGTTATGAAATACCCAACCTGTATTTCATATACAATAATCTGGTAAATGGTGGGTCGATCTCCTCCAAATAGATTTTAAACCTGGGTGCTGGCAGAGCTACGGTGCAAAAACAAAAGGTAGTCTTCTTGTCCAAAACGTGCTAAATTTCACTGGGAAATTGAGGTGCGACCATGCTGCGTTTTGCGCTGTTTCATGTCGCAGCCACTATGCCTACCCACACAAGTGAGGTACCATTGTTTTCGGGAGACCTTGGGGCACGCTGGGTGGGTGGAAATTTGTTGATCCACACAGGTTCCAGAACTTTCCACCACAGAAATGTGAGGAAAATGTGTTTTTTTCACATTCTTATGTTTGCAAGGGATTCTGGGTAACAAAACCTGGGGGTAGGCAGACGAGTCACCCCATCCTGAATTCCCCTGGGTGTCTAGTTTTCAAAAATGTATAGGTTTGCTAGGTTTCCCTAGGTGCTGGCAGAGCTACGGTGCAAAAACAAAAGGTAGTCTTTTTGTCCAAAACGTGCTAAATTTCACGGGGAAATTGAGGTGCAACCATGCTGCGTTTTGCGCTGTTTTATGTCGCAGCCACTATGCTTACCCACGCAAGTGAGGTACCATTTTTTTCGGGAGACCTGGGGGCACGCTGGGTGGGTGGAAATTTGTTGATCCACGCAGATTCCAGAACTTTCCACCACAGAAATGTGAGGAAAATTTGTCTTTTTTTGTCAAATTCTTAGCTATGCAAGGGATTCTGGGTAACAAAACCTGGGGGTAGGCAGACGAGTCACCCCATCCTGAATTCCCCTGGGTGTCTAGTTTTCAAAAATGTATAGGTTTGCTAGGTTTCCCTGGTGCTGGCAGAGCTACGGCGCAAAAACAAAAGGTAGTCTTTTTGTCCAAAACGTGCTAAATTTCACTGGGAAATTGAGGTGCGACCATGTTGCGTTTTGCGCTGTTTCGTGTCGCAGCCACTATGCCTACCAATGCAAGTGAGGTACCGTTTTTATCGGGAGACCTGGGGGAACGATGGGTGGGTAGAAATTTGTTGATCCACGCAGATTCCAGAACTTTCCACCACAGAAATGTGAGGAAAATGTGTTTTTTTTGTCAAATTCTTAGCTTTGCAAGGGATTCTGGGTAACAAAACCTGGTGATAGGCAGTCGAGTCACCCCATCCTGAATTCCCCTGGGTGTCTAGGTTTAAAATATGTATAGGTTTGCTAGGTTTCCCTAGATGCTGGCAGAGCTACGGCGCAAAAACAAAAGGTAGTCTTTTTGTCCAAAATGTGCTAAATTTCACTGGGAAATTGAGGTGCGACCATGCTGCGTTTTGCGCTGTTTCATGTCGCAGCCACTATGCCTACCCACACAAGTGAGGTACCATTGTTTTTGGGAGACCTGGGGGCACGCTGGGAGGGTGGAAATTTGTTGATCCACACAGATTCCAGAACTTTCCACCACAGAAATGTGAGGAAAATGTTTTTTTTTTGGTCAAATTCTTATGTTTGCAAGGGATTCTGGGTAACAAAACCTGGGGGTAGGCAGACGAGTCACCCCATCCTGAATTTCCCTGGGTGTCTAGTTTTCAAAAATGTATAGGTTTGCTAGGTTTCCCTGGGTGCTGGCAGAGCTAAGGCACAAAAACAAAAGGTAGTCTTTTTGTCCAAAACGTGCTAAATTTCACTGGGAAATTGAGGTGCGACCATGTTGCGTTTTGTGCTGTTTCGTGTCGCAGCCACTATGCCTACCCACGCAAGTGAGGTACCGTTTTTATCGGGAGACGTGGGGGAACGATGGGTGGGTGGAAATTTGTTGATCCACGCAGATTCCAGAACTTTCCACCACAGAAATGTGAGGAAAATTTGTCTTTTTTTGTCAAATTCTTAGCTATGCAAGGGATTCTGGGTAACAAAACCTGGTGATAGGCAGTCGAGTCACCCCATCCTGAATTTCCCTGGGTGTCTACTTTTCAAAAATATATAGGTTTGCTAGGTTTCCCTAGGTGCCGGCTGAGCTAGGGCTCAAAAACAAAAGGTAGTCTCTTTGTCCAAAGAGCGCAAGATTTCACTGGGAAATTGAGGTGCGACCACGTTGCATTTCATGCCGTTTCCTGACGTAGGCACAAGGCCGACCCACACAAGTGAGGTACCGTTTTTATTGGGAGACCTGTTGGAAAGCTGGGTGGGTGGAAATTTGTTGATCCACGCAGATTCCAGAACTTTCCACCACAGAAATGTGAGGAAAATGTGTTTTTTTTGTCAAAATCTTAGCGTTGCAAGGAATTCTGTGTAACAAAACCTGGTGGTAGGCAGTCAAGTCACCCCATCCTGAATTCCCCTGGGTGTCTACTTTTTAAAAATGTATAGGTTTGCTAGGTTTCCCTAGGTGCCGGCAGAGCTAGGGTGCAAAAACTACAGGTAGGCACTTTGCCAAAAAAGGGTCAATTTGTAACTGCAAAATTTAGGTGTGACCACGTTGCATTTTGCGCCGTTTCCTGTCGCAGGCACAAGGCCGACCCACACAAGTGAGGTATCGTTTTTATCGGGACACTTGGGGTAATTCAGATTTGTAAATCAACTGTTATTACCAATTGAGCTTTCATGCATTTTTCCCTTTCAATGAAAGACATTGTGTAAAAAATAAATCTTTTTAAAAAATGACCAATAATTCTCATGCTAGTATGAGTATTCCCAATTTTGAAAATGTGCAATTATATACTGTTTCTGAACTCTATAATTTGTACCCAATTCAGAAATACATAGGTGTCTTTCATACAGATTATTCCATGTATAAATTTTCCAAGACAAAGTGCTCTATACCCAGTAAATGAAAAAATACCATTGCAAATTGCTGCTCAGTTTTTGGATCTGGGTTCGTCGGCTTCTTGGTGAAACTACAAGTCCTATATATCCCCACAACCAGGAAGGTCTAACGGATGTAACGGTATATTGCTTTCCAAGAGCTGTCAAAATTAGAAAAAGTTATAGGTGAAAACGTTGAGACAAAAGGCTGTTTTTTTCAACAAATTTTCTATAACGAAACCTTCATGGATTTAGACAAATGACCCCTTTCTGAATTTAATATTTTGTCTACTTTTTGAAAATGTAAAGCTTTCCAGGATCCATTATTGCTTTCAAACTCATTTCTACCATTAACTGGAAGGAGGTGGAAAGCTCTAAAAATAGCAAAAATAGGCTATGTCCCAGAAAAATGCCAAAACTGCGTGAAAAATTTCGGTTCTCTGACAAAAGACTGTCATTCCCTAAAAGCTGAGAAAATGGAGATTTCAGCCCCACAAACACTTTTTTATACCATTTTCAGGGGAAAAACCCAGAGGCTTTCATTTGCAGCCCGTTTTTCCCATTTTTCTGAAAAAACCAAAAAAATCACTATATTTTGGTTAATTTCTGGGACCCCTCAAAGGGAATCCACAAACCCTGGGCGCCTTTAGAATCCACATGATGTTGGAAGAAAAGGACGCAAATTTGGCGTGGATACCTTATGTGGTCAGAAAGTTACAAGGGCCTAAGCGCGCACTACTCCAAAACGCCAAAAAAAGCCTTAACACAGGAGGGGAAAAGGCCTAGCAGCGAAGGGGTTAATCAGGTAAAAATAAGCTAAATCTTTCAGGTAAAAAAAACAACACAATTTTTTACTTTTTTCAGTTAAATAAAACTGTGTGCATAGTTGATGTTGAAAATAAAACACAATTTAAAAGCAAAGCAATGTAAATACATTATTTTGTTGTAGGATTCAGAATTTCTTGGAAGACAGTACTCACTAGTCAGCTGGACAGAAATATACATTAACAGCTGTCATAACTATAGTTCATTCCTACACTCAGTGCTCAGCATCTGACATTTGCATGAGCATCCTGCCATGAATAGGCCAGATTACTTCCAGGAATTTATCTATAAAAAAGACCACACAAGACCCAGTGTGTGACCTACAGATACGCAAGACTTGTTTAGGAAAGCGTATTCCAAATTGTCTACACCAGGGCACAATCCAGTATCTCCGATGTCTAGTGAATGTTGGGCAGAAAAAGAGCAGATGGGCATCTGTCTCCTGGTCTGCTCTGCCTGCTGGATAAGCTGCATTACTCTCTGGGTGAAGCCTACATTTACTGTTAAAAGGAGCGAGTTATGAAATACCCAACCTGTATTTCATATACAATAATCTGGTAAATGGTGGGTCGATCTCCTCCAAATAGATTTTAAACCTGGAATCACATTTGTGGTACAACAAGAACTCAGATAAAGTACCACTACTAGTGGTTGCTGATACCTTCCTCCACTCATATGCCCAGAAAGAATTGTTGACTTTTTTACAGAGGAAACAGAATGCACTTTGAGCATTGCCAAAGATTGGAAGCCCCAACGCACAAAGGGATTGCTTAACATAGTTTATCAATTGCAAGGTATTAACACACCTAGGGGTTAGAAGAATATCCTTTCACATGTTCTTAAAGCATTGCAGCTCTGGGAAAAGCCACAATCTTAGCATTATAAGATTGGTTTTAAGCTCACTATGGCATCGATTGGGGAAACATTTAAGACCACTTGAAAAAAAACGAGACTTACCTTGGAGGAGTCTAAGCGTTGTCCTCAGAAACTCGTTTTCAGATATCCTCAGTGATTTGACATTGCTGTATTGCCATGGTTCAGAGCCATACATAGCCACAGCCAGGTTTGGGCTCTCCAGATTTCAAATAATGGAGACATAGGATGGGAAGAAGTGTTTTTTGCAAAATTCAACATGGCAGCAACCCTATGAATAAAAAGTAACCCACTAGACATCCTGGCTGTTCCACTAGCTGGTCCTGGACAGACACATGCCCAGGTAGTCAAAGCCTGAGACTCTCTTCAAATTAACTCCCCCTAGTCTAACTATTCCTCAGAATTGTTTGTGGGGATGAATAGCCACAGGTGTTGTTTTATCAGAATTTATAGCTAGCCCATTGGTGGTGCAAAACCTTTCTAATAGTAATTCCAGGCCTTTGGGGAATTTAGACTCTAAAAGGGCGTCATCAGAAAATAACAGTGCCTGGATATTGAAACAACTAAGGGTCGGGAATCGTTTACACATCCCATTAAAGATTTGACCCACCTGTTAATGAAAAGTAGAAAAAGTGTTGTGGCAAGTACACATGCCTGCCTTACATCCTTATCTCCTGGAATGTGGTCTGTTAATTCATCCAGTGTGGAGTTGAGCAATAATTTCCAGTAGCACAGGAGGAATACCTATGTCACTCAGGGCTGGCCAGAGTTTATCTCTGGAGACCATGCCAAAGGCGGCCTAGAGGTCCATGAACCCTATGTAGAAGCTACCTCTGTTAAGTTCTAAGGTTTTCCACCTCAGCATTAAAAACCTAAAAACGTGGCCTACGGTGCTCATTTTCTGACAAACTTCCACCTAAAAAGGAGACAATATGTTATTGTTTTCCAACCACGTGTTTAGACTGCCCATGACTTGTTTGCAAAAAATCTTCTGGGCTATATCTGTCAGGCTTATTGGCTCAAACTTTGCCGGAGTCCGTCTCATGCATAAATCGTTGTTGTTGTTGTTGTTGTATGACTTTATTCGATACAATGTATCATAAAAGTGTACACAATTCATACATTGATTTAAAAGACAAAAATGCATCCTTTTTTTTCCATTAAAAGGAGAAAAGTATCGCCTTGTCATACATACAATACAAAATGGAATTTAAAAGCAATGTTTAAAAAACAGTTAAAAAAACCTGTTAAAAGCATGAATTTTAAAACATTATCGCTTCGATGGAGACCGTGACAAACCAGAGGGCATTACCAGAACTCCATACTCTACAACTGATGCACCAGTAGGAGCTTGGATCTGATTAACCAAGCGCATCCCAGATATTTTGCTATCCCATAGACTACACTGGGGACAGAGGTGTCTGTTGTAAGAATGCGCAGTGCCTACCTATGGTGCTTAGTTCCCAGATTAGAGCATACAGGTTTCAACCATCTACGTCTCGCCTGGCCATACGCTGGACAGGCGAAGATGAAATGGGAGATAGATTCTGTGGGGAAGCACAACCAGGGCACCCTCCTTCCCTCTCTCCCAAAGGTTTCCACCCCGCAGTGAAGGCATTCAGGGGTAGTGTACCAAACCTCAGCTTCAGATACAATGCCCTGTCTCTAGGGGATTCAATGAAGTCTAGAAAAGGTTCTAATTTGGGGGAGGGCTTGGAGTCTAGAAACTTCTCCGTCAGGGAACCATGTTTCAGATTTCGTGTTGTTTCGTTGGACACCCACTCCCAGTAGGCCTTCTTAACCACTTGCTTGGGTGGCGGAGTCTAGCTTTCCCAAGCGTCTGCTAGCCCAATGTCCCCCACCAAGCGCCTCAATTTTGAAACCCAAGGTATCTTGCGGCCTGTGTCTATGCGAAGCAATTCAGTCAAGCCAGAAGCATAGTTACACAGTTCGGGGGTCCTTCTGAGGCGTACCCAGAATAAAAGAGGGCACAGCCTTGCTATTTCACCGATTGAATGTTTCCCAAAATCGTAACGGCGAGGAGCCAGAGGAGTCGATAAGGGAAGCGAGACCAGGTCCCTATAAAACTTGTTTTCTGATCTCGCTAACTCTGTGATGTTCTCAAACCCCCACAGTTCCGCCCCGTACAGAGATGAAGGCAGGGCTTTCCCCTCATATACCTTGATGGCAGGGGCAACAGGTCGGCTATGGGAGAGGCTCTGATGTCTTGCTATTGTCCCAGACACACGTTTATGATTAAGTAGCATCTTTGACAAGTGAGAGTTCCATTTCATCAAGTTGTTGACCCGTACGCCCAAATAGTCAAAAACTTCGACTAGTTCTCAAGGGGAGTAATCCAGCTTGATGGTATTTCTAAAGTGCTTAGATGGGGCCAAAGCCATTAGCTTAGTTTTAGTTGTATTTATATATAAGCCTCTGGACTTGCAAAACTGACTGAACCGATCCAGCAGTTTTTGAAGGCCCATCGGGCTTTTAGAGATCAGGAGGGTATTGTCTGCAAAAAGCAGCGTAGGTGATTTTCCCCCTGCCAGGATTGGTGCATCAGCAGGATCCTCCCTCAGGTGGTCCACCACCCCGTTAACAAAAAGGGAAAACAAGGTTGGGGCCAATAATCATATATGGGGGGTATTTCTGCTCCCTTACAGGAACTGGGGGTTGGTGCGCATGCCGCAATAGCATTACAGATGCAATTTAAGTATGTTGACCACATTTCTGGTGCAGATTTACACAAATCCCAGGAGATCTTATCTGGCCCAGAAGCCTTTCCATCTTTCGGTTCAGAGATAGCTTGCTGTGTCTCGGCCAAGGTAAATATCAGTTTATTGTTTGGGAACTCTTACCGGGACCAGGGAGAATCTCGAACCATGCTATGTGGGTCCTTGGGCAACAACTCCTGAGCAGGCAGATCCTGCTAAGTATGGGTTTGACTGTCCTTACCATAAGAAAATTGGCCACCCAATCCATGGGTAGGATGTTAGCTTCAGGTTTCATTGTATCCAACTTGATTCCATAGGTAAATATGCGCTAAAGGTAGCTTGATTTCCAGTTTGAATATTTTCTTAGGCATCACCCAATATTCAATCAATCATTACATTTGTAAAGCGCTCTACATACCGGTGAGGGTCTCAAGGTGCTGGAGGGGGGCTGCTACTGATCGAAGAGCCAGATCTTGAGGAGTCTTCTGAAAAGTCAGTAGGTCCTGGGTCTGCCGTATGTCGGTGGGGAGAGTGTTCCAGGTCTTGGCGGCGAGGTAGGAGAAGGATCTGCCGCCGGCTGTGGTTTTTCGGATGCGTGGAACTGTGGCGAGGGCGAGGTTGGCAGGGCGGAGGCTGCGGGTGGGAGTGTAGAAGCTGAGTCAGTCGTTGAGGTAAGCTGGTCCGACGTTATGTAGGGCTTTGTGTGCGTGGATGAGGAGTTTGAAGGTGATCCTCTTTTTGACGGGGAGTCAGTGCAGGCCTCTCGGGTGGGGTGTGATGTGGCTGTGTCGGGGGACGTCGAGGATCAGTCGTGCTGAGGCGTTCAGGATGCGTTGCAGCCGTCTCAGGTGCTTGGTTGTTGTGTCTGCGTAGAGGGCGTTCCCGTAGTCTAGTCTGCTGATGATGAGGGCCGGGGTGATGGTTTTTATCGTGTCTGAGGGGATCCATTTGAAGATCCTGCAGAGCATTCGGAGGGTGGTGAAGCAGGATGCGGAGACGGCGTTAACTTGCTTGGTCATGGAGAGGGCGGAGTCGAGTATGACCCCCAGGTTGCGAGTGTGGTCGGTGGGTTCTGGGACAGTTCCTAGGGATGTTGGCCACCAGGAGTCGTCCCCGGCTGATGGGGTGTGGCCGATGATGAGGACCTCCATCTTGTCTGAGTTCAGGTTCAGCCTGCTGTCCTTCATCCAATCAGCGACGGCCTTCATTCCTCTGTGGAGGTTGGCTTTGGCGGTGTCGGGGTCTTCGGTGAGGGATATGATCAGCTGGGTGTCGTCGACATAGGAGATGATGTTGGGGCTGTGTTGCGGTGCGACGTGGGCGAGTGGTGCCATGTTGATATTGAACAGCGTCAGGCTGAGGGAGGATCCCTGAGGAACGCCGCATATGATCTTGGTGGTCTTGGAGCGGAAGGGTGGGAGGAGGACGCTCTGGGTTCTGGCGGAGAGGAAGGATGTGGTCCAGGCCAGGGCCTACACTTGGATTCCGGCATCATGGAGGTGTGCTGTTAGGGTGCGGTGGCAGACCGTGTCGAAGGCTGCTGTGGGGTCAAGGAGGATGAGGGCGGCTGTTTCTCCTTTGTCTATCAGGATCCTGATGTCATCGGTGGCAGCGATGAGGGCGGTCTCGGTACTGTGGTTGCTGCAGAATCCGGACTGGGATTGGTCCAGGAAGTTGTTGTCTTAGAGGTAGCGGGTCGGCTGTCTGTTGACGATCTTCTCCATGACTTTCGCCAGCAAGGGGAGCAAGGAGATGGGCCGGAAGTTCTTGAGGTCTTTGGGGTCCGCCTTGGGTTTCTTCAGTAGGGTGTTGATCTCGGCGCGCTTCCAGCTCTTCGGAAAGGTTGCTGTCTCAAAGGAGTTGTTGATTGTTTTCTGGAGATGGGGTGCGATGGTAGTGCTTGCTTTGTTGAAAACGTGGTGAGGGCATGGGTCAGATGGGGATCCGGAGTGGATGGAGTTCATCGTTTTGATGGTATCTTCATTCTTGACGCTGGACCAGGCAGTCAGGCGGCTGGTGCGGGTGGGGGTCGCAGGGGTGGTGGTCTCGGCGGCGGAAGCGGGGGTGTCGTTGTTTAAGCTGTCATGGATGTCGGCGATCTTGCGGTGAAAGAAGGTGGCCAGTGAGACGCACAGGTCTTGTGATGGTGGAATGTCGTTGGTGTTGGATCTGGGGTTGGAGAGTTCTTTCACGATGTTGAAGAGCTCTTTGCTACTGTGTGCATTGTTGTCTAGGCAGTCCTTGAAGGTGGTCTTTTTGGCAGTCCTGATTAGTTGGTGGTGCCTGCGGGTGGCGTTCTTGTGGGCTGTGTAGCTGTCTGGTGTTAGTTCTTCTCCAGCTTCCGACAGGTGCGCTTGGAGGCCCGGAGGTCTTCGGTGAACCATGCGGCTTTCTTGTTAGTGTGGTTGGGTACGGAGGTCTTGAGGGGGGCGAGGGTGTCGGCGCATGCGTTGATTCACTGTTTGAGGTTGATGGCGGTGGTGTCGGGGTCAGTGGTTCTGCGGGTGGTCCCAGGGCGAGGGTGGTGGTCAGTTAGTCCTTGGTGATCTTGCTCCAGCAGAGGCTTGGCACGCGTTGGGTGCGGTGGTGTGTGGTGGGTTTCCTGAAGGTGTAGTGGACGCATCTGTGGTCTGTCCAGTGGGGTTCGGTGGTGTGGTTAAAGGAGACGTGGGGACTTGCGGAGAAGATGGGGTCCAGTGTGTGTCCAGCGGCGTGAGTGGGTGTCGTCACGAGCTGTTTGAGTCCGAGGTTGGCGAGGTTGTCGATCAGGGCGGTGGAGTTGGCATCATTGTTGTTCTCGAGGTGGAAGTTCAGGTCCCCGAGGAGGATGTAGTCCATGGAGGTGAGGGCGTGGGTGCTGATGAGGTCGGCGATGCTGTTGCTGAACTGTGGTCGGGGTCCGGGTGGTCTGTAGATGAGTGTTCCTCTGAGGCTAGTGTTGGGGTTGGTGTGGATCTGGAAATGCATGTGCTCGGCGGTGGTAAGGCTGTCGTCGGTGTTGGTCGAGACTCTGAGGGTGTCCTTGTGGATGATAGCGATTCCCCCTCCCACTCCATTGGTGCGGTCTCTGCAGGAGATCTTGTAGCCCTCTGGGATGGCTATGATGATGTCCGGTGCCGAGGTGGCGCTCAGCTAGGTCTCCGTCAGGAAGGCGACGTCGGGGGTGGTTGAGTCTAGGAGGTCCCAGAGTTCGATGGCGCACTTGCGAGCGGAGCTGGTGTTGAGCAGGATGCAACGTAGTTTATTGGGTTCTCTGGTTGATGGTTTGGTAGGCCTGAAGCTGGTGAAGCTGCAGTTCCAGCAGGTGAAGGGCCCTTGAGTGTGCTTCGAGATGGCCTTGTAGCAGGAGTGATCTCGTCCGGGATTGAGTGTGTGGAGGGTGCTGGAGTTGTAACGCAGTCTGGTGCTGTAGCGGCTTCGGGGACCAGTGGTTCTGGTGCTAGGCATGGTCCAGGTAAGGACGGGCACAGACGGGCTTGCCTTTGCCGTGCTTTCGGCGTGCAGTCGGCACGCCTACTGCGTGTGTCCGCTGCGCGTCCGGGTGGCGGTCGCCATTTAAGGCGGAGAGGGAGGGAGGAGCAGCTGGGAGGCGGGAGCAGGGTGGCTAGGGGGCGTGGCCGCAGGAGGCAGCGGCGGAGAAACACATGGGGTACAGAAGGCAAAAGGGGGATTAGAAGGAGGCACAAAAAGTAAAAAAACAGTGAAAAGACAAGGCAAGCACTTAACAACAAACAGGGGACGCTGGCAGATCTGGTCAGAAGCATACTCAGCGGCCTTGAACTCGCGCAGGTGAGCAGCGGCGAGACGAGGTCAAGAGGATTTGAGAGGCGGCAGGGGAGGCGACCTGGCTCGCGGGCGGGTCAGGAGTCAATATTAGGAAATCTCAGGTATGCTTAGCATTTTTAAGAATTGTTCTACACCTGGTCCTTGCTTCATGGATTAAGGATTGTTGCCCATTTTTTTTTATAGATTTAACCGGATGGCTTAAGCCTCTCTGCACCCTTTTTTTATACCAGAGTAATTACTACCATGGATATGATTGAAGTTTACTATGGTCTTTGTAAAACAAATACACCTGAGTGTAGTAAAACAATCACCATGGAACTGTATTACATCCAGAGGTCTGTTACCAAAAAGGGCTCTAGACAGATATAAATTAAAGTGTCAAGGTTAGAAACAATGGTATTTCATCTGACATTTCACCTGTTATTGGTAATGGCCAGGGCACCTTTTGGCAAATCTTTGGATAAGTCTGCTGGAACGAGGCTGCCCTCAAGAGTTAAAAAGAGGGGAAAGTGGTCACTTTTGTTTCTGTTCTCGACCCACATGTCAATCAATGCAGGCCATGAATAGAGGTCTAAGAAAAAGTAGTTAATTTTACTTCTATAAGGTCCCCTTCTACATGTAGGCTGCCTCTTTAGGTAAGAGTGAGTATGTCCATTAAAGGTTCTCAAATGACATGTGAGAGAAAGATCTATCAATTGTAAAGCAACCTTGGAGGTGGTTGAAATGCAGGCTCCTTGCTGCTGAGCGCTGGTAAGGGCGAAATCGCCGAATTTGCAACCGCCATTCTCCTCGCCCTGAGTAGGACACGCCCACTCCGAGGCCACGCCCCCTCCACAAACGTTATATAAAGCGCGCTGAACTGCTAGTGCGCAGATAACCTTATTCCTCCTGAGGCACAGCCGGGAGTTGTTTGTTTGTGTGAGCTTCTGCATTGTTTTTAACTTGGAAATTGTTTGTTTTAAAAATCACTCACCCTCCTCCCTGTCACACGACTGCTGTGTGCAGCCACCCTTCCTTCCACCAAAACGAGCGCTGGTATGGGCGAAATCGCCGAATTTGCAACCCCCATTCTCCTTGCCCTGAGTAGGACACGCCCACTCCGAGGCCACGCCCCCTCCACAAACGTTATATAAAGCGCGCTGAACTGCTAGTGCGCAGATAACCTTATTCCTCCTGAGGCACAGCCGGGAGTTGCTTGTTTGTGTGAGCTTCTGCATTGTTTTTAACTTGGAAATTGTTTGTTTTAAAAATCACTCACCCTCCTCCCTGTCAAACGACTGCTGTGTGCAGGCACCCTTCCTTCCACCAAAACAAGCGCTGGTAAGGGCGAAATCGCCGAATTTGCAACCGCCATTTCCCTCGCACTGAGTAGGACACGCCCACTCCGAGGCCACGCCCCCTCCACAAACGTTATATAAAGCGCGCTGAACTGCTAGTGCGCAGATAACCTTATTCCTCCTGAGGCACAGCCGGGAGTTGTTTGTTTGTGTGAGCTTCTGCACTGTTTTTAACTTGGAAATTGTTTGTTTTTGTAAATCACTCACCCTCCTCCCTGTCACACGACTGCTGTGTGCAGGCACCCTTCCTTCCACCAAAACGAGCGCTGGTAAGGGCGAAATCGCCGAATTTGCAACCGCCATTCTCCTCGCCCTGAGTAGGACACGCCCACTCCGAGGCCACGCCCCCTCCACAAACGTTATATAAAGCGTGCTGAACTGCTAGTGCGCAGATAACCTTATTCCTCCTGAGGCACAGCCGGGAGTTGCTTGTTTGTGTGAGCTTCTGCATTGTTTTTAACTTGGAAATTGTTTGTTTTAAAAATCGCTCACCCTCCTCCCTGTCACACGACTGCTGTGTGCAGGCACCCTTCCTTCCACCAAAATGAGCGTTGGTAAGGGCGAAATCGCCGAATTTGCAACCGCCATTCTCCTCGCACTGAGTAGGACACGCCCACTCCGAGGCCACGCCCCCTCCACAAACCTTATATAAAGCGCGCTGAACTGCTAGTGCGCAGATAACCTTATTCCTCCTGAGGCACAGCCGGGAGTTGTTTGTTTGTGTGAGCTTCTGCATTGTTTTTAACTTGGAAATTGTTTGTTTTAAAAATCACTCACCCTCCTCCCTGTCAAACGACTGCTGTGTGCAGGCACCCTTCCTTCCACCAAAATGAGCGTTGGTAAGGGCGAAATCACCGAATTTGCAACCGCCATTCTCCTCGCACTGAGTAGGACACGCCCACTCCGAGGCCACGCCCCCTCCACAAACCTTATATAAAGCGCGCTGAACTGCTAGTGCGCAGATAACCTTATTCCTCCTGAGGCACAGCCGGGAGTTGTTTGTTTGTGTGAGCTTCTGCATTGTTTTTAACTTGGAAATTGTTTGTTTTAAAAATCACTCACCCTCCTCCCTGTCACACGACTGCTGTGTGCAGGCACCCTTCCTGCCACCAAAACGAGCGCTGGTAAGGGCGAAATCGCCGAATTTGCAACTGCCATTCTCCTCGCCCTGAGTAGGACATGCCCACTCCGAGGCCACGCCCCCTCTATCATCCCCTCTCTACAAAGATGTGCATGTACCGGAAGCGCAGCGGACGAGCGCAGCGGGCGCGACGATTGCGCGCGAAGGCGCGCATAAGGCAAGCTCGTCTGCGCTCGTCTGCGCCGAGTCCGGGCCCTGGGCCACCCCCCCCTTCATCTCAGCCATTAGAGCGCACATGCTACAACATGGAAACCCTCTATGGCCTCAGGTCTGCTGCCAGCCCCTGCAATCGGCATGCTTTTCAAGCCAACGCCCTGCCACAAGTCTGCCCCAATTGCCTACTCCCCCTTAAGCCCAAACCTAGCTCTGAAACCACATACGACTTTCACATGTTCCTACTGAACTGTCGCTCCCTGCCTAAGCACAGCGCTGAAATGGCACTTTTACTAGAGGAACACACTCCTGACATATTGTTCCTGACAGAAACCTGGCTTACCTCTGAGTCCAACCCCGCTGTAGTGGAAGCCCTTCCGCCAGGCTTCCAAATCATACGGCAAGACCGACCTAAATGGAGAGGAGGAGGTCTGGCCATCATTTATAAGGAACAATATCATTGCCGAGCTACCTCTGAATCCATTCCGGACTGTGAGAGTCTTGGCTTTAATATCGAACTCTCACCCAACAGTTGCTTCTCAGGCACCCTTATCTACCGTACTCCCGGCCCCTCGAAGCAGTTCCTTGAAAACCTTCCCCTAAGTGTGGCCAATAGAATCAGTACCACCTCTAATTTTACTCTGCTGGGCGACTTTAACCTGCATTTTGACTCCCCTTCTGACCACACAGCTGCCACCCTAGCAGATGATCTAGCAGCCCTACAACTCATCCAACATGTTACCACTCCTACTCACGTAAAAGGACACCTGCTGGACCCTGTTTTCAGCAACTGCCATGGTCTCCTAGCCGGTCCACAAATCCCTCTGCCTTGGACAGACCACTTCCTGGTCCCTATCAGCTGGACATCGCTGAAACCAGTGTCGTCTGTCCCTACTTCAAGGCTCAGACGAGCCTGGTCCCGTCTCGCGGTCGATAACTGGTCTATCAAACTTGCCAGCTCTCAACCCAGGGATCAAGAAGACCCGGCCCTGGCTAATCAGGCCTATGTCAAGTGGATCACTCACACCCTTGACGCAATACTCCCTATGAGTAAGACTACGCTGAAGCGCCCCCACAAAACTGCCCCTTGGTACACGCAGGCTCTCAGGGACAAGAAACGGCTTTGTAGAAGATCCGAAAGATGCTGGCGTTTAGATGACTCGGCAGACAATAAAACCCGCTACCGAGAATCTATCGGTGAATATAAAGCCGAAATAAAAGCAGCCCAGGCCACCTACTTCTCCGACAGTATATTGCGGGCCAAGTCCAAACCTAAGGAGATATTTAAGATCGTCAAAGAGCTAATGAATCCCCCCCCTGCGTTGCAGGCCGAAAAATCCAGCACTCACTGCAATAACGTTGCTGAGTTCTTCTATCAAAAAGTCAACACTATTTACTCGGCCTTTCCCCCTAAAAAGATCCCCTCCTCAATCCAACCTAACAACCTCCCGACCCCCCCACTTCATCCATCTCAACCCGCCCTGACCCACTTTCCCTTATTAGACCCGACTACCCTCGAATCACTAGCGCACAGCGTCAAATCCGGCTCACCGGACGATCCTGCTCCACCGGACATAATAATGGCTGCTTCCCAGACCACCTTGCCTATTATCAGGGAGGTATTAAATGCATCCATTACCTCCAGCATTGTCCCGACCATCTGGAAACAGGCCATGGTCAGGTCGTTACTCAAGAAACCTAATTTAGACCCCGCTGACTTAGGTAACTACCGTCCCATCTCCCTACTCCCATGGGTGAGCAAGGTCTTAAAAAAATACATCAATCGACAGCTAGTAAACTTCTTGGAAAATCATCACTTACTAGACCCCACCCAGACGGGCTTCAGACCGAAACACGGGACTGAGACCGCTCTCCTCATGGTCACCGAGGAAGCAAGAAAAATCCTGGATCAAGGAGGATCAGTGGCAGTGATCCTCCTTGATCTAAGCGCAGCATTTGACACGGTCAGTCATGTCACCTTACTGGACCGTCTGTCCTGCGCTGGGATTAAGGACAAAGCCTGGTTATGGTTTAAATCCTTTTTGGAAGACAGATCTTTTAGAGTCTTTGAGGGTGAGTCTGTGTCCTCCAGCAGACCTCTAAAGTGCGGTGTTCCGCAGGGCTCCTCTCTGAGCCCCGCACTCTTCAACCTGTACATGAGACCACTGGCTGAGGTCGTCCGTCCATTCGGGGTTAAGATCATCTCTTATGCGGACGACACGCAGCTGGTGGTCTCACTGGCGCAGGAGGCAAACCGGCCTGCGTCAGGTGGGCTCAGAGAATGCCTGGAGGAGGTGAAGACCTGGATGTCTTCATCATCCCTCAAGTTGAATGGGGACAAAACTGAGCTGATGCTCTTAGGCCCCTCAGATCTCGGCCTCCCCCCGTCCTTCTGGCCTCCGTGTCTGGGTCCCCCTCCAGCCCACAAAAACAAAATTAAGAGCCTTGGGGTGTGGCTGGACAGCTCCCTGTCCTTCAACGTTCAGGCCACGAAACTATCTGCCACCTGTTTTGGCATCTTGAGGATGCTAAATAAAATCTTTCCCCTCCTTCCCATGGAGGCCAAACAGGTGGCTATACAAGGTCTCATACACTCACGCATTGACTTTAACAATGTACTCTATCTTGGAGCCCGAGAGTACACCCTGCGCAGACTGCAGATAGTGCAGAACTGCGCAGCGTGTTTACTGCTCAAAATCCGCGAGGGCCGGCCTGGTCAGCCTTCATTGGCTACCGGTTCGGCAGAGAGTCCTCTTTAAGGCAATGTGCATAGCCCACCAAGCGTTCTGGGACACTGGCCCCAGCATTACCCGCGACCTAGTTACCCACTACATCCCCAACAGAAGTCTTCGTTCCAGCCAGACCTTTCTGGCAGTGGCTCCGAGAATAAAAAGATCCAGATCAGGCGGCAGGACGTTCGCCTATAATGCGTCCAGAACTTGGAACATCCTGCCACTGCATCTCAGAGCCAATCCCAACCTTTCTGTGTACCGCAAACAACTAAAGACCTTCCTTTTTAATTCCCCTCTTTAACCACAGCTTTCTTTCTCCTCTGTTCTCTTGTAGGTTCTGGTTACCCTAGCGCTTGGACGCCTCCGGGCAGCAATTCGCGCTTTACAAGTTCACATCTATTCTATTCTATATCATCACAGCTTATTTGCCTCTAGCTATATCTCTGATTAAAACTGACGGTTCCAAGGATACGTTAAAATCACACCCAATTATAATAGCAGTATATCTACTATCAATGGGTCAGCATTCTCTCGGGCTGATTAGAACCTCAGAGTCTATGGATGTGGGAGTTTTCTTATTGCAAACATTATACAGAAACATATTTTTGCCATTCTACATCGCAAGTTGTTAACCCAAGATATCATTGGACTTCATGTTTAACTATTTCACCTGACACTCTACCATAATGGTGACCCTTATTGAAAGGTCCCCAAGGCTCTACCAGAGTGAGTCTTCTGTGCTGGGGCGAAAAAGCTTTTAAAACCATACCTTTCAGAAGCTGTTAAGTCCTAAGTCTCTTGAAATATGATAATATCATCCTTGTTTATAAAAGCCTTTGCAATCCATTTGGAATAATTTCCCTTTAAGGCCAGCAATATTCCTAGATATCACCATCAGGTTTTGTGCCCCTGTAGAATAGTTGCATGAGCCCTCTCACAGGATGATGTTGGTATTGGCAGGACCCCAAGCTGAGAAGCACCGAAGGGTGCCACATCATTATCTAGACCACAGAAAGAAAGGGTAACATGCTGGGGTAATTAGTCGTGTGGTTCAAGTATTGAAACAATCATATGCCCCAATCAGTCTAACCCATCAAGGTTACTTAAGGCAGAAAACCTGTTGCTCATAGGAAACTGTGATGGGAATTTACACTGCTTCTAAGAACTCAATTGAGCATCTGGTACGTTGAGTTTATAGAAATATCCTGAAGGGAGCTAACATATATTGGTGTTAAAACATTGATTACAGAGCAAAACCTCTATTTAGTAAATCAACCAGCCTTGTTGTCAGCCAGTTTTAATAAACTTGGCACCATGCAGTATATATAATAGAAAAAGCAAAGCTTGTATATGAACAAATCGAGCATGAGAGCAGCATAAGTGCAACTACTGGTGCAGCATCACTGGTTGCAGCTGTACAAGACTGGATATATAGTTACGCATCCCGCTACAACCGGAGAAGTCCTGGACTGTGCTGCTGTGTGGCTCAATTTGTCATATACAAGCATTTTGACTTTCTACTATTCAGAAGACTATTTGCCTTTGTGGCCTTGGAAATTGGGTATATTGAACTCTAGCATTACTTTAGACGTGCCGTCTACATAGCAACTTTTACCATTTTGAAGGTGTTCCGAAGTCTTACTTGCTAAATGAAATAGAAATCCGGATCATCGCTCCTGTCGCTGTTTATCCCGAACAACCAAAGGGATAAAAGACGTTTAATTACCATCATTACCAAATTATTGTCAAGCGTTGAAGAAGTTGTCTACATGACGAAACACGTGTCGGCTGTCTGCATCGACAGTTTACACTCTGTGTCAATACAATCAAGACCATCTATTTTGTGCATTTTGTGTTTCGGATGGTTGCTTTTTCTATTGTCTATACTGCATGGTGCTATGTTTATTGAAACTAGCTGAAAGCAAGGTCGGTTAATTTACTAAATAGTGGTTGTGCTCTGTAATCAATGTTTTGTTATAGCTGTATGGAAAAAATCTTTTTTATTCAAACAGATTAACGCTGTGTCAGTGGCTGTGTCCATTCTGGGAGAAACGGGCTGACCTGCGGACGTTTCCACTCTGCGTATCTGCTGTTCTTTGGGCATCTGCTACGGACCTACGCCTCGCGGCCCCCGCTTCGCGGGAGCCGCTCGAGAACTTGGGCTGCATCCACTTGTGTTCCAGCTGACCGGGGAGTGAAGCCGTAAACCAACAAAGGCTTGCATCGGGACTGCGAGGACCAGCGAGCAGTGCGATAATCTGCCACAGCTGGTCCTCTTCCCGCCCCCTCCTCCCTGGCCTTTGAAATTAGGGGCTGGACTTGGGCTCTGCGTGTCACTTCTGGGAGAAACCGGCTGACCTGCGGACGTTTCCACTCTGCGTATCTGCTGTTCTTTGGGCATCTGCTACGGACCTACGCCTCGCGGCCCCCGCTTCGCGGGAGCCACTCGAGAACTTGGGCTGCATCCACTTGTGTTCGAGCTGACCGGGGAGTGAAGCCGTAAACCAACGAAGGCTTGCAGCGGGACTGCGAGGACCAGCGGGCAGTGCGATAATCTGCCACAGCTGGTCCTCTTCCCGCCGCCTCCTCCCTGGCCTTTGAAATTAGGGGCTGGACTTGGGCTCTGCGTGTCCCTTCTGGGAGAAACGGGCTGACCTGCGGACGTTTCCACTCTGCGTATCTGCTGTTCTTTGGGCATCTCCTACGGACCTACGCCTCGCGGCCCCCGCTTCGCGGGAGCCGCTCGAGAACCTGGGCTGCATCCACTTGTGTTCCAGCTGACCGGGGAGTGAAGCCGTAAACCAACGAAGGCTTGCAGCGGGACTGCGAGGACCAGCGGGCAGTGCGATAATCTGCCACAGCTGGTCCTCTTCCCGCCGCCTCCTCCCTGGCCTTTGAAATTAGGGGCTGGACTTGGGCTCTGCATGTCCCTTCTGGGAGAAACGGGCTGACCTGCGGACGTTTCCACTCTGCATATCTGCTGTTCTTTGGGCATCTGCTACGGACCTACGCCTCGCGGCCCCTGCTTCGCGGGAGCTGCTCGAGAACTTGGGCTGCATCCACTTGTGTTCCAGCTGACCGGGGAGTGAAGCCGTAAACCAATGAAGGCTTGCAGCGGGACTGCGAGGACCAGCGGGCAGTGCGATAATCTGCCACAGCTGGTCCTCTTCCCGCCGCCTCCTCCCTGGCCTTTGAAATTAGGGGCTGGACTTGGGCTCTGCGTGTCCCTTCTGGGGTGTGGCCTTACTTCAAACATTATATTGCTGGACCATAATCCCTGGCCCGCGGGACGCGCACGGACGCGCACGGGTGAAGACCGGGCCAAGAGCGGACCCGTTTGTGCCCGTTCGTGACCAGCAGTGACCGGACCGGGCCACCCCCCTAAGAGTGTGATTTTCCGTTGTACGGACTATGGTAGGACGGGAAACAAGGAGTAAATCCTTGCTGGGGGGAGGGTCTACTTCTGCTGCGGGAGGGATGGAAAAATTTCTTACTAGGGCTAATAACATTTTTGATAAAGAAATCATCACTCTGGAAAAACGGTTGTCAAAAGAATTGATGACCTTAAAACGTTCAAGTATGGGTCCGCTGGCCAACGCAAAAACTCCTGAAAGACCGATTGACATTTTCTCTGAGGGGGTTGTTCAACCTCCGCTTCTTGAGGTAGTTCCTCCGCCAACAATCGACTGCTATTTTGTCTAATACATCTGTTACCATAGCCGAAATTAACCATGTCCCTGATTGTAACAATGTTTCCCTCTCCTCTGTAATTGAAGAAAGTACCACCTATTCTAACACCCAGGGGGAGAAAGGAGGTGCCATAAGGAAACGGAAAAGACATTATAACAAAAAAGGCACAAATAATGGAAGGGCCCCTAAAACAGCTAAAATACATAGTGACTC
This sequence comes from Lissotriton helveticus, assembly GCF_964261635.1. Lineage (NCBI taxonomy): Eukaryota > Metazoa > Chordata > Amphibia > Caudata > Salamandridae > Lissotriton > Lissotriton helveticus. The sequence goes on along the minus strand of NC_136061.1, from coordinate 1,459,961,583 downwards.
AGCACTGTCTAATGTCACTCAAGAAGTCAGTATTCCCAGTTCTGAGATCTCTATGGAGAAGATTGCTGCCCTACTCAAGTCAATTATATTCCCTCTTGAGGCCAAGTTAGATAGGTTGGACTTTAGAATGTCTAACATTGAGAAATCCACAGCTATTATTCTCGCTAATTCTACCAAGCATAATAGCACCAGTCCTCCTCCTCCTTCTGTGTCCATTCCCCCAGTTTCTAACCTAACTATTGTGACCCAACCTCCGATTCCCCTCACAGAAAGTTCCCAACCCGTTCACCCAGTACCTAATTTATCAAATCCAGCTGCCCCTCTGCATTCTATAGGTATCCAACCAGGTCCGCATAACCTTCTTGGACTCATGATTACTGAGACCCAAGGGCCCTCAACTAGAGATCCCCGCACTCCCAGACTCCGACGTCCTGATTTTCCGCCGGAAGCCAACCGGTTTATGGTAGTTTTGGCAGGAGCACCCCCTTTAGAAAAGGGGGAAACTGAAACCTTTAGCTCCCTGAAAAGCAAAATTATCAAATGGCTTAATTGGAACAGACCCTTACCGGTACACCTTCACAATGAAATCATTATGGTAAGGAGGGTACCATGGATCGGCAAGACACCTAAATCCATCGATGGTGACTGCATTACTGTAAGTTTCAGAGATCCCCGCACTGTTTCCCATATTTGCGCAGGTTTCAATAGGTCATTCGACTCTACCATCCAAACCCTACCAGTCTCTTTCTTTTTTCCACCCAACAATCCCACTTATTATCCTGGCAGGAATGATTGGACTAGGGTAGAACGTAGGGGTAGGCAAAGATCATATGATTCTAGACCCTCTAGATTACCCCAATTCCAGTCCCAGCAAAACCCCTTCTGGGACTATAACCGGTATAGTTGTCTAGACGAACTTGAGGGAGTCGATTGACTACCTACAATTTACACCTCTGTATCATCACCCTCTGAAATGCCCAATTTGATTAATAACGGGGAAATCATGGAAAATGTCATTCTGCCATCAGAGGGATATAAGGTAACTTTGCATTTACCCAAATCGACCCCCTTGACCCCAGCTGAACCGATGGAAGTTTATTCTGTACCATTAGCCCGGGATCCTTTGGGCATGGGATGTTTTAGCATCTCGCCTTCATCTAACATCCCTTTAGAACAGGCACCGACACCCATCCCACAAGGTTATTCCATGGCGAGTTGGAATATAGCTGGGTGGCGACAGAGAGTATCAGCTCTGGGATGGAGGGAATTCATCCTAGGCTTTGATATTCTATGCCTACAGGAAACATGGTCTACCATAGACATTCATTATGATGGTTTTGTGTCTTATAATTGTCATGCCCAAGAATCAGTCATGGGGAGTGCAAAAGGGGGTTTGCTTATTCTAATATCTGTACACTTTCCGGTACATGTTAGATCATGTCTTACAATTGGCTTCCACTCTCAAATCTTGGAACTAGAATCTAAAAAGGGTAGGAACATTTTACTGGTTAATCATTATAATAATACCTTTGATTCTACTAGTACCCTGGTTGTGGATGAACTTGAAGCTGCCCTGAATAAAATTTGTAATAGATCCCCTAAATCTTATGACATTATATGGGGGGGTGATTTTAATATTAGAACCTGTTCGCATTCTTATACCCCACTCTGTGGGTTTGACGGAGATACCGGGGAAAATTTAGCACATTTTCAACACTCCCCATATGGGGCCTCCCTTAACAATTTTTTGTTAAAATTCGACTTAGTTATCCATCAACCTGCCACAGACAAAAAGGGCAATATCGTTCCCACTTTTACAGGGAGGGACACAGCCTCTGTTATTGATTACCTGGTAATCTCAACCTGAATTATACCATTTTGTACCGTGCCGATTATCCTGGACTGTTGCATGAGCGATCATAATGCTCTAACAATGTCAATTCTAACATGGGGTCCAAAAAACGCGTTTACTGGTAGGGTAATAGGTGATATTACCCCAAGTAGGCCTAATGGGATACGGATCAAGTGGTGTATGGAAAAATCAGAGAGATTACACAGTACAGCTGTATCAGCTGGTTCTAGTATGATACTTCGTTGTCTCGAAACCAATATCCCCCCTGCTAACACCATAAAGGATTTCGAGGCTCTTGGTATTTATAATTAACAAAACTTTCACCAACAATAAGATTATTACCAAACGGGACAAACTAGGCTGGTTCGACCAAGCATGTACCAAGGCACTAAAATCCCTGAAGAAGGCGTTATCTAATCTCCCGGCGTTATCTAATCTCCCAAGAGACAGGGAGGCGGTCAAAACTCTGAGGACTAAATATAACACTGAATTAAAACAAAGGAAAACTGAACTCAGAGAACAAGCTTGGGACAACCTGGATAAAGCTGCAGCCCTTCGGGACAGTAAACTGTTCTGGAGTATAATTAATTGTCCATTCCTCCAGAAGGAAGAATTCCCAGTCCTTACTGCCCAAGTAAGTGAAGATAGGTGGGTCCTTCACTTTACTGGAATTTTTAATCCAAATAGGGAGACCCTTGATAACATCTCCATTAATCCCAACTTGCCATCTCAGCCACTGGGAATTACCCTCCACGAAGTTGACATGGCAATTAACTCCAGCAAAGGAGGAAAAGCTCCAGGACCCGATGGGGTCCCGATAGATCTCTATAAATATGATCTGGCCCTCTGGAGTCCATTACTGACCCAAGTTTTTAATGCCGCTGCTGACCACTCTACTCCGGCAACTTGGAGTGAATCTATTATCATTCCCATTTATAAGAAGGGAGATAGAGGAGAGGCAAAAAACTACCGCCCTATCTCCCTTCTGGATTCCTCCCTTAAAATTATGAGTAGGGTTTTATTGTCACGCTTGGAGGAATGGGCTGAAAATAACAACATCCTTGCTCGATCCCCAATATGGTTTTAGAAAGGGTCTCGGCACAACCGACCAGTGTATTAACCTCAACCTCCTAATAGGAAAGTACACTAAGGCCAAGCAAGGTTCCCTGTTCCTTTGTTTTGCGGACCTCTCCAGCGCCTTCGACCTGGTGAACCACTCTTTGTTATGGGCTACCCTACTTGATATGGGCGCACCCCCTGCTATTATTCACTTCCTAGCAAGACTATATTCTAATCTATCAGCTCAGATTAGATATGGACCAGAGGGGGAATGCACAACAAAGATTAAGGTGAAATCAGGCATCAGGCAGGGGTGTGTCCTGGCCCCATTGCTCTTCTCCCTTTTTATTAACTCCCTGGAGCAGGAACTAATAAATATTCAAGCAGATGTACCGCAGGCAGGAGGCCAACCTATCCCAGTGCTGCTTTACGCAGACGATACTGTTCTGTTGTCTAGAACACCGATTGGCCTCCAGAGGCTTATGAACTGTTTTTACGATTTTATACAGGGAAAGAAACTTAAAATTAACAACTCTAAAACATTTATCATGGTATGTGGGAAAAAGGTAAACCATTTTAAATCTTTCTATTTTAAAGAAAACCGAATTGAGGTTGTGGAAAATTTCTGCTATCTGGGCATCACCTTTAATAAAGGGGGGTCATGGACCCCGGAGCAGACTAACGTAAAGGCAAGAATGGGGAAAGCTTCCCTAGGTGTTTTTCGTTTTGCCAGTAAGCTGGGCTGCCGACGGATTCCAGAAATGTTAAATATTTACAGACACAGATGTGCTTCAATAGCCCTCTATGGTTCAAGGGTATGGGGGCATTGGTCCCCAAGAGACGTGCAAATTTTGAAAAACTCATTTTTAAAAAGATTACTTTGCCTTCCATCCTTGGCATCCACCGATCTTACTCACAAGGAACTAGGGCTGGACTACATAGTCGATTTAACTGGACTGAGACCTCTGTTGGCATGGAGATCCATATGGAAGAAGGATGAAACAAGTTTTACCAAAGAAATTATTAAAGACTGTTTACATTTGGAAAAAGCCCTTAATATTCTGTGGATTAAGTATGTGATCACTACCTATAGTGAACTCTTTGATATAGACATACTTAGTGATCCTGCAATTGTAACTACTTTATCCAAACAGGAGGTGAAAGAAGAATTTTTAAGGGTAAAATCTAATAAGCGTAAAGCTGATACAAGTGATTATTCAACCCATGTTTTTTATTCTTCCAATACAAATGAGGGTTCTGGGCTACCCATTTACCTCAAAGTTATCTGCAGGCGATCCCATCAATTTGTCCTCTCTAGATTTAGACTTGGTATTGTCCATAACCTGGTGGCATTTCCAAAAATGAAAAATCATCCGACCAATCCCTGTCAATGCGATGGACTTACTAAGCAAAGTACTTTGCATTTCTTGTTAATTTGCCCCTTGTATAAATCTTTACGTGTTTTCTATTTAAAACCGATGTTCCTAAAATATTCTGTGTCTACTACGCCAAATGCTATGAAACTTTTATTCTCACTGGCTAGTCCGGATTTATGTTTTTCTACCGCAACCTTTATCCTAAAATCGATTACTATTAGAAAAAATATGGTTTTCTAGTTTACTCCCTCCTTTAATGAGATGTTATGTATTCCCTGTGTGCAATACCTACATGATTGTTTTTTAACTTGTATACTTTTATGATGTTTTTATAACATTCGAATAAAGTTTATAACTGAACTGAACTGACTTTCTACTATTCAGAAGACTATTTGCCTTTGTGGCCTTGGAAATTGGGTATATTGAACTCTAGCATTACTTTAGACGTGCCGTCTACATAGCAACTTTTACCATTTTGACGGTGTTCCGAAGTCTTACTTGCTAAATGAAATAGAAATCCGGATCATCGCTCCTGTCGCTGTTTATCCCGAACAACCAAAGGGATAAAAGACGTTTAATTACCATCATTACCAAATTATTGTCAAGCGTTGAAGAAGTTGTCTACATGACGAAACATGTGTCGGCTGTCTGCATCGACAGTTTACACTCTGTGTCAATACAATCAAGACCATCTATTTTGTGCATTTTGTGTTTCGGATGGTTGCTTTTTCTATTGTCTATACTGCATGGTGCTATGTTTATTGAAACTAGCTGAAAGCAAGGTCGGTTAATTTACTAAATAGTGGTTGTGCTCTGTAATCAATGTTTTGTTATAGCTGTATGGAAAAAATCTTTTTTATTCAAACAGATTAACGCTGTGTCAGTGGCACAGTGTTTTACATTGAGCTTACCTATACACATATATCTACAATACTTTCTGAAAGACAGTGCGGAGGTGCTTACCTGTGTATCTTTGCCACGGCCATTTGCTCTTTAATTGTCATATATTGGTGTTAGTTTAGCCAGAGGTCTCCTGCGATTTCAACAATTTTCTTACATATTGCGGGCTGCATAAATACAGCACAAAACAGGCTCCCGCTATATCTTCCTTTTACCTGATTTTTGCACCATTATTATCTCATTTATACTCATAGGGTGGAAGTGTTTATGCTTAGTAAGCCAGTCCACACTTTTGTTTCGTAACTCTGTCCACTGTCCAGATTTCTTGCAATGATTCCTATTGGGAAGGAACTCCGGCCAGGACTAAAACGTAGGGACAAGAGGCGTGAGGCAAGTCCAATCGGTCTTTGCTTGGGATGGGGTGTATTCCAGAAGGCATTAATTCTACAGGGGTGGACTCCGATGGGCCTGGGTTCTGTGAGGCTATGTGACCCAAACGCAAGGCACCACCCTCTGCCACAGGGGGGCCTCAGAATCTGCAACTCTGGCACTTGTCACATTTTGATTTATGGTGTCCACTCTGCTACAACTAGCAGCATCAACATCATTGGGTGTAACCGGCAATGTCATCAGGGCATTCTCATGGGTAATTATCTTAGTAGAAGTGTTCATTAATTTGCTTAAATGCATCTTAGTTGCCCTTAATCGGTTTACTCATGCTTGTGTAATTAAGAGTAATTTTGTGGAAAACATCCTACCGCAGGAGCACATTTAATGAGCGTGAGTGACCACTTGCATTAGCTATTTGTGTTCTGCTTCATTTAGCTCTATTTCATAGCACAAAATGTATCTTTGCATCCATTTTAGATGCAAGATTGCATTAAAGACAAAGAAAATAATAAACTTTCTTTATTCGGAGTTTCGAAATTAGAAATCCATAAAAGCAATATTAATACATACATTTTTCGTTTAAAAATTGTGAGCATAAAGTTTTACAGTACAATACAATTTAGCATACTAAGATTATTTTCACAGTTCAGTTTTAGTGCACTAATTAATAGACATTACTTTACAAATTTTTCCTATGTCTGAATATGCATTTCAACAAGTTAAGAACATGATAGCAAGTAATTTCTGTGTCTAAAAACTGTAGACACAGCATGGCAGGACGACACTGTTTAAAACCCCAAGATTTTAACAAAGACATTAACCACAATTTACGATGTTCATTATAAAATTTACAGTACATGACTACATGTAGGGTGGATTGTACTGACTTTTCCTCACATGGACAGAGGGGTAAAGTCGAGTCCCAAGCGTTCATTACAGGAAAAGCTACTAACCTATGAAATAGGTTTAATCTGAATCTGGTCAGAAGAAAACGATCGAAAATACCTATTTCAAGGTTTAAGTAGGGCTGGATAGTGAAAGTGGTCTGGACCATTATGGCGTGATGGACAGAGGGTTTGCCTGCTTCAGAGAGGAGCCTCGGGTTTTCCAAGTGACCTAGGGCCAGATCTTTTAGCTCTTTCTTAGAAATTTCACTGATCTTTTCTGGAGTGGTGTAATAAATCTCCAATCCTAGATCAGTGAAAAAATTCTTAATATAGGCGAGCCATTTAATTTTTTAAGAGTGGTCTAATGTCATGGCATCTGCCACTATCCTTTTGGTTAATGCATTTTTTTCCGAGGTCCAGATGCGCCGCCATGGGAGCAGTGGTTGAATTCTTGCCAGATCCTCAACCTATGGCGCGCCTAGTTCAACGTGGCACGCGTATGTTGAGGATCGCTTTGGGGCCATCAGGAGGAACCTAAAAAATGCATTTTCTGCAACCTGTAGCGCAGAAACATCTGTATGGCCCCAGACCCATTCTCATGGGTAATTAGCTTAGTAGAAGTGTTCATTAATTTGCTTAAATGCATCTTAGTTGCCCTTAATCGGTTTACTCATGCTTATGTAATTAAGAGTAATTTTGTGGAAAACATCCTACCGCAGGAGCACATTTAATGAGCGTGAGTGACCACTTGCATTAGCTATTTGTGTTCTGCTTCATTTAGCTCTATTTCATAGCACAAAATGTATCTTTGCATCCATTTTAGATGCAAGATTGCATTAAAGACAAAGAAAATAGCGATGAATGTCAGAAGTTAGATGGGGAGAGCACATTTAGCATGCGCATATGACGCACTATTTTTGTTCGATCCATTTACTGCGATTTATTAGAGCAAATTGCGATCTGTCATACATTTTGTTTGGAAGAGGCATTTTTGAGCTAAGAAATTGGGTTAAATGCAGAATTACTCTTCTGGTTTAATTCCGTATAATCTCATGGAATTCTCAAGTAATTCTGATCAAATACTCTACACTGAAGAACGCAATTGACACTCACCCTTAGTTGCAACAGGCCCAGGAAATAGTAAGCTATAATGTTGCATAGTCTTTGAGAAACCGGCCCAATGCCCCCAATGAACATGACACAAATATCCGATCCTGCATCTGGATAACTTATGTACCAGTGAAAAATAATTACATTCTATACGTAAGGATACAGTTTCCGCCAGACATCTCTGCAATCTACTCGGACCATTACCGTTTCCAACTTTCTGTATGCAATTGCAGCCACCTGCCCAGAGAAGGAGAGGGATATTTATGTATGCTACCAGGACGTCAAGTACCCTCCAGGAAAAACAAGCAAAAAGACCTGTCATCTCTGTTAGTTGCATATACTTTTAGTAGGCACATCTCCATCCCATCTAGGTGGCCGTAGACCAATATGAACCTGTCCTGTACATCATCCTATACCTCACAAAACTGAAAGATTATCCCAGGAGCCACCCAAATGAAGTCATCATGTGCATATGTTGAATAGGTGGATGAATATAAGTGCCCTCTTTGTTACTTTTTTACTTGAACTACCCTCTCCATTTTTTCTATCACGTATCTGCTTCTGTGCCAATCCAATGGGTTTCCTGCATAAATGCTATCCCCACATTAGAAAGTCTAAGATAGGTGTGCACACTATAATGTTAGGCACAGCCGTGTAACGTCCTGACTTTCCAATACATAAATGTCACTTCTCCTAACATATTTGGCTTTCTTTGTATATTGTCACCCCCTTCCCTTTTGGTGGAGGGCCACGCAAGCCTCTCATCTGGACCTATCACATAACTCTATTTCATTCTCAAGGTCTCTGCCATCCTTGCTGTGATGCAGTGCAATTTTCTTTAGTGTCAAAGACATGTACTTGTTGCTCAAAAAATTAACAACTGCAATACCCAAGCATAATCTCTTCTTTCCCCGATATTAAACCCTGAACTACACGCAGGTGATGTTTCCCCATACAACCACTACTGAGACCCTCAGTAAATCATGCTTCTAACCTAATAGTTATATAGGGCCAGATGTAGGTAATTCCGATTTACCTACTCTTAAATACCGAATCATACCGAATCGGTATTTAAGAGTAGGTAAATAGGAAGTAGGCAGATGTAGGTAATCTTGATTTTGGATTTACCGAATCGGTAAGATTCGGTATTTACCGAATTTGTAAATACCGAATCGGTATTTCACATTGATTCCTATGTGCCTGAAGCCCATAGGAATCAATCAGAAATACTGATTCGGTATTTACAGAATCGGTAAATACCGAATCCTGGCAGGGGGAACGGGGTGTCACTTTGACACCCTGTAGCACCCCAATTGCAGGCTTGTGTGCCATGTGGCACACAGATCCACATGGCATAGGAGTACATGCACAGATGTGCATGTACACTGGAATTCAGTATTTTACCTTCCCAATAGGATTGGGTGGTAAAATAAGAACTCCTAAGGGCCTGTGGCACTGCAAACTGTGCCACCTGCATATGGATTTACAGAATCGGTATATTTACCGATTCGGAAAAATACCGAAGTGGTAAATTTACCGAATCAGTAAATATACAGATTCTGTAAAATCCGAGCCACCTACATGTCAAAAGCTGTTACCGACCGGTATTTGGCTACCTACATCTGGCCCATAATGTCTAAACTAATTGAATGTGAACCTATATTTGCAGCTGGGTCTAGCGCTCCCTGTGCGCCCCAAGAGGTTCCCCTTGGGTTGCGAAGCATTATCTTCCTTGGTCTCTCTATTTAAAGATTGGGCTCTATAATGCTTCAAGATCAAATCCGTAAGGTCCACAGTTGTCTGACCTCTGCAGGGGCCTAAAGCCACTACAAGTTAACAATATCGCACCCCTGTGTGACCCACACCAGTGTTGCATGTTTTCACGTTGTGCATCCCTGAATTATGCAAATAACAGCCTTCTGGCTTGAGTTTTGAAGTATTCAAATAACTAATGACTCGCCCTTGCATGTCATGGGACCCTGCATCCCAAAATCGAAACTGCTCTTGTGTTCCCGGAACTCTTATGTCCATCAATTAAATTGTGTCCCAAAGTGAACGCCCACCTTCCATAGCCTTTTAGTTGCCTTCTAGTCTGGACCTAATACATTTCACATGTCAGTACCTTTCAGTGAGTCCCCTTTGTTTGCTTGTTCATGGTCTTTGATGATAGTGAAGTGCAACATTCAGTAATATCCATGTGCCATATTGCTTCACTTCAATCCGAACCGTATCCAAGTCTGTTGCAATGCCACACTGCCTTCTCTCCTCAGATCTGCTCGGCCTGTGTTTTCTCTCTAAGTGCCTCAATATACTCCAGTTCTCTGTCTGGTTTCTAATCAGTTTCATTCCTCATCAGGCTATAAAAAATGTGCGTCCATCCCACTTGCTCCACTTACAGTTTCACTGGAAACAGGATCACATATCTAATAGTAAGTATTAGTAGTTTCTTCTTCACAGCTTAGAAGGATTTTCTCTGCTCTTGAACTTTAGGTGTGCAACTCAGAAACATTCTGATGTTTTGACCTTATCTGGGGTCTCCATGCTTCCGGGCCCACTGAAGAAGGCTGCTCCTGTCCCTAGAATGAAGTATTTTCGCAATTATAACCCTGGCAGAGCACCCAGAGGTTGGCAGGGTTAAACACTTGACGAGCTCACTCCAGTATAAAAAATACTAACAGCCCCTCTTGTCCCAAGACCTCTTCCAGCCATTTGTGCAGGAACATTTTTGTGGCATCTCCCTCCACTCCATACGGGAATCGCACAAAACGCAAGTTGCATCCTCTTGATCTGCCTTCTGCATCTTCCAGCTTGTCTGCAAGACACTTCACCTGCTCTGATGAGGTGCATTCTGTGATTTTCCGTTTGTTTACTTCCTATGTTAGGTTAAGCACATTTTCCAAAGTTTCCAACGAATGTTTATTGAATTACGGAGTTCAGTGCAAACTAGATTCACTTCTTTAGAAATGGTGTTTATTTGGCTTGCTTGGAACTTTCAATGGTTGCTAGAATTGATGCGCATGTAATATCTAGTGTGTCTGATGATGATGGAGCATTGCCAGTACCTGTTTGCCTTGAGCTTTCCTTTCTGCTCTCCGTATTTTGGTCCATTCGTGTTTGTTGAGTGGGTTTACAGAGTTTATCCAATCCAATCCAAACCAATTTATAAAGCCCACAGCTGCTTTTGGAGAAGCGTCTTGGTGCTCGTGGTGAGCAGAAGGTGCAATAATACAAAGAGGGGAAAAACGTCAGCCCATAATGCCCTAGTGTTCTAATTTCTTTCCGGGCTGTTCAAGACTTAAGCAATAATGTTGCCTACAATTATTTCAATAGGTCAATTAGGTGTTCACAGGTGTGCTCGTGCTTATTTCAACTTTTCGGGGGAGTAGAAGGATGAGAAGCTATTTTGAGATGTTTAGTAGGGCTTCTAACCACTTAGAAATGTCTCCTTTTGTGCAATTAAAGGGGAAGAGGGGGTGATTTCATCTAGGAGACTTCAGCAGTTCTGTATGGATAGCATATTCAGGGTTCCCAATGCTCCATTGCTCTGCTGTAACCTCTGAACATCTGTATGCTCCCAGGTGCTGTTTTCCAAAAAGCCACCACCACCGCACATCCCCTGTCCCGGCTCTCAAACCTTGTGGTCTGGAAGGGGAGAATGATAACAGTTGGAGAATGCATGCTAAAAGCACACATAGGTCATCTTTTTGGGGAGATCTTAATGTACCCCTGTAGTTCACTCCAAAACCATCACCACAGCCACTGCGGTTTCCACTGGAGCTCCTTCAGAGCCCTGTCTCTAGTGCGCTCCACAAGGGACATTGCCCACCACCAGACCCAGTGACTGGGAGGGGGCGTCCCCAAACTATTGGCACTTGTTGCCACCATACAGGGATCCTCAGTGTCCCTCAATATCTCCTTGCTCCTCCTAACCCCTAGGCACGGGCACCATGAGGATGTCACCAGAGCAGATCCACTTCCCTCTGGAGCCCGAAAGCCCTCTCCCTGTAACACTCTGCAGGAAATGCAGCCTGCTATTGGTCACCACCGGGGCTCGAGTCGGAGGTACACTTGGGTGGACGGTGTGCACCCACTCTTTTCGCATGGTGGATGCCGTCCACCCTGCCAAGAAGTTGAACCCCACTCTAAAATATGCTGAACTCGTCCCGGTGCAAGTTGGAGACACTGGGATTCATTCAGCAGTGCCTGCTCGTTATCTGCTTTCCTTTTGAGCAGCAACTTGCAGACAGGGAGTGTTTTTTTTGTAATTTGAGACTACAGCTGGGCCATAACAAAGGCAGAATGTAAGGGCCCATTTGGCCTTCTTTGTCCAAGTATCAGAGGCGTAGCTAGAGCTTGTGGCGCCCGGGGCTATCCCTCAGATTGCCGCCCATGGCATCCGCAGTCCTGTGATTGTGTTAGGAATTTTGAATCTCACCTCACTGTTAAATTGCGCGCACAAATATTTCTCACATGTATCATTGGAATGCTAGTTTTACATTGGTCTATTAACTAGTGCAAGTAAGTGTTAACTATCTGAACTCGCAGTTATAGAGGGCTGCGTACACTTAATTATACTGGTGTGATTTTTTTAAAATACTTGTAAACATATTTGTCAGCCTGCCTGACTGTGACCGCTATGTGTGTCTCACAGGCTCTCCCGGGGCTTGTCCAGCAATCATGCTATCACGCACATGCTCACTGCGGCGGCCGGAGTCCGTGAGTCAGTTGACTCTAATGAATTTATGGTACAGGCCTGAGGCAATTGAGATTTGTGTTAGGGCCTCTCACACCCTGTTATAGTCTAGGTCCAGCCTGGTCCCATGTGGAACAGAGAGCGCAGCATGTAGTTTAGTGATTATTCTCTCCTGATTTATTATTTGAGCTCTTTCCAAACAGCCACAACATTCAAACTCACAGTCAGGATCCGTGTGCACTTGTGAAGAAGATGCAAAAACTTGCCCATTGCAAGTATAGCTGGACTTCTACACAGGGGAGTCAGGGTACAGACATGCTGTATGCCCATAACCACTGCCACAAGCCAGCAACTTTCAGCAAAAGGGTTATGGAGAAATGCCATGCACGGACTACAGACCAACTGAAGGGTCACAATTCTGGAGTCTGAGGAGTGCTAGACTTCAAATATGAGTGGTCCTGTTGATTGAGGACACCAACCTCCCTAGCAGCCACTTTATTTGGCAACTATACCCCTATTCATAATGTGCTGACTGACAGGGGGATGTGGGAGGCTGTGGCTTTGGGTAATGATAAGTGTGTATATCACATTCACGTATACACACCTAATGTGCCTAACACAGAAAAAAATCATTCTACTTTGAGGCAACAAACAGCATAAATATTTTTTAAAACAACCTACAGGATTAAATCTGTGCATTCAGATAAAACAATCTACGCACAGACGTGCCTGGTGGGACTTTAGAATAGGCCTTAGTATACATGATTTTTCTAGGTCGAACCCCCGCAATCAGGGTTGAGAGGGCTGCTCTGTGGTGGCGAAGTTTTTCAGGCTAAGGGCTCGTTTCACGCAGAATGTTACACCGACCTGTCGAACACCGAGTAGACACACCGCTCTCCATGAACAACGATTAACAGTACTCTCATAGCTGCCAAGGTTTCAGATTGCTGTGTGTGACATTTTTATAATTTCAGTATAATTATGAGTGACATTTGATTGACTGAGTGACACTTCCTTGCAAACAAAATCAAGCAATGAAGACGAGTGAAACATAAACATCAACATAAATATCAGAAATTACACCCATTTGAGCAATGAGAAACTCTAAGAAGATCTTTAAACAAATGCTACAAAGCACCAGAGATGGAAAGACAATTCACTAACCTAGTGCCCTTGTAACCTGATTGTGCTGTTTAACCAGGTAAGTAACATCGACTGCTGAGCCCCAGGCTCCTTGGCAATCATGCACAGGAATATCGCTGAGGCTGCTCTATCCCACATGGGGCACCCGGGGCCGAGGAGTCAAACAGGATGTCAGAGGCCCCAACACAGAACTCACAGCTGCCAGTCAGCCTTTACTGCACAGCAGATAGTCAGGCCGGAGGCTGTATTACTTCAAAAGTGAGGACACGGTAACCAGCAGTAATATAAATAATGAAAATCAATTAGCAGTGAGTACACCGGCTGTAGTTTGCTTTTTTTTTAAGTTTGAAAAGCTTTATTGAGTAAATAAAGACAATGTAAAACATCAGTACAACTGCAAAAAGATAAAATACAGTAGCAGGAGAAACAAAAGTAAACCTTGCGTGTATAAAAAAAAAAACCTCAGAGAGGTAAAGAATATACCAAGGGAAAATGCTTTTATAACTTTTAGAATTTTGGGGAGGGAAAAGAAAGAAGAAGAAGGAAAAGAGAGAGAGGGAAAGGAGGAGAGGGGGGGAAAGAAACATCAATAACAGGACAATAATAAAGCTAATACATAATATAATTATATTAATAGTACGTAAAAAAAAGGAAAACATCATATAGCAAACAAATGAATATGAAGCTAAATGGCACATCTGGATAGATAATCTGTTAAAGGGGACCATAATAAATCACGTTTAATCAGAAGGGAGGTAGAAGAGGCACATGCACGGTCTAATCTATGGTGATGACAAATTAAATTCCACCATGCAGCATATTCGACATTCTTGGTATCTTTCCAATTGGTAGTAATGATTTGAAAAGCAATAGCAATACATAGGTCAATGAATTTGCGAGTAAAAGGTGGAACATCCCAGACTGGAGCCAAACCACCCAGAAAAACCAAAGAAATATCAAAGGGTATATTTTTAGATAAGATTTTGTTCAGGGAAGACCAAATTCGTGACCATAACAGTTGTACCTTAGGGCATAAAAAAAACATATGTTTAAAATCACTTGTAATACAGGAGCAGGACCAACAGTTTTTGGAATTGATTAGTTTAAATTTAAAAAGATCACAAGGAGTGTAAAACAATCTATTGTAAAAATAGTATAGGGTCTGCGTGGTACTAGCAGAGCGGGAAGTTGAATGAAGTTTAGACCAAATTGAATCCCAGGTGGACACGAGGAAGGTTTGGCCAAGGTCAGATTCCCAAGAAAGTTCAAGTTTCGTTTTGGGCCTCACTAAAGGTGAAGGAGAAAGTAATTTATAAATGGCTGAGGCTTTGAAGGGAATGTGAAAATTAGGAGGAGGGGATAAGAGAGGAGGAGTGCAGGAAGTGGGTGCATCCTGTATGATAGTGGAGTGTAGAGAAGGAATAAGTGTAAGAAACTGTGAAGAGAATTTATTGGAGATACCAAAAGAATCAAAAAGTACCTGAAAAGGCGTTAGAGAATTATTAAGAAGAAGATGACTATAAGTAAGGATTCCTTTATCAATCCATTCCTTCAAAAAAAGGGCACGGTTACGAAATTTAAGAGATTTATTGTACCACAAGGGGGTATTCAAATGAAGAGTAGAGGACGAGGAAAAGGAGCGGAAAAGAGCAAGTACAAGGGCTTTCGAATGTTTGAAAAGAGGCGAAGAAAATCTTGAAGGTGGCTGAGTAAGGTTAGAAGCGGTGAGAAGAGAGAAAGGGGAAATTTGTGCAGATTCTAAAGAGCTCCAGGACGTAATAAACGGCGAAGGAGAGTCAGGTAAAAAAGACCAGATTTGCTTGAGGGGAAAAAGCAGAATGAAAGCGTGAAATGTTTGGAAAATTGACACCACCGAGATGTTTAGGCTGTTGAAGACGGGATAAAGCAACTCTGGCTTTACGGTTGTTCCATAAAAATTTAGAGAAGAGACTGTTGATGGACTTAAAGAAGAAATGAGGAAGGGGAATAGGAAGCATAGAGAGATAGAAATTCACAATGGGGAGGAGCATCATTTTAATAGTAGAGAGACGACCCCACCAAGAGAGAAAAAGAGGAGACCAGCGATCAATAAGTGAAGAGAGTTTTTTAAGAATATCAGAATGATTGATTCTAACAGTCTCTCTAGTGGAGTTAGCATAAAGAACACCAAGACACTTGATATGGCTAGAGGTCCATTGGAAACCAGAGCCATGAAACATATGTGGGAGACAGAATTTATTGAGAGGGAGAACTTCTGTTTTGTCGATGTTCAATTTATAACCAGAAACAGAGGAATAGTCGTGTAGCAAAGAAAAAAAAACGGGAAGGGAGACCGAAGGGTTAGAAATGTAAAGCAAAATGTCATCCGCATAGGCGGTGAACTTAATTTCCACATCCTTAAAAATGAAACCAGAATAAGAAGAGGATTGACGAATCTTCACGAGGAAGGGTTCCAACGCCAAAATGAAAAGAAGAGGGGAAAGAGGACAACCCTGTCTAGTACCTCTATAAAGGGGAAAATATTTGGACTGCATACCATTGATCCAGATAGAGGTAGATGGAGCGGAATAGAGGAGTTGGATATATTTAAGGAAAGTGGGGCTAAAGCCATGCCAACGCAAAGCACCAAACATGAAGTCCCAATTAACCCGATCAAAAGCCTTCTCAGCATCAAGAGTAATTGCAGCAAGTGGAGTATTCATTTTAGCGGAGAGGTGAATAATGTTGAGAAAAGTTCTAGAATTGTCGGTGATGGACCTACCTTTAAAAAAACAGGATTGGTGGATATTAACCAGATCAGGAATAATGGAATTTATGCGAAGAGCCAAGAGTTTCGCAAAGATCTTACAATCAGTATTGATTAACGAAATAGGCCGGTAATTCTTGCAAAGGGAGGGATCTTTATCTTTTTTGGGTAAAAGGACAAGCATAGCCTGTGTGAAAGAACCTTTGGACTCACCGGTGATGAAAAAGTGATTGAGCAACTGGAGTAAATAGGGAAGTAAAACAGATTTGAAATGAAAAAAAAAACGAACTGTAAAACCATCGGGACCAGGAGTTTTATCTTTGGGTAAGAGGGAGAGGGCAGCAAGAATTTCCTTTTCTGAAAGTGGAGCGTCAAGAGAGGAAAAGTCAATCAGCGGAGTGGAGGGTTTGGGAATTGACTGAAAAAAAGCATCTAATTGATCAGTAGAGGGAGTGGATTCAGGGGTGTAAAGAGAGGAATAAAATTGTACAAAACAATCAAGGATTTTAGCATCAGAGGAATGAATAGAACCTTGCGGGTCTTTGATGGAAACTATTTTAGATTTTTGTTTTTTAATTTTAAGATAATTCGCAAGAGCTCTACCGGCTTTATTACGACCACCATAAATTTTTGCATTAAATTTGAGAAGTTGATTAGAAGCAGAGTCCCAGGTGTGTTTATTAAACTGCATTTTAGCGGAAATGAGAGAAGATAAAGAATTGGGGGAATTGGAGGTATAATAGAGATGTTCAAGCTCTTTAATGCGTGTAAGAAAGGAAGAAGCTTGGGAAAGTGCGTTCTTCTTTTTGCGTGACACATAGTCGATAATGCAGCCACGAGCAGTGGCTTTAAAAGCATACCAAAGGAAGTGAAAATCAGAGGAAGTGTGAGAATTATTAGTAAAGAACTCATCCATAAATTGAGTGAAATGTGTTGTAAAGGCAGGATCCAGTAATAGGGAATTATTGAAACGCCATCGGGAAGACTGAGGTGTAGGGGAAGGGTAGTCCATATCCAGAATAACGGGGGCATGGTCAGAAATGAGGATGGAGCCTATTTCGGAATTAGTCATGAATTGGAAAGCGTGGTGTGTTAGAAAGATATAATCAATACAGGAAAGGGAAGTATGCACAGGAGAAAAAAAAGAAAATTCCAAGGAATCAGGATGAGAGATTCTCCAAGAATCTATGAGACCTCTGGAGGAGATGGATTTATGGAAGGATTTCTGCATTTTATTAGGATCATAACGCGTTTGTGATTTACGATCCAAAAATGGGTCCATCAATTGATTGCAATCTCCCCCAACAATCATGTCCTCACTAGCATTGGAGGAAAGGAGGGAGGAGAAATCGTGCCAAAAGGAGGGATCAATACCATTCGGACCATAAACATTACAGAGGGAGAGATGAACATTATTTACAGTAC
This sequence comes from Lissotriton helveticus, assembly GCF_964261635.1. Classification (NCBI taxonomy): domain Eukaryota; kingdom Metazoa; phylum Chordata; class Amphibia; order Caudata; family Salamandridae; genus Lissotriton; species Lissotriton helveticus. The sequence goes on along the minus strand of NC_136061.1, from coordinate 1,459,944,002 downwards.
AGTCTAAGAACAACCATCTACCATCAGCATCAACAAGTTCTTTATGTATTTGAACAGATAAAGTCTTATGAAAGAGTATAACCACACCATTTTTATGATTAATAGCAGGAGAACAGAAAACTTCGCCAACCCATTGTCGACGTAACAGTGACAAATCTAGTGTAGAGAGATGTGTCTCCTGAAGAAAGGCAATGTGACATTGCAACCGGGCAAGGTGGGATAAAACACGCTGTTTCTTAATAGGGTTCCGAAGACCCTTAACATTCCAAGAAATGAGTCGGAAACCTTTCACGAGGAGAGATTAAAAGAGAAATAGGGAAAGGAAACAAGACAAGTAAAAGAAGAAAATAGGCAAAGGAAGAATTGGAAGAAGTGAGTAGCAGACAAAGTAGGAAGGAAGACTAAATAGGTAAGAGAGCAAGCAAAACGGAAATAGGAAGACCAAGGAAAACAAAGCAGGAGTATCAGACAAACGTGCAAAACGAGGAAATAAATACGAACGAGAAAAAGAGTGGAGAATTTAATGCCATAGTGCCAGAGTGAAGAGAGGGAAGAAGACAAGAAAAAACCTAAAAGAGAAAGAATAGGCCAAAATGAAGAGCAGTGGAAACAAGAAAAGAAGAGAACAAGGGAAGGAGAGATAGAGGGAAGAGGGAAAGAAGAGAGGGAAAAAGAATGGAGGAAAAGGGAGGAGAAACCTCCCGAGAAAAAAGATAGGAAAGAGAGGATGGCCAAAAGTCGGAGAACTTTAGCCATAGATTGTGCACAACGAGAACAGAACGAACAATAGAGTGAGAGCGGGAGCAGCAAAGTGAGACAGCCGCATAAAATGAGTATAATGCGGGAATCTGGACTCAAAGAAAAGCTAGAAGTAAGAGAATAACAGAAAATAGGGAGAGAGACCAGGCCCGACAATTTAATACAAATGAAGGAGACTTACCAAACAACCATGAAGGAGGACGGCATACTGGGGTAGAACAGAAACAGTCAAATAGCGACACAACAAAACGGAGGGAGGGAGAAGCCAAGAAACCAGGACCGGAACACCCAACCTAAAAAACAAGAAGGGAGCAAAACATCACGTTATAAGAAGAAAAGGAGACGGGCCACAACAAAAATAGAATCAACAAAACAAAAACAAGAGAAGCATTAAGAGCCACTGTGTTCCATGTTGTCCACCCTATGTGTATCGATGAACTTGCGAAGGTCTGCAGGATCATCGAAGCTGTAGGATCTTTCCTTGTATGTAACCTTAAAGAAGCAAGGGTGAATGAGTCCATATCTGGCATTCATAGCACGAAGTGTGGGTCTTAAGTCTAAAAATTCCTTGCGACGGTCAGCTGTCGGCTTTGAAACATCCTGGGTGAAAAAAAGTTTATTACCAGACCACACTAGCTGCTTATGTTGTTTAGCAGAATGAAGGACTTCCATGAGGTCAGAGTAAAGAAGAAAGTACGCAATTATGCCCCTGGGCTTCGAGGAAGCAGAAGAGTGTTTAGGACCGAGGCGGTGTGCTCTCTGTATGTTAACATCCAGATGTTTAGGGATACCTGTGATTGGCAAAACTTGAGATTTCAGAAAGGCGATGATGTCAGAGCCCTCTGAATTTTCTGGAACACCATAAACGCGTAGGTTTGTTGCGCCTATTTCTATTTTCCAAATCCTCAGTGGCTTTTTTAAGTAGGACAACTTCCTTAGTAAGACTTTCGACCTTAGCAGCAACATCTTGGACATCACTAATCTGTTGTTCAACATCAGTCACTCTTTTGTCTAAGAAAGACCATTTTTCGTCGATTCTCTGTAATGTTGTGGTAGTGTCCGCCATAAAAGGCCTAATAAGGCGAAGTTCCTCCATAATATCCTCAAGCGTTACGGGGGGAGGAGACTTGGAAGGCGAAGGAGGATTGTTCTTAACACGTTTACTGGTGTTAGCAGAGTCTTTGCGAGACACAGGAGTCCCAGATAAGGCCTTAGAACTCTGCGCGTGCTCCATTGTGAAAAAGGCAGATGTTTTTTCTGTTTTTTGAAAAATGACACAGAAATGCGCTTTTGCTTAAAGCGACAAAAAAGCCACTGAAAAAAGAATACATTGAAATAGAAATAGGCGTGTAGGCAAAGAAGACAGGCAGCAACTAAATGAGGTCTAGTGACGGGATTGCTCTAATCCATAAGCTCAATAAACAAGAGCAGCAAAGTCAGCAGACGCAATACCCAAAACAGATGAAGGAGCAGATAAATATGGCATACTGAGACCGTGGAACAATACTAAGTGAAGGAAATGAGAGCGTGGCCACATAAGTGAGAGAAAAAAAAACTGCGATGGCATGCAGCATCAGACAAAAATAAAGTTAATGTACAAAATGGCGGCCATTATACTGACTGGCAGATCCTCACAGGGAAAGCGGAGGTGAAGGTCCAAAAACTGAAGAGGCAAACATGTCCAGGGGAAGTATGGTGCTCCACATGACAAGTCCACCAGTTGAAGAGAAGAAAAACGTGCCAGAATAAGCTAATGAGCTTAAAACGAAATTCGGGGCCAGAAAAAACGATATGAAAAAAAATCAAAATGGCGGCCGGAATTTGATTAGGCACATAAAAGCATTTTTTCCACAGAAAAACGAAGCGTGGAAGTCAGCAAGCATACCCTCATAGTCAGGGAGACTTCCGACGCTGGAATCGGCGTCCAAATTGCAGTTTCGCCGTTTCTGCGAGATCCTTCGTGCGCGAAGCGCCGCAGCTGTTGCGGAGCTCACGGAGGAGCGGCCATCTTGGCTCCTGCGTCACGCGCTCTCGCTGTAGTTTGCTTTTGATAAGTGTAAAATTCACCGGCATGAATTCAGATTTCCTGGTGCACATGCAATAGGCTATCATTCTTGACAGCAGAAACAAAGTCACCTCTGGGTTAACTCCGGGGTGTATTCTCAATCGTCTCTCCAGTTTGAAGCCAGGGGGTTCTAACTACACCGAGTTGGATGCAATTTTCATATTTGGTTTTTTTATCACTCAGATAACTCTGTATCCGAAGTTCAATTTGAAAGAAAGCATGCCGATTTTTGTCGAGGATAGTTGAATGATACTGTTCCTGTTGTTCTGATATTTTTATATTGTGAAATCGTTCAGTGTAGGTTGCGGTTTGAAAGTAAGGGTACACGTGCATTGATTGCAAAAGCCACGATTTTTGGTATATATTTTATACTTAGGATTAAAATTTTGATGAAGTTCTAGTGAGTCATGTACCTGCTACACAAGAGAAGTGAAAGGCTCGCCCCGGTTCGGATGCAGGCTGCATCATCTTCTCTGCTGCTGCGGATCAGACGCTTTACTTCCTGGACCCACTGACTCTGAGTGGCCTTTCTCTCCGTGTCAGATGCCAGGGGCCTTGTTTTTTCATCACGGGTGGCGTCACTGCCCGGTGGGCTGGGGAAATGGCGGTTCGATTGGAGCTGCCAGCGGGTTGCTGCTGCCTCCATTTTTCATTACCTCTTCCGCTAGGGACATGAGCAGGCGGGGGCAGCAAAGCGCAGCACCTGTACCGCCGTGACGTGTCACTTATCCCATTAATTTGAGAGAAGATGCAGTACCGGGACTACAGCATTGCCCTTCCCTTTGCACTGCAATTTAGGCGCGAGGGCTGGCCAAACATTGTGCCCAGGGCCATCATTGGTAGCGCTTTCGAGCGCTACAATATTGACGGCCCTGGGACGGTCACGGGACCCACAAACGCGGCACGTCGTGCACCGTACGTGCACAGCAGGCAGCATTTACAACTTAGTAGATGTGCTGCTTGCACTTCACGCAGGGGCCGCGCGGCACTGGCGGCCCGTTTCGGCGGCCGTTATAATTTATTTGGGGACAGGGACGTTACTATAATGACACTTGAGTGTCCCCAAATAAATTATAAAGGCCGCAGCCATGGTCAACCAGTGCCGCGCGGCCGCCGCCCCAAAATAGTGCCGCCTGGGGCGGAACGCCCCCCCCTAGCTACGCGGGTGCCAAGTATTCAGGCTGGGGGCTGCCTGTAGCCTCAAACCTAAATGTAAATGCAGAGGAAGGAAAACAAAAGCAGCAGCTTGTTAACACTTCAAAGGTGCATAAGAGAGGCACGATTTTGACTTTGTTCGGACCCCCATACACAATAGATATTCAGGCACTGTAAGAATATCAGATGCGTTACTCTGTCCCAGTGCAAATTAACAATTTAAATACCAGTATTTTTTATGTGTTTTACTGCGCTATTCATCCCAATGTAGGATGCCAGATCACTTTAGTGAAAACATACATATTATATTGTCAATAAATCACACACATTTGTAAATCATTGTACAAGATTTGTTACATAAGACAGTGAGGGTTACTGGGTGTAGGAGTCACATATCATGCTTCATAGCTCACTGTGCTATACTAGGATTACAATGCAACTGCATGTAACAAAGGATCTCTGTGTCCAAAGCAGTATGTATGTATGTATGTACTTAAATTTATATGGCGCACAGCTACCCACCGTGGGGTTTCCCGGCGCCAAGATGACAGGCCTACAGGTCAAAAAATAGCTTAGTGAGGAAAGAACCAAGTCTTCAAGTCCTTACGGAACTTGGCAAATGAGGATTCAAATTTCAATGTCACAGGAAGAGAGTTCCAGAGCTTCGGACCAAGGTGAGCGAAGTAGCGACTGCCCATTCTAACAAGTCTGATCCGCGGGATTGAATAGTTACCCAGCGATGAGGACCTGAGAGAACGGCGGGGAACATAAGGGTGGACGAGGGACAAAAGATAAGGGGGCGCTAAACCCTGCTTGATTTTAAACATGAAACAAAGCGCCTTGAACTTTATGTGGCTCTCAATCCGCAGCCAGTGTAAGTCCCAAACGAAAGGGGAGATCGACGATCTCCTAGGGACACTGCAGAGGAGACGGGCAGCCGAATTCTGTACCAGTTGAAGCTTCCTCTGAATCTCCTGGCTGCCACCCAAGTAAAGCACGTTACAGTAGTTCAGGCGAGAGATGACAAGGGTCTGGAACACGGTTCGTCTGGTAGAAGCTGGGAGCATCCAGAAGATTTTCCGCAGCCACCATAAGGTGGTAAAACAGGTGGCTGCCACACTGACTGCTTGTTGACGCATAGATAGAGAATCATCGAACATGAAGCCCAATTTGCGCACTTGGGAGACAGGTTGAGGTAACGGACCCATTTCTGAGGGCCAATGTTGAGGGCCCCAAAGATGTTTGTTCGTACCTAGTATCACCACCTCAGTTTTGTCCCCATTCAACTTCAAGAGGTTAGCCTGCATCCATTTAGCCAACCGACTCAGGCCTAGCTGAAGAGTGGAGGGAGAGCCATCCTTGACCAAGGAGAGTGTAAAGATAATTTGAGTATCATCTGTGTAGGAGTACAGGGCTAGCCCAGCCTCCTCCACTATTGAGGCCAGGGGTCTCACGTAGATATTAAAGAGCATTGGAGTCAACGTGGACCCCTGGGGGACCCCATACGCAGATGCTCAAATAGAGGAAGAGCAATTAGGGGAACAAACCTGGAAGGTGAGCTGGTTCAGGAAGGAGGTTAACCAATTCAAAGCTGGTCCTACCACTCCCGCGATTCTAAGCGCCTTAAGGAGAATAGAGTGCGACACCGTGTCAAACGAGGCAATAGGATAAGTGCCGCAGTTTCTCCCCGATCCAGGCGGAGTCGCAAGGCCTCTGTTACCCCTAAAAGGGCCTTTTCGGTGGAAAAATACGTACGGAACCCTGATTGGAAGGATGTAAATATCCCACCTTCTCAATAGGAGAAGTCAAATGGATGTTAACGTGTTTTTCAAGAATCTTTGAAAACACAGGCAACAGGGAAATAGGGCGGAAATTAGAGTGGATATTGGGGTACGCCCCCGGCTTTTTCAGCAAGGGAACCACCATGGCTCTCTTCCAGTCAACAGGAACTGTGGACTCGCGCAACGAGGCATTAAGTAAGTCTTTAATGACCAAGAGGGAGTCCATAGAAAGCTGTCGCAAAACTGCAACAGGAATAGGATCCTCGGGGGAGCCAGATTTCACCCTTCCAAGGCAGCTAAGGAAAGACATTTGATCCAGCCGAGGCCACTCAGATACCAGGACTCCAGTAGGAGCGTTACTAAGGTCCGTTTCAACGGACTCTCCACCAACTAACTAACCTACTAACCTATCTATCTAAAATAAAATCTGCCACCTGCATGTTACATGATGTGCTTCGCAGGAGGCGCATTAACCCTGTATGCTACTTTAGGTCAAAACTAGGACTAGACAAAAACAGATCTTTCCATCAAATGTGTTAACCACCAGGCAGATAAAGCAATCACATCTACATGGAAATGTGCTGCACATGGAATATTACGCCTGGTGGGGTAGGCTGGCAGCAGAGTTAGTTTGTCAATCCTTGGGTAAAGGAACCTGTCACGCACCGTGATGTCACTTCCTGTGATGTTTCTTCCTGCAATGCCACACTGTAATGTCACTTCCTGTGATACTACCTAACTTGGAGAGTCCCCCCATTTCTTTTTTTAGGACTTGTGCCCTGGTCACCACTGAAAGCCTGCTTCCTTCAGGACCCACTCTAATCACCAATAGGGCGACGTTCTCCTCTCCCGGGATAGACATTGTTGCACTGGAACGTTGTTACATCTCTGGGCTTCTCAAACCCTTGAGACCAAAGAAAATATATAAAATGAATTGACATTCATATTTAACGTAAAAATCTGTCCAATATTTATTATTGAGTTTAATAAAAACATTATTTTTTCCCATACTTTACCATAGGGATAATCCGTAGTCCAGCTGAAGATCTTCACATGGTAAAGTATATCCAAAAATATGATTATGGGCAAGAGATCTGGGCGGCAATGTTATCTAGCCACACATAGAAATATAAACTTTTAAATAAAGCGTCAATTAATAAAAAAAAAATACATGTAAGTAAACTCGTTGAAAGTGTAACACATTTATTCCTGTGGGCCCAAGTCGAGAGTACTAGAGCTTTATTAGCCCTGGGGTCACATGCTTGAACTGTAATTTCACACCCGAAGTAGCGATGACACTACGACAAACTGTCAGGGGATATTGCATGGCTTGATACTGAAATAATGTAAAAGAATCAGAACATTCTGAGAAATAAAATGTGTTTATGCAAATGCTGACAGTATTAAAAAAAATGCACAGATTGTAGTCTGCGATGTCTGCAAAGTCTAAAGCAAAATTTGATACTGTTTCAATTTGAATTTTCCAAAAATAGAACATGTTCTGAACATTAATGTTTCAGAGAAGTTTATTTGCCAGAAGTCTGTGCGCTAAATACGCTGCTTTTCAAGTCATATGATTCGGCTGCATATCGTTTGAAATCTGTTCCTCCACAAGCTGGTAACTGAGGCAGAGGTCCCTGGGGTAATTGCCAGAGCTTGTCCAGCCCCTGCATCTGTTAAATGGCTATTTATCTTCAGAGTAGCAGATCTGCTAAGTTCCCTTGCTGGCCGTTTTTGTAGCTTACAAATTTCATCTTGCTTTGAGTTATAAAACAAACCCTGCTAACGAGAAACAGTTGGAAGAGTACCTTATAATTTTGTTTTTTCTACGTCCATGTTTCTTGGGTTTCTCACAGAAGCTTTCAATAGTCAATGATATCCGAGGTTTCCTTTTATTTGCTGCTTTTTAAGCCACACTTCGCTTATTCTATGACCAAAAACAGTCAGTATGTTCTTCAGAAATTCACAACTCAACACCAATTCTCACAACAAGCTGTGACAGTTTAGGCTTCAAGGAGTACTCTTCTGAAAAACAGTAACACTTTTCTAACTTTAGCTGTTGCATAATTACGCATGCGCAAATGCTTAGGTCGTGTACAAGGCACATTTTATTCTGCACTGGGATTTCATTCTCATTGAAGAAACACCTTCACATACACCCCCATAAAAATTTGGAGATGTTGCCCCCAAATTCAAATCTTGGATTAGAATGTACCATTGTCCTTCTTAAGAGTGTGTCCGGGGCAAGGAAACGTGAATACCCACACACTATCGAGGCCAGAGTCATGTCCAGAGGGGGGCCCCTGGAGCTTGCCTCCCCCCCGCCCGGCAGGGGCTGCGGGGGCCTGTGTTTCACCACTGAATGTAGTGTGGCTAGGGAGTTGAGAACACTGTGTAGGGAGGTGAGAGAGTTATAGTAACTATAACTTTATCATTTGTAGGGTTTGTGTAGTGTAAGTCTGGTTTGTATAGAAAGAAAAAATAAAGTTAAAGCAATCTGAAGGTAGTGCGTAAGTTATACATTTATGGTATAACTAACTTCCGAATTTTTAATATTTGTGTAATTTAAGTTTGGTTTGACTAGAAAGAATGAATAATTCACTTTGACTAACATTTACCCTTTGTTTTTTTATTAATTTATACGTCTTTTATTTAAAAAAACATGTTTTATAACATATCACAAGGTAAATATATCATTGCTATTCTTTGTATACAGTGGCTTGGAGTATAGTAAAGTAGAAGGGCATACACTAGAGTGGCATACAGTTGAGTGTACAGTTGTGTGGCATAGAGTAGAATGGCAGTGAGTAAAGTGGGATAGAGTGAAGTGGGGTAGAATTAAGTGGGGTACAGTAGAGTGTTGTAGAGTAGAGTGGCCTACAGCACAGTGGTACAGAGTGAGATGGCATAGAATGGAATAGCGTAGAGTGGAGCGACATTGAGTGGAGTGGCGTAAAGTAGAGTAGCAAAGAGTGGATTGGCATAGAGTGGAATGGCATAGAACTGAGTGGCATACAGTGGAGTGGCGAACGGTGAGGTGGCGTACACTGGAGTGGCTTAGTGTCGAATAGCATAGAGTGGAGTTGCGTAGAGTGGAGTGGCGTAGAGTGGAGCGGAATATAGTGTTATGGTCTAGAGTGATATGGCATACAGTGTTGTGGCATAGAGTGGATTTCTGCAGAGTGGAGTGGTGTAGAAGGGAATAGGTAGAATGGAGGGGCATAGAGTGGAGTGGCTTAGATAGGAGTGGGTAGAGTGGAATAGCATAGAGTAGATTGGCACGGAGTGGCATACAGTGGAATAGCATACAGTGATGTAGAGGGGATTGGCATTAAGCATGGGCGGCAAATCCGTTACGCCCGCGGATTTTTCGGATTTTTGGTGAATACGCAATCCGTGTATTTTACGTATTTTCCAAAAAATCCGAAAAAATCCGCGGATGTAACGGGTTCAAAAGTTGAACCCCCACCCACGCATGTAATGGCGCCAGCAAGCTGCCAGCGCCGTAGTAAAATAGTTACAAAGTTAGCTTGCACAGGAACCACTAGATAAAACGAAGCAGGTGCTGCTTTATTTTATCTAAGTGCTTCCTGTGCAAGCTAACTTTGTAACTATTTTACAACGGCGCTGGCAGCTTGCTGGCACCATTGTAAATAGTGACCCCTGCGCCCTTCGGCGCGATTGTATAGTAACACACACATGGTCGCTGTAGACAACTCTCTGGCACTTTAGGCAGCTGTAGTGTAGTAAAAGCACTATACATTTACCCAACGAGGAAGCACTTACAGATATCAATAAAGCATGTGCCCTAGTTGAAGCTTAAATTCAGTGACTCATTCATCAGCCCAGAAACAATCGTGAGCGTCGTGGAGGCAGGGCAGGTGTGCCTTCTTCCCAAATCTACCGTCGAAAATCAGCTGTGATGCTGGATAGAGGCCTATGCATCCTTGACTTTCACCAGCAAGCAATCCTCGAGCTGTTCCTGTGACCAGGAGCTTCTGTCTCTTGATCTGCTGCTCTGATCGGTCTCTGACCTTTTATACACACAAGAGGCATGTGCACTCGCATGGAAGCCCCGTCCGTTTGGCCATGAGTAGGCACATTGTGTTCGCACGGGTTTCTGCACGTTCGCGAGCGTTTTGTACAATAAAACCCTCGCGAACTTGCAGAAACCCGTGCGAACACGCAAAAAAAAAATACGCTAGGATCCGCGGATTTTGCGTATTGTCGCAATCCGCAAATACGCAAATACGCAGATCCGCGGATTGCCAATCCGCAAAATCCGCCCATGCTTAATTGGCATAGAGAGGAATAGAGTAGAGTTTAGTGGCATAGAGTAGAGCGGTGTAGAGAGGAATGGCATAGAGTGCAGTGGCATTAAATGGAGTGACATAGAATAAAGAGCAGTGGTGTAGAGTGGAATAGGTTAGAGTATGGAACATAGAGTGGAGTCGCGTGGAGTGGAATAGCCTAAAGTGGAGTGGAATAGAGTAGAGTAGTGTAGAGTGGAGTAGCATAGAGTGGAGAGATGTAGAGTAGAGTGGCATAGAGTGGAATTGAGTAGAGTGGAGTGATTTAGTGTGTCATGGAGCCAAGTGGCATTGAGTGGAATAGCATAGAGTGCAGTGAAGTGGCATACAGTAGAGTGCTATAGAGTGGAGTGGCATGGAATTAAATACTGTAGGGTGGATTGGTGTAGAGTGGATTGGAGTAGAGTGAAGTGGCATAGAGTGAAGCGGCATAGCGTTGAGTTGTGTAGAGGGGAGTAGCATAAAGTGGAGTGGCATTAAGTGGAATAGCATAGAGTGGAGTGGTGCAGAGTGATGAAGAGAGGAGCAGCATAGAGTGGAATAGCATAAAGTGCATTGGCATATTGTGCAATGACGTAGAATGGCATAGAGTGCAGTAGCAGAGAGTGGTGTAGAGTGGTGTGGCGTAGAGTTGAGTTGCGCAGAGTGGAGTGGAATAGAGTGGATTAAAGTAGAGTGAAGTGGCATAGAGTGAAATGGCATAGAGTTGAGTTGCGTAGAGGGGAGTAGCAGAGTGGAGTGGCATAAAGTGGAATAGCGTAGAGTGGCTTAGTGTGGAGTGTCATATGGTGGAATAGCATAGAGTGAAGTGGTGTAGAGTGATGAATAGTGGAGCAGTGTAGAGTGGAATAGCAGAAAGTGCAGTGGCATATATTGCAATGGCATAGAATGGCATTGAGTGGAGTAGCATAGAGTGGGTAGAGTGGTGTGGCATAGAGTTGGATGGCGGAGAGTGGAGTGGCATGGAGAGTTGTTTAAACAGATGCAGCAAGAAAATCGCTAAACGTATGTTGTTTAAATTTGGTAGAAAAATAGATTTTGGAATTAAAGGGTCCCCCTGTTAGTATATCTAGTTTGGTTCATTACTGTTTAAGTCAAAAAGCACAAAAACCTAGGTTATATTGTGCTGTTGTATACCACTGTATTTTCACAGTATACATGGTACATCACGATGACAAAACAGCATATGATTTTGTAATCAAAGTCCTTACATAATTGAAAGGCAGCCATATTGTTTAGTCCATACCTAGGGGCCGATTAGGATGGAGGACGGACCTGCGTCCGTCCGCCACCCCAGAGGTGGAGGGACAATCCGCAGGGGCAGCGGCGATCCCTCCGAGCAAATTAGGATGTGACCGCCACCCTGGCGGTCACATCCTGTATGTTTAACATTGCGGCGGGTGCTGCTTGAAGCAGCACCCGCCGCAATGTTAAAACTGCATGTTTTACATTTACATGCACAAAGCGGCAGGCACCGCGCGGTGCCTGCCGCTATGTGCATGTAAATGTTGGTGGGTATCATAGGTACCCCCCATGTGCACCCCCCACCCCCCAACTCCCCTGGGGGCCCACAACGGGCCCCCAAACACTAATGTCCACATGCTTTTCTACGGCAGAAAACCCGCTGTGGAAAAGCATGTCTCCGCCAGCATCCTAATATGGCTGGTGGTGTCTGATAGACACCACCACCATATTAGAGCTTTTCCGCCATGGTCGGAAGGCGACCGCGGCGGAAAAGCGGCGGACGGAAACATGACCCCCCCAGCCATCCGAATCTGGCGGGGGGTCTTTTCTGTGTCCGCAACGGTGAATCCGCATCCTCCGGGCCGGCGGTGGCTTCCGCCGGCCCGGAGGATGCGGATTCACCGCGATCCTAATCGGGCCTTAGTCTGGATTCTGGGTTTTAAGTGGAAATATACTGTATTACTGTAGTCTACTGCTGTATTATAAGTATATCAGAAGGAATGTAGCAGCTTAGGTCAGTCTGTAAATCTAGAGAAAATAGTTTTTTACTTGATATATTTTTTAAAAAAGTTTATGGAGTACCACGCTAGTACCTAGAAAGTACAGTGGTAGTTACAGAAAAAATAAATATATATCTTAAACAAAATAAAAAAACACTATAGTTCCCCCTCAAGACTCAGAATGCAGACTAAGGCCCAGATTCTTGTAGCTGTCAGGCAATGCAGTGCAGCACCCAAAGAGTCTGCATTGCGTGACATGGAGAGAGAAGGAGAAATCCATATTCACAGAGATATGGCACTCTCCTCCCCTCTTCTCAGCACTGATGCCGATTTCAGCTGATGTACGCCAGGCACACACCTTAGCATCATAGCGCTAGGGTGTGTACCTGAGTCTACCAAAGGTTCTGCACTGAAAGGGTAATCTTCCAATACAAAATACCATCTGCAGACACACTTCAAAGCTTTTCCTACATTTTATGTGTGCTGCACGGTGCAGTACACATGCAAAGGTGGAAAAGCAAGGAGAAATGACAAGATTTCCACTTTTAACACCTGCTTTTCCATACAAACCAACTCACATACCAATTTGAGTTGGTTTGTTAATCGCAAAACTAGTTTAGCATTGGGTTTGTGTTAAAAAAGTAACACTAACCTGATGCTAAAAATGTAACAATCTGAGTCTAAGTGCGGGCTAAACATTATGGCTGCCTTTCAATTTTGTAAGAGTGAAATATTGTTTAGACCACACTTACGCTGGCTTTTAAGGGGAATTACAGTATCCTACTTTGTTTTAATGATTTTTACATATTTATTTTATATTGTTAATTTTTTTAAGTACTTAATACTTTTTGGTAATACCGCGTACTATATAAAAACAAATTACAAAACTATATCAAGGATTAAACTACTTTTTCCTACCTTTACATACTTAACTAAAGTGCCTCACTACTTCCTATATACTTTTAAATCACCACTACACAATATTTCCACTTAAAACCCACAATGTATACTAAATGAGGGCTAAATAACATTTCTGCTTTAAATTTTGTAATAGCGTGACCCGATATGTCAGAACGTTTTTGTGCCTTATAATTTTAAAACTACTGGCTTAATAGACACATACTACCAAAAAGGAAAATTTGGACACTATAATCTATATTGCTGGCAAATATAATTAAAATCAGTCATTTTCCTACTAGATTCGAGGAAAAAGTCAATGTAGAATTGATTATTGAAAAAACGAGTTTAGGGAGTCCCCCTTGGAGCTTTGTCAAATGGTAGCAATATTATTACAATGCAAAAATCCAAGGAGCTCCTATCTACACCTACTGCCATACTGCCATTGTGAAAGATATATATCTATAGTTATTAGCTGCACTAAATAATGCATTTCCTATGGAAACATGTTCATGGCTATAACTATCCTATTCATTTTCCCATAGGAACTTTAGACACAGCTTCAGCCTAAACCACTGAACAGATTTCCACCAAATTTGGCAGACAGCTACATCTTGGTCCAAAAAGAGTTCTTTTTGTGTTTTGATGTATTTGTATTTTGGAATTTAAAGAGCATGCAACTCATCCCCAAAGGGATATCCTGGTGCTAGTCAGAGGCAATTACTGGTTCTTAAAGAGACCTAAAAAGAATGCAGCCATGTCTTCAACGTTTTCCTGAATGTAAACAAATTGGGTAGAATACCCAGCTGTGGAGGGAACCTATTCTAATGGGTGGAAGTTAAAAAGTTAAAGGAGCATCCAAAGATCTCAGAATTTTTGGTTCTTTTACAGGATATCAAAGCCTTGGTGGCTGATTTAAGATCCCAGTTGGGTTTATAGAAGTTGACTTTGTTTAGTAAGAGAATGGGGCCATTCCTGTAGGATGGTAGATCTGACTGCATGGTTACTCCCACTTTTTGCCTGGTGTTTTGTTGGTTTTAGACTAGTCTGACTGAGATCCTGCTAATGGAACTACATGTTTGCTACTGCAACCTGTGTAAACTGGTGCTTGCACCACTTACTTTAGATATAGGTTCACTATATCTATAGATCACTACACCTAAAACTTATAAGTCACCCATATAGCAGGCCTTATCAATCCTGAAGGCAGGGTGCTGGGTTTTTATGTGAGAGGGTGCCCCTGCATGAGCAAAGCCCCTCTGCAGCCTTCGGAGACCAATCTCCCTGGTGTCTGCGACTCAGTCAGACATATAGGCAGAGGTGCATTATAACCTTGCGGTAAATGCTATCTCGAAAACGGCTACATAGAAACATATTGAGTTTGGTATCAAGCACCTTGGAATCATAACTCAACACCAGTACCTGGTGGGGGAGGTAGGATTCCACTCTTCTGAAGCAAGCTTTGTGGGGTCCCTGGTCTATCCGGTGCCAGCCTTCTCGACCCAGACAGCACAAAATGGATGCTGCCGACCAGAGACACATTTCTGCCCTCCTTCTGCTGAGTCAAGCTGGAGCAGAGGAAGGCAGCACAATAGGCATCATGTCACAGGGAGGTGTGACCACCTCCCCCACAGGCTTTAATGTATTGGGTTGGTGGGTGCACTCTGAGAGCATCTGAAAGTCTGCACCTGGGGCACATTTGGTGTCCCTGTGCATAGACCAGCACAAACCAGTTCGGGAGCCATTGGCTCATGCTCTGGCCCGAAACTGGACAAAGGACATGGGAGTAACCTCCCCTCTGTCCAACCCTCTCCTGTGGATACAAAAGGGCTTACCCGACTGTAGCTCTTTAGATTTTATGTGGACAAGATTCTTCAAGAAGATACCACTGACCTTCGGCTGTCTGGGCACTCTGGACTTCACTGGGCTGCAACTGGGACCAACTTCGTCTCCCTCTGCGTCCAAAACTTTGTATGTGCCCTTGATCCATACTTGCTCCGTGCAGGACCTGTGGTGCACTAAGGACAACTGAAGAATCTCCCTTGGGGTGAAGGATTTACTCCCCTGAATTCACAGGCACCTCAACGCAACTGACCGGTCTGCTGCTCCCAAGCTCCTGCAAACTCTGAAGACTCCAGCAACACAGGAGGTGGATTAAGACGGACCCTGAGGTTGATCTACTCTCTCATCAAGCTTGAGGCCAGTATCCCTCATAGGAACTGCATAACCTGAACCCCTGTGCACTGCCTCTATTTGCAAGTGCATATGCTTGTTATGCGATTCCTGAGCTATTGCATTAGACTACATGTAGCCTTGAGCCTAAGCAGTATTTCCACCAAAGAACTCTGGCCTCCTCACACCGAGTGCTCCGTGAGTTGGTACTTTGTAATCTTGCTCGAGGTCCCCTTGTGACTCCTGGTCATTCGGCCTGTGGGTCCTCCTGAGGGTCATCTTGATTTCTCTTAGGCTTTCCTTGTTGTTCCAGATGTGTCTCGACTCTCCAATGCTTAGGGAGTGACCAGGACCTTGCTGGTCCTCACCGTAACCTGCTTGACTTTCCTGCGTGGGTTGCTTCTGGCAAGGCTTGTTGGAGCTCAGCCAGGTTCCAACCCCTCAGCACTCAACATCCTTCGTGGGACATCTCACATCTGGCTCCTGGTCATCATCGACATCTCCTGGTCCTTGTGGCTGCAGAGTTTAGCATCCCTTCTTTGCACCTGAAGCAGCCGATATCAGTGGGCATTCGTCTACTGAGCCCCTGGTCACTCTGAAGTGACCCAGACTCTCTCCCCTCTGCTTTCAGGTTCCTCCCTTCCAGAATACAGGCTTGGATTTGACCGGACCCTTTTCACCTTCACAGCAGCAGCACTTCTTTGAAGGCTTCCATAGAGAACGACAGCAGTTTCCAACGCCATTTCAACCCTATGCACCGGCTCCTTTGGGACAGGTAACTCCGGCACTTTGATATCTACAGGGGGTGTGGCTCTCCACCTCTTATGTTCTGAAGGGTTTTCTCTAACTATGGGCGCAAAATCCGTTTCGCTCGCGAAATTTGCGAATTTTCGGCAATTTTGCGATCCGTGAATCTTGCAAAATTGCCAAAAATTAGCAAATTCGCTCGCGGACGGATTTTTTTTTTTTGCAGCATCTTCGTGGATAATGCAGGAAGGATTCATTCTGGCACGATGCTCCTGTCACAAAATTTAAACCTCAACAGGAAGCACTTACAGAATTATATAAATAAAGCAGGTGCCCCAGTTGAAGCTCAAATTCAGTCACGCATTATAATCAGCCCAAAGAACTAGTGAGGATGGTTGAGGCTAGGCAGGTGTGCTTCCTCCCCATATCTCTACCGCCTACAATTAGATGTAATCCTTGATGGAGGTCTTTGCATGCACGAGTTTCTCTAGCGTAATCCCTGTGTTCTTCCTGTGACCAGGAGGCTGCTTCCTTCTCATCTCTGCTCTGATCGGCCTCTGACCCTTAAAGATGCATGTGAACTCGCATGGAAGCCCCGCCCATTTGGCTCCGCCACACACACACTAGGGTATGCAACGTCTTTGCACCCTTTCCTCACAATGATGGACAGCTCACTCGAGGGACCTCGGTGCCCAAACAACTAGTGAGCACGGTCGATGCTAGGCAGGTGTGCTTCCTTCCCATATCTACTGCCTACAATTAGATGTAATCCTTGATAGAGGTCATTGCATCCACCAGTTTCTCGAGTGCAATACCCTGGTACTTCCTGTGAACAGGAGGCTGCTTTCTCCTCATCTGGTGCTCTCCTCTGATCGGTCTCTGACTCTTTATAAACAAGAGGCATGTGTACTCGCATAGAAGCCTCGCTCGTTTGGCCCCGCCACACACACACTAGGGTATGCAACGTCACAATAATGGACAGCTCACTCAAGGGACCTCGGCGCCTTTCGGCGCAGTGGCAAATTTACAGACACACGTGTCACAAATGGCAAACAAAATCTACGAGTTCGCGGGAAAATCCGCGAACTCGCAGATTTTATTGCCATTTTGCGCAAATTCGCGACCGCGAATCCGCAAAATTCGCCCATACTTGGTTTTTTCAAAGTCCTCCAAGAAGGGTCCTTAAATTGTAAAATTGCTACTGTGTACTCATTGGCTCCATTTGGCATAATTGCCTCAATTTTCTATGCTGACTCCATCTTGTGCAAAAGAGTCCATTTTCTACACTCACACAGAGCTGCAAAGTGGGGAGGGCATGTTTTTGTTCTTCACTTTTTTTTCGCTCCTCACCGATCAAAGTGAACTGGAACATGTTGTGTGGGATGCGTGCTTGGTACCTTTCAGGGAATGTGCGGAATGTAGAGCTCTGTCTTGGAATAAAAATACGGGAGCCTGGCTAGCCTCAGTCTTGACATTGGCACAGACCAGTACTGCCAGCTCAGTTTTTTCCAATAGAAGGGGGCTAGGTTTCTAGAATCTTCACCCCACGTTGAGTAAAGGTATTAAAGCGGGAGGTCTTCGTGGCAGGTAGAAGCTCATCACGTAGTAGACATACTGCTGTGAAACTGACAGAACTTGGGTCCTAATCGAACTCCTTCCTGGGCTGTCGAAGGGCTTCACCAGCTTGAGTTAGCAAGGATGTTGCATGATCGATGGGTGAGGTGTTTCTTACTTTAAGTACATAAATTCTAAGTTTTTTGGTTCTTTGCTACATGTAGATATGCTACATTTTAAACTGGTTTTGCACTTGAGTCATCTGATATTTGGGATTCAGTATTAACTGATATATTATGCCTTCCTTTCTAAAATATTGAATTAATAAAAATGTGATTGTCACTTTAAATGCACCCTAATTTGTCTTCTTGCCTCATCTTAAGAGAGTGCTGGGTTTTGTTTTATCACCTCATCTTTTGGGTGTGCTGTTTAACATGTTGTTTGAAGGTACCGTACTGCATTTGCCTCCTCTTGGGAGTGCATGGTCCATGTGTGTCCTATTGTGTTAAAATTACAAGCACTACATCTTAGCGTCACTTCTCAGGATTCAAAAAGAAAATTAAAAGGGAAAAGAAAAATGTTTTATAGAGAACCGAAGGCAGATACCCAGATACCAATTGAAATACCTGGATGGGAGGTAGTCCCATATACTATGCTTGCCCATGAGTGGGCTCATTGTGCTGGTCTGTGTGAGAAAGGGAATATGCGTTTAGCTGACGCTGAGCCAGTACAAGTGGTTGCGTGTTTGCAAAAAGTGCCTGTTGAGAAAGGAAAATAGTTTAGCACGTTAGGACGTAGAGGCTGCATCCTCTTATGTGCTTATCATAAAATGCATGAAAAATGTGTTCAGCTGCAGCACGAACATAAAAAAATAGAGAAACAGTTTGTTGAAGCTAAAAATACCTCTATGATGTTAACCTGTCAGAATAACTTATTACAAGATAAGTTGGAAACTTACCAGACTGTGGCAGAAAAGGCTGTGGTTCGTATCGCGCAATACAAGTACAAGAAGAGGAGGGGAAGGGTTAGCAAGAGAAAAGTAAGTTTAGCTATTGCAAAGGTAGGAATTGACTGGGACCCTAAAATGTGAGATGGAAATATGTGGGATTCTTCAGCGTTTTCAGACTCTGGAGGAGAGTGTGATCAAGCTAACTGCCAGGGTGAGTCGGAAGAAACCAAAGTGGTTCAGGCGCAGCCCATATATCGTCGAAGACACAGGGTGGTACAAATTATCCACAGGGGGTTGCGATGGATTGTATGGAGGGTTTTACTCAGCAGGAGATTAATGACATCTCAGACAGATTCCAATAAAGATCTAGAGAATCTCTGCTTACATGGATGGTGCAGTTGTTTGATATGGGTGCCTCTGGGATAATGTTAGATCATGGAGATGCAGAGAATTTTTTTACACCCAGTACTGATTCTGCAGCGCAGGAGCAGTTTAGGAATTATAGTGACAATAATCAAATCAGCCTGTTGCAACTGGCAGTGGTTGGATGTAGTCATAAATACCCAACAGAATCAGACTGGCCAGTGAATGACAAACCTTGGTATACACTGAGAGGTGCTATGCAGAGGCTTAGGGAGGAGGTGATGAAAACTGCTATTTTCCTGGATAATGTACATAGTTGGATGGATGGGCTGTTGAATGTCTCTGTGCAAAATAAAAAATTCTGTTTGGCTCCCCCTGCTTACAAACAACTGATGATGACTTTGCTAATTAATCAAACTGGTAATACTTTGGTGCAGGTGGTTGAGGCAGTCCGTGAGTTGGGAGAGCTTGGGGACTGGATAAAGACTGAAAGAGTGTCCAGGTCTGAGACTTGTACAGACAATAACAGGCTATCTTGAAGAGACATGTTTTTGACTTTGTTGAAGGATGTAGTGGAGAAAGAGAAGATAGATGGAATAGAGACTAAAAGTCTGTGGGAGATGTATCGGAAAAGAGGTTTGGATGAAAAGGAAGGAAGCAGGAGAGTGAATAAACAAAATAAAATGCAAAGAAAGCCAGAGGTAGATAAGGAGGAAAAGGAGGGTGAGAGAGCTGCCCATTTGAGTACGAAGGAAGGGAGAGATTCAGAAAGTGAATGGCTCAGTGAGAACCAAAGGGAGGAAGAATTCCTCATTTGAGGATATGACAGGTTGTACCCGGATTTGACCTGGGCAAAGGTTGAACGATTTAAAGCAGATTAGGAAATAGGTCAAGCTCCGGTACAGAGATGGGCTCACAAGGACAACGGGCCTAATGTTAACATAGACATTCATTGGTAACATCGTACTGTTTAGAGGGCCCCAGCCCTAGTAGTCACCGGAGCGGAGGCCACTTTGATATATGGAAGCCCCAAAAAGTTTAAAGGACAGTATTTCACAATCACAGACCTAGGCGGAAAAGAGACACCAGCAGTGCAGACAAAGGTTCAAATGAAAATAGGGAGAATACCAAAACGAGAGAACACTGTATTAAATGTGCCCCCTTTCTGAATATATTATTGAAATTGCTATCTTGAAGGGAATTACTCTGTATTTGGAGGATGGGTACTCTCAATTTGGATCAAAGAAGTAAATTTCAATTGGTGCTGTAAGGGTGGGTCACTTGAAGATTCCTCTAGGGAAGGTGCCCCTGGCTACTAAAGTAATTCATTTAAAACAGTACAGAATTCCAGGAGGGCATGAGGAGATCAGTGCAACCATACAGGACTTGATGGAGGGTGGGGTAGTGACTCCATTCACTACCTCCTGGTATAACCCTGTGTGGCCTGTGCGCAAAAGTGACAATACTTGGCGCATGACAATTGATTATCGCAAATTGAACAAGCACACACTTCCTATGACTGCTGATGTCCCAGATACTGTAACTTTAATTGAGAAAATACAGAAGCATCCTTGGACTTGGTATGCGACTATTGATATTGCCAATGCTTTCTTTTCTATACCAAAAGGAATGCCAAGAGCAATTCTCATTCTCATGGAATTGTAGACAACTAACATTTAGAAGTCTTCCCATGGGGTTCTTACACAGTCCAGCTATCTGTCACCGGCTGGTGGCAGAGCATTTAGATGAGTGTAGCGACCTGGGACAGCGACAACAGAAGGGGTGGACACAGAGTTCAGTGAAACAAAGGTCCGATACCACATCTCATTCATTATACCCCCCACAGAACGTCAACAGTGACTTTGAGATACAAGAAGAGGAACCAGATCACTGGCCCTTTAAGGGAGAGTGGATCCAAGAGTGGGAGGAGTCACGACAAGAGGAGGAGACGTCATATACCAGGGACAACGAATCAGGGGTGTGCTTGTTCACCCGGAGGGAGCGGAGCGGAGAGGAGAGAGAGCGTGGAGAAAGGAGGGCGTTGGCCGAGTTCGAGAGGACGGAGTTCGAGAGGACGGAGTTCGAGATGACGGAGACGAGGCGAGGAGAAGACGAAGCGGACGGAGAGAAGCCAGGAGGCCACCGACACCGCGGATCGCCCAGCCATACGCCCGTGGGAGGTGTATGGCTCAACCAGGTACGCAACACTATTAAGGGTTGGGTCAGCCGTAAAGGAGGGCTCTTGGAATAACCGCAGTGTTTACCCACCTTTTGGTCTGGTGTTCCCACCCCGAGCACAAACCCCTCACAGCCGGCACTTTGAGTAGACGTGGAGCACAAATGGTTATTCCCCTCACTCCCTACCCTTTAGTATTGTAAGACGTCTGGACATCCCACTCATACTGTGTATTTCTCCTTCTGTTCCGACTGAGAGACAAAGACGGAGCCAGACGAGAAACCACCTCGACGGACACCCGAAAGAGGCCGTCGACCAGAAATAGTGGAAGCCTGTATTAAAAGAACCGCGAGGAGTAGATCGCCAAGAGGAACTGTCAATAGAGGAAAGAAAAGCTCTGATCTTTTGTTTGCCAAAATAAAACCTAAGAAGACAAGAATTCACGTTTTGCCTATCTATCCCGACCCCGTTACAGTGGTGGAGAATGCGGGCATAGGCACCATCTCTGAAAAAAAGATGGAAACAGTAGTAGAACAACTTGTAAAAGGTCAAGAAAAACTCGAATGGGTTCTAGAGCAACATCTGGTATCCGCCCAAGCAGATAGGGAGGTATTGAAAAAAGCAATTGAGGGACAAAGGGAACCACCCTGGGTTGATCCCGCGGTTAGGTCTGGAGCAACTGAAAGAACGATGTCACACGGAACACCGGCCATTTCTCTACAAAAATATAGAACCGGAGAAGATCCGGATGCTTTCTTATTAAATTTTGAAAGAGCCGCCCGAGCTTGTGGCTGGCCAGTAACGAAATGGCCTTTCTTTTTAGCACCACTACTGGGAGGAGAAGCTCAGGCAGCTTATCAAGTGGCCAATCCAAATGGAAACACTGCCTACGCCGACATAAAAAGAATCATTCTCGATCATTTAGGTCTGGACCCCGAAGCATATCGGCTTCGCTTTCGTAAAGAAAGGGGCACAGTGGGAGAAAACCCCAAAACTTTATTTGTCAGGTTAAAAATGGCCGCAGACAAGTGGCTTACACCTACTACTAGCAGCAAAGAGGAGATACTCGACAGAATATATTTAGAACAATTCCTAGAAGCCCTCCCCTACGCCACGCAAAAGTGGCTTCGACAACATCCGGGTATAACCACCGCTCAAGCAGTTGAAATGGCCTCATCGTTTTCAAGAGCACAACCGAAAAAATTTTCAGCTGACTGGGAGAAAGAGAAAAAAATGGTGATCCGACTGGAAAGAAATGTTCCGAAAGGAAGAGAGCCTGCACGACCTCGCACCTGGAGAACTGAGAACCCGGGAATATCGGGACCGCAGTGTTTTGATTGTGGACAGTGGGGCCACATTGCTCGATTGTGCCCCAAAAAGAGACTAGAAGAAGAACCCATGGAAGTTGGGTATCTCCCTAAATCGGTGCTTTTCTCGGCGGAATTGGGCGGATCTTTCCGAGTAAGTGTAAAAGTTGGCCAGAAAACCCTAATAGCATTGTTAGATTCCGGCTGCCGCCAGTCGGTTATACAATCTCAATACGTAAATCCAAACCAATACATCACTAATGGGAAGGTTAATATTAAGTGTGTCCATGGGGATGTCAAAATGTACCCTATAGCCAATATCACCATAGAACACACAGCCGGACCCCCACACATAGTAAGGGTGGGGGTAATGTCAAAGTTGCCTGAAGACTTAATCATTGGGACTGATAACCCCGATTTCTTGACTATGTTTAAGAAAACCCTAGAACTAGGTCGGGCAGGTACACTTAAAAGACTGCCCATCACAAGGGAGGAACACTGGGATCCATCTGTACAACCCCAGAAGGCCACTCTAAAGTTTGTAAAATTGTCGAAAAATGCAACTTCTCCCAAAAAGGGTTCGGCTAAAGCCGCCGGATACGATTTATGTAGTGCTTACGACTATGAATTGCCGGCCAAAGCAAAGGCATTGGTCAAAACAGACCTACAAATCGCAGTACCACCAGGCTGCTACGGTAGGATAGCTCCTCGCTCCGGTTTGGCCGCGAAACACTTCATAGACGTAGGAGCTGGCGTCATTGACGAAGATTACAGGGGTAATGTAATGGTCCTTCTATTCAACCTGGGAACGGCCACCTTTTTAGTACACAAAGGAGACCGTGTAGCCCAGTTGATATGCGAAAATATCGCTTCCCCTACTCTTCAGGAGTTGGAAGAGTTGGACGTCACAGAGCGTGGTTCAAACGGGTTTGGGTCCACGGGAGATAGGAGCCATTCTGTAAACGCAGTTATTTCCCCCGACCCTTGGGTTCTCGATAAGAGCTTCAAATTTGCGCAAATCAGTGACTCCACTCTTTTTCATGCGTGGGAACAGGCCCACCAACGGTCCGTTGAATCTACAACATACCCAGCCTTCGTGATTCAGGAAGAGTTGCTATATAGGATAGGAAAAGAGGGAGACTCTCCTCAGCTCCTGGTCCCCGTGTCGTTCAGAGAACAGGTCCTTTTTTTTGGACATAGCCACTTAGTTGCAGGACATAGCGGCACAGAAAAAACGACCCAAACTATCCTTCGAAATTTTTTTTGGCCAGGGATATACAAAGACACAGAAGAGTATTGTAGGACTTGCGACATATGTCAGAGGTTGAACATGAGCAGACCCCCGGCTGTTCCTCTGCAGCCTTTGCCGGTCATTGGTAAACCCTTCGAAAGGGTTGGAATGGACCTGATTGGACCATTGCCAAAATCGCGCAAAGGTTTCCAACACATATTGGTTGTGGTTGATTATGCCACTAGATTCCCCAAGGCTTTTCCCTTATCTATGGCCAATTCCAAACAAGTGGGTGATAAGATGATCGAACTATTCAGTAGGGTGGGATTTCCGAAAGAAATTCTGACGGACCAGGGCACTCCGTTCGTTTCTAAGTTGATGAAGGAAATATGCCACACATTGCAAATCCACCAGATCCGCACCTCTGTTTACCATCCCCAAACGGACGGACTGGTGGAATGTTATAATCGTACCTTGAAAACCACACTCCGTAAAATGATGGAAGTCAGCGGGGCTGAGTGGGACAGGATGTTGCCGCTAGCATTGTACGGTATACGGGCTCAGAGACAGTCCAGCCTGGGAGTATCGCCCTTTGAACTCCTCTACGGGCGTCAACCACGCTCCCTCTTGGAAATGACTAGGGATGCTTGGGTTAATGAAACCTCAGAGGAGACTTCGGCGACTCTTGATTATGCCCAGAACCTGAAGTCTAAAATAGGCAAGTTGAGGGAACTAGCGATGGTCCACCTTGAGAATAGCCAACGTAAACAGAAGTATGACTATGATAAGGGGAAGAAGTGGAGACAGCTCCAGGTCAACGACTGGGCCTTGGTTCTCCTGCCATCGTCTTCGCAGAAATTCAAAGCTGCATGGACAGGTCCATATAAAGTGGTTGAGGTGATAGGTAGAACTAGTTATAAATTGCAAATCACTCACACCAAACAACAGTCTTATCACATCAACCTGTTAAAAAAGTGGTTGGGTCCCCCGCCTGCACAGGTTAACTTAACTGAGGCCGCCTCGAATCTAGGTTCTACAGTTGAACTACTTCTCCATAACGAGGAACTGACTGTAGGACAACAACTAGAACTTAAACAGATTCTTGAGAGTCACGCTGGTGTTTTCTCGAACAGACCAGGGCGTACATCACTTACCGAACACTGCATTGTAACTCCACCTGATAAAAAGATTAGGATGAGACCATACAGAGTCCCGGAGGCTAGAAGGGCCGCCATTAAGACTGAAATAGACGAGATGCTTCGCCTTGGGGTTATCCGACCCTCAAAAAGTGATTGGTCTAGCCCCATTGTAATGGTCCCTAAGCCTGATGGTAGTAGGAGATTTTGTATGGACTTTCGCGCCCTTAATGATATATCACTCTTTGACGCATATCCCATTCCTAGAGTGGATGAATTGATTGAGAAACTTTGCCACTCTCAATACATCACTACCCTGGATTTAACTAAGGGTTATTGGCAAGTTCCACTCAGACCCGAGGATGCCAAAAAAACGGCGTTTTCAACAGAGGAAGGTCATTTTGAGTTTACGGTACTCCCCTTCGGACTTCATGGGGCGCCGGCAACTTTCCAACGCCTTATGAACACTGTCTTAGCCGGATTATCTGACTGCACGTCAGCTTATCTGGACGACATTGTAATCTACAGTCCAGATTGGCATACCCACTTAGAATATCTGACCAAAGTACTGATGGCTCTCAAGAATGCGGGACTCACTGTGAACGCAAAGAAGTGCAAACTGGCCTTTCAGAAGGTGAAATATCTTGGCTATGTACTAGGCCACGGGTTGATTGAACCGCAAATTGAGAAGGTCCGGGCGATTGCCGACACTCCTTTTCCTGCCACTAGAAAAGAATTGAGGTCTTTCCTCGGACTTGTCGGTTACTACCGGCGGTTTATCCCACAATTTGCAGACATAGCGGCCCCTCTTACTGATGCCCTGAGGGTTACCGGGAAATCATCTACGCCGGTACGTCCATCAGTTGGAATGTTGGAAGCCTTTCGGATACTGAAATCGATTATCACATCTACACCGGTACTCTCTTCACCGGACTTCTCACGGCCGTTTTCGCTACATACGGAGGCATCTGATTTTGGGATTGGGGCGGTCCTATCCCAAGTGGGTAGCGACGGTCAGGATCATCCAATACTGTATGTTAGTAGGAAACTGTTTCCTCGTGAACTTAAATATGCTACGATTGAGAAAGAATGCCTCGCTATAAAGTGGGCTATCGAAAAACTGGCTTACTATCTAGAAGGCCGACGTTTTGAACTGTTTACGGATCATGCCCCACTGTTATGGATGGCTCGCAACAAGGCGAATAATGCTAGAGTCATGCGCTGGTTCCTATCACTACAGCCTTACGTATTTTCGATCCATCACCGAAAAGGCGTTGATAATGTGGGTGCTGACTTTCTATCCCGTCACCCACTCACCGATCGTGAGTGTCCAGGGGGGGAGGTGTGTAGCGACCTGGGACAGCGACAACAGAAGGGGTGGACACAGAGTTCAGTGAAACAAAGGTCCGATACCACATCTCATTCATTATACCCCCCACAGAAAGTCAACAGTGACTTTGAGATACAAGAAGAGGAACCAGATCACTGGCCCTTTAAGGGAGAGTGGAGCCAAGAGTGGGAGGAGACGTCATATACCAGGGACAACGAATCAGGGGTGTGCTTGTTCACCCGGAGGGAGCGGAGCGGAGAGGAGAGAGAGCGTGGAGAAAGGAGGGCGTTGGCGGAGTTCGAGAGGACGGAGTTCGAGAGGACGGAGTTCGAGACGACGGAGACGAGGCGAGGAGAAGACGAAGCGGACGGAGAGAAGCCAGGAGGCCACCGACACCGCGGATCGCCCAGCCATACGCCCGCGGGAGGTGTATGGCTCAACCAGGTACGCAACACTATTAAGGGTTGGGTCAGCCGTAAAGGAGGGCTCTTGGAATAACCGCAGTGTTTACCCACCTTTTGGTCTGGTGTTCCCACCCCGAGCACAAACCCCTCACAGCCGGCACTTTGAGTAGACGTGGAGCACAAATGGTTATTCCCCTCACTCCCTACCCTTTAGTATTGTAAGACGTCTGGACATCCCACTCATACTGTGTATTTCTCCTTCTGTTCCGACTGAGAGACAAAGACAGAGCCAGACGAGAAACCACCTCGACGGACACCCGAAAGAGGCCGTCGACCAGAAATAGTGGAAGCCTGTATTAAAAGAACCGCGAGGAGTAGATCGCCAAGAGGAACTGTCAATAGAGGAAAGAAAAGCTCTGATCTTTTGTTTGCCAAAATAAAACCTAAGAAGACAAGAATTCACGTTTTGTCTATCTATCCCGACCCCGTTACAATGAGGTACCAGTTATTGCCGGGGTACAGCTTTACCATTACATTGATGATGTGATGATACAGGGAGAGACACAAGAGCAGGTGCAGATTCAGCTAGAAAGGATCGTGGAGCATTTGAGAGCAAAGGGTGGGAGATAAATCCCACCAAAGTACAAAGACCCTCTCAAAATGTGAAATTTTGTGGTATTCAGTGGCGTCAGGGATACAGAGAGGTGGTGTCCCAGGTGAAACAAAAGATCAAAGAATTTGCTGTGCCACGTAATAGGAAGGAAACCCAGAGGTTTATTGGCTTGTTTGGTTTTTGGAGACAGCCCATCCCTCACTTGAGTCAGATTTTGGCCCCTTTGTACAAAGTTATGCGAAAGAAAAACACATTTGAAAGGGGAGAGCAACAGCAGATTGCATTTGAACTAGCAAAGAGGCTATACAGCGTACTTTTGATTTGTGACAAGTGTGGGAGGGGGATGTTGAGCTGAATGTGACAGTGCAAGGATAGTATGCTAATTGGAGTCTGTGGCAGAAGCAAGGAAAAACGAGGGTGCCTTTAGGATTTTGGACAAGGAAATTGCCAGATGCTGGAGAGCGGTACACTCCCTTTGAAAAACAGTTGCTTGCATATTATTGGGCCCTGGTGGATACTGAGCAATTAACCCTAGGGCACAATGTGATTTTGAGACCTGAGATTCCTATAATGCAATGGGTGATGAGCTCCCCCAAGACTCACAGAATAGGACATGTGCAAGAGGCCAGCATAATCTAATGGAAGTGGTACATACAGGATAGGGCTGAGTAGGTCCCAAAGGCACTGTAGTGTTGCATGAGCAGGTTGTGCAAGCCCCAATGGGAGATACAGAGGTGTTGCATGATGTACCTGAGATACAGGAGTCACCTGTTAAGTGGGGTAAGCCATTTGAAGAATTGTCCTTAGAGGACAGGAAACATGTGCGGTTTACCGATGGTTCAGCCAGGTATGTAGGGGCTAAAAGGCACTGGAAGGCAGTGTCATACAATCTTGTGACCAAGAAATTGTTGACCACTTCTGGAGAGGGAAAGAGTAGCCAGTTCGCAGAACTGTATGCTGTGTATCAAGCTTTGAAACAAGAATTGTCAGGAAAATGTCATATACACACTGACTTGTGGTCCACTGCCATTGGGTAAGCTACTTGGCTTCCCACCTGGCATGCCCATAACTGGATGATATATTCAAAAGAAATGTGGAGTAAGGAACTGTGGAAAGAGATCTGGACCATGTTGCCACAAAGCACAGTTACTGTGTATCATGAGGATGCTCACTGTTCCACCGACTCACTCAACCGCTGGTTTAATTCCCTCACAGATAAAAGAGCTAAGATTTCGGAGGCTGAGCTGGTAACGCAAGATTCTGACCTGGTTGGGATTGCGAAGTGGGCACATCAGAAGTGCGGACACTTTGGAGAAAAGATTGCTAGCAGGTGGGCAGAGAATAGAGGGATACACATTCCCCTAGATCTAATTAAAACTGCGATCTTACAATGTCCTGTTTGTCAGCATACCCAACATAGACTAGTCCCACAGATAGTGAGAGGCCAGATAGGTAGAGGAAAATTACCAGCACAGATCTGGCAGATTGATTACATTGTGACCCTGCCAACTAGTCAAGGATGTAAATATGTGTGCACAGCTGTAGATACATACTATGGATATTTGATAGCATTTCCATGGAAGAGTGCTACTCAGTTGCACACATTGAAAAAGTTAGACTTGCTGATTTTGTATCATGGAATTCCATTACAGATTCAAAGTGACAATGGGTCTCATTTCAAAGTCAAATTGTTGCAGGAATATTGTATTCAACGTAACATTGAGTGGGTCTTTCATATTCCGTATTATTCCGTATTAAATGGATTGTTGAAAGATCGATTGAGAAAGTTGTCTGATGGGCCATTGAAAAGTTGGAGAGATCATTTAAATGAGACACTGCAAATATTGAATATTAGACCCTTAGGAAATGCAGAAACCCTTTTGATGTGAATGCTAACCCTGGCCTTGCAGATTCAGCCTCATGTAGCTACCAACACCATTCTCTACTGGGAGACAGCTCATGGAGCTTCGGCTCTGTACCCGGCAACACCAGAAGCTGCAAGTCTTGATCTGCATGCTTTGACCCTGTACGGATTCAAACCAAGGGATATAGCACTCATTGAGACAGGAGTGGGAATCCAGATTCTCCTAGAGCACTTTGTCTTGATTGCCCCTCAATCTGGATTGGCTCTAAAGGGCATTCAAGTGCTGGGAGGGGTCTTTGATGCAGACTATCAAGGTGAAATCAAGGTCATCTTACTTAATAGTGGAGACGCTGATTTGATAATGCAATCTGAAGACAGAGTTGCTCAAATAGTGATCAGGCCAGTATATGGAGGAATGGTCAAGAAGGGGACTTCCCCAGCCTTTCTCACCATGCTTGGAGAAGGAGGGTTTGTCTCTACTGACAAGAATCCAGGAGTCAAAGTGTGGATAGAATCTCCAAATGGTTCCACTGAACAGGCAGAGGTTATTGCAACAGGAAAGGACAACTTCCTGTTAGTCATGAAGCCAGGGCTGGAAAAATGGGAACATGTGCCTGCTGATAAGTGTTACTTGCGAGCATGAATAATACCTGTTTGTTCTCTGTTCTTTTAGATCACAGCATGGCATGTCTGTGCTCTGATTGCACTCACTGGAGTGTGCTTGGACGTATTAGAGTGGGGCCGGGAGGGACTGGGTGCCCCTTACTCTGAAGTGGCCAGCCGACTGCACCAATCAACTGCACTGCTGACTCGGCCTGATAATGTTTGGTCCTATCTTAACCAGAAAGTCCTCAACAGGTTGTACTTTTGCACGACAAACATGAAAAGCACCATGGATAATATATCCGCGTGCCCCGTAGCTATACCTACCCCTGTTGATGTGCTGTTGCAGACATTCAATGTCACAAATGCAGACAGGGCAGTGGAGGAACATGATGTGAAAACTCACTTGTCAGCTTATGAGTTTTGCTGATTTTGTACAGAAACTACTGATGATCATTGGAAAAATCTAACACAAGTGACAATGTTCAACATTTCTGAAGGAGACATTTGCTATAATTTGAGTTGTGACCCCATTACAATTGGTAAATGTGCTGAAATACGTCTTGAAGGAAGTGAATTGCGAATGACGTGGGAACAACAAACTCTATTCAGAAATCGAAATGAAAGTACATGCAAAAATATGCAAAAACACATGATGTGCAAAAATGTAGTATCTGCTGCCAGTCATTTCAGGCATGTCAAATTGCCTGTAGGGTGGTCATTCTCATGTGGTAATGTTACATATATATATATATATTCCAGCACACATCACAGGTGGACCGTGTTCCTTTACTAGATTAGGCCTCATGATGTTCCCATTAGATCCATGAAAACGTGTCCAGAATACGAGAGAAGATGTTCAACTCAGTGAACATTGCGATTCTCAAATTAATTTATTATTTAAATCTGGATATATTAGGCCTAGCCATTTATAATTCTAGGACTGTTGGTGAATTAGCATGTTTGATGGTGAAAAATATTAATCATACATCAGTTGCTTTGGCAGAATTATTATTAGATGTGCGAGGGGCAAGAAAAGTTATATTACAGAACAGAGCCGCAATTGAATATTTACTCTTAAAACATGATCATGGATGCTCAGACTTTGAGGCAATGTGTTGCTTTAATCTTTCAGATCATTCTAAGTCAATTCAATCCCACATTGACGATTTACACATGTTAGCTAGGATGTCAAGCAGGATGTGGAAAAAGTGTGATGGGATTGGTAGTTTAGGTTGTTGCCAGCTTTGGTAAACTTCGATTCTGTTCTAGGTGGGATAACATTAGCAATTTGTATCTTGATATCATTATGTTGTTGTATCCAGCGTGTGCCTAATCTCTTATCTATGCTTTGACCTAAAGCAGTTGACCTTAGACTGATATGTTATGAAAGCCAATGGTCAAAGGGTGGAATGTACTGATATAAAGATATATTGACCATTGGCTCCATTTGGCATAATTGACTTAATTTTCTGTGCTGAGTCCATCTTGTGCAACAGACTCCATTTTCTGTGCTCGCACATAGCTGCAAAGTGGGGAGGACATGTTCTCGTTCTTCACTTGTTTTTCGCTTATCACTGATCAGAGTGAACTGGAACATGTTGTGTGGGATGCGTGCTTGGTACCTTTCAGGGAATGTGCAGAATGTAAAGTTCTGTCTCCGAATCAAAATACGGAAGCCTGGCCAGCCTCCGTCTTGACCTTGACACAGACCAGTACGGCCAGTTCAGTTTTTTCCAATAGAAGGGGGTGAGTTTACTAGAATCTTTGCCTCACGCTGAGTAAAGTTATTAAAGCTGGAGGCCTTCAGGGGGGCATGTAGAGGCTAATCACAGAGTAGACGTACTGCTGTGAAACTGATGGAACTTGGGTCCCAATCAAACTCCTTCCTGTGCTGTCGAAGGGCTTCTCCAGCTTGAGTTAGCAAGGATGTTGCATGATCAATCGGTGAGGTGTTCCTTACTTTAGGAACATAATTTCGAAGTTTCTTGGTGCTTTGCTACATGTATATATGCTACATTTCATTCTGGTTTTGCACTTGAGTAATTTGATATTTGAGAGTCTGCTTTAACTGATAAATTTTGCCTTCCTTTCTAAAATATTGAATTAATAAACATGTGTGTGTCACTTTAAATGCAACTGAATTTGTCTTCTTGTCTCGTCTTAAGAGAGTGCTGGGTTTTGTTTTATTGCCCCATCTTTTGAAAGTCCTGTTGTTTAAAGGTATAGTAGTGCATTTGCCTCTTCTTGGGAGTGCAGGGTCCATGTGTGTCCTATTGTGTCAAAATTACAAGCACTACAAACCACGACTTCCCCATTGAAATGTACGAAGCCCGCTGTTCTGTTAGCACACTGCACCAGTCCTCCAAGGGGTCCCTATCTACTCACCTTGGGTGGTTCCTTGGGTTCCCAGCGATTCAACGTGCTCCAGACCTTGTCTTGACCCAAGTCGTGGCAGTTATTCCACTATTTTAGTCTATGGTTCGGTCTCCCCCTAGGGCCCACTGGGTATTCTTCTACTCACAACTGTTTTATTGATCTCGTATTGAGTGCTTTGTATTCTATCCTCAGGTAGGGGATACCAGAGAGTTATTATATTAATAAATACATCTTTTTTATATATCTACTGTGTGGTTCTCCTTTCATTTAATTAATGCAAGAGGTGATATTCTTATAAAATTCCGTCAAGATTAAGCCTGAAGCCTTCTCTCCACAGGTACCGCTAGGATAGCTTTCTAAAGGTTATCTTTGACCACATACATCATTACAGTTGTTTGGATTGGTGCAAGGTGCTCACTTTAACTAGTGGAGAGCATATACCAGGTCAACTTCTCACAAGTCCTATAAAGTGCTCTGTACATGTGGCATAATAGCTTAAAAATTGTTAGATTGTGCACTGGTAACCAATGAAGCCGGTCGAGGCAAGCTGATGCTATACTCCGTTCACCTTCATTACAAGTTCGTTTGGTGGCTTTGTTTCGAACAGCTTGGAGACTTGAGAACAAATATTCATCCATTCCAATACATTGTGCATTGCCATAGTCAATCTTACTCAGAATTGAAGCTTAGATTATATTCTTTTCCAAGCTGTAACTCAACAACGATGACGGTAGCACTTGGTATGCACTGGTGAGATATTGCTTTGTCAGTCCAATTGAGTCCTTCATTAATTAGGGTGCTCCACTTCCTATGGCCCACCGTTGACACTAATAACGTGCCCCAAAAAATAATAGTAATGGAAGGAGTGTCTGATTCACAAAAAAAGAAAATTCAATCTAATATTGAAGTCCGTATCAGTTGCTTTCTTTTCAAATTATTTTTATTCACCAAAAAATATTGCTCCAATATTCAAGTCAGGAAATCCAGATCCATATTCCAACAAAAGCGTTCATCAATTCAGAAATCCAATACAACAATTATTTCTTCCAGATCATTAGTTTTACACAAACAGAACAATCTTTGTTTAATAGCAGCCTACGTGTTTCGTCCTCCTTAGGACATCATCAGGGCTGCAAAGTAAAAGAACAAAAAATCACAATCCATACCTTGAAAAATAAAAGAAATGTACATGTTTCATTCTGTAACCTTATACAAAATAAAATTGATCCATTATTTTGATACCCCTACTCGTTCTGCCTGTTCAACATTCTAAAGTACACACCATCCACCCTCCTTTTTAGCATATTCCCATTAATTCTTCAAAACACATAGGGGTCCATTAGGATGACGGGCGGACTTTGTCCGCCCGTCATCCTACCGGTGTATGGGACCACCCTCCATAAGGGCGGGGGTCCCGTTCTACATATTATAATGCTGAAAGCACCGCCCGCCACAATGCTAAAAATGCACGTTGTGCATTTCAATGCACAACATGACAGGCACCGCGAGGTGCCTGTCATGTTGTGCATTGAAATGCAGGGGGGTACCACCCCCACGGAGTCCCTGGGGGTCCGCAACGGGCCCCCGCAGGGGGACTCCGCATGCCTTACCTTGGCGGCATTGCCGCCACGGAAAGGCATTCACAAATGCCTATCCTAATATGGCTGGCGGTGTCTAATAGACACCGCCACCATATAAACCCTTTTCCGCCCCGGCCGCAAGGCGACCGGGGCGGAAAAGCGGCGGACGGTCTTTCCGTCCGCACAGGCCAACCTTGCCATCATAATATGGCGGGGGGTGTTTTGAGTCAGGATGGCGGGCGGATTGCCCCCGCCAGGCCGGCGGTGGCTACCGCCTGCCTGGCGGGGGCAATCCCCCGCCATCCTAATGGACCCCATAGTGTTCGATAAATTACAGTACTCTTCAATCTGAAATGAACATTCCTCATCATTTTATAGCGTATAGATGCTGGTACTGTATCCTACTTCTCCTTATACATTAACGTGTTCTTCACCTCAATATTAAAACGGAGCATGTGTTTGAAAATAAACTGTCATTTTCATATTGCAATTTCATGGTCACAATGCAATGTGTCCTAAGCCACTTGAAATAATCAATTTAACTATTTTCCCACTGTTTTATCCCCTTCAGACCGGAGCCCTTGTATACAAAAAAGCTACCACTGCATAAAAGCTACGTCATCAGTGCTGGGGCTCAACCTATTCCAAAAACAATCCTGCAATTATATGCTCAAATTCATCACTTACTCAATATTCTCCAAATAACTCGTTCTGTTCCCTACTGTGGTTCAAATTCAACTTAGATCCTCCATTCACTCAATAAGACACTTACAATTATGTATTTTGCCCTTTAAACGTGATTGTTCTTTTTTCCAGGCTCCGTAATCTATAGTCCTGAACGATTTGGCCCAACGTTAATTTTTCAAAACATAACCAAACAAAAAACAAAGCATTAGCATTAGATAAACATGTTCGCGGTATACAAATAAAGAGCATTCGAAAGTACTAGAATCAATAAGGCACTTACAATTATGTCCTTCGCCCTTTAAAGCGTAACTGTTCTCATTCCAAACTCCTTGATCGTAGTCCTGAGCGCATTAGCCCGACGTTAATCTATCAAGACGTAGTAAAAAACACTTGCATCAAATTAAAATGTTGCAGTGTTCGTCTACTGAATATACGAGAATATCTATTATCTAATACTCACCTTGAAATTCGAATCCTTGTTCACAGTTCCAATTATAGTCGTCATCGACAGCAGGTCCTGATAAATCTGCTGCAAATTCCAAACCGCGCCATTCCGTTTATTTAAACACCCAAACCCAACCACCAGAGTTCGGGCTGGACTGTTCCCATGAGGCACTGGGTCAAGGCTGATTTGCACAACTGGGGTGGTGTGGAGTGCAAAAAAACTATGGATTTAAGCCCAGATCTCTGTACTGGGGTGAATGTATGACATTGTTCTGCATTCTGTCCATCAACTGTTGTTTTGCAGAGGACAAGTCTGGCAACACATTTTTTAACGTTCTGTAGTTTCTTGAGATGTTTCTGGGTGAGGCGGTTTTAGATTGCACTGCCAAAGGAGAATCACCTGTTGCTGTCTTTCTGTATTTGGTGGGGATCTATCTGAAGGTCTTTCAAAGCTGGTGAAGCGTATGGAAGCACAATGAGACAGCAATGATTTGGTGGTTCATTGTGGGCGTGGAGTTCAGTATGATGCCAAGGTTCTTGTGCATGGTCCGTGAGTGTGGGGGGTGTTCCTAGTGTGGCGGGCCACCAGCAGTCATCCCAAGAGGAGGGGGTGGGTCTCAGGACAAGGACTTCTGGCTTGTCGAAGTTGAGTTTGAGGCAGATGTCTCTCATCCAGGTGACAACGACCATCTTCCTGTTGTGGGAGTTGTTTCTGGCGGCTGTTGGTTCATTGATGAGGGAGAGGATCAGCTGGATGTTGTTGGCGTAGAAGAAGATGTTAAGTATGTGGTTCCTGATGATGGCTGACAGTGGGGCCATGTAGCAGTTGCAGAGTGTGGGGCTCAGAGGGGAGCCTTGGGGCACTCTGCAGATGATCTCTGTGGGTTCTGAGAGGAACAGTGGTAGTATGAGTCACTGTGTTTAACTGGTGAGGAAGGAGCGGATCATCATGATTAGGGTGCGTGGATGATGCTTTCAAAGGTAGCTGAGAGGTCCAGAAGTATGAGGGCTGCTGTTTTGCCTCGGTTGAGGTGGGAGCAGAAGAGCCAAACCTACCCCTCTTATGGAAAACTATCCAAGTTGTTTGGGTCGCTATTCAACAAATGAAGAATGCCATTATTGAGGATATCCCTGTAAAGATAGGACATTTTAGGCATAATCATCAATTTGTGCTTTGTGATTTGAGTCCCGTGAGTTTGTCAGGACACTATTTGTTTTGCAAACTGAACCTCACCATATACTGTACCCAGAAAGGAATATAGCTACAACCACAAGACGAGGACATTGCCATAAGAGTTGCCTTCAGATTTTAAAGATTCAGTGAGGCCAGAAGTTTGAGATTTTTCAGGAAAGGACACTGGTCTCATTAAAGGCGTTGAGCCTGTCAGTATACAGGTAAGTATAATTTAACCTAGAAACAATTGCTGGAATAACGCCTGTGACCAAGAGAATGCT
Source organism: Lissotriton helveticus (assembly GCF_964261635.1). NCBI lineage: Eukaryota > Metazoa > Chordata > Amphibia > Caudata > Salamandridae > Lissotriton > Lissotriton helveticus. The sequence goes on along the minus strand of NC_136061.1, from coordinate 1,459,908,077 downwards.
TCAACAAGGTATAATAAAGGAGATCACGAGCAATCCATGCAACTCACCCATTATGGGCCCACTATTATGGGCCTGCAGAAACCTGGAGGTAAGTAGTGTGGGTCCTACTAAAGATCAACAATATTTTTATTCCCTGTTGTTCTGTGGTACCAAATCCTGCTGTATTATTGTTTCAAATTTCATGTGAGGCTGAGTGGTTTACTGTTATTGATTTGTGCCAGGCATATGTGGCTAGGCTATCGCGATTTGGCATGTTGCATTGTCCCACAAGGGTCTCTCATGGTGCTGCACCTCTCTGCTTCATGCTGATTTTCTGAGCACTTTCTACTGCTTTTGCCTTGTTTTTCTTTGCTTTCTACTTCCTCTCACCTTTTTCTTTCTCCCGCTTTTGCTTCATTTTTACTGTGTTCTCTTTCTTCTCTGTTTTTCTGAATGTTTTGTCGTGCTTTTGCCTTGTTTTTCACTGCTTTCTCCTTCTTTTCCCCTGTTTTTCTGAGTGTGTTCTCCTGGTCCCCTCTACCCTCTGGACCCACCAATGCTCCCCCACCTGGACCTGCTGCTGCACCCTCAGACATTCAATCAATCAATCAGTCTTTTGTTAAGCGCACTACAAACCTGCGAGGGTCTCAAGGCGCTGGGGGGAGGTGGGGGCCGCTACTGATCGAACAGCCAGGTCTTTAGTATCCTCCTGAGGGTCAGCACGTCTTGGGTCTGTTGTAGGCTCAGTAGGAGGGTGTTCCATGTCTTGGTGGTGAGGTGGGAGAAGGATCTCCTGCCGGTGGTTGTTCTTCGGATACGCGGGACGGTGGCGATTGAGAGGTCAGCGGAGCAGAGCTGGCGGTTGGGGGTGTAGAAGGAGACCCGTCTGTTGAGGTAGGCTGGGCTGGTCTTGTGGAGTGCCTTGTGTGCGTAGATGAGGAGCTTGAAGGATATCCTCTTGTTGACGGGGAGCCAGTTCAGGTTTCTCAGGTGGGGGGTGATGTGGCCGTGTCATGGTACATCGAGGATCAGTCGTGCTGAGGCATTTTGGATGCGTTGCAGTCAATTGCTGAGCTTGGTCGGGGCTCGTAGAGGACATTTCCGTAGTCGAATCAGCTGCTGACAAGGGCCTGGGTGACTGTCTTTCTTGTATCTGTCTGGAACCATCTGTAGATCTTGCGGAGCATGCAGAGGGTGTTGAAGCAGGAGGAGGAGACGGCGTTGACTTGCTTGGTCATTGAGAGCGTTGAGTGGAGGATGATTCCCAGGTTGCATGCATGGTCGGTAGGGGTCGGGGCTGCCCCCAGTGCCGTTGGCCACCAGGAGTCATCCCAGGCTGACGCGTTGGAGCTGAGGATGAGGACCTCCGTCTTGTCCGAGTTCAGCTTCAGACAGCTGATCTTCATCCAGTCGGCGACGGCCTTCATTCCTTCATGGAGGTTGGCTTTGGTGGTGATGAGGTCCTTGGTGAGGGAGAGGATCAGTTGAGTGTCGTCGCCATAGGAGAACATGATGAGGTCGTGCTGTCGGGTGACGTGTGCGAGCGGGGCCATGTAAATGTTGAACAGTGTTGGGCTGAGGGAGGATCCTTGGGGTGCGCCACAGATAATCTCGGAGGCTTCAGAACGGAACGGGGGGAGGCGGACTCTCTGGGTTCTGCCGGAGAGGAAGGAGGTGGTCCATTCCAGTGCCTTGTGTAGGATCCCTGCGCCATGGAGGCGTGCGCATAGTGTGCGGTGGCAGACGATGTCGAAGGCAGCGGAGAGGTCTAGGAGGATGAGTGCTGCAGTCTCCCCATTGTCTAGCAGGGTCCTGATGTCATCGGTGGCGGCGATGAGGGCGGTCTCAGTGCTGTGGTTGCTGCGGAACCCTGACTGGGAAGGGTCCAGGATTCTGTTCTCTTCGAGGTATCAGGTTAGCTGTCTGTTAACGATTTTCTCGATGACCTTGCTGGGAAGGGGAGCAGAGAGATGGGTCGGAAGTCTGTTGGGTCTGCCTTGGGTTTTTTGAGTAGGGTGTTGATCTCTGCATGTTTGCAGCTCTCTGGGAAGGTCGCGGTCTCAATGGAGAGATCCATGACGTTGCGTAGGTGGGGTGCGATGGAGCTGCTTGCTTTGTTGAAGATGTGCTGCGGGAATGGGTCTGACGGAGAGCCGGAGTGGATTGTGCTCATGATCTTGATGGTGTCATCGATGCTCACGCTGGTCCAGGCTAGCAGGGGGACGTGGTCGATGGTGTGCGGAGGGTCTGTTGTGTTGCTGTCTGTTGGGGCTGTCTGGGTGTTGAAGCTGTCGTGGATGTCTGCTATCTTGCGGTGGAAGAAGGTGGCAAGGGAGTCGCACAGGGCTTGCGACGGCGGGATGTCATTGGAGCTTGGGTTGGAGAGTTCCTTCATGATGTTGAAGATCTCCTTGCTGTTGTGTGCATTGTTGTGGAGGCGGTCTTTGAAGGAGGTCTTCTTGGCAGCCCTGATGAGGTGGTGGTGGTTGCGGACGGCATCCTTGTGTGCTGCATGGCTGTCCGGAGTTTGTTCACTGTGCCATTTCTTCTCTAGTTTCCGGCAGGCTTGCTTGGAATCTAGGAGTTCTGGGGTGAACCAGCTGGCCCTCTTGCTGGTGTCTCTGTGGGGGGGTTTCTTCAGCAGGGCGAGGGTGTTGGTGCAGTCCTCGATCCAGCATCTGAGGCTGTGGGCAGCGTCGTTGGTGTTGGAGGGTTTGGTGGGTGGGCTTAGAGCGAGGTTTGTGTGTAGTTGGTCTTCGGTGATCTTGCTCCAGCGGCAGCCGGAGATCTGTTGGGTGTGGTGGTGTGTGATGGGTTTCTAGAAGGTGAAGTGGATGCAGCGGTGGTCGGTCCAGAGGAGTTTGGTGGTGTGGCTGACGGAGATGTGCGGGCTTGAGGAGAAGACGGGGTCGAGCGTGTGGCTGGCACAGTGGGTGGGCGTTGTCACACGTTGTCTCAGTCCAAGGTTGGCGAGGTTATCGATCAGGGTTGTGGAGTTGATGTCATAGTTGTTCTCAAGGTGAAAGTTCAGGTCTCAGAGGAGGATGTAGTCAGTGGAGGTCAGGGCGTCCGTGCTGATGAAGTCGGCGATGGAGTCGCTGAACTGGGGGCGGGGTCCGGGGGTCGGTAGATGAGGGTTCCTCTGAGGGTGGAGTTGGGGTCTGTATGGATCTGCAAATGTATGTGTTCGACGGTGCTGAGTGCGTCGTCGGTGCTAGTCGAGACCCTGATGCTGTTCTTGTGGATGATGGCGATTCCTCTTCCGACTCCGTTGGTGCGGTCTTTGCCGGTGATCTTGTAGCTGTCTGGGATGGCTATGGCGATGTCGGGTGCGGGGGAGTTGTTCAACCAGGTCTCTGTCAGGAAGGGGACGTCTGGGTAGGTTGTGTTGAGCAGATCCCGGAGCTCGACGGCGTGTTCGCGTGCGGAGCGGGTGTTCAGTAGTATGCATCAGAGGTGGTTGAGGTCTTTCTTGGCGGGTGGTACGTCGGCTCTGTGGCTGGTGTAGCTGCAGTTCCAGCAGGTGCGTTTCAGGGCAGCCTTGAAGCAGTTGTGGGTCCGTCCGGGATTGAGAGCGTGCAGAGTGCTGGCATCGTAGTGGCGGCGGTCGTTGTGGCGCGGGCCAGGAGTTCTGGCACTGGGCACGGTCCAGGCGTGGGCGGGCGCAGACGGGCTTGCCGCGCCCCAGCGGCGCGACCGCGGATGGGCCAGCATGTGTAGGGAGGTGGGAGTGAGGAGCAGATGGGAGGCAGGAGGCGGGGGCAGTGAATGGGCAGTCAGGGGGCGGAACTGCAGGGTACGCTGCGGCAGTGGCGGTGAGGGGCGACGAAGGAAACAGAAGGCAAAAGGGCACAACAATTAAGGGGGAAATGAGTGGCAAAGAGGACAAAAGGTCACAGGTAAGGGCAGAAAGATCACAAAAAATGGGGGGAACGAGTGGCACAGAAGGCAGAAGGTCACAGAAATGCAGGGGGAGCTAAGCAACGAAAGGCAAAAACTGGGCAGAGAGACACGGGGCAGTGAGGAGAGCAGAAGGGAAACCGGGCAGAGAGACACGGAGGGCAGCGAGGGAGAGAACGGGCATAGGCGGTGCTGTGCGGAGGGGGAGCGACCTACTGGGAAGGGTCAAGGGTCGCTCTCCTCACCGCACAGCGGCCGGCCTATATGGGGAGGTGGGAGGGAGGAGCAGCTGGGAGGCAGGAGGTGGGGGCAGCAAATGGGCAGTCAGGGGGGCGGGGCCGCAGGGGACGCAGCGGCAAGGGACCACGAAGGAAACAGAAGGCAAAAGGGCACAACAATTGAGGGGGAAACAAGTGGCACAGAGGCAGAAAGGTCCCAGGAAAGAGCAGATAAGGTCACAAAAAACGTGGGGAAATGAGTGGCACAGAGGCAGAAAAGTCACAAGAAAGGGCAGAAAAGGTCACAAAAAACGGGGGGAAGCGAGTGGCACAGAGGCACAAAGGTCCCAATAAAGGGCAGAAAGGTCAGAAAAAATGGGGTAAACGAGTGGCACAGAGGTACAAAGGTCACAAGAAAGGGCAGAAAGGTCACAAAAAACAGGGGTAAACGAATGGCACAGAGGCACAAAAGTCACAAGAAAGGGCAGAAAAGGTCACAAAATACGGGGGAAACGCGTGGCACAGAGGGAATAAGGTCACAAGAAAGGGCAGAAAGGTCACAAAAATGGGGGAAAAGAGTGACACAGAAAGCAGAAAGGTCACAGAAATGCTGGGGCAGATAAGCAACAGAAGGCAAAAACGAGCAGAGAGACACGGGGGCCGTGAGGGGAGCAGAAGGAAAAACCAGGCAGAGAGACACGGGGGGAGCAAGGGGAGCAGAAGGGAAACCAGGCAGAGAGACACGGGGCAGGGAGGGAGAGACGGGCACAGGCGGTGCTGTGCGGAGGGGGAGCAATCTATCTTGAAGGGTCAAAGGTCGATCTCCTCACCCCGCAGCGGCCGACCTATATGGGGAGGTGGGAGGGAGGAGCAGTTGGGAGGCGGGTGGTGGGGGCAGCAAATGGAGGGGACACAGCAGCGAGGGGCAACGAAGGAAACAGAAGGCAAAAGGGCACAAAAATTGAGGGGGAAACGAGTGGCACAGAGGCAGAAAGGTCCCAGTAAAGGGCAGATAAGGTCACAAAAATGTGGGGAAATGAGTGGCACAGAGGCAGAGAGGTCACAAGAAAGGACAGAAAAGGTCACAAAAAAAAGAGGGGGAAACGAGTGGCACAGAGGCTGAAAGGTCTAAAGAAAGGGCAGAAAAGGTCACAAAAAACAGGGGGAAATGAGTGGCACAAAGGCTGAAAAGGTCCCAGTAAAGGGCAGATAAGGTCACAAAAAAACAGGGGGAAGCAAAGTGGCACAGAGGCACAACGGTCTCAAGAAAGGGCAGAAAAGGTCACAAAAAAGGGGGAAACGAGTTGCACAGAGGCTGAAAGGTCACAAGAAAGGGCAGAAAAGGTCACAAAAAACAGGGGGAAATGAGTTGCACAGAGGCACAAAGGTCATACGAAAGGGCAGAAAAGGTCACAAAAAAACGGGGGGAAACGAGTGGCACAGAGGGCAAAAGGTCACAAAAAACGAGGGAAACGAGTGGCACAGAAGGCAGAAAGGTCACAGAAATGCTGGGACAGCTAAGCAACAGAAGGCAAAAACGGGCAGAGAGACACGGGCCGTGAGGGGAGAAGATGGAAAAACCGGGCAGAGAGACACAGGCCAGCGAGGGGAGCAGAAGGGAAACCAGGCAGAGAGACACGGGGCAATGAGGGAGAGAACGGGCACAGGCGGTGCTGTGCGGAGGGGGAGCGACCTACCTGGAAGGGTAAAGGGTCGCTCCCCATTTGTAGCTCAACATTTGACCAAGGTTGATAAACTGGAAAAGGGCCAGCAGGACTTGAGCCTCAAGCTGGTGGAGGGTCAATTGTAGCTGGCCACCCTTTTAAGGATGGTGGCATCCTTACAGGATATCATAAAACAAATAGACTAGAGGGTGTAGCCCCCTCACCATGATCTCTAACTGTTGTGTTTTTAAGTGCTAATTTTACATACATAGTTTAGTAGTAGTTTTACAAAGTTTTTAGTATTAGTGCAGTAATAGTTTGTAATCCGTTTGTGTAGTTTTAGTGCTTAGTATTAGTTGTAGGATACGTTGTTAAGTTATAAGTAGTGGATGGGGGTTGATGTTTAGTAATTTGGTTATAGTATTTAAGAAAAAACATTAAAAAAACAACCCCAAAAATATATATTTGTTTAGTATGCTAGGTTTAGTTAGTCTGTGTTTAGATATAATATATGTGTGTGTCATGTTTCATTGTTGCAATAGGGGGTGGAGCTGTTTATGCTTTAGTGGTCTGTTGTGATACATTTGTAAGGTAGTATAAGGTATAGTTATTTAGTATAAATTAAGATGCTAGGCTGTTATTGTAGTTGATTTAGTTTTTAGTAGTGTAGTGTAGGGATTAGCATGTTTAGTATTTATAGTGAAGTGGTGTTCAGGATAGTGTTTTTGAGATTTATAGTTTTAAAAAATACAGCTTTGTTTGATTTTCTAAAAGTTATGACTTGTAGGTGTCGTAAGTGGTGAAATCTGCTTAGGTTGGGTCTTACACATGCTGTGCACAGACTGTCAATTTGGTTCTTATGTCTACCATTATGTTGAAAGTACAAGTAGTCTAATAGGGTAATTGCCAAGAGGCACTGTACTAGTATTGAGAGAACAGTATCTGAAACCACGTTTGTTAAAGTAAAGTACCACACATTTCGTAGACCACAGAAATGAACCATTCCTGAGTTTACTAGGCCTTTGACATTTATGGTCCATTATTCCGCAATAGTTTGTGTTTCAGGCTTGTTCTAATGTTGATATTGTGGGTGTGTGCAAGCTATATCCATGTCCCCTTACACATTTCAACATTTACAAAGTGCCTTAAACATGGTAATGTGTCCAATTGTCACATCTCTCCAGGAAATGTGTAACGTAGCGCAAGAACATTTGGGATGTCTATTGGTAGTCACTCAAAATAACGCCATGTCAGCAAAGTTATATATCAGTGGCTAATGCTAAGCCCATTGTGCAGCTGCAGCGTTTCCTTTGATATGTGACAAAGTGTCATTCCAGCGCCACAAAAGTACAGGTAGGGCCTCATACATGAGGCCCCTGTTAAGTAATGTAAGATGTGGTTGCAGGCACTCTGGTGGAAAGCACATGTACACTTCAAAACTGCACAAATTGGTATGACAACAATATTGTTCACATTATGATGTGCCTTTGATGTCAGCCACCTCGACTACATTCATATTTTTCCATATCACTGGGATGTTAATGATTGTAGCATATCAAACATTCACCTAGGAATGCTACCTGGAAGTTACAGATTGCAGTCAGATTTGTTTGTACCATTTACACACTCTTACCAATTTTGGAACTGTTTGTCATACCAACATGGGACATCATGTGCTATCTTTGTCATTGCAATTTCTGCATTCCACACTGTACTAGTCATTCAATTAATGGGGACAGTAGCACCATGCAGCTGAACATGAAAAGCCATTTTATTGAGACAAGAAACCAAGGAACAAGGTATAATGGCAGGCCAAAAACCAATAGGCACTTACAGTAAGGATGAGGATGTCCTGGCACAGAGCAGGATAAATAGATGTCATGGGACATATAGGTGAGAGTAACATTTAAGTGTGGATGGATGAGCAATTGCCATCATAAGTGTATATCACAGAGACAGTCCACAGATATAGGTGAGATAAACCAGTGATATTGAGAATAAGGACTTTGGGGGTACACAAACAATCAAGTAAGCACAGGACATTGTCAATTTTGGGTCATGTGGCAATGGTTAATGCTAACAGGAACTTTTCTACCGGAGTAACATCAACATCTTCTTCCTCTTATGAATATGTTGGCTCAGCTGATGGTGATTTTAATGGTCCGGTAGACAATGGAGGCATACATTTATCAGGGTCTGAAGATGTGGAAGGAAGGTTTCCAGCAGTATTTCCCTGGGCCAACAGGTATGGCAGCAATGCACTTAGCAGGACTTGCTGGTTTGCCAGCACTGCAGCTACATCATGTTGGTAGACAGCCAAAGTGGTGAAGTATGTATCCTGTTTCCTCTCCATAACTTCAAGTATGTTATGAATGGCCTCCAGCCTGTTGTCAATGGTGCCACTTGTGCTGGGCATTTGCTCCTGCTTCTGCCGCATGACAATGGATATGTCCTCCAGGGCCCGAAACAAGCCACTTGGTTGGGATTCGGTGCCACTTCCATGGTCTGCACTGCCACAATGTGAGCATAGACAATGGAGGACTCCCTCCAGGGTGGCTAACATGCTGTCTATCCCTTTCCGCACCTCTTGTACCATATGACTCTGCACTTCAACAACACGTTGTTCAAATACATTTAGCATGTCCTGTGAGTTTGGAGGTTCAGATGTTGTGAGAGGTAGTGTATGATGGGTTCCAGACAGGTTATGTGGAGACTCTGCAATGCTGGTTGACCTTCTCGTGATGGGAGAGGGTGTTTACATAGATTGGAACAGTTCCTGGAGCAGGCCTTGGTCCAGGCTTGGTACACTGTCACCCTCCACATGATCCTCTTCTATGACAGGTTGAAGCTCAGAAGTAGATGTTGCATGCTCTGAAATGTGACACAATGTAGATGGATGCTCATGTTCTCAAGAATCTACATTTCTTTCTACTTTTTGGCATCACTTTGTAACTATGATGTAGGCCAACAGAGCAAAGTTCATGCAACACATCATCAGATATGAATTTCAATGATGATGGCAACATATCCAAGTAGAGTTTGAAATGTGTTTCCTCTACCATGGCACATGCCCAGACAGGCCAACCCTGAAGCATTGCATGCACCCTTGCACCATGGTGCAAGGGTGTCTACATTGCGGGGGATGCTCATTTGTGTGCAGGGTGGGAAACCTTCCTGGACAAAGACAAACACAAGATGCTTTTTCAACTTTCTATGTGTGCTGGAGAATGCATCACATAGTAAATGAGGATTCACAGAACGAAATGAAGATATTTCTCCCTATTGTGCCTCCCTTACTCCTTCCCTGGTGAGGCATATATTTTTTGCACTGCCTCAGCGTTACAATTTCTCTTTAATCTGAGGCCTTGTCAAAGAGACATGGATGTTGCTGGGAACCCCCCCAGGAACCCCCATGGAATGCCCCTTTCACACAGTTTCCTGCATGAAAGAGACACATGTTTAAGCACATGAAAAAACGTGTAAAATGACATTGGCACATTGTGCCACCATTATGTGATGAAAGTGACGTCCTTGCGGCACACCATTGCTGCTCCAGCATCATAAATTAGGCCCCCTATGGCTGTTGCAGTGTGTTGTTGGATTTGTAGTTCAAATAGGTTCTGTGGTGTGTACCCCTACATTTAGCAGTTCACAGGGACAGCAGTGGCCAGGTAGTGCACTTCTGACATGTATTGTGATGTTCATGATGGACCTAGAATGGACTGGGCAAAATCTGACTGTACAGGGCATTTATGTGCCACTTCACTGTTATTGACATACATGACTTCACTTTGCACAACACATGTCGCTAATAAGGACTGGTACCTTAGTAAATGCACTGCACAACATTTGCTTGTTACCAACATTGACTCTTGTTGCAACTTACCCTGTGTGTCTTGCAGTTCCTCATGCTCAGCACTGTCCTGTCCTGGAAGTTCTGCCACCAACTCCTCTGGAATGACAGCCACGACCCACTCCTCCAGAGCATTCAGCTCCTCCTGGTGTGCTGGGATCCCTCCTCCGGTCTGCACTGCTGCCTTCAGTGTTTGCGCCGTGTTATGCCAGCGTTACTTCAAATCTGGCACTGTCCTCTTTGATTGAACCGCACAGTTGACCTTATCTAATATGGAATTCCAGATTGCATCTTTTTGGATAACTGCAACTTAGAGGTGACAAACAGCTGATATTGGTGGTCTGTGACCTCATTGCTAAGTATTTCATTCTCCTCCGCACTGAAATGTACTTTCCTCTTCCCCTTCCCCTGTGTTTTGGCCTGTACATCCTGGGTAGCATGTGGGAGGTTCTCTTGACGGCCGGTGTCTCCTTCATGCTCCATGGTACCTTTATTTGGCTCCAAAATTGTTTTTTGTGGTAGGTGCGTGCTTTTTTGCCTATTTCTAAATTGTGATGAAACAAAAAAGTGGTGCAGGGTAAGTTTGTCTTAAGTCGGAATACGCATTTCACTTACAACACTTTTTCAGCATATGTGTCAGATTTTGTCACGTCAAGACGGCCGCATCAACATAATTTTTTGTTAACTTTACTCGTTACTTGCAACATGGTTCACAAAACCATAAATCTGACGCATCCTTGCAGCAAAAAAGTGACGCATCATATTGTAACAAATTGTGATGCTTGTCTGCACCAGCGCAGAGATGCTCCACTTTTCATAAATGAGGCCCTAATTTCTTATTGCCCTAAATTGAGCTGGACTGTTTTGTGCCATTGCTTCTAGGGGGTTGAGCTCAGGTTAATTTAGTGACTTTAGGGTTAACTCTGACATGTTTGTTTTAATATTGCTTGGGGTGGGTGGCCACCCTCCCCATATATTAATCAACTTACTTACATTACTCAAATACTATTTCTCCCAACATTCTTCTATTTGAACTATTTCCTGATCTCTTTTGATAAAAATGTCCTGCCTTGAAGATCCTAGCCTGTTTTAGAAATCCCAAAACAATTATTTTCCTGATAATGTCAGACTACTACAATATTATGTATTTGATAATCCATTCTTCCAAATAGTAGATGTTTGTAAAAAAAAGACCCTCTTGTTCAAACAACTCACCCCTGTGATGATGAATCCTTCACACTTGACTTTGTTGATTTCAATTGCATTCTTGCTTTTTATAGAATTAACAACCTGCTACAGATCCTAGATAGATTCAATATCTACACATTGCATCGAAAACTTCAAGATTGAACTGTTAAACTATGTTGGGAGGAAAGGTAGAAGCAGTAGAGGAAGAACACAATTGCAGACTTTGCTGTCTCTATCTGAAGGCTTCAACACCTGTGTCTTCCCATTCTGTAACAGATGGAAACAAGGAAATAAGCATGTATCATGACCTGTCTAGGCGAGCCAATATTCTTTCAATACCTTCTTTCTTTTTTAAGCATGGCACTACATAGATAACATGGAGGTGTCAGGAGATGGAATCAAATACACTTTTCTGAATTACTTGACTTCCTTGTTGGTATTTTAAATAAGAATTCTTTGCCTTGAACCAAAACTGTTAAAAGGGGGATATTGGTATAAGAGACACAGAAAGCTCCCCCCAAAGTGAAACGTATGTTGGGTCCACACTGAATTAATTCGCTAGATTTAGGGGTACAGTGAAGATGTGATGAAATCATTACACCATTGCTTTACCACTCAGTCTCTGCGTTCATGTGAAAGTTATAAACAACATTATTTCACAATTCCACATGTTTTACTAAAGCCCATAATCAATCAATCAATCAATCAATGAGGGGGTTTGTAAAGCTTAGCAGCTCATCCGAAAGTGTCTCAAGGCGCTGAGGATGGAGGGAAGCATGTAGCTCCTGGATGATCATGGTGATTGTCCAAAAGAGCCAAGTTTTGAGGCCTTTCAAGAACTTGGAGAGTGTAGGTGTCTGTCGGAGGTGGAGATGGAGTGTGATCCATGCCTTTACTGCAAGGGGTGAGAAGGAGTGTCCTCCTATTCTGGACTAGGGGTGGGCGGAAGTCACGTAAGGGACTTTCGCGGAGAGGCAAGGAGCTTGAACCAATCTCCGTGCCTCTCTGCAAATTTCCGTTATGTGACACCCACCCGCCCGCCTCCCGCCGCCCACCTGCCTCCCGCCTGCTTCCCGCCCGCAATATTAAACATTAAAGCCTAAAATAATATTTAAATAACTTTAAGGCTCCCGTGCATGCACAGTTTCAAGAAGAAGACGCGATAGACCAGGAAGATGACCCGCGATAAGGTAAGTATTATTTAAATATTACTTTAGGCTTTCATTTTTGTTTAATATTGCGGGCGGGAGGCCGGCAGGAGGCGGGTGGCCAACTTCCGTTCCGCCCCTGAGTGTGCGGAGATTTGCCCCGTTTCTCCGCCTTTTTTGCGGAAGGCGTAAGGGGCAAATCTACGCCCATTCCGTGGGCGGAATGGAAATGTCCGCACATCCCTATTCCGGACTTCGTAATTCGAGGTACCATCGCAAGAGAGAGCAGGGCTGGGTGAAGGGATCTTTGGGGGTGAGTGGAATGAGAGGCTGTGGTTCATTTAGGCGGGTCCGGTGTTGTGGAGGGCCTTGTGGGTGAGAATCTTGAAGGGGATTCTCTTCTCAATGGTGAGCCAGTGTAGTGACAGTAGATGTTGGCAGTGGCACTGTGGCTTGAGGACTAGTCTGGTGGTGGCCTTCTGCATGTACTGGAGTTTGCGGGTAAGGTTCTTGTTGATCGCGGTGAAGAGTGCATTGCCTTGGTCTATTCTGCTGCTGATAAGGGCGTGCATGGCGGTATTTCTGTTTTCAAGGCGGATCCAGTTGAAAGTCTTCCAGAGCAGGCAGAGGGTGTGGTAGCAGAAGGAGTTGACAGCATTGATCTGGCGTCCATTTTGAGCTCAGAGGCCAGGATGATTCCGAAATTGCATGTGTGGTCCGTGGGAGAGGAAAGGATCCAGAGGGTGGGGGGCTACCAGGTGTTGTTCCAGGCATCAGGGTGTGGGTCCATGATGAGCACTTCTGTTTATCCATGTTGAGTTGTAGACAGCTGTTCTTCACCCACCTAGCGACTGCTTCCATTCCTTCTTGGAATTTATGTTTGGAGATGTTGGGTTCAATGGATAGGGAGAGGATGAGTTGGGTGTCATCTGCGTTCGATACGATGTTGAGTCCGTCTGATCTGATGATGGATGCGAGTGGGACCATGTGGACATTGGACAGGGTGAAGCTGATGGAGGATCCGTAGGTGGTCGGTGTGGGTCCCGAGCAGAAAGGAGGGAGTCTGACCCTCTGCTTTCTGCCAGAGAGGAATGAGTGGATCCAGTCGAAGGCCTTGTTCCAGATTCCTGCGTTGTGTAGTCTTCTGGCTAGGGTGCTATGTGAGACTGTGTCAAAGGTGGCGGTTAGGTCCAGGAGGATGAGGACCACAGTCTCTCTTTTGTCAAGGAGGGAGCAGATGTCATCTGTCGCAGCCATGAGGGCAATCTTGGTGCTGCGATTCTTCCTGGATCCAGTTTGGCAGGGGTAGAAGATGTTGTTTTCTTCTATGAAGGAGGCGAGTTGACTGTTGACTGCTTTTTCCATGACTTTCGGTGGATAAGGGAGTAATGAGATTCTTCAGAAATTCTTGAGGTCGGTGGGTCCACCGAGGGGATTTGAAAGCTGCACGGCGCGGCGGAGGCAGAAGCGTAAGGCGTAAGGGTTGAGAAAGCAAAGGGGCTTTTACCCCTGGAAGCCGAAACCGGAAAGGCTGAAAGCTTAAGGCCGAAACGGAAGATCCCGGTGCTTGGCGCTAAGTGTCGGAGCCGGTGCCGGTGCCGGATCCTGTGTCGGAGCCTGAGCCTGTGCTGGTACCCGTGACTCTTTGCGGTCCGTTTGCGGTGTGATGGGCGGCGAGCGGTGAGCGGTGTGCGGTGAACGTGGGCAGGTGAGGTGAGTTTGCTGTTGATTCTGTGTCTCCCTGCTCGCGGCCGCTCCGCTCTGCTCTGCTCCGCTCTTCCCCGCTAGCCTGCTCAGCTTGCACACGGCATCTGGTGCTCAGCGCTGTCACTGGGGGCCCTTGGATTGTAAGGACAGAGCAGTTTTTGACGTTTTTGACGGAGTTCCGTGCCGTGTTTTCACGCCAACCGAGCAAGACCGAAGTGAGCCAGAGAGCAAGTGAGGACATCAGGCGAGGACGCCGAGGTCGCTGCCTGATTTGCCTGCCTGCCTGCCTGCCTGCCTGCTCCCTCCCCCGGCTCTCTGCTCCCTGCCTCAGTCCCAGCCACCAGCCCCCAGCCTATGCCCTAACGAGGAGGAGGGTGGGCTGCAGCCTTGCAGATTCAGCCCCTCAACCAAGCTCGGTTCAAGCCCGCTGGGCCCCTACTGCACCGCTGAGTGAGCGGATTGCACAGCGGATTGCACAGGCTGAGTCGGTCGGGCCTGAGGGACGGGAGAGAGCCGCGCCTTGCATTTGGCAATCCTCCTGCAGGCACCTGAGCGGGGGCTGAGGTGACTGAAGTGTGTGGCCCCAAAGCAGCCGGCAGCTGACAGCTGGAGGGTTGGAGCGGCGGGACCCTTGCGGAGAGCAGACAGCGGAGCTGGACAGAAGACCAATAGCCATCCGTGAGTACTTTCAGGGGGGTCGAAGGGGCTGGCTTGACAGCCCATTAGCCTAAAAAGAAGCACCCCAGGGAACACTAAGCACTTAAGGAATCCCAAGGGGGCTCTAAAAGGACCACATAGGATACTACAGGACTCAAAGGCACGCCACCTGCGCAACTATTAGAGGGGCCCTGCAGCTGTGCTTATCTGCCTCCCACACTACTATCAAACTACAGCTACTTCGGAGACTTCAGCGACTGCTGCGCGGCGGCACGGTGCTTTGAAGTAGTGGCAACCGGAGTAGGAATTAGTAGAATTATGAACTACAACCCGCACTACGGGTGCCTTGGTTATCCTTAGCAGCAGCAGCAAGACAGTAGCCGATATTGGCCGGGCCAATTGACACTAGACATCAATTACCACTTGGAGTAGAACTCTATTACAACTCCATTAAACTCCATTAAATCCCTAGCGAAAAATAAAATCCAAGCACTTTTCAACTTTTTAACTAACTTTTCAACGCCAGAGTGAGTAGTCATCACGCCACGCCAAATACGCAATATCCTCGCTGCTCCTCCCTGACGGCAGCTGTTCCGACTTATAGGGGGCAGACAGGCTTGGGAGGAGGAGGAGTAAATAGAGCGGGGGTGGTGAGGTTTTGCGCTTACAGAGACTTACAGAGACTAGGATGCACCTGGCTGTTAGTGAGATCACGCAAGAGAGCAGCAAGTGAGTTGCAAAACCCTATGCAAGCTCACAAACTCAAAAGATCTCAAAGAGAAGAGGAGGTGTTGAGCGGTGTTGAGCGGCCCTTGTGTGATCTTGTGTGTTTTATGATGAGGTCTGGTTTCCAGCGTGGAGCCCCGCAAGGCTCTAAACGAATCAAATCGACTGAGGTGAAACCAGAAGTGATGGTAGGGACTGGAGAAAACCCAGCTGGACTTAGCTGGGATAAGGGAAACGGAGAACAGGAGGGAGACGTGTTAAATAACGGAAGAGGTGCCCGTTCAGAGGAGAATCTGTTTATCCCAGCTGAGGAAAGGGCTTTATCCGCTCCCCTAAGTAAAGACCATGTTCATATGAAGTCCCCATGTGTGGCGCAGACGTCTATAAAGAACTACTTCTTTAAGTATCATCAAATACAGTCAGATAAAGATATTCACATTGAAAACCATAAAAGAAAGTTCTCTGAGAGGGACGAACCTAGCGGGGGGTTTAGTGAGTGCACATTATCCTCTCCCCTGTCCTCCCCATTGTGTGAAAAAGTTGCCCTGTTAATGATCTGACCAAAACAAAGCTGCCCGTAAAAGTGGATGTTGTATTGGTTAAGCAGGACAGGAAGATTCTAGCCGCAGAGGTTGTGACAGAAAAAGCGCTGACACCCGCACTCGCAGCCTCAACCTCACCCCATCCCTTAATTGTAGCAGGGCGGTTACAAGCTCAGGCGCAAATTCATGTCTGTGCCTCTACAGCGCAGGTGGAGCCTCGGCCGGCTAATGATTCTTAAATGGCCAGTCGAGAGTTGAGTTTTGATGGGGTGAATGTAGGGTGTCATTTGTCTCCGCTGAAGGCACTGATTGAAAGTAAATATGAAAGTGTGCTTGATAATACGTATGTACAAGGAGCTGAAGCTGGAGATGGAGTTGATGTTGGAATTCCTGCTCTTAAAGATGGATCCAGCGAATCCATTCTATTTACAGAGGATTTACAGCCTGTCCCAAATAGTTGTTTAATTAAAGATGGTAATGTCAGCTTGATTAATCTGGATCAATCAAGTATAGAAATGGAGAATAGCTTTAATAGCCTCACTATCATTGTTCGATCAAGATGTTGGTAGCTCTGAGAAGAATATTAGTACAATCGATCAATGTAGCTCAGACCTTAAAGAGAATATACCGTCCTCATCTAGAGTTGATGCCAATCAAAAAAAGGGTGAGGTTAGCACAGAGCAGGGTTTATGGGACTGTTTAATACATACCATGGGCTCAATTACTAATGCGCTAAATTTCCACTCAGACAAATTGGATGTTCAGGTGGATATATTAAACACTCTAGCAAACCACGTGGCGGGTATTGACACAAAACTCTTGCATTTAACCAATCCCATTATGAAAGTTCAAGCAGATAAGGATACTTCATATATAACCTGCACATGCGCACAGTTGATTGATAAGATCTCGGATCTGCCTTCAGTAGTTAGTTCCATGGTGCAAGAAGTAAAATCGTTGTCGAGTAGAAATGGGCAGGGTAGGGATGAATTGACTGCACCTTCTAATATTCCAGGCAGACTGAGTGATGATGTTACACCTCAATCTGTAAAAGATGTTAGCAATACACAAGCTCACACTGAAGTCCATCATTTAGTTTCCTTAGAAGACAGCTTGGCAATAGAAGGGGGGAGCTGTGATGTCTCTGGTGGAAACAATCACTCAAGTAATCTGGAAAAAGCATGTTCGAAACAAAGCAAAGAAACAAGGGTTCCACCAAAACTGACAAATCTGTCAACAAGGTCTAAGAAAAGGCTAAGGAAAACTCACAATAAAAAAGCATATGAACTACAAACGCTTAGTAAAAAAGTGAGTGTAGATCCTAGCTCATTGAAAGTAAAGGGATCTGAAATAAATTCATACTTTCCGATCTTTGGCCCCAATAAAAAATCAGGACTAATTGTAAATGTAAACCAATTATTGGAGTGTTGTACAAAAAAACCAGGGGAGGTAGAGGGCACATCCGGTTCAGTCCCCATAGGGGATGCACCAATAATAATAAAGGAAAAAGTATCCGATAAAATGATAAGTGTAAGGGCAGAAGTCCATAATTTGCAATCTGGGTAAATTAAGAATCCAGCTAAGTCTAACAGTCATTTAACAAGCTTGAGTAATGATCGAGGTATTGAATCAAGACGTAAATCAAGTAATGAACTAGAGGTCGACCAAGGAGCTCAAAACAACATTGTTAATCAGATACTAGCAAATCACACTGTCCAGCAAGGTGATAATAGAACTATTCAAGGGGCCCATTTAGGGACACAAGAGCGATTAATCAAGAAAGTCGAAGAAGGTAACTTGCCGACGGAAAGAGATGGGTCGCCAGTTATGGAAAATATATGCTCCCCTGTTATTATGGAGAAAGAGAATACCGAATATTTAAACCTGTCACCCGAAACAAGGAAAGTAGCCTTCAGCCCCCAATATATATCTAGAGGCCCGCACAATATTTTAAACCGTGGTAATATTTTGAAATTACTACGTGTTATTACAGATCTTAAAGATGTGGTAACTACGGATCTGGATTCAGTGGAATTTAAGGAAGAAGATACACACTCCGATAAGGAGATAACAATTACAACTTGGCTAAACAGGGACATTGCAGACAAAATAATGGCGAATGTTAGTGTATTTGAGAAATGGGGTATTAAAGTTTGGAGACCACAAGAATCTTGTTATCCAATGGTGTTGATTCCAAAGGAGCCCCTTGATATAATGCAGCAAAAAAAAGTGATGAGAATAAAATATGTGTGGCTAGTCAAAAACAAGATGATAAAAAAACAGCCAGAATAGAACAGGTTAGAGTTTTAAAAAATGCATCAGGCGCATCTAAGGAATTAAACATAGCATACGGCATTAAGATAAGGAGTAGCCAATCTGGTTTGCGGACCTGTGAAGCATTGAAGAAAGTCCCAGAGTTACAAGACGATTGGAGTTGGCTCCCAGGAATATTAATTAAGCAAAATCTTGAAAAGAAGGATAGATGTAGTTCAAATCCTCTGACTCTTTGTTCCTGGAACACCAATGGCTTAAAATCGCTAATTGAAGACCAAGGGGTAATGGATTTCCTGAAAGCGTCCAGTATAATACTGTTGCAGGAAACCTGGTTGACATCTAATGAACCCCTTAAGGCTATATTGAATACTGTAATAATGCAACACATGAAGCCAACTCAGGTCGCCCACGTGGTGGTCTTTCTATATACATTTCTACAAATCTTAAAGCATCTCACTTTGAAATTGTCCTCCATGTAAAATGGCTCCAGTGTGTTAAACTAATAGCCAGTCACTCAATTATCTTATTAAATGTGTACTTAAGTTGTAAAAAGAAAGTTAGATCTTCTCAAATAATCCTGTTTTGGGGAATGGTAAAAACTTTATATTATGAGCATTTGGATTCAGTATTTATTATTTCAGGTGATTTTAATGTGCACTTTGATCCTTTTAATGGGCAGACTCTTGACTTAAAACGGTTAGCTCAATGGACAGAATATGAGTTCAAAAAATACAACCTAAAGATTCTGCATGATTCTAATAATATTCCTACATTTAACAAAGCTGATTGTTCCTCTGTAATAGACTATACTATACTGTCTGAGAAATTATATTATTTATTAAAAAATTACGAGATTGTCCCAAGGATCGAAAGCAATCACAATCCACAAGTCATTCTCTTTGACATTGATCCGGAGTATCTGCTAGAAACTAGGACTATGATAAAAGTCCCAACAGCCTTTAATCTTAAAAGGTTAATTTGGAATGGAAAAACTGAGGATAAAATCCTGGGCGTTCTTGGCTGTTTAATTCAGGGTACGCACTCTGCTCATACTGAAGGGCAGTCTATGGTTGAGCTTTGGTCTCATTTGTGTGATAAATTAGTAGCTAAATTTGCTAGAGACGAGCCCTGTAAGGGTATAACACTAAATCCCAGGAGACCAGTATGGTATTCTTTCCACTTAGTTTATCAAAAAAGAAAACTTAATAAAGAAATAAGATTACTTCACAGGAATAATAACAGTCTACCGCGTCTCAATATATCATGTAAAATTAGAGAATTAAAACAGAGATACAGGAAGGAAATATGGATAGCAAAACAAGCCTATTATGAATCAACTTGGGCAAAAGTCCATCACGCATGTAAATCCAAAGACCTTCGGTTATTCTGGAGCATCATTAATGATATTGAGAATGGTAATAATAGAGGTAGCAGTGCTAATGTTGATGAAGTGAGTTGGGTGAGTTTTTTTAATGAAAAAATTGATACAGAATATTTAGAAAATGATAAATATAGTAATAATAGATTAGTTGACATGCATAAAGTAAAAGATAGGGGGAGTGGGGGCGGCATCTCTCCTCCTCATTGTAGAGTGGATATGGAACCCTGGTCGCTCAACAAAGTAAAAAAGGCGATAAAAGGATCAAATCCAACGGAGCACTGGT
This sequence comes from Lissotriton helveticus, assembly GCF_964261635.1. NCBI lineage: Eukaryota > Metazoa > Chordata > Amphibia > Caudata > Salamandridae > Lissotriton > Lissotriton helveticus. Next base: position 1,459,888,557 of record NC_136061.1, on the reverse strand, counting down.
TCCAAACGGTATCCCGAATGCAATATTTAAGGCTGAATTGAGTAATTGGCCTGAGTTATTAATGCTTTTATTTAATGAAATTCTTAAATCAGGTCTTCTTCCTTTATCCTGGCACGGGAGTATTATGCAGCCGATTTACAAATGTGGCCCGCAGGATAATCCGGCTAATTAACGTTTGATTACACTCACTGACGTAGAGGCAAAAATATTTGCTAGTTGCTTGCTGGATGAGTTAGAGACTTGGGCCTCACAGGAGGAGCAGATTCCTAAATTTCAAACTGGGTTCAGAAGGGGTGAATCAACCCATACGAATTTAATTTTATTAACGTTATTAGGTGAGAGAGCCAAAAGTAGGAAGCAAAGATTATATGTTTGTTTTATTGATTTAAAAGCCGCTTTCGATTCTGTTCCACGAAATAGTCTTTGGAGGAAGCTACAGAATTGGGGCATACCAGAGTCTCTATTAAAAATGATTATACTGCTATACTCCAACACCTGGGTGCAAATCAAAATAGGCGATGGTAAACACATGACCCAACGTTTAGCTACAAATGTGGGACTAAAACAGGGGTGTGTTTTGGCTCCTTGCCTTTTTCATCTTTTTATGGCTGATTTACCAGCCCATTTTAAAAATATAAATTCGGATTCGCCTTTTATTCATGGTCAGGAAATCAAATATATGCAATATGCAGATTACACTATTTTAATGAGGCAAACAGAAATAGGATTAAAAAGGTTAATTAACTCTTTTAATGGTTATGTTACACAAAACGGTCTGACCATTAATATAAAAAAGACAAAGATAATGACTATGGGAAAAGGGAAGCCTAGGATTAAAGAGTGGAATAATAATGGTATGGTAATTGAAAATGTGAAATTATACAAATACCTTGGAATCACGTTTGACGATGGTTTGATTTTTAGACAGCATTTTAACAATCTTGAAGCTAGGGGTTGCTCACTTGCATTTGCTTTTAGAAAATTAAGAGACAAATTATTATGCCCCAATTACGACCATCTGATAAAGGTGATGCGAGCAAAATTAATGCCATCTTTGGAATATTGCTCATTCATCTTTAGGGGCAAAGACACAAAAGTGCTCGACGATATAGAGATTAGAATATATAAAACTATTTTTAAAATCCCCAAATATATTAGTCGAGCAAACATAAGACTGGAATTTGGTTTGAAAAACCAATCTCCGGCGCGTCAATCTACATTCTTGAAGTCTCTTTTAACATTAGTCCTTTCAGAGGAAGGTTCACTGGCAAAGTTATGCTGGCATGAAATCTCAGAAGGGGAATATTCAAAAAATTGGCAGCTGTATTTTAAAGAATGCATAAGTAATTTTGACTGCTCTAATTTGGCTGATGAATTGAGGAGCAGGATACTTTAAAAAAAAGAAATGAATCAAATGGCCGCATTATTAACGACTATAGCGGACAAGGAGGAATTAAGGAAAATAAGTCATTTCTGGACAGTTGCTAACTCTTTCGGTAGGCTGTCACCTCAATCTTACTTGTCTTATCATTTAAAACCTAGGCTTAAGAATAAATTTATGTATTTAAGGCTGGGAAGATATCCGACAAAGGATGGTATACCAAAATGGGAAAATCAATGGGCATCGAGCATTTGCAGGCTTTGTAGTCAAAGGGAGGAAACACTAACACACATCGTAACCTTATGCCCAGCTTTGTCAGAGGCTCGGAAGTTGATCCTAAAACCAATTTTTAATGAACTAGTAATTAGAACATGCAGGCAAGCAATTATTACCTGTTTGAGTGGGGCCAATATAAAACTTACTTACCACTTTGTAAAGTTCATTATTATTGCGGAGATGAAACTCAAAGACGAAGAACAAGTAAATAACTGTTTATCGTGATCCAAAGTAAAAAAAGAAACTTATTTTAGGAATTGTTTAAATCAAAATGTATGCCAGTTGAAGGGTCTATTAGTATAATTTACTATAGTTATGCACATTGCACTTTACTATAGCTAGCAAATGGAAAACAGCAAAAAATGTATTATACTAGTATTTCCTACTGCTAACACTGTCACTTTAAGTTAAATGCTGCTATAACAGTGATTGCTGCTAATACATTGTACTTTAGTTAATACCTGTATTTTAATCAGTGTGTAAACGTTTAAACATTATTATGGAATTGACTGTATTAATGTGATTCTAAAGGATCATTTTAATATGATTATAACTTTGTGCATAGTATATGTTTGTTTATGTAGGTTGCTTTTATCTATTCTTGTTTGTAATGATTTTAATTAATCAACAAATAAATACTTACTTACACCGAGGGGATTTTCAGGAGAGGATTGATCGTGGCATGTTTCTACTCGTCGGGGAAGGAGGCTTTCTCATAGGAGCGGTTGATGATTGGTTGAAGCTCAGAGGCAATGATGTCTGCAGCTCCGTGGTAGATGTGGTGGGGGCAGGGTTCTGGGTGAGCCCCGGAGTAGGTTGTCTTCATAGTCTTTAGGGTATATCCAATGCTGAGGGTGGTCCAGCTGTCCAGTGTCTATGGAATGGTGTGGGGAGCGATGGGTGTGGGTTCCTCGTGAGGGGGTTGTTTTTAAAGTTGTCATAAGTAGTCTTTATTTTCTGATGTAAGAAGGCGCTGAGTCTGTCGCAGAGCTCCTCGGAGGGTTGGAAGTTGGTAGTCTCACTATTGGGCTGGGCAAACTCTTTGATGATGCAGAAGAGTTCCTTGTTGTTGTGTGTGTGGGTGGAGATTAAGAGCTTTCTTCCTCGACTATCTGATGAGTATGTGATGGACGGTAATGGATGCTTTGAAGTTGTTGTGGTCTGCTGGGGTTTTGGAGTTCCTCCATTGCTTTTTGAGGTGTATGCAGGTTCATTTGGATTCTCACAACTTCGGTGGAGAACCAGCTGGCTTTCTTGGTTTGTGGGTTGGATGTTTCCTTGAGGGGGTGATGGTGTTGGTGCAGCTGGTGATCCAGTTGTGTGGGGTATGGGCAGTAGTTGGAGGGTCATTGTCTGTGGTGGTGGGAGCGGAGCTGCTGTAGGAGGTGGTGAGCTGGTTGTTGGAGATCTTGTTCCAGTTCCTGTGCTGGAGCTGGTGTGGGCGTTTGCAGGAGCTGTTTGTTTTGAAGGTTAAGTGGACGCCGCGGTGGTCTGTCCATGGGAATTCACAGGTGTGACGGAACATGATGTAGTTTCCTGCTGTGAAGATGGGGTTAAGGGTGTGTCCTGCTGGGTGCGTTGGTTCTGGAACGATTTGTTTGAGTCCGATGTTTTGGAGGTTGTCAAAGAGGGATATGGTGGTGGGGTCTTGATGGATGTCGAGGTGGAAGTTGGTGTCTCCTAGCAAGGTGTAGTCAGTGGAAGTGATGGCTTGTGGGGAGATGATCTCTGTGATTGTGTCAGAAAAGGGTGTGCTGGATCTGGGGGGTCTAAAGATTAGGATGCCTTAGAGGGTGGTGGACAGGTTGGTCTGTATCTTGAAATGGAGGTGTTCCATCAGGTCTGTGGGCCTGTCGGTGTAGGTGCTCAGATGGAGGTTGGCCTTGTGAGCGATGGCGACACCCTCCCAGGCGGATGGGGTGGTCCTTCAGGGTGATCTCGTAGCCTTCAGGAATGGTGATCGCCATGTCACTTCCAGAGGTGGCGTTTTTCCAGGTTTTGGTTAGGAAGGCGATGTTAGGTGTGGTGCTGTCGAGGAGGTCCCAGATTTCCATGGCGTGTGTGCGGAGGAAGGGGACATTGAGAAGGATGCATTGCAGGGTATGGGTGTGGTGGAGTTGTTGCTAGAGGGTGGCGGTGGGACCTGGGTCTTGGTGGAGGAGAAGGAATGGCGGCAGTGTAGGCAGGTGAAAGGTCTGTGGGTGTCGAGAATGGAAGAGAGCTTGCAGCTGTTGTTCCTGCTGATATCGAGTGTGTAGAAAGCCGAGCAGCTGTAGCACTGATGGGTTGGAGGACCGGGGTTCCTGGCGGGCCGAGGACAGGTGCAGACAGGCTTGCCTTTGGCGCAAGCAGCACAGCCGCCATTAAGTAGGGGGTAGGTGCAGGACAGTTGGGAGGTGGGAGCAGGAGTGGGAGGGGCCGGGGGGGAGCAGCAGCAGGAAAACACCGATAGGGGCAGGGAGCAGGAAAGAGAGTAATCTGAAAACGGGAATAGAAATATTGAGAAAGGAATAAAGACTATCTAAAGAAGTAAAGAGATAGAGTACGAAGGATACGTAAAAATGAAGGAGGAATAATGCAGTCAATAGGAGAAGAAGACAGGCAAAAGAGGAGCTGAGAGAGATTGGCTGGAGCACAGGAGTCTCATGGTCTCGAATAGCAGTCTGCGGTGCTAAGAGGCAGAGGCACTGCCTGGGTGAGCAGTGACAGGGCTGTAAGCTGGGAGAGCAGAAACTCCAGGGGTCTTGCACATCTCAAGGTGCAGCAGCCACCATTAAGAAGGGGTAGGGGAAGGGCAGGACGGCTGGGAGGCGGGAGCAGGAGAGGAAGGGGCAGCGGGGGCAGCAGTGGCGGGAAAATGCCGATAGGGGCACGGAGCAGGAACGAGAGGAAGCGGAAAACAGGGAGAGAAAGATTGAGAAATGAATAAAGACTAGCTAGAGAAATAAAGAGATAGATTATGAAGGATAAGTAAAAATGAAGGAGGAATAGTGCAGGCAATAGGAGAAGAAGGCAGGCAAAAGAGGAGCCGAGAGAGACCGGCTGGAGCATGGGAGTCTCAGGGTCTCAAACCGTGGTCTGCTGTGCTAAGAGGTAGAGGCACTGCCTGGGTGACCTGTGATGGGGCTGTGTGCTGGGAGAGCAGAAACTCAAGTGTTCTAATTACTGAAAACCTGTCACAGAACGTCTGTGAAGTAAAGGGATGCATTTTGCCTCATCGCTCAAAATTCAAATTAGTGGCAGAAATGTGTGGCTATCAGGTTAGAGCACAGTCCTTTAATTAGGACTATGTCAAATAGGCGTGGGGGTTGTTGCACTGCAGGATTTATGGGTCAGTCTGACAAAGATGTGTTTAATAAAAGACCATCCATAGATTATGAGTACTGTTTTTACTGATAAATACAGAGAGAAACCCGTCTATTTCCATGTCTTTATTTATAATCACAGAGAAAAATGCTAAATCGTCCTTCTTTCGTGGGATTCGCCATGATAACCACCATTGTTATCAGGCTAGTAGTGGTACTGATTGCCAAGAAGGGGAGTCATTAAAGGAATGAGGTTTCCTGATGGATCTTAGGACACTTGAAGATGCCCATGTGTTTGTACTACAATGGTAATGTTGTAAATGTGTGTCTTGATTATACATTGCTACATTAGTGCTAAAATGAGCCAAGTGCATATCCTTTTCTAACCTCAATCAATGTGGAACTGTATTAGATTCAGTTTCTTTTTTAACAAAACCCCAAAACATGCACAAATATAATACAATTAATTAAAACATTTTTATAAATATAGATGGAAATATAAAAAAGAAATACCTCAAGACTGGGAACCCTAATGTTGATATTGTTTTCAGTTTACATGTAAATATTAAATTAAATGTGTCACCTACTTGACTGGTAGATTTTGTTTGCACAGACTGCATCAGTTCAAAAGCAGAGCACAGCACCACTTTCCAATTCCTACTTTGAACCTGTACCAGAAATGGAACATGCAGTCTCTCAAATAAAGCATCTTATTATTCAGAGACGTATTCCTGAATGTAAAGAAAATAACAATAAAATGCTTGTTATTATGCTTCAGGACTTGAGTCAGCAAAACTATTCAAAAGTGTCTCCTCAGCATATTATGGAAAACAGCGAATTAAACATTGTTGCTTCTCTTCCTCTTTTGAAGAGTTTAAAGCATACATTTCCCGATTTCCGAAGTCAAATATGTTTTCGTGTGCATATCTGTAGATTGGAGATTCTATCACAAATTGTTTTCTTACAGAGAGCATCACAAGCGTTCCATAGCCTTGATACATTAAAAGGTACAGATCAGGCTATTTGTATAAAGATAAACTGTGGCATTCTATCACAACGTAGAGAGCAACTCAAGCATTCTAGAGACATGACATTTTAAAATGTGCAGGTTTCGTTATTTCAGGATAAAGATACATTATAGCAGTCCATCAGAAGATATTCTCCTACGGAGAGCATCAAAAGCATTCCAGAGAGTGAGCATATTAAAATATACAGATTTTGGTATGTGTACAAAGATAAAATATCAATAACAGTCCCAGAGCCAGAAAGAAGCAGTAAACACTTTAACTGTACCTACGAACCACTTCCTTTAGATGGTATCCCTGACCTGGGTGAAGAAGATAGTAGATGGGGTGTCCCCATACTCTCCATCCCTCCGATCAAGCGTTGGACTCGTAGTGCAGTGCAGTTAAATGCACTGACTTTAGAATTTGGCCTAAGAGCCACCAATGGCAGCACGTCTTCTGACCGGATGGGCGCTCCTACGTTCAACAGAGTTGGTCATACCTCGAGGATTGACTACATTTTGTTGGACCTACAATTATGGAGCATGGTGGAAGATATGGTAGGTACACCAACTGTGGAAAGCGATCATAATCCGCTTTCCCTATCTATCACAAACCTCTGGCCCAACGGCGCACTGTTAAAACCTTCCATTCATAAGATCATTGTCTCCTCCTGTGGAAGACGCATAAAGTGGGATAAAGTTGCTAATAATGCTGTCAAACTTTCCAGCATAGATGAAGTTCTTATGGCCTCACAAGTAGAGCTTGATAACATTAACTTAGCCTTACAAGCTGAAAAGGCAACACCTATCTTTGAAGCAGCTGTCAAGGATATAGGCGAAGTTTTCTGGGCTAAAGGCTCTGCAGGGAGGAATATGTCCCAATATAAAATCAAGGGGATGCATGACTGGTATACCACAGCATGTAGGAAAGCTAAGTCTCGTTTAATTGAGGCTGTTAAAAGCAAATCTCAATCCCTGATACAGACAGCAAGGAAGGAGCACAAGAGAACTCTGGTACAGGCGAAACAGGAGTGGGATGATGCCTATTGGTCTACCCTTAAAGAAGCTAGCTCCAAGAAAGATTCAAAATGCTTTTGGGACACCATTAGAGCTAGAAACAGGCCAGATAGTGACTTGATCACTTGTAATATCCCTAGCCAGGCGTGGGTCAACCATTTTTCAAAGCTTTACACTCGACAAGATGTACACTCTACTCCCATCTACTCCCATCGCTTCCAGTGATTATGATGGGGGGGTTATGGTTCCAGTATTTTTCCCTTCAATCTTGGATATTTATCCTAAAGATTTTGATTTCACAATTAAGGAAGTGGAATATGCAATAGGCACTATCATCCCTCAGAAAGCTGCAGGCCCGGATGGCATCCCTGGTGACCTTTTGAGATTTGACATCCCGAAGAGGGGAAAATTGATTCACTCCCTGCTTGTTTCCATCTGTAGGGGTGCTCCTATCCCCTCTTCGTGGAAAGGGGCGGAGGTGGTCCCTATTTATAAAAAAGGCCCCAGGGGTGACCCATCAAATTATAGGCCCATCAGCCTGCTAGACATTAGCCAAAAAGTCGTTGGAAAGGTTCTACTGGTCAGAATACTAGACTGGGTAGCCGAAAATAAAATCCTCTCTGACTACCAGGCGGGTTTTAGGGTGGGCACCGGGACAATCGAACAAGCTTTTAGATTAATGATGGTGTATTGGAAAGTCGTGGTTATAGGCAAGGGCAGTCTTTATCTCGCGTTCATCGATTTAAAGACTGCCTTTGACCTTGTACCTGGGGAGACCCTATGGAGTGTATTGGCTGAAATGGGGCTGCCCCAACACTTGCTATCACTACTCATTGGGCTACATGAAAATTGCTTTGCCCAGATTAGGTGGGGCCCAGGGGGGGAAAAAACAAGAAGTATCCCGGTTGAGAGAGGTGTCCGCCAGGGATGTGTGTTAGCTCCCACCCTTTTTTCTCTTTATATCAATGGGGTGGTTGAGCATCTCCGGGAACATCCTTCAGATGAACCATCCCTGGCTGGCGAACGTATACCTACCCTCCTCTTCGCGGGCGATACACTTTTAATATCAAAAACCCCAGTAGGCCTCCAAAGGCTCTTAAATAACTTTCAATCTTTTTGCTCCAAACGAGGCCTGGTAATCAACACAAGCAAGACAAAATATCTTGTGTTGAATCCTCCAAAAAAAACAGTCCGCTCTCCTACCCTGAATGCTGAACCCCTGGAGAGGGTAGAAGTCTTCGACTATCTTGGTATTCGCCTTTCACAAAAAATGGAATGGTCCCCACATTTGGACAAAATGTTGTTAACCCATAAGAGGATAACAGGAGCTCTTTTAAAAGAACAACGCTCCTGCAAAATAAGACCAATAGCTGTAGTTCTTGAGATCTATTCGGCTAAAGGGGTCAGCTCTGCTCTTTATGGGGCTGAACTTTGGGGCTCATCCATTACTGACGATTTACCAAGATCAGAGAAGAAATTTTGTAGAGCAATTATGTCACTCCCCCAGGGCACCCCCACGGTCCCGCTAATGTTGGACCTAGGATGTCGCCCAATTGATGATCTTGCAAGACTCCGTCCACTTTTGCTATGGGCACGACTGTGGCGTGTGGAGGAACTTGGAACATACGCGCAAGGTCTAGCAGAAATTATGTCATCATCAGGGTGGCATAAAATTAAATGGTTGAAAGATATTAAGACAATGCTATCAAACCTGGGCTTAAATGATGCGTGGGCTAATAGATCCTCACCTCCGAAGTCAATCCTTAAGAAACTTTATTGGGACTGGATCTTTCTACAAAGGAACACCAGTACTACTATGGGCAGACTTACGGAGGACTTCTTGAAGTTTAAGGATCAACCCAAACTGGAAGTGTACCTTGATATTATAGAAAAACCCTTCGATAGGGCTCTGTACTTTAAGTTTAGATTAGGAACCCTTCCTTTGTACTATTTTACTTCACGTTGGAAATCCCCCGCACAGTCTACAGAACTTTGCCCAGTATGCCTATGTAAACCAGAGACAGTGGCACATTTTTTGTTTGAGTGCAGAGAGTATGCCCTTCCTAGGAGGGTTTGGCTCAAAAGCCTATGCCGGCAGCTGGGCACTAGGAGCCACATGGCGGCAATTCGGATATTAACGTCTGATAGTCGTGCTACCTATGTTTGTGCCCTAGCTAAATTTTTATCATGGGCATGGTCAATTCGAATCAAAAGGCTAAAATTAATTGTTTAATGTTTTTTTAAAAAAACTGCCAAATGAACTTCTTTGAAATTTGTAAAATTTTAAACTAATTCTCCTTCACTGGGTTAAACTTTTTTTTGTATGCTTGTTCTTGTTTTTTGTTCTTAAATTTGATGTACTTGTTTCATGTGCAGCTTTTATGATAAATTTTATCGAAATAAAGCTTTATTGACTGACTGACTGACAGTAAACACTACGCATTAGGTTCTTCTACAAGATGGTTCAGGGAGCTACACACTCACCACTGATATATGCATTATTCTCTAATTAGCGAGTTTTATTGCTGGTAAAACCAGTGTATTCATCTCAACGGGGTAACCCAGTAAAGCCCAGAACTTGGGGATAAGTACGATATACGAACAGTGGTTCCGCACCTAAAAAAAGTTTCACTCTTTTTAGGTCCCCCTAGGGGTGGGACTCTCAAAAAATGTTACATTAGCACAACACTGACACATGACGACAATCAGTTTGTAGCATATGTAGATGTATTGAAAAACCCATGTATTTGAAGAATCAACTTGACAAAACACATATCCAACATACACAACAAACATAGGTGATTATTTACAAAAGTGACATCAAAAATTGATAGATTGTAACTGTACACATCACAACACTACAAAATGCAAACAGAAAACATGAAACCATCAATTGATTTTTTTAAATAGAGTTGTATTCCTAGCAACAAAGAGCACCCTAGCTAGATCTCTTTTCTTGTGTGGGTTTTGTTGAGCAGCAATGCTAGATCATTAGCATCGATGTTTCGACCCCTGATTTATGTGTGTCAATGACATCACTGTGGGGTTTTCTTCAGGACAAAGAAACAGTTGTGTATGCCCTTTATGAAGTAACTCATTCGAATGGTGAGCGAATTTAGTCAAGGAGCCTGTCCGGGCTAACCAGGAATTCAAAATGGACTGGCGATGAAGAGATCTTCCTCCTGTAGTTTCAAGTGTCAGAAGGATTCAATAAAGATTTCAGTATTCAAGAAGTACCAGGGGCACACCTGCTCCCCGTGAATCTCCGGCATAAGACGCTCGGATAGCAAAAAGGTCTAATAGTGCCTACAATGGAGAATTCATCTTTAAGCATCAAGGCATGGTCGAGGCCAAGGTTTGATTTTACCCAACAGCTTTGGGGTTATTTCTCCAGCATATGCACTCGGAGTCAATAGTGGCAACACGCTACTTGATGCGTCTTCCTAGACACCAGTGGAAATACAGACAGCCGTTTGCAGGGGTCTGTTGCAACACTATCCAGGTGCAGGAACATTACCACATAAGAAGACTGCAGTTTGCGAAGAGGAGGATAGTTAAATGAGAACTATATGACTCCCTGGCCATTTGTCCCCAACACACCGACCTGGAAACTTAAAAAATATATTTCTTGGACAACATTATACATGGGGTCCACTCTTTTATAAGAGAATTGACCTGCCATTAAGAACAGAGAATAGGATTGACTCAATTGGGCGGCCCCATTGTGAAATCATCATCATTTTTATCTACATCAGACAATATGATATTTAATTTATCCTTTTAAAAGTGTTGGGACACACATCACCATTTGCAATTATTCACATTGTTAGCACTCCAAGGAGGGAGGTAATAATCTTGTAATTCTTTGTCCAGAGGAAGGTGGGATTTATTTTGCTATTTTGTGGTACTGAAAATTCTGGACTCGTGTAATAAACTTTGTCGTAGCATGACGATTTTTGTATCAAAAGACCGAGAATGGCTAGTACACTATGTACAAGCATTTTGGTCATATTCCAGTAACGATTTCACCTCGAAATCGTCATTTTCGTCCTGAACCCTGGGCTTCCATTTTGTGTACAGCAGCCATTTTGTGAGTTGTCCTCACATAGGCTTATAACTACAGCCAAATTCGATTCCAAAGGACACGTACACCTTAATTGACTTCTCTGTGACCTGGGCAAGCTGAAACCATTGCCCCAGGCCGAACCTGCCCGGCCAGTTCCTTTCCCAGTGGCCGAGCGAGATAGCATCAAGGCACAACATGCCATAAACCTTTTCATCGCACACACCTGTCTCTGCTCCCTTCTTTATGGCCTGTTTACGATGGGGATGTGCCGGGTTTTTATTATGGGTTTCTGCAGCTTGTGTAAGAAGGAATGTTGGTTTTTTGCATGTTTGCAAAAGCTAGAACTGCCCCTTTCTTTTTTGTACTGAGTCATGTAACGCTAAAAACATATAAAAGGCCTCTGTCCTCTTCATTCCTCAGACTACCTCATCCACTGGCTACGGCTTCTGGGTGACGTGGCCTCACTATGTTAAGTTTAATAAAGATGTCTTTTCATATTTTCAGAGTCTGTGCCAAGTTCTTGTTATATTAGTAAGTATTCCCTGAGAGCGAAAATTACCAAGATCTTCAATTTCCACCGAAACCCGTCAACGCTAATATATCTGAATCTGACAAAGAGGAATCACTGGGATGAACTGAGTTGTGATTTCACCAGGATATGAACTCAATGCAAAAAGTTGAATCTGGTTATGCAACAGCACGTTTTGAGACTCTGCAATACGGTCTCCCCGCTAGGACCAGTGATCCCCTTCCATCTTGTCTTACACTGTGGTTGTTTTAATATTATAAATACTGCTTTTTTAATCTGATGCAAGGTCTTTTAACTATTGTGCACATTGTTTGTTTACTGCTTACCATTTGTTGTATGTGACTTCCACACTATTGAATGTTTATAATTATGCACATTGTAATGGTTTTATGATGGTATTTTCTTGTACAATTTAAGGATCTGATGTTTAATCTCTAAGTTGGTGGTATATCAGTTCATGGTGGGAGGTCTCATTCCATAGATATAGCGAATGTAGGGTGAATTACGATTTTAAGGGAACCTGCGAGTGATCGCGGTTGCAACTTCGAACCCAAGGGGAAAAACTTGTTTCTTCTTCTTCTCCCACTTGTACCCAGGACAAAGCAGTGGACTCCAAGAGCTGGTTGACTGACCACCAGTTTGGCTTGAGAGACACAACGAGCTGCAAGAGACCTTTCTTCTGAAATATCCAGTTGACCAATGCCAACTGGACCTGACCTGGACCTTGCATGTGGCCTCTGCTGTGGCAATTTGTAACACTCAAGTTCTGTTCCTAAGGTCTTGGTACCCTTTGCTGTGTCTGACTGGACCTCTCCTCTCACCTCTGAAACTTTGGACTTGAAAAATGTTTTGACTCCAAGACAAAACCACCAAGCAGACACGCCCATGGGGCAACCTTGCATAGAGCCTCTTTTGTAGCTAAGGCAAGATTTTTACAGCATAACATAGTCGAAAAGGTATCTGGCCTCATCAAGCCCTCATCACACACAGTGTAAGAAATGAAGGTCTGAAGTTGGCAGGTTGTTACACTGTTCACATAGGGACTCTTCTTCCTAGTCAGGATAAGGGGGATGCCCTCTAAAATAACCCCTGCTCAACCCCTTGGCAGCTTGGTATGAGCAGTCAGGCTTATCACAGAGGCAGTGTGTAAAGTATGTGTACATAAAATACAGTAATACAGTGAAAACACTACAAAAGGAAAGCACACCAGTTTTAGAAAAATATCCAATATTTTAGCCATGCAAAACAAGACCCAAAATGATGAAAATCCACCATACAGTAATTAGAAATCTCAATAAGCAAAAATAGACTTAAAATACAGTTCCTTGAAGTCAATAGCTCCGTCTGGGGCTATCCTGGCATTGTGAACAATATGTTCAAACAGTTCTGGCTGACGGTTTTGGGATGACCTGGAAAGGGTACCTTTAGAAAATACAGTGAATCAGTGGCCTAAAGATGAGCCTCGTAGAGCCGGCATCAGCAAGATTTGGTTCTGGAGGTGGGTGCATGAGTAGTGGGGCCCTTGATGTCACACGTGTTGCAGATCGAACTTCATTCATTTGAAGTCAGACGCACTGGCATCGGCAGGCATCAGGCTGCGGTGTAAAGTACAGAGGTACAGAGGTGCGCCGTGCAGTGCCCTCAGGTTAGGGTGCAGGCAGTGGCACAGTGACAGTTGTCCAGCAGCATCATTGAGACCAGGACTGCGGTGTGAAGTGATGCAGTGCTCAGCCCGGTACTGGCAGGTCACAGTGCACTCAGAGGCATCGTCGTTGCTGAAGGGCTGTCGTTGGCTGAAGAACTGGAGTCGATGGCACCAACGTCAGTAGGCCAAAGCTTTGCTGTTCCTGATACTTCTTGAACAGGGGCAAGCTCTACCCCAAGCCATTGGAGAAACTCAAAGAAGTTGCAGAAAGTTCAGTTCAGTCCTTTCACTGCCCAAGACAGAAGCAGCTACTGCAGGCCAACATATTAAGGTTCACAGCAGAGTGGTAGTTCCTCCTCACAGCTTCTCTAGCTCTTCTGCTTGGCAGGTTCGTTGATAAAAGAGTTCTAAAGTCCTGGAGTCACAGCAGAGCACAGCATTCATTCCAAAAAGGGTGGTTGTTGGACTTGGCCCTTTTTGTAGGGTCATCACAGGACTTCCTACTGTATTTTGTCTGACCTGTTTTTGTTTGGTTTATGACTCTGGGCACTTTACCACTGCTGATCAGTGCTAAAGTGCATGTGCTCTCTCTTGTAAGCATGGTAAGATTGGGCTGCACCTGTTTGGCATATTTACTTTACCTGTAAGTCCCTTGTACAGTGGTATCCTATATACCCAGGGCCTGTAAATTAAATGCTACTAGTGGGCTCGCAGCGCTGCTTGAGCCACCCACCGAAGTAGACTTTCAAACCTGCAGCTGTGGCCCTGTGTGCGCAGCTTATTGCCGCAGTGACATGGCATGTAAAGTGGTTGCCACATCTGCAACTCCCTTTTACTACATAAAAGTCACCCTTAAGGTAGGCCCTAGCTAGCCCTCAGGGAAGGGTGCTGCGTAGGTATAGGGTAGGACATGATTGTTAACTGTGTGGCACGTCTTGGTAGTGACAAACAGCCTATTTGGTTTTTCAGTGCTGTGAGGCTGCCCTCTCATAGGTTGCCATTGGGTATTCCCCGATATGTGCTTCAGTGGTAATTTCTGACATGAGAGGGGTAGCGTGACCATGTTTAGCATGTTTGGAAGATTAGTGATAAATTCTGTTTATTGGCGAAAGTGGATTTATTATTGCTATTTTGGAAATGTCACTTTTAGAAGTGGGTATTTCTGTGTGCGTATGTGTTTTTGTGCCTGGATGTGTATTGACCACATTGTTTTGCCTGACAGGAGAGAGAGGATTTGCATTCACTCTAGACAGTCACAAGGGAGGCTGAGGTGTGCCCTCAGCGCTAGGCTGAATAGACCTTGGCTAAAGATAGAGTAGCAGGAGGAATTTCCCTTGCACCTGAATTGGCCTGGTCTGCATTTGGAGTGGTGGGAGGAGTTGCACCTGCACCTGAATAGGGCTGTACCTGCCTTCTACAATGCTGTCTCCACTCCCCTGTGGTGTATTCGGGACCAGGGATTGAAATGTGAATGGGGTGTTGTGTGCTTTTAATATATATATGAAGTTCCCCCAGAACAAAGTCTTTTGCACTATAAATTCAGGGGCTGTGACCTCATGAAAAGGGAGACTGCGGGGACTTGTCACCGCATGCTACTGGTTCTGTATGCCGCCCCAGAGGGTTGCTGTGCTGTCAGGGAATCACCAGCTGCTTTTTGCCTGATTGTGCTTGTCTGCTGAAAAGACTGCCTCTTTGCCTGCCAGGTGCCTGTGTGCTGGCCTGAGCCTGCTTCCTAGTGGGTGTGCCTCCCAGTGATCTCCTAGGGTTGCTGTGGTGCCCTGTCTCTTTACCATAGCACATAGTGAGCGCTTTAATTTCTGTTGCCCAAGCTGAGATAACTTCAAGCAGGCTTCTCCTGTGTCGTCCGGTGCTCGTTGTAAGTTTGGTCTTCACTTTAGACCTAACCCCCTCCTGCGGGCATGCCCGACGTTGGTAGGGCAATTGCCACACAGAGATGGAGAGGAAGTCCAGCATCCGGAAGGACTTGATGGCATCCTGAGGTAGCTGCACCGGGAGTTGAAAGGTAGAATCCACAACACTGCCCCTGTGAGAGTCGACAGCCACCACCCTGATTTGTGAGCATCGCCTGGAGGCCCGGGATCAAAAAGGAAGACTCGGCAATGCGGCCACAATGAGAGACAGCAGTCGCAACCCCGATTTGTGAGCACTGTCTAGAGGCCCAGGAGCACCTTATACCATGTAGTAGGAGTGCAGGTGCTGCTCCTCATGGTTACCTGACCTGACTTCATGATCCCCATGCTAAGGGGATATATAGTGACTGTCAGGTGGCCTGTGTTTCCAAACAGGCACCTCCTTGCCGGGAGCGTTTATGCTAAGGTTCGTAGAGTGATCTGTGGATATTTTATGTAATGCCTCGCTGTAATTGCCTCACGTTTGTGCCCTGATTTTATGACATAATGTTGTTGCTCATATCTTGAAATTGTCACGAAGGGGCACCTATGGGTTCAGCGATGGTGTTTAAGCATAAGGTTGTTATGCTGTTTGGGTAACATGTACACCCTATATAAGTAAGTAATAGTTTATTGTTTGGTTAATTTAAACCTTTACAATTTCCATATAAAAAACGGCAAAGCAGCAAAGCTCATATTCTAAGACAAATTTAAAAAAACATATTATAAAACTTTCATAGATTGTGTTAACATATGTAGAGCAGTTATCAGTAATTGTTGTCACGGACCGTGTACTGGTAATGACTTTTACCCTTTCAATATACAAATTGTTTACCAAATGATTTACTGCTTACTGTCTTTTTTTGGAACTTAAAACATTTTTTGGGGGGAATAAAGTTCAAGAAAACAAAGTTTTATGAAAAAAGACGAAGCTCGGGTCTCGGTGGGAGGGTATCTGTTCAGTGATCGGTTGATTTTTAAACAGCAAGGATGATGAGTTACTGTTAACTATCCTGCTGGAGCATGAGTCATCCGGTTGGGGGCGACCTAAAAATGTGATATTCCCTATAAAGTGACACTTTAGGAGACATTTGGATGCAGTGATAAGGCATTCCGGTCACTTGACAGAGTTTTTGCCCCTGCCGCTTCCATGAATTGAACAAAGTGACACGTTAGCCGAACATCTCCTCCTCCGAGGCATGCCTTCTCAGCTTGTCTGTAGGTTATTATCCCCTTACTTACAAAGAATGGCTTCAGTAACTGTCGCCGTTCAGCTAGTAGATATCTGCAGATGCACAATAAGTGTAATACACTTTTGTTGGCTTCCTCACATAAGCGGCATATTATCTGACCCGGGGGTCGTTTCCAAGGGGGAAGATGCGACATTGATGGTAAAATGCCCAAGCAAAAATGAAGGTATTTTTCTTTCTTTCTCCTGTTCAAACCCATTCTTAGGTAAAGTTGCGTAGAGGACTTATCGTAGCTATGGACTACAAACCATCTGTGGGCTCTTTCTGTAAGAGATAGCCTTTTCACAGTCTTATTTACAGTTTGTTTAAAACAATGGTAAGTCCCTGAGGCCGCCCAGAGTTCCTCAAGCCCCAGACGATCCTTTGATGCTGTCAAATAGCTTCTTGCTGCACAATCCCTTTTTAGGTGTATTTCTGTCCACAAATGGGAGTTCAGTGTTCCTGCTTCAGCATTTTTTATCCTGTACAAGCTCTTGACGTAGGCTCCTTTGCGGGCTATTTCTCGGCATGGTATGCCGAATTCCAGCCTTATTTGGGCTGACGAGATATAGTTTGGCAAGTTAAATATCATCCTGGCCACTCTTGAGACAGTATTATCTAAAGTAGCCGCATCTCTTCCTCTCAGGCACTCACTCCCATAAGTGATTGCCAGGATGAGTTTTGCTTGCCAGACTTGGAGCAGTGGGATAAGGCTAGAACTGGCAGTTTTATGTTTGATCGATTTTATAGCTACCGCAATAGAGTTACCTCTTCTTTTGATGGCCTCTTTTTGTAAGTTGAATGTCCCTTTATTGTCCGTTAGCATTCCTAAGTACTTGTTTTGGTTATCTACTTCAATGGATGAGTCTGCCAAATGCCAGCAGTAGTTGGAGGTTTCCTTCTGTCTTATAACCTTAGTTTATTTTCTTTGTTGATGGTTAAGCCATTGGATGCTGAATATCGACTAGTCGTGTCTAATAAGTGTTGGAGGCCAATAGGGGTCGGATGAACCAACATAAGGTTGTCTGCATACAGGAGATTGAAGAGTAGTAGCTCTCTCATCTTTGGCGCATGAGAATTGCAAATGTCCATTTCTGACGAAGGGTCAGACATAAACAAGTTGAAGAGCGTCGGCTCCAGGATGCACCCCTGTTTGAGCCCCATGGTTGTTGGGATTTTCCTGGACAGGTACTTTCCATTTCCTAGCTTGATTTGGACCCATGTGTTTGTATGAAGCAATATTAACTGGTTTAGGAGAGCGGATGGTATTTTCTTTTCCTTGAGTTTGTGCCAGAGTTTGCTTTTGTCGATTTTATCGAAAGCTGACGAGTAGTGTCTTAGTGAGAAAAACAAACCCAGCTTAGCTCCACCACAACTTCTGGTTGGTGATCTGTAACGAATATTGCCTACCAAGTTCGGGACTTTTGTACACTTAGGCCCTATGAGTTCCACCTTGCAGAATGCAGTTTGCCAGAAATCCGTGTGTGATGGGAAGCCAACTGGACATTATAGTACTGGGTCCTGTGGGAACAGAACCTAAAAAAATATGGATGTTGCTAAGAAAGAACCTGAACAGAATGAGTTAATGATGATAAAGAAGACGTGGTTGTAATGGGAAGCAGCCCTGTGACTCATGGGACGAACCTGGATCAACCTCAGCGTGGCACAATGAAATTGAGGATTCCACAGTTACCCAAAAGCGTGCAAGTAGCCAACATCCACAGGGGTCACTTAAGATGGAATCATCACACGACTATGTGCAGAACCATAGAGCATACTTGCCAGGGAACATGATACATCATGCTTAAGTGGCCCTGCAAAGATTGTATATGAGGGAGTTTGGTAGTCAACGTAAAGAATATAAAGGTAAAAAGACGTGCTCATTGATTCAACGTCAGCCCCCACCAACTGCCTGGCTATCCATAATCTGTTGAGGAGAAGTAGGCACCCTCCACGAAGAGTGGGGGTACTCTCTGAGTCCACATGGAGGCAAGACCGACATTGTACTGTAATAGGAAGCAAAGAAATCACATAATGCACCTTCAGTTAGTCCAAGATGTTGAATGCATGGGGGCACAACAATGAGCCGCCAAGAAAAAGCCAATGCATAGTATGAATGCTCCCGGTCCTACAGTGCATGGCAGAGTCACGTTTGGGAAAATCAGAGGAGCCATTTGCCTCAAAATACAGGACATTTTGTGACTACGTCAAGGGGCTTTATAAGTTAACATTGAGAAAAGTTTGTGTGTTAATGGGGCAACATTGCACAGAAAAAATAAACAATATTCTGTGCTCATTTAAGGCATATTTTGGCTACAAATAGTCGTTCTCCTTTGAAAGCAGATGAGATAAAATTGCCGAGAGAAATGGTGACTGAACGATGTGAGGACGAACTGTGGAAGATATTTTTGGGCGGAAGGCATTTTGGAGAGGTCTGGAAAACACTCTCAGCATTTAGAAGTAAGGAACACATGCATTGATTCGACTGGACCTTTAGAGGGACGAAGCAGACTCAGAAAGTCAGAAAGGTAAGATGAGGTAGACTTTAGGAAAGCATTAAGGTTATGAAGGATGTGTGGTCATTTTAGGCAAAATTTAGAGCAACGGGGATGAAGAGTGACAATGAAGAAAAGAGGAGAATGCTGAAAGCTGAAAAATACCACAAATGGTTAACAAATGGGAGAGTTTATTTATCTGGATATCTTGATGATAGCTGATGTACAGAAAGCAATGAAACGATCGTGGCTGCCAAAAATTAAAATAAAAAATAGTCCATTTTCTATGAATAATTATTTGTACATGAGTTTCTAAATGTAACCTTAAATCTTCTAGCTGTAACTCCACCGTTCCGATTTCATCCATTGCCTCAACAATCCCTATTCTCTTTAAAAAAGTGCGAAATCTGAGCAACTGCGATAATATTTCTCATTATCTGTCTTCCTAGAGCATTACTGCACACCAAATAGCTGCTTCGCAATTCCATAAAATCGTAGCTTTATGATGAAATGCATTATGGAAATCCATTGCTGCTGAGATGGTTGAACTTACAGCATTATATTGTCTGCCCGACATACATTTTCAGCTCTTTTAGAGACTTGAACAGATACAGCTTTTTGGAACTCTTTTTGTGAAGTCCGTAAGAAAACCAAATCAAAGTATTCTTCGGCCTTAAAAGTAGTATTGCAGTGATCCTTCATGGCTCAGAGTGACCCATTCACGACTTTTTGTCAACAGAGTGGAAAACCTAAAGAATGGCCCTTTGTCTGTAGGTTTCACCTTTGTTAGGAAATATCCAAAGAATGAATAATAATTGGATTTTTAACAATTATGCACCACATGTACTTACCTGAACATTCCAGGGGTGCCACAGGTGTCCTTTGGACACCCTGGCATCCTTGGAATTGCGATTCTCAAATTGCGATTTTCTCATAGAAAATCGCAATTTGAGAATGTATCCCCCTTCATTCCTATGGGCCTCTTGGCCCAAAGGAATGAATGGGACACTCATTCCTTAATTGCGATTCGCAATTTGTAATCGCAATTAAGGAATATTAGGTAATCGCAAAAAAAATGCGAATTATTACCTACATTCCATTTTGCGATTCTCAAATAGCGATTCCTTAAAAATCGCTATTTCAGAATCGCAAAATGGCGATTACCTACATATGCCCCTAAATGTCTACGGCAGTGTTACATGGACAGCGACATGGTATCACATATAAATGTTCAAATAACTTCAACAGTAAAAGCACTAAAACTTTGCAGTCCAAATAGATTCAGGTCATGTGGCTCACTAATGTGTGGCAGATACATGAGCCATTAGTGAAGCTATGTTGCAGTTTAGCAGTTTCATTAAGTTCAGCCGAACAATGTAGTCAGAAACCATTGCAAAGGGGACATGCGAGTGCGTGATTAAAAATGGCTGCCCCGGTGAGCTCTGCACCAGAATTGCCTGTTTTTGACAAATAACTACATATTTCCAGTCAGAAATTTACTGGAAAGGCATCTAACTGCATTTTGAAGCCTCGCCTGTTGCTGTGGATGTTTTTCCTGGTCTTCTGGATGTCGGAGGTGATGTTTTCTTCTTCCTGCTGTCTGTCCATGCTCTGCTTCAAGGTACAACCCAGATTTCCTGTCAGGGGGCGGAGTGAATACTCAGGAAAGGGTCTGGCTTTGACCTAGCCACTCCCACAACCTGCTTTAGCTGCTGCACCAGCCTTTCATTTGAAGCATTTTTTCTACAATTAACTCCTTTTTCTTCAGTTTACTTCTATTTGCACCATTGACATCCATAATACGAAAATGGAAAATAAAAATTCGCAAACTCCTTATAATAAAAGGAAGCAACACATTTCTACTTCACCAATAAAATCTAAAGTGGTGGAATCCAGTGAACCTTCCTTAAATGTAATTCTTGAAGAATTTCAAGCACGTAATGCTAACACTGACACTACAGCGTCAGAAAATTAAAGCATACGCAAAGACATGGCTAGCATGTCAATGAAAGTTTCAGACAATTAAAATACAAGACAACAAAGTAAAAATAGATGCTTTTACACCACTTGTTGAAAAAATCTCTCCTATGTCTGCTCCCCTTCTGGATATTGAAAATCGTAATAGGCAATGTAATTTGTGTATTTTTAATTTGCCTGAAGATGTGGAAGGTTCCAATTGCAGACCATATTTGGAGAATGTGTTACCTGGTCTTTTAAACATCAAATTTCTGGAGAAATTAGAGACTGATAAAGCACATAGGATTCCGTCCCATCATAATCCTTGCCACACTAAACCATGTCAAATGATTTTTAAGTGTTACGTCACCATCATTTGGTCTTGAGGAAAGCGGTACAGGATATTCCTTCCCTAATGGTCAATGGTAATAAGATTTTTATTCACCAAGATTTCGCCAAAGACACTGTTAAGATTCGTAAGGATTTCTCTGAACATCGTCCACAGTTGAGAAGTCTTGGTTTTAAATATGGTCTTTTTGACCCTTCAACAATGAGAATTTGGAAAGGCAGTTTTTCCAAGTCCTTTCAACGTCCAGAGGATTTGAAATTCTTTTTGGACCAACATTTACAGCATTCTATGGATACGCATGATTCTGCTTCTTGAATATTGCTTTAATATGTATTCCTGTTTTTTTCTAGGTTCCTTCGATTTCCGGAACAGTTAAAATCGTTTCTGGACCAATGTTCACAGCATTCTGTGGTTTGGTCATGCTTGTAAAGCGTGTGTGCATTTCACATTTACTATTAATGTTTATTTGCTGCCGTCTTTTCTATGTTAGTCTGTTTATTCTTTTATCTACTCTTTCCTTTTTGCCTGTTCTGGAGCTACTATTTTTCATACTCTTTCCTTACTCTTTTCTCCTCTTCTTGTTCTTTTTCTTTCTTTTCTATTATGGCTAGTGTTCATAATGTTAAAATAGTTTCTTTAAATGTTAAGGGATTATGTCATTTTGTTAAGCATACGAACATTTCAGATTATTTAGATTTTTGCAAAGCAGATATTTGTCTTTTACAGGAAACTCATATTGATGACAAATCATAGATTATATTAAAAAAGTGGGTTGATAATATTTTCTCTTCTCCTGCAAATGGCAAAACAAATGGTGTGGCTATTCTTTTTGCAAAAAGATTACATTGACACATTTTGAGTAAAGTTTCAGATACCGGTGGGAAACATGTCATAGTTAAAATTAAAGTTCATGACTCAGTCATGTTTTTACTAAATATTTATGGTCCTACTGCTGATGATCCTGCTTTTTGGTCTATTCTTACAACTGAAGTTCTCAAGTTGGGTAAAGTTCCCCTCATAGTTGGAGGTGATTTTAATAGTATATCTGATCCCTTATTAAACAGATTATCTCTTAATAAATTTTGACCTCCTAAAGTTTTTTTTGCTTTCAAATAATTTCTTCAAACCACAAAGCTAGTTGATATTTGCCGATTACACTTCCCTACAGAAAAAGTTTTATATATTTTTCTAACCACACACTTCTCATTCTAGGCTTGATTATCTTTTAATTTCCAAACAACTAATTAACTCAGTGATCACTCCTATTATTGGTAACATTGACATTTCTGATCATGCTTTGATTTCTTTTGTTTTGAAATTAAATTCAAATTTCACAACACAATCCATATGGCGAATGAATACCAGTATTGTTATTAATGAACAAAATAAACCTATGCTCTAATATGCTATTCATCATTATTTCCTTCTTAACCCTGAAGGTTCTACTTCCATGGTGAATAGATAGGACACTTTTAAAGCTTATTTAACAGGTCTTACTATTTCTCTTATGGCCCATGAAAATAAAACTTTTAATACAAATATTAAAAATTTGGAAAAACAGATTGCAACATTTGAGAGATTTTTATTACTTCTAATGTTCCTCAATATAGAGTTAAATTGCTAAAACTTAGATATGAGTTTAACTCAATCCTTAGAAGAAGAGCTGGCATGCAGATTTCAAATTCTAAAGCCAAATTTGGTTTTAATGCCTATAGATCTGGAAGACTTTTAGCCAATTATTTATGGATTAAAAAAGATAAAACACAAATAACTTCAATTCATGACCCTAATGGTAAAATTGCATTATCCCAAAATGATATTGTTAATGAATGTTTGGATTTTTATTCTACTCTCTATGACAAACCTAATTTTGACGATGTTTCTTTAATTGATTTTTTTTAACTAAATGTGGATTACCCAAGATTTCTAAATCAGATAAAATTGAACCTGATTTGCCCATTACTCAAGATGAAATTCTCTCAGCCATAACAATTCTTAAAAAAATTAAGTCCCCTGACCCGGATGGCATTCCTGCTTAGTTTGATAAAGAATTTAAAATACAGCTTACTCCTCGTTTATTTCAACTTTTTAACTTTTTTGGTTCTACGGGAATTACCATGGGTTCTTTTACTGAGGCTTTAATTATTGTACTACCAAAACCTGATAAGGACCCCACATTTGTGTCAAATTATCATCCTATCTCCTTAATAAACCAAGATTATGAATTGTATGCCAAAATACTTACTTCTAGATTATCCTCTGTGTTAGAATCTATTATTCATCCAGATCAATCTGGTTTTATGAAGATTAGATATTCTGCCAACAATTACAAGAACTTTGCTACATGTTATTGAACAAGGATCCACTTCATCTCTACCATCAGGAATGCTCTCATTAGATGCTGAGAAAGCTTTTGATAAAATTCACTGGCAATTTTTATTTCATACTTTATTATCATTTAATTTTGGTGACATATTTATCTGCATGATTTCTGCTTCATTCTCTACTCCTACTGCCCGTTTATTTATCAATTGCCAAATTTCAAACCAATTTTCCCTTTTCAGAGGTACAAGACAAGGTTGTCCCCTTTCCATGCTTTTGTTTCTTATCAATATTGAACCCTGATTTATTTCCATAGGATTACGGGAATCAATATTAAGGAGGTTATTATTAAAACCTTAGCATATGTTGATGATGTATTTTTATTTATTAGTGATCCTGTATCCGCATTCCCTTCCCTATTGGAGATTATTTTGTTGTATTCCACAGTGTCTGAATATAAGTTAAACAAATATTTATTGTACTCCTGATATGATACCCATGAATGAAATTATTTGGCAAAAGGATACATTAAAATAACTTGGTATTGTGTTCTCCTCATCCATCAAATCAACAATATCGCTGAACTGTGACTTTATCTTAAATTAGTACATTGGAATGTTGGAAGCTCCATTGAAAACAATGGAGTGCTCCGGGCTTATAATGGCTGGTATAGGCCTGGAGCTCCAACTTTCCAATGTTTCTTTGTTCACAGCTCTGACTGTGAACAAAGGTTTCAAGGAGCCTGAGGGTATTCCAATCCCCTCACACTCCCATAGGACCTTGTTCTTTTTTGTTAGAACATTCTGCCCTCTAGTGGCAGAATGTTCTAATAGTCTTAAAGTCCTTCGTAGCTGGGCTATACCAGCTATTAAAGTCCCTCTCCCTTTAACACTGGAGAGGGCCTTTAATAGCCGGTATAGCCCTCTACGGCGGGCTATAAGGCTATATTATATTTAGGATAAAATATCCAAATGGTCTTCACTTCACCTTTCATGGTGGGGTGGAATGGACTTTATAAAAATGACTATTGCACCTAAAAAATGTTATACCCCTGCTATGATTCCTACTCAATTTTCCTTAACGTTTAATAAAGATGTAGATAAACTTCTCTCCAAATTTCTTTGGAATAAAAAGTCACCTCGTACTAGTTATAAAAAAAAATGCCCAAATGTAATGCAGGTTTTGGATTAAATGACAGTTTTCCTTACCATAAAGCTTTTATTTGAAAACAAAATTCCCTATGGTTTAACAATTCTTTTTTGAGTAATCCCCCTACTTCGCTTCTTATTGAAACATCGTTAGTAGACCCTTTTCCATTACCCACTTTGCTAACTATGTCTAATAAATTGCCATTTTTTCATAAATCTGTTATTTTAAAGTCCACTAAACTAATTTTAAATGATTTTGATTCATTCTTTCAATCACCCATGTCCACCACCAAATATATAACCATTAGTTAATAGGGGGACCCCAGAATAAATGTAGGTAGAGAAATAGGGGAAAGTCAGAAAATACCAAATAACAAGCAGTCTGCTTTACCTAACTATTTTAAAAAACGCACTTAAGTCGTTTTATAGATATGCCATTCTTGCTAATCCATGCGCTCAAATATTTACATATATTGAATTATTTAAACAGCATTTTATTTTTTGTTTTACTTTTATTTAAAGCAGATAAATAAGTGCATGAATCATGTGTTTACACAATAAAATATATAGGATAATTGCTATAGCCTAAATAGTGGTGATTCCCATGGACTACCTTTCACACAAAACATTCATACATTCTCATACTCAAATAAAGCACAGATTGTAAATAGTTATAATTCAAGGTCCCTATACATATGCAACATTGAAGGAATTATTTTCCCTCATAAACCAGTCAAGTTGGTAGTATACGGTTCAAAGCTCATAATATTGTGAATCAAGAAAATACAGAAAAGCTTTATTTTAAATACATTTATTGGATAAACATTATTTCATCTTCACTTAAATGAATCAGTGAAGTACGTATGTAGGGAACATATAAGATCAATAAAAGCCCACGGTATCACCTTCTTCAGGGTGTAAGAGATCATTCATGTCCAGAGTCCATGGGACCAAACAGAAGTAAATGACTGTAAGTTTACGCATGTGAACAACTTAGATGATTAAACTGATAGGTGAGCCTGAATGATAGGATTAGATGGGGTATACCAAAGGAAATGCAATAAAGTAAGCTGCGGGCAGATTCATGTAATTTTCCCACCACCGAAGATATGTCAATATGGTATAACCCAGTCATAAAACTCAATAGAAATATTAGATATTGGTATTCATGGATTACAGCTGGTATTTTTTACCTTAAAAATGTTTATTACAATAATGCATTTATATCATTTGATGCTTTACAAACAAAATTTATTGACCTCTTTCTGATTTTCCCAAATTTGAATTTTTAAGTAATTATATTTTAGATTCATTTCCTCGCAATATTCTTTCTAATGTTAAATCTGATTTATCAATTTATATTCAAACTGTTTCCACTTTATCTCATGGTGTTTCCATATTATATAAAAAACTGTCCTTCTGGACTTCCAATCTGTTGCGTTCCGCCCTTGGACTGTGGCTGGGCTGGGGGCCGGTTTGTGTGTTTTCCTCGCCTCCAGTCCGCAGAGGGGGGTTTGGACACGTGTTCCCTGCTCTCTGTGCCGGCTCTCTGTGCCTCTCCGTGCCGGCTGTACACGGGGTTGCCTTGGCCTGTTGGGACTTCATCTCCCAGGCTCCCCCGTGTGGCGCGCACCACCAACATCATCAACAAGCGCCCGGAGGCGCTTAAATTAAACCGGCGCATCCCGCGGCGCAGGACGCGCGTGGGCGTGACCGGGCGCTGCCTGGACAAAGCCCGGGCCAAGGGCGGGCCCCTCACAGCCAGGAGGAGCCAGGGCAGGGCCACCCCCTTGACATCTACCACCTGCCATCTCCTGGAATGAACTGTATCGAACTGAGACTGTCCATAAAAGTACTTTTGATCCTCTCCCTAAATATATTACCTGCTTTTTCATGGGTAAACGAAAAGTTATGGAGGGGATAAGAGGGGTTGCAGGAACAACATCTGTGCAGGACCCTAGGAAAGCAAAGAAAGCAAAGAAGAGCAACAAGAAAATGTCCAGTACCCATGTCATGAATAGGATTGAATCGCTTGTTGATGAGTGTGAAGGCATATTAGTGGCAGATTCCGCTTCAAGCCCTGATATCCTGAAAAAACAGCTTGATGAAGAAATTGAAATTGACAAATGCACCCAGCCAATTCGAATACCCCAAATGTTTTCTAAATTGTCCTGCTCGAAGCCATCTAGTAGTAACAGCGAGGTACCCTTGAGCCGCTCTAGTTTAGAGTCTATTAATTCTTTGCCCCCTCAGACGTCTTCCCCATCCCTGGTACAGTCTAGGTCGAGTCACCTGGAGCCCACCGTTATAATTTGCTCCAATCGCTTTTCAGCCCTGACCGACGAACCAGATACACTTGATGACCCGGTTACTGAAGCCCCTACCAGAAGTACTGACCCAATCTCAAATGGAGGGCATAATTGTTCCCGGTGCTAGCGGCCCAATGCTAATATTGATCATAAATTCCCTAACAACCCAGGTGAGAGATCTGAAATCTTTTGTTTTAGACTTAACAGCCACTGTCAAGAGATTGACCCTGCATCATATGTCACACAATCTACCAGACAGCCTGAGGCTCGCTGAATTGCCACCAAACAGCACTAAGTCTGCAGGCACAACAGGTCACTCGCATCCCTGCCCTATACATACTATCCCACCTCATTTACCAGTGGGCCCTATTGTGACATCCTTGCTGCCCCAAGCCAAAAGGCAAGCTAGCGCTCCACCGGAAACTTATTACATCAAACTGACCACTCCCATAGCTAAGCCTCTTCTGTATAGACCCACAGCGCCCGGCCCACACTCTTTTGGGTGCTCCACCCCATTTGAGAAGCAGACAGTGTTCATGGTGAACGTTCCTAAATATTCGGGTCGCGAATAGGGGGACTCACTTACAAACAAGGTCATTCACTGGATCTGTCATGTCAGAGGGTGCCGATCACTAATAAGGTCAGGAGGATTTCTTCTCATGACCATTCATTAGACACAATCGAACTTACACTGACCTCCCCTCTACTGGCTGAGGGCCTATTGGCCCTAGAGTACAGGACCTGCCCTCCTGGCACAACGGATATACAATTTAGATCTATTCCACCTGCCACAAGTGTAAATATGAGGACCAAGGTCCCCGCCAAGGGGGTCCCAACTAAACAACATTGATTGACTGAAAACTACCCCACAAACTCTCACCAGGCACATTGCAATTCAAGACCGTGCTTCTTTTGGACACTGACCCCACTGCTCTTCAGATCATACAAGCCCAGGTGATAATACCCATTTCAGATCTATCACACAAGCCTAGTAGCATATATAATCCCCCGAACATAGCTACAAATACCAACACGCAATCACTAATAAGCAGCACATCAGGACCCAATTTCCCTCAGGTTGAATGAGAAAGGGAATTAGGAAGCCTCAGTGATAACATTCTAAACCTTAAAATTATTTCTTGGAATATAGCTGGCCTTCCCAAGAATCTAGTTCTGCCCGAGTGGAACGACTTTGTTGAAAGCCATGCTATTTGTATCTTCCAAGAGACTTTTAGTATGGTACCCCACCATAAAGTGGGTTTTGCTACCTACCATATTCCTGCAGTACCATCAGTAACAGGAAAGGGGCGGCCATCTGGTGGCCTGCTGATTTGGGTCAGTATCTCATTGAATTGAACACCACAACAGTTTGAAAGCGCCATTCGGCGAATAGTCCCAGCAAAGGCATCAGGGCCCGATGGATTGCCAGGGGACCTTCTTCAAGCAGATCCTGCTAATTGGGCAACATTTATTTAATCTTTAATTAATGCCATTTACAACCGCTGCCCGATTCCGGACTCCTGGAAGGGGGCCGAGGTTTTACCCATCTTCAAGAAGGGGGCCAGGGACGACTCTATAAATTACTGCCCAATAAGCTTGATCGACTCGATCCAAAAGGTGGTTGAACGGGTTTTGCTGGAGAGGATACTAGCATGGGCGGAGGAATCCAGGGTCCTTTCTGATTATCAGGCTTGCTTCAGGGCAGGTACGGGGACAAACGAGCAGGCGTTCAGGCTACTCCTCCTATACTGGAAGGTGGTCCAAATAGGCAAAGGCAGTCTTTATCTCGCATTTATCGACCTAAAGACTGCCTTTGACCTGGTCCCCCGCGAGCGCCTGTGGCAAATCTTGGCAGAGCAGGGGGTACCTAGGCACATCCTGAACATGCTAATTAGCCTTCATGATGGCAACTATGCCCAAGTGAGATGGGGGTCACAAGGGGAAAACACTGCCTGAATACCAGTGAACAGGGAAGTCCGCCAGGGCTGTGTATTAGCTCCCACCCTATTCCCCTTGTACGTAAATGGGGTGTTTGAATATTTACAGCGAATACCATCTGATGCCCCAGCCCTGGCGACCGAAAAAATCCCCACCCTTCAGTTCGCTGATGACACCCTCCTCATTTCCAAAACCTTGAAGGGCCTCCAGACCCTTCTGGACAGTTTTCAACGGTTTTGTACTACTAGAGGGCTGACCATTAACACATTGAAAACAAAGTTCCTAACACCTAACCCATCAAGAACATTTAGGAACCCTCCATTGCTAAATTGTGTCCCACTAGAGAGGGTCACTACCTTCGACTACTTAGGCATTCGTATTTCTGATTCCATGAACTGGACACCACACACGCAGAAAATGCTTTTAAACCACATAAGGGTGGTGGGGTCAATATTAAAAGAACATCGCTCCTCATCGAACAAACAAATTGCCCCCGCCCTCACAATCTACAAGGCCCAAGCAGTAAGTTCGGCACTTTACGGTGCCGAACTGTGTTTTTTTTCCAATATACACCAAATTTCTAGATCGGAAAACAAATTCCTAAAAGATTTAATGATGCTCCCTCAGAGGACACCCACCAAGCCCCTATTATACGATCTAGGCTGCCACTCGCTCAGAGACACAGCAAGACTTCAGCCTTTTTTGCTGTGGGTACGCCTGTGGCGGACACCAGAGTTATCAAAATATGCAGCAGGGCTAAGGGAGGTAATGGACATGGATGGGTGGCATAAGGTCCATTGGCTTAAAAGCATAACAAGACTTTTATATGATCTCGATCTTAAAGAAGCGTGGCTAAACAGAACCTCTCCACCCAAGGCAGAAGTTAAGAGGGTGTAATGGCAGTGGATTACCAAAAACGATCTGCTTATTCCAAAAGCAGGTAGGCTCACAGAAGAGTTTATGCAGCATAAGCATTCGAGGCATTACGGGGGAAAATGCTGATAAACGGACGGGCGAGGTCATAAGCGAAGCGGAGCCACCGCGATACTGCTACCTCGGGAGGAGGGGTCAGCGACCCTGCATCGTGCATTGAGCGCCACTGAACACTGAACACTGAACACTGAACATCAAACAAAAAAAACTGTAAAACCCGTGGGTGCATGGTGCTCTGCATGAACTGTTTTTAGTTGAGATTGTTGCAAATTCGGCAAGTTCTGTATTCTGTGCTGTAATAGCACCCGGCTTCTGTGGTGTGCTTCTGTGGCGTGCTGCTGCTGTTGCAGGACCCTGCAAGAGCTATTAACCAATAACCAACCACCAATCACCTAACAATTGCCTTAAACACCTTAAACACCTTAATCCTTGTTTTAGGAGTCACGATGTTGCCCTGAACTCTTGACCTCCAAGGGCTATTGACTCACCCACTGCTGGTATCACTCTCTTCCCTGACGGCAGCTGCTCCTTGCTGCTGTTAATACCTGCCTACTGTCATTGTGTCCCGCCACCTAGCTGTGTTGTGTTGCGCCGAGAGGTTGCCAGTGCCCTTACAGCTTGGTGGTACTTTCTGGCGGTTGAGGCGGGGTGCACGGCAGCGAGCAGACGGGCTGGGGAGGTAGAACGGTCACCAGTGGATTACGGGATTGAGAGGCCACGGAGGGACGCTGAGCCTCCGCAAGATTTATTAAGTTGACACACAACCAGGCCGAGGAGTTTTAATAAGAGAGGAAGAAGCCACGGAATCTGTTGGTTGGTTGTGGAGATTGAGTGCACAATACCTGGAAGGAAGAAACACCACTACAACACAGGTTACACAGAGTGACATAAGTGAGGTATCAATCAATCAGAAACGCAATCAGGTAAAGAAAGATCTGTGGGTAGCCCAAAGAAACTTATCCAAAAAAAACAAGCGCCAAAGGTACTTAAGAAATCTAGAGCTAAAGCAGACCTAAGGGGGGCGACTCAGACGCTAATTTCACCTATAGCGAGGATGTTTGAAAGGTCTACAAAAATCCCACAGAAATTTGACTTTATGAAAGATCCAGCAATGGCACTTATGTCAATACAATTAGACCCAGAATCAAATATGCTACAGTCCCCTATCAAACCATCAAATATATCTAAAGAGAACTTTGACCTATTTGATGAAGTAGGGGCAAGTGACCACATCTCGAACCAACTACTAAACATTGGGAGTGGGCAAAGCGAAGGACAATTTTCTATATATAATGAATATACAGAAGAAAGATCAAAGGATCCTAACGACCTTGATACCACCAAGAATGCAGTTAACAAAGGGGCTCCAATCCCGCTAGAGGCCAATGTGATTATTAGAAAACAACAGGATAATACATCAGCTGAATATCTTCTAGCTTTACCAGCAGGACACCAATAGAACTGCGAGAGGGATCAAATTGAGTATGTACAAGGTAAACAACAAGCAGGCATTGAACTAATGAAACTGGAACACGGTCTAACTTCACAAATAAAAGCTGGCAGAGAATACAATATAACACAAAACCTTGGATCTAAAGAACAATTACAAGAGGTGAATCTTAATCAACTACAGATACCTCCCAACACTAACAACTTAACAGCTAGTAACGATTTACTAGTACCTACAGACAACTTTGCATCTATAACCAAAAATCCCAATAATAATACCAGGGCTTCACCGTCAAAATATGAATCAACATCTGCAGACAAAGAACTTCCAGGGAGAGAAAATAATCGCGAAAATACCAATAATACGTCGGATCTCAAAGAAACAAATGGGATCAAAAAAACAAAAGAACAAGAAAAACTGGACGCAGGAACAATATGGGATATACACTATCAAACCCCAGGATTGACTCTTGAGGCACTATCAGCACAATCAAACAAAATGGACATTCAAATATATATTTTGGGGTTTATGGCAAACGCAGTTGCCGGAATTGAGACCAAATTAGCAGAACTATAAGAATCTAATAATAAAAGCTCAAAAGACATCAGCGCCAAATTACATCGAGTGCTCATGCTCCCCAATAATCAATAAGTTGGTAACTATACCGGAGGTCATGAAAACAATCCTGGATGACGTCAAAGAAAGTATCTACTTTAGAAAAAAGGGCACACGTAAGGAGGACGGTCTTCAATCTAACATTAGTGAAATTATACCTGTTGAAAAACAGGAGCAAGTACGACAAAAACTGTGTACCACTAACATATCAAATGGGATCATAAATTCAAATATAAACCAAGAAATAAATACTATGGGAGATAACAAAAAACTGGTGAACTCACTATATGAATTGAACAATGAGGGAGAAAAGGAAGAGGACACGGTAGACTTTGAACCAACGATAAGACAGAGAAAAAAGCTGCGTAAAGCGAGAAACAAGGCAATAAAGGAAAACACTTTTCAATTGAATACTGAAATGATCACATCTACCAAAGAAAGAGGAACAACAATAGACACTAATTCTGACTCATTGCCAACTAGGAATGAAGCAAGAATAAAAAATACACAAACAAAACTAATAGATGGTAACACCAATGGGAAACATCCTTTACAACGCAACTTTTACCACGCAGTGCCTTTACATCGCAACTTTTACAATGCAAACCATTACAACGCATTGCGCCGGGGGGCGCTCTAGGATAGGGAATAGATTTAATTTACTATCCAACACCTTCCCTACTATCCACGGGGACTGGAGTTAGAATAGTAAATTAAACTATTCACTATCCAGCACCCCAAAACGCTATGCGTTGTAATGGAATGCGTTGTAAAAACTGCGATGTAAAAGCATACGATGCAAAAGCATGCGTTGTAATGTCATACATACAATGGAATGAACAAAATAAAATATAACACCAAAGGAAAAAACCCAACAAAAGGCTCAAAAACTACTGAGGGAGATAATAAATACTATGATATCTTCTTAAAACCAATAGTTTCCAGTAATAATCATAATCCGGTACAAGTTAACATCAGTACACTAACTGACAACTCTGAGGAAAAAAATCAAAACATAGCTCAGGAAGATGGAGTAAAGCGAATAAATAAAGGAAACGGATGTATAATAAAAGAGTCTATTTATTCCAATATCCGAAGTGACCCAACAAAATGTATGATCAAAGAGAAGGTGACAGGGACTGCACTGGAACCCGGAACATCCTCACCAAACGAAAATGACCAACACAATAATATAACTTCACTAACGCTAGGAGAAGGAGATAAAAAACATCTGGTAAGCATCCTGAGGAACTGTAACCAAAAAACTGATCTGGAGGCAACGAACGAAACGGAAAATAAGAGATTACAACCAAAACCTTGGAATGAAAAAGAACCAACAGAGGATTTGATATACCCAAATATACAAAATAACGTAGTAATTGATAAAAGAGGTCAGAACAGGCAGATCACTTATTCCGGGGAAACATCCTTTACAACGCAACTTTTACCACGCAGTACTATTACAACGCAGGTTTTACAACAAAAACCATTAGAACGCATTCCGCTGGGGGGCGCTCTAGGATAGGGAATAGATTTAATTTACTATCCAACACCTTCCCTAGTGTCCACGGGGACTGGAGTTGGAATAGTAAATTAAACTATTCACTATCCAGCACCCCAAAGCGCTATGCGTTGTAATGGTATGCGTAGTAAAACCTGCGTTGTAACAGCATGCGTGGTAAAAGAGTGCGTTGTAACGTCATACATCCCTTATACCGATTACAGAAGAAATGGAGACATCAATGGTGAAAAAATAGGTCCACACAACTCGTTCTCAAACCACTTTACGAATCAAAAGGTCCACACGACGTACTAAATAGATGAAATATCCTCCGATTGCTGCAATCGATAACAGCGCTTGAAATGATAACCACAAAAGATATTATATGTGTGGGCTTTTAGCCAAACCCTGAAAGAAAACTTCCGCTAACGCTACTAACAGTGGCCACAGGTTCAATAGCGGATTAAATCCTAAAAGAACATGATACCTTTCTTGAATGGGGTATACTAATTAGTCACCCACTTCCAAAGGTCTATCCAATCCCACTCCTACACATAGAACGTCAAACAAAAAAATTACAACCTAAAAGAATCGAGAGTGTATTTTCTATCCTAAAAAATCCTCTTGGCAAAACAATCATTGAAGATAAAAAATGTCCGAATAGCTCAAAGAAAGACGATACTAATGAGGTAAACAAAAAATGGATTACAGCAACCTTGCATGGTAACAAGGAACATTGACAACACATGCCACTAATACTACTACAAGAACAGAGCACGGCAACCTCTATAACAAAAATATGCTCATGGAACATCAAGGGGATTAGTAGCAAGTTAAAAGATGCCAAAATAGAAGGTCTCTCGGACCAAAACCAATTAATATTACTGGAAACTTGGGTAAAGGTAAGGTTAGGTGAGGGAAACACACTAACCAACAAAATCCCTACATCGAGTGGCCTGAAACAAGGGTGCGTTCTGGCCCCTTTACTTTTTCATTTATTTTTAGCAGATCTTTCTACAGACCTAAATGAAATCAATGCACATCCCCCAAGGTTAGCAAACAAACTGATATGCAGGCTTTGTAACCTAGGAGAAGAAAACATCTTACACTTATTGTGTCTTTGCCCGAATCTGGAAATTGAAAGAAAAACCACGCTTAAAAGAATGTTTAACATGCGTGGTGTAAGGACATGTAGACAGGCCCTGATCGCAAGTCTAAATCCAGAAGATCTGCCAATGAGTTCTGCACTTGTTAAATTCCTCTGTGCTGCACAGAAGAAATTGGAGGTTTTTGTTTGACCAAACAACAGACTATATGAATATGGACTTTATATAATACAGCTCTTTTTCTTTTTAATGTGTTTGATATGTATTTAACTCTATGAAAATTGATTGAAAATTCGATTGTTTTATAATTTTTTGTAGAGTTGGTTTTTCTTGTGCAAGCGCTTAGAGACCCTGGGGTGATAATGCGCTATATAAATTGAAATAAATAAAATAAATAAATAAATAAATATTATATGCCGACGACCTTGTACTTTTAAGTCAAACCAAAGTTGGCATGCAACGATTAATCAATGGGATTTTTAGGTATTCACAGGATAATGGCATGCAAATAAATGAAGATAAGACCAAAGTAATGGTCATCTCAAAAATGTGCATCTCAATCCAAACACAAATGGTTATTAAAAGGGAAAAAATTGGAGCAAGTAGCCGACTATAAATACTTGGGAGTTACTTTTAATGACAAAGGCAACTTTCAGACACAAAAAACGGATATTATAAGGAAAGCAAACTCCCTAGTAGGGGCATTTAAAATCATTCATAAAACAACAGGAGATTTGTCTTATCACCCTTTATTAAAAATAATTGCCGCAAAATTATTGCCTGCCCTAACCTACGGTAGTGAGGCACTCAATGGTAAAGATGCTGAGATTATTAATATAGCCGTAGCTAAAACGTACAGATCCTTATTCTCTCTCCCGAAGAATGCCTCACAAGCTCAGGTGAGACTTGAGTTTAGGCTAAACAATCAATACTACGCAAGAAAAGGGCACATACTAAAAGTATGGAACAGAATAAAAAACCGCAAAGATAATGAAATGTCCCGCTTATTGTGGCAGGAAGTGAACAACAAAACAAAAACAAATGTCAGCTCCTGCTTAAATAGCGCTATTGTAGAATTTGGTATAACACCAATCTGGGACACCACAATTACTTTGGAGAGCTTAAAAAAAACAATAAACAAACTCACTAACTACCTCTCCATGATTATGGTCAAACGTAGCCACGCATGGTCAATTGTCTCTGGATTTAAAAAAAAAAGGTTCAAACCTACCTGGAAACTCCGTGGTCTAAGAAAAATAAACACATTTTTATTAATTCTGGATTTGGCTTCTTTCCAGGCACATGTCTCTTAGCACCATGGAAAAGATCACAAGGAAATAACATATGCAGGCTTTGTAACCTAGGAGAAGAAAACATCTTACACTTATTGTGTCTTTGCCCGAATCTGGAAATTGAAAGAAAAACCATGCTTAAAAGAATGTTTAACATGCGTGGTGTAAGGACATGTAGACAGGCCCTGATCGCAAGTCTAAATCCAGAAGATTTGCCAATGAGTTCTGCACTTGTTAAATTCCTCTGTGTTGCACAGAAGAAATTGGAGGTTTTTGTTTGACCAAACAACAGACTATATGAATATGGACTTTATATAATACAGCTCTTTTTCTTTTTAATGTGTATGATATATATTTAACTCTTTGAAAATTGATTGAAAATTCGATTGTTTTATAATTTTAAATTTGGTGAAGTTTTATCTGCCTTTTTGTAAGATTTTAATTACTCAAACAAATAAAAATAAACTTGAAACTTGAAACTACATTTATTTCAAGCTAAACTTCTTCAGTCTTCAACTTGTTGGCACTGTAAATTACATACTGGCTCATAACAACATATGCTTTTTGATTGTCCTTTTGAATTTAAATTTTGGACTGATGTTTGTGTTATTATAAAAAAGATATTTAATATTCATGATGATGTTTCATTCAAAATTTGAATCTGCAAATCTGCTGTTTTCTCGCAAAATATAAATGACTTAGAAGGTAAATTTGAATTTTTTTTGCTATCAGCAGATTTAAACATACATCCTGTTGGAAAGATGTTTCACTATTGTCTGTTAACGCTTGGTGGTCATGGGTTATTTTTACTGAGGAGCTCAGTTATCTTTAAATGGTATTAATCATAATTCTAATTCTTATCACTCTTTTTAGAAACCTGTTGATATATATTTATATTCTTAAACGAATATTTATTTCTAGTTATTTATTGTTATTATAATAATCCAGTATTCACGTTATAGTAGCTCTATTTTATAGTTATTGCAAGATATTTATAGATTAACCAAATATGATCATATAATGCTCAAAAGTAAAAGTTGGAAGAAATCTAATATTTTTTAAGTTAGGACGCTCCATGATGAGATTTACTGAACACTGGTACTTATTATAAAGCATTATTTTTATTTCCTAAATGCTATAGTACTTGCATAACACACTATGAGCCAGATGCATGAAGCTATTTTGCGATTGCAAACAGAGCAAATCGCAAAAAAATACCATTTACGATCACAAAATAGCACATAGCAATGCATCAAACCAAAAATTTTTAATATTTAAGGAGTTGCAAAATATACCAAATTAGCAACCTCACAGTTAGAGATTACCAAAATTGCAAAGCTCAAATTTAGGGAATCTCAATTTGCGATTATATTTTGTGAGGTCACAATGCAATGCATGAACAGTTGCAATTTGTGAAAAAATGCTAATCGATATTTTACATGTGCAATTTACCACCGAATGATCTAGGTGGTAACGAGGTGAAAACACTCCGAACAGGTGGGTAAGATCAGGAAAGTATTTAAACAGGCACAGAAGGCCTCAGAATGTTTCAGAATGGCTGCGCTTTACATCATGGAGAGGAAGATGATGCTAAGAGCAGAGTACAGAGGAGACGCAGGATACAGGAGCGCATTTTCTGAGTGCGCATTACTCTGTTGGGGCAAACCGATGAGGAAATATATGATAAGTATAGATTTAATGCAACAATGATACATTACCTAATTGCTGATTAAGACCCACTACTGCAGCACCAAACTTGCAGGACACATGCTATCCCCACCCACAAAGTTCACTTTCGCGTTTCTTCAAGGCGATCCTAGACGCCATGTTGCTGCGTATACACCAACACATCAGATTCCCAACCACCCCCAGGAATTGTTTCAGACTAAAACGGACTTTTACCAGATAGCCAACATCCCCCATGTGATAGGTTGCATAGATGGACACATCTAGCCACATGTCCTCCCTAAGCCAATGAGTTTATTTTCAGGAATGGAAAGTCTTTTCACTCACTAAACATCCAGGTCATATGCAAGGCTAAGAACATGATCACAGACATTGTGGCCAGATACCCAGGTAGTACGCATGATTCCTACATCTTTCGCCATGTCTGAACTGGGGTGGCAGAGTGGGCTAAAGAACGGTGATGGATCAAACCCAGATCTTTTGACTGGGTGTGAGTGTTTGATTGGCTCAGATGCTCCGTCCATCACCATCCCCTTTTGTACCGCTTTGGCCGCCATTAGTGTGGCAGGGTATGCTCAGACGTGAGTCCCTTGCTCACTTTGCCACTGGATTCAAGCAAGCCGGGCTGAAGACGGCTGGAATGCCAGAAACCGGTCCTCGGAAGCTTGTTTCCGGTCCAGGGAAGACTTGGCTTGGCAGTTCGGGCTAGACTGTTCCCATGAGGCACAGGGTCAGACTGATTTGCATATAGCCATGTCTGAACTGGGGTGGCATAGTGGGCTAAAGAACGGTGATTGATCAAACCCAGATCTTTTGACTGGGTTGAGTGTTTGATTGGCTGAGATGCTCCGTCCATCACCACCCCCTTTTGTACCGCTTTGGCCACCATTAGTGTCGCAGGGTATGCTTAGACGTGAGTCCCTTGCTCACTTTGCCACTGGATTCAAGCAAGCCGCGCTGAAGACGGCTGGAATGCCAGAAACCGGTCCTCGGAAGCTTGTTTCCGGTCCAGGGAAGACATGGCTTGGCAGTTCGGGCTGGACTGCTCCCATGAGGCACAGGGTCAGACTGATTTGCATATAGCCATGTCTGAACTGGGGTGGCAGAGTGGGCTAAAGAACGGTGATGGATCAAACCCAGATCTTTTGACTGGGTGTGAGTGTTTGATTGGCTCAGATGCTCCGTCCATCACCACCCCCTTTTGTACCGCTTCGGCCGCCATTAGTGTGGCAGGGTATGCTCAGACGTGAGTCCCTTGCTCACTTTGCCACTGGATTCAAGCAAGCCGGGCTGAAGACGGCTGGAATGCCAGAAATCGGTCCTCGGAAGCTTGTTTCCGGTCCAGGGAAGACATGGCTTGGCAGTTCGGGATGGACTGTTCCCATGAGGCACAGGGTCAGACTGATTTGCATATAGCCATGTCTGAACTGGGGTGGCAGAGTGGGCTAAAGAACGGTGATGGATCAAACCCAGATCTTTTGACTGGGTGTGAGTGTTTGATTGGCTCAGATGCTCAGTCCATCACCACCCCCTTTTGTACAGCTTTGGCTGCCATTAGTGTGGCAGGGTATGCTCAGACGTGAGTCCCTTGCTCACTTTGCCACTGGATTCAAGCAAGCTGGGCTGAAGGCGGCTGGAATGCCAGAACCGGTCCTTGGAAGCTTGTTTCCGGTCCAGGGAAGACATGGCTTGGCAGTTCGGGCTGGACTGTTCCCATGAAGCACAGGGTCAGATTGATTTGCATATAGCCATGTCTGAACTGGGGTGGCAGAGTGGGCTAAAGAACGGTGATGGATCAAACACAGATCTTTTGACTGGGTGTGAGTGTTTGATTGGCTCAGATGCTCCGTCCATCAACACCCCCTTTTGTACCGCTTTGGCCGCCATTAGTGTGGCAGGTATGCTCAGACGTGAGTCCCTTGCTCACTTTGCCACTGGATTCAAGCAAGCCGGGCTGAAGACGGCTGGAATGCCAGAAACCGGTCCTCGGAAGCTTGTTTCCGGTCCAGGGAAGACATGGCTTGGCAGTTCGGGCTGGACTGTTCCCATGAGGCACAGGGTCAGACTGATTTGCATACAGCCATGTCTGAACTGGGATGGCAGAGTGGGCTAAAGAACGGTGATCCTCCGCACTCAGAATACTTAAGGCTGACACTAGTACAAGCTTAGTGTGTGGGGTCGCCAAATTCCTGAGCTGGGCTTGGCTGATTAGATTAAAGGCTATGAGATGACCCTAGTTTTAGCATAATTTTTTATATCCACAAAGCTGCTAATGTTTAATATGCCTTTTAAAATATGTATTGTAATATGAATATTTTTATTGTGCCCTAACTTGTAAAATTTAATATCTCTGAATTGTGGCTTTTATGTTTTATATGTGCTTTTATGATATCTTGCATATCGAAATAAAGCTTTGATGATGTAATCTATTAACTATATCCTACTTCTGGGTTGAATTCCCCCTTCTATTGTACACTCTTTGCTTTGATTCGTATTTACGCCTTGGGTCCAGCTAACACTATATTATGTCGACCCGAGGCTTACGGAGTGAAACGGCAGCGGGGGGGGGGACAAAGGCAAAGGAACACTATCAGGCCCAATAGATAGTTTTGTCATCAGGGCAAACTCGTTTATTGATCAGGAGATCATCCACATGGAACGTAGAGTCTCCCAAGAGCTTGCCCTGGCTAGGAAAAGATCGTCTTTGGGCCCTATATCAGCTGCTCGAACCCCCGTTAACGTTAATGACAGGGCTCTTGTACACGCCCAAGCTGAAATCCATAGTGTACAGAAAGAGGTGGATCTATCAGTTTCCCAAATCTTAACTGACTCCCAGCTAAGTCTTGCCCTGGAAAAATCCCCGGATTTAAATCTAAGTCTATCAGTAGGCAATAATGTTAGTGGGCAATCTACGGGGAGGAGGGAGGGCGCCATTCCAAAAAAGAAAAAAAAGGATAAAAAAAAGGGCAATAGCAAGAATACTGAAAATACCGGAGTAATAACAAATGCTCCTGATATGAGGAACCTGACCATCTAGCACTACTGGATCAAGTACATCCAGATTTGGATTTGACTAACAGGATCGTTGGTTCAGAGAGCGACGAGGATTCTCCCATCCTTGTGGGCGACACTAAAGATGACGAAACCGAAGGCCGATTTCTAATCAAAATGGGTGAGTTACTTAAATCCTACTTCTCCCCCCTAGAGGCCAGATTGTCCCATATAGAGAAACAGTTAGCCGAAGTATGTGTCTTCATCAAAAATGAAAATGCCAAAGTGTTACCAAAAAAAGCGGTTAACAAACTTAATCAATCCTCCAATCCTAAAATTAATAAACCGGTTGCACCCCCCACAATTGCAAAAACTTTAGCTACCCCAGTGGTGCAGACTAAACCAAAGACCCCCATAGACTCAGAGGCTAACAAGGGAGTCAACACTAATAATCCCTCTATACATCCCAATCAGGAAGAGCGACCAATTGGGGCTCGGCCTGCTCCTCTTACCAGAATACAAAATAGGGGTGAAGGAGACACTAGACCCATTCTGAACCTACCGCCTGAGTCAGCCCCCTACGTGGTGATTATGACGGGGGTCCCAGAGCTGGTCGATATCAAGGAGGAAGCGAATTGGTCATTGAAAAACAAGGTCCAACACTGGTTAAACAGTAACAGACCGCCACCGCCAAACCATGCAAGCAGGATCCTAACGGTCCGCAGGGTACCCTGGTTAGGGAATGAAAGAAAAACAATCCGGGGCGATTGTATTGTGGTAAACTTTGAGGACCCATATACAGTTGACCATATCTGCTCTTGGAATGTGCAAGGCGGAACGGAAGGCATTGAGACCAAACGCCTCTCCTTTTTTTATCCCCCCAGCTGGCGTTCTGGTTTCGATTATGATGCCTACGAGGGTAACTGGCGTAGAGTAGGCAGACGTGATTGCGGGGGTGATTGGGGGGACTGGGGTGGCAACTTTAACTTTAATTTTAACAGAGACCGTCCCTCAAGAGATATCTGGAGAGGCATCCAGACTACCAACAGATATGATTGTCTAGAGATGGTAGACTGACTGGCTTTGATGCCCGAGGGTAAGAGTATGGATTTAGTAGCAACTCCTGCCCTTTCATGTCGCATACCCATTAAGCAGCTATGGGCAAGCCCACCAGAAAAAACCTTCACCAAGATGCCTAGTAGAAGTAGCCCAATGTGTAGCTTGTTACCCGTTGAGATTATGGGGGCCATGATGTTGGACTAGCTCATACACCCACCCCAGCCCGATCCCTCCAGTCTAGCATCCAAGATGTAGAGACATCATGACAGGCACTAAGGACTAGGCTGGGGCTATTATCATGGAACATAGCGGGCCTTTCGAACAAAGCAAAGGACCCAACTTTCCTGGAATTGGTAGATAATTTTGAAATAATTTGCTTGCAGGAATGTTAGGAGAAAGTTGAGATACACTTAGTGGGTTACCGCACACACTTTGTAGCAGCACAGCCTAACAATAGAGGACGATGCTCCGGGGGGCTATGCACTTTTATTTCTAATAAAATTAATTTAACTACGAACTGATGATCCAAAGGGGGTTCTCATTATTTCCAGGTCCTTTCCTTAAGGTCAGGTGAAAATCAGCCTATTTCTTTGATAAATCTATATAACAACATCGCAAAGGCAGACCAATATAGGGCCCTAGAGGAACTAAATGAAGTCTTGCATAGGGGATTGGGATCTGATCAAAATGAACATTGTATTATATTAACGGGGGATTTCAACTGCCACCTATGTATACACAGTGATATGGGGACTTGTGGCATTGTAAATCTCAGAGGCAATCCCTGTACACATTTCGAGCACTCTCCGCTCGGGGATTTATTAAATCATTTAATTTTTGAGTGGGACCTAAGCTTTGCAAATGAACTCTGTGACCCGCCAATTGATTTTAAACCCACTTTTTTTGGGCGGGGCACCAGCTCAATTATTGATTATACCTTGGTTTCTACAAGTTACCATCGTAGTGTACTCCCGTTTAACACAGAGCACATCGCACTCAGCGATTACTTTCCAATTAGCTCTAGTTATAAACTGGGGTGGGATGGTAGGAAAGTTCCTACCATTGCGGAAAATATATACCTACACGGGATTTCCTTGGCAAGAACAAATGGTTATTTAATTAAATGGAACAAGGTAAATCCGGTTAACTTTTTAAAGAACTTGGTAGAGGTCCAGAAAGACGATTTTATGATCTGTCTAGAGGAGAATCCCAATGCTACAAAGGTTATTGCAGCCTTCCAAAAAATCTCAGCCCAAATTAGTAATAATTTAACTACCCCAGCAGGAAAAACGGGGCAGAGTAAAGTTGAGGGATGGTTTAACCACGAGTGTTCTAAAGCACACTCCCACCTGATTCAAACACTATAAAAAGTCCCAAGAAACCCATTAGATATCAGAATAGCTAGGGCATCCTATAAAGCTGCCATACAAAAACAGAAAAAAGACTTGAAGCAGGCAGCATGGGACGCATTAACCAAGGCGAGTGTACTTAAAGACACTACTGCGTTTTGGAACGCAGTTAACGCTCCATTTTTCGTGGTTAGGAATTCTGACCTGCTAGAAATTGCGATAGAGGAAAATGTTTGGGTAAAACATTTTACCGAGCTATACCATAAAGAGACTCGACCTAGTTTAACGAGTCTAGGATTGGGACAGTCCAGAACTACAGAATCTGGGGAAGTAGATCTATTCCCCCTTAATGTAGTTTTCTCACTACCAGAAGTTGAAGTAGCTTTAACAGATAGCATAAACAGCAAAGCGCCGGGGCCAGACGGTATCCCGATTGACATCTACAAGGATAACATCGCCCTGTGGGCACCGCTCCTGACCAATGTTTTAAATAGCTATAACATCAAAGGCTTTCCATCTACCTGGCAGGAAGCTATTGTAGTGCCAATATTTAAAAAGGGGGACCGAAGCGACCCCAAATGTTACAGGCCGATCTCCCTCCCCGACTCATTGATGAAGGTGGCAGGTAGAATTCTTTTAAATCGCCTCCAGACATGGGCTGAGGAGAAATCTGTCCTCTCCAAATTTCAGTATGGTTTTAGGTCAGGCCTTGGTACTGTCGAACAAGGCCTAAATCTGGCACTGCTAATAGGCAAATATACGGCAGCAAAGAAGGGCAACTTATTCTTGACCTTTGTAGATCTTAGCTCGGCCTTTGACTGCCTGAATCACGACATCTTGTGGACTACCTTAGTTGATCTAGGCATTGATTTTAACATTCTTAATTTTCTGAAAGAGTTATACAGCAGAGCAGGGGCTAAAGTCTGCTATGGGAAAACGGGCAAATGTACGTCTAAATTTCCAATCGGGAAAGGCGTTCGCCAGGGATGCATCCTGGCCCCGTTTCTCTTTAATTTGTACATCAATGGGGTGGCAGACCATTTAGCAAAACTGAAGGTGGATTACCCCCAAATTGATGGTGAATGTGTCCCCATCCTATTGTATGCCGATGATGCGGTTATTATGGTTAGAACTCAAACAGATCTCCAGAAGGCTCTAACCCGCTTCTCGACATATATGGGTGATAGGGGACTAAAGATCAACATAGGGAAGACTTTTACCATGTGCTCCTCGAACAAGGTAAAAATTACCTGTAATACTCATTTGGAAAAATCAAAGATTAGCTTAACTAATACTTTCTCATATCTGGGGATTGTTTTTATCAAAAGGGGTACCTGGAAATCAGCCATCATCACTAGGAATTTAGCTTCTTCAAGGGCTATTAGTGCTTTGAAACAGTTTGCAAACAAGCTAGGGGATAGGCCAGTACGCATCCTGATTGATATCTATCGGGCCAAATGCGTATCGACGGCAGCGTATGGAGCTGGCATATGGGGGTGGCAGACTGTCATGACATCCAAACAGGGGAAAATGGTTTCCTTTGTTATTTGCTTGCTGTTCCCCGTTCCATCTCCACTTATGTTTGCCATAAGGAACTAGCCTTACCTTTTATTTCAGATCTAATTAAAATTAGCCCTATCTTGTTGTGGCACAAGATCTGGACTTCAACCGATACTCTTTTAAATAGGGTGATTATTGCCGACTGTATTAAACTTGAAGGGTCTAAACAGATTAAGTGGCTCTCCTATGTTCAGGAATTTTGCATAACCCTAGGCCGCCCTGAAGTTTTTTAATTCACCTTCGACATTGTCCTCGATCTCCATAAGGGCGTTAAAGGAATCTTGCCTTGCCCTTCTGGAAGATCGACGTTGGTGCCTAGAGGGGAAAAAGCCCTCTGCTATTTATCATCAATT
The DNA here is from genome assembly GCF_964261635.1 of Lissotriton helveticus. Classification (NCBI taxonomy): domain Eukaryota; kingdom Metazoa; phylum Chordata; class Amphibia; order Caudata; family Salamandridae; genus Lissotriton; species Lissotriton helveticus. Next base: position 1,459,843,781 of record NC_136061.1, on the reverse strand, counting down.
TTTGCTGCAGAATCCTGGACTACAGCTCTATTTATCACCCGACCAGACTAGTTATAGCAGAATGCTTCTGGCTCGTTTGAGAACTGGATGTTTTTTTAGGATGTTAACGTTTCCTAATCCAAATGATTGGTCCACACAATTAACCATCTGTCCGTGTGACGACTCCTCTATACAATCAAGCATACACTGTGTCTTGTTTTGCAGATTCTATGAGTGGGGGCGGAAGAAATACTTATTACCCCGACTTAAGTCCTGGAACCTGAGACAATGTAGACCAGCACTATTTAAATTACTCACTCTGTCTGATGAAAGGACTATTACCGTTGTGTCTAGGTACCTGAAATTTGCGATCAGATGTAGATCCACTATGGTATAATCGCAAACCCATACGAATTTTAACAATTGTGTTATTTTATCATACCTCCCCTTGGGAAAAGTGAAACTGAAATTTTAATTGTTTTATATTTGTACATACTTTTTTAAACATTTACTGTAACTGTTTTTCTGGACGCATTTACTTTGTCTGCTTTTATGATTTTTACTGTAAAATCGAATAAAGCTATCTATCTATCTCACTGCAGAAAACTAAGATACGCCATGGCCAGAGCTCAGCCTAGAGTTGTACAGCTTTCCTGATGGCCACACCATGATGGTAATGCTGGACAGCCATTCAAAAAATCCTGGGCTAGTGCTAAAGGACAATAGCATTCTCCAATATTGCCCCAGCACTAGGCAAAGTCTTTGCATTCTTCAGCATCCCAGAAGAGAGCAGGACTGACAATGGGCTGCCATTTTAAGGGTCAGAATTCCAAGACTTCCTGTAACACTTAGGCATATACCACTGAAAGATAATTCCTCAGTGGTCGCAAGCCAAGGGTGATGTTGAATGTTTCATACACACTTTACACAAGGCAGTATAGATTGCGGTTCACGAGGGATCAGACCCTTAAATCAGCCTCAACAGGTTCCTCAGAGAATACTGTGGTATCCTGCACTGTATGACCAAATGCTCCATATTGGCACTAATTCTGAAAGGGAACAGGGGAGACGTGATTCCAACCAATCTAGGGTGGATACCACCTGAGTATGACCCAGAAGACATCCAAAGACTGAGAAAGCTAAACAATGACAATACTAGCCACAAACAGAGAGTGCACATTCCTTAACTAACTCCTGGGGATAAAGTAGTCAGCCACCCAGGGTGAACTTTTCACACACCTTTTGAGTCACGTCCTTTATGCTGTGACCACCCCCTTTTCTGAATCGTGACAGCAGTAGACAGCACTGTGTTGATGGCCTGCCGCAGAGTGGTTGACAATAGTCAAGATTGTCGACCTGGTTCAGAAACATGTGAATCGTAACTGGAGAGAGACATGCAGAGGCGGGGCTGAAATAGCACCCAAACCATTTGCAGAGGATGCATCTAGGACACACAGCGCAAGAGACATGCCACATGAGTGGGGCTCCCCATACAGCAGCCACCAAGCGAAGAAGCTACAGTGAACAAAAGGTCGGTAAAAGATAGGGATCAAGGTCGCCCAAACAGGAGGCAATTATACAACCTACAACCAAACCCACAACCCAGCCAGAGACTCAGAGACTTTGTATGCATACTCTTTTCTCCAGAGGGAAGTTACTGTCGAAAGTTTGCTGTCGGAAGCGCAATAAACCTCTTCAACTCGCAAACACTGAGCACAGTTTATTCAATAGCTCACTGGGAGCACTTCACAGTTATACTGCCACAAAAACTTGCAGGTACTACCTCCACTAAAGTTAACTTTCAGGGAAAAGGGGGAAAAGGGGGAAAAAACAAAATACATAAAAAGCAGAGAGCGCAGCTCAAGTCATTGAAAAGATCAATAAATTCAAGCCTGCATAAGCTGAGAAGATCGCCAGGAAATGTCAATGCAAGAGCATCCCTGTATCAACAAAGGGCAGCCCTAAAAAGACTAAAATGGAACATCAAGAGAGACTGTGAGAACGAAATCTGGGCAAAACTCCTATACGATATAAACAGCACTAATAGCGCCCGTTTTTGGAAAACTGCAAATTGGATAATGCGCCCAAAATTCGAGGATATAGGGTCTCACATCTCAGAAGCAACCTGGACAAAATATCTTACTAGCCACTTTAATAACCGTACGGAAAACGCCGGAGAACAAACAGACAACAGACGGCTCTCAAAGGGAACAGCTGTAGCTAGTATACCTGAGATAAGGGGGCAGCAGCTTCCAGCCATAGGAAGTAAACCACTAGACACAACAAACGATCCGCAGTCACTCCAAATACAAAAACAGATTGCTAAAGGGAGGAAAGAAGGTGCTCCGGGACCAAACGGTATACCACCAGCCTTGTTCAAAGCAAAGTACAAACAAAGATATTCTACAACCTCTGTTTTTGGAAATTAGGCTGCAAAATAGAATACCAGAAGCCTGGAAGGGCTCAACAATAGTCCCAATTCACAAAAAAGGTGACAAGGCTGAGCCCAACAACTATCGCCTAGTTGCGCAAATTGACAACGAAGCGAAGTATTTTGCAGGTATTATTCTAGAGGAGCTCACACTCTGGGCCGAGACAAATCAGATGATACCGCTGAATCAGACCGGTTTCCGTAAAGCAACCAGTACAGCTACAAATATCCTTGCAAGTTCTCTAATAATTGATGCAGCAAAAACCTCCAACTTACCGTTACATCTATGTTATATTGATTTTAGTGCTGCTTTTGACAATATCAAGAGAGGCAGACTATGGGGGAAATCGGCACTATGGGGTATTCCCCAGACTATCTTAAACATGCTGATGCTCCTACACACGGACACCTGGGTGCAGGTGAAACTAGGTGGAGGGACTCATCTTTCCTCTAAAGTACCGACTATAAAAGGACTGAAGCAAGGCTGTGTGCTTGCACCAACCCTGTTTAATGTATTTATGGCTGACCTTCCAAATCGGCTGGATGCCTGCAACTCCCATGCTCCCAGGCTGGGAGGGAGAACTCTAACAAATCTCATGTATGCAGATGATGTAGTTCTGCTAAGTCATACTTATGTTGGCCTTCAACACTTACTAACTGAAATGCAGAAATATGCAACAGAAAATAATTTAAAAATAAACCTGACCAAAACAAAGACAATGTCAATCAACAGCAAAAAGAGCACACAGAAACATTGATTCCTTGGCGGCACTAAAATTGACCATGCCAGGGAGTATCTAGGGGTTGTATTTGACAAGGAAGGTTCCTTTTGGCGCCAAAAAGAGGAAATAAAAAGGAAAGGTCTGTTAACTGCCTTAACGATTAAAAATCTTGCAAATAAATTGATGGGACCGACATTGACTCCCCTATTGAAGGTAGTTCAGGCTAAACTTCTCCCCTCGATAACCTATGGCAGCGAGGCAATGCGGGGAAGAGACGCCAAGGAGCTGGATAGGACGTTGGATAAAGCTTACAGAATTATGTTTTGTCTTCCGTCTTATACGTCAGCAGCACAAATAAGGCTGGAGTTTGTCCTTCAACAACAAGTCCTAGCTAGATATGGTGCATATATCATATGTTGGCATAAGATAAGTAAGGCCAATCCAAACTTGCTTAACAATCTGTTGTGGCATGACATACAACACAGGGAGTTTTCCCAGGCAAGAAATTATCTCAAACTAGCCTTAGAATCCACCAAACTGTCTGGACTGTTGGATGCGCAACTCGGCCACCTCAATTTAAAAAAATTGGTCTGGAAAAACACAAAACTATCATCCTTATTGGAGGATAAGGCAGTTTTCTCGAAAAGATCACATGCCTGGGTGACCCTCAGCTCCTATAAATCACTCACCCCACAACCATATTTCAATCAGGGCTACCCTAGGGTGATAAAAATGAATTTCCTATGGTACAGACTGGGTATCCTTCCATGTACTCAGCATCTACCACCATGGCTGAGGATAAAAGGCCAAGATACTTGCAGGTTTTGTAACACCAAGAATGGTGATATTCTGCACTTAATTTGCCTATGTGAAGAACTGCACCAAGCACGGACACAACTTCTAAAAGATCCATTCAAACAGAAAGGCATCCGTACCAGAAGGCAAGCAGTGCTGGCCTGCCGAAACTGAGTATATACTCAATTAAACTGCAGACTGGTAAAATTTCTGTGGATGGCTGAACTAAAAAATGCTGCTAACATCTGAGACTGCTCTCAAAGCCCATCACCATGAAACAGGAACCAGATGCGGATTAGGAGTAGCGGCGGGATCATTATTGTAACAAGCTGAGACAATCTCGCTTGGACAAACAAGCAAGCATGGCCGCAGCCAAGATTTTTGAATGAAACAAAATTTCCAGCATCTTGTGACCCATTGACTGTTCCAAATAGCATAATCCAATAGTGTTTTATTACAATGTATTTTGCACTTCAGCTTTTAAACAATTTTAATAATGTTTTATGAATAGTGTGTGCTATTTTTGCAATGGTTTGAATTAACTATGCTAATAAACTTAAACTTAAAATTGAGTAGGCTAAAATATGCAGGTGATATACTGAGCCACTTGGCCGTTACAGGTGCTCTCCAACCCCGAGCTTACACATGCGATCCTCACGGCTGGGCTCAGTGAGAGGGTATCTAGTAAGGGGTGCAAGACAACTCTGGGTCTTCGGCCCACTCTGTAATTGTGAGTTAGGCTGTGCATTTGTTTTCAGTACCGCACGCAAGGCCCCTGTATCTACAGGCAGCCCATCACACACTTCACTTCCTTCTGTGCAACCCCCCACGGCCCTGCACCTGCCAAAAGCAAAACCCACAGCTGACCTCTTCACTGTTGCCCCCACTTGGATCTCATGAATTCCAAACTCACCTCGACCTCCACCTGCACAAATGCTTCAGTCTGTCCTTTCCCCATCCTAAAATGCATTTCTTCTTTGCTGCCCCATTCCTGAAGTAACGTGTTTCAAAATAGTTTTGTGTTCATGCTCCAGCCTTTAAACATTTCTTCAGTACTACAGTACTCGTGTGTGCATCTCACTGCTGCCATCACCATTCTTAAAGGTCCTGGTTAGTTATGTTGCCCTCATGAATGTATCTCATTCTCCTTGGCCTTCCCAGCCTAACTTCCATCTCTTTACTCCTATGGTCCATCTTAAACCCCTGGGCCTTAACCCTGACTTTTCAGGCTGTTTGCCTCTGGTGTACCAGTGTTAGTCCTTCTACATCCTACCATGGTCCAGGAGGTGGTGTGAGGAGGCTTGAGATTGGAGCTCAAAAATTAACCAACAGGACCAATAAATGGAATGTCCAGCCCAGTGCATATCTTTACAAGAAGAAAAGTACTTTATTCACCATTGCTTTCAATACTAAACACTTCATTAATCACCAGGTCAGTGTATCTGGGCACTATTGTCACCAGGCACTGGACCCACCTGCTCTCTTTCTCTGCCCCCTATTTCCAGGATCTCTTGCATGGTTCAGGAATCTGCCCTCTCCGTCGTGGGGCCCTTGAGAAGGAATAGGGCTCTGTTTTAGGTATTTGCAATCTTACCCATTCAAGGGTTGAGTAAGTCCTCAGTGGCTTGTTAGCATACTCGAGAGAGTAGCTGTACACCAACAATCAGCACTTCAGTAGATATAGCAGTGCATGGATCTCCGGTACCTTGAAAAATGCAGCTGCCGCCCAGTCCATTCAACAAGTTGGCAGATGCAGCCACATGAGCCATTCAGCAGCTCAGCAGATGCAGTCCCATATGTGCTGTTTAGCTGTTTTGGAAGATGCAACTAATTTGGCAGATGCAGCCCGGCACGTCAAATTGAGCAACAGATGATTACAGCCCTGGTCAGAACTTCGGTTGTCATGGTAGCATAAAGTAACAGTTCCCACCTGGATATGACTGGAGAGTCAATAGGGCGCTCTGTCACTAGGGTCCCCCTGATTTTGGCTCTATAATTCTGCTTCTTCTAGGTACCCCACAGTCACTGGAGGAACACTGACCTCCCTTGCTTCTTCCTGGATTGTCTCTCTTACTCCAAAGTGAGCAGGTTACTTCCCTCTTTTAGGAAGCAGGTAGACCTTTAAGTGTTTCAGGACAGGTACATAGCTATTCCAGCAAGAGATTCCAGCTTTAGTTGATGTGATGTCCCCTCACCCCTGGGAGACCTGCTGGTGCCAGACCTGATCCCACATAATCTCTCTGATAGTTGGCATCCCACTCTTTTACCCAACTGGCAAATAAGAGATGCGGATTCACTGTCTCAAAGTCTAGAACAGGTTTGGGCTGGTGTTTCTTTTAAGAGTCCTTTTCATGTTTTTCTCCAAACACATAGATTAATGCTGCTCACAGCCGGGTTGCTTCGATCCTGGGCCATCCACAGCAAAGGCATAAAGAGGTGCAATTGTTTGACACCTGCCTGTCATCAGTGCAAGTGAAGGAGTAATCAGGTAAAGACACAACAGCTGGACTCTACTTAATGCTTCGTCATCTTTTGCAATGGACTCTGTAGCCCCACCCTTCACTAATAAAGGCAGTGCTCATAGTAACAAACAAGAGTAACTGGAAAACAAAGAAACTTGGGCGAACTACTAGTATTCAGGACAAAACAGGAAAAGGAGGTCATTTAGACCTTGTGGGCAGCTCACCGACCTGTCAGGTCAGCTTAGACTATGACTTCTGTTCCCCTGTAGAGGACTGTTCACCATACTGTGAGATTCCACCCTCCCTGGCAGTAAAGTGTGCAGGGCAGATGCAATTTTGTTTTTCACCCCATACACCCAACTTTATTTTGTTTAAAAAAAAAACAGTTCCTAAAAACAAATTACTTTGATATGTTTTCTTCCATTGTGGGGGTGGTTTTGGGGAGCCTAATATGATACACTAACCAATGTCAGTGTACCGGAAGGGCCACCATTTAAACTGTCTGACAGATGGGGCTAGCTATTGCTCTGCCACCATAAAACTGGCCCTCAGCCGAATTCTAAAGCAGGTGAATTGAGATCTTGGCACATCAAGAGATGATTTACAGCAGGCATTCCATGTCATCAAACTGTAAAAGATGTCCAATATAATGTAGTACATGAAATCCACTTGTTGAGCTATTTGTCACCCATTTTTAGGCCTGAGCCAGAGAAAGCATTCACGCACTGCTCTGGCAAAGATCTGTTGTAGTTCAGTACGGGTAAGAAGCCCCGCACACTCCCCCACCCTTATTTTTCATTGGCTTGTGTCTTTGTCCTTTGTAAATGTCTGATTCCTTAATAGGTTTATTAGTCCCTCCTTAGTAAGGCCATGTCGTCATTTGGAGCCTCCCATGGCTACTGGCCCCTTTACTTGGTTTTTACACGGTACTTGTTCTATTTTATTTATTGAGTTTCACCTACCTCAAGCACGACAATGTGCTTTGCTTACAGGCCCGCTTTCACTTTCCCAGCAGCCGGGACAATGGCAGACATTTGTTTCCAATGCCATATGTCTCGCATTTAAATCTAGCCAAAATCTCCCATAGATCTCCGTGGGAGAAAGCAAAACTGAGTGGCATTTGTTGACTAGAGCGTGAGGGACTTTTGAAGAAGGACAAGAGCATCTAACACCTGGGCACCGCTGCTGATGGACGGCAAGCATGGCTTTCCGTTTCCCGAGGTTTCTCCGATGCCAATTGCAGGGATGGCTTCGGTGGCTGCCTGCTATTGGAAATGGTGCTGTTGGGGCCTTGTCAGTGGGCTCTGCCTCATTAGGTATGGTGAATGTTAGCTGTCTGCCAGGGGGTCCCTATGCTAGCCAAAGTCTTCACTAGGAAGTGTTTACGACCCATAAATGAAACCAAAGTTTCACTCTGAGGCTTCCCAAGGGAGTGGCATGCATGGTGTTCAGAGCTCAGCCTTTTTTTCACGCCTTCGTCTGTTGTTCTGAAGGGCACGTGTGTGTTTGGGTCTGCATATTATCAGAAACGTCTTTTGCTTTGTCTTTCTGCGGTACTAAAGAATGCTTTCGTGCAACTGCCTGAAGCAGGAAAAAAGCAAATGCATTAACCAAACTCTCTTCCTGCTAGTCATTCGTGCGTGAGTGTGCGTAATTCCCCTTTAAAAGAATACTAATGATCGATGATAAATTGTGGGTTGAGTTTTAACATGTTCCGAACACCTTAATGCTCTTGCAATATTTATTCTACAACATCCTAATCTGCAAAAGGTGAGATCAAACTGCAGCGTGTTACTGAATACGAACACGTATGTGTATATACCAGTTCAATTATTTAAATGGAAATATTGAAATACGGAGCAGTGCCAGTATTCTCCTATTGAAAGTATTGCCATCCTCCTGAGAAGTGCAGCCACTCAACACATTTAACAAGTGCAGGTATCCAGTACGAGGGAGAGGGTCTTCAATATTTCAGGGGATTGCGTTATAAGAGAGAGACATTTGAAATCCTCCTCACTTATTTAGTTCTGCGAGAAGCTCAAGACCTGGCTCTTCATATAAGCAAGCACCTTGGGGGCCACATATCTACACTGCCCAAGCTCCTGGATACACTCTCGGGTGATTAGTGTGCTATACAAAACCGCATAATTTAACTCCCTCGATATTCTACCACAGAACCTCAGCATTATATTTGAGTTATGCAATTTAGGACATGCTAAATTTTCTTATGCAGAAATGTGTATATGTGTAAACACATAATAGTTAATCAAAAAAGAGAAACAGACATTTGTTACAGTTCTAGACCATTGGTATAGAAGATTTTTAGAGTAACCTCAAAGAACCCAATGCTGATGTAATTGTGCGGTATATCTGTTTCATCCGCCCCGCATTAGGGTTGTTGGCAGTTATCATCGGGTACTCCAAAATAGTGGTGTTGCCCGCCTCGACCTGAGGCACCTCTGGTCTATTGTGCAGTGTCCAGAGAAGTGAGGAAATAAGTGTGCAAATTAAATTCTCAAAAAAAGGAAAAAATAGTTAAAAGACTGGAAAATCACCCTTGGAGGCTTTTAACCCCTTCAGTGCTAATGACAAGGGTAACTCGTCATGGAGTTTCCATTGATTTCAATGGAAAGTCAATGGAAGTGCATCATGTGCCTTAGCAGCCAAGTGGTTAATGTTGGTGTGATTTCCAAATCGGCTTAAAAAGAATAGGTACTACTTTATGGATCGAGTTACCGGATCTAGTAGTGTTATATATACAGCGTCGACATGTTTCAGCTCTCTGGGCCCTAGGGGTCTATAGAGCTTTCGTCAGGACTCACATACAAATAAACAATGAATTTATTACTCACACCATTTGTGTAGTATTACCAAAGTCGATTCCTGTTTTTATATCAGGAAAAATTGCTCCTCCAGGCTTCTGAAATAGAATGGGGAGAGTACATAGAGAAATACACACTTGATTTGTACATTCTAAATCGGGTTCGTGCACTTGATGAATAAAATTATTATTCATTTAGAGAGACTTAGAACTTTGGAGGGGATCGGAGGTTCGAGTTGCTAACTGTTCAAGCATTAATCATGGTATGACAAGTAGTAAATCGGTATAGGTACAGGAGATTTTATTTTGCCTGCATTAGTTTGATGAAAACTTTACGCGCTGGCTCTGAATAGTGCGCGCGTTCTAAAGCTTAGCGAATCAAGACGACCCTGCTTGCTTGTAAGTAATTCTAGATCAATGGCCCGTCTATATATAACTGGGGTCACTCCTTGGGCTAGACTAGTCTCGCTTAGTGGGGTAGTTTTACTACATTGGTATAAGAGGTAGGGGGACATGCAAAGTAAAATGCTAAATGCGCTGTCCTACCTTACACCGGAGAATTTCTTTCTTGCATCGGGGGATATCGCAACTGCTTTGCCCAGAGCTGTATTAGGATATTATCGCATTCGTTATTACACCAAACGGGTATCTTACCGGAGTTCTGTTGTTTCAGATTCGTCCCTCCGCCATTACCCGCGTGTGCTTGGAATTCCGCCTTGTGCTGACTCTGCCCCCGGAAGTGATTGCTCCAAAGGACGGTCTCATTTTTAAAGGCACAGGGCTCCCACATGACTCTTGCTGCGTTTTTTATCAATAGAAACTTTATGTAGTCACCAAGTAAAGAACAGAGTTGGTTCTTTTTAAGGCCGAATTACTTTTTTTGAAAAGGGATGATTACTTGGTTTCAATTATTTACATAGGAATTGCGATGATTGGATTTTTTCTTGCATTTTTGAATTTGCAGGAAGATTTTCATTAGATTTTCATTAGAGCAGATGTAACACATGATCATTTGAAATTATTTCATTTTGCAAACTGGTGCCACGGTATAAAATCGTTAAGTCCGTGTTCATAGGTCTTGAGGCGTTCCACCCATCTTTGTTCCTTTTCAAAAAGTGTTCTCTCACATCTTGATGACTTATCCGTGAGCATTTCGATGACAGTCCAACGCATGTCGTCACAGGAGTGACCTGCTTCGACGAAATGGGAACATAATTTTGTCGTGTTCTTTTTCAATTTAATGTTACTCTTATGTTCGCCAATTCTTATTTTTACTTTACGGCAAGTCATCCCGATGTATAGCTTACCGCAAGGACAGCTTACCATGTAGATGACGTGTGTAGAGTTGCAATTAGTATGCTGACGCTGTGTCCACACTAGTGTTTCCGAAAGTTGTAGTGATTTCGATACTGTTGTCGTTTTGCAGGCGACACAGGAACCACAAGGGTAATGTCCGGTTACAGGAGTCATGGTTGCATCTCTAGTTGTGACTAATTGCACTTTTTTTACTGGTCGGGTGTGTACAAGAACATCTTTTATATTTTTTGTTCTTCGATTTGCAAATCTCGGTTTTGGCCAGTTGAATGATCCAGTGTGTAAGATATGCCAATTCTTATTGATCAGTTTTTTTACTTCATAAGAAGCCTGGCAGTATGTAGTCACACACGTTGTCAGGTCCGGTGTAAGTACTTTTGGAAATGTTTGTAAGAGACAGTCTCTTGGTTGGTTGCTCGCTCTTTTTCTACAGAGCCTTATGTTTTTTTCCGTATAGTCTCTTTTCCTGAGCCTATCGCTCAATTCTATTGCTTGCAATTGATAGTCTGCATTACTGCTACAATTCCTCTTCAAGCGCAAAAACTGGCTATAGGGAAGAATATCCCTAAGCGGCTTTGGATGGTAGCTCTTGTATGATAATATACTGTTTTTGGCCGTGGGTTTTGTAAAGGTCTTTGTATGTAGCACATTATCTTTTACGAATATTGTTAGGTCCAGGAAATCAAGATTGTTACTTGTGGCAGTGTATGTGAACTTAAGCCAGGGATCTAGATGGTTGAGCCAGTTCATAAAAGCCTGTAGATCCAATTTGGTGTCCCATATCATTATGATGTCATCAATGTATCTCTTCCAGTATAATATACTGGAAGAGAACATGTTAGTTTCACTGGCTATATGTTGTTCCTCGAAGTGGCTTACATAAAGTCCTGCCACCGATGGAGCGAAGGCGCTTCCCATGGAGGTTCCATGTGTTTGGAGGTACAGGTCGTTTTCATAAGCAAAAAAGTTTTCCTTTAGTGCTAGTTTGCAGCATTCGAGTATGAAGTGTCTCGGTGTATTATAATGCCACTCTTTCATGAATAGAACATCCTCTAGAACTTGGAGGGTGTCGTCTTGGGGGAGACTTGTGAATAGAGCCTCCACATCTAGGCCCACCAGGAGCATTGTATTGGGATTGAATGCCATTTCTTTAATTTGAACCAAAAGGTCTCGAGTGTCCTTCAAGTACGCAGGTGTTTGTTGGACTAATGGTTTCAGGTATTCGTCCGCAAATTTTGAGAGGGGCTCTAGTACTGATCCGATACCTGAGACTATCGGTCGACCAGGTGGTGGAGTCCTATTCTTGTGCGTTTTTGGCAGTGAATAGAAATAAGGTGTTACCGGCTCTCTTGTCATCAAATACTCGGCCTCTTTTGGTGTAATCCACCCTTTGGTCTCTGCTTCATGGACCATGATGGAAATGGTGTTCTTAAGTCTCTCTGTTGGATCAGTGGTGATCTTTTGATAGAATCTTGTGTCAGACAGGAGGGCCAGGCATTGTAAATTGTACCCATTCTTGCTCAGGATAACTGTCCCCCCCCCTTGTCTGCTGGTTTGATCACTATTTCATCGTTCATTCTTAGAGACTCTAGGGCTGTACGTTCCTTCTTACTCAGGTTTTGGTAGATCTTCTTTTTGTTTTCCAGTCTATCTACACCATTCAGAAGAGCTTGTTCAAAGGTCTGTAATTCCGGGTGTGCATTCATATTTGGGGGATTGAAGGTAGATTTCCTTCGTAGGGTAGTGTCTCCCTGTTGGATCATCCCGGTGCTGGTGTTGTGGTTTGCAAAGAAGGCCTTCAATTTCAATGTTCTACAGAATTCTGCCAATTCGCACTTTAATTTGAAGGTGTCGAGTCGGGGTGTAGGCACAAAACCTAATCCTTTATTGAGAATTTTTATTTGGTCATCCGGTAAATCCAGCCCTGAGAGGTTGATTACGAGGGATTGGTTTTGCTGGTGGAGGAATGGGTTGCTGCCATGCTGCGTGTCTGCACATTCCTCTGTTGGTCTTGCCATCTGAGTGACTTTTTTTTGCCTCTTGGTTGGTTTTGGCCTCTCGATAAAAAATGAGGTTCTTGTTGATTGGTGTTCATATTTTGTCCCATTTGTTGGTCCCCCATTTGTGGCATCTGTTGCATTCCTGGGTTAAACGGATCCATCCATCCTCCATATGGAGGGATAAAGGGTTGGTAGAATGGCATATTGAAGCCTTGGTAGTAAGGTCTCTGCCATCTGTTTCCTCTTCTTGGGCGCTGTTGTCTGTAGTTATTCCTGCCTCTCTTTGGGAAGTAATCATCTGTGCTGCTCACAGAGTTATTGGAGGAGTTGTTACCTGTAGATTCATTGTCTGATCCGGTTTCCTGCGGGGAATATTCATCTGCAGTGTACGGGTGCATCTTTTCTTGGCTGAACTTTTTTAAGTCTTTACCAAGTTTTTGTAATTTACTCTGCATGATGAATTCGCGGGTTTCCTCCATTTCTTTGTTTATTTCATCCAACCGTTGTTTGTAGATTGCGGGGTTAATGCCTTTCTTTAGTTCCTTCTCACACTCTTCAATTTCTTTTAGGAGTCTGTCTGATAGCCTTCTCGCTGTTTTTACAATAAGGACTAAATAGTCTAATGTACATTTCCACGAAATTGACGACCAGTCTTTTCGGAAGACAAGATCACTCAAAAAAATCCGTGGGGCGTTGTTAACCCAAAGACCTTTAGGTGCTGTCTTGAACCTCAAATATTCCGTCATTATTATGCCGTGTATAGATGTTCTTATCTGCTCTCTTTTCTTTTCTGTCATCTTGTCCCAGTCATCTGCCAGTGCTAGTACTTCAGTTAGTTCTATATTTTGTAGGAGCGGCCGAGCCGCTAGGATTTCTTCTATGTCGTTAGCGTCAAAACTCAAACCAGGATTACCCTCCATAGTAAGTCTCGTATGGGTATATATATATGAATGTATCAGGGGATTAACCCTGTGTATATATATAATGGAATCCCGCTGCTGCACGCAGCTTAACTAGTAATTAATCAAAATGGGGGGATTAGGGATTGGGACATCTGTTTCATTCCCCTGGGTAAGCTAATAGTTAATCAAAAAAGAGAAACAGACACTTGTTACAGTTCTAGACCATTGGTATAGAAGATTTTTAGAGTAACCTCAAAGAACCCAATGCTGATGTAATTGTGCGGTATATCTGTTTCATCCGCCCCGCATTAGGGTTGTTGGCAGTTATCATCGGGTACTCCAAAATAGTGGTGTTGCCCGCCTCGACCTGAGGCACCTCTGGTCTATTGTGCAGTGTCCAGAGAAGTGAGGAAATAAGTGTGCAAATTAAATTCTCAAAAAAAGGAAAAAATAGTTAAAAGACTGGAAAATCACCCTTGGAGGCTTTTAATGTTGGTGTGATTTCCAAATCGGCTTAAAAAGAATAGGTACTACTTTATGGATCGAGTTACCGGATCTAGTAGTGTTATATATACAGCGTCGACATGTTTCAGCTCTCTGGGCCCTAGGGGTCTATAGAGCTTTCGTCAGGACTCACATACAAATAAACAATGAATTTGTTACTCACACCATTTGTGTAGTATTACCAAAGTCGATTCCTGTTTTTATATCAGGAAAAATTGCTCCTCCAGGCTTCTGAAATAGAATGGGGAGAGTACATAGAGAAATACACACTTGATTTGTACATTCTAAATCGGGTTCGTGCACTTGATGAATAAAATTATTATTCATTTAGAGAGACTTAGAACTTTGGAGGGGATCGGAGGTTCGAGTTGCTAACTGTTCAAGCATTAATCATGGTATGACAAGTAGTAAATCGGTATAGGTACAGGAGATTTTATTTTGCCTGCATTAGTTTGATGAAAACTTTACGCGCTGGCTCTGAATAGTGCGCGCGTTCTAAAGCTTAGTGAATCAAGACGACCCTGCTTGCTTGTAAGTAATTCTAGATCAATGGCCCGTCTATATATAACTGGGGTCACTCCTTGGGCTAGACTAGTCTCGCTTAGTGGGGTAGTTTTACTACATTGGTATAAGAGGTAGGGGGACATGCAAAGTAAAATGCTAAATGCGCTGTCCTACCTTACACCGGAGAATTTCTTTCTTGCATCGGGGGATATCGCAACTGCTTTGCCCAGAGCTGTATTAGGATATTATCGCATTCGTTATTACACCAAACGGGTATCTTACCGGAGTTCTGTTGTTTCAGATTCGTCCCTCCGCCATTACCCGCGTGTGCTTGGAATTCCGCCTTGTGCTGACTCTGCCCCCGGAAGTGATTGCTCCAAAGGACGGTCTCATTTTTAAAGGCACAGGGCTCCCACATGACTCTTGCTGCGTTTTTTATCAATAGAAACTTTATGTAGTCACCAAGTAAAGAACAGAGTTGGTTCTTTTTAAGGCCGAATTACTTTTTTTGAAAAGGGATGATTACTTGGTTTCAATTATTTACATAGGAATTGCGATGATTGGATTTTTTCTTGCATTTTTGAATTTGCAGGAAGATTTTCATTAGAGCAGATGTAACACATGATCATTTGAAATTATTTCATTTTGCAAACTGGTGCCACGGTATAAAATCGTTAAGTCCGTGTTCATAGGTCTTGAGGCGTTCCACCCATCTTTGTTCCTTTTCAAAAAGTGTTCTCTCACATCTTGATGACTTATCCGTGAGCATTTCGATGACAGTCCAACGCATGTCGTCACAGGAGTGACCTGCTTCGACGAAATGGGAACATAATTTTGTCGTGTTCTTTTTCAATTTAATGTTACTCTTATGTTCGCCAATTCTTATTTTTACTTTACGGCAAGTCATCCCGATGTATAGCTTACCGCAAGGACAGCTTACCATGTAGATGACGTGTGTAGAGTTGCAATTAGTATGCTGACGCTGTGTCCACACTAGTGTTTCCGAAAGTTGTAGTGATTTCGATACTGTTGTCGTTTTGCAGGCGATACAGGAACCACAAGGGTAATGTCCGGTTACAGGAGTCATGGTTGCATCTCTAGTTGTGACTAATTGCACTTTTTTTACTGGTCGGGTGTGTACAAGAACATCTTTTATATTTTTTGTTCTTCGATTTGCAAATCTCGGTTTTGGCCAGTTGAGTGATCCAGTGTGTAAGATATGCCAATTCTTATTGATCAGTTTTTTTACTTCATAAGAAGCCTGGCAGTATGTAGTCACACACGTTGTCAGGTCCGGTGTAAGTACTTTTGGAAATGTTTGTAAGAGACAGTCTCTTGGTTGGTTGCTCGCTCTTTTTCTACAGAGCCTTATGGTTTTTTCCGTATAGTCTCTTTTCCTGAGCTTATCGCTCAATTCTATTGCTTGCAATTGATAGTCTGCATTACTGCTACAAATCCTCTTCAAGTGCAAAAACTGGCTATAGGGAAGATTATCCCTAAGCGGCTTTGGATGGTAGCTCTTGTATGATAATATACTGTTTTTGGCCGTGGGTTTTGTAAAGGTCTTTGTATGTAGCACATTATCTTTTACGAATATTGTTAGGTCCAGGAAATCAAGATTGTTACTTGTGGCAGTGCATGTGAACTTAAGCCAGGGATCTAGATGGTTGAGCCAGTTCATAAAAGCCTGTAGATCCAATTTGGTGTCCCATATCATTATGATGTCATCAATGTATCTCTTCCAGTATAATATACTGGAAGAGAACATGTTAGTTTCACTGGCTATATGTTGTTCCTCGAAGTGGCTTACATAAAGTCCTGCCACCGATGGAGCGAAGGCGCTTCCCATGGAGGTTTCATGTGTTTGGAGGTACAGGTCGTTTTCATAAGCAAAAAATTTTTCCTTTAGTGCTAGTTTGCAGCATTCGAGTATGAAGTGTCTCGGTGTATTATAATGCCACTCTTTCATGAATAGAACATCCTCTAGAACTTGGAGGGTGTCGTCTTGGGGGAGACTTGTGAATAGAGCCTCCACATCTAGGCCCACCAGGAGCATCGTATTGGGATTGAATGCCATTTCTTTAATTTGAACCAAAAGGTCTCGAGTGTCCTTCAAGTACGCAGGTGTTTGTTGGACTAATGGTTTCAGGTATTCGTCCGCAAATTTTGAGAGGGGCTCTAGTACTGATCCGATACCTGAGACTATCGGTCGACCAGGTGGTGGAGTCCTATTCTTGTGCGTTTTTGGCAGTGAATAGAAATAAGGTGTTACCGGCTCTCTTGTCATCAAATACTCGGCCTCTTTTGGTGTAATCCACCCTTTGGTCTCTGCTTCATGGACCATGATGGAAATGGTGTTCTTAAGTCTCTCTGTTGGATCAGTGGTGATCTTTTGATAGAATCTTGTGTCAGACAGGAGGGCCAGGCATTGTAAATTGTACCCATTCTTGCTCAGGATAACTGTCCCCCCCCCTTGTCTGCTGGTTTGATCACTATTTCATCGTTCATTCTTAGAGACTCTAGGGCTGTACGTTCCTTCTTACTCAGGTTTTGGTAGATCTTCTTTTTGTTTTCCAGTCTATCTACACCATTCAGAAGAGCTTGTTCAAAGGTCTGTAATTCCGGGTGTGCATTCATATTTGGGGGATTGAAGGTAGATTTCCTTCGTAGGGTAGTGTCTCCCTGTTGGATCATCCCGGTGCTGGTGTTGTGGTTTGCAAAGAAGGCCTTCAATTTCAATGTTCTACAGAATTCTGCCAATTCGCACTTTAATTTGAAGGTGTCGAGTCGGGGTGTAGGCACAAAACCTAATCCTTTATTGAGAATTTTTATTTGGTCATCCGGTAAATCCAGCCCTGAGAGGTTGATTACGAGGGATTGGTTTTGCTGGTGGAGGAATGGGTTGCTGCCATGCTGCGTGTCTGCACATTCCTCTGTTGGTCTTGCCATCTGAGTGACTTTTTTTTGCCTCTTGGTTGGTTTTG
This sequence comes from Lissotriton helveticus, assembly GCF_964261635.1. Taxonomy (NCBI): domain Eukaryota; kingdom Metazoa; phylum Chordata; class Amphibia; order Caudata; family Salamandridae; genus Lissotriton; species Lissotriton helveticus. Next base: position 1,459,826,363 of record NC_136061.1, on the reverse strand, counting down.
GCTTCTCGATAAAAAATGAGGTTCTTGTTGATTGGTGTTCATATTTTGTCCCATTTGTTGGTCCCCCATTTGTGGCATCTGTTGCATTCCTGGGTTAAACGGATCCATCCATCCTCCATATGGAGGGATAAAGGGTTGGTAGAATGGCATATTGAAGCCATCTGTTTCCTCTTCTTGGGCGCTGTTGTCTGTAGTTATTCCTGCCTCTCTTTGGGAAGTAATCATCTGTGCTGCTCACAGAGTTATTGGAGGAGTTGTTACCTGTAGATTCATTGTCTGATCCGGTTTCCTGCGGGGAATATTCATCTGCAGTGTACGGTGCATCTTTTCTTGGCTGAACTTTTTTAAGTCTTTACCAAGTTTTTGTAATTTACTCTGCATGATGAATTCGCGGGTTTCCTCCATTTCTTTGTTTATTTCATCCAACCGTTGTTTGTAGATTGCGGGGTTAATGCCTTTCTTTAGTTCCTTCTCACACTCTTCAATTTCTTTTAGGAGTCTGTCTGATAGCCTTCTCGCTGTTTTTACAATAAGGACTAAATAGTCTAATGTACATTTCCACGAAATTGACGACCAGTCTTTTCGGAAGACAAGATCACTCAAAAAAAATCCGTGGGGCGTTGTTAACCCAAAGACCTTTAGGTGCTGTCTTGAACCTCAAATATTCCGTCATTATTATGCCGTGTATAGATGTTCTTATCTGCTCTCTTTTCTTTTCTGTCATCTTGTCCCAGTCATCTGCCAGTGCTAGTACTTCAGTTAGTTCTGTATTTTGTAGGAGCGGCTGAGCCGCTAGGATTTCTTCTATGTCGTTAGCGTCAAAACTCAAACCAGGATTACCCTCCATAGTAAGTCTCGTATGGGCATATATATATGAATGTATTAGGGGATTAACCCTGTGTATATATATAATGGAATCCCGCTGCTGCACGCAGCTTAACTAGTAATTAATCAAAATGGGGGGATTAGGGATTGGGACATCTGTTTCATTCCCCTGGGTAAGCTAATAGTTAATCAAAAAAGAGAAACAGACACTTGTTACAGTTCTAGACCATTGGTATAGAAGATTTTTAGAGTAACCTCAAAGAACCCAATGCTGATGATCTATTTTGGAGTACCCGATGATAACTGCCAACAACCCTAATGCGGGGCGGATGAAACAGATATACCGCACAATTACATCAGCATTGGGTTCTTTGAGGTTACTCTAAAAATCTTCTATACCAATGGTCTAGAACTGTAACAAGTGTCTGTTTCTCTTTTTTGATTAACTATTAGCTTACCCAGGGGCATGAAACAGATGTCCCAATCCCTAATCCCCCCATTTTGATTAATTACTATGTGTAAACACGCCTGGGAATCTGTGAAAGCTGCAGTCCAGGCATGCACCTAGATTTATTTTAAAATGCCTAACTTGCTCTAAAATAAATTACAACAGTCACATGCATACGTTTTGCCCAGCTTATATTGAAAGAGCAGTACTCGTTCTTTCATGCAATCTCTTGGTAATGTTGGTACATGATCTCCAAGGGGCAACATTCAGTCATGTACACATTCCAAGCCATAGTGCACGTCGTGCAGTAAAAAATAGCGATGAGTCAAAAACTTTAAAAAAAGCCTAATTACTACTTGCAATGAGACTTTAACTCTTCCAGTGCAAAGGGCAGGGGTAATAATGTGCACATAGTGTTACTCCTGCCGAGGGTGGGGGGTCACTTTGCATGCTTCTCTTTTGTAATATGTGCAGTCATGGAGTAAATAAAATGCATGAAGTGCTGTACAATTCTAGAGAACTTAAAGTGCGAGTTGAGCAATCTTAAAATTTCTTTAGCATGGAATTGGCCGACAATTCAGAGCAAATACAATATAAATCTAGTTGTGAAACAACGGGTTCTAGTTTCAGTTCTATCTGTCAGTTAGTTCACAGCAATTATGCCATTTCTCAAACAGCCTGTTCCGCAAGTCACTAGATGGCATGTCTGGATGTGATTGGGGCATTCTGCCTTAGCCTGGTTAGCTAACATCAGTAGTTTAACAAATCTTGTGTTGAGTGCCATGTCTGTTGGTTTCATGCACCCGTTGATCGCACGTCTACTGGTGCGGACCCCAAGGGTTATTAAATGCTTCCTAAAGAGTCTTCATTCGACCTGGTATTTTGGACGGATGTATACATTGGCGGTGGAACAATTTTCAAAGTGGGGGTGCTGCCAAACTTTCTACCTCACCAAAGTTAACTAAGCAAGAGTGGTAAAGGTGTGGTATGTAGCTAGCTGGTGTTAACTTTGGATCACACAGTCGCAAGTATCTTACTAAAGTGTGGTGTGGTTGTAGGGTACTGTCATTTACAGACAGCAAACTTTTCATTGAAATGACCACTACATTTGCTGGTAAAACTGTATATAGCTCACAAGGGTTTCAGCAACTAATTATCATTTTCCATCACTAAGTAAAGTGTTCTGATTTGTTTTGATCCTGATAAAAAAAATGTGCGTATCACACTTAATGACAAAAAAATGATTAATGCATGCTTTCTTCTGCTCATTACTTTTTCAAATATTTATACAAACTATTTGAAGATATTTAAATGTTGCTCTCACTTGCATTAAGAGAATGAAAAGTAAAAACCAATCTCCATTTGCCAGGTCTGGTGACTTAATTGACTAATGCGTCCACTGCAGGGGCCTGTGTTTGACCTCAGGGTCACAGGTTCAAATCCCTTGTGGGTTCACTCAGCCTTTCATCCTTCCAAGGCCGATAAAATGACTATTGAGATGGGTAACAATACATATCTGTTATTCAGGGCCAAGATACTTTTCTGGGAGAACATTCACATTACAAACATAAGCTATATGTCATATTATGTTAAATGATTAAGCAGCAATTTGTCTATAGACATTTGTCCTCTGTCTTTGAACACACAGCAAATGTGGAAAGAGAACATTTAAAGGAATCTTTATTGTTCATTCACCTTCTGAACTCCAACATACTTATTTCAGGGGGGTGCTTCATCACCCTAACTTCCAGTGCTTATGGATGTATATTATATGAATTAGTGTTTCCTAAGCCTTATCACACAGTCTTCACAAAGTACTATCTGATGTTTTGAACTGGGGTAAGCTATCCAGTGTTGGCTGAGTGATACTACCAACGTGACTCCAGGAGCTATTTCACTGGCATCCTACTCTGAGCTACAGGGACAGAAAAAAGCTCTAACCACCTTGCTCTTGCACATAAACCCTGCCTGAAATGAGTCCTGCCCTCCAACTGGCTCCTCACCTGTTCTGGACCGTTGGAAGTGGGGTGAAAGGTGCCCAAACAGCCTTAATCGTAAGTTCAGGACTTAAAAAATGTCCACCTAGAAAGTTACTTGAGATCTGACAGAAGCCTGGGTCTTAACTGCTCACTGATTGGCCTGACTTTGCGGTAGCCACAGCAGCAAATCCTGTTCAGCGGCTCCTCCATGGAAGGGGTATGAGCCTGATCGACTATCGCCTGCAGCTTTGCCCCCTAGGAGTTTTCAACTTCCTAGAAAGTGACAAAGTCTGAATATACGCGCGTATCAAGAAAGAGAGAGAGGACTAGAAAGCTAGTCCGAGTCCCCGTAGTTTATATGTGTTATCAAAAGAGACTAGCTTAAATATGACCAATATTGTTAGGACTCTGATTAGATTTGTCATGGGCACCTCGTTGGTGAGTTCATGAAGCCCTCACCCACCAACCTGGTTGGTGGCATGCTTCATCATCGGGCCCACCCAGTGACACCTAATGTGTCCCAGGTGTGCTGCGACGCCTGATTACAGCGGAGCTGGTATTTTACTGAGTGTGCAGTGTGAGGTGTAAAATGAAGTGTGAGTTAAAACGGCTTGGCGAGGGTCCCAGTACCCAAGGGTAAATTAAATTTTAATAACTGGGCCCTCATCAGCGGTTAAAATAAGGCTTGGGGATGTTTAAGGGAGGCGGGTTACTACCTCCTACATCCATCAGTTGGTCGACATGTTTCAGCCAGTGCCTTAAACTAAATCTGGCTTTCCTCAGGACCTTTTTAAAATAGAGTGTAGTGCAGGTTAAAAAGGAGTGTGATCCAGGCTATGTGTTACACTCACTAAGGTGTTTCTCTAAGTGTGAGAGGGGGGGATTCCCTTATCATATATGCCTGTACCGACAACATTGAAGACATAGACAAAACATGTAAGAAGAGGAGAGTCAAATAGGCGTCTTTGCCACATAGTCATATACATAGAGTGCTGAATCTACAGTGCTCAGTGGGTAGACTACAGTCGGCAAAAGTGTAATGGCACCGGTGGTACCATTATTGTGATTATCGCAAATAATTGGGAGTGGTGTCGCTAAAACACGGGTATCACACATATGCATGCGATACAAAGTGTGATGGGGCGTAAGTAAACACTCTTACGCTTAGATTTTGCAGCCAATGCTTCCAGGAGTGAAGCGGTAAGGGGTTGACCCTGTAGGGAAATAATGTTGGCCACTGGGAGTTAGAGACCTGTAAGGAGGGAAAAGCGCTTACCCAGAGATTGTTGCTTGGAGGTTGTTATACTCACAGCTTTTCTGGTCAGAGCCTGCCTTGTACCTGTTGCACCGTCCTCGTACTCCGGTAGAAAGATCTGGAGTTTCTTGTTCGTTTTTATATGCTTGCTAATTGGTTAACTATCTGCACCTGTAGCTGGGAGTAAGAGAAGAAAGACTACCCCGGGTGTGTTCCTAGCTGTCTGCTCATGGGCGGTGGAAAGACAATAGTCTCTTGCACATGAGCGGTGCTGCTTGTGTCTATTGCGCATGAGCGGGGGTGAGACACTAGTTGGTGGAAAGACACTAGTCTCTAGCACATGCGCGGTGCTGCTTGTGTCTATTGCGCATGAGCGGGGGGTGAGACACTAGTTACTAGTGCTGTTGCGCGGTAGAGTATGTGTTGTGTTGAAGTCTGCAATCTGCCACTATCAATAGTGCGGTAATTGCAAACACAACAGTGATGGACAGAATGTGGATCAATGTCACACATTCACCCCAGTCCAAAGATCTGGGCCCAAATCCATCGTTTTTCCACTCCACACCACCCTGGGTTAGACAATGGCGATATGCAAATCAGCGCTGACCCTGTGCCCCATGGGAACAGTCCAGTCCGAACTACAAAAGCCATGTCCTTCCCAGAACGGAAACAAGCATCCGAGGACCGGCCCAGTTTCGAGGTAACACCTCTCATCAGCCCGGCTAGCTTGATTCCAGTGGTGTGGAGTGCCTGGGACTCACGTCTGAGCATCCCCAGTACACTTAGAGCGGTAATTGCAAACACAACAGTGATGGACAGAATGTGGATCAATGTCACACATTCACCCCAGTCCAAAGATCTGGGCCCAAATCCATCGTTTTTCCACTCCACACCACCCTGGGTTAGACAATGGCGATATGCAAATCAGCGCTGACCCTGTGCCCCATGGGAACAGTCCAGTCCGAACTACAAAAGCCATGTCCTTCCCAGAACGGAAACAAGCATCCGAGGACCGGCCCGGTTTCGAGGTAACACCTCTCATCAGCCCGGCTAGCTTGATTCCAGTGGTGTGGAGTGCCTGGGACTCACGTCTGAGCATCCCCAGTACACTTAGAGCGGTAATTGCAAACACAACAGTGATGGACAGAATGTGGATCAATGTCACACATTCACCCCAGTCCAAAGATCTGGTCCCAAATCCATCGTTTTTCCACTCCACACCACCCTGGGTTAGACAATGGCGATATGCAAATCAGCGCTGACCCTGTGCCCCATGGGAACAGTCCAGTCCGAACTACAAAAGCCATGTCCTTCCCAGAACGGAAACAAGCATCCGAGGACCGGCCCGGTTTCGAGGTAACACCTCTCATCAGCCCGGCTAGCTTGATTCCAGTGGTGTGGAGTGCCTGGGACTCACGTCTGAGCATCCCCAGTACACTTAGAGCGGTAATTGCAAACACAACAGTGATGGACAGAATGTGGATCAATGTCACACATTCACCCCAGTCCAAAGATCTGGGCCCAAATCCATCGTTTTTCGACTCCACACCACCCTGGGTTAGACAATGGCGATATGCAAATCAGCGCTGACCCTGTGCCCCATGGGAACAGTCCAGTCCGAACTACAAAAGCCATGTCCTTCCCAGAACGGAAACAAGCATCCGAGGACCGGCCCGGTTTCGAGGTAACACCTCTCATCAGCCCGGCTAGCTTGATTCCAGTGGTGTGGAGTGCCTGGGACTCACGTCTGAGCATCCCCAGTACACTTAGAGCGGTAATTGCAAACACAACAGTGATGGACAGAATGTGGATCAATGTCACACATTCACCCCAGTCCAAAGATCTGGGCCCAAATCCATCGTTTTTCCACTCCACACCACCCTGGGTTAGACAATGGCGATATGCAAATCAGCGCTGACCCTGTGCCTCATGGGAACAGTCTAGTCCGAACTACAAAAGCCATGTCCTTCCCAGAACGGAAACAAGCATCCGAGGACCGGCCCGGTTTCAAAGTAACACCTCTCATCAGCCCGGCTAGCTTGATTCCAGTGGTGTGGAGTGCCTGGGACTCACGTCTGAGCATCCCCAGTACACTTAGAGCGGTAATTGCAAACACAACAGTGATGGACAGAATGTGGATCAATGTCACACATTCACCCCAGTCCAAAGATCTGGGCCCAAATCCATCGGAGTGGAAAAACAATGGATTTGGGCCCAGATCTTTGGACTGGGGTGAATGTGTGACATTGATCCACATTCTGTCCATCACTGTTGTGTTTGCAATTACCGCTCTAAGTGTACTGGGGATGCTCAGACGTGAGTCCCAGGCACTCCACACCACTGGAGTCAAGCTAGCCGGGCTGATGAGAGGTGTTACCTCGAAACCGGGCTGGTCCTCGGATGCTTTATTCCGTTCTGGGAAGGACATGGCTTCTGTAGTTCGGACTGGACTGTTCCCATGGGGCACAGGGTCAGCGCTGATTTGCATATCGCCATTGTCTAACCCAGGGTGGTGTGGAGTGGAAAAACGATGGATTTGGGCCCAGATCTTTGGACTGGGGTGAATGTGTGACATTGATCCACATTCTGTCCATCACTGTTGTGTTTGCAACTATCAATAGTGCGGGCATGGGATTAAAGGAGGTACATTTAGCATGTGACTGAGTTCCAAGGGATCGCATAGTTCAGGCCATTGATGTGTGAGGAAAGGCGATAGATCCAACGCTGTTCTTTGCTCATCAGTCTTCTTTCATTGTCTAATGCCTGCTCAGGGATTTGTTCGATGACTGTCCATGTGAGGTCATTGGGGGTATGGCCATGGGTGGTGAAGTGGTTGGTTAATTTACTGATGTTTTTCTTACACCTAATGGTGCTTCTGTGCTCAGTGACCCTAGTGCGTATTTTGCGGGTGGTCATGCCGATATAGCGGAGACCAAAGGAGCAGGTGAGAAGGTAAATCACATTACGCGAATTGCAGTTGGTGTGGCTGCGCTGTGTCCACACCTTGTTAGGTTCTAGGGTTAGAGTTTTGGTGTGGGTGGTTAGGTGACACACACTGCAATCATTGCAGGTGTAGTGTCCAGTTACTTTTGGTCGGCCCCATGCATTCAGAATGGTGTTCGGTTCTTGTGTGTCTTAAAAATGTCGGGACCAATCCGCAGCTTGTATCGGAACCACGCTCCATTGTGGTTGGCCATTAATCTTTGCTTGTGTGAGTGGATATTAATGGGTGGCGCTTTATTCTTTTAGGTGCAATTTGTCACTAAAAACCATAACAATTCATGAATCTGGTTGTACTGATTGGATTTAGTATGTTTAGGTGCCAAACTATTTAATACATGTTTCTCTATTTTATTCAAAATTGGTGTGGGATGTTTCTTGCATTGTGCTTTCACTTTACTACTGATTGTGTGCTTCATAAATACCTACACTTTGCCCTCAAGTTGACACTGACTGCTTTTGTGTGGGTTAGGTACATGTTAATGTAGTGTCTTTTTCTGGTTCACCCCGACGGGGATTGTGGTTGTTGCTTGAGGAGGTTAACACCCACCTCAACCAAAATCCCAACTTCCTACTGCCCCTCACGCAAATTGGACAGCAATGGGTCTTTTAAAAAATGTGTGATGCTTTCTTTACTCTAGTAATCTGAAGTTGTGTGTTACTTGAGATTATCGTCCTGCTTATAAATTGTTCATTAAAATGATTATTTGGACTGCTTATTCACTTAGGTAATCATGTCATCAGTGTTCATGACCTACTATAAGGACGATGTCTACGAAGAGTACGTCAAGATGATGACATGCTTAATATGCATATCTTTATCTTTCTGGATAGTGTCTATCACTGCAAGTACTTACTATGGTAAGGGCGACAATTAATTCCTTTTTTCTTGGAAAATATTTTCTTTTACTAGCTTTCAAATACTAATACTAAATTAAAATGGGTCCAAGTGCATTGAGTATAAGATCATATAAAATATCTTCTGAGCAGCAACATAATTGGCTCAACAGAATTGTTGACAAAGTTTGCGATCTGTTTTGACTGGATCTGCCTTTTTAACTCTAAAACCTTCCTCTCCCCGTGCGGTATCACCAATAAATTGCATTCTTGTTGAATAATTATATTTAGCTCTTGTGACAAAGCATAGGCTTGTTTAATCACAATAAAATGCAATGCATTTATTAAGTCACAAGTTGACGTGTACGTTTTAAGAAGCGTCCAATCACAATTCTTTTTTTAAGATATTATACATAAATACAACCTCAAAGAGCCAACCATTTGTTGTCATAGAGTTTAATTAGGAAAGTGTATCTACACGTAAATACTGAATGTCATGCTAGACTTGTATACGACGGAATTATCTATAAAACTATTTATAAAAAATATACATAAAACAAATAATGGATACAATGGGAACGACAGTGGGTAGAGTTCACATTAAAACAATACCTCCAATGATAAAATCAGTAATGATAAGCCATTGAAACCTGACCTTGTTTATCCAAGTTCTTCTTTCTCTAAGCATATGTTCACTCATAATTCGTTAACAGCAAATCAACTAAACCAGGTGTATCCAATATTTTTCTATAACAAGAGCTGCATCTGGTTGGTAAAAGTCGAACTGAGCTATTGACTTTAAAAATTGTTGAAGTAGTGACCACACCATTGACAATCACAGTAATGACCACACCTGGCGGGATTATTAGTAGACTTGCTCACCCAGGTATGTCACACTATCTCTGCGATGACAAAATATATCCAGTATATTGACTAATGCAATACCATGCAGGTACATAACTAGATATGTATAGATTCACCATTCTATACTCCACATCTAAGTACCTTGAAGATCTTTATAACTTCAAGATAAATAAATGTGAGGATAAGAAAGTAAATAAAACTACACTTACCTCTATATACTTATCTTCATGATATTGTGGTAGTTTATATTCTGGATACAATGTATTGGTTGCACAAAATGTAAAATATAATATTGTAGAAAAACACCAACCACCCCAGCACAAATAATTAAATGCCTCCACATGCCTAATGAAATAACAGCAGTAAGTGTCCACTGGCACAAAAGAAATATTAACAGTTATAAACCTCCGCAGCTTGGAATAAACTTTAATTCAAAGGGCAGGATAAATAAGTTTTGGACGTTAGGTCAGTTTGTTTTTAAATACCAGCATGGCAGTTTCTGAAAATGTGTGATTTTCTATGTAATATTCACTTTCCATGGTGGGTTAACACCCTCAAAGATAAACATGTCCTTTTCTTGCAAAGTGACCTTCTTAAATATGGCTACAGTAGACCCTCTGAATTAGGGACTTCTCTTGATTGCACTTCAGGAAGCTACTTCAACAATACTGGCTTTGAGAACCTGCTTTTTCACTATCACCCAAAAATGAATGTATCATTTTACAACGCATACATTTACAATGCATGCCTTTACAACACAATATTTACATTGCAACATCCTTCACAACGCATTCTTTTACATAGCATGCCATTACATGGCATTTTCAGAAACTAACTTTACAGCGGATTCTATTATATTGCATTATACCTTTACAACGCATACCATTACAATGCATACCATTACATTGACTTTAAGGTAAGTGGTAAGTGGTAAGGTAAGTGTTGGATAGTATAGTGGTAATAATTACTATTCTAACTCCAGTGAGTGCAACAGTAGGGTATTTGTGTTTTTCTCTGCTTACACAGTATTATTTTAACCATCTGACTGTGTTAGATTGTACAAAGACAAGAGGCCCGTCTGCATGAATTTGGTAACAATAGTGAACATACCAACTTGAATTGGAGCTTTAAGTATAGAAAGGAATAGAAGATGAGCAAACGAAAATCAGTGACGGGCCAAGGGGTAGTTAGGACCCTTGATGCCTTTCTTACAAGGGCTGTATCAGTCCTTAGACATGAAATCATTCTCACAGAACGTCGGCTATCACTTGAGCCTCAAGCAGGCCCCACATGCACCCTGATTATAAACTCAGAAACATTAGTCCCTACCCTAAGGGAAATGCCAAACCATGACATAGAGACAGAAAGGCCATTACAGATAATGCCCCAGGGGGAGGACAGGATGCCGACGCCACCTGTCCAGTTCGTGACCGCTGGGAAAGTACCTAATCAAGCCTCACTAAACAAACCAAACGTACAAACGAGAGGTCAAGAAATGAAGCTCAGTCAGGGGAAGGGCGTTGTACCTCCTTAAAAAAAAAGACGTGGACAAGGATCTACAACACACAAAAATGCAAAACACGGCAGGGTTAAATTTAGATAATGTAGACTTAGCAAATATCTCAGCAACTAAGGCTAGCATAGAGAGCACTCTCATAGGGGAGGGACACAGATGACACGATTCAGCCAGTTTTCTGGGACAAAATAGAAGGTATTTTCTCAACTCTAATTAGACCAGTTCTAACTAAGCTATCTAATATAGAAGAAAGGCTATCGAATCTGGAGGGGGCGGTCAAACGCTCACTGGAAAACCTACAACCAGTCCCGCAGACATCACGTGTGATTGAGCCTACTTCTAACAAATGTTTATGCCGGTCTGGCCCGAGTACCCAGAATAACGCCCATTTAACTAATATTGCCCCTCAAGCGAGGCCTATACTTAATCCAGAACGTGAAGCAGGCCCAATGTCTCCCAGAACGCGCGCTACCCAACCTCTTATAGAGACTGGGGGTGTGAGCCGGGGTGAGATAACCCCATCATGTCCCATTGCACAGGCCAACCAGGTAAATTCTCTTAGGCCACAGCCCAGAGAGCAAATAAGGGGGCACAACGGTACACAGATAGATCATTATTCATCAGAGACGACCTTTTTACATCTTCCACCAGAGGCCACACCTTATACTGTTGTTCTAACTAATGTACCCCACTCACAACAGGGAGTGTTTGAGCACTGGTCCTCCCAGTAAAATAAGGCACTGCACGCACTCGCCATCAAGACAGGCCATACCAATGCTCTATTTACAGAATTTAAAATGGCGCGCCAAATCTCCTGGGTGGGTTCTGCACCCAAGACCCTTCCTGGAGATTGTGTAGTGATTACATTCAGATCACCAGACCTGGTAAAAAGTATTCTTCAACAGTCCAGGTGCCAAAAACTGAGAAAGGGTAGGGTAGGCGTAGTTCCCTTAGGGTTCTTCTATCGACCTTCTTTAAAGTCTAGGCAGCCCTCCCTATTTGACAGTAAGAGTAAGATACCATACAGTAGTTATAGCATTCCAACTTTTAACTTTTTTGACCCCCTTTACAGCTTGGACGGGGTAGATTGACTGGCTCCCGCCTCAGATAATGCTGAAGACACTAGGGAGTTACGAAATATTACCTTACAGTAGACCAACCATGTCTTGGGTACCTCTTTGAATGTGTATTTAACAGGGGTTTTACACCTCAGACAGAGTGAGGAATCAGTACACAGGATGGGAGGTGCTGCGGGTACTGTAATCCTGTTCGAGAAGGAGTTGTACTTATCGGGGACACCCAAATTATCTAACTTGGACCCCTTTAACGCAGCAGGGCCGTTTTGCAACATGAGATCGTACAACCTGCACAGACGTGTCTTGGAACATCTCAGGTTTATCCTCAAAGGTTCAGAACCCAGTTGGGGAGGATTTTTTGGGGAACATAGACATTCTATGCCTGCAGGAAACCTGGGTAATAGAGCCAATATATTTAAATGGCTATAAACATTTAATACTCCGGCACTGAAAGGTCTGGGAGTAAGGCCCAAAGAGGGATATCGACATACATATCAAATAAGCTGCCCATATTCAAGATTACCCTTCATCAAGGGTGAAATTATTTCCACGTGGTCGAATTAGTCCCCACTGCAACTCGCTCCTGATTAATTTGTACAGTAAGATTCAAGCAAAATCAACTGGAAGGAGTAGTTAAAGGTATTCTGGCCACTATAACTAACATTTCGGATGGGAAAAGCAGAGATACAGTGATTCTGCTGTTGGGTGATTTTAATTGTGGGTTATGCAATAATGTAGATAACAGATTGTGTGGCAGTTATAATGACGCAGTTAGTTGCACACGTTTTACTCATTCCAAGACAGGGGACATCTTTAAGGATCTCATTTCTGAACTAGATTTGGTGTTTGTTAATGAGATCTCAAATCCCCCAGTGGGCTATTCACCCACATTCAATGGGAGAGGCTATGCTACCACAATTGATTTTATACTGATTTCATCTATGCATGCTCCAATGATACTTTCTAGTGAGGTGGGTGATATCGCTTTAAGCGATCACTTTCCTCTTCTTTTAAAACTCAACACTTGCACGTATATCCAGAATAAGCATGACTCATACACCTGAATGCAGGAAACGGTAGAAGTGAAATCGATAAACGGTCTTTCACTAAAGTGGTCAAAGGTTGACCCAGATGTGTTAACTAGAAATGTCCTAGAGAAATGTAGGGTAGAGATAGAAACTTGCATAAGTGAGGAAGCTCCAGATATTACAATAGTGAACTGCTCTGTAGAAATTACTAGGGCAGTTAGGAATTCGATGACAGTACAGTTTAAAAATAGACCGAAACACGATGGATGGTTTAAGACCAGAGGTACTATGGCATACACCAACCTAAAAAAGGTACGGCATACTAAGCCAAGATCATTGCCTAATAACACCCAAGCCAGGTAAGACTATAGGAGGACTATTAGTGAAAGAAAACAAACCCTCCGTAATGAGGCCTGGGACTCCCTTCATAATGCGGCAGAGCGGAAAGACAGTACTGCCTTTTGGAAGGTTTTGAGAACTCCCTTCTTAGGGCCAGATGTAGGTAATTTTCATTTTCCGATTCTTAAATACCGACTCATACCGAATCGGTATTTCAGAATCGGAAATTGGTATGTAGGTAAGAAATCGGTAAAACTTACCGATTCGGAATGACTCTGTATCTGATTTCGGTATTTACCGATTCGGTAAATTCCAAAATACCGAATCAGTAAATACCGAATCGAAAGTATGAAAATCGACATGTGAGCCTGCCAACCAATCAGGGACGCCCTACACACCCCACAACCAAGGCCCAGAGAATCCAACCAATCAGAATGAAGCACCCCTCCCCAGTACCTGGGAGTGGCCACACCCATGCAGGTGCACACCAACTGAACAAACAATTGAGCTGAGGTGAGAGGAGCTGAGCATCCAGAACCAAGCAGTGCAACAGAATGGAGTCTCAGGAAGGGCAAAAGGATGGTGGGGAGCGCAAAAGAAAGATAAAGTTCAGCCCAGCAGAACTTCAGGTGGCTGTAGAAGAAATTGTAAGTCACTACAACCAAATATTCGGTAAACAGTCTCTGCATGTTGCAGAGTCTGTGAAGAGGAACATATGGCTTGGCATACAGGGCAAAGTCAATCTTGACTTTGGCTCTTAGCCAAAGTCAAGATTCATGGGTCCCTGCCATAGCTGACAAAAAAAACTGCTTTTGCCAGATCTACCGCGGCACTATCAAGCTTTGCAAAGAAGTTAGGTAGGAAACCACCTTCAGAGCTGCTACATATATATAAAGCCACGTGCGTCTCCATGGCAACTTCTGGAGCCGGGGTGTGTGGCTTTGCCGATACTAACTCTATACAAAAGATAGAAAATGCTTTTATAAGGTACATTCTCTCTGTCCACCCCACTACGTCCACTTTCATTTGCCACAAGGAATTGGCTCTTAGCCATTTAGCAGATTTGGTAAAACTAGAGCCAATCCTCTTGTGGCACAGGGTCTGGTGTAAGGACCAGTCAGAGCTGAATAGAGTGATTTTAAAAGATGTTTTACAGCTTGGATGGTGCCTACAGAATCTCTTGGATTACAATTGTATTTGACTTTATGAGTGAGCTGGGACATCCCGAATATTTTACTACCCCACCATCAATTATGGATATCTCAAGAAAGTCATTAAAGAAAGAGGGTATTCAGCTCTTGGAAGCTAAAAGACTACACACAGAATTTGCATCTAAAAAAACTGTGATAAGTCATGAGCTGCTACGCACCACTCTTGGAATGGAGCCCTATTTATCTTTTGTACCTGGATCTTTTGACAGATTCTTTTTAACGAGGTTAAGATTGGGTGTGGATGACATTTCCAAAAATGCAATAACATCTCTTCCCAATCGACCATGCACTTAGTCCTATTTTGTCAATGTTATCATGATCATAGGAAAGTTTGGATTATTCCCTTTCTAAGAACACTTGGGCTTAGGCAGTGCCGTGAAGCAATGCTCCTGCTGCAATTATTAGAGAGCTAGCATACAGTTTGGAGGGTAGCTCAGTTCTTAAAAGCTGCATTTTATATCAGGAAAAGTATGTTTTTTATGGCATAACATTGTAAAAATTAATTGTTTTAAGCTTCTATTTTGTAAATAATATGTTTTGTTTTAAATGTTGTGCTTTTATGACTGTTTTACACAGCAGCCAAAACAAGCTTTCTTTGACTCTTGACAATTCTAACTCCAGTGAGTGCAACAGTAGGGTAAGTGTTGGATAGTGTGGGGCTAAAAAATACTATTCTATCTCCAGTGAGTGCAACAGTAGGGTAAGTGTTGGATAGTGTAGGGGTAAAAATCACTATTCTAACTCCAGTGAGTGCAACAGTAGGGTAATTGTCGGATAGTGTAAGGGCACTATGCCTTGTAAAGGTATGCGTTGTAATGACTTACGATGTAATGCCTGCGTTGTAGTGACATGCATTGTAATGACATGAGTTGTAGTGACATGCAATTTAATGGCTGCGTTGTAATGACATGCGATGTAAAGGATGTTGCGATGTAATGACTGCTATGTAAAGGTAGTGCGATGGAATGACTGCGTTGTAAAGGTTGTTTCCCCCAAAAAACTGTACAGCAGTTGATCCTGACCGAACTCGCTGGTCATGGTATTAAGTATATAATGTGTTAATGCAATAACCATCATTAAAATAGCAGATGTTCCAGTTACCAAAGTCAAAATATCAAAAGCTTCTCTACAGGAGGATTTAGTTCCAACACATTCCCATAAGAAAAAATAAATGGAAAGTATTTCCCCTTGTTTTACTGCATCCCCCTGTTTTACTCAAGGAAAAGTCCAATAAGGATGAAATGAAGCTCTTTGTGGAGTGAATATAAGGTTGCAATCTATGACGCTATTAACTACTGACTTACATATCCATGTAAACCTTTTGTCTTCCTTTATTCTCTTATTTTTTTCATCTCATCTATAGCTAAATCATTCATGGAACCCATTTATTGATATTTCTGACAGCTAGGAAATGATCATAAATCACTTTAGACCAGATTGATGCATTTTGAAAATCCTTACATTCAACCATTTTCCACATACGTAATTTGTTCTCTAGCAGGACTAACACATAAGGATGCCTCACTATGCTCCATCTAGCATAGTTTTAGAAGTGTGCAAGGTCTCTGCTGCATGTTATGACTGTGTAATGTAGTAGGAAACATCTGTATTTCATTCCCACTTTACTTGTATTGATATTGACATTTAACAAGAACTGTGCATTTGTCTGCCATTCTATCTCGTACCTCACTTGGATTGAGTCTGACTCATTCCAAAGCCAAAAATTGAATTTCTTTATTCAGTGAAAACTTCCGTAATTACTGGCTCCGACCGCAGTACTGTTTAATTGCTGTGTCAGGGTCTACATACTGTTCACATCACAATGGGGCATATGCATCATTACATATTTTAGCTCCTCACAATTTGCAAATTTTACCGATTCGCAATTTGCATGTCACAAAATGCGAGGCAACAAAAAAATTGTGAATCGATAATATTTGCAATCGCTAATTGCGATTACACTATTTGTGAGTCGCAAAAATTGTGATTACGCTATTTGCGAGTCGCAAATTCCAATTCCCAGAATACTATTCACCATGATGATGTTGGAATCAGGAAGTAGCCACACCCATGCAGTTACCTGTGTTCTGAGAGGGTGGAGGAAGAGGAAGAACACTGGAGAACAGCACTTGGGAAAAGTTTGTGAGTTGGAAACTGTTCCAGACATCAACATGCCAAAGAAAACACCCCTGAAGGAGCGAAAAGGGCAGAAGAAGTTCTCAGAGAAGGAATTGGAACTGCTAATTGAAGAGGTGGTGAGGAGCCATGACAAAGTATTTGGCAAACTGTCTTTGCAAGTGCCCGGATCTGAAAAAAGAAAATTGTGGCTGGTAATGCAAACCAAAATTAATGCTGTGGGAGTTGCACACCGCAAAATTGGAGACCTGCGCAAAACATGGTACAACCTGCACAATCATGCAAAAGAAAGGGTTGCGGAGAGGCTTGCAGAGGCTAAAAAAAACGGAGGTGGACCATTAACCCAAGCCAGCCCCACAGCCATGGAGGACCTTATGGAGTCCACCTTGCAGCCAGAGGCAGTTGTAGGAGTCACAACAATTGATTACGCTGCACCACACGGTACCTCCCATGGTAAGATAAATGCAACCTAATTTCCACATTTCAGTGTTAGCTAACACCAGTGTAAATCAGATCAGGGTTGTTCAGGAAAAAGTAATCCAGTACATGTTTTCCTTATGACACACCAATGCATTATGAGAAGTGTAGTCAGCAAAAGCACAAAGGAAGTCTGGTGTCTAGAAAAAAATATCAATTAAAAGCCATTGCACCATGGATGTCGGTCCACACACACAATGTAATTTATAAAATAATTTATTATACAAATGTTGTACAAAATTTGTAAACATGTCCTAACCGAAAATTAATAATGCACTGTTTTACATCATAGTCACACGTGAGCAAGATTCTGAGGAGACTGATGACCATGCACCAGGAGAGAGTGAGTCCCACTCAGAAGAGGACATAGCTGTCTCACCTACATCTACCGCACCAGAGCCGAAGAAACACAGTACCACTGTGGCCCCATTGCCAGCATTTGGTAGTGAGGATGATGGACAACCAGAGCCCACAATATCTGACGTAGTAGTAACACCCACATCCAGACCGCACACGCAGCTGTGTTGTGGTTACATGCAAACACGGAGAAGCAGGGCATCAGCAATGTTGAGATCTGGCACAGGCAATGCATTCACATCGCATGATGGGCTGGAGAGTGCCATGTTACGGGTAGAGCGCCAGCTGGTAAAACATATGCGTTTCATGCTGGGAAACGATACAGCACTTGCATGCAAAGTGGGAGACATGTGTGACAGCATGAACAATCTTACCACTGCTGTGATGGAAGGTCGCAGGGAGAACAGGGAAGATTTTAGAGAACTGACTTGAGTACTTAGGGAGATATACAAGGGGCTAAAGGAGGATCAGGTGTCCCATCGCAAGAGACACACACTATTACCTGGACGTTTTTTATGGGTACACCAGGGCCACCAACTGTCCAAGTACTGCCACAGCACAACTTTCACGACTTGCAATAGCCAGGCAGTTAGAGATGAGATACTGCTGCAGAGATGTTGCCAGGGGACTGGTCCAAGTGACTAATGCTGTGGATCAGATGCAGACCAATGCTATTGCTGCCAGTGGTGTGATGGGTGGTTGAAAGTGAGGATGTCTCCAGTCACAGTAGCAGCTTGGCACCAGTGCCAGACTCTAGAAGATGCGACACACGGAATACTGCAGGATACCTCAGAGAGAGATACGTCTGACCCCCCAGAATGGTCGATGGGAGTCAGAGGCTGCAGGAAATAGTGTGTTCATGTTCATAGCAATGGTCACTGGTGAAGCAACCAGTTACTACTCATGTCTTGACTGAACTTACGTTCCATGACATACCATATTTTTGTTTGAAACATTTTTTTCAGGCTATGCTAGTGTGCGTTAACACAACAGTTCAACTTGTTTTCAATAAATCTATTTCGCAAAGTAACAGTCTTGTGTTGTGTGGCATTAGTACTCACATCAAAAATATTTCTGTGTGATTTCTGCATCATCCCTCCAGCTGCACTTGCTGCATTTCCGCCATGTTTTGGGTTAATGTTATCCTCTTCATCATCAGGGTCACTATCAGATGATTCAATAGGTATGCCTCTGGCAGTTGCTATATTGTGCAAAATGGCATATGTGGCGATGGTCTTGCAACGGATGTCCGGCCTATATTGCAAGGCACCCCTGGTTGTATGGATACATATAAATCGGCTTTTGAGCAGCCCAAAGGTCCTCTCTCCCACATTTTGTGCTGTCCTGTGTGATGCATTCTAGTGGTGTTCGCTTGGTGTGCTTGGATGCAGGTATGGTGTTAGGATAAAGAGCCTCACAGCATACGCTCTGTCACCTGTTGTATTACACAATGTGATATTTTGCTATTAAATGTAGATATGCATGAGACATTGAACAATCTTTACCACGCAGGAATCCTTCTCCAAGTTCCCCTCCAAGTAGACATGTATGAATTGCGCTGTAGCGAAAGATGTAGGTACAAAAGGGGGTGGTGATGGACGGAGCATCTGAGCCAATCAAACACTCACACCCAGTCAAAAGATCTGGGTTTGATCCATCACCGTTCTTTAGCCCACTCTGCCACCCCAGTTCAGACATGGCTAAATGCAAATCAGTCTGACCCTGTGCCTCATGGGAACAGTCCAGCCCGAACTGCCAAGCCATGTCTTCCCTGGACCGGAAACAAGCTTCTGAGGACCGGTTTCTGGCATTCCAGCCGTCTTCAGCCCGGCTTGCTTGAATCCAGTGGCAAAGTGAGCAAGGGACTCACGTCTGAGCATACCCTGCCACACTAATGGCAGCCAAAGCGGTACAAAAGGGGGTGGTGATGGACGGAGCTTCTGAGCCAATCACACACACACACCCAGTCAAAAGATCTGGGTTTGATCCATCACCGTTCTTTAGCCCACTCTGCCACCCCAGTTCAGACATGGCTATATGCAAATCAGTCTGACCCTGTGCCTCATGGGAACAGTCCAGCCCGAACTGCCAAGCCATGTCTTCCCTGGACCGGAAACAAGCTTCCGAGGACCGGTTTCTGGCATTCCAGCCGTCTTCAGCCCGGCCTGCTTGAATCCAGTGGCAAAGTGAGCAAGGGACTCACGTCTGAGCATACCCTGCCACACTAATGGCGGACAAAGCGGTACAAAAGGGGGTGGTGATGGACGGAGCATCTGAGCCAATCAAACACTCACACCCAGTCAAAAGATCTGGGTTTGATCCATCACCGTTCTTTAGCCCGCTCTGCCACTCCAGTTCAGACATGGCTATATGCAAATCAGTCTGACCCTGTGCCTCATGGGAACAGTCTAGCCCGAACTGCCTAGCCATGTCTTCCCTGGACCGGAAACAAGCTTCCAAGGACCGGTTTCTGGCATTCCAGCCGTCTTCAGACCGGCTTGCTTGAATCCAGTGGCAAAGTGAGCAAGGGACTCACGTCTGAGCATACCCTGCCACACTAATGGCGGCCAAAGCGGTACAAAAGGGGATGGTGATGGACGGAGCATCTGAGCCAATCAAACACTCACACCCAGTCAAAAGATCTGGGTTTGATCCATCACCGTTCTTTAGCCCACTCTGCCACCCCAGTTCAGACATGGCTTTATGCAAATCAGTCTGACCCTGTGCCTCATGGGAGCAGTCCAGCCCGAACTGCCAAGCCATGTCTTCCCTGGACTGGAAACAAGCTTCCGAGGACCGGTTTCTGGCATTCCAGCCGTCTTCAGCCCGGCTTGCTTGAATCCAGTGGCAAAGTGAGCAAGGGACTCACGTCTGAGCATACCATGCCACACTAATGGTGGCCAAAGCGGTACAAAAGGGGGTGGTGATGGACGGAGCATCTGAGCCAATCAAACACTCACACCCAGTCAAAAGATCTAGGTTTGATCCATCACCGTTCTTTAGCCCACTCTGCCACCCCAGTTCAGACATGGCTATATGCAAATCAGTCTGACCCTGTGCCTCATGGGAACAGTCCAGCCTGAACTGCCAAGCCATGTCTTCCCTGGACCGGAAACAAGCTTCCGAGGACTGGTTTCTGGCATTCCAGCCGTCTTCATCCCGGCTTGCTTGAATCCAGTGGCAAAGTGAGCAAGGGACTCACGTCTGAGCATACCCTGCCACACTAATGGCGGCCAAAGCGGTACAAAAGGGGGTGGTGATGGACGGAGCATCTGAGCCAATCAAACACTCACACCCAGTCAAAAGATCTGGGTTTGATCCATCACCGTTCTTTAGCCCACTCTGCCACCCCAGTTCAGACATGGCTATCTGCAAATCAGTCTGACCCTGTGCCTCATGGGAACAGTCCAGCCCGAACTGCCAAGCCATGTCTTCCCTGGACCGGAAACAAGCTTCCGAGGACCGGTTTCTGGCATTCCAGCCGCCTTCAGCCCGGCTTGCTTGAATCCAGTGGCAAAGTGAGCAGGTGACTCACGTCTGAGCATACCCTGCCACACTAATGGCGGCCAAAGCGGTACAAAAGGGGGTGGTGATGGACGGAGCATCTGAGCCAATCAAACACTCACACCCAGTCAAAAGATCTGGGTTTGATCCAGGAATGATCCCGGGTTCCTAGCAATAAACACACTGGTTTAAGCCATTTCTTTCTGGGTTTTACATAGGTTGGGCATACAAAGAAGAAGTGAGCGATACTTTCAATGACACCTTCACAAATTGGGCAGTCAGGTGAGGTTTGGTATGGGGGCTTCCACTTAAAAGTGTACTCGTGGAGGGGGAGGTTTCCCAACCTGAACTGGATAAATAATGATCTGTCTCGCGGTTTCTTGATAAAATCCAGGTAAGGCTCCAAGCGAGGCTTAAGTTTGTGCTGTTTAAACGCTTCAGTCAACCTTCCTTGGGCTGGGTCCCTTAGATCTTGTTCATCAACCCAATTCCAGTAAACGAGCTTAGTTTCGGCCTTGGATAAAGGAACTCCAAGCTCCCAATCAATTGGCAAGCCAGTTTCGTGCAGAAGCTTTTTTATATTGTGGATCCAATTAATTTTATGGGCGCCATTAAGATTTATAACCTCTTTCAAACCATCTAAGTACTTTGAGAGCCCTGGGGTCCGCCATAACCTAGCCCAATATAAAAGAGGCCGTAGCCTGGCTAGGTCCTTAATGGAATGACGACCCAGATCACTCAATAGTGGTTTTATCGGGGTGCCCCTTGGGAGGGATACCAACTCCCTGAGGAACTTATTCTCAGAGGCGATCAAGCTGTTGACTCAATCGAAGCCCCACAACTCTGCACCATAGAGGGCGCTGCCCACAGCTTTTGCAGCGTAAATATCCAAAGCAGGAGCAATGGGCTTGAAGATGGACATATGATGTTCTCGCCCTAGTGCACCAACCACCCTTCTATGATTTAAGACCATTTTATCAATGTGTGGCTGCCACTTTAAATTTTGTGAGATCCTAATTCCCAGGTAGTCAAATTCTTTTACGTGCTCCAGTGGTTCTCCATCGAGAGAGATTGTAGATCTGGAGGACTTACTTGGGTTAAAGTAAAGGAGCTTAGTTTTCAAGGTATTTATGACAAGGCCCCTAAGCTTGCAAAACAAACAAAAGCGGTTCAACAATTTTTGCAGACCCACAGGGGTTTTTGAAACCAGCAGCGTGTCGTCTGCAAAAAGCAAGGTGGGCACTTTATCACCCGCCAAAACCGGGGCATCTGCGTTTATTTCGAGCAAAAAAGAGACCACACCATTCACAAATAACGAAAAAAGTGTTGGGGCTAGTACACAGCCCTGGCGTACCCTTCGGTTCACAGGTATTCTATCAGTTTTTTGGCCTTGGGATCCCCATCTAATACGGGCATAGGTGCCGTCATGCATGCGGGCCAAAAGATTTAGGATTGGTAGAGGGATCCCCATCTCCTCCAGGATTAACGACAAGCGATCTCAGGGAACCAGGTCAAAGGCGGTCTTCAAGTCAATAAATGCCAAATAAAGACCGCCCTTGCCAATGGTAACCACCTTCCAGTGGAGGAGTAACAACCTAAATGCTTGGTCAACTGTGCCCGTGCATGCCCTAAAGCCTGCCTGAAAAGGAGAGATGATGTTATTCTCCTCTACCCACAAAAGGATCCTCTCCAGGAGGACCCTGCCAACCAATTTCTGCCCAGCGTCTATAAGACTAATAGGGCGATAGTTGGCAGGATCCTCCCTAGGGCCCTTCTTGTAGATAGGAATCACCTCAGCCGCCTTCCATGAGTTAGGAATAGGTGAACCTGTTAGCAGTGCATTTATCAGAGTAGTAAAGTAAGTTGCCCAACCGTCAGGATTTGCTTTAAAAAGATCACCTGGCACACCGTCCTGTCCTGGGACTTTAGCAGATACTATTTTAGCTATTGCCGTAAGAACCTCTTTTTTGTCAACTCTAGTTGGTACAACCCGCCGGGAACCAACATCCAGAGCACCGCTCAAGTGCCCTGGGACTCCGGGCAGTTCATTCCCGCCATAGAGTTTCGAGAAATGTTCGAACCATTCTCTATCTGTAATATGATTTGGAATTTGGTTCGAGTCGCAGCCAGTCGATTTTCTAACTAATGGCCAGAATAAGTTGCCATTCTTAGTTTGGCTTGCATCTCTGAGGTTTTCCCAATGGGATTCTTCCCAAACCTTTTTGGCGTCTATTATAGCATGTCTATAGTACATCCTGGCCAGCCTAACAGATGCTGGATTAGAAGATTTAATGGCAATGATTAAATTGTTTTTCCTCCTTCTACAGTTACTATCAAACCAGTTCTGGGCTGGCTTGATAGCGACCAGATTCTTTTTGGCTGGAACCGTAAACAATTTGCCAATCTGATCCATAGTAGCTGTATAGATGGCTTCTACCTCTGCTGGGCCAGCCGCCTCATTGCATGCTACTGATAGCCTTAGTGTCTGCGCGTCAAGAATGCCATCCAGCGCGCTCAGTCTAGGTTCGTCCAGGCAGAACTTGGGCCACTTAAGAAATCTATTGCAGTTGGATGGTAAAATTTGCTTGGTTATTAGCCCCCCGCTATTTGATGATATACGCTCCCTTCTGTTCCACGGGTCTAGCAATGTAAGGGACAGGGGGTTATGGTCGCTCTCCACCGATGGTATAATGACCATATCCACCACTGACTTCCAAGCCCTCCTGTCTACCATTATGTAGTCAATCCTACTCTCGCACGATACTCTATTGTAGGTGTTTGCTCCATGAGCATCAGAGGTAGTACGGCCTTTGGTAGCTCTTAGACCTGTTTCGATCATTAGAGCATTCAATTGAATGACTACAGGGGACCATCTCCTCACGGGCTTGAGGTTAAGAAACGGGACGCCCCATTGTGCGTCATCCTCATGCACTCCAAGAGTATCATCTGCTGCCAAAGGTTCGAACGAACAGTTAAAGTCCCCAGCGACCAGGACTAAGGAGTCGGGAGCACACAACCTCAGTAGGTCAGTTAAAATATCAATGGTGAACGACTTAGCCCCCCCTTGAGTACCCCTTGCATATACATTGAAGAATTTCCAAGCGGGGGCACCATTCAAAGCCTCAATATAGAGTCTCAAAATATTCAGACAGGAGGACGTGTGATGAGTAATCTTAAGGTCAACCCTAACCCATACCATAAGCCCACCCGAAGGACGGCCACGCCCAGCCATGGTAGCAGGTACATGGAAGCAAGAAAATCCCTGCTTGTGCAGAGGTTCCAAGCTCCATGTCTCCTGGAACATACAAATGTCGTACCCATCGATAAAGCTATTCCAATCTGATAACAAAAGCTTTAAGCATGGGCGTAAAATCCGTTCCGCTCGCGGAATTTGCGGATTTTCGGTAAATTCGCAATCCGCGAACTCTAGCGAATTTGCCGAAAATCAGTGAATTCGCACGCGGTGGATTTTTTTGCTTGGTGATACAATATTGCGGCGCGCGGCGTGGCGCACGGCGTTCACTTTCCGTCATTCAGCATTTGCCGAGTTGTTTTTCTCGATATTTTGCGAGTGCTGCGCCATTTTGGATCTTGCTGCGGGATCCCGCGGGAGTTGGCGCCCGCGAATACGTAATCGCGGCTTGCCACCTTACCTTGCACAGCACGCATCGCGAGAGTTCGCAATGGCGAACACGTAGGTGCGGCGGGCAGGAACAATCTCGCACTCGCGAAATAGAGATTTTGCAATTCTGCACAAGAAATCCACCAGCAAACAGCATAAACCTTCAGAAAATGATGATTTTTATCAGAATCACTCCTCAGGTTGACATTTGCCTGCACTTTTTTTTGCAAGGAGTCCATTTTTGGGGGGGGAGGAAGGAAGTGCCCCACAGTCTCCAACTTCCTGTTCCTGTCCAGCAGGCTCCTCCCAGTGCTTTCTTCATGTGCTGGTCACTTTCATTTGGACCTTGACCTGGAAGGATTACTTTTTGTGGGTGCTGCTGGATATTTGGATTTGAGGCCTTTTTGACTTTCTTTGGATCACTTTTGGATTAGTAATCAACTTTCACAAGTAAGTTTGTTTGGGGCATTACAGTTGCTGCAACTACAATTTTGGAACTTTTTCAGAACATTAAATACAATATATTGTGGGTAGCCACAGTATCCAGTAGGACCAGGGTTGGTTATGGGTGCATGATACAACTGTTTTGTTGAATTTAAACATCATTGAGGCCATGGATGGGCTGGGATTGTGCTTAATTTTGTGTTTTTGTTGATTTTTTGGGGCTGCTGTTGGGGCCTTTTGCCCAGGGGTAGTGAGTGGTGCATGGACTGAGTCTGCCTGTGGGGTTTTTTAATGTAAACATCCTGGATGGCATTGGATTGTGGTGATTTTTGTGTGTTTTTCTTTTTTTTTTGGGTGTACTGTTGATTTGGACTGGCCATGTAGGTGGTGGTGGTGGCCATCTTGAGTGCTGGTACCGGCAACATGTGCTTGGGGTGCAAGGGGCCATTTTGAAGAGAGGCAGTGTCTGAGGCCTGCACTTATTTTGCCTAGCTTTCATCCATTATGCCCAGGGGTAGTGAGTGGTGCATGGGCCTAGTCTTTCTGTGGGGTGTCTTCTTGAATTTAAACACCATTGAGGCCATGGATGGGCTATGATTGTGCTGAATTTTGTGTGTTTTTTTGTCGTTTTTTTGGGGCTGCTGGTGGGGCCTTTTGCCCAGGGGTAGTGTGAGTGGTGCATGGGCCTAGTCTTTCTGTGGGGTGTCTTCTTGAATTTAAACACCATTGAGGCCATGGATGGGCTGGGATTGTGCTGAATTTTGTGTTTTTTGTCGTTTTTTTGGGGCTGCTGGTGGGGCCTTTTGCCCAGGGGTAGTGGTGCATGGACTGAGTCTGCCCGTGGGGTCTTTTTAATGTAAACATCCTGGATGGCATTGGATTCTGGTGAGTTTTGTGTGTTTTTCGTTTCTTTTAGGGGTGTACTGTTGATGTGGACTGGCCATGTGGGTGGTGGTGGTGGCCATCTTGAGTGCTGGTACAGGCAACATGTGCTTGGGGTGCAAGGGGCCATTTTGAAGAGAGGTAGTGTCTGAGGCCTGCACTTATTTTGCCTAGCTTTCATCCATTATGCCCAGGGGTAGTGAGTGGTGCATGGGCCTAGTCTTTCTGTGGGGTGTCTTCTTGAATTTAAACACCATTGAGGCGATGGATGGGCTGGGCTTGTGCTGAATTTTGTGTTTTTTGTCGTTTTTTTTGGGCTGCTGGTGGGGCCTTTTGCCCAGGGGTAGTGTGAGTGGTGCATGGGCCTAGTCTTTCTGTGGGGTGCCTTCTTGAATTTAAACACCATTGAGGCCATGGATGGGCTGGGATTGTGCTGAATTTTGTGTTTTTTGTTGTTTTTTTGGGGCTGCTGGTGGGGCCTTTTGCCCAGGGGTAGTGGGGCATGGACTGAGTCTGCCTGTGGGGTCTTTTTAATGTAAACATCCTGGATGGCATTGGATTCTGGTGATTTTTGTGTGTTTTCGTTTCTTTTTGGGGTGTACTGTTGATGTGGACTGGCCATGTGGTTGGTGGTGGTGGCCATCTTGAGTGCTGGTACAGGCAACATGTGCTCGGGGTGCAAGGGGCCATTTTGAAGAGAGGCAGTGTCTGAGGCCTGCACTTATTTTGCCTAGCTTTCATCCATTATGCCCAGGGGTAGTGAGTGGTGCATGGGCCTAGTCTTTCTGTGGGGTGTCTTCTTGAATTTAAACACCATTGAGGCCATGGATGGGCTGGGATTGTGCTGAATTTTGTGTTTTTTGTCGGTTTTTTGGGGCTGCTGGTGGGGCCTTTTGCCCAGGGGTAGTGTGAGTGGTGCATGGGCCTAGTCTTTCTGTGGGGTGTCTTCTTGGATTTAAAAACCATTGAGGCCATGGATAGGCTGGGAATGGGATTGTGCTGATTTTTGTGTTTTTTCGACTTTTTGGGGTGTATAACTGATGTTCCTCTGTCTTCCATTGCTTGTAGGTGCACAAGAGAACCACCAGTGCCAGGAAGAAGTCCTGCTGCGGTGTGTGCAGCACAACGTCACGTGTGCGTGTGGCAACAGACAACTCTGCAACTTGTGCAACTGCGGCCTGCTGTTCAGAGTGACATCTGAAGAAGATGGCCCCAAAAAAAGTTGCCCATAGCTCCTCTAGCAAGAAAGTTGCCAGTAAGGAGCAGAAGAAGCAAGTGGCGCCACTTACCAAGGAGACTGGTGTGATGACGACCGCCAAATTTTTTGGGATAAAAAAAAGTACGCCTGCAGCCGCAGCGGGGTCTGCTGGGGACCAAGCTGGGAGCAGCACCTCCGCTCCATTGGGCTCAGTGCCACCACCACCACGCCAACTTAGGTCCAAGTCCTTGAGTGCTGCAGAGGCAGCCAGTATAGTTGTTCAATCACCATCGACCAGTGATGTTGGCTCATCGCAAGAAAGTAGCAGCAATGTCCCTCAATCAACACAGGTTGTTGTAACTCATCTGACGAGTGTTGAACAACCACAGCCGCAACAACAATCACATGTGCAAGTACAAGCCCAAGTACATGTGGAAGGAGAGGCGGCGCAAGGAGAGGAGCGCAAGCAGAGGTGCATGGAGGGGCACAACAAGTGGCCACAATAGTTGTTCCTCCAGAAGTAGGGGCACATCTGGAAATCGACAATCAAGCCGAGGTATCATTCGAGGAAGCCACTCCTCCTGATGATCATTCATTGTCTTCCACATCCCGAGCAAGGAAAAGATCAATGGGTGTTGGTGTCTACATCTTCTTCAAGCCCACCTCCTTCTGATGATATGGATCTTACTTGGGAACCAGCACCACTGCCGTCTGAGAGTGAGGTTGAGGAGGCAAACCATGATCTGACAAAGGTAGCTAAGCGTAAAAGGAAGGTCGTCGAAACTCTCATAGTTATGGAGTGTGATGACGCTCAACAAGAAGTGGCGTATACTCCTGCTGCTGAAGACTCTCACGACGACGACGCAGTCATCATCACTAACGTCACTGAAGCCCCAGCGGGCATGCAGCAAACAGACATTTTGACCCTAGCCCGACAAGCTGCTGAGCGTGATGATGACGTCGACAAGGAGGCAATGGGAACACCAGAATCATTGATGTTAACTAGTACACCACAACCTACCGCTTCCATATTTCTTACTCACCAGAAGGGACCTCCATCCACCTCGACCTCAATTAGTGGTGGTGAAAGTGCACAACATAGTAAAGTGCAGCAATACACATCCTCCACTTCATCTGGCATTAGCAGCACGGCCACCACCAGTATCGCCTCCTCCGGCCCCCACAGACATTTCAAGTCCGCAGTTTGGGACTTCTTTAGTGTTTGCACAAAAAGGGAAAACATAGCCATTTGTAGCATTTGTAAACTTGCAGTTAGTCGTGGTAAGCCTGGTACCAACTATGGGACTGGAGGCCAGAGAGGTCATCTTGAGAGACAGCACGCTGTCCAATGGTTTGCGCACCTAAAGGAGATCAAGGAAGCCCGAATTGCAAGTCGAGAAAATGTTGATGTTCCATCTGATGATGACGAGGAGGAAGAAGTGTCACACACTTCACTTACACCCAGTACCCCTGGGAGCCACACTAAGAGTGTGGGACAGAGTGAGACACCAATGCGAAAAAGTTCATCAGCGAGCATAACTGGGTCGAAGAAGTCATCATCATCATCCCGTAAAATGGTCCAGGGCAACATTAAAACAATGTTTTCTTCAGACGCGCCATATGACCGCAACCACCCAATGGTGCGTCTGTATAACACTAAGCTGGCTAAAATGCTAGCGCTGGATCTTCTCCCTTTTTCTTTTGTAGAAGGGGTTGGTTTTCTCGAATTAGTGGCAGCGCTCTGCCCTAAATGGAAGGTTCCTAGCCGGTACTATTTTGCCCGAGTTGCGGTTCCAGCACTACATGAAGATGTGCTGGAGGTGATTGGGGCAGCTTTGCAGAAGAGTGCTGTTCACACTATACATCTGACAACAGACATGTGGACCAGTGGCGCAGGCACTGATTACATGTGCATCACTGCACACTGGGTCTCTTTTTCAGGGGTTAAAGCAAAGCTAAACGCAGGTGCTGACCTGGACCAAGTTTTTAAAGCTGCTCGGAAACATGCAACACTAGCCATGTTTGGCTTGGAGCTACGTCATACAGCAGAAAACATTTTGAATGAGTTCAACACAAAGGTCTTTCACTGGCTGTCTCAAAAAAAACGCGGCATTGGTTATGTTTCCACGGATAATGGCGCCAATGTAGTTAAGGCCATGGAACTGGGTGACTATTTAAGAGTGCCGTGTTTGGCGCACTGTATAAACCTGGTTGTGAAAAAATTCTTGGAAAAAGACAGTCCAGCATGCCAGTTAGTAGTCACCTGCCGAAAAATGTGCAACCATTTCAGCCATTCTTTTAAGGCCCGGAAGCATCTGAGGAGCCTGCTACATGAACGTCGAATGCCAGTGAAAGCATTCATCCAGGAGGTGCCAACACGTTGGAACTCAACCTTCTACATGCTTGAGCGTCTGTATGAGCAGTTTACGGTACTCGATCAGTATTTCTTAACAATGGGTACAGCTGTGAAGGAGGACCTGAGGTTAAATGCGGCGCAATGGGAGCTAGTTAAAAGCCTGACAGACATGCTTCGTCCTTTTGAGGTCTTCACGCGTGCAGTCAGCAGGGAGGACTGTAATTTGGGAAAAGCTATCCCATTGTTGCGCATGCTGGAGCACAAACTGAAGGCGGTGTCTTCAAAGTTTCAAAAAGATGAAGAAAAGCAAGAAGCTTTTGTTTTGGCGGAGAAATTATTAGAGCGTCTACTTGGCGATGAACGTCTTCAAAAGATCCACTCAGAACAGCATTACATTTGTGCTACTATTCTGCATCCACGCTACAAAAAGGCGCTGGCAGGCTGTGCATTATTTCCTTTTGGTGATGAAGATGTTAAAAAGTACAAACGTTGGATAGCCTGGTCAGCCATCAGGTTTGAAAGAGAACGGAAGCAAATTGAAGGAAAAGGCAGTACATCAGCAGGCCATCCCCAGTCAAAAGACTCCACTTATGCACCTGTGGCTGTGGCAGAAGTGACCTCTCAGCCGTTAAACACACCGGCAACCGCATCATCTGCACCAGACACAACAGAAATATCGGGTGATGAAGAGGATTGGCTAGCTGAGATTGGTTATGGTTCTCAAAAGGTCAGAGCAAAAATTCAGCAAAGTGGAGGAACCGTGGAGAACTTTGAGTCGATGGTGCAGGACTATCTGAATGACTCAACAGAGGTCTATGTTAATGCTGACCCATTGGCGTATTGGCATGGGAAAAAAGAATTGTGGCCAGAGATCACCCGCCTGGCTATACATTACTTGTCTTGCCCACTCGCAAGCGTGTCTTCTGAACGTGTTTTCAGTGCTGCTAGTGGCATTGTAACTTGCAAACGGACCCGCCTCTCGCCCAAAAATGTGGAGATATTGACAATGATCAAGATGAATGAGCACCTCATACCACCAGATTTCAAAGTACCAGATCGCACGACTGAAGAAGACGAGGAGGACAGCAACTTAGATGAGGGAATTTCCTCTGTGTTAGGTGACACTGACCTACTCCTGCCTGAATTCGCAGAGTATCAGGACAAACTCTTCTTCCCTGACACCGAGGCCTGAAAATGAGCCAATGAATTCAGAAATTTTCTTTTTCGTACTTATTCACTTTTATTCCTGTGTTTCTGTCTTTCTTTGTTTTGCACAAGTTAATATAATTAAAACTTTAACCACATGTTTGTACTTTTGCTTTTTGGCTGTTTGGGGGTCTTCTACTTGTTTTCGCCTGGGTTGACGGCTCTGGGGCCATTGCTGGGAAGGTCTAATACCGGATAAAACTGGTTTAAACAACATCCATGAGGAAAAAGGTTTTGGCTTTTCTGACTTTTCGCTCAATGTAGCGTTTTCGGGGGCCTGTTTGGGGGGCTTCCTGGTGTGTGTGGGTGGGTTTCGGGGTCTGGGAGCACTACTGGGTATGGATAGTTTAGATAGCAAGAGGTTTGAAGGAAATGCAAGGAGGCAGAGGGGAGTTAGGGCCTAGCTGCAGAGCGCGCGCTGAGTGATTTTGGAAATTTTCAGAGAAGTGACTAAGTCCACATTTTTGTACTTTTGCTTTTTGGCTATTTGGGGGTCTTCTACTTGTTTCGTCTGGGTTGACGGCTCTGGGGCCATTGCTGGGAAGGTCTAATACCGGATAAAACTGGTTTAAACAACATCCATGAGGAAAAAGGTTTTGCATTTTCTGACTTTTCGCTCAATGTAGTGTTTTCGGGGGCCTGTTTGGGGTGCTTCCTGGTGTTTGTGGGTGGGTTTCGGGGTCTGGGAGCACTACTGGGTATGGATAGTTTAGATAGCAAGAGGTTTGAAGGAAATCCATGGAGGCAGAGGGGAGTTAGGGCCTAGCTGCAGAGCGCGCGCTGAGTGATTTTGGAAATTTTCAGAAAAGTGACTAAGTCCACATTTTTGTACTTTTGCTTTTTGGCTGTTTGGGGGTCTTCTACTTGTTTTCGCCTGGGTTGACGGCTCTGGGGCCATTGCTGGGAAGGTCTAATACCGGATAAAACTGGTTTAAACAACATCCATGAGGAAAAAGGTTTTGCATTTTCTGACTTTTCGCTCAATGTAGCGTTTTCGGGGGCCTGTTTGGGGGGCTATCTGGTGTTTGTGGGTGGGTTTCGGGGTCTGGGAGCACTACTGGGTATGGATAGTTTAGATAGCAAGAGGTTTGAAGGAAATCCATGGAGGCAGAGGGGAGTTAGGGCCTAGCTGCAGAGCACGCGCTGAGTGATTTTGGAAATTTTCAGAAAAGTGACTAAGTCCACATTTTTTTACTTTTGCTTTTTGGCTGTTTGGGGAACTTCTACTTGTTTTCGCCTGGGTTGACGGCTCTGGGGCCATTGCTGGGAAGGTCTAATACCGGATAAAACTAGTTTAAACAACATCCATGAGGAAAAAGGTTTTGGCACTTTTTGTAACTTAGGGTTCGTTAGGGTTAGCCCTAGCAGCAGGATTGCATGTGTTTCGGGGTATCCTTGATTTTTGCAACTGAGTTCTGGGGTTTTAGAGCACACGTGGGAATGTGTAATTTTTGTTGCAAGTGATTTGAAGAAAATCCATGGTGGGAAAGGGGGGGATCACTTACTCTGTGAGAGGCACTTAGTGTTGAAAACATTTAGCCATTTAGACTTAAAGGAAGAAAATGACACATACTTAAGTTTCAGGAAAACAAACTTACTGTTAAAGCACCACCCACCAGACTCAAAGGCAGTAGTATGGTGGGAAAGGGGGGATTTGGCATAGTTAAAGAAAGCCTTTGCCACTATTCTTAACTTAGGGTTCGTTAGGGTTAGCAGTATTTCTATTGCATGTGTTTGGGTGGGGGGTTTTCGAGTCTTGGAGCGATGCTGGCTATGGATACTTTTGCTTGCTTGCAAGTGGTTTGAATACAATCCACGGTGGGTAAGGGGGTATTTGGGCCTACTTTTACTTTCAAAGTACGTTTTGTCACCAGTTTTCTGCTAGGCCTCGTTTTTTGAGATCTGATTGGGGGTCTTCTACATTTTTGCGACTGGCTTTAGTAAGGGTCTGGGTGGGAGCACTGCTGGGAAGGTCTAATTTTGTTCTAAAACACAGTTTACAGTACACCTAGCTTGAGGGGAAAGATCCGCTAAATTAATTTGCCCATACTTATTTATCCTTCAAAAGGTGACTCAGACAGAGTACGCACTTTCAAAAATATTGTACTGTCTATTAGGAAAATCAAAGTGTGACTTTTGCACTACACAGCGTACATACCTTATATTTATTTATCAGTGGTGTTGTAATAGCACTTCCTGTTTTTCGTTCAATAATTACACTCCGGGTTTCAGTCTGTGCAATGGGGAAAAAAGGATGTAGTCAGGCTTCACATTAGCGAGCCGCAATTCAGCATCCACCAGGCAGGCAGTGGACAGGGTGTCTTCTGGTCACAAACATTGATGGACGAAGCGTCAGCTGGAATGGAGGAGTGCCGCTAATAAGAGGAATTGTTTGCTGCATGCAACGTACTTACCAAATTCAACAGGACAACTACAACAACATACAGATACAGTATCCATTGTTTTCTTCTATGAGTGTGACTGCATTTCTTGGATCTCTCTCTGCTTCTAAATTGATCCCTACAGCCATTCTATAGGTTTTACTTCGGCTAATTTTTAAACCTAATTTAATGTAAGAAGTGTTTCTCTGAGTGCAGAGATAGGCAAGTGAAAACGCTGCAGCCCTGTACTGTCGCATTCTAGTACTACTTACTTTTCAGTAACAATGCATGCAGTAGGGCATGCACTTCCTTTATGTCACTTAAAAGATTTATGGTTAGCTTTGTACCCAAAGATTTCTTTATCTTCAATTATTGTTTGTCCATGCTGTGCTTTTTTTTTTTCTCTCAACAAAAACTACCCAAAAAGAAACCCCCATTCCCATCCATTTTCCAAACCCTAACCCTCTTCCCCCGGGCTGTGTGGTTTTGCTTGATGTGTGACTAAATGACATCAATAATTCCACACACTTGCTGGGGAGGATAAGGTCATAGCAACAGTCTGGTGAAGGAATACGAGGATATATTCTAGACTTACTCAGCTTCAGTACTATTTCTTGTAGTAGTAGCCAATGTCAAAGAAATTCAACGCAAGTACTAGTTATACTTTCAATACTTTACCATTTGTTAGGCTCTGTGTGGCACTGTTCTAGTGTACTGTCACCTGCTATATTCTCCATTGTACCGTTGTAATGATACAGTAAGGACAAACCAGGTTTCATTTTCTTTTTTTCCATAGGCATGCAACTGCCACTGTGTCACACCACTAGTACCACCGCAATGAGGACATTTCATCCGCCCAGGATTGCCAACCTTAATCGCCATTTCCCGTGGAGCCAGCCCTGGGCCTAGCCCTACTTTCAAACACAAATTACAGGTAAGATAAACGTTTGGTGGGAGGTAGTATAATGGAGTATTAGGAATAGACGAGAGATTGACGGTAGTACTACTAAAGTCCTAGGACTCTTCAGGAAAACAAACTTACTGTTAAACCCCCACCCACCAGACTCAAAAGCAGTAAAAAACAGGTATGGTCAGATAAAGTTTCCAAAAAGATATTTTTGTAGCCCTAACAAAATAATCTCCCGCAAGACCCTCCCTAACCCCAACGATTGTCCTTCAAAAGTCCCAAAAACAACCCAACTCCCAATTCCCACCCCCCAAAAGTCTCTAAAAAAGGGGCAAGGGACACTACACTACGGGAGGGTGCTGTTGACTTTAGCGGCCAGTGCATCATACTCCTTGCGGAGGGTGGCATGGTCGAAGAGGAGGCCCTCCACCAAGTTCTTATAGGTATGCACCTCCTGCTCCAGGTAGGACACTTTGAGGCATAAGCGGCGCTGGCGTGCCTTGCAACTCCTGTGGGGGGCAGCTGCTGTCTTTGCTGCTCGGCGGTGGCGGTTGGCTTTGGTAGCCCGGCTCCGTACCGCTGGAGCACTGCGCTGGCTGGCAGCCCGTGGGGGCACGGAGGAGGATGCAGCTGTCCCAGTGGATGTTGTT
This sequence comes from Lissotriton helveticus, assembly GCF_964261635.1. Lineage (NCBI taxonomy): Eukaryota > Metazoa > Chordata > Amphibia > Caudata > Salamandridae > Lissotriton > Lissotriton helveticus. Next base: position 1,459,791,865 of record NC_136061.1, on the reverse strand, counting down.
GTTGTACCGGTAGACTGCGTCTTCTCCTCCTCCAGGGCCACCAGCCGCCGATATTCGGCGACAGTGGCATCCAGCCTCTGTTGCCGGGCCATTTGAGCCAGCTCCCTCCTTGATGTTCTGTTTGATTTGGAAGGAGCAACTATATGAAGAAAGAAAGACATAGTCTGTAACCAATGCTCCTTAAGATTAACACAAAATGATTGAGCAGAAAGTTGTGTCACAGTACAAGTAGCAAATTGAAAGCACAGTACATAACTATTGAGGACAGTATCTATCTAACCTCCCACTTCTTCATCCTTGCTCTAACATTAGTGGGAGTTTAAGGAACAAATTCTACGAGCACTATGGACTTCCATTACAGTCGACTATGACAGTACACCAGTCTTATTCTTCTTCTTCTCTCTTGTTTAGGAAAATTGGTACGTTATCTTATGCAAGCCGGCATAATGCCAGTGCAGTGAACTTGCACCAGAGAAAAACAGACGCACACCATGATGAGTGAGACAGACTTGCGTTACTGTACCGGTCCAGTACATGCAGGTGGTGAAGCTCTTACTTTTCTATTACGGGTGGCACTAAGAATACTCTGTTAAAAGGGCTACTGCTTAATTAATTTAGCTTTCACCCTACAGTGCAAATAAGTACTAGAAAAGGAAAATGAAGAAGCTAAATAATCTGATTATCTATCACTTCACATGGGATGTATTTGATGACATATGGGATGACTTTAGGTGCTTTGCTTATTATTGAGTGAACAGTGATACACCCACACATGAATGACGTACTACTACTAAACTAAAGTTATTAAGAGAGGTAGGGAGTGTCCACTGTAATAACCGGATATATGCTGTGCTTGCAGTTGCAATACAAACTACTGCTACTATTCATGGTAGTATTTGGACAAAATTACAACTTCTTTTCCTTGCCTTTCCTACACTGGAACGGACGTGCGGGTGCGGTGTTACATGCTCTTCAAAGTAACACTTAGTTCATCCAGTGACCGTCTACTCTCTCTAGATACACATATGCTATCTAAGAGTCAGATAATACCATGATCCAGGCATCCATCCATTCAAAGTATATGCACACATACAGTTTCTGTTTCACCCACCCAGGCTGTTCTCCTTCCACCCATCCTTGCTTCATCATTCACCCAGCCATGCACCATACCATATTCTTTCCTTCCCAGCCACCTCGGGGACCAAGCAAACACATATCTTTCTTCTTTGCCAGTCATCATTAAATTTCTCGTCCTTCCACACTTACTTACACCCTTCTTTCGCTTTTCGTTCATCCCATCCATCAAGTTCATCTCAGATCTTATTGGGATTCTTCTCGCCAAAAACTTCACAGCTAAGTCGAAGTACATTTAGAGGAGGCTACTACCTGGTTGATTTATAATACACCCGTGCAGAAAGCACACTATGCAGTCTTCAATCTCAATAAGTAAGGAATATATAGCTTACCTCTGCCCGCCACCACCGTGTGAACCCTCACAGGCACGTCCGGCACTTGCACCGCCTCCTCCCCAGAGTTGGTCCCCTCGTCTAATACCACCACCTCCGCGCTGGCCCCGCCACCAGATGTTCCACCTACAAAGTACATTTAAGAATGTTAGAATACACCACTCACTACTATATAATATTTGGTCTAGGAGGAATAAAGAAATGTGAAAAAAACAGAATACAATGTAATAATTTGTGACTGTCTACTCTAAAGTAAAAATGTCCCTTTTTCCAGGGAAGGCTGTTGTCTTGCTGCACTTTTTGGCACAACTGATGAATGCTTGCTTTTTATTTTTAACACGCACCACTTTTTCTCCTGACAGACAGAAGCTTGACTTCTAAGAACACGAGCAGGATCAAGTTCAAACCAGGTGAGAGCTCGGCTCGACCACAAGAAATGTGTCCAATTAATCGTCAGCACTAAGCAGTTTTCCATTTTCAGTTAAACGTTTAGTTTTATGACAAAGTTGATTTTAATAAATGTGTTTACTTTTAATAAAGCTTTTAAACTTAAATAGACTCTGTGGTTTTTGGTCCTCCAGACTAGAGTGGATGAGCTAAAGGTTTTGGAATTTTTGCAAGCATGAGTCCGTGCCTCTGACACTTAGATTTGTCCCTGCAACAGTAGTAGAATGGATTGTCCTACTATCCAAACCCAAAGTAAAGTAGTATCTTATTCTTTCTTGGTGGTCATTCACCTTTTTATTGTTGGCAATTGTCAAAGCATAAACATTTAGAAGACTTGAAAAGACATTATGGACAATCCCAGAGGACTGCACTCAGTGCATAGAGCTATTGCTGACTAGAATGGGAGTCCAATGCAATTGCCAAATGTGCAATCTTAGTTAGCTACACAGACAGACTAATAAGAATAATCTAGTAATACCACAGGGAGTCATAGTCGAGGCAGGATAAGAATTTAGATCCAGTCTACAAGAAGATCAAAGACGATTTAGAAAAAATCGAATGAGGAACGCTAGGAAAAAATAGGTACTCTATATTAAAATTAAAACTTACTGGGGCCAGCAAAGGAGCCCTCGCCTGCCCGATCCTGGCCTGCATCCTGAACAGCACCCTCCTCCTCCTCCTGTGTCCTCTTGCCCCTGGGGGGAGCTGATGTACAACATGAAAGAAAGAAAGACCAGAAAACATGGATGATATTTGTCAACCAAATCAAACATTTCAAAAGAACAATAACAAAATATTTTGGCGAAATAGCAAATAGACAACTATTCCACGGGATATATTGACCGATCTCATGTGGTCTACTACGTTATTAGCATTGCTTGATTTGCGGACCGTTGACTTGGAAAGTTCCTATGTATCTCAGTAAACAAACTACTAAAAAGGTTTGCCTAGGCCTGGCAGGCAGCAGTCCGCAGCACGCAAAGTGACAGACAAAGTCCATCGTGCTTGCAGATCAGTGAATACTCAAACTATCAATCCACCGACCACCACCACTATTTCTTCTTATAGCCATGTGTCTAAAGGAAGGACTGGACTTGAGTCTGTAGGGGCTGATTTAGAAGCCCCTTGCGGCTCTTTTGCTCCATTGTTGCGTGACTTTTGTGACGCAGCGGCAGAACAAAAGAGGCACCATGGTGCGGCGTATATTGACAAAGTGACGCATATGGGAGATGCATCACGTTGTAAAGCCCTGCGCCATCAGGGGGCGTTCCGGCGCAAGGGAGGGCGTTCCTGCGCAGGAACGAATCCTAAAAGTGGCTGAGGGAAATCTACAAGATGTCAATCAGTCACTTTTAGGACAATGATGCATGACTCAAACCCTGCGCCTGCTTGAAGCCGACGTACGGCTTGATGCAGCATTGGGGAGATAGGGCACCCCAGAGCATTGCTGGAGCTGCGTCATCGTTGGCACGCAACTCCAGCAATGCGCCGCCTTTACGGCACAGATGCGTAAGGCTTCTGTGACGTTTTGGGCCCATGGTGCGCCACATTGTAAATACGGCGCACCATGGGTGGTGGTGGCATGGCGCACAATGACTGGCACATCCCTGCTACTTTGCAGGGATGCGCCGGTAATTGAAAATCTGACCCTTAGTGTCTAGCATCACGCTGTTCTTTACACTACACTCATACATAATTTCTCAAGCCAATGAAATGAACACAAAATAGAAAACAAATAAGCATAGTAGCAAGGCTACTGAGAAGGAGAGCAGTGCACCTGAAATGCATAGAAGATTTTGAAATATAATTTACCTACAATGTAATCGGCAGCATTATTGCTCTTGGTAAAAAACAAAAATTTGCAATATAATAACACACAGAGCGGGATAAAACAGAGTAGTGATGAAATAGATAGAAATAGCTACTACTACTCACCAAGCCCGGGGATCTCTACGCCGAGCACGTCCAGCAAGTCGCGTTCCCGGTCCATGAGATCCGTCCAGCGGTGGGTGGCCTGGTTATAGGTGCGCCGGACCCCAGAGTGTTCAAACATGGCCCGGCACACCTTCTCCCACCGCTTCCGGCGCTCCCGGATCCCATAGCCGGTAGCGATCCTGCCGCCTCCCATGATGGTCTTGGGGAGGCGGCGCTGGACGTGAAAGACTAGTGCGGCCACCTCCTCGCACTAAAAATCTCCCGAGCTACAACTGTCTCCCCCCTCAAACGCCCGCACGGGAGCCGGGCACGGGGTGCGGGACCCTTCCCCTTTGCGGGCTTCTTCCCGGCTCCCTTTGCCATGGTCTGGGCAGAAAGGAAGCAAAATAAGAAAGAAGAAATAGAACAGGGAAGAAGAAAAGAAAAGCGTTTAAAAAAGTAGTTTAAAATCAACAAAAAGTAGCAGAAAACACAAAAATATAGAGCTAGAAAAATAGAGGGATAGATAATAAGTAAAATAGATAAAAAAAACTTCAAACAAGCAAAGGATGGCAGAGATTAAGAAAGGATACAGAGAGCATGCCCAGAACCATAGCAATGAATGAGAAACAAGATGGCCGCGCCCGTTCACGACCGCGTGGGTAAGTTCGCACGAGATTTTCCTCGCGATCACATGCGAACATGTACGAGCGAGCCGCACATTTTGCGAGATTACACATAGCGCCCGGAAACGGAATTACGTCACGCAAACAAGATGGCCGCGCCCATGTACGACCGCTAGGGTAACTTAGCAAACGTTGCGCTACAAGCAGCTTGCGAACATGCAAAAAATCACGCGAACAAACACGCAGCAAAAAACAAATCGTGTATTTGCATGAATTCGCGGCTTCCGAAATCGATCTCGCATGGATTCGCGCCCCGCAAATCGCGCGAAATTGCAGAAAAACGATTTTTGCAAAACTGAAAGCAATCAGCAGGTGCAATAGTTCAATCTTAACATTAGTAACCATTCACTCTAGTGCTTCCTGAGGGGCCCCTCCAGAGTTCAGTTGCCTATTTGCAACTATTCTATTGCCCTGCTCTGACCCTCACAGCAGGCTCATAGAATAGCTACAAGTAGGCCATAAAGGTCCTGTGAAAAAAAATTGCACTGCAACAGACAGCAAATTACAGATAAGGAAGGAAGCAGGTGCCAGCCAGACTGGAAGTTTAAAAATCAGTGACACATTAATCAACCCCAAATTAATTCATGGCAGTTGAAGCAGGGCAGGTGTGCTTGCTTTTTTTCACCCCCATAATCTACAGTGATAAACCAACCAGAGGGTGGCAGTGAGGATGTACCAGAGGGTGGCATGGGTGTACCAGAGGGTGGCAGTGGGGAAACAGAGGGTGCTGTGAACCTGTGATGATGAACCAGACGTAGAAACAACATAGTCGCGGCCGTTGCGAGCCGAAAAGTAAGTTCGCAATTGCGAACTGGTAAACAAACCTCGCGAACTGGCAGAAACCCTTGTGAACACAAAATAACACAAAAATCCGCAAATTCGCGAGAGTTCGCGGATTTTGCGGATTGCGAATCCGTAAATACGCAAGTTTGCGTACGCCAGATTCGCAAAATCCGCCCATGGCTTCGCAGACCTGCCACATTCCACGAAACAATTTTCAGGCTACTAGGTTACTAGTGTGAACCTTACTGGGGACTAAAACACTTGCAGTATCACCCAAGACCTGGTTGGTGTCAATGTTGATAACACTCCCAACGTCCAAGACTACATCACTGGACTCTAACCCCACTAACTGTTGCGATGCAGGTGAGACTAAGGAGCAACCACCCGAAGGGGGAGAAGAAATACTTGATTCATTTACTACTACATCGGGTCAATCAACTGCCTCCAAACAATCATAACGATTATGATGAAAAAAACTATCAATATTAAAAGAGGGCATAGGCCATTCTCCCTGAGCTGAGCCCCTCCCGCTCCGGGGGACCATTGACCATCCATCGAGCTGAGGAGCAAAATGGCCAGGGGGATAGAAGTAAGTTAATGGGAGGGAATGGACAGTCGTGCCTGTGCTAGGGTATCTCCAGTTGCAGATGTAATCAACTATTCTAGGGTTGTTAAAGTTAATCAAAATACAATCACCCCTTATGTTTTTAGCCAAGTGTCCCACCCATGGTGTCCTTCGGATCATAAGTATTTTACCAACTAAATGCAGGGGCAAGGGTCTATTGGTATTCAGGCAGTGTACAACCCTATTCCATAATTTTGTGGGGCTTTCCCCCTCGTTTTTGCCCAGTTCTGGAACACCTGCCAGGACCACCACAAATGGACAAACCTCCGGGTAGATTTAAGATTTTTTTATCCGTATTAAGTTGGATAGTTGGTGCCCCCCACAAGACCTATCTTGCTCTAAGGTCTTCTTGCGTTGACATGAATTATTTACATTAGAGTGTGGTATTTCTTTATCAGTAGGAATTGCTACAGGAACAGGTAAAACCAACTGGGCTGTATTTACGGCTGCTAGTTCTTTGTTAGTGGCTGGAACAGCAACCTTTACCTTGCGGGTTTTAGACAATTTAGTAACCGAGGGCGAAATTACTCTTATAGTGGGTTCTACAAGGCCCTTAACATCTCGTTCGATTCTCTTTAAATGGATCTCAATCTTACTCAACCTTTCTTCTAATGGGGCTAAGAGGAGCTTAATAGTGTCATAGATAGCATTAGGCTCAACCTCCAAAACCCCCTGCCGTACTTCTTGGCTTGGTAACCCATCTAAATCCTGCGTCACCCTGCTAGGCAGGGAGGAGTCTGACAATCCATGGGGGGGATTTACAGCTGGTTGCTCCACAATAGGTGAGTTTACTTTCCTAGCTTTACGACCTTTATTATTTTTCCTGCCAGTGCTATTTACTGTCTGTTGTGTGTTTTTTGGAATTGCCCCAGGGTCTTTCCCACACTGTTGCCTAGTATTATACACCTTTGCGACAATAGGCACAGTAGGAAACTTTTGGGGGGATAACAACAATGATTCTGAGGCTGTAGATTGACTACTAAGAGTAATCTGTGACAGATTACAAAGGGGAAGCTGTGGAATCGGAAGTTAAAAAATGGGGGAAGCACTCAAGCCACTATTGGCGTTCAAGTTCAGGTTATCAGGAGTCCGGGCGTGCGCAATTAGCCCCATGGAGGATCTTCTTGCGGAAGCCAGTTCATGCGAGACACGTCGCTCCATTATAGAAATCCCCTCATCAACAACATTGTTCATCTTCGTTATAAATTGGTCCATTGCTCCCGTAAAAATTGCAGCACCTGCTCTCCCCTTTGCCTCTTTAGGCGGCATGGCAAGTCTCCCACTTAAGCACAAATATGTAATTAGGCAATGTACTCACGCGTATATGTTGGATAGTGAATGGAAGGGGGGTGGCCTGACCCGGCCTCTCCGGTCTTGAACGGGCTTAAACGGGCCCGCCCTTGGCCCGGGCTTCGCCCGGCTCATCCCGCTCGCGTCCCGCGAACCGGGGCGCAGCTCTGCTTTTGTGCGCCTCCTGGCGCTGGCGCGGTTTCAGCAGAGCGCGCCGCCGCTGAGGCAACCGGGAATTGTAGTCCCGGGGCGGCGGCACGGTTTGGCAGCGTTTGGATGACTCCTGGCGGTGGCAGCATCTTCTCAGGTAATAGGCAGCCTTTAGATGACTCCTGGCGGTGGCGGCGTCTTATCAGGTAAGTGGCAGCTTTATTAAATGTCTCCCCCACTCCGCCAGGCGCAGCTCTGCTTTTGTGTGCCTCCTGGCACTGGCGCGGTGTCAGCAGAGCGCGCCGCCGCTGAGGCAACAGGGAATTGTAGTCCAGGGGCGGCGGCGCGGTTTGGCAGCGTTTCAGCGTCTCAGGTAAGTGGCAGCCTTTAGATGACTCCTGGCGGTGGCGGCGTCTTATCAGGTAAGTGGCAGCTTTATTAAATGTCTCCCACAAAATCAGGACTTAAAGCCGCACTCCGGCCATCATCTCCTTGTGCTTCCTTTGTTTACCCTAAGTTGACAGGGTATGCCCAGATGTGGGCCCCTTGCTCACTTTGCTACTGGATTCAGGCTGTCCTGGCTGCTGATGTCCTGGCTGATGTTTACCCCGAAACCAGTCTCAGGATGCTTGTTTACGGTCCAGGGAAGACATGGCTTGGCAGTTCGGGCTGGACTGTTCCCATGAGGCACAGGGTCAAGACTGATTTGCATATAGCTGTATCTGAACTGGGTTGGTGAAGTGAGCTAAAGAACGATGATGGATTCAACCCAGATCTGGGACTGGGGTTGAGTGTCTGAAAAGTTTCAGCACTCCGTCCATCATCTCCTTGTGTTTGCTATGTTTGCTCTAAGTTGGCAAGGTAGGCCCAGACGTGGGGTTGAGTGTCTGAAAAGTTTCAGCACTCGGGCCATCATTTCTTTGTGTTTGCTTTGTTTGCTCTAAGTTGGTGAGGTAGGCCCAGACATGGGCCCCTTGCTCACTTTGCCACCAGATTCAAGCTAGCCTGGCTGATGAGGGGTGTTACCCCAAAACCGGTCCAAGGATGCTTGTTTCCGGTCCGGACATAGCTTAGTAGTTCAGGCTGGATTGTTCTTATGAAGCACAGGGTCAAGACTGATTTGCATATAGCTGTATCTGATCTGGGGTGGCGAAGTGAGCTAAAGAACGAGGATGGATTAAACCCAGACCTGTGGGTGGGGATGAGTGTCTGAAAAGTTTCAACACTCTGTCCATCATCTCCTTGTGTTTGCTTTGTTTTCCACAGTTAGACCATGGTTTCCCTGGGACGGGACAGTTGACTACTTACTGGGTGTTTTTCTCTCCCACAGTTCCCGTAGCGGGTGCCTGGTGTGTATTCTGGAGGTTTTGCTCTACCATCTACTGGCCATGTTCTAATGGCATTGACAGTTTCAGTCTTGATCGTGGGTTGTTCACAGGTGTGAGAACCGTCATGGCAGGGGTTAGTGGCAAGTGCATTTTGGCAGCCTAGACCACAGTGAGATGCAGTCAGGTGAGATCCAGGATGTCTTCATGGCTGATGCCGGGTTGCTGCAGAATTTTTCCCCTGAGGGTCACTGATCTGCATCCATTGATAAGTTGTACTGGCACTTCTGTCGGCTAGTTTTCAGTATTGCAGGTGATTGGTCAGCTTCTGCAGGCATGCATAGAAGCTGTTAATGGATTCCCCTTCACAATGGTGAGCTAGATAAAGTTTGAACTCCTTAAAGTCAGGGTTGTGCTGGGTGTTGAAGTGAGCGTTCAAGGCCTTGATGGCTGTCTCGTAGCCCTTGGGAGATGTTCGGACAGCTTGTATAGTTCTTCTCCCATGTGGAGTTGTGATAGTGTCCTCTTGACTCCTCCATCTGTCTCTCTAGTTTCCCTGAAGTAGTTCTTAAGGCGGCCTACCCATGTCTTCCATATGGGCACTGCCATCGTGGAGTCTGCAAGTTCACTGAATGGTTGCAGTGTGGCAACAGAAGTATGTGGGTGGGCTGTGGGTCCTGGTGTCACTAACGTGATTTGTGCATTTCCTTGCAGACTTGGTTTCATCTGCCATGGTGGATGTCATCCCTCACTGTTTAGCGCTCTCTGCCTTTGAGGTATAGTGAGCAGCATGCTGTTGTCAGGATCTTTCCTGATGTGTGTGTTTTCCAGTATGAATCTGCACTGACTCGTGCTGTGGGGGTATGAGGAATCAATGTTCCCCTAATCCACTGGATCAGAAAATCGGTACTTTCCAGGTAGCACCATTTTATGTAATTTTGCCGTCTTATTTTGTTAAGATCGCAGGACCATGCGTCAGTGTCTCTGCTTGCCTGTGGGAGCAGGTAAGCAAGCTGTCTATCACTCTCGTGCAACGGTTGCAGCTGTTGCGGCTGTATCCCATGCAGAGCCTCTCAGCGGGGAGGTGTGAAGATGTGTGAGGTACGAATTGGCTTCAAGCAGTGTGTGGCAGTCCAGGCAAAGCGTCCTCGGAGAGCCGCAAGCGATGGCAGCAGGTGTGGCTCTGAGAGCGGTTCACTCAAATAGTTGAGGCCACATGTGGAGTGGTCCCGTTGTAGGGATGGTGTCTGAGGCACCAGGTGTGTAGAGAGTGGTTGTGACTGACTGAGGAGTGCACTGTAGGGAAGCACATTCCTTTCAGTGTGGTGGACCAGCTGAAGATGAGTGGGCCTATCACATGGTTCAGAAAATAAAAGCACACCCTCACTCACAATTATAGTGTGGGCCGAAGACCATGAGCGGTCTCACACCCCTTTATTTATACTCTCTAACCGCACCCGATCGTGAGGGTTTCATGTGTCAGCTCGGGTCGGAGAGACCCCATAACAGTTGGGTGACTCACTGCAGTATGGCTATGTAGCCACCTATTGTGAAGCGAGGAGTAGTTGATGTGAAGATGCAGTCTTTTGGCAGTAGTTAGCTTGAGCAGGTCATTGGTTACTAGTCTGCCAGCATAGTACTGGAGAGATGACTTGTGTTCAACTGTTGGGCACACTATCGGGAGTAAGAGAGATGGGTCTACACCACAAATATACATGTTCATCTTGGGGAAAATGACACTGTGCAGCTGACGGGATTAGAGTTGTTGAAAATTATGAAGACAGACATGAAAGTGATCCTGGACAAGTGGGAGGTCCATTTGTATTTGACTCATTTATTGCTGAGAAGAGTCTATAGAATTGTCTGTAAACAGAATAATATTAATAGAGTTAGCAAAGAGGTTAGCAGAGAAAGTTCAGGTTTTTGCATGACATGAAACATATGGGTTCTAAGACATATTGAGATCGGGTAGAGATGACCTATGTTGCTCATCAATAATAGTGTATGTTTATTCCAGCTAGGAAATAGGATTTATTTGATGTAGGTAACGTTAATACTGGTGGGTAAAGGAACCTGGAGCAGGTACACAAAAAGAAAAACCCATTCATAGACCTTTATGCATCTGCAGACATCCTAATATCTTTTGTGCATAGTATGCAGTTTGCTTTTGCAACTGTTTACAAAAATGGGATAAACAACATACAAAATGTCATGTGCAAATGGTAGGCCATGGAGACTTTGAACATGCAAAACAAAGGTGGAGATTTACTGAGATTTTATGCCATTTTTGCATCCCAAAAATGTGTAAATCGGTGCAATTTTTTTTTCCAATTTACTTTCCAGCCCTAAACTTGTTTAGCGCAGGGATTAACAGGAACGTAATGCAAGCAGCGCCATGAGCCAAAGGGGGTTAGCATAGGTGGAGCATGGGCATTACCATGCAACCACACACTGTTTTTCTTACGTTAATCTCTAATTACTAAATAAAGCAGACAGGGTTTAGTGTCAGTAAACTGTACCATTTTGAAGTAGGCACAAGAAAGAAGAAATGCTTTCATTTCTCATTCCTTTTCTGACTTTGTATGTGTGCTGCACTTTACAGCACACATACAAAGAGGGAAAATGGTAAAGTCAGTCTATGCATAGTATTTTATACTGGAAGGGTACCCTTCCAGTACAAAACCTATGCTAGACTCATGGAGACACCCTTGCACCATGGTGCAAAGGTGTGTCAGTGGCGCACAGCAGCTGATTTCAGCTCTAGCCCTAGGGAAAGAAGAGGACAGTGCCACATTTCTGTGAATACAGCGCACTCCTCCTTTTCACCTAGTGCAGTATTTGCGGCTGCTGCGCTGCATGTTAAAATGGTAAATCTGCCCCTTAGTGTTGTGATTGCACTCCTCTCATAATGGATGCCAAGAGTGATATTAGGTGCTTAGCTATAGGTGCTGCATTTTGCAATCATCAGAATGAGGTCTAAATGAGGTGCCTTCTGTTAACAAAACAATTAAGTCAGTTGTGCGCAGTCCAGATAATCCTTTTTTAAGATTCTTATAATGCTTTTTAGACTGCAGATTTTTAATATAAAAGACCAAAGGAGGTTCTGCCCCATTGGTGCTCTGCTGATAAAGACAGTTTGAAAAGACAATGATAAGTGGTACTGAAAAGCTCAGATGGCTTTAACGCTATCTCTGAACATTCAGATGTCAATGTGTGGAGTCTATTTTTGTCATCCCATCCTCTTCGGTTACTTGATGCATGAACTGACCTTCTCCCGCCTGCATGGGCTCACCGTGCAGATGAATGCGAGATAACTTCAGCCTTGTTTCTTATCACAGCAAACGTGCTGTAGCAGAGCATTATCAGGCTGTGCTTGAGACATCTGCTCGAAGCTTGGAGGTGGCTCCTCTGTTATCCATTTCAGCCCAAGAACAGGAACATTCGCTTCAGGACTCAGAGAATTCCGTTCCATTTTCATAATAACGTGATAAGCTCCTGTTTAAGCAAAAATATAGCACATTTTAATTAATGTTTTAAGGTTTTTTTTATGCTTGAACCGGTCGAAGATGGGATCATTGTTCGACGAAAGAAATGGACTCTGGGTTTAGAATTTTTTCGGTGCTACAATAATTCTGAACTTTGCGTTTTGCCTCCCTCCACTCACCAATACCCACATGTCCTGGTCTTTCCTAGGCTTTTGCCCCCTTTAAATTAAGGTAAATAAGCCCTGCTGAAATGTAACTAGTGTGCGGACTTTATCATAGATATGTTTTAATGCAATTGCACAGTTACCCAGGGCTCCCACCTTCCAAAGGGGCCATGGTAAAGCGAGTGGGATATTTGAAAACCTATCCATAATAATAATGCTCATAAGAAACACAGCTTTAATGTCTAATTCGACATCCTAGCATGCTCATCATAAACGCAGGGCTACATTTACTAAGGGTTTTCCCGGGGATAATGTTACGTAAAATGAAGCAATGGAACACAAACTCTTGCAAGGTTAATAACTTCCAGTGCAGAAGGTTTTTTTGCATTGAAAAAGGTGCCCTTTTCCCAGTGCAAACCACACTTTGTGGTGATGTACGACATATTGGTGCAAAGGTGTGGATGGTGATAGGCAGTCTTTTTATGTGCTTGTGCAGAGGTCATGACCATCAAATACTAATGGTCCAGCGCTGCTGTCTCCCTCTTATACACTGCGCTAGACTATTAACAATAAGCCCCTGAGTGTGCATGTCTGGCCTGCCCAAGCTTAACCCTCGCCCTCTAGGGCAGTTGGTGGCAAGTAAACTGAAAAATAATTTATTTGTTTCGTTGCCTTCATTTTTCTTCATCTTATTCATCTTATCCATTCAAATATGGGTTGATAATGCAAATGCCCATCTGTACAGATCTGCCCACTGTTCTCTCCCTCCAGCCATGCCAGCTCAGGGCCACAACGTTAGAAACATACTCACATTGGACAACTCAGTGCAGTAACCAGCTAAGCAGACTATATCCTATGAAATGCTTTAAAGGGACATGCAGATCTGTTCAAAGATAACAGCATACTGAAAACTATAAAACTGCACATCTGTCTCTTACACTACATCACCCAACACATTGCTTTGCTCTGCATCCCATAACACAATAACCACACCTCAGTGGTCATAATGCATTACATGGAAACACTTCTCACAAAGAATCAAAACAAAAGCAACACCCTTCCAACCACATACACTACATGGTGTAGCATACTACTCATGTAGGTTAGCAATTCAGTGCACCTCTTAGGGGAAGTATATATATGTTGCAATACAATACAATACCTTAGCCCTCGCTCTTAACCTCTCTCTTTATCTCATCTTCTTTAAGTACCTTCATACTTTCTCTCTGTTTCAGATTTTTCGACCTTACCTCTCTTAATATACTGAATATACCTCACTTGATTGTATCTCTCTCTACCTCTCTGAAATGACCTTGCTCTTCTCTACATCACTCTCCATGCGTACAGCTTTAGCAACCACTCTCAATCTATTCTTTCTACTTCAACTCTTTATCTATCTCATCCTTTTCTTTGATCCTCAATTCAAATCAATTCAAACACAACTTTATTCGGGTTCAGCATATAAAACCAAAAAAGTTATCAATACATAAAAAGTTTCATGAAGTAAAACACCTTTCATCGCATTTAAGTTACGTTCCACATGAGTCCATAATAGTCACAAATCTAGAAAGAAGAATTAAATTCATATATCCTCGATCATCAATTAAAAATGTAAGCTGTGATCAAAAAATGGATCTCAAGGCCTTTTCTACAATATATATGTCATTAGAGTGAATCAAAGCCCTAACCAGTTACTGACATTTATTCCAGGCAAGCCATGGCCTTCACCACGGATTTCAGATAGCTAAGAACAAAGAAAATACAATCTTCATGCAACAATTGGAGATAAATGAGAGCTGGATGAGCCTGCTTAAAATTCATCCTCTTTAAAATCGGAGTAAAAAAAGTTTTCCGGGGAACCTATTACATTTACAAAATAATGTAAAGTGCAGCAGATCCTGTGGATACTCACCGTCACAGCCACAAGTGCTAACAACTGGCCTCTGCAACACCCCGTAGGTTTAGCCCAAAAAAATTGGAAAACATCCTGGCAAAACCTGGTTAATAAAAAATATTTAGAAGATAAGGCTTGGCTAATGGTGTTGTTTTCAACATTAAGAATTTACGGACGCTGGGTTTCTTCAATTCCAGCTCTTCCCTCTCCAGGTTCCTTAAACTGCCAAAGACTCCTTAATTAACCCAATATCCTTTTTGGTAACTAATTCAACTCAATTCACTTTTTCTATCTGACCTTCCTGAACCTCTCTTCAATCTACTCCACTTCTCACACAACCGCCTTTCTACCTTTACCTCACCTCTCTTTCACTCCATGTGTTTACACTCTTAGCTCTCTCTATCCCTCTCTCTCAGCCCTTTCTCAACCTTACCTGTCCCCTACCTCTCTATCTCATTTCTCTCTCTACCTCATATGTTCTTCACTAACTAATCTCTCAATTTACCTCACCATTCATTAACTACTTCACCTCCCTTTTCTCTTTTTCTACCTGTGCTCCTTTTTCTTCACCTCTCTAAATGCCTTACTTCTTTCTGGCTACCTCTGTTCCTCTACGTCTATCTCCTTATCTTCATCATTAACCTCTCTCTCTCTCTCTCTCTCTCTCTCTCTCTCTCTCTCTCACACACACACACTCACTCTCAAAGAAATATATCTATCTGGATCTCTTTCTTCATTTCAATTTACCCCTTCAACCTCAACTATCTGTCTCAACCTTGCCTTATGCAGCTCTCTACCTCATCATCACTTCTTTTTATATCTCACAACTCTACCTCTGTATTAACCTTACCTCTCTTTCTCTATTCCACGTATGTCTATCACCCCCTCTATTTAGGTCAACAGTACATTTATTTCTCTCTCTCTACCTTGCACCTTTTCGTTTTTAATACAATCTTCTGTTTAAGTATTTTTCTCAATGTCTTGAACTCTCTCTAATTCAGCTCTTATTGCAAGTAACCTCTCTCACTACCTTGTTCCTTGAAATGCCATGCTCCACTGTCTCTCGCTATGTTTCCTTCTTCCAATCTCTCTCTCCAGCACTCTAAATCTTTACTTATTTCTGCCTCTTTTTACCTACATCTCCCTCGTTATACCTCTTCTTATCTTTCCTTTTGGCTACCTCGCCTTTCTCTCCTTACTTACTTGCTTACTACCTAAATCACATATCTTCCTACATCATCTCTAACTCTGCCCCCTCTGCTTCACATCTCTCCATCTACAAGGAGAGAAAGCGGAAACAGCTAAGACACAGCTAATGCCTAGGTTGAAGAAGCTTATTTTCTTTAAGCAGGTGAAAGAAGATTTTGCAGCAGAAGGTCGAAAATTCTGGAAAGGATGCTTCACCCACAACCCATCATGGCATGCTCCAACATAGGGACCTATCTACACCAGAGTAGGCAAATACCAATGTGGTGGTTCAACCATTGAAAATAGTTCTTAGATTAGTATTTATATAATAGAGCAAGGGCCCAGATACAAAAATATCTCAAGGTTATACCTACAGGAATTTTTCTTTGTTTTTAGGAACCTTAAATATTGATAAAATCGTAGAGGGCAAAAAATTCAACTACTATGGTTCAATTACCCATATAACTGAGCGAACATATTTCGACCGGATGTAAAGCCCATTCGGGTTACCATTTTGGAGACTGGCAGGCGGGCAAAGAATATGTACAGTGGTGCAATTCATCTCATGACAAAGGTGAGACTACAAGGGAAGTGCCTCAAGCACTGGTGCTACAAGATTGTGTTGGGTATGCATTACTTTTTCAACACAGACCCGAAGCAAAACCTACTGGTCAGATTTGCAAACCAAGAGAAATCTTGATTTGCATTTGATTGTAACCCAATTTAACACAAGGCAGCTCATTGTGTTATATTATTGTGCGTCAAGGGGGTTTCCATGCAACGACCCATACCTTTTGACGCAAATCCCTATCCAGAAGGAATTGTAGACAGGGATTTGCACCAAAATCCTGCTTGCAACTGAGGCAGGTATAACAGGGAGAAATGCTTTCACATGCTTTCAAGGCTTTGCCTTTTTTTGTTTTTCTCCTCATTCTTATTTGACTAAAAGCTTTTAACTTATGTATTTCTTTTTATGTCAGGAACTTGGCCAGAGACCCACCTAATAAAAATCAGCATTGATCCCGTTCCTCGAGGAAACAGTGTATTACATGCCTAGGTCATCTCTTTCCTTCGCCTTTTTGCATACTTTTTTGGGTTGGTAAATTTGCTATTCACAGCCTCCGTCACACCCTTCCTCAATCAGTGTATGTCCTGCATTATTTGCTGGATGAAGGATAACTCATTGAAGATCAACGCAGATAAGATTGAAGTGCTGGTATTTGTCTCACAGAACAGCATTTGGTCAAACTCCTGGTGGCCGGCTGCCTGTGGTCCCCTCCCTGTCCCAGTCAGGACAGCTAAAAACCTGGGGGTTATCTTTGATGATGCTCTGAATTTTGATGCCCAGGTCAGTCGCACAGTCAGCACATGTTTCTATATCCTGAGGATTTTGAAAAAGGTTATGCCTTTTATTCCGTCCTTGCTGCACCAGTCAATCATTAGTGCCCTGGTCACTTCTCAGCTGTACTCCTGCAGAGCTCTTTGCCTGAACATCAACGATGTTTCCCTTAATAAACTCTAGGTGGTACAGAATGCGGCGGCACATCTTATTGTAAAGTCGCACAAGCATATGGAAGCCAGGGATAGGATTTGTGACCCAACACTAGCTCCCCATCAGGAAAAGTATCTGCTTTAAGGCTCTGAACATGGATTTTAAGGCCATGCATAGTAAGGGCACTTCATATTTGAAGTCTTTTTTTCAGTGGTATTTTCCAGGGAGGCCTTTGACATCCTTGTTAGATCTGGGGGTCTCTAGTTGGCAATGGTTATCACCTTTGTCCAAATAGGGATCCTTACTTCTAAGTCAGGATAAGGGGATTACACTCCTTAATAACCCCTGCTCACCCCCTTGGTAGCTTGGCACGAGCAGACAGACTTATCTCAGAGGCAGTGTGTTAAGCATTTGTGAATATACACAGTAATACAGTGATAACACTACAGATGGACACAACACAGGTTTTATAAAAAATAAGTATTCTTTATATAGACTTAAACACAAGACCACAAACATCAAAAATTCACAATACTACACTTAAGATTACTTAAAAGATGATTAAAGTCTCTTAGTTCAAGTTGTTGATAAATGCATCAAAGTTCTCAACAAAGTACCTGGATGTGTAACGCAAAGTGAACAAAAGGCTCGCAAAAGGGGAGATGCGTCGGTTCTGTGACCCAGGGGAACGGTTGCGTCCTTCCTCAATGCTTGCGCAGAGTAGGGGACTCGTCGTGAGCCTTGCCGGTGCGGAGGTGATGCGCAGATTCTTGGCCTGCGGGCCCGTTGCAGTGCGCAAGATGGCGCCTTGATGCGATGCAACGATACAGTTGCGATGCAAGAAGATGGCGCCCTTGATACTGCGATGCAATGATGATGCGATGACGCCCTGGCAGCCTTGCGATGACTCTGTACTTTGGAGCCGCGACAGGCCCTGCGGCACGCTTCTCCGGTGATGCGCTGGCGTCTCTCACGATGGCGTTGCGCTTCTCCGGTGATGCGACAGCAGACAGCTTCGATGAACACACGCTTCTAGGTAGAGGCGATGAAGGCTCGCTTTTCCGGCATTGCGATGATTTCAGCTGCGGCGGCGACACGGTTCTTCTCGATGCGTCACGCTTCCAGCTCCCAGCGGCACGCAAGTGTCTGGAGTCAGAATTCCCAGCAAGGAAATTCAGGAGTGAGCTGGAGGTGAAGTCTTTTGTCCCTGAGACTTCCACAGGAGGCAAGCACAGTTCAAGCCCTTGGAGAATATTCTGTCGATGAAAGTCCTTACAAAGTTCCTTCTCCTTTCCCTTGGCAATGAAGCAACCACTGCAGGCCAACCCAGCAAAAAGCACACTGGCAGACGGGCAGTCCAAACTTCTGCAGCTTCCTTGGTTCTTCTCCTTAGCAGAAATGTTTATTGTTCCAGAAGTGATTTAATTTCTGGGGATCAGTGTCCCAATATTTATACCCCAAAATCCTTTGTTCTCTGAAGGCAGCTAGTCCAAACCAGTTCCTGAGCACTTTGTTTACATGACTCTCTTCTTCCTTTCACTGTGCAGGGCAGAGACATCAGCCGCCCCACAGGAGGTGGAGACAGCACAGGGGAGGGAAGATACAGCTCTGGAGCACTCTGTTGACATGATTCCTCCTTTCCTTTCACAGTGCAGGGCAGAGACATCAAACAAGCCACATGGGGTGGAGCCAGCATTGTAGAGGGAAGGCCCAGCCCTATTCAGGTCCCTGGTGAAACTCCTCCCTCCCGTCTAGATGCAGATCTCTATTCACCACTGGGCTGCCCCAGCCTGTCTCCTGGAATTCCCCAGTCCTGTCACTCACAAACCCAGACAAGGAATACACAACCCAGCAGAGGCAGGCTCAAATGGTTAGGCAAGCAAATACCTACTTTCTAAAAGTGGTATTTGCAAACACAGAATATTAACATAAACTTTACTAAAATATGTATTTTATTATTCTGAGTTCAGGCATTCTAAATTCGAATTCCTACCATGTTCCCTGAGTCAGTTAGGATTATAAGAACATAATAATCTAACTGCCCATTCTGGCCTATGAGAACAGGCAGCCTTCAATGGTGAAAAACGAAAATTGTTGTAATTCACTATTAGAACATGCTACACACACCAGAGCATGTCCTAACTTATACTTACAAAGTACCCTGCCCTGGGGCCTACCATAGGGGTGTCTAATATGAAGCAAAGGGAAGGTTTAGGGACTGACAAGTGGGTGCACTCATAAAAGAACAACGTTGGATTTTTAAACTTAAGACCGACGTTAAAGGGCTGAACGATAACATACCCTGGGTTTCAATCTGATGTGCACACTTACCAGACAATATCCCTTGGACGAGTACTGTAAACCAGTTACCATCTACTGTAGCAACCTCCCTTTTGAGTGAGACTAGATGAGTAAATCTCCTCGGGGCCCACTTTGAGTATCAGGTACCCCTTGATACCGTAATAGTCATTTTATAGTTATGGCAAGTACATATACGCAGAGTGGAGTCCTGAGAACTGTTTGAATTAGATATGTAGTGTCTCTAAGGTTGCTCTCACACTCTGCGCTTGCGCGAGGTCGAGGCGGCGTAGGGAGAACTGATTTGATGCTAACAGACATGAGCTATCGACCAATGTCAATCAGGACTAGCTCGGATAGACGCGACGGTGTGCCGTTATTGAATTAAATGTGTAAATGCAAGGCGTATCCGCCACCCGGTGCCAGCCTGGGAGAGTAGTGGCTCTACACTGGGTTGACACAGAGTACGCAGGCGCGAGTGTGAGGCGTCTTCCTCGCTGTTGAGGAAGTGGAGATGAGAGCGCGCATGCGCAATCTAAGCGCATCACTGAATCCTAGTGGCGCCGTCCGGAGTATACAGTTCCCCGACAGGTGTTGAGGATTACTATCTGAACTGGCAATCAGTGGCGCTATAAAAATGCCTGCCCTTCCTTCCGTCGGCGCCTCCCCTTCGGCTTAGGATCACGCCGCGAGGTACCGACGGACAGGTAAGAGCTTTGCCGGGTTTGCTTGTTTGTTGTGAGTGGTGCTGCTTTGTGGAGCACCATTTTTGTTCTCACATCTACATCTAAATGCTCCAAGCTTAAGCGTGAGAAGTGGGCTGTGGTCCAGACCTCTTTTCAGGGACCAACAGTCACTACAAGTAAACTAAGGACTGCTTAGTCAACTAATAATCAATGGTAGCCACTACACTTGCCACATGATTAGCAAATAGTGTTTATGCTGCATAGTTGTAATGAACATTCTTCCAACATTAAAAAAAGATGATGGGGAATGGAAGCTTTGCCGTTGAGTGTGGCCACTACTGTGGTCCTCATTGCGTTGGACGCCATTAGGACGAATCTGACAACCGAGTTTTAAAGACATACACTGTATAGACAATGAATATGACAATTATTACCTCCCTGAAATTGTCTTTATTCATATGTTTAGAGCGGGGCCTCATTATCCGAGCCGTTGCCGGGTGAGGTGAGGCTATCTTCCCACACAGAGCTGGGTAAGTGCATTAGAAGTCTTTCATTCATTGTTTACAGATTAGCTGTATGCGACCTTTTGAGTGCATGTAAAACATTGTTGCCGTCAGAGGTATGACTGGCATGCTGAGTTTTGTTGTCTACCACAGTGAGTGTACAGCTCATATTATCACAGGAACAGAAGTTGTTACTCGTGTTTTGATACAGTTTTTTCTTTGATCTTTACAGGGAAGGCTCCTCGACACACATATCAATAACGAGGACACGGTAGGGTGGTCCCATGTGACCACACCCATAATTCTTATACAGAATTTGGTTTAATTCATTTATTTATTTTTATCACTCTTTATTGTCAACACTTAGAATGGTGTAATTTGCAGTAGCTATTTTTTCAGCTTGGCCCTGAAGAATGCCGGTGAACTTCCACCTTATCGGCAGAAACATGTTGGCCTTAATAATCTCCAAGCATACTGTACAGTGATATTTTCACACTGTCATCACACTGTTTTTTAATCTGACGTCCAGGTGAATACCATTAAACTCCTTTTTTTACCTTGACCGTCATCTTAAATCACCACTACACTTTCATTTCTCTTGCACTGCATTATATCGGCACCTCTTGTGGTGAGGACACATCTATCCTCTGAACTATGGCCTAGTGAAAGAAACCCAATATATCAGGGCTTGGACACACAGACCTAGTTCAAGATGTCCTAAATGACGAGGTTCCGCCATATGGGTGGGCTGATAGGACTTATATAAGTACCTGATAGTGTCTCACCACAATGTGGTAGTTGATTTTCTGTATTTTTCCTGTGGTAGGCTTTTTTACTCAGCTTCTCCTTGACCTTCAAGTTTTTTGTTGTTTAGGTCTAACAATCCTCCTCACCGAAATCCCTGGATTTTGTAGGACCAGATGCGGTGGCCCCCCTTTTCGGTAGAAGACACATTATAGAATTGTCTACCCACTTTCATCTCTAACACAGACTCCTTCTTGGCTTTTAAAAAACATTTGAAAACCAGGCTTTTTTCATCTTAGTTTTGGTGCTTCATCGCCTTTACTTCTGTTTCCTCTTGGTCTCTTATAGTGCCTTGACACCCTGCAGTATTAGTGCACTTTGCAAGTGTTATCCTATCCTATTTCCAAATCTCACTGATTAAGCTGCGCACCAGGCTGCACTGTGTTGTGTGAACCCTGTCTGAATCTGTCCCTCCATTTTGTAATATGTTTACTAGTAATACAATAGTAGTACTAAAGTACTGCAAACTAGTATTAACAAACCTACAAGTTTAAATTTCCACCTCTCATATATTTGTTTATGGCTAGATCATGACTGCTACTGATGCCCTGATTATGATGTCGGTCAGAGTTGCCTCTGACTGACATCGCTGCAGATGGGAAACCAACCGACGTCAGGACTGCGGTTCCAACAATGCCATTAGGATGCAACCAGAACTTCCATTTATCAATGGGAGGATGTGCGGTGGGTGGAAACCACCTGCAGCACAAGCTCCTATTTAAAAATGGAAGTTATTACATATCCCTGCACCATGTGGCAGGCATCTCATGGTGCCTGCAACATGGTGCAGGGATGTGAAGAGGGGTACCAAAGGTGCCCCCTAGGGCCACATGTGGAGTGCCAGGGGGTAATGGGGTCCTGCTATGGTCACCCAAAGACACTCTCCGACAGCAGTTCTACATCTGAAAGGCTGACATAGAGCTATTGTTGGAAAGTGCCATCATAATCCCAATGACGGAAACACTATCCTTTAGGGATTATGAGGTCTTTCCGACTGGCCAACGGGCTCCATGAGCCTGTTGGAACAAAGTCGTATTCCCTGGCAGGTTTATATTGCGATCGCCGTCATTGTAATACGGAAGTCAGATTTTAAACCTACGTCAGTCGAGGCTTTCTGACCGAGTTTGAAATTCAGCCAATAGTAGTAAATGTGGGAGGAATTGGGGAAGTTGCTGGAAAATGGAGCATACCTACTTACACATTGCAGGGGACTAGGGAGTAGTAAGGAAGGCATGTAGGTAAGGTTTGGAAGGAGATGAAGATGGGACATCCACCCAACTACAAAAGTCCATTTACTATTCACAAATGACACTTCTAAAGTTACTGTAGCTAAAAAGGGTCCCAAACAGTAGTTCATTACTCCAGCTTTGAGCTGGAGTAAGTCCAGCACCACATTTGGGAAAACCACTGGTACTTCAACACCCTTCCATAGAAATTAATTGATATAGGAACTTAGAATTTAAGTCCATAGGAATTTATGTTAAAATGAATTACATTATTTTATGTAGTTAAAGTATGACTAAATATAATGTAATGTACAAGCCATACACAAATAAAACAACTATTATTCAATTACTGAATATTTTGACATCCTTTATAAATTAAACCAACACTATTTTTATTGAATTATAGTTAAATATGTATACACATCACTATTAATATCTATTAATGCATAGTAAAACATTTTAACTTTAGTGGAAATTTATTTTTTAATATAAACTTGGGAAAAATAAGTTTTAGTGTAATATATTCAGGTTCATTAATGCTTTTATTCAAAATGCAGGTAATGCACGTGCAGAATTTTTTTCAATCAGGTTCTACATTTTTTCAATATGTATTCAAAAATAGTTTGCAAACTTATTTTATACAAAAATATTTTTAAAATGTGTTTTCATACTAAATTAACTTTTTAACTTTTCCCTGTTCTTTAACATAGAGTCTCCACAGTCAGAGTGGTGATCACCCTATGGGAATGAATAGGGAAAATAAAAAGTGTATTAAACTTTATAATACATTTGTATAATTAGCTTTATGTTAAACATTGCATTGAGCTTTCAATGTTATGTTGAACATCATTTAATTGTATTTGAATAAAAAATGAACATCATATTAGTTATACATTCAGACATGTTGATAATATATTTTGTAATGTAATAACAAAATGTATTATTTTTAGATTTTTTTAAAATAAATTAGATGTATTTATATTTTGACTACTTTAAACAATTTAAATTAACATTTTCTTTTGGGTTTTATTTTAAGTCTGTACCTTCATTACTTCCTGTGGGATGGTGTTCCACTATCAGTGGTTGGCCTTTGTCGGTGCTTGACTTACTAATGCTTAGTTTTCGTAGGAGTAACTTACACTCGTAAATTTATCTCCATACTAGAGGTGGGTGAAAAATGACGCTCCTCCGATCGAGATGGTGGAGTTTTGTCTACTCTGTGTTACACATGTAATGCAGAGTTTCGGCCAAATTCAGCCAATGCCACATTTCAGAGTTTTTTCTTGTACGTAGCTCGCCAACAGTAAGTTGGCAAGCACGAGTGAGAATTGGTGTCCCCTGATGTGATTTGCGTAGTCTTGGACGGCACCCAGGAAGCTTTTCCCAGCACAGGCGGTCCCATTCTTGATGAGAAAGCTGCAGCTCGAGTTAAAAGTATGCTCGAGCCACAGCAATACCAACTCGAGACGCAGAGACTTCTAGCACACTGCCTGGTGTCTTTCTTGCTTATTTTTCAGCACAGACCAAGCTCCCGGCACAAACATTCCGCACTAGCAGGACAACATACCAATTTCCCCACGTTTGCGGAACTCCATGAAATCTCACAGAGATTTCATATAACTACGCAGACTTCCGTGGAGTGAAACTCAGCAAATTCCACCTACATTTACTCCATAAACATTTTCAAGAGTTTAGGCTTGTAAGTGCCTTTATGAGTAAATCTATATTCAGATTGTGTGAATAGCCAAAATGAGTAAACCTTCTCAAAAGTGTTAGAGTAAATTACGCATGTATATACTCACACATAAGATACTTTATAGTCCCGTAAATGTTGTTATTGCAAGTAAAAGAAATACCAAAATGTGAAAAGGAATGGCTTCATCAATGCTTTTTTTCAGATTTCATTTGGTACTATGGGGATGGTGGACACCAGTTAGCTTAAGCTTTTGACTGTTTTCACGTGCCACTGTTTCTGAAGTTTTACCATATTATTTAACATTGTTTGGCAAAGGAGTATTAAATTGAATGTTGCTCCAAACATGGGACCCCTAAAAATGTCTTGCCCAGGGTACCACAGATCCATAAGTTGTCACAGCTTTATCACAATCAGTAGATGCTGGGTGCAATACAATCGACTCAACTCCCAATTCATACCCTTGTCCAGGGACCACCAATGTCCAGCCCATGCATAATCAGGACTTAAGACATAATTAAACCAATATAACAAGGTGGACTTGTTGCAGGGTGATCTTTTGATCCTATAAATGTGTTATCTATAATAATAAGACATGTTTGAAATGCAGGAACTGAGTCAGAGTGGCACTTTATTGGAAGAACAAGTTTAAACAATGAATGTCAAAGGCACATTGTTAATCAAAAATAGCATTGTGTGATCTAGAAGATAACACGTTTCAGAGGCAATATGCTAGATATAAAAGTAAATCCTGCAATTTTGTAAGTTTAAAAATCACGGCAATGCAGAGGAGAGAGAAAGGGACAATTTCAAAATATAATAAGCATTATAGCCTCAGCCAAAGATGCTAGAGAAGATGCTAAAGAAGATGGCTGAAAGGGCATACACAAACTTCATGACGCAAGGGTTCATTTGTGCGAGGTAGTCCATCAAATGGACTGAATAGCAGATCATTTACACTCTTTTAATGAGGAACTATTGACCACAGAATCACAACATTAGTAGGTGTCTTGACCGCACAACATGACGCACTTTGGTCACTTCTTGGAAATATTAGGAACACAGAAGTGACACTTACATTACAAAAGTTTACCAAAAAAACTCTTGATGTTTGACCGTAAATCATAATGAAATAGAACATTTATTGAAAATGATTTGCGTCACTTCTCGTAAACTTATTAACAAAGCAAAAGAATACAAAAGGTTTGCGGTCACTTGTAATTTTTAAAGCTGTGGAAATTCCCTGTTGGCTCAGTTGGCCCCCACTCCTTATTCTTGGCCAATTTTGTTCTTCTAAATAACAGACACATCCTGTCATTGCTACAGAGACGCTCAATGCAGTGTGGACAATTTTAACACAACCCTATCTATGGGATGGCAGCGACAATTGAGACTCTTATGCTTCACATGTGGACAGAATGGGCATGGGGCACTATACGGTAAAAACTAGACCCTGCTTCATTCCCTCTTCTTGGTCATTCTTGAACAAATTTCTTACAGCATACCTTGCAGGCCCTCCTTCTAGTTAGTGTATCCCAGGGGTGTCATTCAAATTGAAACATTGGCTCTCCTGCGTTTTCCTTAACTCTATGTACTCTCCTTTAGGTATGTCAATGAGGGATGTTTAATTGTGTTGGTGTAGGTGATGGTGGATCTAAATGGAAATCCTATCTCAGTTTGTATCTACTAGTGAGTTGGGAACTATTGACCTGGCACTGGGTAATGGTAGCAGGCTGCATTGAATGTAGTCCTGTGGTTGTGATTTCTACTACTTCTATTACTGCTACGTTATCCTCATTTCCTGTTCTGTCCTTTTTCCTTTATATAGGCTTTCTGAATGTTCCCTATTCCTACATAATTTACACCTACTAATTTACTATCAGTATTTTTAGCAAAATGACAGAACAACTGCACGGTACAACAGAGAAGCAACATCATTTTTAGAATGGCAGACAACCATGAAGATATCCAGTCAAAGTTCAACCAATCAGTGGCTGTGTCTGCTATGGCACCTCCTCCAGAAATCTTTTTTTTTTCTATGTTGTTCAAGGCCTTGATGGCCTTGGTGATGGAGCCGTATTCTTCATTATTGGCAATGTGCAGCACTGACCCCAAATCCGAAGGCATACCCTCCTCTTGGTCTTTTGAAGATAGCTAGACCCTTTTCAATAGATGGAACTCCTTCGGTATGTCTTTGAAAGCTGTCAACCCATAGTACTCAGCATACTGCCAATGTCTGTGAGCAAGGTAACAGACCAGAGATGGGCATGGATGTGGGAGATATTGGATGCTGGAAATATCAGGGAAACTTTGTGAATTGTTCTAGTTAGCACAGACTGCTCTTTCCAGGAGGCTATTGGAGATAGAGACATTCTCCGCAGGCCCAGTAGAAATCCATTAGGCTGGAGGTGCCATATTGCACGTCCAACGTATAGATGGCGCTGTTGCATCTAGAGTTGCGCCCAACAGGTACCATGCCATTTCCTAGAAAACAGAGAAGAGGTGACTTTGATTTGTAATCTTTTCATAATTTTGTACATTTTCTCCCTACCCCAAGTACACATCCAGTCTATCCCATCTTCATAATCTTAGTTTAGCCAAGGGGGCCCTAAGGATGCTGCTCTGCACACCACGTAGCTGGGATCATTCCACTTGTCTTGGATGTAAATTTGTGCAAATAAGCGTAAAGCAGTTCTATTTTGGCATGGGCAAAGTAGGGTGTGGGGAAAAGAGCTCTTAAAGTCTGATAGTGAACCTGTTATCATAAACCCATTGTTCCTACCAAAAGCTACACTAAGGTCGACATCAGGAACTCCTATCTAAAATATCTTTGTTATCTCCCAATTTATTAAGGAATTGTCAGTGAAAACCTCATACTTTATTGGGGTGTTCTCCCATCCAGTGGTATTTACAAACACTTTAGAGATGTTGGCCTCAATAATCTTAACTTGCCCTTGTATTCTGTAGACAGACAGGTGTAGGAGATATTCTACAGTGTGTGGTAGTATTTCCCGTAGGAAAATCAGTCTAACTGAGCCTACTGCATGGGGAATGTATGAGCCACTTAACAGAATTCATTATTTTCCTCTCTCCCTATTGTGTCCATCTCACTGTACCACATGTTGTTGTGAAGGGAGTTGTGAGCACGATGCTGTCTAATTGCTGGGGCAGTATTTACATTATTGCATTATTACTTCCAACAGGAGAAGGGGATGAGGACACAGGGTGTGCATACGTATTTGGGGTGCTGACGGTACTGGCAGAGGATGTGGAACCTGCTGCATTACTACAGGGACCAGTTGCAGTAAATGTGCTGGCAGGTAGATGGGGAGGTGACTTGGGGTGCACAGTGGTGTTGGCAACTTTAACATTTTGAGGAATACAAGCTTTTTTATCAATACAATGAGAAATAAAAGCGAACCAATTAAATAGTCCGAGTGCCGTTCCGACAATAATTTATAATGCAAATACATAACTTCGCATAGGACATATCTGTGTGGCAGTGGCTGAGTCCACAGATCAACAAAGGATCATAGTCTTCTTCTTCTGGGGCAGTCAATGGGAAGAAGTTACCCTCCTCTTGTCCATCGCACAGTGTTGAGGGGGTGCAGGGTCGTCCCTGAAGCCTGTTTCGTTAATACTTTCCTTTTGGTAATGCGGATAGCTGTTGGTGAAGACAGAGTCTATGACTTTAAAATGTCCTTCAAAGTTTGGATCACCGTCTGACATTTTTCTGGACAAAAATCTGTGTTCCAGGATGGATATTATCTTAGCTCAGGATCGATGGGGCTCTTCTCCTTCCACTTGGATATCTAGGTAGAAAGGAACTTTGCGGCGCTTGTTAATTCACACAGATACTCAAACATTTCAGCTTTCGCAATTTCAGAAGAGCTTCCAGTATCAGTTTTTGGTCTGCAGAAGGGAACTGACATGTTTATTGATCAGCCAGTGACAAGCTGATGGGGTGTTAAGTGGTGATCAGAATTTTGAATATGTCTGAGTGAAAACAGGGCAACCCATAGGCAATAAACTTAATTTTTTGTATCTTATTTATTTATTTATTTATTTATTTATTTATTTATTATTTTTCTTTCTTTCCCTCAATTGTGGTACTTATCTTTGGTCCTTCAACCAGGCATTGCTTAAATTTGTTGCTGCTTTAATATCACAGTGGACACGTAGTCCATCTTCTATCCAAATGAATGGGAAACCTGTAGTAGGGCCTGTGGTATGACATGTTTTCCTGTTACAGCCTTCCTATAGCTAAAATCTACGCGATCTAGTAGTACTTTACTCTTTTTTTTCTTTTTCTAACCAGACATGAGGTGGTGGAAACATGAATATTGAGCATATGTCTGCAAACATTCCGAAAACAGGAAACCTAATACACTTCTTAGGGACTAGGGAAGAACCCATAAATAATAATGTTGCAAAACCTCGAAACATCAATTAACTCCAAAAGCGAAAGAAGAACCAAAACAGTGTACTATAATTGTTCCCATGAGATAGGAACTTCTTAAAAATCTCCATCCCAGTACACAATTGGGAAATAAAAACTCATAGTGGTCGAACTGCAAAATATATGGAACCATCTCTAAAGTCTGCAACAACAGTTTAGAAGGCATTTTTAAAATCCCACACATTTACTCTGACAATATTGCAATACTGAACATCGCTACTCCATGCATATTATCGTCTACATTGAAATACACTTTATATTAGCACTTTTTATTTATTCCTCACATTTCCTAGCATTGTGACGTGTGTGAAGAAAGTTGGTGTGGTGGCTATCTGTGGTAATCTATTCCTTCGGATCTCTGGTCTCTGTACCAAAGTGGACCCTAAAACCGAATTCTAGAGAGGTCTAATTTGTACACTTAAAATGTGGGAAGTCTGTGAGCAAAGCCCTGATGTGCTGCGCCATTAGGCTCAATTCTTTTATTCACAAACCAAGTCCACAACGAAATCAGAACAATTCTTTTAATTGATGCCATGCAAAGAGGTGGTCAGTCAGTAGTGTTGCTTGAGGACAGTGGTCATAGGGGAGCAAAGCATATATATATATATATATATATATATATATTACCTACTGGCGGTCGCCAGTAGGTATATATAGTTAGGATTTTTTCCCTATGGGTTTTTTGAAAATTCTATGTCTAATAACTTTGGCGTTTGTGGACGGAATTGGCTGAAATTTTCAGCAAAATGGAACATTTTGTTTCTGAGCAGCCACTGGAAATTTGGGGGGAGTTGGTCCAGGGGGGACCGAGAAAAAAGGGGGGTCCCAAAACGTGTTTTTAACATTGAGTTTTCCATAGGGCGGTTAGCCTCATTTTTAGCCCGAACGGCTGAATGGATTTGCACGAAACTTGGCAAAATTGTAGGGACTGGTCTCGCCAGTAGGTATATATAGTTAGGATTTTTTCCCTATGGGTTTTTTGAAAATTCTATGTCTAATAACTTTGGCGTTTGTGGACGGAATTGGCTGAAATTTTCAGCAAAATGGAACATTTTGTTTCTGAGCAGCCACTGGAAATTTGGGGGGAGTTGGTCCAGGGGGGGCCGAGAAAAAAGGGGGGTCCCAAAACGTGTTTTTAACATTGAGTTTTCCATAGGGCGGTTAGCCTCATTTTTAGCCCGAACGGCTGAATGGATTTGCACGAAACTTGGCAAAATTGTAGGGACTGGTAGCCCGATGTGCCTTTTGTAGGTCTCAATATATGTGCTGCAGTGGATTTTGAGAAAATAACGTTCAAAAAAAGATATATATCTGTAAGCGCGGACCAGGCAGCGCCTCGGTACGCGTACTTGACGCGTAACGGAACTTCGCGTAGCGAAGTTGATTGGCTCTCCGGTGTCTGTCAACATTCTAAACAGTCCGGAGCGGCCGCCATCTTGTCTCTCGGTAGGATCGAGAGACAAGGGGAGGCAAAAGCGAAGGGGCAAATGACCATAAGGGGGCATAGTAGATACTCCCTGACCCCCTAGGTTTGATATGGAGGCTTTAAAGGGGCCCCGCTAAGCAAAAAAAAAATAATTTTTTTTTGTTTTTTTTCGTGGTTAGCGCCCGGTACGCGAACCGGGAAGCGTACTGGGGAGCGTATCACAATAAAAAATGAATGATAGACTTTTCAAATGCTGTATGTTAATTGATTGTTGGTTTTGTTGATTATTTTTTTTTTTTTTAAACTTTTTTTATTGTGTTTCATAATTTATTAAACTTTCTAACATTTCATTGTCAGAAATTTCATAATCATGGAATATAGATTGTAGTCTCTGAGGTTATAAAATGTCCTCATTTGCAAGGAGGTTATCTACTGCTTGCACACATTGCAGTAGTTCTTGGTCCCAAGTTTCATCCATAAATTCAATCTCATTTGGATCAATGATTTCTGTGTTGGACTCTGGAAGGACAATTTCAAATGAAATGTTTTGTTCACTTTCCATTTTTCCTGAAATTTGCATAAAAAAAATATATATTAGTAGAGGTAGGGCACTGTTGGGATTAATTTTAGATAGGCAGTTTTTAACAGAGAATTTATCTTTGGGCAGTGTATAGTATCAGAGTGGAAGTAGGAATATAAAAAAGTGTATCTAAATTTATAAGTACTACAGAGGGATAGTATATAACTAACAGAAAAAGTTTGCCATATTAACTTAAAGTGCACAATATACTTCAGTTTTAAAAATAACAACTTACCTTTAAAAAGAAGTTGAAGTTATTAATGAAAATTCTAATAGAAATGTACACCAGGAAGTAGTAGTCAAAATGGCTGTGTTTCCTTCTCTTCCTTTATATATATTCGGGTACATAACCAATCAAATGTCAGGTAAAAAAAGTAGAAAATGAAAGTAACATTTTAATTGGTTGTCAATTCCAACACTTCAGATGTGTTTTGTGAAGTAATTTACCTCACGGTATTTAGAGAGGTCTACAGGCTAAATGGCTAAATGGAATTCCAATCAAATTTGTGAAAATGGTAGGGATTGGTATGTAGTATGAGCTAATCTATATTTGGTGAAATTGTCTCAAGTGGCTTTTGTGTGAACTACTTTCCCACCTTTTTTGATGGTGCGCTCCCCAGGAAGCGACCCGGTACGCGAACCGGTGAGCGCCCTGGTACGCGAACCTTAAGCGTAACGGGAGTCCACCATTTTGTGTTTCGGTCGAATTATGATACAAGATGGAGGGCAAATAATGTTCAGAATAGGTAGAAGGGGGCACGGTAGACTTATCTTGACCCCCTAGGTTTTGTGAGGGTGGCTGATGAGGCCCATATGTGCGAAAAAAAAAAAATTTTATTAAAAATTTCGCGAGGTTAGCTCCCGGTACGCGTACCGGGTAGCGCCCCAGGGAGTGTACTTTGTTGAAAATTAGTGAAAAAAGTTAGAGTAAAATAATAATTGTGAGTGATTAGATGTAGGGTAGCTCTGAGAAGAGCTTTTGGGTTTATGGTACATTTAGGTACTTATAAGTAGGTACCAATGCACATTCTTAAATTCAGAGTGAAAATTCTGTTGCCCTCATCTGAGAAGTGAACTCCATCTCCTCTGTAGATATCTTGCATGTAGTAACGCAAGTTATTGTTGTACAGGGAGCCCATTCCATGGTCTCTCATGTAAGCTGAAACAGATTTGTTTACATGCTTCCTCGACTTCTCAATTTGTGGACAAAATTGGTTTGACCACCTCCATTTCTGTCTTTGGCATATATTTGAATATACCAAGGCAGTCTGAGGAAAAAGTGCCATTAATTGCTCAAAGGTGTCCTTTAAAAGCATTTCCAGACCTACACCAGTCAAAGTGCCCAAGTCATTACCTCCACAGTGCACAATTAACAGGTCAGGTTTTGGCAAATGCATAAAGGTTTTCACCAATGGTATCAATTGGTGACATTTTAATCCTCTGTGGCCAAACCACTTAATTTCCACATCTTGTAAATTGAGGTTAGGTAAATTCCTGCTTTCAACGTACCTTTGAGCCCAGTGAATATAACTATGACCAACAATCCAGACAGAAAACATGGTGAGAGAAGGTTCTCCTGCAGTCAGATGAAGTGTGGCAATGAAATGGTAGTTGAAAAAATGTGAGTTTGAAATGAAAAAAACTGTGGAGTTTCTGTGTTCATGAAGTAGTAACAGTGATTGGTGGATTTTGATTGATGAAAACAGAAAGTTAGGGTGTACAGATGTGTTGTTTGAAAGATGTATTTTGAGTGGTCAATAAAAAATCATTAAATGAAAGAAAGCACTGGATATGCTGGTGCACTGAGAGTTCAGAGTTCAATTGCAACATTGTTGTGTGAATTTGCAAACACCAGAGTTTCTCCAAGAGCTGGTTGCTATGGAAAATAGGCAGAAAGGGCAGAGGGGGAAGGGTTTTCATTTGAAAAAAAGTGAGGGAAGAGTTTTGATTGGGTGAAATGAGAAATATGTGTGAAGAATTACACCATTTCTGTGCTTTTGATAGCTGCAGACTCTGGAGTGCATACCTTTTGCTCTGCTGAAGACAAATTGGTGTGTTTCTTAGACTGTTTTCAAACTCAAAGTATTTGCTAAGGTGAGAAAATATTTCTTTACTTTAGATAGAGAATAGTGTGCTTTAAGGAGAAAATTATGATTTATGTGGCGCAATTTGCTTGTAAATATGCTCTCACATGTGCATGGAAAATTTTGATTTTGAATGTTTTTGTTATATAGCCATGTTAAAAGTGACGCAACCATGCTGGAAAGCCAATCAAAAAATGATTTCATGTGTTTTAATGACATTTTAAGTCATTTTCTGATGTGCAGTGTTTAGAAATTATGATTTGAAAATCGTTTTTGTGGAAAAGGAATTGTTTTTAAATTCATGACAAGGATATAATGGTGTATGGTTCTTTATAAGGCAATTGACTGTCCTTGATGTTATTTTTCTCATTTTAGTGTAAGACCTTTCTCTGTGGCGCAAATTGCTTGTAAATATGCTCTTACATGCGCATGAAAATTTTAATTATCAATGTTTGTGTTACATAGCCATGATAAAAGTGAACCAACCATGCAGGAAAGCCAATAAAAAAACGCTTTCATGTGTTTCATTGACATTTTAAGTCATTTTCTCATGTGCAGTTTTTTGAAATTATGATTTGAAAATCGTTTTTGGGAAAAAGGAATTGTTTTTAAATTCATGAGAAGGACATAATGGTGTATGGTTCTTTATAAGGCAATTGACTGTCCCTGATGTTATTTTTCCCATTTTAATGTCAGACCTTTCTTTGTGGCGCAAATTGCTTGTAAATATGCTCCCACCTGTACATTGAAAATTTTGATTTTGAATGTTTATGTTACATAGCCATGTTAAAAGTGACCCTACCATGCAGGAAAGCCAATCAAAAAACGCTTTTATGTGTCTTAAGGACAATTTAAGTAATTTTCCCATGTGTAGTGTTTTGAAGTTATGATTTGAAAATCGTTTTTGAGGTAAAGGAATGTTGTTAAAATTTATGTTCGCCATATGCCCCCAAATTTCTTTTTCAGGGTTGCAGCAGGGTGTTCTTGAGACACCCCTGCACTTTTGGAATAAATTCCTAATTTGTGATGAGCAAATTGTTAATCGCAAATTGCACCTTCATTTATATGAGCCTCCTAGCCCATGGAAATGAATGGGTAATTTGCAATTAGCAATTTTCTCAAACAAATTTGGAATGGTAAAGAATCGCTATTTATTCCTTAAAATTCGCTTTTTTGGAAATGCAAAATAGTTATATGATACATATGGCGGTTGATGTCTAACAAGATAAGAAGCTTACGGATACATTTATGATGACTGGTGCAATGAAGTAGAAATCACTTACTTCATTGGTAGGCCTTTACAATAAATTATCTCCTCTGTATTCTTCATCAAGCATAACTTTAATCTGCAATCCTGAGTAGGCCTCACCTTAAACAAACCTCTGGATAGGCCACATCTTATTGTCATCCTGATTTAATCATTTATAATGCTAGGGACAGATTTATGATAGGTGTATACCTCTTTTGTGCCACTTAGAAAACATTGTCCATGGGGAAATGACTTAAAATGTCATTAAGACACATGAATGTTTTTTTTTAAAACGTTTGCAATTTTTTTGGGTCACTTTCAACATGGCTATGTGTCTGAAACAGTCAAAATCTAAATTTGCAATGCACTGGTGGGAGCATATTTACAAGGAATGTGCTTCATGGGGAAAGGTCTTATAATGTAATATGGGAAAAATGACATTAGAGATACTGAAATGCCTTATAGAGAAGCATACACCATTATGTCCTTGTCATAAATTTGCAAACCATTACTTTTCCCCAAAAACGATTTTCAAATTATATTTAGAAAACAGTGCACATGTGGAAATTACTTAAAATGTCAATAATTCAAAATTTGTGATTCCTTAAATGCAATGTATCAAAAAAAAATATGTAAAAAATGATATTAAGGATTTGGAAACTACCACCAACTTCTAGTTTGTGGTAATTTGCGAATTCTTTTCAAAAAGCATTTTTTTTTTTTTAAAAAAAAAGGTCCCATATGACGCCCATACATGCCATTAGGGCATGTAGGTGTGCCATGTGCTCCCAAATTTCTTTTTCAGGGGTGCAGCAGGGTGTTCTTGAGATACCCCTGCACGCTTGAAAAAAATCCTATTTTGTGATGAGCTAATTGCTAATCACAACTTGCAACATTAATTCCTATGAGCCTCCTAGCCTATGGAAATGAATGGGTAATTTGCAATTAGCAATTTGCTCATTGCAAATTAGGAATAGTAAAGAATCGCTATTTATTCCTTAAAATTTGCTATTTATAATATGTAAAATATTTTGATGATACATATGGCAGTTCATCTGTAACAAGATAAGAAGCTTAGGGATAGATTTATGATGAGTGGCGCATCCCCAGGGATGTGACAGTCATCCTGCGCCACTGTTCCGCCACCCATGGTGTGCTGCATTTACAATGCGGCGCAGCATGGGGCAAAAAAGGCACAGATGCGTGACGCATCTGTGCCGTAAAGGTGGCGCATTGCTGGAGTTGTATCGTAAGTGCGATGCAGCTCCAGCAAGGATCAGGGGTGCCCCATCTATACAATGCTGCGTCAAGACCTATGCCAGCTTCAAGCAGGCGCAGGGTTTTGAAGCAGCTTTCTCCTATCTGATTGTAAATGCGGCACACCATGGGTGGTAAAGCAGTGGTGCACATTAACTGGTGCATGCCTGGGGATGTGCCATTTAATATAAATCTGCACTTTAACATTTGAGTATGTGCAGGGGACACAGAGTCGTTGAGGCTTATCCAAGGTTAAGAACAGATGAGTCCCGTTCAGTGAAAAATTAGACATAGGCTTCACCTGCTCAGCATCGCTGGACATGGCTAAATAATAGCTGCAAAATGTTACTCCTGTTAAATAATTTTACTATTATAATCTGTGAGATTTGTCTCTTACTCTGCAACATCTCATTGTTGTTGTCTTTCTTTAAAGATAAAGACAACCTCAACATGAGCGACAATCTGCAATCAGTTGATTTTGACCTCATCATTGAACTTGTAATTGAAACATCAGTGGATGTTGATCCATTGGATGATTTAAATCCTGAGGATGAAGAAGAGCGTGATGAGGATGCAGATTTGTCCGAATTATATGATATAGGATGGGAAGCTGACCTGCTTGAGCCTTTGGAATTATAAACATTTATTTTTAAATTTTATAATCAATAAAAAGTAAAAAGGTAAACCGTTTAATTTAAAAATAAAGACACCTTCAAAAACAGGTTATGTGTAGTGTCTTCAATAAAATATTAAAATATGCTCATAAAATTAGATCAGATTCACATATAAAATAGCATAGGTAACATAAATATAAATCTCATTTCTTTTCTGCTATTTCTGTATTGTAAATTTGCAAGGACTAAAAAATATTCTATTTAAAATGTCAAGTAGTGTGTTAAGTTTTTGATCACTATTACTGATTTACTGTTTGATAATAATGTTTAATAACATTTTTATTATATTTTTCCTCAGATTCAACTATGCCTACAAAAATAAGAGAGATGAAGGCTGCAAAACGTCAAAGACAGCAGGAGAAAAAAAAAATGCAGCAGTCCTCTAACAAAAAGATTTCTCAAGCCATGAAGAAAGCACCGGGTAAGAGCTCTAAATATTTCATAAGAAATATTTCTAATAAAAAAAATATTAGTACAGAAAATGTTTCAATCCATAAAATGACAAGTAAATCAAATGGAAAGAAAAGGACAAATGAAAATGTTACTGCTAGAGCAAGAGATAAATCTGTGCATGATAGTAGAAGGAAACAACAGTTTACGGAGATTCGTAAACGAATGTTCCGTAACAGGATAATTGGCAATTTGTTAAAAAATATTAAGAAAGGTCAACAGAAATTAGTTTTTTATAGGAGAAAAAAAAAGTTGAGAAAGTTATTGATCAGGCTTTTGAAATTAAACGTAAGTTATTTATTTTGATAATCAATAGAATTAGGAAGCTAAACAAGGCAATTTTTGATTTCAAAAGAAATAGTAGATGGAAGAGAATAGTTAATCGTAGTAATTTTTGTGAAGTTTTTTCTGGAGAATGGATACATAGTTCAAGCTGTGAGGCATTTTTTAATGAAGAGAGTTATTTCCAGGATAATGATTTGGTGCATGCAGTTGACATCAGTGGTCGTGCTTATGAAGTGAAAGATGGTTGTCCAGTTGAAAAAGAAAAACTTGTGACAACAGAGGCAGAAGAGTTGTTAGGTAATGAGGTTTTAGGAAGACGTGCTAAGGGTCCTGTGTACACCTGGAAGTGTAGTAGTATTTGCAGTGTGCGACAGGATTCCATCAATTTGCTTTGTGATTTTGTACGGACATTTAACAAGAAAAGTTTGAAGCAGAAAATAAGGTTGTTGCAAGAATTAGATCCTTGCAGAGTGAGAGAAGTGACAGGTTTGCATGGTCATTCACTGGCTTGTCTTTCCAGGAGAGTATGCCAGAGTGTTTTTCATCATTTCAGGATGCTAGCAGTGCATCATAACAAAGTGAGGAAGTTAGTTAGACTGTTGTATTATGCTAAGAGTCCAGCAATTATGCTGAAACAATTATGCGCTGCTCTTTTGCATGGTTCTGAAATAGATGTGAAGAATATATGTGAAGAAATTCAGTTTTGTTACTTTGGAAGTAAAGAGGAGAATGTTGAAATTGAGCAAGAAGTAGAGGGTCATTTGGAAGATAGTGTACAGGTTTCCAGTACAGATAATTTCCAGAGGGAAATTGCGACGTTTGACATGAAATCAAGTGAGAGGCCTAATTTCACTTGTGTGTGTTGTAGACGCACTTATTATAAGAATCAGACTAAGTTAGTGGATTTATATGCAAAAAGTGAAAGGGAAAATAATAGTGAATGGAAGGATTTTGCAACATACTTGATGGTAGAAATTTGTTTTGATTTGGGATTGGATCAACGTGTGTGTACTTATTGTTGTAACAAATTAAAACAAAACCAGATGCCTGCTAGAGCAGTTCATAATAATCTGGAATTGGTTGAGATTCCTTCTGAATTGAAGGACTTAAATACTTATGAATCTATTTTGATTCAAAGTATCCATCCCTTTCAGGCTATTGTAAGAATGGAGCCAAAGACAGGGAAATTGCCTCCATCAGATTTACAGAGAGGATTAAAGGGAAGAGTTGTTTATTTGCCTCTAGATTTCAAGAAAAACATTAACACAATTGGAGTAGAAAAAGTGGAAGAGGAACCTCTGGTTATCTTAGTTAATGGGGTTCCGACAAAGAATAAGAAAATATGGCAAGATTTAGTAGATGTTAGGAAAGTTAAAAAGGCAACATTGTATTTGAAAAAAAATAATAAATACTATAAGAATGTATATGTTGCAGAAGAGGAAGTAAGTGAGGAAGAGGATAGCGATTTGTGTGCTGGTCAAATTGAGAAAGTAGAACCCTCTACTAGTGAGGAAATATATGAACATTATAGTGTTCATCCTTTGCATTCAAAGGAAGTCATGGGGAATGCTATTGAGTTGTTTCAAATGAAACAAGCCAAAGGGAGTCCCATTAGTGTTTGGGAGGAAAGTTTGGAAGCTCGGTGTTTCCCACAGCTTTTTCCAACAGGTCAGGGAGGAAGATATGATGAGCGACCTCATCAAATTCCTGCTTCTGAATACCGGACTTTGCGATTGTATGCAGGAGATGCTAGGTTTCGACAATGCATTCCTTATTTGTTTCATCTCCTGTTTGAAAGCGATCTGTCTGGACTGTCATATGCAGTGAACCACATCTTGAAAAGTGGTATACACATGCAAAACATCTCGGCAAGTGATTTTATGGATAAAGTGAATGTCCAAGATAGTATTTTGGATTCTCACCTGATTAATCTCATGGCGTGTCAGCGTGGTACTAATGAGTACTGGTACCGTCGTCATGGTGATTTAAAATGTATGCTGAGGAACTTAGGTACTCCCACATGGTTCCTCACTCTGAGCTGTGCCGAGTATGGCTGGGAAGACTTACTTGAATTTCTACGAGAGGCAAATGCTAACGTAGAAAACATCGAATTCAAGACACCCGGAGAACTGTGCTCTTTGGATCCAGTCAATGTTTGTAGGTACTTCAATCATAGATTTGAAGCTATGATGTCTTTCATCATGAATAAGAAGAATCCACCTCTTGGAGAGGTGTTGGATTTCTTCTGGAGAAAGGAGTACCAAGCAAGAGGTGCTCCTCATATACATATGTTGCTGTGGATCAAGGATGCACCTAAATTTGGAACGGATCCAGAAGACTCAGTGATGAGTTTCATCCAACAGTATTCTACGTGTGCTGTTCCAAACGCAAAGGAGAAGAAAAGCCTAAGAGAAAAAGTTCTGCGTTTCCAAAGCCATCGATGTGGAAAGTACTGCCGTCGTAAATTCCGAAAGAAAGACAAGTTCTACACCAAATGTCGTTTCGGCTTTCCACGACCGGTGATTTCTAAAGGAAGAGTAAACAGTTTGATGTCTTCGCTGCGACACAATGTGATGAAGAAATCACCTAAAAACACTTACAATTTGAAGAGGAACGAAGAGTCCAAGTACATCAACGACTACAACCCGGTGATTTTGTCCATGTGGAATGCTAACATGGATATACAGTTTGTGGCTGATAACTGTATGGCTGTGGCTCGGTATGTGACGTCTTACATCACCAAAAAAGAGAAGACAGAATTGAAGGATATGTGGGAGGACATTTCCCATGAAAAGAGCCTCAGCAAGAAGTTGTACAGTTTCAGTCTGAAGATGTTGTCGCATCGAGAAATCGGAGCGTACGAATGTTCTGACCGGTTGTCTTCAGCAAGTCTCTATGCCAAGTCCAGGAGTATCGTTTGGGCGAGTCTTGGTCTTGCTGCAACGCGTAATCGAGTTCTCAAACCTGTGCGGGAAATTGAGTATTTGGCGGAAAAGGAGCCAAACAGTACCGACATTTTGAAGACAAACATGTTGGATACATATTATCCAAATCGAAGCAGTCACCTAGAGAATGTTTGTCTGTATGAGGTTCTGCAAAATTACATGTTCAAGAGGAACATCAAAGAAGATACTGAGAAAGGAGTGTATGCTGTAATAGGAAGTGAGGGATGTCTGGTCAAGCAAAGAAAATGCCACTTGATAAACCATCGAAAATTGAGTGGCGAATCTCCTGAAAAAAAGGAGTTTTTCTATTTAGCACTTTTGCAACTTTTCAAGCCTTGGCGTGCAGAAGAGGAACTGCTTGGAGATTTCCTCTGTTATGAAGACTCTTTCAATGCCGCCAAGGAGACCATAGAATGTCCTGCTTTTCCCAAATATGTAGAAATGTTGAATGCGGAAATTGAGCAGGAAGCAACGATTGCAGCCGAGATTGCCAGAGACAGTTCTCAGGACAGTCAGAGTTCTGCTTCATTGAGTCAGGATCCACTAGGAGGACCTCTTATTGAAAATGAAGCTGCCACTGCTATGAATGAGGTGGAAAGAGCCATGGCACATGCTCAAGAGGATGCGGTTAACTTAGAAGAGTTGGAAAGGCAACTCAACGTTGAGCAGAGGAAAATATATGACGAAGTTACCATGCAAATTGATCATGGATTAAGTCATGATAAGAAAGAGTGCTCATGTACGTCGTTGAAGCCTGTCCGACTGTACGTGAGTGGAGAAGCGGGAACTGGAAAAAGTTTCCTCATTAAAGCAATTTCATGCTATTTGCAGGAAAGGACAGAGTCATCGCTGTCTTGTGTTGTCACTGCTCCAACTGGACTGGCAGCACATAATATTAAAGGGATTACTTTACATTGTTTACTGATGCTGCCAGTGGAGCATGACAACAAATTAGAATATCACAAGCTATCTGGAGATGCTTGTTTTGAAGTTTCAAGAATCTTGAGGAAAATGAAACTTCTTATCATTGACGAAGTAAGCATGGTTTCCAATGTCATGCTTGCCTTTGTGCATTTGAGGATGCAAGAAGTTCTCAAAACAGAGTATGATGTGTTATTTGGTGGCAAACACATCATTGTTTTCGGAGATCTTCTGCAGCTGACACCAGTGAAAGGGCAACCTGTGTTCAAAATGCTCACGCATGAAGATACCAGGAAGTGCCTAGGCAGCATTGGCAACGTCAATATATGGTTAAACTTCAATTATGCTGAACTGCATGAAAATATGCGTCAGGCAAAGGATGAAGTTTACAAGACTATTCTACAAGATGTTAGAATTGGAAAAGTGACCGAGCATGGGAAAGAAGCTTTACATGCACGATTACTGTCAAATTTATATCCAGAACAAGATGTTGTGCCTGAGAATATTTTTCAGAAA
This sequence comes from Lissotriton helveticus, assembly GCF_964261635.1. NCBI lineage: Eukaryota > Metazoa > Chordata > Amphibia > Caudata > Salamandridae > Lissotriton > Lissotriton helveticus. The sequence continues at coordinate 1,459,750,900 of NC_136061.1, read as the reverse complement.
ATTACTGATAAGAAATCTGGAATATGTTTGATGCCAACTCTTGCAGAATGTGCCAAATTTAACAACAAAATGTTGCATTTAGAAAAGCAAGAGATTGTGAAAGTGGAAGCTATTGATAGAGTAGAGCATATGGGATCAACAATTATTTTGTCTGAGAATCTGAAAACAAAATTGGATTCATTAGAGAAGAGTATATCTAAAACTGCAGGTTTTGAAAAGACTCTGAATGTGTGCTTGAACTGCCGTATAATTTTAAGAAGGAATTTACATGTTGAAAGAGGTCTGGTAAATGGATCAATGGGTAATGTTGTTGATTTTGTGAAATACAGAAATAGAGATGGAATAGAATTTTTAAAAATTAAATTTGATGGCATTGAGGAAGTACAGCTAATTGCTCGTTGTTCTGCTAGATTTTTGCTTGTAAAAGACTTATATGTTCGCCGTAAGCAGTTCCCTGTTTGCTTGGCATATGCGGTGACAATTCATAAATCGCAAGGTTTAAGTGTAGACACTGCATTGGTGAATATTGGCAGTTCTGTGTTCAAGGAGGGTATGGCATATGTGGCATTGTCACGAGTTAGAACTTTATCGGGATTGTACTTGATTGAGTGTGATGTCAGAAACATTTGTGCAGATCTAGATTGTGTTAAGGAATACAATAGGTTAAGAAGAGAGTATGCGCCACATTTGCCTCAGTTTCCTTTGTTTGAGAAACGTCTGGTAGGCCGGAAACGAAGAAATGAGAACAATACTGGGGAGGTTGTAGCAAAAAGACAAAAAGTGAATGAACCTAAAATTACAAGCAGAAACAAAGAGGATTCTGTTGAAGATGTTGTTGGTTTTCAGTTTGAAAACAGTTCTGGTGTCAACTGCTATGCTAATGTAGTAATTAATGTTTTGTTTTCTCTAAAAAATGTAAAAGAAGAGATTGTGGTCAATTCTGATCAAAGATTTTGCAGTTTGTTGAATTCTGTGTTAGAGAAATGTAGCACAGATAGAACAAAAATAGAAAGTGTGTCTGAAATTCGAAATCTGTTAGACAGATGTTCAGGGCAAACACAATTCTCTCAAAATATTCAGCAAGATTGTCAGGAGTTTTTAATGTATATGCTTGATGTATTACATGCTGAAGGTGTAGATGTAGATCAGCTGTTTGGGCTTTCTTATCAATGGCAGCATGACTGCGAGAACTGTATGGTATCAAGTACTACTAGTGTAGACTCAGAAAGATTTATATATTTAACTTTGCCAGACAGTAAATCAGTCTCCTTTAATAAGCTAGTAAAAGCTGCTAATCACAACATGGAGTGTAGCCAATGTAAATCTGAAATGATGTCCACATTATTTATACGAACATATGGCCAGTACGTCATTTTAATGTTCCAACGATGTAGGCCTGATGGAACAAAATTGACAACTTTAATAAAAAAATTTGTAGCTTCGCAGTTGTCAATATCAGGAAGGACTTTTGTAACTACAGCAATTATATATCATGACGGCCCTTCAATATCATCAGGACATTACACAGCTTATTTAAAGTCTAGAAATGGCTGGTCATTCTGCAATGATTCTGTTTTAATTTTCAAAAAAAAATTGCCGTATGACCTTAAAAACTCTTACCTGGTGTTTTTAAAACCAAAATTTTAGGAAAATAATCTCGGGATATGATCTGTGGAATTTCAAGAAGTTCTAATGGCTCCTACACAATTTGGCCTTGAGGATAAGTGTAGTTCAGAGACATAACTTCTAATCATAGGATTGGACATCATGGAGATGTATGTGCACTTTAAATGAGTTCAGAAAAACTGTTTCTTTTCATAAGCTAATTGAAGCAGCCAATCAAAACATGGAGTAGAGGGAATGTAAGTCTGCAATGCTGTCTACTGTTTTACATTGCTTTGTGATTAAAAGTGATGTAGAGAATTAAATAATTGTAGTACTCATAGAGGTAGTGTAAGTCTGCTTCATATTAAGCAGTATCAGTGTCATAGGAAATGTAGAACATGACTGAGCAAGAAGGGGAAGATATTACTATTCCAGGATTGTGAAAATGATCTTCAACATTTTAATTCTGAAAGTTGCGGAAATGCCAAATGATGGGATTGGCTTACAAGAAATCCAAGAGTTATAAATATCTCTGACTAGATTTGGCCTTGTGGAAAATAGTGGTAGAGAGCAAGAAGTCATTTATTGCATGTAACGTGTTTTTAAAAACGATGGAGGTTTTCTTTCAGAAAGTGGCGGGCTGAAAGTAATAACAGCACAAAAGAGTGTAAGCTGTTCATAGGACATCCTTGGACGTCATGGAAAGTAAGTTAACTTTAAGGAGTTCTGAATTTTATTTTCTGATGTTGTATGGGTTTTTTAAACACAATCATTTTGATTGTGTTTTTTTTTCCCCGCTGTTACATGATGAATACCTTCAAGTCACTGTTTTTAGTGAATTTTGATACATTCTGAGAACAGCAAAAATAAACCATTTAACATGTATAATTAATTCTGTACTGTTTGCATTTATGATGTATATGTAGAACTGTGTAGGAGGCATGGAGAAGGTGAGTTTTCTGTAAGTGTTAAATTTATTGTATGCAGTGCTGCACTTCTACGTATTCTTTCATATGCTGGACTACATCTGCACAATGAGATACCTAAGCAAAGGAAACACAAGTGATGTGATTGTGAAATGAGCAAAATAAATTGCACATATTTCAATTACATCACCTGAGTTTCCTATCATTACGAATCACATTGTGCAGATCAAGTTTAGGTCTGTCCAGGGAAACATAGGAGGTTTCTACTTTGTTGAAGAGTGCAGTGGACATGACTCACTTCATTAGTAGACTTTCACAGATATTATCTCCTCTGTACACTTCAACAAGTGTAAATCTCATCTTGAACTCTGAGTAGGCCTCACCTCAAACAAATCTCTGGATAGGAGACATGTTATTGGCATACTGAAGCGACACTTTTCTGAAACAAGAAAAATGCAAAAGATGCACCATGTTTTAAGATAGGCCTCACTTCATCTGCATCAAGATACTGTTAGTTTAAAATGTATATCTTTAGGATTGTGTAGAGGACCTGGAGAAGCAGAAGCTTCTGTCAGTGTCAAAGTTGTTGAAAAACTATTTGTCTTTCAATATTTTCCCTTGTCTTTTGTAATTTTTAAATACATATTTTAATTTTTTTCAAATGTTGGTTCTCTCTTTCACAGATTGAAAGTATAGAAATAAAATGTGATTAATTTAACGGCAATTACAAGGTAAATAGTTGTACTCTTTTCGTTACATTTCTATCACATTCACCTACTATTAGATCCACTGCTTCACTTCTTTAATCCTCAGTTTCCTGCCTTTGCTACTTTCCTCATTCCTTTCTCTATTACCTATTTACTCAACTCCTTCCACTCTTTTTCTCAGTCCCTCTGTTCTCATAGTTCCTCAGTCTTGTTCACTCACTCCATCTCTATTACTCTTAGTGTCTGTGAATTACTTTCCCAACTTTTTTTTTTTTTGGACCGCTTCCTGGGAAGTTGCCCGGTTCGCAAACCAGCAGCGTTATGGCAGTCCACCATTTTGTGTTTCGTTCGAATCAAGATACAAGATGGAGGGCAAATAATGTTCAGAATGGGTAGAAGGGGGCACGGTAGATGTATCTTGACCCCCTTGGTTTTCTGAGGGTGGCTGAGGAGGACCATATTTCTTCACTCTTGTTCACTCTCTCTGTTTCTATTAATGTCACTGTTTATGACTGATCAAAAAAATGTTTTTTAAAAAAGAACAGTAACTATAAGGGAAGGAAATAGACAGTTATGTTAAAAGAAAGACAGCTATAGGGAGTAAACTAACGATACTGTTACCTACAATCCACTGCTGTTGATGTTACTGACCATGTCATGAATGATGTAATATGTGACATCATCAACAGTGGATTGTAGGTAACAGTATCCTTAGTTTACTCCCTAGAGCTGTCTTTCTTTTAACATAACTGTGTATTTCCTTCCCTTATAGTTACTGTTCTTTTTTAAAAAATATTTTTTTGGTTAGCTTCCGGTACGCGTACCGGGTAGCGCTCCGGGAGCGAACTAAGAGAAATAGAGGTTGGCAGAGTTCCAAATATTCTACCAATTTTTTTATAATGGGGAGTTAGTTCTGAAAAGAACTTTTTTTTTATGTTTTTGTTGTTTTATATTTTTTTTAGTATTTTTGGAACATTTTTTTACTTTTTTTGTATTTTCTGAACGTTTTTAAAATTTTTTTGGTTTTTTTGGGGGGGGGGAAACAAAAACGATCCATTATAAAGGGCTCAACAGGAGCAAAAAAAAAAAAAAAATTTATTTTTTGGTGCGTCTTGTGCAAACATTAATATGATTTTGAATTGCTCGCAAAATCAAAGTGATGCTACTTTCTCTGTAGCAGATGAAAGCGCCACATTCCACGCACACTTGTTTTACGTGCCCAAACAACATTTGGATGTTTGCAATCACCTCCCTCGCCTCTGGTCCCGACACCTCTGGAACCACCGATCTTCTTGCCATTTGTAGGGGATTTTGTTGTTGGTCACGTAGCTGGGCAGCACTATAATTATTTGGGTGCCACCTACTCATATGCCGATGCATAGTATGATTGCCATAACTATATTTTTTATCAGTGCCCCTTGACAATCTATCACCGCATATGCGGCAAAACACGTAACGAGCATTCACTTTCTTTTGCCCCTCAGGAATTCTGTAGAATTGCCAGATATAATTCTCCTGTCGATTGTACCTCCTGGGCTCCTCTGGCAAAAACTCATGCTCTTCCTCCTCTTCCTCCTCTTCCTGTTCTTCCTCTTCTTGCAGAATTACTTCTGCAGGTGGTCCTCTCTTTCTTGGATTTGGTGGAGGTGGTGGGCTAGCACCAGCTGAAGCTACTAATGAAGCCATCACAAAGTCTCAATAAAGGGTCTTTCTCTCACCAAGATGAAAGTCAGAGTGATGAAAGAAGGAGGGTTTTTCATCATTTGGGAAAAACAAAAGTTCTAAACCAATGAAAAGTGTCCATTTTAGATCACATGACCTTGTATTACATCATTAGGAAACCAAAAGTGAAATGAACCAATGAAAAGTGTTATTACCGAGTCACATGACCTGCTATGTTTACATTACGCGGTCGGCGCCGCGCCGCGGATCGCTTCCGGTTCGCGTACCGCTGCGCTTCCGGGTACGCGAACGTAGCACGTAATATGACGTATTACGCGAGAACGCGAAACGTCATGCTGACGCGAAGCGTCGCGATGTTGTTTTGTAACGCGAGAGGTGCGCAAAAGGAACGTTTACCAGTTCGCGTACCGGGTCGCGCCTCCGGATTGAGCTAACGGGAAGCTAACCGGTACGCGTACTGGGAGCGAAACAAATAAAAATACAAAAAAAATTGTATAAAAAACATGTAAAAAATATTTTTCTTTTTAAAGAATAATACATTGTAAAGGTTTTGATATTAGCTATTAAAAAACCAATGAAATTCACTGAAAAAACCATAGGTTATAGACCATATATAGTTAGGAATTAGCATTTACAAAACCTTAAAAATTCACTGAAAAAACCATAGGTTATAGACCATATATAGTTAGGGATTAGCATTTAAAAAACCTTATTTTACTCACACAAAACCATTGAAATTCCATATATAGTTAGTTGTACTAACTATATATCACGCACCCGCAATCCACTGCTGATGATGTCACATATTACATCATTCATGACATGGTCAGTGACATCACTGATGACATCACTGATGACATCTCAAATGACATCACTGATGACATCACTGATGACATCTCAAATGACATCACTGATGACATCACTGATGACATCTCAAATGACATTACTGATGACATCACTGTTGTGATAATACGATGAACCTCTTCAGACTCTAATATAACCTTAGATACACTCAGTGTAAACACAGACTCACAGATTGTCACTCATCCATGAAGTTACACACACACCTAGACAGTCATGCAAACAATCAATCACACCTCCATTTCCTTAACTATACAGTTAAACACACCTTACTTACTTATTCAAACAAATACTAAAACATATTTACTCACTTATACAATCCTGGATACAAGTTCACAATGATCCATACAGCCACTCACACATTCACTGGCTCTTATGCACAGTTATTTATATATGTCAACTCTCACATGTACTGTATTTTACATATGTACTTAATTTGACATGTAGCACTGAGATATCTATTCACTCACCAATACAGTCATGCACACAGTCAACCGCCCATACAGCTGTTTCCAACATGCACTTTTGAACCCATACATCTATGCACAGAGTCATACACTTCCCAGCCACTCACACACACACTCAGTCTCCCATACAAATGCTTGGGCAACCAATCAATAACCTATATAGTTACTCATATAGCTACTGATCAACACATGCAGCAGTTTACAGAACAACAGACATAATGATGCACAAATTAAGACAGTTTAGTCACTAACCCATGCACTCAGTGAGACACATTTAATCACTCACTCATACAGTCAGTCACGCACCTACTAAATCCTTCATCCAGACACTTCTACATCTACTCATTCTTCAATATGTAAAACATATTTAAACTTTACAGAAACACACAGTCACTGGATGATGTCATCAGTGATGTCATCAGTGATGTCATTTGAGATGTCATCAGTGATGTCATCAGTGATGTCATTTGAGATGTCATCAGTGATGTCATCAGTGATGTCACTACCATGTCATGAATGATGTAATATGTGACATCATCAGCAGTGGATTGCGGGTGCGTGATATATAGTTAGTACAACTAACTATATATGGAATTTCAATGGTTTTGTGTGAGTAAAATAAGGTTTTTTAAATGCTAATCCCTAACTATATATGGTCTATAACCTATGGTTTTTTCAGTGAATATATATATATATATATATATATATATACACACAACACCTTTTCTCCACGATCCCTTTGCTCGGGAATCAAGAAAGGAACGGAGTCCACTTTAATTTGTGCAAGTAATTTTTTCTTCTTTATTCGTGCATTGCCGCCATGACGGGTTTCAGCCCCTAGAGGCGTTGATCACATGATATGCCACCATTTCCTGTTACAATTTAAAGTGCCCATGCTTGATAGATACAGAAAACAGACAAACGGTATGTCTTCCTAGCAGCAATTAATGAAAAAGCCTAAAATGTAGTTACACATTGTAATCCACCTGTGCAAAGTATGCGTCCATAACAGTATTAATACAGGTATTATAAATGGCAATAATGCTGACTGCCTTCATACATTTCTGCATATTTACAATAAGTTACATTTGCACTCTGCAAAGTTTCAGGTCACCTGTGCAAAAAAACGCAACTGTGCAAAATACGCAATACTTATTATATCAATACCATACCCTATACTGTTTCCTGGCTGCTTGAACTTGATAAGTCGCATTAACTATATCTCAATAATATAGACCCACATGGTATTTGCCGCCATCCTCATTTGCAAATATACTGTCTGACACCACATGTATGTACTGGCCCTCTGCAAATTTCAGATTGAATGTGCAACACATGCAATACGTCCGGTTTTAAATACCATGTTCCCTAATATCCTATCAGTGCATATCATGTGCTAAATGTGCAATACAGTAACAGGGTATAGGTCCACAAACATGTTTAAAACTGTATGAATCTTATAACATGTTTCTTATTATACTCTCTGCAAAATACGCTAACTACATGTAAATACACCTGAATATAATACCACATAGATAAAAACCATATATACCAGTTCATGAACTAAATAACATCCGCCACTTGGCACTAGTGGATAACCGTTAAGCTGCTAAGGCTAAATATTTTGCTGATTCTACTCTATCCGATGTGCGTGCAAAAATGTGCGATAGTATTGTGACCTTTTTCGTGCAGTTGTCTATCATACATTGCCTGAATACTCCTTAAACTGCATAATAAAAAGGTGTAAATGTGCAAATAGGTACATTATGGGTATACTGAAACCGTCCGGCTGGAACGGCCTCAGTAGACCAATAGAGAATAGGAAAAACCGAGAGAGACAAAAACAAGCTGTCTTCTGGAGGGTTAAAGTGTTACATAAAGATTTTTTTTTAATTTTAAATGTATATAAAAAACATTAGAAGATATGCCCTACACAAATATATTTCTTCCTATACAGTTGTGTTCACAGGGGACCCCTGTGATACGTCTACTTAATGTGTCTAATTCGTGAAAGTTATACACATTTGGAAAGATGGATCATGGTTTTGATTCAGATCACAACCAAGTATGCAAATGCTCTGTTGTGTTCAGACCATTAGGGTTTTTACTGTCACGGACCAGTATGTATTTAGTCTCCAAGTGCCTCAGGGTAGCCTCCCTATTTCCTCTTCTTCTGGGTGACAATACAGCATCCACTACAAAATATCTTAATTTGTCAAAGTCGTTGGTATGGACCTCTTTAAAGTGGCGTGCCACTTGGTAAGTCGCATCGGAATTGGAGATTGCCATAAGGTGCTGGAGCACTCTCTGGTGGACTGGCAGCTTGGTGCTCCCCACATACTGCAGCCCACAGGAGCACTCCAGCACATAGACCGCGTATTCTGTCGTGCATGATAGGAATTCATCAATAACGACAGGCTTGTTTTTTAAAAGGAGAACAGAAAGTGGTTCTATTGATTCCATATTTACAAGCTCTGCAAGATGTACATCTGAAAAAGCCCTTGCGCGCTGCTAGCCAACTTGGACCTGTTTTGGCCTCTGGACTGCTACTTACAATTAAGTCACTAGTGCTGGGTGCCCTTCTGTATGATATAGTAGGGGTCTGTGGTAACGTCTCCCCTAGAATTGGGTCACTTAGCACTAACTGCCAATTGCTCTTAAAGATCTTGTACAGCCTATCCTTTTGTTTATTATACGTGAGGATTAGTCTTGGATGGTTAGTGCTGGGACCTACACTTCTCAAAACTCTATTCTTGCTTTGTGATCGTTTTGCTAGCACATCTTTGCGGGCTACGGCCCTAGTTCTTTTGATTGCCTCATCAATGATGTGTGGTGAGTAACCCCTTTCCAAAAATCAGTTTTTACACTCTTCTTGTGCTGATATTAAGTCTTCATCCCTACTGCAGATTCTGCGAATTCTTAACATTTCCCCGAAGGGGATGCTGCAGATAGTATGTTTTGGGTGGAAGCTAGATGAATGGAGTATTGTGTTTCCGGCTGTGGGCTTTCGATGTAACTTGGTTTCTAACCTCCCATTTACAAAATAGACTTCTACAGCTATAAAACAGATGGAACTGTTACTTATAGTGTAGGTAAAGTGTAAGTTCATATCATTGTTGGTTAGTCTGATTATGAACTCCTCTGCACTTCTTGTATCCCTCTGCCAGACAATAAAAAGGTTGTTAATGTACCAAATCCATTTAACTACATTCCGTGCCATAGTATATGCATATAGATTTGTGATAATCATTCTCTCCCACCATCCCATATGCAGACAGGCGTAGCTAGGGGAAAAACTTGCCCCCATAGCTACGCCTCTCACCTGATGGTATACTTGTTGGTTAAACATGAAGTAGTTGTTTTCTAAACTAAATCTTGTGAGATCTATGAGCATTTTGGTATGTGCATAATATCTGATTGATCTAATCCCCAGATAATACTCTAACACCCTAATGCCATCATCATGATGAATGGATGTATACACATTAGAAACATCTAATGCTATTAAGAGGTAATCTTTTTCCCATTCAAAATCCTGGATTTGTTAAAAAAAATCCGTGGTATCGTGCACGTATGATGGAAGCGTCCTTACATGCTACTGAAGGAATGAGTCTATGTACACTGAGACATTTTCTAAAAGTCTCTGTTTGGCCCAAATAATAGGTCTTCCTGGTGGGAAAACAATATCCTTCTGTACCTTTGGTATCAGATACATGATGGGCATGATAGGAAAGTCATTTTTTAGAAACCTCAGTTCATCCTGGTTGATAAGCCCAGCACTTCTCCAAGCTAGAAGTTTCGAATGTAAGTCACTTTGTACTGCCTTAGTGACTTGCCAGTTACCTGCTTGATATTTCTCCTTTGCTTGCATTCTGATTCGGCTTCCGTGGGCGCAAAGTATTGTGCCTTTCCTCCCTTAAAAAACAATTTCCTCCACTAATGTGTGTTTGTGAACCTGGGGTTAATTTATCACCCTCTGATTACTTTCCGACTCTGATTCTGTTTCCACATTTGAGCTTAGATCAGACAATGATGATGCTGTTTGTAATTCCCTGCTAGGGCATGCCACTACTCCCCCTTCCATTCTTGTGGGATTGCCATTATGGCCCGCTCTAGTTGCATCATATTTCCGGGCAAAAGTAAAAATGTGGCCCTAATCATAATATATATATATATACATATATTGCCTACTGGCGGAAGTTATAGTTTGGACCTATTTTCCTAAAGAAATCCACAACATTCTATTTGGAATAACTTTGGCGCCAGTTGACGAATCTTCGCGAAATTTCCAAAATTAATGGCCAGCTCTGGTCCGGTCCAATCCTGAAAGTCTCGGGGTGATTCGTCAAGCGAGGGCCGAGAATAAAGTGGGTCCCAAAACAAATCACTGACAGAATATCGACGGAGAAAAAAATCGACCTACAGAAAAATCTACGCTGGAATATCGAAGGCAAGAATATCAACATCCTATCTACAACATGGTAAGTGCAAAACTATCCCTACCTGGACGACTCCAAGCAACAAAAAAAATATTTTTCAGATATACATCAAGCTTTTGTGTTTAGTTCTTGAGTGGCTCTAAAAAGAGCCCTTGTCTTTATTGAGAGATTGTGGTACCTACAAGTAAATACCTATGCAGAGTCTAAAGTTCAAGAGGAAGACTCTGTTACCCTCATCTGTAAAATGTACACCATCTCTCCTATAGATGCCATCCATATTGAAAGGCAGATTGTTGTGGTAAAGGACACCATCTTATAGTCTCGGGGAAAAGCAGAACAGATTTATTGACATGTTTCCTAGGTTTCTTAATCTGTGGACAACATTGATTGGACCAGTTCCATTTCTGCCTTTGGCATATGTTAGAATAGACAAAGGCAATTTGGGGGACAAGTGACATCAATACTGTAAAGGTGTCCTTTATAAGCATTTCCAGACCTACCTCAGTCAAAGTGCCTAGGGCATTACCACCACAGTGCACAATTATGAGGTCAGGGTGTTGGAGATACAAAAAGGATTTAACCAATGGCATCCATTGGTGCCACTTTAACCCTCTCTGTCCAATCCATTTAATGTCTACATTTGGCAAAGCTAGGTTTTTGTCCATGCCTCTGTTTTCTGCATACCTTTGGCTCCAGAAAATATAGCATGTGTACAAAGATGCAGTTTTGAAAAAAGAAAATAAATGATTGGATGTTTGAGATCATTCTAGTCTGAAAAGTAGATTGCATGTTTTTGTTTTTTAAAGGCATGTTTCTTATTGGTAAAGAAACATTATTTGGAAGGAACATTACAAAAGCTGATATTTTGAAAAGTCAAGCACACTTGCTTTTTGGATTAGCAGCATTGTGTGCTGAACTTGTGACCTATGAGTTTAGTTGAGTGTTCCATGAACTGTTTCTATGGTAACAGGCAGTATGTAGATTGGGGGTAGGGTTCAAATTGATGTCATTTGGAAAGGGCTGAAATGTGTAACCAATAGAAATGTATGTTACCGTTTGAATTAATGTGGGAAGCAATGTGATTTGGTATTTACATGTATATGTATGCAGAATAAGAGGGAAAGCTTGCCTTTGTTGGTTTTGCTAAGAGTTGCACAGTACAGAAATTCTGTATAAATAAATCTGGTGTGTGGCTGACATACTTCCTAATCTGCAAATCAATTTGAAAGGTAACTTATTATTTTGTGAAAGGTTGTATGTGGTGTGTTTGTTTTTAATAAGATTAATATGTTTCTCTTGGTAAAGTCCAGGGAGTAGTCTTGCGGAATGTGTGCAGTCATCTCACCTGTTCCAGTCTATTAAATATTGTTTACTATAGTGCAAGGGATAATGTTATTAGTCTAGAATCAGACTGTGAGTCAGTGTGCATTTGGGAAAAGTGTGAGAGAAGCATTTGGTTGCTTGATGTGTTTGCAGACACATAAGTGCCTAAAAACCTTTCTTGTTATGAAGTTTTGGTAGTATTAGAAAATAGTCATTGCTTATGTATTTATAAAATGAGTTAGGCTTTAACACTGAAATGAAGTAATGAAATATGTGGAATGTGTGCTGTCACCTTAGTTTTTGTAGATCAGTCAATGTGTTTTGATAAAGTCCAAGGGTTAGTCTTGCTTGTCTAGAATCACACTGTGAGCCTGTGTACATTTGGTAACTGTTGTGAGAGAAGCCTGTGGGGATTTTATGTGCTTGCAGATATATAACTGGTTAAAAACCTATCCTGTTGCCAAGTTTTGGTAGAATTTGAAAGCATTCATTGCTTATGTATTTGCAAAATGAGTAAGGCTTCCACAGTACAGTGTGCAATGTGTAATGTGTGCAGTCATGTCACCTGTTCCAGACTACTAAATGTTTTTTCTAAAGAGCAAGGGATACTGTTATTTGTCTAGAATCACACTGTGAGTCTGTGTACATTTGGGAACAGTTGTGAGAGAAGCCTGTGGGTACTTTGTGTGCTTGTAGATATATAACTAGTTAAAAACGTATCATGTTGCCAAGTTTTAGTAGACTTTTAAAGGAATCATTGCTTATGTATTTTAAAATGTGTCAGCCTTGTACTCTCAAATGTAGTACTAAAATATGTGAAATGTGTGCAGTCATCTTAACTTTTCTAGACTAGTGAATAGTGTTCGTTCTCTAGAATCACACTGTGAGTGTGTGTTCATTTGTAAAGCATTGTGAGAGAAGCATTTGGTATGTGTGGTTGAACTACTATAATCATTCAGCCATTATCCAAGTATATATGGAGCGATTCAGAGCCTTAGCACATGTACTGCTTCAAACTCCTATGAACTGCGCATGTAGTAATCTAACCACCTCCACACTTGTGTTTTATGCCTACAATTCCACAGTTAGTGTCCATACACTCCAGCAAAAAACCCGGTGAGTGCTCTTGCAATCCCATAGTGACTCTTTCAGTACCATGTACTAATCCTTTCACTAAAGTAAAACTCAATCAATTATAAATTCACCCACTGTCTCTCCTTATAGTACTGAAATCATTCAGTCAGTATGCATGTACTCATGCAGTGAGCCAGGATTTAGGGCACGGAGTGCTTCAAACTCCTATGCACTATGCGTGTAGTAGTCTAACCACCTTCACACTTGTGTTTCAGGCCTACAATTCTCCAGTTAGTATCCATACACTCCAGCAAACACCCTGAGAGTGCTGTTGCAATCCCATAGTGACTCTTTCAGTACCATGTACCAATCCATTCATTAAAGTAAAACTCAATCAATTATGAATTCAACCAGTGTCTCTCCCTATAATATTGTAATCATTCAGTCAGTATGTATGTACTTATGCAGTGAGCCAGGCTTTAGAGCATGGAGTGCTTCAAACTCCTATGCACTATGCATGTAGTAGTCTAACCACATTCACACTTGTGTTTCAGGCCTACATTTCCCCAGATAGTATGCATACACTCCAGCAAACACCCTGTGAGTGCTCTTGCCATTTCATAGTGACTCTTTCAGTACCATGTACTAATCCTTTCACTAAAGTAAAACTCAATGTATTATGTATTCACCCAGTGTCTCTTCTTAGAGTAGTGTAATCATTCAGTTAGTATGCATGTACTCATGCAGTGAGCCAGGCTTTAGGGAACGGAGTGCTTCAAACTTCTTTGCACTCAGCATGCACTAGTCTAACCACCTTCACACTTGTATTTAAGGTGTACATTTCATCAGTCAGTATCGATATAGAATGTGCGTGTATAGTTAGAGAAAAGTATAATTTATCAAGGTATTAATATATATTTATTTATGTTTATTTTTTAGATATTGTTCAACATCTTTAAAAACAAAGTTAAGATGCCTGAAAAATCAAGAAAGAGAAAAGGAGAGCTAAAGGACAGTTATTTGAAGAAAACTCAACAACAAGTATTGTATGACCAACATAATGAGACCACAAAGAGAAAATGTTCTGGTAAGGCCACTAAGGAATTTATTAAAAATCTTACTAGACCCAGAAAAAATATCCAAAATGTTGAAACCACTGTAAATGTTCCAACCACAAAAAAGTCAAAAAAATAGGAAAGGAATAAAAACCAATGTACACTCAAAGGATCCAACATATGGTAAAGGAAGAGACAATCAGTATAAAGAAATACCCAAAAAATAATTTTCTAATAGTTTTATAATAGAGTAGAACATAATTTATGAATATATGAAGAAATATAAAAAAGAGCACTGTTTTATACAAAGAAGAAGCATTTTGAATCTGTTGTTGAAAAGGCTTTTGAAGTAAAGAGCAAATTATTTACTTTAGTTTTAAACAGAACTCCATCACTAGATAAACCAATCCATTTAATGAAGACCAAAAGTAAGAGTAAAAGAGTAATTAATAGAACTAATTTTTGTGATTTTTTTGGGGGAATGTAAACACAGTTCAAGTTCAGAGCCTTTCTTTAATGAAGAGAGGTATTTTCAGACCAATGATTTGTTGTATGCAGTTGACACCAGTGGTCGAGCTTATGAGGTTAGAAATGGTTGTCCAATTGAGAAAGAGAAAATGGTTCCCAGAAATGCAGAAGAAGTGATAGCTGACGAAGTTCTAGGCAGACGTCCTAAAGCCCCAGTGTACACTTAGGATTGCAGTAGTATTTGTAGGGTACAACAAGAATCTATTGATCTTTTACTCAATGTCTTGAAAATGCAGAAAAAGATTTCATTAATGGAGCAATGGTCAAAGTTGTGGATTTTGTTAATTATTCGAATAAAGATGGTATTGAATTTTTTAAAATTAAATTTGATCATATTGAAGAAGTGAAACAAATTGGTTGTTGTTCAATTCGTTTTTTTGCTTGTTAAAGATTTATATGTCCGTAGACAACAGTTTCCAGTTTCTCTGGCATATGCAGTGACTATTCATACATCTCATGGTTTAAGTGTAGACAGTGCTTTGGTGAACATTGGAAGTACAGTCTACAAAGAGGGTATGGCATATGTTGCTTTGTTGTGAGTCAGAACTTTATCTGGATTCTTTTTCTTGATTTTGATGACACAAAGGTTACTGCAGATGTAAACTGTATAAAAGAGTATAATAGGTTAAGAAGCACGTATTCTCCCAATTTAGGTCAATATCCTGTATTTGAAAAAAGCGTAAAGTAGGTCGAAAAAGAAGGTATGAGACTATCTGTAGTGAAGGTATAGAGAAGGAAAAAACCAAGATAATGTTGTCATTGCAAGCAAAAAGAAAAAGGATACTGTTGAAGAGATTGTTGGTTATCAGTTTGAAAATAGTTCAGGTGTCAACTGCTATGCTAATGTAGTGGTCAATGTTGTTGTTTTTTCCTGAAGGTTTGCAACAGCAAATTATGGAGAATCAGGAAAAAAGATTTTGTTCCTTGTTGCATTCCATTAATGAAAAATTGAGGAATGATACAAGTGAAATACAAAGCGTTTGTGATGTTCGTAATCTTTTGGATGTATGTTCTGGTTCTACACAATTTACACAGAATATCCAACAAGATGCTCAGGAATTTCTAATGTATGAGCTTACCGTATTGGAAAATGAAGGTGTAGAAATTGAAAATCTTTTTAACCTTTGTTATAAATGGGAACATCATTGTGAAAATTGTATGTATACATGTAGCAATAACAGGCACTGAAACATTTCTATATTTGACATTATCGGACTGTAAATCAGTGTCTTTCAATAAACTAGTTAAAGCAGTAAATCAAAACATGGAGTCTGGCCAATGCAAATCATAAATGTTATCAACATTATTTATACAAAGATATGGACAATATATAATTTTAATGATGCAACGTTGTACAACTGATGGGAGAAAATTAGACACTTTAATAAAACATTTTGTAGCAACTCAACTATCAATATCAGGAAGGACTTTTGTAGCAGTAGCAATCATTTTCCATGATGGTCCTTCCACAACATCTGGACATTACACTGCATATCTAAATTGTGAAAAAGGCTGAACACTTTGTAATGATGCTCAGTTGGTTTTCAAACAACGTTTGCCTAGCGAATTACCAAATTTCTACCTAATATTTTTAAAGCCAAAGTTTTAGGAAGATAATTCAGCCTCTGAGGAATTCATTATTATGATCTAATAGGATTAATATTAGACAATTTAAATAAAAAGGATTGCAATAATACCATTTAGCCACAAAGAAAGGTATATGTTTGAATTACGGACTTTTTCTTGCACATTGTCTCGTCGTATAGTTTTAAGCGACAACATTTACAGTGTTTATAAATTTAAGTTATACAATTTTCTTAGTAGTAAGCATTTTATATATGTGTGATTTGTATTATATGGTATTTTATTGAGGATGAATTATTTTTTTTTTAAACAATCTTATTGATTGTTTATTTTTTGCCCGCTGTTATGTGATGAGTACGATTGAAATCACAGTTTCTAGTGAAATTCAATATATTCTGAGAACAGCAAAAAGGCAAATACATATTCTTTCACAGATCCTAATTCTAAAATATGCAATTTACCACAATTTAGATGATGAAAAAACAACTGAATAAAATGTGTACCATTTTTTATGTGTATTACTGTTGAGGTAAGTTTAAGAAAGTATTACAATGCACAATGGCCTGTGTTTGCACACATTTGAAAAAAAGGGGGGATGGATGGAGTAGGTATGTGCCAGAGAATTCCATTGCAGACAGGTATCAAATAGAACACAGCTTCAGAGCACCTGTCTGCAGTACACATAGACGTTGATTCCGATCCGGGAAAAAAAAACGTTGTACGACTCTTATTCGTAGCCGTCTCTGTACGATTCATAAAAGACCGTCCGAACTGCGAAGTACGATCCGTATCCCGAAAATACGTCCGAATACAGGCGACCCGTACGAACCATAACCGAAGACACGTACGAAATGGCGTCGGATTTCAAATCGTACGATTTGTAAACATGCCGTACGACCAAACTAGTACGATCCTAAACGGTGAACTAGTACGCGATTTGTACGGGCAAACATAGTTGCGCTTGAGGCCTGATACATATGGAAAACATCGCGAAAGAAGCGAGCCGCACCAGCACATACGAACCACACAACCCTCAATAAAGCCTACGCGAACCCCCACACCCCCAACGGGCCGTAGGAGTGAGCCGTTCCTACACATACGATCCCCACACCCCTCAATAAAGCCTACGTGCACCCCCACGCCCCCAATGGGCCGTAGGAGCGAGCCGTACCAACACATACGAACCGCACACTCCTCAATAAAGCCTACGTGAACCCCCCACCCCCAACGGGCCGTAGGAGCGAGCCGTACCTACACATACGAACCGCACACCCCTCAATAAAGCCTACGCGAACCCCCACACCCCCAACGGGCCGTAGGAGCGAGCCGTACCAACACATACGAACTGCACACTCCTCAATAAAGCCTATCCAAACCCCCACACCTCCAACGGGCCGTAGGAGCGAGCCGTACCTACACATACGAACCGCACACCCCTCAATAAAGCCTACACGAACCCCCACACCCCCAACGGGCCATAGGAGCGATCCTTACCAACACATACGAACCGCACACCCCTCAATAAAGCCTACGTGAACCCCCACACCCACAACGGGCCGTAGGAGCGAGACGTACCAACACATACGAACCGCACACCCCTCAATAAAGGCTACGCGAACCCCCACACACCCAACGGGCAGTAGGAGCAAGCCGTACCAACAAATACGAACCGCACACTCCTCAATAAAGCCTAGGCGAACCCACCCACCCCCAATGGCCCGTAGGAGCGAGCCGTACCAACACATACGAACCGCACCCCTCAATGAAGCCTACGCGAAAACACCAAAAACGTCTCGTATGAGCCGACAGCACCAACAAATACGATTCGCACACCGCCCACTAATAAAGCACACGCAAACACCGAAAGCAGCACTAGGAGGGTGCAAACGAGTCACACAACCACAAAAAACATGACTCCTGTGTGCACACCATTTGAAGAAAAAAAATCCTGGCCACATCCAAACAGCCAAACAGAGGCCCCAAGTCACACACACCCTTTATCACACACGGGGGCTGACACGCACTTGTGAAGTGCTTGAAGGGGGACAGCTACGCTTACCGGCTCACCGCGACCCTTACCAGGCAGCACAACACCTCGGGGGTCCTGACAGTGTAGTTGCCCCCGCCGCCGAGCTCGGCCGCGGAGTGGGGTAAACTACAGCTCCCAGCCTGCCTTGGGAGAGCTGCACCGCCCACTTCCTCTGCAGCGCGCCTGGAGACGCTTAAATTAACACAGCTTCCTCCGCGCCGCGGACGGCGCCGGGCGAAGCCCGGGCAAAGGGCGGGCCGTCTGTGGCCGTCCGGGGACCGAAGGAGGCTGCGCAGGGGTACCCCCCCCTATCATCTACACCCCAACACCCGAAATGAGTAAAAGGAAAAAGGTATGTGCCAAAGAAGAAGAGGGGACAAAAGCTAAACATCCCAGAAAGTCAGAATCGATTATTTCATATCTAACCTCTGCAGTGGGGGTTCTGACTTAAGAGATTGCTAATGCAGAAAAAGAGCTGGGCTTGAACGCTGGGGAGTTCATACAAGCCCCTCCAGCAGAGAATAGCCGGGTGATTCCTTTGGAGCCAAATGTTGTGATAACCAACCAGGGAGTGATCTCAACTCACACAGTCCCACCCACTCCACAGGTAGCTTCTCCTCAGCTACTGCCCACAATACCTGCTGCTCCTTCACATAAGTTGTATCAGAAGCGAAAGCTACTAAACATGGCGGGTAGAAGAAAGACAGCCATGGCTAAGACACACCGAATAGATCATTGCCTCAAGGAACAAATTGGGAAAATTGTGGAGGACCTATTTATCTCACGCCTGGAACCAGCTCTTGCGTCCATCGCCAAAGACATTGTTGACACTCTAAATATTTGCGTAGCTGGGCTTTTGGCCAAATGCGAGAAAATTGATGAGACACTGAAACAACACAGGGGGACAATGGGGGGTCGCAACCAGCCAGTGGTCTCAGTTGTTAATCAGTCTATAGTTGATACCACGACCACTAATACTATTTCATGTAGGCCCAATAGATTGGTAGGGAACGCAGTTATAGAAGGGTATCCAACTGTTGGGGCGGTGGTAGGGGATCGCTTGCCTGGAGCAAATACTAGGCGTAGTGAGGTATCCGATAAGAGTAGGTGCACACAACATCTTGGCCATACCCTGGAGCGGCCCCCAGAGGCAGCCCCTCTGGTGGCTGTTTTTACTGGGGTTCCTCCAATCAGGGGAGATACTACTGAAACGACAGCTGACCTGATGACCCAAGCTAGACAGTGGTGCCATCAGTTTAGTTTGGGTAGTGATGATGTTGCTTGTGCTCTCACCATGGCAAGGAGGGTCCACTGGGTGGGGCATTGTCCTAAGAAAATCCCGGTGGACTGTGTGGTGGTGAATTTTAATAATAGGCATAGTGCTGAAAGGCTATTTTGGGATGGCTCGGACATTGAAAATAAAGGTATTAGACCTCTCCCTCCGGGGTTTTTCTATCCCCCAGTTAGGGTTCAAAATCACCATCAGCAACCTAAACAGCCCTATATACGCCATAATCCACACCACAATAACAAATGTATAACATCCTACCAGGCCATGATGAGTTCACAGAGGAGATCTGTCCAGGGGCTGCTACGGGGGGGGGGAACTTGCCCCCCCACCTACATCCACATTAACATCTACACAATCAGATTCCCCGGTACACCTCTCCCATAGGGATGAGATAGAGCTTTGCAACCGATACTCACCTCTCTCACAGATGGAATCCAATGATTGACTGGGACACGAAATCATAGATCAGGGAATTGGGACAGGTGGTGCCACTGATATAGTACAAACTCGGGGGTCCAAATGCAAAATCTTAAGTTGGAATGTGGCTGGCATTAGATCAAAAAGCTCTGACACCATTTGGCTACAATTTATAAGGCAGTTTGATATCCTGGCTTTCCAGGAAACCTGGGAGTCTAGCTTTAACCTAGATGGCTATCATAGTTTTACTATCCCTGCGGTTCGTGGGTCTGCGGGGAGACCAAAGGGGGGTTTGCTCTTCCTTATTTCCTTAAACCTTGCAGGTACTTTTAGAAAACTTAATGGGGAGTCAGATAATTTCCTTATAATAGAATGGCTTATCTCGGACCAACACTATCTTTTAATAAATTTATATAATGCCATGGGAAACTCCCTTCAGAAGGAAGATTTTAGTGTGTTAGATCATTGTTTGTCAGTCTATAAGCTTAACAACTCGTCTGTGCATGAGATATTTTTAATGGGAGATTTTAATATACATCCTTGCCCTTGGGATTGTTATGGGGAAGATGTGACAGGACCCATGAACGAGAGGGTACCCCACTTTGAACACAACAAACAGAGTGACGCCTTGGAGGAATTGTTATCTAATCTAAATTTATTCGAACCGGGCAAGGAAGGTGGTAGAGAGGTTGTCCCCACCTTTATAGGACGAGGAGCAGAATCAGTGATTGACTACATTTTTGTAACACCACGAGTCCTGATTAAAATCCTGGAGTATAGAGTAGTGATGTCAACCTTCAGCGATCACAATCCGCTTGTATTGGAAGTTGAATTGAGGTGTAAGGTGGCCATTACTGACCCAGGTAGGGCGGCACCACGGAACATATCCACAAAAGATCAAGGAAGACAGATAAAGTGGGACGCCGTAGTCCCGGAGGCATTTTTTGAGGATCTGGCCCTCAAGGCAGAAACCAATTTGGGTATCTGTCTGGATGAGCATGCCGTGGGTACGGAAACTATAATATCTTTTACAACAATCTGTAACCAAATCGCTGAAAACCTACACAAGGAAAGTAGGCCACATACTAAGAAGGTATTTAGATGGTTCGATTCCTCGTGTTATAAGGCGCATGGGGCTCTGCTAAAGGCCCTTAAGAGCATACCAAGGGACAGGGCCCTAGTCTCCCCTCTCCGCAAGGAGTATAAACAGGTAATATCTATGCGGAAACGCAAAATTAAAGAGGAGGCATGGGATAACTTGCAGTCAATTGATGTGCTAAAGGACAGCAGAAAGTTCTGGGCTACAATAAATCAGTAATTTTTTTCAGAAAGGGATAATTTAGACACGGAATGTGTAATTCCGGATGATGTGTGGCTCAAACACTTTAGGAGTATCTATAGTGACAAGGAGCATCAAGAGTCAAGCTCAGGAAGTTCCACTCTTGGTCGCCCCATACATCTTGTCAAATTTGAATTAGCGGAAGTAGAAAAAGCTATTCGAGATACATCGAAACACAAGGCCCCAGGACCTCATGGGGTCCCCGCCGACCTTTACATCCTGTACCCCAATTTCTGGGCAAAGATTTTAACCAATGTGTTCAATGCATCATCCTTAGTGGGTTTCTCCCCCTCTTGGGCCTCCTCAATAATTGTACCCATTTTCAAAAAAGGGAGCAGAGGGGACCCCGCCTGTTACAGGCCAATCTCCCTGCTGGACTCTGCTGTTAAGATCATGGGCAGAGTCATTCTACAGAAACTGGGAGATTGGATGTCGGACAGGGGGGTGCTCTTGAATCTCCAGTACGGTTTCAGGCAACATAGAAAGCACCATGGACCAATGCTTAAATTTACATCTTTTGATCAATAAATACACTATAGCTAAAGAGGGTTTTTTATACCACGGGTTCATGGACCTATCTTCAGCATTCGACCTGGTGTACAGTTCCAAACTATGGCATATTCTCCTGGAAATGGGCGTAGAGGCATCCTTGGTTTACTTCCTTAGCGACCTTCACCAGAACCTAGCGGCTGCCGTTAGGGTTACGCAGGATGGCAGGTGCACGAGACAATTTAATTTCAGGCGAGGGGTAAGACAAGGCTGTATTCTGGCCCCTCTTCTCTTTACAATCTATATTAACGGCATGGAAAAATCCCTGACCGGGGTTAGCGCAGACATTCCGTGTGCAGGGGGATTGGGTATCCCGATCCTCCTGTATGCGGATGATGCCGTACTTATCGCTCGCACAGGCCTGGGCCTACAGAGGCTGCTGGATAATTTTGGCGCCTTTATGGAGTCACTAGACCTAAAGGTAAACAGCAGCAAATCTCACGTAATGATTGCTGGGGCTCGTAGGAAGATTAGCAAGGTCAACACATTTAGATGCCTAGGCAACCAACTCTCTAGGGTTCCGGTGTTCACCTACCTGGGAGTGTTATTTGACGAGAAGGGCAATTGGGGCCCCCAGCAGAAACAGAAGAGCAATGCTGTTATAAGATCTACATCAGCCTGTCTCAGCTTTGCTAAAAGGTTGGGAGCTAGGCCCATGGAGGCCATGCTCAAAATATACAAGTCTAAATGCTGTGCGATTGCATCTTATGGGGCATCTATATGGGGTTACGCCTCTGTGGGTAAAATACAACTCGCAGAAAACAGATTTCTTAGATCCTTGTTGGCGGCACCTCAGTCATCCCCGACCCTGTCCGTACACTCTGAATTAGGTCTAGGTTATATTACGGACCATCTAAAAGCTGCCCCCCTGATTTGTTGGGTAAAGACAGTATGTGGATGGGTGCAAGGGGAGTGGCAGAAGGCTGCAAGGGGAAGGGTGAGAGGGTGCAAGGTGTAGGGTAGGAGGCTGCACTCATCCCATGTGGCCCAGGTACACACCCATGCACCATGCTCAATGCACAGGGAGTGTGAAAGTCCTGACAGGATTGCTGACACTTGGCCCTGGTGTAGGCAGCACAAGGGCCTCCTGTGACCAGTGCAAACACCAACACCATGACAAGGTCTGATATCCTGCACAGTAACTCACAACCACTGTCATGGCAACATGCTTCATGGGGAGACAGACACAACACGAGGGACACTCACTTTCAAATCACACTCAAACTATTAGCATGGGCTGTCACACACACCCCTGACAGAAACAGAGCCTCTGGGTACAGGCAATGGAGTGCAACAATGTCACAATCGTCATGTAACACAACCAAACAAATACAGATCAGATGACACCTCCAAGGAAAAAATGTACAGTGCTGAATCACAAGTCCATTGTGCCCCCACACAATGCAGTTGCCACAGCTGTTGGACGCAGTGGATGCACTTAAGTAGCACCACAGACCTGGCTATTGACAAGGTGATGCTTCTTGGAGAAGTGCCACGTTCTAAAGCCCTGTACCAGAAGTAGGTGTACTAGTCCAGTGGTGTTGGCAGTGGGTGGCCGTCATGCCACAGCAACACCTCTCAAAAGTTGCTGTCTGAAATCAGAAACATTCCACTCAGTCTCTAACATTAACAAGCAGCAATTAAACCCTGTGCATTCTTGAACCAGGCATAAGGATTGTCGCTGCATTGTGCAGATTGCCCCACACAGAGCACAGCTGGATCTGTGTTGTGCTGGCAACACAAGCCACAACAATGGCTGTGCCAGTCATCGTAAACAGTACCGAACATGTCAATGACCCCAGAGTACATGTCAATCTGACCACACAACATACCCATATACAAGTAAACAATGACAACAATCTACGTCAGGTGGAACAGTGTGAACGACAATGGATCTCCAATTTGGATGTTGCATGATAGTGCATTAACAGTGTCTGTCTCTCACACCCACAGGGCAACGTGTAGAACCCCCCCCCCAACCAGGGGGGAGATGGATCACAGTCCCAGGCTAATCAGCAGGACCCAGACCCCACCAACAGCAACCACTCTCAACACACTGTGGATGACCCTAACCAACCTGGCCCCTCTGGATCCCAAACCCTTGTAGCAGCCGGCTCAGACACATCTGTGCCAACCGCCACACCCACTCCCGCCACATCCCAGCCGACAGCTGTGAGCCCTGCCCATAATCCACAAAAGAGCCAGTCTGAAAATGAGGGACAAGGTTCGGCGGGCACCCAGGAGGAGGCAGACGACACCACCACTGCCATCACTCATGGGTCCCGTCGATCCGATGTACCCACAAGCGTAGCCCAGGCTCGTGTGGGCAGGAGTGGTGGGAGTGGGGCAAGGCGGAGGCGAGAATCTGACCAGGAAGATGCAGGATCCGGTATGTCTGAACTCAGAAACATCTTGGAGGCATACCAGTGGAACACCAGGGAGTTCAGCCAGGTAGTGCTGGCCCTCAACGATATTAATAGCAAGCAGGCCGAGCAACATGCCAGTCAACAACAACACCAGGGACGGATGGAGGCAACACAGGATGAGCTCTTGACGGTGCATAGGGAAATATGCCAATCACTCTGTCAGATTGCTGTCAACATGCAGCACCCTCCCTGTGTCACCAGGCCAGAAACATCAAGGCAAAGACCAACACCAGCTACAGGGAGGGAGGAGGAGGAGGAGGAATTGTCTGACAGAGCGTCCCAGGCATTGTCAAGGCCTGCACGTGAGGGTCCCACAAGGAAGGTGGGTCGTCCATGGCTAAGACGTTGAGAGGCAGTGGGCCATGCACAACTCCCAGGTCACCTGGTCTGGCATCTAGCCTTTGTGTGCAACAGCATCGCCTTATTGACTCTCCCACATGGACGTGCTGGTCGCAGTGTGCCCAATGATGCCAAGCACTGTGGCCTGGACTCTGTTGACTCAAACTGTAAGGCATCACATCTCCAGCTGTGAACTTTGGATTGCCCCCCTTTTTGTACAGCACCTACTCAAGTTTCCCGCACAAGACCTGAAAATAAATCTAAATGACATAAAACGCAGTGATGGAGAGGTTTTGTACCCAGAGTCAAAAACATATGTGTGGGGACAGATATAAAATGCCAGAGTCTTGAACAAACTGCAGCCATCCACACACTGGGATCTGAGTCTGGTTGTGGACACACATAGGTCACAATATTCCAACAACTACATACATGGATGGCAATACAAACCCATGAAGGTTAGTAAATGCTGAAGGAGGGTTTGGCATGCAATCCAGCAATTACAGACAGGTATAGAAGAGTCACTTGAAGATGTACAGATCATGGGTAATAAGTAGGTGTCCTTGTAGGGAGTTCCAGGATCTGTTTTCTGAGGAATGAGATTTATCTGCCACTTGAAGTTGTACTTTGGATGTGATGAATGTTGCCCAGGTCAAGAGTGGCAAAATGGACTGTTGGCAACGGGGTGTTGGATGGTAGACGTACATATTACTTCATTGGCCTGGGCCTGTGGAGTGCCTACTGAGTGTGGCTGACTAGTATGAAGGGGAACTTGCAGTCGAATGTGGGACTATTGTAGGTTTCTCAGGTGGACGGTCATGTGGCAGTAGCAGGGGATGTTGAGGATGAGTGGTGTGCATGCACCCAGGATTTGCACAATGACTCCTGGAGTCTGGTTCCTGTACCTGTGCAGAGGTTGTTGCTGTAGTTGGGCTGGCTGGTGTTGTTGACGGCGACCAGGCTGAGCACCACCTCGTCAACAGACATCGCCATAGCCATCCCAGAAGGCCATGAGATCTCATGCAGACACCGCACAAACTGAGTGGGAGCTTGAATCGCCATCATCCACATGAACACTCCCCGAGACACTACCAACACCAACGACACCCTCCCCACCACCTGGCACATGCACTTACAGATCCACACTGACGCAAAAAACACCCTCAGAGGAACACTCATCGACACAGCACCTGGACCCCAAGCACAATTCATCAACTCAATCACTCACCTCATCAGCACGCACGCCCTCGGCTACACGGATAACATCCTCCTTGGGGACACGAACATCCAGCTTGAGACCAACAACGACACAAACTCCACTGCCCTGGTCGACAACCTCGGATATAAAACAATCCTGACCACACCCACCCACACCGCTGGACACACACAGGACCCCATCTTCTCCGCAACTCCACACGTCTCCTTCAACAACAACACCGAACACCACTGGACAGACCACAGATGCCTCCCCTTCAACTCCAGTAAACCCAGCACCCCCCCGCACACAGCACATGCCATGCCGCTGCTGGTGCAAGGCCACCGAGAACTAACTGATTGCCAACCTCACCCTGGGACCACCCACCAACCACACCTACCCCGACACTGCTGCCATGAACCTTAAACAGTGGATCAACGACTGCGCAAACACCCTCACCACACTGCAGACCTCCGCCACCTGTCACAACAACAAGATAGCCGCATGGGACACCAAAGACCTCAAGACTTCCAAGTGCACATGTTGGAAGCTGAAGAGGAGCTGGCTCCACAACCAAACACCAGACAGCCACACCGCACACGTGCACCACCTGCAGAGACCACCAACTCATCAGGAACACCAACAGGACAGCCTACACAGCAACGCACACAACAGCAAACAGCACATCAATATCTGGAATGAACTCTCACCTCCCACCTACAACACCAACGACATACCACCATCACAAGACCTGTGTGACACACTGGCCACCTTCTTACACCGTAGATTCCTCTACATCCACAACAGCTTCCACTCCGCTACCCCCATACCCACAAACGAGTCCACACCCCCCTAGACCAACACCCAAACAAATAACCTAACCGCCTGGTACAATGTCAGCGATTTGAGAGCTGTAGATGATAGTTACAATGATGGTGGTCAGGCTCTTGGTGTGATACCGGATGTGCAGATGTTTGACAATGCAGAGTGTGTCCTTTGTGTTGTATGTGACTCTGATGGTGCACCTCTTTAAGTTGGACCAATCATAATCCTGGTGTTGGTGTGTGGTCCCTCTGTGTTTTGGACTGTCGGTCTGCGATGGCTATGCTGAAGTGGTGTGCTGAGGTTGAATACTACCACGTTACATTAATAAAGGCAATGTGTGGGGCTCTTGTGTTGAGGAGGTAACACAGTACGATGTGGTGCTGCTGGAAGTTGTATATGTGCTGTACAAGGAACATTACCTGGTTGTACGTAGACGTATTGTTATGTGGGGATGCATGTGTTGGCAGTATGAGTTGCACACACAGGCTGAGAAGCTGTCATGGGTGTGTTTGGGGTTGCGTGATACCAGGTGGATGAATGCCTGGTGTTCACTGTGTGGAGGGTGGCTGGAGCATGAGTCTGTGGTGTCACATGAGTCATGAAATGAGCTGAGTGTCTTGCAGTGTGCATGTTGCATGTGCTGACGGACCTGCCATTGTCATGGAGGTTGGGCAACAGTGGCACAGATAAGCTGCGGCATGTTTCAAGAATGGATGGATGGAGGAGTATCTTGAAGGCGTGTGTGGTGCAGGATCTGGCCACTTGGTGCTGCGCAGTGGATGGGGATGCAGCAGCAGGAATGAGTGAATACATGACGGCAGAAGGGGTGAGACAACAAGCCAAACAAGCACACAAAATCAAGGATTCTTTCAAGTCACAAAGGGACATCTGTATGTGAAGGCAGGAGTGTCTGATTACCCATGGTTCACTGCTAGCAAAACGGGTGAGCAACCACCAAAGATCATGGACACAGGATTAGGCACCATAAGGCCAAGCGGGGCACAGGACACACAGCATCAGCAGGTGTAGCCTGCATGGTGTGGGTAGCAAGCTAAACAACACATACTCAACCATGTACGTCACATGTACGTCACACACAATATGGTACATTTGCCATTACCAACAGCATGCATGTTGTCACTGTACATCTAACCACATATGAGCAATCATTGTAAACATTGCCATATTGAACACATGCAGATTGGCAAGAGAACTGCGGTGACAGCTATGAGGCACAATGTACAGTGTGAAACAGACTTCATACGCAAAAGGATACAGTTGGTTGTGAGGCCATGCTGCATTAGCCAATGTACATGCCCAGAGGCATTGCTCTGAAGACAATCACAGTCATGCAATGAGGTCCCCTGTAATGCTGGTGAAAGAATCTCCACACGACTGCCAGGGACTGTCCGTACCTTTGATCATCAGAATGGAGTGATGCTGAAAGGGTTCCATCTCTAAATAGCCCATTGGTCTGAGTACAAATGACAGACACAAAAGGGAGATCAGGCGAGGGAAGGTGAGGATGGGAACAGCAGGGAGGGAGATCTGAAACAAATGAATACAAGCATGAGGATTCCATACTTTTGTCACAGATTCACAGAATACATCCGGACCTACACTGTAACAGTCACACCTGTGAAGTGTAAGCACTCCCAGTGTACCCTATGTGTAATCACATTGCATTGAGACAAGATCAGATGCTTGAACACGGACACATAAAAGGTAGCACAGTTAGTCACCTACATGAAGGATGTGTAATGCTCACAAGGCAGCTAATATGCAATTAGATCCATGCGGCTAACAACTAAGTCCCAGTGTATGATGGAGGGTCCTAATTTCAGGAAATGTAATGTATAGCAGTGATACTCACACAAAGCCAACAAACTGCAGGTAGCCATGTGAATCCGTAAGGTCCATGAAGGGAAAGTACACTTCACCCGCAAGAGCCGTAAGCAGCTCCTCCTATGAGGAAGGGAATTCCCTAAACACAAGGAAGCCCCACACGAGCCACTCATTGGCTCTTGCAACTGTGCATACTATGCCCTGTTGTCATCGTCAATGTGGTGCAAGTGTGTGTCTTTGGGAAATAGGGCAGGTGTACTGATGTTGTTCCACTTTGTTTCCCTCACAGGTAACTGTCTATGAGAAGGGGGAGATCTGGCTGGACATATCCAGGGCTGTCAGGTGTGCGGGGGGCCCTTGCCGGAGGATCAGGAACATCCGCAAGAGGTGGGAGGATATCCGGGGCTGGACCCGCCGTATCGCCCGGGTACAGCGGAAGCTGTCACCCCCCACATGCTCCGGGTCCTGGAAGTGTTTTTTCCTGACCTCCATAGGCAGTTGCAGGAGGGACAGCAGCAAGGAGGTGGTAGGTACTTGTCTGTTTGTTGTCATGTGTGTCACATGCTACCTGCAGTGCTCAGTAGCCTGGTAACACTGCCACATTTGGGGTGGTCTGGTCAGACAGGCTATTTATGCATTGTCATTTCAAAGCCCCATATTCAGCTGATACTATTTTACATCCCTTCCCCTCCTCCACATGTGTCCCCTGCTTTGGGTCTTTCATCTTTGCGCATGTACTCCTAGGGTGCAGTGTGTCAGTATGCATATTGCTTAGCACGTCATCATGTTGGAGGGAGGTCTGTGACACGTGTTGGTACCTTACCTGTTCCCCGACCTGTGCACTGTGTTTTCCATTCATGATTATTTTGGCACTGATCCTGAGTCTCAACATGG
Organism: Lissotriton helveticus; assembly: GCF_964261635.1. Taxonomy (NCBI): domain Eukaryota; kingdom Metazoa; phylum Chordata; class Amphibia; order Caudata; family Salamandridae; genus Lissotriton; species Lissotriton helveticus. The sequence goes on along the minus strand of NC_136061.1, from coordinate 1,459,721,499 downwards.
AGTTCAACAACAGTCTGCCTCAGTGGCCTTTGTCCCTGGTATACTTTGGATATCTCATGCGTTAGCTACATGTGCACACTGTCCATGTATACTATGTTTGGCTTGTGCATACTCACACTGGGCAGTGCGTGTGTGCATATTCACAAGAATATGTTGCTGGTTGTTTGTGACTAATATGGATGGGCAGCCACACAAGGTGACCTCATGTTCATTTATTTAGCAGCACAGTTATTGATGCCCTGTTACAGATTGTTCACTACTTGCGCTGTATCACTCACATTGACGGAGTGATGGGGGTGTTGTGCAGGGGAGGTGTGATGGGCGTGCCTGTTTAGCCTTGTCAGTGGTGAGCTGTGTATGTAATTTCTGATGTGAACTCATCCCTATGCACTTACTCTGTGATACTGGACAATGCTGTCATTGTTGGATTTAGAGGCTATGTTCTTGGCTCACAGAGATGATTGTTCCACATAGATTTGTGCCCCATGTATGTATTGGTGGTGCAACGCAGTTTTGGTTTGGTGTGCACACTACTGTATTCACATTTCCCATGTGGTTGAGAGTGTGCCACCAATGCATTTTTATTTTTATATTGACAATTGCAGGAACATTAGCTTAGGCCTTTCCAGAATTTAGGACATGTGGGCCACTTCACTTGACAGCCAGTGTGTGTTATGTGCTAGCAACTGTATGATCTGGTGATAGATGCCCCTGTGAGGAGTGTCACAATAGTGTGTGGTGATGGAGGGAGACTCTGTACCAATCATATACTCACACCCAGTACACAGGTCAGGATTTTATCCATCACCTTTCTGTTGCACACTCTGCCCCCCCAAGTTCTAACATGGTTATGTGCAAATCTGTCTGTCCATGTGCCTCATGGGAACAGTCCAGCCAGGAATGTCAAGCCATGCCTTCCCTGGACTGGAAACAAGATACCTGGGACCACTTTCTGGCATTCCAACCGTGTCTGCCATGCTTGTTTGCATACACATCTGTGTTTCACGCAAGCCTGGCTGTAGATGGCTGTGATGCCACTGAGAGGTGATAGAAAGATTGTTTCAGGTCCAGGGATGTCATCACATGGCAGTTTGGTCTGGACTGTTCTCATGTGGCACAGGGTCACACAGATTTTAACAGGCACATGTCTGTACTGGGGTGGCAGAGTGGGCAACAGAACGGTGATGGATCGACACCTGACCTGTTGACATACAGTGGCTCATCATTGTGACTCTCATTCAAGTTGTGGCCTGGTCTGTTACTTGTATCTTTTAATACAAGGAGCGTTGTGTACATTACAATTGCACATTACTGGACTCAAATATGTGCAGAGTTATGTGGCATGTGACTCTTGGTGCATGCCATTATTAGAAATGTCCACAAATGATTTGTTGATCATATGTCTGATGTGTACAGGTGACTGATATATATTTTTACTTTCTCCTTGCCAACAGCATCATCACCCGGGAGTGGAGGAGACACAAGCACAGACCAGGCAGAGGGACCCAGCTACAGTGCCACCCGCTTCGAGGTGTCGGAGGGAAGCAGTGACACAGAGGGTGAGGGGAGTCAGGCGGCCTGACCTCATGATCACGACACCTCATATCATGCAGACAGCTTGGCTTCGGACTCCCAGGAGGAGGGGGAATATGCAGCAACAGCATCTGCACCCACTATGTATGTCACCTCCTCCTCCAGACCCATCTTCTCCCTCCCAGTTGATAGTGTCCCTTCGGTCCGTGCTGGCCCCCGTGTCTCCTTTGTCCCCATCACCGCAGCCCCTGCCCCTGTCTCCACAGCTGCCCTCAGTGCTGACTCTGTGGACCTACACCAGCAGCTGCAAGTTGGTCAGAGGTCAATGCTGACTGTCCTCCATGACCTCACACATATCATGACACAGTTGTTGTCATTCATGGAGGGCATGTCAGCGGACATGTCTGATCAACGTCGGAGTTTGTCGTCCATAGACTCAACACTGACGGCAGCACTTGCCATCCTGAAGCGTCAAACCCCCCCACTCCTTGTGACCCATCCCCATCCCCCTCTCCCATACCTGTCCACCAGACTCGCAGACCCACCAGATCAAACACCCCAACAGAGACACCCAGCACACCAACACGTCAGTCAAAGCGCAGACCTCCAGGCACCCAATCTCAGGGGGATATGCACACACCCACAGGGACAGGGGACAGACATCACACATGCATCCACAGACACACTACACCTGACTCACAGCCCTCTACCTCCACTCCCATTGTGTCCCCGGGTTCAGGTGGTAGCCTGTCAGAACTGGCTGCAGTGTGCAGCGCAGAATATCTTTCATCCTTTGGCGCTGCACCTGACACTGTGGAGGGATCCTCCTCACCTGCACCCACTACACCAACCCTTCCCTCTCCTGTCCCTGCGGTGCCGGACACTGACTCCAATGATGCCCCCCATGTGTCCACAGACCTCTGAGTCCACCATGTACAGGCAAGTTTGAAGGTGACAACCTCCACAGAGTCACCACAGTAATGGACATTATTTTGGACTGGCCATAGGCCTTCTGTGAGCATGGACTCATGTATTTGTTCTTTGAAAAAATGGCGCTGAATAAAGCATTTTATTTTTTTATTCTGAACTATTTCATTTCATGGAATTGCTTTGGGTGATGTGTGCCTACCAGTTGGTGGAATGTTAATGTTTTGGTATTGTGGAAGCTGTATATATTTCTGATGGGAATGGGGTGGACCAGGGTATCTCTCTGTGCTATCCCAAAGTTAGAGCAATTTATCTAGATTGTTGTGTCTGCAGTTTGCGTACAGACATTATCCGGAAGAGTGTCCCTTCCTCAGTGACACATGAGATCTTCACTACAGACAGTTGCACAATTGTTGTGGTGACTTGTGTATGGATTTACCATAGTTTGTTACATTCCCTTCGACAATGGCCATGCCTGCTCAGATGTGAAATCCGAAAATTGGTGAGTGCCATCCATGCTACTCACTGTGCTTGGATTTGTAGTGTGTAGTAATGCCTTCAGGGAGTCCATCATATTTTTTCACACGATGCATGACAATGTTATCCGCCTTAGCCTCATGATTCTGATTGTAAAATATGATTTTGGGCACACAATACACATTGTGGTGCCTTGTATCTCAGGGTTTTCTACCCTGTTCCTTCCATGAGGGAGTACATGTTTCACCACCTGGACGTTCACATCATGTCCAGGATGTACATGACACTTTTTTAGTCCATTTGTGCTTCATTTGTTTGGTGGTCTGTTACATGACTACACACTATTGAGTAATGATGGAGGGGGGGGATGTGTGCCAGCAAAGTACATGAGTGAATATGCATGTTTGGTCTGACTTAAGTACCACATGTGGTGTGTCACCCAGTATGTGACAGGATACCATTTTCTGTGGAGTAGGCCACTGCTGTGTGTGATGTGTTGATATGCTACTATCATGAGCGTTACAGATTAGGGATGTACACATACATGCATGTAGTTGTTGTATGATGTTGGAAATGCATACCCCCTGTGACTGAGCACTGCTGGGAGTCATATCCACCCACCCTTCCTATGTCTGGGACTGCTGGGAGTCCTCTGCACCCACCCCTCCTATGTCTGGTCACTGCTGGGAGTCATATCCACCCACCCCTCCTATGTCTGGGCACTGCTGGGAATCATATCCACCCATCCCTCCTATGTCTGGGCACTGCTGGGAGTCATATCGACCCACCCCTCCTATGTCTGGGCACTGCTGGGAGTCCTCTGCACCCACCTCTCCTATGCCTGGGCACTGCTGGGAGTCATATCCACCCACCCCTCCTACGTCTGGGCACTGCTGGGAGACATATACACCCACCCCTCCTATGTCTGGGCACTGCTGGGAGTCATATCCACCCACCCCTCCTATTTCTGGGCACTGCTGGGAGTCATATCCACCCACCCCTTCTATGTCTGGGCACTGCTGGGAGTCCTCTGCACCCACCCCTCCTATGTCTGGGCACTGCTGGGAGTCCTCTGCACCCACCCTTCCTATGTCTGGGCACTGCTGGGAGACATATACACCCACCCTTCCTATGTCTGGGCACTGCTGGGAGTCCTCTGCACCCACCCCTCCTATGTCTGGGCACTGCTGGGAGTCCTCTGCACCCACCCCTCCTATATCTGGGCACAGCTGGGAGTCATAGCCACTCAACACTCAGTTGTGAGGCACCGTACCCCGACATTACAGACGTGTGTGCGGCACGTATCACTATTGCAATGGTGAAATGCTCTGGAGTGTGGCGCAACGTACCACGACATTACAGACGTGTATGCGGCACGTATCACTATTGCAATGGTGACACGCTCTGGCGTGTGGCGCACCGTACCCCGACATTACAGACGTGTGTGCGGCACGTATCTCTATTGCAATGGTGATACGCTCTGGCGTGTGGCGCACCGTACCCTGACATTACAGACGTGTGTGCGGCACGTATCACTATTGCAATGGCGATACGCTCTGGCGTGTGGTGCACCGTACCCCGACATTACAGACGTGTGTGCGGCACGTATCACTATTGCAATGGTGATACGCTCTGGCATGTGCCGCACCGTACTCCGACATTACAGACGTGTGTGCGGCACGTATCTCTATTGCAATGGTGATGTGCGCGTGTGGTGCACCGTACAGGTATACTTCCATTGTTGCGGTAGGTTGTACTCACCGTCTGCGCAGTCATCGGTTTCTATGTACGAGGTCGTAGGTGTACAGGACTGGGATGTCACAGTCGATGGGGTTCATATCGTGTATGTCGCATACCGGGATGCGGTTCGGGCCGGACTCTGCTTTTACGGCTCTTTTCAGCTCCCGTAGCAAAAGGGCCGTTCGGAGTGTCGTCAACACGGATCACACTTCCTGGCCTGGAAAGGTCGGCCTATTTACGTCCGACCGTGTGCTCGGTCTGCTCTTGAACAGGAAGCAGACAGCCTCCCTTCCCTCCCCTAAGCCAATCACAATGCTGCAATGGCAGCGTTGTGATTGGTCGGGATGGCACCCAGTCAGGCGCATATGGATACAGGCAGCCTACATTGAGGAAAGGCAGCATGCACATAATTGGGTTGGTTGGCCCCAGTGGGCCAACCAAACAGTCAGCACCCTCAGCAGCGGGCAAGCCAATCCTTCCCTGCCCTAGAGAAGACCGGCCCACCTGCCTGCCGCCAACCAAACCATTCTTCTAGTTTTCCCAGTTGTATGACGTTCCAACACGTTTTTACCACGCCTGCTGTTACAACGCAATTTGTTTACCCCGATTTGCAGTCGGGGTGTGCTGGAGTTTGGAATAGTATAATTTACAATTCAAACTCCACTCTGTGCAACAGTAGGGAAGGTGTTGGAGATAAATCCAACAACGTATACCCCCTACAGCAAGCCATTTTGTTGTAATGGCATGCGGGGTAAAAGCATGCGCTTGTAATGCATGCGTTGTAATGGTTGTTTCCCAGTTATACAAATTTATGTTTCTGCTTCTCGCACTGAGAAAGCAGTGGGGCAACCTTCCTCTGCCCTAGTGGAGAAGCCACCCCTGTGTCTCCCTCTACATTAGAGAGGATGAAGTAACCTTGCTAGCATCATCAGGAAAAACCACTGGACGGGACATGAAAAGAAGTTGACATTGTTTTAAGAAGATACCAAACTGATTACAACCCCCAAAAAAACATTTGGGGAGGAGCCAAAGGAATAGGGATTGGTGTAACTACCTGGATCTGCATCAGAGGAGCTGTACTCGAATCTGACGACATACTTCCCCCTGAGGCTGGAAAATGAAGGCGTTTTAATATGGGTTTAGCATGCTGATGACTGGGAGCAGGAAAGGCCCAGGGGTTTGCTCTGAAAGTATTCAATTGGGACTGAATGGCCATTAAGTCATGTCCAAGGGTTGCATTCTCTGCTTGCATGGAGACTAACATGTCAGCGATGGCCTGAAGGGTAATGTTTGCACTTCCATATCTTTTGGGTGAAGCATTCACTGTGGGCTTTGCCTTCTACTAAATAATAACAATGTGGTGCTTACCTTGTAGCCAGCACTGCTTGTTTTGTAGAGACGTTATTAACCCAACTTTGTGTACCCTACCTTTCTGCCCTTGATAGCTCTTATCCACAAGAAAGTTTGGCAAGAGCCGGTGAATAGGGCTAATTTTGGACGTTGTCTGAGTCGTTATCTGGATGGAGTTGTTGAATATGGAAATAAAGGAAAGAGTCACTAAGTGTGATATTACTTCTTTATGTGTCCCCCCCTTGAAGTGTACAACCTCCTAGTAAGTCTAATGTCCTTATACCCTAAGTGCAATCAACTAAGTAGGGTTGTGACGTCGATTGTGTAGGAGATTTTCAGATCTGTTCTCGGATTCTCCTGTGTTTTACTGACAATACTGCAATAGGCATCCTGATGCTTCGCTGGTGTTTGTTTAGGAATGGATATTGCAAGTACCTGTGCAGACCTACTAATAACAAGAATAACATAAGTTTGCATCACTCTTACAATGACTTGAATAACATCAAACAATCAGGTGCATAACTGTTTCTGTGCGCCCTTACATGTTATTGGATTGGTATGCTTAGCACTGCAATGCTTGGGTTCCAAAATGAAGCAAAGATCTTCATTAATTGACTTATTTCTCACAGCTCTAAAAGTTGTCTCAAACTTTGAAAGTCATCTTTAAAAGTTTCACAAGTTGTTTTAAACATTCTTCATGGGTTGGGTACATTTGCACTTGATGCAACACAGTTAACTCACTCTTCTTTGTCATTTTCTGTTCTGTTTTGTAGGGAAGAATGGGGCCAAGTGGGACAGGACGCAGAGGACTGGAGCATTGAAGTTTCACCTGGGAGATGCTAATGCAGAATTGGTTCACAATGACAAGGAAGATGTTTCAACTTCGAGATCCTTGAGGCAAAGTGGATGAGTAATCCTGGGTGTGTTGTAAATAGCTGATCGCACCTAAGATGCTCGCTGAGATTTGCAGTGATCTTCTGATATCTTGGCAAATCTCACGGTAATAACCAGGTGACTTTAGTGGTGTACTGTGTATAGAACAGGATACAGTGCTGGGAGGTTGAGAAAATTGCCAACATTAAATGGATTTTCAGTGCACACATAGTCAGTTTAGGTCAATGCCAGGGGGCTGAGATTCCCGGGCTGAGCGCAAAATTGATACATCTGCCTCTTATTCTGCCAGACAGCATGAGAAGCACACTTGAAAGAAGAGCAAACCCAAACTGTTACTGGAAGTGCAAAAACATATATTCCCTATCTGCTTTACTTGTATGAGAGTGGGAGCTGTTGACTCACATGTTGTCACAGTTCCAGGTTCCCTTAAACCAAGGTGGAGGTGTTCTGCAGAGTACCTAAAGGACTACTGTGCAACCTAATCTGGTTTCTGTCTGAGAGCCAGCTTTCCAGAAGTGAGGAGACATAACATACTGGGTGATCTGAAAGAAGAGCTGTTCCCTGTACTGGAATGTGTGGAGGGTCCGGTCTGCCAGAAAATGAAAGAAACAAGCCAACCCTGCAGGAGGAACTGCGCGTATGGGAGTCCAACTAGCTATAGTGTCTCACTTGTCATCCTAACCATATCCAGGAAAACAAATGAATCAACATTCCAGAACACAACACTCCTGACCCTCTCAAAGATCCTGGTAACAGGACACCCCCTTTCGCTCTCACACTCCCTCTCATCCACAATAAGATAAAACCGAGACACAAAAAAAGTATGAAATGTTTATTTAAACTATTGTGCTCTAAAATGCAGTATTTGTGCCACAATCGGAAAGCAAAATGCTTAACAAAACAACCGTCAGCATAGTCAGTGAACCATATATTTTGAAAAGCCCTGTCATATAATAAGACAGATTAGCCTTACCTCACTCCCCTTCTACAGAAGCAGAATGATTATTCGGCAAAGATCTCTGGTATTAGTAGCGTTGCCCGTACCTTAGCATTCACAGGTGGACATTCCGCAACCCAGGTACAGCCGTGAATTCATCTGAGAAAGTCCCTCTCTCTTCTCTGTGCATACCTACATAACAAGGCAATATATGCTCACAAACAACTGCTGCACTCATGTGTTGCGTCTACGTGCTCATGCCTGACCAGAATGAGATAACAAGAGACATTGTTGTTTGACCTTGTCTGCTGGGTTCAAACTAAATCCTAGGAAAGAACAAAACTCAAAAACAGCAGCAAGTTGTGAGTGCAAATACAATGTGGCACAAAGGTAAACATATTTATAAAGTAATGAATGCAAAGCAAATTCAGCCTATAGGTGCACAGTTAGGCTAACATAGGGAAAACTACAATGTGCCATGCACTGAACACATGACATGGGAATGAGTAGTAGACCCCGGTGTTGTTGGTTTGTCTAGCAGAGACTTATGGAGGTGTGACTGGTGAGTTGTAAGCTTGAATCAGATAACTATCACTGAAGCAAATGATTCCTGACACTGCTGAAGGGTGATCGGACGGATTTTCTCCATCAATCATCTGTCACAGCTGTGGCACTGGCCCCAAGTGTACCTGAGTGATCTTCGGCCAGGATCAATAAACTATAGCTAAATCCTGGAATTTGCCAAGTGTGCCTGAATTGACTCTGCTGTCGCAGCCAGGGCACTTGACACAAGTGTGCCCAAGCAGTCTGCGTTGCAAAAGAAGAGACCTGTATACTGTCATGGCAAAGAGACATTGGTCTATCTACACCTGGCAACACTTCTGTTAATAATTAACAGTATTCCCCGAGGGTAAAAGTGATTGTAGCACTATGGTCTTCCCTTCATATGCATGTGTACAATTATCTAGCATCCTATTGTTTACACGGCTATGACCTAATCATGATCTCTATGATATAATATTATATATTCATTCATGGCCCCCTAATATGTCTGTGGCAATTGTGGGGATTAACTGATAATCATAAGACACCCCTCTAAGATGGCCGCCGCACTCCCACGTACTTGCTCCACTATGTGGCACTGAACAGCGCACTCTGCCTAAGCACGCGCAGACATTCCTCTTTTGGGACCACGCCCCCCGTACGGCTTGTGATGCGGAGATGCGGTCAGCTCATAACCTCGCCGCACCGGGACTTCCGGTACCAGCTGTTCCGCGCTACTGCGAGAGCGCCGTGCGTGTGGGTAGGGTTGCAAGCAGTGGGCTGCACGCATTATAGGTAAGAATTGCATTTTTCTGCCAGAAAGTGCTCATTGGTGTCACGGGCTCTGGTCGCATTTACATTGGCGGTGCTTGGACCGCGATGTCCCACGAAGAGCTCTTGCTCGTTACTCGGCCTCGCTGGTCCCCTCCCGGGTTGGTGGCCCCGGTTATGCATTGTGACTCGAATAGCACTCTACCATGTAGCGAACCTAGGGTCCGGTTTCGCTTACTGCCTATGTCGCTCGGGGTTATGGATGGCCAGATTTATGGACGTACATGCCTGACGTGATGTGCGCGGTGCCCTCCTACTTACCTCTTGGGGCCATGCTGCACGCCGGCCGGACGGGGGGTACTGGGGGGCCGTGTTCGGCTCGGTACTTTCCGGATATCGGGCTCTGGTGCTGTGGATGACTTGCCTAGATTCCTGATATCATGGCACTCTCATAGCCATGATCTCCTCATTGGCTTAATCCCGATACCTACTCTAACATGAGACCGGGCTCGTGTACATAATTCTGTCTCCCTAGGTTACTACACCTAATTGTGCTGCCCCACGGGAACAGACTGCGAGGCCCTTTAGGGACACCGTTAGGGTAAGCATCAGCCTAGTCCTTCATTCAAGTGTTGTTGTTTTTAATCGTTGTTTTGTACCAAAATGTCTATGGGCTTATTCTGCTGATATGCCCTGTGTTTCAATATTCCTATGAGTGTGTGTATTCCTTTGGAGAGCAAAGGTGACCGACTGCTTATTGAAGCGATTACGCCATTACAAAACGCTTGGTTGATTATCTTACAACTTTTCTAGGTCACCCATTTATCGCAGAACCACTAGGCCTGCACCCTTACAGACCCAGAGAGGTTGTATTGACTCCCTTTATTTGTACTTTTACGTTTATTTTTGTTTTCACTGTGTAGTACTGTTCACTAGAGGTCCTGAGGAATTGCGAATCAAGCAAGAAACATGTCGACCTGATCAGAGGGTTGAGGTAGTTCCACTGTGCCCCTTACAGCCTCTACCTCCCTTCCCACCTTTTAACCAAGGGAATCAGTCACGTGAATAAATGTCCTTGTGAATTGATTCACCTTTTTTAATCACTATCCCTCACACGCACACAACCATTGGCTGGAACAAAAGAACTCCGACAAAGAGCGCCTCTTAGGCGCCCGTCAGACATTGCAGCGCCAGTCTGACGAGGAGCAAGAGGCCAATGATGAAGCTTGACATCTAGCTCGCTGGGTGTGTGAGGCCTCTCAGTTCCAGCAAGGGAGCTCTTTGCTCCCTGCCTTAACTCTCCTAATACTCTTCTCCACACTTACTCCCTCCTATGTTCTCGGGGAACTTTGTACCTTCTGTATTACATGTTTGATGGGACATGTACACTGGACCCCGTTAAATATTGTCCAGAACTGGTTCCCTCTATTTGTACTAAATTCTGAGCGTGGGCTTAGTTCCCACGGAACCTTATAGGCTACCTACAGTGACAGATCACTGTGAGGACCACTTGGTCCCTAGAACCTCATATGGTTTACTAGGGTACCCTCTCCCTCTTTGATTAGCTTAGTGGATATACTACATCTGCAGGGATTGATCTTCTGACCATGGAAGACGTCCCAGGCCTAAGCTTCGATGAAGATGCTTTAGCCGAGGCTTTGAGATCAGCTCCCCAACTCCTTGGGGCTGGAGGGGCTCCCACCTCGGGCTCCACTAATGACGATTGGACAACACTTACTGGAATGAAGAAAGAATGGCTGAGAATTACAGTCCATGGGGCTATAATGACAGAGTATTTAAGGGCTAATATAGCCCCTCAGGGGCTCCTTGTGAGCATTATGCCAAGGCTCTTTCTTGAAGACAAACAATTCAAAGGTGACTGGTGCCAAGTATCATGGAAGTGCACTAAAGATCTCTTATTCCTAATCGTTAAGACAGCAAAGAGACTGGCTGATGCACTACTTGTCAAAATCACGGCTTTGGAAACAGCCATCAGAAGCACTCTAACCAAAACTCCTTTTCTCATTAAATTGGCAGAAATTAACCAAGAGATTACTGAGAATCAAGATTTTTTACTTAAACAAAAAAAGACTAAGCTCCAAAAAGATGTGGCTAAATTTGACAAAGAAAAGGTGTATCCATATCTTAAGGAAGGATACACCAATAAGAAAAATAGCTACTCTTCTGATGACAATTCAGACAACAGCAGCCGGAGGGGCTCCTCCGGTAGCGATTCTAGCGGCGGGTACCCCACTAACAACAATCGCAACCAGCAACGCCCCAATTGGAACCATGGTTTCAATCAGGGACAGATGTTCCAAGGACCCCCTCAAATGCCGCCACCCTGGCAATACCCCTTCTATCCCCAGGGTTCACCGCAGTTTTTTCCTATGAACCCTCCTTTTCACGACAGAGGTTGGGGCAGAGGAAGAGGGCGCAAGCGAGGAGGTCAGAAAGGGGTACAGTGGCAGGACCAATCAACAGCATCAACGTCAGTAGACACCAGGAGCACAACCAGAGAGAAGAAAGCTTAATTGTCAACCTATCCACCAGACCGCTGACACCAACTGAAGTAAAGGTCCTTGAGAAAGGTTTAGGTTTTGTTCCCACTCCCACCCCAGACAGCTTCAACAAAATGTGTGAGGTTAAGCAACTCTTTAGGAAAATACGCCTACGCTCCTTCTTTAACGAAAGACCAGACAGCGATAAAACCGACACAGGGTTACATAAACCATCCAGGTTCACGCCAACTGATGGCATGATTCCGCCAGAAGTTCTGGTTTTTGAGAAGGCAGTCCTGAAGACTTTGGAGACTAAACCTAACAAGAGTAGCTTCAACAACCTGACCCATGTAGAAAGGCTGGCCGTCAAGACACTTGGTAATGACAATACAATCGTCATAAAACAGGCGGATAAAGGGGGAGCCACAGTAATCCAGAATATCATGGATTACGACACAGAGTGCAAACGACAACTTGCCAACATTACCCACTACAGACCACTAATAATTGATCCCACTCCTAGACTGACCACCATGATCACCAGTATGATTATGGAAGGAGAAGCTAACGAATGGATTACTAAAAAAGAAGCAGAGTTCTTACTCACTGCTGATCCGATCACCCCCTACTTTTACACTCTTCCCAAAATTCATAAAGGGACTACACCTGTCCCAGGTAGGCCCATTGTATCTGGTATCGACTCACTTCTGGAACCTCTTTCCAAGTTCTGTGATATATTTCTCTAACCACTGGTAAAGAAAATTCCATCTTTTCTCCAGGACACCAGGGATGTGCTCCGCCTGATTGATTCCATCGAGGGGAGAGAGATCGTCGACCTCCTCCTTACATTGGACGTGGAGGCGCTCTATACCAACATTCCCCAACAGGCCACTTTGGAAGCAGTAGAGGACACTCTCCGGAGGGAAGAGTGGATCTCACCGACACCCATCTCCTTCATTATGGCTTGCGCTACCATAGCCTTAACTGAGAATTTCTTTCAGTATGGGTCCCAGTTATACCATCAGATCCAGGGGACTTCGATGGGTTCTACCTTCGCCTCTAGCCTAGCTTGCATTTACATGGCCATATTTGAGGACAAAATCATTAGACCAGCTCACAACCCCTTCTCTGAGAACATAACACTCTAGCGCTGGTATATCTATGATATACTAGTCCTATGGAAAGGGGACCGGGAGAGCTGCGACGCTTTTTGTGCGTGGATCAACCATCAGAACCCGTTTCTGAGATTCACAGGAACTATCTCAGATACCACAATACCATTTTTGGACCTGACTATCAGTCTGGACCAGGAAGGACTAAGTACCTCCCTGTTTCGTAAAGAGACGGATAAAAACAGTCTTCTCCTTTACAACAGTCATCACCCCAAGGCCTTGAGGGCTAACCTCCCCTTTGGGCAGTTCCTGAGGATACGCAGAAACTGTACCACTAGTTCCAAATACAAAAAGGAATCTGCCCTGCTCCAACATAAATTGCAGGATAGAGGTTACCCCACCAAACTGATCCGCAACTCACGCAAAAGTGCCCTCAACAACCCCAGAGAGGCACTACTGGAGACACACCTGAAAGAACCTGACAACTTGATTACCTGTGTGACCTGCTTCACTAAAAATTCGGCCTTCCTAAAACAGACTGTGAATAAACACTGGGGGCTATTGAACACAGGGGACTTAGACAACCCACGTCCCCGCTTTGCCTTCAAGCGTACATCTAATCTCAAAGATGCCCTCATTCACACTCGGCCTAAAAAACAAATCCTCACCAATCAGAGCACACTGTGGAACTTGCCACCTGTGGTGGGTCACTACCAATGCGGGGGGTGTGTTGTATGTGCACAGACAATACAGTGTAAAGAAATCAAGCTGTCCAATACATTCACATGGCATCTGAATAAACATACGAACTGTAATAGTCTCAGATGTATTTACATGCTGACCTGCCCATGTGGGAAAAATTACATCGGCATGACGATGAGGCAGGTCAAGCTAAGAATAATGGAACACAAGAGCAACAACCGTTGTTCCAAAACACATACACGCCTCTATGAACATTACATGCAACACGGCCATCAGGCAGACAGTATCAAGTGGCTAGTACTTGAATCCCACCCTTCAATCACGCAACAGGCTCTGTTCAGGATCAAACAGCGATGGGTCCATCGCCTCCAATTGGACACTATGGGTTTTAATGACTCGGTCCCTTGGTCATCCCTGGCCAGATAAATCGGTCCCTTCTGAATAAAGAAGCATTATTGCACTACTCACCTTGACTAATGAGTGTCTGTCTTTAATTGGCACCACCCCTGGCAATAATTTAACCCCAATCATTAAGAGACAAAGAGACATTGGTCTATCTACACCTGGCAACACTTCTGTTAATAATTAACAGTATTCCCCGATGGTAAAAGTGATTGTAGCACTATGGTCTTCCCTTCATATGCATGTGTACAATCGTCTAGCATCCTATTGTTTACACGGCTATGACCTAATCATGATCTCTATGATATAATATTATATATTCATTCATGGCCCCCTAATATGTCTGTGGCAATTGTGGGGATTAACTGATAATCATAAGACACCCCTCTAAGATGGCCGCCGCACTCCCACGTACTTGCTCCACTATGTGGCACTGAACAGCGCACTCTGCCTACGCATGTGCAGACATTCCTCTTTTGGGACCACGCCCCCCCTACGGCTTGTGATGCGGAGATGCGGTCAGCTCATAACCTCGCCGCACCGGGACTTCCGGTACCAGCTGTTCCGCGCTACTGGGAGAGCGCCGGGCGTGTGGGTAGGTTTGCAAGCAGTGGGCTGCACGCATTATAGGTAAGAATTGCGTTTTTCTGCCAGAAAGTGCTCATTGGTGTCACGGGCTCTGGTCGCATTTACATTGGCGGCGCTTGGACCGCAATGTCCCACGAAGAGCTCTTGCTCGTTACTCGGCCTCGCTGGTCCCCTCCCGGGTTGGTGGGCGTGGCGTGTGGCCCCGGTTAGGCATTGTGACTTGAATAGCACTCTACCATGTAGCGAACCTAGGGTCCGGTTTCGCTTACTGCCTACGTCGCTCGGGGTTATGGATGGCCAGATTTATGGACGTACATGCCTGACGTGATGTGCGCGGTGCCCTCCTACTTACCTCTTGGGGCCATGCTGCACGCCGGCCGGATGGGGGGTACTGGGGGGCCGTGTTCGGCTCGGTACTTTCCGGATATTGGGCTCTGGTGCTGTGGATGACTTGCCTAGATTCCTGATATCATGGCACTCTCATAGCCATGATCTCCTCATTGGCTTAATCCCGATACCTACTCTAACATGAGACCGGGCTCGTGTACATAATTCTGTCTCCCTAGGTTACTACACCTAACTGTGCTGCCCCACGGGAACAGACTGCGAGGCCCTTTAGGGACACCTTTAGGGTAAGCATCAGCCTAGTCCTTCATTCAAGTGTTGTTGTTTTTAATCGTTGTTTTGTACCAAAATGTCTATGGGCTTATTCTGCTGATATGCCCTGTGTTTCAATATTCCTATGAGTGTGTGTATTCCTTTGGAGAGCAAGGGTGACCGACTGCTTCTTGAAGCGATTACGCCATTACAAAACGCTTGGTTGATTATCTTACATCTTTTCTAGGTCACCCATTTATCGCAGAACCACTAGGCCTGCACCCTTACAGACCCAGAGAGGTTGTATTGACTCCCTTTATTTGTACTTTTACGTTTATTTTTGTTTTCACTGTGTAGTACTGTTCACTAGAGGTCCTGAGGAATTGCGAATCAAGCAAGAAACATGTCGACCTGATCAGAGGGTTGAGGTAGTTCCACTGTGCCCCTTACAGCCTCTACCTCCCTTCCCACCTTTTAACCAAGGGAATCAGTCACGCGAATAAATGTCCTTGTGAATTGATTCACCTTTTTTAATCACTATCCCCACATGACTACACCCCCTTCCTGCCCCTCACACGCACACAACCATTGGCTGGAACAAAAGAACTCCGACAAAGAGCGCCTCTTAGGCGCCCGTCAGACATTGCAGCGCCAGTCTGACGAGGAGCAAGAGGCCAAATGATGAAGCTTGACATCTAGCTCGCTGGGTGTGTGAGGCCTCTCAGTTCCAACAAGGGAGCTCTTTGCTCCCTGCCTTAACTCTCTTAATACTCTTCTCCACACATACTCCCTCCTATGTTCTCGGGGAACTTTGTACCTTCAGTATTACATGTTTGATGGGACATGTACACTGGACCCCGTTAAATATTGTCCAGAACTGGTTCCCTCTATTTGTACTAAATAAGTTGCCATAAGTGTGCCTGAACAAATAGACTTGACAAACGTGCCCATGCTAGAAGTGAAGCTGTTGTCCTGAATCTCTTGCCATTTTGTGCCCAAATGACTATGCAGCTGCTATGGGACTGATCAGTAGTGCACCCTATTTAACCAAGGTGCAACTGCTGCATTAGTGCAGCATGAAACAACTAAGATGCCGTCCTCACACCTGTGACTAGAAGTGAGCTACATTGTTGCCTCACCCTGGGTAGAACCAAGCCACTGAATTGACAACTCACCCAATAAAGGAGGAAGGAGACCCTGCTACGACCTGCGGGCACATTGCTGCTGATGCTGTGTGCCCAGCAAAGTGTCACCAACTGAAGATGGCAGTGCCTCTAGACAATGCTTCGTGGTCCACTTCTACTTGGAAATAGTTAAGCAGCCATTTGAGACAGCCTTGCTATCTAGATGCTTTCCCCCACTGTAAGAGGACCAAGACTGAAGAGCGGGAGGCCAAAATGAAGCCTTGTGTGGACCTGATCTGTGGGTGAGACAAACACTGAGATGCTGAGTGCCTGCTAGTGCCTACTAGATGAAAGTGGGAAAGCGCTACACTAGTACTTAAATTTAAACTTAGTCAAAGGGAGGAGGAAGGGGACAGAGGGGACATCCTCACAGGGAAATAATAGTTTAGCACCATCGGCTGTGAGTATGTGACAATTTTTAGTAGTGCATAGCATTGAGTTTTCTCTTTTTACAATGATAAACACTGGCCAAACTATTAATGCTATTACACTGGTGTGTATTTATTGAGTTCTTATCCTGTTGTACCCCCACACTGATCTCACTGACAGGTCTGTGACTGCGTACCATTGCAACTACTGAGAATCAAGTGCTGAAAATGTTGCAGTTGACCCGGTTTGCAGAGCCATAGTAAGATGGAACCCAGGACATCAGAGGAATATTAACCCCATCCTCCATGGCTGTGGCCCAGTAGCCCCTATCTGTTCTGTGGCCCCCAAAGTGCATCTTACAATGGACATCTCAGCTCTATTATGGTAAAAACATTACTGACACATTTTCTGGTAAAATATTATGCCTTGTAGGATGTCCTGAAAGTGCTCAATATTTCCTCATTAACATTCTTATAACAACCAAGGATTTTGTCTGTCAAGAATTTTTTGTTTATTGAAAAGCACATTCCCCATGTTTGTCTGAAGGTCCATGTGCTTTGAAACATTATAAAACAAACTGGGTTTGTAAGTGGAAAAAAGGAATATGTGAACACATTGTCAATGTAATGTATAATCTTATTGATGAATGAACATGTAGAGTGTAATATTTTCTGATCTGTTAAATATTTAATGGAGAACAGACTGAACTTCCACAGGTAGTCACTATACAATATAAGTGCATTATTCATCAGACATATGTACTTATAAGTATATTTATCTAATTCTGTGTAATTAGTCTAATTCAAGTTGGAATAAAAGTGGCTAGCACCTTAGTGCCAAACCTGTGCAGCAAATAACAGACCTTTGTTAACAAAATAGGTTTTATAGTGAGGCTCACTTCATAAGTAGGTTTGAGAGACAAGTTGATGCAGCACATAAACTTGTGAATTGCAGCACTTTTTTATGTATCATGATGAAGCCACAGTTGGCATATTATTCAATCATAACTACCTTTCATTATTAGCTCTTATATAGAATATCATGTTGTATTTTATTTGCTTATGTGATTTGGTGTATGATGTTGGTTTAAAGGATTTAGGAAGTGTACATGTTGCCTATGATAGTGGATGTGTTTGTGTATGATATGTGTGTATGATCGCAGGTGTGTTGGAATACAATGGTTGGTGTACTGTGTAGAGAACGCTGAGACCACAAGTCCTTGTTGCTGTGACCGCGTCTGCCAGAGGGGCCATTGTTGAAGTAGTTTTGTGACCAGCAAGGAGTTGTGAAGACGTGAGGTGTCACCATAGTGTGGGTAATTGCACCTGAGGAGTCTATGTTGCATCTAGACGGTACTGTGGCATCTCCGCGTGTCAGACAGTGCTGCTGGGACACAATCACCAAAGAAATCAGGCCGTCGGCTGGGAGAGGAGTGAGGCTGCTTCTACCTGTTCTAGCTGCATTTAGAGATCTGCCGTGACTGACCCCCAAGGACCAAGAGGGTGCCAAGGAAGATGATGCACCCTTGCAGGACACCAGTCAGGAGCCAAAGGATTGAATTCCTCCAATGGGGAAACTTGATATGCTGTGTCTCTGTGAGCTGGTATCTGCTCCAATCACTGGGGAGAGCAGACCGCGCCACTCCGGAGAGTGAGCCTGCACCTTCCTGATGCTGTCACATGTACCATGAGCTGCCTGACTTCTCTAAGCAGGATTTGAACTCCTACTGTAATGCTGAATACTTCCATGCTGCAGAAGTAGGTAAGACTTAAACTAGGGCTTGTAGCCCCAAGGGAATTCGCTGCTGAAGGTGCTGCAGCACAATAAACACTTTTGACTGAAATCCTAAGAGTCATAAGGAACAGCTGAGTACAGCATATTAGTGTTCCCTGGAAGCGGCCACAAGTGGATGGGGAATAGCCCTCAATACATTACATAAAGGCAGGTGAGACAGGGATTTGAATGACAACTGCTAGAGATCCGACCTCATTCTTTAAATGTGTAGAGTTAGAAATATAATGCTACTTTTTCTTAGACAAGCGATTATTTTGCTGGACATAGATTTATTGTTTGTACTGTTTGCACTTTCATTTATGATTTATGGTGACTGGCCTATATCTACATCCCCCCTAAATTAGTCTTGACTGCTTGACTACAGCTACCACTGAGAGACAGGTGCAGAAGGGGTACTTGGCACAGTTGAGTGGGATCCATAGTAGGTCAGGCCCTGGGACCTCAGGAGTAAAAGGATTTAGCCACCATGGTTGGGCCCAGAAGCCCCTGCATGACCTGCGCCCTCTAAAAGGGGTTCTGACAATTGGTGGCAAGTTGTGGGGTGCCTAACATTCAAAGATACAGAGGTGGCACTGTACATTTCAAAACTGCATCAGTACTGAAATATGTCCAGTTTTTTTTTCTTCTACGCAAAAAGGCTATACACCCAGGTAATGGAGAACAAAGGTTTGGTAATTGACCTCAGCACCATGTTGTTAAATCTGATGACGGATTTAGAGACAGAGGGCGGAGAATTCCTAGGAGTAGGGACGGAGTAGGTTCATTGCTAATTTCATTAGGGACCTGTTTGATAAAGTCGGTGAAAGGGAGGACGATATAGCTCACTCTTGGGAGGGAGCCAAGTAAGAGAATACCGTGGTTTGAGCCTCTAGGATCTCCTTAGCACAGATATCTCCCATACACATGCTGAGTGGGCCTGGGCGGAGCTTGCAGAGTTTCAGAAAAAGTCTGTTGAATAACTGCAGAGTTCCGCAAGTGGACAAAGTTGGTTGATCAGACTTACTAACTGTCGTTTTCAAAGGACGGGTTCAGCAGGGCAGTTACAGAGGGTTTGTAAAGAGTGTTTGTCAAAGGAAGAAGTTGTTTACATGGGGTAAAAAGTTGTGCACAGACTTCAGAGGGGGTGACATGTTCAGGAGCAGGAATGACTTATCGCCCAGGTATTGGGGCACACAGGGTCAGACATTTTCCACACTCAGAGCCACTCCCTTCCATCTCATCACAGGTCTCACGTCCAGGCAGAACTCGCCTCCACCCCTTCAGCTGTTCTGTACCTCTCCCCTGCTGGGGCCCACTCCCTTCCCCATTATTGAGCACATACACAGCCAGGACAGTAGGATTGTGAGTATGGCATAACCAGGAAAGGTGATGCTCCCACAAGTGCAAGGCCACTCTAGTCGAGGCTGGATTCCACTGTCTTTCTGGCCTTGCCCTGGTGGGCCACTCCTACCTCCTTTAACACCTTCAAACCCTCTGTAACTGCCCTGCTGTACTCGTCCTTTGAAAACTTCAGTTTGTAAGTTAGGGGTGGGCAGCGGGCACCTGTAAATTCCAGAACAGGGCACAGTTGTAGATTTTTGCTGAACTCTGCGCTCCAAGCAGAGGGTAGAGTTGGCAAAGTCTGCAAACTCCGCCCGTGGAGTTGAGTTTGTCACCCACACCTAATGCTGAGTGTGTCCCATATTGCATTTTCCAGAGATTCACCAAGACACTCACGATCTTTAGTTTCTACAATATCTCAGGTGTGTACAACACCTCAAACTTCTAGGCTAAAACTGTCCCCAATTCTAGGAGTAAACCAATGGGGTGATTCGAGTCTATCAGAGAACCTCAAGTTTTCAGATGGCTCTTCAGAAAGTTAAGACTTAGGAGGATGAGAAAGCCAGAGAATTTGAGAGAGAGAAGCTAGCTCCACCTCACCAGGAACAAGGGTAGAGGAGGAAGGAGAAACAGAACGAATGGACCTGGGAAGAGAAATTGTGAGAGAGAGAGAGAGAAGAAGCAGAGAGAAAGGGAGGAAAAGCAGAGAGATTGGGAGGAGAAATAGAAGAAAAGAAAAGAGAGCTGGAAAGACAAAAAGATACCCCTTGACAGAGAAAAACCTAGGATGGAAGCGATGACAAGTCCATCTGGGATAATCAATCAATCAATCAGTACATTTGTAGAGCGCGCTACCCACCCGTGAGGGTCTCAAGGCGCTAAAAGGAGGGGTGCTGTCATTGCTCGAATAGCCAGGTCTTGTGGTGCTTCTAGAAGGTGAGATGGTCCTGGGTCAGTCGAAGGTGTGCGGGGAGTGAGTTTCATGTCTTGGCGGCCAGGTAGGAAAAAGACCTTCCTCCGGCGGTGGTTCTGCGGATCCGTGGGACTGAGGGCGAGGCTGGCTGAACGGAGCTGGCGGTTGGGGGTGTAGTACGAGAGGCGGTTGTTGAGGTATCCGGGTCCTTTGTGTGGAGCGCTTTGTGTGCATGGGTGAGGAGCCTGAACGTGATTCTCTTGTTGACGGGGAGCCAGTGCAGGTTTCTTAGGTGGGCGGATGTGTGGCTGTGGCAGGGGATGGCGAGGATGAGTCGGGCGGAGGCGTTTTGTATGCTCTGAAGTCGTTTCTGGAGTTTGGCTGTGGTTCCTGTGTAGAGGGCGTTTCCGTAGTCCAGTCGGCTGGTTACAAGGTCTTGCTTGTTTCGGTGGGGATCCATCTGAAGATTTTTCAGAGCATGCGCAGGGTGTTGAAGCAGGATGATGACACGGCGTTGACTTGCCTGGTCATCGAGAGGGAGGAGTCCAGGATAAATCCCAGATTACGTGCGTGGTCCATCGGAGTAGACGCGGAGCCCAGCGCAGTGGGCCACCAGGAGTCGTCCCAGGCGGAGGGGGATTGTGCTTCCAGTTCATGCCAGGGGGTAACCAAGGTTCCAAAAACTCTTGTGTATGTGGAAGGTCAGGGTATTTTGGAATTGTTTGTGAGCTTTGAGGGCACTTGTAAAGTGCAAGACCTAACTGAGGTGTCCAAGGCAGCTACCTTAAGGGGGTGCATGCCAGTGGAAGGAGAAGGCTATGAGCGAATGAAGGAAGCTCTCATTAGGCGCTTTGGGCTGAATCCAGCTCAATACCTGCAGAAATGCTGTGACTGAAAGAGACAGACTGGTATTCCTTTTGAGACTTGGATTCATGGTGCGTTGTGTGACTGAAATTAGTGGGTAAGAGGGGTGGGGGCCAAGGATTTTCAGTCCCTTAAGCAGTTGATGGTGACAGATGGGCTCAAGGCAAGGTGCCCACTTAAGCAATACTTGCCTGATCTGACAGAGAGAGATCCAACAATTTTTGAAGTGTTAGCTGACAAGTGGTTGGCTAACTGGATTCACAAAGGGCTGGATGAACATAGTTCTAAGCCAAAGAGGCAGAAAATCTCTCCAGAGACTAGTTGCAAAGCTGAAAGGAAGGGCCAGGGTAATTTTCATAAGACTCAAGGAGGACCCAGGAACATGGGAATGGTAATGGTGTATCTGAGAAGGGGCATCTTGGGAAGGGAAGGCAAGGAAGTCCTTCTAAGTCTAAGGTGGAGACATGCTTCAACTGGCACAAGGTGGGATACAAGAGAGATGGTCAAGAGAAGGAACTTGACCCAGCAACACCTGTGAAAACATGCATGTTACATGTGAGTGAAGGTACCCAAGAGGGACAGTTTGTGCTCAACCTAGTAGCTATGGACGTTTAGAAGAAGTTAGCATCAATTGGCGGAAAGTTCCTGCTCAAAGGGATACTGGAGCCTTTCGCACTATGGATGAGACGAAGAACCTTAAGCCTGAGGAGATACTCCCTGGAACCAAGATTACAGGAATGGTAACCTGTAGAGAGGGCATGGAGTATCCGCTTGCCAGGGTTGAGATTGAGCTCAATGGCAAGGCCGCCATGATTGATGTTGGGGTACGGGGAAAGCCAAGTGCTGGATGTATCTTGGGCAATGATTTGATAGCCCTTGACTTGTTTCCAGGACCAGAAGTCTTTATGGCTTGGACAACATCAGCTGTGTTAACTGGCCCATAGGCTGCACATCAGTATAATAGTGAGACTGGGATAACTCTGGATGTACAGGGACCAGGACAAGGTAGTTTGGAGGAAGAGTCAGACTCTGAGAAGGTAATGGCCATGGAGAACATTGCTTCTGCTTCTGAGGGAAGGG
The DNA here is from genome assembly GCF_964261635.1 of Lissotriton helveticus. Lineage (NCBI taxonomy): Eukaryota > Metazoa > Chordata > Amphibia > Caudata > Salamandridae > Lissotriton > Lissotriton helveticus. The sequence goes on along the minus strand of NC_136061.1, from coordinate 1,459,698,901 downwards.
AGGATGAGGATCCTGAAGCAGACCAGTTGCTAGAGTCTGAGTCACTTCCAGAGCTGCAGGGTTTGCAAGCTATTGGGGGAGTGTCTTGCTTTATTTTCAGAACACTATAGCAAGACTTCAAAATACCAGGATACAATATGAACACTCTTTAATATAGGACTCTAACCCCTTTAGAATACCAAAATACAACATAAGAAGATTTCAACACTCATTTGTCAAGTAAAGGGAAACATTTATTGCAGCAAGTTCTCATATATCAAATGGCAAAAATTCATGTGTAAAATAAATGCATATAGTAAGCATATTTCCACAAGAATACATTCATAGAAAGATAACTGCATGTACAAAAGAAACAGTAATTAAACTCGGAATCTGTCTGTCTTGCATCATCATGCCAGCACAACTGGGGAACCCGTTTACAGTCTCGGCAGGAGCTCTCAACCGTGAAAGGGCTCTAGGCAGTGCGTCCACTTCTAGAACAATTCCTGTCAAGCACCAAGAGGTCTCCGTCTTTATACTCATAGAAACACAGAGAGAGATTTCTAGAAGCTCCCCCTCTCTTCATCTGCACTCTAGATTCTGTCTACACTCTCTTCATCGAGGTCTCTCAACAAAGCTGGACAGGCTCTAATGAGAGCTGAGGCAGCATTCTTCATGTTCTCATCCTTGAACACTGCACGCCTCCCACATTGTCTGTTCTCTAACAGCTTATCTCTCTTGCTCGGTTACATGAGAAACATAAACAATTATTTGTGTGCACAAGTAACCTGGGGCCTATCTACATTTGCAGCTGAAAGGCTGGGTCAGACACACATAAGATGAAACTGTGGTCACAAAATGCAATTAGATAAAATGGAGTCAATGGTCTATACAGGATCTCACAATATATAATTGAATATAGTATTACAGGGACCTTCTGAGATAAATTTCTGCAAGACAGAATAGGAGTTCCCTCCACTTGTGAAAGGAAGCCCAGGAACAAGTCAGCAAATGAGTGGTTGGGAGAACCAATAGTGACATAGTAAATCCTGAGTCAGGAACTAGCAAGAGGCTAGTGGTTCCATAAGTGCATAGGAACTTCCTGTTGTCCCTGGCCTGTGAAGAGTTCTATCTACGGCCAACCCTCCTTTCTGTCTATATTGATCTGGACCCTGTTGTAAAAATAAGAGAGAAAAAATGTTATATTATTAGAGAACAGCATCATTATGTTCTAATCTGTATTTATGTGATTATGTCTTACATGGTGTAATATGTGTTGTTGCATTGTGTTTATAAAAATATACAGGATTACATATTTTTACTACTGTGAAAAAAATTATGAAATATTATGCAAAACAAAACGAAAATATATGTTTTGAAAATATTTACGCACTGTCGGCTGAATAAGTGTAGGATGTCCTGATATAATTCTAAATATTTATATTTGTTATTAGCTAGTTCTTTTCCCCTTTATATAGTTTCCCCTACTAGCTAGCAAGTTTCATTGTGTTATGTAGGAGTCCCCTTATTTTTTCAAACCCTGTGAAGAGCCCTCCGCAGAACACTTAGGGGTTGGAAAAACCCTGGATAGGTTTGACCCTCTGTTAACTGGCTAGGGATGTGCAGAGACACAGAGACATTCTGTACAACTTGTCCAGCTTGCCAGATAAGAGATACTGGGGGGACATTATTACAAGGACCCTGTTAGAACTGACATTGTTAAGGTGGTCTCCCCCCTCCCAACTTTTTGCCTTCATCCTCCACTTTCTCTGACTTCATTTTTTTCTGGCCTTAGGACTTTGAGCACTTTACTACTGCTAACCAGTGCTTAAGTGCAAATATTCTCTCCTCAAAAAAATAGTAATATTGGCTCATTCCAATTACCATATTTAGTTTAATTATTAGTCCTTAATAAAGTTCACTACATGTGCCCAGGGCCTGTAAATGAAATGCTACTAGTGAACCTGCAGCACTTATTGTGGCACCCACATAAGTAACCCTCCAACTATGGCTCAGGCCTACTATTGTAAAGCCTGTGTGTGCAGTTTACAGTGCCATTTCGACCTGGCAAGACGTCCAACCAACCTGCTTCAGCACCTAGACTCTGCCATTTAGGAGTCTGCCCTGCCAAGTAGTGCTACCTCAGTCCGAGACTTTTGGAAGTGGGCCTAAGAGGTACGTCTAGCAGGACCGATGCAGCCTCTGAATATTGAGGCATTGCCAAGCAGAACAGACTCATCTGCTTGGCTGAGTGGCACATCTTCAAGCAGAACTAATGCATCTCCACTGTTGTGTGGATTGGACCCATCGCAAAAGATGCGCCTCGCCGCAGCCTCTCACATTGGGAACCGATGAATTGCGCTTTGGAACCGAAGATGCACAACACCTTACCCGACGGTAGCCTTGACAACAGATCACTGCATCTCAAATTCACCGCTCATTGGAACCTACCTATCTCCTCTGCTGCACCTCTGATCCCCAACACGGGACTGCACATCACAAGCCCCGTCAACTATATACTCAACGTCAAGGCATCAAAAAACTTGCACCTCAGCCTTGCCACACTTCGGAACCAACGCATTGCCTCGGATGCGCAACACATCTTTGAGGAGGATCCACGCATGCACTCTGAAGGATTCAAAATTATTCTATTGGGCCATACTTACCACTAGCCCATATATGTTTATCAATAATAATAATTCAGTCGGCAATGGAGAAAGTTCAATCGTTTATTCAATCAAATACAAGCCCTGGCAGGGGAGCCTCAGTCTATACGACCCTCGGAGGTGCGCAGAGGAGACTGATTACATGTTCGAAATACAAAGCATATATACGTTTCATGTGTTCAAGATGACACCCTACAAGGAAAGATACAACTTGTCTGTATGCCAAGAGGAATACCCATATAAGGCACACTTGATTGCTAGTAGCCTAGGCCTAAGCTATTCCGGGGGCAGGTCAGCAAGGTGCCTCCCTGTCTATCTGTAGCCCGGGGAGTACAGGAACGGGCTCTACTAGAATGTGCGCATCCCACAAGAAAGGCAGATGTGACCTTGGGTTTCCTTGAGCTACCGTCTAACAACTATAGTAAGCGGCCTGACTGCCGTCATAGTTTCGAGCAGCAAACGTAATCACGTGATTTCAGGGAAACAGCACGAGCACATAGGGAAAAGAAACAAAATGGTTCTGGTTATATCAATAGGAACAACCGAGTCAACGGACACTAAGAGATCATAGTGTATTCTAACTATACGATTATATAATTACGAGGTTACATTGGATATATTAGGCCAATAAATGCATGGTATAGAAATTCGATCCCAACAGATGGCCCGAATTGTTGTAAGGAGGTGTCTGTTTGGTCTGTACTATCAGTGTCATAGCTTCTAACATTTCTGCTAACCACTGCCTCTTTCGGGACTAACTGATGAGTTCGGTGATAGTCGGGCGGAGCAATATACACAGGAGGGTAGAGAAATGAGAGATAGCAACTTCCTGCCCATCCCCGGGGAAGCCATGTGTATTCATTCTGACCACAGACGAAATATACATCTGGTGGAGTAATCATAGGTGGGGTACTATATATCTGTAAAGTGTAGGTGTAATTGCACCTGCTCTTTCCTACCTTAACATGACCTCATCCCTGTATGCAAAAGGGAGAGGTAGTATTAATGATGGGGATCGGCAAGGCTTTGTCATTTGTAACATTTCTTTCTTTAAAATGCTGGAAATACATATTATTAAAGAGTTCAAAATCCTGCATTTCCTCCATTAACTAGGTAACATTCTTATAATCTGTATACACATTCATGCAAGCATTGGGGTCCAAAGAACCCTCTCCCCCATTTCCTGCTGCATCAAATCCTTGATGTTTTTCTATGTATTTCAAAATGGCTTCATAATCTTTTTCAGTATAAATTTTCGGTTCAGCTACATAATGTGAATACATCAAAGATAACAATTGGAACCAGGCTTCACAACTAGCTAAATAGGACATCGGTAAGGAGATAAACAGTTCATGCTGATGCATTACTGAAGGAAGTAACCCACTTACCCAACAGTTCATCTTATTCGTGGTGCTGTGTGTCTGGTGCAACATTTCAATAAAAGCATTTTTCATATGTTTCTCTGTGTCTGGCCTTGTGAGGGGGCAAAGAATAGAAGAGATGCTCTTCCGGGGCAACAGTAGTTCCTAACAGATTCTGTACTGGGTGCTGAAACTCTAAATATACGAATACACACATCATAATTATTGTAATGATAACAATGAAAGCAACGAATGCCACCTTCACTCTGGTGGACCATCCGGAAAATAAATGCATATTATCCACATATCGGCGAGGGGCCTTTCATCCTCCATTGCAAATTGAGCAAAAGGAAACATACTCTCTATAAGTCCAAATCAAACTCGGTCCCTCTCTATAAGTCCAAAACTATATTTGTATCCACAAAGCACGCACGCCACCAGAGGGGATCTTCTCCCTGTGTCCGTTCTAGAGCCTCACAGGCAGACTCTCTTCATCCATCAAGTGAAAAAGCAAATAACCTCCTTCGTCTGGGAGAACAACCGCAGCCCCCAACTCAGTCTTTTCTTTCTGAACAGAGCTGCTTAACACAGTGTTCCAAGCTCTCAACGAGTTCAGTCCAGTGTCTCGCTCAGTACCCCAGTGTATCTATCCGATATTTTTCAAATGAAGTCTTTCCCTATTTTCTTCCACGAAAAACTGGGGTACCGCGCTGTTTTTGGGGCCGCAGGTCGTAGTTACAGCGACCAGGTTTCTCCTGGTCAGAAAACAACTCAGTTGCAGGGGCATCAGATGCATTTGACCCCTGTGATATACCAGAGATAATGGCCTCCGCTGTTTGAGCCGCTGCCTTGTCACCTGAGGGCAACGCTTCACTTGGCTGCCCCTTTTCTTGGGCTTCAGAAAAAGGTACAAAGCTCTGTAGCGACTCTCCTTCCTGGCTAGGGATTCCTTCAAGATTTTGCAAATCAAAGGGCAAAGGGAGCGGAAGGCGCTTCAAATGGCTCGCATGGATCCAATGTTTACGTCCATGCACCTTCACAGCCGACCTCGTAGCAAGTATGATCTGGTAGGGCTCAGACCATTTCGGCTCCAAACTCGATTTCCGTTGATAGTTCCTCACCAGGACCCACTGGCCTGGTTCCAATCGATGTCCTGGACCCTCTGGTAGCGGTCGCAATGTTTCGGATACCTGTTGATGAATATAACGCAGATCTTTAGTCAAAGCATACAAGTAGTCTGTCATCAAAGGATAATCAATATCTCTAAAGGATCTTGGCCTAGGGACTCCCCACACATTGGCCGGTCGGCCAAAGACAACTTCATAGGGTGATAACCCCGTTCTTGTGTGTGGTGTGGTTCTCAGAGACAGTAAGGCTAAAGGGAGGGCATCGGGCCATTTCAATCCTGAACTAGCACAGATCTTGGCCATTTTCAATTTCAATATGCCATTGTATTTTTCGACCAGACCAGCTGACTGAGGATGTCTGGCTGCATGAAATTTTTGCCTAATTTGTAGACCTTTCACAAACACCCTGAACCAGGGAGGCATTAAAGTGTGAGCCATTGTCAAACCAGACAATCCGGGGCAAACAGAATCGGGGGAAATATTCTTTAATCAAAGCTTTAGCAGTGGCAACTGCAGTGGCTTCCTTAGTGGGGTAGGCTTCAGCCCATTTACTGAACGCACAAACCACCACTAACACATATTTCAAATTATTCACTCTCTCCATCTGTATGTAATCAATCTGAAGAACTTCAAAGGGCAGAGATGGCGGTGCAAAATTTCCACTCAGGACCGCCTCTCTGCCCCCGAATTATAACGCAAGCATACTGGGCAATATTTAACCACATGTACTGCGGTTTTGGGAATATTTGGGTTATTCCAAACTGGGTCCAACACTGCACAAATACCTTTTGCTCCTATGTGTGCTGGACCGTGATCCATGGTCTCTACAGCATATACCAATGCATTAGGGAGTAACCAACGCTGTTTCTCAGTTCGATCTATCCAACATTCATTCTTGTCCAATTGTCCCACTTCCTGTTCCCATTTCTGTGCCTCATTTATGGTAGCTTCCTTCTGTAATTCTTTTACGCTCTCAATGGTATTATCAAACACAGATGTTTCTGCCACCCACCGGGCTGAAGCACTAGGGAACATGGGAGTCATCTTAGTCTGCGCTGTTTCTTTAGCTACTGAGTCAGCATAAGCATTTCCTTTTCCCGTAGATTCAATGATTTTCTGATGAGCACTGCATTTAATAATGGCAACTTTATCTGATAGTGTCAAGGCATGCAATAAACGATCAATAAAAGGACCGTGTTGAATTTTCTGACCATGCGTGGTAAAGAAACCCCTTTCCCTCCACAGCCTCCCAAAGCTATGGGCGACTCCAAAGGCGTACTGGCTGTCTGTATAAATATTTACTCTTAAGCCTTTACTGATCTCACAGGCTCGTAACAAGGCTATTAGTTCAGCTGCCTGGGCTGAGTGATGTGAAATCCTAGCGGTCTCCACCACCGTTTTTAAGGTCGTAATGGCATACGCAGCTGTGGCCGTACCATCTGGTAATTTAAAACAAGAACCATCCACATACAGCTCTCCTTGGGGGTCTGGTAAAGGGGCATCGGTAAGATCTACACGACCTTTTGTTTCTTCCTCAGTTCTGAATATACAGTCATGGGTATCATCTGTTTTAGCATTGGAAGGGAGAGGCAATAATGTTGCAGGATTCAATGTAGCGCATCTATTAATTGTAACGTGTGGTGCAAACAATGTTTATTTTATTTATTTAATTCATTTATTTAAAGAGTTTTATATAGCGCTGGCTAGACCCGGAGGTATCAGAGCGCTTTACATGAGAATCAACAATTTAACATAAAAAGTTCAACAATTACACAATAAATCCCAAAAAATAGGCAATACAATTAGGAGAGGAGAGAAAGGAGAGAGAAAAGTAGTGGAGGGGGCAGGGGAGGTGAGAAAGGGAGAAAAAGGGAAGAGACAATACAGAGAGACGGATAGAAGTCTGTCAAAAGACCGACTGGGTAGGTGAAGACCAAGGAGGGAATCCACGGCCTATCTCACCTTTAGCTAAACCAGGTAGCTCCATCGGGCATCAGACAAAAAAGTTCAGTCTCAGAACATTGAGAGACAGGAGAAGGAGAGACATAAATAGAGGGAGGATGCGGGAGGAGACAACAGGAGGGACGAAAGGAAGTGAAACAATGTGGTTTAACAATCATGTTCCCATGAGGCACAGGGTCAAGGCTGATTTGCATATGGCCATGTCTGATCCGGGGTGGTGTGGAGTGCAAGAAAACGATGGATTTAGGCCCAGATCTCTGTACTGGGGTGAATGTATGACATTGTTCTGCATTCTGTCCATAAACTGTTGTTTTGCATTTGTCACCCCGAGTGGGATGGGTATGCTCAGACGTGAGTCCCATGCTCTCCACACCACTGGAGTCAAGCTATCCTGGCTGAAGACGGCTGATAGCCAGAAACCGGTCCCAGGATGCCCGACCCCGGTCCAGGAAAGACATGGCTCGGCAGTTCGGGCTGGACTGCTCCCATGAGGCCCAGGGTCAAGGCTGACCTGCATATGGCCATGTCTGAACCGGGGTGGTGTGGAGTGCAAAAAAACGATGGATTGAGGCCCAGATCTCTGTACTGGGGTGAATGTATGACATTGTTCTGCATTCTGTCCATCAACTGTTGTTTTGGTACTTGAGTTCAGCCTGACATCAGTGCTGGGGTCATTATTCCATTTAAGCTGAGCAGGAGCTTGAGGGATAGAACTAAAATAATATGTCTCCTTGTTGTGAAGCTTACCAAATCCACCAACTTGCATTACTAAAATCTTCAAAGCGGAAATTCTCAGGTATAACATGCTTAGATAAGAAATTTAGGGCCAGATGTACAACCATTGTGATTTCCGACTTGCAAATTGCGAGTCGCAAATCACAATGTACAACATGAATATTAATGAGGCACTTGCATGTTAATTCATATCCTGTTAAACGAGCACTCGTAAGGTGCTGAGTCTTAGTTCTATTTAACTGAATATCCACTGCATGCGGTACCAAGACTGTGAGCTCTGTATTCAAAACTAACCCTCTGATTGCCGGATGGCCACTGCTACCGCCGCAGTGGCCCTCAGACAACTGGGAAGGGCTTGGGCAACAATGTCTAACACTGATGAAAAGAAAGCACAGGGTCTCTGCTTCCCGCCAAAATCCTGTGTTAATACTGAAAGAGAACAACCGTCCACCTCGTGCACATAAAGTGAAAAAGGCTTCCGGTAGTCCGGGGTACCCAAAACAGGTGCAGTACACAAAGCAGATTTCAAAGAATCAAAGGCTTCTTGACATTCATCCGTCCAGGGTAGGGGTTCATGCACATCTTTGGTAGTCAAATACAACAAGGGTTTAGAGAGAAGTGAATAGTTAGCAATCCATTGGCGACAGTAAGAGGTTATGCCAAGAAAAGCACGGACATCACGTTGAGTACAAGGTACAGACATATTAGTAGTTACAGATATTCGTTCCGGTGTTAGTCGTCTCCCCGCTTTCGACAGTAAGTGGCCAAGGTAGGTCACTTCCTGTCGACAATATTGAAATTTAGAGAGGGATACTTTATTTCCTTTATCAGCCAAATGATGTAACAATTTCACTGTTGCCTCTTTGCAACCTTCCTCTGTATCGGAGGCCACCAAGATATCATCCACATATTGGATAATTGTGTTACCCGCAGGCAAAATTCATTCATCCAGAACTGCCTTTAAAGCCTGGCTGTAAATGCTGGGACTTTCTGTGTAGCCTTGGGGTGCACGCGTAAATCTGAAGCTTCGGCCTCCTAATGAGAATCCGAAGATATGTCTGCTATCAGGGTGAATTGGAATGCTAAAGAAAGCGTTCTTTAAATCTATTACAGAAAAATATTGGGCCGTAGGGGGAATCATTGTAAGCATTGTTGTAATATCCGGCACCATAGGGTATTGAGGGACTACTATCTTATTGACAGCTCGAAGGTCAATCACAAAGCGATAGGCAGTTCTATAATCAGGGGCACCATCAATTGGGGTCCTTTTCAGAATCTGCAAAATGGGACTATTACAAACATTAGCAGCTGTTTCTTCCACTACCCCTTTGTCAATGAGGTCACGAATGATATGCAACAAGGCCTGTTCACCTTCTGGTGAAATCTTATACTGGGGAATGCGTGGCATCTGTGCATTTGGTTTCAGGGTTATTGACACAGGAGCTATTCTTAACAGACCTACTTCGGTGTCCCCTGTTGCCCACAATGTCCGAGGAATGGTGGAGAATTCAGGGGGCAAGGTCTCATTTTTAGCAAAATATTGGGCCTCTGTCACAGATGGTTTCTGCATTGTCAGGAAAACACCGTCCGGGGAACAATAAATGCGAGCATGTAATCTTTTTAGAACGTCTAACCCCAAGAGGTTTTCACCACAATTAGAAGTTAGAAGGAAGAGGGTGTGCATGGAGATGGGACCTATCGTAAAAGGCAGAGGTTTTGAAATGGGGCTCACTACCGGTATTCCAGAGAATCCTACTGATACATTATTTTGGCCAGACAGAGCTGCCCCTGGGACCAGTGTACGAGCGACTGAACTACTCATCGCCCCAATATCCACTAAAAACTTTCCCGATGTACCCAACAGTTCTCCTTGTACATAAGGTCCCTCTTGGTCAACTGGTACTGTAATATGGCCCCTGCTCTGTCCATGGCTGTCTCATGCATAATCCCGTTCATCATACCTATCATCCTGGTAAGTCTCATTATAGTATTGTCTGTTCTGAGGGTCATCAAAATAATTTTTCCGAGAACCCTCACGTTGTGATTCCTCTCTTCTCATGCTATTCCGATCTATGTTCCCTCTGCCTCTTCCTCGTCCTCTACTAGGTCGATTCCTTGTCAATAACAGAGGGCAATCTACTCTCCAATGGCCTTCCTCCTTGCAATAAGAACATTGGTTTATTCCAATATTCGGTGGGCCTCCCCTACCTCTTCCTGCCGTTTGACCTCTCTGAAATGAGCCTCGCACTCCTCGTCCTGAATTATTTCCTCTACTGACTTGCTGTAGTAGTACCCTAGTTTTTAGATCCTTAGTCTTTTTCTCTGATTTCTCCTTACTCTCATTTTCTCGATGTTCATAATATTGGGCCATGCTAAGAATAACAGAGGGTGCAGCTGTAGTCCACGTGCTTTCAGCTGACTGAAGACGAGTCATAACCTCAGGAAGGAAGTTTGTGACAAATCTATTTACAAATAATCGAATTCCACCCTCCGTAGAGAGGTCCTGACCAGTAAAATCTATGAACAACTTTTCAAACCTGGTAAAGAAATCGGACACACTTTCGTCCTTTTTCTGTTTACAGCTGTCAATTTATCCCAATCTACCTTCCTTGGAGGGAGAAGAGTCTGCATATATGTAACAATTTTTTCTGGTACTGCTAATATTTCATCCCGGGGTTTGTCACCCGGCTTTTGTTCCTTATCCCAATCCTTTAATTGATTCCAAGTTCCTCCCACCTCGCGAATATGGTCCGTATCATGTATCTGTTTCCAAATATCCACCGGAATCAGGAGACCAAAAAATAGCTCGATATCATCTAATCTATAGTCATAATGGCCGAATTGGCGGCTTCTGTCAATTCTTTATAATAGGCTGTAGGATTTTTACGGGGGTCAGGGAGCTGGGCTTTTAAAGGTAAGGACCACACTTCGTTTCCAAGGGGTGCAAACCCATTGTTCCTGAAGTCTGGCGTCCTCCCGTGCTCTAGTAATATTGCCAGCATTATCCTTTATTTCAGGTAGTTCCGGAAAGAAAAGAGGATGCACCTCTCTCATGGGGTGCTGCACCCCCCATTCAGCACTCTTTCGGTGCATCCTTTCCCTATAATGCAAAAGGGTGTTTACATTCTGATATACTTCCTCGATTTGGAGATGGAATTTATGAGCATGATCCCTGATGTCACGCAGTATCTGAGGAGGTAATCCTTCCTCAAAACACTGTTCCCATAATGAGATCAATCGGATCGCCATGCTCTCTAGAGCCAGTTGTTGTGCAACGGGTTCAAAATCCTTCATAGTACTCTAAATATCTTCCAAAGTATAAATAGGATTTCGCATCCACTGGGATGCCTGAATTATAATAGCTCTCCTTTCCTCCTGTCCCAACAGCGACCGAGTGAAAGCTCGCTGTTCACTCAAGTCAGACATCGGTCGCTTGGGCGTGGCACCCGGACTAACTATATTTCGGAGATCTAAAGTGGTCTGAGTCGGAGGGGAAAGAAATACAGGATGCAAGGGAGAAGGGACAGCCGCGTCCGGCTGAAGGGATATTAAGGGTGAGGTAGTTGAGTTGGTCGAAGAGAAGGAGGGGAAACCGGAATATCGGATCCCGATCTACCAACGGGGGCCGTGGCGATCATTCCCGACGGTGGTCGGGCAGCCGAAACGGCACCCGTTTGATCAACTCGTACCACAGGCATGGCTGGATACAAGCCTTGCGGGGCATAAGGGGAAGGTGGTCGGGTTTCCAGCAATTCTTCTAATTCATCTCCTGTCTCTGGTCTAGCCACATAGCTTTTATCAGTTTCCAACCGAAACTGCTTATCGATCCGTTCAATATTCTTTTCCACCTTTTCCTTATCATACGCTACTGCTTTCTGGGTGACCGCCTGACCCGACTTCATCTTCCCTAGCTTCTCTTCCCTGATTCGTCGTATTTTTGCTTCTTTTAACCATAAGTTCAAAGAATCAAACATCGACTGATGACTTTTCTTCATAAATAATTTATTTTGTATATAATTTATCTTTTTCTCATCAAAAGACCCCGTGAGGGGCCATTGTAAATCCGAATTATCCTTGGTGTATTTGTTCCAAAGAGTATTAAACAAAATTGGCTGTAAACCATGTTTGGTATACATATCAAAACTGGGGCCGCCCTCGGGAGGGGCAGGCTGTCTTTCTTCGAGCCGACAGCAACACCCAAAACACATTTTGCTAAAACACGACATTATGATAATACTTTCACGTTGCTTTTTAGTCACAAAAATCTCAAAACACACTCATACTTGGACGCGTCCTTTACATCATTCACTCATACACCTTTTATTCAAGGGTCACAGGAAAGTGCTGTAAAACAGTGCAAGGCAAAAACACCTCCTAGATAATACTCTATGCAAATGACGTCTTCAAATACGAACAGAGTCCGTCGACTCCTGTTCGGGGAATCGATTCAAACGAATTCCAGACCAACAAAATTTTCACCAACGGCAACAGTCGTCAGACTGTTCTGAGAGCATCTGATAGGCGAACCACGAACTCTCTCACAGGCCATCCCATGGTCCTGTTCTGGTTGGGCCGGGCATCTAGACACGTCTCCAGAACCCTTGCTTACCCAGTTACTCCCAGGGCTTTCCCGGAGAGAATTCGGCCGAGCGAGCAACACCGAACTCTGCTAAGGCATCAGATGTAATCTCAATTATTCACCAAACAAGTCCGTGGGGCCTCTACTCGTGCAGCGCCTTCGCGGCAACGATAGATCCGCAGATTCCCTCGTGGTCCGGCTTCACCGGCCACCTTCAAACAAAAACAGTTAACCGTTATCCAAAAAGAACCACTTCCTCTAAGTGATTTTTATCCAATTCAATTTCAAATATCACTCACCTGGTGCACTCAGGTCGATTGCGAATTCTCCACTGCCGACACCTAGACAGACCGACACAGTCTGTTCTTCTCTCTGGTTAAGCCCGTAGGACTCAGGCGTAGGGTCTTCAGAAGCTGGGAGGGATACTGGGCTCGAGAGTGGAACAACTTGTTTTCATACCGCAAACGGGTGTCTCAAATCAGGATCCTCTTTCCGTCCACCCACTCGGCCAGAACTCCTCCCTGTCCCGTCACCCCTGTTTACAGGAGGGGACGACCCTATCGCGGAGTCCCGGCGGAGTCGCCAACTGAAGGATTCTAAATTATTCAATTGGGCCATACTTACCACTAGCCCATATATGTTTATCAATAATAATAATTCAGTCGGAAATGGAGAAAGTTCAATCGTTTATTCAATCAAATACAAGCCCTGGAAGGGGAGCCTCAGTCTACACGACCCTCGGAGGTGCGCAGAGGAGACTGATTACATGTTCGAAATACAAAGCATACATACGTTTCATGTGTTCAAGATGACACCCTACAAGGAAAGATACAACTTGTCTGTATGCCAAGAGGAATACCCATATAAGGCACAATTGATTGCTAGTAGCCTAGGCCTAAGCTATTCTGGGGGCAGGTCAGCAAGGTGCCTCCCTGTCTATCTGTAGCCCGGGGAGTACAGGAACGGGCTCTACTAGAATGTGCGCATCCCACAAGAAAGGCAGATGTGACCTTGGGTTTCCTTGAGCTACCGGCTAATAACTATAGTAAGCGGCCTCACTGCCGTCATAGTGTCGAGCAGCAAACATGATCACGTGATTTCAGGGAAACAGCACGAGCACATAGGGAAATGAAACAAAATGGTTCTGGTTATATCAATAGGAACAAGCGAGTCAAAAGTGAATCAACGGACACTAAGAGATCATAGTGTATTCTAACTATACGATTATATAATTACGAGGTTACATTGGATATATTAGGCCAATAAATGCATGGTATCGAAATTCGATCCCAACAACTCCTCAACCAGGATTAAGGTACTTTGGTTCAGCAGGCCTAAATTGGTCTCTGTTGCCAGCCCCTGGTCCATCACAGTTGGCCTTAACTTTTGACTTTGTCCTGGTCCGGTGTGACCAGATATCATAAATGGCTCTTTTTGATTCTTGATGCTATTTTACCTAAAAACTTTGAAATCCAAATTCTCAAGTTCTACTTATTGGATTTTGTCATTTTGGGTGTGTTTTATTTATTAAATTAGGCTCTATTTTTCTTACCTGGTGAGGCATCTTTTGGTCTGGTGTTTTCACTGTTTCACTGTGCAAAGTGTAACACAAATACTTTACACATGACCTCTAAAGTTAAGTCTGACTGCTCTGTGCCAAGCTACAAGAGGGTGAGCACAGGTTAATTTAGGGCTTGCTTGTTTCTTACTCGGATGTATGACGTTAAAACGCATACTTTTACAACGCATACCGTTACAACGAGACTTTTACAACGCAAATACTATTACAACGCATGTATTTACAACGCATTTTTTTACAACGCAGGTACCTTTACAACGCATACCATTACAACGTAAGTATTGGTAAGTATATATAATTTTTTTAATTGTAAATTATTTAAAATTAATATAATTTAATGTAATTGTATTTAATTTAATTTCATTTAATTAATTTAATTTAAATTTCATTTTATTTTATTTTTACCCTGTACCCCTGTACCCCAAAAACCCAAAACTGACCCTGAACCCAAAAAATACCCCTTTACCCAAAAACTGAAAACTGACCCTAAACCCTAAAAATACCCCTTTACCCAAAAACTGAAAACTGACCCTGAACCCTAAAAATACCCCTTTACCCAAAAACCCAAAACTGACCCTGAACCCTAAAAATACCCCTTTACCCAAAAACTGAAAACTGACCCTGAACCCTAAAAATACCCCTTTACCCAAAAACCCAAAACTGACCCTGAACCCAAAAAATACCCCTTTACCCAAAAACTGAAAACTGACCCTAAACCCTAAAAATACCCCTTTACCCAAAAACCCAAAACTGACCCTGAACCCTAAAAATACCCCTTTACCCAAAAACCCAAAACTGACCCTGAACCCTAAAAATACCCCTTTACCCAAAAACCCAAAACTGACCCTGAACCCTAAAAATACCCCTTTACCCAAAAACCCTTTAAAAAAAACCTAACATATAACATTTTAAATATAATTATATACTTACCAATACTTACGTTGTAATGGTATGCGTTGTAAAGGTACCTGCGTTGTAAAAACATGCGTTGTAAATAAATGCGTTGTAATAGTATTTGCGTTGTAAAAGTTCCGTTGTAATGGTAGTGCGTTGTAAAAAATGCGTTGTAACGGGTGTATACCTTCTTACTCTGACTAGGCTTGTGGCTGCTACTTGACTAGGGCTCATTCCCACACTTATTGCAATTTATGCCCAGATTACAATGTCCCCCCTAGACTGTGGCTGTCCGCATCCTTTGAATGCAACCACACACAGTGTGATCGGAAACATATATTTTCGCGGGCGGGCGGAAAGCGCCTGCCGCATAAGCGCCCATTGAAAAATGGATGTTTCCAAACATCCCTGCACCATGTGGCAGGCACCTAACTGTGCCTGCCACGTGGTGGAGGGATATTTAGGGGGGCACCTGTTGCTAAATGCGGATGCCGCAGAGGGATGGGGCCATGCTAGGGGCCCCAAATATCACTTTGCGAAAGCCTTTCCATGCCTTTCCATTCCATGGCAGAAAGGCCGAAATGGAATGGATGTTGGAAACCAACATCATAATCCGGATAGCGGATACGCCATCCTTACAGGATTATGGTGAGTTTACGACCGTCCGCTTGGAAAATGTTGGGCGATCCCTCCTACTGCACACATCGTAATGCATCAGCTGGACCACAGCAGGAGATGGCGGTCAGACTGCAACCGACGAGCCATCGGTTGCAGTCCGACCGCTATCGTAATGATGTCCAAAGTCAGAATAGATGAGGTACTTCCCACACGTGGAAATTAACATAACCCTGTAACAATGTTCTTCAAACGTTTTAATGCAGCACCTCCCCCCTCCAGTAAAATAAAATGTAAAATCACCGCCGCCCGGGATCACTTGACACCCCTCCTGGAGGGCCCGCTCCCCAGTTTGATGACCTTCAAACTTGTAAATGAAGCATCCAATGTAAAATCAGTGTTTAGCACATCAATGTTTGAATGTTTAGCTTTTTATTGGCCTTTTCCCCTGATAAATGTGCCAGAATTTATCAAGGGAAAACTGCGAGGATATAATAATTATCACACGACTTTTTAAATATGATTCTTGCATAAACATGTTTGCACAGGGATGGGGTTTAGCCCAGGCTTTGTAATCAGGGCCATAGTGTGGAATAAACATGGTTCATCATTACCAGCCCTTTTTGAGTTTTCGGTTCAGAATGAGGCCTGCCACGGAAATATCACAAGTTTATATGTGGGTTTTTTTGCTTCACAAAACCAAAAAGTGTATACATAGCAATTTTTTTTTATGGGGGGGGGTATATTATTTCCACACAAATATACTATTTTTTACAAATACAAAACTAAAACAGTGTGTTTCCTGTTTGTATTTATTTTTAAAAGTGAAAAAAGAAGGAAGATTGGGGGTTTCTGGTAAGTGACTCTCTATGCTTTTTTTCATGAATTCCAAGCCATTGTCTCACCTGATAGAGAGCAGGGGGAATTAAAAAACAAGATGTGATTTCCTTAAATTTGGGCATACGTTAACATATGTGTGTAGTACAATGCTAATATTTACTTTTAGAGTCTTATTATATTTGGCTGAATATTTTGGTGAAACAGGACAGGCTTCAAAGTATGAGTGTATGTTAATCAGTTAAATATATGTAGAATTATGCGAATTTACGACTCTATTTATTCTCAAAATACGAAAGAAATACGGATATATTTTAATAAGAACGCCAAAAATTAAACTTGGATAAATACGGATGGAAATGTTAAAAAATAAATACCATAAGACAAGAATTCCTACTTAAAATGAGCACCTCAGTTCTAGCTGTAAAGCTGGTTTAGTCAGCACAGTATTTCTTTATGCCACTTTCTTTGCTTTATCTACTTTAAGTTTCAAAGCCACTGCAAAATTAATTGGCTGAAGTCAAAGGTGCTTACAAAATTCCGACTGCAATAAGATAAAGAAAATTATTCCACTCGATTTACACATCACATACTACGATGTACTAACTACACGGGCGGTGCACTGTTAACTAATTGGCAGCATGTTCACCGTTCAGTGCAGTGATTTGAATGTGGATGTTCGCTGGCCTTCTGTGGCCTGATGCGTTGAATGAACTGGTTCACTCAAGTTCGCCACTGTTGACAGCCTATCAGAGCTGTGATAATTGGCCTGGACTGATTTAATCTCACACACCAATAGGATCTAACAAATACACAATAGAGGGTTGAATAGGGCAATTTTTTCAATTCTTATCCTTCAGATTAAAAATAAATACAACATCCCTGGAAGCAGATATCTTAACATGGCACAGTGTATTCCTGCGAGTGAAACATCATCTGTGTCAGAGATGCAAAGGATTCCGCGCTTCGCCAAGCAGGCTCTGATGGTCTGTAATTCTTTCTTACCGTGTTGGGCCTTAGGGTCACCAGCCATTTTACTACAAGAGAATAAATGAAGAATTAGCTTACAATCAGTTAGACAGAAACAGTTATTCCACTACTCGACTCTTTGTGTATGAACGATTCAATTAACAGTGGCACATACAAGTCACACGATTCTGAAAACAGGCCATAGGTATTTTTTATCAAGAGCTCACATGAGACAATTGTAGTGCCTTCCAAACAATAGCATAGTTGCAACGATGCCCACATAAAATAATGAAAATTGCATGGTGTAAGCTTTTACCGGTAAAGTAATACAATGGGTTACAGAGTGTCCCTAAAGACACAAACGGTTGGAATCTCCTTGCTAGAGATCAGGAAAATTGTAACTTAAAGTCTAACAATCATTTGCAATTCCATAACGCTTTTCAACCATCACTCTTTACAAGATCATAACCACAAGATTCAAGGTGTGATCTTTGCAAATAATGTGTGCATGCGTGTACAGCTGCATCTCTCCTCACTCTCCTCAGCATTACATGCTGTTGCACGCTGTGCTGTAAAATCTCCCACCCTCACACATCTCAACCTCCAGCTCACACATAAAACATACTAGACACATCCCCTTTTCTGACAATCATTCCGAAAGGGCACCAAGGTATTGTTCCAAATCCTATTGCTTTGCCACATCTTTAAGGCTGGGAGGAGATAAACAAATATAACTACACAAAATGATTAAGTTTACACATTGGTGGGTGGTCATACTTTTATTCCTGGCAGATGGATTCAACACTTCAGCACTATTTTTTTTTTTTTTTTGCAGTTTTATATAGCGCGAACTAGAACCGAACCGAATCAGTTATCAGAGCGCTTTACATAGCACCAGTTACGTTACATGAGGACACACTTTCATTTTAGGCACGGGGAGATTAAGTGATTTGCCCAGAATCACAGGGTTTTTTTTTGGCGTCGTTACCGAGACTCGAACCCAGTACCCCAGGTCCGAGGTCGAGCGCCTTAGCCGTTAGGCCCTCTCCTCTATTGACTCTATTGAGTTTAGAAATCATACCACGAATGCAAAAAACAGGTCTCTATAGATCTGAGCACTTGCACAGCCCAGTAAAATCATCCAGTTTGTGTTCCACTATACTAAGGGCCAGATTTGCTAAGGTTCTGGTCACAAAAAGCAGTCACAATTTGCCATCATTATTTTTGCTACCAGAAATATATTTTGCAAACGCACCAATATAATAAAAGGTCAGTTCACAAGCTAAGGATTTGAACTGAGTCGCAATCCATTCTTAAATTGAATCTCAATACAATGTGTCACCATCACATGGATGGGGACCTACACGAGTTGGTAAAACCACCATGTCTGTGATTATTTTTTTTAACATTTTCTTTAAAGAAAACTGGCCCACTGCCTACTTCCTCGGAATTCAATTTCAAAATCACAAAAGGAATGGATGCCTTCCCTTTTGTGAATGAGTTTCTGTCCCAAATTAGAGTTCTGTAGCTTTTCGATGATAAGCAACCAGAATTCTGTTTGCAAATCATTGTTACATCTGATACCGAATCAGTATTTGGGAGAAACGTCCAAAGCAAGCCCCTTCCAAATACCAAATAGGTATCCAGTTGCAAACCAATTGCTTGGAGTTGGTAAAACTTTGCTAACTTCTAAAATGGGTTTGGTACATGGTCAAAAAGGTTTTTGCGGTTACAACTCTGATTTAGAGTGTTTGTGAAGGTAAAGATGTTTCATAAATCTGGTCCTAAGTGCCATTTGTAGACTGCCTTAATGAAGGTAAGCACAGCTTCCTCACCTATCACAAATTCAATTACATCCTCATGTCAAGGATCCAATAAACATCAATCCTTTCTTGCGCTTGTGAAATGCAGTGCTAAAAGATTTAAGAACTCTTCCTTGTTTTTTTATTTTTTCTGCCTTTACTCGTCAGCCTTTTGCCAGTCCACAATGGCCATCAGATTCATGAAGCAGATTTGGGAGTGCAGCTGATGGAGCAGAGGAGAGACACACATTTTTGTACCCTTTGTAAAGTTATACTCTCATAACAGTAATAATATTAATTGTATGAAGCATGTAAACTAATCAATCAAATGCACCGTAATTAGACACAACACGTGAGAAAAATTAACTGCTGATTTGCATAGCCCTAATTTGTTAATAAAAACCATCAGTCGAACTAATATAGGGCCATGATGACGTGTATATAACAGAGTAAACACATGTGTTTTGTGCTTATGTTAGAAGTATTTTTTTGGCAAAAAGAATGCAGATGGTAAGTAAAATATCGCATATATGTTTGCTTTGCTAGGTAACACCTAACATGAGAAAATTAGAATGGTGGGAGGTAAACAGAAGGACTAAAATTCTATATCAACTTTTTCTGGTTTGTTTGTTTTCATATTAGTTCCCATTGTGGCCTGTGAGGCCTAGTCTGAAAGTGGCTTTTAAACGCGATGGTGGAAATGAAATCCATGCGTGAATTAAATAACGAGTCACAAGTGTACGGCCTATGCCCGAAGCAAGAGATATCAAGGCTAGCCTGGCCTATGAATGGGAGTTGTGCCAAAATTGCCTGCATTTAAAAGTCTGGGAAAGGAAGAAGTTTTGAAATTTGAATGTTTGAAACGGATAAAGAAATAATAGACAAGTACAAATGTGAACATTAAGGGGATGATTCCGATCCTGAAAAAAAAACGTCCGTACGATTCGTATCCGGAGCCCTCTTCGTATGAATTGTAAACATGCCGTACGACCCGACGAGTATGATACGGACCGGGGAATGAGGACGCGATTCGTACGGTCCATGTGAGGTAAGGCCGATTCGTACGGAAAAGCACACAATCACATACACACCGTACGGTGCGTACACCCCATGATCACAGGGGTAGGGTGCGTACCCCTGCGATCATGGGGTGTACGCACCGTACCCCGCGATCGCAGGTTGTATGCATCGTACACCCAGCGAACATGGGGTACTGTGCGTACACCCCATGATCGCGGGGTATGGTGCATACACCCCATAATCGCAGGGGTATGCACCATACCCCTGCAATCATGGGTGGTTTGCACCATACCCGGGGCGGGGGGGGCGTTCCGTACCTGTTTTGCGGTGAACTCTGCTTCTCCGGATGTTTTCGGCTCCCGTACAAAAAGCCTTGTACGGTGCGTACCCGACACGAATCGTACTTGCTGGGTCGGAGAAACCAGCTGCGAACTGTACGTATGTCGTGTACAGCGGGTTCCGAGGGAGGTTCGTACGGAGGTTTGATTCATACGGTCTCTGTACGATTCGTACGGAGTCCAGTTCCTGGTACGAATCGTACTTCGTCGTACGTACGGGGGATGTTGCAGGGTACGATTCGTACAGGAAAAACGCTCCGTGTGGCTATTCGGAGCGGTTTTTCCCGAATCGGAATCGACCCCTTAGTCATAAGAAAAAGTTGATGTGACTCTGCAAAGTCATGAACTGGTTTAAGCAAGGAGGTCATGAGGTGATCTTCACCACCCCTCTAAAGGACCAATGAGAAATGAGTGTGGACCCTAAAAGTTTCAATTTGGGTTTAGATAGTTAGTGAAAAGGGTATAAAAGAGCCTGTGCGAATGAGGGTTAGTGAGAGTTCCGTGAATTTTATTTTTCGCACCACGACATGCTGTCGGTTTGGACAATTTTTGTGGAGCAAGAGACTTTGAAATAATTTTGGACTACAAACTTGATGGGGAAAAGAAACGAGAGCTGTCACAGAGATTTTATGTTTGAAGGGAGACATTGAGGGGTTAGAAAGACAGTCAGCTTGGGAACCTGTTCTTTGCAGCTCTGTCATCTTCTTCTGGCAGATTGGTAATGTGTATTTTTCAATTTTGTTTGCCTAGAATGTATTAAATAATGTTTTAGAATGTGCTTGTCTAATAAAATGTTGCAATATAAAAATGTTACTTCCTAATGAATCTAGATAAAATTCTGTCAAATATAAACTCAAGTCTGTTTTTCTTAGAATAAAAAGTCATGAGAATCTTATGTTAAGAAATTATGGGAATATTGTGATTGAGCTGGACTTAACCGCCATCAACTGATTCCTACTAGTTGGTCCATCGACCAAATAGCGGAGTACCTTGAAGTTCAGTCCTTATGACTGTTGAGTATTTGAAATTATAATTTATATAATGTACAAAATTAGAATATAGGTTAATAATGTACCCCGCTCATCCAGCAGCTCGTCTATTTTTCACTGATTCAAGGGCAGAGTGGTCTTGTGTGTGAGTGTGTGACTCGCGGTGCTATGGGCCCCACCAACTGGTAAAATAAGTTGCTCTTGAGTTAGCCCGAGTGTGCCAGCTCAATCTCAGTTGGTTAGTCAGGACGCTCTTCTTAAAATAGTCTCGTGGAATATTGCAGGGTTGAAAAGCAAAGTAGCAATAGGTGAGTGGGCTGACTTTGTGGATACTCAAGACATTCTAATTTTCCAGGAGAGTTGGGCCATCGACCCTATTCACCGTCTAGGGTATCTTAACTTTTATAAACCCGCCATTAGGGCCCTTATGGGTAGAGCGTCACGTGGTTTAACTATCTGGGTAAGGCAGTCTCTCAGATATAGGGCCACAGATGTGATTGTACATAACCCAGATATTCTTGGGATAAAGCTCACTAGGCCTAACCATCAGGAGATTCTCATTGTTAATGTCTATGCCCGTGGCCTCCTTGGAGGGCGGAGTCCGGTGATTATTATTAAAGAGCTTGATTCTCTACTCAACTCCATGGGGAGGTATATGTTTGTAGTTGTGGCTGGGGACTTCCACTTTACCTTTGAGCCCTTTATGGGGGACGGGGAGGATTTTTATGCAGAAGAAGATAAGGTTTGGAATGTCCCATCTCTTGAATTGAAACCAATTAAGAAAGGGACTGAGGCTGCACTACACTGGTTGTGATTCTGCCTCGAGTGGGGGCTGAGAGCAGTTAATGGTCGATCACGTCCGATAAAACTGGTAGGGCTACATTCGACAATGGTATTAGAAAGAGTCGAATCGATTATATCCTAATTAAAGGTGAGTGTTGGTCCTCATTGGAGGATATGTTAGTTCTCGCCCGTCCGGAGAGTGATCATAATCCACTGGTTCTCAGTTTAAAGCTCGAAAGTAGCCCAGTGAGCATTAGAGTCACCGAGTGTCTTATAGCAGAGGCGATTTTAACAAATGATTGGCGTAGGGTGCGGTGGAGCAGGGTAGTGGAAGACCCCCTAGTTTTGGATAGGATTTCCTATGAAGTTTCAACCACATTGCATGCCATTCAGTTACTGGCCGATCCCTTGGATAATCTGGCATATATAAGTGCACTCCACGAGCAGCTTTTTAGCACTCTGAAAGCCCTTTTTTCCACAAACACCAAGCCAGGGAAAATATTGGCTTCAAAATCTGGGCATAAATGGTATAATAAAACGTGCCGCCAGGCACATAGCTCCCTGGTTAAAGCGTTAAAATCCTGTGTTAGTGCAGACATTAGGATGGCAAGGCTTGAGTACAAAAAGATTCAGAGAGAGGCCAAGAGAGAATGGGATGACCGACATTGGCAGGACCTTTACGAGGCTAGCAGGTCTAGTAATCAGACTGAGTTTTGGCAGATTGTCAAATTGGGAAGTATTCCGGAATTGCAAACCCCATCAAACCATGTAGCAGCGGATGACAGGGTTGATTATTTTGAGTCCCAGTTTAGGGGCCCCGAAATAGATACTGCTTGTGGCCCTCCCATGAGTGCCCCATTGTTAAGGATGCCGTGTTCTCACCCAGTATTTGAGAATAAAGATGCAGAGATTGCACTGCCTCTGGTAAAAGCCGGTAAGGCCACAGGCATGGATTGTATTCCGGCAGATTTATTTAAGTATGTTCCAGTGAATTGGGTGCCGTACATCACCATACTCGCAAATGCAATTGCGAATGGGGCCCCGATTCCGGATTCTTGGCGGGGGGCGGAAATATTACCTATATTTAAAAAGGGGGACCATTCAGCCCCGGGGGACTATCACCCAATTAGTCTAATAGATGCAATCCAGAAAATTATAGCTAGGATGGTGTTGGCTAAAATCCAGGTTTGGATGGATAGTGAGGATATTTTATCCCCCATGCAGGCTGGTTTTAGATCCTGTGTCAGTACGATGGACCAGGTGTTTAGATTTATCCTTATTTATTGGAAGGTGGTGTCCCTGGGTGGAGGAACAATTTATGCTGCGTCTGTAGACTTAAAGTCTGCATTTGATCTTGTCCCCAGAACCAAGTTATGGGATGCTTCGGGATCCATGGGTATGCTGAATGATCTATTGGATTTGGTAATAAGACTCCACGAGGCAAACTTTGCGCAGGTTAGATGAGGTAGGCAAGGGCAGGTTACACAGAGATTTCCAGTTACTCGTGGTGTCCGCCAGGGGTGTGTACTTGCACCAACCATGTTTTTATTATTTATCAACAGAGTTGTGCAGTATTTTGCGGACACACCAACAGATGCCCCTGCTCTAGGTGGCACAAAGTTCCCACTTCACATCTTTGCAGATGACACCCTTATTCTATCCAAAACTCAAAAGGAGCTTCAAACTGCACTAAATAAATTTGAGGAGTTTTGTAAGCATAATGATCTTCGGGTCAATGTGAGCAAGACCAAATTTATGGTGCTAACGAAAAATAGGCCGTTGGTGGGTCATGTTAGCATGAATGGCACTGGGTTAGAGCAGGTGGAAGTGATGACCTACTTAGGGGTGGTCTTAGAAAATAGGCTTAGATGGAAACCACAGATTGATGTACTCTCCTTGAAATTCGCCCATCTTACTGGGTGCCTTATCAAGGAACAGAGAACCTCATTAATAAAAAGGATTGGTCCTGCACTTAAAATATATAATGCTAAAATAAGTTCTGCAATTTTGTATGGTGCGGACCTTTGGGGTTTCTCGGATTTGTCCTCGCTGGTTAGAGTACAAAACAAATTTCTTCGCAATCTTGTTGGTCTGCCCCAATCTAACCCTATGAAACCTTTGTTATTGGATCTGGGTTGTCAATCCATTGAAGAAGTTGCTCGGTTTAGGACTGTCGCCTTGTGGAGGAGGATATGGTCAACTCAGGCACTTGCACCCTTTGCAAAGGAAATTCAAGACCTTAGATCTATAGTGGGTTCAGGTAATCTCCCCTGGTTTAAGAATGTAAAATCTATATTGGAGAACATGGGCCTTAGCCAGCTGTGGTTGGCCCCTGGAGAAAACGCATTTCCTCCAAAAAGGGTATTTAAGGAACTGTATTGGGCGGCCCAAAGAAATCATCTTATCGTCCAGTCTGATTCAGTCTCTCTGTCTGGTAGGTTTCTGGATCATAAGCTCGACCCTTCGTTAGAAGATTATTGGATTGTTATCACCAACAGCAGTGATAGGAAGCTTTACCACCAGTTTAGAGTTGGGTCGTTACCACTGAGATCCTTTACAAATAAATGGCGGGGTCAGTCGAAGGACACCTGTCCTTGGTGTAGAGACCAGAAAGAGTCATTTGGCCATGTTTTCTTTGTCTGTCCAGCCTATCAAGCCCCCCGGAGAAAATGGTTAAAACCAATTTGTAACAACCTGAGAACATGGGCTGGACAGGAGGCCCTATGGCTGCTGAGGACGAATACATCTGCCCCCGTTGCCATAGCTGTAGCAAAATTTTTGGGTTGGACATGGATTATTAGAGCAAGGCACCCGTCTGACACCTGTTAGTTGACTAATCTGATTGTTTTAATTGTAATGTATCTTTGGTACGTCTTTAAGCGTCAATTTAATCTTGTTTTAAGTATTTTAACTAAGTACCTTGCATGTTTGGTTTAAATTATTATCTGGTATGAAATGTGTTCTGAAATTATTGAGTAACTAAGTTTTAATGTGTTTTTATTAAATAGGGCATATGCTGTAATTAGTTAGAACACAGCGTTTTATGATTGTCTTTTATGATGAAATATATCGAAATAAAGACGTATGAACTGAACTAGTGAGTTGGTTGTGAGGGTTGTTTGAAAGCTGCGCTGCGTCACAGCTCAAATGATCAGTGAGGCAACACAAGAACTCAAAAGATCTCACTTTGCATTCTTGACCCTCCGGGGTTTCACACTTGTCCATAGACTTAAGTCCTGTAGCAGGACCACAGATTGGTGCAGCAGAAAGATTGGATCACAGAAATTATTCTGTCCCAGCATTTTGACCGGACACCACCACTCATCCGAGCTGCTTCAAATTTCCCTTGCACTGGCAGATCAACCATGTCACTCTCAAGAATACCATTCATGATCGTCAGACAGACTACAGTATTTGGCTGGAAGGTGCTTATTGCAGGGTTTTTGAACAGGTAAGAACAGCTGAAGCACTGTATCTGCGATAGCCATGATTTTCTGATCACTCATGTCAACAGGGAATGCAAATATATAGAGCATTCATTAACTATACAAGAAAAGAGCAGCCATTTTCCGTGCTGACATGTGGATCATCCCTCCCAATCATTTGCAAACTACAGGAAATACAATGATTTTACCTCACTTAGACCATCCTTCCATGTCTTAAGCATTAGTTGGGCCCTTATAATAAGTTAGGTGTTAAATTTCTAATATATGTGGTAGGATAGGATAGATATTTATAGAGCGCTCACATTTTCTTGGCACTGAGTGTGATCAGATGGAGATTATGTTATAGAACCGGAGAATTCCGTTTTAATCTCGAGGGAATAGCCAGTTCTTCAGCATTTTCCTGAACAGCAATCGATTCAGTTGGAGGTGCATGACATGAGGCATTTGATTCCATAGCTTGGCAGCACAGAATGATAGACTCCGACCCCCCCCATCTTGCTCTACAGTTTCTAGGGGTGTGAATAGGGCCTGTATTTGTGGATCTGAGGATTCTGGATGGAGAGTACCGTGAGAAAACTTCCTGGATCTCCAAGGCCCCTCCACCCTAAAGGGCTTTATGCACCAGACAAAGGGTCTTGAATTCCATTGTTGCTGTGAGTTGTAAAGGGGTTACCCTAAAAACTCCTAGACCTTGGGCCTTATGTAAGTACAAAAAGAAGTGGTCCGAGTTATCAATCAATTATGCACAAAAGTATTACTTCATACCAATGGACACCACATGTAATTAAGTACAGTAAAATGTAGTTTCAGATGCAATATTCTTAGTCAAAATGCATTTATTGACAGCAAAAGTTCACTCTTTTAGATTTCAAACAAGGAATTCATCATGGTATGATCGGTATTCATTCAATGTAATTGTAAATTCATTACATTAAAAAGTGCTCTCGATGTGAAAGAGGGAAGGGAAGTGTAGAGGTTTGTGAGGGACTGGGTAAAGGTGGTGTGACATTGTTAACATCACAGTAAAATCAAATACGCCTTTACAATCAAGGTAGCATTAATGTTCCCCAAAACACATCACACGTAGGTGAGATACATTCATTGCATTGGATCCTATGGTGTGTCAGGTTGGCGTAGTCTACGTTTCGACCCCTTGTGTGCCAAAGGGTTAGTATAGCCTCATGTTGGGGTCTTCATCAGGACAGAGGTAGAGAGCATGAAACTAACGGTCAATGGATGTCACCTATGTGTGATGTGTTTTGGGGAACATTAATACTACCTTGATTGTAAAGGCGTATTTGATTTTACTGTGATGTTAACAATGTCACACCACCTTTACCCAGTCCCTCACAAACCTCTACACTTCCCTTCCCTCTTTCACACCCAGAGCACTTTTTAATGTAATGAATTTACAATTACATTGAATGAATACCGATCATAACATGATGAATTCCTTGTTTGAAATCTAAAAGAGTGAACTTTTGCTGTCAATAAATGCATTTTGACTAAGAATATTGCATCTGAAACTACATTTTACTGTACTTAATTACATGTGGTGTCTATTGGTATGAAGTAATACTTTTGTGCATAATTGATTGATAACTCGGACCACTTCTTTTTGTGCTTCCATTGTTGCTGGACATGGAGCCAATGGAGAGACCTTATGCCCGCCGAAGTAGAATGGTCTTTACGGATATGTAACAACAATCGTGCCGCAGCGTTTTGCAGTGATTGCAGTTTCTTGATCTGAGACTTATCAATGCCCATGAAAAGGGCATTACAATAGTCTAATTTCGAGAGCAAGAGCGCTATTACAAGTTTTTTGATGTTCTCCTGGGATGAAGGGAAAAATCTTCCGTAAACACTTTAGTAGGAAGTAACAGGAGGAGGTCAGGTGATTTACTTGGGCTGCGAAATTGAGATGATGGTCGAAAATTACTCCAGGTTCCTGATCTTCTCGGTAGGGCAAGGGCATTCACCTGCCTCATTCGGCCAACCACTGCAGTTCCCGCCGGATCAGCGCTTCGAATTCCTTTGGATTTCCCCGTCGGAGCTGCCTGCTTAGCTGTCCGCTGTTGCAGGTAATCTGGAGGACTGTCAGCGTCCTCGCCTTTCAATTCGGAACTGTCCGATATCATTTCCAGAATATCAGCGCAGGAGCGCTTGTTTGTTTTCTTCAGCCCTTGCGCACTCGCTAAAAATGTCCTAGCGCAGGAGCGCTTCCTCCACAAGTAACTGTGCAATAGTGGTTGTTTTTGGTTCTTGGGTGTTCTAGTTTCAGCGCAGGAGCGCCTTTCTTTCTTTTGGGCATTTTAGCGCAGGAGCGCTTTTCATTGTTACTTTAATACTGTGGGAGCACTTGTTACTTAGGCAACATCAGCGCTGGAGCGCATTACAGGGGTACTAGTCACCGCGCTGGAGTGCATACTGTGGGGTTCACTACGCAGCGCTGGAGCGCATGCTTAGTGGTTCCTAAACACCGCGCTGGAGCGCATTTCCTGGGTTGCCTGGCAGCACGCCTAGTTCTGGTGGTTGCTGGACGTCGCGCTGGCATGTGGTGTTACAAATAGCATGAGACCTGCCATCATATCCTCAGGTAGCTATTTGTTGGTATGTGTGTAGAGGCGTGAGTGGGACTAGAGGGTGCGGGATTGTTCATAAAGGGTGTTCCTTTTTTCTTTCTACTAGCTGCCTTCCATGTTCCTACCCCAGCCTAGAGACGCCCCATACAACTGACAGTGACTCCTTCCAGCATCCTTGGCTCCCTTCCCTGGGGAAACATCACTTACAACGCAACTTTTACAATGCACTACCATTACAACGCAAACTATTACAACGCATTGCGCTGGGGGGCGCTCTAGGATAGGGAATAGGTTAATTTACTATCCAATAACCTTCCCTAGTGTCCACGGGGACTGGAGTTGGAATAGTAAATTAAACTATTCACTATCCAACACCCAAAAGCGCTATGCGTTGTAATGGTATGCGATGTAAAAACCGCGTTGTAACAGCATGCGTGGTAAAAGCATGTGTTGTAACGTCATACATCCCCTTCCCTGGTTCCATCTTATCCCTGTTGGGTACTTCTAAATTCCACGGGGTCAGGTGGGTGCAGGGGCAGTAGCTCTTGTCGTCTCTGCGAGAACACTTCACAAGCCAATGTATGCCTTGTGGGGTCCTGATAGCCTGAAGCCGTGCTGTGCAGAGTCAAGCAGAGCATTGAGTTCCAAGTCTTGGGTTATCTCCTTATTTACTGCTTTTTCAAGAATTTTAGCCGCCACCAGCAACCCTGAAATTGGACGATAGTTTTTTGTCTCAGTTGGGTCAAGGGCCGGCTTTTTAAGGATCGGGCTGATGCATGCTTTTTTCTAGGCACAGGGGTAAATGCCAGACCCTAAAATGTGTTTTAACAAAGGAGGTAGGTGTGTACTGATGTTTCTGACACAAGGTGCATGGTTGCCGGAGGACAGGGGTCATTGGGCGAGCCCAACTTCATGGATAGGAGAAGGTTGTTGATCTCCTCCCGGGAGAGCAGCTGGAAACGGGTAAGCTGGCAATGAGCTCTCATCTTCTCCGTGTCTGAACTGTTACCTCCATCCGTGATGCCTGCTGTGTTGAGAAGATCGTTATAAATTGTTTGCACCTTGTCTGGAAAGAAAGTGGCCAGTTTGTTGCAAAAGGCTTTGTCCGGTCTAAACTGATTGGCCAGTTGTGATTTGGCTAGTAATTGAATAGATTTAAACAGTTCCTTAGAGGAATTACCAGCAGCCTCAATTTTAGTCGTGTAATAGGAACGTTTTGCCTCAATCATTGCCTCCTTATTTTGATCTAGCTGCAAATTGTAGGCTGCTTATTAGCTTATTATTTGGGTTATAGGTAAATATTCCATCTAACCTGTGGCCAGCTGAATGGGTGGGGTCAGACACTAGTTGAGTAAGACCGTATGATTTTGCAATGGCCAAAAGACTAGCAGTATCTGGATTGGTACTTAGCTCCAGATGGTAGTTAAAGTCCCCTAATATCGTGATTGAGTGGAAGTCCAAGCATGTCTATAAATGGGTCTGAAGAGCTTGGGAAAAAGCCGCTCTGGGGCCCGGGGGCCTACTGGCAAGTAGGCCTTGGAACGTGGAGACGTTTTTTAGCTTACAAGAAAAATGCATCGCCTCTGCTGGAAGCAGTGCGATTGCTACTATTCACACCTTTAGGTGCTCTCGATGTAGGAGAGCGAAAGCGCCTCCTTTATTCCCAACCCTGTCCTGTTTAGTCACTGTATAAACTGGGGGGAGGGCCATATTCCAGTCAGGCGCATGGTGCATGGTTGTCAGAGGACAGGGGTCATTTGGTGAGCCCGACTTTATGGATAGGAGGAGGTTGTTGATCACTTCATGGGAGAGCGGACGGAAACAGGTAAGCAGGCAATGAGCTCTCATCTCCTGCGTGTCTGAACTGTTACCTCCATCAGTGACACCTACTGTTTTAAGGAGATCGTTATAAATTGTTTGTATCTTGTCTTGAAAGAAAGTGGCCAGTTTGTTGCAAAAGACTTTGTCCGGTCTAAACTGATTGGCTAGTTGTGATTTGGCTAGTAATCGAATAGATTTAAACAGTTCCTTAGAGGAATCACCAGCAGCCTCAATTTTAGTCGTGAAATATGCACGTTTTGCCTCAATGATTGCCTCCTTATATTGTTCTAGCTGAAAATTGTAGGCCGCTTATTAGCATTATGATTTTGCAACAAAAATTCACCCACCCCCTGAGAAATTTTGACAAGTGAAGTCTACCAATATTTTTCAGCAGAAAGACCCCTGTAAAACTGGGACTTCTGAAGACTGGCGAAGTAAGCACCAAAATCTATATTGCATTCCCCATTATCAGGAAAAAAGCAAATAAATGGTGGAGAATATTGTAAGAAGTTGGTCAGGTATATGCTGTCCACTAATTAAAGTAGGCACTTTGTCCGAGTCCAAACGACCCTTATGATGTATGAGGTCAAAGATAATGTTTAGAAAGCCATCCTAGTGGTAGCTGTGGAGAGCAGCATTCAGGCTTAATCTTGAAGGAATGTAAGCAGCTTGTTTTACCAGAATATCACCTCCTCCATTAATTAAATGACAGGAGAAGCATACAGTAGTTATATAAAAATATGTATTTATTAATATAACACTTTCTAGTATCCCCTACCCGAGGATAGAACACAAAGGACACAAGGCAAAGTCAATAGAACAGTGGGAGACCAAAACATGTACTAAAATAGTGGAATAACAACCACGACTCGGGTGCAGACAAGGTCTGGAGCACGTAGAATCGGTGGGACCCCAAGGAACCACCCAAGGTGAGTAGATGGTGACCACCATGGAGGACAGGTGAACTGTGCTAACACGACCGCGGGCTCCGTACAATTCTATGGGAAAGTTGCAGTTGCAATTTTAAAGTTTAAGGACCCATCAAGGAGGACTTCAAGGAAACTCTTTAGATCTCAAGAGGTTGGAGAGACAGCCCCACCCATGGATACCAAAGAACCAGAATTACCTGTCCCAGAGGAGCCGAGTGCATTGGGTTGAAGTGGCATCAGAAATTGCCATCGTTTTCTAAGGAAGGCTTCGGGGAAGTGCTGCTGCTGTGAAGGTGAAAAGGGTCTGGTGGAAAGCAAGGCTGTATTCTGGAAGGAAGCAACCTGAAAGCAGAGGGGACAGAGTCTGGGTCACTTCAGAGTGACCAGGGGCTCGGGAGATGAATGCCCATGGATGTCGGGTGCTTCAGGTGCGAAGAAGAGATGATTGACTCTGCAGCCAGGAGGACCAGGAGATGTTGACGTTGAACAGGAGCCAGATGCAAGCTGTCCCACTAAAGATGTTGAGTGCTGATGGGTCGGTGACTGGCTGGAGTACCAACAAGCCTTGGCAAAAGCAACCCACGCAGGGAGGTGATCCAGCGCAACACCTGATCAGGGATCAGTACTCGATAACATCACATGTAAATGGCCCATACACATTCACCCAAATCCCTGATGCACTGGGTGTCAAGTTTTAATAACATACTTATTATTTCCTTTACAGGTTCATGTCTAACATTTCTAAATACATAACTAAACCTGTATAATCAACTCTTTTCCCTCTGGTAGATGGACCAATTTGTTGAGTAGTTAATGGTAATCATAGCACTATCTAACAAGCTAAATAATCACAGACTCTTGGTAAGATTTATAAAGTTTACCTCAAATGAATGTGAAAAATGAATGCTTATTGCATACAGGTTTCAAATGGAAACAAAGAATCTCATAAGAGGGATAGAAAAGCATCAGCAAAAATGCAATCAGTGTCATAATCATCATCAAATGAACTATATGCATATGAAGGAGTGGCTGGATGAAGAGACATGAGTTTCAGCAAAATAATGTGAAACAATACACATATGACGTAGGGTTTGGATAAAGAGACATACGTTTCAAAGACAAACATACATTTGCAAATGATTATGCAAAGTACAAGTCGGGCAGTTAATACTAACCCAAAGATCAATGAAATACGACCCCCCTGGCCAAGGAGGTGGAGGGGGTCACCTGAGATAGAGTCAAGGACCAAAGAATTCAGGACTCAGGAAAGGACAGGGACAGGAACAGCTAGGCCTCTCTGCAAACCAACAGACAGCAACAAAATCACCCCTCTCTCCTCTCCACCCAACCTAAGACTAAAAACCACACCCACAAAGGCCCCCAGTTATATCCTAAAACCTACATGTCAAACCCACATTAGTTGAAATAATTCATGAAATTTGGCTTCTTATTGGTTGATCTGGGAGGTGGTCTGTCACACCACCATGCTCCCATTCCAAATTTCTAGTCTTTTGTTTATTCTTTGTTCGCATAAAGTCATTTTTGACTAGTTTATTCATTATAATACATGTTACTTTCTCATTATTTCACATGTATTTCTCAGCTACGTCCGGGGAAGAAGTCTTGGTTCCACGGCCAGTCTCAGTGAGTCCCTTGCTCACTTTGCCACTGGATTCAAGCAAGCCGGGCTGAAGACGGCTGGAATGACAGAAACCGGTCCTCGGAAGCTTGTTTCCGGTCCAGGGAAGACATGGCTTGGCAGTTCGGGCTGGACTGTTCTCATGAGGCACAGGGTCAGACTGATTTGCATATAGCCATGTCTGAATTGAGGTGGCAGAGTGGGCTAAAGAACGGTGATGGATTAAATCCAGATCTTTTGACTGGGTGTGAGTGTTTGATTGATTCAGATGCACCGTCCATCACCACCCCCTTTTGTACCGCTTTTGGCCGCCATAAGTGTGGCAGGGTATGCTCAGACGTGAGTCCCTTGCTCACTTTGCCACTGGATTCAAGCAAGCCGGGCTGAAGACGGCTGGAATGCCAGAAACCGGTCCTCGGAAGCTTGTTTCCGGTCCAGGGAAGACATGGCTTGGCAGTTCGGGCTGGACTGTTCCCATGAGGCACAGGGTCAGACTGATTTGCATATAGCCATGTCTGAACTGGGGTGGCAGAGTGGGCTAAAGAACGGTGATGGATTAAATCCAGATCTTTTGACTGGGTGTGAGTGTTTGATTGATTCGGATGCTCCGTCCATCACCACCCCCTTTTGTACCCCTTTTGGCCGCCATAAGTGTGGCAGGGTATGCTCAGACGTGAGTCCCTTGCTCACTTTGCCACTGGATTCAAGCAAGCCGGGCTGAAGACGGCTGGAATGCCAGAAACCGGTCCTCGGAAGCTTGTTTCCGGTCCAGGGAAGACATGGCTTGGCAGTTCGGGCTGGACTGTTCCCATGAGGCGCAGGGTCAGACTGATTTGCATATAGCCATGTCTGAACTGGGGTGGCAGAGTGGGCTAAAGAACGGTGATGGATTAAATCCAGATCTTTTGACTGGGTGTGAGTGTTTGATTGATTCAGATGCTCCGTCCATCACCACCCTCTTTTGTACTGCTTTTGGCCGCCATGAGTGTGGCAGGGTATTCTCAGACGTGAGTCCCTTGCTCACTTTGCCACTGGATTCAAGCAAGCCGGGCTGAAGACGGCTGGAATGCCAGAAATCGGTCCTCGGAAGCTTGTTTCCGGTCCAGGGAAGACATGGCTTGGCAGTTCGGGCTGGACTGTTCCCATGAGGCACAGGGTCAGACTGATTTGCATATAGCCATGTCTGAACTGGGGTGGCAGAGTGGGCTAAAGAACGGTGATGGATTACATCCAGATCTTTTGACTGGGTGTTAGTGTTTGATTGATTCAGATGCTCCGTCCATCACCACCCCCTTTTGTACCAGTCTCATCTTTTGGCAGACAAGCAATGTTCTCTGTAGCTGAATAACCTTGACTTTCAGGGATTTCTGCAGCGCTCAACTTTTCTGTCTATTTGTCGAGTTATTCATGCTCCCTTCAGCCCCCGTCTATAATGTATATTTTAGGAAAATGAAGGCCCATTCTGCACTCTATAACAAATAGAACATAAACATTTGTTACTTACATAGAAATGCACTTTTCACTGTTTATCACCCACCTTTGCACTATACCATGTAAGTATTTTTTCCTTAGAAAAGCTTTTAGCAAATGCAGCATTATTTAATATTATTTTTAAAGCAAGTAGCAAGATGCGAAATGCGGCCTAGTATTTCTTATTTCTTTTGATGCACAATGTAAAATATGACCAAGTTCTTTCATGCGTTAGTTCACATTAGTGCAACATGCGCAAAGCGATTTCCCGGGTGTTCATGTGATTTGCACATTAGTTTTCACTGCACACTGTTAGTATGTATTACGGGGGTGTCAATCCGAGTGGTTTCAATTTGCAAAACCCTGCTCCATCAATCCCCCTCTGATGGCTTTCTGGAGCCATCATAGAATACCCACCATACCAAGTGCCATCTTCATTTATCTAAATTCAGTGTTCTTTTCTCTTTTTATTATATTTTCGTCTACATTTTTCATTTGTTCTTGATGTCCTTTTATCTCTTCTAGTTCTATTTCATCTCTTTTTCTTTTTCTTGCTCTTAGTTTGTTCTTTGTTTCTGTCTTCCCTTTTCTTCTGCATTTACACTTACAACATTTATATATTGACATTATTACTAAGGCTACTATAGCTACTGTAATGATAGGCATTATTATTTTCCCTAATAAACTACTAAAGGTAGAAAATCATTTGCCTGCAGAAGAGAAACTCTTACCAAGTCTCTCCCAGACACCGTCCACCTCAAGTTGAATCAAATCTTCATGTAATTTCGTAATATTCTTAATATATCCCTCAATACCTTTACTTTTGTCAGGGATATACGTGCAGCAGTGTTGGATTTTCAATATGCCACAGGCTCCACCCTCTTTTGCCAATAAGATATCAAGGGCAAGTTGATTTTGCCAAACCATTGATCTGATTTCAACCATTTCTGTGTCAATCATCAAGAACCCACCAGCAGTATCTGTTGATAAACGAGCAACCACTGTGGACAATTATCGAACTTTATGTGAATTTAGAACGACTCCAACTGATGGTATCAGTGCACCAAAAATATCACCTATTATATCTGAGAAACTCGCTCTCTTGTTATGTCTTAGTCCTTGTTTTATTTAATTGATTCTGTAACCATGAGCAGGCAACCTGTAATAGGCTTTCTTACCACAAACATAACAGACTCCTGGGAAAACAGGATCAGTTCCATCCTTCAATCCCCAATCGCCCGTAATTAGAAAATTATGCTCACAATCACTAGTACCAATGAAATAATTATTATAGTTAGTTTTTATTCTAAGTAAACAGATTTTCACTTTTTGATACCATCCCAGGGACATTTCAGCGTATCTTTCATCTTTCTCATAATTTCCCTCTCTGAAAGCCCACAGTGGTACCTGTGACTTCTGTTCAGCAGCTTTTCTTTGGAACCTTTCTCTTCTATTTTCTACCATATCTATGAAAACCTTTTCTTCAACCCGCAAACTACATGCCAGATTATTTTTATGAGCATATTCTCTATCTAGGGTCTTGGTAATATGAAAGAGCTCTCCCTTATAACGTGCATTTTTACTCATTAAAACCTTGTTCAGCTCCTTTATAACAGGTATTTCTGAAAAGACTGAATCTAAATGTCAGCTTCCCCGACATGTTGAAGAGGCTGGCTCAAACACTACAAGAAACACAATATGTTAAAGGTAGGTGATGATAGGTTACACCCTCTTAGACAGACAAAGGTAATTTAATGCACACATAACAATCACTCACATTCAATGTGTTAACGTACTCGTACAACAATTTAGTAAAAACATTTCACAAGAAATGATTACTTGATTTATCTTGATAAACGATTCTTCCATCTATTTGTTCTGTGTTAGTATTAGGGGTTTCTTTGATAACATCACTCACTCTTTCACGTACTACGTCGTTAGTATTGTTCCAGTAATTAGCTTCCATTAGAATAGCTACAATGACAGTTAATTATATCCACATAAATGTTAATAAAAAGACACTACTTAAGCAAACTTTAATTTATCTATGTTGTAGACTAGATTTCGGATGTTCACTCATTTTTGCTTCGGCGACTTGTTTGTATTCTATAAAAATTCAACACAAAAAGATGATGGATTGAATGTTGAACATTGTCAAACATTCACCCCCAGTTACAGATCTGGGTTTAATCCATCATTATTTTGCTCACCACGCCACCCCAGTTCAGACATAGCCATATGCAAATCAGTCTTGACCCTGTGCCTCATGGGAACAGTCCAGACCAAACTGACAGGCCATGTATTTCCTGGACCAGAAACCAGCATCCTAGGACCAGTTTCGGGGTTTCACCCCTCTTCAGCCAGGATAGCTTGACTCCAGTGGTGTAGTGAGCACAGGACCCACGTCTGGGCATACCCTTCCCACTTAGGGTGAAAATGAAACACAAAATGATGATAGACAGAATGTTGAACATTGTCAAACATTTACCCCCAGTCACAGATCTGGGTTTAATCCATCGTTATTTTGCTCACTATGCCACCCCAGTTCAGACATGGCCATATGCAAATCAATCTTGACCCTGTGCCTCATGGGAACAGTCTAGACCGAACTGCCAGGCCATGTCTTCCCAGGACCAGTATCAAGCATCCTAGGATCGGTTTTGGGGTTTCACCCCTCTTCAGCCAGGATAGCTTGACTCCAGTGGCGTAGTGAGCACGGGACTCATGTCTCGGCAGACCGTTCCCACTTAGGGTGAAAATGCAACATAAAAAGATGATGGACGGAATGTTGAACATTATCAAACATTCACCCCAGTCACAGATCTGGGTTTAATCCATTGTTATTTTGGTCACCACGCCACCCCAGTTCAGACATAGCCATATGCAAATCAGTCTTGACCCTGTGCCTCATGGGAACAGTCCAGACCGAACTGCCAGACCATGTCTTCCCTGGACCAGAATCAAGCATCCTAGGACCGGTTTCAGGGTTTCACCCCTCTTCAGCCAGGATAGCTTGACTCCAGTGGTGTAGTGAGCACAGGACCCACGTCTGGGCATACCCTTCCTACTTAGGGTGAAAATGCAACACAAAAAGATGATGGACAGAATGGTGAACATTGTCAAACATTTACCCCCAGTCACAGATCTGGGTTTAATCCATCGTTATTTTGCGCACAATGCCACCCCAGTTCAGACATAGCCATTTGCAAATCAATCTTGACCCTGTGCCTCATGGGAACAGTCCAGACCAAACTGCCAGGCCATGTCTTCCCAGGACCAGAAACAAGCATCCTAGGATCGGTTTTGGGGTTTCACCCCTCTTCAGCCAGGATAGCTTGACTCCAGTGGCATAGTGAGCACGGGACCCACGTCTGGGCATACCCTTTCCACTTAGGGTGAAAATCCAACACAAAAAGATGATGGACGGAATGTTGAACATTGTCAAACATTCACCCCCAGTCACAGATCTGGGTTTAATCCATTGTTTTTTTGCTCACCACATTCACTTATGAGCAGATCATTTGAACACTGCAATCCTTTTGGGCAATTACAAAGTATCCAATCTATCTTTCACAGTTTCGCTGTTCCTTATTGGGGAACCTGAAGAGGTCAGAAATCCCCTCTGCATCCATAGCTGACCGAAGTCGTGGATCACACCAAACCCATATTGACTATCAGTAAATATGGTTACCTTCAGGCTTTTGGCAATTTTGCACGCTCCAATCAGAGGTATCAATTCAGCAATTTGGGCATAGTTTACCCCTTTTAGACAGGAGGCGTCTAAAACTCCAGCTATGGTGCAAACAGCATAGGCAGTGCATAATTTACCTTTCTCATTCCTCAAACATGATCCAGCAACAATCATCTCACAGTATGATTCTTCCAATGCGATGTCCTCAATATCAGGCCTGGGTTTTGTGCACAATTCTGTCACATCTAAACAATCATGATCCGCCTCCTCTCTCACTGCCTCACAATATAAATTTGACAACTGGGTTGCTGGATTTACGGTTGTGCACCTTACCACAGTCACATTTTCAGCACCCAAGATCACTCTTTCATACTTGTTAGCTGACTATAGGTCATATACTGCGTCCTTGTTCATGTCAAAAGGATCTCAACCAAATGTTTTTATTTATTTAATACGATTTTCTATAGCGCAAACTTTACCCGAAGGTGTGAAAGCGCTTTACATAAGAACCAGTTGCAAAACATAAGGAATTAGGATTACATATGTTACATAAAAGATCAAACAGAAACAATTGCAAATGTACAAGATGTAAAGTCACACAAGGAAGAGATACAAACAGAAAGATAAATTGCAAATGCACAATTAGTAAAGTCACTCAAGGAAGAGATACAAAATGATATACTCTAAGAGTCAGATAGGAATGGTAGAGAGTACACATGTCTACTGAATATACTAGTGATTAGAGTTATCTCTATAGACATATATATACACATAGTAGATTTTCTCAGGTCAAGACCCCCCCCCAAAAAAAAAACAGGAGATCAGAGTTCCATTAAGTGAGTTCGGAGGGGGGACGCAGTCACAGCACCAAGGGAGGGTGGGAGGGATACAAGGGTATGGAGAAAAGGCAAATCAGAAATGGGAAGAAACATTTGAGGATCGTCAAGGGGGAAACGAGGTAAAAGGGTAAAGGACGAAGGAATGGACAAGATGCGGGTCGGGGTCCAGAGAAAAGCGTCCGAGAACAGCAGCAAAATGGCAGCCAGGAAAAAAGAAAAAGTAAAGAGGTCCATGAGAGTCCATGGCAGGACAGGCCGCTCTGATGAAGAGTGTTCTCTGGGGGCCAGGGGTGGGTATGTTCCGGAAGGAGCTGCGGCGTGCCAAGCAATATAGGTCGGGACTGGAGGGTAGACATGTCCAGGGTTAAATTGCAGGACCCAGTGTGCACGTTGTGCCATCTTCTCGTGGCAGGTTAGTGTCCGAACATGCAACACCTCTAGACTGCGGTGCCCCTCCTTACCCTTGCCCATGAGGTTGTTGATGTCCAGATCCACGCCGTTGCGGTGGTACTTCCTCCATAGCCCCGCGTGGGTGGAGAAGAGCGGGATCAGCCCCAGCATGGCTTGCCAGTCCTCCAGTAGCTCCTCTGGCTTGCGCGCACCGCTAGCGGGTGCCGGGGAGAGGAAGCCCAGGCGGCCGGGAGGTGCGCCGCGCAGTTCGTAAATGTTGACTGAATGTCTCATCACAATTGCTTAACTCTGTTCAAGACTTGCACATGTAGCAGCTACCGCTTTCAAACAGCCTGGCATTGCTGCAGCCACTGAATCCTAAGGAGCAAAAAAATATGCTACTGGACGTCATGCCATTCCATGTTTCTGAGGTAAGACTGAAAGTGCACACCCATCTCTTTCATAGCAGTACAACGCAAAATCCTTTGCATAATCTGGCATTTTCAACACAGGTGCTCGACAAAGACTGTTTCGCAATTTAGTAAAGGCTTCCATACTTTCATCATTCAGAACAATCAGATCTTTCACATCTTTTTGTGTTAACCTCTGTAGAGGTTTTGCAATCAGTGAGAAACCACTGATCCACTGTATGGAGTAACCAACCATTCCCAAGAACATTCAAACTTCTCTCTGAGTTTTGGGTTGACTCATTTGTTTAATCACACTAATTCGTTCGTGTGCCATCTTTCTGACTCTTTTCTCTATTTTGTATCCAAGGTACTGGACTTCGTGTTTACAAAATTACAATTTTGCTGGTGACACTTTGTGTCCTCCTTTTTCCAAATGGTTCAGTAAGGCAATTGTATCTGTCAGACATGCCTCTCGGGGCTTTGATGCCACTAAAAGGTCATCAACACATTGAACCAAAACTGAAATTTCTGGCATGATTAAAGTCTCCAAACATCTTTTCAAAATCTGATTAAAAATTGAAGGACTCTCTGTGTACCCTTGCGGAACTCGGCACCATGCCAAAACAAGCTCTCGGAACCGGAAGGCAAACAAATATTGGCTATCCGGAAGTAAAGGAAAAATGCTTGGCACAAATCAAACACTGTGTACCATTCAGCATTGCAGGGAATTTGTTAAAGAATGTCTGCTGGATTTGGCTCTACTTGACAATAGGGCACCACAATTTTAATAATTTTTCTTAAATACTGCACTATTCTGCATTTTCCACTGGGCTTCTTAGTTCCTATAATAGGATTAAAGACTGCCCAATATTTCTTTCAGAATTCCCTGTTCGATCATTTGGTCAATCACATGAGTGACTCCTGCAATTACTCCTGGACTCATTTTGTACTGAGGTGCATGTTTGTATGTAGCACTCTCTTTCATCTGACTCAGATTTACATTTGTCATTAGACCAATCTCCTTTCCTGTAAAATTCCATCCATCTGACCTTACTGTACTTTTTAACTCTTCAGGCAAATTCTCTTCCGTGAGAAGTGATAACAACTCATCCACTTTTGTCTTTGCTTTGCTAACATCATTTTGAATGTGACATCCTCATCAGGTGTTTGAAACACAATACCATCTGGCATACAATAGATGGTACAATTCATTTTGCACAGCCAATCTCTTGCCAAGAGATTTACCGGAAACGAGTCACATACTACAAAATTATGCATGTCTCTGAAACTCCCAATATGAAATTCTATTGGATTTGTGACTGGTGTTCTAATATGCTTATTCCAGACTCCAAGAACTCGGATAGTTTCTCCCGAGAGGGTCAGTTCGGAATTTCTGCTGCTCTCACAGTAGAACGGGTAGCACCATTGTCCCCTAGGAATGTAATATCATTATCTTCCACTTTTTAAGCAACAAATGGACCTATCTGATCTACCACCAAAGCTGCGGGAAGTACGCACTTTTCATTCCCCCTCAGGCACAGTCATTGAGATGAGTCGGAATCACTCTCATTGCACTGCAAGCAGTATTGTGGAACGATTTGCACATTTTCATTTTTACCGACTTGATCACCTCTGTGAAATCCAGTGTTCGCACTGTACCGCTGCACTTGAACATTCACATTATTTGGCGTAGGAGCTTGTGGTATCTGTAACTGTGGAGCAACTATACTCTGCTGCTGCTGTTGATTCCCAACCACCTCATACTGCATCTGTGGATTTAAATTTTGATTTACCCCATTATTCTTTTGATCAGACCTACACTTGTTCTTCCAATGTCCATATTTTCCGCATGCATGGCAAGCAAATGTATTCTTAACCTCTTCTTTACTCATTTTACCTCTACCTGTCCAATTTGATTCTGACCATTCATATGATAACCTGTTTGAGAACCATTGTTTACTTCTTGCTTCTCTTCTACCTTCAATTGTGCCCACATCATTTTCTCTTTTAACTCTTTATGTCTCGATTCAATATCATCACTGCAACACTTCGCATACCTCAAAATGTCATCAATTGTTTTGCTCTGCCAGCAGATCAAATGCTGCTGAATTATGTTACTAATCTCTGGTTTCAATCCAAGTACAGATCATTACACAACATTTCCCACATCTTTGTCTCGAATATTCTCAAACCCACTGTACTGTTTGAATACCTGCAACAACATTTCATAGTAGGCATGTAATGACTCCTTTGGTTCTTGGGTCGTCCTATCAATCTTAACCCAATCTGTTTCTTTTGGGTAAAAAAGGTAATTACCTGATTATACTTTTTCTTCACCTCATCAGATGGTGCACCTGTTTTAGGATCTCTGGGATATTCTTCTTTTGGCCAATCAACATAGATTTTCCACAAATCTGCTGGAACGACAATCTCAAACAAACTATCTAGATCCTTTACAAAAACTTTCACAAACCTACCTGTTTGTACCACTCAACTGTTTTCTCTCTCAACCTGGGAAAATCATTCATAAAGGATAATATATCCTGTATTGTCCAAGGAACATGCACATATCCTCCACTGGGAACATATCTCATCTGACACGCCCTTTCAACTTGTTCTGTCTCTCTTAACAGAAACAAAGATGCTCCTTAGCCAGCTGCCTCTTCTTTCTTTTTCGTCCATCTACATTTCCATCTTTCTACATCTTCCCATTTTTTCAAAATATTCATCAACTCCTTTATCTGTAATCTTTTTCCAGACGCATTCAAACTTTCCAAATCTTTATCAGTAAAATCCATCCTGTATCTTTTCTGCAAAAACTTTGACTTCCCTATGTCAATTCCATATTCATTTGTAGCATCTGTTATTTTATTGTGAATATTCCTTGCTCCCCAGGTAATACTTTTACACAAAAACAACAGCTCTTCATCTCGGTAAGTCCCTAGTCTGTTTGGACTTATTGCACCAATAATCATGTCTTCCAAATCTAATCTCAATTTACTCAGATCTATACTGTGTGGTTGGGGTTTTTGTTTCTCCATCCCCTTTATCCAATCATCTAATTCAGCTGACGAAGGACCCGTTCAACTCCCTGTCACTGGAGTGACAATTGGCTCTCTTCTCCTCGGATCCATTGGTGCACTCCTCTTAGGAGTTTCAGTTATTAACTCACAACACGGAAGATCAATCAATGAGGTACTTGTTTCAGCCTGTCTAACCTGATCAGCTACCATCTCCATTTCACTCCTTATACTACTCCTTGGATCTGTCAACTGTTTTTCTCCGTACAATGGGATTATAAGACCGATTGTTACTTGTAC
Organism: Lissotriton helveticus; assembly: GCF_964261635.1. Taxonomy (NCBI): domain Eukaryota; kingdom Metazoa; phylum Chordata; class Amphibia; order Caudata; family Salamandridae; genus Lissotriton; species Lissotriton helveticus. The sequence goes on along the minus strand of NC_136061.1, from coordinate 1,459,656,129 downwards.
CGTCAATGCTTTCGCATTTAAACTTAACTAATTCATTTGCTAGGTTAGTTCTTCTTTTGACGTATTCAACATGTCTTTTTCACTTTCTAGTACTACTCTAGTTATCGTCAGGACTTGAGTAATCAATGTGGTTCCCAATAGCGGTGCATTTGGAGTGACTTCACCTGAACTTTCTTGATATGGCAGAGGCCTTTTGGTCAAAATGTTATCTAACAACTTATCATCAGAATCATTTGGGTCATAGCCTAATCTTGAAGTTTCTATATTGTTCTTTTTCTCTTTACATTTGCCTCTGTCTGGTCATTTGCGACTCAGACTGGATACAAACCTTCCGTTATTACAGCTCTCCTCCATCTTATCATCTTATCTGCTGTGTGTTGTCCCTCCTGAGGTATAATGCCGGGAGGTTGTGCTGTGTGCCTGCGTGTCAGGACCTTCTTATTTTCGCTCTCACCTTCCTCTTTTTAAAAATATCGCCGCATTTTAGATTTACGTAATTTGCATTTCATATAGAGGAAAATATTGCACCTTGGATCCTACCTTGCCCTCAGACCTCTTGGCAGTTGTTGGCCCCATGCCCCGCATTTGCTGCTGATTTTCCGGTGCTCGGCCGACTTAGGCGCTGAGACACACGGACCCGGAGCATAGCGGCCGCCATCTTGGGGGAAGGTTCAACCTGCAGCGCTCTAGTCCACAGCGCATAAAAGAGCCCCCAGCCAGGCTCGCGTCTTGCTGTGTGTTGTCCCTCCTGAGGCGTAAAGCCGGGAGGTTGTGCTGTGTGCCTGCGTGTCTGGACCTTCTTATTTTCGCTCTCACCTTCCTCTTTTTAAAAATATCGCCGCATTTTAGATTTACGTAATTTGCATTTCATATAGAGGAAAATATTGCACCTTGCATCCTACCTTGCCCTCAGACCTCCTGGCAGTTGTTGGCCCCGTGCCCCGCATTTGCTGCTGATTTTCCGGTGCTCGGCCGACTTAGGCGCTGAGACACACGGACCCGGAGCATAGCGCCTGAGTCGCACCTGAGTCCTGCCCGTCTGCGCCCGTCCGCGCCTGTTTGTCGCCTCTCGCCAGGGCCCCTGGAGAAACTAGGAAAGGTGAACTTATGTATTCTAGGCAAGACTTACAAACTCTCAAATGTCTGAAAGGTGATTGTACTAAACTCAACCTTTCACAGAGCAAAACTCGCCTTACCTGTCCTTGTGGCTTTTCCCTGCCAACACTCTCACTGCCACCGCCTCTCATCAAAGCCACTAGGCAACAAATTAGGCTGGGCCAACTGAATGTAAGGTCCATGCAGAAACATTACCTGGAAATTCACGAACTACTTTCCAACCACACCCTAGACATTTTATTCCTAACAGAAACTTGGTTGAAGGATGAAATGGATTCAGTTATCAACCTAGCTACCCCCAAGGGATACTCTACGTACACCCTAAATAGACACACCAGGGGTGGCAGGATAGCGATGATGGTAAAATCCCATCTCACCTGCACATTTACGAGGTTAGAAATTGATGACTGCGAATGCGCCCGATACAATATTAAAATTACAATATTAAAATTAACTCGCAATTTACCCTTGCGGGTCTTCTGATCTACAGACCCCCGTGAGCAGACATGAACTTCATAACATCTCTCCTTGAGAACGTGTGCTCTTTGGTTATCGGAACTGCTAATTTCACTATCATCAGGGACTTAAATATCCATTTTGATATAACCACGGATAACAAGATTAATACTTTGATAGCTGACTTAGCCGCCCTACAGCTCTGCCAACTTGTGAGCGGCCCCACTCATAGTGGCGAACATCTCCTAGACCCGATCTTCTCTAACCTGACCAATACGACTGTAGAATCGCCTATCCCCATGACCTGGACAGACCACTGTTTAGTGACTATGATACTGTCCACCGGGGGCGACCCGCACATAAATCCCGCCCAGCAGGTTCGGAAAAGACCATGGAGAAAGCTCCGTCTTGAGGAATTCTACGCTCTCCTCACTACTGACCCTCCTATTCTTAGTGAGGACCCTAATTTAGGGTATGGCAGTTTTGCGACTGGATCAACAGGGCCTTAGATACGTTGATCCCAGCGAAGTGGATAAAGCCATAAAAACCCACCTCTTCTGTTAGTTATGTTATGTCACCTGCAGTTTACATTAGCAGCAGCCCCCCCTGGATATGAACAGCAAGCGCCGGGACGCCCCTTGGCTGGGGCAGCCGTGCGATATATAAGCATATATAACATAACAACATAACATCTTCCCTGCTCTCAAAAGGATGTCCAGACATCATATTTCTGCATCTTCTGTTATCTCTAAATTTCTATCTTTCAAATGCCAAAACTTCCCATTCCTCTTTTGCTTCATACTGAGTAGGTCTGGGATTTGGTTCTAGTGAATTCATTCTATCTCTTAAATTGTGAAATATCCTTACATAAAACAAACCATGCTGTGGGAAAGCTATACCACCATCATCCTCTGTATATTCCACCCAATTCTCCAACCAAGTACACGTATGGTATCCTCGCTCCAACATCATAAAAGAAGCATGCGTTCTTGGAGGTGGAATAGAAATTCCCCCTCTAGTCACTATTGGTTTGTCTTTTTAAAAAAAAATCTTCATTTTCTTAAGCTACTTCATTTTCTGACTCTTTACGCTAATGTATCTCGACAAAATAAAACAAGGAAACCTTTCCGTAATTACACTTAATCTATTTGTCAGTTCTCGTCCTATACCAGTGCGACTCACACCAACTGTCCAATCAGAGCTCTACTACGTAAGCAATGTATCAACCAATACAAATGCAGTTCACGTAACTCGACCAATCACAGCTCCCTAAACGCTCTCTATTGGACCAATGCCAGCACAGCTTTTTCTGACGTTAGAATTACTCCTTCTACTGACCCTTCCTTTACAAAAGAATACGGCAATGTATTTCTAAGTTTTCCTTAATCAATTTTCTTGTGAGTAACAACACATAACAATGCTACTTTGTCTCTTCCACTAAATAAAGAGATAGTTTTCACTTTCGAAAGAGAAATTCTTTCACTTCAAGTAAAATAACGACCGCGCTATTTTACACCCAGACAAGCTACAGTTGGTCTTGTTACTCCCCTGGGGATAAGGCCAGAGTTTTGGAAGTGGACCCTTTGCTATTTCGACTCTCTACTTTCATACGAAATTGTCCCTAAATATAACACCTACAGCCTACCGCTGTACAGTATTATAACAACAGACAAAGTACTTCTGCAGTGTGATAACTTATCCACACTCCTAATCTGCCTACTTCAGGCTCAATATCCATCCCAGGATCTCTCGGGTAGCTCCGTACCTGTGCTTCTAGACAACATAGACAGTAAATGTTCATGTTGAGAATATATAATCAATAATCAATAATTATCACCAAACTAATCAATAATTGAACGTCCTCTTCTACCAGAGAACTTATCCAGCACAACACCTAATCAGGGATCAATACTCTATAACATCACATGTAAATGGCACATACACATTCACCCAAATCCCTGAAGTTCTAGGGGTTAAGTTTGAATTATGTAAAAATTATTTCCTTTACAGATTTATGTCTAACATTTCAAAATACATAAATAAACCTGTATATTCAACTCTCTTTCCTCGGGTCGATGGAACAATTGGTTGAGTAGTTGATGGTAATAATAGCACTATCTAACTATCTAGTTAGCTAAATAATCACAGTCTCTCGGAAAGATTTATAAAGTTTATCCCAAATAAATGTAAAAAATGAATGCATATTGCTTACAGATTACAAATGTAAACAAAGAATCTCACAAGAGGGAGAGAAAAACATCAGCAAAAATGCAAACAGTGTCACACTTCCTACTTTCTCATTTTTTCACAAGTATTTCTCAGCTACGTCCGCAGAAGAAGTCTTCGGTCCCAAGGCCAGTCTCATCTTTTGGCAGACAATCAATTTTCTCCGTAGCTGAACAACCTTGATTTCTGTCTATTTGTCGGGTTATTCATGCTCTCTTCAGCCTTCATCTATCGTGTCAATTTTAGGAAAAGCCAGGCCCATTTGGCTCACTATGACGAATAGAACATAAGCATTCATTAATTACATAGAAATGCACTTTTCACTGTTTACCACCCACCTTTGCACTATCCCATGTTAGTATTTTTCTTTAGAAAAGCAAATGCAGCAATATTTATTATTACTTTTAACCCCTTCGATGCTCATGACGAGCTGGGCTCGTCATGGTGCACACCGGTTGTGTGCTGATGACGAGCCCAGCTCGTCATGAGCCCCACCCTCGGGGGAAGCGCTGGCGCTCCCCCCGAGGGTCTCCGATCTTGGGGCAAAGTACCGGGATGGCAGCGGAAGAGTTTCCGCTGCCGCCCCCGCCCCGCCCCATGGGAATCCCTGATTACGTCAGCGCGCACAGCGCGCGCTGACGTCATCAGGGATTCCCAGGCACTCGGGAAGCCATTTGCTTCCTGCGCGCCTGGGAAGAAGGTAGGTTTTTGGAGTCCGGCGGGGGTTTGGGGCCGCAAAGAGGCATCAGGGGAGAGGAAAGAGATTTTCCTCTCCCCTGATGTCTCTTTGCAGGGCATTTCTGCCTCACGATCGCGCACAGCGTCGCGATCGTACGGCGGAAATGCCCACCACTAGCACCAGGGATTTAAATTTAGTTTACAGGAAGCGACCCCTTGGGCAAGGGTCGCTTCCAGGTGGCCTCACATAAACTTTTCGTTTTTCTGCCCCCCCTGGGGGCAAATCGGCCCGTTTTTTCAGCCGTTTTGCCCCCAGGGGTGGGGGGGGCAGAAATTCCACACTAGCACCAGGGTTTTTTTTTAAGGCATTGTGTTTTTTTTGGAAGGGACCCCTTGGGTAAGGGTCGCTTCCTGGCGGCCATTTATTATGTTTACGATTTTCTGTCACCCCTGGGGGCAAATCGGCCCTTTTTTTGCCGTTTTGCCCCCAGGGGGGGCAGAAAATGCCCACTAGCACCAGGGACTTTGAATTTAGCTTTTAGGAAGCGACCCCTTGGGCAAGGGTCGCTTCCAGGTGGCCTCACATTAATTTTTCGTTTTTCTGCCCCCCCTGAGGGCAAATCGGCCCATTTTTTCAGCCGTTTTGCCCCCAGGGCAATGTGTTTGTTTTGGGAAGCGACCCCTTGGGTAAGGGTCGCTTCCAGGTGGCCATGATTGTGTTTTTGTTTTTCTGTCCACCCTGGTGGCAAATCGGCCCGTTTTTTTTGCCGTTTTGCCCCCGGGGGGGGGCAGAAAATGCCCACTAGCACCAGGGAATTTAAATTTAGTTTTTAGGAAGCGACCCCTTGGGCAAGGGTCTCTTCCTGGTGGCAAGTAATTATGTTTTTGAATTTCTGCCCCCCCCTGGGACAAATCGGCCCTTATTTGACGTTTTGCCTCCTGTTTTTTGGCCCACTAGGCCCTAGGATTTGAGTTTTGTTCCAATGGTGGTTATAATTTTGGTTGTTTTTTACTGTCTGCCTCCCTTGGTGCCAGTTGGTCTTTTTTTGTCCTTACTGCCTTGGCTGGCGGTGTGTGTGGAGTGGTGCTTGGCTGGCGGTGTGTGTGGAGTGGCGCTTGGCTGGCGGTGTGTGTGGAGTGGCGCTTGGCTGGTGGTGTGCGTGGAGTGGTACTTGGCTGGCGGTGTGTGTGGAGTGGCGCTTGGCTTGCGGTGTGCGTGGAGTGGTGCTTGGCTGGCGGTGTGTGTGGAGTGGCGCTTGGCTGGATGGTGTGCATGGAGTGGTACTTGGCTGTCTGTGCATGGAGTGGCGCTTGGCTGGATGGTGTGCGTGCAGTGGTACTTGGCTGTCTGTGCACAGAGTGCTGCTTGTCTGGCGGTGTGTGTGGAGTGGCGCTTGGCTGGATGTGTGCGTGGAGTGGTACTTGGCTGTCTGTGCACTGAGTGGTGCTTGGCTGGTGGTGTGTGTGGAGTGGTGTTTGGCTGGCGGTGTGTGTGGAGTGGTGCTTGGCTGGATGCTGTGCGTGGAGTGGTGCTTGGCTGGCGGTGTGTGTGGAGTGGTACTTGGCTGTCGGTGTGCACTGAGTGGTGTTTGGCTGGCGGTGTGCATGGTCTGGTGCTTGGATGGTGGTGTGGGTGGACTGGCGCTCGGCTGGCGGTGTGTGAGTAGTTACTTTCTGTTGGTCACTACACACACTGCTAGTTAAGTGACACTCTACGCAATCCATCATTTTGTGTAGTTGCTGTGTCAGATATGTGGGCGTGTGAAAGTGATGGGCCCTTGAATGGCGCTGGCGGCTGGCGGTGTGAATGTTTGTATGTGTCACACGTACGAAAGGTGTATGAATGTCCTTACTGCCCCCGTGTGATGGGGGTACTGGTAGGAGCAAAAGACCGACTGGCACCAAAGGGGTCAGGCAGTAAAAAAAATTCAAAGAATTAACCAGTGTCTTGATGTTAAACCTCGTCTAATCCCAATTGGTCTAAGCCCTAGTTGATGGCCCATCTGGGCGAATGTAAATTTGGGGGGCAAATTTGTGTGTTGTTTTTTTAATTGTTATATTGTTTGTGAAATTTGGTAGTAATTTTTTTTCTTTCTCTATTTTTGTCTTGTTCCAGGCTTTTGCTGTTTGGATTGTTGTAGGTTGCGGGTCTGTTACTGCTGGTTTTGCAGCTTGTGTAGTTGCTTGTGCTTGGTAAGTGAATGTATTTTATACTACTTTCCCTTGAGGTTTGTCTTTTTGAAAAAGGTTGTACTTATAGCAGTTTGTGTGGCTCTGTGTTTTTTGTTTGTTTATTTTTTTTTCAGCATTAGTGTTTGATGTGCACTTTGTTTTCTAATCTGTAATTTTTTTTTCTTTCTAGTGGGATATCATTTCTTTTTGCTGTGTCTCAGCAGAGTAGGTGCTGGTGAGTGTAGCTATATTTAGTAAGAGTGAAATTGTTTTGGATTGTATTGATCTTTGTGTGAAAGCCTTACCTTGTTTACTTCTTATTTTGCACAGTGTAGGTTGTTGTTCACTTGTGTCTATGGTAGCGGAGGACATTGGTGGGCCGGTAGTGGGCCAAGAGGCATCTGTGCTGCTGCCTAGGGCTGCAAGGTTTCCTTTCTTTTTACGTCGGCAAGAGGCAGGTGGGCTGCAGCCTGCGCCCAAAAGGCTTCACATTGCTGTGGTGCGCCAAGAGGCATCTGGTGCTGTTAGTCTTCTTGTTGGTGTAGTGCAGCAAGAGGCATCTGGGGCTGTTAGGCTTCCTATTGTTGTAGAGCGGCAAGAGGCATCTGGGCCTGCTTTGTTTCCCGGTGGTGTAGTGCAGCAAGAAGCTTCTCAGGCTGCTGGGCTTCCCGTTGGTGTAGTGCAGCAAGAGCCCTCTGGGGATGCTATGTTTTCTATTGGTGTTTTACAGCCAGAAGTATCTGTGGCTGTTAGGCTTCCCGTTGGTGTACAGCAGCAAGTGGCTTCTGAGCTGCAGGCTGGGGTGGCTGCTCCCCCCGTTGATAGGGATGGCCTCTGGGTTCCCCCTGGCATGGTGCAGCCGGCATTGCCAGAGTTCACTGGTGTTCCTGGGTGTAGAGTGAATACTGAGAATTTTCTGCCAATACATTTTTTTCAGTTGTTTTTGGACGATGTGTTTTTTGCAAGAGATTGTTAAGCAAACCAATTTGTATGCAGAACAGTTTTTGAGGGACAACAGTGCCAGTCTTAAGCCCCATTCTAGAGCTACCCGGTGGACTCCCACAAATGTTAAAGAGATGAAGAAGTTTTTGGGATTAACTTTTTTGATGGGCTTGCTAAGGAAGCCATCAATGTCTTCATATTGGTCCACTAGTCCCTTGATGACAACAGCTATATTTCCAGCAGTCATAACTCGTGATCGGTTTTTGCTTCTTCTTCGAATGATGCATTTTGTTGATAATTGTTTAGCCTTGGCACGCGATCACCCTGATTGTGACCGTCTGTTTAAAATTCGGCCTGTCCTTGATCACTTTGTTGATCGTTTTTCTGAGATCTTTGCTCCTGGAAAAGAAATTGCAGTGGATGAGTCTTTGCTATTGTTCAAGGGCCGCTTGGTTTTTAGGCAATCCATTCCTAGTAAGAGGGCACGCTATGGAATCAAACTGTATATGTTGTGTGACAGTGAGACTGGATATGTCTACAATTTCAGGGTGTACACTGGTAAGGAGTCCAGCATTAACCCTCCTGATTGTCCTTCCACTTTTGGAGTGACTGAGAAAATTGTGTGGGAACTAGGTAGAGGATTATTTAACAAAGGCCACCATTTGTATGTAGATAACTTCTACACTGGTGTGCGGTTGTTCAAGGAGTTGGACAAAGTGGGCACTGTTGCTTGTGGCACAATGCGCAGTAACCGTAAAGGTTTCCCAAAGGAACTTGTTTGCAAAAGGCTTGTGCGTGGACAGTCTAGTGCATTGGGATGTGGGGAGCTTCTAGCTGTGAAGTTTTCAGACAAGAGAGATGTGTACATGCTGACTACTATCCACGATGAAAGTACAGAACCTGTGCCTGTTTGGGGTCAGGGTGCTGAAGTGTGCAAACCTGTGTGCATTTTAGCTTACAATAAGTACATGGGTTGTGTTGACAGAGTAGATCAGAGGTTGGAACCTTATGATGCTCTTCGAAAGGCTTACATTTGGTACAAGAAGTTGGCTATCCATCTTTTCCATTTGGCATCCTTTAATGCTTTTGTTGTGTTCCAGAAGTCTTGTCCTGAGTCGAAGATGCCTTTTGTTAAGTTTCAGGAGTCTATAATAGGCAGCCTTGTACTAGTGGAGCAGGCAAGTGTTCCTAGATTTGGAGTGGTGGAGGATGTGGCTAGATTGAAAGATCGTGGAAAATGTGCAATCAAAAGAACTTTGATGACATCCCTTAGGCACTCAAAACAGGTGAAATCCTCCAACAAATTCAGTAGAAAATAAGTTCTTTCAACTAAGTTTAATTTTCATTTTTCATTTTTCAGTTTTTGATTATTTTCATTTCAAAAGAAAATATCCACTGCCAAATGCATATTAATATTCAAAATCCATATTAATGTTGCTGCTCCAATGCATTTCGGGCTAACAGCCCTTCATCGGGGAGCCTATACAAACAAAAGACGAACATATCTGTCATATGGTGGTGATTGTTTGTCAATTGAAATTAAAAAACGGTGATTGTAAAATGGTGATAAAGATAAAACCTTATTTCCAGGTGTTCACCAGGTAACGTGAAAGAAATGGTGTCAGCTACGCGATGCTTAATCTGAGGGTAACTAACGGGTGAGTTCGGCAGAGCGTTAAAATAACGTGGTTCACCGGTGGCTTGTGATGGAACTGACTTGAAATGCTACTCAATACGGAAAAAGTGAAACCCCAAAGGTAAAGGCGTGCTATACTAGCAATGCAGAAATTCTAAAGTGGCGTGCAAAACTTACTTTTCTAGCAGAGTTCACAGCGTTTCTGAAAACGCTGACCGCAGATCGGCGTGTTAGTCCGGAAATGCGGTGAAGGTAAATAAATGGCCGTGAGTGGTTAGTGCTAAGGCACGTGATCGCGACTAATGAAAACAGAAAGTGGACTAATGGTAAACATGTCGAACAATAAAGAACACAGTGAGATGCGCCTAAACAATGTATAAAATAAAATAAAGAACTGGCAAAACTGAATTAGTAAAATAGTAAATTAGTAAAATAGGTAAATTGGCAAACGTCTGTGATGAAACCACACTGTGGATTTGGGATCAGAACAGATGCACCCACATGGTGCATTATGTACAGTAAACGTTGTTACAAATAACACGAAAATTCGATCCGTTCATTTAAACCGAAGGGCTTGATCGAATTTAATTTGTAAATCCAAAAGTTTTCTCTTTGTAGCAATGCCCTGTTGTTGTCTCTTCCTTCCGATTTAGGAACAATTTCCAGTGCCATGAATTTCAGTTGGGCTATAGTATGGTTAGAGTCCAAAAAGTGTGACGCTATGGACGATTTAAGATTTTTAGTTCGAATGTTCGATTTGTGTTCGTTGACACGGGTTTTTAACTTGCGCTCCGTCTTGCCCACGTATACCTTCCCACACGGGCATTTGAGGAGGTAAATTAAATTGGTGGAATCGCATGTAGCCGTGACTTTCAAGTTAATGTTGTAACCTTTCATAGGATGTGATAGTTTGTTGCCTGTAATTACATTATGACAATTATTGCAATTATTGCATGGTCTGGTGCCTTTATGGATCACTATTTGTTCTGTCGGTTGTTTGAGAATTTCCCCCAGGTTTTTGCCCCTTGTATGAGCAAATATGGGTTTGGCTTCAAACATATTATTGAAATCTGTCTCTAACTGTAACATTGGCCAATGTCTTAGAATGATCTTTTTGTACTTCGAGCTGGCATTGGAATATTTGGAAACAACGACCATCCGGTCTTCATCTTTTTCCTTTTTTGAAGGTAGTAGAAGTTTCTCTCTGGGTATTTTGTTGACCTCTTTTTTAGTTTTTACTAAAAGATCATCTGGGTATTCTCTGGCTTTGAAACGGTTAATCATTTCCTCCATTCTATTTTCCAAGACAGTTGGGTCCGAGGTGATCCTTTTAACTCTCAACAGTTGAGATTTGGGTAGGTGATTTTTTAGAGATGGCTGATGGAAACTCAAATAATGCAACATATTGTTGCGGTCGGTGGATTTTCTGAAAATATCTGTCGTGATTTGGTGGTCTTTTATGGTGATGCGAACATCCAAAAAGGTTATGGTATTTGAGTCAATGGTCCAAGTAAATTGGATGCGTTGATTGGCTGAGTTTAAAGTAGTTAATGCTAATTCCAAGTTGGCGCGTGATCCTTTCCATAGGATAAACAAATCGTCTATATAGCGTACATACATCTTTAAATGATTTTTCCACAACTGATTCTGCCAGATGTTGTTGTCCTCAAACTCTCCCATAAAAATATTCGCGTATACTGGAGCAGCTGAATTACCCATGCTGGTGCCCACTAGTTGCAAGAACCAATTGTCTTTGTAGGAGAAGTAGCTAGCAGCCAATCAACGCATCCAATTTACTTGGACCATTGACTCAAATACCATAACCTTTTTGGATGTTCGCATCACCATAAAAGACCACCAAATCACGACAGATATTTTCAGAAAATCCACCGACCGCAACAATATGTTGCATTATTCGAGTTTCCATCAGCCATCTCTAAAAAATCACCTACCCAAATCTCAACTGTTGAGAGTTAAAAGGATCACCTCGGACCCAACTGTCTTGGAAAATAGAATGGAGGAAATGATTAACCGTTTCAAAGCCAGAGAATACCCAGATGATCTTTTAGTAAAAACTAAAAAAGAGGTCAACAAAATACCCAGAGAGAAACTTCTACTACCTTCAAAAAAGGAAAAAGATGAAGACCGGATGGTCGTTGTTTCCAAATATTCCAATGCCAGCTCGAAGTACAAAAAGATCATTCTAAGACATTGGCCAATGTTACAGTTAGAGACAGATTTCAATAATATGTTTGAAGCCAAACCCATATTTGCTCATACAAGGGGCAAAAACCTGGGGGAAATTCTCAAACAACCGACAGAACAAATAGTGATCCATAAAGGCACCAGACCATGCAATAATTGCAATAATTGTCATAATGTAATTACAGGCAACAAACTATCACATCCTATGAAAGGTTACAACATTAACTTGAAAGTCACGGCTACATGCGATTCCACCAATTTAATTTACCTCCTCAAATGCCCGTGTGGGAAGGTATACGTGGGCAAGACGGAGCGCAAGTTAAAAACCCGTGTCAACGAACACAAATCGAACATTCGAACTAAAAATCTTAAATCGTCCATAGCGTCACACTTTTTGGACTCTAACCATACTATAGCCCAACTGAAATTCATGGCACTGGAAATTGTTCCTAAATCGGAAGGAAGAGACAACAACAGGGCATTGCTACAAAGAGAAAACTTTTGGATTTACAAATTAAATTCGATCAAGCCCTTCGGTTTAAATGAACGGATCGAATTTTCGTGTTATTTGTAACAACGTTTACTGTACATAATGCACCATGTGGGTGCATCTGTTCTGATCCCAAATCCACAGTGTGGTTTCATCACAGACGTTTGCCAATTTACCTATTTTACTAATTTACTATTTTACTAATTCAGTTTTGCCAGTTCTTTATTTTATTTTATACATTGTTTAGGCGCATCTCACTGTGTTCTTTATTGTTCGACATGTTTACCATTAGTCCACTTTCTGTTTTCATTAGTCGCGATCACGTGCCTTAGCACTAACCACTCACGGCCATTTATTTACCTTCACCGCATTTCCGGACTAACACGCCGATCTGCGGTCAGCGTTTTCAGAAACGCTGTGAACTCTGCTAGAAAAGTAAGTTTTGCACGCCACTTTAGAATTTCTGCATTGCTAGTATAGCACGCCTTTACCTTTGGGGTTTCACTTTTTCCGTATTGAGTAGCATTTCAAGTCAGTTCCATCACAAGCCACCGGTGAACCACGTTATTTTAACGCTCTGCCGAACTCACCCGTTAGTTACCCTCAGATTAAGCATCGCGTAGCTGACACCATTTCTTTCACGTTACCTGGTGAACACCTGGAAATAAGGTTTTATCTTTATCACCATTTTACAATCACCGTTTTTTAATTTCAATTGACAAACAATCACCACCATATGACAGATATGTTCGTCTTTTGTTTGTATAGGCTCCCCGATGAAGGGCTGTTAGCCCGAAATGCATTGGAGCAGCAACATTAATATGGATTTTGAATATTAATATGCATTTGGCAGTGGATATTTTCTTTTGAAATGAAAATAATGAAAAACTGAAAAATGAAAAATGAAAATTAAACTTAGTTGAAAGAACTTATTTTCTACTGAATTTGTTGGAGGATTTCACCTGTTTTGAGTGCCTAAGGGATGTCATCAAAGTTCTTTTGATTGCACATTTTCCACGATTGTTTTCATATCGCCCAGGGTGTTGGGCGACACCTTAGAGCACCTAATACCTTGGAAAAACTACTGTAGAATCTATTAACAGCAGTGCACGGGTTTCTTATAAAAAAACTTAGATTGAAAGATCGCCACTTTGCTTAATTCATTCCTCCCACTACCGCAAGAGACTTTCCGACTAGAAGATGCAGAGTCTGTTGGCCCAGAGGCGTGCGGAAGGAGTCTTGCATGTACTGCCCTGACTGTCCTTCTAATCCTGGATTGTGTGTGTCAGCTTGTTTTAAATCATACCACATGTTTCAAAATTGAGAGAGACCCCTTAACAGCCAGGGGAATAGGGTACTTCAACAGTAGAGAAAATTTTCTTCCCTTGGTGAACCTTTCTTAAGAAACTAAAGCTAGTCATAGGTCTCTTAGCCAACTTAGTAATAAGCCCACTACGATCCTTCACTGACTAACACACTTCAACAACAGTGATATGATTCATTCTTTATTTTTATAAAAATATATTCGTACAAATGCAATTCAATGGTTAAAAAACAGCTCATAGAGAGCTAATTCTAAAATTTTGCAAGGGCAAATTCATAAAATCCAGTCAGCAATGCACATAAATTTCAAAACCAATACAAGTAATTAGCATTTATAAAACTCAGAGATAAAGAGGGAATGAGCAAAGGAAAGAGGAGAGACATACACACGACATAAAACTTGTCAATAGGTGTTTGCACGTTTTTTGAGATTTCATATACACACAATCCTGGCAATATATAACTGTTAGTCTACAGACTAGGTGTTTGTCTCCCTTGATCGTGCAGTAGGGCGTCGACGCGTTTCGATGGTCTCAATGATAAGTTACCATCTTTATCAAGACTCTGGTAATGAGTCTCTCCCACTTATTTGGCACTGGTTGGTTGCCCGTAGTTAAGAACCCCTGCAGATAAACATATTGCCATCAGTGTCTTACATATAGTACATTCTGTTATTTACAACACTTATACCTGTTAATATTCACATTTTCTAATCTCCTAACATGTCTACAGTATTCATAATGCTAATATCCTGCCATTTCTCATATTGCTAATATCCTACCATTTCTCATATCATTAAAGAACATTTAGATAAGCCTCAAATCCTGATAATAAACATTTATATCAAAGGAATGTTATTGCTGTAAAGATTATCAAGTTCAGATATCTGCCTCATGCAGTTCAATGGCCTCTTCCCACTATATTAGGTCCATCAATCCCTGTTCATTGATGTTATCAGGTTCAGATATCTGCCTCATGCAAATCAATGGCCTCCTCCTTCTATGTTAGATCCATCATTCCCTATTCATTTCATTACGGGGGCCCATTTTACCAGCTTCTTTTCATTATGGTAACAACATTTGTCTCTACGTGCTGGAACTGTTCTACCTTCGTTACTCTTTCGCAGGTCAAGACCTTCACCACCCTCTCTTTATTCTATTTTTATAGATTTGCTTATTTACCTTTTACATGTTACAGGGTTTGATAGTTATCGGCTTGAGTGATCCGGTTTTCATCTTGGTCTATATACACTAAAAAGTAGATATACTGATGTTAGCTATTATTGCCCAAACAATCATAGATTACTTGTTACTGGCGCCACTTGAGTTTTACCATTATGTCTTCATTCTTTATCCTGTACTGATTGATTGTGAATTGATGTCCCTCTCGCACTCTTTTCATAACCGTATTTGCCAACACTCACGTTCTAACTATTTAGTTGGAACTCATGATCGGTATGCAATCCTTACTTTTTTCCCCTATCCCAGCTTGGTACTGATATCGATAAAAATTTCCATGACTCCACATCTTTGATTTCATGTTTTTGTAGAAGTAACCTGGCAGCTTACCGTTTCTAAATACCAATAGAAGATTCTAACATTTTTGGAGGTATGTCGGGCTTGATGGTTTTGCCAATACTCCATTGTTTACGTTTGAGGGCGTGGGTCTATATTTAAACTATCATGCGCTCTATTATAGAAGTAAATCCCCAATTTTGACGCAGTGGTGAATGTTCCTTCTTCACCCGCATTACACATGCCAGATGGCTTCGTCACCTAGCCTCACTATATGCGTCTTTGCATAGCTGTAAATTCTAAGATGTATATACTTCAGTTTACATTGTCTTTCTTTTTGAACTGTATTTAAATAATACTAGAAAAATGCACTAATTTATGGATTTTCCTTCCCCTTTTTATTTCCTTGTTTGTATTGTGATGTTTCTTTTTATGTGTATCTTTTTATGTATGTCTTGGTGTCACTTATTATGTATGGCAATTTTTATATATAGTAAAGGCATGTATTGATATGTCCTGATGATGGTCCTGCATTTATAAAGGATCGAAACGTCGTCGACAGCTTACACTTGATGATTGTAACACCTTTTTATTTGTGAAATCACAGAAAGTGTACTCAAGTATTAACTGTCTGTTTTAATTTTGATCAATTTACAGACTTGTTTCTTGCCTTGCAATTGTTTGTGCTTTTCTATGTTAGTATGTATGTGGTAGTTGGACACAGGCTTGTGTCCCACTTGGAAATTGTTTATTATTTTGCCACATTTTGATTATATTGACTATTAAATTTGTCCGGCTGGACTTTGACTATAGATTTCAATTTTGGTCTATATCTATCATTGTTTTTAAATCTAAATTGATGTTCGGGACCACTGTCTCATGAAATAATGTGGCAGATATGTGGGCGTGTGAAAGTGATGGGCTCTTGAATGGCGCTGTCTGCTGATGTGAGTGTTGTAATGTGATGGGTCCGCGGCTGGCGGTGTGAATGTTTTGTATGTGTCACACGTACGAAAAGTGTATGAATGGCCTGTAAAGAGGTTGGTGCCTTGACGTGGCTTTACAGCTCACGAGCTGTGAGTCAGTGGTTCAGTTTATCATACTTTCAATTATGCGCAGTGTATTTCATTTTTGTGAAATTACTTGCGAATAAAATTGTATGTACTGAATCATCACTCACCCTCGTGCCAAATCCAACCAGTATGTGTGTGTGCTTGCGGTTTAGATGGCTGTCCAATAATATTTTTTTTTTTCTCTTTCAGAAGTAGGGTGTACCTTGTCCCTTTTTGTGAATGTTGTAATGTGTTGCTTTTCCTTCCGGATGGTGTCAATGGTCTGGTGTGTATCAGGTATGAAAGGTGCGTGAATGGCCTGTAAAACGGTTGGTGTGTGGTAAATAAATAATTAATTACCGGTACTATTTTTGAATACATTAATAAAACAGATAGCTCAATAAATAAGAGGCAAGATCCGATGTATCTGAGTCGAACGGGCTTTATTCAGGCATAAGGGAAGGGACAGGATCAGGACAGCCTGAAATAGAATGGCATAGAAGGCAGCTGCTACGTTTCATCCACAGTACAAGGTATATATAGTAAAACATCACAATTACATTACATACAGTAGGCGTAACAAGTGACAAGCGTAAGATAAGAACACATGGGCGTGAAAAGAAGGCATGCACAGGGCGTGCACGTAGACATGTGATGAAAACGTCACAGAAGTGTCATAAAGTGGGTGGATACATAGAGGGGGCTACCTGAGCAGCTGGAACCTTTAACCTAGTAGTGCGCGCAAACGGGCCATGACATGTTACCGGAGAGAACTGGGGGTTATGACTTCTGCACTAGATGAGGAGACGAAAGTCTGCGATGTCAGGACGACATGTACCTATAGCATATCTGGTATCTGGTGTTTGGAGTACATGTTGATAGAATCTAAAAGTTATCAGGGCAAAGGCTACTTGACACTAAGGCTGGTGCATGCATATATTCTTCGTGTATTGCGTGTGCTATGAATCTTCCATGAATATTAATACAGTAATTCTCTTGCATGGAGACAGAAAGACTAGACTATAGCTGAAGCTGTTTATGTGGTTCAGTAGCTTAGGAATGTGAAGACGGAGAGCTGAACTGATAACTAGAGGCATAACATATTCTTGGCAGACAGGCAGGCAGAGCCAGGCCGGGCACCGCGCTGCGCGGTAGGAAGTAAGTGAAGGGTCAGGGATGCAGGCGGGGGCTGCATCGCTCCTCGGAGTGGGTTCAGGAGACTGGAGCTTGAATCTGGTGTCCGGGCCCTTTTGAGGCCTAGAAACGGGGACAATTCAATGAATTAACGTGCATAATGTAAAACGTGGGCAACATAGGCCTAATACTCGTTGCTTTCACAGGAACTGGAAACTGGCATACTAACATTGGACACAACTATAATTGCGTCTTTAATCGATCATAGGGGGATATATGCATATCGATCATGTACATATATCATAGGATGGGGAACACGTAGGCACATATGACAAGGCAAAATTCAATTTTCCTCATTCCCTCCTTGTGCCCTACGTTTCCATCAGGAAACATCAATATTCATGATACCATCTATCTGTTCATAGAGCATCATTTGCTCGTCTCGAATTGTCTTGGAACGGGACTTAGGACTAGGAATACAAGAGGTAGCACACAAGCCGCAAATCGCAGGGCCACATTGTAAACAGAGGCAGCAACTGAATATGATCATTACTGCTATACCCAGGAATGACAATACTTTCCATCCCCAGGCAGATACTATACTCCAGAGCCAACCGGACCATGTCCAGGTGCCTGGATTCTGGTGTAACTGATGGGCAATTTTATGAAGTCTGGTTATAGCTGAATAAACAGACGGTGCGTTATTAGGAATGAAAATGCAGCAACTAGATCCGATGACTCTACAAGCTCCTCCCCTATCGGCCAGTATGACGTCAAGGACGAGACGATTTTGGAGCACGACAAATCTCATAGCAGATTGCTCTTCAGTCAAGTTACCTAGAGCGGAAGTAGTCTCATTCACTACTGCTTCAAGGGTTCTGGTTAGCCTACGTATTAACTTACTATTCTGGACAGGACCTATGAAGAAAAAGAAACCTTTATTGAAGTCTTGATACTGTTCTAAGGTAGTTTCAGTTTGATCGACAATTGGGGACTCAGTCTCCCTTCTATGTCTAACGTGTACTAGATGTGTATTTCTGTGATAATCAGATGGGGCTAGAAAAACTGGTGGCAGTAGGAAGGCAATGTAACATGTTCCATCCCAATCGAGGGGCAGACGAACATATGCGGTCTGGCCACATACAAAATAAGAATGACGTGAGGCTTTGAAAATAGATTTCCCACTGTCACTATACTCGACCACAGTAGTACAATCACTATGACCTACATGTGCGGAACCATTCTTTCTGACACAGAATTCACCTTTAACGGGTAGAACTGAAATAGCAGGCAAATCTGGAGTAGTTTCGGACTGAACATTCAAAACCATGAAATTTGAGGAATAATTACCTAGATCATATACTTCATTTTCTAGATCTAACCCTGTTCTATGGGAAGGACCTTCCTTGTCTGGGAAACATGTCTGATTCAGGAGAAACATATCATTTGAGGATGACGTTAACGTGGACCATGCTCCACACGAACCATTATGTGAAAATGGATAGGGAAAGAGTGGCAGAACTCCCTTCGGTGTCTGGAAAGGGGGGAGTCGACCACACACCCAACAATTAGTGGCATTGCTGGTCTGGTGTGAATAGTGTAACATTCGGATAAACGTATTATTTCGCATAGCAAGACGATAGGATAACTCGTGAGGAGGCAGGTCACTAAAAGTGTGCTCTACTGTAACATTAGAAAACATATGTACATGTGAATTAATAGGAAAACATAAATGTAAGGCATAACTTATGCAGGTAACCATAAGACTCAGAAATAGCATAAAAAATAAAGTAACAATACATCTACTTCGAAGATTCTTTTGATAACGTATTCTCTTAGAGTTTTGACTAACTCTCTCACTGTGTGGGTCTATCTCATACATGTCAGGAACCTGTCTAACCGTTTCACCCGAGAGGGACTTAGACAATTAAACGGGCTGACTTACTAGACCGAAGCTTATCTGTATACTCCTGCTGCGGAGTTTTCTCTAACAGGGGAAGTTTAGATTCAGTGTCTGGGCAGTCCTTGAGAACGGGGCAGTCCTTGAAAACAGTCTTTGGTTTGAGTCCATGGAATCTCTTTACATGACTGGAGTGCAACCACCCCTTCCTGCCTTCAATCTTCACGGCGGTCCTTGTTGTCAGTAACACAAGTCGGGGCTCCGTCCAGCGGGGCTCCAGCGGACTTGATCGATCAAAATTTCTCACGAGGACGAGGTCGCCTGGTATGACCTCATGCGGTTTCACTTCGGTGTTGTCTGGAAAAGCAGCGGCAACCTGTGAACGACAAGAGTGTAGTGCAGACATCAAGGAGGCCAGGTAATCTGTCAGCATATTACTGTCAACATCTGTAATTGTACGTGGTCTAGGTGTACCCCACATGTTTGGGGGACGACCGAAAATTACCTCGAAAGGGGACAGACCTGAACGGGAGTGAGCGACCATTCTCATATAGAAAAGGGCGACTGGCAGTGCTACTATCCAATCTACGCCTTTCTCTGCGCATACTTTGGCAATGCGGATTTTCAGAGTCTGATTATGTCTCTCTACGAGACCGGCTGCTTCAGGATGTCGTACACAATGGAACTTCCACTGGTACCCTAACAGAAGGGATACTTGTTTCATGAGTTCGGATGAGAATGGCTGGCCGTTATCTGAATACACGACCCTAGTTAAGCCATAGCGGGGGAAAAACTCACGAACCAACTGCCTGGCAGTGGTCGCGGCAGTGTAATCTGGAACTGGATATGCTTCTGTCCACCTGGACAAAGCGCATACAACTACAAGGACATACTTGAAACCTCGACATCGCTCCATCTGAATATAATCCATCTGGAGGACTTCAAAAGGGTGGTCAGGAGGATGGAATCCACCTTGTTCCACCGGGACACCTTTACCTGGATTGAACTGACAACAAATCATGCAGGTACGCACTTTCTGTTTGGCTGCTGCTCGTAAATGCTTGTTAAACCAAAGGTTCTGAATACTGTCTAACATGGCTTTTTCTCCTAAATGTGCTGGACTATGTGCGGTGTTAATAATGACTTGAACCATAGAGTCGGGGAGAAACCATGTGGCTTTTCCTTTCGTCAACCATCCTTGATCTGTCTGGACCCCTCCTTGTTCAGACCATTTCTTGATTTCATCGGGAGTAGCATGTAACTGTATATCTAGTACATCTTGTGTAGGGTCCTTAACTGTCATACAAGTAGTCTGATCGGGAATGTCTGTCTGTGTCATGTTAACTGGAATGTCTGAAGTCTGAGCTGTAAGCTTGGCTGTTCGATCTGCCAGGTCGTTACCCTGGGAAATGATGTCAGTGACTTTCGTATGTGCCTTGCACTTCATGATAGCGATAGCTGTCGGTAAATGTATTGCATCTAACAGAGCTTGAATGAGGGGGCCATGCTGAATCTTGGTTCCATGAGAAGTCATAAAACCTCTTTCTTGCCAGAGCACTCCAAAGTCATGTACGACTCCGAATGCATAACGTGAATCCGTGTATATGTTTACTTTCAGGTTCTTCGCTCGTATGCAGGCTTGGGTCAGAGCGACAAGCTCTGCTGCTTGAGCATCCAGGGTGTCAATACGATGTGTTTCTATAACTTCAGTGTCAGTAGTCACTGCATACGCGGCTACTAGTTCTCCTGTACTTGTTCTCATACATGAACCATCCACATAAAGTGTCAGGTCGGGATTAGGTAATGCAATGTCCGTCAAGTCTTGTCTTGGTTTTGTCATGGTGTTAACAACTTCCACACAGTCATGTGTGGCAGGATTTGGGGTAACTGACGGTAACAGTGTAGCTGGATTTAAAATGTTGCAGCGTCTGATTTCTTTATGTGGCTGAAACAGTGTCAGTTCATAACCTGTTAAACGTGCAATTGTCAAGTGCTGAGTCTGTGTTCGGTTTAAAAGAACTTCCACGGAGTGTGGAACTTGTACTGTCAGGGAATGTCCTAACACTATGGAATCACTTTGTCTGATAGCTAGAGCTGTGGCTGCAACTGACTTGAGGCACGCAGGCAGCGCCTGGGCCACTGGATCTAATGTGCTAGAGAAATAAGCACAGGGCTTGTATTGTCCTGCTTGATCTTGTGCGAGAACAGATAATGCAGTACCATCACGTTCAGTGACAAAAAGTGTAAAAGGCTTACTGTAGTTCGGTGTTGCTAGAACAGGTGCTTGGCATAAGGCTCTCTTTAACTCATTGAAAACAAGTGTGTGTTCCTGGGTCCAAGGGAGGACAGTCGATACGGCTGCCTCCTGTGTCGTTAACTGTATCAGTGGCTTAGCTAGAAATGCATACTGAGGAATCCATTGTCTGCAATAAGAAGTGAGGCCGATAAAAGCTCGTACCTCCTTCTGAGTCTTGGGCTGTGGAAGATGTGCTATTAACTGGATACGGTCAGGTGTCAACTGCCTACCCCTCTTGGACAGTAAGTGTCCTATGTAGACCACTTGCTGGACACAGAATTGCCATTTAGACGGGGACACCTTGTGCCCCATCTCGGCCAGGAAATACAAGACTGTAAGTGACGCACGCTCGCAGTCACGTTCAGAACGGGCTGTGATCAATAGATCATCGACATACTGGAGCAGGGCAGTGTCAGTTGGCATGTGAATATTGTCTAGTTGTCTTTTAAGTGCTTGACTGTAAATACTAGGACTTTCTGTGAAACCTTGAGGAGCTCGTGTAAATTTATAGCTCCTTCCATTTAAACAGAATCCGAAAAGGAATTGGCTGTCTGGATGAATGGGGACACTAAAGAATGCGTTCTTGAGATCAATAACAGTGAAGAACGTAGCTTCGGAATCAATGGCAATCAATAGGGAAGAAATATCTGGGACTACTGGGTACTGGGGTATGATACATTTATTAAGTTCTCGAAGGTCAATCACTAATCGATAAACTGGAGGTGCATTTGGATCAGTACGTTTCAGAATCGGAATGATAGGAGAATTACATACATTGGAGTCAGTTTCTACAACTACTCCTTGAGCAATAAGCTTGTCAATAATTTTGGATAAGGCTGCTACAGCCTCAGGTGGCAATTTGTACTGTCGGATTCGTGGTAATACAACACCTTTCTTCAGGGTAACACGATGGGGTGTGATGTGCATACAACCTACATCAGTTGGACCTTGCGCCCATAAATGCTGTGGTACATTCAATAATCGTGGATCAAAATCACGTAATACATAATGACCTTTAAAATCTCCCAGAAACAGTCGCACCCCTTCTGGGGAGCAGCATATAACTGCTCCTAATTCTTTCAGAGTCTTTATACCAAGTGAGTTCTCTGGACATGATTTCGTGAGTAACAAGTCTGTAGTTCGGGACAATGGACCAACTTCTAGAGTAACTGGTTTCGATATTTCATTAACAATAGGCTTTCCTGAAAATCCAAGGGAAACATTTCTAGAGCCTGAGAGTGGAGCCCCTGGAACCTCGTCATGACTGATGGTAGTCCTACTTGCCCCTGTATCAATCAGAAACTTTCTGTCTTTCCCTAATACTTGACTATGTACATAGGGACCCTCTTGATCTACAGGAATCTCGATGAGAGGCAAGCCAACCTCCCTCTCTAGGCTGTTTCATGAATACGGCTGATAATCTGGATACTCTGACTGTGCGTACTGGTACATCTGCTGTGTAACGTGCTGTGTGGCAGCTATAGGCTGCGGTACTGTAACTGTCTGTTGTGCGTTCTGCGGTGGCTGGGAAGTCTGTGAAACTTGTTCTTGTCTAGGAGGACGTAGTCTCTCTTTTGTCTTACCAGTAGCTATGTTGTGTTTCAGAACTGCACATTCGTTTATATAATGACCTGGCTGTTTACAGTAATTGCATGTCCCTTTAACGGGAGTTGCAGGGTGACTGGCTTAATTCGGACCCCTCTTCTGACTGTCTTGCGGAACGGACTGTGCAACTAGTACTTTCATTTTCGTGTCTTTCATACGCCTCCTTTCATGTTCCTGCTCTTCCCTAATTCTGTTCTGGTGATACTGGAGCATCTGGAGCATTTGTGACGGAGTATTAGCTTGCCAGGTACTTTCGACTTTCAGTACTCGATTTTTAACTTGTGGACTTGAATTCTCGACTAGTTTGGTAACAAAAAGATGTGGATAAGATTCACTACTTGTTTTCAGACCACTATTAATAATGAAACATTTCTCAAATCTAGAATAAAAATCACTAGTATCTTCGTCTTGTTTCTGTTTACAGGCTGAGATGGCATCCCAGTCTTCCTTTTTCATGGCTAGTAATCTTGGCAAGACTTGTATCAGTAACTCGGGCAATGCTTTAGCTTTATCCCCAAGACCGGTACCTGGAACTCGTGTGTTATCTTCAATCTCTAATGCGGTCCAATCTATCTTTTTCTCTCCCACCTCCCATTCTTTTTCTTTAAGTTTTTCATATATGCCCGCAGGCAACAGGACCTTTAACATTTTAATGATATCGGGATACGTGTATTCTCCCATACGGAGCATGTCCTTTAATTCACGATGGAACCCTGCTGGATCTTTATCGTGACAAGGTATTAACTTTTTCATTTCCAGAAGTTCTATTTTCGTGATAGGGGTGTAAACAAATACTCGTTCTAGACCACCCCCCTCTCCCTTAACTGGATGTACTTCTCGTAACGGATTCTGTCTGTCTATGTAGAATGATTTTCTTACTGGAGGTGGGACAGGAACAAAATGTGGATTCAAGAACGTTCTGTATTTGTGGCGCTGTTCTAGTATGTCACTAATTAAATCGGTACCTAGACCTTTCCATCTGTTTAAGAGTAACTCGTTCAACACATCATGTAAAGGACCTGGATCAGAATGCTGACCCTCATACAATGTAATGAGGTGTTGGATCATATACGTACCCACCAGACGCTGCTCGGCTGGGGGCAGTTTCAGAAACGTTTGGGCCACTATTTCATCTGGAAACGTGGTAGAATCACTAGTCCATCGGACTGCTGATCGGGCTAGTTCTTGTTCATGCATGGTACTAGGCTCGCTATAACCTATTCGTGATTTCAGAATTTGGTCGGTGGCCTGGAATACTTGTTCAAGAGAACACTGTTCTGGTACTCGAGGAGGAAAAACTTTCTTGTAATCTAGACATGAATGTCGGTCGGAAAGTCTAGTTCTACCTACATACGCTATTCTGGAGGGATTCTCGCTGTCTACCTCTTCACTGGAAGAGTCATTCTCTTTCTCGGTTGCTCTTTTTGCTTCCTCCTTCTGGTGTATACTTATAATTTCTTTACGAATTTTCTTGTACATACTTTCTATACTACCTAGTGTCTTGTGTTTTCCCTCGGCTATATTATCACTCCACTTAGTCAGACCTTTCATCTCGTCTTTGTCTTTATCAGGATAATCTTGTTCTCTTATTAAACAGTTAATCAAGAACTGTAAAATCATATGTTGAATCTCGGCTTTTCTGTGTGCCATAGCTTCGTGAATACTTCCTGGATTCTCTCCTGTACGGACAAAATGATATATTCTGTCTAGATGATCCTTCATGTCGGGCAGGGTGACCAAAAAGTTGGCAACCCGTCTTAAACGTACTGAATATAATACCGTGTGATCTTCGCCTGGGACTGGATCATATATACAGTCGGTAAGAAGTCTCTTGAGGTCTGCGTATGTAGCCACCTTTGGCGTACGCTGTAACACTGCATCTCGCGGCGTCAGTCGTCTTACTTGAGGCGGGGTGATAGGAGCACCTCCCCCCGCTCCTCCTGAACTGGAATCGTCAGTTAATACTGTACGTGTTGGCAGAGTGACTGGCAAAACGGGTACATCTAATGTGGGCTGGTCCGGGGGCACTGGCACATTAACTTGACCCCCGGGACCAGTGGCTGGAGGAACAGGAATTACATTATTTACAGGATGCTGAGCGTGAGCAGGCGGAATACGATTTGCATATTCTGGGACTGTGTCGTCCAAGTAGGACGAAAGAAAAATTTCAGCTGCAGTCGGTTTATGACGTAGCTTAATCGGGACCAATGGTGGCGGTAAATTACAGGGTGCTTCCGGGGTTGCCTTTGGCAAGCCCTCGGCAAGAAGAGGATACATACCTTTAATAAGGGCTTTCCTCCGCCTGTCGGACTGTTCTGCTCTAACTCGTTCACCTTCTTCAATTAATTCCCTTTCTTGGGCTTTTTCTGAGGATTCCCTACTTAATTCTGCTTTTCTGAATTCTTTTTCGGTTCTTCTATGAGATTCTTTGCGCCATAACTCGATGGCATCTTTCTGGGACTAAAAAGTTATGTGTAGGGAGCTACCCTTTCTGTCAGGAAAAGGACTGGGTCAATAACTCTAAGAAAAAACAGGGTGCCTTTTCCTGATTCTAATGCCTTGTAGGTATACCACTCCTACTGGAGGTGGCAACCTATGTGTGAACAGGAATCGTGCAGTCTTATTAAGGTTACCAAATTTACAACCATGAATTAACAACCTTTCAATGTTGTACGGGACCACATATAAAGCATGGAAAGCATAGAAATGTTTAAAATTTGTAGTGCATTTATTCAAAAGAATTTCTTGTTTAAAAAGTCATAGTATCACAAAACAGTTTCAAAAAAATCATTACACGGTATATATTCAATGTATATAAACAATATTAATAACACATTTCATAAAAGACAATGTCAATTGTTTTTAAAAAAAGGTTCTCCTTTATACAGTATTGTTTCCAAAAAACATATTTATAAAAAGATAATAAAACACAAATATTAGGAACAAAATGTCGACGCGGCGTTTCGGTGCCCCTGATGTTCTTGCACCTTCTTCAGGACTTGTTCCCTGATTGGTCACATCTACAAAGACATATATCATAATATGTTTCATTAGGTCCCATCTACTAGTTTCAGTTACATATACTCAATACAGCATTTGATAAACCTAACATTTGGTAACCTCTCAAGTCTCTTATGCACATCCCACCTTAAGATTTGTCACAACACTGTTGTTATACTTTCTGCATTTATCTATAAATTGATTAACTTCTAGGCTTGGTGGTGGTATGGTGATATTATTTTACACCCGTAGTAGATGACTGACCCAGTTTCATATTTCCTCTGCTGGACAGTCCCTTATCCCACCCATTTCTGAGATCTTTCTGTTGGTCATTTTCAAGTAGCCCTGAGGTCTGACATAGGATTCATTTCCCTTTTGCCCTGTGGTATTTTTTCCACTGTCGGTCATTTAAATGTAACCATAAGGTCTGGAATGAGATTTCTTTCCCTTTTTCTCCCAACCAGTTTCGTTATCCAACTCACCCAGGTGATATTCCCTGGAACCTTTTGATCATATGAGTCTGTTTAACATCTGCTCATACTTTCGTTCCCTTTAGCTATATGGGATTTCTTCTCAATCACTGTTCTTGGAGACTGTGGAAATTAACCACTTCAGTACTATAAAGTAAAGAGAAAATATTTATATATCATCAATTTTCTCTTTTTTGTGACTAACTCCTGTTCAGTCTAAAAGTAAAATATATGCTCCTCACCGGTTTTTATCGGACTGTCTGGCTTTCTTTTTCCATAATGCTTCTTCTACTCGTATGATGCACTCGGCATCCCATGTACCTGATACAGGCCATCTATATTTCTCTTCAAGATGTTTGGTGTAATCCACCCATAAGTCTAGATATAATATGGCATTTAAACCATGCTTGTGATACATAAAATGTCCAGGACTGTCCCTAGGAGGGACAGGAACTGATTCTTCGAGTAACCCCTTTCTGGTTCTGATCTGACGTAATTTCGAGAACAGAGGCATGGCTGAATTATACTTGCGAACACAATACACAATAATCACAGTAATGAAATGGCAAACAAATCACTCATACCACGACATAGAAATACATTAATAACAGTTCGAACAGAATTCTACCTGATACACTGAAAACATAACACTTGAATTTCTCGAGAACGGACTTACTAGAATTACTGGATGCACTGCTAAAACAGTACAGAACATACCGGTCTCATAAAGAGACACGTCATACCGTATCCACCTAGATGGACACGTCGGACTGGATCTGTGTACCCAAACCCATTGGACCAGGAACAAACTAATGAACTTGTCTAGATACTTCCCCCGCAACGGTACTCACCGGGAAGCAGAAACTGAAGGCCTCGAACTGGACTGGACTGCTACGACGTCTGGTTACTACGCATGCGCTTCGGACCTCTGTCTTCGGTTACAGGTGGGCCTCCGGATACCTCGGACCTTGCTCTCTCGGCTTGGGCTCTGGTCGGGACGAACCGCATTCCACACCGCCTCGTCTGGATGCCGGACCGCAGTTTCCATCTCCTCCGTGGGCCTGAGGGAGACTTGAAGCAGAAATATCTGCACGTGCACGGTAGAGTTCCGTCACGGCTGTAGAAGGGTCAGGGGGCCTGCGTTACATCGCCGGCGCGTGGGGAAAGGGCAAGTCCCTGTTCGGGCGCCATTATGTGGTAAATAAATAATTAATTACCGGTACTATTTTTGAATACATTAATAAAACAGATAGCTCAATAAATAAGAGGCAAGATCCGATGTATCTGAGTCGAACGGGCTTTATTCAGGCATAAGGGAAGGGACAGGATCGGGACAGCCTGAAATAGAATGGCATAGAAGGCAGCTGCTACGTTTCATCAACAGTACAAGGTATATATAGTAAAACATCACAATTACATTACATACAGTAGGCGTAACAAGTGACAAGCGTAAGATAAGAACACATGGGCGTGAAAAGAAGGCGTGCACAGGGCGTGCACGTAGACATGTGATGAAAACGTCACAGAAGTGTCATAAAGTGGGTGGATACATAGAGGGGGCTACCTGAGCAGCTGGAACCTTTAACCTAGTAGTGCGCGCAAACGGGCCATGACGTGTTACCGGGGAGAACTGGGGGTTATGACTTCTGCACTAGATGAGGAGACGAAAGTCTGCGATGTCAGGACGACATGTACCTATAGCATATCTGGTATCTGGTGTTTGGAGTACATGTTGATAGAATCTAAAAGTTATCAGGGCAAAGGCTACTTGACACTAAGGCTGGTGCATGCATATATTCTTCGTGTATTGCGTGTGCTATGAATCTTCCATGAATATTAATACAGTAATTCTCTTGCATGGAGACAGAAAGACTAGACTATAGCTGAAGCTGTTTATGTGGTTCAGTAGCTTAGGAATGTGAAGACGGAGAGCTGAACTGATAACTAGAGGCATAACATATTCTTGGCAGACAGGCAGGCAGAGCCAGGCCGGGCACCGCGCTGCGTGGTAGGAAGTAAGTGAAGGGTCAGGGATGCAGGCGGGGGCTGCATCGCTCCTCGGAGTGGGTTCAGGAGACTGGAGCTTGAATCTGGTGTCCGGGCCCTTTTGAGGCCTAGAAACGGGGACAATTCAATGAATTAACGTGCATAATGTAAAACGTGGGCAACATAGGCCTAATACTCGTTGCTTTCACAGGAACTGGAAACTGGCATACTAACATTGGACACAACTATAATTGCGTCTTTAATCGATCATAGGGGGATATATGCATATCGATCATGTACATATATCATAGGATGGGGAACACGTAGGCACATATGACAAGGCAAAATTCAATTTTCCTCAGGTGCCTTGTCGTGCCTTTACAGCTCACGAGTTGCGAGTCACTGGTTCGGTTTTTATGCATTTATTTATTGATAGAGCATTTCATTTTTCTGAAATATCTTGTTAATAAAATTTTATGTACTGAACCATCACTCGCCCTCGTGCCAAATCCAACCTGTATGTGTGTGTCTTTGAGGAATAGATAGCCGTGCTTGAATGTTTGACTTTTGAGTAACTCTGTTAAGGTGTACATTATAGCTATAAATAACTTACTAAATTTAGATATTATTGATAAACCATGGGAGTATATGGTCATGTCTTTCTGGTGTATTCTATTGGTTTTTTTTATCCACAATCTCCTGCAAACTTGAAAATGTCTGTCACAATTGCCATGCAACATTGTCCCAAGAATTGCACGCTCTCAAATTGAAAACTTAATTAATTCAAAACAATTTCGGTTTTGGACATGTCTTTTAATCATTGTACCCATCATCACATGTTTTATATTTTACTGCTTGTGGCAATAGGTGAGATATACGCGTTCACAGTTGATTATTTGTTCTTTACTTTCTCCCTGCATTGTTTACTTCTTTCTGTTTTGTTTTCTTGATGTTCTTTCTTTTTCTTATACTCTCACATATATTTACATTGATTTACATATTGGGGCCTTTTGCCCTTTCTCCTTGCTAATCCTTAAGTTGTTTTGTTATACTTTATTGTTTACAAATGGGCAAGAGGAAAGCTGAAGAGGGCTCTCTTGGGCAACGGAAGACAAAATAAAAAACATGCTGCTGTGAAATGTACCCTAAAAGAGATTAGCACCATGATTGATGAGGTGGAATCCCTTATTAGCAAGGGTAAATCACAGAACAGTGCACCTAAAATGACCCATGATGATAAAGGGGCTCTGCTTATAGGGACTTTACCGTTTGCTACCGGGTGCTTGTTTGCTGCCTTTGAACCCACGCCTCGCGGCCCCCGAATCGCGGGTGCCGCTTGAGGTATTGCCAGAGTCGGATTGCCGGACTGCCTGACTGGAGAGGTAACCGCCGAGGGAGTTCTACTGCATCAGGGACTGCGAGGACCAGCGGGCGCAGCGTTAACAAACTCACCGCAGCTGGTCCTCTTCCCACCCCCCTCCCTCTATATCAAGCCAGTCAAAGTCGCGCTAGCGGGACGCGCGCGGGCCAAAGCGCGGAGTAAAGCCCGGGCAAAGGGCGGGCCGTCTGAGGCCGTCCGAGGTCGGCCAAGGTTGGGTTGGGCCAGGGATTCTGCCCTATTTTCCCTAAGCCCACTACCGGATACAGTGCTCCTGAAAATTCGAACACGAGGTAAACAAACATCTTTTATTTTTTGTGTGAGCCAAGATCTTGCATTAAGTTCTACATTCAATTATATAAATGCCTGGAAAAAAGTTAACGCCAGTTACAAACACCATGGAGAACTACCTTGTCCAAGTTGTGGCGAAAATCAATAGCGAGAGAAGGTCTTCTTTGGGACTAGACTCACCTACACAATCTCCATTGGCAGACAAAGAGACAGAGGATTCTTTTGCTCTGCTAAATAGCAGTCCCTCCGGTGTGGCACATGATTCTCTCCAGGACACAGTTACTATTCAGCCCAGTGGCATAGTGGCTAGTACTGAAGAAAACAGTGACAATGAAGTAGTGACTGTGACCCCTATAAATAGTGAGTCCACCATCTTCACTGCTGTCCCTATTCCTGCACCGAGGGTTACAGGGGGCAAAAGAAAAGCCATACAAAAACGGGGGGGATTAAGGTCAGCTAAAAATAAAGTTGCAACGCCACCTAGGAAAATACTTGTTGAGGACGAGGAGGAGGATTTGACTGGGGAAACTTATGTGACCTTTTCTAACACCCAATTTCAGAAGTTCTGCAGCTTGATGGACACAAAAATCATGGGGATAGTCAAACCCCTGATAAGTAAAATTGACAAATTATCTGCCGAGGTAAGCAAATTGGAAGGCTTACTTGGAAAAACCCTGGGGGAGGTGGAGAAACTCCCAGAAGTCATCACGTCCAGTGTTCAGCCATTGGTGAGTGAAATTCAATCGAGCAAATCCAACGGAGTGTTTCCTGCTGTTGCGCCAAACCTTCCAATGACCTCATTGATAAATCCACCTGATAACATCTTTGGTGCTGTTCCTTCTGCCCCTCTTAATGGTGAACCAAATACTTCGAAAGGGTCTTTTGAGCTTGTGGTGGAAGCCTCGCCACTAGTTCTTGTATTAGCAAATGTACCCCCACTTGCTACTGGTGAAGCTGAATCTACATCATCACTTCTAAATAAATCCTTATCATGGCTAACTAACAACATGGCCATATCTCCTTGGGGCAGGCAGCAATTATCTGAAGAATTGGTAAATGCTAGAAGGGTTGAGTGGATTGGGAACAGGGAAAAGAAGTTCAAGGGAGATTGCGTTGTGCTCAATTTCTCTGACCCTGAGGTTTTACCAAACATCTTGCCTAATATCTTCCCTCCACAGAGACGATCTACTTCTATTGTCCCACTGACCCTAGACTTTTTCTATCCCCGGAAAGGCAGAGGCCCCAATTCAAGCACCTTAAGAACAAAATGGAACGTTGTAACCAAAAGGGGCAGTAAGAATTTTGGATCCACTGAGTGGGGTCTAGGTGTGGAAAACAGATTTTCTGCCCTCTCCAACTTAGATGCTTGTGATTGACAAACAATTAAACGTACGCCTCTGTTGCAAATCCCTCTGGTTGCTTGTATAATAGGGGAGCACAGTCGTTCTACATGTACTTTAAATGAGACACATAATCCTAATGCCACAGTAGGACTACTTTCTGCAAATGTAAATGATAATGTTAGTGAAGATGCAATGTTGAATGGGTCTGATCACAGTTCTGAATCAATCACGGTATATGCTTCCGGGAACCTATTGTCTTGGAATGTTGCTGGGCTTTGTTCCAAATTGGACTGTGGAATATGGTTTGGGTTTGTCAGCCAGTATGATGTTTGTATTTTTCAAGAAACATGGGCCTGTGATCCTGTTTTTGCTTTGGGGTACTTGAATTTTTATGTTCCGGCTACAAAGGGTCCCAAAGGGCGTCCGATGGGGGGACTCACCATATGGGTTCGCCAGTCCCTAAAGATCGTAGTGAAAAATCTGGAGCTCCATCAAAATGACATTCAGCTCATTAGACTTACGAGGGACTTATCTACCCCCATTGACATCTATAATATATACGCTAGAGGTGGAAGTGCTGGAAAATCAGTGGTCCTTTCGTCTCTGTATAATTTCCTAGACAATCACTCTTCTGGGAATAACGTTATACTAGCAGGCGATCTAAACCGCACTTTTGAACCGCTAGACACTGGTGAGGCTTTTCTAGGTGCGGAGGAAGATCAGATCTGGGATATTCCCGCACTTGATATAACCCCAATAACCCGCTGGACCGAGGATATTCTAGGTTTAAACGCTATGTGCCTTGAACATGGGTTAAGGGCTTTGAATGGTCGGACCAAGTCAGACAGAGTACCAGCCATGACTTTTAACAATGGGAGAAATAAGAGCCGCATTGACTATGTCATATGTAGTATGCCCCTATGGTCATCTGTTACTGATATGGCTGTTATGGAAAGGCCCGAGAGTGATCATAATCCTCTATGTGTCCTCCATAAATGGTGGCTGTCTGATGCTATTGCTCCTAGTAATTGTGCTGAGGCCTTGGCCCTGCCAATTGTACCAACTAACGACTTACGCAGGTTGAGGTGGACAAGCGTTAGGACAGATCCGCTGGTTTTAGAAAAAATAAGCATGGCAACTGATAAGGCTATAATGGCCCTTGAGGATGCGGCTGGGCATTCCCCTAGCCAAAACATTATTACCAAGGTTCATGAAGATCTCTTTAATGAAATCAAATGCCATTTTTTAAAACCGGTAAATAAAAAGAGGATCTGTGCCTATAGAGCCGCTAGGTGGTACAATCACGACTGTAGGATGGCACGAACCTCCTTGGGAGACGCAATTAAGAATAAAAACCTTGAGGCTATTAGATCAGCTAGGAAGCAATATAAGCAGTGCATAGCCAAAGCGAAAAAAGATTGGGATGAAGCCCACTGGAACAAGCTAAAAAGTGCAAGTGACCAAAATCATTCTAGGTTATTCTGGCATATAGTTAAATGGGGACACGACAGGCTAGAAGAGGCTAGCACTAACAATGTCTCCCAGGACGCCTGGGTTGAATTCTTTAGTGAACAGTATGTTTCCAGAGATCAGATAGTAGGCAGTAGATGCTTGCCTCTTTTACTAGCAGATGATGACATTTTCACGCAGAGTGAAATACTGACTGCCCTTAAATCTGTTCGAAGTGGTCGTGCCCCTGGCATTGACGGGGTTCCAGCAGATGTTTTCTTGAATGATACTGCAAGATGGTGCAAATACATCCATCTGCTAATAAATTATATCATCAGAGGTGCAGATATCCCAGTAACCTGGCGGGGCGCTGTAATCATCCCGATATACAAAAAAGGAGATCGAGCTCAGCCCTGTAATTACCGCCCTATTAGTTTGATAGACACTATTCAAAAAATAGTGGGGCGGGTGATTGTTAATAGGTTGCTCGACTGGGCCGATGATAACAACATTCTATCTCCCTTTCAGGCTGGATTTCGCAGGGCAACCAGCACTGTGGATCAAGTCTTTCGTTTCCAACTGATCCAGTGGAGGACCGTGGTGCTAGGCGGAGGCAGCCTGTATGCAGCATTCGTTGATCTGCGGGCTGCCTTCGACCTGGTACCAAGGGCAAAACTGTGGGAAGTGCTTGAGATACTAGGGGTCCCCGGGGATTTGCTGACTTTAATTATGCGATTGCGATTGCATGAGGGCAATTATGCCAAAATTCGATGGGGTGGGTATGGTAATGACACCGCCGAATTCCCCGTTGAGCGCGGGGTTCGGCAAGGATGCTCAATGGCCCCTACTTTGTTCAACCTTTTTATTAATGGTATTGTTTCCCGCATGCAATCTCGGGCAGTGGATGCTCCCTTTCTTGCAGGTGAAAAAGTCCCTATTTTAATGTTCGCCGATGATACCTTAATTTGATCTAAAACCCCAAGTGGTCTGCAAAAAGCACTGGCAATATTTGATGAGTTCTGTGTAGATCACGGACTGGAGGTGAACGCTACCAAAACAAAACTCATGGTTTTTAACCAACACAGAAATTTTAAATCAAAAATTTCCATGAGTGGTCGTATTCTGGAAGTCGTAAAATCCTTTACTTATCTGGGGATCCTTATTTCTAATGATAATAGGTGGCAGCAACATCTTAACATTGCTTGGTTAAGGCACAAGCAACTAGCTGGCACTATTATCAAGGAACATAGGAAATCGCTAACTAAACCCATAAAACCACCCCTGATAATATATGAGGCAAAAGCAATTGGGTCTGCTTTGTACGGTGCGGAGCTATGGGGGCATGAAAATCTTCATCAGAAAATAAATTTTTAAGGTCATTGACAGGTAACCCACAGAGCAGTCCGCTACTGCCCCTGTGTTATGAGCTAGGTAGGAGAGAAATTTCGGAAATGGCAAAACTACGCCCGATTTTATACTGGCGTAGGCTCTGGACTACGCCAGAGCTCTCCCACTACGCGGATGGGTTCATAGATGTTATTAAAGCTGACTGTTATAATAAAATCAGATGGTTTAAAACATTAAAGATTGCATTGTTCGAACTAGGACTAAATGCTTTATGGACCGATCCAGCTGGGGCTTCATTTCCCACCAAGTCTACTCTAAAAAACATTTTTTGGGAATATGTTGTTAATAGGAGAATGCTCAGTACTACCAGTGGGTCTATGACCACCAGTTTCCTAGAAGTTAAGATGTACCCTATTTATGAAATGTACTGGGACTACATATCGAACCCCATGGACAGAAAACTGCTCTTCCAATTGAGGGTAGGTTCTCTCCCCCTCCGTAACTTAACATCTAAGTGGAAATCAGGGGGTGCAGCAACTTGTCCAGTTTGCGGGGTAGGAAATGAAACTCCTGGCCATTTTCTGTTTTCCTGCCCAGTATACTCTGCCCCAAGGCGAGCTTGATTGGCTCCTATGTGCAGGAACTTAGGCACAAAAAGTAGCATGGTAGCGCTGCGTATTGTAAAATCCACTTCTGTAAATTGGATCATAATTGCCACTGCAAAGTACTTGGGGTGGGCGTGGGTCATAAGGCAGAGATTGTTGGTGGGTTAACTTTTCATTGCCTAGTTAATCAGAGACTGCTAGACTCTTGTCTATTCTCTGTAATTGCTTATTTATAGTTCAGAGACTGCTAGACTAATGTTTATTCTCTGTAAATGTTTATTTAGCTGATCAGAGACTGCTAGACTAGTGTCTATTCTCTGTAAACGCTCATTTAATGTATCATAGGTATGACATTTTAATGATATGAATCGTTGTGCTTTTTTACAGTAACTGTGATTATCATTTTCTGGCATTTTTGATTGTAATGAACTTTGCATCTGTATCTATGATGAGTTATAGTTTTTAAATCATGCCATGTGCTTGCGTCTAAATGACCTTGTAAATTTAATTGTTTTTTATTATATGTTTGTACGTCTGCTTTTATGAGTAATACTTGAATAAAGCACTTTTTGAAATTTTGAAATTTGAAATTTGATAAAGGGGCCTCCATCAGCCCTGCCTACTAGGCTTGTGCTGCCCTTGTCCCATAAAGGTACTCCTGATACTGTATTGGTTTCTATTGCACCAGTCTCCATATCCAATGCAGACCCTGAACCTACTAGTTCACCAGTACTATGTAGTAATAGATTTGCAGTACTCCAAGAGTTAGAGACTGGTCAAGCTTTAGATTCCTTATTCCCCTCCGATCCTGGTAGCAACTGTGCACCCCTGTGTTCTGGACCACCTCTTAGCACAAAAACTATTAAATACTATGCCGATGATGAAAGATGAAACTTAATTTAAAGTCCATGGTCTTCCGATTACTTTTGATAGACCAGGTCAAATCTACCAGGACCGTCCTTCATGAAGGATGCCATCCTGCTTCAAGGGAGGTTCCTATCTGTAGTCCTCGTCAACTCTCTGGTTATAGCCCTCTTCCTTAACTGAGGCAGTCCCTGCAACCTTATTCCAAGGCCACCCTATCAGACCAACACAGGGAAAAGCTTCTACCCCCAATTATTTTTTTTATTTATAAAGTTTTATATAGCGCAAACAAGATCCAGAGGGATATCAGAGTACTTTACAAAGGAAGGGAGGAAGGGCATAAATCCAATAATGACCACAAATAAGAATATACAACAGGAATAATCACATATATCCCAGACAAATAAATGCATAGTTTCCAGAACAAATGACAGAAAGAGAATAGTATGTAACAGTCTAAGAAAGGGGGTATACAATGCGGAAAAAAAAAACATAGACCCAGTATCGACAACACATCTGAATACATAACAGGAATACTCGCATGTTTCATAGGCAAGTGAATCACAGAGAATTATATGAAAAACCTGAATATAACAGGCTAAGAAGGGGGAAACAAAATTCAATAAAGACAAACAGCTTCACATGAGGGTACAATGGTTGTAGGAACAGTGGTTTCGAGCAAGTGATCCAAGCCCAAATTAAGGTAAAAATGTGTTCATTAGGAATCTTATGGCTTCAAGTTTGAAAACGGTTGTTGAAGAGACTCTGCGAACTTCCGGTGGAAGAGAATTCCAAATCCTTATAGACGCGCCGGAGAAGGTCCAGAGAGTGGTTCTCTTTTTCTTAAAGATGGGTGGTTTCAGGAGGAGAGTGATATCGCTTCTTGATGCTCTCCCATCACAGGATAATTCAAGCTTTTTGGCAAGGTACCTGGGAGTTTTAAAATGCAGGGCTTTCTACGCCAGAACAGCAAGCTTCAGCTGAATTTGCGCTTCATAAGGCAACCATTTAAGAGATTTTAGGATTGAGAAATGTGCTCACTTCGTTTGGTACCTGTGACCAGTTTGGCTTCAGCGTTCAGTGATGCCTTTAGTGGTGCCAGGGTGTATTTAGGCAGGCCTCAGAGAGTCGCGCTGCCATAGACCAGCCTTGGTAGGACCAGAGCTTGTAACACCTGCTTGAAGTCCTTTTGTGGAAGGAATAGTTTGATGTTTCTGAGTGTCCTCATCAAGTGATTAGCTCCCATACACACTTTGCTAGTATGATTTTTCATATTCAGGTGTTTGTCCAGGGTGATTCAGAGAGATTTGGCTGGGTCTATAATGAGAGGGGTGCAATTGAAGGCAATAAGGTGATTCAGCCAAGGGACTAGATTAGGGATGTGGTTCAGAGGAGAAATGAAAAGGAATTCACTTTGGAGGTGGTGAGCAGTAGATGGATCTCAGTTAGCCAGTTTTGCATACTGTTTAGGGTAGAGTTGAGGGAGATGATGTTGTTGCGGGATGAGATTTCCAAATAAAGTTGTGTGTCATCTACATACATATGGAAGTGATTGTTTGTGGAGAAGAGAATTAGCTAGTGGCTCCAAGAAAAGGTTGAAGAGGATAGGAGATAGGGCGGACCCTTGGGGGACACCCAGGAGTACAAGAGAGGGCTGGGAGAGTGAGTGGTTTGCCTTGATTCTTTGTGATCTATGGCGAAGGAAGGACAAGAACCATTGTATCATCTGATCTGAGAAACCCATCCTGTTCTTTAAAATGGATATGAGGTTCTTGTGGTTGACTGTGTGGAAAGAGCAAGAAAGGTCCAGGAGGATTAGGAGGCATGAGTTATTTTGATCAAGCATTTTTAAGACGTCATCCATTACGTGTGTGGGGGGCGATCCGGTACTGTGCCCCTTCTGGAAGCCGGATTGATGCTGGTCTAGGAGTTTGAAATTCTCTATGTGAGCACAGAGTTGGGATTGTACACATTTTTCATGTAGTGTGGCTAATGTGGGGATGTTGGAAAAAGAGCGGAAATTATTGAGGTCAGATTTATCTGTGTTAGTTTTTTTTAGAATAGGTGACACCTGCGCTGCTTTTAGGCAGTCTGGAATCTTGCGTTGTGAATGAGAAGCATTTACAATCCTTGTGCAGGGGGGGATGAGTGCATTCTTGATTTCTTTGAAGATGGCCGGAGGCAGATGGATTGATGTTCTGAAGAATCTTGTTGATGTCTTTTTCACTGAAAGGGGTAAAGGTGTCCCATGTCGCATTGATCTTGGTGTTCAGGCTGATAGGTTTGCCCTTTTCGGAGAGGTCAAGGGGTGGTACGGACCCAGGGGATGGAAGGAGCGCCTTCTTGGTAGCGAGATCAATGGAGATGTGCCTTGATTTCTCAGTGAAGAAAGCAGCAAGATCATTGCAAGAAGGTGGGCTTCCTCCAGAGTCAGAGTTGTTTGGGCCTACAGTAGTTTGCTGTTTGACCAACTCGAATAGTTTCTTGGACTTGTTTGCAGCTTGATCCTGTTTATGTCTGAAGTAGTCTGGCTTGGCGCTCTTGATTTGTTTGCTGTAAAAACATCTAACCTCTCTAAGGAGTTTTAGTTGTTCCAAGGAGGGATTGAATCTCCAGGAACGTTCGGCTGCCCTAAGGTTGCGGCACCCAGTGTTTAAATTGTCAGTGAGTAGCTGAACATTGATCAAGTCTTCTTGGGAAGAGAGGGCAGATTACAGTGGGCTGCTACATCAATTGAGTTTATTGACCTGATGTCCCTTTTCCAGATCTTTGATTTAGTTGGTTGGGCCTTCCTCAATGCCACCTCCCTGTTTCTATAAAACAAGATGCAGTGGTGATCAGACTAGTCTCAAGGGGTAATGGTGTCCAATGTGATA
This sequence comes from Lissotriton helveticus, assembly GCF_964261635.1. Taxonomy (NCBI): domain Eukaryota; kingdom Metazoa; phylum Chordata; class Amphibia; order Caudata; family Salamandridae; genus Lissotriton; species Lissotriton helveticus. The sequence continues at coordinate 1,459,617,775 of NC_136061.1, read as the reverse complement.
GTCTGCCCTTTCGAGATAATGAGATCTAGAGTCTAGAGGTCCCAATGCTCACAGAACTACTAGTAATGAACCATCATGTACTTATCCATCTCCTAACCCTGTTCAACGTCTACATGGCCACCCTCGCACAAGTTGCCTGCCAGCACGACCTGAACATCATCTCTCACGCCGACGACTCCCAGCTCATCCTCTCCCTGGCCAAGGACCCACACTGCACCAAAACCAACCTCCAAGAGGGAATTAAAGCAGTCGCCGACTGGATGACGAACAGCCGCCTGAAGCTAAACTCGGACGAGACGGAAGTCCTCATCCTCGGCCCCAACCCTTGCACATGGGATGACTCCTGGTGGCCGACCACACTGGGAACAGCTCCAACACCCACGGACCACACACGCAACCTAGGATTCATCCTCGACTACTCCCTCTCCATTTCTCAACCCGTCTCCTCCTCCTGCTACAATACCCTCCGCATGCTCCGCAGGATATACAAGTGGATCCCGACCGAAAGCAGAAGATCAGTGACCCAAGCCCTCGTCAGCAGCAGACTAGACTACGAAAACTCCCTCTACACAAGAATCCCGGACAAACACCAGCAACGATTACAAGGGATCCAAACGCCTCCGCACGACTGATCCTCAATGTCCCCAACCGCAGCCACATCACCACCCACCTCAGAGATGTGCACTGGCTCCCCGTCAACAAGAGGATCGCCTTCAAGCTCCTCACCCACGCACACAAAGCACTCACAACACTGGTCCAGCCTACCTGAACAGCAGACTCAACTTCTACAGCCCCGCCCGCCAGCTACGCTCCGCCAGCCTCACCCTCGCCGCCATCCCACGCATCCAACGGAAATCCTCCGGTGGCAGATCCTTCTCCTTCCTTGCCGTCAAGACCTGGAACTCCGTGGAGAAGTGTGGCTCACTGGTTAGAGGAGGCAGACCCTGAAGCAGAGGTCAGACCCGGGACCAGGGTTCAATTCCCGACGCGGCAGGGTCTTGAGCCCAAATATCCACGGACTTGATAATTCTCGTTTCGGTGCCTACTCGAATCACGGGTTCACACTCTGCAGCTCTGGGCATTAGCCTGCTTAATCTCCACTACGGCCCCCCCGCGGCGGGATGCCTGGCTTTCACCTTGGGGATGCCCATTACGGGTATCTCACAGGGAAAAAGCCAGGAGGGGTTCCCAAGGCAAGCGCCGAGATGCCTACGGGTAATCGAGCGCTATATAAGACCGCATAATAATAATAATAATAATAACTCCCTCCCCACCCACCTGCGACTGACCCAAGACATGCTCACCTTCAGAAGGCTGCTCAAGACCTGGCTCTTCGAGCAGTAGCAGCACCCCCACCCCCCACAGCGCCTTGAGACCCTCACAGGTAAGTAGCACGCTTTACAAATGCAGTGATTGATTGATTGATTGATTGGCCTAATTCAAGCATACTTCCGACTAGATAATTTGTTTGAAGGCCCTTTCCTCTTCTTTACTGCTTAATCATTCTCTACCTGTGTTCAAACCCAATTTAACTCAACAGTATCCCACAGGATCCAAGGTATAAATGGTTATGGTTAAAAAGCTGAGCCACAGGTCCTTTGAAGATAACAACTCACTTATCAACAAGGTTATTTACTGGATCTGAATTCCTAGCAGGTGTCTCTCTATCATTTGCACAGACATCATTAGAACACAAGGAATTCCCCCCTGGATTGCATTTACTTAGTCCTTGCTAAAACATTTCTTGCCCAGGGTTTGATCAGCATGGACTCACAATTCATAGCCCCCAGGGGATCCCCAATTTAATTTAAACTCGAAATCCCTGACAAGGAAAAGACAGATTAACAACCATCTTGCCTGACCTCTAGCTATTCACCCTCTTCCTGGCCTCCAGCTGGAGCCCTCGACACTCGGCCACCTGCGTTCAATCCTTCAACTCTTTCTCATTGCCCAAGTGTTAATCAGTACCCTGCTGTGGTCAATCATTCACAAATTTCCTCTTTGAACCTTGATCCAAAGAATAACAGATCCCTTAATTCCATAGATTGACAATCTCAAATTAAGTATCAATTACACAGTCAAGCCATTTCTTCTTTATCTTACTCAAGTCCTCCGTTGACTTCCTCTAATAAAATGTTAACACCTGATATACAAGTGCTGACCAAAGTAATTTGAGTGCTTTCTCTGAACATAGCCGGGTATTATGGATAAAACCACTAACCCCACCTGGAAAAGTTTTTGGGACTCTTTTCACAATATCCTAATTATCATGGGTGATATCCTCACTTTGCAGACTAAGTTATATTTCCTTTTGTAATAATGCCATACCTTCTTCAAAATGTAGGCCCTCTGGAGGACGGATTACCTGCATCAAAATGTCACATTGTTGCCAGTGCAAAAAGGTTGACATTTCATCCCCTGATGTCCTAGACCTTAACCTTAGCTCCTGCAAATGGAGTTCCATCAAAGTCTTGAATGTTTACAGTCATATAACTCCTAAAAACAAGGAATCTACGACCCTTGCTACAGTGACAAACTTTCTTTTGTTGCAACCCGACCCTGAGTTCACCATCGTAATGGGCGACTCCTACACCCCATAAAAGCCCATAGACTTTGCAACATCAATTACTGAAATTTAGGATTAAGCCCTGGGCATTCAATCTTTAGGAGCAGACCCTTTAAAAGTGTAGTCTACTGATGCCATCTAGCTAACCTCCCTGACACTGTCTTTTGGTGTCCCAGCTAGCAATGGAAGATCTAAGTTTGATAAATCTCCTGCATTTAACTTTATGAGGGGTAATGAGCAATCCTGCAACAATTACTGCATTATCGATACCGGGCTTTGAAAACCCTTCGTGACTTCAGGGTCATGACCAGAGAAGACTGTGACCCTAACTCTTTGGAATTGATGCTAACAGACAATCTATTTTCTGATCTTTCATCTTCTCAAGCTCAGCCGTTATCCTCTCTGGTTGTCTCTAGCAACGGAAGGGCTGTTAAATTGCAAAGTATAGCATACGTTTCTAATCTTTTGACTGGAATTGATACTCTTTTACTGGCCATATTTGCTTACACCAAATGTCTCTCTTTTCCTAGCAAATTGATCTTAGTTAATCATTCTTCTGTTTCCTCAGTCACTTAAACATTTCTTTTTAAGATCTTCTAAACCTTGCCTGCATAAATTGCACCCTGATATGACCAAGATTGCTGTTGCCCCAAGACGCACCTCCTGAGAACAACTAAAGATCATGATATAGTTGCTGTCCATGCCGCCCTCCAAACCTACAAGAAGATTCTTAAAGCCAAACAACGTAAATGGGGCGAATCTATGTGGTAGGATTTGCTTGATGCTAACTGGTCACAGGATTGCTCCATGACGTCCAATTGCAAACTATGTGGCTACAAGCGTGAGAATATTATTTGTTTACCCACTTTATCTGTGCCTTTGTTGCAAATGGTTTGTTCCCCTGTGCCTTACTTTGGGTATTGACAAATTTCAGGTGGCCCGTTGGATCCTTACAACTGATCCCTCAAGGTTTATTGTATTTTCCATCAACAGATATCTCATTGTAACCTGGTTTATACAATCCAAACACTTCCTAACAGATCACAAGTTCCCATTTTAAAGTCTAAGGTCATACTTGTTGAGCGCATTTATGATGGGAGACGTATAATGCCAGGTATCCTTCTGAACCAAACAGCGGCCGGCTCAGGTAAGGGCAGTGGAGGTGTGGGGCCGGACAGGGTGTGGCAGGGGGGACACCGATGGACACCGAATAGGTATAATTAAATAAATAAAAAATACCTATTCCGTCGCCCATCAGCCTCCCCCTGCCGCGCCCAGCCCCGCCTCACTCCTCTTATATGTACTATACTACAGGTATACTATACTAAACACTTCATTGACCCTAAAAGGCCAGGATTCTGCAGTTAGGTTGACTCTTTCTTATCCACTTTTGCTCATTCCTTATGCCCTGGTCATTGTCATGAGTCGTGTTGAGACCTTAAGTCTGCTACCTACAGTGGCTTGTATGGGTGCCTGGCACTTTTCCAAGTGCTGTCCAAGAACTCAGAGTTAACAACATAATTGTTGGAGCACATAACGGACCCAGTATTGAGGTTTTAGTCCTCCTCCCTTGCCTTTCTACTCAAGCTCATAACACATCTAGCCCTTTTTATCTTGTCCCTGGGCACGTTTTCCCCCCAACCGGGTTCAGGGCCGAACTCTAAACCAAAACCGTCCCCCTGGGGGGTTGGGGGTAGCGGCCAAGCTATTTGACAGGGCCTATTTTGGGCGATTTTGTTACAGGGGCCGATATTGCAGCTATGCTGCAAAAAGAGCCCTGTAACAAAAACGGCCCCCCAGAGGCCCATAAGCGGCCCCAACCCTGGCGGCCCACAGGGGAATTGCCCAGTGCCTGCTACACCCAGGCCGGCCCTGACGATTTTGCCATTAGCTGTATACTGCTTTGAAATGCATTGTACAAATTGGGGTGTTAATTGCATAATTGTTTTTAATTTCTGTGTGCTCTATTTACAGTATGTCTTTTGTTAACTGTGCATCCGCTGTTTTATGCTGATATACCACTATGCACTTTATCCAAAAGCCTTTTCCCTTTTGCTTTTTGCTTTCTTTGCTATTGCAATTTTTTCTTGCAATCTGCTCCAGGAGCGGACCATGCAGGTAATAGCAGTGGGGCCGGGTGAGGGACGGGGATTTGACAGGGGACCATGAGGGAAAATTAAATAAATAATGAACTTTCCCTCCTCATTGTCTGTCGAAATCCACTCCCCCCGGCCCGACCGCCCCACCGCTCTTACCTGCACGGGCCGCGGCTGATCTGCACCTTTTAATCACTGTGATATTTATTGACCCATGATAGCTGCCAAACTTGTATTTCTGTATTTACCTTGTAGTGCAATGACCAAAATAAAGTTTTACAACTCCGATAAATATTATCTGTTTTTCTAAACTTGTGTGGAGTCTTTATATGGTGTTTTATTGAATTACTGTAACTTAAGTATTGCACAAATACTTTACACATTGCCTCTTACTTTAAGCCTGACTGATCTGTGCCAAGCTACCAGAGGGTGAGCACAGGTTAATTTAGGGTATGTATCTGACTTACCCTCTCCATAGTGGTTGTCCCTACAGGGGGTAAACCTCTGCCAACTAGAGACCGCATTTCTAACAGATGGTTACACCTTGCTTGAAAGACCCTATCGACTTTTTGTTATATTGTCAATCACCCTAATCAGCTAAAGTTTCACACTTTAGTCATCAAGTGCTATGAACCCCCAAGGAACTTTTCAACTCCGCTTAAAAAGATCAGTGAGTAAATACATGCTGCAAATATACCTTTGAATTCTGCAATATTATTGAAATACTGACAAGTCCACTGAGACTGTCATCCTTCCAGGATTGATAAAAGGGACTAAACTGAGCAAGTTAACAATAAACATACGTTGTTTCATTACTATGACTGAACTGAGTTTTGTATGTGTTCTATAAAACGAAATTTATTTAATTCATGCTGTGAATTGAAGCGTCAGATGTTCATCTTAGAATCAACAAACACAAATATCAGGCACCATACTATGTGCATACACTGGTCACTGAGCAATTTTAAACTGGTTATTAGGTCATTTATTCCAGTACTGACTGAGCAATTTGTCACTGGTGACTGGTCAGTGCAGCTCCAGAATCCACACTGAGCAAAGAGCGAATACATTTACACTGAACGATCAGTGCATGAACGACATCTGATCTGACGTAATATTACATTTTGCACTGATTGGTCAGTGACATGTCACAGTATAATCCTTCAGTTGGTACTGCAGAATTGTTCAAAATTCCCACGAAGGCAAACAAAAGCATTTGATACAAGATGCACGGAACACTGGCCTGATTTTCAAAACAGGTATAAATTGTGCTTGTATACGTCTAATATTAAGTGAAATCTGCTGTGTCCCGTTACTAACCTTTCATTTCCAAACAGGCCTGATTCATGACTGCCTTGGAGAACAGTCCTACGTTGATGGAGTTCACTGAGAGTAGCATCTACCACTGTTTTGATAGCCTTATATTTGTGTATGTTGTGAATACATGTAATATAATGCAGTTTAGTACTAGGAACGTGTTTGGACTTTGACCTTTTTTATTGATGACATCTAAAAATAAAAGAAAATCTTTTCATTCTACAATTTTTTCTAAACACAAGTAACTATTAGATCAGTTCATTATTATTTATTCACCTATTGATGAATAATATGTAATTGTTCTTATCCTATGTGAAATCTAATCTATAAGGCATTAACTATTGGAGAATCGATGAAATAGCTGCAATATGTGTTTGTTATATATTCTAATAAGGAATTTGTAAACAAAAAAGGATTAGGAATGTTCACATTTTTAGATCATTATGTAGTTATGTATCTATATATTTATTACTTTACTCCTACTGCAGAAGAAAAATTTAAAAAAAAGCCTTTGACTCTCTCCAATGCACTACTCTGTCTCACCTTGTAGCTCTCTCAATATATCCTCTACCTCAACTCTCTGACTCATCCAAAACCTCATTCTACTACTATGTTCTCAAAGGAAAACTTTTTGGGCTCTACTCCCCTCTATCCCTCCTTTCTTCACCTGAAACCTCATTTTACTACGAGCTCCCAAGCAACCCTTTCTAATTTTTTCCCCATGCATCCCTCCTTTGACTCATCTCAAACCTCATTTTACTGCTAGTATTTCCCTAATCTCGCCTTTTACTCATCCCAAGCTTCATCTTACTACCATGATCTCCCAAATAACACTTTCTAGACTCTTCCCTCTCCTATCCCTCCATTATCCTATTCATCCAACTAACTGACTTGCATGTCCACTGTTTAAATTAACACGTTTTTCTATATTAATCAACCACTAATCCTTTTTGGGTTCCGGAGTAGCATGCTACTCACCGAACAGTGCTATGACACCTCGTCAGTGGTAGTAAGTGCTATATAAATACGATTACAATTACCTTTTGAAATTCTTTCTTTGCTCAGTTTAAAATAGGTTTTCTGCCTTGTACTTTCATCCTCCACCACCCCATGAGTACTCGGGTTATTGCTGATCCTTCCAAAACTTTCGATAGAAGTTTATCTGCACCTTTCCCAGTTGCATTCTGAGTGTTCTGATGGGTGTGGGAAATGTACATAAATGTTTGTATACATCACTTAAAAGTAGGAACCTCCTTTGAGACAACTCTGGGGACACCCACAAGTTACGCCTAAGTGGAATTATGAACCTACCAAAATCATCACACACACACATAGGAGTAAGTAACACACACTTAATACTCTAATTCATGCTAGTATTTGTTTATCATGCTGTTTGGACTTAGAGTTTTAATATTTACTGGGACTTGGCAATATGTAAAACCACATAAATAAATTATTATGAAAACTGTAACGAAAAGAAATGTAATTTCAATTCTGGCAATATCCTGGAACCATTACAGAGATCTTCAAGTGTGGTGTTAAGCAGGAACATCTTCCAGACCTAAAACCGCCAACTGAGGTAATTTTACTAAAGTGATTTTAAGCATCATTAGGGACTGGAGGATTTTCCAAAACCTGCTTCAGTACTGTTTTGTGACATCATAATCCAATATGTGAATGTTGTACACCTAATACATGTACATTGATTTTGCTGCTTCCAACCAGCATAGGCTGTAAGGCCCCTGGAAATTAATGAAGCAACACAACAAACCTTTATAATGGATAAAATAAAGCAATATCATCATCATATTCCTTTATTTGGGTGAATAAAAAACCATTAAAGGCACGAACATACAATCATACATGAATATAATACATACAATCAGTTACATATGTTTTCATATAAAAACAATAATAATGAATAAAGAGTATTAAAAACAAATTGCAGCAGTCTCAACACTATTTTATAAAAAATCTTAGGACAACTCCTGGGGGAAACAAGCATTCTTTCTGAGGCATGGATTTTCTTAAACCTCACATATCATATTGTTGACAAACATTTGGCAATTGAAAAGACAACCAGGTCACTGGCACTTTTTTCTGTATACTCTCAGTGCTGCAATCCTTAAAGCCCTTCAATTTACAGAGTGATTTAATCCAAGAGGCGCACTGCTTTGTTTAGGTTGTGCAGAAGAATAAAACATGCTCAATGTACTCCGCAGAAACACATCCAATTGGGCACATATTAGATCTATCTAACTCCTTTTTCCAATGACAAGTAAAAGTGGCTAACAGTAATGTGCCCAGTCTGAAGCTTACAAAAAGTGCCCTTACAGAGGGTTTGGTTACGGTGTCTATGTACATATCAAACTCAAAAGCACTTTTGAGTGAAAGAAAAAGATCAGTCAAATTACCCAGAGTTGTGCTTGAAATTGTCTCTCCAAACACAACATTCCAATAGGCCAATTTGAGCTTTTCAATAGCATTGCATGGGAGATATAGAGTGTTTGGCTAGAATCCCATAAGCCTAACTAATATAACCAGGTCTTTATATAAGCACACCAAGGGAGCCTATCAACGCACAAACTCTCAAACAAGCCTCAAAGCCATTCCTTATAGAGCTCTAACTCCTCTGTTGCGCACGCTCTTAGTCAATATTGCATCAGTATCAAAGCTGCAATATCAGAAATGAACCTCAGATTTAGGTCCATATGGATAGCAAGTGTGGGAGTGCTGTAAGGAGCATGGGTGCGGCAGGCAGCTTCCCTCTCGCTCGTGGGTTTTGCTGTTTGGTGTTGGTACTCTGCAGGCGGCGAACGGATTAAACTGAAGGGGAGAACAGAGGAGTTTTCGTTTCTTGCTGGCCTTGTGGATCAGGTGGATGCAGCAAGCCTGGAAGTCTGCCTTTTCTGAAGGTCCATTTGTCCAAAATCCACTAATTGCGTCTTTTTAATGCTTCCATCACATATTTTAATGGATGCTGCATTTAAAACGATTTTGAAGGGAATTTGACAATCATTGGGAACTAATATGGGAATGCATTAAGTACAGGAAACTACTTTTCTGCCTAATCTGCTGGGTTCCTCGGCTGGCCCCCTCTGCTCCTGGTGACTTTTTCGACTGTGCTGCATGCGGTCTTGTCTAGGGGGCTCGGGGCTTTCACCTCTGAAGGACTGGATCATATGGACCGGGTCTCTTAGTGGAATGCTAAGAAAGGGCTGTTTTTCACCCCAGCGGCCTCCAAGGGCACGTGAGAAGGCCAGGCAGGCCTGCCTTGAAGTCCTATCAGGGGAGCCACTCATCCTTGCAGGTGAGGCAGCCGCTGATCACCGCAGGGGGGCTCCAACCCCCAGGTTGCTCTACTTCGTGCCCGGAGGGGCTGACAATGGTCCCTGCGCCTGGAGGCGCTTAAATTGAAATTTCAGCGTGGGAGCCGCTCATCCTTGCAGTTGGGGACATCAACCCCCAGGTTGCTCTATTTCACGCCCAGTTGGAATTGATTTTGGAGGCTGAGGCTGAAGGATACTTTCTTCAGTGGATTGTTCATCAAAGGGGGCAACTTATCGGCGCCACCGCCACAGAGTCCTACCCTCAGCGCCGCCATTCCGGGACTCCAATTTCCGGCAGCACCAGCAGCGAGCGAGCGCGGCACGAAGACCTCCCACAACCGCAGCAAGTGGCAGGGGGTGCAAAGAACCAGCACAGGGTTCCCGTGTTACGGGACGCCTGCGGGCAGCGCCGGGCAAGACGGACCCATCTATGCCCATCATCGTCCGGAGGAGGCCGGGCTGGGCCCACTCTCTTTCGCTTGCTACAAAATAAGGTATTTACTTGTGACTGTTGTCATTCCCTGGCAATGGCGAAAAGGAGAGCCCTAAAGGAGCTAGGAGGTACGGGCAACCCTTGATTCTTTCCTGACCAGTGCCACTAACATTCTTGCACACGAAATCGAAATGACCGAGCGATGGCTCTCACTGGAACCTGGGGGTGTTCCTGCTAGACTTTCACTCCCTTTAGCTTCGGCCTCTTCTCCAAGCCTTAGTAATAAGTCTTTAGGTATTCCTCAAGCTTTTGCCGAAAATTAACCTACCTCTCCCACACAATGTCCCTCCTTAGAGGCAGAACAGAACTGCAGTTTTTCTCCATCTGTTGTGGAAGTATCCCCCGAGAAACATCTTCCCTCACCTAAGACAAGGCGCACTAGAAGCAAGAATGCTGCTGCGGCCCCTAAACCAAAACAAGTGAAATCTGTATGTCACGCCAAATCAAAGGGCCCAATGAAAAAAACGGCTTCCAAGGCCTCCAAGCTATGTCAGTCAACACAAGCATTTCCTTCATGTTTCCCCAGTCATTGACCATGCCTCAGTCTGGGATGATTTGCTGTTAAAAATGGATTCTATTATGCTGCCAATCATAGACAATCTATCAACCATTAAAACCAGACTGAATGAGCTCGAGTCGCAGCTTCATTATGCCCCCGCTCAGGGTGCTACCTTGGCATTCCATTCAAATCCAGCTTTGTTACAGCAACCCAACCAGCTGTGAGTGTTGAAACCATACAAACTTCGCAACCTTTTCAGCCTGTGTCTGTTCCACCCATCCTTCTGCCTTCTAAACCAGTACCACCCCCCTTCCACCTATGACAGTTCCTTTGCTACATAGGCCCAGCCCTCTGCTAAGGGAGACCTTGAACAATGTGGCAGTGCCATGTACATCGACGCATGGAGGGAGCATACAGTCGGAATCAATAAGACCGTTAATGTCTATAACTGTTAACACCTTAGCCCGACCAAGTTTCCATCTTCCGCCTGCTGCTGCTCCTTTGGCTTTGGTCCTGGCTAATGTTCCCCGGCTTCGACCAGATCAAAAGGAATCTACGACTGATCTTATGGATAAATGTGTGCATTGGATCTCTTCCAATATATGTGTTACTGAAATGACCTGTCCTTTTCTGGCAAACAAACTTAATTATGGCAAGGAGGGTGGATTGGGTAGGCAGTAAGGAAAAATGATTTAAAGGGGATTGTGTTATTGTTAATTTTTCAAACACCAAAATCCTACCTATACTCTTAGCAAATTTCTATCCCCCTCAACGTAGGAGCTATGAGGGCGTTCCCCTAACTTTAGACTATTTTTATATCAGAAAATAAGTTCTACAGGGACCTGGTCTCGCTCCTCCTATCGACTCCTTTGGTCCCTCTCTGACACGATTTTGGTAGACACTCAATCAGAGACATAGCAAGGCTGCGCCCTGTCTTATTCTGGGTACGCCTCAGAAGGACCCCCGAACTACGTAACTATTCTTCCGGTTTGACTGAATTGCTTTGCATGGACACAGGCCACAAGATATCCTGGGTTTCAAATCTTAAGTATTTGATGGGGTAAATTGGGCTAGCAGATGCCTGGGAAAGCCAGTCTCCACCACCCAAACAGGTAGTTAAGAAGGCCTATTGGGAGTGGGTGTCCAACAAAGCAATACGAAATCTGAAGCACGGTTTCCTGACGGAGAAATTCCTAGATTCCAAGCCCTCCCCCAAACTGGAACCCTTCCTGGACCTCATTGAATCCCTAGAGACAGGGCTTTGCATTTGAAGTTCAGGTTAGGCACACTACCTGTGAATGCTTTCACTGCGGGGTGGAAACCCTTGGGAGAGAGGGAAGGAGGTTGCCCTGGTTGTGCTTCCCCCACAAAATCCATCCCCCACTTCCTCTTCGCCTGTCCAGCATATGGCCAGGCGAGACGGAGATGGTTGAAACCCGTGTGCTCTAATTTAGGGACAAAACATCATAGGGAGGCATTGCGCATTCTTACATCAGACACCTCTGTGCCCAGCGTAGTATGTGGGACAGCTAAATATCTGGGAAGTGCTTGACTACTTAGATCCAAGCTCCCCTAGGCGCATCAGTTGCAGATTATTGAGTCCCTTGAATGCCCTCTGTTTTGTTATAGTTATCCTTGCCTGATAATTGTCTAAAATCAATGTTTTTTATGGGTTTTTAACTGTTGTTAAAAACATACTGTCTTTTAAATTCTATTTTTGTATTGTATGTATGACATCGCGCCATTATTTGTTCTATTTATGGAAAAAGGGGATGTGTTTCTGTTTTTAAAAATGATGTATAAACTTGTACACTTTTATGATACATTCTATCGAATAAAGTCATACAACAACAACGACAATTTTTATGATCGACACTCTTTTAGGAAGAACAGACTGAACAGGGACAAGCCTGCCCACACCCTACCTAGAGAAGAGAATATGATGCATCTTTTTGGCAATGGCTCGGTGTTAACCCAGAACAGATTTGAAGCTCTATCGACTCTAGAGGAATGTGACTGACTGGCCAGCCCATCTTCCCACCTAACCCCGAATACAGAGGTCCTGATCACTATGAAGACCACTGCTCCCACTATACACAGAAATATAGAATGTTTTACAAATTTTCTTCACCCATCAGTCACTACCCCTTTTCCAATGGCAGAAGTAGGCGCACTTTTGGCAAGCAAACCGGGGCTAACCCAGTCCTTTAGTAACCAACTCCCCATTAGCCAGAGCGATTGTTCTGTAAGGGGCCCGAATCTAAAAGTATTATCCTGGAATGTGACTGGCATTAAAAATTGGTTACAGAGCCCAGATTGGGTAAAGCTTACATCTCAATTTGACCTATGCCTGTTCCAGGAAACCTGGGCAATAAATGACATTGTGAGGCAGGGTTATGCCACATATAATGTACCTACACTTAGAAGCAAAGGGGGAAGACCCTCAGGGGGTCTGTCTCTCTGGGTGGCATCTTATCTAGACTGCCAAACGGAGGAAGTGAGCACCTTATCAGACGATATCCAGGGTGTTAAGTTAACCTTTTCTTCTAATCTTAAAATTTTGGTTATCAACCTGTACTCACACCCTGTAAGTGCCTCGAAGGAATCTTCTGTAATTTATGATCTGTCTGTAATCCTACAATCCTTTTCTACGGACACAAGAAAGGTGATAGGGGGCGACTTTAATTGCCAATTTGAGCCCCTTGTTAACCCCCTAGACACAGTTCCTGGTGATGAGGACAGATTTTGGCTAATCCCTGATCCACAGATTAAGCAGGTAAAGGCGTGGTCCCCATTGGTGCTGCAGATAAACAAGGCTATGTTTTTGCATTCCCTAAGGGCATGTCTGACTCACCAGGGAAGCCCACCTTTAACAGATCTGTACAGTTCTCCCTTCTGGATAACATTTTGGTGGAAACCAGTGCATGGCTGTGGATAGTTGATTTTATGATTCTCTCGAGACACAACAGTGATCATAATGCTTTAGTCCTGGAACTTCGGATCCCATACAATCAATCCTCAGCGTTGAGTCTCCCTAATCCCTGTAATAACTTAGTTTTGGCTAAATATAAAAGAAGGATAAGGTGTGAATCGATTAGGTTAGTCCCGGAAAAATTGGCAGCTCCATTCTGTCAAGAACGCTGTACCTGAACCTCCTGAACTCTGTGGGGGCGATCTGAAGAGGGCCTTCTAGATGAGAATTTCCCAATTCCCAAACACCCCTGGTCCCAGAGCACTCTGAGCCCAGGAATGAGGGGGAAAGGGGAAGTGGATCACAAACAACAGAGAGACTGCCACACCCTGGTGTCTTCGACTTTCTGGCACCTGTAAGAGTAACACAAAATTAATACATTCCCACAAACTAGGCATTCAATTTCTGTCTTTTCTTTTATCCAAGAGACGGCTTAGATATACCTGTATTTGATGTGGAATGCGCCACTCTCTTGCTGAAGTGAGGTTAGAACGGTTGACCAAAAGAAAATACAGCTTCACAGAGCTGTGGAAGTATGAATAGTTCTGGTAGATGACAAAGTGCTACACTAAGGTGAGTAAGAGAATATAACTACATGCGCATATAGATATCCCCCTAAACACTTCCTTGACAGCAATGTTCTGTGTAGTGAACTTTACTCAATTCTCAGCTCTGGATACATTTCCTTGCGGTTAAGAATTTATTCAGGACTGATGCTCAACGAACAAGACTACAGTTGGTTTCAGTCTTTGCAATTTCTCATATAAATGCTGGTTTATGTCACAATGTCTTTCAGGAGAATAACTCGTAGATAACTACTTCAAGAATGTCTAAGCGGGAATAGAAACTCGACTTCCACAGGATTGTGCGTTGCTCAAAGAACCCGCTTCTCAGATAGAAACATCGAAGATTCAAAAAATGGTCAAAGGCTTACCGTTACTCTCGAACCTACTGCACGGCATATGAGAGAGTGAGAGAACGGATACAAGACCTTTTGCTCACAAAGACTTTCAAGCTGCAAGTCGAGAATGCTCACGAGGGATTCATAGTTCTCAGGTTCTTCTCCAAATACTCCGGAATCTTCTTTTGACGAGCCGCGAAGAGGAAGAATGAGACGCCTTGGAAGAGGCTCTCAAAGACGTTACCGGCTCCGTCAAAAACTTCAGTTGAAGTGCGCAGCACTCAGGCAGCGCGCGCACGAAATGGCGGAACTGTTGCAAAAGACTAGAACGCTAACCAGAGGACAGTGTTCAGTTAAGCAGATGACTGGAAGCTCTCTGCCTAAACTGCGCCACCAATTGACTCCAGCTGGCAGGAGGTCGGAGATGTGAGAAACTGTATCTCCGTCTTGGTAAAGACAAAAGAACCGACAGCCTAGACACCAGAGCGGGCTTGACAGTACCCCCCACCAAAGACCCCTCCCCAGGCCTCTGCGGGTAAGTCTTATGAAATGCAGTCACCAACCTGGGAGCGTGAACATTACAGCTTGGTTCCCAAGATCTCTCCTCTGGACCGAAACCTTTCCAGTCCACCAAATAAAACAATTTTCCTCTTCTTATCTTAGAATCTAGGATTCTTTTAACCTCAAACTCTTCCGAAGATTGGACTTGAATGGAGTTTGGTGGAGTCTCCTGTCTAAGATGGGGGGGACTTTTTCTGACCAAAGAGACATGAAAGGTTGGATGTATCTTCATGGTTTTTGGAAGGATGACTCTAACACTAACAGGGTTGATCATCTTATCTACAGGAAAAGGACCCATAAATCTTGGCTGAAACTTGCGATTTCCACGCAAGCGCTTATGCTTGGTGAAAATCCAAACCTGATCCCCAGATTCAAAAATGGGACCTTCCCTACGCTTACGATCTGCCTGTTCCTTGTAAGAGATCTTGGCCTTGGAAAGGTTGGATGATGCTGCCTTATAGGATTGTTGCAAATTTAATAAAACTTCCTGAACTGCAGGAACTTCAACCTCCACCTTACCAACCCACATATTAGGATGCCTACCAGAATTCAAAAAGAATGGGGAGAACCTGTAGCCGAATGAACGGCATTATTGTAAGCAAACTCCGCAGTACTATGCAAGGAGGGCCAATCACCCTCTTGATCCATTAGATACATACGAAGGTATTGCTCAAGATCCTGGTTCACACGCTCCGTCTGTCCATCAGTCTCTGGATGGAAGCTGGTGGACAAACGAGAATCTACCCCAATTCCTTTCAGGAAAGACCTCCAGAAACGGGACACAAATTGTGGTCCACGATCTGAAATCACAACCTTAGGAATTCCATGAAGCTTCAATATGTGCTGCACAAATAGAGTGGCCAACTGGGGAGCTGTAGGAAGGGCTTTCAAAGGAATGAAATGACTCATCTTGGTAAATTGATCCACCACCACCCAGATGACTGAGATACCTTGACTAGAGGGCAAATCCACAATAAAATCCATAGATATGGTATGCCAAGGGGACGGTGCTACTGGCAATGGCTGAAGTAGACCCTGTGGAGACTGCCTTACACTTTTCCCCTTGATGCATTGCTCGCATGTGGCTACGTACTGTCTCACCTGAGTGTCCATGCCCGGCCAAATAAAGTCTCTCTTTACCAACTCCAAAGTCTTAGCGAAGCCCTTGTGTCCGGCCAACATATGATCATGAGACAATTGGATAATTTCATTTTGCAGATCTTCATTAGGAACAAATATTTTTCCCTGGAGATAGGGCTTCCCATCCTTGACCTCCCGATCTGGACCCTCAGTCTCCCAGTCTTGAAACTCCTCTTTGGCAAACTCTTCACGAATCCTATGACCAAATTCATCTTCAACAGAAGTGGCAATAATTTTTTCTTCCGGAATGACAAAATGCACCTTCTGATGTTCAGCTTCACTCCCCATTTACAGCCGTGATAGGGCATCTGCTTTAGCATTAGCTGCTCCGGGTTTGTAAGTCAAGACAAAATCATAGTCGGCAAAGAAAAGTGACCATATCAGTTGTCGAGGAGTGAGCGTGCGAGCGGACTTTAAAAATTGTAAATTTCTATGATCCGTGAAGACAGTTATAACATGTTTGGCTCCCAATAAATAATGTCGCCAAACCTGAAAGGCATCCTTCACTGCCAATAATTCTTTGTCAGCGATGGAATAATTTATCTCTGCTGGAGACAATTTCCGAGAGTGATAAGCAACCGGGTGGAGCTGTCCAGTATTCTTCTGTCGCTGCGACAAAATTCCCCCAATGGCCAAATTTGAAGCATCCGCCTCCACAAAGAATGGTTCATTCAAATCCGGATGTTGTAACACCGGAGCCGTCGTGAAAGCCTTTTTTAACTGCCGAAATGCCTCCTCCGAGGCGGGTCCCCAAACAAACTTCTCATTCTTCTTTAACAAGCGAGTTATTGGACTCACCTTGCTAGAAAAATTTAGAATGAACCGCCTGTAAAAATTGGCGAAGCCTAGGAAACTCTGTATCTCTTTGACTGATCGAGGAGCTGGCCAATTCTTTATTGCTTGAAGTTTTGAATCATCCATAGACACACCTTCTGGGGAAAGTATGAAACCTAGAGATTCCACCTTGGATGAATGAAAGACGCATTTCTCCAATTTCACAAATAATTGATGTTCAAGTAACCTCTCTAAAATAGCACGCACATGAATCACATGTTCTTCCAGATTGTTTGAGAAAATCAAAATATCGTCAATGTAGACAACTGCAAAACGATCTAAATACTCACGAAAGATGTCATTCACGAAGTGCTGGAAGGCTGCCGGGGCATTACACAACCCAAAGGGCATTACCTGATATTCAAATAATCCCAGCCGGGTGCGAAAAGCAGTCTTCCACTCTTCCCCTTCAGCCATGCGAACCAAATGGTATGCACCTTTGCAGATCCAATTTGGTGTAAATATGAGCCTCTTTTACTTGATCCAACAACTCAGATATGAGTGGCAACGGGTAGCGATTCTTTTTTGTGATTAAATTCAGCGCCCTATAATCAATGCAGGTCCTCAAAGTTCCATCCTTCTTCGGAATAAAGAAATAGGGGAAGACACTGGAGACTTGGACGGCCGAATGAAACCACTGGCTAGATGTTGATCGATGTATTCTTTCAAATGCAAATTCTCCGGTTCCGATAAAGCGTAAATGCGACTGCAAGGCAAAGCAGCACCAGGTTCTAACTCAATCCGACAATCATAAGGCCTATGTGGAGGAAGCTTCCTGGCTTCTTTTTCATTGAATACTTCCTTCAAATCCAAATATTCATTTGGAATCTCTGGAACTTCAAGAGCACAAATGGTTTGAGTCTGATTGGCTAAACTGGAAGACATCGACGGCATAGCAACCCCGGAGGAGGTCTTGAAGCAATGTTCATGACAGAATTCAGAGTTCATTTTCAAAGTACGTGCTGCCCAATCAATACTTGGATTGTGCTCAGTGAGCCACGGCAACCCCAAAATAAGCTGAAACTGAGGGGCATCTATTAGGTTGAAGCGTACAAAACTTCTATGATCTCCGGGACCATACAACGTGATGACTTCGGTATCTGCAACTATGGGGCCAGATGATAAGTTGGTGCCATCCACTGCACGAACCGGCTCTGGTCTCAACTTCTTTTCAAAACGAATCCCCATGGACTTAGCAAACTGGATGTCGCAGAAATTTCCGGTTGCTCCTGAATCAATCATTATGGAGATGCCATCATTCTCAGTTTCTCCAAAACTAATTCGACTGGATAGGATTAAATGAGGAGCTGAAGACTGTAAAGTATTAGCCAAGGATTGTAATGCAGGAGTTGATTCAGATTCAGCTTCCAACAGAGCAACTCCGTCTACTGGTGGAGCCGATCTTTTACCAAAACTGATGATTTGGGTTTCCTAGGACATTCTCGGACAAAATGACCCGATTGGCCACAATACAAACAAAGCTTGCCTGCTCGTCTCTTTTCTCTCTCCTCTTTACTCAGAGGACCTTGAACTGTTCCAATTTGCATTGGTTCTTCACCTGGGCTCCCTTCTGAACTCTTACTCCCTTCCAATCGAGCTCGATCAAACCTGGGTGGAAGTATTCTAGAATCCTTTCGACGTTCGCTGCGTCTTTCATATTGACGTTGATCAATTTGCAAGACCAAATCAATCAGTTCAGATAAACGAGTAGGCTTCTTCGGAATTTGGGCTAGACCATCCTTTAATTCATCCTTGAGCCCACGATAAAAGATGGCTGCTCTCTTTGCCGTTGGCCAACTAGTTTCAACGATCAACTTATTAAATTGAGCGATGTAAGCCACCAATTCCTTGTTCCCTTGCTTCAAATCCAGTAACTAATTGTCTGTTGTTTGTGAGATGGTTCTTCTGTCAAAGATTCGTAAAAATTCTGCCTTAAAATCTTCATACTTGTACAACACAGGGTCGTTGGTAGAGACCAAAGGCATCGACCATGCCGCAGCATCCCCACTCAGGTAAGACAGAACAAAAGCCACTTTGGATTGATCCTCCTTAAACAAAATAGGTTTGCATAAAAAATGCAATGCACACTGCGTGAGAAAAATCTGAGCCTTATGGGGATCTCCCTGAAATCTTTCCGGAGGGGCCAAAGGAATAGTGGGAGACATAGCATGCACCACTTGTGTAGTTAACTCAGACGAAGAAGGGGATGGAGCAAAACCTTGAAACTTACTTCTTTCAAAACTGGGACTGGGAGCTGCTGCTATCTCTTCCATTCTCTGACGTAGATAACTAGTCTCTAAATTGGACTTTTTAACCTCCTCCCTGGTTTCACTCAACTGTTTCTGCATACTTTCTAGGATTGAAGTCAAAGCCTTAACATCCAAACCCTCAGCCATCTCGCCCAGACAGAAGGCACTATTTTGGCACTTCAATCTGTCAAGAACGCTGTACCTGAACCTCCTGAACTCTGTGGGGGCGATCTGAAGAGGGCCTTCTAGATGAGAATTTCCCAATTCCCAAACACCCCTGGTCCCAGAGCACTCTGAGCCCAGGAATGAGGGGGAAAGGGGAAGTGGATCACAAACAACAGAGAGACTGCCACACCCTGGTGTCTTCAACTTTCTGGCACCTGTAAGAGTAACACAAAATTAATACATTCCCACAAACTAGGCATTCAATTTCTGTCTTTTCTTTTATCCAAGAGACAGCTTAGGTATACCTGTATTTGATGTGGAATGCGCCACTCTCTTGCTGAAGTGAGGTTAGAACGGTTGACCAAAAGAAAATACAGCTTCACAGAGCTGTGGAAGTATGAATAGTTCTGGTAGATGACAAAGTGCTACACTAAGGTGAGTAAGAGAATATAACTACATGCGCATATAGATATCCCCCTAAACACTTCCTTGACAGCAATGTTCTGTGTAGTGAACTTTACTCAATTCTCAGCTCTGGATACATTTCCTTGCGGTTAAGAATTTATTCAGGACTGATGCTCAACGAACAAGACTACAGTTGGTTTCAGTCTTTGCAATTTCTCATATAAATGCTGGTTTATGTCACAATGTCTTTCAGGAGAATAACTCGTAGATAACTACTTCAAGAATGTCTAAGCGGGAATAGAAACTCGACTTCCACAGGATTGTTATGTTATGTTATGTTAAGCTGTTTTATAGCGCGCACAATTACTGCCGGAGTATCCTGGCGCGAAGAAGAAGAAAAAAGAAGTGTAGCAGCAGAGCCCTGAAGTAACATAACAAATTAAACAGCTAATCTAAACAAATGAGTTTTTAATGCTTTCTTAAAAGCCGTGAAGTCCACAGTACTGCGCAAAGAGACCGGGAGCGCATTCCATGCTCGCGCAGCTCTCACTGTCACAGAGTGCCCTCCCAGCCGGATGCGCCGAAAACGCGGGACTTGCATGAGGTGTTGAGATGCTGAGCGCAGATCTCGGTTGGGAGTATACCGCAGGAATCGTTTCATCAAATAGGCGGGACCGCGCCCATTGATGGCTTTGTGGGCCAAAGTCAAGATTTTGAAAGTGATTCGATGCCGCACCGGCAGCCAATGCAGACTCTCCAGGTAATTCCTAACGCTAATCCGCTTGGAGATATTCCCCAGCAATCTAGCGGTAGCGTTCTGAATAACCTGGAGCCGCCCTATCAAGTAAGCAGGAGAGCCACTAAACAGAGCGTTGGCGTAGTCCAGGCGCGAGAGAATTAAAGCTCTCGCGACTGACTCGCGAGCAGAGGCCGGCAGAAGCGGAAAAAACTTTCTAAGAGACTTCAGGGTCCCAAAGCAGCCTCCAGTGAGCCTCTTAATGTGCCCCTCAAAACGGAGGTCCTCCCCAAACCAGACCCCGAGGTTCTTGGCCAAGGTGTTTGAGGCACCTGGAATGGGGAAGCCATCTGGCCACAATAGTGACCTAAAGTCAGGAGGAAACTGGCCATAAAGCAGGATTTCAGTCTTGTCCTCATTACACTTCAATTGGGATGACGCTAGCCAATTGAAGACTGAGGACAGACAGTTCTGGATCTGCCTTGTATCCAAAGCCTCGCCTGGCCAAGTGAACAACAACTGCGTGTCGTCCGCGTATGCTATAATTTTGGCTCCCCAATGTTCGGCTAATTCAATCAGGGGGGTCAGATATATATTAAAGAGCAGGGGGCTCAATGTCGAGCCCTGCGGGACCCCTGTCCGGAGTGGTCTAGCCGAAGATGAAAACGGAGGGAGCCAAACCTGTTGAGATCTAGCCAACAGAAATGAACTCAGCCAGTCCAAAGCAAGATCACAAATACCGATGTCGGCGAGCCTGGACAGGAGGCGTTGGTGGGGAACCGTGTCAAACGCGGCAGAGAGGTCCAATAAAATTAGAGCCGCTCTGCCGCCCCCATCCAAACATTCCCTGACAGCCTCAGAGACTTCCACCAGGGCCGACTCCGTACTGTGGGCAGTGCGGAACCCGGATTGAGCCTCGTGAAGAGCTCCAGATCTTTCCACAAACTCATTAAGCTGCTGGAAGGCCAGCCTCTCACCGATTTTAGCCAAGGCAGGAAGCAGCGATATAGGCCGATAATTGGTCAATACCGCCGGATCAGCGCCGGCCTTTTTTAGCAAAGGTAGGAGCTTAGCTTGTTTCCACTCTGAAGGCAGACTGGCTGCTTTGAAGGAGAGGCCGACTAAATGCGTCACCTCCTCAACCACCACATCAGCAACAGCAGCCAACACTCTTGCTGGACAGGGGTCAGAGGGAGACCCAGATTTCAAAGATTTGATCACGGCAAGAGTGTCAGTGATAGAGGGTGGGACAAACTCCGTCAGCTTGGCCGAGAGAACCTTCCGAGGGAGAGAAAGGTCCTGCGGGTTAACAGACGGACTAGTAGCAGCAAAGTTTGACTGAATAGCCGCTATTTTGTCCACAAAAAACCCAGACAGGCTCTCACACCAATCTTTCGAAGCTGGAACTATCCGCTGCTCCGCGCAGGGGGCCAGGAAGCTATTCACAATTGAAAAAATCTCCCGACTGTTATTATTAGCTTTAGCAATTCGGTTGGCGTAGTAAACACCTTTGGCCTTTTTAATACTGGCATAATAATTTCTCTGTTCCTTACGCAGTATTTCCTTGGCCAGAGGGCAGTAAGATTGACGCCAATCCCGCTCGAGTCTTTTACAGGACTGTTTATGGAGACGTAACTCCTGATTGTGCATTGCTCAAAGAACCCGCTTCTCAGATAGAAACATTGAAGATTCAAAAAATGGTCAAAGGCTTGCCGTTACTCTCGAACCTACTGCACGGCATATGAGAGAGTGAGAGAACGGATACAAGACCTTTTGCTCACAAAGACTTTCAAGCTGCAAGTCGAGAATGCTCACGAGGGATTCATAGTTCTCAGGTTCTTCTCCAAATACTCCGGAATCTTCTTTTGACGAGCCGCGAAGAGGAAGAATGAGACGCCTTGGAAGAGGCTCTCAAAGACATTACCGGCTCCGTCAAAAACTTCAGTTGAAGTGCGCAGCACTCAGGCAGCGCGCGCACGAAATGGCGGAACTGTTGCAAAAGACTAGAACGCTAACCAGAGGACAGTGTTCAGTTAAGCAGATGACTGGAAGCTCTCTGCCTAAACTGCGCCACCAATTGACTCCAGCTGGCAGGAGGTTGGAGATGTGAGAAACTGTATCTCCGTCTTGGTAAAGACAAAGGAACCGACAGCCAAGACACCAGAGCGGGCTTGACACATATATTTTAATCATTCCTTTCCTTGAGAAAGTCATGAAAGAGGCAAACTGACCTCCCATCACCTGGGATACGAATGTGGTTGAAAAAAACCCATGCTGAATTAACGGTGGGCCTTAACAAAATTTTCAACCCTCTCTCCAAGCCCCCTGAGAATAGGACCCACAAGCTTACCTGGTTTGATACAACCTGTCGGGCGGCCAAGGGTGCTCTTATTGAGGCAATCCGGAGTGAGAACAGACCACAAATAAAACTAAAAAGGCACCTGCATAATGCCACGATCAAGCAAGCCAAACAACTATGCGAGTGTGCTAGATGGGAAGATATTCGAGTAGCCCTAGACAATAGGGATAAGAAGGGTTTCTGGTACCTGGTCTCCAACCATAATTCTACCGAACGGTTCCCGGTGGAACCAAATATTCCTGATTCAGCTTGGGAAATGCATTTCAAAACCCTTTATGCCAGTGATCTGCCTCTAACATTTGTGGTAACCGAACAATCTTCTGCAACTTTGCCTCTTCTAGAGGCAATTACTCTAGCAGAGGTTCAAGGTGCAATCAAGTCACTCTCCCTTGGTAAAGCCCCAGGATTGGATAAGATCCCTGGGGATCTTTTCAGGGAAGAACCAATGATCTGGGGCCCTTACCTTTGTGTAGTATTTAACGCTATAGCTCGGGGGATGAAAATCCCAGATACATGGCGTGGAGCGGAAATATTTCCGATATATAAAAAGGGCTCTCCCTTACTGCCCGTAAACTACAGGCCAATCAGCCTGATAGATATCCCTCAGAAGTTGTTTTCGAGAATTTTGCTCGATCGTCCACATATGTGGATGGAAGATCATGATATACTGAGTGACTATCAGGCTGGTTTCAGGAAAAATGTATCGACCAATGACCAACTTCTTAGGCTACAACTGCTTTATTGGAAGACGGTATCAATAGAGGGTGGCAGTCTCTATTTGATATTTGGCGACTTAAAATCAGCCTTTGATATGGTTCCCAGAGCCAAGTTGTGGGCAGTTCTGTACAGTCAATCCTAGACAGCTTTTTCTCTATTCTGCGTAAATAGAGGCCTGGAAATAAACACAACCAAGACGAAGTTTATGGTGTTTAATCCAGTAAAATCATCCCGTCCAAACCTATGCTTAACGGCACCCCGTTAGAAAAGGTCTCACTCTTTGATTATCTTAGGGCCACTCTCTCTGAGTCTTTTTCCTGGGGACCCCAAATGGAAAAGGCGACCTTAAGGTTGGTCCAGTTGTCTGGTGGTATTATGAAAGCTGCAAAGTCCCTAAGCACTGTGGTCCCTGGCCCTCTTACTGAAATATACAGAGTGCAGGTGAGAAGCGCTGCATTATATGGGGCAGAGCTTTGGGGGCATTATCCCATGAAGGGCTTGACTCTAGCTGAGAACAAGTTCATGAGATGTTTGTTGAATCTTCCGTTAAGCACTCCTCTTGTTCCACTACGTCCTGATTTGGGCATAAGACCTATTTTTGAAGAAGCGGGACTGCGTCCATTGACCTATTGGTGCAGAATTTGGCTGACCCCTGAGTTGGCCTCATATAGGTCTGAGCTTTGCTCGATCTTGGAGCAAACTGGGTCAGTGAAATTTCCCTGGCTTGCATATATTAAAGACATCTGTGCCAAAGTTGGTCATTCTGACCTTTGGTCTATCCCAGAGGCCTATTGTACGCAGATCTCCCGTTCTGATCTGGTGAACTCCTATAGATTGTACAGGCTTAGGGCTCTGCAGGAAAATAACACCCTTGGCCAACTCACAATTGATTTTTTAAGTTTTAAAGATCAATACATGCTTGAACCCTATATGGATGAAATCCAACCCGCCCTGGCGAGGAAGTTATACATACAATTCAGGCTGGGCACCCTCCCTTTATTTGACTTTACAAAGAATTGGGTAAACCATACTACACATATATGCCCAGCTTGCAAGGGTCCCCCCGAGACGGTGTAACAAGTACTATTTTTCTGTCCTGGGTATAGATCATCAAGAAAATATTGGCTCATCCTACTTTGTAAATATATGGGGTTCTCTCAATGTATTGTTTCCTATCGAATTTTAAGAACTGAAACAAAAACCATTGTGGTCTTTGCCGTTTCCCGCTTTCTTTTTTCAATGTGGAAAAGACGCAAAACGTTGCTGAAAATACCATTGCAATTGTGCAACTAACTTTTCTCATATCTCTTTTTTAATGTAATGAGCTGTTGCTTGTCGATGAAATTTGTAAATATCTATTTTTAAAAAAAACATTTTATGGAGTGTCATTTTTACCGTATTTGTATCTTTCTGATGTGTTACTATGTGACTTTTATGGTCTTTTACGGCTGAAATAAAGTTTATAAATGGAAATGGAATTTTTAATAGTGACTTGAGGAAAATATTCTTTGCGCTCTCTAGCATCTCCAAGTCGCAATGACCCAGATGTCTGCTCCATATCAGGCCACTCACATGCTTGGCTTCTGTAAATTTCCATAGGGGTAGACATGGGAAAGGAAGGTGCCCTATTTGTAAAACTTGTATTAGACCCAGCACATTGTTTTAGTGAGAAAGTGCTCTTTCAACTGAGCTGCACATTGATGTAAGTCTTCCAGTCGGACACTCAAGTGATCAAACTTGGGGACACTCTTGAGGGCCTCCCCATCTAGTAGTATAGTTCTTTTAAATTTGCCTTTGCAATCCCTAAACACCATATACTTTGTTTTGTTTTTATTAATTTTCAGTGCATATTCGCTGCAATATAGCAAGACATCCTCAAGCAATATTGATAATCCTGAGGGCTTTTTGATATCAACAAGGTGTCATCAGCAAATAATAGACAGGATGTCTTTGTGTCTTTGAACTTGGAGGAGTCGTTCTAACAATTAAAAAGATACAGTAACCACTCATTGATATATAAAAGAAAGATCAGGGGAGCCATTTTACACACTTGGCGCACTCATTTTTGGATTGGGATTTCGTATGTCCGTTCACCCACAGGTCCCCACCTGACCCTGGCATAATTATCTGTATAAAGTTCCTCAATGAGGGTCAACAAGCCTCTTGGGACCCCCTTGTAGGAGAGTAGGATCTGCAACTTATAGTTATCCCACTTTTTGCTGATGTCTCACTGTTGTTCCACTTTAGTCTGGCTGGGGCTCTGCTATCGAGGACTCCAGCCTAGCTGCTTCCTCTCTAAAATGATTACATGTACTTTAGGTACACTCCAGATTGGTTTCTAGGGGAACCCTTGTGAGTACCTAGTATATGATACACTAGGTACCAAGGGCATAGGTACCCCAGAGGCCTACCAGGGGCTGCAGCATTTATTATGCCACCCCTGGGCAGCCTTCCAAAATTACACAACAGTTTTGCTACAGCAGCCTGTGTAAGGTGGTGTATGCACCCCTTACTTAGATATAGGCTCCCAATGTCTACCTTATTTCACTACACATATAAACCTATCTGTCACCCCTATGGCAGGCCTTATCAATCCTGCAGGCAAGTGCTGGGTTTTGTGTGAGAGGGTGCCCATGCACGAGCAGTGCCCCTCTGCAGCCTTCAGAATCTATTCTCCGGGGTTGTTCTGTGATGCAGCCAGATCATACCTCGCGGTAAAAGCTAACTTTGGAATGGCTGCAAATAAACATGTTGTGTTTGGTGTCAAACACCTTGGAATTATACCTCCCCACCAGTACTGGCAGCGGAGGTATGATTCCACCATCCTAGAGGGAGAAACATGGCCCCACTGGTACACCCGGTACCAGCTTATCAGAACCCTGGCATCACAAAATGGATGCTGCAGCCACAGACACTGGCCTCCTGCTGCTGTATGAAACTCTGGCTGGGGAGGCCTGGACAATAGGTTCCTGTCACGGGGAGGTGCCACCACCTCCCAGACAGGCTTTAGTGTACAGGGGCACATTTGGTGTCCCTGTGCACAGCCCAGTTCAAACTGGGTACAGGGGCTACCAGCCCCTGCTCTGGTGTGAAACTGGACAAAGGAAATGGGTATAGAGACCCCTCCTTCCAAACCCTCCCATAGGTGGGTCCCCCAGAGTTTGTCCCACCCCTTACTTGGGTATAAAGTAGGAACACCTGACTACAGGACTTTAGATTTTACCTGGACGAAACTCTGATACTGAATCCTGGAACTTTGACGATCTACAAGGTGCTAGAAGACTGTAGGATCTCTCTTGGAATAAAAGAGTTACTCCCCTGTGTGGCAGGACCAAAGACGCATCTGACCAGTTTGCATCTCCAAAGCTCCCGCTGCACTCCTAAGAATTTGCAACACAGGAGGTGGGTTCCCAGACTTTCCAGACGCTGACCCGAGTCCCCAGCAAAGCTGAGACCCGTAGCCCTTGTGGGTAACATGGAACCGGAACTCCTGGACACTGTGCACATTTGCAAGTGCATATGCTTCTTAACGATCCTTGAGGCTGTGTATTCAGGTACTTTTAGTCCAGACCCCGAATAGCAATTCCATCGAAGATTGCTTGCCTAAACTCCACGGCGGTTCCATGAGCCGGCCCCTTGTGTTTTCTCTAAAGATTCCTTCGCGATCCCTAGTCGGTCGACCTGTGGATCCCTGATAAGGCAACTTTAACTTTCCTTGGGCTTCCATGGTTTCTCCAGATGTGTCCTGACTCTCCATCACTTGGGAACTCCCCTGGACCTTACTGGTCCACGCCGAAGCATCTTTTCCCTTCCTGTATGGGTTGCCGTTGCCAAGGCTTGCTGTGTTCAATCCGAGCACCAACACGGCAGCACTCGACATCCTTCAGGGTACAGCTCAAATCCAGCTTCTGGTCATTGTTGATGCCTCCTGGTTCTCGTGGCTGCAGAGTCAAGCTTCACCTCTTCGCAGCTGAAGCACCTGACATCGGTGGGCATTCATCACTGGCAAGTGACCCAGAATCTGTCCCCTATGCTTTCAGGTTCTTCACATCATCAATCCAGGCTTGGATCACAGCAGACACTTTTCTTTTTAACGGCAGCAGCACTTTGTAGCAGATTGCCATTGACATCAACGACGATTCCCAACACCATTTGACACCTATTCACCCGGCTTCCCCGGGTGAGGTAACTTGAGTACTCTGGTGCTCCCGTGAGTGTTGGCCCTAGAACCCCTCAAGTCTAAAGGGGTTTGCTCAAAATCCTCTCCAAAGTATCCTTTAACTTTAAAATTCCAACCGCGACTTTCCCCATAGAAGCTAACTGCACAGGTTCTCATGGGTCCCCTGTGTCACCACCTTGGGTTGTTCCTTGGGGTCCCAGCGATTCTACGTGCTCTAGTGCACTAGGCACTTTGTATAGTCAAGACATGGCTCTTATCCCACTTTCTCAATATATGGTGTGGTCCCCTCCTGGGGCCCAGTGTATATTGTGCTATTTACTGAAGTTCTGTTGTGTTTAAATTGTGTACCTTGGTCTGTAATGTCATAAAGAGATTACTAGAGAGTGTTTAGTAATACATGCATATATTTTATATATACCTGGTGTGGTTCTCCTTTCATTTAGACCTTCTGGTAAATCAAGCTGCTTTACACTCCTTCAAGACTTAGCCTGAAGGCTGCTCTCCATAGCTACCACTAGTATAGCTTCCAATAAAGGTTGTCTTTAAACCTATCATGGATAAGTGTTGTTTGGACTGGTGCAAGGTGTCCACTAGAACTAGTGGACAGCATTTGCCAGGCCAACTTCTCACATTGGTGTGCAGAGGTTGGATTCAAGCTTGCTATTGCTTTACCAGATAATCTCTTTGAGTGACTAACTGAAAACCACTATAGGTACATAGGTACATATAAAGCAAGTTAGAACAAAGTACATTCTACTGAACTTAGAGTTGTATGCCAAGGGTTTAGCACACCCTTTCAACAACTCAAGAGAGAGTTTAGTAGTTCCACTAGAGTAGGAGGTGCCGATACTACACCACACTAGCATGTCTTTAAAGGCTGAAGACAGTGGCTCGAGATTAACTATGTATGACCATATCCCATTTCCAGAATTGCGGAACATGTGTGCATGTAGGAAATTGAAGACAGGGAAAAACCCTAGGGCCCAACGCCTCATAGAGATATTGCTTTTAGATGATCTCAGAAAGACCCCAGGGTCTGATGAGGCAGGCAGGTTGGGTGGGGGAGCAGAAGAGGACAGGCAAGGAGGAGAAAACATCCAAGACCTGGACCTTGATGCTGACCAGGAGGATCAGAATGATTCTAACCTGGATAACCAAATTCTTCCTGTGGATGAAGAAGTGGGCCACAGTGGTCCTCTCTTCACCCCTCCAGGTAGAGTTAGCAGTGTACCTAGAAGGTCTAGATCTCCTTCTCAGGCATCTTACCATTCTGGTTCATCGGTAGAGACCTCTGTCTCTCATAGGACCTCAGCCTCCTACAGGAGAGAGTCCTCCCATGATAGAAATTGCAGACGGCTTGCATTTGAGGACGAAAAGCTCAGAATCAGGACAGAGCAGTTGTCTTTAGACAAGGAATCCCTGGAGCTCCAGAGAGCTTCTAAAAAGTTGTGACTAGAGTCCCATGGTGGCAGCATCAGTGTCCCTAGAGGTAGAGAACATACTCATGACCATAGGAACCTGAACAGGATTGTCCCTCCCTACCAGAGTGGGGATGATATCCGCAAATAAATAACTGCACTTGAGAGGGCCTGTAAAGTATAGAGGGTCCCTCAGGAGCAGTGGGCAGCAATCTTGTGGCTCTCCTCTGCAGAAAAAGGCAGAGACAAGCTCACCACTGTAAGAGAAGAGGATGTTGATAATTATGCTGTCTTGAGGAGTGCTCTGATTGATGGGTTTGGATTAACCACAGAGCAAAACAGGATTAAGTTCAGAGACACCCAAAACGCACAGTATCAAGACTGGGTTGACTTTGTAGATTGTGCTACTGAGGCTCTGGAGGGCTGGTTACTTCGCAGTAAGGTGTGTGATTATAAAGGATTGAAAACCCTAATTATGAGGGAGCAGATCCTTAATAATTGTCAAAATCAGATTTTGCATCAGTACCTGGTGGACTCTGATCTGACCTCTCTCCAAGCATTGGGTCAGAAGGCAGACAAATGGGTCAGAACCAGGGTGAGGCAGAAGTTTAATAACCAAGGTGACTCTAAGCAGCAAGATTTCAAGAACTTGGATAAGGGTAGGAAAATGGCAAAACACCAGAAGTCTTCTCAAGGTCCCCAAAAATCTGCATCTGGTGGGGAGTCCCAGTCTAACAAAGGAAAAGGCCAACATAAACCATGGTGTAAACTCTGTAAGCAAAAAACCCATTGGATTAGTGATTTTACAAAGTCCAAAGACTCAACTCCAGCCACCATTGCCCCTAAAGTGGTACAAAAAGGGGTGGTGATGGACGGAGCATCTGAACCAATCAAACACTCACACCCAGTCAAAAGATCTGGGTTTAATCCATCACCGTTCTTTAGCCCACTCTGCCACCCCAGTTCAGACATGGCCATATGCAAATCAGTCTGACCCTGTGCCCCATGGGAACAGTCCAGCCCGAACTGCCAAGCCATGCCTTTCCTGGACCGGAAACAAGCTTCCGAGGACCGGTTTCTGGCATTACAGCCGTCTTCAGCCCGGCTTGCTTGAATCCAGTGGCAAAATGAGCAAGGGACTCACGTCGGAGCATACCCTGCCACACTTATGGCGACCAAAGTGGTACAAAAGGGGGTGGTGATGGACGGAGCATCTGAACCAATCAAACACTCACACCCAGTCAAAAGATCTGGGTTTAATCCATCACCGTTCTTTAGCCCACTCTGCCACCCCAGTTCAGACATGGCCATATGCAAATCAGTCTGACCCTGTGCCCCATGGGAACAGTCCAGCCCGAACTGCAAAGCCATGCCTTTCCTGGACCGGAAACAAGCTTCCGAGGACCGGTTTCTGGCATTACAGCCGTCTTCAGCCCGGCTTGCTTGAATCCAGTGGCAAAGTGAGCAAGGGACTCACGTCTGAGCATACCCTGCAACACTTATGGCGGCCAAAGTGGTACAAAAGGGGGTGGTGATGGACGGAGCATCTGAACCAATCAAACACTCACACCAAGTCAAAAGATCTGGGTTTAATCCATCACCGTTCTTTAGCCCACTCCGCCACCCCAGTTCAGACATGGCCATATGCAAATCAGTCTGACCCTGTGCCCCATGGGAACAGTCCAGCCCGAACTGCCAAGCCATGCCTTTCCTGGACCGGAAACAAGCTTCCGAGGACCGGTTTCTGGCATTACAGCCGTCTTCAGCCCGGCTTGCTTGAATCCAGTGGCAAAGTGAGCAAGGGACTCACGTCTGAGCATACCCTGCCACACTTATGGCGGCCAAAGTGGTACAAAAGAGGGTGGTGATGGACGGAGCATCTGAACCAATCAAACACTCACACCCAGTCAAAAGAACTGGGTTTAATCCATCACCGTTCTTTAGCCAGTGTCTAATCCAGGGTGGTGTGGAGTGCAAAAAAAACGATGGATTTAGGCCCAGATCCTTGTACTGGGGTGAATGAATGACATTGTTCTACATTCTGTCCATCAACTGTGTTTTTTGCAATTTTCACCCCGAGTGGGCTGGGTATGCTCAGACGTGAGTCCCAGGCTCTCCACACCACTGGAGTCAAGCTATCCAGGCTGAATGAAGGCTGATAGCCAGAAATCGGTCCTTGGATGCTTGATTCCGGTCTGGGAAAGACATGGCTTGGTAGTTCGGACTGGACTGTTCCCATGAGGCACAGGGTCAGAGCTGATTTGCATATAGCCAGTGTCTAACCCAAGGTGGTGTGGAGTGCAAAAAAACGATGCATTTAGGCCCAGATCCTTGTACTGGGGTGAATGTATGACATTGTTCTACATTCTGTCCATCAACTGTGTTTTTTGCAATTTTCACCCCGAGTGGGCTGGGTATGCTCAGACGTGAGTCCCAGGCTCTCCACACCACTGGAGTCAAGGTATCCAGGCTGAATGAAGGCTGATAGCCAGAAACCGGTCCTTGGATGCTTGATTCCGGTCTGGGAAAGACATGGCTTGGTAGTTCGCACTAGACTGTTCCCATGAGGCACAGGGTCAGAGCTGATTTGCATATAGCCAGTGTCTAACCCAGGGTGGTGTGGAGTGCAAAAAAACGATGGATTTAAGCCCAGATCCTTGTACTGGGGTGAATGTATGACATTGTTCTACATTCTGTCCATCAACTGTTTTTTTTTGCAATTTTCACCCCGAGTGGGCTGGGTATGGTCAGACGTGAGTCCCAGGCTCTCCACACCACTGGAGTCAAGCTATCCAGGCTGAATGAAGGCTGATAGCCAGAAACCGGTCCTTGGATGCTTGATTCCGGTCTGGGAAAGACATGGCTTGGTAGTTCGGACTGGACTGTTCCCATGAGGCACAGGGTCAGAGCTGATTTGCATATAGCCAGTGTCTAACCCAGGGTGGTGTGGAGTGCAAAAAAACGATGGATTTAGGCCCAGATCCTTGTACTGGGGTGAATGTATGACATTGTTCTACATTCTGTCCATCAACTGTGTTTTTTGCAATTTTCACCCCGAGTGGGCTGGGTATGCTCAGACGTGAGTCCCAGGCTCTCCACACCACTGGAGTCAAGCTATCCAGGCTGAATGAAGGCTGATAGCCAGAAACCGGTCCTTGGATGCTTGATTCCGGTCTAGGAAAGACATGGCTTGGTAGTTCGGACTGGACTGTTCCCATGAGGCACAGGGTCAGAGCTGATTTGCATATAGCCAGTGTCTAACCCAGGGTGGTGTGGAGTGCAAAAAAACGATGTATTTAGGCCCAGATCCTTGTACTGGGGTGAATGTATGACATTGTTCTACATTCTGTACATCAACTGTGTTTTTTGCAATTTTCACCCCGAGTGGGCTGGGTATGCTCAGACGTGAGTCCCAGGCTCTCCACACCACTGGAGTCAAGCTATCCAGGCTGAATGAAGGCTGATAGCCAGAAACCGGTCCTTGGATGCTTGATTCCGGTCTGGGAAAGACATGGCTTGGTAGTTCGGACTGGACTGTTCCCATGAGGCACAGGGTCAGAGCTGATTTGCATGTAGCCAGTGTCTAACCCAGGGTGGTGTGGAGTGCAAAAAAACGATGGATTTAGGCCCAGATCCTTGTACTGGGATGAATGTATGACATTGTTCTACATTCTGTCCATCAACTGTGTTTTTTACCATTGCCCCTAAGGCAACTGTTCCCCCTAGTTCAGCTCCAAGTGATGGTACTCAGGATAAGAGTGTAGTAGGGTTAACCACGGGTTCTGAGATGGACTCTGGCCTAGTCAGAGTTCCAACTCAGGCTGTACTGATCTGTGATGGAGGCATAGATATGTCCTCCTTTGTAAGTCCCAGCAATCTGGGCAAATACAGACAGTAGACTTTGATCAATGGATAAGAGGCTTTGGCATTCAGGGACACAGGAGCACATTTCACAATGCTGACACAAGATCTTGTGGCCCCTGAGTAGATCATACTTGGTGAAATGTACCAAGTGACCAATGCTAGCAATGTCAGGACAGAGCATTCCTTGGAAGTTGTTAATTTCTCCTGGGGAGGGGTAACTGGCCTTAAGAAGGTTGTGGTAAGTGCAGACCTCCCTGTTGAATGATTGCTTGGCAATGATTTAGAAATTTCAGCTTGGGCTGAAGTGGAGCTCAGGACTCATGCAGAAATGCTAGGAATCCCTGCACATGTGTTTGCTGTGACTAGGTCACAGGCCAACATGTCTAAAACTGAACAGGCCCTGGTGTCTGGAAGAATGGACAAGGTGCCTCCCAAGAGGAGGAGCAGTAGAGTAAAGGCAGTGCCTTATCCCCTGACTCAGAGTACATATCAGTCTCTTGAGGGGGATGATCTTAGTCCTGAAGAAGGAACTGTCCCAGATGAGTTTGAACATGATCAGGTTGAGTTCTTGGGGACAGGGGGCCCTTCCAGGGCAGATCTGAGCCAGGAGCCCCTCTCTTGAACCCCTCAGACAGCAGGCTGCTGCTGAGGCTGCTGGGAATGCTAGTGGAACCCATAGGATCCATTGGGATGATGGACTCCTATACTCAGATATTAGAGACCCCAAGCCTGGAACCACCAGAAGTTTGGTCATACCTCTGAAGTTTAGGGGCTTCCTATTAACACTAGCCTATGATATTCCCTTAGCAGGTCACCTGGGCCAAAACAAGACTTGGCACAGGATTGTCGCTCACTTTCATTGACCACAGAGGTATGAAGATACCAAGGAGTTTTGTTGCTCCCGTGTCACCTTTCAAGCCAGTGGTAAGGCAGGTGGTACCACAAAGGCCCCCCCTGATACCACTACCTGTGGTGGAGGTTCCCTTTGAGAGGGTAGGGATTGATATAGTAGGTCCCATGGATCCTCAGACAGCACCTGGGCACAGGTTTATTCTGGTGGTGGTGGACCATGCCAACAGGTACCAGGAAGCAATTCCCCTTAGGACCACTACAGCACCTGTGGTGGCAAGGGCCCTCCTGTGAATATTTTTCAGAGTGGGTTTCCCTAAGTGTAGAGTGAATTACAGAAAAGCTTAGGCACAGCTGGGACATCCTGTTGCCCTGCCTTCTATTTGCCTACAGGGAGGTTTCTGAAAAGGGGGTTGGTTAGAGCCCTTTTGAACTTCCGTTTGGAAATCCTGTTAGTGGTCCTTTGTATCTAGTAAAGGAGGGATGGGAGTTACCTCTCAAACCTCGCAAACAGGATATTGTGGATTATGTACTTGGTCTCCGCTCCAGGATGGCAGAGTATATGAAGAAGGCTACTTAAAACCTTGAGTCTAACCAGGAATTGCAAAAGGCGAGACATGTCCAAAAGGCTGTGCTGACTGTTTACCAGCCAGGGCAGAAAGTGTGGGTGTTGGAGCCTGTGGCCCCAGCAGCCCTCCAGGACAAGTGGAGTGGCCCCCATACAATTGTTGAAAAGAAGGGAGAGGTTACCTACTTGGTAGACCTCGGAAACTCCCCAGGAGCCCCCATAGGATGCTCGATGTCAACAGACTGAAACCATATGTCGACAGGGCAGACATGGGCTTGTTCATGGCTACTGATGAGGGACAGGAGGAAGAGAGTTATCCACTCCCTGACCTGCTCTCACAGAACCCTGATGATGGGTCAGTAATTGGTGTAGCCTTGGCAGATAGCCTCACAGACCAGCAGCAAGATGATTGCAGACAGGTGCTCAATCAATATAGGCATATGTGTTCCCTGACTCCAAGTCAGGCTACCTGGTTCACTCATGAAGTGGACACTGGGGACAGTGTGCCTGTAAAAAATAAGATTTACATGCAACCTGACCATGTCAGGGACTGTATAAGGACTGAAGTCCAGAAGATGTTGTATTTGGGAGGTATTGAACACTCAGAAAGCCCTTGGGCTAGTCCAGTAGTCTTAGTGCCCAAACCTCACACCTAGGGTGGTAAGAAAGAGATGAGGTTTTGTGTAGACTACAGGGGTCTCAATGTAGTCCCTAGGACTGATGCCCATCCAATACCAAGGACAAATGAGCTCATAGATACTTTGACCTCAGCCAAGTTTCTGAGCACATTTGACTTGACAGCTGGCTACTGGCAGATCAGACTAGCTGATGATGCGAAGCCAAAGAAGACATTTTCTACCCCTATTGGGCATGATCGAATTGTGGTGATGCTCTTTGGTTTGAAGAATGCACCTGCCACTATTCAAAGGTTTGTGTAAAAAGTCCTTACAGGCCTGGAAGACTATAGTACAGCATATCTAGATGATATTGCTGTATTTAGCTCCACCTGGGAGGATCACCTGGTCCACCAGAGAAATGTTTTGGAGGCCCTGCAGAAAGCAGGCCGAACTGTCAAGGCTACTAAGTGCCAGATAGGGCAGTGTCAGGTTTTGTACCAGGTCCACCTTGTAGGCGGAGGCCAGATTCAACCATTGTGGTGCAAAATCCAGACCATCATGGACTGGGTTGCTCCAACCATCCACACTCAGGTCAGAGCCTTCTTGGGCCTGACTGGGTACTACAGAGGATTTGTCAAGGGGTATGAATCCATAGTGACCTCCTGCATGAATTAACTTCTAAGAAAATGCCAATTCAGTGGACAGTTAGCTGTCAAAATGCATTTGATGACCTGAAGCAGGCCATGTGCACTGCTCCCATTCTGCAAAGTCCTAACTACTCCAAAGAATTTATTGTTCAAACAGATGCATCTGAGTAGGGGGTAGGGGCTGTGTTATCACAATTGAATGACGAAGGTCAGGATAAGCCAGTAGTTATTATTAGCAGAAGGCTAACCCCCAAAGAGAAACGTTGGTCAGCCATTGAGATGGAGTACTTTGCTGTGGTTTGGGCTCTGAAGAAGCTGAGGCCATACTTGTTTGGCACTCACTTCATTGTTCAGACAGACCATAAGCCCCTCTTATGGCTAAAAACAGATGAAGGGCGAAAACCCCAAACTTTTGAGGTGGTCCATTTCCCTAGAGGAGATGAACTATACAGTGGAACATAGACCTGGAGGTAACCAAGCCAATGCAGGTGGACTCTCCAGATATTTCCACTTAGAAAATGAAAACTCAACTGGTCGAGGTTTGTTTAATGTCCCTGCATGGGGGATTATGTAGGAGAGTATGATCTGCTTATTATAGTTACCCCCACTTTTTGCTGATGTTTCACCGTTTTTTTTTACCTTAGTTTTGCTGGACCCCAGCCTAGCTGCTTCCTCTCTAAAATGATTCCATGTACTTTAGGTACACTCTAGATTGGTTACTGGGGTACCCTTATGAGTCCCTAGTATATGGTACACTAGGTACTAAGGGCATAGGTACCCCAGAGGCCTACCAGGGGCTGCAGAACTTATTATGCCACCCCTGGGCAGCCTTTCAAAATTACACACCAGGTCTGCTACAGCAGCCTGTGTAAAGTGGTGTATGCACCCCTTATTTAGATATAGGTCCCCTAGATATACCTTATATCACTACACATATAAACCTATCAGTCACCCCTATGGCAGGCCTTATCAATCCTAAAGGCAGGTTCTGGGTTTTGTGTGAGAGGGTGCCCATGCATGAGCAGGGCCCCTCTGTAGCCTTCGGAATCTATTCTCTGGGGTTGTTCTGTGATGCAGCCAGACCATATAGTCTTAAGTGCATTATAACCTCAAAGTACTGGCGGCGGAGGTATGATTCCACCCTCCTAGAGGGAGAAACATAGCCAAACCGGTACACCCGTGTCGGTGGGACCGTCGGAAACGCCGGAGGGAGGCAGAGCAACGAGCTTAAGTTGTCATACCAAGCTACCGAAGGACACGTGATCGGAGGACACGGGGTCCGTGTATGGTTGCCGATACATCCGGATGTGGCAATCATAAGGTCCAATATATACATAAGTGTGATGATTATGAACCAAGAACCCCAAATTGCCCTGATGAAATTGCTGAAATAAGAGCAATGAAACTTGTCGGCACTTTGAATTTTCATGGTATACGAAAATCCATTTTTAATCTGGAAGGTTTGCAGCACCAGAATAAAGATTGAGAGCTAGCAACCCTTACCACAAATCGTTTTTAACCACATTTGGTTGCACTTTATACACTGATCTATTGATTTCTGTTGGGGTTAGAGATGCACTGGTACACTCCTTTGTGCATTCTGGTATTAGCTAATTTTTATATACCACTATTATTTTTTACACACTTTATTGTTGTTATTTGTTGGTCATTTCTACACACTGCACACAGAGAGAGTGCCCGATGATGAGAAGTGGGTATACTGGGCATTGTTACCCAGGAACCCCCTCGGCAGTTACGTCCGTGAGGCACTCTCTCTGTTTTTCACACATTTTTCTTGGTGGTTGTGGGAACCTGTATCTATTCTCCTTTTTTTAAAGCCACATCCTTGACCCACGAGATTAGTGGTATTTAACACACTTGGATGATCTAGATGGTGCATCAGATTATCCATGTTGGTCTATAAAGTTGGATGTATTGAATTTAGGTAAGGCGTATTTTGTATACAGGTGTCATCACCTCCCAGACAGGCTTTAGTGTATTGGAGATGAGTGGGTTCACTGGGCCCCCAGTGCTTTTAACTCTGCACTGGGGGCACATTTGGTGTCCCTGTGCATAGCCCAGTTCAAACCGGTTACAGGGGCTACTGACCCCTGCTCTAGCACGAAAATGGACAAAGGAAATGGGTGTAGCCACCCCTCTTTCCAAACCCTCCCATAGGTGGGTCCCTCAAAGTTTGTCCCACCCCTTCCTTGGGTATAAAGTAGGAACCCCTTACTACAGGTCTTTAGATTATACCTGGACAAAATTCTGATACAGAATCCTGGAACTTCGACGGTCTACAAGGCGCTAGATGACTGAAGGATCTCCCTTGGAGTAAAGGAGTTACTCCCCTGCGTGGCAGGCCCCAAAGATGCATCTGACCGGTTTGCATCTCCAAAGCTCCCGCCGGACTCCAAAGAATTTGCAACACAGGAGGTGGGTTCCCAAACTTTCCAGAGGCCTACCCGTGTCCCCAGCAAAGCTGAGACCCGTAGCCCTCATGGGTACTGTGGAACCGGAATCCCTGGCCACAGTGCACATTTACAAGTGCATATGCTTCTCAACGATCCTGAGGCTGTGCATTTGATTACTTATAGCACAGACCCCGAGTAGCAATTCCACCGAAGATTGCCGGCCTACACTCCACCCGTGTTCCAAAAGCTGGCCCTTTGTATTTTCTCTCAATGTACCTTTGCGATCCCTAGTCTGTCTACCTGTGGGTCCCTTAGAAGGCACCCTTAACTTTCATTGGACTTCCCTGGTTGCTCTAGACGTGCGCTGACTCTCCATTGCTTGGGGAGACCCATGGACATTGCTGGTCCAGACCGCAGAATCTTTTCCCTTCCTGCATGGGTTGCTGTTGCTAAGGCTTGTTGTATTCAATCCAAGCACCGACACCGCAGCACTCAACATTCTTTGTGGGACAGCTCAAATCCAGCTCCTGGTCATCATTGACACTTTCTGGTCCTAATGGCTGCAGAGTCAAGCTTCACCTTTTCACACCTAAAGCCCCCGACATCGGTGGGCATTCGTCTACCGTGCCCCTGGTCACTGGCACGTGACCCAGACTCTGTATCCTCTGCTGTCAGGTTCTTCACATCTTCAATCCAGGCTTATATCACTGCGGACACTTTTCTTCTACATGGAAGCAGCACTTTGCAGCTGATCGCCATTGAAATCAACAACGATTCCCAACACCATTTGACACCTATGCACCCGGCTTCCCTTGGTGAGGTAACTCGAGTACTCTGGTGCTCCCATGGGTGTTGGCCCTAGAACCCCTCATTCTAAAGGGGTTTGTTCAAAGTCCTCTCCTAAGTGTCCTTCAACTTTAAAATTACAACCGCGATTTTCCCCATAGAAGCTAACAGAGTTCGCATCTGTGTTCTCACACTGCACACGTCCCCCTTGGGTCCCCTGTGTCACTACCCTGGGTGGTTCCTTGGAGTCCCAGTGATTCTACATGCTCTAGACACTGTGTCTAGTTAAGTTGTGGTTCTTATACCACTTTCTTAATATATGGTTTGGTCCCCCTTGGGATGCCAGTGTATATTGTGCTATTTACTGAAGTTCTGTTGTGTTTAAATTGTGTACCTTGCTCTGTAATCTCATAAAGAGATTACTAGAGAGTGTTTAGTAATAAATACACATATTTTGTATACCCCTGGTGTGGTTCTCCTTTCATTTAGGCATTCAAGTGGTTATAATCTGGTAAACCAAGCTGCTTTATACTCCTTCAAGACTTAGCCATACGCCTGCTCTCCATAGCTACCACAGGGATAGCTTTCAGTAAAGGTTGTCTTTAAACCTATCATCAATAAGGGTTGTTTGGACTGGTGCAAGGTGCCCACTGGAACTAGTGGACAGCATAAGCCAGGCCAACCTCTCACAGCCCTATTCTTCACAGAGCCTCCAATAGTTTGGCCCTTGGAACAAGGTCAAATGCAGGCGACGATCCACAAAAGCCACAAATAGTCTCTCATTCTCAAGGTATATAGTCCTACACTTGATGGCTAAGAAGCGTAAGATTTGGTCCACTGTGCTAATTTTTTGTCTAAACCCTGCCTACGATGGGATAATACCTTGTTTTGCACAATCCAGTCCCATAGTCTGTTGAGTAATTAGGAGATAAAAACTTTCTTTGGGGGAAATACTAATGTGGTCAGGAAGATCCTTTGGAAGGACCAGTGGACCACTCAAGCAAAAGTCTGTAGCTCTGTGACGAAGCAATAGAGTCCCATGAATTGACCAAGCACACATTGTCATCTTCCAAGCTGCTGGAGCTCTGGGCCTGAAAGGCTTCCCTACAAGACTATTTAAAAATGCCACAGAATAATGGGCTATCCTACTTAGTCCCTTCCTTAAAAAATGCTTATGGGAGAACACAGTGTCAGATAGCTGGCAAGGCACCATACTCAATCCAGGACAAAAAAAGGAACATATGATAATCCAGCCAACATCTGTATCACGGTCCTACTCGATGTGGACGGCAAATGCTTTGGCAAAATTTTAAACAATGAGTAACAGAAGTGGTCCAAAACTAAGGCCGCTATACCCATCACTCAATCAGGTTTCAGGCGCGGGCATGGCACTGAAAAAAAATTGATGATATTCTCTTTGTTGATCAAAACTGTAAATAGTAAAAAAAGACCCTGCACTATATGTTCCCTCCCTAGACTTCAAAACCACATTTGGTAAAGTGGACAGAAGGCGACTGTGGCAGAAGTTGTCCTGTTGGGGCATCACAGAAGGTCTTCTAAGAGCCATTGCAGCCCTATATATGGAAACCTTGGTAAAAATTAAAGTCACATCTGATAGAGTCACCACCCATAAAATCAAGACCACCACTGGAGTAAAACGAGGCTGCATTCTTGCTCCACTATTCTGCAACCTCTACTTGGCAGACAATAACAAAGCACTGGGGACAGCACAGGAGGTACCATCTTAATGTGCAGGCTCCCATACAAAATCCTTTTAGTATTTGATGATACTTTATCATGCGATCATACTGTTGCTTGGCTGCAGCGATCACTGGTGGCCCTTGTTTGATACTGTGCGGAAAACAAACCTGAAGTTAATTATGCCAAAACGAAAATCATGGTTTGTGGAGTCCGAAATAAACATGCTGCCAATTTTAATTTTACAATGAATAATGTGGCTACCAACAAGTGGCAAGCTTCAAATATCTGGGCATTTATTTTAACAGTCGTGGCCCTCATGTCACACATTTAGGATAGCTAAAGAATTCTGCTTTGCCAATGATAACGAGTTTTAAAAAATTGTCTTCCAAGATGAGTAGACCAATCTAACAGGCATCTGTAAAGTAATTAACGTCACGCCAAATTTATGCCAACACTCACATAAAGATGACATTTTGTGTCGGCTGGACATCTATTCAACCTCCCTGATGTGGCACCACCTTCACAGCTACGGCGGAAATTTTGTCTTCATAAGCACCTAATAATGTTAAAAGCTTCGAATCTAGGGATACTATGTGTACTACACGGAGCAGCATTGCTGCCTATGCTATTATAATAAGGAAAGTTTTGCGCACATACTCATTCTGTACCTGTTTTGTTACCTCAGGCAAGACATCCAGTAAAGGGTAACATGTGTTCTAGTGAAAATGACAGCAAAGACTGTACCCCTAGTTGACCAGTCTTCCACCAGGGGAGCCGTCCCCATTGGTAAGCAAATAGTCAGTATTCTGTGTTTTTCCTGTGGGCTCGTATGGGGAAATAATGCTTCAAGCAGGCTAGTTTTTTGTTCTATCCAGAACGGAATTTGCTCCTGCCAGGTGGGAATCTGTCCCATAATGACAAACAGTGTTTGTGAGCTGATGCCAGTGGTAGCCAATTGTGGTTGAGCGGCTTGAGCAGTCCGCAAAGGGTTAACTGAGAGTATTTACATTATGAACTGTGTATGATTTCTGTCAATTTCTACTAAATCTCCGTATATTGTACGCAGTTCTGCTGCAGTTAAGTTAGCAGTGCTAGGGTGTAGTGTTTATGCACCTACGACTGGCAATGTTGCTCCTTCTTTACTATTTTGACAGAGTCTAAAGGTTTCTGCTGTGTGGGTAAGGGTGCCTTTAAACCAATTTAAATGTTCTTGGTAAGAGAGAGGAATTTCAATGCTACATATGGAATATGTTTCATCTTCAATGAAACTTTTCAGATACTCACTCCCAGTCACAGATCTGAGTTGAATCTATCATCCTTCATTAGCTCACTTCACCCCCCCACTTCAGACACAGCCATATGCAAATCAGTTGTGACCCTGTGCCATATGGGAACAGTCCAGCACAAACTGCCAAGCTATGTCTTCTCTGGACTGGAAACAAGTATCCTGGAACTGGTTTCAGGCTAACAGCCATCAGCAGCCAGGCTAGCTTGAATTCAGTGGCAAAGTCAGCAAGGGACCCACGTCTGGGCATACCCTGCCAATTTAGGATGAAAAAACAAACACAAGAAGATGATTGACGGAGCACTGACACTTTTCAGACACTAACCCCCAGTCACATATCTGGGTTGAATTCATCATCATTCTTTAGCTCATTTCGCCAACCCTGCAAACTTAGGGTGAACAAAGCAATACATAGGGTATACCTACTCAAAAGAGGCGGATTTCCCTACCACCATGGATGTCTTCAGTTTGGAGTGGAGTAGGAGTCTCTGAGAAAGCACAACTAAACTACTCAGGCCGACGGTTAAATTAGAACCCAACCGAGGCTGGGCACCATGTAGTGTAGTTCTCACTAATCCATAAGATCTGCATATTTGTTGGACAACATAAACTTTGGTTTAGGTGCCTGGGCTGATTCCGGCCACCCCCGCAGGATATGTTGGCATAGAGACCAAATAGCTCACAATGCAAGCGTACGCTCCCCTAACCTAACCAGAGAGCAAATGGTTTCTGGCAACCAGTGAACATGGTATCCTAGAATGCTCAGGAATAGTAGCAACAGATCAGAACCCTCTCGCTCAGACACTCGTGCTTACTTGTTCTCGGAGAAATATACAGACAATACACAGTGGGTTGCTTTCAAAATATTTATTGAACTAACCTTATTCTTATATAGAATACATGTTGTGCGATAATCAGTAGACAGAAGAAGATGAAAGTGATTACAAGCACCAAATCAGTATATACATTTCCACCATGAAGCTAAGTCAGTGTATCTTTGCAGGCATATACTGCAAGGTAGTAATCCCGTGTACTCCTACTATGAAAACCCTACTCTGTGTGTGTCTAGAGTGTATGTAGATGTACAACCAAAAATCCCCTCAAAAGCCAATCCAACCTCAATACCTGGCGCGCGAGAATGTAGGACCCCGTCTTGGTCACAAGCTGGACACCCTCTACAGAGAGGTGAGACCGCTTCATGGTGAAGTCTCAGCATGCAGGGACCCTCGGTGTAAGCTGAAGTGCCTCCTCTACTAACCCTCTGAGATGCTTATCATTTATAATAATAAGCATATTTGCGATGTACATATAGATTAGCAATGCTATGGACATGTAGATAGCCCTGTCGCCCCATGGATGAAGATAGAATGACATTTGTACGTTGTGCATAAAGACCTTGTACTTAGTGTTGATTAAACCGAAGGCTCTATTAAAATGCAAGGGCTGTATCATAATGCCTTTCAGCGTGAAGCTCAGAAGCAGATGGGGTCTTTGCATTTGTTTTTCCTGAAATTGACCTCTTAACCGTGCATTTGTTATCTTGTAAAAGCTCAGAGTTAGGCCCACATTACCAGCAACCTGAATAATTATGATATGTGCAGTAACTCATTTACAGCACTTATTGGAATTAGGAGTTTGGCAATTAACAATAGAATCCAACAATTGTTCCATGATAAATTCCTGCAGTCAAACCTTCAGACACTTACCCATGGGAAAAATGGCCAGTAAATACATGGACATGCAGATTTTAATGTGTTTGTCCTGTTAGTCCACATTATCAGTGGCAAACTCATAATTGGGAGTTATGTAGTGAACCCAAATAATTCCGAGCAACTGAGCCAGCTTTTATCAGTTCCGATAAACATTGGCCCTAACACCGGGACTCTCGTGAGAAGGGCCTTAGTGCAAGTTGGCCTAACTGCTAAGGCGCTCGACCTCGGACCTGGTGATCTGGGTTCCAGTCTCGGTAACGACGCCAAAAACCTCCTGTGATTCTGGGCACTACACTTAATCTCCCCGTGCCTAAAAATGAAAGTGTGTCCTCATGTAGCGTAACTGGTGCTATGTAAAGCGCTCTGATACCTGATTCGGTTCGGGTCTAATTCGCGCTATATAAAACTCTGCAAAAAAAAAAAAAAAAGGGTTACTGACATCCTAAGCGGAATCACAGACAAGTTATTCCTCCTGTAAACAGGGCAATTTCGGGAAAAAAACTAATGCTACCCATTGTAAATCGACATCTTGCGACCCCAGATTTCTCAATATATTATTATTTCTAGGTGAATGTGAACAAAACAGAAGTGACGCTTTGTGCCTCCACTGGCCAAATCAGTATTTTTTTCAATTACTGTTGCACATGATCAGGGTGTTTTTAATTAGTTTCAGAAAGCAGTTACCTCTCATTCCTATGATGTACTGTAAGAACTTTTCTATCTCCAGCTCACGGTAAAGAATGTAGTGGAGGGATGCCAGAAAAGCGCGTGCATCAATACTTTCTATTTAAATGCTGGAAATGAGTTGGGGAAGAATCAATAGTCACTTATATGACTCTTCTCTGAAGGTGAAAGCCTGTTATTCTATAATTCAATAATTCTTTAGTTATTAGCATTTAGCAGCGCTGCTTGTCTACTGCGGGAAGTGTCCAACATACAATGCATAGGACACTCTTCTTTCGAGTTTATAGGTACTGTAGCTTACTTTCCGTGGACATCAGAATAAAACACAACACGTTTCAATTATTAAAAAAATAGGACATAAGTACACAACTTCATATGGTGCTCATTCTCAAATTTGTTACATCTATGTTTGTTT
Organism: Lissotriton helveticus; assembly: GCF_964261635.1. NCBI lineage: Eukaryota > Metazoa > Chordata > Amphibia > Caudata > Salamandridae > Lissotriton > Lissotriton helveticus. Next base: position 1,459,573,297 of record NC_136061.1, on the reverse strand, counting down.
TATCTTTGTTCTTTTGGAGTCAGAATACGTCATATCGAGTCAAGAAAAGAAAGGAGTACAAATATAAAATCCGGCTAGACAAAGTAATTTTGGGACAAAAACAAAGGGCCATATTATTAAGAAAGGGCGACAAATTATCGCCGCTTTTATCGGCAGGAAACTGCCGCTAAAGCAGAGATAATGGGCTTGATAATATGCCCTTGTGAATTCCTATAGAAGCCCAGGTTTTGGTGTTAATCTGGGCTTCTATGGGAATCCACAAGGGCATATTATCAAGCCCATTATCGCCGCTTTAGCGTCAGTTTCCTGCCGATAAAAGCGGCGATAATGTATTGCCCTTTCTTGATAATATGGCCCAAAATTTGATTAAAATTTAAGGCAAACTAACGTGAAAAGAGAGAAAAAATTTACACAGTAAACACAACGAGGTTGTATGTAGAAATGGCAGTTGATAGTGGGAGGGGTTGATAAGACAACGCTGAACTATCAAGAAACACAGAGGAAGTTGAGGTAGGATGGAGTGGAGAAACTTGTTGAAAAAGTGGTGTTTTGGTTCATATTTGAAAAATGTAAAGATGTTATGGTTCCTTAGAGGGAACCACTTTTATTGGTAGTCTCTTTCTAATTCTGAGGGCCATATGTACAAGGAAGTGGAAAAGGAAGGCGTTAGCTGTCATGGCTTCACGCTTCACTCCGCCACTTCAGAAACGCAAGACTGCACCATACTTACAAGGATATGGTGCAGCCTTGCGTTTCCCCCTGCACTGGCGCAACACTTAGCACGGTAGCACCAATGTAGGCACCCTGGCACCATAGAGCAAGGGTGTCTGCGTGCAGGGGATGATTGTTTATGTGTACGAAAGTGTCCCATCCTGCACATAAAGTCCTGAAATCCCACTTTGTTGTGTTCTGCTTAATACAGTAAGCATGGAAGTAACAAAATAAATAATAAATAACGACTGTTTATGTGCAGGAAGGATCACATTCCTAAACATAAACAAGCCAAGGCATTTTGCTTTTCCATGTGTGCTGCACAAGGCAGCACACACGGAAAAAGCAAACAATGATGTGAAATAAAGATTTCTCCTCATTTCAGCAACTTCGATTTCAAAAGTTTTTATTGGTTGTACAAAGCAAAGCATACATAGGTACAACAATAAGCAAGAATAAAATTAACATATCAAAAAATGAATGAAAGTAACAGTCCAATGACGGTTTGTTCACAGTAAAAGGAATAAAAAAAGAATAAGGGAAAAATAAATATGATCATTGCAGACTAAAGTCCTAAATAGGCACATCCCGCAGATACTGAGGTTACCAGTGAACACATGTTGTAGCGGCCTACTATGTATACTAATTTAATTTAATTGTGGGTTTATATAGCGCTAGGAATCGACTCCCGGAGGAGTATCTCCACGCTTCGACCGCTGGGGAACCCGTCCTGGCTCACCCTGAGAGATGGTCCCTGATGGGTATCTCTAAGGTGCGACCAAGCATCCCCGGCGGTCTGGGGGGGCCGTTGTGAAGATGAGGCAAGCTGATGCCCAGAGTTGCCGAGTGTGGTTTCTGACTAGAGTAGGCACCAAGGCGAGAATTATCGAGTCCGCTGACCCTGGTCCACGACCCTGCCGCGTCGGGAATCGAACCCCGGTCCCGGGCCGTTCTCTGCTTACGGGTCTGCCGCCTCTAACCAGTGAGCCACACTTCTCCACTAAGTAAGCAGCGTAATAGGTGCAGTGAGTAGAAAAATATGTATGTATGTAGGAGTTGCTGCGATCAGGGGTATGCATCTAGAGGCAGCGTGATGGGGTGCGCTTAAAGGTGGTTTATGGGTGCTGAAGTAGTTGTCAAGAGTGGCCCACATTTGTCTGTGAGTGGGGCGCCAGGGGGTGTTTTGAAGGGAGATGTGGTCAGCACCTCTCAAATTGGTGATCCAGTTCATCCAGCATTTAAAAGAGGCTTTTCTAGTGTTTTTCCAATTACTAAGAACGATTTTTACTGTGGCAGTGAGAGTAAGTCTAGGAGGGTCTTGTCATTGTCCGGAAGGACAGGGTCTCGTAGGAATCCAAATACCAAGGTGGAGAGCTCTCTGGTGGGCGAGATGTGGAAAAGTGTGGAGAGAAAGGCAAAAATGTGATCCCAAAATGGAGCAACACAAGCACAATGTAATAGGAGGTGTTCTAGATCTCCATGTTTATCGTTGCAGTTCCAACAGGTTGCGTTGTCCCTAATCTTATGTGAGAAGAGGCGTGCTGGTGTCCAAAAAGCTTTGTGGAGAAGCCAAAACTTTGTCTGGGAGAGCGTAGGGCTTATTTTGTGTCTTGTGGTTTATTCCCAGGTTTTGGACCAATCCAAGTCCGAAATAGGTACTGAGGAGTGTGAAACCCAAAACTGTGTAAGGTTTTTGTTGAGAGACGAGTGTTGTGGGCGTAGTAACTTGTGTAGTCTGGACACCTGATGACCCAGTTTATTTAGATTAGCAAGGTACCTCGGTAGGGATGCGGGTGTAGAGGATAGCTTGGCTTTATATATTGCTGCCTTGATACTCAAAAAGTAATAAAATTCCAAAGGGTCCAGGTCAAATTTCGTTTGTAGCTCCTTGAAGGTGAGGGGGTATTATTCACCTGGGAGCTGGTGAGGGAAGAATATGGCCTTTTAGACCCATTTTTCGTTAAGAAGTGGTTTCCCTTTGTAGAGTAGTGTATTGTTGTACCACAGTGATTTCCAAAGTTAGTGTCTCATACTATGATCTAGGGACTTGTCAATTTTTAGTAGTACTGTTTTTGTGTTTCGGAAGATGGATTGCAAGCAGGAAGTAGTATTAGGGTTAGCAGTTGGAGCAGCCGCTGGGGTGAGATTTTTGAGGAGAGCTTTTTCTATGATTAGCCACACCGGAAAGTATTCTAAAGGGGGGGAGAGCCAATGTGAGCCTTGCTTAGCGAGGAAGGCGGACTGATACGATTTAAAGTCCGCTAAGTTGATTCCACTCAAGGATCTGTCCAGGCGAAGCTTATTCAGACTAATTCTCACCCTCTTACCCTTCCACAGGAATTTGTTCAGTAGGGCATCAAGTTTGTGGTGAAAGTCCTGGGAGAGGATGAGAGGGAGCATAGAAATAAGATAATTGACTAGGGGGGAGATCATCAATTTAATGGTCTCAATCCTTCCCCACCAGGTAATAAAGCGGGGGGAACATCCGTCGAGTTGTGATTTAATTTTGTCTAACGTGAGGGACTCATTGCGGTGAAGTGTTTCAAGTAGGGTGCTGGCAAATTCAATGCCTAAGTATTTAATGAAGCCGGTCTGCCATGATAAGCCCGAGACGCCCAGCATGTCCCTGGTACCATAGATGTTTAGGAGTTTAACCTTCGATTTATCCCTGTTTAATTTGTACCCAGAGTGTGTTGAGTATACCTCTATCGTGGACATGAGTGCCATAATTGATGTCTCCGGTTCTTCTGTGACCACCAGAATGTCGTCAGCATAAGCCGCCAATTTCACCTGTGAGTCCCCAAAGAGCACACCCGTGATGGCCTTGTTTCATTTGATATCTGTTATGAGCGATTCGAGAGCCGGGAGGAATAATGCTGGCGATAGGGGGCACCCCTGTGTGGAAATAAAATCTATAATTATGCCCCTTCGCTGCCCTCTGTGCGATCTAATTATGCCCCTTTGCGCGATCCCCTTTGCGCGATTAATAATTGCCCACATTAAAAGCCGGCACCATTTTGTTTTTAATTCACCCTTTGGTGTCCCAAGACCCTGAGCACGAGCACAACACCCCTGCACCTGGCCTTCCTCATTTTCACCATCTGTCTCTGTGGTTTCTGCCAAGTCCGGTAAACCAGTACATGAGTTCCTGCTCCCCCGCAGAGATGGTTCATGTTTCTGACATGAAGCACGAGCACAAACCCCCAAATGAGGAAGCCTCCCCCTTCCAACTGTCAGACTATTTCACATCGCAAGTCCCCTCACGAAGCCTAAGACACGCCCCCATTTCTTCACACTCTGCTCCTCTTGCTGATCTTTGTTCCTCTATCTGCCACAACCAGTTTGTTCCTCTATTTTGCCTCGTGACCAAGACTGTATAAATATTCTGCTGTTGAAAATAAAGACACCCCATTTCAAGAGATGGACTTGAGAGATTGCTCCTGTGCCCGCTTGGTGCTGGAAGCGCTCCCCTTAACTCGAGTTATTGGTCTTCTCCTCCTTCATTTGAGCACCACGGAGTCCTCGCTTTGCATTGACAAGAAATTATGATTTATTAAGCATAGAAATTCAGAAATGAGGTAATAAGTAAATATAATTTACCTCACCTGCCTTGTACCCTGCTCTAGTTTGAAAGAATCAGACAGGGCTCCATTTATGGTGATCCTGGCAGATTGAGCGGAGTATAGGGTCATTACCATGTCAATAAAGGGATCACCCAGATTGAAGGTTGTCATGCAATGTTTTAGAAAGGCCCAAGACACCCTATCGAATGCTTTTTCCGCGTCGAGTGTTATGGCAACAGAAGGAGCGGGGGTAATTTTGGCTTTTTCAAGGATATGGCATAGGAGCCTCGTATTGTCGTTGGACATACGGTCCTTAAGGAAACCAACCTGAGAGTTGCTGATTAGTTTAGGGAGAATGGCGTTGAATCTAGTGGCTAAAATGTTTGCATAGATTTTGCAGTTCAGATTTATAAGCGAGATGGGGTGGTAATTTTTTGTTAAGAGGGGATCTTTACCATCCTTGGGGATAATGATAATGGTAGCTTTACTCATTGAGTCAGATACGCTTCCTGTGGAGGCAATTGAATTGAACAGTTTCAATAGTATGGTGTTAAGCGGTGCATCAAATGCTTTGTAGAAGCCTGCAGAGAAGCCGTCGGGTCCCGGGGCTTTGTTGCATTTGAGGGATTTGATAGCGGCAGAGATTTCTTTGGCAGTGAAGGGGGAACCTAGTGAGGAGCTCTCATTTCCAGAGAGCCTAGGGAGGTCCCAGGAGTCTAGGTATTTAGTGCAGGCCTCCGAATAGCAAGTCAACTTGTTTTTGTGGAGGTCTTCATAAAAGGCCTGAAAAGAGGCTAAAATGTTGTCGTGTTTGGTGTGAGTATTGTTAGTGGCGTCCTTAATCGCAGGGATGGTGAATTGTTTTTGTCTATGTTTGAGATATGAGGCGAGTAGTTTGCCTGCCTTGTTACCATCGCAAAGCTTCAGTGCTTTAAATTTGTTTACACAAACACCAGCGCGTATACTCACAATTGCTTTATATTCGTATTTCTTTTTAGTGAGTTGGTCTAGGAGGTGGCTACTATTTAAGTTAGCTCAGTAGGCGAATTCTAAAGCCTTTATATCGTTTTCAAGTTTTTCTAGTTCTACATTTAGTTTTTTGTTAGTATGTGCCCTGATGCCAATATTGACGCCTCTAATTGTGGCCTTGAGAGCGTCCCAAACCACGGCAGTATTTGAATCTGGGGAGTCATTTAGTGTGATATATTCCCTGATCGCTTCATCAATCTGACGTTTATTCTCAGGGTCAGAAAGAATTTCTTCATTAAAGCGCCAGCGTTTTGGTGCAAGTATGGAGCGGGAGCCAACGAGTTTAGTGGAAATGCAAGAGTGGTCAGAGACTAATTTGGGTGCAATGCCCGTTTCATCTATAAGGTGGGTGAAGGTGCTAGAAATTAGGATATAGTTGATTCTGGAGTAAGAGTGGTGCGGCGCAGAGTAAAAGGTGAAGTCCCTCCCGTCGGGGTTTTGGAGGTGCCATGACTCTTTGAGGTGATATTTGGAGCACATACGTTTGAGCGTGTCGTGGGAACGGGATGGTTGATAGGTGCATTTGGACTGTCTGTCTATGACGGGGTCTAGCAGGAGGTTGAAGTAGCCTCCAACAATTAAAAGCTCATCTTGTGGTATGGATTCCATAGAGGCTGTGACTGAGTCCCAGAAGACTGGATCATCAGAGTTGGGGCTGTATATATTTACCACGTGTATAGGGTGTTCCCCCTCAGCAAATGTGTAATTACTACTCTACCTTCTGCGTCGTGAGTATGTGAGGAAACGGAAATGTTTGATTTTCTTGAAATTAGAGTGATCACTCCTCTTTTCTTGTGGATAGCCGGGAGCATAGAGTGTGGGAGGCCCAGTTAATTTTTAAAAAGCCCAGATCTTCCTCTGATAATTTGGCTTCTTGAAGTAAAATAATATCTCCTTTGGACTTTAAAAGGTAGTCAAAGACCTTCCTACGTTTCACTGGATGGTTGAGGCCTTTGACGTTAAGGGAAACAATATTAAGATTGTCAACTAATGACTTGGTCTGGGTCATCTAACCGGGTTTGATCGCTGAAGATAAGGCCTCTTTGGAGGTGTGAAGACTAGGTGAAGTCTAAGTACCATACGTAATGTACGGGGTGTCAAGGGGCCAATGAAGGTGCCTGCAATGAGGCAGGAGGGGGAGCAAAATAAAAAGGAACAATAAGAAAACAGAAGGAAAACAACCATTGTATTAAGTACCCACAGGCCCTCAACTCCCCCCTCAGCCCCCCTCCCACTTCCCTCCCCCACCCCTCCCCCCTTCCGAAAAATCGAGTGTAGGAGCTGCGACAGCAGTACTGTCTAGAGGCAGCACAGGAGTAATGAAGAGCATAGTAAAACATTAGGAGTATTCTAAGTAAGCATAGAGATCCAATTTCGAGGCATTGGAATCAGGCACAAATGGTGGGGTTAAGCCATAACCAACAATCACTTACAAATGAATAAGGCAAATTCAGACCTCGTTAAAGGAGGGATATAAGTACATAATAGTAACCTTAAACCAAACGACTAAAGGTCGAACTTGAGTAGAGGTTGGACTATGCGTTAGTATGTCATGAATGCTATCAGGCCACAGAACATGTATTGCAAACCGTGAGGCATAAAACAGTGATGTCAGTAACCAAGACGAAGCTTTGGACAGAACCAAATAGTAACATGAATCAGTATTAAAGATACTCAACACTGTCAACAATACCAGTACGTAGTTCATCAGGATCAAGCGACAGAGGAGTCCTGGATTTCCATTTTCCTTTTGTTAGAGGAGCTGCTAGATAGGTCCATGTCATGTGAAGGAGAGGCTTCTCAATGTTTCTTGAGCTCTCGAGGCGAAGAGTAGATGTGAGATCTGCCGTTCTCAATAATTCTGAATTTCGAGGGACCTGCGAATGAGAATTGGATACCTTTCGCCCTTAGTTTGTCTCTCAGGAGAAGAAAACCTTTCCTTGTTTCAACCGTTTCCCTGGAGTAGTCTTGGGTGAATATTATGCGTTGGCCTTCCCACTTGACCAGATGGTTTTTCCTGGCGAATTGTAAGATGGCTTCAGCATGTTGATATCTTAGAGGTTTACAGACCAAAGGACAGGGGCCTGTATTTCCTTGGGTGTTAAAGGTGAGAATTCTGTGGGCTCTGTCGAGTTCTAGGCCATGTTGGAAGGAGATCCCTGTGATCATTTGTATCCATGCTTCGAGAAAGGCAACACTCGAGCCTGGATCCTTTTCAGAGTTCTCTGGAACGCGAAAGATGCGTATGTTCCCTCTCCTATTGCGGTCTTCCAGTTCGGCATTTTGTTTTATCAGGGCAACAGTAGTAGTTTGTAGATGGTGTATGATCTCAGAGGCTTGAGTGGTTCTGTCCTCTCACGTCACTTATGCGTTGTTCTGCTTCGTTGTTGCTTTTGTTCATAGAGCTCATGTCCGCACGGATCGCCGTGAGTTCAAGTTGCATAGTATCCCTGTTGCATTTGGTCGATTTGGCCAGGTCATGGACTTCTGAAAGTTTTTTCAAGATCATGTCCATAGTGCTTGACAGGTCCACTCTGGCTTTGATCGGTGATTCCGATGGTGACGACTCTGGGCACACTTTCTTATTGTTGGTTCTGCTTTCTCTATCCGCCATGGTGAGGAAAGTATGGGTTTTGCGGAAAGCTTAAATTTGAGCTCAGCTGAGCAGCGCTAAGATGGGCTGGATCCAGTGGCTTGCAGTGAGATTGGCACCCTTTACTGGCAGTTAGACACGGCAGCTTGGTCCTCTTGGCGGCTAGTTAGGCTGTGGAAGTGCTGAGAAGGGAGACACTGGTGTGTGTCTTATGGCGGAAATGCCACGAGGCCGCTTTTCGGGCCAAGCATAGGCCTTGTTGAATGTCTATGGTGGAAAGAGCCGAGATTAGGCAATCGATGGGCTAAGAGATTAAGGGCACCAGACTTGTAGGCATCTATGTGGCGTGCAACAAGATCATAAGCTGTAATATAGGGCCTGTGAGCACTGGATCCTAGGTTGGATTAGAAATTGAATCAGTTCATTGACGGTAAGCCTGAAGGTTGGTTAGTGAGCCCTGGGATGTCTCGCTGCGACCGCTGCATATGTATCCCCTTCCAATGAGAACTTGTGGCGTGGAGCAGGAGCTGAGGTATCTATCACCTGTGTCGACGAACTGTGGCTCAACCTGGGCTGGATATGAGGAGGAACGCTGTTGGGTAGACTGCTCAGATGGCGATGTCTCCGAGTCTAGGCCATGGGTGGAAAGAGAAGTGGCCCGTTTCCTGCTGCCATTTTGAAGGAGCTGTATGGAGTGTCACACGGCAAGGTCTAGCCGCAGCGAAGCTTCGTTTACATACATGACGCGGCTGGAAGTAAGCACGTAGGGCAGGCTGTCCAGGCTGAAATTCGGGATGGCTATGTGGGCAAGAGGGACCAGCGGGCATGTGTAGAGCCGGCAGGATCGCGATCAGGGATGCGCAGTCAGTGTCGCGCCGCCATCTTGGGAATGCTGCACTGCAGTTCTCACCGGTTTTGCTCGGCCGGTGGGGATCCATCCGTCAAGCGCTGATTGAGGAAAGCACGGTAGCGTGACTGCTACTCTACTCTTGCAGTGATGTGAGCTGAGGGGTGCGTATACTGAAAATGCCCGCGTGCGTTGCTATCATTCATGGCCGGCATCCGCCATTTTGAAGTCAGGCAGCGCGGAGTGCATGCGTCGGAGTCGATACACTTTCCATGGGTCACTTACCTTCTAAAGCTTCAGGGTGGGGTGGATACGCGTTGTCACCCAGATTTGAGGCGGTAGTGGAGGTTGTAGTGACTCTGAGAGGCAGCGCCAGGCCGGAGGAGACTCCTTCTTGTAGCTCACGTCATTCCGCCATCTTGAGCTAAGGCTCCCGGGCTCGTGGGCCACTGTATACAATCGTGGAGATGTCGGCCTTCTGGGCGACTAGGCAGGGAAACTTGGTGCCATTGTGTTTCACCGGGCGAGGTGAATCGGAGCCTGGTGTTCTGGACCTGAATGTCGAGCTAGGACTCCTGGTAGTTGACTGAGTCGCTCTCCTGCCTGCCGAGCGACACGTTCAGGCAGCCATCACCGCTGCCGTCCAAGCCACGCCCCATTTCAGCAATTTAAGACCGGGTTTTTCCTGGTCTTATCTTTGGCGCTGCCTCCTGTTTACGCTGCCCTTGTAAATAGGTGGCAGCGTCAAAATCAACAGGCTTTGTGGTGGAACGCCCACCTCAACACCTACTGCCCACCCCTTTCAGGCTAAGCATTGCGTGAAAGGGGGCCTTATTTACAAGGCAGCGTTAAGCCATGTTAAGTGGCTTAACGCTGCCTTGCAAATAAGGCAGGGCCCCTATCACCACCACATTGTCAATGAAAGTGACGTTGTGATGGCGATAGGGGCTTGTACATGTGCCCCTAAGTTTTGCCAGCAGCAGAACACCTGACACTACTAACACATTTTTGGAACCCTCCTCGGAGATCAAAAGCCGAAGCATACAACGGTAACTCAAAGCTGCCTCTTTCTATTGTTATCTGGTTTTCTGTAGAACGAGATGTTATGAAGGATGAAATACCTAGTAGTCAGGGGCACAGAAGGAAAGTTCACCTCCATTTCACCAGTGCACGGCCGAGTGTGATCAAGTGCCAGGAAACCACATACAAATAAAGATGATTTTATGCTGACCAGCCCGTGCAAATGCAATACATGCATCAATTAATCAAAACACGTACAACATTTTTTCTCTAATCAATTGGTGCAAAGTCGTTGCAAAATATCTCGGAGCATGTGCATTTTTTATTCTTCTGGCTGTTGTGCTGAAAATGTAAGGCAGTAGTTAGAATATAACAAACAATACTCATTTAGAAACAATACACAACATCAAACATAATCATAATGCAAAAGTGCAAAATTGATGTTGTACAAAGTTTGATCGAGGAGAAGCATTCAAGAACACAACGATTTTAATTAGTTTTTTTCTAATTCATTTTCTTTACAAATCTTGGATTGCTACAAGTGGAAATGTTTTAAAAATGCAATTGATCCTTTAGCATTCAGACCATATTTTTGCCACTGAAAAGGCTTCAACTTGGAAACCAACAATAAGAATGTATTTTCACATAAAATACATGTTTCCTGCGTAGATGTGGAGGCCCCTAATTCTACACCACCCACAGAAACATTAGGTCCTTTACCTGCTTGTCCCAAATGAGCAAAATGACACAACAGCAACGTTGAAAAATATTATTCAAAAAATACATAGGAGTTTATTTATGAGAGGCCTGCGCCACTGTTGTGTAACTTTTTTTGACACACCAGCGAAGCAGGCAGCACTCCTGATTTACAAACTGAAATCACTACAAGTTGGTTACAGTATCTTCTATCAAAAACATTAGGTTGGGCATTTTGTTGGTGGCAATTTTTTAAAAACTTCAAGACAAACAATAACTATTCGTAATGAAGTGGCAGAGCTATTGATGTATCTGAGTTTTTGACAAGAAATAAAGAGGTGGCAACTGAACATATGGTCTTGGTTGGCAAATGCACTTGGGCCTTCCTCCTCATACTTCCTTCCAGCCATGGTGCACAGTCATCACCAACTGCTGCTAATACACAACTTTGAGGTGTCCAACTTGACCATGTCCACTCTCTTGTTTTACTGACTGAGCATGAGCAAGTAAAGGAAAGCCTTCTCACCTCAACAAACATGCATAGAATTCCTCACTTGGGCATGCAATCTTATTGGCAGAGTAGTAGCATGTGCCCAATGGGCTCTCTGAGTCTTACAGTCGCACCACTTGGCAGTCCACCAAATATATAAGGGGAGAGGGAAAGCTGACTGACAACGCAGAAGGAATCTACCGACAAAATATTAGACACAGTTTGAAGTAAAGTACAGAAACTTGAAATATAGAATATAAGTGAATAGGATAATGAAGGAAAAACAAGAATTTAGAAATGGATAGATCAAAGAGGATTTGGAAAACAAATAGGAAACTGGTAGAAATAATAATTCTAAATAAGGAGCCGTAAAAGTAGGGGAAATAAATATTAGTGCCAACAACAGGAGGACATAAGGGGGCCAGCAGAACCATCAGCAGAGTAACTTTGGAAGGCACCTCCAGCTCCATCTCCTGGACCCTCACCTGCTTCAGTCCTCTTCTTGCCCCTGGATGCTGATGTAAAACATAAAGACAATAAAAGATTGGTGGTAAATAAAATAATCTCTCCAAAAATATTTTTGGGCAGGAAAAGGCAATTGCAATAAGCAAGCTACGATATCCTATGCTCTGAATGGAATTTGCATCACCCAGAAATGCATCTCAACATTATCACCCCCCCCCTCAAGTACTACAGGTGCCATCATGACTAATCGTTGTTGTATAAGGTTTTCCATATAAATACCAGAGGTGAAATGGCTTGACCACTTTCACACGATTTCTTTGAGTGGGGAAGCTCTGACTAAAGCAGACCCTCCTCTTGCGAACAAAAGCAGCACCTGTATGCCCCTTTCTCTACCTCAGGTGATCAGATTGCAGCGTTAGAAATGCCATTGTTTAAACAAACAGGCTGTGGGAAAGCATTAATTTTCAAAGAGCCTTAATTTTCCCTTACTTTCTTTCTTTCTTTCTTTCTTTCTTTCTTTCTTTCTTTCTTTCTTCCTTTCTTTCTTTCTTTCTTTCTTTCTTTCTTTCTTTCTTTCTTTCTTTCTTTCTTTCCACATTTGACACATTAAGAGGAACACCGTGTTTTAGTCTGGTCAGAACTACTGATCCTCAGACCATCATGACCTGATATAGGAAGACTTTATTAATTTCTTCAAGGGGTTCACTTATAAACTATCACACAGCTTGGTTTCATCAACTAGATCTCAAGATCTTGGCAAACTGTAACAATAAAAAAGATGGGTTTGATTCTTGTGGTTTAGTGACTCAGCCCTTTATCCTTAAAAGGTTGATAAAATTAACACCATTAAGCAGGGTAATAGCAAAGCAGTTATTGAAAATGCTAATAAACAATCCATTTTGTAATTCTATTCTCAGCTGTGTAAATACATACTGTGAAGTTGCCCCGTGTCACCAATCACCAAGGTGGCCAACAACATTTGCTTTCTGGGACTTGTAGGTTTACATTCATGATCAGAATGCGGAACTACAAGTTCTGAAAAAGAAAGAGCTGAGAGTTAAAAAGTTAGTGCTGGTGGAAGGCGTCCTACTCCTACTTCAACAATATGGTAGACATTGAAAACAGACAGAAATCTTTCATATTGCCTTCAACATTGAATATGTATGGAATCCGTGTAAAATTGTTTGCATATTTTGCCATATGCAGTGCCTTAGTTTGTTTAAACCTTAGGCTATTCTTTCAGACTGGAACATATACCTTTTTTAGTTACTTCCTATGTGATTAGTGCTCGGCTGGCCAAACCCTGCACCTTAGCTTTTGTGCTGGCCCTACAGGCAGAAGATACAGTTACTAACAATTATAACTTGGGCATTATTGAATAAATGCTTGTCTGAACTGTTTTTTTTACCGTTTTTATGCCAAGGACAAATAAAGATAATGAGTTAGCATTTTCAAACAGGTAGAGCAGAATAAAGCAGGTGTAAAGGTCACTACAAACCATCCACAAGTTCTCTTGTGGTGAAAGAAACACTATTTATATTACAAGAATCTATTTATATAGCCTCTTCTAGGAGGTGCGTATTTCTCCTGACCACATTTTGGTTTAGTCAAATCATAACGTGCTACACCACAGCTTTATTTTTTCATGCATAAGGCAATTGTTAGTCTTACAAAGGTATACTTAGGTTGCGTCAAAACTCAATGACCCTATTCTTCTGGCTCCTTAAAGATACGGAATGTGCGGGCAAAAGGCTTTAGCTTGTACGTTTCATAGACCGATGAACCGAATAATATTCCAGTCACCCCTTTAGGAACCTGCAAGAGTTAAAAAAAGGCACAACGAGTCGTTGGTACTGCATCAAAGAGGGATGAGTTGGATTAAAGAATACACAGCCTTGGTATTAAATAGCAGTGGCTGCAGAATTCTGAGCAGAGCCAACATATAGCTCTCTGGATCCCAAAGCAATTTGTCTGTTTCTCTGCTCGGTTGACAGCAAGCAGAGAAACAGACATGTTCTGCTTTCAGCAAACAAGCCATAGCAAACTGCAATATCCCAGCGGTGGGCACCCCAGGACAATGCTGGGGGGTGGTGGAACCCGCTTTCTTTCTTCTTTTAGGGCCTGCTCTGGGGAGATGGTGGTCCCAGAGCCGAGAACAGCCCTGGAGGAGTGGCCATGCAAGCCCCCTCTAATTTTATAGTTTGGCCTGGGGAGGTGGTGGGTCCCGGTGCCTGGAGGTTTTGTGAGCCCCCCAAGCCAAATATAAAAAGCCCCTGGGAGGTGGTGGTCCCGGGGCAGGGGGGTCTGTGAGGCCCCCCCATATTATTGTAATTAAACCCGGGAAGGTGCTTGTTCCTGGGGCTGTGGATGGGCCCCATAATGCCCCTCCTTTATTTATGATATGCCCCAGGTACCTGGCCCTCCAAGGGGTTATTTAAAAGCAAGTGCAGGAGTCTGCACTTGGTTTTTTTTTTCAGCGAATACGCGAATATCACAATTTTGCCGCAAAACGTTTTTTAAAAAAATGCTTTTATGCCATTGTGGGGTCTCAGGCGGACCCCAAGACCATGATTTGGGGAGAGGGCATTCCTATACTGCCCCCTTCTCTTTATTTTCACTTTTTTTCCTCTGACTCAATGAAGCAGATGTGAGAAGTTGGCCTGATGTATGATGTCTCCAATTCTGGGGGCATCTTATATCAGTCCAAACAATCCCTTATGGTGATGGTTGTAAGTCAACCTTAAAGACAAGCTATCCTAGAGGTAGCATGGACTAAGCAGCCTAAAGGCTTAACTGAAGAGGACATGTGAAGCCAGCTGTTTTACCATATGCAATCCTTTAATATTAAATGAAAGGACACCACACAAGTTATATATTATAAAAATATATATATTTATTCTCAGAATAATCCCCTGTACTCTTTATGAGTATAGAAGCACAAGCGTTTAAACAAAAGTACAGTATAACATATGAAAGCCATATATCAAAAAAGTGGTATAAGTATCACTATTCGATCAGTGGTAAGGCCTAGGGCCTTGGGAATCGCTGGGACTACACTGGACTAACAGCAGTTAGGACGGGAGTAGCCCGCGGGAATTGGGTGCAGCGCTAAAAGCACACGCATGCACCAATGCAAAGTCAATGGTGCGTAAAAGTTATCGAGTTACAGTTTTAAGAGTCTTCCGACTAGACTAGAAGGACAAAACTTTAGACTTAGACACTAGAGATGTAAACCACTACAGGAGCACCGGCGTTCAAGAGTTACCTCACCCACAGGAAGCGGGTGCACAGGTGCAAAAGCATGTCGGGTCTCGTCGTGTAGATCTATGGAGCCTGGGGATGAAGATGCTGCAGGCGGCCAGAAGAGAAGAGTCTGGTGTGATCCAAGGGTGGATCGAAGATGTCGAGTACCTGAAAGCAGAGTGGACAGAGCCCGGGTCACTAGCTAGTGACCAGGAAGGAACCAGGAAGGAACCAGGCGATGTCGGGCGCAATCAGGTGGTTGTCGTGAAGCTTGTCTCCGCTGCCACGTGGACTCTGGGGCACCGAGGATGTCCTGGAGAGAATCACAAGCTGTCCCACAAAGGTTCTCGCTGTCGGCGGTGTCAGCTTCCGGATCGGAGTCAACAGGCCATGGGAATTGCAACCCACGCAGGATTCGAAGATCGCTTCTTACTCGGACCAGCAAGGTCAGAGCGGGTGCTCCTTTTCAGGGGAGCAAGGGCCAGTCTGGAGCAACCAGACTAGCAGAGCAAATTCAAAGGTTCGTCAAATTCAAAGGTTCGTCAGTACTGGGGCCGCTAGCCAACGGGCAAGCGACCAGACCAACGCGTCGAGCAGGAAAATGCAAAAGGGCCCCACGCAGCATTCAATGAGTGTGGAGGGGTGAGCTTCAGTGCTGGAGCTTTTCAAACTCCAATGCACAGCTTCGAGGGAGCCTCGGATGCTGCACGGTCAGCACTTCGTAGTTTTTCCAAGATGGCCGGCCCCACGCTTCAGGTCACCTCCACGGGTGTCAGCTTTGCAGGGACTGTGGATCGGGCTGTTGGAAGACAGGAACGCTGGGTCTTGTCGATCTCTGTCGCTCGAGTTCCGGCGGGAACTGCAACAAAACAAACGGTGACGTGCTGGATGGTGCCTGTTTGCACAGGATGGTCACTCCTTGACCACAAGAGAGATTCTTCAGTCTTCTATGTCGAGTAGGATGTCGAAGGGTCCGGAGTTTCATTTCATAAGTTTCAGTCAGGATATTCTGATGTGCATTGGCACTGCTCCCACCTTTATTCAAATCTGTGGGCTTGATTACCTGCTAGGTCCCTCCTATGGGTGGGACCCAGGAAGGGGGTGGTTACACCCCTTTCCCTTTGTCCAGTTTCACGCCAGAGCTGGGGCTGGAGTGCCCCAGAACCGGTTTGACTGGATTTTGCATGGGACAACTTGTGTGCCCCATGCAGTGTCTAGTTTCTTTCAACCCTCCCTGCTCCAATCCACTATCTCCTGTCTGGGGTGGTGTAGCACCTCCCTGTAACAGGAAACCCTTTGTCCAGGCCTCCCCTGCCAAGTTTCGGTCAGCAGCAGGAGGTCAGACTTTTGTCGGGGCAGCAGCATCCATTTTGTGATGCTGAGGCTCTGGTTAGGATTAACCGCGTTTTAAGTAAAGTAACATGTCTTCTCCCTCTAGAAGGGTTGAATGCTACCCCCGTCACCAGAACTGGCGAGGGGGTAGTATTCCAAAGTGTATGACACCAAACACGACATGTTTTGATGAAGCCAAACCAAAGTTAGCATTAACCGCAAGGATTATAATGCACTTAAGAGTATGTGGTATGGCAGTATCACTGGAACAGCAGTAAGGAAATGGTTCCGAACACTGCAGACAGGCTCAGCTCATGCTAGAGCACCATCTCACATAAAACCAAGCACTCTGCCTCCAGGATTGTTAAGGCCTGCCATAGGAGTGACTGATAGGTATATATGTGTCCAGATATAGGTCTAGATATAGGTACACTATATCTAAGCAAGGGGTGATTACACCACCTTGCCCCAGCTGAGTGATCAGCCAGTTGTGTCGATTTAAGTACCAGCCAGGGGTGGCAAATGATATGCTGCACCCCTGGTAGGCCTTGGATGCACCTATGCCCTGAGCACCTATAGTGCATGGTACAGGGGCTGACAAGGTGTCCAGTACCAAATTGGTGATGTACCTATAGTACATGTCTGTGATTTTAGAGAGAGAATAGCAGGCTGTGGGTCTGATTAGCAGGCCCACAGCCACATTAAGTCGAAAACCAGTGAAGCAAAAAGCAAAAATTGGGGTGACCATAGAATAGCAGACCCTACTCTCCTAAACAACCCCTCCCAAACGCAGGGACATTAAACTTAACCTTGACCAGATAAGTCTTCATGTTCTAAGTGGAAGTACCTGGAGAGACCATCTGCATTACCATGGTCAGTCCCTGGTCTGTGCTCCACTGTAAAGCCCATCCCCTGTAGGGAAATGGGCCACCTGAGTATTTTGGGGTTTTCACCCTTCATCTGATTGAGCCACAAGAGGGGCTCATGCTAATGAAAGCAATGGGCTGGTCTTGACCATCTATATTCAGTTGTGAAAGCACAGCTCCCACCCCCAACTCAGAAGCATCTGTCTGAACAATGAACTCTTTGGAGTAGTCAGGACTCTTAAGGATTGGTGCAGAGCACATGGCCTTCTTCAGTTCATCAAATACCCTTTGACAGCTAACTGTCCACTGAACCTTTTTGGGCATCTTCTTGGATGTCAGATCATTCAATGGTGTCACAATGGACCCATAGTTCGTTACAAATTTTCTGTAATACCGAGTCAGGCCCAAGAAGGCTCTGACTTGTGTCTGGGTAGTTGGAGGAGCACAGTCCTGTATGGCGTGGATCTTGCTCTCCAATGGTTAAACTTGACCCCCACCTACTAGGTGGCCCAAGTACACAACCTTGCTCTGCCCTATCTGCCATTTGGTAGCCTTGATAGTCAGGCCTGCCTTTTGCAGGGCCTCTAGAACCTTCTTCAGGTGGATCAGGTGATCCTCCCAGGTAGAGCTAAAGACAGCAATATCATCTAGATATGCTGCACAAAAGTCATCCAGCCCAGCAAGGACTTGATTCACCGACCTTTGGAAGGTGGCAGGTGCATTCTTCAAACCAAAGGGCATCACCACAAACTGATAATGTCCGCTGGGGGTTGAGAATGCTGTTTTGGCCTTGGACTCCTCAGCTAACCTGATTTGCCAATAGCCAGCTGTCAAATCAAATGTGCTCAGATATTTGGCAGAAGCCAATTTATCAATGAGCTCATCTGCCCTTGGAATGGGATGAGCATCTGTCCTAGTGACAGCATTGAGACCTCTATAGTCCACACAAAATCTCATTTCTCTCTTTCCATCTTTGGTATGAGGTTTTGGCACAAGGACTACTGGGCTGGGCCAGGGGCTCTCTGCTGGCTAAATCACTCCAAGTTCAAGCATTTTCTGCACCTCAGCCTTTATACAATCCCTGACATGGTCAGGTTGCATGTAGATCTTATTCTTCACAGGCAGACTGTCGCCAGTGTCCACCTCATGGGTGCATCAGTTAGTTTGACTGGGTGTAAGAGAAAACACATGTCTATGGGCCTGCAACACCTGTCTGCAGTCCATCTTTTGCTGTTCAGAGAGGCTGCCTGCCAAGGCTACACCATCCACTGAACCATCATCAGGGTTTTGGGATAACAAGTCTGGGAGGAGGTCACTCTCTTCCTCCTGTTCCCCATCTGTAGCCATGAGTAAACCCATGTCTGCCCTGTCCACATATGGTTTCAATCTGTTTACATGGAGCACCCTGTGGGGGCTCCTAGGGGTACCAAGGTCCACCAAGTAGGTGACCTCTCCCTTTTTCTCAAGTATGGTGTGGGGTCCAGACCATTTATCTTGGAGAGCTGCTGGGGCCACTGGCTCCAGCACCCACACCTTCTGTCATGGCTGGTACTCAGTTAGAGCAGCCTTTTGGTCATGCCAAGCTTTCTGTAATTCTTGGCTGGCCTCCAGGTTTTTGGTTGCTTTCTCCATGTATTCAGCCATCCTGGAGCGGAGACGAAGTACATGGTCCACAATATCAAGCGTAAGCTTTTTGAGAGGTAACTCCCATCCTTCCTTCACAAGATACAATGGACCCCTCACAGGGTGGCCAAACAAAAGTTCAAAAGGGCTGTAGCCAACCCCCTTCTGTGGGACCTCTCTGTAAGCAAAGAGTAAGCAGGGTAAAAGGATATCCCATCTACGCCTGAGATTTTCAGGTAATCCTTTTATCATTCCCTTTAGGGTCTTGTTGAATCTCTCCACAAGCCCATTGCACTGTGGGTGATAGGGTGTGGTGAACTTGTAGTTCACTCCACACTCCTTCCCTATTGCTTTTAAGTATCCAGACATGAAGTTGGAACCTCTGTCTGAAAGTACCTCCTTTGGAAAGCCCACTCTGGAGAAAACTCCACGTAGGGCCCTTTCCACAACAGGAGCTGTTGTGGTCCTCAGGGGAATTGCCTCTGGGTAGTTGGTGGCATGATCCACTACCACCAGGATAAATCTGTGCCCAATTGCTGTTTGGGGATCAATTGGTCCAACAATGTCTATCCCAACTCTCTCAAAAGGCACCCCCACCACAGGTAGAGGTATAAGGGGGGGTCTTTGTGGTACCACCTGCTTTGCCACTGGCTTGGCAGGTGTCACAGGAGCGACAAAACTCCCTGGTATTCTCTGACATGTGAGGCCAGTGAAAGTGTGGGACAAGTCTTTCCCAAGTCTTGTTCTGGCTAAGTGTCCTGCAAGGGGAATTTTATGTTCCAAGGTAAGAAGGAAGCCCCTAAATTGCAGAGGTATAACCAACCTTCTGGTTGCACCAGGCTTGGGGTCTCTAGCCTCTGAATAAAGGAGCCCATCATCCCAATACACTCTATGGGTACCTTGAGCATTCCCAGCAGCCTCAGCAGCAGCTTGCTGTCTGAGAGGTTCAAGAGAAGGGCAAGTTAATTGAGCCTGCCCCAGATCTGCCCTTGAGGGTCCCCCTGCCCAAAGAAACTCAACCTGATCAAGTTCAAGCTCTTCTGGGACAGTATCCTCTTGGGTCTCAGAATCACCCTCCTGTGAGGTCTGATCCTCAACCTGGGACAAGTGGGAAGGCACTGCCTTGACCTTCTTGCTATTTCTCTTGGGTTGTGGTTGGTCTATTGTTTCAAGATCCACCACAGGTTCAGGTAGGCTCTTCTTAGCCTGGGACCTGGTTACAGCAAGGACATGTGCTGAAATCCCTAGCATTTCTGCATGAGTCCTGTACTCCACTTCTGACCATAAGGATTCCTCAAGATCATTGCCCAAAAGACAGTCAACTGGGAGGTCTGCACTAACAACAACTTTCTTGAGGCCAGTTACCCCTCCCCAGGAGAATTTAATGTGTAGTAGTGGCATTTCTAGCATTGGTCACTAGGTAGTTCTCACCTAGTATCACATGTTCAGGGTCCACAAAGTTAGGTGTCACCATAGTGACACTGGCACATGTGTCCCTGTAGGCCTGAGCCAGTTTCTCATTGATTAAAGGCGTCTGCCTGTATTTGCCCAAAGTATTAGGGCTTATAGTAGAGGACATAGCTATGTCCCCATCATAGATCAGAATTGCCTGAGTAGGGATTCTGACTAAGCCAGACTCCACCTCAGTTCCCAGGGTTAACCCTACTATCCCCTTGGGTTGTGCACTACCACTGTTAACTGTACTAGGGGGTGCAGGTGTCTTAGGGACTACAGTGGTAGGTACTGAATTTTTCTTGGTGCATTCACTTCCCCAGTGAGAAGTGGACTTACAAATATTGCACCAAGGTTTCTTTGGGCCATCAACCTTCTTTTTCTTGTTTCCATTTTGGGAACCACCCTCCTTATTAGAATTATTTTGGGGGCCTGTAGAAGACTTCTGGTCTTTTTCTTTCTTATCACCTCCCTTCTGGTCTGCCTTCTTTTGATCACCTCCTTGGTTCTGGGGTTTCTGCTTAACCCTTGTTCTGACCCATTTGTCTGCCTTCTTACCCAATTCTTGGGGAGAGGTCAGATCTGAGTCAATAAGGTGTTGATGCAATTGCTGGTTCTGACAGTTATTAAGGATCTGTTCTCTCATTATAAGATTGTACAATTCTGTATATTCTGAGACTTTACTTCCCTGCAACCAACCCTCCAGAGCCTTAGTGGCACAATCAACAAAATCAGTCCAGTCCTGAGTCTGTGCTTTTTGGGTGTCTCTGAACAACAACCTGTATTGCTCAGTGGTTAGGCCAAACCCTTAAATAGGAGCACTCTTCCAGACAGAGTAGTTTTTAGCATCCTCAGATCTAACAGTGAGGAGCTTATCTCTCCCTTTCTCAGAAAAGGAGAGCCACAAGATTGCTGCCCACTGATCTTGAGGGACCTGCTGTACCACGCAGGCCCTCTCCAGAGCAGTTAGCCATTTGTGGATATCATCCCCATCTCTGTAGGGGGCACAATCTTACTCAGGTTTCTATGTTAATAGGACCTGTCTTTATCCTTAGGGATAATGCTGCCACCAGTGGGTGTATCCCCACTCAATTTCTGTTCTCTTGCAAAAGCAAGTTTAGCTTGGGCCAGGGCTACTTCCTCCCTCTCTATCTGGAGTCTAACAGCTCTCATCCTGGCCCTATGCTCTTTCCTCTGGGGGGGAAGTCATTCCCCTCTGAGATTCTCTTGAGGCACTAGAAATGTGAGAATCCCTGGAAGGAGATCTCTCTCTTCTATTGCCTGGGAGAATTCTGCTATTGGGTCTGGGGAAGTGATTCCCTTCTCCATTCCCATGTAGGACCAAGTTGACTTGGCTAAGCCTCCCAACTGGTACCTGGTTATCCCTCTGATCCAGATCTGACTCTTCACCTTCTGATTCAGGGTCCACCTCCTCATCTTATGGGGTGGTGTTCTCATTATCTGGGGGATTCACTCCTTCTCCTGACCCTGAGGGAACTTCTCTAGCTTTCTCAAGATCATCCTTCTCCAGGATGCCTATCAGGATAGGGATGGTAGGGTTGTGACCCTTTTTCAGCTTTCTTGCAGTGCACAAGGCACTCAAGTCTCTATGGCTGAATTTGTCATAGCTGGAGGTTACCTGTGGAAGGTCAACCACCACAGGTAGAGAGCTGGGAGCTTCGCCTGTGCCAGACATGACTCTAGTGAGGTGTAAGTGATGCACTTACCTACACTAAGTGTTTTCCTACTGTACCTTGCTAGTGAGTTATAGGCAGGGTGTGCTAAGCCCTTTTATCTACAACTACTAAGTTCAGTAGAACTTAAATATGCTAAGCTTGCTTTATATGTACCTATGGTACTTAATGTGATCTTTCAATTTGATAAAAGATTGCAATGGTAAAACAAAAGCAAGCTCAAATCCGCACCGCTGCTCACCAATGTGAGAAGTTGGCCTGATGTATGATGTCTCCAATTCTGGGGGCACCTTATATCAGTCCAAACAATCCCTTATGGTGATGGTTGTAAGTCAACCTTAAAGACAAGCTATCCTAGAGGTAGCATGGACTAAGCAGCCTAAAGGCTTAACTCAAGAGGACATGTGACGCCAGCTGTTTTACCATATGCAATCCGGTAATATCAAATGAAAGGACACCACACAAGTTATATATTAAAAAAATATATGTATTTATTCTGAGAATAATCCCCTGTACTCTTTATGAGTATAGAAGCACAAGCGTTTAAATAAAAGCACAGTATAACATATGAAAGTTGCACAATTATGGATGAGGCCGGTGGCCACTCAAACCATATATCAAAAAAGTGGTATAAGTATCACTATTCGATCAGTAAATGTTAATGTAAATGTAAATGTACATGTATTTATATAGCGCAAATCACCGACACGGTATCTAAGCGCTTGCTTAGGTAACCCGTCCTGGTATTCCCCTGTGAGATAACCCCGGCAGGGTATCCACAAGGTGAAAGCCAGGCATCCCGCCGCGAGGGGCCGTAGTGGAGATTAAGCAAGCTATTGCCCAGAGTCGCAGAGTGTGAACCCGTGAGTCGAGTAGGCACCGGAGCGTGAATTATCGAGTCCGTGGAATTTTGAGCCCACGACCCGCTGAGGCGGGGAATTGAACACTGGTCCAGGACCGATCTCAGCTTCCGGGTCTGCTGCCTCTAACCCCTGAGCCACACTTCTCCATCAGTGGTAAGGCCTAGGGCCTTGGGAATCGCTGGGACTACACTGGACTAACAGCAGTTCGGACGGGAGTAGCCCGTGGGAATTGGGTGCAGCGCTAAAAGCACACGCATGCACCAATGCAAAGTCAATGGTGCGTAAAAGTTATCTAGTTACAGTTTTAAGAGTCTTCCGACAGGACTAGAAGGACAAAACTTTAGACTTAGACACTAGAGGTGTAAACCACTACAGGAGCACCGGCGTTCTAGAGTTACCTCACCCACAGGAAGCGGGTGCACAGGTGCAAAAGCATGTCAGGTCTCGTCGTTAAGATCTTTGGAGCCTGGGGATGAAGATGCTGCAGGTGGCCAGAAGAGAAGAGTCCGGTGTGATCCAAGGGTGGATCGAAGATGTCGAGTGACTGAAAGAAGAGGGGACAGAATCTGGGTCACTAGCCAGTGACCAGGAAGGAACCAGGAAGGAACCAGGCGATGTCGGGCGCAATCAGGTGGTTGTCATGAAGCTTGTCTCCGCGGCCACGTGGACTCTGGGGCACCAAGGATGTCCTGGAGAGAATCACAAGCTGTCCCACAAAGGTTCTCGCTGTCGGCGGTGTCGGCTCCTGGATCGAAGTCAACAGGCCTTGGCAACTGCAACCCACGCAGGATTCAAAGATCGCTTCTTACTCGGACCAGCAAGGTCAGAGTGGGTGCTCCTTTTCAGGGGAGCAAAGGCTAGTCTGGAGCAACCAGACTAGCAGAGCAAATTCAAAGGTTCGACAGTACTGGGGCCGCTAGTCAACGGGCAAGTGACCGCACCAATGCGTCAAGCAGGAAAATGCAAAAGGGCCCCACGCAGCACTCAATGAGTGTGGAGGGGTGTGCTTCGGTGCAAAAGCTGCTCGGGACGAAAGCTTCTCAAACTCCAATGCACAGCGTTGAGGAATCCTTGGATGCTGCACGGTCAGCATTTCGTAGTTTTTCCAAGATGGCCGGCTCCACGCTTCAGGTCACCTCCACAGGTCTCAGCTTTGCAGGGACTGTGGATCGGGCTGTTGGAAGATAGGAACGATGGGTCTTGTTGATCTCTGTTGCTCGAGTTCTAGCAGGAACTTCAACAAAGCAAACGGTGACGTGCTGGATGGTGCCTGTTTGCACAGGGTGGTCACTCCTTGACCACAAGAGAGATTCTTCAGTCTTCTACTTTGAGTAGGATGTCGAAGGGTCCAGGGTTTTGTTTCGTAAGTTTCAGTCAGGATAATCTGATGTGCATTGGCACTGCTCCCACCTTTATTCCAAATCTGGGGGCTGGATTACCTGCTAGGTCCCTCCTATGGGTGGGATCCAGGAAGGCGGTGGTTACACCCCTTTCCCTTTGTCCAGTTTCGCGCCAGAGCTGGGGCTGGAGTGCCCCAGAACTGGTTTGACTGGATTTTGCATGGCACACCATGTGTGCCCCAGGCAGTGTCTAGTTTCTTTCAACCCTCCCTGCTCCAATCCACTATCTCCTGTCTGGGGTGGTGTAGCACCTCCCTGTGACAGGAAACCCTTTGTCCAGGCCTCCTCTGCCAAGTTTAGGTCAGCAGTAGGAGGTCAGACTTGTGTCGGGGCAGCAGCATCCATTTTGTGATGCTGAGGCTCTGGTTAGGATTAACCGCGTTTTAAGTAAAGTAACATGTCTTCTCCCTTTAGAAGGGTGGAATGCAAGCCCCGTCGCCAGAACTGGCGAGGGGGTAGTATTCCAAAGTGTATGACACCAAACACAACATGTTTTGATAAAGCCAAACCAAAGTTAGCATTAACCGCTGGGATTATAATGCACTTAAGAGTATATGGTATGGCAGTATCACTGGAACAGCAGTAAGGAAATGGTTCCGAACACTGCAGACAGGCTCAGTTCATGCTAGAGCACCATCTCACATAAAACCAAGCACTCTGCCTCCAGGATTGTTAAGGCCTGCCATAGGAGTGACTGATAGGTATATATGTGTCCAGATATAGGTTTAGATATAGGTATACTATATCTAAGCAAGGGGTGATTATACCACCTTGCCTCAGGTGAGTGATCAGCCAGTTGTGTCGATTTAAGTACCAGCCAGGGGTGGCAAAAGATATGCTGCAGCCCTTGGTAGGCATTGGATGCACCTATGCCCTGAGCACCTATAGTGCATGGTACAGGGGCTGACAAGGTGTCCAGTACCAAATTGGTGATGTACCTATAGTACATGTCTGTGAATTTAGAGAGAGAACAGCAGGCTGTGGGTCTGATTAGCAGGCCCACAGCCACATTAAGTCGAAAACCAGTGAAGCAAAAAGCAAAAATTGGGGTGACCATAGGATAGCAGACCCTACTCTCCTACAGCAGAGTGCCAAGATGACTGCCTACACTTCCTGTTTGAAGTGTTGCCAGCCAATCAGAGCTGAGCATTTCCCTGCTCGAGCTTGTCTTTTTTTTAGAAATATTTGCTACCAGGGATATCACTATAATTTTCAACTTAATTTCTGAAAAACTAATGAAAGGATTTGTACCAAATAACAAAAAGCACAATCTGTGCAACAACTTCCACCTTTGCGCCAAATTTAGTGTAATTCCGTACAACAGTTGGGGAAGTAGGTTCGACAACACATTCCTTTGAGAATTAAAATTGGAAAAAAATACTTTTTTTAATCTCTTTTTTCTTAGCCCCTATTTAAAGGATCACCCCGAAACTTCTCAGACACAGCAGAACTTATTTGACACTTGTTTTGGAAAGTTTGGTGAAAATTCATCAAATGGCACCAAAGATATAGGCAAGTCAAAAAATGTTGTGGAAAGTAGGACCTAACTATAACTACCTACTGCCGACTGTCAGCAGCTAATATATATGTATATATATATATATATATTACCTACTGGCGGTCGCCAGTAGGTAGTTATAGTTAGGATTGGCTACCATAGGAAATCCGCAACATTCTATTTGGAATAACTCTAGCGCCGGTTGAGGAATTTGTGTGTAATTTTCCAAAATTTTGGCCAGTTCCGCTCCGCTCCTTCCCTGAAAGTTTCGGGGGGATTCGTGAAGTGGGGGCTGAGAAAAAAGGGGGGTTCCAAAACGTGTTTTCCCCATGTTAATTTCCATAGGACGGTCTGACAAGCCTACAGCCCGAACCGCTGAATGGAATTACGCCAAACTTGGCAAAATTGTAGGGACTGGTACGCAGATGTGCCTTTGCTATATTTGGTGGAAATTGCTCCAGTGTTTTTTTTGAAAATTAACTTAAAAAACACATATATATCTATAGGCGCGCTCCGAGCGCTCACCGGTACGCGTACCGGGGATGCGCACCCGGCGCGCTACGGGAATGCTTGTGCCGAAAGCTGATTGGCTGTCGGGTGTCTGTCAACATTCTAACCAGTCCGGAGAGTCCGCCATCTTGTGTCTCGGTAGAATCGAGACACCTAAGGTGAAAAAGAAAGGGGGATATAATTAAAAGGGGGCAGAGTAGACACCCTCTGACCCCCTAGGTTTTCTGAGGGGGGCCTAGAAGGACCCTGAAGGGCAAAAAAACGTCTTCTATTTTTTTTTTTTTCGCGGGGTGCGTTCCCGGGTACGCTCTCCGGTACCCGCACCTTGAGCGCACCACGGGGAAAAGCAGTGTAAAAAAATAGAAAAAAAAGAATGTAGAGTGTTTAGAGGTAAGTTAGCTCTGGTTGACCAGTTAATGCGTGCTACGGCTCGGTAGAGCACAGACAGCCCGTGCCTCAGCCATAACTTCTGGGTGACAGTGTGATTACTTTTTAATAATTCCCGTTTTTCATTTTATTTAATTTAAATTGTTTTCCCCTGCTTTTAGACTTCCGACACCCACTTACTTGCATCTTAATTGTTTGTTCACCGCTTTTGGCGGGTCCTTTCCCTTGCGTTCGTCATACCTGCGGCCATCTTGGGGGTAAAACGGGATGCTCGGCGGCGCCATCTTGGTCAGCGGGCTAGTGTTCCCTGGACACGCTGGACAGCTACTTAAGGTGAGCAGTCCTGGTGGTCAGTCTTGACCAGTTAATGCGTGCTCCGGCTCGGTAGAGCACAGACAGCCCGTGCCTCAGCCATTAACTTCTGGGTGACCGTGTGATTACTTTTTAATAATTCCCGTTTTTCATTTTATTTAATTTAATTTGT
Organism: Lissotriton helveticus; assembly: GCF_964261635.1. NCBI lineage: Eukaryota > Metazoa > Chordata > Amphibia > Caudata > Salamandridae > Lissotriton > Lissotriton helveticus. Next base: position 1,459,546,531 of record NC_136061.1, on the reverse strand, counting down.
TTTCCCCTGCTTTTAGACTTCCGACACCCACTTACTTGCATCTTAATTGTTTGTTCACGCTTTTGGCGGGTCCTTTTCCTTGCGTTCGTCATACCTGCGGCCATCTTGGGGGTAAAACGGGACGCTCGGCGGCACCATCTTGGTCAGCGGGCTATTGTTCCCTGGACACGCTGGACAGCTACCTAAGGTGAGCAGCCCTGGTGGTCAGTCTTGACCAGTTAATGCGTGCTACGGCTCGGTGGAGCACAGACAGCCCGTGCCTCAGCCATTAACTTCTGGGTGACAGTGTGATTACTTTTTAATAATTCCCGTTTTTCATTTTATTTAATTTAATTTGTTTTCCCCTGCTTTTAGACTTCCGACACCCACTTACTTGCATCTTAATTGTTTGTTTACTGCTTTTGGCGGGTCCTTTCCCTTGAGTTCGTCATACCTGCGGCCATCTTGGGGGTAAAACGGGATGCTCAGTGGCACCATCTTGGTCAGCGGGCTAGTGTTCCCTGGACACGCTGGACAGCTACTTAAGGTGGCAATGCAAACGCGCAGCGTTCACGCACAGTCGGTGCGCGGGTCGCGCCTGCAGTCACGACAGAATCCAGCCCGTCTGCGCCCATCCGCTTTAAGGACGGGATAATGGATGGGATCCAGGGGGAAATATGCAGTCCGGTTACAGATATGCGCGCCACCTTTAAACATACCATCCAGGATATGCGCGCCTATAAACCATCTCGGCTACCATGGCACTTCTCGTGCTCTCCAGAGGCTTTACGTATCTCTCCCTGATGTGGCTGCTTTGTCAGACGGGGCAGGGTGCTGATAGGTTATCCCCTTAGACCTCCCCTTCCCGCTCTCCTACCTGGTACCACCAGCCCTATGAAGGAAAGCGGCTTCCTCATCAATGCAAGATCTTTGGTGAAAAATAATATCGCTTTTAATGACTTTGTTTTGGTGAGAAGGCCCACCTGGGTATTTATAACTGAAACATGGGCCTCAAACTCCTCAGGCCCTAATCTCGTGGCTGCGATTCCGGAGGGATATGCGCTGGCCAGGCTAGATAGAGCTGGGCGTAGAGGAGGTGGTCTAGGGATTCTTTATAAGATTTCCCATACCTGTCGTACCTTGGAATTGTCTGGTCCCTCTGATCCTTTCCAAGCCCTTCATTTCTCAATTGGTCTTCCCAGGGCCGTTCCTTTTGTGGGCATATTGATCTATAGACCTCCGGGTCCTAGAACCGACTTTAGCCAGTCCTTGCTTAACATCTTTGAACCCTATTTTGGCTGTGCCCAATTGACGGTCCTGGGTGACCTAAACTTCCATTTGGACAATGTTTCCTCCAGAGACTCTCTCACTCTCGTGGACTCTCTGTTTGCCTATGGTCTCCAGCAGTTGGTTAAATTCCCCACTTACCAGGCGGGTCATACCCTGGATGGGGTCTTCTCGAACGACCCTGGGCTTATAATAGGTCTTCCTGTACCACTGAGCTGGTCCAACCATTTGGCTGTCACATTGGAACGTCAGGCTTCTTCTAGTAATCCCAGGTGGCTGGTCCCGGTAAACTGGAACCTAGAAGAGATTTCAGGAAGGTTACCAACACCTCCCTTGCCCCTCTGATTCAGATATCTGCCATTGGCTCAGCAATAGATTTTAATGTAGCGGCTTCTGAACTAACGAACGCTGTTATGACAGCAGTAAATGTTCTAGCCCCTGTAACCCTGCGTTACTCTGCCCGGCAGAGACCATCAGCCCCGTGGTTCTCGGAACCTTTAAGACTCCTGAGGCAGGGGTGCAGGAGGCAGGAAAGGCTATGGCGGGCGAGTTGGAATCTCCTAGAGAGAGAGAAACACAAATTGCTCCTTAAGGAGTATAAGGCGGAGGTTGTTATGGTGAAACTAGAATATTTCGCCCATATTACGCCTCCCCTCACCTCCCCGAGAGACCTTTTCAAGGTAGTTGATTCCCTCTGTACATTACAGACGCCTGATCCCATAGTATGTTCACAAGACCTCTGTGATAATATCGCAGGATATTTTCACACGAAAATAGCAGACATCTATTCGGCCCTTGATTTACAAAGGGCCTTATTGCCCCCTCCCCCTTCTGTTCCTGCTCTCCTCCCCTCTGAAGCTGATGCTCCTGCCATCGCTGTGAACCTATATGTGTTTCCACCGCTTTCTCTGCAGGAGCTTGACCTGCTTTTAAGCAAGATGAGGTCAGGGTCTCCTTTAGATCCCTGTCCCCTTAAAGTTCTTAAAGAGTGCAAAGATACCCTGCTGCCCCCGCTCTTGGATATCATGAATAGAGCAATGAGGGATGGTATCTTTCCCGACCAGTGGAAGAGTGCTGTAGTCAAGCCCCTCCTTAAGTAGCCTACACTAGACCCAGAGGTGCTCAAGAATTTCCGCCCCATTTCCTTGCTCCCAGCTCCTGCCAAGATGCTGGAGACGCACCTAAATAAGCATCTGGCGGCATTCTTGGACACCTCGGGTCAGTTAGATCAATCTCAACACGGTTTCAGGAGAGCACACAGCACGGAGACGGCCCTGAGGATAGTGCTTGACAACATCCGCACTGAGGTCGATCAGGGCCATACTTCCCTGCTGTTTTTATTAGATCTGACAGCCGCTTTCGATACCCTGTCTCCCTCGGTTTTACCATCTCGTCTGAGGGAGATAGGGGTAGAGGGCGTGGCCTTGAGCTTGCTGGCCTCTTTCCTGAATCAGAGGGAGCAGAGGGTTAAGCTGGGTGACTTTTTATCTCCTCCCACACCTGTGCAATGTGGGGTCCCACAAGGGTCGGCATTAAGTCCGACCCTGTTTAACATCTATGTGGCCCCACTTGCCAGGTTGGTGAGATCGTATGGGATGGAGGTAGTCTTCTATGCTGATGACACACAGATCTTGGTGTCTCTCTCCTGCTCAGGGCACGCTCCCATTCATAACTTTAGAAGTTGTATGGAGGCGGTTGCTGAGTGGATGATTAACAACTCACTCAAACTGAATAGGGAGAAGACCGCAGTTCTGGTCTTTGGTGGAAACACTAACATCTGGACGACCGAGTGGTGGCCCCCTTCGTTGGGAGTCTGCCCTATACCCGCAGATTCTGTTAAGAATCTGGGAGTTATCATTGACCCTGATCTCTCATTGGTGCAGCAGGTCAATAGAACAGTGGCTACCTGCTGGGGTATTATAAAAATTCTTCGCAAAATCAAGCACTACTTGTCCCCGCAGGCCCGCAAGCAGGTCGTTTTCGCACTGGTGGCTTCGCGACTTGACTATTGTAACGCCCTTTATGCTGGTGCTAATAAAGGCCTTGTGCAGCGTTTACAGACAGTCCAGAACGCAACGGCCAAATTTGTACTGGAGGCTCCTAGACTATCCTCCGCCACGGCTGCCAGGAAAACATTACACTGGCTCCCCATTGAGTCTAGGATCGCTTTTAAGACACTCTGTATGACCTATGGAGCGCTTAACGGTAATGGGGCTGAGGGGGTGAGGAAATTGCTGCATCCTTATGCACCGGAGAGAGCTTTCCGCTCCTCAACAAAGAGTCTGCTGGTGGTCCCTCACGTTCGTAGAACCAAATGGGGCGGGAAGGCGTTTTCAACAGTAGCTCCCAAATTGTGGAACAGCCTTCCTCTGGAAATGAAATCCCAACCGTCAGTCCAGAATTTTCGGAAAGCCCTAAAAATGTGGCTATTTTCCAAGGCGTATCCATAGCGCTGGTTAACTGGTTATTTTGATCTTCTGTTAGGCGCCTTGATGCTTCCGGGCTTAGTAGCGCAATATAAGACCGTTTTCATTTAATTTTCATTTCATTTCAAAAGAGCTGTTGTGTTATGTGGGTGTTTTTTGTACATACAAGTAGGTACCAATGCAGAGTCTTATTTTCAAGAGGAAAACTCTATTCCCCTCATCTGTAAAATGCACACCATCTCTCCTATACATGCCTTGCATGTTGTAACGCAAGTTGTTGTGGTAAATGGAACCCATACCATAGTCTCTGAGGAAAGCAGAAACAGATTTATTTATATGTTTCCTTGCTTTTTCAATCTGTGGACAAAATTGGTTGGACTAGATCCATTTTTGCCTTTGGCATATATTAGAAAATACCAAGGCAGTTTTTGGAAAAAGTGACATCAATTGCCCAAAGATGTCCTTTAAAAGCATTTCCAGACCTACCCCAGTCAAAGTGCCTATGTCATGTCCACCACAGTGCACAATTATAAGGTCAGGGTGTGGTAAATGCATAAAGGATTTTACCAATGGTATCAATTGGTGACTTCTCAATCCTCTCTGTCCAATCCATACAATGTCCACATTTGGTAAATCAAGATTGAAAATACCTCTGTTAGTTGCGTATTTATGACTCCAGTGGACATAGCTATGACCCACGAACCAGACTTTTTGCATGTTGAAGGTAGATGTGCTTCTAGTCAGATGAATTGTGGAAATGAAATGGCAGTTTGATTATGAAAAAAAGTGGTTGGGAATCAGTGCAGTTGAAAAACCAGAAATGATTGGTGCTTTCTTAAAAATCTCCACTGAAAATTAGGTTGCATTCTTTTTTTGTAAGAAGTCATTTCAATGGTTAAGAAAAAGTAATTTAAAGAAACATTGCATTTCATTAGCTAATAGATTGAGAGGTCAAACAGCCTTGATGGATTATTTTGCAACATAGTATGATGAACTTGTGAACTGTGTGCTGGTTTAAGAGGGAGTTACCACGGTTACTTGGTGAATGAGCACTGGGGGGATGGGTGAATGTTATGTGAGTTTCAAAGTCTTGAAATGTACAACCAATTAAAATGTGCAGTTTGGTTTTGAATTTGTGTGGGAACAATTTTAATCGGTTAGGTACAAGAATATGGGTCTGAAATGAGAAAAAATCTATGCCATTATTCTTTTCTTCCTCTCTCTTCCCATACTTTGCTCTTTCACTGTTTTCCCTTCCCTTACTGTCCTTACTCCACTTCACTAATTCCTTCTCTTACTCCCTCTGTCCTCTTACTTCTACACTCCTCTTACCTCATTCTCTCTCTGTTAGCCTCATTCTCTCTGACCCCTTAGTCTGTCACTCCTCTTCTATCACACTCACTCCCTATAACACAGCCACACTACCTCACTTATGTTTCTTTCCTCTCTCACTCAGGGCCTCATTTATGAGAAATGACGCATCGCTGCGTGAAAGCAGCGATGCATCACTTCTCAGTGCGCTCTCCTTGCGACTTTCCTGATGCGTCATATTTAATGTATGACGCATCATGTCGCAAGGAGTTACAGATACGTCAGTATTTCTGACGTATCTGTAAGCGCAAAAGTGACGCATTGCTGGAGTGTGTCACAAAAGTGACGCAACTCCAGCAATGCATCCTTTCACATGGGGCAAGCCCCATGTGAAAGGGCCTGTGTCAGGCTTACGCCTGCTGTGAGGCAGGCGCAAGATTTTGACGCAACGGCGTCCTAAAAGTGACGCAGTGAAATCTCATAGATTTCACTGCGTCACTTCTACGACCCTTCCTTGCATCAATACGCCCCCTTTGCATACATTATACCTGGCGCAGTGAAGAACTGGGATTTCAAGTACCCAGCGGCGCCGGGGACACACCCAAAGTCCTCTGGGTTCCCTTGCCTTGGTATACAGAGACACGGAATACTTCTAGGTGGCGTCAGAGATCAAATTTATTAGCTGCAGCCAGTAGCAGAAATCCCAGCAATACAACATGGTGTACAACTCAAGAAACTGCTCAATTTTACTAAGACGAGACATCCCTATTGATACACAAAAAGGTACATTTAAAATGCACGCCCCTGCACCAAAATTCAACCAATAGAAATTACATGACATCACACAACATCATATAGTAAAGCTCATTTTACAGTGTCATAACCCACAAGTTAATATTTAGGCATATCTAAATAATAATCTGGAAGGCCTGGACAAACCCTAATTGAAAGCGTAACCCATGAAATGAAGAAACAGCAAAGAAAAGTAGTTTCAGGTAATGTGCAAGATAACAGAAACGTTAAGAAACTTAAAAGTTAACAAATGTCTTGAATGGTGATTAGGAAAGTGGATAACGATCTTGCAGGGAAATTAGCTTGGCAGGGTCAATTCCAGGTGAAAGGCCAGCTTCTGAAATTAACTCCAGCGCACGAAGGAAACCTTAGTTAATGTACACATGACCCACAAAAGGTCAGTCTGCTTTGCTCGCAGACTAACTTCTGAGGCCTACGTAAAAGGCAACACCAGATGGCAGTCACGACGCATGGCAAAAACCCATGTTTAGAAAAGAAAGTCGTGCACTTTAAAAGCACGCAAAATCACAGAACCTCAGCCCCTCCTTTTGCCATTACGTAGGCAATAGCCTAAACTCATGTCAATCTGAATCTAGGTCTATATCTATTCTCATCAGGTCATCAAGGTGTTGCTGTAACATCATCTTATTATCCTTCACTTCTCTTGGGACTGGTCTTCTCACACAGATCGTAGCACAAAGACTACAAATGGCGGGACCACACTCGATGCATAAACAACACGAGAAAATGATAGCTAACGCCATACCAAGGAACATCAGAATCTTCCATCCCCATTTGGACAACAATTCCCAAAATCATCCCATCAACGACCAGTCTCCTTCGTCCACATGAATAGACTCAGAGATCTTATGTAGTCTAGAGATGGCTTGGTACACTGTCGGGGCATTATCTGGTATGAAAACGCAGCAACTAGATCTAATCAATTTGCATACCCCACCTCTATCTGCAAGTATAATATCTAAAACAAAACGGTTCTTTAATGTCATAAGGCGATCCGCTTGAAGCTCAGTTGTAATATTGCTAAGGGCACCTGCAGTCTCATTTATAGTGGCCTCAACCACTCTCGTAAGCTGACGAATATTCCTACTATCAGCTATAGGACCCCAAAAGGGTAGGAAACCCTTAAAGAAGTCTCCAGCTTCTTGTGCGACAGTATCTTTCGCATCGATTACACCTCTACCATATCTTGTCTTATGGTAATCGGAAACAGCAGTGTATGTAGGGGGAAGCAAAAATGCCATGTAACATGTGCCGGAAAAAATCAGATGGCAACCATATGTATGCTCTATCATAACAGACACAATACGTGCCTTTAGCTGGCACGAACGGGGGAGATTTCTGGGACGTATAAAAGTATGTGTGAACACACACACTCTTACCAAGCTAAGCTCTCGGATTCTGACCATTACCTTGCAAACAAAGATGACCTCGGTGGGGTACAATCCAAATAGGAGGAGACCTTCGCTGCCTTTCTTTCTCCGTCAAGCTAACACTATATGTCGTCTTATTCCAACCGACATATGCTCGTACCTCATCTTTAGGCATAGCATTATACGTGTCAATATCTCTAATCATATAGACTATTCCCCGTATCAAAGCATTCTTGCTCACGTTATCGTTAACAGAACGCACTGGAGAGGCTTCGTTCACATAGATAAACATCGATTGGAGTGCCAAAACTGACCCATTAGGTGAAAAAGGCAAAACCAAATATGGCATTCCCTTGTCTGTAGTATGTGGCATAAGACCACACACCCAACAATTCGTGGTATTTATGACTAGCTGATGCTGATGCAACATCTGTATAAACGAATTATTCACAAATTCTGATCTTCTTGTCTGTTCATGTTCAGGTAACGTATGAAACTCATGTGGAGATGCAGTAGAAAAATAAAAAGAAAGAGTAGGTTGGGAGGTAGATGTAAGCGGCAATTGTGTGACATAGAAAATCCAACCCACACAAGCTAACGTAATATTTGCAAGCATAAGGAAACACATTATTAACAAACATTTGCTACGAACCAATGTACACATTTTCATTTTGAAACCACTTTTCTCAACACCTTTCTCAGACCCAAAAGACTCCATCCTCTAACCGTGCTGTTCGTGGCGGTTGGGTGTTCCGTGCTAAGGAATGCATCTGTCAGTCCAGGGAACGCCCTGAGACCAACCAGAACCTCGACCTTGTGTTTTCGGCTTGCACTCCCAAGTCTTTACACCGCGACCTTACAGCTGAGTCCGGATGGTGACTCGAAAAAGGAAAAAGCAAAAAAAAAGTCTCCTGATCTGACGAGGTGTAATTCACTATATAAAAAATTCCAGTTTCAACTTTATTTGTCCATATGTACAGTCTTTCGCGGTCTTAGATCGTAGCGTTCTTTATTAGGTACAGTTGGATTCTTAAATAAAAGTTCCGGATTGGTGGTGCCAATCTTTAGATGAGGAGGCACAGCAGCTTGCAGAACATTATCATCCTCGCGTTCTGACCGTGTCCATGTCAAATGAGCATCACTAAATGGAACAAATCTAGGAGTTTTTTCACGTTCAGAATCGGCTATACCTCCCCTCACCCACTTGTCATATGGTAAGGGCAATGGGACTTTTTTACAGTGGGTGACATGCACCCAGTTCTTCTTGCCAGCTACTCTAACAGCAGTTCGAGTCACTAACAAAACTAAATGCGGTCCAGTCCACCTCGGCTCCAAATTTTTTGTTCGTTGAAAATTTTTCATGAGAATATAATTGCCGGGTTGGATTGTGTGTCCTGGATCCGCAGTTGCTGTCGGTAGACTGTCATAGACCTGTTGGTGGAGAACACGTAATTTAGCAGTCAAGTCATGTAAGTATTCCACCAACATAGGGTACTCAATACTGTTGTATTCTTTAGGACGAGGCACACCCCAAACATTCGCAGGACGACCAAACACGATTTCATACGGACTAAGTCCCCCTCGAGAATGCACAGTCGTCCTTGTTGACAAAAGAGCCAACGGCAAGGCATACGGCCATGTAAGACCAGTGCTCGCTTGTACCTTAGCTAATTTCAGCTTCAAGGTACCATTGTAACATTCAACAAGTCCAGCAGACTGGGGGTGATTCGCTGCATGGAACTTTTGATTTATTCCCAATCCAGCACACACTTTCTTCATGATTTGACCCACAAATTCACTCCCATTGTCCGACCATACAATTCTCGGCAAACCATACCTAGGGAAGTACTCTCTCAGCAAAATCTTGGCTGTAGACAAGACAGTATTATCTTTTAGGGGGTAGGCCTCTATCCACCTGGAAAAGGCACAAACAACCACAAGGACATACTTCAAATTATTGCATCTCTCCATGTGAATGTAGTCTAACTGTATCACTTCAAACGGATACGTTGGAGGAGCAAAATGACCAGCTGGAGTTGGAGTTCCCTTACCAGGATTATACTTCAGACAAATCATACAATGTTTCACCACGTTCTCTGCACATTTCGGAATTCCAGCATTCTGCCAAACTGGAGCCAACAACTTGCATATTCCCTTCGAACTTATGTGAGCCATTCCATGAGCCATTGTAACCACTGGGAGCACATACGCATCAGGCAACAACCATCGCTGGTGTTCTGACAACTCAACCCAACAACCTGTCGAATCCAACATACCCGTAGTTTCTCTCCAAAACTTCTTTCTCAGTCGCTTCAGCCTGAATCGTTTTCACACTTTCTATTGTGTCTTCACACATTCCACCAGCCATAACCCAATTAGCTGGGCCTGCAACATAAATACGGCTCATCATGGCTTTTGCCGTTTCCTTCGCAACTTCATCTGCAAACGCATTCCCTCGACCAACATCGTCCACAACTTTCTTATGCGCACTACACTTCACAATTGCAATCTGCTTTGGGAGAGTGAGAGATTCCAAAAGTTCATTCACTAACTGCCCATGCTGTATTTTTGTCCCATGCGAAGTAAGGAACCCACGCTCTCTCCACAAATGCCCAAAACTATGGGCAACACCAAACGCATACTGGCTATTGGTGTAAACATTCACTCGCTTTCCTTCTGACAACACACACGCTCTTATCAATGCAATCAACCTTGCTGCTTGCGCAGAATTCTGTGGTATGCGTGCTGTCGCAACAACTGTATGTAAAGTTGTAATAGCATACAACTGCAGTCGTTTCAACATTCGGAAGCTTAAAACACAAACCATCTACCCATAGGGTACCATCAACATCCGTATGGGGAGTATCCCTTAGATCGACTCTAGCCTTCGTTTCTTCCTCTGTACGAAGAAAACAATCATGCTGTTCCTGAGGATCCTTCTCTGTAGAGATCGGTAACAACGTAGCTGGATTCAGCACATTACATCGTTTAATGTGAACATGACTAGCCAACAATGTCAACTCGTAACCTGACAGACGTACACTAGTAAGGTGCTGTGTCTTAGTCCTGTTCAATAAGGTATCCACTGCATGTGGGACCATCACAATCAACGTATTGTCCAATACCAAACCAGCAGACTGTCGAATAGAAACAGCCGCTGCAGCTGTAGCTCTCAGACAACTCGGCAACGCCTTAGCAACTGGGTCTAACGTTGCTGAAAAAATGCGCATGGATGCTGCTTGTCCCCAAATGGTTGTGTCAACACTGACAATGCACAACCTTCTCTCTCGTGCACGTACAACGTGAGAGGCTTACTATAGTCTGGAGTACCCAACACAGGAGCCGAACACAATGCATCGCGTAGTTCAGAAAAACTTTTCTGACATTCGTCAGACCAAGGAAGAGGATGCGGAGTATCTTTCAGAGTCAATGCCAACAGTGGTTTCGCTAGCAAGGAAAAATTGGGGATCCATTGTCTACAATATGATGTAATACCTAAAAAGGCACGCACTTCTCTCTGTGTGGATGGTATATTCATTTGCGCAATCGCTTGAATTCGTTCTGGGGTCAATCTCCTTCCCTCCTTCGACAAGAGATGACCTAAATAGGTCACTTCTTGGCGACAATATTGCAACTTTTAAGGTGACACTTTATGATGAAGGTCAGACAAATACCGCAACAAAGAAAGAGTAGCCTCTTTACAAATCTTTTAATCATCAGCAGTAACCAACAAATCATCGACGTACTGAATAAGAGTAGCACCAACAGGTAACACAAAACCGTCAAGCTGAGTTTTCAACGCTTGACTATAGATGGAGGGACTTTCACAATAACCTTGGGGAGCTCTCTTAAACCGGAAGCTTCGGCCTCCTAATGAAGAGCCAAAAATATCCTTACTCTCCTCAGCAATAAGAATACTGAAGAAAGCATTCTTCAAATCGATGACAGAAAACCAAGCTGCCGAAGCAGGAATCAAAGTCAACAAAGCAGTGATATCAGGTACCACAGGAAACTGTGGCTCTACTATCTTATTGACCTCTCGAAGGTCGATCACAAACCTGTACACAGGTGGCTGAGAAGCATCAGTATGTTTAAGGACAGGCAAAACAGAACTGTTACACACATTACCTCTTGTTTCCTCAACTACACCCTTCTCAACCAAATCATAGACAATCACTAAAAGAGCTCTCTCACCATCGATCGAAATCTTGTATTGGGGAATATGAGGTAGCCTAGCATTTGACTTAAGGGTGACAACATAAGGTGGAATCTGCAAAAGACCAACATCATTTGGACCTGTAGCCCAAAGTGTATCAGGAAGCGAACGCAATTCCAGTGGCAAACAATCCTTAGACAAATACATTGGAGAAATCACTTTCTTACCAAGGGTAAGTTGTACTCCCGAAGGAGAACAATGCAATGTCGCATACAATCTTTTCAGCAAGTCCAAACCCAACAGATTTTCACCACAACCAGTCGTTAAAATAAGTGGAGCTTCCAATTCACAAGGGCCAATGGTAAGGGACAAAGGACTAGAAACCGGATTACGAACTGGGGCGCCTGAAAATCCTACTGAAACATTGGTCAAGCCAGACCAAGGTGCGCCAGGAAGTTTAGAGGACATAATAGAACTCTTCATCGCACCAGTATCCAAAAGAAAAGGTTCTACCACACCTGATGTAATCACTTCAACATAAGGTCCACTCTGGTCTACTGGAACTGACACTACTCCCTCTCTTTGTCCTTGGCTGTCCTAGTTATCATTATAACCAGAACTCTCACCTTCGACATAGTAATCCTCAACATAATACTGGGCAGACTGTCCACTCGGAACATTCTGTCTGTCAAAATAATTCGCAGAATTCTGTAGGGAAGAGGAACGCTCATTCTGAGGGATCACACCACGTCCCCTACCCCTAGGAGCTTGCTGAAAACTACCACGACCTCTCTGACCAGATGCACCATTCGCACGCTGTAACAAAGCCGGGCAACTATTCTTGTAATGACCTTCCTCTCTGCAATAAGCACACTGATTAGGGCCAGGAAAGAATCGCTGAACATAAGGCTCAGGCTTCTGTAACAATCTCTGAAATTGTGGAGGTTGCTGAAACTGAGGCTGATTCTGACGAGGCAGATAAGCTTGCTGCAAAAGAACTTTCGTCTTTAACTCTTTAGTTTTCTTCTCCACTTCATCCTTCTCATCTTTATCCCTATTCTCGTAATATTGTGCAGTGGCCAATATCTGGGCCGACGAAGAGACAGCCCATGAACTCTCAGAGTCCTTTAACTTATTAGAAAGCTCGGGAAGCAAATTAAAGACAAATTTATCCACAAACAACCTTTGACCACCCTCCGTACTCATATCCTGACCACTATGATCAATAAACGTCTCTTCAAACCTAGTGAAGAAATCAGATACACTCTCGTCTCTCTTCTGCTTACATGCTGCTAACTTATCCCAATTTACTCGTAAAGCGGGCATCATCGTTTTCATCAGATTAATAATTCTACCTGGTAATTCTGAAACTAGAGGTTCAAGTTTAGCACCTCCCTCCTGTCTACCATCTGCGGCAACAATATTCGCCCAGGTATCACCTAATTCAGCAGCATGATTCTCATGACGAATCTTCGCCCACAAAGGTTGGGGGACTACATTACCCATCAACATATCGATGTCAGCTAAATTCATAATACACGCTTCAACTGTCTGGGACAACTCCTTGTAATAACCAGCAGGATTCTTACGAGGGTCAGGTAAGGTCTGCTTAAGAGCCAAGACCTCTGCTCTCTTTCAAGGGACATGTACCCATATTCGCTGAAAAAGCGGCAGAATAACTGGATTAGCATTTGGGTCCCCTTCCTTCCAAATTGGGGGAACTTCTCTCATTGGATACTATCTCGCTTTTCTTCTAACAGAAGAATCAGGTTTGTACAATGTCTGAGGCGGAAGTCTAGATCTAAAAGCCAGTATCGTCTCTACGGGGTCTGTAATATCAGATTCTACTATCATCCCTTTAGCAAAATCCGACTGAACATCAAGTAGTTCCTGCGGGATCAAACCCAAATCATTATCTTCCCATTCCTGACGCAAAAACATACACATCACATTAAAAACATACCTTTGCTTAGGCGGCTCCCACTGAAAGAAAACATCCATAACCGCTGGCTAACTATACCTTGAGGCATTTATAATCCATTTACGAGCCAACAAATCCAACACAGCCCGTTCCTCAGAACCAGGAAGCTGACTACGACTCTGCTTACGCTCCGAAACAGGGGTCATATTCAGTGACCCAAACAATGGTGACAACAAATTAGAAACCGTTTCTGTCATTCGTTTTCGAACAGAAGGAGAAGAAGCAGACATAGGAACAGGAGAATAAGTATTTTGAGGCAAAGAAGGTGTAGGGACAAGAACAGTAGAAATCGAAGATGCAGAAGCAGAAGGCAAAGGAGTTTGAGGCAAAGCTGGTAGCAAGGCTGGCGACCCTAGAATGGGTTGCGCAGGAGGAGGCAAAACCATCTGTGGAGCACCGAGTGGCTGAACAACAGCAGGAGGTTGAACAACAAAGGGTGGAACAACCGGGGGTAATAGAGGCGCAGTAGCACCCTGCACATAGGGAGGTGGCAATCTCAGTAAATGAGAGATCAAAGGATCTTTGTCAAGGTCTTCAATCACTTTTGGAGGAGAAGACGGGAAGGCCGGATGACATTTATCTATGGCCATACAACGCTGTCTATCTAAAACTTCACTTGCACGCTCTTCTCCATCTTCCTTAAACTGTCTAGCAGCTTGTAGTACTGACATATTCTTATCTTTCCTATCTCTCTTTGCTTGTTTAATTTCTCTCTGTTTGGCTTCCTTACGCCAAAGGCGGAAAGAGTCAAACATTGCCGGCCGGGCTTTCTTCTTAAATAGCTTAACTTCTAGATTGTCTAAAATCTCTGTTTCAAAACTACCATGTGGGGGCCATTGCAAAACACCATCCTTTTTAGTGTAGTGGACCCATACTTCATTATAAGTAATGGGGCCCACTCCGTGTTTTGAATAGAGCTCATAAGTCGGAGTTCCAACCGGAGGTATCGGACATGAATCCTCCAATCGGGAATCCCTGTTACTACCACAAACAAACCAATTACCAAATTTACCAAGACCAGGCATCTTGCTCACTAGTCTGGTTTCAAACTTCAAAGGAAATCAAAAAATTATACACTCGTAAATATACAAGACCTTCGGCTTTGGGTACTGCAGCAACCAAATCAAAACCAAGGAACCCGACAAAGTCGTGGGAGCGACCCACTTATACTTAACCAAATATCTGTCACACCACCAGAAGACCGTCTATCGTCTCGCATTACAAACATCAATCGGAGGGTCCAAGACAAGGCGACAGTCAGGGCAGCAGTCCTTCGTAGCCGTTGGCAAGCGGGAAGCCTTGCAGAAAAGACCTTCGGTCCACGTCGACATGCAGGGGTCGATGAAGTGGGGCCTTCCTCCAGAGTTTACTCACGTGGCTACTCGCAATCTTCGGGCTTCGACCGGTACCACTGAAGTCGTCCCACGTTGGCCGCGCCAACTGAAGAACTGGGATTTCAAGTACCCAGCGGCGACAGGGACACGCCCAAAGTCCTCTGGGTTCCCCTGCCTTGGTATACAGAGACACGGAATACTTCTAGGTGGCGTCAGAGATCAAATTTATTAGCTGCAGCCAGTAGCAGAAATCCCAGCAATACAACACGGTGTACAACTCAAGAAACTGCTCAATTTTACTAAGGCGAGACATCCCTATTTATACACAAAAAGGTACATTTAAAATGCACGCCCATGCACCAAAATTCAACCAATAGAAAATACATGACATCACACAGCATCATATAGTAAAGCTAATTTTACAGTGTCCCAACCCACAAGTTAATATTTAGGCATATCTAAATAATAATCTGGAAGGCCCGGACAAACCCTTAATTGAAAGCGTAACCCATGAAATGAAGAAACAGTAAAGAAAAGTAGTTTCAGATAATGTGCAAGATAACAGAAACGTAAAGAAACTTAAAAGTTAACAAATGTCTTGAATGGTGATTAGGAAAGTGGATAACGATCTTGCAGGGAAATTGGCTTGGCAGGGTCAATTCCAGGTGAAAGGCCAGCTTCTGAAATTAACTCCAGTGCACGAAGGAAACCTTAGTTAATGTACACATGACCCACAAAAGGTCAGACTGCTTTGCTCGCAGACTAACTTCTGAGGCCTACGTAAAAGGCAACACCAGATGGCAGTCACGACGCATGGCAGAAAACCCATGTTTAGAAAAGAAAGTCGTGCACTTTAAAAGCACGCAAAATCACAGAACCTCAGCAGGTATAATGTGGCGCAGGGGTTTACAAAGTGACGCATCTACCTAGATGCGTCACTTTGTAAATATGACTCAACAAGGTGCAATTTTTACACCACTGGTGCGTCACAAAAAGTGACGCACCGGCGGCGTAAAAGTGACGCATGGCCCCATAAATGAGGCCCTCAGTCTTCTACTCTCACTTTTTCTTTCACTTTCTCTGTCTCTTCACTCCCTTACTCACCTTGTCTCACACTCACTTGTCTTTATCCAGTCTGTATCTCCACTCTTTCCTAAACATCACTGCTCTTTTCTTACCCTTCCACCCCCCGTTCCTTTACTACATTTTCGTCACTTATCCTCATTCCCCATGTTCACTCTCCTTCTCCTCACTCTCCTTCCCCACACTCACCTTCTTTCAGTCCCCCTACTTCACTTCCCTTCCCCTCTCGTCCCTTTCTTTGCTTTCTCACTCATTTTCCTCTGCTCTCTCACTTCACTCCACTTCAGTTACTCTTTTTCATTTTTTTAAGAATACAGCTCTTTTTTGAGAATTGGAGGTAGTTCTAAAAAGAACTTTTTTTTTTCTTCTTTTTTCGTTTTTTTCTCAACAGAAACAAAAACAGGGAATGGGAAACTGCTCAATAGGAGCAAAAAATAAATAATCAAAATTAGGGCTGGGGACAGCAGCGGTGGTTCTCTATTGCTCGAACAATGATCATAATACTTTGTTCCCCGTAACAAAGTAGTGCATCACAATGTTTGCATTTGATTGTGGCCTCATTAAAAACAGGCTGAATATTTGGGATCAGCTGTTCTGGTCGCCCCCTCACCGAAGCAGTTGCTCCTCCAGTTGAAGTAGAAGCACCATCCCCTGGAGCCTCTCGTGCCAGAGCCCTGACACTCTCCCGGGCATAATTCTGAGGGTGCCTCCTCTGGACATGCCGAATCATGGTCGAATTTCCAAATGAATATTTTCTGGTAGGGTCACCCGTGACAGGACAGTGTGACAAATTCAGCACTCCACCTTTGGAGCATTTACTTTTTTTTTGTCTGCAGGTATTGAAAAAAATTTCCATATGAAATGCTCCTTTACTCTAGGCTGAGGAGCCTCTTCCTCTATGAACCCATCTGAGTCCTCACTGCTACTGCTGGGTCTAGCAGCCATGATAATCCAAAAAAGATTAAGCAGGAAAAAGACAGATCTTGCAGTCACAAAAGTGAAAGAAGAAGTGAAGGAAATGGGTGGGGATTTCATTCCTTGTAAAAAAAACTGTTAGCAACCAATGAAAAGTGTTATTTTAAGGTCACATGACTTGACACGCTTACGCTGCGCGCACCGGAGCGCTTCCGGGGGCGCTTACGCGGCGCGAACGTAGGCGCTTCCGGGGGCGCTTACGCAGCGTGCCTGAGTGACGTTTTGGTAGCTTTACGGAAATGCAAAATGATTTTCATTCGGAAAATCAAAAATACTGCTTTTATAAGTATGGTACTGAATGTCTTGAATTATTATTTAGTTTTCATACATATTTTTTTTACGAACGCAGAATTAGTGCTCTCGCTGCGCTCTCGGGAGAGCTTACCGGTGCACGCACCCTGAGCGCTCCAAGACAAAATGATACGGGTAAGCTTACCGGTGCGCGCACCAGGAAAAAATGATTAAAAAAAATATATACATTGAACAAATAATTTAAAAAAAATATATATATATAATTATTAGTTATAAAAAACAGCTAATAAAAAAAAATTCGTAGGTTACAAAGTCGATATACAAAGGAATTAGCTTTTAAAAAAACTATGAAATTCACTGAAAAAACGATAGGTTTCACAAACGTTAGAGTTAGGAATTAGCATTTAAAAAACCTTTAAATTCACTGAAAAAACCATAGCTTTCACATTCTTTATAGTTAGGAATTAGCATTTAAAAAACCTTTGAAATTCACTGAAAAAAACATAGGTTTCACACCAGTTATAGTTAGCTGAACATTTTACTCATACAAAACCATTGAAATTCCCACCATATAGTTAGTTGGACTCACTATAACTCGAGCCCCCGCAGTCCACTGCTGATGATGTCACATATTACATCATTCATGACATGGTCAGTGACATCACTGATGACATCACTGATGACATCTCAAAAGAGAACATTACTGTTCAATAAGTTTTTATTGGTTGTTTCAGCAGCAACAAACAGTGAGTAGATCCAGTAGCACAATTATGGTCAGGAATTCACGGTTTAAAAGTGCTGTACGGTATGTTACAACAATAGTCAATGACAGTTCAAGAGTACATTAACCGATATCTCGTTGAAAGCAGCAGAACATGTATCGTATACTCAGCAAACATTTAGTAACAGACATTATGTACCATTAGCATTATACTCATTCAGAAAGGAAAAATGTACCATGATAAATAGTACAATGATGGGAGACTGCACGCACGTGTGCATGTGGCGCAAACGGTGGTGGACCATTTTAAGGCGGCTTATGTGTCGTGAAGTAGTTATCAAGGGTTGACCACAGTTTTCTCGTGGGCGGGCGCCACGGTGTCTGTTGAAGTGCAATATTATTGCACCGCGTAAGCTTTTTATCCAATTTAACCACCCTGCGAAGTTGGCCTTGTTGGTATCTTTCCATTCTGAACCAGAAAACAAGCAAAAGATCGAGACTGCCATCCTAGACTACCTCAACCTAAATGACACCCATGAATCGGACATTGCGACTGTATGGGAGGCACTTAAGGCCACTCTGAGGGGAGTAATCATAGGAATTCGAGCACATGCTAACAAAAAATTAAACAAGGATTTGACCACTCTGGAAGATAACATTAAAAACCTAGAAACCGCTCATATAGCAGATCTCCAAAACTCTCTGATTTTAAACAACCTCACTAAGCTAAAATATGAATACAACTCGATACTCAGTAAAAGAGCGGGGGTCTGGGTCAATAAATTCAAGGCTCTAAGAACGTGTGAAGGCAACAGAGCTGGAAAGATTTTGGCGTCATATCTAAAACATAAAAAAAAGCAATTCAACATCGCCTCAGTTAAAGATAGTAGCAATGTCATACAAACGAAACAGGACCTAATTCTCCATACCTTTAAATCATTTTATCAAGGCCTGTACAAAAATAATTTAGCCTTTGACTCGGAAGAGTGTAACAGGTACCTAAACTCATTAGGTCTCCCTAAACTCAACGACGCTGACAAAACCACACTGAATTCTCCACTCACCCTACAAGAGGTATCAGCATCCATTAAAACCCTTAAATGTAACAAGGCACCGGGCCCTGACGGTTTCACGGCCAGCTTCTACAAAGAACTTACGAACTCCCTGAGCCCGACTCTTTTAAAACTATTTAAATCCTTTAGCGTAACGAAGGGTATAACAAAATCGATGAGTGAAGCTACCATTATAGTCATCCCTAAAGAAGGCAAAGACCCACTGTTGACCAAAAATTACAGGCCAATCTCCCTAATCAACTTAGATTGCAAAATATACGCAAAGATTCTCGCCACACGACTAAATTCGCAACTACCAAAGCTAATTAGTACATCACAAGTAGGCTTCATGAAACAGCGCATGTCTAACGATAATACAAGGATACTCTGCCACGTCATTGAAAAAGCCAGACTACTCGCAGGCCCCGCCGTAGCTATTACTCTCGACGCAGAGAAGGCGTTCGACAGAGTATCCTGGCTTTTCCTTAAGAGCTGTATGTCCGTCTTTAATCTTGGGGAAACATTCACTGACTTGGTGATGGCCCTATATCTTTCACCATCCGCACGCATTGCTATAAATGGTTCATTATCGGACCCTTTTTCCTTGGAGCAAGGGACGAGGCAGAGCTGCCCCCTTTCCCCTTCACTCTTCCTCTTAGCAATGGAACCCCTAATAGCTAATATAAAAAACAATGAAACCATCAAAGGTGTGAAATTCGGGGATAAGTGCGTCAAACTGGCCGCCTATGCGGACGATATCCTGATTATAACGGAATCACCTGACACCTCCATCCCTGCACTAATGACTACCATTGACAAGTACTCCACACACTCGGGATACAAACTCAATCGGGATAAGTCAGAGGTCAAGCCACTCAAAATTTTAACCCCCAAAGAGGTACTGGGAAACTCAAAAGAGAAAATTACTAAGAGGATAATGAGATGGATACATTCAGTGACAGAGAAGAAGAGAAGGAGAGAGAAATGAAGTGAAGGTGAGTAAGATACTAAAGGAATGTGCATTGGGAAAACTAAAGGAAGAAAGGGGAGTAAAGAAAGGGGAGTGAGTGACAGGGAAGCAGGAGTGAGTGATGGTGGATTCATGACAATGAGGGATGGAAGGTGAGTGAGGGTGAATGTAGGGACGTAAGACAGTGAGGGGACAACGGGAGTGAGGGTAACAGAGAAGGAGTGAGGGAAGACAAGTGAGAATATGAGAGAACAGAGGGAGTGAGAGAAAGAGTGAGTAAAGGGGAGTAAGGTGAGTGAGGAAAGGGGAATGACTGAGGGAGCAAAGGAAGGAAAGAAGGGGAAGAGAAGTGAAGCAAAGGGACTGGGAAAAGGTGAGTGCATGAGGAGAGAAAGAGGAAGGGGAGTTAAGGATGATGAATGAGGATAACTGAGGGAACCGGAGCAAGGGAACAAGGGTGAGGGAGGGTCAGTGAAGGGCAGTGAGGTTGAGGAAAGAGGGAAGATAGAGGGAGGATAAAGGCAAGTGAGCATGAGACAAGGGGAGTGAAGGAGTGAGGACATAGAGGTAGTGAAGGAAAGAGTGACAGAAAGGGACTGAGTGAGAGAGCAAAGAAAGGTAAGTGAGGGAGTGTGGGTGAGTTATAGGGAGTGAGCGAGACAGAACAGAAGTGAGAGACTGAAGGGACGGAGAAAGTAAGGCTAAGAGAGAGGGACTGAGGGAAGGGGACTGAGGAAGTGAGAGGACAGAGGGAGTGACTAAAGGAGTGAGAGAATTTGAGTAAGGTGAGTAAAGGAAGAAGAATGAGTGAGGGAGAAAAGGAAAGAAAGAGAGGGGAAGGGAAGTGAAGAAGGGAGACTGAAAGAAGTTGAGTGTGGGAGGGAAGTTAGGGAAAGGGCAGTAAACATGGGGAATGAAAATAACTGAGGGAAGTGGAGTAAGGGAACGGGGTGAAGTAGACTGAGAGAAGGGCAGTGAGGTTGAGGAAAGAGGAGTGATAGAGGGTGGATAAAGGCGAGTGATTGTAAGACAAGGGGACTGAAGGAGTGAGGACATAGAGGTAGTGAAGGAAAGAGTGAGAGAAAAGGACTGAGTAAGGGAGCAAAGAAAGGTAAGTGAGGGAGTGTGGGTGAGTTAAAGGGAGTGAGCGTGATGGAAGAGGAGTGAGAGAGTGAGAGGACCGAGAGAGTGAGGCTAAGAGAGAAGGAGTGAGGGAAGGGGAGTGAGGATGTGAGAGACAGAGGGAGTGAGAGAAGGAGTGAGTGAAGTGGAGTAAGGTGAGTGAGAGAAGGGGAATAATTGAGGGAGCAAAGAAAGGAAAGAAGGGGAAGGGGAGTGAAGTAGAGTGACTGACAGCTGGAAAGTGGTGGATGGGAGAGGGGGAAAGAGACGTAAAGGAATGGGGAATGAGGATAAGTGAGGGAAGTGGAATAAGGGAAGGGAGGTGAGGGAGGGTGAGAGAAGGGCAGTGAGGGTGACTTAAGAGGAGTGATAGAGGGTGGTAAAAGGTGAGTGAGTGTGAGACAAGGAGACAATAATATATATTTAATAATACAAAATATAATTTAACTTGTACAACATGTTATATGGTTTCTTTTTGCTGTTCTCAGAATATATTGAATTTCACTTAAAAGAGTGACTTCAATACTACTCATCATATGACAGCGGGCAAGAAAAACACAATCAAAAGGATTGTGTTTAAAAAAAACATACAACGATTCAATAAATAATGTAAAATTTAGAAAAAACATATCTTAACTCACTTTTGATCCACGTACTTTTCCACAAGGCCAAATAGTACATGGTAAGTCCTTTTCTTTGGAAAGTACTCAATAGTATTCTTATTCTTCCATTTACCCGAGTTTCTGAAAGAAAAGCTCCAACATCTTTTACATTATGAAACAATAGTTATATTTACACCTCTGGCTTACTTATGATTAATATTTCCTATAATACTCACATCACACACTACGTGATACACTTACACTACCTCTATGACAACTACAAGTTTTTTAATATCTTAATCAATCTCACTCACAAAGTAATTTTGAACAGCAGACTAAGTTTTATTAACTGCTCCAATCTTCATAGGCCAATTACCTTTCCTAAAATTTCGTTTGTAAGAATACTAGGTAAGAAATTGGTAACTGATAAGGCAAACGTTGTGTGAAAGCCAATTGAGTATCATTACAATTAGTCCAGCCTTTTTCACATTTTAAATAAGCTGTGTAATGTCCTGATGATGTTGAAGGACCATCATGGAAAATAATTGCTGCAGTTGGAAAGGTTCTTCATGAAATTGATAATTGAGAAGCCACAACATTTTTCATTAATGTTGTCAATTTAGTTCCATCAGGTCTACATCGTTGGAACATTAAAATTACATACTGTGCATATCTTTGTATAAATAATGTTGATAGCATTGCTGATTTACATTGAGTACAGACCATGTTTTTATTTGCTTCTCTAACTAGATTTTTAAAAGACACTGATTTGCAGTCTGGTAAAGTCAAATATATAAATCTTTCAGTGTCTATTGTAGTACTACTTGAAAAGGAGCAATTGTCGCAGTCATGCTGCCATTTATAAGAAAGGCCAAAAAGATTTTCTACATCTACACCTTCATCTTGCAATACAACAAGCATATACATTAGAAATTCCTGACAATCTTGCTAAATATTCTGTGTAAATTGATAAAGACCAGAACATATGTCTAAAACATTTCAAATTTCAGAAACAGTTTGTATTTTTGTTCTATCACTGCTACATTTCTCAAACACAGAATTCAACAAAGAACAAAATCTTTGATCCCGATTTTCAGCAATCTGTTCTTGTACAGTTTGGAGAAAAGAAACAACATTAACCACTATATTAGCATAGCAGTTGACACCAGAACTGTTTTCAAACTGAAATCCAACAACATCTTCAACTGAATCCGTTTCCTTTCTGCTTACAATTACTGGTTCATCTACTTTTTTTCTTTTTGCTACAACTTCACTACAATTTTTCTCATTTCTTCTTTTTCGGCCTACTACACGCTTTTCAAATAGAGGATATTGAGGTAAAATTGGAGCATACTCTCTTCTTAACCTATTATATTCTTTTACACAATTTAGATCAGCACTATTCTTTGTCTCATCAAAATCAATCAAGTACAATCCAGATAAAGTTCTGACTCGAGATAAAGCAACATATGCCATACCCTCTTTGAACACAGAACTTCCAATATTCACCGAAGCACTATCTACACTTAAACCTTGAGATTTATGAATAGTCACTGCATATGCCAAAGAAACAGGAACCTGTTTTCGGCGGACATATAAACCTTTCACAAGCAAAAATCGAGCAGAACAAAGACTGATTTGTTGTACTTCTTCAATACCATCAAATGTAATTATTAGAAATTCAATTCCATCTCTATTTCGGTAATTCACAAAATCAACAACAAGACCCATTGCTCCATTTACTAAACCTCTTTCTGCATGTAAATTCCATCGTAAAATTAAACGACAATTTAAAGATACATACAGAGTCTTTTCCAAACCAGCAGTTTTAGATATTGTCTTCTCTAAAGAATCCAATTTTGATATCAACTTTTCTGACAAAATAATAGTTGCTCCTTCATGCTCTATTTTATCAATAGCTTTGAGTTTCACAATCTGTTGATTTTCTAACTGTAACATTTTGTTGTTGAAGATTGAACATTCTTGCAGAGTTGGCATCAAGCATATAACAGATTTGTTTTCAGGAATTTTCTTAAAAAGGGAGAATATTTTTATTTGGAAACAAATTTGAAATTAATCGTCCTTGTAAAGCTTCTTTGCCATGCTCAGTTAGTTTTCCAATTCTTACATCCTGTAGAATATTTTTATAATCGTCATCCATTGCCTGTCTTATATTATGAAGCAGTTCTGCATATTTGAAATTTAATCATATGTTAACATTTCCAATGCTTCCTAGGCACTTCCTGGTATCTTCATGTGTAAGCATTTTAAACACTGGTTGTCCTTTCACTGGAGTTAGCTGCAGTAGATCTCCAAAAACAATGATGTGTTTTTCTCCAAATAAAACATCATACTCTGTTTTAAGAATTTCTTGCATTCTTAAATGCACAGAAGCAAGCATTACATTTGATACCATGCTTACCTCATCAATGATAAGAAGTTTCATTTTCTTTAGGACTCTTGAAACTTCACAACAAGCTTCTCCAGATAGCTTGTTGTGGTATTGTAATGTATTATCATGCTCTACTGGCAGCATCAATAAGCGATGTAAAGTAATCCCTCTAATGTTATGTGCTGCCAATCCAGTTGGAGCGGTAACAACACAAGACAGCGATGACTCCGTTCTTTTCTGCAGATACGTTGCAATTGCTTTAATCAGAAAACGTTTTCCAGTTCCTGCTTCTCCACTCACGTACAGTCGGACAGGTATAAATGATGTACATGAGCACTCTTTTTCCTCATGACATAAACCATGCTCAATCTGTTCTGTGACTTCGTCATATATTTGTCTCTGCTCAACGTTTAGTTCTTTTTCCAAATCTTCTAAGTTAACTACATCCTCCTGAGCTTTTTCCATAGCTCTTTCCACTGCATTCATGGCAGTGGCAGCTTCATTTTGTATAATTGGTCCTCCTAGTGGATCCTGACTCAATGAAGCCGAACTCTGACTGTCTTGAGAACTGTCTTTAGCAATCTCTGCTGCAATTGTAGCTTCTTGCTGTATTTCCTCGTTCAACATTTACAGATAATTTGAAAAAACAGGACATTCTATGGTATCCTTGGTTGCATTGAACAAATCTTCATAAGTAAGAAAATCTCCAAGTAGTTCCTCTTCTGTACGCCATGGCTTAAAGAGTTGCAAAAGAGCTAAATAGTAAAATTCCCTTTTGTCTGAAGATTCACAACTCAATTTTCGCTGATTAATCAAATGGCCTTTTCTTTGTTTCACCAGACAGCCTTCACATCCAATTACAGCATATACACCTTTATTGATATCTTCTGTGACGTTCCTCTTAAAAGTATAGGTTTGCAGAACTTCATAGAGACAAACGTTCTCAAGATGACTACTTCTATTTGGATAGTATGTATCTAACATGTTTGTCTTCAAAATATCTGTACTGTTTGGTTCTTTCTCCTCCAAATACTCTATTTCTTGTACAGATTTCAAAACTCTGTTTCGTGTTGCAGCAAGACCTAGACTCACCCAAATAATGTTTCTAGATTTGGCATATAGACTTGCTGATGATAACCGATCAGAACATTCATATGCTCCAATTTCTCGATGCGACATTTTCAGACTGTAACTGTATGATTGCTTGCTTAGACTCTTTTCATGTGAAATTTCCTCCCACATTTCCTTCAGTTCCGTCTTTTCTGATTTTGTGATGTAAGACGTCACATATCGAGCCACAGCAATAGAGTTGTCAGCAACATATTGAATATCCATGTTAGCATTCCACATGGACAAAATGACTGGGTTGTAGTCATTTATGTATTTGGACTCCTTATTTCTTCTTCGGTTGTATGTATTTTTAGGTGATTGTCTTGTCACAGTATGTCACAGAGAAGACATAAAACTGTTCACTCTTCATTTCGATGTTACTGGACGTGGAAATGCAAAAGACATTTTATGTAGAACTTGTCCTTGGATTTGTATTTTCTTTTTTTTTTTTTTTTTTTTTTAATTTTTCAATGGCAGAGGCAGAACAAATACAAGGATAAAACAAAGTACAATAAGGCAATGACAATCAGTAATAAAAAATAAGACATATAACTCAAAAGTTCATATGGATTTGTATTTTCAACAACAGTATTTTCCACAACGATGGGTTTGAAAGCTATACTGCTCAATCACTTTCTCATCTGAATCTGTTCCAAATTTTGGTGCATCTTTAATCCATAGCAGCATATGTATGTGAGGAGCACCTCTTGATTGATACTCCTTTTTCCAAAAGAAATCCAACACCTCTCCAAGCAGAGGATTTTTTGTTTGTTTGTAATAAAAGACATCATAGCTTCAAACCTATGATTGAAATATCTGCATACATTAACTGGATCCAAAGAGCACAGTTCTCCAGGTGTCTTGTATTCAATATTTTCAATGTTTTTATTTGCCTCTCGTAGAAATTCAAGTAACTCTTCCCAAGCATACTCGGCACAGCTAAGAGTGAGGAACCAAGTAGGAGTTCCTAAGTTTCTTAGCATACATTTCAATTCCCCATGACGACGGTACCAATACTCGTTAGTACCACGCTGACATGCCATGAGATTAATAGCTGAAATTTCAAAACACTGTCTTGCAGTTTCACTTTATCCATAAAGTCCCTTGCTGAAACATTTTGCAGATGTACTCCACTTTTCAGTATATGGTTCACTGCATAAGAAAGTCCAGACAAGTCACTCTCAAACAGTAGATGGAACACATATTGAATGCATTGACAAAACCTTGGATCTTCTGCATATAATCTTAAAGTCCGGTATTCAGATGCAGGAATTCGAACAGGTTGGTCGTCATATCATCCACCTTGACCTGTTGGAAATAACTGTGGAAAACAACGAGCTTCCAAACTTTCTTCCCATACACTAATGGGACTTCCTTTTGCTTCTTTCATTTGAAACAAGTCAATAGCATTCCCCATTACTTCTTTGGAATGCAATGGATGAACACTATAATGTTCATAAATTTCTTCACTTCTAGAGACATCAACGTTTTCAATTTGCCCAGCTGAGAAATCACTGTCCTCTTCTACAGTTGTTTTCTATTCTCCAACATATACATTTTGATAGTAGTGATTGTTTTTTACCAAATACAACGTTGCCTTTTTGACTTTCCTAACATCCACTAATTCTTGCCAGATTTTCTTACTCTTTGTCGGAACACCTTTAACTAGAATAACCAGAGGTTCCTCTTCTACTTTTTCTACACCAATTGTATCAATATTTTTCTTAAAATCTAGAGGCAAATAAACAACTCTTCCCTTTAAACCTCTCTGTAAATCTGAAGGAGGCAATTTCCCTGTCTTAGGCTCCATGTGAACAATAGACTGAAAAGGATGCACACATTGAATCAGAATAGACTCATAGGTATTTAAATCCATCAATTCAGAAGGAATGTCTACCAACTCCAGATTATTATGAACAGCTCTAGCAGGCATTCTGTTTTCATTTAATTTGTTATAACAATTTTTAGAAATATGTTGATCAGAACCCAAATCAAAACAATTTTCTACCAACAAATAAGTTGCAAAATCCTTCCACTCATTATTATTTTCCTTTTTACTTTTTACATATAAATCAACTAATCTAGTCTGATTCTTGTAATGAGTAAGTTGACAACACACACAAGTAAAATTAGGCCTTTCACTTGAATTGACCTTAAACTTTGTAATTTCATGTTCACATTTTTCTGTACTTGAAATCTCTACATTCTCTTCCACATTACCTTCTATTACTGTATCAGTTTCTGCACTGTCCTCTTTTTCACCAAAGTAACAAAACTCAATTTCTTCACAAATGTTCTTCACATCTAATTCAGTTCCATGCAAAAGAGCACTGTTTAACTGTTTTAGCTTAAGTGCTGGACTTTTTGCATAATACAACCTTCTCACTAATTTCCTCACTTTATTATGATGCATTGCTAACATCCTAAAATGGTGAAAAACACTCTGACATACTTTTCTTGAAAGACAAGCCAGTGAATGCCCATGCAAACCTGTTTTTCTCTCACTCTACAAGGATCTAACTCTTGCAAAATTTTCATTTTTTGTTTTAGACTTTTCTTAGTATATGTCCGTAAGAAACTGAGAAACAAATCAATTGAATCCTGTTTCACACTACAAATACTACTACAATCCAAGTATACACTGGAGCCTTAGGACATCTCCCTAAAACTTAATCAGCTAACACCTCTTCTGTATTACTAGGCACAATTTTTTCTTTTTCAACCGGACAACCGTCCTTCACCTCATATGCTCGACCACTGGTGTCAACTGCATGCACCAAATCATTATCCTGAAAGTAACTTTCTTCATTAAAAAATGGCTCACAACTTGAACTATGCTTCCATTCTCCAGAAAAAACATCACAAAAATGAGTCCGATTAATTACTCTTTTCCACTTACATTTTGATTTGAACACATTGATTACCTTACCTAGTGTACGAATTCTATTGATTACAAAACAATATAATTTATGTTTCACTTTAAATGCTTCATCCACAATCTTCACTATGTTTTTCTTTTCTTGTAAAAAGCGGTCTTTTTTTGATACATCTTTACATTTTTTAATACATTTGAAACTATTCTGTTATACAACATTCGTCTACGAATTTCAATTAATTGATTTCTCCTTCTATTGCTACAGACAATATCATCTCCTTCTACAGGTCTAACATTTTTTGAGTGGCAGAATTTTTTCTTTCTATTAAGAGATCCGTTATTCTTCTTTAAAACAACATCTTTTTTTGACATTTCAATAACTTCTTTAAAAAGTCCTTAGTTTGCTTACCAGGAGCATTATTTTTTTTTCACCGAAGATTGTGTTTTGGATGAGTCTTGCATTCTGTTTTCTTGGACCTTAAATCCTGTTTATGTTTCTTTTGACGTCTTTCCTTTGACGGCATATTCTTTTATCTTTCTATAGATGATTACAATCTGTAGTAAAGAAAAAACTACCATAGTATAGACCACTACTAACATACTACATAGCAATTACAATAACTGAACGATATAAACACTAGTTTACAACATAAGTTACTTTATACCACAGCAACTGTGTCACAGTAACAGTGCAGTACAATTTCATTATTAATCTTACTCTCTGCCTGCACCATGTCACTCTGTGCCTGTGTCTTATGTCACTCTGTGCCTGTGTCTCATCTCACTCTGTGCCTGTGTCTCATCTCACTCTGTGCCTGTGTTTCATCTCAGTCTGTGCCTGCCCCATCTCTCTCTTTGTGTGTGTCATTTCTCTCTTTGCATGTCTCATCTCACTCTATGTTTGTACCTCATCTCACTCTGTGCCTGTGTCTCATCTCACTCTGAGCCTGTGTCTCACCTAACTCTGGGCCTGTGTGTCATCTCAGTCTGTGCCTGCCCCATCTCTCTCTCTTTGTGTGTGTCATTTGTCTGTTTGCGTGTGTCTCATCTCACTCTGGTAAATGTTTCATGGTAAAAAGTATGGCTTTAACATTTTTGACATGGATCACACTGACTGTCTGTATGCAATAAGGAATTATATTTTCACAGTTTTCAATAATGTCACCTGTGTCTGCTCACAGTTTCCATCTTTCTAACTCTCATCAAATTATTCACCCAGATCCATTTAAAATCAAGCTTCGCTCACAGTGTGATCTTAGGCACATGACCAGGATGTTACATGTAATCAACCATGTCTGTCTCTGCATGCAATATGTGTGTCTCTGCTCATACTATTTCACTGTGTCTACTGGCAAAAAACAGACCACATATATATAAGCAAGACATAACATTCCTTTTTCATAGCAAAGGAAGGCACACCCTGGATCTTGATTGCACAGCTTAGAGCCTATTTGAGAAGTTAGAGGCCTAACAGACATGCTGCCTAAGATTCCCTACTAGTACATATTCTAAAGCCCAACTGACTTTAAAAATACATGTATTTCCATATTTTTAAACATATCAACTAAGCAAATTATTCACCCAGATCCATTTAAAATCAAGCTTGACTCACAGTGTGATCTTAGGCACATGACCAGGATGTTACATGTAATCTACCATGTCTGTCTCTGCATGCAATATGTGTGTCTCTGCTCATTCTATTTCACTGTGTCTACTGGCAAAAAACAGACCACATATATATATATATATAAGCAAGACATTGTCATATAGCTCCTATATATCTTTATAATGCGTTAAGTTAGCATGGGCACATTACATGTTTAAACGCCATTTTTCCTTTTGCAGCTTCTGTACACGACACTTAATTGTTGATTTAGCTTTCAACCTAGTAGTTCGTTGTGGTTTACATGAGAATAATGTGTTATTACTCTGATATCAGCTTTGCTCAATAAACTATGTCTGTACAGAGAGTGCTGAAGCTTCAGGAACAACAAGATACTGAATTGTTATGAGGTCTGATCTTCGCGCCTTCATAGACATAACATAAGTGCAGCTTCTGCCAATTTTGGCTTTTAGGCGGGTTTTATATTGCTTTGCTTGACACACATAAACACACTTGATGCTGTTCGCATGCAGAGAGAGCTGTTGTATGCTGATGTGATCTCTTCATTCTAGGATCCTGAGGTATGGGCCCGCCCTAATTCAACCCAAAGAGACCTTCTTAGCTATTAATATAATATGCGAGTTAGGGAGGGTGAGAAATAAGTGTTGTTAACCCTTATTCATTTACAGCATGTTAACATGCTGTCACCATTTGCTTTTTATGGACTAGTAACTATGCAGATAACTTTGCTTTTGATAATATGTTTCCTTGTATTATCTAAGATACTGCGCCTGAGAAGACGGCATTTGTAAATAAATATTTCAAATGTTCACGTGTTCTTCTTGACTCCACGTTCTGGTTTGAAATGATTGTATAACGAAAGAGTGCTCATGTGTTCCACGTAGCCTGAGGTATTGTAAGCTCATGTTCTGGTTTGTCTAAACATTGGGATTTTGTTATGACCAATGAGACACTGTAGCTAGCTCGGTAAGGGGTTTGTTGGATACTAAGGTGAGTTTTGGGTCACCCTAATTCGCTGAGGTTCCAATCCTCTGTGCACAGTTCTGTGGGAGAACAGAAACCCTGCAACATGGCGCCCGTACGTTGGTGGTCTTATATCATGACACTCGAGTAGTATATCGTTCAAACCTTAACCCCTTCAATATCGTGTCCGGAAAACGGTGGTGTCGGTGAAACCTACCTATTTTTTGAAATAGGTCTTTTCAAGCTTGAATCTATCTAAAACGGTTTCCTTGACTTACTACCCAGTTGTGCTACAAAGTTTTCTTTGTTATTCAGTAGTTCCGGTGATATCATGGCTGTGGCCATTGCACAGCATAGTCGCATTGCGGTGCGCAACCATTTACAAACTTACCAAGTCCCTTTGGAAGGCATGGCTGTGATTTTGGTGGTGTGTGCAGATCCGGCGTACCCTTTCGAGCTGTTTTACTCGTGGGTCACATTTCCGGAGGTGGACGCGAATTCTCAAGTGTTCCTCCACTACACACCCTCCCCTGTACCGGCTGAGTATACACCGTACAGGGCACTGGAAATACCTATTGATCATTGGCAGCATCGCGTTTGGTTTGATGGCGCCCTCCCCCACTCTTTGTCAGCTGCGAGGTTAGGTCCACTTTCCATTCCAGGTACAAATTGGCCTGCTTTGGGTGGATTCACCCCGCACCCGAATCACGGCGCTTGTCCCCTTGTGGATATTCGTAGACTACACGTTGTCTCGATTGCTGTGATTCGTGCATTAGTGCAATACATAGGTCGTCATCTCCCGGGTGGTCCCCCCGGGGGTGCGGCCGTTCAAACGGAACGTGGCGATTTACGCCTAAATCCGGTTATGGTCAATTCGGTTTTTGGTCAGCGTCCCGTTGATAACGATGACTTCCCTTTCTGGCTTGCCGAGAAGTTTGACCAACTGGAGGCTGTGTTTCCGAATTCTACTGCTGCTGATAAACATAGAATGTTGACGATCACTTTCCAAAGGATTTAACTCCTGAGCTCGTTGACTGTGAAAGCTGGGGAAAAACTTTTGCGGCCGTTTATACGAGGTGTTTCGGCACCCCGTCTATGACCGCACTGCCTGAGATCGTTAAACGTGTTCAGGATGATCACGGACCGGAGACAGCGGTTGAATTGGGTATGCGCCTGTGTGGTTCGTTTGAGATAGTAAGCGATCTCATACTCTCCAATATTAAAGGAGATGCGGTGAACTTTCAGGTGTCGAATGCTTTGGCTGCTCTGCCCGATGCCGATAAACCCCGACAGTTAGCGAAGATAGTTGTGGCCGCATATAAGACGATTGGCCGCACAAGTAGAGGTCTGAAATATTTTCCTGTCAAGGAGAAAAAACAACCACAAGGACAGTCTGCTGCGGCAGATGTCCAACCCAAGTCCAAAAAACAAAATTGGCCTAAAAGACAAACACAGGGGAAGCAACAAAAGCAGACTCAGGATTCTTATCCTGCAACACAAGTTCCTGCGCCGACTGAAAAAGTTTATGATTTGCGCGATCGCGCGATGATTAAATCACCTGATCGATTTCAGGTTTCTGATCAACGCTCTCCTCGTTCTTTTCAGGACTCATCGGCCCCGAAAACCGGTGAAGGAGGAGGCGGTAGGGGACGTGGTGGCCAACAGGGACGTGGCCAGCACCGCCAGATTGAAGGCGCAGCGAAGCAGGAGGAAAAGACCGCAGTTTGCGAAAAAAAGAAAGTCGCAGCCTTAACAGCGCATCGATATGCCACAGATAGTGAGAATGCGGCTTCGGAATCTGACGTGGGCTCTGACCTTGCTGGACAGCGCGGCGGAGATTACCATTGTCAGAGAGGCGCTGCGTCCACTACTGAGGGTGACAGCCGCTGATGTCTACGTTGTGATTGAAACAGCCAATACGAGACTTGCTCCCCTTGAAAGACTTTATGAAATTGTCCTGTTAATTGAAGGTGACATACAGCGTACCGTAAAAGGGGTGTTTTGGGAAAATCTGTCTTCTACGTATGATATTTTGCTTTCGGAGGCTGACCGGCCCCCACCTTTTGTGCTCGCGGCGCCGCGAGGGGAGGAGGTAATCCTCCCCAGTTTCGCTAACACTGTCTCGAAAGAGCATGCGCAGCATTTTGCAGAAGAGTGGGCTCGGGCTCTCGCACCGGCTCTGTACCGTAACCAATGTGGTTGGGACAAATTATCCCCTTGCCACGAAATTCCGTTGCGGTCTCAGCCGCAGCCTCAACCTCAATATCCCATTCGGCGTGAAGCCAAAGCTTCCGTCGCGGAAATCCTTGAACAATTAGAATATCAGGGAGTTATTGAAACGTGTGTGTCACCGATGAATAATCTTCTTTTTACTGTGACCAAGCCTGACGGATCATATCGTTTGGTATTGGATTACCGGCATTTGAACTCGCATTGCCGTAACTGTGCAGTACAGAATACTCACGGCTCTGCCCTAGTGGATAGTCTTGTGCGTAAGCGTTTTAAGACAACGCTTGACATATCCAACGGTTTCTATGCCCACAGATTGGATAGCTTTAGCTCCCAATGGACCAGTTTTACATGCGCTGGGGTCCAAAAACAATTCCGGCATCTCCCAATGGGCTATAAGAATAGTCCTGGTATGTTTACCGCACGCATTGTCTCTATTCTGGAGGCACTCGACCAGATGCTTGTTCGTATGTGGATGACATATATCTCACAGACAACGATATTTTGGAGCATCTGTGTCGTGTAGATTCTGTTATTTGTAACTTTGCAGACATGGGTTACAAATTTAACTTTACTAAATCACACATTGCTGAACACACGGTGTTGTTTCTGGGCTATGAGCTCAATAATGAAGGTAGAGGTTTGGCTCCTCACTTCTTGGAGAAATGCGCACAGCTGCACGCTCCAACTACACTGAAAAAATTACAGTCTTTGCTGGGCTTTTTAAATTTCGGGAGGACATACATTCCGGAATATGCCCAGCGTATCAAGCCTTTGTATGCTTTGATACAACCAAATTTTTCGAAATCATGCTGGCTGCCTGAGCATTCAGCCATTTTGCAATCCTTGCAGGCTGATCTGCTCGCTTCTAAGTTCTTACTGATTCGTGACAACCATACCAACCTGGTGATAAGAATAATACCAGGGACGGTGGGTTTCACGTCCCTCACTTTTAATGAAGGAGACACAGTTCCTATTGCTTACAAGTCACACTTGTACACTTCGGCTGAGATGCGGTTTCCCACTGTGGAAAAGGTTTTAACAGCTGTGCAGATGGCTATTCTTAAAGAACGGGCTCTGTCACAGGGGAAACGCATGTTGGTTGTAACACCCTGTCCTCATTTGGAGGCAGTCACAAAAGCCAGTGTACCAAATTCAAAAGCTTTGCACCCTCGGTGGATTCAGTGGGCTGCGTCCTTGACGTCCACGGATGTCACGTTTATTTTTGACGCCTCGTTGCGGTCGCAGGAGTACTTGCAGTATGAGTTTGTTCATCCTGCTCCTCTAGCTATGCGACCTTTGGAGGACTTCCATTGCATCATTTACACTGATGGTTCGGCGCAGGTTGCGCATGGCTCTAAACATGCCTACGTTTCTGCATGCGCCATTGTGGTAGGTGCTATGTTGAACGATGAGTTCATATCCAGGGAAGTGCACACGTTGCCTTTGGGAGATTGCACCGCACAATTGGCAGAGCTTCGTGCTCTCTTACTAGCTTTGGAGTACGCAGATCCTAGTGTTACTACTCTTATTGTAAGTGATTCTTTCTACTTTGTCCAGTCTTACAATGAAAACTTGTTCTTTTGGATTCAGAATGACTTTCGTGATTCCAAGGGTAGCACAATAAAACATAAAATGATCTGGGTTCGAGTGGCAGAGCTTAAGGCTTCGTTGCCGCTCGTTTTTGTAATTCATACTCTTGGCCACCAGAGTGTGGGAGTCCACGCTGTCGGTAACTCGCTTGCTGATGAAGCAGCGAAATCAGCAGTGTCTACATACTTAGTTGCAGCGGTTACACGGTCCAAAAGTAAGATTGATAGTGACATCTTGGCAGCTGTTGCTGCCACTGAGAAGGGAGGTAAACATCCTTCGGGGTTCCCTTCGAAGTACACATACCACTTAAGTCCCGAAAAGGTTCCTTTTGTGAAAATTCCTAATGTTGGTGAACGTTTGATTCCCAACTTGGATCGCAGGGCAGACTTGATTACAGCCGCTCATGAAGGTGTGGCGTCTGCGCATGCGGGCGTCTCAGCCACTGTAACTCAATTACAACAACGTTTCTGGTGGCGGGGACTGTACAAACAGACGCGTGATTATGTCCTTCTTTGTGACATATGTCAGCAGATTAAACCTTCGCCTGCTGCGCGTCCGCCACAGACTCAGTTGTACATTTCTAATAAACCACTAGGTTGTGTTTATTTAGATCACTGCGGTCCTTTTTCATCTGATACTGCGTATAAGTATATCTTAGTTGCAGTTGATTCATGCACACGCTTTGTGTGGGTCTGGCCCCATCGCAGCGCTGATTCACGGACTGTCATTAGAGATTTGCGCATCTTTGTAGGGATTTTTGCCTGTGGTACCTTCCATTCGGATCTGGGTCCGGCTTTCGCCTCTAAGGCGTATAAGGATGCCATGAATTCGATGGGGGTCCAAGTTAAGTTTTCGTCTCCCTACAGACCTGAGGGTAACAGTGTAGTGGAGCGAATGAACCGTGATTTAAAGCAATCTTTGACAGCTCGAGTTATAGGCACTGGCAGAAACTGGCTAGCCCACCTCTATGGCATGCAGCGTGCTCTTAATAATCTCCCTAGAAGGTCTCTGGGTGGGCGGACCCCATACGAAATGCTCTTTGGCATCAAGATGTTCGTCCCTGACCTTGACGGTCTAGACTGCGTGGCTCGCGCCACGACCTTTGACGTAGATGAACATTGTACTGTTTTACAGAATCTACAAAAGACCAGAGACAGTCTTGCAAAGGAACATTTGCCCTCCACGTCGGATGTTGCGTTGCCGATCCCGGTAGTCGGCTGGCTACCCCAAGTTGGAGAACTGGTTCGAGAGAAGATCGACAACAAGAAAGAATTTGGTCCTTCCTATCGAGCTCCGGTTCCAGTCCTTGGAGTGAAGGGCACAAGAACAGTCATTTTACCACCACTTCCTGGTCGTAAAGAAAACAGGTTTTTCTCAATTGACAATGTCAAGATACACAGAGTGGCTGATTCTTCTTAGCATGACACCGGCTGTTTCCTGTCCTTCCATTGTGAGAAATTCAGTTTTGCCCACTGCTTCTAATCATGAAACTGAAGTGGCAATCGAGTTGCCTGCTATTTCCAGTCCTTTATTAAGTACTTTGCCCGGTACAGACCTTG
This sequence comes from Lissotriton helveticus, assembly GCF_964261635.1. Taxonomy (NCBI): domain Eukaryota; kingdom Metazoa; phylum Chordata; class Amphibia; order Caudata; family Salamandridae; genus Lissotriton; species Lissotriton helveticus. The sequence continues at coordinate 1,459,510,752 of NC_136061.1, read as the reverse complement.
CTGAATTAGACTATACTTACCCCACTGACTTGTCCATGCCTGACCTGCAAGCCCGTTTGGCCACAGAATCCAGATTTTCATTTGACTCTGTTTCCAATGCCTCGAAGAAACCCTCACGTTTTGCAGTTTATGCCAGCTTGTTTAAAAAACATTTTTTAATTCCTCCTTGGACATATATTTGGCTGGTGCTTTTTTCAATTTACCTTTTTATGTCAATTGGGTTTGTTTTTTATTTTTTCCGACTTATGAATGGACACTATGTCGAAGAAAGAACATGCATTCGACATCTAAATGGAACTTTGGCCCCCCTTTCCTCGTCTCATTCTGCACACAGATTGAAAAGAGACTTGACATTTGTTAACATCACTGCTTGGCCTGTCCTTGATGGGATAGTGTGGGATGCCGTTAGGTTTCAAATTCATGGCCCTACCGAGGTTGTTAATCTCCCCAATGTGCTTAGAGTTAACATGGGGGATGTAGTGAAACAAAACATACGTTCTGATGATTGGGATGTTCAGGCCGTAGAGTCTTTGTTTTCTGATTTGAAATACTATGCTGCCTTTGATGCGGAAGATTAGTACTTGGAATCTGCTAATTATGGTGATTTGTTTTGCTTTCAACATTTTGGCAATCACTTCTTACATAAAACAGCGTCCAGAAGAAATACTGTAAATTATACACAATGGGAGCATTGCCCAGCTCCTAAACAAGGCAGTTCGAGTACTTTTTTGAAAAAGTACACTTAGTTTACTGACTTCAATCAGTCTAATCCCGAGTCTTTTTATTTTAAAATGACACAGAAGCCTATGTCCAAGGTTAGACTTACCGATACCAAATTATTGTATTCGAAGTCCTTTCTTGATCAGCTGGCTGTTGGCGGCTATGAATTGTGGAAGGATACTATTGACCTAAAATCAGTTTGGGGTACTAAAAGCTGGCAGGTACAAGGCACTGAGGCTTTGCACCGTGCTTGTCTCATCCCGAATCAGATGTTGTTTTTGAACTCTTCTATTTCACAGACAACTTGCTTTGGTTTGGCTACATCTAAAAAATTAAATTCTCCGACCATCCCAGAGTTAGAAGAATATTCTGGCTGGAGTAATTATACTCAGTTTTCGATTAGGGGCTTACAAACCCTATGGCTGAATTCATCATTTAATATATCCAGTATGGATCCTAAAGGTTGGCTAGTGTGGCACAGAAGTGCAGATTCATGCCAGCACCGTTTTCTGGGTGTATCTGATGGCTTTACACAGGTCAGACCTGATCCACGTTTTGAAACTGAGCATTCTGTCACAACTTACTCTGTGGGCAAATTGTGTCAGAATTGGCTGAAACATTCAACATTGTCTGCTGTTAAATTACATCTTGCAAAGCTGAATGATGATATAGATTTAAATGATTTCATAAAGGGCCCGGCTAGTGGTAGATCAAAAAGATGGATATATGCTGTTTACAATGAAATCTGGAAGACATCACAGATTGAGGCTGCGACACGCCTTAGAGCTATAGATCAGGCAAATTTAGAAAAGGTGCTTGCTGTGGTAGATAATAGTATTAACATGCTTTCTTCCCGCATTTACACTTTGGATAATATTGTGTCTTCTGTAGTGGATATTGTGCATGATGAAGTGTCTGTGTTGTACCATGGTCAGAATCAATTACGTTCTGTCATGCAATTTGCATGGACCCTTCAAACGTTGAAGGCTGGCAAGGTGCCATGGACCTACATGAATATTTCTTCTCTCTTTGCACCCTTTAATTTGACTGACAAGCAGCGCTTGCTTTCCATGCGAGATGCTTCATTTTCTATGTTACATATTGAGAAATTGGAGTCCTTGCCTTTCTCTGTGGCAGAGGCCAACGATGCAACGTGGCTTATCCACGGTTTAATAACTTTGCCTTTTGCTCTGTATAAATTTACAAATTGTATGCGATATGTTGCCATAGGTCGCTATGAGCCCGTAGGTAGTGCATTTCTCCATGAAGTCTGGTCCCTTCCTTTCACTTATAGATGTTTGAAAGACGGCCAGGAAGTTTATCTGAATGGGGAGGAGTGTACAGAAACACCAGATCATTCGCTAATGTGTAGGCATATACAATTGCACGGTTCCTGTAACCAAGACCGGCCGAGCTTGGCCTGTGTTTTAAAAGGGACTCCAGTTCCTGCAATCTCCCCGTCTTTTACCTTACTAGGGAACGGAAGTTATTTACTTTTAAATAATGAAGATTGTTGCGGGTTAATTAAAGGTGTAGCTTATGTGGTAACTGTAACTGAACGTGTCGTTTGCTGCAGAAATGTCCTGTACCCACCCACACATGAAAATAGGGAGGTTTCCATTTGGCCACGCATCCCAACCTTGAAAGCAGAATTCAGCGGCATGAGCAGAATAAGGGCGCTATTGTCCCAGAAAGAAGTGGCCTTGAGTTTGGCTAGGGAAACTTTCGTTCTTCACATAGCTAATACACGGACAGAAGTTCAGGCCCTTTTAAATACTGATTTACCATTACATTTCAGCGAGATGGTACATTCTATCTTCAACGCGTCCTCCACAAATGGGCTGGCGCATTTTTTTAAATCTGTTAGCAGTGGTCTTGTAACTTCATTTGAAAAAATCTTTGGAGTCATCCCTGCTTTCTTCCATTCCATTTTTTCGAGTTTATTTGGTGGATTCCCGGTTATCCTGGCACTAGCGGCTGCCGTTCTAGTGGTTGTTTGCTTCCTTAAATATGGATGCCCCACGTGTGGAAGGAGCTGCCCAGCCCCTCCTAGCACTGTTTCAAGACCGAATGCTTGAATATTATGGCACGCTGCCGCTTGCGATTTTAAGCACGGCATATGGATTATCGTTTCGGTTTTCCTACTTCACCTGTGTTCAGCCTGTATTTCACTGCCTAAGCTGTGACTTCGATTGGGCCATTGATTTGTGTCTCTGCGTACCGGTTTCTCCTGAAGTCGACTTTAATCAGCTGATGAGTCCCATCGTTACTCACGAGTTGGTTTGTACTGGCGACAGGATTATGACCTGGGCAGCGATGCATGGACTAATGGGTCCTTGGAACGTTCTTACAGCAGCGCAGGATTTCTTGGCAATGAGCTTTCTTGAAAACCCTCCGAGTTGTCCTCTGATGGTAATAGAGGCTCCAGTGTTGGGAGAACACGTTTGCTCTTTTTCTCTATTGAATTGGATGGCTGAACTGTTTTCGGATGAAGACGGGGATTTCCTGTTGGAGGCTGTAGCTGCATATTTTGCATATTCAGTCTTGCCTTGAAAAGACTTCCTGGTTTATGATGATGCCACATTTTTCTTTTGCATTTTTTCACCTCCCAGTCCTATTGGCTTGAGTGCTTGTGACATTTTTATATTTTGATTTGATTACTGATACTTATAAGGTTGTTCATGTTTGTTGAACTCTGCTTTCATGAAGTTGCCCTTATCTTATCTTATCTTATCCGTCCTTGGATCATGGGGGGTGTCATATAGCTCCTATATATCTTTATAATGCATTAAGTTAGCATGGGCATATTACATGTTTAAACGCCATTTTTCCTTTTGCAGCTTCTGCACACGACACTTAATTGTTGATTTAGCTTTCCACCTAGTAGTTCGTTGTGGTTTACATGAGAATAATGTGTTATTACTCTGATATCAGCTTTGCTCAATAAACTATGTCTGTACAGAGAGTGCTGAAGCTTCAGGAACAACACGATACTGAATTGTTATGAGGTCTGATCTTCGCGCCTTCATAGACATAACATAAGTGCAGCTTCTGCCAATTTTGGCTTTTAGGCGGGTTTTATATTGCTTTGCTTGACACACACAAACACACTTGATGCTGTTCGCATGCAGAGAGAGCTGTTGTATGCTGATGTGATCTCTTCATTCTAGGATCCTGAGGTATGGGCCCGCCTTAATTCAATCCAAAGAGACCTTCTTAGCTATTAATATAATATGCGAGTTAGGGAGGGTGAGAAATAAGGGTTGTTAACCCTTATTCATTTACAGTATGTTAACATGCTGTCACCATTTGCTTTTTATGGACTAGTAACTATGCTGATAACTTTGCTTTTGATAATATGTTTCCTTGTATTATCTAAGATACTGCGCCTGAGAAGACGGCATTTGTAAATAAATATTTCAAATGTTCATGTGTTCTTCTTGACTCCACGTTCTGGTTTGAAATGATTATATAACGAAAGAGTGCTCATGTGTTCCACGTAACCTGAGGTATTGTAAGCTCATGTTCTGGTTTGTCTAAACATTGGGATTTTGTTATGACCAATGAGACACTGTAGCTAGCTCGGTAAGGGGTTTGTTGGATACTAAGGTGAGTTTTGGGTCACCCTAATTCGCTGAGGTTCCAATCCTCTGTGCACAGTTCTGTGGGAGAACAGAAACCCTGCAACAACATAACATTCCTTTTTCATTTCAAAGGCACACCCTGGATCTTGATTGCACAGCTTAGAGCCTATTTGTGAAGTAAGAGGCCTAACAGACATGCTGCCTAAGATTCCCTACTAGTACATATGCTAAAGCCTAACTGGCTTCAAAAATACATGTATTTCCATATTTTTAAACACATCAACTAAGCAAATTATTCACCCAGATCCATTTAAAATCAAGCTTGACTCACAGTGTGATCTTAGGCACATGACCAGAATGTTACATGTAATCTACCATGTCTGTCTCTGCATGCAATATGTGTGTCTCTGCTCATACTATTTCACTGTGTCTACTGGCAAAAAACAGACCACATATATATATAAGCAAGACATAACATTCCTTTTTCATTTCAAAGGCACACCCTGGATCTTGATTGCACAGCTTAGAGCCTATTTGTGAAGTAAGAGCCCTAACAGACATGCTGCCTAGGATTCTCTACTAGTACATATGCTAAAGCCTAACTGACTTTAAAAATACATGTATTTCCATATTTTTAAACACATCAACTAAGCAAATTATTCACATATATCCATTTAAAATCAAGCTCGACTCACAGTGTGATCTTAGGCACATGACCAGGATGTTACATGTAATCTACCATGTCTGTCTCTGCACGCAATATGTGTGCCTCTGCTCATACTATTTCACTGTGTCTAATGGCAAAAAAACAGACCACAAATATATAAGCAAGATATAACATTCCTTTTTCATTTCAAAGGCACACCCTGGATCTTGATTGTACAGCTTAGAGCCTTTTTGTGAAGTAGGAGGACTAACAGACATGCTGCCTAAGATTCCCTACTAGTACATATGCTAAAGCCTAACTGACTTTAAAAATACACGTATTTCCATACTTTAAACACATCAACTAAGCAAATTATTCACCCAGATCCATTTAAAATCAAGCTTCACTCACAGTGTGATCTTAGGCACATGACCAGGATGTTACATGTAATCTACAATGTCTGTCTCTGCATGCAATATGTGTGTCTCTGCTCAACCTATTTCACTGTGTCTACTGGCACAAAACAGATCACATATATATAAGCAAGACATAGCATTCCTTTTTCATTTCAAAGGCACACCCTGGATCTTGATTGCACAGCTTAGAGCCTATTTGTGAAATAAGAGGCCTAACAGACATGCTGCCTAAGATTCCCTACTAGTACATATGCTAAAGGCTAACTGACTTTAAAAATACCTGTATTACCATACTTTAAACACATCAACTAAGCACATTATTCACCCAGATCTATTTAAAATCAAGCTTGACTCACAGTGTGATCTTAGGCACATGACCAGGATGTTACATGTAATCTACCATGTCTGTCTCTGCATGCAATATGTGTGTCTCTGCTCAACCTATTTCACTGTGTCTACTGGCACAAAACAGATCACATATATATAAGCAAGACATAGCATTCCTTTTTCATTTCAAAGGCACACCCTGGATCTTGATTGCACAGCTTAGAGCCTATTTGTGAAGTAAGAGGCCTAACAGACATGCTGCCTAAGATTCCCTACTAGTACATATGCTAAAGCCTAACTGACTTTAAAAATACATGTATTTCCATATTTTTAAACACATCAACTAAGCAAATTATTCACCCAGATCCATTTAAAATCAAGCTTGATTCACAGTGTGATCTTAGGCACATGAACAGGATGTTACATGTAATCTACCATGTCTGTCTCTGCATGCAATATGTGTGTCTCTGCTCATACTATTTCACAGTGTCTACTGGCAAAAAACAGACCACATATATATATATATATATATAAGCAAGACATAACATTCCTTTTTCATTTCAAAGGCACACCCTGGATCTTGATTGCACAGCTTAGAGCCTATTTGTGAAGTAAGAGGCCTAACAGACATGCTGCCTAAGATTCTCTACTAGTACATATGCTAAAGCCTAACTGACTTTAAAAATACATGTATTTCCATATTTTTAAACACATCAACTAAGCAAATTATTCACCCAGATCCATTTCAAATCAAGCTTGACTCACAGTGTGATCTTAGGCACATGACCAGGATGTTACATGTAATCTACCATGTCTGTCTCTGCATGCAATATGTGTGTCTCTGCTCATACTATTTCACTGTGTCTACTGGCAAAAAACAGACCACATATATATAAGCAAGACATAACATTCCTTTTTCATTTCAAAGGCACGCCCTGGATCTTGATTGCACAGCTTAGAGCCTATTTGTGAAGTAAGAGGCCTAAAAGACATGCTGCCTAAGATTCCCTACTAGTACATATGCTAAAGCCTAACTGACTTTAAAAAAACATGTATTTCCATATTTTTAAACACACCAACTAAGCAAATTATTCACCCAGATCCATTTAAAATCAAGCTTGACTCACAGTGTGATCTTAGGTACATGACCAGGATGTTACATGTAATCTACCATGTCTGTCTCTGCATTCAATATGTGTGTCTCTGCTCATACTATTTCACTGTGTCTACTGGCAAGAAACAGACCACATACATATATAAGCAAGACATAACATTCCTTTTTCATTTGAAAGGCACACCCTGGATCTTGATTGCACAACTTAGAGCCTATTTGAGAAGTAAGAGGCCTAACAGACATGCTGCCTAAGATTCCCTACTAGTACATATGCTAAAGCCTAACTGACTTTAAAAATACATGTATTTCCATATTTTTAAACACATCAACTAAGCAAATTATTCACCCAGATCCATTTAAAGTCAAGCTTGACTCACAGTGTGATCTTAGGCACATGACCAGGATGTTACACGTACTCTCTCATGTCTGTCTCTGCATGCAATATGTGTGTCTCTGCTCATACTGTTTCACTGTGTCTACTGGCAAAAAACAGACCACATATATATAAGCAAGACATAACATTCCTTTTTCATTTCAAAGGCACACCCTGGATCTTGATTGCACAGCTTAGAGCCTATTTGTGAAGTAAGAGGCCTAACAGACATTCTGCCTAAGATTCCCTACTAGTACATATGCTAAAGCCTAACTGACTTTAAAAATACATGTATTTCCATATGTTTAAACACACCAACTAAGCCAATTATTCACCCAGATCCATTTAAAATCAAGCTTGACTCACAGTGTGATCTTAGGCACATGACCAGGATGTTACATGTAATCTACCATGTCTGTCTCTGCATGCAATATGTGTGTCTCTGCTCATACTATTTCACTGTGTCTACTGGCAAGAAACAGACCACATACATATATAAGCAAGACATAACATTCCTTTTTCATTTCAAAGGCACACCCTGGATCTTGATTGCACAGCTTAGAGCCTATTTGTGAAGTAAGAGGCCTAACAGACATGCTGCCTAAGATTCCCTACTAGTACATATGCTAAAGCCTAACTGACTTTAAAAAGACATGTATTTCCATACTTTAAACAAATCAATTAAGCAAATTTTTCACCCAGATCCATTTAAAATCAAGCTTGACTCACAGTGTGATCTTAGGGACATGAGACATATGTCATGACACACACAGAAAGAGAAAAATGACACACAGAAAAAGAGAGATTATGCAAATGCAAAGTGACATGAGACACAGGCACAGAGTACCCTTTAAGCTAAGAGAGGCAAACTGTCAGCAGACACAGGTGACATTATTGAAAAATGTGAAAATATAGTTCCTTATTTCACACAAACACCCAGTGTAATCCTTGACCAAAATTTAAAAGCCAGACATTTTACCAGAAAACATTTTCCATAGGAAATCGTTTTTAACACAGAGCACAGCCCATTTAAATGACCACAACAAAACAAGGCAGAAACCTAACTCATTTCCAAAATACATTTCCAATATGCACCATTCAATTTTTGAACAGCATTACAAAAAACATGACACACAATGCAAGAATAAAGAAGCACAATATGCTTCTTAATCTTCCCCATAATCCATACAGCAGTCTATCTTTATTAAAAGAATCATTACTCACCTTTAAAAATGCTTTGGAAGTAATGGAGCAGTGTCAGTCACACACATCAGATTTTCTTAAGCAGAATCTCTGAAATGCTCCTGAAACACTGCCCTGATTCCCTGTAATTCTTCCGACATATCCCTGAACTTAACCAATTAAAATTCTTCCCACACTATTTCAAAACCAAACTAACATTTTGATTGGTTCTACATTTCAACACTTTGAAACTCACATAATATTCACCCATCCCCCCAGTGCTTATTCACCCTGTTACCATGGTAACTCCCACCTAACCCAGCACACAGTTGAAAAGTTCATCATACTATGTTGCAAAAGAATCCAGCAAGGGTCTTTTACCTCTCAATGTAGTAGCTTATTCTGTGCAACGTTTCTTTCAATCACTTTTTCTCAACCATTAAAATGACTTCTTTCAAAAAACAAAAGCATGCACCCTAAGTTTGAGTAGTGAATTTTAAGAAACCACTAATCATTTCTTGTTTTTTAAGTGCACTGAATCTCAACCACTTTTTTTTCATAACTCCTACTTTCAAACTGCCATTTCATTTCCAGAACTCATCTGAATACAAGCACATCTACCTTCAAGATGCCAAAAGTCTGGTTTGTGGGTCATAGCTTTGTCTACTGGAGTGACAAATATGCAAGTAACAGAGGCATTTCCAACCTTGATTTACCAAATGTGGACATTATGTGGATTGGACAGAGAGGATTGAGAAGTCACTAATTGATACCATTGGTAAAATCCTTTTTGCATCTCCCTCACCCTGACCTCATAATTGTGCACTGTGGTGGCATTGACCTAGGCACTTTGACTGGGGTAGGTCTGGAAATGCTTTCAAAGGACATCTTTGGGCAATTGATATCACTTTTTCCAAAAACTGCCTTGGTATTTTCTAATATATGCCAAAGGCAAAAATGGAACTGGTCCAACCAATTTTGTCCACAGATTGAGAAAGCAAGGAAATATGTGAATAAATCTGTTTCTGCTTTCCTCAGAGACTATGGTATGGGTTCCATATACCACAACAACTTGCGTTACAACATGCAAGGCATGTATAGGAGAGATGGTGTACATTTTACAGATGAGGGGAATAGAGTCTTCCTCTTTAATTTGAGACTCTGCATCGGTACCTACTTGTAGGTACAAAAAACTCCCACATAACACAACAGCTCTTTTCAGAGCTACCCTACCTCTAAGCACTCTAAATTCTTATTTTGCTCTAATTTTTTACTCTGTTTTTCCCCGTGGTGCGCTCAGGGTACGCGTACCTGTAAGAATACATGGGAACGCACCCAGCGCTTACCCCGCGAAAAATTTTCAAAAAAATAGTTTTTTTGTTCTTCAGGGTCCCCCTTTTTATTTTCACCTCTTGTGTCTCGATTCTACCAAGGCACAAGATGGCGGACTCTACGGACTGTTTAGAATATTGACAGACACCCGAGAGCCAATCAGCTTTTCGCTCGCGCACTTCCGTGGCGCACCTGGTGCGCTCCCCAGTACGCGTACCGGTGAGTGCTCGGAGCGCGCCTATAGATATATATATTTTTTTAAGTTAATTTTGGTAAAAACCACTGGAGCAATTTTCACCAAATATACAAAGGGCACTTCTGCATACCAGTCCCTACAATTTTGCAAAGTTTGGTGAAATTCCGTTCAGCGGTTCAGGCTGTAGCCTTGTCAATTCGTCCTATTGAAATTAACATGAGGAAAACACGTTTTGGGACCCCCTTTTTTCTCGGCCCCCGCTTCACAAATCCCCCCGAAACTTTCAGGGAAGGAGCGCAGCGGAGCTGGCCTACATTTTGGAAAATTACACACAAATTCCTCCACCGGCGCCAAAGTTATTCTCAATAGAATGTTGCGGATTTCCTATGGTAGCTAGGTCCTAACTGTAACTACCTACTGGCGACCGCCAGTAGGTAATATATATATATATATATATATATATATATATATATATATTACCTACTGGCGGTCGCCAGTAGGTATATATAGTTAGGATTTTTTCTCTATGGGATTTTTTAAAATTCTATGTCTAATAACTTTGGCGTTTGTGGACGGAATTGGCTGAAATTTTCAGGAAAATGGAACATTTTGTTTCTGAGCAGCTCCTGAAAATTTGGGGGGGGGTTCGTCAAGGGGGGGCCGAGAAAAAATGGGGGTCCCAAAATGCGTTTTTCCCATGTTAATTTCCATAGGGCGGTTGGCCTCACTTTTAGCCCGAACGGCTGAATGGATTTGCACGAAACTTGGCAAAATTGTAGGGACTGGTAGCCCGATGTGCCTTTGCTAGGTCTCAATATATGTGCTCCAGTGTATTTTGAGAAATTAACGTTCAAAAAAAGATATATATCTGTAAGCGCGCTCCGGGCAGCGCTCCGGTTCGTGTACTTGACGCGTAACGGAACTTCGCGTAGCGAAGCTGATTGGCTCTCCGGTGTCTGTAAACATTCCAAACAGTCCGTAGCGGCCGCCATCTTGTCTCTCGGTAGGATCGAGAGACAAGAGGAGGCCAAAGCGAAGGGGCAAATGACCATAAGGGGGCATAATAGATCCTCCCTGACCCCCTAGGTTTGATGTAGAGGCTTTAAAAGGGCCCCGCAGGGAGCGCCCGGTCCGCGAACCGGGAAGCGTTCTGGGAAGCGTACTAAAAGGAAAAAAGAATGATAGACTTTTCTAATATTGTATGTTAATTGATTGTTTGTTTTGTTGATTATTTTTTAATTTCTTTATTTTTTAAGCAATTATTTATTATTGTGATTGTGTTTCAAAATTTAATAAAATGTCTAACATTTCACTGTCTGAAATGTCGTTATTTTCATTGAACATAGCTTGTAATGTTTGAGTGTGTAAAATGTCCTCATTTTGAAGGAGGACATCTACTGCTTGCACACATTGCAGTAGTTCTTGGTCCCAAGTTTCATCCATAAATTCTATATAATTTGGATCAATTATTTCTTGGTTGCTCTCTTGCAGGACAATTTGAAATGAAACTTTCTGTTCGCCTTCCATTTTGCCTGAAATTTGGATAAAAAAAAATATATTAGTACAGATAGGGCACTGTTGGGATTAATTTTAGATAGGCAGTTTTTAACAGTGAATTTATCTTTGGGCAGTGTATAGTATCAGAGTGGAAGTAGGAATATAAAAAAGTGTATGTGATTTAACGTAAGTAAATTCATAATTATACAAGAGAAACCTAACTCCATCCATAACTATAACAGAGAAGTCTATCTAAATCTATAACTACTACAGAGGGATAGTATATAACTATCAGAAAAAGTTTACCATATTAACTTATAGTGCACAATATACTTCAGTTTTTAAAATAACAACTTACCTTTACAAAGAAGTTGAAGTGATTAGTGAAAATCCAATTGAAATGTACACCAGGAAGTAGTAGTCAAAATGGCTGTGTTTCCTTCTCTTCCTTTATATATATTCAGGTACATAACCAATCAAATGTCAGGTAAAAAAAAAAAAGAAAATTAAAGTAACATTTTAATTGGTTGTCAATTCCAACACTTCAGATGTGTTTTGTGAAGTAATTTACCTCAGGGTATTTAGAGAGGTGTACAGGCTAAATGGCTAAATGGAATTCCAATCAAATTTGTGAAAATGGTAGGGATTGGTATGTAGTATGAGCAAATCTATATTTGGTGAAAGTGTCTCCAGGGTTTCTTCTGTAAATTACTTTCCCACCTTTTTTAATGGAGCGCTTCCCGGTGAGCGCCCCGGTACGCGAACCTTAAGCGTTACGGGAGTCCACCATTTTGTGTTTCGGTCGAATTAAGATACAAGATGGAGGGCACATAATGTTCAGAATGGGTAGAAGGGGACACGGTAGACGTATTTTGACCCCCTAGGTTTTCTGAGGATGGCTGAGGAGGCCCATATGTGCGAAAAAAAAAACATTTTTTTAAAAAATTTCGCGCGGTTAGCTTCCGGTTCGCGTACCGGGTAGCGCTCCGGGGAGCGTACTTTGTTGAAAATTAGTAAAAAAAGTTAGAGTAAAATAATAATTGTGAATGATCAGATGTAGGGTAGCTCTGAGAAGACCTTTTGGGTTTATGGTACATTTAGGTACTTATAAGTAGGTACCAATGCACATTTTTAAATTCAGAATGAAAACTCTGTTCCCTTCATCTGAGAAGTGAACTCCATCTCCTCTGTAGATATCTTGCATGTAGTAACGCAAGTTATTGTTGTACACGGAGCCCATTCCATGGTCTCTCATGTAAGCTGAAACAGATTTGTTTACATGCTTCCTCGACTTCTCAATTTGTGGACAAAATTGGTTCGACCACCTCCATTTCTGTCTTTGGCATATATTTGAATATACCAAGGCAGTTTGAGGAAAAAGTGCCATTAATTGCTCAAAGGTGTCCTTTAAAAGCATTTCCAGACCTACTCCAGTCAAAGTGCCCAAATCATTACCTCCACAGTGCACAATTAACAGGTCAGGTTTTGGCAAATGCATAAAGGTTTTCACCAATGGTATCAATTGGTGACATTTTAATCCTCTGTGGCCAAACCACTTAATTTCCACATCTTGTAAATTGAGGTTAGGTACATTTCTGTTCTCAGCATACCTCTGAGCCCAATAGATGTAACTATGTCCAACAATCCAGACAGAAAACATGGTGAGAGAAGGTTCTGCTGCAGTCAGATGAAGTGTGGTAATGAAATGGCAGTTGAAAAAATAAGAGTTTAAAATGAAAAAAACTGTGGAGTTTCTGTGTTAATGAAGCAGTAGCAGTGATTGGTGGATTTTGATTGCTGAAAACAGAAAGTTAGGGTGCATGGATGAGTTCTTTGAAAGATGTAATTTGAATGGTCAAAAAAAAAATCATTTAATGAAAGATTGCACTGGATACGCAGGTGCACTGAGAGTTCAGAGTTCAATTGAAACATTGTTGTGTGAACTTGCAAACACCAGAGGTCTTCCAGGAGGTGGTTGCTATGTAAAAAAGGCAGAGAGGGCAGAGGGGGGAAGGGTTTTGATTTGAAAAAAGTGATGGAAGAGTTTTGATTGGGTGACATGAGAGTTATGTGTGATGAATTACAGCATTTCTGTGCTTTCTATATCTGCAGCCTCTGGAGTGCATACCCTTTGTTCTGCTGAAGACAAATTTGTGTATTTCTGAGACTGTTTTGAAACTCATAAAGTATTTGCTAAGGTGAGAAAAGATTTATTTAATTTAGATAGAGAATAGTGTGTTTTAAGGAGAAAATTATGAAGAAAGTTGTGTTTTTAAAATGTTGCTTTGTCTCAAGTGTTTTACAAATAGATTATGTTTCTTTGAGAAATTGTAATTGGAGAAAATGTGAAGTATTAGTACTGACAGGGTGTTTTTGTGCATAGGAGCTTTCACGCTTTCATGTGTCTTAAGGACATTTTCAGTCATTTCCCCATGTGCAGTGTTTTCAAATTATGACTTGAAAATCGTTTTTGAGGAAAAGGAATGCTTTTAAAATTTATGACAAGGAAATAATGGTGTCTGCTTCTTTATAAGGCATTTGAGGGTCTCTGATGTTATTTTTCCCATTTTAATTTAAGACCTTTCTCCGTGGGGCAAGTTCCTTGGAAATATGCTCCCACCTGTGCTTGGCAAATTTAGATTTTGAGTCTTTAAGTTACATAGCCATGTTAAAAGTGACCCAAAAATGCTGCAAAGGCAATCAAAAAACGCTTTCATGTGTCTTAAGGACATTTTCAGTCATTTCCCCATGTGCAGTGTTTTCAAATTATGACTTGAAAATAGTTTTTGAGGAAAAGGAATGCTTTTAAAATTTATGACAAGGAAATAATGGTGTCTGCTTCTTTATAAGGCATTTGAGTGTCTCTGATGTTATTTTTCCCATTTTAATTTAAGACCTTTCCCCGTGGTGCAAATTCCTTGTAAATATGCTCGCACCTGTGCTTGGCAAATTTAGATTTTGAGTCTTTGAGTTACATAGCCATGTTAAAAGTGACCCAAAAATGCTGCAAAGGCAATCAAAAACGCTTTCATGTGTCTTAAGGACATTTTAAGTCATTTCCCCATGTGCAGTGTTTTCAAATTATGACTTGAAAATCGTTTTTGAGGAAAAGGAATGCTTTTAAAATTTATGACAAGGAAATAATGGTGTCTGCTTCTTTATAAGGCATTTGAGTGTCTCTGATGTTATTTTTCCCATTTTAATTTAAGACCTTTCTCCGTGGGGCAAATTCCTTGTAAATATGCTCGCAGCTGTGCTCGGCAAATTTAGATTTTGAGTCTTTGAGTTACATAGCCATGTTAAAAGTGACCCAAAAAGGCTGCAAAGGCAATCAAAAAACGCTTTCATGTGTGTTAAGGACATTTTCAGTCATTTCCCCATGTGCAGTGTTTTCAAATTATGACTTGAAAATCGTTTTTGAGGAAAAGGAATGCTTTTAAAATTTATGACAAGGACATAATGGTGTCTGCTTCTTTATAAGGCATTTGAGTGTCTCTGATGTTATTTTTCCCATTTTAATTTAAGACGTTTCTCCGTGGGGCAAGTTCCTTGTAAATATGCTCCCACCTGTGCTTGGAAAATTTAGATTTTGAGTCTTTGAGTTACATAGCCATGTTAAAAGTGACCCATAAATGCTGCAAAGGCAATCAAAAAACGCTTTCATGTGTCTTAAGGACATTTTAAGTCATTTCCCCATGTGCAGTGTTTTCAAATTATGACTTGAAAATCGTTTTTGAGGAAAAGGAATGCTTTTAAAATTTATGACAAGGACATAATGGTGTCTGCTTCTTTATAAGGCATTTGAGTGTCTCTGATGTTATTTTTCCCATTTTAATTTAAGACCTTTCCCCGTGGTGCAAATTCCTTGTAAATATGCTCACACCTGTGCTTGGCAAATTTAGATTTTGAGTCTTTGAGTTACATAGCCATGTTAAAAGTGACCCAAAAATGCTGCAAAGGCAATCAAAAAACGCTTTCATGTGTCTTAAGGACATTTTCAGTCATTTCCCCATGTGCAGTGTTTTCAAATTATGACTTGAAAATCGTTTTTGAGGAAAAGGAATGCTTTTAAAATTTATGACAAGGACATAATGGTGTCTGCTTCTTTATAAGGCATTTGAGTGTCTCTGATGTTATTTTTCCCATTTTAATTTAAGACCTTTCTCCGTGGGGCAAGTTCCTTGGAAATATGCTCCCACCTGTGCTTGGCAAATTTAGATTTTGAGTCTTTGAGTTACATAGCCATGTTAAAAGTGACCCAAAAATGCTGCAAAGGCAATCGAAAAACGCTTTCATGTGTCTTAAGGACATTTTCAGTCATTTCCCCATGTGCAGTGTTTTCAAATTATGACTTAAAAATCGTTTTTGAGGAAAAGGAATGCTTTTAAAATTTATGACAAGGACATAATGGTGTCTGCTTCTTTATAAGGCATTTGAGTGTCTCTGATGTTATTTTTCCCATTTTAATTTAAGACCTTTCTCCGTGGGGCAAGTTCCTTGGAAATATGCTCCCACCTGTGCTTGGCAAATTTAGATTTTGAGTCTTTGAGTTACATAGCCATGTTAAAAGTGACCCAAAAATGCTGCAAAGGCAATCAAAAAACGCTTTCATGTGTCTTAAGGACATTTTCAGTCATTTCCCCATGTGCAGTGTTTTCAAATTATGACTTGAAAATCGTTTTTGAGGAAAAGGAATGCTTTTAAAATTTATGACAAGGACATAATGGTGTCTGCTTCTTTATAAGGCATTTGAGTGTCTCTGATGTTATTTTTCCCATTTTAATTTAAGACCTTTCTCCGTGGGGCAAGTTCCTTGTAAATATGCTCCCACCTGTGCTTGGCAAATTTAGATTTTGATTATTTGACTTACATAGCCATGTTCCATACAGTTCTAACCTTCTGCGTAGTCTTTGATATGCTAGACTCCATCTGCACTATGAGATACCTAAGCAAAGGAAACATAGGTGATGTGATTGTGAAATGAGGAAAAGAAACTCCACATTTTTCAATTACATCACCTGTGTTTCTTAAGTTTACGAATGACATTGTGCAGATGAAGTTAAGGTCTGTCCACGGACACAAAAGAAGTCTGGCCTTTGTTCAAGAGTGAAGTGCACATGACTTACTTCATTAGTAGGCCTTCACATGTATTATCTCCTCTGTATTCTTCAACAAGCGTAAATTTGATCTGCAACCCTGAGTAGGCCTCACCTTAAACAAACCTCTGGATAGGCCACACCTTATCGTCATCCTGAATCAATCATTTAAAATGTTAGGGACAGATTTATGATAGCCGTGTGCCTCTTTTGCACCGCTGTGCGTCACTTTTGTGACGCAGCGGCGGTGCAAAAGATTTGCTATGTTGCGACATATTTACAACTTGATGCATCTAGGCAGATGTGTCATGCTGTAAAGTCCTGTGCCACATGAAACCTGCGTCAGATTTCATGTGAGCGTTTTGTTGTAGGGTGGGCAGTCATTTGCATGAAAGCCCTGTAAAACTAACACAGTAAAATTAAGAAGATTTCACTGAGTCACATTTATGGCATTGCTGAATCAAATCCTTACACCTGTTTGAAACAGGCATAAGGAGTGATGCACCATGCAATGTGTGGCTTGCCCCTGTGCATTGCAGTAGACATGTCGCGCTTACGACGTGATTCGTGCAATGCGCCATTTTTGTGGAACAGATGCGTGACGCATCTGTGCTATTTTTGCTCAATGGTGCTCTGCATTGTAAATGCTGCACATCATGGGTGGCAGAGCAGCGGCGCTCGTTAACTGGTGCATCCCTGGGGATGTGCCAGTTAACATAAATCTGCCCCTTTACATTTAAGTATTAGCAGGGGACACAGAGTTGGTGAGGCTTATCCAAGGTTAAGAAGAGATGAGTCCTGTTCACTGAAAACTTGGACATAGGCCTCACCTCCTCAGCATCGCTGGACATGGCTAAATAATAGCTGCAAAATGTTACTCTTGTTAAACAATTTTACAATTATAGTCTCTGAGATTTGTCTCTTAGTCTGCAACATCTCATTGTTGTTATCTTTCTTTAAAGATAACGACAACATCAACATGAGCGACAATCAGCAATCAGTTGATCTTGACCTCATCATTGAACTCGTAATTGAAACGTCAGTGGAAGTAGATCCCTTGGATGATTTAAATCCTGAGGATGAAGAAGAACATGATGAGGATGCAGATTTGTCAGAATTGTATGACATAGGGTGGGAAGCTGACCTGCTTGAGCCTATGGAACTATAAACATTTAGTTTTAAAATGTACAATAAATGAAAAGTAAAAATGTAAACTGTTTAATTTTAAATTAAACACACCTTCAAAAACAGGTTATGTGTAGTGTCTTCAATAAAATATTAAAATATGCTCATAAAATTAGATCAGATTCACATATAAAACAGCACAGGTAAAATGAATATGAATTCCATTTCTTTTCTGCTATTTCTGTATTCTAAATTTGCCAAGCACTAAAAAATATTCTATGTAAAAATGTGAAGTAGTGTGTTAAGTTTTTGATGACTGTTATTGATTTACTGTTTGGTAATAGTGGTTAATAACATTTTTTATTATATTTTACCACAGATTCAACTGCAGATCATTTCAAGATTTCAGCATGCCAACCAAGGATAGACTTAGAAAGGCTGCAAAACGTCAAAGACAGCAGGTCCATGAAATAATGCAGCAGTCCTCTACCAAAAAAACTTGTCAAGTCACCAAGAAAGCACCGGGTAAGACCACAAAAACATTCATAAGAAATATTTGTAGTAAAAAAAGTATTACTACAGAAAATGTTTCAGTCCAGAAAAAGAGAAGCAATTTAAACGGAAAGGAAAGGCCAATCAAAAATGTTACTGCTAGAGCAAGAGATAACTCTGTGCATGATAGTAGAAGGAAACAACAGTTTAGGGACATTCGTAAACGAATGTTCCGCAACAGGATAATTGGCAATTTGTTAAAAAATATTAAGAAAGGTCAACAGAAAGTGGTTTTTTATAAGAGAAAAAAAAAGTTGAGAAAGTTATTGATCAGGCATTTGAAATTAAACGTAAGTTATTTATTTTGATAATCAATAGAATTAGGAAGCTAAACAAGGCAATTTATGATTTCAAAAGAAATAGTAGATGGAAGAGAATAGTTAATCGTAGTAATTTTTGTGAAGTTTTTTCCGGAGAATGGATGCATAGTTCAAGTTGTGAGGCATTTTTTAATGAGGAGAGTTATTTCCAGGATAATGTTTTGGTGCATGCAGTTGACACCAGTGGTCGAGCTTATGAAGTGAAAGATGGTTGTCCAGTTGAAAAAGAAAAACTTGTGACAACAGAGACAGAAGAGGTGTTAGGTAATGAGGTTTTAGGAAGACGTCCTAAGGGTCCTGTGTACACCTGGAAGTGTAGTAGTATTTGCAGTGTGCGACAGGATTCCATCAATTTGCTTTGTGATTTTGTACGTACATTTAATAAGAAAAGTTTGAAGCAGAAAATGAAGTTGTTGCAAGAATTAGATCCTTGCAGAGTGAGAGAAGTGACAGGTTTGCATGGTCATTCACTGGCTTGTCTTTCCAGGAGAGTATGCCAGAGTGTTTTTCATCATTTCAGGATGCTAGCAGTGCATCATAATAAAGTGAGGAAATTAGTTAGAATGTTGTATTATGCTAAGAGTCCAGCAGTTATGCTTAAACAATTATGCGCTGCTCTTTTGCATGGTTCTGAAATAGATGTGAAGAATATTTGTGAAGAAATTGAGTTTTGTTACTTTGGAAGTAAAGAGGAGAATGTTGAAATTGACCAAGAAGAAGAGGGTAATGTGGAAGATAGTGTACAGGTTTCCAGTACAGATAATTTTCAGAGGGAAATTGCGACGTTTCAGGTGAAATCAAGTGAGAGGCCTAATTTCACTTGTGTGTGTTGTCGACGCACTTATTATAAGAATCAGACTAAGTTAGTGGATTTATATGCAAAAAGTGAAAGGGAAAATAATAGTGAATGGAAGGATTTCACAACATACTTGATGGTAGAAAATTGTTTTGATTTGGGATCGGATCAACGTGTGTGTACTTATTGTTGTAGCAAATTAAATCAAAACCAGATGCCTGCTAGAGCAGTTCATAATAATCTGGAATTGGTTGAGATTCCTTCTGAATTGAAGGATTTAAATACTTATGAATCTATTTTGATTCAAAGTATCCATCCCTTTCAGGCTATTGTAAGAATGGAGCCAAAGACAGGGAAATTGCCTCCATCAGATTTACAGAGAGGATTAAAGGGAAGAGTTGTTTATTTGCCTCTAGATTTGAAGAAAAACATTAACACAATTGGAGTAGAAAAAGTGGAAGAGGACCCTCTGGTTATCTTAGTTAATGGGGTTCCGACAAAGAATAAGAAAATATGGCAAGATTTAGTGGATGTTAGGAAAGTCAAAAAGGCAACATTGTATTTGAAAAAAAATAATAAGTACTATAAGAATATATATGTTGCAGAAGAGGAAGTAAGTGAGGAAGAGGATAGCGATTTGTGTGCTGGTCAAATTGAGAAAGTAGAACCCTCTACTAGTGAAGAAATATATGAACATTATAGTGTTCATCCTTTGCATTCCAAGGAAGTCATGGGGAATGCTATTGAGTTGTTTCAAATGAAACAAGCCAAAGGGAGTCCCATTAGTGTTTGGGAGGAAAGTTTGGAAGCTCTGTGTTTCCCACAGCTTTTTCCAACAGGTCAGGGAGGAAGATATGATGAGCGACCTCATCAAATTCCTGCTTCTGAATACCGGACTTTGCGATTGTATGCAGGAGATGCTAGGTTTCGACAATGTATTCCCTATTTGTTTCATCTCCTGTTTGAAAGCGATCTGTCTGGACTGTCATATGCAGTGAACCACATCTTGAAAAGTGGTATACACATGCAAAACATCTCGGCAAGTGACTTTATGGATAAAGTCAATGTCCAAGACAGTATTTTGGATTCTCACCTGATTAATCTCCTGGCGTGTCAGCGTGGTACTAATGAGTACTGGTACCGTCGTCATGGTGATTTAAAATGTATGCTGAGGAACTTAGGAACTCCCACATGGTTCCTCACTCTGAGCTGTGCCGAGTATGGCTGGGAAGACTTACTTGAATTTCTACGAGAGGCAAATGGAAACATCGAAAACATCGAATTCAAGACACCCGGAGAACTGTGCTCTTTGGATCCAGTCAATGTATGCCGGTACTTCAATCATAGATTTGAAGCTATGATGTCTTTCATCATGAATAAGAAGAATCCACCTCTTGGAGAGGTGTTGGATTTCTTCTGGAGAAAGGAGTACCAAGCAAGAGGTGCTCCTCACATACATATGCTGTTGTGGATCAAGGATGCACCTAAATTTGGAACAGATCCAGAAGACTCAGTGATGAGTTTCATACAACAGTATTCTACGTGTGCTGTTCCAAACGCAAAGGAGAAGAAAAGCCTAAGAGAAAAAGTTCTACGTTTCCAAAGCCATCGTTGTGGAAAGTACTGTCGTCGTAAATTCCGAAACAAGGACAAGTTCTACACCAAATGTCGTTTCGGTTTTCCACGACCGGTGATTTCTAAAGGAAGAGTAAACAGTTTGATGTCTTCGCTGCGACATAATGTGATGAAGAAATCACCTAAAAACACATACAATTTGAAGAGGAACGAAGAGTCCAAGTACATCAACGACTACAACCCAGGGATTTTGTCCATGTGGAATGCTAACATGGATATACAGTTTGTGGCTGATAACTGTATGGCTGTGGCTCGGTATGTGACATCTTACATCACCAAAAAAGAAAAGACAGAATTGAAGGATATGTGGGAGGACATTTGCCATGAAAAGAGCCTCAGTAAGAAGTTGTACAGTTTCAGTCTGAAGATGTTGTCGTATCGAGAAATCGGAGCTTACGAATGTTCTGACCGGTTGTCTTCAGCAAGTCTCTATGCCAAATCTAGGAGTATCGTTTGGGCGAGTCTTGGTCTTGCTGCAACACGTAATCGAGTTCTGAAACCTGTGCGGGAAATTGAGTATTTGGCGGAAAAGGAGCCAAACAGTACCGACATTTTGAAGAGCAACATGTTGGATACATATTATCCAAATCGAAGCAGTCACCTCGAGAATGTTTGTCTGTATGAGGTTCTACAAAATTACATATTCAAGAGGAACATCAAAGAAGATACTGAGAAAGGAGTGTATGCTGTAATTGGAAGTGAGGGATGTCTGGTCAAGCAAAGAAAATGCCACTTGGTAAACCATCGAAAATTGAGTGGCGAATCTCCTGAAAAAAAGGAGTTTTTCTATTTAGCACTTTTGCAACTTTTCAAGCCTTGGCGTGCAGAAGAGGAACTGCTTGGAGATTTCCTCTGTTACGAAGACTCTTTCACTGCCGCCAAGGAGACCATAGAATGTCCTGCTTTTCCTAAATATGTAGAAATGTTGAATGCGGAAATCGAGCAGGAAGCAACGATTGCAGCCGAGATTGCCAGAGACAGTTCTCAGGACAGTCAGAGTTCTGCTTCATTGAGTCAGGATCCACTAGGAGGACCTGTTATCGAAAATGAAGCTGCCACTGCCATGAATGAAGTGGAAAGAGCCATGGCACATGCTCAGGAGGATGCAGTTAACTTAGAAGACTTGGAAAGACAACTCAACGTTGAGCAGAGGAAAATATATGACGAAGTTACCAAGCAAATTGATCATGGATTAAGTCATGAGAAGAAAGAGTGCTCATGTACGTCGTTGAAGCCTGTCCGACTGTACGTGAGTGGAGAAGCGGGAACTGGAAAAAGTTTCCTCATTAAAGCAATTTCATGTTATTTGCAGGAAAGGACTGAGTCATCGCTGTCTTGTGTTGTCACCGCTCCAACTGGACTGGCAACGCATAACATTAAAGGGATTACTTTACATCGTTTACTGATGCTGCCAGTGGAGCATGACAACAAATTACAATATCACAAGCTATCTGGAGATGCTTGTTGTGAAGTTTCAAGAATCTTGAGGAAAATGAAACTTCTTATCATTGACGAAGTAAGCATGGTTTCCAATGTCATGTTTGCCTTTGTACATTTGAGAATGCAAGAAGTTCTCAAAACAGAGTATG
Organism: Lissotriton helveticus; assembly: GCF_964261635.1. Taxonomy (NCBI): domain Eukaryota; kingdom Metazoa; phylum Chordata; class Amphibia; order Caudata; family Salamandridae; genus Lissotriton; species Lissotriton helveticus. Next base: position 1,459,488,252 of record NC_136061.1, on the reverse strand, counting down.
ATGTGTTATTTGGTGGCAAACACATCATTGTTTTCGGAGATCTTCTGCAGCTGACACCAGTGAAAGGACAACCTGTGTTCAAAATGCTCACGCATGAAGATACCAGGAAGTGCCTAGGGAGCATTGGCAACGTCAATATATGGTTAAACTTCAATTATGCTGAACTGCATGAAAATATGCGTCAGGCGAAGGATGAAGTTTACAAGAATATTCTACAAGATGTTAGAATTGGAAAAGTGACCGAGCATGGGAAAGAAGCTTTACATGCACGATTACTGTCAAATTTATATCCAGAACAAGATGTTGTGCCTGAGAATATTTTTCAGAAAATTACTGAGAAGAAATCTGGAATATGTTTGATGCCAACTCTTGCAGAATGTGCCATCTTCAACAACAAAATGTTGCATTTAGAAAAGCAAGAGATTGTGAAACTGGAAGCTATTGACAGAGTAGAGCATATGGGATCAACAATTATTTTGTCTGAGAATTTGAAAACAAAATTGGATTCATTAGAGAAGACTATATCTAAAACTGCAGGTTTTGAAAAGACTCTGAATGTGTGCTTAAACTGCCGTATAATTTTAAGAAGGAATTTACATGTTGAAAGAGGTCTGGTAAATGGATCAATGGGTAATGTTGTTGATTTTGTGAAATACAGAAATAGAGATGGAATTGAATTTTTTAAAATTAAATTTGATGGCATTGAGGAAGTACAGCTAATTGGTCGTTGTTCTGCTAGGTTTTTGCTTGTAAAAGACTTATATGTTCGCCGTAAGCAGTTTCCAGTTTGCTTGGCATATGCGGTGACAATCCATAAATCGCAAGGTTTAAGTGTAGACAGTGCATTGGTGAATATTGGCAGTTCTGTGTTCAAGGAGGGTATGGCATATGTGGCATTGTCACGAGTTAGAACTTTATCGGGATTGTACTTGATTGAGTGTGATGTCACAAACATTTGTGCGGATCTATATTGTGTTAAGGAATACAATAGGTTAAGAAGAGAGTATGCGCCACATTTGCCTCAATATCCTTTGTTTGAGAAACGTGTGGTAGGCCGGAAACGAAGAAATGTGACCAATACTAGGGAGGTTGTAGCAAAAAGACGAAAAGTCGATGAACCTGAAATTATAAGCAGAAACAAAAAGGATTCTGTTGAAGATGTTGTTGGTTTTCAATTTGAAAACAGTTCTGGTGTCAAATGCTATGCTAATGTAGTGGTTAATGTTTCGTTTTCTCTAGAAAATCTAAAAGAAGAGATTGTGGTCAATTCTGATCAAAGATTTTGCAGTTTGTTAAATTCTGTGTTAGAGAAATGTAGCACTGATAGAACAAAAATAGAAAGTGTGTCGGAAATTCGAAATCTGTTAGACAGATGTTCAGGTCAAACACAATTCTCTCAAAATATTCAGCAAGATTGTCAGGAGTTTTTAATGTATATACTTGATGTATTGCATGCTGAAGGTGTAGATGTAGATCACCTGTTTGGGCTTTCTTATCAATGGCAGCATGACTGCGAGAACTGTAGGGTATCAAGTACTACTGGTGTAGACTCAGAAAGATTTATATATTTAACTTTGCCAGACAGTAAATCAGTCTCTTTTAATAAGCTAGTAAAAGCAGCTGATCACAACATGGAGTGTAGCCAATGTAAATCTGAAATGATGTCAACATTATTTATACGAACATATGGCCAGTATGTCATTTTAATGTTCCAACGATGTAGGCCTGATGGAACAAAATTGACAACTTTAATTAAAAATTTTGTGGCTTCACAGTTGTCAATATCAGGAAGGACTTTTGTAACTGCAGCAATTATATATCATGACGGTCCTTCAATAACATCAGGACATTACACAGCTTATTTAAAGTCTAGAAATGGCTGGTCATTCTGCAACGATTCTGTTTTAATTTTCAAAAAAAAATTGCCGTATGACCTTCAAAATTCTTACCTGGTGTTTTTAAAACCAAAATTTTAGGGAAAGAATCTCGGGATGTGCTCTGAGGAATTTCAAGAAGTTCTAATGGCTCCTACACGATTTGGCCTTGAGGATAAGTGTAGTACAGAGACATAACTTCTTACCATAACACTGGACGTCATGGAAAAATAACTGCACTTTGAATGAGTTCAGAAAAACTATTTCTTTTTATAAGCTAATTCAAGCAGCCAATCAAAACATGGAGTAGAGGGAATGTAAGTCTGCAATGCTGTCTACTGTTTATATTGCTTTGTGATTAAAAGTGATGTAGAGAATTAAATAATTGTAGTAGTCATAGAGGTAGTGTAAGTCTGCTTCATAGTAAGCAGTATCAGTGTCATAGGAAATGTAGAACATGAGTGAGCAAGAAGGGTAAGATATTACTAGTCCAGGATTGTGAAAATGATCTTCAACATTTTAATTCTGAAAGTTGCGGAAATACAAAATGACGGGATTGGCTTACAAGAATTCAAAGAGTTATAAATGGCTCTTACATGATTTGGCCTTGTGGAAACGTGTGGTAGAGAGCGAGAAGTCATTTATTGTATGTAACATATTTTTCAAAACGATGGAGGTTTTCTTTCAGAAAGTGGCGGGCTGAAAGTAATAACAGCACAACAGAGTGTAAGCTGTTCATAGGACATCCTTCGACGTCATGGAAAGTAAGTTAATTTTAAGGAGTTCTGAATTCTGATTTGTTATGTTGTATGGGTTTTTTAAACACAATCATCTTGATTGTGTTTTTTTCCCCCCGCTGTTATATGATGATTACCTTCAAGTCACTGTTTTTAGTGAAATTTGATACATTCTGAGAACAGCAAAAATAAACCATTTAACATGTATAATTAATTCTGTACTGTTTGTATTTATGATGTACATTTAGAACTGTGTAGGAGGCATGGAGAAGGAGAGGCTTCTGTAAGTGTCAAAGTTGTTGCATACAGTGCTCACATTCTACGTAGTCTTTCATATGATAGACTACATTTCCACAATGAGATACCTAAGCAATGGAAACACAGGTGATATGATTGTGGAATGAGCAAAAAAAATTGCACGTTTTTCAATTATATTACCTGTGTTTCCTAACATTACACATCACATTGTGTAGATGAGGTTTAGGCCTGTTCCAGGAGACAGAGGAGGTCTGACATTTGTTCAAGAGTGCAGTGGACATGACTCACTTCGTTGGTAGGTCTGCACATGTATTATCTCCTCTGTATTCTTCAACAAACCTAAATTTCATCTGCAACCCTGAGTAGGACTTACCTGAAACAAATATGTGGATAGGTTACACCTTATCGGCATCTTGAAACAATCATTTAAAATGTTAGGATCAGATTTATGATGGCCGTGCGCCTCTTTTGCGCCGCTGTGGGTCAGTTTTGTGTAAAAGATGCACCATGTTGCAAGATAGGTTTCAGTTCATCTCCAGCAAGATACCATCAGTTTGAAATGTATATAATTAGCACTGTGTAGGGGGCATGCAGAAGCTGAAGCTTTTGTAAGTGTCAAAGTTCTTGCATGCAGTGTGCATTTCTGGGTACTGTTTCATATGCTGGACTACATCTGCACTATGAGATACCTAAGCAAAGGCAACACAGGTGATGTGATTGTGAAATGAGGAAAAGAAACTCCACATTTTTCAATTACATCACCTGTGTTTCCTAAGTTTACGAATGACATTGTGCAGATGAAGTTTAGGTCTGTCCACAGACACAGAAGAGGTCTGGCCTTTGTTCAAGAGTGAAGTGGACATGACTTACTTCATTGGTAGGCTTTCACATGTATTATGTCCTTTGTATTCTTCAACAAGCGTAAATTTGATCTGCAACCCTGAGTAGGCCTCACCTTAAACAAACTTCCGGAGAGGCCACACCTTATCGTCATCCTGAAGTAATCATTTAAAATGTTAGGGACAGATTTATGATAGGTGTATGCCTCTTTTGCGACACTGTGCGTCACTTTTGTGACGCATTGGCGGTGGAAAAGATTTGCTATGAGGCGACAAAATTACAAATTGATGCATCTAGGCAGATGTGTCATGCTGTAAAAAACCCGTGCCACATGAAACGATGCAGCAGTGATGCAAAAGATGCACCATGTTGCAAGACAGGCCTCACTTCATCTCCAACAAGATAAGAAGCTGAGTCTTCTGTAAATGTCAAAATTGTTGTATACACTGCTCAACTTCTGTGTACTCTTTGATATGCTAGACTCCATCTGCACTATGAGATACCTAAGCAAAGGAAACACAGGTGATGTGATTGTGAAATGAGGAAAAGAAACTCCACATTTTTCAATTATATCACCTGTGTTTCCTAAGTTTACGAATGACATTGTGCAGATTCAGTTTAGGTCTGTCCACAGACACAAAAGAGGTCTGGCCTTTGTTCAAGAGTGAAGTGTACATGACTTACTTCATTGGTAGGCCTTCACATGTATTATCTCCTCTGTACTCTTCAACAACTCGAAATTTCATTTGGAACCCTGAGTAGGCCTCACCTGAAACAAACCTCTGGATAGGACACATCTTATTGGTATCCTGAAACAATTATTTAAAATGTTAAGGGCAATTTTATGATGGCTTTGCACCTCTTTTGCGCTGCCATTGCATCACTGTTGTGAGACAGCAGCAGTGCAAAAGATGCACCATATTGCAAGATAGGCCTCACTTCATCTGCATCAAGATACTGTTAGTTTAAAATGTATATTTTTAGGACTGTGTAGGGGCATGGAGAAGCAGAGGCTTCTGTAAGTGTCAAAGTTATTGAAAAACTGTTTGTCCTTCAATCTTTTCCCTTGTCTTTTCTAATTTTTAAATACATGTTTAAATATTTTTCAAATGTTTGTTCTCTCTCTCACAGATTGAAAGTATAAAAATGACAAGTGACTAAGTTAACGACAATTATAAGGTAAATGTTTTGTACTCTTTTCGTTACATTTCTATCACATTTAACTTCTATTAGTTTCACTACTTCATTTCTTTAACCCTCACTTTCCTGCCTTTGCTACTTCCCTCAATCCTTTCTCTATTACTTACTTACTCTACTCCTTCCACTATTTTTGTCAGTCCCTCTCTTCTCATACTTCGTCACTCTTGTTCACTCACTCTGTCTCTATTACTCTCACTGTTTCTGACTGATCACTCTTTCACTACTTGTTCATTATGCTTTCTCTCTGTAGTTCAAGCACAGTAAGGGGCATATTATCAACACAGGCAATAAATTTATCAGTGTTTTTATCGGCAGAAAACTGCCGCAAAAGTGGCTTTAGCAGCAGTTTTCTTCCGGAAAAGCGGCCTTAGCGGCAGTTTTCTGCCGATAAAAGCAGTAATTATTGGCAGAAAACTGCCGCAAAAGCGTCTTTAGTGTCAGATTTCTGCTGATAAAAGCAGCAACATTTTTATCGCCTATGTTGATAATATGCCCCTATGTTATTTACATTTCTTTGCTGTTTCAATCATTCCTTTTCTGTTACTTCTTCTTTTCTGCATTGTGTTTTTTCTCTCTGTTATTCCGATGTTTTAATCTTAATTTGATTATTCATTCACATTCTCTAAGAAACTCTTGTTTGTTATTCTTCTACTCTCTTTTTTTTTCTCACTTCCGTATCTATTTTGTTTTTCACAATTATACTCTCTTAAATCTTTTCTTCAGTAAATAGATCTATTAAACAGTATCTCTACTTTACTCCCTATAGCTGTCTTTCTTTTAACATAACTGTCTGTTTCCTTCCCTTATAATTACTCTTCTTTTTTTTTTTTTGGTTCGCTCCCGGTTCGCGTACCGGAGAGCGAACGGGAAAGCGAACCAAAAGAAATAGAGGTTGGCAGAGTTCCAAATATTCTACCAATTTTTTTATAACAGGGAGGTAGTTCTGAAAAGAACTTTTTTTTTTATTGTTTTTGTTGTTTTATATTTTTTTTATTATTTTTCTGACCATTTTTTTACTTTTTTTGAATTTTCTGAACAGTTTTATATTTTTTTTGGTTTTTTTGGGGGGGGAAACGAAAACGATTCATTGTAAAGGGCTCAACAGGAGCAACAAAAAAAAAAGAATTTATTGTCTGGGGCGTTTCGGACAATCATGATTGTCGATAGCTCTGTTGATCAGAGTGATGCTACTTTCTCTGTAGCAAATGAACCCATTGCAATGCACGCACACTTGTTTCACTTCCCCGAATTTCATCTGAATATTTGGGACCAACTCCCTCGCCTCTGGTCCCGTCACTTCCGGCACAACTGATCTTCTGGCCATAGAAGGAGGATTATCTTGCTGGTCACGTAACTGCGCAGCACTGTAGTTGTTAGGATGCCACCTACTCATATGGCGATGCATCGTGTAATTGCCGTAACTGTACTTCTTCTCGGTGCCTCTGGACAGGCTTTCTTTACATATAAGGCAAGTTACGTACCGTGCATTGACTTTTTTTTGGCCCTGGGGATAACTAAAAAATTGCCAAATATAATTTACTTTCACATGAGACCTCCTGGGCTCCTCACGCAAAAATTGCCTCTCTTGCTGCTCTTCCTCTTCTTCCTCTTCTTCCTCCTCTTGCTGAATAATAACTTCAGCAGGTGGTCCTCTCTTCTTTGGATGTGGTGGAGGTGGTGGGGAAGCACCAGCTGAAGCTACTAATGAAGCCATTGCTCACTAATCACAAAGGGTCTTTCTCTCACAAAGATGAAAGTCAGAGTGAGGAAAGAAGGAGGGGTTTTCATCATTTGGAAAAACAATAGTTCTAAACCAATGAAAAGTGTTACTTTTAGGTCACATGACCTAGTCTTACATCATTAGGAAACCAAAAGTGAAATGAACCAATGAAAAGTGTTATTACCGAGTCACATGACTTGTTGTGTTTACGTTACGCGCTTTTGGCCGCGTCCCGGATCGCTTCCGGGAAGCAGCGCTTCGCGCCTCGGTTCGCGTACCAGTTCGCTTCCGGGTACGCTACCTTGGCGCGTCATATGACGTATTACGCGACAACGCGATACGTCACTCTGACGCGACGCGTCACGATGTTGTTTTCTAACGCAGCAGTTGCGCAAACCGAACGTTTACCGGTTCGCGGACCGGGTCGCGGCACCAAATTGCGCTAACGGGAAGCTAACCGGTTTGCGTACCGGGAGCGAAACAAAAAATATAATTAAAAAAAAAAAGTATTAAAAACATGTAAAATATATTTTTTGATTTAAAGAAAAATACATTTTAAAGCTTTTGTTATTTGCTATTAAAAAAACATTGAAATTCACTGAAAAAAACATAGGTTATAGACCATATATAGTTAGGAATTCGCATTTAAAAAACCTTTTTTTACTCACACAAAACCATTGAAATTCCATATATAGTTAGTTGTACTAACTATATATCAGGCACCCGCAATCCACTGCTGATCATGTCACATATTACATCATTCATGACATGGTCAGTGACATCACTGATGACATCACTGATGACATCTCAAATGACATCACTGATGACATCACTGATGACATCTCAAATGACATCACTGATGACATCACTGATGACATCTCAAATGACATCACTGATGACATCACTGATGACATCTCAAATGACATCACTGATGACATCACTGATGACATCTCATTTGACATTACTGATCACATCACTGATGACATCATTCATGTGATAATACGATGAACCTCTTCAGACTCTAATATAACCTTAGATACACTCAGTGTAAACAGACACTCACAGACTGTCACTCATCCACGGAGTTACTCAGACACTTAGTCAGTCATGCAAAGAATCAATCACACCTCCATTTCCTCAACTATACAGTTATACACACCTTACTTATTCAAACATATACTAACACATATTTACTCTCTTTTACATTGCCTGATACAAGTACACAATGATCCATACAGCCACTCACACATTCACTGGCTCTTATGCACAGTTATTTATATATGTCAACTGTCACATGTACTGTGTTTTACATATGTACTTACTTTGACATGTAGCACTGAGATATCCATTCACTCACCAATGCACTCAGTCAACCGCCCATACAGGTGTTTCCACATGCACTTTTGAACCCATACATCTATTGAATTAACTGCTAACACATCTATGCACAGAGTCATACACCTCCCAGCCACCCACACACACACACTCAGTCTCCCATACAAATACTTGGGCAACCAATCAATAACCCATATACTTACTCATATAGCTACTGATCAACACATGCAGCAGTTTACATAACAACAGACATAATGATGCACAAATTAAGACAGTTTAGTCACTAACTCATGCACTCAGTGACACACATTTATTCACTCACTCATACAGTCAATCATGCACCTAATAAATCCTTCATCCAGACACTTATACATCCACTCATTCTTCAATATGTAAGACATATTTTAACTTTACAGAAACATACAGTCACTGGATGTTGTCATCAGTGATGTCATTTGAGATGTCATCGGTGATGTCATCAGTGATGTCATTTGAGATGTCATCAGTGATGTCATCAGTGATGTCACTGACCATGTCATGAATGATGTAATATGTGACATGATCAGCAGTGGATTGCGGGTGCGCGATATATAGTTAGTACAACTAACTATATATGGAATTTCAATGGTTTTGTGTGAGTAAAATAAGGTTTTTTAAATGCTAATTCCTAACTATATATGGTCTATAACCTATGGTTTTTTCATTGAATTTTCAAGGTTTTGTAAATGCAAATTCCTAACTATATATGGTCTATAACCTATGGTTTTTTCAGTGAATTTCATTGGTTTTTTAAAAGCTAATATCTGTAGCTGTAAAATGTATTCTTCTTTAAATCCAAAAATATATTTTATATGTTTATTAATACATTTTTTTTTTATATTTTTTTTTCTTCGCTCCCGGTTCGCGAACCGGGAAGCTTCCCGTTAGCTCACCTTGATGCCGCGACCCAGTCCGCGAACCGGTAAACGTTCCGTTTGCGGAACTGCCACGTTAGAAATGAACATCGTGACGCGTCGCGGAAGCGCGACATATCACGTTGTTGCGTAATGCGTCTTATGACGCGCCGCGTCAGCGCACCCGGAAGTGCTCCGGTACGCGAACTGAGACGCGAAGCGCAGCTCCCCGGAAGCGATCCGGGCCGCGTCGCGAAAGCACGACATATCGCGTTGCCGCGTAATGCGTCTTATGACGCGCCGCGTTAGCGCACCCGGAAGTGCTCCGGAGCGCGAACCGAGGCGCGAAGCGCAGTGACCCGGAAGCGATCCGGGGCGCGTTCCGCAGCGCGTAACATAAGCGTAACAGGTCATGTGACTTGTTAATAAAACTTTTCATTGGTTCATTTCACTTTTGGTTTCATAATGATGTAAGGCTAGGTCAGGTGACCTAAAAATAACACTTTTCATTGGTTTAGAAATATTGTTTTTCCCAAATGATGAAAACCCCTCCTTCTTTCCTCACTCTGACTTTCATCTTTGTGAGAGGAAGACCTTATTTCATACTTGAGCAATGGCTTCAGTAGTTGCTTCAGCTGGTGCACCCCCACCACCACCTCCACCTCCTCATGGGAAGAGAGGACCACCTCACCAGGTCATCACCAACACAGAGGAGGAAGAGGAAGAACTAGAGGAAGAGGAGAGAGAAGGACCACAGTTCTTGGAAGAGGTGCCCCGGGTTTCCCATAGGAAAGCCAGTTTCATTTGGCAGTTTTTTTCACTCCCTCCAGGGCAGAAGAAAGTAAATGCGAGGTATGTCACCTGCCTCATTTGCAAAGAAAAGTTATCAAGAGGGACTGATAAAAAGTATAGCTATGGGAACTATACCATGCATCGGCACATGAACAGGTGGCATCCATTGAATTACAGCCGGGCAGAGATACGTGACCAGCAGGAGAACCCAACAACAACTCCTGTGGCCAGGTCAACTTCTCAAATATCGTTGTCAGGAGCAGAGGCACGGGAAACCGTGCCAAACATTCAAGAGAACTTTGCACACTTCAAGTTCACCTGTTTGTATTGTGGAGCATTGATTTCCTGGGGAAACATGAGCATAACATTAATAAATGTAGCTTATGAAAATCATAATTGCCCTAAACGCCCCAAAAAATAATTTTTTTTTTGCTCCTGTTAAGCCCTTTTCAATGCCTGTTTTTTGTTGTTTCCCCCCCAAAAAAACCAAAAAAAATATAAAATTGTTCAAAAAATACAAAAAAAACAAAAAATGTTCAAAAAAAAAATATATATATAAAACAACAAAAACATTTAAAAAAAAGTTCTTTTCAGAACTACCTCCCCTTTCAAAAAAAATTGCTAGAATGTTTAGCACTCTGGCAAGCTCTATTTCTTTTAGTTCGCTTCCCAGTTCGCTTCCCGGTTCGCGAACCGGGAGCGAACCAAAAAAAAAAAAAAAAAAAAAAAAAAAAAGAAGAGTAAGTATAAGGAAAGTAAACAGAGAGTGATGTTAAAAGAAAGAAAGCTATAGGGAGTAAACCAGAGATACTGTTTAATAGATCTATTTACCGAAGAAAAGATTTAAGAGGGTATAATTGTGAAAAACAAAATAGATAAGGAAGTGAAAGAAAAAAAAGAGAGTAGAACAATAACAAAGAAGAGTTTCTTGGACAATGTGAGTGAATGTTCAAACTCAGAGTAAAACATGTGGAATAACAGATAGAAAAAACAGAAAACAAAAAAGAAAAAATAACAGAAAAAGATTAATTGAAACAGCAAAGAAATGTAAATAACATAGAGCCATATCATCAACATAGGCAATAAAAGTTTTGCAGCTTTTATCGGCAGAAACGTGTCCCTAAAGCCGCTTTTGCGGCGGAAAACTGCCGCTAAAACAACTTTTGCAACACTTTTCTGCCAATAAAAACAGCAATAATTTTATTGGCTGTGTTGATAATATGCCCCTTAGTGTGCTTCAACTACACAGAAGAAGCATAATGAACAAGTAGTGAAAGAGTGATCAGTCAAAGACACTAAGAGTAATAGAGACGGAGTGAGTGAACAAGAGTGAGGAACTATGAGAAGAGAGGGACTGAGAAAAGGAGTGGAAGGAGTAGAGTAAGTAGGTAATAGAGAAAGGAATGAGGGAAGTAGCAAAGGCAGGAAACTGAGGGTTAAAGAAATGAAGCTGTCAAACAACTAGTAGGTGAATGTGATAGAAATGTAACGAAAAGAGTACAAAACATTTACCTTATAATTGTCATTAACTTACTCACTTTTTGTTTTTATACTTTCAATCTGTGAAAGAGAGAACAAACATTTGAAAAATATTAAAACATGTATTTAAAAATTAGAAAAGACAAGGGAAAAGATTGAAGGACAAACAGTTTTTCAACAACTTTGACACTTACAGAAGCTTCTGCTTCTCCAGGCCCCGTACACAGTCCTAAAGATATACATTTTAAACTAACAGTATCTTGATGCAGATGAAGTGAGGCCTATCTTAAAAAATGGTGCATCTTTTGCACTGCTGTTGTTTCACAAAAGTGTCGCAAGACACTAACATTTTAAATGTTTGTTTCAGGATGCCAATAAGATGTGTCCTATCCAGAGGTTTGTTTGAGGTGAGGCCTACTCAGGGTTCCAAATGAAATTTCGAGTTGTTGAAGAATACAGAAGAGATAATACATGTGAAGGCCTACCAATGAAGTAAGTCATGTCCACTTCACTCTTGAACAAAGGCCAGACCTCTTCTGTGTCCGTGAACAGACCTAAACTTCATCTGCACAATGTCATTCGTAAACTTAGGAAACACAGATGATGTAATTGAAAAATGTGGAGTTTCTTTTCCTCATTTCACAATCACATCACCTGTGTTGCCTAGGCTAAGGTATCTCATAGTGCAGATGTAGTGCAGCATATTAAACAGTACCCAGAAGTGCACCACTGCATGCAACAACTTTGACACTTACAAAAGCTTCAGCTTCTGCATGCCCCCTACACAGTGCTAATTATATACATTTTAAACTGATGGTATCTTGCTGGAGATGAACTGAAATCTATCTTGCAACATGGTGCATCTTTTACACAAAAGTGACCCACAATGCAGCAAAAGAGGCGCACGGCCACCATAAATCTGACCCTAACATTTTAAATGATTGTTTCAAGATGCCAATAAGGTGTAACCTATGCACAGATTTGTTTCAGGTAAGTCCTACTCAGGGTTGCAGATGGAATTTAGGTTTGTTGAAGAATACAGAGGAGATAATACATGTGGAGGCCTACCAACGAAGTGAGTCATGTCCACTGCACTCTTGAACAAATGTCAGACCTCCTCTGTGTCCTGGAACAGGCCTAAACCTCACCTACACAATGTGATGTGTAATGTTAGGAAACACAGGTAATATAATTGAAAAACGTGCAATTTATTTTGCTCATTCCACAATCATATCACCTGTGTTTCCTTTGCTTAGGTATCTCATTGTGGAAATGTAGTCTATCATATGAAAGACTACGTAGAATATGAGCACTGTATGCAACAACTTTGACACTTACAGAAGCCTCACCTTCTCCATGCCTCCTACACAGTTCTACATGTACATCATAAATGCAAACAGTACAGAATTAATTATACATGTTAAATGGTTTATTTTTGCTGTTCTCAGAATGTATCAAATTTCACTAACAACAGTGACTTGAAGGTATTCATCATATAACAGCGGGGAAAAAAAACACAATCAAAATGATTGTGTTTAAAAAACCCATACAACATAACAAATCAGAATTCAGAACTCCTTAAAGTTAACTTACTTTCCATGACGTCGAAGGATGTCCTATGAACAGCTTACACTCTGTTGTGCTGTTATTACTTTCAGACCGCCACTTTCTGAAAGAAAACCTCCATCGTTTTGAAAAACATGTTACATACAATAAATGACTTCTCGCTCTCTACCACACGTTTCCACAAGGCCAAATCGTGTCAGAGCCATTTATAACTCTTGGAATTCTTGTAAGCCAATCCCGTCATGTTGTATTTCCGCAACTTTCACAATTAAAATGTTGAAGATCATTTTCACAATCCTGGACTAGTAATATCTTCCCCTTCTTGCTCAGTCATGTTCTACATTTCCTATGACACTGATACTGCTTACTATGAAGCAGACTTACACTACCTCTATGACTACTACAATTATTTAATTCTCTACATCACTTTTAATCACAAAGCAATGTAAAACAGTAGACAGCATTGCAGACTTACATTCCCTCTACTCTATGTTTTGATTGGCTGCTTCAATTAGCTTATAAAAAGAAACAGTTTTTCTGAACTCATTCAAAGTGCACTTATTTCTCCATGACGTCCAGTCTTATAGTTAGAAGTTATGTCTCTGAACTACACTTATCCTCAAGGCCAAATCGTGTAGGAGCCATTAGAACTTCTTAAAATTCCTCAGAGCACATCCCGAGATTCTTTCCCTAAAATTTTGGTTTTAAAAACACCAGGTAAGAGTTTTTAAGGTCATATGGCAATTTTTTTTTGAAAATTAAAACAGAATCATTGCAGAATGACCAGCCATTTCTAGACTTTAAATAAGCTGTGTAATGTCCTGATGTTATTGAAGGACCATCATGATATATAATTGCTGCAGTTACAAAAGTCCTTCCTGATATTGACAACTGTGAAGCCACAACATTTTTAATTAAAGTTGTCAATTTTGTTCCATCAGGCCTACATCGTTGGAACATTAAAATGACATACTGGCCATATGTTCGTATAAATAATGTGGACATCATTTCAGATTTACATTGGCTACACTCCATGTTGTGATACATTAATAACTCCTGACAATCTTGCTGAATATTTTGAGAGAATTGTGTTTGGCCTGAACATCTGTCTAACAGATTTCGAATTTCAGATACACTTTCTATGTTTGTTCTATCAGTGCTACATTTTTCTAAGACAGAATTTAACAAACTGCAAAATCTTTGATCAGAATTGACCACAATCTCTTCTTTTACATTTTCTAGAGAAAACAAAACATTAACCACTACATTAGCATAGCAGTTGACACCAGAACTGTTTTCAAATTGAAAACCAACAACATCTTCAACAGAATCCTTTTTGTTTCTGCTTATAATTTCAGGTTCATCGACTTTTCGTCTTTTTGCTACAACCTCCCCAGTATTGGTCACATTTCTTCGTTTCCGGCCTACCACACGTTTCTCAAACAAAGGATATTGAGGCAAATGTGGCGCATACTCTCTTCTTAACCTATTGTATTCCTTAACACAATCTAGATCCGCACAAATGTTTGTGACATCACACTCAATCAAGTACAATCCCGATAAAGTTCTAACTCGTGACAATGCCACATATGCCATACCCTCCTTGAACACAGAACTGCCAATATTCACCAATGCACTGTCTACACTTAAACCTTGCGATTTATGGATTGTCACCGCATATGCCAAGCAAACAGGAAACTGCTTACGGCGAACATATAAGTCTTTTACAAGCAAAAATCTAGCAGAACAACGACCAATTAGCTGTACTTCCTCAATGCCATCAAATTTAATTTTTAAAAATTCAATTCCATCTCTATTTCTGTATTTTACAAAATCAACAACATTACCCATTGATCCATTTACCAGACCTCTTTCAACATGTAAATTCCTTCTTAAAATTATACGGCAGTTCAAGCACACATTCAGAGTCTTTTCAAAACCTGCAGTTTTAGATATACTCTTCTCTAATGAATCCAATTTTGTTTTCAAATTCTCAGACAAAATAATTGTTGATGCCATATGCTCTACTCTGTCAATAGCTTCCAGTTTCACAATCTCTTGCTTTTCTAAATGTAACATTTTGTTGTTGAATTTGGCACATTCTGCAAGAGTTGGCATCAAACATATTCCAGATTTGTTCTCAGTAATTTTCTGAAAAATATTCTCAGGCACAACATCTTGTTCTGGATATAAATTTGACAGTAATCGTGCATGTAAAGCTTCTTTCCCATGCTCGGTCACTTTTCCAATTCTAACATCTTGTAGAATAGTCTTGTAAACTTCATCCTTCGCCTGACGCATATTTTCATGCAGTTCAGCATAATTGAAGTTTAACCAAATATTGACGTTGCCAATGCTCCCTAGGCACTTCCTGGTATCTTCATGCGTGAGCATTTTGAACACAGGTTGCCCTTTCACTGGTGTCAGCTGCAGAAGATCTCCGAAAACAATGATGTGTTTGCCACCAAATAACACATCATACTCTGTTTTGAGAACTTCTTGCATTCTCAAATGCACAAAAGCAAGCATGACATTGGAAACCATGCTTACTTCGTCAATGATAAGAAGTTTCATTTTCCTCAAGACTCTTGAAACTTCACAACAAGCATCTCCAGATAGCTTGTGATATTGTAATTTGTTGTCATGCTCCACTGGCAGCATCAGTAAACGATGTAAAGTAATCCCTTTAATGTTATGTGCTGCCAGTCCAGTTGGAGCGGTGACAACACAAGACAGCGATGACTCTGTCCTTTCCTGCAAATAACATGAAATTGCTTTAATAAGGAAACTTTTTCCAGTTCCCGCTTCTCCACTCACGTACAGTCGGACAGGCTTCAACGACGTACATGAGCACTCTTTCTTGTCATGACTTAATCCATGATCAATTTGCATGGTAACTTCGTCATATATTTTCCTCTGTTCAACGTTGAGATGTCTTTCCAACTCTTCTAAGTTAACCGCATCCTCCTGAGCATGTGCCATGGCTCTTTCCACTTCATTCATAGCAGTGGCAGCTTCATTTTCGATAACAGGTCCTCCTAGTGGATCCTGACTCAATGAAGCAGAACTCTGACTGTCCTGAGAACTGTCTCTGGCAATCTCGGCTGCAATCGTTGCTTCCTGCTCGATTTCCACATTCAACATTTCTACGTATTTGGGAAAAGCAGGACATTCTATGGTCTCCTTGGCGGCATTGAAAGAGTCTTCGTAACAGAGGAAATCTCCAAGCAGTTCCTCTTCTGCACGCCAAGGCTTGAAAAGTTGCAAAAGTGCTAAATAGAAAAACTCATTTTTTTCAGGAGATTCGCCACTCAATTTTCGATGGTTTATCAACTGGCATTTTCTTTGCTTGACCAGACATCCCTCACTTCCTATTACAGCATACACTCCTTTCTCAGTATCTTCTTTGATGTTCCTCTTGAATATGTAATTTTGAAGAACCTCATACAGACAAACATTCTCGAGGTGACTGGTTCGATTTGGATAATATGTATCCAACATGTTTGTCTTCAAAATGTCGGTACTGTTTGGCTCCTTTTCCGCCAAATACTCAATTTCCTGCACAGGTTTGAGAACTCGATTACGCGTTGCAGCAAGACCAAGACTCGCCCAAACGATACTCCTGGACTTGGCATAGAGACTTGCTGAAGACAACCGGTCAGAACATTCGTAAGCTCCGATTTCTCGATGCGACAACATCTTCAGACTGAAACTGTACAACTTCTTGCTGAGGCTCTTTTCATGGGAAATGTCCTCCCACATATCCTTCAATTCTGTCTTCTCTTTTTTGGTGATGTAAGATGTCACATACCGAGCCACAGCCATACAGTTATCAGCCACAAACTGTATATCCATGTTAGCATTCCACATGGACAAAATCACCGGGTTGTAGTCGTTGATGTATTTAGACTCTTCGTTCCTCTTCAAATTGTATGTGTTTTTAGGTGATTTCTTCATCACATTATGTCGCAGCGAAGACATCAAACTGTTCACTCTTCCTTTAGAAATCACCGGTCGTGGAAAGCCGAAACGACATTTGGTGTAGAACTTGTCCTTGTTTCGGAATTTACGACGACAGTACTTTCCACATCGATGGCTTTGGAAACGTAGAACTTTTTCTCTTAGGCCTTTCTTCTCCTTTGCGTTTGGAACAGCACACGTAGAATACTGTTGGATGAAACTCATCACTGAGTCTTCTGGATCCGTTCCAAATTTAGGTGCATCCTTGATCCACAGCAACATATGTATATGAGGAGCACCTCTTGCTTGGTACTCCTTTCTCCAGAAGAAATCCAACACCTCTCCAAGAGGTGGATTCTTCTTATTCATGATGAAAGACATCATAGCTTCAAATCTATGATTGAAGTACCTACATACATTGACTGGATCCAAAGAGCACAGTTTTCCGGGTGTCTTGAATTCGATGTTTTCTACGTTAGCATTTGCCTCTCGTAGAAATTCAAGTAAGTCTTCCCAGCCATACTCGGCACAGCTCAGAGTGAGGAACCATGTGGGAGTTCCTAAGTTCCTCAGCATACATTTTAAATCACCATGACGACGGTACCAGTACTCATTAGTACCACGCTGACACGCCATGAGATTAATCAGGTGAGAATCCAAAATACTGTCTTGGACATTGACTTTATCCATAAAGTCACTTGCCGAGATGTTTTGCATGTGTATACCACTTTTCAAGATGTGGTTCACTGCATATGACAGTCCAGACAGATCGCTTTCAAACAGGAGATGAAACAAATAAGGAATGCATTGTCGAAACCTAGCATCTCCTGCATACAATCGCAAAGTCCGGTATTCAGAAGCAGGAATTTGATGAGGTCGCTCATCATATCTTCCTCCCTGACCTGTTGGAAAAAGCTGTGGGAAACACCGAGCTTCCAAACTTTCCTCCCAAACACTAATGGGACTCCCTTTGGCTTGTTTCATTTGAAACAACTCAATAGCATTCCCCATGACTTCTTTGGAATGCAAAGGATGAACACTATAATGTTCATATATTTCTTCACTAGTAGAGGGTTCTACTTTCTCAATTTGACCAGCACACAAATCACTATCCTCTTCCTCACTTACTTCCTCTTCTGCAACATATACATTCTTATAGTATTTATTATTTTTTTTCAAATACAATGTTGCCTTTTTAACTTTCCTAACATCCACTAAATCTTGCCATATTTTCTTATTCTTTGTCGGAACCCCATTAACTAAGATAACCAGAGGTTCCTCTTCCACTTTTTCTACTCCAATTGTGTTAATGTTTTTCTTCAAATCTAGAGGCAAATAAACAACTCTTCCCTTTAATCCTCCCTGTAAATCTGATGGAGGCAATTTCCCTGTCTTTGGCTCCATTCTTACAATAGCCTGAAAGGGATGGATACTTTGAATCAAAATAGATTCATAAGTATTTAAATCCTTCAATTCAGAAGGAATCTCAACCAATTCCAGATTATTATGAACTGCTCTAGCAGGCATCTGGTTTTGATTTAATTTATTAAAACAATAAGTACACACACGTTGATCCAATCCCAAATCAAAACAATTTTCTACCATCAAGTATGTTGCGAAATCCTTCCATTCACTATTATTTTCCCTTTCACTTTTTGCATATAAATCCACTAACTTAGTCTGATTCTTATAATAAGTGCGTCGACAACACACACAAGTGAAATTTGGCCTCTCACTTGATTTGACCTGAAACGTCGCAATTTCCCTCTGGAAATTATCTGTACTGGAAACCTGTACACTATCTTCCACATTACCCGCTTCTTCTTGGTCAATTTCAACATTCTCCTCTTTACTTCCAAAGTAACAAAACTCAATTTCTTCACATATATTCTTCACATCTATTTCAGAACCATGCAAAAGAGCAGCGCATAATTGTTTAAGCATAATTGCTGGACTCTTAGCATAATACAACATTCTAACTAATTTCCTCACTTTATTATGATGCACTGCTAGCATCCTGAAATGATGAAAAACACTCTGGCATACTCTCCTGGAAAGACAAGCCAGTGAATGACCATGCAAACCTGTCACTTCTCTCACTCTGCAAGGATCTAATTCTTGCAACAACTTCATTTTCTGCTTCACAATTTTCTTATTAAATGACCGTACAAAATCACAAAGCAAATTGATGGAATCCTGTCGCACACTGCAAATACTACTACACTTCCAGGTGTACACAGGACCCTTAGGATGTCTTCCTAAAACCTCATTACCTAACACCTCTTCTGCCTCTGTTGTCACAAGTTTTTCTTTTTCAACTGGACAACCATCTTTCACTTCATAAGCTCGACCACTGGTGTCAACTGCATGCACCAAATCATTATCCTGGAAATAACTCTCCTCATTAAAAAATGCCTCACAGCTTGAACTATGCATCCATTCTCCAGAAAAAACTTCACAAAAATTACTACGATTAACTATTCTCTTCCATCTACTATTTCTTTTGAAATCATAAATTGCCTTGTTTAGCTTCCTAATTCTATTGATTATCAAAATAAATAACTTACGTTTAATTTCAAATGCCTGATCAATAACTTTCTCAACTTTTTTTTTCTCTTATAAAAAACCAGTTTCTGTTGACCTTTCTTAATATTTTTTAACAAATTGCCAATTATCCTGTTGCGGAACATTCGTTTACGAATGTCCCTAAACTGTTGTTTCCTTCTACTATCATGCACAGAGTTATCTCTTGCTCTAGCAGTAACATTTTTCATTGGCCTTTCCTTTCCGTTTGAATTGCTTCTCTTTTTCTGGACTGAAACATTTTCTGTAGTAATATTTTTTTTACTACAGATATTTCTTATGAATGTTTTTGTACTCTTACCCGGTGCTTTCTTGGTGACTTGACAAATCTTTTTTTTAGAGGACTGCTGCTTTTTTTCATTGACCTGCTGTCTTTGACGTTTTGCAGCCTTTCTCAGTCTTTCTTTGGTTGGCATGGTGAAATCTTGAAATGATCTGCAGTTGAATCTGTGGTAAAATATATTAAAAAATGTTATTAACCACTATTACCCAACAGTAAATCAATAACAGTAATCAAAAACTTAAAACACTACTTGACATTTTTACATAGAAGATTTTTTAGTCCTTGGCAAATTTAGAATACAGAAATAGCAGAAAAGAAATGGAATTTATATTCATTTTACCTGTGCTATTTTATATGTGAATCTATTCTAATTTTATGAGCATATTTTAATATTTTATTGAATACACTACACATAACCTGTTTTTGAAGGTGTCTTTATTTTTAAATTAAACGGTTTACATTTTTACTTTTTATTTATTATAAATTTTTAAAATAAATGTTTATAGTTCCATAGGCTCAAGCACGTCAGCTTCCCATCCTATGTCATATAATTCTGACAAATCTGCATCCTCATCACGTTCTTCTTCATCCTCAGGATTTAAATCATCCAAGGGATCAACATCCACTGATGTTTCAATTACCAGTTCAATGATGAGGTCGAAATCAACTGATTGCTGATTGTCGCTCATGTTGATGTTGTCTTTATCTTTAAAGAAAGATAACAACAATGAGATGTTGCAGAGTAAGAGACAAATCTCAGAGATTATAATAGTAAAATTGTTTAACAAGAGTAACATTTTGCAGCTATTATTTAGCCATGTCCAGCGATGCTGAGCAGGTGAAGCCTATGTCTAATTTTTCACTGAACAGGACTCATCTCTTCTTAACCTTGGATAAGCCTCACCGACTCTGTGTCCCCTGCACATACTTAAATGTAAAGGGGCAGATTTATGTTAACTGGCACATCCCCAGGCATGCACCAGTTAACGTGCACCGCTGCTCTGCCACCCATGGTGTGCCGCATTTACAATCAGATAGGAGAAAGCTGCGTCAAAACCCTGCGCGTGCTTGAAGCAGGCATAGGTCTTGACGCAACATTGTGGAGATGGGGCACCCCTGAGCGTTGCTGGAGCTGCATCGCACTTGCGATACAACTCCAGCAATGCGCCACCTTAACGGCACAGATGCGTCATGCATCTGTGCCATTTTTGCCCCATGCTGCGCCGCATTGTAAATGCAGCACACCATGGGTGGTGGAACAGCGGCACAGGATGACTGGCATATCACTGGTGATGCGCCAGTCATCATAAATCTATCCCTAAGCTTCTTATCTTGTTAGAGATAAACTGCCATATGTATCATCAAAATATTTTGCATTTCCTAAATAGCGAATTTTAAGGAATAAATAGCTATTCTTTACCATTCCTAATTTGCGATGAGCAAATTGCTAATTGCAAATTACTCATTCATTTCCATGGGCCAGGAGGCCCATAGGAATGAAGGTGCAATTTGCGATTAGCAATTAGCTCATCGCAAATTAGGAATTTTTCCAAAGGTGCAGGGGTGTCTCAAGAACACCCTGCTGCACCCCTGAAAAAGAAATTTGGGGGCATATGGCGCACATACATGCCCTAAGGGCATGTATGGGCATCATATGGCACCTTTTGTTTTTTTGAAAAAAAGCTTTTTGAAAAGAATTCGCAAATTACCACCAACTAGAAGTTGGTGGTAATTTGCAAATCCTTAATGGCATTTTTTGCATATTTTTTTTTTGATACATTGCATTTAAGGAATCGCAAAATTTGCAAATCCTTAAGTGCAATCGCAAAATTAGGAATAGCAAATTTTGCTATTCCTTATTTTGCATCAAACTTGTTTGATACATACCATTTGTCTAATTAGCATTCGCAAAGGCCAAAATTCGCAGAATTTCGGCCTTTGCGAATGCTAATTAGCTTGATACATATGGCCCCAAGTGAGGCCTGTCTTGCAACATGGTGCATCTTTTGCATCACTGCTGCATCGGTTTCATGTGGCACGGTTTTTTTACACCATGACACATCTGCCTAAATGCATCAATTTGTAATTTTGTCGCCTCATAGCAAATCTTTTGCACCGCCGCTGCATCAGAAAAGTGACCACAGTGGCGCAAAAGAGGCATACACCTATCATAAATCTGTCCCTAGCATTTTAAATGATTAATTCAGGATGACGATAAGGTGTGGCCTATCCAGAGTTTGTTTAAGGTGAGGCCTACTCAGGATTGCAGATGAAAGTTACACTTGATGAAGAATACAGAGGAGATAATACATGTAAAGGTCTACCAATGAAGTAAGTGATGTCCACTTCATTGCGCCAGTCATCATAAATGTATACCTAAGCTTCTTATCTTGTTAGAGATGAACCGCCATATGTATCATCAAACTATTTTGCATTTCCTAAATACCGAATTTTAAGGAATAAATAGCGATTCTTTACCATTCCTAATTTGCGATGAGCAAATTGCTAATTGCAAATTATCCATTCATTTCCATGGGCCAGGAGGCCCATAGGAATGAAGGTGCAATTTGCGATTAGCAATTAGCTCATCACAAATTAGGAATTTTTCCAAGGGTGCAGGGGTGTGTCAAGAACACCCTGCTGCACCCCTGAAAAAGAAATTTGGGGGCATATGGCGCACATACATGCCCTAAGGGCATGTATGGGCGTCATATGGCACCTTTTGTTTTTTGGAAAAAAAGCTTTTTGAAAAGAATTCGCAAATTACCACCAACTAGAAGTTGGTGGTAATTTGCAAATCCTTAATGTCCCTTGTGTCCCTCTAGAGTGGAAGAGAGCCCAAGTGCGACCCATCCGCAAGAACACTGCCACTACGTGGGCTGATATGTCCAATTTGAGACCCATTTCCCTTTTACCATTCTTGGGCAAGCTCATAGAAAAGCACGTCAACAAGCACTTGTCCAATCACCTGGAACACACTGGTGCACTAGATCCATCTCAGTCGGGCTTTAGACCAAAATACAGTACTGAAACAGTATTGCTGTCGATTACTGATGATCTACGCATGCTCCAGGACAAGGGAACATCAGCTGTCCTGGTGCTGCTAGATTTATCGGCAGCTTTTGATACCATCTCACATGAAATTTTGGTCGAGCGTCTGACTGAGAGTGGACTAGGGGGTATGGCACTGGATTGGCTAAAGAGCTTTCTCTTGGATCGAACCCAATGTGTCACCATGGGAGATTTTCGATCCAAGGAGACCAGGATTACTAAGGGGGTGCCACAGGGCTCTTGTTTGAGCCCTACATTATTTAACATCTATGTGGCCCCCCTGGCAAATATCCTGAGAGCCTTTGGTTTCCGTCCAGTGTCATATGCTGACGATACCCAGCTCCTCTTTCCCTTTGACCATCTAACTCCAGAGGTATTACATTCTTTCTCTGAGGGGATGAGAGCAGTTTCCCAATGGATGTCTTTGAACATGCTGCAGTGCAATGTTTCAAAGACAGAGGTTATGCTCTTCGGTGAGGCTAAGATCTGCTGGGCTCCTGACTGGTGGCCTTTAGATCTTGGCCCAGTCCCTGAGCCGAAGCAGATAGTCAAGAACTTAGGGGTCCGCCTGGAACAAGAACTCAGCCTGAAGCAGCATGTTACCAACCTTGTTGGGTCTTGTTTTCGGACCATAGGATTGCTGCGCAGAGTTTTTCCACTGCTTCCAGACACCATTAGAAAGACCCTGGTCCAGGCGCTGGTTATTAGTCGTCTCGACTATTGTAATGGCCTCTTGTTGTCAGCCAATGAGGAGGATCTGGACAGGTTACAGGTCGTGCAGAACACTGCAGCTAGGCTGGTTGTAAATGCCCCTCCCAGAACACCATCAAAACCACTTCTTGCCAGGCTTCATTGGCTTTCCATTCGTCAGAGAGCCATCTTTAAAATCTGTTGTACGGTACACAAAGGACTTCATGGTTTGGGCCCTTCTTATCTGGCAGATAAGTTTGTACCGTATGTCCCTTCCCGTGCTCTACGGTCCAGTGATCAATTGCTTCTTATGATTCCTAGGATCAAGCGGGCAAGGCAAGGGGGTAAGGCTCTGTCGGTAAGGGGACCAAAGATATGGAATGGCCTTCCTCTCCAGCTTAGGCAGCTTGAAACCCATTTGGCCTTCAGGAAAAAGCTGAAGACGTTCTTGTTCCAGGCCTAACCGTATAGCTTAGAATTAGATTGCAGTCATGCAATTCGATCTCCTGCAGGTCTTGGCAGTCATACAGCGCGGAGATACTCCCTAGGGAGTCTATTCCAGCGCTTTATAAACACGCAAAAATAAATAAATAAATAAATGGCATTTTTTGCATATTTTTTGTTTGATACTTTGCATTTAAGGAATCGCAAAATTTGCAAATCCTTCAGTGCAATCGCAAAATAGGGAATAGCAAATTTTGCTATTCCTTATTTTGCATCAAACTTGTTTGATACATACCATTTGTCTAATTAGCATTCGCAAAGGCCGAAATTCGCAGAATTTCGGCCTTTGCGAATGCTAATTAGCTTGATACATATGGCCCCAAGTGAGGCCTGTCTTGCAACATGGTGCATCTTTTGCATCACTGCTGCATCGGTTTCATGTGGCACGGTTTTTTTACACCATGACACATCTGCCTAAATGCATCAATTTGTAATTTTGTCGCCTCATAGCAAATCTTTTGCACCGCCGCTGCATCAGAAAAGTGACCACAGTGGCGCAAAAGAGGCATACACCTATCATAAATCTGTCCCTAGCATTTTAAATGATTAATTCAGGATGACGATAAGGTGTGGCCTATCCAGAGTTTGTTTAAGGTGAGGCCTACTCAGGATTGCAGATGAAAGTTACACTTGATGAAGAATACAGAGGAGATAATACATGTAAAGGTCTACCAATGAAGTAAGTGATGTCCACTTCATTGCGCCAGTCATCATAAATGTATCCCTAAGCTTCTTATCTTGTTAGAGATGAACCGCCATATGTATCATCAAACTATTTTGCATTTCCTAAATAGCGAATTTTAAGGAATAAATAGCGATTCTTTACCATTCCTAATTTGCGATGGGCAAATTGCTAATTGCAAATTATCCATTCATTTCCATGGGCCAGGAGGCCCATAGGAATGAAGGTGCAATTTGCGATTAGCAATTAGCTCATCACAAATTAGGAATTTTTCCAAGGGTGCAGGGGTGTCTCAAGAACACCCTGCTGCACCCCTGAAAAAGAAATGTGGGGGCATATGGCGCACATACATGCCCTAAGGGCATGTATGGGTGTCATATGGCACCTTTTGTTTTTTGGAAAAAAAGCTTTTTGAAAAGAATTCGCAAATTACCACCAACTAGAAGTTGGTGGTAATTTGCAAATCCTTAATGGCATTTTTTGCATATTTTTTGTTTGATACTTTGCATTTAAGGAATCGCAAAATTTGCAAATCCTTCAGTGCAATCGCAAAATAAGGAATAGCAAATTTTGCTATTCCTTATTTTGCATCAAACTTGTTTGATACATACCATTTGTCTAATTAGCATTCGCAAAGGCCGAAATTCGCAGAATTTCAGCCTTTGCGAATGCTAATTAGCTTGATACATATGGCCCCAAGTGAGGCCTGTCTTGCAACATGGTGCATCTTTTGCATCACTGCTGCATCGGTTTCATGTGGCACGGTTTTTTTACACCATGACACATCTGCCTAAATGCATCAATTTGTAATTTTGTCGCCTCATAGCAAATCTTTTGCACCGCCGCTGCATCAGAAAAGTGACGCACAGTGGCGCAAAAGAGGCATACACCTATCATAAATCTGTCCCTAGCATTTTAAATGATTAATTCAGGATGACGATAAGGTGTGGCCTATCCAGAGGTTTGTTTAAGGTGAGGCCTACTCAGGATTGCAGATCAAAGTTACGCTTGATGAAGAATACAGAGGAGATAATACATGTAAAGGCCTACCAATGAAGTAAGTTATGTCCACTTCATTGTGTCAGTCATCATAAATCTATCCCTATGCTTCTTATCTTGTTAGAGATGAACTGCCATATGTATCATCAAACTATTTTGCATTTCCTAAATAGCGAATTTTAAGGAATAAATAGCGATTCTTTACCATTCCTAATTTGCAATGAGCAAATTGCTAATTGCAAATTACTCATTCATTTCCATGGGCCAGGAGGCCCATAGGAATGAAGGTGCAATTTGCCATTAGCAATTAGCTCATCGCAAATTAGGAATTTTTCCAAGGGTGCAGGGGTGTCTCAAGAACACCCTGCTGCACCCCCTGAAAAAGAAATTTGGGGGCATATGGCGCACATACATGCCCTAAGGGCATGTATGGGCGTCATATGGCACCTTTTGTTTTTTGGAAAAAAAGCTTTTTGAAAAGAATTCGCAAATTACCACCAACTAGAAGTTGGTGGTAATTTGCAAATCCTTAATGGCATTTTTTGCATATTTTTTGTTTGATACATTGCATTTAAGGAATCGCAAAATTTGCAAATCCTTCAGTGCAATCGCAAAATAAGGAATAGCAAATTTTGCTATTCCTTATTTTGCATCAAACTTGTTTGATACATACCATTTGTCTAATTAGCATTCGCAAAGGCCGAAATTCGCAGAATTTCGGCCTTTGCGAATGCTAATTAGCTTGATACATATGGCCCCAAGTGAGGCCTGTCTTGCAACATGGTGCATCTTTTGCATCACTGCTGCATCGGTTTCATGTGGCACGGTTTTTTTACACCATGACACATCTGCCTAAATGCATCAATTTGTAATTTTGTCGCCTCATAGCAAATCTTTTGCACCGCCGCTGCATCAGAAAAGTGACGCACAGTGGCGCAAAAGAGGCATACACCTATCATAAATCTGTCCCTAGCATTTTAAATGATTAATTCAGGATGACGATAAGGTGTGGACTATCCAGAGGTTTGTTTAAGGTGAGGCCTACTCAGGATTGCAGATCAAAGTTACGCTTGATGAAGAATACAGAGGAGATAATACATGTAAAGGCCTACCAATGAAGTAAGTGATGTCCACTTCATTGCGCCAGTCATCATAAATGTATCCCTAAGCTTCTTATCTTGTTAGAGATGAACCGCCATATGTATCATCATACTATTTTGCATTTCCTAAATAGCGAATTTTAAGGAATAAATAGCGATTCTTTACCATTCCGAATTTGCGATGAGCAAATTGCTAATTGCAAATTACCCATTCATTTCCATGGGCCAGGAGGCCCATAGGAATGAAGGTGCAATTTGCGATTAGCAATTAGCTCATCGCAAATTAGGAATTTTTCCAAAGGTGCAGGGGTGTCTCAAGAACACCCTGCTGCACCCCTGAAAAAGAAATTTGGGGGCATATGGCGCACATAAATTTTAACAACATTCCTTTACCTCAAAAACGATTTTCAAGTCATAATTTTAAAACACTGCCCACGGGGAAATGACTTAAAATGTCCTTAAGACACATGAAAGTGTTTTTTTTAAAGCCTTTGCAACTTTTTTGGGTCACTTTTAACATGGCTATGTAACTCAAACAGTCAAAATCTAAATTTACCATGCACAGGTGGGACCATATTTACAAGGAATGTGCTCCACGGGGAAAGGTCTTTTAATGTAATATGGGAAAAATGACATCAGAGACACTGAAATGCCTTATAAAGAAGCATACACCATTATGTCCTTGTCATAAATTTAAAAACCATTCCTTTTCCCCAAAAACGATTTTCAAATCATAATTTGAAAACACTGCACATGGGGAAATGACTTAAAATGTCCTTAAGACACATGAAAGCGTTTTTTGATTGCCTTTCCAGCATGGTTGGGTCACTTTTAACATGGCTATGTAACACAAACATTCAAAATCTAAATTTGCCATGCACAGGTGGGAGCATATTTACAAGGAATTTGCTCCACAGGGAAAGGTCTTACATTAAAATGGGAAAAATAACATCAGAGACACTCAATTCCCTTATAAAGAAGCATACACCATTATGTCCTTGTCATAAATATTAAAACCATTCCTTTTCCCCAAAAACGATTTTCAAATCATAATTTGAAAACACTGCACATGGGGAAATGACTTAAAATGTCCTTAAGACACATAAAAGCGTTTTTTGATTGCCTTTGCAGCATGTTTGTGTCACTTTTAACATGGCTATGTAACGCAAACATTCAAAATCTAAATTTGCCATGCACAGGTGGGAGCATATTTACAAGCAATTTGCTCCACAGGGAAAGGTCTTACATTAAAATGGGAAAAATAACATCAGAGACACTCAATTGCCTTATAAAGAAGCATACACCATTATGTCCTTGTCATAAATATTATAACCATTCCTTTTCCTCAAAAACGATTTTCAAGTCATAATTTGAAAACACTCCACAGCTCCTATGCACAAAAAAACCCTGTCAGTACTAATACTTCACATTTTCTCCAATTACAATTTCTCAAAGAAACAAAATCTATTTGTAAAACACTTGAGACAAAGCAACATTTGAAAAACACAACTTTCTTCATAATTTTCTCCTTAAAGCACACTATTCTCTATCTAAATTAAAGAAATCTTTTCTCACCTTAGCAAATACTTTGAGTTTCAAAACAGTCTCAGAAACACACCAATTTGTCTTCAGCAGAGCAAAAGGTATGCACTCCAGAGTCTGCAGCTATCAAAAGCACAGAAATGCTGTAATTCTTCACACATATCTCTCATGTCACCCAATCAAAACTCTTCCCTCACTTTTTTTCAAATCAAAACCCTTCCCCCCTCTGCCCTTTCTGCCTTTTTTGCATATCAACCACCTCCTTGAAGGCCTCTGGTGTTTGCAAGTTCACACAACAATGTTGCAATTGAACTCTGAACTCTCAGTGCACCTCATATCCAGTGCATTCTTTCATTTAATGATTTTTTCTTGACCACTCAAAATACATCTTTCAAAGAACTCATCCATGCACCCTAACTTTCTGTTTTCAGCAATCAAAATCCACCAATCACTGTTACTGCTTCATTAACACAGAAACTCCACAGTTTTTTTCATTTTAAACTCTTATTTTTTCAACTGCCATTTCATTGCCACACTTCATCTGACTGCAGGAGAACCTTCTCTCACCATGTTTTCTGTCTGGATTGTTGGACATAGTTACATCTATTGGGCTCAGAGGTATGCTGAGAACAGGAATTTACCTAACCTCAATTTACAAGATGTGGAAATTAAGTGGTTTGGCCACAGAGGATTAAAATGTCACCAATTGATACCATTGGTGAAAACCTTTATGCATTTGCCAAAACCTGACCTGTTAATTGTGCACTGTGGAGGTAATGATTTGGGCACTTTGACTGGGGTAGGTCTGGAAATGCTTTTAAAGGACACCTTTGAGCAATTAATGGCACTTTTTCCTCAGACTGCCTTGGTATATTCAAATATATGCCAAAGACAGAAATGGAGGTGGTCAAACCAATTTTGTCCACAAATTGAGAAGTCGAGGAAGCATGTAAACAAATCTGTTTCAGCTTACATGAGAGACCATGGAATGGGCTCCCTGTACAACAATAACTTGCGTTACTACATGCAAGATATCTACAGAGGAGATGGAGTTCACTTCTCATATGAGGGCAACAGAATTTTCATTCTGAATTTAAGACTGTGCATTGGTACCTACTTATAAGTACCTAAATGTACCATAAACCCAAAAGCTCTTCTCAGAGCTACCCTACATCTGATCACTCACAATTATTATTTTACTCTAACTTTTTTCACTAATTTTCAACAAAGTACGCTCCCTGGGACGCTACCCGGTACGCGAACTGGGAGCTAACCTCGCTAAATTTAAAAAAAAATGTTTTTTTTTCGCACATATGGGCCTCCTCAGCCACCCTCAGAAAACCTATGGGGTCAAGATAAGTCTACTGTGCCCCCTTCTACCCATTCTGAACATTATTTGCCCTCCATCTTGTATCTTAATTCGACCAAAACACAAAATGGTGGACTCCCGTAACGCTTAAGGTTCGCGTACCGGGGCGCTCGCCAGTTCGCGTACCGGGTCGCTCCCTGGGAAGCGCACCATCAAAAAAGGTGGGAAAGTAGTTTACAGAAAAGCGACTGGAGACACTTTCACCAAATATAGATTAGCTCATACTACATACCAATCCCTACCATTTTCACAAATTTGATTGAAATTCCATTTAACCATTTAGCCTGTACACCTCTCTAAATACCCTGAGGTAAATTACTTCACAAAACACATCTGAAGTGTTGGAATTGACAACCAATTAAAATGTTACTTTCATTTTCTACTTTTTTTACCTGACATTTGATTGGTTATGTACCTGAATATATATAAAGGAAGAGAGAGAAACACAGCCATTTTGACTACTACTTCCTGAACTACATTGCAAGATCATTTTCACTCACAACTTAAACTTGTTTTTAGAAGGTGAGATATTATTTTATAAATTTGAAAACATTTTCAGATAGTTATATACTATCCCTCTGTAAGAGTTAGACATTGAGAAAGGATTCTTTATTATAATTATGGATTGATTTAGGTTTCTGTGGTATAATTATGAATTTACTTAGGCTTCTTCACAGGCACTTTTTAATAGTACTACTTCACGCCTGAAACCATACAGTGCCCATAGATTACTTCTCTGTTATAAACTCACAAGTACCTGGCTGAACTTAAACCCAACAGTGCCCTATCTCTACCGATATAATTATTTTTTATGCAAATTACAGCAATAAAATGGAAGGTGAGCAGAATATTTCCTTCGAAATTGTTCTGGAGAACAACACAGAAAAAGATATTGAGGATAATGATGACTCAGATTTCATGGATGAATCACGGGACCATGAATTAGTTCAATGTGTAGAATCTGTGGATCATTTACTTCATTATGATGACGGTCAAATGTGGGAAGTTATGTTCACTCAACAAGAGGACATATCTGACAGTCAAATGTTAGACATTCTATTAAATTTTGAAAAACAATCCGAAAAATAAAATTATATGTAATATTAAAAAATTATTTGAGTCTTTAATCATTTTTATATGTAATTCATAAACTAGTGAAATGTTAGAAATGTTATTACATTTTGAAACACAATTACAATAATAAATTATTGCTTAAAAAATAAAAAAATTAAAAAATAATCAACAAAACCAACAATCAATTAACACACAGTATTTGAAAAGTCTATCATTCTTTTTTCCTTATAGTACGCTGCCCAGAACGCTTCCCGGTTCGCGAACCGGGCGCTACCCACGCAAAAAAACAAAAACATTTTTTTTTCTTTTTTTGCCCCGTGGGGCCCTTTTAAAGCCTCCACATTAAACCTAGGGGGTCAGGGAGGATCTACTATGCCCCCTTATGGTCATTTCCCCCTTTGTTTTGGCCTCCTCTTGTCTCTCAATCCTACCGAGAGACAAGATGGCGCGCCGCTCCGGACTGTTTAGAATGTTGACAGACACCGGAGAGCCAATCAGCTTCGCTACGCGAAGTTCCGTTACGCGTAAAGTCCGCGAACCGGAGCGCTGCCCGGTCCGCTGTTACAGATATATATCTTTTTTTGAACGTTAATTTCTCAAAATCCACTGAAGCACATATATTGAGACCTAGCAAAGGCACATCGGGCTACCAGTCCCTACAATTTTGCCAAGTTTCGTGGAAATCCATTCAGCCGTTCGGGCTAAAAGTGAGGCCAACCGCCCTATGGAAAACTCAATGTTAAAAACACGTTTTGGGACCCCCTTTTTTCTCGGCCCCCCCTTGACGAACCCTTCCCAAATTTCCAGGGGCTGCTCAGAAATAAAATGTTCCATTTTCCTGAAAATTTCAGCCAATTCCGTCCACAAACGCCAAAGTTATTAGACATAGAATTTTCGAAAATCCCATAGGGAAAAAATCCTAACTATATATACCTACTGGCGACCGCCAGTAGGTAATATATATATATTTATATATATATATAAAGAAAGAGAGAGAGAGATAGGGGCAGACAGACAGATAGGAGAGGGAATGCCAAAATGATGAAGAGGATAGAAAAGACAGAGAGAGAATACATAATATGTAGTCCAATATTGCTATCACAGGGTATAACCCATAGGCAGCAAATTATACATTGTACCTGTTATCTAATTTTAAATTACATGTTTATTTTGGGGGCAGTTAGCTTGAAATAGCTGTTTTCTTCAAATATAATGGGCACTGATGGGATTGTTTAGACTTTCATGAATCAATTGTTAGGAAAACAATTACCAATGATGAGGAACAATGGATTTAGGCAATTCTGTTTGCAGCATTTATTGCAGAAGTATGGATTTACAGCATTTGGCACATAATGTGCAAAATCTGCAGATTTCACCGCAAATGTTGTTTTGATCTCTAATTAATAAAATCATACTGACAAAGGATATGCCAGGTAATTGCCCTTTTATCTGCCACTTAACTTAAATCTTGCTGCATAATTTGCTCCTCTAAGTCACAGAATCCTGCACCGTGGTTTGGTAGCTTTCATTAAGATGTTGAAATCATTAATTCACAGGAAAACGTGAAACATGTTTTTATACTTCTGCAGTTTGTGCTAAAAAAGCGCCATGATTAGATATATGTTGTAAAAGTATTTCGAAGTGCTGTTGCTTAAACAAAAAGCAATTATTATGTCAAAACAGCCAGACATTGTGAATACAATTCTAATATCGAAAGCAGGCGAAAAGCATTTTTCTTTTACTGGCCAGAACTTAACTACAATTTGCATATTTGAGAGGACGAGGTTGATTAAAACAAAGGCAATTGAAAATTGCAGGATGGTGGGATTAAATTAGGTTCATGCTTGGTGTGGTTAATCAATCTACCATTCTTTTTACATGAAGATTGAACAATTACAGCCATTAATAATTTTCCCCATGACTGACACGATTATATTTCTGCATGCTAATATGCAATCTCTACTAAGTTAAGTAACTCGTGACTATCTAAAAAGCTGTTTGCATTTCAATTAAGTCAAATGTCCCATCATAGGTAAGGTGTATGTATCGTGTCAGTTGTTGAGGTAATTGACTCTAAGACGACAAATACAGTTAATCTTACAAAAGCTGCACTAAAAACTGTTAACGTTTTTGTGTTTTTTGTTTTTATATTAGCTATCATTGTCATTGTTTAAGATCTTTCCAGTTCTAACAGTGGGACACTGATCTGGCATTCATTATCCCGTTTTTCCATCACCCCTAGCTCATAGACTGTATCACCAATCCCCTCGTATTCAGATAGGTGTTCTCTCTTTCTGGCAGCACTCTTCCACCAAACATCCCTTTGACTTTGCAGTGAGTTTGCCCACAGATATTTTGTGATTGCCATAATCTCATGTTTAGCGAGGCCCATATTTATCAATATAAATCAATTAATCAATCAATCAGTGCTTGTCAAGCACCGCTAGTCACCATTGAGGGTCTCAAGGCAGTGAGTTAAGGGTTGTAGGTCCAACTGTGCGCTGTGGTTGCAGTCTTGAGATCCTTCCCAAAATGTGCCAGAGACAGGGAAACCCTGAGGATGAGAGGCATGGCAGTCCCAGATTTGGTGGTGAGGTAGGAGAAGGATCTTCCTCTGGTCCTGCGATTTCGAGGGATGGTGGAGAGGGCAGTTGGGTGGAGTGGAGGTGTCTGGTGGGTACAGGGAATGAGAAGAGGTAGTTCAGGTATGCTGTTCCGGCATCATGGAGGGCTTCGTAGGCATGTGTGAAGAGCTTGAAAGTGACACTTTTTTTGTCTGGGAGCCAGTAGAGTTCTTGCACGTGTTTGGAGATGTGGCTGTGGTGTGGAATGTTGAGGACCAGTCTGGGTGCCACATTTTGCAAGTTCTGAAGTTTCGGGGTGGCCCCTGCATAGAGTGCTCTGCCTTAGTCGGGTCTGCTGCTGACAAGTGTGTGGGTGACCGTCTTCCTGGCCTCAGTGACGATCCATCTGAAGGACTTCCGAAGCAGGCGAAGAGTGTGGTAGCATGATGAGGTGACAGCATTGATCCGCTGCTTCATTGGTGCACGAAGAGTCCAGTATGATGCCCAGGTTATGTGCATGGTATGTGGGTGTGGAGTAGGGTTCCTAGCTTGGCGAGCCACCAGGCATCTTCCCAGTTAGAGGTGTTGGGCCCCAGGATAAGGACTTCAGTCTTGACTGAGTTAAGCTTGAGCCAGCTGTCCCTCATCCAGGTGGCGACGGCCTTCATCCCGTAGTGAAAGTTGTTTCTGGTGGTGGGCCAATTGGTGAGGGAAAGAATCATCTGGGTATCATTGGGTATAGGAATTGATGTTGAGTCTGTGGCTTCTCCTGATAATGGCTGTGAGCGCTGCCATGTAGAGGTTAAAAAGTGTGGGGCTCAAAGAGAAGCCATAAGATACTCCGCAGCTGATCTCTGTGGGTTCTGAGAGGAATGGGAGAAGTCTGACTCGCTGTGTTCTACAGGTGAGGAAGGAACGGATCCAGTCCAGGGCTTTGTCGTTGATGTCAGCGTTGTGGAGTCTTGTGATTAGAGTGTGGTAGGAAATGGTGGGGAAGGTGGTGAAGAGTTGGAGGAGGATGAAGGATGATGTTTCTCCCTGGTCGACGAAG
This sequence comes from Lissotriton helveticus, assembly GCF_964261635.1. Lineage (NCBI taxonomy): Eukaryota > Metazoa > Chordata > Amphibia > Caudata > Salamandridae > Lissotriton > Lissotriton helveticus. The sequence goes on along the minus strand of NC_136061.1, from coordinate 1,459,454,106 downwards.
GATCAGATGTTGTCGGTAGCAGAGAGGAGGGCGGTCTCGGTGCTGTGGTTGCTTCAGAAGTCAAACTGAGAGGACTCCTGGACATGGTTGGCTTCAATGAGCTTTTAAAGTTGGCCGTTGATGGCCCTCTCAATGACCTTGGCTGGGAAGGAAAGCAGGGAGATAGGGAAGCAAGGGGTTGGGTCAGAGGTTCATGAAGTCGGCTGATGGTTTCTTCAGCAGGGGGTTAATCATGGCATGTTTCCACTCTTTGGGGAAGGTGGTGGTCTTGATGGGGCAGTTGATGGTGCAGAATTGTGGGGGGGGTGGCAGTGGTGGTTCTGTGAAAGATGTGGTGCGGGGTTCAAGGGGCTCCGGAGTGGATGATCTTCATGGTCTTGAGGTTGTTATCTGTGGTGAGCGGGGTCCAGTTGATCAAGATCTGTTGAGGGGCGGCGTTGTCTCGTGAGGTGGTGACGGAAGTGATGGGGGGTCTTGGTTGTGGAAGCTGTTGTAGATCTGTTTGATTTTGTAGGGGAAGTAGGAACCGAGTTTGTTGCTGAGGTCTTGAGAGGGGGAGACTACTGTGGTCTTGCTGAGGGGTTTGGCAAAGTACTTGACAATGGCGAAGACTTCTTTGCTATTGTGTTCTTTGGTGTGGTTTCTAACTGGTGGGGCCATTTTCTTGGTGGTTTTGAGGAGAGTATGGTGTGTGAAGGCAGTGGATTTGAAGGCTTTGTGGGTTTCCAGGGTTTTGTTGTTCCTCCATCTCTTCTCGAGTGATGTACAGGTGTATGGACTCATGGAGGGCAGGAGTGAACCAGCTGGCACTCTTGGAGTGTTTCTTGCCAGGTGCTATTTTGAGGGATGCCAGCTCATCGGAGCAGTTGGAGCAGTTGGAGATCCATCGGTGTAGGTTGGTCATTGAGGTATTGGTGTCTATGGATGTTGGCAGTATGGTTAAGCTGAGAGAGGTAGTGACATGTTCGTCTGTGAACTTGTTCCAGTTGCAGTCGGGGGCGGAGGGTGCATTGGTTTACAGTGGGTTTGGTAAAGGCAAATTGAATGCAGTGGTGGTCAGTCCATAGGAGTTCAGATGTGAGGCTGTAGGTAATGCTTTTGCTAATTGAAAAGATGGGGTCGAGCATGTGTCCTGCTTCATGGGTCCAGGAAGTAACTAGCTGCTTGAGGCTGATGTTGAAGAGGTACTCCAGGAGAGATGCAGTGTTCTGGTCATCCAGGTGGAAGTTGAGGTCGCATAGTAGGATTTCATCGGTGGATGCGAGTGCCTGGGTGCAATGAAGTTGATGATGGGTTAGGTGAAGGGTGGTTGGGCAGGAGGTCTATAGATGAGTGTCCCATGGAGGGTGGTGTTGGGGTAGGTCTGGACCTGGAAGTGGAGATATTCCATGGTTGCCATAGGGTCATCGGAGTGGGTGGTCAGGCGGAGGGAGTTCTTGTGGACGGTGGTGACAAGCTACTTTGCTGTGCTGCATGAAAGAGAGAGCAATACCATAGGGGATGATGGATTGAGCGTTTGAGCAAATCAAACACTCACCCCCAGTCAACTGATCTGGGTTTAATCCATCATCATTCTTTAGCTCACTCCACCGCCCCAGTTCAGACATGGCCATATGCAAATCAGTCTGAACCTGTGCCTCATGGGAACAGTCCAGACCAAACTGCCAAGCCGTGTCATAACCCTCATCAGCCAGGCTATCTTGATTCCAGTGGCAAAGTGAGCAAGGGACCTACGTCTCGGAATACTCTTCCAACTTGGGAGGAACAAAGTGATACCATCATCCATCATCCCCTTTGGTATCGCTTTGTTTGCCCTAAGTTGGCAGGGTATGCCCAGAAGTGGGTCCCTTGCTCACTTTGCCTCTGGATTCAAGATGGCCTGGCTGAATCTAAAAAAAAAACATTGTTTGCTGACTACTCAGAGCTATTAATTTCATGAGCCAGACTGATATTGCCTGTGATGTTAAAAGTTTAGAGAAGGTATGGGCACTCTATGTAGATTGGAGACAAAAGCTAAGTAGGTCCGATAATATCCTGGAGGTCTCGGCTCCCCTCCGCCCTGGTTTCTACAGGAAGGGAGATGAATGTGGAAACAACAGTTTTCTTACATGGGCAAGCTCATCTACCCCTCCTTTTCTATTGAGGGATGAAAGATATACCAGCAAGAAGGTTGTCAGAATGAGGACAAAAAAAATAATTTAAAAAAAGAATCATCAGGCATAATAAATGAGACTAGGTTTTTGGGAGAAAACCCCATGCTACCTAGGTAAAAGATCAGTACTAACAACTGTTATGCAGTGTAATGTCAGGGGAAATGTAGGTGAAAGGTCTGGTTATTACCTGAGCCTATATCAGGCACCTATATAAAACATAACACTGTATGCCAATATTGCCAATATTGCCATGTATTGTACCACATTCTGCAAAATAATATCCCTTGAAGAGCAAAATTCCACAGTTCAAGACCAGCTGATATTTGCTAATAAACTGGACTGCAATAAGTAATTTATTTTTGGGGATCCAAGTTTAGATGCCCTGTTTTATTTATTAGTAGTTCAACCATCCCCAAACCTTTTTTTTACAACTGTTGATAAAAACTTTTAAAATCACCAAAAAAGGTTTTGTTAGAATCACCTTTCTTGATTAAAAAATAGAGAAAAAGTATGTTGTTTGTGTCCTAATGGTAAACTGAGTTAGCATATTTCAATGAGCAAATGTAATATTCTTGTCTTGGAGAGTGGAGTGGCAACATGGAAACATAAGCCCAGATTTACTTACACTTTGCACAGCTTTCATCTGTGCAGAGCAGTTGAGATGACTGCCTTTGTGTTTCTATGACTGCGCAAGGCCTTCAGCCGTGCACAGGCTGTACAACCCTGCAGTGTCTGTCAATCCCCAGTTGCCCATCTCCCACTGTGCAAGGTGTTCAACCACGCACTGCAGAAGCTAGACCATTATTGCCTGCGCCCAGTCCCACTTTAGTCATTAAACCCCAGGTTGGAGGGGGGCGTGGTTTGGAGGCTGATGGAGTAGGCAGCAGAGCTTGTGAGCTCCATCCCATCAGCCACTGTTCAGACCCATCCTGACAGCCAACAGAGTACTAAATGACTATTACTTGTAACCCCACACCCCGACCAGACAGGGGGCAACAGAGACCCCCGGCACTGCTACCGCACAGAGAACGATGAAGGATAAGACTCCGCAGCGGAGGCAGCAAGGAATCAAAATGGTGGTGCACAACGGTGCTGAAAAGCTGGACACCGTGAGGGACAAGTCGGGTGGTCCCTGCTGATGCACTGATATTATGCAGACGTAATTGTCCAGATCAGCTGGGGGCAACTCACACCTGACAAGTGGGTAAGCGTGGTAGCAGAGCGCTAGCACCAGCGGATAGCCCGCTGAGGAGCAGTGGCACGCTGGGAGAGGCACTGACAGCGGCGCCTACACAGAAGAAGGGTAGGTGGAGACCTGATCTGGAGATCGGGACCCCTATCATAAAAGGCAAGGAAACACCAATAGCACAGGGCCTATAGAGGTGACAACAGCAAGTAGTGGACACTGATAACACCCAAGGATAAGTACAGTGAGCCAGATGAATGTGCGAAGACAAGATGGCAGCACCGACCGGTGGTGGGAGTTCCCGCTAATTAAGGGCTGGTTCAGGCATAAATAGCTGTGGCAGAAACCTGAAACATGAAACTGGGAGCACAGCACAGACTCTGCCCTGAAGAGCGATAGTGTGGAGACCTGCAATACAATGGATTGGTTGCTGCACAAGACCAAAAGGAGCACTGGAGAGTGCTGCTGATGCTGAAAGAAGGAGCTGGAACTCTCCTCGCTGATATGCCCAGATGGGACACTGTGGAGAAGGGGTAGGACAAAGGGACGGAGCCGTGCCCGCAACAGGCTGAACACACCTGAACACCCAATGACAGGGTTACGTATGTGGCCCCCCTTTTTCCCAGTAGCCTGACAGCCACACACCAGACTACGCAAGCAGATGACCTGTAACAAGGACCTTACCTCTGGAATTGCAACAATGGCTGTGGTGGACAGGATCAAGGTGTGTCACCTCCCCACTCAACTTACAAGCGGGTGACAGACCGTCACACACCGGAGAAACCAGTTTGACGGACGGTGCAGAGCACCAAGGCCCACACTATGCTGACTGCTCATAGCCAGAGGCCCAATACCGAGAACAGAGGAGGATGGCGCTGCACTGGGATCCCCTGTAGGAGCCAACAGGATTTTTCACCCATACCAGGAAAACAGGGTGCTTACAGACATACCACACAGAGAATGGGGAAGCAGATTTAGAGGAAAGAGAAGAAGGATGCGCAAACCAACATACCCTCGGAGGAGGGAGCGACAAAACCATCAATGCCGAATGCGCCTGAGAGCCCGACTCTGCCATTAATGCCTTGAGCGAGAGGCTAGAGACCAAAATTGACTTGATAGTGGCAGATCTGGGATTATTGTGAGATGATCACCGACGCCTCGCGGAAAGAGTTACCGCCACGGAGCAGCAACTCTCTGACACGGGCCCGGCACTCACGGAACTGAAAGAGCAACTCATGGGCTGGAATCAAAGGTGAGAGTGCTTGAACTCAGGGCGGAAGACAAGGAAAACCTCTCCAGAAGAAACAATGTGAGAATAACGGTACGCCCCAAGAAAATAGAAAGAACGGACATGGTGGGGTACCTTGAGGGGTGGCTTTGTGCAGTGGTGGCACCAGAAGGCCTCTCACTATTCTACGCCCGAGAAGGAGTACACCGAGTGCCGGCAAGGACGCCTGCGCCGGGGGTACCACCACAGCTGGTGGTAGCGAGACTGCTACATTATCATGACAGAGACCATACACTGGTGCAAGCCCAACAGAAAGGCAAAGTAAAAGTCAACAATGTAGTGGTGCGCCTCTTCCCGGACTTCTTGAGGGACGTCCAACAACAAAGGAGCTCCTTCATGGATGTCAAAGTTAAGCCCTGCCAACTAGAATACAAATATGCAATGCAGTACCCTGCACAACTACGAGTGTCCACCCCGGGCGGAATGGAATTCTTCACCTCTCCGCAGGAGGCATAAACATGGCTAGTGCAGCATCGAGGAATATGGTCAACAAAAGACCTTGGACACCAGGGAAACCGACACAGGAGATCTCGCAGAAAGGGCGCTAGGCGGGACTCATTGGCACTGACGCAGGCGGAGACGCAACTGGAGCAGCGGAATGTTATGCCTCCGGTAGCTCTGATCAGTGGAAAGGAACTCACCCGAGGCAATTCATAAATGGACGGATCAGGCACGGACTCCAGTTCTGAGTGGGGCTCTAACATCTCAGAGGCGCCAAGTAGCAAGCTCCTCATTATGACAACTAGTACAGCAGGCAAGATCATCTGATTATGAAGGTAGGAGAGCTTCAAGAGGGGGAAGGTGAGAGAGACCCTGGGGCACACAGATGAACTAATGTAATACGTGTGCTGAACGTCGGGCTGGCAGGCGGACGCGTCGCAAGCGCCCATTGACTCACCCCCTAACTTTGAGGACAACAGTCCAAGAACTTGACTTTTTGATTTAGATGGGAGGGTTTTGCCTACTTGTCCTGGGAAAGGGGTGTTGGGGACTTAGTTATAATGTTGTTGAAGAGTTGAGATGGGAAACATGAGTTACACCATCTACTCATTTCAGTGGTTGTGAGATGGCACATCCAGTCTGTGCGAGAAGAGTAGTGGAATCGGAGGGATGGGCGCTAAAAGAAGGAACTGTGAGGTGGCAGTTGATACAAAGTATAAGTAGTGAACCTGGAATATACAGGGCATGCACACAATGACCAAACAGTATAAATTATTTTCTTACCTCAATAGACAGGGGATGCATATAGTGCTCCCCAGGAGACACACCTCATGGCAAAGGAGGGCCACGCTCTGAGATGGCAGGACAAACATTCTACACTACAAAATCTGGCTTTGCATTGGTCGCCATGATCTGGGTCAGGGTGGGTGTTCCATTTCAGGGAACCAGCAAACTAGTTGACCCAGAGGGCCAATATGTGGCGCTGAGAGGGAGATTGGAGGGTAGGGAAGTGAGCATTGTCAAAGTGTATGCCCCCAAACGTGGCCCAACCCCAATTTTCAGCGCTACTATCCCGACAGTTGGTCGATACCTGACGACCACAGTGATCATGGGCGGAGACTTGATGCCATTGCTGATGTTGACTTAGACAGGTCGCACCCCCGTTGCCGGACTTCCCAATGGTCCCTATTTTCAAGACAATGAAGGGACAGCGTCATCTCCGCTCCCAGAATGGTATGCCTTTAAGGCAACTATTAGAGGCCATTGTATAGCAGAGATAACAGGGGTCAGGAGTACACTGACAGCAGAAGTTATAACTGCTGAAAAGGAGCTAAGACAGATAGAGAGAAAAAGACTAGACCACCCCTTAAGATACACTCCTAGAAGTGCACAAGACTGTGGCGTGACAGAGAGAGAGACTACGAGCCTTTGACTATAAACAATATCTAGACCGCACGTATGTGGAACACGATAAATCAGGCTCATTGTTGGCATGTCTCACCAACCCACACAACACAAGACAATATCAAAGACATCTTCATCAAATACTAAAATACTATACAAGCTTATACAGCAGTGTTATGGGGAGCAGTGGAGAAGCAGTAGGAGAGTATTGTGACCAGCTGGAACTCCCTAAGCTAGAGCCTGGGGAAGCAGAGGACTTGGGGGTGTACATCTCCCTGCAAGAGGTAAGAGAAGCTATTAAGCATATGGTGCGTAACTAAATGCTGGGGACAGATGGACTCCCGTCAGAGTTCTACATGATATATGCTGAAGAGCTGGCCCCTAAGTTGGTTGTACTATACCAGACAGCAAGGAAGCAGCTCCACCTGCCCGATACTCCAAGGGAAGCCCTAAATATTCCAGTACTTCAGTGCAGAAAACCGCCCCATGATAAAACTGTGTATAGACCGCTGTCCATGCAGAACTTGGGCTATAAAATATTAAGCAAAATTATAGCAAATAGATTGTTCCCCCACATGCCCCAGCTAGCTCTCGCAGACCAAACGGGATTCATACAACAAAGGAATATTGCCATTAACATCAGGTACCTCATGGCCATAATGAGGGCAGAGGACAATGCCAAAGATGTAGCTGCAATATTTGCAGTAGATATCGAAAAAGCATTTGTCACCCTGGAATGGCAATACCTCTGTAGAGATTTGGAAGTGATGGGCCTAGGGGTGGGATTCATAGAATGGGTGAAACTGCTAGAGGCGTATACCAGGGCGAGGGTGCATATGGGGAAAGTGATCTCCCAGAGCATGAGGCTAGAGAGAGGAACTCGACAGGGATGCCCTCTCTCCCCTCTTTGATTTGCACTGGCCATGGAACCGCTGGTGTGTTGGGCCAGAACAGGATGGGAATACGCGGGGCAGGATGTCAGCGGCAGGCAGGTTGGCCCTCCTGAAGATGGTGGCGCTGCCCCGTCTGCTATACATATTTGGGACACTCCTGATTTAGATCCCATGTGCAACATTACATGAACTAAACTCACAGATCACAACTTTTTCGATGGGGACGGGGCGCAGACAAGTGGCACTAAGCATGCTGCAGCCAAGGGAGGGCTAGTGGTCCCTGACCGTGAAGCTTACTACCTGGCAGCACAGCTGCAATGGTTCGTAAGATGGCTGGTGAGCAGAAGAGACCCAGAAAGGGTGCAATCACCATTTGCCACAGAACCCCAAGTCCTAACGAAAATACTGTCAAGGCTGAGACAAATGTCCCATAGGACGAAAGATGACGAGACTGTAATTACAAGGTGCTGGGCGAGGTGGCTTCAAAGATTGGGCTGCAGGGTCCCCTGCTCTCCAGACATACCCATGGATATGCTCCACCAATTACCGCATAGAGGGAACTGGGCTGGGCTAGATGACTGGAAGGAAGCAGGGCTGAATGTAGTCAGAGACCTCTTTAGCGACACTCAAATGCTTCCATTCGAGGATCTACAAGAGGAGTTCAACCTCCCACAGGGACATTTCCTACTACACAGAGCTGTTACGACGGCATTCCAAAAAAAACGATGGCTGCGACTGAACCTACAGCGCTAGATTGCTGTAGATATGTAGTCCTTTCTGCAGGTAGGATAAAAACAGTCTCTTGCATATACAGAGCCATCAGACGGGATGTTCAGAGGCCAATGGAGCAACTGAGAGCACAGTGGGAGGAAGACTTAGGAGTACTAATGGTAGCAAAAGACTGGGATGCTATTGTGAAACACACCCTGAAGGTCTCTAGGAACGCAAGGTTCAAGTTCATAAACTACTATGTGCTTCATAGGGCGTACCTAACACCAGCCAGAACCAGGCGCTACTTTGAAATGGAGGAAGATGCATGCCCACGATTTTGGAATGAGGAGGCGCACATCCTGCACATGCTGTGGGATTGCCCAGGCTTGAAGGAATTCTGGGTGGAGGTACTAGCGACTGTTCAGAGCATCACAGGTAGGGAAATTGAGCACACACCGTGCCACTGTATACTTCACTGGTTCACACACGGCCAAGACAAAGACTACTTGGAGATTCCAAGACTTAGCATTTGTACTTGCAAGAAGGGAAATGGACAAATGGACAGCTGCAGAACATACAGTCTTACACAGAGGCATAGGAAACCTAGACAAACGTGAGGGCCTCGGGGTACCTACTGAATGGACTACAAACACCAGACCTACATGATATAGCAGATGACCAGCCACATTCCCACCACAGAACAGGGACAATAAAGTAGGGATGTTGGAGATACGAGAGAGATAAAGGCCCTACGCCATGGCAAGAGATGCGACAGCCCCCGATGTCCCTCACCCCCACCCACCTACCAAGCATCTTCCACAGTAAGAACAGCACGTATAGATTAAAGAGTAGCCCACACCGCTGTCACATACAACTGACACTAAGCAACTTGTTTAGGGAAGTTGGTAGGGAGTTGAAAGTTAGAACTGGTGGAACCTGTTGACCAATTAATCTGAACAGATATTGGAAGAATGAGACGATAATGTTATGTATACTACAGAACAAATGCCTGATACTTAAGATGTAGAAAGCTTCTGTGAGTGTTATGTGCACTTAATGCCAATAAAATCTGTTTTCAAATCGAACCCCGGGTTATCCATGGCCTTCGGCCATGAACAATGAGGGTTTGGCTCCAAGGCCAATGAGAATCCACACACAATCATCCAACCTCCTGCTCTTCACAGTCAAATCCCATACACAATGAGAATTGGCAACTGAGACTGGATTTGTGGGCACCCAACCCCCTATTGTGCATAGCTGACCCTGTGCCCAACCCCATTTTATCCATGCACAGCAAACATTGGCTGCAGTGCCTAGCTTCTGGGGAACCACCAGTCCAGATCTTGTCGACCTGGTAGGGTGTCATGCTACATCATTGAGCGCTCGTCTTCATCTTCAGGTAGAGAGAGAAAGGGTAGGTCGAGGGAGAATGTCCAATGCTGACCGACTGTCCTTGAGCCTCGCCAGGAGCCTCTGTCTAACGTACAGGGTACTTTACTTGCAACCTCTGGGTGGAATTGGTGACCTGCATCAAGTCAGGTGCAGTATTATATTTTATCAGTGGCAGCCGTTCTATCTAAAGGGTGTTTTACTGATTAATATATATATATATAGGATATGAGTGATTCATCTTTGGTCCTGGTGAAATTCCATTTGAACCTCCTGGCAGATTGAGGAATGAAACACATTCATCCTATCTTATCACCTTGATTGATAGCAGTCTTAATACATTGTTCCTAGAAGTTAGCTCCACTGTTTTTATTTAGCCATAGACGTTCCCTTTAGTTACCTTAGGCTATTTTATTCACACCTTTATCATCACCCTATTTCTTAAACTAGCCCCTCACATGCACTCATCTAATGGCTATAACAGATCATAGGATCTCCGACAAAGAGCCCCCAGGCCAGTCAGGCATTGCAGTACTGGCTTGACGAGAATCGCCTGATGATGAAGCATGACACCCTACGAGGTGTGTGAGGGCAACAAGTTCTGACTTGGTGTCCCCCCACATGGATTCCGATGGCCGACCGTCCAATTCCACATATCTGCGGTTTTCCCTTCCATGAGGAACTACTCCCCCTGATATATTTGATATGATACTTGAGGAGGAGCATGGGTAAAGGACCTCTTCAAATAACTAGCTCTTTGTCTCTCCTGTGTTGATATTGTGCCTAGCTTCTGGCAAAGGCCTAGTGCCCAACCCTCTGCAGGTAATTAAACTGTGGGGGATGTCCTCTGGACCTGGCATCGAACCTCCTACTGAAATCAACTAAAAGTCATGGGCAGCAGAGGAGTGCCCAAAGGGCTTGTCCTTCACTTAGTCCCTGTTCCCAACTCTCTTGCATGCCCAACTACCTGCTATACATGGCCTCTGGTCAAAATCCGGCACCCAAACCCTTTGACTGTCCACAACTATTACGCATTGCCAGGCCCAGAACTCATCCCTGAGCTGTGTGTCTAACCTTTGCACAGTGCACATGTCTTGCCAAGCTCTGCACGCAGTCCTTCCTGAGCAACTAACCTATATTCTGTATGATAAAATTGTGATGATAAAATTTTATGATAAAATTTTATGATAAAATTGTTCCTTGTACCATGGTACACCAATAGTACCCCAGAAGAATACTTCAACCCAAGTACCACATTTCTGTGCATTCTCAGGGAAGCTTGTACGGTACTGTATTGTGATACAATGTGAGTGAAAATTGAACAGTGTCTCCTGGGGGAGTGCAGCAGAACCTCGTGAGAGGGCCTCACTCGGTCCAGTAGGAGAACTATGGTATCCACAATCCAAATTCTACTTTATAATTTTTAATTTAAGAGGGAATTTCCTCTAAGTCCCTCATACAAGGGGGTGAAAGGGACAAGATTGTCTCTAAGCTACCCCTTACATCTTATTTTACATACTTTTTCAGGACACAGTGGCCGAATCCTTGAGTTCTGTAATGGCTGCTGCAACATTTTCTTTAGCCAATCGGATTGCTACCAATCTTGTGGTATGGAAATGACGAACGATGGAAGAAAAAACATCCTCGGCCAATCAGAAGACCCAAGTTTTAACATTTTCAATGCAGAGGTACTCCTGCTGGACCAACTGTCCAGCTATATCTAATTTTATAACCATTAGTGCTCACCCAAAGGCCCATTTTTAACCTATTTTCACAAAAAATAGTTGACTAATGATGTGCTGCTGCTTATTGCTCAAATTAATGTTGGTCTTGTGTTGTAGTGTTTGTCCTTGTCAAACCTTTCCCCAAATCCCATTACCCGTCCATTCATCAAAACCCTTACCCCTTTCTCCAGAGCTGTATGAGTTATTGAGGTGTGGCTTAAATTGCACAATCAAGGATCACACGCTTGGTGGGGCGAATGTGGTAAAAGCAATATCAACTTACTGCTGAAGTTTCAAAGCAGTAGCCTACACTAGCCCATTACCAACCTGTGTATTAAAAATTATCCAATTCATTTTAGAAATAGAATGAAAAATATCAGTTTTAAGCATCATCTTCGTCAAGCTTTGTGCTGTCTGACCGTAAATGCCTAACCTAAGCTTTTCAACTTCAGACTTTGAGTCAATTTCTTTATAATTTGAGGATTTCACAAATAATACTGCGAGCTCCACATTAGCCAAAACTTACTAGTTTTGCGATTTTTTTGTATTTTAGCACAATCAGGAATTTTCATTGTGCCATACTGTAGTACTTAGGTGGTGTCAATTATTTATAAATCTTTAATGACTATATAACCCAGTTACTCATGCTTTCTACTTCCATTTAGTTTTATACAATGGATAAGTTGTGATGCCCCCCCCTGCTTTGCTGCATGTATAGTCAGGTAAGACAACTAGTATAGATGTAGTTTAACTTAGTAAGAAATAAATTAACTGTTTTTTATCTAGAGAGTTCAGAACTTCGACATAATATAGGTCATCATGGCAGCATTCCCTTAATGGTCAAGATAGTTAGAGAAGTAAAAGCCTACACTCTATAACTACTCGCTCTCTTAAGTTACAAGCACATAAACAGGCAGCATAAAACTACTTGAACGCTGTAGTGCAAAGTAAATATAAAAGAAACTACTTCATGAATAAATTTATATAAGAAAAAATTGTTTCCCCTCTATTTATTTTCAAAGCAACCCACCCTCTCTACCCAAAACACATGCCCACCCCTCTCCCAAGCAAAACTAATTCCCCAGAACTTAAAATGTCCAAGAAAATCTCTCCAGTCCCAACTCCCTTCCCACCCAGCCCCAACAAAAAGCAAATCCCTTCCACAAAAGAAAAAATTTAAAAGAGGGCATTATGGACGTCGGTCGAGAGCTGGTCCATGCTTTTCTCTATCGAGGTGAGCTGTCCCTGAATGGTGTACAGCCACTGCAGGGTGTGGTACAGAAATGGCCTGTTGCTCTTCTGGTGGGGGGTGGCAGCAGTTGGTTTGCATCAGCTCCAGTGATGGGATTGCCGGGAGGCTGGAGGCTGAGGGGGACCGGCTACGCTGGGGCCCGGCTCTTGTGCATTTGTTTTTTCCTCCTCCTCTTCCAGGACCACCAGCCACGGGTATTCCTGCTGGATATGCTCTAGCCTCTGCTGTCACAAACAGGTCACTCTCTCCTGCCTGTCGAGTGATCTGGCTGGACCAGCAGAAGTAGCCATATTGAGAAAAACAAAAAAGACAAATTGTAAATAATGCTCTGTGAAGCAATTGTTTTAAATAACTGGATGCCACAGTAGTAGGGCATTGCTGGTCCCTTAAGGCCTTTGGAATTTATTGTATGTAATTATGATTGGGAGAGTCACAAAGCCAATTTTATGTTTTACCCACACATGTTGCCAAACATAAAAAAACACTAACTGTGTGGCAGAAAAGTAACAGGCAGAGAATCACATCACAGGATTAAAAAAAGTGTGTTTTGATTATTTATTTTTCTAAAGGCTTTTCAAGTAACTATAAACATAGACACTTTCAGTTGAAAAATATATGACTTCTCATTGATGAGTACGGTATTGTGCACTATATGGAATACAAGTTGTGTGTGGTGTTAAATAATGAAGTGGTGCTCATTGCTTGCCAGCACCTCTGCTAGTTTGCTACAGTCTGCAGCTGTAGTTGTCAAATATCAATTTTTATTTCCAATGGCCCTGCTCTTCGCCAAATGCATTTCTCTTTCCATCCTGTCTCAAAAGAGGCAGATGAATAATATATATGATATTATGTCAGTCACACACCTCATGTATGAAATGTGGATATTAATATATTATCATAAAAAAGGTGATGGGAAGCAACACAAAAGATCAACAATGGTACAGGACACAAAAAGAAGAGTTCATTTAGCTGATGCTAGTCTTTTATTTGCACAGAGTAGAAACCACAACAGATGAGGGACCATCCGTATGAAGCATGACCATACGATAGTCAAATAGTTGTTATCTGTGAAAAGTACAGCATCAAATGTTTTCGACCATACGGTCTTGTTAAGCAGACAGAAGGGAACTAAAAAAAAAAACAGACGAGTTGGATCCCAAAACGAAAGTAAACACCTAAAGTGCAACTCAGTGCTATACACAAAACCTCTCAAGACCAGCTGCTTACCAAGGATAAAGTGAGGAAATTGCTGGTGCCAGCGTAAAAAATCCAAAAGGAGCGCAAACAGATGCACTTTGGGCATTGATTTAACTAGGTGCCAATCAGGTACCCAGGGCCTGTGTTCCTTCCCTAAACCTGCATTGAAGCCTAAACCCAATTGGCATCTCTGGTCACATGTCAGCCCCTGGTAAATGGTACCTTAGGTACCCAGGGCACTGTGACCAGAGAATGTCCCTAAGGGCTGCAGCACTTATTATGCCACCTTTACAGGCCCTGTGCCCTGACACGGACACACTGCATTTCCAGGCTGCGTGTCTTGATGCAGAACAAAACAAAGAGTCAACATGGCAGACACCACTGTGCTGTGCCCACAAAACACTGCCCTGGCATGTATCAGTAACCCCTCCTGCTGGGTGCCCTATGCCAGTGGTGAGGATACAGGTGCAAGAGCCCTGTACCCCTACAGTAACCAGGTCTATTCCCGGGCACTGTATGTGCAGTGCTATCATTAGGTGTACATGGCGCTGGGAGTTTGTCATTACGAACTCCACAGCACCATAATGGCTACACTGAAGACTGAGAAATTTGGTATCAAACTTCTCAGCACATTAAACCCACACTGATGCCAGTGTGGGATTTAATGTAATATGCACGACAGAGGGCATCTTAGTGGTGGCCCCTGAAACTTGACTAACTCCCAGTGACCTGACTTCGTGGCTGCCTAGGCTGCCACCATTAGACATGTTTCTGGACCCCTGGGTCAAGAGCTTGTTGCTCTCGGGGGCCTGAAACAATGCACAACCTTGGACCAGGTGCCAAGGCTCCTCCCCCAGGCTGGGCAGGGTTCACGAAGGAGAAGCTTCAAAGGCATGCCGCCTTTCTGAGCCTCTCCACACCACTTGCTGTAGTCAGCAACTGGTCCCCACTGGTTCTACCCCCCACTTTGGGTGGGAGACCCAGAAGGAAAAAAAAAAGAAGAGAGGTGTTCCTGCCTCTGCCAACTCCACCCTAAGGTGGGGGAGGCGAGGTAAAGCACAACCTTGAGTCCCCGTCATCTTAAGGATGTGGGACCCAGCCAACCAGGGACAGGCTCCTGACCCCCTCCCACTGGAGAGTGGCAGAATAGGGGGTGTACCTACCCCAGGGAAGGGACCCACAGGTCCCTGCCCTTTACCTACCTATAACACCCCTAAATTTAGTATTTAGGGGCACCCTGAACCTTCCTTCCTCAGATCCAGCAACAGCAAGAAAAGAAGAAGGACAAGAAGCCGTGCAGAGCTAACAAGAGGACAACGCCCACTGACTTGGCCCCAGCCCTACAGGCCTGTCTCCCCTCGAACCTGCTCCTGCGAAACCCTGGCGTGTCCAGCAGCCAGCAACCTCAAAAACCCCAGAGGACCTGCCTGCATTCACTTTCCAAGCTGTTTCTCCTGTGAACATGCGATGTATTTAAACTGCAGCTTCTGGTGCCAGCCAGAAACCGCGAATACAGCACACTCTGCCCCTGCCGAGCCCGGCCCGTCTTTGAGTGAACAAACACCACAAAGAGGTCCCCCTGGTGATCTTGACCAGAGATCCAATGACCCCTGACCTGCCTCAAGCCTAACGATTCCTCTACATCCCAACTTACCCCGAAAAGTGGTGGTCAATCCTGGAAGATCCTCGTCTCCAAGTGATTCTTTGTCCCGAAGAATCCCCATTGAAATCAACAAAGTACCCAACCTCAAAACAGCATCCTGCACCCGGCTGCCCAAGCGCCGTTGAGGGTGCCCCTTTGCTCCCACAACCTTGTGGCCTGCTTGCCAGCCGCCACCAACCGGAGCCCCCCTATCCTCCATAGGATAACATTGAATCTCAACACTCTGCACCCGGTCGCCCGAATACCACTGAGGGTGCAACAACAGTGCTTCACTAACCCTGGGAGACCTCTGAGTCTAACCCCAGAACCCTAACTCAAAAGACCTATTACTTACCTTGAAACCGACAACTAATTTTTCCTCATAGGATAACATTGACACTTTTTCTCCCAAAAAGTTTCGAAGTGTTGACTTTTGAAAACTACAAATATTCCTTAGATATCAGCCGAATAACCAAAACACATTTTCTCAACTGTTTTCAGGAAATGTCCCAGTGCTGAATCCAGGATCAAGCACTGAGTAAGAAAAAGTAACAATAACCTAACTTACCTGCTAAGTGAATTACCTCTGATAGGATAACATTGGTGATTCTATGTGAAAACGTTTCTAAGTATCAACTTTTGAAATGCAATAATATTCCTTAAAAATTCTATATTTAACCAAAATGCATTTACTCGCCTGTTTACAGGAAATGAACCAGGGCTGAATCTAGGATCCAGTCCTGTGTTAGCTAAAGTAATCTGAAAAGTAATTAACTGCATTTTACTTAAAAAGCCCATCCAATTGAATGTACTATACCTGCAATGTGTTGCAAACTGCTTTCTTAAAACTGTAACCAAAACCAGTACAAGTTACACTGCTATTTTGCACTGTGTTCATACAAGTAATTTACTACTGAAAATTATTTTTATGCTTACCTATACCAGGCTTGCTTGGTTCTAGAAATAAAACACCAGTATATTTTGTTATACAAAACAATTGGCCTAGAGTTCAGTTCTTGAGTGTGTGAGACCATTTGCTGCTTTACACTGTTCTCTGATACTTTCCTACTGCTCGACCAAGCTACCACTTTTAAGAGTAAGGTTCTATCTAACTTTAGCCTCTGCCAAACCTCTGGAGACCCTTGAACGCTATTCACACTGAATGTATGATGTTACTACGCGATCATGTTGATCGCGGTATGTTCCAACGCAGGTTTTACAGCACAAGGCGTTTCAATGACTTGTGCTAGAGTGCGCTGGACTTAGGGATAGTACGATTTACTAGTCCAACGTCAGTCTACGTACAGTAGGGAGGGTGTTGGACTAGTAAACCATACTATTCCTTAGCTTACACTGCCATCAAATGCACAGTTGAAATGACTTTCGTTGTAAAGCCCGCGTTGTAAACTTGCTGCAGTGAAACGCCCGAGTTGTAAAGGTCATCTCCCTTACACACTGTACCTCACTTTGGTGCAGGATATATAGAACCTCTTTCTTACATGGTAGCCTTATGTTCTCTGTGGGATCGCTTATTCATGAAGTTTATGGCCTGGATTTGAACAAACCATAGCGTTCATGCCGTGTTACTAGCTTCTCTTTCCTGAAAATTACAACAGTGTTGGTACAACTGGCCTCTCTTTACTTCGCCCCATAGGTACACTTACTGATTACACTGGAGGTCTTACATTGCCATTTGGTTTACTTCTCCATTAATTTTGAGGCAACGGATCTTGAAACTGGACCAACTTATTAAGATACACGTAATCGTTACAAGGTATGCCTTCTTTGGTTTATCCTACCCATACCACTGTGGTCTACAGTTCTCATGGCCAGCCACGTTTCATAGCCTTTATTATTGTACATGTTAACTATCCGCCTAGTTCTTAGAATTTTCCTATCTTCCGACCCCCCTGGTCGAATACATTTATCTTGCATAATTGAGCATATTGTTTGTGGTAATGAGTGCCTTGCATAACCCACACTATCTCTATTTTTATTTAGGCTTACGAATACTAGGGACATCGTCCATCAATAGTGACGCTTCAACACGATGTTCACTGTTGGCGCTCTTTTTGCATTTGTTATGCTGGCATCACCAATTTCTTCACTTTATCCATGGTAAGCAGCTGGTCTTAAGCGGTTTTGTGCATAGCGCTAGTTACACTTTGGATGTTTATTTTCGTTTGGCGATCACCTCATCTGTGTTTTTGAGTTCTTTTCTGTCTTCTTAATAAGACCCTAAGGTAGAAAATGTTTTATGCTGCACTTTTCACAGATCGCAACTATTTGATTATCATATGGTCACACTTCGTACGGATGGTCTCTGTTGTGGTTTCTACTCTGTGCTTTTCTTCGCGCTGGACTTAATCGTCCAAGTTGACTTCATCTCTTTCTAACATTCTTCTGTCATTGTTCTATTTTTGAAATAGTAGTTTCTAAAAATGATTTCTGTTCTATGACATTACATTCCCTGAAGAAGTCCTCGTGAAGGGTGAAACGCATTGGCTGTTTCCACAAATGTACCCACGGATCTTCCAAATAAAAGACTTGCATCAGAAATCAACAAACACCTGTTAAATGGACTCTTATTTCTGTGACATATACCATTGTTGATCTTTTGTGTTGCCTCTCATCAGCTTTTTTCTTGTATTTATTTGTGGTCATGCGGCAGCTGGCCATTTGAGGTGAGCAATACGAGTGTGGAACACCCTTGTGACTAGCCTTGGAAGCGCAATTGCTGCTAACCCTGCTGCCTTTGCTTTTGTAGATAATATACTATCATGTCTGCTATAAGTAGGCGTTGAGGAAATGAATCTAATGGATTGCACTACAGGTAAAGGAACAGAATATATTGAATTTATTTGGCATATTCGTCACCATATGCCAAACTTGATATCAAATCATGCACTTACTACCACGTTACTCTGTGGCCTCGCCCGCCACCTTGTATTTCCAACAACATTTGCTGAGCAGTAACGAAGAAAAGAAAACTTGATTTTCTTTACGGTAAGGGGGTAGGGTAGAGAGATTAGACAGGTATATATAATTGAGGAGCGACTACACTGACCATCAAGTCATCATCTTTTGCTAATTCAGCCACGGTTCAATTCAAAAAGGGAAAATCTGAACAAATGTAAATAAAATTTGTTCTGGGAAACCATGATATATGTTCTGGAATCACTTCACATAGATATCATGTGGCTAAATGTGGCATATGCGAAGAATGGATTTTCCAAATTAGAAGGCTGTTGCGGAAGAAATTAGGAAAAAATAAAGGAGTGAAGTACTGAAAGCTGACTGAGTGGGCAAAGGGACAATACACCTTGTGTCTTCGGTTTCCAATGCATTGCAAACATTGTAAATGCTGTGTTTACTGAAGCAGACACACATTACATAGCCAACACTGCAGTCATATATTGATTTCCCCATACTACACTTTGCTCATAGTTGGCAAAAATGCCATAGGCTGGAAGGGGGTGATAAATAATAGGTAGGATAGATCTGACTTGCTTATTCATCTAAACAGTCCATATATTCATTCATCCTTTCATTTTACTTCACCCATAGCCACCATGATTGAGCTTTACTTTCTCGCATCCAGTGTGTCACCAAAATGTCAAATACATTATCCATCCATTCAATATATTGCAACCCTATCTTCAAACCATTATTTTCCCCTTCCACCATGCACCTTTTCACTCATATACCATTTCCTTTATTTTAAGTTACCTTCCATTCTTTCATGTCTCCCTCAAGCCATCAAAGCTCTTTATGTGATATTTTGCTGCATTGCAGATATGTTATGTTATGTTATGTTAATTTTTTATTTATACAGCGCTCGTACGCCCATAGGCTTCAAGGCGCTATTTGAACTTTTAAAACACAACACAGCATCTAGGCACTTTGGCAAAAGTAGGTTACACATCCATTTACCTAAAATAAGCTTGTCTAAAAAGCAAAGTTTTAAAAGCCTGTCTAAAAGAAAGAAGATGTTTCAGTGACAGTGGTAAAGAATTCCATAAACAGGAAGCCAGAAAGTGGAAACTACTACCACCCTGGCGCTTTTTCCTATATACGGGAATCATCAGCAGTTCTTGTTGAGCCGATCGAAGATTTCGTGAAGGCATATACTTGCCAACTAGATTCCTGATAAATTTCGGGCCCTTACCCTGCAAGGCTTTAAAAATAATGCAACCAGCTTTAAAGGTAACTCTCTGAGCCACTGGTAGCCAGTGAAGTTTTTCTAATCCTGATCTAATGGATTGCCATTTAGATTGCTTAAAAATAAGCCTGGCTGCCTGATTTTGGACATATTGTAGTCTCTTCAACTGACCTACTGGGAGACCAAGATACAGGCTGTTTGAAAAATCAATCCGCGATAATATTAAGGCAGCAATTGCCTGAATCAAGGCAGAGTGAGTTAAGAGATGGGATATTTTCTTTATCTTCCTCAATTGAAAGAAACTGGTTGAGACTACCGTCCCTATGTGGCTTTTTAGTGAGAGATCCTCACTAAGAGTCACCCCTAGGCTCTTGACTGTGTGGGACTTAATGGGTGGGATACCCATATTAGATGGCCAAAAGTGGGGACCCCAACTAATTTCACTCTTCCCGGGCAAGATAAGTTCTGTCTTGCCCAGGTTGAGTTTAAGGTGATTTAAATTCATCCATCTCTGGATGTGAGACATGGTTTCCTGGAAGTCCACCACGGCGTCAGGAGAGTCCAGTGAAAAGACCAGTTGCAGATCGTCTGGATAATTAAAAATTGTAACTTTCCGATTTTTCAGAGAGTACAATAATGGACGTAAATATAAATTAAAAAGGAGTGGGGAATGGGATGATCCCTGGGGGACCCCACAGGTGGAGACAAATTTTGGTGCTGTGAATGACCCCAATCTAACTGACTGAGTACGTTCAGAAATAAAAGATTCTAACCAACTCAGAGCAGGGCCCCTGAGGCCGGCCTGTTCGACACGGTTGACAAGAATGGTATGGTCAACCGTGTCAAACGCAGCCGATAAATCAAGGAGCACCAATGCCTGATGGGCGTCTCTGTCTGCATTAGATCTCAGGGTATTCTGGATCGCAAGTATCACTGTCTCGGTAGAATGACCTGGGCGAAAGCCTGCCTGATTCTGTTCTAAATAACCAGTTAATTCAATGAAACTCGAGAGACAGTTAGATACATGAGCCTCCAGAACTTTTGATAGGTAATGTAACAGGGAGATCGGCCTATAGTTGGTAAGGTCATGTGGATCAATGCCAGATTTTTTTGTTAGAGGGATCAGCAAGGCATGTTTAAAACTACTAGGTACCTTACCCTGGGCAAGAGATTCATTTAATAAAGAATATTAAGATAGAAGTAGCCATAGTAATAACTCAGCCACCGCTGTGGCTGGAAAAGCAGAGGGGGTTCACCTCAATGTCATTTTTGATGATGACGAGCAACGGCATGGAAATAGCTAATAAGCATGGTAATTGCAAGAAATTATGAGACTTATCCGTGCCTGTCCCTGCTGCTGCTTCTCCCCTACCAACTGACCATTGCTGTCGCCTACTGTAGCAGCATTGGAGTGGGTATCACTGATGTTCTGTCTGACTAGAATAAAACATTACACATAATTTAGATCTCGGATACACAACCCAAAACACAACAGCAATGCAGCACTATACCTCAGTTAGCATATCAGTCTCTACAAAACATCACTCTGAGCTTCTGATTGATTGGTTCATAACGTTAGAGAAGCGAGGAGTGGAATAATGGTCAGTGAAAGACTTATGGTACCCAGGGGAGTGGCATTTCATACTTTTTTTCCAGCCTTAATGTGCTGTCATGGGAAATTGCTGATATACTATAACTGTAAATGAATAAGGGTGGGCGGAGATGGCATAGTGCCTATACGTGTAGCTCCACGGAGTTTGAAAAAAACTCAGCAGAGCTACGGATAGCTCTGCTCCGCTCCCTCCTTGCTCCCCCCTCTCAAATGCTTTAAAATTAATAAAAAAGAAGCCACTTACCTGGGTTTCTGCCACCCTCCCTGACTGGCCGCTCTCCTTCCTTCTCCTCGCCACCTTGCGTCCTTCTAAATTGCAAAAAAACACTACATTGTACATCTTGCGCATACTCATGTGCACTCGCAAGAAGTGCAACGTAGTGTTTTTTTTGGGGGAAAAAGGATGCAAGGGGAGCAGGAAGGAGAGTGGCCAGGCAGGGGAGGCGGTAGAAACACATGTAAGGGCCTTCTTTTTATTACTTTTAAAGTATTTGGAAGGAGGGATGGAGCAGCTAACTCCGCTCTGCCACAGAGGCGGAGTTTTGCCTAACTCCGTGTTCGCTATAAAGCGTGGAGAAGGCAAATCTCCGCAAACTCCAATGGCGGAGCGGAGTTACCGCCCAGGGTTATAAATTAACTGGTCTGCAGAACACTATAATGGGTGGGGGGGGTGGAGTCTTGTCCATGAAGACAATGGCCACTGTTTCATGAATTGAACTGTGTTAGAGCTAGGCATAAGCAGGAAATAAAAGCCTTCTGAACAAACATACATGGTGCTATCTGAATCTTTATAAATACCAATATTATAGCACCAACATTCCAATAGACCAATACCTCAAGATTCTATTATTCTACCCTAAGAAGTCCACAATAGTCATAAAATGACTTCTGGGATCAGCAGAGCTCTCAGCAGCAGCATTTGTGATCGGTGTCGGCTGACCAGCTTGTCCGGGACCCTCTGAATCCTCCCTCTTCTTGCCCTTGGGTGCTGCTGAAAAAAATTAAGAAGATAAATAAAAAAAGATTAATAATTCTGTTAATATTCTCCACAAAATATGTTATGGAAAGCAAACACAGTTGCTAAAACAATCATCTATAGTACTACTTGCTTTGACTCAAGTCGATTGATTGCCTTTAAATCCATATTCCAAATCTCCTTAACAAAAACTGCCTTTGGAACTAATTGTAGTGCAGTAAATCATCTTTGATTCTATGTATTCCCATTTCTTTGCACCCTTGATGAGCTAACTATGTCTCCCTTTTTTGCAATGCATAGATACATCACATCAATACTGTGAATTCAATTAAATAATCTGGAACTGTACAAGCTACAGAAGGAAAGTCGCAGAGAGCATGTGCTACTCAAAGATTCACTATAGTGACAGGAAAACAGTCTGCAATGACTTCTTAATTAATCAGCAAAGCGAATGCTTGATGAAAGCAATTAGGTAGCAGCACCTGCCTAACAGATACTAGAAACTGGATCACACAATAATATACCAGCGTAAACTTTACTAAACATAACTTACCTCTGAGTGTGAGCAGCATGATATTGGGATTTTCTTTAGCACTATAGAACACAAATACAACTAATAATTATACTCACTGAAGCCCCAGAATCTCGACACATAGAAGGTCAAGCAGGTACTGTCCACATTTGCAAATGTCTGCCCAGATGTGCCTCAGTGGATGAGCAGTGTGCGGAGCATGGCTGGTGTACCACATGCACTGGTGTACCATCCCCCTGCACAGCCGATGCTAGCGAAGGGTGTGCCCACTGCAGGGCCTGCCAGCTGCTGCCAGCATAGAGGGGAGGTGGCATTGCACAAACAAAGCTAGTGCCGCCACCTCCTCCTCTCAAAAGTTCACCCGGGCTTCGTATCTGGGCGTCAGCACCCCCCACATGGAAGTCACCCCTTTGCCATGCCACTGGGTGGGGAATAATAACTAAGAAGGAAAAGGAAGGGAACGTAAAGAAGGAAGAAATACGGAAAGAAGGGGAATTAAACTAATTCCAAAAATCTCAAAAACACGAACAAATCTACTAAAAAATGTAAAATACACAAACATAAAGACACGCACTATTATAAAAAAAAGAAATTAGGGGTAGAATAGTAATAAAGGAGGAGGATTACAAAGATTAAGGGCCTCATTACGATGCCGGACCAGAAAGGCTCCAAACAGCATTTGTATTTTCCCAATCTGAGTTGGAATATTTCTGACCGACCGATCATGATGGTAGGTAACCGTTGGTCTGTCCTACTTGGTTCTGAGCGGCTTTGGAGACTCCAAGTCAGTCGGAGCTGAATCGTACAGCCCGATGAACCGCATTTCCGACTGACGCAGTACGAAGTTGAAATCGGACAGTCTTTCTGACTCGGTTTGTCTGACATGGATCGGCTGTTAGAAACTGACTTCAGGAGCCCTTAGCATGCCCCCTTCATCAAGAGCCCTCCGGTTGGTGCCTGTCGGGGTACCCATGGGACCCCTCTTTGCAACCATGCACAGTGTGGCAGGCACAGTGGGATGCCTGCCACAGGCTGCAAGGTTTTCCGCAACCATCCCTTTTTTCAATGGGAGCGTGTGTTGCCGGTCGGAACACAGGCTCCCATTGAAGGTAATGGGATCCCGACGGAACAGTGTTTGGAAACATCATAATCAGTCAGTCGGACTCCCCAAACCTGAGTCGGTCAGAAACGATTCCGACAAGGAGTCAATCGGAATGCTTTTCGATCGACATCGTAATGAGGCCCAAAGTTTACCTTAAAATTTAGCCCCAGCACCATAACAGAGAGCAAAAATCAAAATTGCCACACCTCTGCGGACTGCGTTGTCCTGTTTGCGCATGATTTAGAATGCAAACACAATTCAGGACTACGTAGTGCTGTTCACGTGTGATTTTGAAGTGCATGGATGCACTCCACATTCCCAATACAATGCGAACAGGCGCGCTGGCAAACTCTGCCCGAAAGTGAAATTCCATGTAGTCCGGTGGAGTTTTTTTGCAACTCCGCAAAATTCAGTATAGTAGGACTCCGTGAACTCTGCCCACCCCTACCGAAAACAGAACTGTCCCCTTAGTATTTAGTTTGCTGCCTGATAAACAAACTTCTACTTATACTGTATTCTAAAATCCAAAACTCGTCTCAAAAGCCCTAGGAAAGTAATAATTGATTTTGATCTGCAATTGATAAATTATATTACTTAACTAAATACAGATACCCAAATTCAAGGATTTCTTTTCACTGCTCTCCGGCGTATCAGAGAAAAATTCAGAAAACATCGTAAGAATATGTGTCAGACAGCAAACTTCAGGTCGAACTTAAAAAACGAACTGCTTTGTGTTTTGTTCCTCCTAAATATGTAGATAGCTTCTACACTGTAAGGGTTCTATCAGATTATTTTACAGCAAAGGAAGACGAACTGGCACCTCTTTAAAATTATTTTTAGGACACCTGATTGGTCACCTGACCAGATCAGGTCGCAGAAGGAAACCAAGGTTCCCCATTGACTGATGGAATTGCTTCTTAATTTGCTTAGAGGGAGGAGCAAAAATAAACAATTCCATCAAAGTTTGGCATAGCTCTTTTAATAAGTAATCCTAACCTCTATCATTTCTGGGAAATTTTGAAAAGGGAGCAATGTTTCCGAGAAAGGAGGATGGCTCAGCCCCTTTCTGGTAGTTTGAATCCCCGAGTGTCAAGTCGAAGCAAAGTGATGTGCGAAAGGCTACTTTCTAAAATTCAACAATTTCCATTAGTGACACGTCTGACTACTTTGGCAGTATTGCTTATATTCTACATTTCTAGCTAACACTATCACCAAGTGGATTGATCGCCTGCTTTGGAGCACTTCTAAAACATTCAATTGGCATTTTTTTTCAATTTTTGTCAAAATTCCAAATACGTTAAACTTTTGCAGTCCTATCATTGCTGAGTTCTTTTTTCAAGTGATGGTGATTTTTGAAGCTAATTCTTTAACCATAACTCACAGAAAATCCATGGAAGAAGCTCAAATGTTCCATACTGTAGAGCAGAAAACCAGTGTATGGTTTTAAAAGCAATAGAATTCAGCCACTCATAATGTTGAATATCATTTTATTTTCTCTTTGTTCCCAAATATCTGTGTACATTTTTAAATAGCAATTAAGCCTCAAACATTTACAGAACCCGCTGCCGTTCTGATTTCGCTCTGCAATTGTAGAAATTTTAAAATTAGTTTACAGTCCATACATTTATTTCACAAAAACAAGTCTTGCCAACTTGTTAAATTCTTCGGAACTTCCAGCATGTCTATTGGCTTTTAGTGCTTCCAACTTGATACACTCTTTACAAAGGGGGGGGGGGAGAAAAATCATGATGCAATGGAAAATTAAAAGTTATCATTTTTAGGTGCAATACCGTTTAATGAAGGTGTTTTTCAAAGATACCTTTTTTGAACAGTATCTTGGCCAGAAAGCAAATCATCCCTATGTGTGTATGTTACAGAACCCTGCATGGGGATGCAAGTGTTGTTAGTAGAAAAAAAACAACATACTCTACACATTATTTAAATATATCTCCCCATCAGTCTTTACAGTAAATGTACCTACCAAACCTTGTATTATAATGAAATTAAAGTTCCTTACCTGACCGTACCTCACTTTCCAGCTGTTGGACTCTGCGATGCACCACCAACTACAAAAACAATCATCAAACCAGGCACATCTAGGCAGTTTGTAAACAGACTATTTTATCCATTAAATTTACTGCCAAACTGTGGAAAACAATATTTAAAAAAGTTTTACAAATGCATCAGGAGTACAATAAATTATTCATTGTGCTTCTTAAATAGAAAAAAACTGAAAATAGTTGTTGTAAGATTGTAATAAATTCTATTTGCTCAATAAATAAATCTTTTCACTGAAAACTTTGTGAATTCATTTGCATTTACATTTTTAATTGTTAGATCATTGTTACATATGTTCTAAAATATTTTAAAAGGTTCTATAATTGTTTAACAAATGTATTGTTTTTTCTCATATTGTAGTGTGTTTGTTTACCTTTGTTCCCCAATAAATTAATACTGAGGTCTTTTAAAAAAAAATGCTGGGGTATTAAAACACTACCCCTCCCAATAACCCTATATCTCATGCATCACACTTCAAAAAGGTATTGTTCAATTTGCTTATTGAGTATTGTTAATAATGAAAACAATAATTTAATGCCATTAAAAATTGAATTCTCAGGGTTTACAAAAAGTACCTGGGTATAAAAACACTACCCCACCCAATACCCCAACGTCCCAAACACCCTGCTTCTAAAGGTTAGCATAGTATGCTCTTGTTGAGTATTGTTAATGTTTGCAAAAATAATGTTAAGTAACTTAAAATGTTATATGTAGGGATTTTTCTGAAAAAATACCTAGGTATTAAAACACTATGCCACCCAATACCCCATCTTCAATAACATCCCATCCCTAAAGGTTAGTGTAGCATTTTCCTGTTGAATATTGCTAATGTTTGCAATAAATAATTTAATAATACTTAAAAAATGTAACACTCAGGTTTAAAAAAATACATGAGTATTGAAACACTACCTGGCCCAATACCCCTATATCTCAAATATTGCACCTCTAAAGGTTAGCGTAGTATTTTCTTGTTGAGTACTGCTAATGACTACAAAAAATAATTTAATCCCACTTAATAATTAATACTCAGTTTTTAAAACAAAAAAACAGTTATAAAACACTAACCACCCAATTCCTCTATATTTCTCAGCATCATGATCCTAAAGGTTAGCGTAGTTTTTTCTTGACGAGTATTGTTAATGTTTACAAAAATAATTTAATGACACTTAAAATGTAATACTCAGGGTGTAAAAAAAACCTGGGTATTAAAACACTGTCCCACTCAATACCCCAATATCCCAAAAATCCCATTCCTAAAAGTTAGCATACTATGTTCATGTTGAGTATTGTTAATGTTTGCAAAAATAATGTAATCTAACTTACAATGCAATACTCAGGAGTTTCCTTCAGAAACAAATACATGGGTATTAAATCACTATCCCACCTAATACCCCTACTTCCCAAACATTTCACTTCTAAAGGTTAGTGTAGCATTTTCTTGTAGAATATTGTTATTTTTTGCAATAAATAATTTAATAATTCCTAAAAAGTAATACTTGGGTTTAAAAAAAACCTGAGTATTAAAACACTACCTGACACAATACCTCTATATCCCAAACATTCCACTCCTAAAAAGTTAGCATAGTATTTTCTTGTTGAGTACTGCTAATGTCTGCAAAAAATAATGTTATCCTTAACCCCTTGACTGTGGCGCAAATTCTGCCACTGTGCTGGGGAATTAATGAGTGGGTGTGTTTCGAACGGCCCCAGGCCGACCTCCGCACACGCCCACTGTGACATCAGATGGCCGGGGTCTGCCCGACACACGCATCGGATTAATAATCAATTTTTCAAACAAATCCCCGGATGTTAAAACACTAACCTACCCAATACCCCTATTCCTGAAACATCTTGTTAATAAAGGTTAGCGTAATACTTTCTTGTTGGGTTTTATTAATGTATGCTAAAACAATTGAATTTAATACCACTTGGTTATTTATACTCAGTTTTTTTTTACCTGAGTACTAAAACACTACCCCCACCCAGCACCCCTATATCCCAAACAACCCACTTCTAAAGGTTAGTGTGATAATGTTATTTTATACTGTTTTCATAAAAATAATATTGTTAAAAAAATGTTTTTTAATTAAACTAGGTAATAATAGTATACTCCACCAACACCCCCATACCCAATCCATCATCACCAAAGGTAAATTTAGTATTTAAATGCCAATTAAAAATACTCATGTACTTCATCCAAAAATATGGGTCCTTATCCATATTACGTTCTCAATAATTTAATAAACTAAGCCAATGCTTAGTTATTTTCACCAATTAACAATACTCATGTACTTCATCCAAAAACCAGGAACTTTACCATATTACGCGTTCTCAATAATTTATTAAACTAAATCAATGCTCAGTTTTGTTTAATTTGAACCCCCACACACCATGCATGCCCTCATTGTAGCTGAATCTCTTATGTAATATATCTATTACATAAATGTTTGCATGTGCTTTTCAAAGATACCTTTTTGAACAGTATCTCTGCCTGATGTGTGGATCAATGCATTGTTAGTTAAACGGAAATACAAGTTCTATACCTGTCTGCACCCCCCCTTCCACTTGCACTCTCGCATTCCACCAACCACAGAATTAACCATGAAAATGTGTGCAACTAGGAAGAGTGTAGATATAGAAAATGAATTCCTTTTCTCGTGGTATTAACTTTTGTAGTTAAGACGTCCATTCTCAAGATATCTGTGGTACTGACATCGTGGATTTGGTTTGGGTAGCAAACACACCCATGGTCAAAGTAATCCGTGGTAATGAATCATGCTGTAAAGACATTAACGCGGTAAGTGTACCTTGTTAAACGTTATATGTGGTATTGCCTGCATAGTAATGGATGTTTCCCACACACCTGCTACTCCAAAAGGTAAAACCAGTCTTTTCCCCAACTAGGCTCAGACAGGATTTGTGCCCCAAATTTGCCCCTGTTGTATTGTAGTAAAATATATTGTTAAAAAAATAATGTAGTGGGACTGACCTACCTAATATCAGGGCTCACCCTCACCCATAAAACCTCTCTGCACCCCCGCGGACTAAAGCATCCCATCACAATGGCAAGCGAGAAGACATTTTGTTCTTTTAGGTGTATTTTTTACATATGGAGCAGAAAAGTGTGAGTCCCAAAATGGGGAATGGCTGCATTTTTTGGTTTGGATAGGCTACCTCCTTGAAAAACCTACCAGACCACGCAGCGCTGAAACCTAGACATCTGGGTGAGTACAGGGTAGTGTGCTTCACATGCACCCTTTTCTTACCCACAACACCCTGCAAACCTCAAACTTTGACTAAAATCACACATTTTCCTCACACTTCTGTGGAGAAAACTTCTATAATCTGTGGGAAGCCGCAAATTTCCTATCTCACAACATTCCGCCAAGGTCAATGGGAGTCTCCTTGCAATGGCTTGAATTGCCCATGGTTTGATCCATTCCTAGGCCCAGTCACAAAAGTGGTGCAGCATTTCTATCAGCAAATGTGGACTAACTCTGGGTGGTAGGAATTTTGTGGATTCCTCCAGATTCCTGAAGTTTGCATCACACAAATGTAATAAAAATG
This sequence comes from Lissotriton helveticus, assembly GCF_964261635.1. Classification (NCBI taxonomy): domain Eukaryota; kingdom Metazoa; phylum Chordata; class Amphibia; order Caudata; family Salamandridae; genus Lissotriton; species Lissotriton helveticus. Next base: position 1,459,424,817 of record NC_136061.1, on the reverse strand, counting down.
CTTGATTTTAGGCAATGTTTGATGTCGCAGAGCATTGTGAGTTAGAAAATATCTTGGGATCCATGCAAGGCACAGCACATTAGAATCCCCTGGTTGTCTAGTTAAGACAAATATCTGTAGTTTGTAGGATTACATTGGCGGCACTAAAGTAGGGCCACAAATACTGTAGCTACCCCGATTGCTTAATCTCAACATAGCACTTTAGGACCTATCTTGTCATGGACTCATGGCTCATCCCACACAAGAGGGGTACCATTCTTATTGAGGAACATGTGGGAACTAAGGGTGTAGTAAATGTGAGGCTCCCCACAGATTCCATAACTTTCTATCCCAGAAATGTGAGAGCAAAACGTATGTTTTTAGTCAAACTTTGAAATTTGTAAGGGCTTCTGGGTACAATTACCTAGTGAGAGTCACCAAGTCACACAACCCTGAACTCCTCTAATTTTGAAAAATGTGCAGGTTTGCAAGGTTTTCCTAGGTGCGGCTAAGCTAGGGGTCCAAAATCCACAACTACCCACTTTGCAAAAAAAAGTCAGTTTTGAATGGAGAAATGTAATGTATCCATGTTGTGTTTTGGGCTGTTTTCGTTTGGAAACACTAGGCCTACCCACAGAAGTAAGGTACCATTGTTATCTGGAGATCTGCAGTAATGGTGTGTGATAGGAAGTTTGTGGCTTCCTGCAGGTTCCAGAACTTTCCATCACAGACATTTTGGAATCTCTTTTTTTTTAAGTCAAGGTGTGAGGTTTGCATGGAATTCTGGGTAGAAAATCCTGTTGACAGCCACTCGAGTCATCCCACTTTGGATCGCCCCAGGTGTCTTTTTAAAAAAAAAAAAATGTAAGAAAATGTGATGAATCCATGTAGTGTGCTGTGCTGTTTTTTGAAGCAGGAACTAGGCCTGGCCTCATAAATGAGGTACCATTTTGTATCCTGAGACTTGAGGGAATGGTGGGTGGAAGGAAGTTTTTGGCTCCCCACAGATTCCAGAAAAGTGATCTAAATGTTTTTTAGCCAAAGTTTGAGCTTATTTAGGGATTCTTTGGTAAAAAGAAAAACTGGTGAGAGTCATGCACGTCACTCCACTCAGGATATCCGCATGTATCTAGTTTTAAAAAATGCAGAAGTTTTCTAGGTTAACTATGTGCCGGCTGAGCTAGGGCACAAAATACACAGTTGTCCACTTTATAAAAAAGGGTACGTTTTCAGTGGCAACATTTGATGTATCCGTGTTGCGTTTAGGGGTGTTTCATGTTATGGGCTTCAGGCCTACCCTCATAAGTGGGGTATCATTTTTGTTAGAGGACGTGTGGGAGCATAGAACAGTAGAACATTTGTTATTACCAAATAAATTCACTGCATTTGTGCCTTCCAAATGTATGCCAGTTTTGAAGAATGAAGACATTTAGAAAAATACCCTCTAAATCATATGCAAGTTTGGGTATCCACAAGATTGAGATGTTACAAATAACCACTGCCACTAAACTTTATATCATGCGACCATTATAAAAATACATAGATTTCCTGGATACCAATTTTTCACTTGTTGCACCATGAGAAACCATTGTACAGTGCAGCTTTTGGAAATCATCCAACAGGACAAAAAGTTACAAATGAAAATGATGTCACAAGTGGACATTTTCTTTCTACTCATTTTCAATATTTATTGGTATCAACAGTTAGTTTCTTAGGGAAAACCTTGAGGGATCTACACTTATGGCCCCTTGCCGAATTCAAATGCTGCCTACTTGTTAGAAATGTATAGCTATCCTGAATTCCCCATGACATATACACTGGTTTCCACCACAAATTGGAAGAAGTTTGAGAGCAAAACGAATAGGAAAAAATGGGTTACCTCTTTGAAAAATGGCAGAACTGTGGTGAAAAAACTGTTCTTGAAAGTTGGGAAGATGATAACTTTAGCATAGCAATCCGATAGAGAGAGGATACATGGGGGACTACCCGTGCAGCATGCTACCAATCAGAAAATAACTAATTAGTTCCATTGAAAAAGTATTCTCAAGAGAACACAAACAATGACTAACCAATGGTCCTTCATATGGTCTATAAGCTTGGAAAACAATCCATTTAATTTCTTTGGCCCGAAAAACAGATGGTTCACGTTTGAACGAAAGAAGCAGAAAGCGCAGCTCTTGAAACTAACCAAACATCTGAAGGGTGTAGCTGACTCCTTTCCAGAAGAAGAGTTGCACAATCTCAAAAAAGGTTCTATTAGGAAATGGTGGGAAAAGAAAATTAAATACCTTGAAAATCAATGGTTCAAGACTCCTAACTACTCGAACTCAAAGTTCAATCACGTTTCTGGAGATTCAATAATGACTTGGTTTGAGAGGATCAATTACAGTGAGAAAATAGTGTCTCCTAACAACCAGGAGAGCTTCATCTCTCAGCTCTATTATGATGGTAGCGCTACCAAGGGAAACCAATATAATTATTCCCTCATTTTAGCTGGCAACATGGGGCATCTCATCCAATCTACTTAATGCTATCACTTCATTGTATTCAGGCACTTTGGTTTGAGCGAAAGTAGGAAAAGGGTTGACCCTTTAAAAGAAAAAGAAAAAACACTTGTTATTGTCCTTCAAAAATTAACATTGAAGATTTACAAATCCTACAGTATGCAGACGAATTTGCAATTGGTTATCTCACACACACGCAAAGGGCCGTAACTGGTCTTAATCTTCTCATTTACAATTGTGAAAATAAACTAGCACTAAGCCCATCTAAGTCAAGTGGGATGATCTTTGGTTATCATAAACAAAAACGAAAAAGTATAGCATTCTGGCAAATACATGGTAATTTGGCTCGTGGAAAAAAGGGTTATCAAGATATCAACTAAAGAAGATGATCCATAAAGGAGCTACAGAAGTATATACACTAGTTAGGTTCAATGCAAAGCTTTATAGCGTTTCAGCAATCCCGATCCTCAGTGTAATCGGGGTGAAATGCATTCCATCAATGTCTTAAGGACATCAATGTTTTCCTGGCAGTTCTGCACCTACACTAAAACTTATAGAGTGTAATATGTTTCATTAGTTGTTTAATTCCCCCCAGGGCTCTTTGAAGTCAAATATTTGACTGGAATTTGCATTAATGCATTAGGAACTTGTGTGTAAAGCAATTATTTTAGCATAGTGTTTTCTTGGTTAAAAAAGCAAAGCCAGGAATGCCAAATTCAGTAATTGAGCATGTCCTGACATTTGATCACCATACCTTATATCCCTGGACCACATACCTAACAAACTCTGCCAAGGATTTGCAGGCACATTCAATTTGGGAATGCAATCTCTCATATATAGCTCTTAAATCATCTTTAAGAACGCAGGGTTGGCTCCTTAGCAGGCCTGCAGGCATTTTAGAACTGGTGAAAAGCAAACACCTGCATAATTCTATGGACTCTTATAATACCTTGTCTGCTCATCAATATTTATTAGAGCCCCCGTGGAAACAAGTTAGAGTATCTAGTATTCACATGCAGTTTCTACTGCTTCTAATAAGCAAAATGTAAGTTATATTTGGATCATCGTCAATTTCGGACCACAGGTGCAGGCTATGCAACTATGATCAGGATTAATTCTACTTTTTGGGTGGTTGGTACTCAGAGCGGAGCAGCAAGAGGTATGTTTTACTTAAGCACATTTTTCTCTTGAACAATATTGGACAGTGCAAGGAAGCACCGAAGATCTGCCTAATCTCTAAAGATAACTTGGTCTAATGTTGAACTGCTAAATTGATTTGCGAAGTTACCCGGAAACTAAATTCTCAGTGACTTCAATTGCATGTATGATCATATTTCCAATATCATTGCATTAATCGAGGTTTTAATAAATCAAACATGATAAACTTACAAGCTACTCTCTGTGTTTTTAAAACTTGCACTATCTGTCACTAGATACCATACATGGGCGGGTCAGTACACTACAGGTGGGATAAAAGGAAAACGAAAATCAAGTTCAACAATTATAACTCCAGTCTGCCTATAAATAACATGTTCATGTGTCACAAAAGAAGATGGAAAACAATATACTTTGGGATTCAGGCATATATTAGCTGTAGTCCATCTAAACGCGAAATAACATAATTTAACTCTACAAAAATTATTAGCATGTCTATGCGTGAACTGTTGGGTTAATGCGAAGATTTTTAACATATAAAACACTTCTCCACCACTAACTTCTATTTTAATCTACCAGAAGAAACTGTAGTGAATGCACTGAATGGCTTGGTGGAGCGCACACGACTAATTCCAATAACCAAAAACACTTGTACCCGTAGGTTGCAGGGCAGTAAGCTTCCAGGCGTAAAGGTCTTGTCAGGAGTCGTAGGTGCTATATAAATGTAATTGTGATCCAATACATTAAAAAAAAAATTCCATCGAAATATCAAACCATGATAGAGTTGACAACCAATGTATTGAAACAGTTTTGTAATGTATTTGATTGCCCTCGTCGTTAACCGTGCTCGTTAGCTCGAGAACCGTGTGTGAAAAGAGTGACGGACGTTGTCAATTGGCTAAATGTAATCTCTGCACTTTATATCAGTTTTATTTTTAGACTGATCTTCTTTCATTTAAATTCTTTGACCTCATCTGATGCATCAGCTGTGCATATTTATTTCGTGTCTTTATGAATGAGTCAAGCCTACCCACAGAGATTAGGCAGCTGTCATTTAAAATTGAGAACACGCACAGTCGTATGCTTAAACAATATGACAATCCTTGAGACATGGCTCCCAAAAAGGGCAGTTTAATCCATATTCGTGTCAAGACAGATGTACCATCCGTTTCTCATGTAAATTCACGATGTCTCCTTTTCTAGTCGGTCCCATGACATTTGCAGTGTCAACAGACCTTTAACGCGTCTCAGGGATATGGCTTTTCAATAGCTACATCTGGCGCTCTCACTGCGGGAGAGAAGTGAGCGTCTCTGTTCTCGGTGGACATGTCTATTGCTTTGAGCGCATTTCACAGTTTCACAAAGGCCGGGCATTTTACTCAGCTGCCAAATGAATGGAAAACATGCGCTTCGAATCACCATGGTGTATTGGATTACACGTATGTAATGAAAGGGAGCGATGCCTTTCAGGCCCGAAAGGTCACATCTTTCATCCTTTTTCCTGAAAGAGTTTTGGTTGTAGGCGTTTCATTTTCTAATTTATTTAATTGATCGGGCTGTGCTTTGTGCTGAACTCTAAATACTGTATATGATTAAGGGAAAATAACGTCTTGTAAAAAAACATTTCAATAGCGGGCAAAGGTAAAAGATGAAGTATTACAGAAAAAATCATTGTTCACAAAATTGCTGGCTATAAGGTTTCTTTTTTTTTATTAAAGAACCAGTATCAGCATAAGACAATCCAAGCAGGTTTGGAACATTAAATAAAATATATGCAAAGGAAGACAAATGAAGTAAAATTCTTGAAAAACAATAATGTAAGAATGATAACAGATAATAATAGTAAAAGGAAATCTAAAGAAAGACAATATGGTCAATTAACACCAAAAAATGGACTATTTGCCATATAAGTACATTATGAAATATATAGAAAGATGACAACAATAGAATATGTCAAAGAGTTTCAGAAGTCTCAACCAATTCCGCTGGGAGTTAAACCTGCTTTCCAAGTGGAAATTGGACGCCATAGCTTTTCACCGCACAACTTTACCTTAATGCCTCTGGTGGCAAATATTGCTGATTCATAGCTATAAACCGCAAGAAAGCGAGCTAACCACATTTGAAAACTAGGGGATGAACCTTCCTTCCAGCGGGCAGACAAAATTAATCTCAATACAGCTGTGCCAATAAAAATTAATCTTTGTTCAGATTTAGATAATTTCAAAGAATCATCAAAGCCTAGAACAAATAGGGTATCAGACTCTGGAAGTTTGTGAAAGAAGATCTTCTCCCAAAATGAAGCAATCATACTTTTTATAACCAGAAGTTCCGAACAGTTGCTAAACATATGGATTAAAGTCGCTGGGCCCTGTGAGCAGCGTGGGCATCGATCGGTCTCTCTTTTACCCCAGGCAAAGAGTTTGGCGGGAGTAAAGTAAAGATCGAATATTGTTTTATACAATTGAGCTTTTAAGTTGCTAGCCATAAACAATTTATTGCTCATGTCGAGGATTCTGTCTATATCAACATCAGGGTTGTTGAGTTTCAACGCCCATTTAGTTTCTGTTTGCTCAATATCATCATTTATGTTGGTTAAAAGCATATCATAGATTGTTCCTATCCTAATTTTTGAAGTGGTAAATGATTCCATTAAATCAATTTTTGAAAGGCTGATAGAATCCCTTTTTGCTTTTAGGCTATAAGGTTTCAATAGCTAAGTTATAGTTTGGAGCTGTCAGATAAAATTAATAGGATAATGCAGTTATTAAAAAATGTGATTTTTATACAATTAACTTATCTTTGGTTGCCGAATTTTATCAGAACTAGTTGAGCATGATTTTGAACCTCAAGAAAAAGCTGAAGATGTTTTTTTCCTCAGAAAAGCTCAATTGGCAAATTCTGCTCATAAAGGTCTTCTTTAGAGACTACCTTAGCTCCACTGGTTGTTACAAGAACTATAAAGGAAAGTAGAGTGTTACTTATTTCACCTTTTTCAATGAATGATTTACCTTTAAAGGTATTCACATCCTTTAGTCCCAGTATATAGAATGCTATACCATTGGGGTCGCTCCTCCCTGGTAACTTAATATTGATAGGCATGCTCAGCAAGAGCCTTGTTAATGTGTAACTATCTCATCTATTATTTCCGGTTATTACAGTTTTGTTGATACTGTCTGCCCCATTTGGGAAACAACCTTTACAACATAGTCATTACATCACACTACATTTACAACGCAGTCATTACATTTTATCATCCTTTACATTGCATGCCACAACGTTTAAGATGAACACCGGGTAATATTTAGCCTCAATGTCTATGAGGGCTATCAGGCGGTAGTTTTCCGGCATGGACCTCGCTCCTTGTTTGTAGATCGGGCTTATAATTGAGCCTCGCCATGACTCAGGAATTGTCGAAGTTATGGCTGCGTGCTTGAAAACTGGTGCTTATGCTTTGCTCCAAAATTCCCAGTAATTTTTTAACAGCATTGGCATAATGCCATTGGGGCCAGGTGCTCCCGCCTGTCGGACCCATGCTATTTGTTTCTTTATTTGTGGTGCTGAATGGCTGCTATACTCGTCCACTATTCTGAGTGTACGGCTTTGTGTAGAAGTGTATTCTTTCTCCCTTTGCTCATGGTTTGACTCTATGCTATCCCTTTCCTCTAATGGGACTGGGCATTGAAGTGACGCTTCCTTTACTGGCCTGCTAGAGCTTTTAATTCTCTGATGCACAAAAGGATTTGCCTTTAGCATTAAAGTGGTTAAAAAGAAAGTCTACCCAGGCTGCTTCGGTAATGTGGGAGTTGATGCCAAGATGGTTTGGCCGCTGGAGTCTGTTGACAGATTGCCAGACCTTGGCGCTATTTTTTTGTTTTGCGTCATGAAGCACTTTAGCCTAAAGTTCGTTGTTCCTGGTCCATTGGCTGGACCTTCTTCTTTTCTTGAAAAGAGCCTTTGATTCTGATGAAGCAAAGCTTCGCATATTTTGCGACTTGCTGTATTCATGAACCTCGTTTATGTGTAACAAGGTAATAAGTGTACGTCTTACTAACGTTTATATTTAGTTTAAGCAAAGCTTACGAAGCTTGCCTATGTGTATTCCTAATACATTTAATCCATGTCCATAAAACATGGCCGCTGCTTGTATTTTAGTTACTGCGCATGCGTCAGTCACACTCACGTGTCCTGACGTGTCTGCAGGTTTGGAGGGAGATTTATGCGCATGCGTAATACATAGCTTTGCCTGTAACGTGGTACTGCTCGTGCCACTGCTCTTGTGTATGTGTATATGTAGCTAACATTTAGACTGCATAAGTATATTTCTTAATGATAAGTTGAAAGTACAAACCCTGTGATGTGTTTTCATAACGTTATTTCTATGTATTAATTTGTTCTCGCTTACTTTTCATGTACCGCGGGGAATGGGGGTCTGACTGCACAAAAAGCCATCTTGGAGGTCCCTTCTACGCATGTGCGACTTTCTGGGGCACCGACAACCTTGGCTGATGGAACTCCGCCAGTTGGCAGTGATGGGCAAGATGCTCCTGAGAACTGACCTGCAAACTCGGCTGGACGAAATCATGTGTCCCTATTCTGTTACTTTGTACAATTGTCATTGTATTTCTGTGCAGTTTCTCATGGGAACCCCAATCTCGCTAGGCGGTACCCAGAGATGTAAATTAGGCATCCAAATAGTGTGTTATGATTGGTGTGTTACCCAAATCCTACCTTAGGACCAATCCAAATTGAGGGATTCTGACACTTTGCAACATTGGGGGGTGGTACACCGTCCCAAAACAGTATAACTACCCTGGGTTCACCTAGGGAATTGTCCGACTTGTCTGGTTTAGCTGACCTGTCACTGACCCATCGTACTCAATAGGTGACTGAAGATACAGAGCGCTGCGGAGCACTCTGTCCGAAATTGACCATAGACTAAGGTTCTACTGAACCTTAAAGTGCTGGCGAAGCACTTTGCTGGGAGTTCGCTGACCCAATCGGGGTCTTGATCGATAGCTGCAGAGAGGGTGGAGCGCAGGCGTTGCTTCCAAACTGCGGGTGCGGTCCTGTCCTGAGCGGTCCTGTCCTGAGGGTTTGCTGTCCTGTCCTGAGGGTCCTGTCCTGATTCTTAATCTGAGGGTATCCTGTCCTGTCCGGGGTGTCCATTCTGCACCTGCTGTCCTTTGAGGGGTATCCTTCCTTGAGGGTTTCCTGTCCTTAACTGACCCGTGGCCAGGGTTTGGTTTCCACACCAGTCTAGGTAAATACTGCTCTAAGTTCTTTAAAACTTGCACCTTTCTATATTTCAGTCTTTTGCTTAAATAAAGACACACCTTTGCACATGTTGATTTTTCCATGCTTTTGCCGCAAACTATTGAATAATAAAGTCAAGTGCATATATTGTTAAATTGTTCCTATGTTACCCTACCTTTTAGAAATCATATTTTGCATTGCAGTTTGTCATTTTCTGATATGGTCTAGAACGGCCTTACTTAAATTTTCTAAAGATTTCTTGCCTTGAAGGCACAGCATTTTTCCTTTGCATCTCATTATTGCATTTAAATGATTACCCTGACTTTATTTCTCTATAGTTATGTACTTTTCATTATCTTGGTTATTGATTGCCTTATTCTTGTAAGTTTAATGCTTGATGATAACGAACTTTAGATAAACATTTTAAAACTTCCAGTTGTCCGTGGTCATTTACAACAGTATTGAATGTCATTTGAAATTGCATTTGCTGCCTTTCCTTTTACAGCTAGGCCCCTGATCCATTGAAGTCATCGGTACCCGTGTCGGTGGAGGGTAAGTCGGGTACACTGAGTAATAACAGTAGGGAACACACACAATTGGTAGCAGCTCGTGAAGTCGCCCTGTCAATGAGTAGTGTGAATTGAAAGTATATGGGCCCTGAAGCCGGAAATGGCGGAATCATTGGCTGGGTGACCTCGCGCGCTCTATCAGTTTTCTGGTAGATCAGAGGATGGTTAGGGACTAGCTAAAGGTTAGGCAGGATTAGTTAGACTAGTTAAGTCGGAAGCTGCTAGTATATTGATGCTGCTATAAGAGCGGCTGTTCCGAGGGGACCGATCACTCTCTTGTGAATACGCTGCTGAAATTCATGAATTGTTGTATTGTTATTATTCTTGTTCTTATATTGTTATATGTATTAATCCATGCGTTTGTAAACCGTATTGTTTCTTGTTGTCCGAACTCCCCAGGGAATTGAAAGGGCAAGTGGTGAATAGAATCCATTGTCCTGAGGTCACAGGCTTAAGGAAAGTTAGGTGCAGGTTAGGATAACCGGGAAGCACTAACTAGGGTTTTCTGAATACATGTGTGAATAAATGTCAGTAACGAGGTTCATTGGCAAAATTCCCATAGTGGCGTAACCTAGTAAGGGTCACATCAGAAGAGTAGCAGGTTCCTCGGAGCTAGGGTGAAAGCAGAGGGGTCCGCTGGGAAACCTTAGACTCGGATATATCCCGGAAAGAAGTGGATGAGTTTAGGGGAATAACAGGTGCACCGATGCTAGAGTGAAGGGTAGGCGGAAGAGATCTACCCGCAGCGCGTGAAAAGTAAATGGAAGTAGTTTACTTGCAGTAAAACAAAGCTATCCTGTCTAGACACTTGAGCACTGTGGCGAATGTGTATTTGTTGTAAAATAACCAAGCACTGAGCACTTTAAAGGGAAAGAAAGTTTCCGTTACCTTGTGAAGGGAGGGAGTCAGTCGCGAAGCGCCTCTGACGTCACTCCGTGCCGCGCTGGGATTGGTAGAATCAGCGGGCGGGTAGCGGGGCTGGAATTGTAAAGGAGGGGTGAAGCGCCGGAGCGTGAGAACAGTCTCACGAAGGGGCCGCGCACCCATTGGTCGAAAATACTTGAACGCGTGCACCTCATTGGTCGCACGGAATTACAAGACGCGTTCTGATTGGAGGTGACTTTGTAAACGGAGTTAAGCGTAGAAATTGTATGTGGCACTCGTATTGTCCAGAGACTAAGCATGAGCGCTAAATCCGCTCCGCTCGCGGATTTTGCGAATTTTCGGTAAATTTGCGATCCGCGAACTCTCGCAAATTTACCAAAAATTCGCAATCCACGAGCGGCGGATTCCTAGGTCAAAAGTTCAACCCTTGCTGGCCTGTTGTTGTAACTATTTTACGATGGCGCCGGCAAGCTGCCAGCGCCATCGTAAAATAGTTACTAAATTAGCTTCAACAGGAAGCACTAATAGATAAAATCAAGCAGGCGCTCGTGCATCTGCTTTATTTTATCTATTCGCGCTTCCTGTTGAAGCTAATGTAGCAACTATTTTAGGATGGCGCTGGCAGCTTGCCGGCGCCATCGTAAAATAGTTTACAGGCAAGGCAAGGCAGCTTTGCCCTCTTCCCAAAACGGTGGCATCTTGTTGAATAAATATGAAGGGCAGGGTTCATTTTGGCACGATGGTCCTGGCACAAAATCAAACCTCAACCGGAAGCACTTACAGATATCATGTAAGCATGAGCCCTAGTTGAAGCTTAAATTCAGTGACTCATTTATCGGCCCCAAAAACAATCGTGAGCGTTGTCAAGGCTGGGCAGCTGTCTATGATCGGTATCTGACCTTTTATACACACAAGAGGCATGTGCACTCGCATGGAAGCCCCGCCCCAAATCCGCAATTACGAAAATCCGCAGATACGCGGATTTTGCGGATCCACGATCCGTGAATACGCAAATTCATGAATCGTGGATCCACAAAATCCGCCCATGCTTACCAGAGACTAGACCCGATCCAAGAAACCAAGGGTTTGAAAGGGATCAGTGGAAAGCTAATAGATATGATATTATGTACGGAGCTAAGAGAAAGATGTCCCTTGTAAATAGGGTAAAGAATTATTTCAAAACGGACAAACCGATTAAATCTAGAGAGGGCGTTACTATCCCGCCACCGAATACTCCTGCCTCATTCATGATGTTTGACCGAGGGTACAATACCTGTGTGTGGTTGGAGAATTGGGTAAGGTACACAAAAGATGACGGAGTATTGGCTTTTCCGTTAGACGGTACCTTCAATGGTAGGATTTTATTCAATTTGAGAACCCGTATGAATGAATTACATCCCAGACCAAGACTAACGCAGTATGAGGCATTAGAGGAATGGGAGATTGAGGCTTTCGAAAGAGAGAAACCCCGGATGGACAAAGGTCTGACCAAGTGGTACCCAAGGCTGAAACAGGAGACTAGGGACAAGAGGATGAAACAGTGGAGACAGAGCATGATTGTTGAGGGTCTGTTTCCCATGATGCCAGCATGTACCCCTTCGGGGGAAGGGAAAAAGACAGAAAAAAGTAAGCATTGGGGAGCCCTTGGAGAGTCAGACGATGAATTGTTAGATGACATCTTTACGAGAAGTCCGCCCCCTTATAATGAGGGAGCCCGACCTTCCAGTGCAGGAGAGAATCCCCAGCGTCCATCTATTAAGGAGGAGGACAGATCCCTATGTAGGGGGGGAGGTGGCCAGGTGTTGCCCTATTTTGAGAACCCCGGACCCGCAGAGGTACGCAATATATATCCTAGAATGCCCGAGAGCTCAGAGGAAAAATATTCCCGTGAAAGAACATTTTTTCCCAGACCTCTGTATGAAAACGAAGAAAAGCCAGTAAGTTCAGGAGTACCCTTTTTGCAGCCTCCATATGGGGAAGAGCGTAGGTCATTTGGCACAGGAACTTTGTTCCCAAAACCATATTATGGCGGAGGACCAAGTGAGACGCATCCTACTGCCCCGAGTCTTACCCCTCACCTGACCCCACAGATGATACCTGACCGGACATTAGGAAGGGTACTAGATGAAAGGGAGCAAGAGGCCCTAGCTAGACAGAGAACAGAAATAATTCAGAAAATCTCCCAGTTAAATACCAGTCCTGAAGCTTTGACTATTCCGGTAACGATCGGACCAGTAGTCCCGTTGTATGGGAATAGTCAAGGAAGTTCGAACCCTCCAGTTATGAACCCGATAATGGCCCCGCCGAGGCAAGAGCCCCTACTGATAGACGATCAGTCCAGTGAGTGCGAGTCCGAAGTGGTGTTCTTGGATCTACCAAACAAACAGACCGGAAAGGGAGTGCAGAAGAGGCATAATCCTTTTGATGCGAAAGAAATTAAATTAGAATCAGCAACAGGGACTAAGAGTGTTTCCTTGGTAACGCCAGAAGAGATTGAAAATTGGAGTCGTGATTTAGAAAAACAGGCTCCCCAAACGAAACCTTTAGACCTCTATAAGCTGAGGGTAGAAATAGAGGAATTGATGGCAGGAAATGTGGGGTTAGACAGATTAAACACCTATTCTGAAGAAGAGTTGCTGTTCATGTCTAAAAGCCTTACCAGAAGTACCAGGGTGCTCCACGAAAAACTGACAGACACCGCAGCTAGTATGGGGGTAGATATTTCAAGATCCAAGCCCTTACAAAAGCCTTACAGAGCTGAATTCTCAGACAAGGATTTAGAGAACCTGAATGTGTCAGGGAAGAAGGTGCAGATTAAAGAGTTGCTTGCAGTTTTGCAAAAATGGGGAGATGTGGAAAGGTGGAGAAGCAGGTGGGCAAGAAAGAAAGATGAGGCTCGATCCAGACAAGCTACCCCTGAGTTCCCTTTAAGAGAAGTAGACAAGCCTGAAACATTATGCCCCATGCGTGAAGTGCCAGGTGGGAGGTATGTGCACGTTCCATGGTCCAGACAGGATATTGTGTCCTTTACTAACGATTTCCCGAAACTGCGCGAGAAGCCAGTTGAATGGTACCGGCAAGTGGAAAGGTTCGTAAAGGTGCAAAAATGCCTGTGGAAAGACCTGGATGGGTTTTTCGACATTGTGGTCCCGGTCGATCTATGGACCGAGTGTAAAATAGCCATAGCCTGGCCTAGTGAGGAGTACACAAGAGATAAAGAAACAGGGGAACCATCGAAAGAAGTGATGAGAAAATATGAACAAGTAATTCAGCATCTGAAACTAAAGGTGCCAGCTAAGGAAACTGATTGGACCAGGATAGATAGAACAACGCAGGAAAGAGAGGAGACAGTGCACTCCTATTATGAAAGGCTGTTGCAGGTGTTTAAAACGTACAGTGGTATAGATAACATCGAGATGAAGGATATGACGCACTTCATTTACAGGTTTGTAAATGGTTTAAGACCTGAAATTTGTCAGTGGATAAAAGATAACAAAATCTGTTGGCACTCCAAAAAGGTAGACGAGGTCCTGCGGTACGCAAAGTACTGCGAGGACGAGATGGCAGAAAAGAAAAAGGCTCTCAAGGAAAAAGTGATGTGGGCTCAGGTGAAGCTCGCAGAACAGCAGGAAAAGCAGGTGAGTAACATGGTCAAAAATGCTAAGAACGAAGGCCCTGGGGGAGGGGGAGGAGGCAAGCCCCGGCCCAAAATGAGCAGGGAAGAGGCTATGAAGAAATTTCCCTGCCATCAGTGCGGCGAAATTGGACACTGGCGTAACGAGTGTCCTTACTTGCCCGAAGATAACCCCAAAACTCCTGATTTAACTCCACAGACGCAGAAAGAAAGACCAAGAAAGACTCAATCACAGGTAAAAACAGTTCAGGTGCCCCGAGCACCAAAGCAAGTATACAGGGGAAAACAGGCGGAGGGAGATGAGATAGAAGTCTGGGAAAGCAATGAGAACAGAAATGCAGCAACTTCGCAGTATCTTCTAAATGATACCTTCCTTTGTGATGACCAGTACTGACGGGGCCTGAGAGGGGAGGACGAGGAGTGCGTACTTGGCGCCTCCTTGCCGGTAGACCAGTCCGGACCATACATTGAAGGAAAGGTTGACGGAAATGATGTCACCTTTCTGTTGGACACTGGCGCTACCCGTTCTACTGTGAGAACAGTGGACGTTCCAAACCTACCCCTCTCGGGAGAAGCCATCCAAGTAGTGGGTGTATCTAATCAATTGATTAGTACTTCTGTTACCAAGCCCATGGAGATCTCAATTGGAAACTTTAAGGAAATGCATAGATTTGTCGTTTGCGACACCAGTCCAGTGAACTTGCTGGGACGTGATTTGCTGTGCAAAATGAACTGTACCATCTTTTGCACACCAAAGGGTGTTGAAATTCAGACCCCAGATGAAGACGGCATTTATAAATTAATGTTAGTCAGACCTGACTCGGAAATTAAACGAATGACCATGCAGGATTTGCCCAAAGAACTCCAAGAAGCAGTGAAGCCAGAGGTGTGGGACTTTACTGGGAAAGATGTAGGGTTAATGAAAAATGTGGACCCCATACAGATAGCCATCAAGGACAATGCAGTATACCCCAATACTAAACCCTACAGGATGAATGCAGAAGTGAAAGCTGGTGTTACTGTGGAAATACAGAAATTGCTAGAAGGAAACATCATACAGGAGGTAATGAGTAGCCCATGTAACTCCCCGATTATGGGCATCAAGAAGCCTAGTGGCAAGTACAGAGTAGTACAGGATCTACGAAAAGTCAACAAAATAGTAGTTCCCTGTTGCCCTATTGTCCCGAACCCAGCAGTGATTCTGTATCAGATTCCCTGGGATGCTGAGTGGTTCACTGTGATAGACCTGTGTCATGCATTCTTTTCCATTCCTTTGCATCCAGATAGCAAATTTCTTTTCTCATTTGCCTTCGACGGTCACGTGTATTGCTGGAACCGGGTCCCTCAAGGGTATACAGAGAGCCCCTCTATCTTTAATCAGATCTTGAAAAAATGTTTGGAAACTTTAGTCCTTCCTGGGAACTCTGTCTTAGTGCAATATATAGACGACCTCTTGGTGGCGTCTAAAAGTCATAAGGATTGTGTGATTGACACCATTGCCCTACTTAATCACCTGTGTGAAAAGGGACATAAAGTGTCCCCTGACAAGTTACAGTTTTGTGCAAAATCGGTGAAATATCTGGGGCACCAGATAGAAAAAGGTGTCAGAAAAGTGACATCGGAAAGAGTAAGGATAATTCAAAAGATGCAGTTACCCCGTACTCAAAAAGAGATCAGAATGTTCCTGGGTGTGATAGGATACTGCAGGCAGTGGATTCTGGGATTTGCAGTCCTAGCCAGGCCCTTGATAAAAATGACCAAGAGAGGAACACCCGAGATTGTAGAATGGGATGATGAAAGCTTAACAGCCTTCACGAAACTGCGAGATTGTCTGTGTACAGCCCCTGCATTGGGAATGCCAGACTATTCCAAAGAATTTGCCCTGTTCTGTGACACTCGTGATAATTGTGCATTGTCGGTCCTGACACAAGATCATGGCACAACGAGAAGGCCGGTGGCATATTTCTCTGCCACCTTAGATCCAGTGGCTGCTGGATTACCAGGTTGTCTGAAAGCAGTAGCTGCTACCTGTGCCAGTTTAGAACAGAGTGAATCAATTGTCATGGGACATCCGGTAACTGTGTATGTCCCACATGGAGTGGTAATTTTGTTGACCAGAACAAAAACTCAGTATCTCACCCCTAGTCGGCTGACTAAATATGAGAGGATTCTTGTGGGTGCTGCAAATGTAAACATTGTTAGGTGCAGTATTCTGAACCCAGCCACCTTACTCCCTGACCCAAAGGATATGGAAGGGGGGGTGGATGATGAACATGATTGTATAGATCTAACAGAATTCAACACCAAGCCACGCCCAGACATAAAAGAAACGCCATTGCCTGTGCATGATAAAGAACTTTTTGTGGATGGTTCATGTCTAAGGCGTGAACAAGGAGGCCTGAGTGCTGCCTATGCAGTAGTGTCCTTAGAGAAAATTGAGGAAGCAGGTTATCTATATCACATCAAGTCTGCACAAGTAGCCGAATTGATTGCTATGATAAAAGCTTGCCAAATTGGGAAGAACCTACGCATAACAGTGTATACTGACAGTCAGTACTGTTATGGGGTCGTGCATGACTTTGGCCAGTTGTGGCTACAGAGGGAGTTCCTGACTTCATCAGGTACCCCTATTCAAAATGGAAAAGTTGTTCAGGACCTTTTAGAGGCAATCCAGTTACCAAAGGAACTGGCAGTGGTAAAATGTGCTGCTCATAAGAAGAGCATGGACAAGGTATCACTGGGAAACGATTATGCTGATCGAGTGGCCCAATGGTGCGCAAGAGATCGGTATATCGTAAATCCAAAACGAGGGGGGCCAGGAACCAGCTGCCAACTTCAGGTGTTTGAAGAAGTGCCTACATGGGATGAAGTGAAAGAGTGGCAGCAGGCGGCACCTTGGCAAGAAAGAGAGAAGTGGAAGGAAGATGGGTGTCGACCAAGACGTGTGGATGGTGTCATTATAGGTCCAACTGGTATGCCTGTGTTACCTAGACACCTACTTAGCACAATGGCGAGGTTGATACATGAAGGATCACACATAGGTAGGGATGCCATGATTCTAGTGTTCCAACAGACTTGGTACAGTAAAAAGTTCAGGAAAGTAGCAGAGTCCCTCTGCCAGAGGTGCCTGACATGTCAAAAGATGAACCCAGGGAAGAAGACTGTAGTGGAACTGGGAAAAATTGGGAGGTCCGGGGGTCCCTTTGTGAGAATACAGGTTGATTTCATCACCATGCCCCGTTGTGAAGGGAAACGATATGTCCTTGTCATGGTCTGTTTATTTTCAAAGTGGGTGGAAGCTTTCCCTACTCCCCAAAATGACGCAAAAACAGTAGCTAAGTGTTTATTAAAAGAACTGATACCTAGGTTCGGGGTTCCAGTCACTATTGAATCAGATCAAGGCTCACATTTTCATAATGAAGTGATCGACGAACTCTGTAAGGCCTTTGGAATTTCACAAAAGCTTCACTGTGCCTACCGTCCAGAGGCTTCTGGAGTAGTGGAACAAATAAATGGAACTATCAAGAACAGACTAGCAAAACTGTGTGATGCAACTAAATTGACCTGGGTGAAGGCCCTGCCCCTGGTCCTGATGGGACTCAGAAGTATTCCTGATCGCAAGACAGGCCTAAGTCCCCATGAAATCATTATGGGAAGAGTGATGAGACAAGCATGGGTACCAGGAAGCAAACTGTTGAGTATTACTGATGATTTGGTGCTTGAATACTGCAAGAGATTGGGTGACCAAGTGCGTTCTATCTCTCGCCAGATCGGAGAAGACGCCATCCTCAATCCAACGACTCCTCTCCACAAACTGGTCCCAGGGGACTGGGTGAAGATAAAGAAGCATACTCGGAAGAGCTGCCTGGAGCCAAGGTGGGGAGAAAAACGTCAGGTGATCCTGGTAACTACCACAGCAGTAAAGTGTGCAGGAGTTCCACGCTGGGTACACGCCAGCCACACCCAGAAGGTACCACCAGACGAGGTGCCTGAAGCAGAAGGACGTCCAGCAGAGGACTCTGCAGGAGCCAGACCGGAAGTAGCTGACGACGTACAGCCCAGTACCAGTCGAGCTGCAGAATCAGCAGACGTTGGCCCAAGAATAGTTGATGACGAACTACCAAGAGTCCAGCCTGCTGAAGGGGTCCAAGAAGCTGAGCCAGAAGTAGCTGAAGACGAGCTGCCAAGTATATGGCCAGAAGAGTGGATCCCACTGATTGATCTCACTGAAGACCCGATTCGAACAAGTGAGCGACTACAGGAAGGTAGAGAGTGGACTAGTGAGGAAAAGCAAGGCACAGGCGAAGAACCTCAGAGTCTTGAGATTCACATCAAAACTGAGGAAGGAGAAGGTCAGACAGGGACAGAGCACGTGATTGATACAGAACAAGTGAATAAGACTGAACAAGTGCCCGATACTGAACAAGTGCAGGATACAGAGCAAGTGTTTGATACTCCTCCACTGACTCCTGATATCGGGAAGGGACAGACTAGACATAGTGTAATAGTTCGAGCAGAAGAAAGTCCAGAGATCGAAGTGCTTGAACAGGATCAGATAGAATTAGAAGAACGTGTTCAGGAAACAGAGTCAGAGACACTTGAAGAGCAAACACACAATTTACCTGAACAAGGCCAGATTAGTTCCCAGGCAGAAGAAACAGATGCTAGCCCTGGAATTAGTCAGATAGAAGAAGAAGAAACTGAAGCAGAATTGCCACAAGCTAATGAAAATAAGAGGGCAAGAGAAGAAAACGAAGTCCAAGTGCCAACAAAAAGACTTAAGAAAAGAAAGCATCTGGAGCCTAGATACATAAAGAAATTGAGACTGAGAATAAAAACAGTAGAAGAAAAACGTGCAGAAGAAAGGAGAAGTGCTCGCATAGCAGAACAACCAGAAGACACTTCCAAAAGAAGGAGTGATCGGATAAAGAGACAAAACAAAAAGTACAAGTCACCTGAATGGACACTTGTGTTAGAAGAACTTGAAGATCTCGATATCACTGACCTAAGCGACGGAGAGCCCGTCCCTGAGTACTCTGACGAAGAGGAAGAAGAGCCACCGTGAATTTGCACAAAGTAAGATACTTGTGTAGAGACACAAAGAGGGGTTGAGAAACTTCTTCTGAAGCCAAAATGTCTGATTCAAACGTGAATGGTAGACCTAGTCGCAGCGGTTGCAAAACTTGCTGCAAGGTATGTGTCTGTAGTATAGTTGTCCTGATATTACTCTGGATAGGACTAACAATTTTCATTCCCTTTGCTGTAAGCAAAGATACTAATATTGTCCCTACTGAAATTGTAAATACTGACAGTGAAGAGCTGACAACACAGAGTGTAGCTAGACATGAGAGAGCACTGAGACAAACAAAACAAGACTTAGAAGCATCAGATGAGGAAGAACTACATTATCATAGAATTAAAAACAGGACACGCTTAAATGTTTTCGCAAACTTATTAATACACTATGTAGAGACTATGGAAATTGAAGATTGCTATGTCTGCATGAAGCTACCTACTTCTGTAGCTGAAGGCGTGACATACCATCACTTACCGCTGACATACGGAATCTCCTGTAGCATTTTAGCTAGTTTATTTTACAAAAGAGGACCGTTACAGTACTATTACTCTAATAATGACGTGATCTTTTCTGAGCTTCCTATACGTGGGAACTTGAATCCTGTACATACCAAAAGTGACGCAATACGATACATGGGAGATTACTTCCTAACCATAGGTAATATCGACATAGCTGACGCACACAGAGATAACTTGACTTGTTCTTTGCATGAGCAGGAAAAGATGTTCCTAAACATGGCAGAGAAAAGGAGAATTAAAATACAAAAGAAGGCTAATGACGAAAGTCAGAAAAAGCCAAGGTGGGCAGAGAACATGGAAGGCACCTCAACTGGTGGGGCGGGTCCTGCTCTGTTGCTGGATTTTGAAAAGAAAGGCAAGCTATGTCTTCACCGCGAGAAGACTAGCTATTATAATAACATTTTCATTGGTTCCAGTGAATGCGAACATAATTACAAGGTAATTGGAGGTTGGGGTTTCAAAAATGGGTTAGAGCCTGTGTTTCCTGGAATTTATTATATTTGTGGGGACAAGGCTTATTTCAAATTGCCGGATCACTGGTATGGAAGCTGCTATTTTGGCATAGTCTTCCCGAAAATATACCATGTGAATGGAGTTGCTGGAAGCAGTGAAAATACTAATGGCTTAGTGCGTAGTAAGAGAGAAAGTATAGGTGAAATAATGGGTAGTATTTTCAGTGCACTGATACCTGGAGTGGGAGTGGTTCTGAACACTCACAGAATTTGCAAATTGTCCACTATAGTGGATGTGTTGTCGACTGAGACAGCTCATGGATTTCTGCTGGTCAATACCGAAATGGTTGCGATCAGATCAATGGTTTTACAGAATCGACTTGCTCTTGATACCTTATTGGCGAAAGAGGGCGGAGTCTGCCGGATGTTGAAGGCGCAACATTGTTGCACTTATATTCCGGACAAAAGTGTGCAGCTCAAAAGATATGTGAAAAACATTACTAATTTGGCAAAGGAACTCAGACCACTCGAGGTTGATAGTGCCTGGAAGAGACTGGTAGATGGTCTCTCAAATGTAGGTCATTGGTTCGCTAGTATAGGTAAAGGCTTATTGTTTAAAGTACTGATGCCAATTGGAATTATAGGTCTCATTCTATTTTTCATATTTGTCTGTTGCAAATGCCGTAAGCACACCAGAAAGCATGAAGTGAATGCAAGAGGGGTGAAACGAAGTGTGGATGAGATGGAATTGGAGGAAGTGAATAATCAGATCTATAAAAAGGTGAAAAATTCTCACCCTACCAAAACTGAAAGGGAGAAACTGGAGAAATTGCTGGAAGAGATAGAGTTGTACAAAGTGTGAAAGAAAGTTGGCATCTGGTTCCATTAAATTTTGTGATGATAGTAAATATCATCAAAGAGGGGATTGATGAAGCAAAGCTTCGCATATTTTGCGACTTGCTGTATTCATGAACCTCGTTTATGTGTAACAAGGTAATAAGTGTACGTCTTACTAACGTTTATATTTAGTTTAAGCAAAGCTTACGAAGCTTGCCTATGTGTATTCCTAATACATTTAATCCATGTCCGTAAAACATGGCCGCTGCTTGTATTTTAGTTACTGCGCATGCGTCAGTCACACTCACGTGTCCTGACGTGTCTGCAGGTTTGGAGGGAGATTTATGCGCATGCGTAATACATAGCTTTGCCTGTAACGTGGTACTGCTCGTGCCACTGCTCTTGTGTATGTGTATATGTAGCTAACATTTAGACTGCATAAGTATATTTCTTAATGATAAGTTGAAAGTACAAACCCTGTGATGTGTTTTCATAACGTTATTTCTATGTATTAATTTGTTCTCGCTTACTTTTCATGTACCGCGGGGAATGGGGGTCTGACTGCACAAAAAGCCATCTTGGAGGTCCCTTCTACGCATGTGCGACTTTCTGGGGTACCGACAACCTTGGCTGATGGAACTCCGCCAGTTGGCAGTGATGGGCAAGATGCTCCTGAGAACTGACCTGCAAACTCGGCTGGACGAAATCATGTGTCCCTATTCTGTTACTTTGTACAATTGTCATTGTATATCTGTGCAGTTTCTCATGGGAACCCCAATCTCGCTAGGCGGTACCCAGAGATGTAAATTAGGCATCCAAATAGTGTGTTATGATTGGTGTGTTACCCAAATCCTACCTTAGGACCAATCCAAATTGAGGGATTCTGACACTTTGCAACATTGGGGGGTGGTACACCGTCCCAAAACAGTATAACTACCCTGGGTTCACCTAGGGAATTGTCCGACTTGTCTGGTTTAGCTGACCTGTCACTGACCCATCGTACTCAATAGGTGACTGAAGATACAGAGCGCTGCGGAGCACTCTGTCCGAAATTGACCATAGACTAAGGTTCTACTGAACCTTAAAGTGCTGGCGAAGCACTTTGCTGGGAGTTCGCTGACCCAATCGGGGTCTTGATCGATAGCTGCAGAGAGGGTGGAGCGCAGGCGTTGCTTCCAAACTGCGGGTGCGGTCCTGTCCTGAGCGGTCCTGTCCTGAGGGTTTGCTGTCCTGTCCTGAGGGTCCTGTTCTGATTCTTAATCTGAGGGTATCCTGTCCTGTCCGGGGTGTCCATTCTGCACCTGCTGTCCTTTGAGGGGTATCCTTCCTTGAGGGTTTCCTGTCCTTAACTGACCCGTGGCCAGGGTTTGGTTTCCACACCAGTCTAGGTAAATACTGCTCTAAGTTCTTTAAAACTTGCACCTTTCTATATGTCAGTCTTTTGCTTAAATAAAGACACACCTTTGCACATGTTGATTTTTCCATGCTTTTGCCGCAAACTATTGAATAATAAAGTCAAGTGCATATATTGTTAAATTGTTCCTATGTTACCCTACCTTTTAGAAATCATATTTTGCATTGCAGTTTGTCATTTTCTGATATGGTCTAGAACGGCCTTACTTAAATTTTCTAAAGATTTCTTGCCTTGAAGGCACAGCATTTTTCCTTTGCATCTCATTATTGCATTTAAATGATTACCCTGACTTTATTTCTCTATAGTTATGTACATTTCATTATCTTGGTTATTGATTGCCTTATTCTTGTAAGTGTAATGCTTGATGATAACGAACTTTAGATAAACATTTTAAAACTTCCAGTTGTCCGTGGTCATTTACAACAGTATTGAATGTCATTTGAAATTGCATTTGCTGCCTTTCCTTTTACAGCTAGGCCCCTGATCCATTGAAGTCATAGGTACCCGTGTCGGTGGAGGGTAAGTCGGGTACACTGAGTAATAACAGTAGGGAACACACACAATTGGTAGCAGCTCGTGAAGTCGCCCTGTCAATGAGTAGTGTGAATTGAAAGTATATGGGCCCTGAAGCCGGAAACGGCGGAATCATTGGCTGGGTGACCTCGCGCGCTCTATCAATTCACGAAGGGAGTGCTGAAGGCTCAGGTTTCCCGATGATTTCCGGAGTAACCTTAGTGTGTGATTTATCGTTTGTTTCAGTTTATTTGAGACTGGGCTCCTTGCTTTCATCTTTGTCAAGACAATTATGTTCCTTTGTTTCATTCCAGCTATGGTTGTGGCTTCGTCGTCAAGAGAAACTACAAATTTCTCCCAGCTTTCCAGCAGCTTAATTATATTGTCCTGTGCTTGGTTTAATAGGTCTTTGGCTATCATTGATACAGATTCTATATTTGTTGAGGTGCACCTTATTCATTTAAGGTTTGTTGTTTCTACCGAGACAATGGTTTTGTCGACCTTTCATTTCTTGCAGCATGTGGTCACTGAATTTGTTATTGCCTATTTGGAAAGAGGCAATTTTTTTTAGCAAAGACAGAGACACAATTGTGAAATCTAAGTGGGAGGATAGTTTGTCTGAGTGGTATGTAGGTGGTGGAGGATTGTCCCCTTTGAGACAACCATTCACTGCTCTCAAGTTTAGGTGCTCTAGTTCTGGAATAAGATAATTCAAACATCTTGCTGGTTTGGCTTTTTTTGAGAGACCTTGAATCGGAATTTCCCATGCACCTGTAAGGTTTTGTGTGGAGGTGTCATCCCGATCTGACCCTAAGAGGTGGATGTTAAAGTCTCCAGACAAGATGATATTGTCTATGTTCTCTTCTTCTATTACTCTTTTTACTTCTTTGATTAGCTCCTTGGCTGTCCTTAGATTGTATTTGGGATTCATGTAGATGTTTATTATTATTACCTTCTGGACGGTCTAGTTAAGGATCAGCTTAACTATTGAATCCTGGATACAGCTTGGAGGGGCAATGTGTATCGGTAGGGGAAGAATTTTGCCTGTTTGTGTTATTGAGGATAGGAAAAGTAGGCCCCCTGAACGGCGACCGTAGACAGATCCCTTGGAAGCCGGGATAAAAATCGAGGTGTATCCTTGTAGTTCAAAGGGTTTGTCCTCCCAGGTCTCCTGGAGCAGGATCATGTTAAAGGATTTTAGGTAGCTTAAGGCCTCTTGATCACTTGGTTTGGAAGATAAGCTGTTGATGTACCAAATGTGTATATTGATTTAGTTGTTGCCTGGTCGAGGATCTGTTAGGCTGGGTGTCTGATGTCAGTTTGGTTGGGATGTCAGTATTGTGCGTTTTATGCTCTGCCAATTGTTCATTGCTGTAGGTTGGATTGAGAGCGTTTGGCCTTCTGTTGGGGAGCGGCCCCTTGCTGCCTTTAGCACTGAGGTGGACTTTCTTTATTGACTGCTAGTTTCAGTGATTAGGAATGGCGCTGGGTATAGTGGTTTTGGCACTGGTTTCAGAGTGATCCCGAGCATTGGAGTCTATTTCTTTCTTGGATGATTCTGCAGGATATCTCTGGCATTTCCATCTAATTGTGGACGCTTCAAAGCTTGGCAGACTGTTATTTGGCAAGAACTCTATGGAGAATAAATCAGAGATATTGATGTTGGCTAATTTTGGGATGGCTTGTAGAAGCCGTAACACGTTTCCTCTGTTTAAAATATCTGCTCAACCTCGTGACTTATAGTGAGGGGAAAATATGATTTTGTCTGTCTCCTCTTCCTTGATGGATTCCTGTGTCAAAGGGTGAGAGCCATCCCTGGTAATGGCTGTGTGCAGATAAAGTCTAGATTTGTTTAATTTGTGTAAGTATTGTTTTGAGTTATTGACAGTGGGTCATACTGTTTTCAGGTTACATCTTGTGCGGCACCGCTATGGTCGGGAATTTTCATTAGTTGTTGATGGAACTCTTTTTGAGTATCTGGATGACCGCTGTCTGGCATCAATTTTGCTGAATGGTAATCTTCTGTGGGTGCTCTGCGGAGTTGTGGAGACTTGGCTAGCGAGTATGTCAAGTGCTCAAACTCCTGGGTGTTACTATGAGATTTTAGATTTGTTGTTAATAATTTGACTGGTCTTTTTTTTTGGTTTTGCTTGAGACCGAACCTCAGATTGATTTGCTTTTGATGGGGGATATAGGTCTCCTGGCGGTGTTTGTTGCGATTTTATTATTATTAATGTATCCTTTGTACCTTCTTCCAGTGAAGGAGCTGGGGAGAGTTGAGTGTTTGCATTGATGGCATTCATAACAGGTAATCGTGACAGTAGTTGGTTGGCCGGATGGTGGACCTGGAAGTTTATTTTCCTCTTCCTCTTCCTCCCCTTCCTTTTTTCCTGTGACAGGTATTCTCTGATGTGTTTTTATCGAATGATTCAGATGATGCCACTTTGGCGAGTGAAGCCACTTTGGAGTTTTGCTGGGAACCACTCTCTCCTGTCTTGTAAGTCCTGTTTGTTGTTATCGTCTCAGTCGATTGGGATTCTGATTTTGCTTCCCCCTCGCTGAGTGAATCCCAGCTTGCTACATTCTGAATTTCAGTTGTTGTTTTCATGGTGGATAATAACATAGATAGTTTGTCCCCTATTGGTGCACAGGTACATTCTTTCTGTGATAACTTATCATTAAAATCGCTTCTTGCCCTCGTTTTATTAATCCATTTAGATAGGCTAGCTTCCTGTCAATCCCTGAAGTAAAGTCTGCTAAAGTTTGAAGCACTGTTCGCTGTAAATCCATTTTATGGGACTGATATTGTAGTGCTGTGGTAGAATATTACATTGTGCTTAATATTGTTGCCCTGATTGAGTCTTTAGTTGTTTGGTCTTTGTCAACGGTCTTGATGTTTGCACTGTATATTGAGATTTTGGGGTCCTGGCTGTACAAGGCAACTAATTCCTCCTACTCTTGAGATGCTAGAAAGGACATGTCATCATTGGAATTGTGGTGGTCGCCTTGTGAGGTCGCCTGACTGTGGCCTGGCGGAGTCCTTTCTACTGATTTCCTGGCAGAGGGCACAGTTGTAGCTTCTTCCTGCTGAGTAAGTGGCAGGTGTTGAGGGGAGGAATTGGTAGCTTGCAGATTATGTTTCTTTAATTTTTTTGCTCTTCTCGCTGTGCCATGTTGTTTCAAATCACCTGGTGGGAGCTTGAGTCTAATGTGGTGGTTACTCCCAATTGTTCTGGTAAGCTTTGGATGATAGTGAGGAGATGAGGTTCTTCTGTTTGGTGGAGGAGCTGTTTAGACTTAGAGACTGTTCCAGTTTTTTGGCTCCTTTTGTTGGTTTGATTTTGGCGGGGAAACCGCTGATTCTCTCCTAGCGGTGACCTCGGGGGGTTTGAAAGAGTTGGTCGGGTTTATGTGCGGTGGGCATAGTGATTACTGGGCCATCCTATAATTCTTTGATTTGGTGGTTTTCAATGACATTAACAGAGGCCTTTGCTTGTACTTTGTGATTGGTGCTTTCATGGTCCTCTGTTGTGTTTGATCCTTGAACCACTTTAGTTATGTCTTTTGCTTCTTGATCCTGATTGTGATTTAGCCTGTTGATGTTCAAATTACTGTTGGTTATTCCGTTCATTTTTGGTTGCAGAGACTCCATGGTGTGGATTAATGCAACAGTTTGATTTGTCTGAGGTTTTGTTACGCGTTGCGAGGTTAAGCAGATGCTTTTTGGTTATAGAGGGGTCTGCAGCCCTTTGATTTCGCCGGTTTTAGAAAATATTACTGTGCCTGGATCTTTCATAAAGGCAAATTTTGTACATATCCTGGGCTGGAAGCAGCATGGATTCTTCCGCTGGGGGGACCCCTCTATCGTTATTAAATCTTGTGCGACCCAGCATGATCTCGTGTTAACCACAAATTTAGGCTCTGTTTCCTTGTTAACCACAGTTTTAGGCTCTGTTTCCTTGGGTGGTGTCCTGTACTGGGAGGTATTATGAGAGCTGTTGTGAGATAAGCTGGAAGTTGGAAAATTGGAGATCACAGTTGCTGTCAGAATGTCATTTTTGCCCTCGAGCTTTCCACTTTTAAGTTTTTTGAGTGTCTAAGTCAAGGCTCAGAGGGTTGTCATTCTTGCATCCACTTTTAGTTTGTTGAAGTGTTTCTTTCTCTACTAGACCTCATGGTCCTTGTTTCCTTGTATTTCCTTGTAATTCCTTCATTCCTTTATTCTCGATTGAGGTTGTGGTTGAGGTTGTAGTTGTTTTGTTCTGATAAGTTGTTCTGTTGGGTTATCCACACTGTAAGAAAACCGGGGAATGAGGCGCACTCACTGACTAATTCTTGACCAATCTTATCTAGACAATTAAATCAAATAATCTAAAGGGTGCTACACTACATTACTCGTGTTCCTAATTTACTGGGACATCACGCGCTGCCGTGGATGCTGACGACTCACAGATCCTAGATTACCGTGTGAAACTTCACACGGTAATCTAGGATCTGTGAGTCGTCAGCATCCACGGCAGCGTGTGATGTCCTAGTAAATTAGGAACACGAGTAATGTTTCCAAAACAATAAGAATAGGTGTGTAGACACCCGTGATACTTCAGAACAAGCTTTCCATGCAAGATGGGCGTCAAGTAAGGATAGGCATTTATACGCAATACAGTCCACACCAAGGTTCTACGGGTCCTCTTCCATTGAATCCACGTTTTATTGTCGCAAAGGCAAAAGTGGTCCAGCTAGTCGTATTGTATGACTACACCGTTTTTGAGGGCTCGTCTTGGAGATTGAGTACAGGACATTTCCCCTGATGAAGGGTAAACATATTCCCGAAATGCATTGGGCTCCGGACTTCCAGAAATCAAAGCTATATGGCAACTAATTATTTGTACTTTGATATTTGTACTGTTAGAAACATGAATTGATGATTGTAAAGATATACCTGTACATACCTAGATGATGATATATTGGAAAAATACACATGTATATGAACATGTATAGTATTCAATGAAATAAGGATGTAATTGTTTTCCCTACAATTCAGACTGAATCTGTTTGTGATAAATGAATGTTTAAAGAAGCAATTAATAGAGTCCTTTATTTGAGAATATTTTTTTTTATAACGAGTGGAATATAGTTTTCCAAGGAACAGTGCACACTGCTAGCAGGCTGCTTTCTGCATCCTTACATGGGTTATTCACACTCCAACTTTCCCACATTAAAACTATTTTTCAATCCTCTATAACCTCTGTGACCGCTCTGTGACCCCTTGCGGCCACTGAGCATCCAGTGATTTGTGGTAGCTAGCTTTGCAGTCCCAGTGATAGCCTTGTGGGGATTTCCAGGGAGCTTAGGCTGGTTTACTTAATACTTTCTATGGATGACTTTATTTACATTCCATTTGATGCCTACAATGTGCCTTGTTAGAAAGACTTCCTGGTGGTTGGACTGTAGTTGGATTGTGCAGGAGGCGCAGGAGGGAGGGAGCTATCAACAGGTTGCAGGTCGCGGGGGTAGTAGCTGTAGCGACCGTGTATTTGTCCTGAGCTGCGGTGGAGGCCTTAACTGCCTGCACTGCCTAAACTACCTGCTCTGCACATAGGCTTTGCTAGGCTGGGTAGTGAGCTTATGGTAGTCAGAGAACAATTCAGAGACTAAGAGCCAAGAACTCACAATGAGCTCCCGGTAAGTTTTGCAGGGGTCAGCAGGAGTGAGGTTAGAGTGAGGCTAGAGGTCCCTTAACCTCCCTTATTATCCCTCGACCTCATCCTCAATCCCCCGGGTGCCTGCCAGGTGTCAGCCAACAAGACCAAAAAGACCCGCAGCCCCACCAGACACGCAGCTCCCGTGGGTCGTGAGCCCCCCGCTGCTTTCACCTCTGAGGCTCTGCAGCTCCCAGAGTTAGGCTCTGTCGCGGGCACTAGCGCTGCTGGCACTACCGGCGGAAAACCTGCCGCGGCCAGTAAGCAACACGCGGTGCTCCCCGGAGCAGAGGCAGGCAGCACCAGGTAG
Organism: Lissotriton helveticus; assembly: GCF_964261635.1. Taxonomy (NCBI): domain Eukaryota; kingdom Metazoa; phylum Chordata; class Amphibia; order Caudata; family Salamandridae; genus Lissotriton; species Lissotriton helveticus. The sequence continues at coordinate 1,459,396,018 of NC_136061.1, read as the reverse complement.
GGGGGCATGTGGCAGGCAATAGGCTGGCTTTGGTGAGTTAGATGATCTCTGGCTGCTGACCGGACGTCACAGCGGGGTGCGAGCTGGACTCTAGCTGGTTCACGCTGCGGGATGCGGAATGCAAGCTGTGGTTAGGGGCTGTAAAACGATGTTCAAGTCGCAGTCCACAACGGTGAGCAGGCTGTGAAACAGCAAGCAGCAAGCAGCAAGTAGCCGTGGCAGCGCATGACGCATGACGCGTGGCTCCTCCTCTTCCAGCAAAACATCAATGTGTGAGATGCAGTAGATTTGTAGGTCAGTGATGTGAGCAGATAGAAAAATGTTGGCGAATCTTTCCATCCCATAATAGGGTTCTTCCTACCTCATTAAAAACACCAAAGAGACTGCCTGGTACCTGATGGGCGTATTTTGTAGCTTGCACAAAAATTTTGGAAAGGTGATCATCTTATTTATTGCCACTCTACACATCAGTGATGTAGGGAGCTCCCTCCATTGGGCCACATCACTTTTAAATTCAGATACTCAGTGGGGTCTTTGTTATTGAACATCCTTAGATATTTAAAACTCCCTTCTCACCGCTGTCCTGGGCATACCCAGTCCCTTTGGTGGGTTCCACTGCTTAAGTTGGTATGCTTCTTGTTTGTGCCATTTCCCCTATATTAATGCATTTTTGCCAAGATATTGAGCATCCTACGTAATCTAGGAATTGAATGCACCAGATCTGCTATATAACAGCATGTTGTGCACATACTGAGAATCACAACGTCCTACTACAGGATCCATAAAATGACCCTTATGAGTACTACCCTTCTTATCCACTATGCTGGTGGTTCAATTGTAAGAGCAAACAATAGTTTATAAACTAGAGCTCAACCCTATCTTGTCCCACTATCCTGACGGCACTCCCTCGATAATGTACCATCAACCTGCACCTTGGCCACTTGGACAGTATATAACAGTTGATCACATGCACAAAAGTATGGACCAAAGCCAATCTTGCAAATGACTGCTATCAGACATGTCCATTAGGGGAGCCTCCTGTTTTGCTGCACTGACATTCCCAGCCAGTCCAGGAGAAGGAGGGGCCGTGTTGACATCAGGAAGAACTGGAGCACCAGAAAACAACGAGAGGCGTCCTATGGCGGCGGGAGCCACCTGTTTTGCTGTACTTTACCCCACTGACATTCCCTGCCGGCCCGGGGAGGAGGAGGGGCCATGACAACACCAGGGGTCACCGGAGAGCCATAAAACCTCAAGAGGCGTCGCGCAGTGCGGGACGTGGGTGGGGCATTCCCGGGCGCAAACCCAGCCAAGACTGTCGTGTATTTCTATAGGTTCTGAATCAGTCCCCCTATTCCTGACCCTATTCTGGTTAAACTAACTATCAAGTTAACTAACAGTCAGCCCATGAGGCAAGAAAACCCCCATGATGCAGATACCGTTATCTGACGCAGTCACACTACGGCACAGGAACGTGTTATCTGATTAGGTCATAACGCTTGAGATCTAATTAGACAAGCGACATTCCTCCAGCCCCTGATAAGGCATACGACGTTCTCATAACAAATCAAACCTATGACAACCTGGACAATCCGTGCGGCCATTGTTTTGATTTCACAGAGAACTTTTGCAAAAGAATGTGCTAACAAGCAAGTCGTATGACATCTTTATTGACGTACCTATGTCCATCCTTACGTCAATCTCGGCACCTTTAAGGTATAAATATTGCCGACCTTGCCCTATGCAAACACACGCGTGGTGACAAGACGGAGCAGCCATACTTGCCGAAGCCGAGAGCAGAAGCAGACCCCGCTGGCAGCAGCCCCGCCTTCCTGACGCGCTGAGAGACGCGCTGCTATCTCAAGCCGAGAGACCCAGCACCGGCGCTTTCGGGCAGCCCTCGCAGGCAGCCTGGAATATCGAGAGCAGAGAAAGAGATACCATTCCTCATTCATCCTAAATTCCAGGTACAGAACTGAATAACCCCTCACAGAGAATTCTTTAGTTATTCACTTGGCAAAAACAAACTTAACTTAAACTGTAACTTTCTATTCCCGCCCACGCATTAGACTTAGGTCAGGTACACGGGGTAGGCGTATTTAGAAACACCAGTTGAGTACGTTTAGTCAAATGTATATGTGTATGTAAATATATTTTAATCATTTTAAACATCATATGGCTCAGAAACCATATCAATGTTTTTACAGTATTATTTTATACTATTGCTTTTAATGTATGCACTTTACTTAACTATAAGTATTGCAATAATATCGATCCATTTCTCTTGTACGAGAAAAGAGACTGATCAATAAATAACACCTTTTTATTGAACACGCCCGTCTCTTCCTTTTCTCTACATTCTGATGAGACTAAGAATGCACGTACTGACTGAGTAAAATAATTGCCTTGTGCTCACACGACTCTCGAGATTGACTCTTGATTAGGGGAGAGCAAAGTTGTCATGTTCTATGGTTGTCAGAAACTAAATCCCTTCTTGTCTAATCAGGGAAGTTAATCCTTCCTTGAACATTCGAGAAAGTTTCTAGCGAACTCTGAGCTTAGCTGGCAAACCCAAAAATTAAGTCTAGTATCGACAGTAGTAGACCTAGTTAACGTCTGGCCTAGGCCTTTACTGCTGTAGGTACTATTCCAATGCGCAGAGCCTATTGGGAAGATAGGAACAACACTACATGGCGCCCAACGCGTTTGGAAAGGGCGATAAAACTAACGTAAGACATTTAGAGTAACTCAGTCGTGCTTTCTCACTCAGACCCCTTTTCCCAAATACTCCAAAGACGTCTGGAGTGGGTGAAAGGTTATATCCTCCAAAACCTCGCAGGAGGGAACTCCTATGTATGGTTCTTGGTCAAGTCAACGTTGAAGGATAAACAGTTCCAAAATATTGTACATCTAATCTTTGTTCCATAAAGAAACCTGATCTGCAAACAAACATAATACCATCCTGTCTGTAAAATGGCAGAGAGTGATGATGAAAGAGAGGCAGTTAGATTAGCAACTGAACTCGCAGATGCTGATGCTACCATGCAAGCAGCAGACGCGGATATAATACTCATTCCGGTCATTAAAAGGAGATCTATAACCTTAAAACTTATAGAAAATGGACTGACACCTAGAGGTGGCACAGTCATATTCGTAATTGAGGCACACGAATATCGGCAGACAGAGGTATACTATTCATGGATACATTTTCCAGCAGCAAATGCTGTAACAAAGTACTTCCACTATTACAAAGTAGAGGAACCTCCTGAAACGTACACTCCTTTCGAGGAGGTGGAAGTACCACTCAAATTCCAAGAGCATTTGCTCTTATTTGATGGCGCCCTAAAACATAACAATCACATTACAAGGCTCGGTCCTTTAGGAAGACCAGGAGCAACGTGGCCGGTCTTAGCCGGATACACACCACATCCAGACATCGAAAGAATGCCTGCAGCAGAGCTGTTAATACAGCTAAAACAACTACTAAAAATTCATAGACAATTAGTTCAGTATGTAATGCGGACTTCAACAATTCAGCCAGCGATTAAACTTCCACAGCTGACCCCTCACCAGGGGAACACAAATAAAATCACACCACAGAACATCCAATCCTGCCTAGGTAAAGTTCCAGCTAAACGGGAACAAATACCATTCTGGTTGGCACAGAAAATCACCCAAATAGAGGCGGTGTTTCCTGACACCACCCCGCTGGAAAAACACAGGATTCTGACTATATGTCTCCCAATGGGAATCGCACCACACATTGAGGACTGTGACACTTGGGGTACAGTCTTTGCTTCCATCTACACAAAAACGCACGGTGTTCCATCCATTTCGGTAATACCAGATGTGCTAAAACAAATTCAAGATGAATACGGTCCAGAACCTGCTTTAACTCTTGGTATGAAATTACTAAAAGACTTCAAGCAGGTCTCGGCTATATTATTAGCCAACATAAAAGGTGAAGCAGCAAACGTGGCGATCCGCCAGAGGTTAAAAGAGACAGATATAGCAGACCAACCAGCTGAAATTGCCAGAATCATAGAAAAATCCTATGAAGAACTAGGCAGAGATAGTCTAGGTGGAATACCAGTAAAACCGCAACTGACTACAAGTCCAGAAAAAATATTTTTTAATAATAATAATTCACCAAAAAAGAACTGGGATGGAAACAAACAATCCAATCCTAAAGAAAAGAAATTCCAGTCCAGAGGAAGGTCTCCGAGGCGAAGAGAGAAATCTCCAAACCAAAGACAGAGGTCACCGCAGAGTGACCCCTCTGGGAATAGATATAACCTTAGAAATAGGGATAATATTAAAAAACCTGATAGATATCAAGACATTGATACACGTCCCTCTCAATCTTTTCAGAATTCCTCGCAGAAATCGGAAAGAAGAGGACGATCAGAAGAGCACGCCAAGTCCAAAGACAAGGAACCTGCTCAACTAAAAAGAAATTAAAATTTCCAAAAAAGAAGGTAGCCAGTATCAAGGTAGTTAACAATGCCGAGAATACTGAGGACACAACTGAAAAACGGAGAATGGGCTCAGACAATGCTAGACAGCGCAGCAGAGGTGAGCATAGCTCGCAAAGTCCTTATGAATCATCTGGAGACAGTGGACACGAATGAATACCTTCAAGTGGAAACTGCAGACACCAGAGTTAGCAAGCCCCACAAGATATACGAGATAACATTACGTATAGAGGGAGATAAGACTAGGAAAATAAGGGGACTATTTTGGGATAACCTCTCCAAAGGCTATGACATCCTTCTAGCTGAAAAAGACTGGCCACCAGAGTTTGTCAGGGAGTGCCCTCATGGTGAAGAAGTAATTATGCCTGCCTTCTCGAATCAAATACCGATTCATAAAAAATACACACTTGCTAGAAAGTGGGCAGTGGCCTTAGCACCTGCTTTATATAAAAATCATGTAGGATGGGATGAGGATTCTCCTCCTCACAAAATCCAGTTAAAATCACAACCTACTGCACAAAGGCAGTACCCAATTAAGCAAGAAGCTAAAAAACAGGTAAATGAAATACTAGATCAGCTAGAATACCAGGGGGTGATTGAAACTTGCACCTCACAAATGAACAATCCTTTGTTTCCGGTCTCCAAACCAGACAATTCATATCGTCTAGTTTTAGATTACCGACACCTTAACACATGTTGCAAAACCTTTGCAGCGCAAAACTCACACAGTGCTGCACTAATGAATAACATAGTGCGCAAAAAATACAAAACAACCTTGGACATCTCCAATGGATTCTTTTGTCAAAACATAGCACCAGAGAGCAGATCTTTAACTGCATTCTCAGTAAATGGCACTCAAAAACAATTCTGTCGGTTAGCCCAGGGGTACAAGAACAGCCCGGGGGTATTCTCAGCGAGAGTAACAGAATTACTACAACTATATGATGATAAAGCGTTATCTTATGTCGATGACATTTACTTAACAGATGATGACTTGGAGACTCACTTGAAAAGGGTGAACACCATAATACTTGGGTTCGCTGCAGAGGGTTACAAATTCAACTTCAAAAAGTCCAGAATTGCCCATCTGACAGTCCTATTCTTAGGATATGAGTTATCAAGTGAAGGTAAAAGCCTGGCAGACAATTTCCTAGAGAAATGTGCCGTAATCCAAGCTCCTAAAACACTAAAAAACCTACAGTCAATTCTAGGCTTCCTAAATTTCGGAAGAACATACATTGCAAATTACGCAGAAAGGGTCAAACCCCTTTATGATCTAATTAAACCAGACTTTAAAAGATCCAGTTGGACTCAAACACACACAGAAATGTTGAGATCCTTACAAACAGACATGCTAATTAAAACAAAATTAGAAACACGTGATAACACACGCAACCTTGTGATCCGAGTCATCCCAGGGAGATGCGGATTCACGTACCTGACCTCTAATGAGGGAGAAAAGGTACCAATTGCATTCAAATCACACTTGTACTCTAAGGCTGAAATGAAATTTAGCCCAACGGAAAAAATTCTTACAGCAACACAGACAGCTATAGCAAAAGAACGAGCCCTGGCACAAGGTAAACGAATAATAATCGTGACACCGATACCAGCCCTAGAGGCGGTAACAAAGGCAAGCATTCCAAATGCTAAAGCACTCCATCCGAGATGGATACAATGGGCTAACTCTCTTGCTGCAACAGACGTGGTGTACGAATTTGATCCTTACTTAAAAACACAAGAATTTCTCCAATATGAATTTGAATGTCCTCCGCCGACCGAAATTCTGCCTCTAGACCAATACGGCTGTATAATATATACAGACGGATCAGCACAACCCGCAGTAGGGGGTAAACAAGCTTACAGTGCTGCGTGCGCGATTGTTAAAGGTCGTTGGCACGAAGGGAAATTTAAACCAACCCTCACTAAAACACAATCTCTAGGAGATTGCACAGCTCAGCGAGCTGAACTACTAGCATTCAAGATGGCGCTTGAAAATACTGATCGAGAATTCCCCACACTTATAGTGTGCGATTCGTATTATTGCGTTCAGTCTTATAATGAATACTTGCAGATCTGGCTTCAGAACGGTTTCAAGGATGCAAAGGGTGGCACAATCAAGCATAAAATGCTCTGGGAACAAGTAGCTCTTTTACAAAAAGAACTACCAAAGACTCACGTGATACATACACTGAGTCATCAACGTGATGGCGTTCACGTTGCAGGGAATTCATTGGCTGATGAGGCCGCGAAGGCAGCTGTGCAAACGGCTTCCGTAGCTGCCGTCACCCGGTCAAAAACAAAAATAGACTGCGAAATATTACAAGCTGTCAGCGCTTCAGAAAAGGATTCGATAGAACCACTCCCTAAAGGCTTTCCAGTAAAATACTCATACATAACTGATGCAAACAATGTTCCTTTTGCTCGAATCCCTGGAGTGGGGGATAGGGCAATTCCAAACATGGAACATAGGTTAGGACTAATAATAGCGGCACACGAAGGGCTTGCTTCTATTCATGCTGGCGTCTCAGCCACAGTATCATTATTAAAACAGAGATACTGGTGGCCACAAATGAGAAGACAAACAAGGAACTATGTTCTAGCATGTGAAATATGTCAAAAAATGAAAGTATCAACGGTGAGACGTCCAGCGCAGACGCCCCTTCTAATCTCAGATAAACCATTAGCCTGTGTTTATCTAGACCACTGCGGTCCCTTACAAAGGGATGGTAACTATAAATATATCTTGGTCGCAGTGGACTCATGCACGAGATTTATATGGATGTGGCCCCAGCGAACGGCTGACGCCAGAACTGTTATAAAAGATTTGCGGGTCTTCATCGGCACATACGCAATTGGCATTCTGCATTCGGACAATGGTCCTGCTTTTAGCTCTCGGGCTTATAAGGAGGCCATGGTCAGCATGGGCGTGCAATTGCGGTACTCTTGTCCATTTCACCCTGAGGGGAACGGAATTGTTGAAAGAAAAAACCGTGACATAAAGCAATCTATAACGGCAAAGGTATTAGGTTCGGGAGCTGGGTGGGTCAAACATCTAATAAGTGTCCAACGTAGTCTAAATAACTTGCCAAAAAATTCTCTGAAGGGATTCAGTCCGTACGAATTATTATTCGGAACTAGGATGTTGATCTCTGACCTTGATAGTCAGACTTCAGTGGTAATAGAAAAAACCTTTGATGTTCCTGTCTTGTCTGTCAACGGGACAAGATCAGTTGTACTACCGCCACTTGCTGGAAAAAAGGAGAACCGAGTTGTATCCATCGACCTGGTAAAACCACAACATGTGGCCGATAACAAACAGTAGGCCAAGTGGACTCCCAATAAGTAGCAGAACACCAAGGTTTGCTACCAGTACAGAGGTCCTAACAAAGAGGCTCATCACATTCGAAACGCCTGCAGAAGAACAAGAAAGACTATGCAACAATGCAATAGAACTCAGACCTCTGAAAACCCAAATAAAGACATTTAGCAGAGACACACCAATCTATACTGAAGTACCAAGTGAAAATGCAAAAAACAAAAATCCTGAACCAATTGGAACAATTGACAGAACTGCATCTGGTTACTTCATCAACTTCGATGATTCCTCTGACGGCTTCAGTGAATCAAAGACACAGCCATCATCAAAATCCTTTAAAGACAAAGCGAAGGAACTTTTGAAACAACTGAAAGAAACATATCTGATTTCTCCATGGATTGAATTTTGGGTGGGTTTTGGTGCATTTATCCTCATACTTTGGCTCATCATGGTATTTACTTTGGGACGCTTCATTGAGGGAAAATATGCTAAAATGGACACAGCAAGTCAGAACATCAACTTGGTCCTCAAACCACACACATCTTCACACGTCGAGAAAAGAGAACTTTCTCCAGAACTTTCTTCAGCCAACTTCACAGCCAATCCGATACCTGGTGGGGTAGCCTGGGACAACACTGACTATGAAATTTATGGTCCGGTCGAAATCCTGAAATCTCCACACCAAATCAAGATCTCTTTGAGTGATTTTGCAAAACCAAACTCATTTGCTGATGATTAGGACTTCGAAAGCATTAACAATATGATGTCTGATTTAGTAATGTCTGCTAAATTTACAAAACATGATTATTTGCAAGGTTCGACAAATTATGATAGTATGTATTGCTATAACCATTATGGTAACCATTTTTTGCATAAATCGGCACAACCTAGAAATGTTTTAAATTATAATCAATGGGAACATTGTGCTACACCTCCAAAAGGAAGCTCTAGAACTGTATATGACAAATATTCATATTTTTCAGGTTTTAACACAAGTAATGCTGAAACATTTTATTTTAAATTGTCAAACAAGACAGGGATGAAAACCATGATAACCAACACAAAATTGATATATTCAGATTCGTTCTTTGAAAAAATGAATACTTTTGGATTTGATTATTGGGACAAAAATGTTGATTTGAAAAGTGTTTGGGGTACAAAAGAATGGCAAGTACAGGGTATAGAAGCTTTGTTTAGAGCCTGCATGATCCCAGAACAAATGATATTTTTAAATGACACTGTTCAACAAACCACCTGTCTTGGCTTAGCCAAAATCAAAGATTTAATTAAACCGTCTATTCCAAAGCCAACAATGTTTAGCAATAGCTCTGATACAGATGAAGAGATAGACGTAAACCATATATTAAACCAAAACAGAACACATCCTGATTGGAAACAATGGTTGATCTGGCCCACAGATACAAATAACTGTCAAGATAGATTCCTGAATAAAACACAGGGTTTTAAAATGACCAGGCCAGACCCTAGATATCCCCAAAGACATCACCCAGGGATAATAACAACCTACAGTGTGGGCAAATTATGCCTTCAATGGCTACAGACTTTCACACTGCCTGAAATTAAGCAACACCTAACTTTACTTACTGATGGTGCTGACTTGCGTGATTTCATACTGGGACCACGCAAACAGCGTCAAAAGCGTTTCATAGCAGCCTCTGTATATGCAGCATACAATGAGGCCTGGAAGGTTACTCAAATTGAAACAGCAGAAAGAATACGGGAAATTGACCGTATCAATTTGGAAAAATCACTTTCTGTAGTGGACAATGGGTTAATGACTCTGTCCTCCAGAATTTTTTCATTGGACAGCATTGTGTCTTCAGCAATCGATATATTATCGCAAGACTTACTGTTATTACAACATGGTCAGTCACAATTGCGTTCTATTGTACAGCTTGGCTGGATGTTACAAAATCTGCGTTCAGGCTATGTGCCTTGGCGTTTAATCAACACAACGTCACTATTCCAAATCTTTAACCTTACTGATAGACAAATCGGTATGGCGCAAAAGGGTGCTGATTATACAATCTTGAGCATTGAAAAACTAGAAAGATTACCAATGACAATGTCAGAACGACCTGTCAGTGAATGGATAATCCACGGAATCATAAATATTCCAATCTCAACCTTCAGGTTTCAATACTGCCAAAAATATATACAGGCTGGCATGTACGAGAAATTGGGAAAGGGGTACCTTAAAACAACTTGGAACCTGCCCTATTCACATGCATGTGTCAGTAATAAAGGACAGAAAGTGTTTCTTAGTGGCAACAATTGTGCTATGTCACTAAGCGGCACGCTTCTGTGTAACGGAATTAGTTTGCATGGAGCCTGTGAAGGGAATTCATACAACCTTTCATGTTACCAGCAAGGCGCACCTGCAACTGAAATAGAACCATTCTTTCAAAGACTCTATAATGGGAGTTACATTCTTATTGTAGACCGCAGATGTTGCAGTCTTATGCCCGGGACTCCTTATCTAGTAACTACAACGGCGAAGGTCAAGTGCTGTGGACGTTCTTTATTCCCCAGCTCCTTTCCAGACAGGAAGGCAAGGGCATGGCCCAGTTTGAAAATTACTTCTATTCGAATAGACACTTTAAGCAGAATGAAAACAGTGCTTCTTCAGACGCCTACAAGGCTCACGTCATCAAAAGAAACTTATGATCTACAAGTCGCAAGGACGACTGCAGAGATACATACATTATTATCAACTAATTCCCCCGTACATTTCGCGGAAATCCTGAGCGAAATCTTAAATATTTCTGATACCACTGGGGTCTCAAAGGTATTTAAGACAGTATTTTCGATGGCATTAACACCATTCAAAGCCATACTGGGTATTTTTCCAGATTTCGTCCATTCGATTTTTGGCGGACTTCCCCTGATCCTGGGACTAATTGCAGGAATCCTATTCCTAGTCCTTATTTTTCGTTATGGCAACCCATGTCACAGATCAAACTCTCGCGACAATGGAAGATACGATCCTAGCCATTGGATACCGGGACCGGATATCAAAAATCCTGGGACTCTCCCGGCTTAGAGACCTAAACATGACTTGGTTTCTATCATTTCGACCAATGTGGCAAAGGTGTGTTTTACCTGTACTAAGGTGTCTGCTATGCGGAGAAGAATGCGTGTTAGACACCTGTCTGACGCTAAAATCGGATGCGCCAGTGGATGCAGATACACTGTTGGTTCCTACCAAGGTTCATGCTTTGTGCTGCCCTCAAAGGCTGCCAATCCTGATGACGGCATTCCTGGAATCTTCACCACTACGATTGAAGAGTAGTGAAGTTCAAGATGAAAGCAGCATCGAACAGGTACGACCTTCTGTCAGCAATGCAAATCAGAATGTCAATGGAGACAATCATGCGCACGAATGCATGGTTACCCCTATTTCCGACTTAGTGGAACTTTCCCATGAAGCTGTTGACAGTTTTTTCGAAAGCCTGAATGATATGATGTTCTCTCCAGAACAGAAATAGAGACTTTTGAGTAAACTCGCACACGGCGTTCCCTGAATTCGGCCTTCAACTTTAAAAATAAAGTCACATGAACAATTACAATCCAGTTCACGGACAGCAATTTTTTCAGCATGCCCCTTAAAATATTTTTCTACATATTTTTTCCCGGGACACTGATCTTCTGCTTAAAGTAAGAAACTATTCCTAGAGAACTAAGATTTCTATTTTTAGATACTTTATATAGACTTTAGCTGCCCACTGGTATGTTCACAAATATTTTATTATGTGATGAAATGGTCTCGAACTTCCTTTCTGTATAGCCATATTAAGAGCCATTTCATGTGTATTTCTCATATACCGATAAGCAATAATGCATAAAAATGCGTGTTTTCTTTTGCATTTAATTCATAGCTTAAGTGCATACAATATATATGACTGCAATTTTTCAGTATATTTGAAAATTTCGAAATGCATTTATGTATTTTGGGGTGGTAAGGTATACACTATACTCTATAGTATGTTGTACTATGTTATACTATGCATAGTTTAGTAGATATGACCATAGTTAGCGTGGAGTGGGTGTCGTGTATTTCTATAGGTTCTGAATCAGTCCCCCTATTCCTGACCCTATTCTGGTTAAACTAACTATCAAGTTAACTAACAGTCAGCCCATGAGGCAAGAAAACCCCCATGATGCAGATACCGTTATCTGACGCAGTCACACTACGGCACAGGAACGTGTTATCTGATTAGGTCATAACGCTTGAGATCTAATTAGACAAGCGACATTCCTCCAGCCCCTGATAAGGCATATGACGTTCTCATAACAAATCAAACCTATGACAACCTGGACAATCCGTGCGGCCATTGTTTTGATTTCACAGAGAACTTTTGCAAAAGAATGTGCTAACGAGCAAGTCGTATGACATCTTTATTGACGTACCTATGTCCATCCTTACGTCAATCTCGGCACCTTTAAGGTATAAATATTGCCGACCTTGCCCTATGCAAACACACGCGTGGTGACAAGACGGAGCAGCCATACTTGCCGAAGCCGAGAGCAGAAGCAGACCCCGCTGGCAGCAGCCCCGCCTTCCTGACGCGCTGAGAGACGCGCTGCTATCTCAAGCCGAGAGACCCAGCACCGGCGCTTTCGGGTAGCCCTCGCAGGCAGCCTGGAATATCGAGAGCAGAGAAAGAGATACCATTCCTCATTCATCCTAAATTCCAGGTACAGAACTGAATAACCCCTCACAGAGAATTCTTTAGTTATTCACTTGGCAAAAACAAACGTAACTTAAACTGTAACTTTCTATTCCCGCCCACGCATTAGACTTAGGTCAGGTACACGGGGTAGGCGTATTTAGAAACACCAGTTGAGTACGTTTAGTCAAATGTATATGTGTATGTAAATATATTTTAATCATTTTAAACATCATATGGCTCAGAAACCATATCAATGTTTTTACAGTATTATTTTATACCATTGCTTTTAATGTATGCACTTTACTTAACTATAAGTATTGCAATAATATCGATCCATTTCTCTTGTACGAGAAAAGAGACTGATCAATAAATAACACCTTTTTATTGAACACGCCCGTCTCTTCCTTTTCTCTACATTCTGATGAGACTAAGAATGCACGTACTGACTGAGTAAAATAATTGCCTTGTGCTCACACGACTCTCGAGATTGACTCTTGATTAGGGGAGAGCAAAGTTGTCATGTTCTATGGTTGTCAGAAACTAAATCCCTTCTTGTCTAATCAGGGAAGTTAATCCTTCCTTGAACATTCGAGAAAGTTTCTAGCGAACTCTGAGCTTAGCTGGCAAACCCAAAAATTAAGTCTAGTATCGACAGTAGTAGACCTAGTTAACGTCTGGCCTAGGCCTTTACTGCTGTAGGTACTATTCCAATGCGCAGAGCCTATTGGGAAGATAGGAACTACACTACAAGACGGGCCCGTCTTAGCTCGTCAGAGACCTGAGGAGGCAGGGCTGGGTACTCCCTTTTGGTTTTGCTCTTGGGATCTACTTCACCTCTACACAAGGTTAATCATATGGACTTGAACATCCCCCAGCCTCCAGCTATGTCTGATTACTTCCAAGGCTCTCAAGCAAGCACCCTGGTAACATTTTGCAGTTACAGAGTGGATAGAAGTTCGAAGCAGTCATGGGTGTGCTGTAAGTGTTTTATTTTCTTGTTTCTCATTGTATTTGCCACTCTATCACTGTTTGAAGTTTCTCCACAAGTACAAGCCTAACAGTTTTTTGATTAGGGGTGGATTCGGGAGCAGGAACATCTTTACATCTCTCAAAACTGATGATCAAAAATGGGGAAATGATCCAAAATGACAATTTGAAGAGCAGCTCCAGCTAATGCCCCCAACCTTGCTGCAAACCTCAATTGATCGAATGCTCCAAAGGGCTTTTGGGGTGGTGGCCACAGAGATTGAACTTACAGAAAGATGAATGTCAATAACACCAGATATTTGTTGTACTGTGACTGATTCGACCCCACTCATAGACAATAGTATTTTGGAATGTACCCCTGTAGTGTCTGTGCAAGTGCCAGTAACCTTAATGGGAACTACAACAAACCATTGTTGAGGAAGAGGGGCGAGAGCAGCGGTTCAGCAAAGCCCAGTAACTTAAAAAAGCTACAAGGGTCGGGGTAAAGTGGAAAAAGCTCAATGACACAGCATTTGTAAGTCTAGACCCCCTCAGTAACCAGGCCCTGGAAATTGGCCAAAGCCCATAACCTGATATGTAACCCTGGGCGTAGTTCGCGTAGTAGTGCTATGCGTAGCTGCGTGATTTGCACTTTGCACTACGCAAGCTACGTGTAGCTGCGCGAACTGCGTAGTGCACTGTACAAAATGCTGTTCGCACTGATTACACAGTGCCGGATGCTTGTCCGCACTGTGCCAACATTGCAAACCGCATCTTGCACAGTGCAACCGGTCGTTTTCTACTGCTCAAGTAGATATGTACTTAAAACGGCAGCTTTCTCAACATAGACTGGTAGTTTTTCATCGCGAGCGGTCGCGAGCATACACCACCACTCGCAATGAGAAACCTGACCTCCCCGCGTTGAGAGTCTCGCCGGGAGATTTATTTTCCACGCTGGCAATCGGAAACTTGATGTTGATGATCCCGAACGAGGAAAAGGTCTTGCCGGGATGTTATTTTGCTCACTCGCGGTTGCCTACTTGACGTTGAGAGCCGCGAGGAAGCAAAAAATGCCCGCTATGCGTTTTTGCACTGAGCTACGTGCAGTTCACGTAGCACGCAGTTGCGCAAACTACACAAAGTACACGAGCGTAGTGTAGTCCTACGACCAGGTTTACTGATATGGCCCTTCCTCCCTGGATGGCTTCCTTGATGGAGTACTTGCAGGGCCAGATTAGAACCATTGTGAGAGACGAGCTTGCCCCCTTGGTAGCGCAACTTGACAAGCTGGCTAATGTGGGGGCTAACAGGGATGGAAACACCCTGGAACGGCCCATTCTGTCCAGAGCAAGTGAAATCAACCCTCTACTACTACAAACACTGGTGTGGCAAAGGTTTGGGGAAAACAAAATGAACCTCAAGAAGAAAATTGGTTCTCGTCAAAGATAGTCTCTGGACCTAAGCAGGGTAGGGTGTGCCACTAACCAAGGGTATTTTGAGGAATAGTTTGGACACAGATGGGTCCCAGGAAAAAGGTAGTAGGGTACCGATTGGGAACACGAGTAGGGATTTGGAACATGAAGACGATCTACCATCAATAAACCTCCCTCTAGCCTCATCCCTTTATGTAATCGTTTTAGCAGGCGTACCTTGAACCAAAGCAGGTCAGAGGGAAACTCAGCTTGAGCTAAAACAAATATGTCCATTCAAGAGAATCAAATGCCTTTTCGTCATCAAATAATAGCAGAATCGTTGGCAATATGCTATGTTGTTTCTCTCTAGGACTCTATATGTGCATAAAGCCTCATTGATCCATGGCAATTTGATTTTTGATTACTTGATAGCCATGGTTGGAAGTTACCTTTACTAATATTTTGTCATAAATATTCAATATAGAGCAAATAAATGGGCAGTCCTCTCACAGTTTAATGGTTTTGTGATTAAAATATTAGCCATCCTGATATCATGTGAAAGACTGCGTTCCCTTCTAACCTTATAATACATATGAATCAGTGCCTCCACAGCTTTACATAAAGGCACTTAAAAAATCAGGGGGAAACCCATTAAACCCAGACATTTGCCCACTCTTTATCTGCTAAATGGCCTTTGCAATTTCTGTCACCTCTAATTTCCTATCAAACTCTTATTCGTTATACAGTAGTCTAGGGGCAGGGGTATTCCACACAAATCTCCTCATCTCTTTCTCAGTACACATAACTTTGGATTGGTAGAGGTGTTTTAGAATTGTTGCAAAGGTTTGAGCTATCTCCTTTGCAGACATCACCAGGTTGCATGAATTGGATGAATCATCTAGACCCATCATTCCCTTCCTTTCTATGTCCCTGCCTTGCCAGCAACTGAAGCACCTAATTGCCCACATGATATAATCTATGCTGCTATGCAACTCGCGAAACCGCTCTAGACTCGTCATTTAGGGTCTGGCTATATTCTTTCCTCATGATGAATGCAATTCAATATGCCAAGTCGACATCAGGGTCCAGGATGTATTCCGCTTCCTATTGGTTCAGATGGCACTGTAGCTCATTGATGGTCTTGACTTCTTCCTTGTAATGTCCATCTATCTTTGAGATGAGGTGTCCCAGTAGGATGTTCTTATATGCCTTCCACACTGTTTCCCTAGATAGAACCAATCCAGTATTTTGTGCAAAGTATATTTCTGTTGCCTGTATCAAGTCACTTCTGGAGTCCAAGGGATAGATGTAGGTAATTCTATTTTACCACTTCTTAAATACCGAATTTTACCAATTCGGTATTTAAGAAGTGGTAAAATAGAGGGGGGGGTGTAGGTATTTCTGAATCGGTAAATACCGAATCGTTAAGATTCGGTATTTACCGATTCTGTAAATACCGATTCGGTAATGCCCATTGATTCCTATGGGCATTGAAGCCCATAGGAATCAATGGGCATTACCGAATCGGTATTTACCGATTCGGTAAATACCGATTGCAGCAAGGGTGCAGGGGGTGTCACTTTGACACCCTCTAGCTCTCCAAAGATAGGCATGTGTGCCATGTGGCACACAGACATGCCCTAAGGGCATGACTGTCTGTCACAGGGCTAGGTGTGCATGCACACATGTGCATGCACACCTGGATTCGGTATTTTACCACCCAATTGGATTGGGTGGTAAAATACCGAATCTGTAAGGCCTTTGGGACTCAGACGAGTCCCACCTACATCTGGGATTTACCGAATCGGTAAAAATACCGATTCGGTATTTTACAGAATCGGTAAATTTACCGATTCGGTAAATTTACCGAATCTGTAAAATGCTGCCCCTACATCCCAAATACCCATTTACCGGTCGGTAACGGCCGAAATCGGCCGTTACCGGTCGGTAAATGGCCTCCTACATCTGGCCCCAAGTCTTTTATTTCCCATGGATCAAGCATCCATCCTAGCTCATATAGCGTCTTCTGAGTGATTATTTTTGTACACAAATGGGAGTTGTTGTGCTTTGTCTTGTTTTCTCACCCATTAGGGAGCAGGCATCAGCATTGTGTGTTGAGTTACAGATTTGCCTTCCTAAACATTTGTTGGCTTATCTTTAACTATCGCACCACCATCCCTGTGGCAGCACTAAAAGGCAACAAGGAGCACAATGCAGGCAGCCCTGCAAGATATGTCCTAGGCAGTTCTTGGACCCCTCCCATCCATTATTCAGCTTCCCTCAGCATCACCCTATCTAGCTACTCGGAAAGCAGTTGCCTTCCAGTCTCTCATTGCCAAGAGAGGCGGCAGAGGGGACACCCCAGCCCCAGCCAGTGAAACTGTTCCTCGCTTTGTGTTAAGTAGGCTTCCTTGCTTAGCTTTTTAAAACAGTTCCAGCATAGACAGTGTTCTACTAGCTCCCCCACATGATAATTTAGTTGTCCGCAGTCACTTGTGCACTGTCTCTGATGGAGTGGGGAATGCGGAGAATGCATGCCTCTCAAAGTTTCCCAACACATAGGGCAGTTGTCTCTCCACCAGCCACTCACAGAGCATCAATACCAAGTAACTAATCAGACTCACTGGCCCATTTTCTTCACCAAGCCCTATTGGGACTGCTCACTATTCACGGGCTGCATTTGACTCCTATATCTGGAGAAGAAAAGTTCTTCCTCCATGGGTCACCTACGACATCTCAAAATACACTCACATGCCCACCACAACTCGAGCAGGAAACCTTCTGCGTTGGAGTCCAAGGTTGGGAGGCAGACAGTCCACCTCTTTTCAAGTCATCAATCTAAGTCTGTGGCTTTTCTAGCTTAGCCCCTGGGTTACTCACGAGGTGCTGTAAGCTACAATGCATAGTCGATCCACCGGATATCTTGCAAGGGGTGCAGTTTCATGCCAGATTCTTCCATGCCATTCTCGTAATAGGACGGTCCTTTTCCAACATAATCCCCCAGAGGAGCAAGAGCCCAGGGAGGTCATTGCATTTCTTTGTATAAATAGTATGATGCAGGAGCATGCAAGGGGCCCCCTCCCCAAAGTGCAAGATGGCCCCAGGTACCCCCATCTCCCTGGGTGCTGGTGCATCAGAGATTTATGGGTCGGAGGTGTCCCCAAATTATTGAAGCCCATGGGAACACCTTAATCGCCATGGGCCGACAGATGTTAGGAGTGGTCCTGGGACACCTTCTCCAGAGTAGGCCTGGTCAGCGTACGCTCTATATGGAGTTCTGCATGCAGACTGAGTTTGCCAGACACCTGTTTGTGTTGCCATGTGCAAGCGCAGTGCGTCCATGCATTGCAAATCGCACACAAACTGCACTAAGCAATATTCATGTGTGCTCTTGTAATGAAAATCATGCAGGAACAGCACCACACGGTTCACATTACTCCCTGTTATGGTGCTGGACCTAAATTTCACAATACCTGTTTAATCTCTTTAATCCTTCCCCTTTAAATCTTATCTACCCCCATATTAATTTATTATATTAGTGTGTGTCTTTTACATTTTTTGGACATTTGTAGTGTGTTTTTTTCTATTTTGTTTATTTTTCCCCTTACTTTATAATTCCTTTCTTTTCCTTTCTTTTTCTACTCCACACAACACCATGGCAGAGGGTCGTCTTTAGCGATGAGGAGGTAGCAACACTAGTTTCTTTTGTTAAGTTCCACCTCCCTTTCATGGTGGCAGCAGGAGGCAGGCCCTGCAGTGGATACCTCATGCAGGAGCATTGGTTGCACTGGGGAGGGTGCGTTGGTGCATGCAGTTTACCAGCCAGGATCGGAGCACCATCCAGCAGATGAGGCACCGCTGGGCAGATATGTAAGACAAGGACCAGGACCTGTTTTATCTGCTGGGCATTGAGATTCTACGGCTCAGTAAGTATCAATTATTTGTTGTGTTTGTGTTCTACAATGTTAGAAAAAAATAAGAATGGCATGCTGCTCACACTCAGAGTTAAATTACGTTTAGTTATTGTTGGAACATTATTATTGTGTGATCCAGTTTCTAGTTTCTGCTAGCAGGTGCACAGCACCTCCTAATTGGCGCTCGCTTTGGCTAAATAATTAAGAAGCTATTGCAGCCTGTCATCCTGAATTACAAGATGGCCGACAGAACAGGAGCATCCTCTGTGAGCTCCCTAGAGCCAGGATCACCATAGTTGAAAACCTCGTACTTGCTCTGGCCATCCACCCTTTAATAATAAACTGAAATCTACAGAATGAGACGGGAGGACTGCATTGCCCCAACTTGAGTTCCAGAGTACCTCCATGGTGGTCTGAAATCGTTGACCGGTCCCTGCTGCCCTGGATGTGCATGTTGAGGTGGGTTGTGGAGGCACTGTGTTGCTGTCATCTCTAGCTGAGCAAGGGGCTTGTTTACAGCAGCTACCCCAATGCCCTGGATATGGAAATGTGCTGATACTAACCTCAGGAGATCAGCCAGATTGGAGATAACCGGGATTTTCTGCCTCTGTCCGCAGGTCCGACTCTGTGGAGTAGCAGACGTGGAGAGGAGAGGAGGTGGCTCGAGAGACCATGCAAGATTGTGACTAATGGAGGACTACTTTCAAGTCATGGTCCCTCATTGGGCTTTAATAAAATCCTTCACCAAGCCTCCGCGTCTCCTCCGGGCACCTGATGCACCAAGCCCATGGATGCCAGAGCCCACTTGCCTCGAGAGTCGGTTCACTTAATTTCTTTTTCTTATCCCACTCTGTTCAACATTTCACCCTACGAGCCATGCAAAAGGGGTGAATGGGGGGCGACTCAACGCATCAACTGCACCTTCGGAAAGCAAACAAGGAGAGACGCAAATTGCTGCAGGCTGCACAGCATTATATTTTTAGATATGCCAGGAGTGTTGAATAAGAGTGGTGCAGCAGGTCAATCGCACCCTGTTCGAATGAACGAGTCTCAGCATAACTCCCTGGGAATCTACCTCAATCAATACAGTCTGCACTGTGTGGCTCAAACTTCTCACCCAGGACTTTGACTCTGCAATTTGCCTATTTAAAAACCCTCACTCTCTACTTTCCTCTGTGATTGCCAGATCCAATTTTATAATCCTTACCGGAAATCGACATCCATTTTGCCACTCACTCCCCATGCTGGGAATTATTAGAAAGAAAAGAGGGTGCTGTCCTCCTCATCTGGAAGCTTCACAGAGTGAACCTCTCCTCTCGCCTATTCCCAACAGCAAAATAGAAAGAGGCAGGCATCAAGCTCCACAAACTGTGGCCATCTTGGATTGGGAAATTGAACCTCACCATTGAGCATAATGATCCTGAATCTAATAGAAGAAAAAACAAGCTTACGAAGGGGTGGCCATCCTAGATTGGCTGGTTCCCCAACCTCTTTGCTCATCCCAAACCACACCCCCATGCCCCCAACTCACAGAAACAAACAAGAAACAAACACCCTAAAACCAAACTCCAAGAACAGCGATAATAATAATCCTCCATGCTCATGCTTTTTTTTTTACTTGAATCTTATGGTGCCTCCTGCCCTTGTAGGGCTCGCTTGGATGTTTTCTCCACTGTTCACTTTGTTCATTGCGTTTGCCTCTGGATGGGGGGGTGCATTGTGTTAGGCCCTATTCCGCCTCCCATTTTGAGAGTCTCTTTCCTTTCTACCTTTTGAGCTTCATAAGATGGTGTTTAAGCAGCCCTAGTGAAAGGAAAAAGGAACTATTCAAGCTCGAGTCTCCATTAAAACTGAGGTAGGACTTTACATAATTAACAGAAATGGAAGAAAAACTTCCTACCATTTTAGCACTAGTAAGAATTCCACTTAGACTTAACTCTACAGCCTTACTGGAGCAATCATTTTGGTATTCCCGCAACCCTTTACTCCCTATACTCACACTACTATTCAACTATTTATCCCTTCTACTGCACCTAAAGAATCTTTCCTCTCCCCCTACCTGGTGCTAATCCCTGGATGGCTCCTGCCCATTTCTCTAAATACAGCTGCCCCGAGGTGCATCCAGCAGAACCACTCCTTACTGGCATAGTATCTGAGGTGCTCTTTATTGTCCCCCTCTAATGCTTTGATATGAACTGTGAGGCTCTTGCATATTCGTGGTAGCGTTCCCTGTCCAGCATTTTTCTAACAGCAACCTCCCAGTCTTAGACTGCTACTATTCTATTCTTGGACCAAATCATGTCTCTAACAAAAAAAACCCTAACAATCCCCCTGATTCATGAGTCATGGCCCAAACTTGTGGAGCATCATGTATCCGACAAATATCTCTAAGAAAGCCACAGTCCTGCTTCAGCAAATCCTAGAGCTGATGCCTTCCCCTATAGCTGTACTCCTTCTCCACCCTTGCTGACGAGAATCAACCGCAGGACTTCAGACATGACTCACCTCACAGCTTAGAACCCCCTGCCCCCTTCCAAAAATTCAGTTACACCGCAAATAATGAAGTCCATTTCAATCGGTGCGATGAGGTATTTTCCCTGAGAACACCGTCGTACAATTACTCTTCCAACTCTAACCCCATCTAATGACTGACCCTAAGCATATCACACAGAGCTTATTAAATCTTAGTCTGAATGTTTTTGACCACCTTCCTAATGTGGTACTTCTCAACTCCATCATTGGCCACCCTCTCATTGTGGAGTTTGCCTCCCCCGTCTTCACTTATCCTACTGCTTCTCCCCCACCTGCACTGTGGGATACCCCTAACAATCTTTTGCAAAGATTTAGAAGAAAACTGAAACTCAACTCTCTGGCTACAGAATTAACACATCTTAGACTGGATCTCTCTAACCAGAATACATGGGCCCACCCTTAACTCTTATAATACTTAACCTACCAGTTCTCCCAACTTATATCAACGCTCCCCTTGGCACACAGGCCCTACACTGCTCACTGCACTCTCTCCACTTTGCAACTAAAACATCTGTAGCAAATCCTAAGTTCCCGGCTACTGACCATTTCCCCTCCCAACATCCCAGTAATAGTGGGCTTAAACCGAATCCCAGCAACTCACAGCTCACCCAGACCTCCGGCACAATACACCACCATCCACACCTTCAAATCGGCTAAGGATATTCCTAACCCTCTTTCTTGCATGCTCGTAAACTACAGATCTGCAGCACTACATTCTACGGAGATTGCCTGACCATCCTCAGTGAGGGTATTGACATTGCTTTCCTCACAGAAACCTGGCTAAATGACCACTCAATGGCCATCCTTGACCTACTTACTCCGCCTGGCTACTTCATCATCAGACATGACAGACCTTATAGAACAGGTAGAGGTCTAGCCGTAATCCACAAAAACGAAATTCAACCATCCCTTCTAAAGAATGCTGAACACTCGACCTTTGAATACCTTGGCGTTGAACTCAATATCAAAGGTTCCCCACCTATCAAATTGCATAATATCTACCACCCACCAGGGGAGCTCCTTACCTTCACCGAAGAACTATCTGACCTTCTTACTAATTTCTCCCTTTCTGACTTGAAGAATGAGATTATAACATCCATTGGAATAATGCAGAAGACTGTCACTGTCAGGCGCCTCGCTAACCTTCTTGAGATGAATGACCTAAAGGAACTCTGCGACAAGCCTACCCATATCAAAGGTGCTACAGTTGATGCCATTATCACTAGCAATGATCTGGTCCCCCTTACTGACATCATCCCCATTGACTGGTATAACCACCATCTCATTCTGTTCAACATCTTGACCTTCGGCTTTCCTCCCCCAGTCCTAAATAACAAACCCAAGATGTGGACTGGAAGCCTCAAACAAGTCCCTCCTACCGAACTCAAGTCAAAAATTCATGCTCAACTCAAACTTCTTCCACACTCCCAAAATGCAAACAAGCTTACCAACCACTTCAACAAGGCAATAACTGATGTTCCTGACCAAGCTCTCGTGACAGCTGCAAGGTTAGCTTATAAAAAACACATTTTCAGAGAAAAAACATATTTCTCCTCTTCCCAAATTGATATGCTAAAAATAGGCCCAGAGAACTATTTAGTATTATCAGAATTCAAACCTCATATGCACCTCCTGACTTGATGGACTCCAATCAATAATGTGAAGAAATTGCCAGCATCTTCACTGAAAGAATTGCCAAAATTAATCAATTCTTCCCTCAAGTTATGGCCTTTCCTACTCAGCAAATCTCTCTTAACATCGCCCCTTTCTCCACAACAAGCAGTCCTCCTGATTCTTTCTACAATGAAATTAATCCAATTGGTACTCAAGACTTCCTTTCCAACACACAATTGAAAAATGACACTACTTGGACAAATTTCAAACCCCTCACTGAGTTTGAAGTCTTTAATATCATTGCAAAATTAAGGCCGACCTTTCATACCAAAACCCACTTCTGACAAATCTAGCACACAACCTTAACCACATCATTGCCCCATGTTGGACAAAAATTATTAATACCTCCTTCAACTCTGGGTGCGTCCCTGACTCCCTTCAACTTGGGAAAATGACTCCCATTCTTAAAAACCACAAGGCAGACCCTAATGATGCCAACAACCTCAGTCCCAACTCTAACCTCCAACCCCTAGCTAAAACCATAGAGAAATGTGTCTTACAACAACTCGACAGACACAAGGCAAATACAATCTACTAGATTCCTTCCAATCTGGTTTCAGGACAGCTGCAGCACAGAAACCGCCCTGCTTAACATTGCTGACGACATCCATGGTTCTTTAGAGAATAGAGATGCTTGCCTTCTTATCCTTCTAGACCTCTCACCTGCTTTCGATACAGTCAGCCATTCATCCTTACTGAAATTTACCAAGACTTGTTCTGGCCTCAATGGCACGGTCTTAAACTGGTTCACATCCTACCTCTAACACTGAACACATCAAATTAAAATCAACTCCTGCCTCTCTAATCCTGCTACTGTCTCTCTGGGTGTCCCCCAGGAATCAATTCTCTCCCCCTCTTTTTTCAACCTCTTCATGGAACTGCTTACTATCATTTTGAAAGAAACTGGTATTAGTTATCACCTCTATGCTGATGACACACAACTTACAAAATCAAATCACATAGCGACATCCTTCACCTTAACAACACACTGAACAAGATTCAATCCTGGTTTTACTCAAAATATATCAAATTGAACCCTAACAAAACCAAAATCATTCTATTCGCTCCCAAAAGTAACCACCTCCCTATCCAAGGCTCGATCACTGACCTCAAATCCCTAAACTGTCGCTCACTCGATCCAACACGGCTAAATCCTTAGGTTTCACCCTGGACAAAGATATGTCACTGAAGGACCATATCAATATCTCAGCCAACCCTCATCCCCTACGATGACTTCAAATGCATTGTTCAGTCACTAGTCCTCTCTATACTTGACTACAGTAACGCAATACTCACCGGAGCCCCTAAAACTCACCTCGCTCCTCTCAGATCCGTTCTCAACATTGCTGTCAGGCGTATAACAGAATGCAAACGGTGTGATCAAATCGTGCCTGCCCTCAAGTCCCTTAACCGGCTCCCCATCAAAGGAAGATGCATCAACAAGAGCACCTGCATCACCCACAAAGCACTTCATGCTCTATCCCCGGACTACTTAAACAATAAAGTCACAAGAGCGGGAAGTACCAGACCGATGAGTAGCTCTAATGTTCTTCTTCTTGTTCCCCGATTACTAAAAAAGAAATCTAACCAGAATCGCTCCTTCTCCGGATATGAGCGTGGCATCTGGAACGCCCTACCGAGGGACCTTTGTTGCAACCCCACCTACCCTGATTCAAAAGAGACCTGAAACCCCATCTCCTCAATAAATTCTGGAGCCCTTGTATCTTTTTTAACCTGATTTCTTTCGGACTCCTCTGTTCAGGTCATCTCTCTGCTGACCTGCTGGCCTTTCTTTTAACCTGTGTTCTCCTCATTGTTTACACTTGCCTTGCTCTCCATTGTCCCTCATTCATTTCCATTCCAACCACATTTCTTTAATTTTCTGTACAGTGTTAGGTTAACTCTGGCTCTAGCCTAGCCAGCATTTTATGTCCCCTAAGTTTGTTAATTGTTTTGACCCCATTTCAGCAACCCCATCCCTTATACCTCCACAAATGTTTCTTTTTATATTTAATTGTGTGTTCTTTGTCACACACACCCTTTTTTAACTGTCTGTAACCTTTGATCCTAAGATCTGCCTTCCTCTGGATTCCGTGTTGATGTCTCACGTCCTTTATTGTATTTTGTATGTACCTTTCTTCCATTGGTATTTGCCTCGCTCTTGCTGCTGTAAAGTGTTCTGATACCTTTGGGTCTAACCAGCGCAATACAAAACCTTTAAAATAAATAAATACATAAAATATAATGAATCAGTGATATCAATGAGTAGCATGTCCTCTCTGTGACTTTGTTTAAGTAGCTCAGACAGTTCAAAACTATTTCACAACAATGTGTAATATGCATCTATGCATTATAAAAAAGGGAGACTGAGTTGGTCCATAAAGGGGGGTGAGAAATGAAAATAAAATAAAAGATCATTCACTTCAATCAATTAGTTCCAAATGTAATTTTGTTATGGACATTTGGAATCTGGATTTTAGGATTAGTATGGGCAACTCAACAATATTCGATAGACTCAAAACTAGTACTATGGGTGATCTGTTTTAGAGAAATACAACTATTTTACTGCGTTTGCCTGTCCTAATAATTTTGTGGAGATTAACTCAATTACTGATTTGTTTTTTTGTACATCTTCTTCATTTATTTCATCAGCACCCAAGGGCAAGAAGAGGGGTGTTGTATAGGGTCTGGGAGAAGCTGGTCAGCAAGAGGTGCTGGTCATCAGTTCTGCTGCCGAGGGCTCAGCTAACCCTAGTAAATCCTATTATTCATTATTATTATTTCCCTATTGTTGTGTTTGATGATTGTTGTGGGCTTAGGATAGAATATGGGGTTATTAGAATGTTGGGGCTGGGTTGCAAGACAGGAGTTGATGCCTGGAGGCTGGTGATGCTAGCAAGAAATAAAGTTTCTCTGACACACTTACCTGCTGTCTTTCTTCCACGTGGCAATGATGATGGGGTACAAATACACTTGTGCAAAGCACAATGAATTCAATTTTTGTTTAATTCCTGTTATACCTGAATTATCTTTTTTCCCCTTATATTACATCATTTTCTTTTTTGGTAGCTGACTTTTCCCGATCTCTAGATCATTTATCTTCTGTTTCATTGATGATCTTTCCCTTGCTCCTATATATCTTGTGGTATTGTAAGAGTAAGATTAGAATATCACATTTTAGTTGTCTACTATCTGACATAAAGATTGCAGGCCCAAGTAAGCTGGTACTATAAAAAACATATTCACCGTGTATGCTTGTTGAGAAGGATTTTTTTCCTACTCATCCTCTAACAGTTGAGTTCAAGAGAGAGTAGCCTTGGACATGGAACACCAGCCCCCCCATACCACTCCCCAATGTTGTGTGCTGTGTCATTCATTTATACAGTGCAGCATGGCTTGAAAAAAGTGTGAGGTCCCACTTTATTGAATTTGCCAACCAACACCATATGTCTTCATTGTCAGCATGGATGGGCACAGCCAATTCACATAATTGCTTGGTTATTGAGAATTAGTGGGCGTCATTAATTTGGGACCGTAAACCCTCCCGCTTTACCAGCTTCAGCGGTGGTTGAGATATTATGGCCTCTTCTGTCTGCAACTCACCAAAGGTCACATAATGATGAGTTTTCCTCCCTGTTCGCGTGCGCTGTGAGATTTTGGTAGCTGGCCGTGTGAGGCCGCGATCGCGAACACGTCATTGCGACCCGAAACAGGAAATTGCGAACACGTCATTGCGACCCAAAACAGGAAAAAGGCATCGCAAACAGGCTGGTTACGTGGAAACAACATGTTCGTGACCGTTGCGACCGAACTGGTAAAAAAATCTCGCAAACTTGCAAAAAAAAAAATTCGCAAGCTCGCGGAATTTGGCGGATTTTTGCGAATCGCGATTACGAATTTCCGCGAATTTGCGTATCGCAAATTAGCAAATTCCGCTCATGCTTAGAATAAGCAAGGCACCTGTTCTCATGGCGAGGGCATGCTGCTCACCTACTTCGCTTACTATGTTTATGTAGGGTTGTGAAAGCTAAGTTAAGTGGGAGGTATTTTTTATTTTTTCCTCTACTCTCTTGACTCACTTTATTTGATAGGTGCACTAGATGTATCTGACCCATCTTTCAACACTTTCCATCCCAACCAATGGCATTTTACCACCTATGACCGAAGTGCAGTATGGTTCAATTTGTGACATCATGTGACTACAGTGTTGGCTGCACAAAGTGCATATGCTTCAGTTAGCGCACCATTTACAAAGTTTTTAATGCATTACAAACCAAACACTCTAGGTGTGTTTCCCCTTCATTCACTCAGTAATCTCTTAGTGCTTCACTCCTTTATTTTTCGTAAGTTCTTCAGTCCCAGCCTACAAAGAATTGGAAAATCTGTTCTTGGCATGTGCCACTTTTATTTTTTTAATTTATTTAAATTTTATGAAAGTTAAAGGTGCAGCATCACAGAGAGTTCACTTACAGCATAGACCAAGTACCTGAAATAAGATTACTAAGAATACAGGTGCATAGTGGGCATAGTAGAAACACAAAGTGGATTGACAGGATGGCAATAAACATACAAAAAAGGCAGGTACGTGGAATGTTAATAGCAATCGTCATTAATATAAATATCTTGGATTAAGGCTCCAGTAATGTTCTACTGGCACCAGACAGGCATATCAAAGCATTTCGTGCAAAAGACATATGTACTATCAATCAACGCCACTGCATCTATGGCTCATCGCAATCCAAGCCCCCTAACCGAAAAGGTAATTTTATAGTTCCAACTTTCCAACTCTCATGCAACGTCCCCCAGACTTTCCTCAACCTCAGTATCACGGCTCATGTAAATCAAATGCTCCTGGTATGGGCCTCGTCTGTATCCTTGACGACTGAGGGGAAGCATAAGATCATGATAAGTGTCAGATTGTGTGTTGCAATATGCCACATCAGTATGACATTCCGTCATTGCAGAGACCCTTTCATCCATCGCAATGCAATTCTGCACAGTGCCAATAAAAGATCCTTCATCACAAGTCACTGGTAAGGTCACCGTACATCTCAATCATACCCCAGAAGTGCCCACAGAGGTATCTTCTATGATCTCGCCCAAAAAATTGAAAACTGTGAGCCAAAAGTGGTGCACACCAGGGCAGGACCATGCCTCATGTGGAAAGCTAGAGTCCACCGCTCCACAGCGGGGGCACCAAGAATCATCCCTCAGGCCATATTGAAATAATTGGGTGGGGGTATATTATATCTGATTAAGATATTTAAAATGTACAAGTCGATGGAATATGACGTAAATGAAATAGTATGTCAAGATTCTAGATTGTTTATTGTTACAGTTAATTAAAACCACTACAATACAGTTTCTATAATAAAACTACAGTTAAAAATTGTTTTGTATAAAACCTAAAACAATCGTAAAATAATCTTTTGTTTGACAATTATTAACACTCAAATTTATATGAAAATGTCGTAATTCAATTGATTAGTCTCTTAATAAAATACAGATGTTTCCCGGGTGCATTATTATTAAGTCCAAAATATTGATTGACTTGTGGTGTGCTTTACAAGAGTGAATATGTCTCCAAATATTCTTGTCTTATTCACCATTGTATCCCAGAAATGAGTACAATCTCAGGGCTGGCCACTCTTGTTTGGTGTTAGCGAACGATGCTCAACATTCATTTCCTTTTGTTGTTTTTTATTTGTATTGCTTGCATGTGTATGGAAAGGAACTTTATTAGTTTACAGTTCAGTGTAACGTCTGTTGGGTCCAAAGCCGCCATAATTGCAGATCTGCTAGTCCTTATACCTCCGGAATTCATGGCTTGTTTTAATAAAGAGATTTGCGCTTGTGATAATTTGGGGCATATGCAGACTAGGTGAACAAAGTCCTCTTTACTACTTCCACATAGTCTACATTCTATCAACCCTTTGTGGACTCATGTTGGCTGATTGGAAGTAGACGGCAGATTGCCTAAATGCAAAGCCATTAGTTGCAACTTTTTGTAGACTGAGAATGTAATGTTTAGATATGGTACTGGGGTAAGTGTTTTATAATTATTAGTAATTACCATCCAGGCATGTTTTCTCCTACTAAGGATGTTTTGTCGACCAACAAGGAATGACATTTAGCTGATTTATTTATTGCTTGCTTGAAGGATGAGTAGGACAGATTGGTTTCCCAGAGCCCATCTGTGAAGGTTTCTAGTAGTGTTTTTTCAAGATATTGATTGTAAGCGGATTTTTCATCCTTGTCCAGTTTGTTAAACAAAGCCTTGTTCAATTTCAATTCTACTGCATTTTGCTTGAGGGTGTACCATTACTTAATGGTTGAGTACATTCTCCCCATTGTTTCATTAGTTACCCCAAATTCTAGTCTTTACCTGTGCTGGGGAGGCAGACTGATAAATTTGAAAGACTTGTTTATAAATTAAAACTTGAGACTTGTTTAGGAGGTTAGCGTCTGTTGGTAACAACTTGGCTTTTATTACGGCTAATAGGGGTTTAAATGATGGCCCCTTCAGTTTCTTCGCTAAAGACCTGAAGGCAAATGATATAGCGTTTGCCCTCTGAGTCATATATGCTTTTTGGTCCCAATGATTGTGCCTGTTGTCAATATAGAAGCCCAAATACTTATAATTAGATTTGGCTTCTATTTTTTTGCCCTCTAATTAGACTTGCTGTTTTGCCTTCTGATGTCTACTAATCAGCATTGGTTTGCTTTTTGCAATGTTTATCTCTAGTTTTTGTCAGCTATATATTCCAGCATTCCTGTAAGTGCTCTACGTAAGCCGATCTTAGTAAGGCTCATCAAAACAACGTCATCTGCATATGCAAGTGGGATATTGATCAAGGGCTAGATGTAGGTACATCTTTTTTACCGATTCTAAAATACTGAATTTTACCGATTCGGTATTTTAGAATCGGTAAATTAGATGTAGGTAAAAATTCGGTATTTTTCACCGAATCGGTAAGATTCGGTAATTAACGAATCGGTATTTACCGATTTGGTAATTGCCATTCATTCCTATGGGCCTCCAGGCCACAGCCTCAATGGAGTCCAAGTGTGGGCAGCTCCACACAGGCCAACAAAGAGCCTACTGTCCCATCAGTATTGCACACACTCAATCTGGATCAAGATTTTGTCCCCTCCAACTCAATGCCACCCGCCAAGTGGGCCCTGCCCAGCCCAGTACGGTTCTCCAATGTGGTCATCCACAACAGTGGGTTAAAGATAAGGGCAATCTCTGAGTCACAAGGTGGCAATTAAGATCGCAAGGGCAATCACTCTCGCGGGCCTCCTCACGGGCAAGACACCGCCCAAAACACAGTCACAGAGCCACCGTGGGTGGCAAAGATTGAATCAGGTGCAGGCTTTGTGAGTACTATGGTGCCCTACCACTTTGCAGAAATCAGTGTAGTGGGTTACTGTATGGGCCCGGTCCAGAGTGCAGCACAGACCCAAAGCATCTGTCTGTAGTATGGCAAAGTCCAAGAAAGGCCCAAAGGGCTCCCCCAGCTGCTCATCTCCACAGGGCTAACTGCGCCAAAGGGCCCAGCACAGTCCACAAATCAGCAGACACGCACCAGCGCCATAACCCAGGTCACTGGCTCAAGCTCAACTCTCTCTGCCATACGGCTCCAGGAGGTCATGGGCTGATGCCACATGTTGCTGGCCGCAGACAGGCCCACAGCAGAGACAGGCCTCATGCACTCCCTGCAACCATAACAGGGAAGGCCGCACTGAGCCGCGTCAGCCCTCTGGGCGGTGTCCTCTCTTGGGAATCCAGGGCATAACAGAAGTGATAATGCACTAGAAGTGTAGGGTGCTGCCCTGTGATACATGTTTTGAGACGATGATGCAGGATTGTGAAGGATAGTTGAAATGGCCGAAGGAGCTTGCATAGAAGGCAGCAATCTTTAGGCCAGGCAAGCTCCGCCCGCACCACATTTGTTTTTTATAACCAAGTCAAGTGTTTCCAGACTATATTTCAGTGTTTCCCATAACAAATTCATTTTACACATTTTCAGATTTTTTCCTTTGGACTTCTGTCGACTAGCACAGTGACTGAAGATGCCAAAGATGATAAATGGGTGATCAGTGTAGTGATCCCCTATTCTATCAAAAGCTCCCCTGAACCCGCCTAACCTCTCTACCCTACCCTGCAGTAGAGTAAGTCAAGTTTCCTTTCATTAATTACTGTCCAGTGAATTAATTTGTTGGAAATAACATGTGGTGGTGGGTGAAGCCAGTGAGCAAAGTGGAAGTAAGTGCATGATTTGATTGTAAGTTTGGGGTATGGAATACACTCTGATGAACATGCCAAATGCAATTGTTATAGCCTGGTACTTTCCCTGTAGTACAGTCCATCATTTTCCCCAATGTCTACTTAAGGCTGATAGGATAATATCCACATTTCATATGCGAGTTTTGTGACATAGTATCCTATTGTCAAATACAGCTGCCCCAGGTGCAGAAAGCAGTAAAATACCTGATGTGCTAGCTATAAATGAGCATGGCTACATTATTTTAGCACAACATACAACTTGTACTTCATGGGTACTCGCAAACATTTCCCAGGGGGCCACAAAATTACTGTGGCATGCCTAAGGGCCATACCGATGCCAGAAATGCAAGGCTCGGGGTGATAAAAGGTGGGCATAGAGGGATGCGAAGCAGATGCATGGTGTGGACAAAAAAAGCCTTTGTGTGACTTCTGTCTGCCACCAATGCTCTATTCTCATGCACCAAGTATTAAAGTCAAAACATTAACTTCTCTTGTTCAACACTAGAGGGAAAGAGATACTTATCTTGTGGCTAAATTGCAAACTGTGAAACCAGAAACCTGGTATTAGTCCTGACTGCCCACTTGATAAAATTGTGTGATCTTAGGCAATTGGTTAATTTAATTTTGAATCCTATTTCTTCATTAGCACATTAGAGAGCACCTTAACATTTACAAGTTCAGGATGTGTGCTCTACAAAACTTTCGCTTGTGCTTTATTTAATAAACTATAGTGTGGTTCCAATTAAAAAACAACTAAGTCTATACACAAGGTGCACCTGACAAAAGACTTGCTTCTTGGTTCACTAATGGCATTGTTTTCAGAATGGGGTTGTTGTTTTGGAAGACAATGGTTGCTTTGAGGCTAAAATGGTTCAAGTTTAGACACACTGGTTGTGTCAGAAATGAGAATACTAGGTCTGAGTTAAGGAAAAGCAGATAATGCCAAAGAGAGCAATGACATATGTAGCCAGGGACACATTCAATTAAAAATAACATTTGTTATTTATTTTTTCAATATGCAAAAAGATATAGCTCAGGTGATCACATTAAAAAAAGTGACAACAAGTGCGATGTGATTAGTGAGAGTGACTTTAAAATATATACATTACATTGAAACCAGCCAAGAGAACTCTTATGAACAAATTATACAAAATGCATGGAGTTCTTGTTGTAGGGGGGTGACTGCGTTTCGATCTTAGTGACTTGAGATCATCTGCAGTACTTAGCAAATGTGAGCACGCTGAATTCTGAGACCTGGAGATGCTGGTGAGAATGTAGAAGAGTAGTATAGTCAGGCCGCAATTAAGGCATTTAGGCGATGACCGGTGGGCGCATGATAAGTGATGAAACCTGGAATTGGCGTGAAGCTGTCGGTTGCTCGAACCCAGGTGAAAGGTATTAATCAGAGCAAGTGGTGATTAGCTGAGCTTATTGTTATGACTGGGTAAGGAGTGAGTACGTAGGTTCCAGTTTGTCAACAGACAAGATATGATCTGCTAATTAAGAATTCAGTCAGAGGTGTAAGATGTTGATGTCAAGCAACGGAGGATAATTAATTCTCTTCCTTTGTATTAGGCCTTTTAAGCTTCAGACCGTGGGAGTCAGTCTGTGTGCGAGGAACAGGCTGCATCTCCGGTTCCTGAAAGGGAGCGCTGAATGCAGGGGGGGGTTTGGCATGAATGTTTCCATGATCATGTTTAAAAACTATCAATGCTAATAAACGCCTTTCAATTAAGTGAATAAATATGATCTACTAAGGAAAAGCACTTATGCATGTTGATAAAATACACTTTTTGTAGTTTAAAGACAGTTGATAATGTTTTTACATGTTTAGTGCAAGTTATATTTAAAACTAAACGTGTTCCTAAAGAAAAGTTGTCTAGGACACCTTCTTCTCTTCTTTGTCATTAATTTAGTTAACTAAAGTGTGCCCTTTTATTTCACAGCTTTCAAAATGTCCCTGCTCTGTCTGTTCACCAGGTCACAGCAATTAAAGGACAGGAGAACAGCATGCATTCCCGGGCCATACTTTGAGTATCCCGGTCTACTCCATAGTGCACAACTCAAAGTGTCTGTTTATAGCTACTTTAATGGCTTTTAGAAGAAAACAAATAAAGTCACAGTTTTTTTAATCTGGCCTTATTCTGCTTTAATACTTTTCTGCCACATAGTCAGTTCTTTTTATGCAAGGCATGTGCAGGTATAACAAAATTGGACTTGTGACTCTCCTAATCATAATCACATTAATTTCCAATGGCCCTAGGGGACCAGTAATGTACTGCTACTGTTCCAAATGTTTGCATAGAGCATTATTTACAAGTGTCTTTTTTCTTTTTGTTTTTCTCAATATAGCTATTCCCCGTAGGACCCAACAGGCAGGAGATAGCGGCCTGTCTGCAGAAGCAGAGGCTGGAGCGTATCCAGCAATAATACCTTGCGGCTGGTGGCCCTGGAAAAGGAGGAGGAGGAAATAAATGCCTCTCAGTCGGGCTCCAATGCAACCAGTCCCTCTCAGCTTCCAGTCTCTGGGCGAGGCCATCTTCGATGCCACCACCAGCTGACATCAACTGCTGCCAACTCCGCCCCCACAGTACAAACAGTAGGCCATTGCTGTGGCACATTCTGCAGCAACTTGACACAATAGAGAGCTGACTAACCACAATGGAAGAGAGCCTGGACCAGCCCTGGACCCAAATTCAAAATGCCCTCTTAAGCCTTTTTTAACATTTTTTGTATTGGTGGGAGGGACTTGTTGCTGGGTGGAAAGGGTGGGATGGGATTTAGGACCAGGTTCCTTTGGACATTTCAGATTTTAGGACATTGGGGCTTGGGTCAGTTTGATTGGCAAGAGGTTTACACATGTTGTATGGCTTGAAAAGGTGGAATTTGTAAAAATAAATCAAGGGGAAACTATATTTTGTCTAAATGTATGTCTGAAGTAGTTTGTTTTACTTTTACTTTGCACTGATGCCTTACGATTTTAAGCAGCCTGTTTATGTGCTTGTAAGAGAGAGTGTACTGCTTAGTTACAGAGTTATACATCTCTGTCTTTACCATTAGGGGGGATGCTGTCATGGCCTATTTGATAAACAATTACTTGTATCAGCAGTTAATTACTTACTTACTAACTTAACTAGTACACTTTACTCCATAGTTGTCTTGCCTGAATATAGATGAACCAATAACAGGGAAGGCATCACAACTACACATGTGATGTCCCACTTCCACCCAGGCATCTCCAACTGTAGGATTAATCACAAGTATTATCCATCGAAGGCAACTAAATGGAAGTAAAAACATTGAGTTAGCGGGTTATATTAAAGCTTTTCCAAGAATTGACACCAGACTACTACATGACGACACAACATGAATTTCTGATATTGATAAAATAACAAAAAACAGCAAAAGTTATCATAGTAACTTGAGCTATCGGGTGCTACCAATAACTTACAAAATCCTTGAGTCATAAAAATGTACTCAAAGTCCAGAGTGGACAAACTTCGTTTAGGCATTTACGGTTACACAACACAAGGCATGAATGATGATGCTGATGAATGATGTTTCTCATCCTACATCTAATATAGGCATCACTTTTTATTCACAGGTGGGGAACCGAGGCAAGTGTGGCCTTTCTAAGAAGATCCTGCAGTGAGTGGTGTTGCTTTCTCCACATCTGTTCCAAAAGGTGTATGATCCATTGATGGTGTAAATTAAGCCACAACTCAATAATTCACACTGCCCGGGGAAGAGGATGAGGTGTTTGATGAATGGATGGGAAAAGGGATTTGGGAAATGATTTATCAAAGACAAACACTACACAACAACAACATTCATCTGGGCAATGAGCAGCACATAATTCGACATCAATCTGTTGTCAAAGGAAATAAAGGAAAGGGTATGAACTAGTACAGTTAAAAGGCATTGCAAACAGTCCATTATGCCCCTGAGATCCACGTTATCAGATATTTAGTGTTCTGTCTTCTAGGTTGAGAGTGACCCCATCCACCTTCAGTTCTCTAAATATGATTGTTAAAAGAAAAATTATACTGTTTGAACAAATTAAGAGGTGCTACTGTAGTCTCCTCAGGAATGTCCATTACTCTGGGGTGCCTGTCTCGACAGGTTGGGTAGGTAAGCAGTATTGTTGAGCTCCATTCATGTCGGAAACTAGAAGGCCGGCACATTGTAAAACAGAAACTGTGTTTTAGAGTCAAGGAGAAGGACATCAGGAAGATAAGTTTCATGAGAAGTGTATCAAAAAGACACCATGGCAGAGCAAAAAAAATAAGACGGCAACTTTCACTTTTGCCACCAGTACAACACACACACACAGCAGCATTTCCCAAATCAAAGCACCACTCTCCACACCACATGCCTGAGTACTAGGCCTCAAACTCATGGTTTACCTTTGAAATTGACAACTGCTTGCTTCTAGCTGTTGATGAGGAAGTCCCAAGACTCTTGCCCTGGGTTCTTCCATCATCCTCCACCTGACTCCTAGTAACTCCGTCCCAGGCCAGTCATTACCTGAGCAAAATAGACGTGCAGTGAACTGCCATTGAAAAAAAAGTAGAGAATCAGAATTTCAGTATTTTGCATTGGTTATTGTTTGTTAACTGAAGTGACTGTTCTGGTCTCTGAAGAACCAGAAGAAAAGAGAGGACCCTACAAGTACATTTGGCTAAGGGTGAAAGAGCCAATCACCTCCAGGAAAATAATTATGGATCATCACTCAGGCCACAAACTTTTCAAATGAATCGTCTCAAATAAGGTCCCAAAGTATAGTTCAACACCCTCCCTCACTGTCTGCCACCACATGAATCATCAATTATCACTCCCAATCACATGACAAATAATATCACTCGTTGGTGGAATGCTTACCTGTTCCGAGCCAAACACGAGGTGCGGTACACTATCTCTCCTTTGATGCAAGCAATAGATTGGAATTTAGCAGTCTAACATATCAAATGAATGCCTTGGGCAGCCCTCCTAGGTGATGAAAAAACAGAATGAGTATAGGAGTGGACCGTACCGGTTAATACATTTTTGCTAAGTGAGTTTGTAAAGACCAATCACATCTAGGGAAAAAATGATCGCCCATCACTCAGGGGCCAAACATTGCAAATCAATCATCTCAAGCAAGTATCCAAATCAAAGTTCAGCACCCTCCCTCAATGTCTGCCACCACAAAAAACATCAATCATCATCACTCACACAATCACTCACTCGCCATTGCAATAGTTGTAGTAACCTTTTCCAATCCTAGCATGGGTAGTTTAGGTATTAGGTATTCAACTTTGCCACATGCAACTCATTGTAATTTGCTTGTCCAACCAACTACAGTACATCGAGAAAGCAGTGCTGGAAGAGCAACTCTGGCAAATAGGTCCTACTTGGAACCTTACGTTTTTGGCAGATGCCAGCCACAAAAAAAAAAAGAAATAGGCGGTCCAACACTAACATTTTTACCATCTTTGCAGTGTGTAAACATGTGGTTGGGTGGTTCCGTGTGTAGGGGATTCACCAGCCTAACCATGCCCTTAAGAGTAGCATGGATTTTCTCATTTCTGGGGCCACTGTCACAGGCATCTTTTGAGAAGGAGATGGGGGTGTTAGTCTCAAAGTGCGCTGTGGTGGGGCCGTCACTGTATGCCATGGTGTCTCCATCTCATGCCGAGTCTTGTGCCATTGCAAAGTCACAGAGGTGGGTGATTCTGCTGGTGCACAGAAGGGGACAGTGCTGCATTACGTGGGGATGTAACCTTCTTCTTCCTCATCAACACTTCCCATAGTGATTGGACTTGTAGTTGATGTTTAACTCTCCTCATCACCATGACCATGTTTAGCAATTCATTTAAGGCACTCCTCTCACTTGATTGTGTGGTGGTCTTTCACATGGGTCATTTGGCGTCAATTTGCTTCTACATTTTGCTAACCGTAAAATAGTGCCAAACTGGGGAGAAGTACTTTTTACTGTGCCACTGCTAATGCATGAATAGGAACTGGAGGTTGGTGGGTGTATCATTGATTGCCTCTCTGCATCTCCTGAGTTAGTGGTTGGTACAGGTCTCAGCTGGAGCTTTATAAATATGGGAGCTAGTGGCACTGCCTGCGCCATATCCCTTGGAAGAGATTGAATAGCAATGTCAGACTGCTCCGTGTCACCCTTCACAATGACTGCCTCATCATTGTCATCCTTCTCATCATACCCTTCCATAAGTCTAAGTCTTTCAGGAACTTTTCTTTTCCCTTGATTCTCCTGTTGCTTACTAAACTCTACTGGGGTCCACTCCACGTCCCTATCATCATCATCAGAAGTGGTACTCAGAGAAGATGGCGAAGGAGTGCCCTTCTTTTTCCTTGCTGAAGATCTGGGTGCCAATGATTCTAAAAGAGGATGTCATTGCTCAGAAGGAAGCTTAACCTCCTGTTCTGCTCCAATATCAGGAAAATGTACGATAGGGGGTTGTAGCTGCTTTCGCCTTTACTCTTTTTCCTCAAATGACTGTGTACAACTTTGTGAAAGGGACAAATCCAATTCAATGTCACTACTCATCGGCTGCAACATGATTGCAGTGGCTACTTCACTCCCAGACATGGCTCTGGGTCTATGTATGGGTGATGCAGGAGTGCTCCCTGGAGGCTGGTGCAGGAGGCACACACTGTCGGAAAAAGGTTTTGATCGATATGCCACTGATGCAAAGCTGCTTCTTCTTACTGACTACTTTCTTGGCAGAAACTTTCTTTGGGGACATATTAAAGTTGGCAGTTGCACCAAGTTGCACAAGCAGAAGTGATCAGAGGACTGACGTGTGACTATACAGGCTTTCTGTTTGGCAGTACTGAGGGTGATGTCTCTTCTATGAGTCTTGTGCATCTAAAAGCAAACAAGCAAGAAAAACATTTACAGTGAAATTTGGCATTGTTTGCAGTTTGAATTAGTACAGACAAAGGCAATATGAGTGTGGTTGTTTTGTTCACATATGTAACCACTTTAAAGTCAAATCACACCACCATACCATAATTCCCCATCAGAATAACACACAACATACAGAATGATAGAGCTCTTTCCTTCATCTTCATATATTCTAAAGGAGAAAGGAGATACCTGTGGCACTCAAGGAAATAAATGGGTAAATGTAATAGCAATTGTTTAAAAAATGGAGGTTAGTTTCCGCCTATCGCAGGCAATGAGGCCCAGGGGGAATGGAATAAAATAATCATCATGATTACACTGATTGTAAATATCTTTTTATTGCAGCAAATTATATGGTACAATCAGCTCATATGTGCCATTCCCTCCGTTGCCCATTATATATATGAATCTCCATTACATGTGTCACACAGCCATTTAGCTCACACCCCGGAGGTCGAGCGGCGCAGCAGCGGAGAAAGTTCTGTGCTGGAGAATACAGCATGGCTCAGCTATGACCAGTCATTCGGGAAATGGTAGGGCTGCTTTTCGGTCCTCGCATTCCCACCCATGTACGCAATGCCTCAACAGAACCAGTAGGACCATTTCCCTATTCTTGAACAACAACCCCCCTCCTGCCCATCCCTCCCAACCCCTCCTACCCCCCTCCCCTCCCCTAGATCTACTCCCCACTCCTATCCCTGCCCCCCACCCCCCCAGGCGTGTCAGAGTACCACCAGTGCGAGTTTGCATACATCCCGACTAATCCATACCCGAAGCAGACCATCAGGAGCAATCAACAAAAAACTGTCAGTCATCACGTAGGAAGTAGGGAAACAAGGGGGGGAGACTAGGCCACCATCCCCCCAGGCGGTCGTTCTGCGGGAGCAGGGCTATGCGCAGGGGTGTCTTCTTTATCCAGGTCCAAAAGTGTGAGGTCTAAGACCAATCTCTCCCACGGCCTGGCCCTCTCCAGAGCATCATGATTACACTGATGAATGATGCTAGAGTCTAAAATGCACTGCAGCCAGGGTGTCCAGGATGAAATTGGTTTATATACCTAAAAAACTGTATGCTGTTGCGTGGCTCTCCACCTATAGTGGATGGATGGATGGATAGATGATAGGTTGGCAAAGGTAAAAGTCAAAATGAGAACAAATTATGTACAATAAAAAAAGTAAAAAAATACAATTAAAAATTATACTAAAATATGGAAAAAAATGAAAATAAAAAAATAATTACAATCTTTCTAAAATGAAAATTACAATTAAAGTTAAAACATGTAAAGAAAAAAAATAA
Source organism: Lissotriton helveticus (assembly GCF_964261635.1). Classification (NCBI taxonomy): domain Eukaryota; kingdom Metazoa; phylum Chordata; class Amphibia; order Caudata; family Salamandridae; genus Lissotriton; species Lissotriton helveticus. Next base: position 1,459,356,530 of record NC_136061.1, on the reverse strand, counting down.
AGAAAAAAATTACATTAAACAATTTTTTTTCACAATAAGTGAAATTATCCTCAAGCATATTATTAAACTGATATATCATCTTTCCATGCAAGCCTATGTTAAAGGCACACAGGCTGGATGCATACAATGTCAGCCAGCCAAGGCCATATATTTAAAAACAACACAGAAGGAGAAGGCAAGGGAACAAAGAAGACATGCCTATGGCGAAAGCGCACTGGCTGCCTACACAAAATTGCCTTCAGCCACATGGTCACCACAACAACAACCAGCAAGGAGGCATCGTCAAAACAAAGAACACATGCAAACCTATGGCGAAAGCACACTGACTGCCCCCAGAAAATGGCAGCCAGCCACATGGTCAGTTACAACAACAACAACCAGTAAGGAGGCATTGCCACAAAAAAGAACACATACAGGTCTATGTCACAAGAATGCTAGCTGCCTACACAAAATGGCCTGAGCCACGTGCTCACAACATCAAGCAGGAGGAATGGAATACAAAGAACATATGTAGGGCTATGGAAAAGCATGCTCGCTGCCTATTTCTTATACAAAATGGCCACCAGCCACATGGTCACAACAAGCAGGAGGCCTGGAAAGCAAAGAACACATGCAGGCCTAAGACAAAAGCACAGTGGCTGCATAAACAAAATGGTCAGCAGCCACATGGTCTGTCACAACAACAACCAGCAAAGAGGCATGGCCACAAGAAAGAACACATGCAGGCCCATGGCAAAAGCACACTGGCAGCCTACACAAGATGGCCTCCAGCCATGTGGTCAAAGAACAAGAAAGGAAGCATGGAAAACAAAAAACACATGCAGGCCTCTTGGCAGAGACTAGATAAAATGGTCCATCTCCACATGGCATGGGGAACAAAGACAAATGGTGGCCTATGGCAAACACACTTAGACACTGGCCATGAGGAGGCTTGATAACACAGAAAAAAACTGCATTAATTCTGCAACAGCAAACATATAAATTAACAGGATAAACAATTTTACGACAACACTCATCCATCAATGGCATCACGTATAATTACCCCACCTATAAACTTTTAAAGAAATAAATGTGAAATATCTCCAAAAGAAAACATTTTGCAATTTAATCCAATGCCATCCATGGTCTGAATGATGTTTCAATTCAACCGACACCACAGAAACAGTTGTTGTATACACCTATGACTACAACTAGGCCTACTGGTTGGAAGGCCCATGCTACGCTAGGCCACACAGTGAATTAAATGAACATTGCAAAGTTATTAAAACATTGGAAAAATGACTAAACTATGTACCCTTTTTCCTTTACAAAAGAAGAAAAATGACTGGCAAAAATATAATAGGCCCCTACTGAAACGGTGGGCCACCAACCTACAATCAATGTTAAAAATCAAATAAATGTAGAAATAAATCCTGGTGGATGCCCCCATTCAAACAAACAACACCCTTCTATACCAGTTTTTCAACCTATTTGTGAAATCTCAAATCTAAGTGCTTAAATCCCTTGGTATATAAGCAGCAGACAAGGATAGTGATCCTTCCATCTCCAAATTCATTTTTTTAAAATATTTTTTTTATTAAATTTTATATCAGCAAACAGATAGGACATGGTACAATAACAAATCCCAAAAAAAGAAAAAAAAGAAAAAAAAAGAAGAAAATGGAAGCAAAGGTGCACAAGATATCAGAATAGAGTTTGAACATTATAACAATATACAATCATTTCTTAGATTCCTAACCAATTAGTAATAGGAGACCATAACTGTAACCCCTGTGTTTTTTTCCTCATACATTTGGTCTTATAAGCCGCTATTTCCAAATAATATACAGACAACAGTCTAGATTGCCAACTAATAAAGATTGGTGTATCAGGGTCGAGCCATTGCGAAGTAATACATAAACGAAAAATAGACATACACAAAAATATGAATCCAGCTCCAAATTCAAATGCAAAGTGATCAGCAGATGGAAAAAGCCCTGGGAGGAGCCTGCTGGACAAATACAGGAAGCTGAAGTCTCTGGGACACTTTCTTCCTGTTGGAAATTAAAAAAAATATATAAAAGCATTCTCATACAAAAAATAGCAACTCATACAGCCAGTTGGAGAAGACAATCCATCAGTCCATTTGGCATTGCGGTCGGCACTACATTGGTGCCGTCGAGGCTGGCAGCAGTGCAAACAAGTTTGAAGTATGGCACGAGCTCACAAGCGGCCAGTGAATACTGTGACTTTCAGTTGCACATGCCTAAACAAACCTCGAGCATGTGATTGGAAAGACAACTCTACTTCACGCCCGGGAAGCCTGACCTCAGCAAACTCTGTGAACGGAGCAGATTGTTTCTTCTGTGCCTACTGTAGAACTCCAAAGTGAAGTGAAAAGAAGAGGGTGTGCCATTTCGCACTCCTACAAGGGGGTGTGCTGCTCCCTCTCCTCTTGCCTATGCATGGGAGAGCGGGAAACACACCGCAGCTAGACACCCTACCAACATGTATGGGGCATGGAAAAGGAACTACTGGTTGCCATGCCAGACAGTTTTGGCAAGAGGAAGCTGACTTGGTAGGCTGGGAATCAATCAATCAATTAATCAATCATTCAGGGGAATTTTAAGCATGCTACTGTCCCGTGAGTGTCTCAAGGCACTGGGGGGGAGCAGCTCCTATCAGTCGAAGAGCCAGGTCTTGATGGTCTTCCTGAAGATGTGCAGGGTGGGGACACCTCTGATGTTGAGCGGCTGCTCGTTCCTGGTCTTGGCAGCAATGTAGGAGAAGGTTCTTCTACCCGTTCTTGCTCTGCGGATGTGCGGGAGTTCGGCGAGAGCGAGGTCGGCAGATCGGGCGTTCCTCTTGGGTATGTGGAGGAAGATTCAATTGTGAGATATTGGGGTCCGGTGTTGTGGACCCATTTAAATTCTCGGGTTAGTATCATGAAAATTACTCTTTTCTCGATGGGGAGTCAGTGAAGGTTATGCAGGTGCTGGGTGATGTGTTTGTGTAGAGGGATGCAGAGGACGAGTCTGGCTGAGGTGTTTTGTATGATCTGGAGTTTGCGGAACAGAAACTTGTTGTTAGAGGGCATTTCCATGGTCCAGTCTTACGGCTACGAGTGCATGGGTGACAGTCTTCCTTGATTCAGGGGGATCCATTTAAAGATCTTTCGGAGGATCCGAAGGGTGTGAAAGCAAGTGGAGGTGACGGGGTTGACCTGACGGGTAATAGAGAGAGAGGGGTTAAGAACGATGCCAAGGTTTTGGCAGTGGTCCGTGGGGGTGGGGGGCTATCGAGGCGGGTGGCCCACCAGGTGTTATCCCATGCAGAGGGTGAAGGTCCTAGGACGAGGACCTCTGTCTTCTCTGAGTTGAGCTTCAGGCAGCTGCTGCTCATCCAGGATGCGACGTCCTTCATTCCTTCCTGGAAGTTGAGTCTTTTGGTGATGGGGTCCTTGGTGAGGGAGAGGATGAGCTGGGTGTCATCGGCTTAGGATAGTATACTGAGTCTATGCTGTCTGATGATGGTGATGAGGGGAGCCATGTAGATGTTGAAGGGCGTGGGACTGAGTGACGATCTTGGGGTACTCCACAGTTGATTTTGGTGGGTTTGGCAAGAAAGGGTGGAAGTTTGATTCGTTGGGTTCTGCTGGTGAGGAAGGAGCAGAGCCAGTCTATAGCGGTGCCCTGTATGCCGGTTTCGTGGAGTCTGGCAGTGAGTGTGCTGTGGACGACGGTGTCAAAGGCTGCAGAGAGGTCGAGTAGGATCAGTGCTTCTGAGGCTCCTGCTTGCTTTTCAGAGGAATTGCAATTTAAGGGATAATTTGGTCAAATTCAGATCTATGAAATAAACAACTTGCCTGACCGGGGAGAATCTTGTGATAGTAAACCACAAGTGTGATCTATATATTATTCATGCGAACGAGCCATAGCATCCACTGATATTACATACAAAAGTGTAGGAATTTCCCTTAAAGAAATGATTAATTGAAAGACATCTAATGTGGTATATCTCATCCTTTGTCAATGTGTCCTGGGGTATGTGGGCACAATAGGGTGTGAGTTTCATATTACATACATTGAACATGCATCGGCAATTCAAAATAAAAAAGCTCTTGGCTCCCATAGTTCAACAATGTGGAAAGAATCAAAGCAGTGAAAGGAAATAATAATACTCTATGCATGAGAAAAAGGGAGGTGTATTGGATAGTTATCTTTGTACTCACAAAGGGAGTCTCATGGAGGTGATCACTGGGAGAACGCTATCAAACTTTGAAGTACTCCATAATTGGGAGTTGGATCTACTACAGGTTTACAGTGACCAGGGACATAGTATCCTTTTAGGGGGATTTTTGCTGCACACTGAGATACTGTTTTGTTAGGTTGAAAATGTTTTCTGCAAATTTCTTTGTTGTGGTCCTTGGAAAGTTGTTCCTCTTTGTTGATGACCGATGAGAAGCCTTTAACAGGATGGGTGCCCATTGATGTTACACTATCCCAGGTGATTGTGAGAAAGTGCCATCTTTCTTGCATTGGTATGCCCCCACTTTTTGCTGAATTGCTGATGTGCTTTGACTGAGTGTACCCTGGGCTCCTGCCAACCAGGTGCCCAGGGCTTGTGTTACTTCCCTAAAACCGTGTTGAAACTAAAACCCAATTGGCATCCTGGCCACCTGTCAGCCCCTAGTAAATGGTACCCTCGGTACCCAGGAGGGAAGGTGACCAAAGGAGATCCCTAAGGGCTGCAGCACTTATTGTGCCACCCTTAAGGGTCCTGTACCCTGGCACCCACACACTGCCTTGGCAGGCTGAGTATCTAAGTAAAGAACTAAACAGAGAGTCGGCATGGCACACATCCCTGTGTGCCATGCCCACAAACCCACTGACCTGGCATACATCAGCCACCCCTCTAGCTGGGTGCCCTATGCCAGTGGTGTGGGCACAGGTGCATGAGTCCTGTGCCCCTACAATACCCAGGGCAATTCCTGGGCACTGTAAGTACAGTGATGATATTAAGAGTATATGGTGATGGGAGGTTGTCATTACGAACTCCACAGCACCATAATGGCAACAATGAAGACTGACAAGTTTGATATCAAACTGCTCAGCACATTAAACCCACACTGATGCCGGTGTGGGATTTAATGTAAAAGGCACTTCAGAGGGCACCTTAGAGATGCCCCCTGAAACCTAACCTGCAACCCACTTCTTGTCAGAGAGGCTGCCTAGGCTGCCACACACCAGACATGTTGCTGAACCCCTGGGTGGAGAGCCCTCGCTCTACTGGGCCTGCAACAATGCACATCCTGGGACGAGGTGCCAAGCATCCTCCCCCAGGAAGGGCTGGGGAAGCTTCAAAGGCATTCCGCCTTTGTGAGATTCTCCAGACCATTTGCGCTACTCAGCAACGGGCCCCCACCAGTTCTGAACCCCACTCTGGCAGGAATACAGGCAGGAAACCCTACGTCAGGAAGGGGGTGTGCCAGCCTGTGCCAACTCCACCCCTCAGGTGGGAGAGGCGAGGTGAAGCATGACCCCGGGCTTGGCCATATTGAAGATGGGGAGCCCTTCCCAATCACAGCTAGGGCTCTGGCCATATTGAAGATGGTGAGCCCTGCCCAATCACAGCTAGGCTCCTGCCCCCCTCCCTCAGGAGAGGAGCAGGCTAGGGGGTGTACCCACCCCATGATTGGGACCCATTGGTCCCTGCCCTTGCCCTACCTGTAACACCCCTAAATTTAGTATTTAAGGGCACCCTGAACCTTTCTTTCTCAGATCCCGATTGCATCAACAAGAAGACCAAGAAACAAAACGACCTGCCGTGCAGCTGCTAACAAAAGGACGACGCCCACTGACTTGGCCCCAGAAGCCTACAGGCCTGTTGATCCTTGAACCTGCTCCTTCGAAATTCCGGCGTCTCCATGGCCAGCAACTTCGACAACCCCGGAGGACCTGCCGGCCTTGAACCTTCCAAAAGACTGGGACTCCCAAAGCCAGTGGATCTGCTCCAACAGCAATACCCCTGGTGCCAGCCATAAACCGCAAATCCAGCCCACTCTGCACCTGCCCAGCCCGGCCTGTGCCTTAGTGACCCAAGACCACAATGACGTCCCCCCGCAACTGGGACTCAAAGTCCAGTGCCCAAAGACCCTTCTCGACAACCCAGACGCCACCTGCAGCCGCAGAACCAGAGACCCCTCCAACCGCGACAAGCTGAGGGTAAGATTTCCCGATGCCAAAAGGCACCCATGCACCCGGTGCCGCACCGCCCCCCTGTGCCCTCTTTTGGGGTGCCTAATTCTTTTCCAAGATCCCAACTTACCTCTCGAAGTGGTGGTCGCACCTGAAGAATCTCCATCCCCGAGCCTGCAGCCTTTGTTCACTTTTTAACTTTCCTATTGGATAACATTGAGCGCCCGACGGCTCAAAAGCGTCCTGCATCCAGCCACCTGAGTACCACTGGAAGTGCAACTACAACCCTGCTCTACTTCCCCACTTCCCCTGAGTAAGTGACCAGGAGCTCAGCTCCCACAGCTGCGTGGCCTGCTTGCTTGCAGCCACCAACCAAAGGCCCCCTGCCCTCCTTTGGATTGCATTGGGCCTACTCTCTCTGCACCCGGCTGCCCCTGTTCCGCTGAGGGTGTAACAACTATACCTTTCCAACCCTGGGAGACCCCTAAGTCTATGCCCAGAACCTTAACTCCACCAGTCGAGTACTTGCCTACAAGCCGATAACTCACTTTTCTTCTTTAGGTTAACATTGACTGGTTTTCACTTGAAATTTCTTCTGTGTGGAGTTTTGAAACTTTTAAATATTCATCTAAAATCAGCCGAAAAACAAATTCCAAAATACTCACCTCTGATCAGGAGAGAAGCCAGTACTGTACCTTTTAGCCAAGTATTGAACCGCAAAAGTAATCCTAACTGTACTTATCAGTAACATGAATTTTCTCCTATAGGAAACCATCGACTGTTTTTCTGTGAAATTTCTTGTGTCGATTTTTGTAAACTACAAATATTCTTTAAAAATCGTACCAAATACTGAAATGTGATTACTTAGCTGTCTTAGGTAGAGGTTCCAGTGCTGAACCTAGGAGTCCAGTACTGGATTACAAAAGTAACGAGAACCTATTTTACCTGTGACTTGTATTTCCTTCCATAGGATAACATTGCCTTGTTTTCATTGAAAAGTTTCTAAGTGTCAACTTTAAAAATACATATTCTTCAAAAACTACTACTGTAACCAAAACACTTTTACTTAACTGTTTACAGCTTATGTCCCGTGGTTAGAAAAGTAATCCTTAAAGTAATCAACTGCATTTATGTAGAAAAACCCATTGAGCTCAATGTTAGATTGTGTTTAGAATTGTGTTGCCTATTGCAACCACTGTAACTATTATACTTACAAAGTCAATTGCCTTTCTGCAAAGTAATTACCTAAAGTCACTCATATTGAGAAAAGTATATTTTGATACCTGCTGGTTCTAAAATAAAACAACTACATCTTTTGATGTAAAACAATTGGCCTAGAGTTCAGTTCATGAGTGTCTGAAACCTTTTGCTGACTGAGTGTGTACAACAAATGCTTTACACTGTCCTCTAATACTGCTACCACTTTAGAGAGAGTAAGGTCATATCTGACTTTAACCTCTGTAATATCTCTGGGGCCTGGGGACTCTATACACACTGTACCTTATTTTGTCCCAGTATATATAGAGCCACTTTCTCACAGTGATGCATTAGGACACATTTGAATTCTGTTAGAGATACTTGTGTCGGATTCCTATGTGGAAGCTTTGTAATAATATACATGCATTTGTTGCGCCTGCTATGATTGAGAAATGGACAGTGCTCCCACTCTTATACACATCCCACAAACACTTCAAGATGCCGGCCTAAGGATCCTTCCACTAGATGAACAAGTACGTGCTTCTCTCCCATCTGACATGCAAGGGGCATAGGGTTGCCCTGGGTATATATCCGAGCCATAAGCTTACTGCTTTCCTTTAATTATTCAGTGAGAAGACATGATGTGAGGCTGTTCTATATATCTGGCTTTGTTAGGTAAGGATATAAGGATAATACACTTATATCACTTGTGTTCCGCTGATAGGACATATGTTGCTAAGATATTAGAAGTGGTTAATCCCAGGGCTGTAGGTTAATGACATACTATATTTATATCCAAGGGAGTACCACATTTCTTGTGCTGTCAGATGCCTTCATTCAGGAGATGTAAGAGCAAGTCATTTTAGCTTTTTAGGAACTTTGTGCAGGTTCCTTTTTATATGTTGAACAAGGAATTTAGTGAACATTGTACAGGTATTCAGCATAGTGCACAGGTGGTGAAAGCTTGTGGGGTCCACTGAAATATTATGAACCCGGCCTTTGAATTTTATTCTAGCATCTTTTGATGGGGCAAGCATTTCTGGATGTTTTTCCTGCATTGGTCTTCTTTCTTATAGAGTTTCCAACTAAACAAGTGGGCCCATATCTGAGGACTTTTTAATGATGGTTTGTGGAGCTCTCTAATCATACTTATCAACATTGCTAATCTTTGTGGCATTTCTATATGGACATTCAGATTTCAGTATGATGGTGTTTTTTTTATCCACTAAGGTATTTGTTATTATCAGCGGCGGTTGATCTGGGTTTGTTTTGGGTGCTATGTGACATTTGACAGCACCTATCCTATTTCAGAGACTATGGGTAGTTTCTGGCTGGAGATTTGACTCCCAGAGCATAACCAGATACCTGTAAGGTTATTCTTTGAAGATCAAGGTATGGGATGGTGCGTGATTTTTGGGTTTTGAGAGTATACTTAGTGTCACATAGCAAAACACTAGTATGTAGATTAGGACCAGGTGGCCAGACAAGGGACTATATAGGTATATTGCAACATCTGGTTGTATCCGTGGCATGGATATGGTGAAGGCTACCTTTTAACACAAATGGTGGTATTTCACTTGGTACACATATGAAGTATTTTGTTCTCACATGGTAGGAATGTTTTCATTATTAGTATACTGACCAATTCTTCTATTATTTCAATGTTTCGTCTCATATCATTTTAGAAGTGCCGCACCTCTCCTCCCCATTTTTAACATGGGGAATATTTATGTTGTGTTCTGAGGAAAATGTACAACTGGTTCACCATGATATACCAAAACACATGTCAGCACACTACACTAGATCTAGCAGATATATTAGATGGGGTGGGCAGAATTTACGAAATCGCGCTACGCAAATCTCCGCGAAACGGTAAAAAATCTCTGCGAACACGCAGAAATTCTGCGAACACGCAGAATTGCTTGTTCGCGATGCCTTTTTACTGTTCGCAATCCCTGTTTGCGTACTCAGGGAGAAATATTTTGCGAACCCGCATTTGAGAATGTGAACAAGCAAAAAATTTTGTGAAGTCGCTGAAAACAGAATTTTGGGCTATTTCGCGTTCTCCGCGGAACGTAAAATTACCCAAATTCCACCAGCAGAACGGAATTTACCACCCAGGCCCACATATTAGAGAAGAGTCTGATCACCAAGTGGAGGGGATATCAATATGGAAAGGCGCACAGAAAATGGTGAATGAGTTATTTCCTAACCTCAATTTCAAAGATCAATATCTCATTGAGACACTTCAGGATAACAACACTGTAGAAGAGGAATCTGAGAGACACATGTATATGTCCCTTTGGGAAGGTCTCCTGATCATTCACCAAGGCTACTGTTTTCAGGTCTTTCGATTTTAGATCTGTGTCAGTGCATATAGTAAATTGGACCTGGTAAGAAAAAATGCTTTCACCATAACTGTTTTGACATGCACCAATCTCTCAATGGGTGGTATAAATAGAGATGCTAACCGCTCCTCCCTCTCTATTTTTACTTTTCCCTATACCTATCCCTGTTTGGTCTGGTTTCTACACAGACATGCCTCTAGGAAGCTTCTACTGACAGGCCTAAAGTACACCTTTCCTTACGTCCATTGTTGGTAGGATTCCTATAAGTGAATCTTGAATGGTCTGATCAGAAAATATTGCTTATTGCAGTACTTTCCATGGCTGGTATTATTTCCATCCTATTAAAATATTGCAGTTGTCAAAATGTGGAATGAAACTTGGGGTCCACTTCACCTTTTCTGCCACGTGAATGATCTTGATATGGCACTCCTTAACCGTGCCACTCTGTGTTTTATCCTCAGTGTGGGTTCTAAGTTTACAGCACACCCATTTTCAGTGTCAGCTAGCACTCATGAGTAAATGTTGGTAGTATACATAGACAACATCAAAACATGGTACAAGCTTAAGAACTTAAGAAAAATGGAAGACCCTGTGAACTACAAGTAAGACAGTCGTCAGGAAGTACGCAAAATATCACTCACGTTTGCAAACTCCGAGTTTCACATATCTGGCATGTACGTATCATTTTGGTGCATCCTTTTTGCAAGTCAGTGACCTAAACTGAAGTGTGAGGCACCAACGTGGGGGGAATTAATATACAAAACTCAATGTTGTTATTTTATCTTTTTATTCCTCATTCTCTCTCTAACTTGCCTTTTCAATGGATTTTATCAACTATATTCATCATATTATGCCCCTTCCCCAGTGTCCAGAGGGAAGGTTTTGATAGGGGGAGGTGAGGTCAACCAAGACACCAGGCCACCACAAAATGGGAAGTGTTCTCGTGCCCCTCCCCATAAAGTTCAGTATAGCTTCTACAAGAAGCTGAAAAGGTGGCACTATCCTTTTAGATCACTACTCTTGAGTCATGAGATCGGGTAGAACAAGGAATGAATCACCTACAGCTCAGCGCCAAAGGAAAACCAAGAAGGGTGGCATAAAGTCTCCCAGTAGGCTCAGGGTGCCCTCTCCTTTAAACCCGAGGCTTAATCTACAAAGCCCTAACTTAATCAGCACATCATTGACAACAGTACTGGACTCTATCACTGCAGAGTTTAATAAACAGCTAACAAGCCGTAACAATGCATTGCCACCTGTCAGCAGCCATCCAGGGCAATAGCAGAGTAGCATGCACTCAACACCCTCGTAAGGCCACATTCAGGGACTTCTTCAAGGAAATCCCTGTCACTGACAGGATAGTCCATAGTACAGATATAACCGTAGGAAAAGAATATGCCCTTACCACACACTGTCTGGACTACCTAACAGGGAGACCCCCGCAACTCACATTCCATGCTTTGGAGCATGCATACACACCATTCATAGATGATTACACCCTTTTAGGCAATCTAACATCGGTGAACATAGCAATAAACCTGCCATCCTCATGGATAAAGGTGCGTTGCTGCTAACACCCTCTCCTAGTGAAAAGGCTGATCCCCAGTCACCCCCTCGGATGTGCTCTTGAACATAACCTCTCTCCAATAGTGACATTAAGTGACAATTCTCCAATTTTTCTGGATGTCATGTCCTCACCTAAGGAGCTCCTCCATCAGGATGTGCAAGGACTCCAACCCAGTGACAACCAGATTTCAGTTACTGACATCCTCCTTGGTCTACATGAGGCTCAATAGATTCAGGCCCCAACAGGAAACATAAAACCACTCACACCCTTGAACCCCTTTCACTTGAATGGCTCAGAAAATCTTGCAAATGTACCTGGAGCTATGGAACCAAATGACCAATTGCTCTTGTAATTGTCCTTCTCCCATACGGACCCCATCAGGATTCCAGACACCTTTAGCACAGTTTGAACTCAACTACTACAAACTCTGCAATCCGCAGTTTATGCTTTAAATTATCACTCTGGCTAACTAGATGTGCAAGTCGATATTTTGGCAAAAGGAGAACATTATTCAAGTAAGTAAGAGGAACAACTGAGACTGACAATGAAAATGCAAGAGGCTAAACCAGCTGTCCCCCCGAAACGCAGTCATGGAACAAGCCAACTCTACCAAAGTTGTCAGTGATGATACGGTACCATCTCCAAAGGACTCTATCAGAGCAACAATATCACAGGACTTGGGTCTCCAGACCCCAACAAGTGAGGCCAATGAATCCTGTTGAGTATTTGCATTACGTCCCTCTCGTGGTGCATCAGCAGGGAGTAACACTGGATCCACACAAGGCAGAGCAGGCCCGTGCCGAACTTGGTTCCTAATCAAGGAAACAATCATGAGACTGCTTGGCCAGATCAAAGATCCAGGCTACTGTTCACTTCAAAGTATCCCTTGCAAGGTCCACCCCATATTCTAAATAGGAGGAACATCCTCATGTTACTTAAGTCCATCACTGAACAGAGGTTTGAGGTTTGAGGTTTGTTCTATTGCACAGGTATTAAAAACTCACAATATAAAAACTTACAAATATATCAAAGAAAAACCTTGATTACAATTAAAATATAAGAAGAGCAGGTGGGCTCACTCAACAGAGAAGATTGGAGCCTAGTTGACAGCATTGCAAAAGAATTCCTCACCCCTAAAGGTTATCAAACTACAGAACCCACACTAGCAACATTTATTTTGACAGTCACACAGCAAATATTATCCAGATCAGAGTTATGCAGCATATGGGGTATCAAGATAATTCCATTCAAAGGTATAGGCTTCCCGCACAGTATTAATAAAATCACCAGCTACCACAGTGTTCGCTAGGAAGAAGCCATTCTTAATTTTAAAAAAAACACCTATAATTATGCCATCACAAATCCCTGAAAACAATGGGTGCAAACCACAGACTGCGGAGAAAGACTGGCCTGGCCTGCCCTTTTGAGCAGGAGCCGCGACTGAACTACCCCTCAAGCATCTACCTGTGACAATCCGCCATCGCTATCCTTGTGTTCCTGGAACGTCAACAGCATTACTCAGAACTTCAGTCTCCTGACTATGTTTTTAAAGAGCTACAGGAACATGGGCTGAGGCACGCCTTTGATTGTAGGTTACATTGAGGATTGGACACCGGCCTTCAGAGAGCACAAGTACGGCAGACACATGGCGGGCTATCTATCTAAACCTCAGTGAAGTTAATAGAGAGAAGTGGCTATCTGGAATCGACATTTATAATCTTAGATTGCAGCAATAGATATTACTGAATAATATCTATATTTGTCCAAATACAAGAGAGAAAATGGCCCAATTCAACCGACTTGTACAAACTATGTATGACCTAGCTAGCGATAGCCCCAAAGCAGCATGCTTGACCACTGGGGATTTTATCACAAATCTCTTCCATGACCTTCTGAAAGACCATAAGGTACTCCCTCCTAGGGAGCAATCCAAAATATCACTGAAAAAAAACAAGCAGCTGTCCATGTAACAAGTTTGGAGAATACATGGTACTAGAACTCAGCAGCCTGGACTTCATTATTCTGAATGGTTGTTTCCTGCAGGATTAGCAGCTAAAATGGACCAGAAACAACGGGAAAACCTGCTCCTTCCATGATTACTCCTTTTGTAATACTGCAATTTTCTTCTTTGTAGAAAATTATCACATCACTTTATGGGCAAAGAGTGACCATCGTCCACAAATCATTATGCTGTCATTCAATCTATTGCACCGTGCCTAGGCAAGGTTGACATTCTGAGGAACGTACAGGGAGACCCTCAAATAGCTCAAATGGACCAAATCCATCAGTAACACCATTATGGCTGTATGCATGATATATCAAGATGAAAATGTACAGATAATGTTATGTTATATGTTATGTTACACAATTTATTAAGTGAAAACAAATACACGAAGGTGTTTAGGTGCTGCACGGAAAGGACAACAAGTACTATGATAGAGCAGGGCCAGGTTTTTAGGTTGATTCTAAAACAGGTTCATGATAAAGAGTCCTATTGGCTCAGGCTTGGAGTTGACCTAATGAAAGAAAGAATGAGTGTGATCTATTTAGGGAAAAGCAGGGTTTTTAGGTTCTTCTCGAACAAAAACAGGTTTGAAATTGATCTGATAGAAAAAGGTAGTGTGGAATGTATCATCTACTATGGAATGGAAACATTTTACCAGATAATTGGATACAAAATTCCACTGATCCACACATCAGCCCATGACTTTCAATTAATTTTTCACCTCAACCACGATTATGGATCTCAAGAAAACACGCATTAAAACCTTCATAAAAACTTCGGATGACAGGGAGCCTCTTAATGCAATCAACAAAGGGCAGAAAGCCTTCAGGCAGGCAGTCTTCGACAAGAAGCGCAAACGATCTGAGCACTTCTGGATAACACTGCTTCATGCCAGTAAGAATCCTAACTTCTTGGTCCCTAGTGACTAAACAAATGAATGGTAAAAGGGACCTGGGCTGCGCTGACATACTGGAAGCAAATGGGCAACCTTTTTAACTGCACATTTTTTGAGGCCAGGCATGGAAAATCTAGGTTTGTGGCTAATATTTTGACAATGACATCCACAGTCGACATAGAAGCCTCTAATCAAGTTTTAGAGCCCTTACACCTTAATGCCATTAAGGAGGATGTTGACTCCATAGAGAACAGTGAGAAAAGGGCTCCCACAGCAGACGTTTGAGGCTCCCTTCAAAATGTGGACATCTTGCACCCTAATGCCATGGACTCAGCCTCTCTTATATAGCAAATAGTGAGTGCCATAACAAAAGGAAGAACAGATGTGTCCCCTGGGCCCACCAGTTTGCTTGGGGCCCTGTTTTAACAATATATTCCATTTTGGGCTGAACATTTCGCTAGGCTCTTTGATTACAGCCAGAGGACCTCATTGATACTAGACTCATGGCATGGCAAAGTGTTACACCTGATATATAAAGGTGGTAAAAGAGTGGATTCACATAACTACAGGTTGATAGCTGTTTTCGACAATGATGCTGAATATTGCCTGCCTACTCCTGGAAGACTTATGGTGATGGGTGGAACAAATTTGGCTTATACCCTCCAATCAAATGGAGTTTATGGCTAAATCAGGGACGTTAACCAATCTAACGACAATATCTGTCCGTTTTTTTTTAGTCCTCATATACCATATTGGGCATTCTTGAAGAGATTCCTCCACTCTTCTCATCTGGCTTGCTCATTTCAGATCAAATATTGGGACAGTAATGATAATGAGATGGGGTTCCCTCTAGTCAGAACTGTTTCCTTAGTCCACTCCTGTTCACCACAGCTCCCAAGCCATGTGTTACTTAGGAAAAAAAGAACCAACAGTACCCAGGTAAAATCACTTGACTACTTTACTTATTGCGCCATGCCACAAGGGCCAACCATATCTTATCCAGGCTCGTATTATCACAGGCAATATCTGATTCACTAGTAAAAATTATATGTGACAGGCACTCTGCAAACGTCAGGGGGTTTGCAGATTTCCATGCTCTACAGATCTCTCTCCTTGCTAGAATAACAACATAAAAATACATTTAGATGCTAGATCTTTCAAGCAGTAGTCTGTAGTCATGTCGAAGAAGTTAACCTCCACCTGTTGTTGAAGAACATCTTCAAGAAACCTTTTCACCTCAAGCCAATAGCTGATGATCTTTGGACAATCTACAAACATATGGAAGTCATCGGCCGTCAAGTACTTGCATTTAGGGCAATGATATACTGACCCTAACGCCTTAGCTAATTTCCCTGGGGTCCAGTAAACCCTGTAGACCGTGTAGAGATGATTTTTCTTGAAGGCAGCTGGTTTTACTACTGCCCGCAACATAGTGAAATAATCCCCCCAGATGTCATCTAAATTATGCATATCGGGACCAAAAACATTGCCCCAAAGATGCTGGGTTTCAGAAGCCACCAGACTTTCATCTTCCAACAGGGCCCAATACCAGAAAGAGATTTCTCACTTCCATCCTCCCTTTCTAGAGACCAAGTTAAACCTGACACTCAAATCTTCATGATCCCAAGACTGGGTTGCCCACCACCCCGACAGTTGATAATATTTAAATCTGGTGAGCATTCCACCTGTTATGTTGGAGAGAGATTCCCAGCTCAACACCTGTGAATCCTTCTGGAGATCTCACCAAAATTGAATCCCTGCAGTTTTCAGAGGCTGAGAGAGATGAACCCTGAGACAAACAGGAGTGCCTGGAGAGTCCCAAATAGGAGCCTGGCATGTGCAGTACGGTATTTTGAGACTCTTCCTGACGTAAATCCAATTTTTTGTAAAATTTAGGGTCCCCGAATTTAAAGAGAAAAAATTATTGTCCTTGAGGAATATCGTGGAGTAAAGCCTGAAACAGTAGGCCCAATGAGGACGGAACATGTTTACTGGCCAATATTCTTAAAATGAAACGCATGTCAATAATTAATTAAATCTGGTAGGGCTAAACCCCCCCTATTTAAGTTTCTCCTGAGCTTTTTCCAAGCAATTCTGGGTGATTTGGTGTTCCAGATAAAGGAGCTGATTTTTCTCTGCAATTTTGAGACATCCAAAGCACAAAAAGATAGTGGGATAGAATTGGATAAAAAAGTTATCTTAGGCAAGACAAAATACCAAATATATTCAACGGGAGGCTTGACCACCAAAGGAGGAGACTGCAAACCTCTTTGGAGACCCTGCTCCAATTGATCTTAGGGATATCCTCTATTTTCCGAGATAGTTGAATGCCTAGATACCTCATAAGAGATTTAGTCCCTTGTGTTTCATTAGCCTGGTTCCACTCCATGATCTCAGTCTTTTCCCTATTTATTCTGTAGCCCGAGATTTCCCGGAATACTTCGGCCTGTTCTGCCAATCTAGGTATAGACTCTGCTGGATTGGTTGAATACATAAGCAGGTCATCTGCGTATAGGGCAAATTTTAGCACCAGGTCCGAGATTTTGAAAGGTATAATTAATGGATTGGTCTAAGCCGGCAAACAAAAGTTTCTATATAGAAATTAAACAAAAGGGGTGATAGGGGACACCCCTGCCTGGGGCCTCTGGAGATATTAACCCAGTCTGAAAGAGCACCGTTAACTAAAATTTTCGCTCGGGGAGCAGAATAAAGAGAACTGACAGTAGAAACAAAATTGCGAGGGAATCCAAAACTATTTAAAGATTCCCAAAGATATGACCAGCTCTCCTGGTAAAAAGCCTTGGCGGCATCAATGACAACTAAAGTTAGCGGGAGTTGTTTATCTAACTCCAAGTCGATGGCGCCAATGGCTTGAAAAGTGAGTTTGTTCAACTGTCCTCCGGGAATAAAGCCCCTTTGGTCTTGATGTATTACAGTTTTAATAATTTTCGCGGTCCTAGTTGCCAATACCCCAGCAAAGATTTTATAATCTATGTTTAAAAGAGAAATGGGTCTGTAAGACTCAGTTTTTAATGGATCTTTGTTGGCTTTAAGAATGAGGGTAACAGTGGCTAACCAAGAACTTGGAATGGGCTCTCCCAGCATATATATTTTATTAAAAAGATTTTTTAGGACAGGCACAATTATATCAGATAAGGCAAGATATACGTCTGTGGGGAGGCCATCCGGACCGGGCGCCTTACCTCGGGCCATTTTCTTAAGCAGAGCCACTACCTCGCCCTCTGTAATGCTGGAATATAAGAAAGCCCGATCCGCTTGTGACAGATGAGAAAGATCAATCTGGTTTAGCCAATCCTTTGCTTCCTGAACACTAAAATTCAGATCTTCCTTATATAGGTCCTGAATAAATAGTCTAGCCTCCCCCCGAATCTCATTATCGTCATGTAAGATGTTTTCTGTGCTTTTTTGAAATGGACTATTTATCTGATTCCTTGCTCTATCCGCCCTGGCCTTCCAAGCCAGGAGAGAGCCACATCTTTCCCCATATGAAAAGTTTTGGAGTCTGCTGGCGTCCCACCTATCCTTTAAGATCTTATCCAAATTTGCCTGAAATTCTGCCGAAGGCCCTCAAGCTCAGTTTGTAGACCTAGGACTTGGTTCTGAGCGCTTACCGAGGCCCACTGCAGCTCCTGTTCTTTCTTTTTAATCTTACAGAGCCTATCCTCCTCCAACTTTCTCTTGGATTTATTTTGTCTGATCATTAGCGAGGTTAACACGCCTCTTAAAAGGCCTTAAAGGCCTCCCATGCTATCTGATCATGTGTAGTGCCGAGATTATAACTAAAGTATTGTTCTGCTTGAGCTACTACTTCTGCCTTTACCGCCTCTTTTAATAATAGGGATCTATTTAGGATCCACCTCATCTTACATTTTTTTTTGCTTTAGATTCAATTCCAGTACCATGGCTGAGTGGTCTGAGAGAATAGCGGGGACATAGGAGATTGAATCTACATCTGAAAAAATAATCTGATCTAACAGAAAATAATCTATTCTAGAGTGGTGTCTATATTTTTTACTATAAAAAGAAAAGTCTTTTTTAGAACCATTTTTCACTCTCCATATGTCCAAGAGACTAAATTCCTTCATGAGAGTTTTCAACTCAAAATATGATCTACGGGGAACAATGTATTTGGCTTTAGAAGTGCGATCCAAAAATTATTCGAAAACAAGATTGAAATCTCCCCCCAAAAGAACAGGAGCGGATGTGGCCAATAGACTGTCTTTAAGTTAATCATAGCCCCTGGATTATCATGATTTGGCCCATAATAAACTGCACATACCAGGGGTGTGCCATGTATCGAGAGAGTAGCCACCAGCCACCTTCCGGATTGATCTGTTTTAAAGCTTTTCAATCTTTATCCCTGTGTTACCTCTAATAATAATAGCCACACCACGGGAACTACCCCTTTGTTCCGAGTACAGGCCTTCCTGGATCCATCTGAACTTACTGAACCCCATCCTACACTCATGAGCCTCTAGATGGGTTTCTTCCAGGAAACAAATATGGGCCTTACAGTTGTAAAGAAATTCAGCCACTCTAGATAATTTCCTCGGATCACTGAAATATTATCGACGGTCACAATATCGACTTGCTAAAATATCGTTGAAAAATTATCGACTACAAAAATATCGACTTTGTATACTTATTACACCAACTACAAAAATATCGAGTCAAAAATATCGACTCTTTAGAATATCGAGTACATAAATATCGCCTTAATAAATATCGACTACAAATATATCGTTTTTCATGAAATTACCCCTAACACTACAAAAATATCGACTACTAAAATATAGAGTACAAAAATATCGTTTCAAATAAAATATTGAGTTCTTATTTGTACCCTTTCATGTCTAAAATACCATATTAATCGTCAATAAAAGTCATTGCTCTATACAAAAACATTTTACATATAATACCTGTTACTTTTATAACATTCCTATTTATCTACATTTGCTATACATTCTATTAAATGCGTTCTATCATTTGAAAAATATTCTTTACATTTAACTAACATTTTCATTATTTTTTTTCACTTACACATCTATTTTATTTAACAACTAACCTGCTTTAATGCGGAAATCACCACATACCACCATTCTCACATCAACAAACACACCAATTAACAAAAAAAAATTCAAACTAGCCTATACAATGCTTCATTTCATCCTACAACCAATCAAATCAAAGCACACAAAATACACATACTATAAAAGGGATACACACATTCTACCATTTCTTGCTGCTAACTCTATAGAAAGAAGATGCCAACACTCTGAAGATTTTGTTCCTGAACAAACATCTTTAAAGATCCAGCTCACTAGCTAATTATTCAAGTAAGTTACAGTGCATTATTTAGAAATCTAAATTAGTAGTCTACTATTTTACTTATATCTCCTAACTATTGCACTTATTTAATTTTTATCTCCTCCTACATTTCTGATAGAAACTACTCCAAATAAATTCCTAATACATGCTCCTATTTCTTCACCTGGAAAATAAGATAGTAAGTATATATTAATGCTCTGTTATACACCAACTGCTGTTTTTAAACACTATTTCACAAGATTCATTCTTTATTTTAAACATTTTATTCACAGATATTCTGAGATTTTCCTATTTCAACACTACAAATGTATAAAACTACACTAATTAAACATGTAAGTATATATGTTTTTGTTAGTAAACACCCAATATTAAAAATGCTATTTTCTAAACAACATATCTTGCATATTACATCTTCCCTACAGATCCAATAAAAACATCCAACATCAACTATACCAAAAGACAAGACTACCCTTGTAAAAAATGTAAGTATACTTGTAATTTGTCTAAAACTTCCGAAAAAAACGAAAACTATGTTCTTAACACCATGTTATTTATTTTATATTTCCTCTACAGATATTCTGAATACATCATAGATCTATTCTTCCTACAGCAAACAAAACTACTTATTTAGAAGTTTGTATACTTTTAAATATTTCCAATTTCCCAACGGTTCCAAATATTATTTATAATATTTAACATTTATTTATTCTATCTTCTCTACAGATCTGAACTTTACTACCTTGATGTACTCCACCAAATACTACAACTCAACTATTTAAACAAGTATATGTAATGTTTACATCAAATGCACTACTAAGCAAAATAGAAAACTGCTTTTTCCTAGGAAAAACGTTTGTTATGTGTAAACATTAACTTAGCATTTATATATTTTCATACCAACAGTAAATAAAGAAATACATACAAGAAAATCCTTCAAAATACAGTTCTGCATTTGTGATTACTACTTTTAGTAACTGTAAGTATAAAAACATCATTAATTATGTTTACACCACAAAGTGAAATATATGTTTTTTGATTTTGTTTCTTTCTACTCTTTCCTAGAACAAGTAAAACAAAATGACAGAAGGTGCAGAATTTGTTATGTCACAGAAAAATAAATTACTGTTATGTTATATGGGTTATGTTTATAATCAGGAAAGACAAAGTGGTAGAAAAGTTTTCTGGAAATGTACCAAATATTACTCAAACAAATGTTATGGAAGGGCTACTACTGAGGAAACGAATGTGTTATTTACCAGGGAACACAATCATCCCCCCAATGTCACAGAAATTGAAATAAGAGATGCTTTAGAAAGTATAAAAACTGCTAGCACACAAAGTGATAAACCAACAACACAAATCCTTAAAGAAGAACTGTTAAAAGTCCCAGCCCATGCTTCAGGTCAACTACCCTCTATTGACTCCCTTAAACGCACAATTGCATACACTAAAAGACTCACTACCACAACCCAACCCAACCCTACTACTTTTGAGGAAATTATTATTTCACCAGAAATGTGCATCACACACAATAAAGACAAATGTATCCTTTTTGACAATGAAAGCAGTACAAACAGAATCATAATGTTTGCAACTGCAAGTAATTTAAGAAAAATCCAACAGTGTCCCCAATGGATGATGGATGGAACATTTAAACCATGCCCAAAACCTTTTTATCAACTATATTCCATCCACGGTTTATACCATAACTATAACATCCCTTTCATTTACTGTTTGCTACCTAACAAACAGCAAAACACTTATACAGAATTATTAAATGTTCTCAAAAATGAAATCAATAATTATTTTCCACAAAAAATAATTATTGATTTTGAATTAGCTATGATTATTAGCATTTTGAAAACATTTCCCCACACAGCAATCCAGGGTTGCTACTATCATTTCAATCAGAGCATATGGAGACATCTCCAGAAATCAACTTTAAGTATTCTATACTCAACAGATAGCACCTTTGCCTATCAAATTAAAAAATTGATAGCACTGGCCTACGTTCCTGTTACCGATGTAGCGGAACACTATAATTTATTAATTGACAGCACATATTACAAGAGGAATGAAGATAAACTAACCCCATTACTGGACTATTTCGAAGATACCTGGGTGGGAAGGTTGCACAGATCTGGACATCGACGCCAACCCAAATTCCAAATCCCTTGGTGGAATGTCTATCTTAGTACTTTAAACCAAGAGGCTAAAACAAACAACAGTGTAGAAGGGTGGCATAATGCTTTCCAAGCTACCACAAGCTGAGCCAAACCCTCATTCCATAACCTACTAGAAGCTTTGAAAAAAGAACAAAGCTATCAAGAACTAAGAATGGAACAATCTGTGACCCAAATTGGTCCAAAACTAACTAAACAAACTAAACAAATGTTCCGACTACTGCAAAGTCAAGTCACACTATATCCTACAACTAGAGGATTAGAATACCTGTCAATAATAGCTAAAAGCCTACTATAAAAATGTCTACAAAATATACTAATGTCTTCTTACAATAATGGTAAATATAAAAATCATAAACATTTCTAAACAATTATAAATAATACATAATTGTTTAAGAAACTTAACAAAATTTGGGACATTATTTCTGAACAAATATGCAATATTTATAATTACATCACACATACACATGACATAAAGATCGACATTTCCCACCCAATAAAAAAACTACTTTAAATAATTACAATTTTTGTAGATGAAAAAGAAGTAATGAAGCAACATACAATCCATACAATCCATTGCAATGTAGGACAATTCCAATATGGGAAACACTCAAAAACCCGAAAATTATGTAAAAATGAAATAAACGCTCCAGGAAATCCCAAAAACAGTAGTGCGGACACTTTAGTATTTAAAGTGATATACACACAACTTTTAAAAAACGGTCATGCATATCAATGTATCAATCCAATACGAAACCCTCCAAAAACCCGAAAAATTTTAAAAATTTAAAATCCGCTCCTGGCAAACACGAAAAATAGGAGATACATGTCAAAATATAACCATAATAAGTCATACATTAGTTTCTCCGGAAAAAAACACGCTTCCTTCCATGTAGTTTTCATGCGAGGAACCGGAACCTGGAAAAAAACATACATAACGAAACCCACCCACAAATAGCCCATAACATTTGTAAATACACTCACAATTAACATTAACCATGTAAGAAGACATTTCCCAACACTTAAAATAACACTAGAACTAAAACATACACGACGCATCTATAACGACGACATTTCACCTAAACGCTACATAAACAATTCATACATACACACAAAAACACTACACAGTTCGAATATACCCTCAAACATTACCACTCAGTTATAAATTGTATGTAAAATTAACCTTACCTCTCTTCACGCGAAGCAACTCCCAACCGCGAGCTTCTCCAGTCCTGAATGAAGCGCAATAACCTTACGCGGTAAAAAAGTAGTCCCCTTAAACCATTATTGAAAAGGTATCATAGAAAATACAATGTTATAGTAAAAAAATATAATACATACACATTGTTATTTTAACAAATTAATACACTAGACTCATTATAATTTAAACTGTTTGAAAAATATAAATATATTTAATATTAATTAATATATAGTAATTATTATATATTAATAATATTAAAAAATTATGTAACACTTGAAATAATATATGTAAATAATTTCTTATTGTGTACATTTATTGGAATAACTTTGTGTTTGTTTATAACTAAACATTATACTTGTTTATGGTAATAATTAATAATAATAAATAATATAACTTATTTATTGTTATTAATAAAAAAATTATAACCATTTAATATATAAACAATGCCCTGAAATAATGTATTTTTATTTCTCTGAATGTATGTTTTTCAGAAAAGAAGAGATAAATGATTATGTTTAATAATTAATAATAATAATAATAATAATAAATATAATTGTTATTATTTTTATTAATTATTACAAAATGTTTTATAATAATTTCTAAGTATTATAAAAGTATATAATTGCATAAATAATCTTTTGCCAATACCAGATATTATTATAAAACATATTCTTATCCTATACAGTTATAAAGTTTACAACATAATATATTTATGTTTCATTTAAAAACAACATTGTCTGAAATATGTACCAAAAAATGTCTTACTTTGTATTTCCATATCTTGAGCAAATATAATAATTGTCATGTTACTTTACTTTTTAAAAATGTAAATTAAAAAAAATTATATTTAATAATATTAATATATAATATTAACATTATTAAATATAAATGGAAGAAGCTGAAAAAAAACAGGTTTTTTATTTATTTCAATATAAATACTTGTTACTGAAAGTTAATGATGATAAATATGTTTATTTACAGAAAAAATGTTGTAAAATAATTTTGTGTTATAATGTACAACATGTACATAAATGATAATGTGTTATTCTGCAAATACTACAATTAATAAAAATGTTATGTTCTTTTTGATTGTGATTGTATTGTAGTACACATAAAAAAAATTAAAAAATTTAATAAAGTTTTGTGAAAACATCCATTTTGCATTATTTTGTAATATAATAACACGGTAATGTACAATTATATGCAAATGTGCTGGACACTGACCAATTAATATTTACTATTGCTACTCCAGTCAAGCTAATATCATGGAAGGTGCTGTACACTGACCAATAATTATTTACAATTCCTACTCCAGTCAAGCTAATTTCAGGGAAGGTGCTGGATACTGACCAAAGATTAATTACTATTCCAACTCCAGTCTAGCTAATATCAGGGAAGGTGCTGGACTCAGAAAAAAAATATATTACTATTCCAACTCCAGTGTAGCTAATATCAGGGAAGGTGCTGGACACAGAACAATTATTAATTACTATTCCTACTCCATTCAAGCTAATATCAAGGAAGGTGCTGGACACTGACCAATTAATAATTGCTATTCCTACTCCAGTCAAACTATTATCAGGGAATTTTTTTTTTTATAATTTCATTTCATTGATTTAATATAAAATTATTTTATATTTACCCTGTACGCCTGTAACCCAAAAACCCAATACTGACCCTGAACTCTAAAAATATCCCTGTACCCCAAAAACGCAAAACTGACCCTGAACCCTAAAAATACCCCTTTATCCAAAAACCCAAAACTGACCCTGAACCCTAAAAATACCCCTTTACCCAAAAAAAAACTGACCCTGAACCCTAAAATTACCCCTTTACCCAAAAACTGAAAACTGACCCTGAACCCTAAAAATACCCCTTTACCCAAAAACTGAAAACTGACCCTGAACCCAAAATTATACCCCTTTACCCAAGAACTGAAAACTGACCCTGAACCCTAAAAATACCCCTTTACCCAAGAACTTTAAACTGACCCTGAACCCTAAAATATACCCCTTTACCCAAGAACTTTAAACTGACCCTGAACCCTAAAATATACCCCTGTACCCAAAAACCCAAAACTGACCCTGAACCCTAAAAATACCCCTTTACCTAAAGACTGCAAACTGACCCTGAACACTAAAAATACCCCTTTACCCAAAAACCCCAAACTGACCCTGAACACTAAAAATACCCCTTTACCCAAAAACCCAAAACTGACCCTGAACCCTAAAAATACTCCTTTACCCAAAATGAATTAATATTATTTAATTACCAATTAATTATTAATTAACAATAACAAAGAAGTTAATATATTAGCACATTAGCTGTAATTAATGTAATGTAATAATTAATATTATTTTTTCCCAATTAATTAATTAACAAGAACAAAATATTATATATAAAAACATAACTCTAATTAATGTAATTAACTAATTAATATTAATTAATTACCAATTAATTACTAATAAACAATATGTACAAAATTATATTATTAATTAACTAATTAATATTAATTAACTAATTAATTACTAATAACAAATATGTAAAAAAATATATTAATTAATTAACTATTTATTATTAATTAACTAATTAATATTAATTAATTACCAAGTAATTACTAATAAAAAATATGTACAAAATTATCTTAATTAATTAACTAATTAATATTAATTAACTAATTAATATTAATTAACTACCAAATAATTACTAATAAAAAATATGTACAAAATTATATTAATTAATTAACTAATTAATATTAATGAACTAATTAATATTAATTAATTACCAATTAATTACTAATAAAAAAGATGTACAAAATTATATTAATTAAATAACTAATTAATATTAATTATTTATCAATTAATTATTAATTAAAAATATTTACATACATATATTAATTAATTATTTATTTTAAATTACTCCCCACCCTTATCCCCTATTAACCCAACATCCCGCTCCTAAACATTAACTACAATTTATATTACTATTAATAATTTTTTTTTTTATACCTTTTTTCTACATATTATCGATATTTTTTACTTTGACTATTTATCGATATTTTGTCTTGTCGGTTTTTTTGAGTCGATATTTTTGTACTCGATATTTTTTTATCATTATTTTAATCGATATTTTTCTCAACGATATTTTTGTAATCGATATTTTATTATTGTCGATATTTTTAACTCGATATTTTGTCCATTCGATATTGTGGAGTCGATATTATGTCTAGTTACCAATTTCCTCCTATCTCTCAGGCCATTCACGTTCCAACTTATTATTTTAATTCTTGTAATTCTAGCCACTTATTAAAATTTCCAAAAAAGACATACTCCATACCCATTACTTTAGGTTTATCAGGTCTAATTTTTTTATTTTTCTCCCCTCCCCCAACCCCCACCCAACACCCTCCACCCCCTGAGGAACCCCCTCATACTTCCCCTCGGTGATCATTGTCGCCTATTTAGGACTACCCTTACACTAGCAACAGAACAAACCCCTAATAAGTGAAAACATAAAACCAAAAATCAAAAAGAGCAAAAGCAACCCCTTTCAGACGTTGACATTATGCTTAAGGCTCATCACAATTTGTTTTATTACTTTTTTTTCCACCTTCTTTCTCTTTATTTTATATATATATTTTCCTTTCCCTATTATTTTTCCCTCTGCTATAGTAAGGAAGTGGGGGATATATATTATGGCATTCGCCTATAAAACACAGGCTTAAGGAGGACCAGATGAAGAGTTCTCTTTCATTGAGATCAGAAAAGTATCCACTTCCTGGGGGGAGCTAAAATTGTGGAGCTTGTTCCTCCACATCACTTTCAGGAGCGCCGGGAACTTCATCTGGACATTCGTCCCCAAGCTCCTAAACTCGGGCATTCTTGAGCCCAACTCCCATTGCCTTTGAGCAGTTAGTTTACCAACATCAGAACGGATTTGATAATTAGCAGAATTAAATTGTAGTGTTATGTCGGTTAATGCTCTTCCCAAGATCAGCTCCTTAACTGTGTAGGTATGGAAATTAACCTAAGCATGGGCGGATTTTGCGGATTTGCAATCCGCGAATTTGCGGATTTGCGGATTGCGAAAATCCGCAAAATCCGCGAATTCTCGCGGATTTGCGTCTTTTTTTTTGGGGTGTGTGTTCGCACGGGTTTCTGCAAGTTCGCGAGGGTTTTGTACAATTTCGCAAATTGCGAACTTACTTGTCGGGTTGCCAGTTTTGCGAACTTGTTGTTTCTACGTGCCCAGCCTGTTTGCAAGGCTTTCTTCATCACTGCCACCCTCTGTCACCACTGGCACTCTCTTTGGTCACCCATGCCACCCTCTGGCTCACCCATGTCACCCTCTGTGTTATCACAGCACCCTCTGGTTCACCAGTGTACATTATTGGGGCAAAGCAAAGCACTGCCATCCTCTGTCAACACTGGCACTCTGGTTCACCCATGCCACCCTCTGGCTGGCACACCCATGCCACCCTCGGTGTCATCACAGCACCCTCTGATTGACTAGTGAGTGTACGTTATTGTGGCAAAGCCAAGCACACCTGCACTAAGTTTTGCAAACAACAACACCTGCCCTGCTCCAACTGACATTAATGAAGGCTGGCACCTGCTTGTCTGCTCCCTTTCCTTTTTGTTGCAATAACAGGATGCAATGGCATACTTGTAACTATTCCGTGACTGTCAGAGCAGGGTCACACAATAGTTGCAAGTAGGCAACCGGATTCTGGAGGGCCCCTTCAGGAAGCACTACAGGTAAATGGTTACAAATGATGAGCTCGAACTTTTGCACCTGCTCGTTGGTTTTGCTTTTGCAAAACTCGTTTTTCGGTAATTTTGCCCTATTCGCGAGGCGCGGCGTCGTGCGAAATCGACCGTGGAAGCCGCAAACTCGTGCGAGTTACCCCAAGGTTGAGTATGGGCGCCGCCATTTTGTTTGCGTGACGTATTTCCGTTTCCGCCCGCTATGTGTAATCTCGCGCAATGAGCGCCTTGCGAATGCAAGTTCGCACGAGTTCGCGAGAGAAATCGCGTGCGAACTTACTTACACGCACGTGTTCGGGCCGCCATCTTGCTTTTCATTCATTCCTATGTGTCTGGGCATAGTGTTTCTATCCTCTGTATATCTCTGCCATCCTTTGCTTGTTTTAATATTTTTTTGATCTATTTAACTTTTTTTCTATCCCTCTATTTTTCTAGGTCTATATTTTTGTGTTTTAGGCTACTTTTGTTTACTTTTCTACTACTTTTTTAAACTTTTATTTCCTTCTTCCCTACTCTTATTCTTTTTCATTTTGTCTCCTTACTGCTAACACCTGCCCAGAACATGGTGAAGACAGCTGTCAAGCTGCCCAAGACGGGCACCGCAGCCCGTGCCCGGCTCCCGTGTGGCCGCTTGAGGGCGGAAATGGTGGTGCCCCAGGAGATCTTCAGCCCTGAGGAGGTGGGCGCACTCGTTTTTTATGTGCAGCGCCGTCTCCCCAGGACCATCGCGGCAGGCGGCAGGATCGCTGCTGGTTATACCAACAGCCAGGAGCGACAGAAGCGGTGGGGGCAGGTGTGCCGGGCCCTTTTTAACATCACGGGGGTCCAGCGCACCTACAATCAAGTGACCCACCGCTGGACCGATATCCTGGACCGAGAGCGCGACCTGCTAGACGTGCTGGGAGTGGAGGTCCCCGGGCTTGGTGAGTAGTAGTAGCAATTTTTTCATCACTCACTACTCTGTTTTTTCTCCTGCTCTGTGTGACTGTGTTATATTGCAAATGTTTGCTTTAACTTTTTTACAAAGAGCAATAATGCTGCTGATTACATTGATAAGAGAGGTAAATTAATATTTCAAAATCTTCTGTGCATTTCAGGTGCACTGTTCTCCTTCTCTGTGGCGGTGCCACTGCTTATTTGTTTTCTATTTTGTGTTCAGTTAATTGGGCTGAGTAATGTATGAGTGTATTTTACAGAACTGCGTAATGCTAGACACAAAGGGGCAGATTTACAAGCCCCTTGTGCCACGTTTACGCTGCCTTACCTGACGCACAGCGGCGTAAACGTGGCGCATCCCTGCGAGTCATGTACAACGTGATGCATCTAAGGGGATGCGCCACGTTAAGGCCTGGGCCTGCGCCACAATGGGTGCGTTCCCACGCAGGGGGGGGGGGTGGTGGCGGTCAGGCAGCTGTGCGCCTCGCAAAAGTGCCTGCGTGAAATCTACAAGATTTAACGCAGGCACTTCCGCGACGCTGCTACGTCAATTCTTTATGCCTGCTTGCTTGAAGCAGGCGTAAGGACTGATGCGGTATGTTGAGTATTGGGCAGCCCTGAGCATTGCTATAGTTGCATCGCGCCTGCGACGCGACTCTAGAGATGCGCCTCTCTTTCGTCACAAGATGCGTCACGCATCTGCATACCCTTGCGCCAGGGTTTGCC
The DNA here is from genome assembly GCF_964261635.1 of Lissotriton helveticus. Classification (NCBI taxonomy): domain Eukaryota; kingdom Metazoa; phylum Chordata; class Amphibia; order Caudata; family Salamandridae; genus Lissotriton; species Lissotriton helveticus. Next base: position 1,459,327,184 of record NC_136061.1, on the reverse strand, counting down.
GCATTGTAATTGCGGCGCATTTGCCGTGACGCAAGGTTAGTTTTGCGTTACGCATTTGTTCTGGTGCACATCTGGAGGTGTCCAGCTCAGAACTCGTAAGTATGCCCCTAAGTGTCAGATTAGCAATTACCTGCGCATCCCTGCAAAGTGTGCTGCACGCCAGCACCACCCATGGTGCGCCGTATTTACAATGCGGCACACCATGGTCCCAAAACGTCACCAAAGCGTTACGCATCGGTGCCGTAAAGGCGGCTCATTGATGGAGTTGCGTTGCAACGATGGCGCAGCTCCAGCAATGCTGCGTCGAGCCGTAAGTCTGCTTCATGCAGGCGCAGGGTTTCAGTGACGCATCATTGTCCTAAATGACTGATTGCAATTTTATATATTCCCCATAGCCACTTTTAGCATGCGTTCCTGCGCAGGAACGCCCTCCCTTGCGCTGGAACGCTCCCTAATGGCGCAGGGCTTTAGAATGGGATGCATCTCCCATATGCGTCACGTTGTTAATATACGCCACACCATGGCGCCTCTCTTGTTGTGGCGCTGCGTCACAAAAGTGACGCAAGAACGGAGCAAAAGAGCTGCAAGGGGCTTGTAAATCTGCCCCTAGAGTAGAGGCTCAGGTGCAGTCCTTCCTTTGTAGCCCTCATTTTGGCTGAAATAGTTGGTTCTTGTTCTTTCTAAATGTTTGATTTGGTTGACAAGGACATCGGCAAGCAGCAATCATCAATGTTTTCTGTTCATTCTTTCATGTTGTACGTCAGGTCCGCCCAGGGGCAAGCGTACAGAAAAAGCGGATGCAGTGGCTCCAAAGGAGGAGGATGCAGGCCAGGGCGGCGAGTGCTCCTTTGCTGGCCCCAGTAAGTTTTCATTTAAATATAGAGGACCTATTGTTGTCCAAGCGTTCCTAATTTAATTTTTTCGAAATAGTGTTTAGATAGGAGCAAAATCAATAATACTACTGTTGCAGGGACAATTCTCCACAAACCGAACTATGGACACCAAAGACCAGAGTAATAATATTTCAGAGTGGCGTGTTTGGCACACTGTATAAACCTGGTAGTGTCAGCGGCACGGACTCCTCCTTGCAAAAATTGCAAAACCTTTCGCTCAGTCACTCTAGTCTGGAGGACCAAAAACCACAGAGTCTATTCAAGTTTAAAAGCTTTATTAAAAGTTTAAGTAAACACATATATTAAAATAAAAGTTAGTTGGAAATGGAAAAGTGCTTGGTGCTGAGTTGATGAGTAATGGAACACATTTCTTGTGGTCGAGCCGAGCTTTCACCTGGTTTGAAGTTGATGTTGCTCTTGTCCTTAGAAGTCCAGTTTCTGTCTGTTCAGAGAAAAATGATGTGTGTTAAAATTAATCAAGCATTCATCAATTATGACAAAAAAATGCAGCAAGACAACAACCTTCCCTGGAAGGAGGGACATTTTTACTTTAGACTAGAGTAGACAGTCAATTAATTTTTCTGTTGTTTTCACGTTTCTTCATTCATAGACCAAATACTAGTGAGTGGTGTAATCTAACATTCTTAAATCTACTTTGTAGGTGGAACATCTGGTGGCGGGGCCAGCTCGGATGTGGTGGTGATCATTGACTCTGAGTCCGAGGACAGCTCTGGGGAGAATGAGGCGCAAGTGGCCAATGAACAGACTGTGAGGAAGCAGACAGTGGCGGTGGCGAGTACAGGTAAGCTGGATCATGGTACTATCTGACTCTTAGATAGGATATGATGTGTATCCAGTGCTGGCCCAGTGACAAATTACAATATGGTAATTACAGCAGGCTGGGACCGACAGACAGATAGAGGCAGAGACAGAGAGAGAGGAAGACAGAAGGAGAGAGAGAGAGGGAGGGAGCCAGAGGGAGGGTGAGGGAGGGAGACAGAGAGAGAGAGACAGCGAGGTAGAGGGAGACACAGGGAGACATAAAGAGGGAGACAGAGAGAGAGAGAGAGAGGGAAACAGACATATCGCCTGGGCTTCTGCCAGATCTCTTTCATATGAAAGAGCATCAAACCAAGGATACAAGTGAGTTGTGGGAAGGGAAATGGTGATTCAAGCGCCCCCCCTTGCCCCTCCCTGCGGACGCCCATGATACTGGCCTGAATAGTTTTGTACTGCGCTGGCTAGTTGCTAGTTGTACTGTGACACAACTTCCTGCTGAATTATTTTGTGTTAATCATATTCTTAAAGAGCATTGGTTACATATTATGTCTTTCTTTCTTCATATAGTTGGTAATACTAAAACCTCAAAACCGACGAGGAGTATGCTGGCTGTACTGGCCCGGCAACGGAGGCTGGAAGCAACTGTTGCCCAATATCGGCGGCTGGTGGAACTGGAGGGGGATGACACGCAGTCCAGTGCATCAAATGTAACATCTGCATCCTCCTCCGTGACCCCACGTTCTGCCAGTAAGCGCAGTGCTCCAGCCAAACGGAGCCGTGCTGGCAGACGCCACCGCCAAGCAGCAAAGGCTGCACCTCACAGCAGTGTAAAGGCTCGCTTGCGCCGAGCACTCCGCAGAGTGTCCGACCTAGAGGCGGAGGTCCAGAAATGGAAAGACTATCAGAATGTGGTGGAGGGCCTCCGCTTAGATCACGCCACCCTCCAGGAGAAGTACGATGCCCTGGCCCTAAGGCATGATGCCCTGGAGGCCAAACTCAACACTGTGCATAGAGTGTCCCTTGCCCCTTTTTTAGAGACTTTTGGGGGGTGGGAATTGGGAGTTGGGTTTTTTGGGGACTTTTGAATGACTATTTATTTGTTGGGGTGAGGGAGGGTCTTGCGGGAGATTATTTTGTTAGGGATATAAAAATATACTTTTTCAAACTTTATCTGAGCATACCTGTTTTTTTACTACTTTTGAGCTTGGTGGGTGGTGGTTTTGCAGTAAGTTCATTTAACTGAACACTGTCATCGTGTTGGTTGACGTGTAATAGGCCAAATGTTTTCCAAAGTAAATGCCTGTCACAGAGTTTGTTAATTCAAGAGCCCTAGGACTTTACTACTAGTACCACTGTCACTCTCTCGCCTCTCCGAATACTCCATTATACTACCTCCCATCCAAACTCTTATCTTACCTGTAATTTGTGTTTGAGGGCTGGCTCCACCTGGAATTCACAGTGTCCTAAAGCGTTCTGCAGCAGGGCCCCAACTGGAGTTTCCCGGCGTGGATTTTCTGCAAAACAAAAGCAATCAACATTAGAAATATGGCAGAGGTGCTCACAGACCCCAAAATCCTAGAAGCCCCACAGACAGCACCCCTAAGACAGGCAAGCGAGCAATAATAACGCCTAAACGTTCACGTGTAATAGGCCAAATGTTTTCCAAAGTAAATGCCTAACCAATTTCATCCCTTAATAGACCTTGCCAGCAATGGCCCAGCCAAGACCCGTAAACCCAAACGCAAAAAAGTCACACTTAGCAAAATGTATTTAAATGAGGACTCACTACTTCCAGACAGTCCCTCTTTAGGGGACTCGTCAACGTAAGTTTCTTCATTGTGCAGATTCCAGGCATCAGCATTACGGGAAATGGATAGGGTGAGTCTGGAGGAGGAGGATAGACGACCAGGACTGAGTTCTTGTCAACTAACTGTTGTGAACCTGAGGAATGCTGCGGCATCAAAATCAAGACAGTTCTGCACTAAGCGAGCTACGCGTTGCACTATGCGAACTGCGTAGTAGCATGTTCGCACTGTGCAAGATGTTGTTTTCAATGATTGCACAGTGTGGACAATCATCCAGCACTGTGCAATCATTGAAAACGGCATCTTGCACAGTGCGAGCTGTACTTTTCTGCCACTCAAGTAGATTTTTACTCGAGCTGCAGCTTTCTCAACGCGGACTGGTAGTTTCTCATTGCAAGCTCGTGCGACCACTCGCAATGAGACACCTGACCTCCCGCGTTGAGAATCTCACCGGGAGGTTTATTTTCCATGCTCGCGATCGGCAACTTGATGTTGCTGATTGCGGACAAGGAAAAAGTCTCGCGAGGGTGTCATTTTGCCTGCTCGCCGTCGCCAACTTGATATTGAGGACCTCGAGCAAGCAAAAAATGACTGTTGCACTACATTACGCTACGCTACTCATGTTTGCACTGTGCTACGTGCAGTTCGCGTAGTGCGAAGTTGCACAAACTTCGCAATCTACATGAGCGTAGCGTAGTGCTTTGCCCAGGGTTAGTTTCCTGAGAAAGGGATACTTCTCCTGTTAGCCAGTTGTTTACCCTGTGCTTCGTATGGACTGGGGAGGTGTGAGGTTTCTCTTAAGAGGGTCCGAATTTGAAGAAAAACCCACAAGGGCAAACAAATCTGGTTGGCAACATTAGTAGTAGTAGTAGCAAGGCCCCATTAACACCCTGAACTAGAGTTGAGAAAACGTCCAACGAGAATTTCCATAACTAGAAGAGTTTATGTAGAATTAAGCTACCGTAAATCGAGCAAAATCAAGTTAAAAAAGACACAGCACTGGGTGATGAATGCAAAACAATAAATAGGAGAAGGAATGGTTTTTTGATGAATCTAGCTCAGAGTAATGCTTTCTCAAATTTGGTCTAGGCAGGAAATGGCATCACAAGAAAATAAGTTAAAGCCATCTTGGAATTGGACAACATACACTCCAAAGGTGATTATCTTGTAAAGCTATAGATTTCAAGCAAGGCATGCCTGGATACTTCCTCAGGAGAATGGTGTATTCTAGGCCCTGTTCGATATCCTCTCTCTCATCCATACTTCTGCACTCCCCCTTATTATCGAGGTCAGTAGTCTGCATGACAAGAGAAACAACCCTCTAGGTGGCTGTGTAAATGTCAACATGGATTGAGTGAACCCTCACTGGACGTTGAGTGCGAGAACGACATGTGTGTTGCCCTCTCTTGCAAGAATGCGATGCTTGCAGATACACTGCTGCCTCAGCATTTCCAATTTTCGGAACTGTTCGTCATTCGGAAAATAAATATGTGCGAAACGCCAGAGACTCTTCATTGTCGTAAAAGAAGCAGCTGTAATGAGGAGTTCTACAAAAATGCAGGCAAAAAGGACTCTAACAGTATCTTTCTGATTCTAATATGCGGTGTATTTTAGCACGTGCTAATAAAGAACCATTGTGCCAGGATGTTGAATGCAATTATCTTGTCTTTGTCTTGTTACAGCAAGGAGCAGATGTCTTACTTAGGAACCCATCACATCTGTTTCTCTGTTTCCCCAGCGCTCTTCCTCTGTCTTCGAAGATCTACATGACTCAAATAGAAGTACAAGGCGTTTATATAGAGGGACTGTCATACATTGTATGACTATACCTTGAATATATGCTGGACAGAATGCTAAGAACAGATTACATTCTATTTCTTTGTCAAGTCATTTTCTTATTAAACGAAGAGTTGGTTGATTATTATGGATATTTATATAATTTTTCTAATTCTCATATGAATAGCCAGCAGAGAGAAGGTTGACCCTGTTGTAAACAAATAATGTGTTTTTATTGTATGCCTCTAATGTTCAGCGGTCAATAGACAGAAGGCAACGTTTTTTGGAAGTCACGTTTTAACATCCATAAGGCTAATAAAGACAAACATTAAAAACATAATTTACACGCCTGGTACACTTTCAAATTCTGCATAGGTACACGATGTATAAAGATGATGTAAACAGATCATTACACAAATGTATTTACTATCACTATTATTGTATGTTAACATTTTACATAATAAATGGAACTCTACACCGTCGAAGACATGGGATGGGACAGGGAGAGAAGTGTAAGCCCCACACCCACGCTAAATTACACGCTAAATTACATAGGCTCGTGGGATTCTGCATGGGGAAAAGGTTCAGGCCTAGACCAAAATGGCCACGTCCTGGACACAGTAGTTGTCAGCATTGACAATTTGATGTGTATGGGCAGTGGTATTAAGTGCACAAGAGGATGGCTGCTTGGTTGGACCCGCGTGCCCTTCTCTGACACTGAAAGGACCGTCTCGAAAGGCACATAATAGAACACGTGAGTGCGTGGTTCCAATGCACAATAGAACTTGCATGTGCATGTGCTTTGAGCGCAGACAAGATAGCGATACACCCAAGTGAACATTCCAAAAATGAAGCTCAAGAACATGGCAGAGGGCGGATTGTGCCGTGAATGACAGACACCCTGAATATAATACCCATGTGCTGAATTGGACTGTCTCATAGTGACCAGTTATGTAACATTGATACCCCGACACGTCACCCATAGATGCCATTTGCTCCGGTGAAAGCCAAGGATAAGGCAAGCAGCTGCACAATCAGACTTACAATGACACCACGGAAAACAGGAAACGGTTCCCAGGAGTGAGTAATTGAAGTCTCGAACACATTGCACTGTGCGCTCACCGCAGGCTGCACTAAGCAGACAGAGGTGTGGAAACTGGTGGACCTCTCTCCATCCTCACCCCACCCCTTCTGGCGACTGGAGGACAGAACAAGGAGCAAACCCCAAACACAAGAGTAGCGGACCTATCTACACCTGGGTGAGTAAAAGTACAGATACGAATGGTGCGGCAACAAGGAAGACCGTATGCCCTCAGCTCAGAAGCGAGTAATGGGTCACAGTGTGATACATGCCCCAGATACCAAAGAGTGCTGATATGGGTGAAGGTGGGGACCCCATATGTGGTAGAGGAGGTGCAGGTAGATGAGGGGGGCCAATAAGTTTTCACGAGGGGCAGATTAAACAGTCATGAAATCCTGGTGGGCTCACTTTATGCCCCTAACACAGACCAAGCCTCATTTGTACGCATGCTGACCAGTGTTCTATCCAAATGGAGTAGGATGCCTTGGTTAATAGGGGCGGAGGTGACTTAACACGGTACTCAATGTTACTCTTGACAGATCATTCCCCCCGCTGACACACACCACAACATTGTCAAATGTGTAAACGCTGATTGCCTGATTTGCCCACTGGTCACTGGTCACTGATAGACATGTGGCATGCCCGTAACCCTGAAACACGCATATACTCATGTTATTCCCCTTTACACAGGATACACATCTGACTAGAACATATAGTGGGCTCCCTACTTCCTTTGATTGGTTGATTGACTACCTAGGGTGCACACATTCAGACCACAACCCGCAATATATGCAGCTTAAATGGGATGCCCACCTGCCCACTATTCTCACTTGGTGCCTCTAACCGGCGGCTCTTCATCACTGATGGCTGCAACAGTGGAATATTTTGATACCTATGAAAGTTCCACTAGCAACACCTTAACAGAGTTGACGCCGTTAACGTAGTCATCAGAGGACATAGCCTTGGACTTACATGGAATATTCATAAGCACTTAAACGTCACAGTGAGCAGAGTCAAACGCGAGCTCCTGCATTGCGAGTCAGAGGCGCAGGCATGTTCGGGTGATATGCAGCAACTAGATGCAGTAAGAAGCAAGCACATCAAATTACGAGAGCGACTTCAATGTCTGAACTATTTAGCACACTCTGCATGCACACATGCCAAGTCGGACAGAACAGGTCGGCTTTTGGCTTCGCTGCTAATTCGAAAGCAGACCTGGGCCTGATGCATCAAAGGGTTTGGACCATTCTGTGTCTATGGGAAAATGTGTTGATGCATATAGTCCCCACACATGCTCTGCGTGCGAACACAAGGCACATGGTATACACCCAGCATGACTTTTATACGGATATGACGCGACAGTATGCAGAGTTATATGAGCCCACAGTCCAACATGAGTCACAGCGACTAGATGCCTTCCTCAGCCTAATAAGACTGCCCGTGGTCACCTCTGAACAGCAAGAGGAGCTGAGTACATCAACTGGCCTTGAGAAGGTCCATGCAGCCATCACGCCAGGAGTGATGGGCAAAACCCCTGGACCCGATGGGCTGCCCACTGAATATTATAAGGCCTATTCCACAATGTGGCCCCCCTGACTGTAAACTTTATATAACTCAGCCCTGGAAGAATCAATCCTCCCCATCGCTCCATGAGGCATGCCTTGTCTCGTTGCCAAAGCCAGATACAGACCTCACTACACTAGCGTCGTATCAACCTCTGGCCCTGCTAAACGCCGGTTACAAAATGTTGTGGGAAAACCTAGCTGACAGTCTGGCACTCCTGGTACCAGCCCTAGTCCATTCCGATCAAAACAGATTTGAACATGTGCAAAACACCTCACTAAACGTGAGATGATTTTTTAGAGTAAGCAGGTACTCGCCAGAACACTTCAGGATGCCTGATACTGAATCTTGAGAAGGCTTTCAACTCTCGGGACTGGGAATATTTGTTTGCCACACTATCTCAATATGGGTTCAGAGGGACCTTCAGATACATGATTAAATTATGATACAGGGAGCTAACAGTGCAATTGCGAACAGGAAGCTACATCTCTGATCTAATAAAAGCAGTGTGAGGAACCTGACAGGGATGCCCATTCTTCCCATTGCTATTCTCATTGGCTATGGAACCATTGGCGGAGGCTATTCAACAGAGGGCAACGGAATGGGCATTCCACTAGGGGATGGGTGCAAACAATTTCATTGTATGTGATGACTTGCTCATATATATCAGGAACATCAGGTAGGTTCCCCCTTCATTAGCGCACACTCTAGGAGACTTTCCTGCCTTGTCAGGGCTGAAAGTGAATGCAATGAAATCCTGCTTATATCCCTTTTATCATACGTGCCTCGACCATTTATACGGGCTCAATGGTATTCATATTGAGTCACGAGTAGACACCTTCTGCTAAATAGGGGTGCTGATTTATTGCCAATATACAGACCTCATGAAGGCCAACCTAGACAGGTCTGTAACATCTATCATGTCCCAGACGTATCTTTGGAGCATGCTCCCGCTAATGGTCATGGGCCCGGTGGCGCTCATTAAAATGGTGCTGCTGCCAACACTTCGGTATTACTTCACAAATTTACCCTTACAGATCCCCCTGCACCATCAAGGACTTCCTATGGGGGAATTCCCATTCTCGAGTAGCCATCAAAAAGTATTATTATTTATTATTATTAAATCTTTATTTCGGTGGATTTTCACCATAAAAGACATTATAACATTTCACAAAACAATTAAAAGATAATGTTTATACTTTACAGAATCATCCAAGTCCGTTAAAAAAAGTTTCATGGTACAAATGTCACATTTTTGTTCGTTAGGGTCACTGACCATCCTTTAGGCATTTTCTCATCAAAAACCACATTGTACCTAGATATTTAGCCACTGCGAAAACAATGTGGTCCGACAAATTTGTTTTGAGGACTCTGAAGGCGGCCAAACACTCTCCAAATCCCAAGTTTCTGCATAAAGGGACGATCCATTTCTTGCGAATCTCATGATAGACTGGGCAAAAGAAGATTATATGGAGCTCAGACTTATTTGCCACTCTACAAGCTGGGCATACGTTGACTGCTTGTTCGCTCCACTTGCTTGTAAATGCTCGAAGTGGGAGGGACCCGTGCCTCCACTGCAAATAAAGTTTCCTGAGTAAGGGAGGATATAAATTGTCTAGAACTGGCTCAAAGCTATAGGTATCCTTAGTACGTAAAAATGACTCCGTTAATGTCCCATGATTTTGACGGTGGTAGAGTGCCATTAGTTTGCTATCGTGGTATACCTTTGCCAATGTCTTTTTCGGGAAAAGTGGGCAGGTGGTTAGAGGGTCAGACCACAGCTTCACAAGGCCCAGACCCTCCAGCTCAGTTTTGATAAATTTCAGCCATTTGATTTTCCCTGCATTAGGCATAGCGAGCACCTCCTGGAGTCCCTGCCTATAGCTGATCAATTCGGGAATTGACCCCAGCCTACGCCAGTAAGGCAGGGGTCGAAAAGCCAATTCTTCATCGAGGGGTCGCATCCCTAGATCTAACCTTAAAGTGACAAGAGGCGTGCTGGGAGGAAGTGCTACAACCCTGCGAATGAACTTGTTCTCCTCTTTCAGCAGGTCCTGAGAGGCTGCATGGCCCCAAAGCTCACACCTGTACATAGCAGCCCCCCTTGCCTGTGCCCTATAAATCTGTAGAGGTGGACCAACGGGTCGGATAGATGACTTGTTTTTACCCAAGAGCTTCATGGTACCACCCGAATACTGAATCAGTTTGAGGAGTGCTTTCTCTTGGTGGGTGCACCAGGACATTCTCTCATTTATCATAATTCCAAGGTACTCAAAAGTCCTCACCCTTTCGAGTCTGATTTTTCCGATCATGCGGCTGGAGCGGAATTTTGGGGGGGAATTAAACACCATGAATTTTGTCTTTAGGGTGTTAATTTCTAGGCCGTGTTCCCCACAAAAATCCACGAAGCCATCAAGAACACGCTGGATGCCCATCGACGACTTAGAGAGCAGCAGAGTGTCGTCGGCGAACATGATCGCCGGCACTCTGGAGCCTGCCAGCTTAGGAGCATCAGAGTTGACCACCCCATTCAGATGAGAGATAACCCCATTGACATAGAGGCAGAACAGGGTCGGTGCGAGCACACAACCCTGCCTTACCCCCCTGTCAACGGGGAACCTATTTGACAAGGCTCCTTCCTTGCCACACCTCACTTGTGCAAAATTAGCAGTGTGGAGACGAATAATCATCTCCAACAAGCCCTTAGGGACCCCCAGTTTGGCCAGCACCTCCCAAAGCTTTTTGCGGGGGACCAGGTCGAAGGCTGCCCTCAGGTCGACGAATACAGTATAGAGGGTGCCACCCTCCAACTGTACCGTTTCCAAAAAAATGAGGGCAAACCGAAAGACCTGATCTATAGTTGAAACCTTCTTTCTAAAGCCCGCTTGGAGGGGACTCAGAATATCATAGTCCGTCATCCAATCCAACAAACGATCCAACAATAACCTGGCGAATAGCTTTTGTGAAACGTCTATCAGGCTTATTGGCCTATAGTTGGCTGGGAGCAGAGGAGAACCCTTCTTGAAGATAGGGACTATCTCTGCCCCCAGCCAAGTTAGGGGGATTGTCATACCGTTCAGAATCGCATTGAACAGCACCCTGAGGTACGGGGCCCAGATTTTAACTTTGTGTTTGTATAGGTCACCTGGAAGCCTGTCTAGGCCTGGCGCCTTTTCAGCAGCCAGTCCCCTAATTGCCATGGTTACTTCTTCTAGGGTAAATCCATCCATGGGAACTGCACTTTCAGTGAGTTGGTCCATTGTGGGTTCTGATGTGGTCACCGATTGGTCCGGGTTATGTGTTCTGTAGAGGGTTTTAAAGTGGTCCTCCCAGACAGCAGATGCTATATTTGCTTCAACTGCCACTAGAGGTTCAGCTGAGCCATGCTTAACGATTTGCCAAAATTTTCGGCCATCTCGCAGCATGAGGGCAGCTGTCATTTCGGACCAGTTTTCCTCATCCCACTCTATTTTAGCGTTGCGTATGACGGACTTGTAGGCTAGCCACTTTACCCTGATCTTACTAGGAGTTTCCCGTATTTTAAGGGACTCTAGTAGGGCGGCCTTTGCACTCCTACAAGAAGCATTGAACCACAAGGTTCTTTTCTTCTTAGGCTTCTCCGACCTAACCACCGGGTTCAGTACTTCTGCCAGATTTGAGCATAGCTCAGAATGGATAGCACCAAGCACAGTGAACTCGGGAGGAGTAGCTAAGAGAGTGGTGGATGCCTCGGCTTTTTCTAGAGCTGGTGGTTCGGTGGCGATATGTAGCTGAGGGATAAGAACCTCAACCTTTTCTAGGGCAGGAAGGACTGCCGCGTACAACCTTTGGATGTTAGTGGAGTTCTCTAGGAGTTTTGACCATTTAATTCTGCGTCTATTACTAGTTACGACTAGGCTGGCTGGGGGTGCTAAATTTTCTTCTACAATGCCCGTGGACAGTCCATGGACCACAAATCTCAGTGAAAGTACATTGTGGTCACTGTCGGTCCTAGCAACTATCCCAAAGTCCCTAACTTTAGCCCAGTCCTTCACAGCGACCAGGATGTAGTCTATACGCGACTCATAACCTGGTCTATTGAAGGTGTATTTTGGCGGGATGTCTCCTTTAAATCGGCCATTACAAGCCCTCAGCGAGTGACAGAGCGTAAGAGATGTTATTTGAGAGACGAGAGGTGACCAAGACTTTACAGGGGGGCCCGCCGGAGTGGGAATCTCCCAGAGATCATCCTCTTCACTTGTTACACCCACTAGGTGGTCCGGGAGGGGCTCATACTGGATGTTAAAATCTCCGGCAACTATAAGTGAAGGACATAGAGTGGCGGAATCAAGGAACAGCGCTAAGTCCTCAATTGTTCCCGAGGTGCCTGCTATCCCCACCGCTCTTGAGTATACATTAATCAGTGCTACACTTGCACCAGATGCCCATTTCAAGACAACGCACTGAACGTCCGCTGAATTGGTTTCTAGAGATGTTGCCCTACATCCAAGATGAGTACCCACCCAGATCAAAAGGCCCCCGGAAGGTCGTCCCTTCCCACCCCATTTTGCCAGAGTTTCGAAGGAAGCATAACCTGTATGGGACTGTTTTTCCCTGGCCCATGTTTCTTGAAACAGGCATATGTCATGTCCTTCGATTAGGTCCGCCCACTCAGGAGAATCTGATTTATTAGCCAACCCGGAGACGTTCCAGGAGAGTATGGAAACTAAACCAGGAGTCGCCGACTTATCGGTGTCCTTAGGTACCAAAGTACACCTGCTTGTCCTGGGCTGGCCTTGGTGATAGAAGGACGGTCCTTCCGTTTCCATTGGACTTATTTTAGGCGACACCTCAGAAAGGAGATTATCCTTGTTACTTTGATCTACTTCAACTTTGTCTATGGAGGTGATTTTAACGTTAATTGACTCAGTTATTGTAGTTATTGTGGTGCCTGGGGAGTATTCAGCAGCAACCCCATCTTTGTGCCTAGTCTCACCAGTGATTTGACTACAATCTCCAAATTGGAGTTCAATTGTTGGAGAAGCAGATCGTCCCTGAGGAAAGGCAAAGCTGCAGGCTAAGTCTACCAATGGCGGTGTGTCAGTAGACATGTATGAAAGTCAATCCACTTCCTCGAGGCACCCAAATCTGTTATAAGTAGGTACCCCAGTCCACCCACCATTTATCTCTGGCCAATAATTGGGTAGCCCACCCTGCACACCTTTTCTCTCCGTCTTCCAGCCCCAATTCCTTCCTATGCTAGAATGTAAACGTGGCGGATAGAAATAGGTTAGGGGTCTGGATGCAATAGGCGAATTTGCACAGTTGTTATTCCAGGAGTGAATGAAGTGTGCAGTGTTGGGATTTTCAAGTGAGACAATTACACAATCGCCTGTAGTGGACTTGTACGAGGTGCCTATCCAAGGGACCCGACGCACCATGAGAATTTTACTTCTCAGGTGATTGGGTATTGGCCTGTTGACGTTAAGCCAGTGGATTACTTTGTTTTTTAATGATCCAAAGTCTTCCTGCTGATGATATGACATTTCCGGTACCCCTGTTAGGACAACTACATATGGTCTTACATCAGGGGGAAGATCTACGTAACCCTTGTAACGACTTGTGTTAAAATTAGCTCTCTGTGTGTTGGAATGGTAGATGTTATTATCTATGGCCCTCGGAATAACCGGGACTGTCGTAGCTGATGCAGAATGAACCACCGGCTGGTTTGTTGTCGCCGCTACCCTGTTGGCAGAAATACTTGTGATACCCTTGTGCCGAGGCTTAGGGATGGGTTTAGCCTCCGGAACTTCTAGTGGGAAAACAGCAGGTAATAATGTAGCAGCAGGTGGTGGTGGGGTGTTTGTAATGGCTGGTCGACAAATTGGTATATTATCAGGTATACTAAGGGTGGCTAGGTTTAGGATGTTTTTTTCAGTCTCAAGCAACTGGGTTTCAATTCGCGAGAGTCTGGCTTTAAGGGGGGTTAAGAGTTTTTTAAGTGTTTCCCACACAATTGTTAGGAATTCCACATCCTTCCCTTTTACAGTACAGAGTGGGACCCCACCATTCTCGCTTTCTATTACGAGATTGTCATAATCATGTTTACCCACCAGTTTTGCGGAGCTGGATTCTATTCCTGATTCAGATTCAGAAGGGCAGATATTACTCATTTGATGGGCTTCGTGAGATACCTGGGGCAATGCCTGAGTGGGTAACTGGATCATTGCTACCTTAGCCTTTTTCCTTGAGTAGGCAGAAATGTTATTACGCTTTCTTTTGTGATTTAAACCCTTTTGGGGGGTGTGACGATTCCCCCCAGTCATTCCCATAGATTTAGCAGTTAGTGCCGTCTCCAAAGGGTCCCTATTACCCGCTACTTCAGACCCAATTACCCCGCCGAGTAATAGCCCTGAGGTGGCGGGGGATTCGTGTGGGGGCTCCACCTCGGATGTTGGTGGCGTAGAAACTAGTGGCTGATGGATGTCTGCCTGTGTCACAACCAAGGTAGAAATTGGGCCAGTTGGGCGATCAGGTGTTTTAGCAAAAGCAAAATGCCCTAGGGAAGATTTTTTTGACATAGCCAACTCCTGGGATAGCCTCCTCGCTGCATCTAGTTCAGTGGAGACCCTATGCTGCATTTTGTTAATCTCCATGTCTATAGCAATATTGGTCCGAGTGATGAAGTCATCTAATGTCCCGTTTTTCAGCATACCCTTGGCTGCCCTACTTTTGTACTCACGAGTTGACATGATGCTTTGTCTACAGCGGGCTCAACGACCGATGGGGCTAAAACAGGAGAGTTGGAGCAAAAGGGTGTGGCCCAGTCCAGTCTTCCCGGTCTCTAACGGCCTCAAACGGCCCGCTCTTTGCCCGGTCTTCGCCCGCGCGCGTCCCGCGATACGCGCCACGCGGCACGCTGATATTGGCGGTAAAGTGGGCGTGGCACTCTGGGGGCGGTAGGTGGAGTGGGAAGAGTCCCAGGTGCGGCTCCAGGAACGCCGCTTGCACTCCTGGGACTCGCAGTCCCACCCCGTAGCAGCGCCGGTGATCAATGCCCCAAACAGCCAAACAAAGTCGAGGGAGCAGGAGGGTCCAAGTGCCGGTAAGACTCTGTGCTAACGACTTCGAGCGGCTCCCGCGGAGCGGGGGCCGCGAGTCGTAGTTTTAAACACCTGGGGGCGGTAGGCGGGGTGGAGTGGGAAGAGTCCCAGGCGCGGCTCCAGGAACGCCGCTTGCACTCCTGGGACTCGCAGTCCCACCCCGTAGCAGCGCCGGTGATCAATGCTCCAAACAGCCAAACAAAGTCGAGGGAGCAGGAGTGTCCAAGTGCTGGTAAGACTCTGTGCTAACGAGTTCGAGCGGCCCCCGCGGAGCGGGGGCCGCGAGTCGTAGTTTTAAACACCTGGGGGCGGTAGGCGGGGTGGAGTGGGAAGAGTCCCAGGCGCGGCTCCGGGAACGCCGCTTGCACTCCTGGGACTCGCAGTCCCACCCCGTAGCAGCGCCGGTGATCAATGCCCCAAACAGCCAAACAAAGTCGAGGGAGCAGGAGGGTCCAAGTGCCGGTAAGACTCTGTGCTAACGACTTCGAGCGGCTCCCGCGGAGCGGGGGCCGCGAGTCGTAGTTTTAAACACCTGGGGGCGGTAGGCGGGGTGGAGTGGGAAGAGTCCCAGGCGCGGCTCCAGGAACGCCGCTTGCACTCCTGGGACTCGCAGTCCCACCCCGTAGCAGCGCCGGTGATCAATGCCCCAAACAGCCAAACAAAGTCGAGGGAGCAGGAGGGTCCAAGTGCCGGTAAGACTCTGTGCTAACGACTTCGAGCGGCTCCCGCGGAGCGGGGGCCGCGAGTCGTAGTTTTAAACTTAACTACTGACCGTGGTGGCCTGGCGTTACCTAACATGGAACAATGGAACAATGCTAACTTACCGTGCAGTTGCAATGAGGGGCTCGTAGGCTGCCCAGCCATAACTTGTGGGACACAGGCACCTCCACCTGCCTTGGTCCCTTAATGCCCTCACCAAGTTATTTCATCCTTGTGTAATGCGGAAACCTCTGGCTCCCCTACGGCTTGACACAGCTTATTGGGGAAACTGCAGGTCCTTATGTTTCACCAGAAATGCGAAGCCATACACGCCTGCTCTGCTGTTACTTGGCACAGCCAGAAAAAGTGCAGTCACAATGGCGACAGAGCTACATCAATTGGGAGCGGTTGGGATCCATGATGTGGGGGACTTATACATGGAGGGCACTCTTGTAAACCACACTGATGGATGAAGGAGGGTTGCATCCAGGGCCATTTCTGTTACAATGCTCGATATTGGCGCCCTTAACTAGCCAATGGGGCGACATGACGACTGAGCCTTCGACACATCTAACAATTCAATATTTACACTTCGTGGGGCAAGGCAGGCATCCTAAATCTTGGTTTGCAGCCTCATTTAGACACCACTCCTCAATAACATTATCACCACTGAGACAGCGGTGGGAAGAAGATCTTCACAGGCCATTTACAGACACGGAGTGGGAGGCTGTACTAGAGATCTTAACGTCTGCCCGTAGGAACATGTGTTTCAGGCCAATATAGTACAACATTGTGCAAAGGGCGTACCTCACACTGGCCTTAATTAATAAATAATTCACATGCACTCATGCCGCTTGTCCACGCTGCTGTCTTGCAGACGCTAACTTGCTACACATGCTGTGGGGTTGACTGTGCCTACAGGTATACTGGAATGCTGTAGAGGAGACCCTGACCCGATGCACAGAGCGCACGCTCCCCTTCGAGTGGGCGGCCTGTATCTTACACCTGCATCATAGAAATAAACGCAATAGGGTTACCTCCCTTTTTATCGCCTTAGGAATGATAGCAGCAAATTTAATGATTACAAAAAGGTGGAAATTCGCGGAACCCCCTCAGGTACTAACCTGGCAGCGCTCATTGCGGGTGTGGGCAAAGGTGAAAAGTGTGGCATTGCACAGGAAAAAATGCTGAGACTCTGCAAGATCCCAATTGTAGCAAACTAGGACACATTCATAAGAGATTTCCACGTGAACATGCACAGTCACAGACATGGAGGCTGCTGCAAGAAGACACGGCCAAGAGACTTTCGCTGTATACATTTGCACACACACCTGTTTGCTCCAGGACATAAGTAGTAACTAAACATACTGGGTGGGAGATTGGGTGTTGGTCCCGTCATATTACATTGCCACCTATTTGTTTTTCTTTGTCCTACACTTCGTTACCTACCTCCCAAGTTACTAGACCATCAGAGAGGTTCTTGGATAGACACACCAACGGAGCATTGGCATAGACCTGAGCACAGCATGGGACAATAGTGACGAATGAGTGAGTTATATAGAGCCCATAGGAGAAATTGGAAAATGCAATAAACAGGCAGGCAGTTGTTACCTCTGAATAGGTACTATATGATTACGTATATTTTATTGTATGTCCAAACAGAGAAAATGTAATAATATGGAATGATAAATGTGAATGTCTTCTTTTGTTAATGAAACCTCGAATAAAACAGATTTAAAGAAGAAAAAAATTAAATGCGTTCATATATGTGTTTCTCACATTTTGGATGTAGTTTGATGTAGTCAACCTTTAATTACAAAGCGGAAAGTTAAATCAATATCTTACTAAACAGCTAGATTCAAAATTTTATGTAAATCATTTCTATATATGAGTTTAACACTTTGTCAAAAAACATGCAGTACTTCTGACGTCATTGCGACACCTGATGTTGTCGCAAACAAGGAAAATTAATTTCTGATGTAGTTTTTTCGACAAATGAATACAAAGGGGAAACCTGCTACTAAACAGCCAGAGTCAAACTTTATGTACTACATGTGTGTATATGTGTTTTACACTTTGCCAATAACATGCGGTATTCGCAGTGTGTCGGCGGCGACCACGATTTAAATGCAAAAAACAAATATCTGGAAATAAGATGATTAATGTACTTTTTAAATAGATAGATGACAAATCCATCAATAAGTGGTGCACCATGCAGAAGTTCCAGTCCTTGTTTTCGCGTCAGCCTGTGGCAGCCGTGCGCGGAGCTGAGTGAGAGAGTGAGCTGACCGAGAGACACCACACCCTGCACGTCCCTGGCATCTGGCGGCCAAACCTGTTGACTTCCTTCTGCACCTGCAAGTGCACTGCATGGATTGCATGGACTGATCCGGTCTGGTCAGTCCGCGAAAAGAGGCGAGGCGGACCAGCAAAAGGGCGTGAGCCACGCCTTGCACCAGGTGCCCGCAGTCTTCCACAGGCGCTCGAACGGGGACAGAGGAGTCTAGTGTATGTGGCCCCCGGCTTCCGGATGACAAAACGGCGGAACCTTTGTGGACAACAGAACTCCGATAGTCCTCCGTGAGTACCTGCAGTGGCCGCTTGGGCAGGTTTGTTAGTGCAGCCTCAAAAGCTCCCTTAGGACTTTAAAAAAGACTATGAGGGACTCTAAGGGGGTTTCAAAAGATTCTACAGGACCCTATAGGACTTTACAAAGCGCCCAACGAGCCTGAGCATCTGAGGGGGATTGTAGCTGTGATGTCCCCCCTCCCCCCACAGTACTTTTGAGCTTATAAGCTCCTAAGGCTCCCCATCTACGTTCTCTAGGGAGCAGGACATTTTTGCTTGTGCAAATTGCGCAGGTTGGACTGAAGGGGATTTCTCTAATAGCTTTGCTTACTGCTTTCTTAGCCTACTCCAGTTCGGGCCCTTCGGTCCGTTTTTACCTTAAGCTGTCGACAAGGAGAGGTCTCAGAGGCAAGAAGGGAGTCTGGAGTCAAAGTTAGGCGGTTAAACACCGGGCTCACTGCACCCTAAAAACACAGCAGGAGCAGCAAAAGCAGATCCAATCTGCTACAAACACAGCAGACAGCAACTTAGAGCCACTTCATGCGCTTGTCCACCCAGACAGCCGGAACGCCTGATCTACAGAAGGCAAAGGACGGCAAGGACTGCTGGACTGCCAAACAGCCTTGACAATCTCCACACCTTTGGCGTTTAGACAGTCCCGAGGCATCTGCAGGCGAACTCATGAGTTTGGGAAGGACTAGGGCACCCCTTGTGCCCAAACCAAGGGGAACCAAAGGGAAGGATTCAAACCCCTGCAGGAAAGACACCACTAAGCCAAACCTTATAACAATCGAGCACAATGAGGATCAGGGCACGGCTGCAGCAAAACAGCAAGCCACAATCACAACATACAGTATCCAACCAAATATATACACAAAATTCAGCTTTTTAAAGGATGCGGGCTCGGCTATTTTCTCCAGTAACAACTCCTTGTTAGGCCTGCAAACCCCATTGTTACCAGCATCATCGCCTTCACGAAAGCCAGTATTTAGCCTTTTGCCTCTAGACCATGGGTACTCAAAGTACGGCCCGCGGGCCGTCAGTGGCCCGGCAAGCCTTCCGTGGCGGCCCGCGGACCTTGAGACATCGCGCCTGTGTTCTTTTTCCGGTTGCAGCAGTGGGAGTCAGAGAGCCTGCTCTGTGGGGGCCGGGCGATTCCAGCCACAGTGAGAGTGGAGCAGCAGGGGCGCTAAGAGGTAAACCAAGCATCATTAACAAAAAAATTGTCTTTTAAAGACCTGTGAAGTACGTTGGTGAGGCTGTGTGTGTGCCCGGAAAGCTGTGTCAGCTCGGGCAGACATACACAGGGGGAGGGGGTGTGGGGGGTAGAGGACAGCAGGGACTGAGAGCCCGGTGAGGTGAGAGGGCAACAGGCAGTGAGAGCCCAGTGAGGTGACAGAGGGCAGAGCAGGGAGTGAGAGCCCGGTGAGGTGACGGAGGGCAGAGCAGGGAGTGAGAGCCCGGTGGGGTGGGAGGGCAGAGCAGAGGAGTGAGAGCCCGGTGAGGTGGGAGGGCAGAGCAGGGAGTGAGAGCCCAGTGAGTTGGGAGGGCAGAGCAGGGAGTGAGAGCCCAGTGAGGTGGGAGGGAAGAGCAGGGAGTGAGAGTACGGTTGAGGTGAGAGGGCAGCAGGGAGTGAGAGTCCAGGTGAGGTGATGGGGGGCAGAGCAGGGAGTGAGAGCCCCGGTGAGGGGGGAGGGCAGAGTATGGAGTGAGAGCCCGGTGAGGTGATGGGGGCAGAGCAGGGAGTGAAAACCTGGTGAGGTGACGGAGGGCAGAGCAGGGAGTGAGAGCCTGGGTGAGGTGACGGAGGGCAGAGCAGGGAGTGAGAGCCCAGTGAGGGGACGGAGGGCAGAGCAGGGAGTGAGAGCCCGGTTGGGTGATGGAGGGCAGAGCAGGGAGTGAGACCCCGGGTAAGGTGACGGAGGGCAGAGCAGGGAGTGAGAACCCAGTGAGGTGACGGAGGGCAGAGCAGGGAGTGAGAGCCCAGGTGAGGTGGGAGGGCAGAAGGTAGTGACAGCCGGGTGAGGTGGGAGGGCAGCAGGGAGTGACAGCCAGGTGAAGTGGGAGGGCAGCAGGGAGTGAGAGCCCGGTGAGGTGGGAGGGCAGAGCAGGGATTGAGAGCCTGGGTGAGGTGACGGAGGGCAGAGCAGGGAGTGAGATCCCGGGTGAGGTGACGGAGGCAGTGCAGGGAGGCAGAGCAGGGAGTGAGAGCCCGGTGAGGTGACGGAGGCAGTGCAGGGAGGCAGAGCAGGGAGGGAGAGCCTGGTGAGGTGGGAGGGCAGCAGGGAGTGAGAGTCCGGGTGAGGTAACAGAGGGCAGAGCAGGGAGTGAGAGTCCGGGTGAGGTAGGAGGGCAGCAGGGAGTGAGAGCCCGGTGAGGTGGGAGGCAGAGCAGGGAGTGAGAGTCCGGTGAGGTGGGAGGGCAGCAAGGAGTGAGAGTCCGGGTGAGGTGACGGAGGGCAAAGCAGGAAGTGAGAGCCCGGTGCAGTGGGAGGGCAGCAGGGAGTGAGAGTCCGAGTGAGATGACGGAGGGCAGAGCAGGGAGTGAGAGTCCATGTGAGGTGGGAGGGCAGCAGGGAGTGAGAGCCCGGGTGAGGTGACGGAAGGCAGAGCAGGGAGTGGGAGTCCGGGCGAGGTGGGAGGGCAGCAGGGATTGAGAGCCTGGTGAGATGGGAGGGCAGCAGGGAGTGACAGCCGTGTGAGGTGGGAGGGCAGGGCAGGGAGTGAGAGCCCGGGTGAGGGCAGTAGGGAGTGAGAGCCCGGGTGAGGGGGGAGGGAAGCAGGGAGTGAGAGCCCGGGTGAGGTGGGAAGGCAGAGCAGGGAGTGAGACCCCGGTGAGGTGGGAGGGCAGCAGGGAGTGAGAGTCTGGATGAGGTGATGGAGGGCAAAGCAGAGAGTGAGAGCCCAGTGAGGTGGGAGGGCAGAGCAGGGAGTGAGAGCCCAGTGAGGTGGGAGAGTAGAGCATGGAGTGAGAGCCCGGTGAGGTGGGAGGGCAACAGGGAGTGAGAGCCCGGGTGAGGGGGAGGGCAGCTGGGAGTGAGAGCCCGGATGAGGGCAGCAGGGAGTGAGAGCCCAGGGGAGGTGGGAGGGCAGCAGGGAGTAAGAGCCCGGGTGAGGGAGGTAGGAGGGCAGCAGGGAGTGAGAGCCCGAGGGAGGGGGAGGGCAGCAGGGAGTGAGAGCCCGGGCGAGGTGGGAGGGCAGCAGGGAGTAAGAGCCCGGGTGAGGGAGGTGGGAGGGCAGCAGGGAGTGAGAGCCGCATGAGGTGACAGAGGTCAGCAGGGAGTAAGAGCCGGGTGAGGTGAGACAGATAGAGATTGAGAAAGATAAAGACATATAGAGACAGAGAGAGACAGGGGCAGACAGAGCTAGATAGGCTCAGAGACAGGGACAGAGACAGATAAAGGCAGAGACAGATAGAGATAGAGACAGATAGAGATAGAGACAGACAGCGAGAAAGACAGACAGCGAGAGAGCCAGAGATAGAGACAGAGTGAGAGCCAGAGATAGAGACAGAGATAGAGGCAGGGACATATTAAGACAGAGACAGACAGAGACAGATAGAGGCAGAGACAGGGGCAGACAGAGCTAGATAGGGTCAGAGACAGGGACAGACAGAGACAGACAGCGATAGAGACAGACAAAGAGAGAGAGAGAGAGAGAGACAGAAAGAGACAAATAGAGACAGAGATAGAGGCAGGGACAGATTTAGACAGGGACAGACAGAGACAGATAGAGGCAGAGACAGACAGAGATAGAGACAAAGAGAGATAGAGGTAGAGACAGACAGAGACAGGGACAGACAGAGATAGATAGAGGCAGAGACAGACCGAGACAGGTAGAGACAGGCAGAGACAGAGAGACAGAGAGGGAGACAGAGGGAGGGAGACAGAGACAGGGAGAGACAGAGACAGATAGAGGCAGGGAAAGGAACTGACAGATAGCGGCAGAGTGACAGGGAGACGGAGAGGAAAAAGGAGGGAAAGGGAGACAGAGGGTGACAGAGGGAGGGGGAGGGAAAGAGAGGGAGACAAAGGGAGGGGGAGGGAGACAGAGGGAGCTAGAGAAAGGGAGGGAGCTAGAGGGAGGGAGCTAGAGGGAGGGAGCTAGAGGGAGGGAGACAGAGGGAGGGGGGTAGGGAGATAGAGGGAGGGAGGGAGATAGAGGGAGCGAGGGCGATAGAGGGAGGAAGGAAGATAGAAGGAGGGAGATAGAGAGAGGGATATAGAGAGAGGGAGACAGAGAGAGGGAGACAGAGGGTGACAGACAGAGGGAGACAGAGGGTGACAGACAGAGGGAGACAGAGGGTGACAGACAGAGGGAGACAGAGGGTGACAGACAGGGGGTGACAGACAGAGGGTGACAAACAGAGGGTGACAGACAGAGGACAACAGACAGAGGACGACAAACAGAGGGTGACAGAGGGAGGGAGACAGACAGACTGAGGGAGACAGACAGACAGACAGACAGACAGAGGGAGACAGACAGACAGAGGGAGACAGATAGACAGAGGGAGACAGACAAACAGACCGAGGGAGGGAGACAGTCAGAGGGAGGGAGGGATGGAGACAGACAGAGGGAGGGATGGAGACAGAGGGAGGAAGACAGACAGAGGGAGTAAGGGAGACAGACAGAGGGAGAGAGGGAGACAGACAGAGGGAAGGAGACAGACAGACAGAGGGAGGGAGGCAGCCAGAGGGAGACAGAGAGTGACAGACAGAGGGTAACAGAGGGAGAGAGGAAGACAGACAGAGGGAGAGAGGGAGACAGACAGAGGGAGACAGACAGAGGGAGGGAGAGAGTGAGTGAGAGAGACAGACAGACAGAGGGAGGGAGACAGAGGGAGGGAGACAGAGGGAGACGGACAGTGGGACACAGATAGAGGGAGACAGATGAGGGAGACGGAGAGAGGGAAGGAAAGAGAGGGAGGGAGACAGAGAGAGAAAGAGAAAGAGAGGTGAGATAGAGAGAGACAGAGGGAGACAGAGTGAGTGAGACAGAGGGAGACAGAGTGAGACAGAGAGAGAGGGAAGGAGGGAGCGAAAGAGAAATAGAGGGAGGGGTACAGGGAGAGGGTGGGGTACAGAGAGAGGGAGGGGTACAGAGAGAGGGAGGGAGACAGAGAGAGGGAGGGAGAGATAGGGAGAGGGAGAGGGAGAGAGAGAGAGAAAGAGAGAGAGAGAGAAAGAGAGATGTGTGTGTATGTCGGTCTGTTGGCTCAGTGGATGAAGGTGTCCAATGCAGGGGCCTGAGTTCATTTTCATGGTCACAGTTTTTTTCTCTAGCCCCTCCCCCACTGACCCCACCTCCACCGGTGCGGCCCTCGGCCACAAACCACACTGTAAATTTGGCCCCCGAGAGAAAGTTTGTGAGTACCCATGCTCTAGACAAATCAAAGGTATCACAGCATCAAGACGAGGCTATGATCCACAGAAGAAAGAGCACCCCCCAGAGGTCTCTGACTAAAGGAGAGAACTCCCACGAATTAGCTATCGATCAGCCAGCACCTCTATCACAACCCACAGACAGAGTGGAAATTGTCTGCCTGGGCAACAGCCTGAGGATTATGTCAGCAGGACACAAAGAGAATGGAGAAGCTACTTCAACATCACAACTAGACGACAAACCGGGAAACTGGACCTCCGAAAGGAACGATGTCAAGCAGGCACCCAGCGTCAAATCAAGGGCAGCAGCAGATGAACAAATCAGAGAAATAAATCTCAGTACCTCTACAAAAATGCTGACCAGAAGCCACAGCACACCGATTAAGCGAATAAATCTAACGATCAAAAGTCCACCAACAACCATAGACACGCATGGATATGCCCAAGTCAGTGCCTCTATCAAATTTAGGAGAACCAGGGGGATGCTCTCAGGATCCAAGCCAGAAAGAAGATGCCAGGGCAATGGTGTCTTACCTAAACACACTTGAAAGGGAAGACATGATTGCTACTTATAATCCAGACCAGAAGGAGCACCCTCATCAAAACTCCTTACAGGAGTCTCTCAGGGCCACTGACCAGGCAGCCCAAACACCAATAAAAGCAAAAGCAAAAATGAGAAGGAAATCAGGGAAGAACAAAATTCTGGCACCTGGCTCTTTCTTTTAAACACAATCCAACTAGCCGTCGAAGCCCTACAATACCAATCAGAAAAAATGGAGCTACAACTCACACATCTGAACACTTTGGCAGTTTTTACAGCCAGCATTGATGAAAAGCTGGGCAACCTAAATAGCTTGATAACGAGAGCACAATCAAATACCTACCTCAGTTGCAACTGCAACCATGTAGTCGACAAACTAGCTACGTTGCCCTCAATGCTAATTGGTCTTCTAAGTGGCATACAAAATTCAACAGCAAAAAATGCAATAAAAGATCTGGGCACCAGCGAAAGCAAAGAGCGGATACCCAGCAGGAAAAAATACGGCAAAGGGTGAAAGTTCAACCCCGAGGCCCAAAACAACGAGACACACAAATTGGAAACGGGAATCTGCAAAAACCTAATGCCAAACATCGCCGCCAACAAAAAAGGAAAGGGTGGAACCAAAAAGCACAAACAAATACAACAAAATATTTTTCCATTTTTTCAGGCTTTCGGGAAAAACATGTAACAAACATCAGCGATGCAGAGCCAACACATCAGACAAACCAGGTATCAAATACTCCCGAACAACAACAAAAATTAAACAGAAGAAGCACAGATTATGATGTATCAAAGGTTCAAACCTTGCCAATAAAAGATAAAACTAATCAAACGAAGGACAAAAACTAGCAACACTGAAGAACTGCTCGCCTTCAAAAGCAGACAGTGGAAAGACCAGCCAGGGGCAACACTGTCAAATTTTAAGGAGAGATGCAAGATCCCTAACCAACAAATCTATCTTTTCAGGGCAAGCAGGCGGTCAGACGTGTAATTCAGAGACAATAAGCCCACTTGAAATTAAGCAAATATCCCCAAATTTAAATCCTTATACAAGGGATTGAAGGGGAATCACTGGACCAACAATAGGGCCAAACCAGGAAGCACCGCCTAGAGAAACAGAGACTATGAGCACACACACCATGTCCAGACCAACAGCGAACCCATTGGCAAAACGGCCACACGGCAAGGGGATAGAACCAAAACAAACTCCTTTAAAATACGCAACAACAATATCAAATACAAAGACCCCCTCTGCAGCTGGACCAAACAAGTGCCCGGATAACAAGGAAGAAAAATCATACAAAGATCTAACGGCTACAACACACTCACTATCAACGAAACAACAAAAACCAGAAAACAGTCGTCAGCCAACAGAGATTCTGGTTTTCCACCCTGAATACACGTCAAAGGGACAACAGGACTTGTTAAACTGCGGTAACATCCTCAGATTAATGAAATCCATCCCAAAGCTAGAGGGTATAAGCTCAAAGGACTTACAGCCTGATTCATCATTCTCCCGTTTTGCGAGCCCCTAATAGCGATTCATAACAAATCGCTATTAAGGACTTGCAAAACGGGATTCATGTAGGAATTGCAATAAATATTGCGATTCCTACATGTTCCTTATTTGCGATTAGCTAATTGGTAATCGCTAATAATGAATAACTCCCCATGCATTCCTATGGGCCTGCAGGCCCATAGGAATGAATGGGGAGTTATTCCTTATTTGCGATTAGCAATTAGCTAATCGCAAATAAGGATGCGATTTCAAGGGTGCAGGGGTGTCCAAAGGACACCCTGTAGCACCCCTGAAATGTAATCTACATTGGTGTTGCGCACACACATGTCCAAAGGACATGTGTGTGTGTAACATGCAACTTAGAAAAATGCATTTAAATGCATTTTACTAAGTTTTTGCTATTTACCGAGAGGTCTGACCTCTCGGTAAATAGCGATTCAGAAAAGGGGGTGGTGATGAACAGAGTGTCTGAATTAAGCAGACCACTCTTACCCAGTCCAAAGATCAGGGCTTGATCCATCACCGTTATTTATCTCACTGCCCCATCCCAGCTCAGAACCTGGCTATATGCAAATTAGTCCGTCCCTGGCCCAGTGCATCATGGGAACAGGGCAGACCAAACTACCAAGCCAATTCTTCACCAGAAAAGGAGACAAGCTACCGGGGACCGGTTTCTGGAATTTCAGCCTCTTCGGCCCGGCTTGCTTGAATCCTGATGGAGCAGTGAGAAAGGGACTCATGTCTGAGTATACCCTGCCACACCTATAGTGGCCAAAAACGATTCAGAAAAGGGGTGGTGATGAACAGAGTGTCTGAATTAAGCAGACCACTCTTACCCAGTCCAAAGATCAGGGCTTGATCCATCACCGTTATTTATCTCAATGCCCCATCCCAGCTCAGAACCTGGCTATATGCAAATTAGTCCGTCCCTGGCCCAGTGCATCATGGGAACAGGGCAGACCAAACTACCAAGCCAATTCTTCACCAGAAAAGGAGACAAGCTACCGGGGACCGGTTTCTGGCATTTCAGCCTCTTCGGCCCGGCTTGCTTGAATCCTGATGGAGCAGTGAGAAAGGGACTCATGTCTGAGTATACCCTGCCACACCTATAGTGGCCAAAAACGATTCAGAAAAGGGGGTGGTGATGAACAGAGTGTCTGAATTAAGCAGACCACTCTTACCCAGTCCAAAGATCAGGGCTTGATCCATCACCGTTATTTATCTCACTGCCCCATCCCAGCTCAGAACCTGGCTATATGCAAATTAGTCCGTCCCTGGCCCAGTGCATCATGGGAACAGGGCAGACCAAACTACCAAGCCAATTCTTCACCAGAAAAGGAGAAAAGCTACCGGGGACCGGTTTCTGGCATTTCAGCCTCTTCGGCCCGGCTTGCTTGAATCCTGATGGAGCAGTGAGAAAGGGACTCATGTCTGAGTATACCCTGCCACACCTATAGTGGCCAAAAACGATTCAGAAAAGGGGGTGGTGATGAACAGAGTGTCTGAATTAAGCAGACCACTCTTACCCAGTCCAAAGATCAGGGCTTGATCCATCACCGTTATTTATCTCACTGCCCCATCCCAGCTCAGAACCTGGCTATATGCAAATTAGTCCGTCCCTGGCCCAGTGCATCATGGGAACAGGGCAGACCAAACTACCAAGCCAATTCTTCACCAGAAAAGGAGACAAGCTACCGGGGACCGGTTTCTGGCATTTCAGCCTCTTCGGCCCGGCTTGCTTGAATCCTGATGGAGCAGTGAGAAAGGGACTCATGTCTGAGTATACCCTGCCACAGCTATAGTGGCCAAAAACGATTCAGAAAAGGGGGTGGTGATGAACAGAGTGTCTGAATTAAGCAGACCACTCTTACCCAGTCCAAAGATCAGGGCTTGATCCATCACCGTTATTTATCTCACTGCCCCATCCCAGCTCAGAACCTGGCTATATGCAAATTAGTCCGTCCCTGGCCCAGTGCATCATGGGAACAGGGCAGACCAAACTACCAAGCCAATTCTTCACCAGAAAAGGAGACAAGCTACCGGGGACCGGTTTCTGGCATTTCAGCCTCTTCGGCCCGGCTTGCTTGAATCCTGATGGAGCAGTGAGAAAGTGACTCATGTCTGAGTATACCCTGTCACACCTATAGTGGCCAAAAACGATTCAGAAAAGTGGGTGGTGATGAACAGAGTGTCTGAATTAAGCAGACCACTCTTACCCAGTCCAAAGATCAGGGCTTGATCCATCACCGTTATTTATCTCACTGCCCCATCCCAGCTCAGAACCTGGCTATATGCAAATTAGTCCGTCCCTGGCCCAGTGCATCATGGGAACAGGGCAGACCAAACTACCAAGCCAATTCTTCACCAGAAAAGGAGACAAGCTACCGGGGACCGGTTTCTGGCATTTCAGCCTCTTCGGCCCGGCTTGCTTGAATCCTGATGGAGCAGTGAGAAAGGGACTCATGTCTGAGTATACCCTGCCACACCTATAGTGGCCAAAAACGATTCAGAAAAGGGGGTGGTGATGAACAGAGTGTCTGAATTAAGCAGACCACTCTTACCCAGTCCAAAGATCAGGGCTTGATCCATCACCGTTATTTATCTCACTGCCCCATCCCAGCTCAGAACCTGGCTAAATGCAAATTAGTCCGTCCCTGGCCCAGTGCATCATGGGAACAGGGCAGACCAAACTACCAAGCCAATTCTTCACCAGAAAAGGAGACAAGCTACCGGGGACCGGTTTCTGGCATTTCAGCCTCTTCGGCCCGGCTTGCTTGAATCCTGATGGAGCAGTGAGAAAGTGACTCATGTCTGAGTATACCCTGTCACACCTATAGTGGCCAAAAACGATTCAGAAAAGTGGGTGGTGATGAACAGAGTGTCTGAATTAAGCAGACCACTCTTACCCAGTCCAAAGATCAGGGCTTGATCCATCACCGTTATTTATCTCACTGCCCCATCCCAGCTCAGAACCTGGCTATATGCAAATTAGTCCGTCCCTGGCCCAGTGCATCATGGGAACAGGGCAGACCAAACTACCAAGCCAATTCTTCACCAGAAAAGGAGACAAGCTACCGGGGACCGGTTTCTGGCATTTCAGCCTCTTCGGCCCGGCTTGCTTGAATCCTGATGGAGCAGTGAGAAAGGGACTCATGTCTGAGTATACCCTGCCACACCTATAGTGGCCAAAAACGATTCAGAAAAGGGGGTGGTGATGAACAGAGTGTCTGAATTAAGCAGACCACTCTTACCCAGTCCAAAGATCAGGGCTTGATCCATCACCGTTATTTATCTCACTGCCCCATCCCAGCTCAGAACCTGGCTAAATGCAAATTAGTCCGTCCCTGGCCCAGTGCATCATGGGAACAGGGCAGACCAAACTACCAAGCCAATTCTTCACCAGAAAAGGAGACAAGCTACCGGGGACCGGTTTCTGGCATTTCAGCCTCTTCGGCCCGGCTTGCTTGAATCCTGATAGAGCAGTGAGAAAGGGACTCATGTCTGAGTATACCCTGCCACACCTATAGTGGCCAAAAACGATTCAGAAAAGGGGGTGGTGATGAAGCTTGTTTCCTTCCCAGTGTAAGAATTGGCTTTTGTAGTCTGGTCTGCCCTGTTCCCATGATGCACTGGGCCAGGGACAGACTATTTTGCATACAGCCAGGTTCTGAAACTGGGATGGTGCAATGAGCTAAAAAACGGTGTTGGATCTAGCCCTGATCTCTTGACTGGGTGAGAGTACTCTGCTTAATTTAGAGACTCTGTCCATCACCACCCCTTGTTGTAAATTATTTTGTCCACCCTAAGCGTGGAAGGGTATACTCAGATGTGAGTCCCTTGCTCATTGCACCATCAGGATTCAAGCAAGCCGGGCTGAAGACGCCTGAAATGGCAGAAACCGGTCCCCGGAAGCTTGTTTCCTTCCCAGTGTAAGAATTGGCTTTTGTAGTCTGGTCTGCCCTGTTCCCATGATGCACTGGGCCAGGGTTGACCTGATCAGAGGGTTTGAGGTAGTTCCACTGTGCCCCTTACAGCCTCTACCTCCCCTCCCACCTTTTACCAAGGGAATCAGTAACGCGAATAAATGTCCTTGTGAATTGATTCACCTTTTTTAATAATCACTATCCCCACACGACTACACCTTCACCTTACCCCTCACACGCACACAACCATTGGCTGGGACAAAAGAACTCCGACAAAGAGCGCCTTTTAGGCGCCCGTCAGACATTGCAGCGCCAGTCTGACGAGGAGCAAGAGGCCAATGATGAAGCTTGACATCTAGCTCGCTGGGTGTGTGAGGCCTCTCAGTTCCGACAAGGGAGCTTTCTGCTCCCTGCCTCTACTCTCCTAATATATTAATCCACACACTCCTCCTTCTATGTCCTCGGGGAACTTTGTACCTTCTGCATTTCACAAACATCATCCACTCAGAGACATCGAGGTGCCAGCAGTCAGACTTAATCAAAAACAGATAGCTAAAGGCAGGAAAGAAGGCGCCCCGGGCCCAAATGGCATACCACCTGCCCTCTACAAAGCAAAGAACAAAGAGTGGTATGAAATCATGCAACCTCTATTTTTGGAAATCAGATTACTAAACAGAATTCCAGAATCTTGGAAGGGGTCGACGATTGTCCCAATCCATAAAAAGGGAGACAAGGCTGAACCAAACAACTGTCGCTTTGTAGCCCTCATTGACAAGGAGGTGATATATTTTGCCGGCACTGTACTAGAGGAGCTTACACTTTGGGCTGAGTCAAATATGATAATACCGCTGAATCAAACAGGCTTCAGAAAAATGACTGGAACATCAACAAACAATCTCGCAATGTCATTAATTATCTATGCAACAAAATCATCCAAGATTCCCTTGCATCTGTGCTATATCGACTTTAGTGCTGCATTTGATAACATCGAGAGAGGCAGACTTTGTGGAAAACTAGTGCAATGGGGCCTGCCACATCCGACCCAAAATATGCTGATGCTACTCCACACGGACACTTGGGTACAGGTGAAACTAGGAAGCGGCACCCACCTGTCCTCAAAAGTACCAACTACTAAAGGCTTGAAACAAGGCTGCGTGCTTGCTCCAACCTTGTTCAATCTTTACATGGCGGAGCTATCGAAAGCACTCGATGACTGTAATTCTCATTCCCCAAGGACAGGAGGGAAAACCTTGAGCAACCTTTTGTATGCAGATGATGCAGTGCTACTTAGTCACACCTACATTGGCCTTCAATGACTCCTTACTGGAATGCAGAAATACGCCAAGGAAAACAACTTAAAAATAAATCTCAGCAAGACACGCACAATGTCAATTAACACCAACAAAAAACGACAGAAGAGCTGGTTTCTTGGTGGCATAAAAATTGACCTAGCTTGACAGTATAAATATCTGGGAGTCACATTTGATAAAGAAGGCTCTTTTGTGCAACAGAAGCAGGAAATAAGAAGGAGAGGCTCATTGATTGCCTTGACAATGAAAAATCTGGCAACCCGACTGATGGGCCCGACTTTTACCCCGTTTCTGAAGGTAATCCAGGCAAAACTGCTTCCCTCGATTACCTACGGCAACGAGGCAATGCGGGGAAGGGACTCCAAGGACCTGGACAGCATGCAGGTCAAGGCCTATAGAACAATGTTCTCGCTCCCGATTTATACATCTCCAGCACAAATAAGATTGGAGTTTGGCCTCCAAAAACAAGACCTAGCCAGGCATGGAGCATACATCATTTGCTGCCATAAACTAAGAAGCGCTACCACAAATACACTAAACTCTCTGCTATGGAGCGACATACAAAGCAGGGACGCTTCAGAGGCAAGAAAATACCTTCAGTCAGCCTTGGAAGTCACCAAACTCTCAGAGCTCTGGGACAAACAACTTGGGCACAGCAACTTCAAAGAAATACCAGGATGAGTGCTTTTTAATAGAGATGTAGAGATGTTCATCTACATATCCCCTTTCCCTCTCTTTGCCACTCTGTTCCTCGGATCCCGGATGCTTGGGATCTGCCTCCCTCAGCAGGGATCAGGGACTTCTTTCCCTGTGACATGATACTCTTGTGTTGTTTTGGAGGGTCATGACTTTATGAGCAGACTTTGGATGTTTAGAAGCATTAGGCGCGAGTGTGAGGCAAAACATCTTACTTACAATGGGAGTCAGGTGCATGCTGGAACTTGTCATGCTGTGGGCAATTAACTGGGATGGCTGATTGCCCTGGTGTATTTTCCTGCTGACTTAGTACCAAATTGTTGTTTAATTATGCATGGACTACTGAGTTCTATGGGACCACCATTCTCCCAAGTATTCAGAAAACCTGGCTTCAGGCACTGGAGCTATGGCTTGTATTGGAACTTGTAGGGGACTCCACTAGTTGGAGGCCTAAATGGAATCCTTTTAAAAGGAACCTGTCCCAATTGGACTTAAATGAAGGGGCCTGGGTGTCTGTTTTTATAAACTGGTTGTGGATCTCCTCGACCCCTTGTCAGACTGCCCTCTCCATGGGGCCTGGCCTTCAACTCCACTCAGGGGAGCAGTAGCAGAGAGGGGCCTAGGCCCACGCTGGAACACAGTCAACATATCATATGGTAGCCTTAAGTCCTTCCCAAGTATAAGTAAAGGTTTGAGTTTTTCTTCCAATTGTGGTGTCACTTGTCATTATTGTTGGGGTGAGTTTTATGAAGTGAGTATGAAGTGGATGTGTCATATTGGCGGTTGGACTTATTACGTATTTAGATTGAGCGATTGTGTAAATGCATCGCCTCCTCAGATATTTGCTGGGCTAGGTCCCCTGCCTGCTGTTTTTTGTTGTGAAGTTTTATATAACGCAAACTAGACCCAGAGGTATCAGAGTGATTTACATGAGCACAGGGAGATTAGTGATTTGCCCAGAATCACAGTATGTTGAGCATCCCTGCCGATACTCAAACCTAGCTGCCCAGCTTGAGAGAATGTGTTGTTTTATTTTATTTATTTATTTATTTATTTATTAAAGTGTTTTGTATAGCGCGAACAAGACCCATGGGTATCAGAGCGCTTAACATCGAGATCGGTTACAAATTGGCAGTACAATAATAATTATAGAACAACACAGATATGAGGTAGAAGAACTTAAGGCTATGAGGGAGTGCATAAATATATATATTCCACATGCATGTGCAATTAAGGCTAGCTTATATCCCTATCTATATCGATAAATAAGAAGAGGTAGAGGTTATATAGTTTTCTGCTATAGAACAGTTATCGGTTCATCTAGTAAGGAGATGGCAGTGAGGATAAAGTTCAGTTCCGGTTATTGGGTGAAGTCATTCACTTCTCGATGATATTGTTCCTGAAGATGGCCGCCCTATATCGGAATAAGAATATTCGTCTTAGAGTTCCGTTAGCTTCCCTAGTCAAGGTATTTTTACTCAACATATGACTTTTCAATTCCCGTTTGAATTGAACAATATTTTGAGTCTTCCTGATGCTTGGAGGGAGCGAGTTCCAGACTCTAGGGGCAGCTCCAGAGAATGATCGGTCATAAGACTTTTTCTTTCGGAAGAAGGCTGGCCGCAACAATAGCTCCTTGGCACTTCTGGTTGGTCTGATTCCACCCGATAGCTTGATTTTCTTGGCTAGATATCTTGGTGTGTTATAGTGCACCGCTTTGTGGGTAATGCATGCTATCCTCATTTGAATTCTAGCCTCATACGGTAGCCAATTTAGTACTTTCAAGTGCGGAGATATATGATCAAATTTCCTAGACCCCGTGATGAGTCTTGCCGCTGCATTGAGACAGGCTTTTAATGGGGCTGTGGAAGTTTTTGGTAGGCCGGCTAATGTGGAGCAACCATATTCGATCCTTGATATAACTAAAGATTGAATAGCCAGTTTTAAATCTGCTTCCGAGATGAATGGTTTTAATTTTCTTAAGTAACTCAAGTGGAAGCGGGCACTTTTCGCCATTGAATTAATATTTCATGTCAAGATTTCATGTCAAGATTTTCATCTAAGGTAATTCCAAGTGATTTCGCTGAATTGACTAGCGTTGGGGTGCAGTTTAGTGCCGTCAGCAGTTTGGTCCATTCCTTTATTTCAGCATTGCTCCTTGGTGGTGAAATTAGCAAGAATTCCGTTTTATGGGCATTTAGTTTCAGATGATTGGAGGTTAACCATTCCAGAACCAACTTTAGCGTCTCATTCATTAGGTCAATGTCCTCAAGATTGGCGATCTTCAAGTATATTTGTGTGTCGTCTGCATACATGTGGTAGGAGATCTGTGATTTCCGTAGAATGTCTGTAAGAGGTTCGACATATAGGTTGAATAGATCTGGGGATAGCGTTGATCCTTGCGGGACCCCAATTGTGTTAGGACATGAGGGTGATATTGCTTGGTTAACCAGGAATCGTTGGGTTCTGTTGCGTAGGAAAGAATTGAACCATTTCAGTACATTTCCGGACAATCCCATCCTGTCCTGTAATCTGGACAATAATTCTTCATGGTTTACCGTATCAAATGCAGCTGATAGGTCTAAAAGAATCAGTAGGCAAGCTTGCTTTTGGTCTAGGGCTTGTAGGGCATCATCGACAATGTGCAGGATCGCTGTTTCCGTGCTGTGCCCTGCTCTAAAACCTGATTGGCATTCGTCTAGTAAGGAGAACTTGGTGATGTGTTGATTCAATTGGCTCTGTACGCATTTCTCAATAAGTTTGGCCAATAAAGGGATGTTGGTTACTGGACGATAGTTATTTGGGTCTGTTGTGTCTGCGGTTGGTTTTTTGATTATTGGCACTACTTGCCCTGTTTTTAAGCAGTCTGGGAGGATCCCTTGCGCAAGTGACGCGTTTATTATTTTGGTCCAGATTGGGACCAGGATGTGGCTGATCTCTCTTACACACTTTGCCGGTAAAGGGTCGTGATAATGGTTGTTCGGTCTAATTTCCGAGAGCGTTTTGGCGATCCCGATCTGGTCATATAATTCAAATGTGTCCCAATTCGCTTTATTTTTAGCTTTAATCCTCTCAGTTGTCATAGGGGCCGCATTCGTCGGCATATGTTGGGTCGGGAGGATAGCCCCGGCCTTTGCGAGCTCTACCTCTAGCGATTTGGTTTTTTCCGTGAAAAATGTGGAGAATTCCTCGCCGCTTAGGGGGGTCTTTGAGTGTTCTTGTGCTGATTTGGCCAGTTTGTCTGATTGATGTTTTAGGATCTCGAAAAGTTTTCGTGGTCTGTTTTTGGCATTGTCAAGTTCCGCTCTTATATATTCTTTCTTCGAATTGATTATCTTTTTGTTATAGTGACTTCTGGTGGTCCTGAGGGCTTTCAGCTCAGGAGAGGAAGGGTGTCGTCTCCAGTTTCTTTCGGCCATTCTCAATTTGCGCCTTTCCTCATTGAGTGAACCATTAAACCAGGGATTTTTTGGTTTTTCTGCGACTCTTTTCATTTTTAGTGGCATGGTGTCGTTGACGATATTTCCAATTGAGGTAAGGTAGTGATCAGTCAACTCATTTACATTCTTCATGTCGTCAGGTGACTTTAAATCCTTCTTGCATCTTTCGACCAGTAACTCAATGTTCGCCACTTTTGTATCTCTTATCGCTTTTTTGGACCTGGGGGGTTGCACAGTCCTACCCTTTTTCACTGTGGGAATCACGAATGTTATGGCGTGATGGTCCGACCAATCACAAGGATCAATAGCGAGTATTGATGTCTCTTTCTTATTTGCAATAATCCAGTCAATCATCGCTCCTTGCACATGTGTGGGTTGGGTGCAAGCTTGTGTAAGGTTTAGTTCTGCGAGGAACTCTTTAAGCAGGTTAACCGTTTTGTCATTTGCTTCGTCCCAGTGTAGGTTAAAGTCCCCCAAGAAAATGTTGATGGCAGCAGAGTTGTTGTTGCCATGTGTTTACCCAACCACCTGGTCCTTGGTGAGGAGGTGGTGTATTTGCTGACTGATTTCCTTGTGGCTGAATGTACTGTTTGCTTGGGTTGATCTGGGCTTGGTTTTGTGAATGGATATTTTGCAGGACTGACCCAGGCCTATCAATCTTTGCTCATGCTGGTGGCCCATTGTGAGGCAGTAGAAACATTCTCTGAGGTTTAGTTGCCACCACCCTTCCCGACCTTTGATGCCAAAACTAGGCCAGAATCCTCTGGGGTTCCGTGGTGAAGTCCCTTTCAAGACTGGTGCCAACTGTGCGCTTGTGAGCCATTGCATGGGGGATGCGTGTGGTGGCCTGCCCCCCTCTGACTCTGGGACTTTCCTCATGTTGCTGGTGGGGGCATTTCCTCTGCGTGGTGTATCATTTTATGGGTGTGCCGAGTACCCTCCAATGGTCACTTGCTTGGACATCATATTCAGCAGGCATGTGATTTCTGGCACAGTGTCGGCATTGCATATTGGTGGGCAACCTTGTCTGCCCAACTACCTCACTCAGGGAGGTGACAGAGGCTAAATGTAGAAGTCCCGTGAGTACACATAGTCTATTTGTCACTGCCTTTGCCCCTATGCGCATTTGGCCGGCTCCCACCTAGCTTCGGGGGACCCAGTAGGCATGTGCAAGTTGAGGTTCCAGATCTCTTGTTCCTTGTGTACCTGATAGACTAACACATTTTTCATCTTTTGGGAGGTTTTCACTAGAAGGAGGTGTGTGTGGCATGCCCACTACCGAGCTAATTTTCATAGCTTGAGGAGATTTCCCATATACTCCAGGATGGCCCCCATGAAGGGGATCCGACTGGCCACAGCCATTCTGGCTGGCATCGATATGGCTCTGGAGTGTATTGCTGGATGGTGCCCTGAGTGGGAAACTCCAGGGGAGGAGCAGGCTATAGCACCATTCTCAGCAAACTGGATTGAAATTTTCCATTTGGTCATTAGGCCCCATCCAAAAATATTAGTAGGGGACTCTTTCCCCCCTATCTCCAGCTTGAAGGGTTCCCTTAAGGGGATCACTGCCACCGTTCCCGAGACCCTTTGAATGGTTGCATTGCTCTTTGATATGGGGCCTGGCCCCACCCGAAGGTTCGACCTTGTCACCCCCATGTCTAATAGAAAGTGGTATGGTGTCCCATTTACCAGCATCATGGCCATGGGGTATGAGTAGTGTGTGTGTGTCCTTGGTATTCTGTTGTTCTTTGCCGTGTCTATTTCCTGCATCCTCACCCTCACTGTCAGATTCTGGGGACTGGTGTCCTCTTCCTTACTATTGCCAGTTGTATTACTGTTTAGACTTGTTATGAGAATCCTAGGCGCTCGTGACTGGCGAGTCATGTAACCTAGTGCAGGAACAGATGGGATGACCGGCACCATAGAGAACACCTCCATACCGGTGTGTGGTGGGGGAGGTGCGGATGCCATGCGTGTGGATTTTGGCACATAATTGTAGGTCGCCACCTTGAAAATGGACCATAGTTCTAACGGTACCTCTCTTCTAGTCCTTTCAAGTCCCAAATATTTGATCTGAATGTGTGTCCTTATGCGTTTGTTTGTGTTGGTGTTGAAGATTCCCCCCACTGGCCAGGGGAAAGCATATGTCTTAGTATGTGCATGTCATTCAAGGTTACATTTATCTAGCTTTTTATCCTGTGAAGGGGAATCTAGTTTGTATGTGGTTTAAAGGCAGCTCCATGATGGATTGGAAACTGTTTAAGAGATTTAATGCACTTTTACACTTCTAAGATTTTTTTAATAAACTTTAATTCTACTTTGATCATGGGGAAAATGTGTACATGGGATTATGCTAGCAATAACTACTTTACTACAAGCTAAGCTTTAGACAAAGATGCATTAAACTAACTTAGTACATAAAAAACACATATAAAACAAAACAAACTCTAAGAAAGTGCAATGGGTAGTTCAAAACATGATTAATTTATTTTAGCAGCAGAACAGCAAAATGTGAACAAATGACAGCTTTTTCATATGCACATAGAATTGTTAACTAGACATAATAATCAACATAGAACACAGTTGCAATCATTTATCAGCACCACAACATCAAAACAAATTCATCAATTGAAAACCATAATAGAAGTAAAAGAGAAAAACTGGCAGAGAAAAAAAATTATAACTTTGTCAAACATTCTTAGCCCTGTCCGAGAGCATGCTGCCCGATGACAAGGGGAAGCTCTGCGCGACACAAGGGACTAAGTGAGCCTGATCGTCCTCCAATATCGGCTCTCTGACACAGATAGCAACAATGAACAGCGCCACCCGCACCTAGGGGCGTGGCGCTCTTAGTGGGACCAGGGGGCAGGAGCTGGCAGAGACAGTCTTGAGGTAATAGGATAGAGGGGGGAGACACGTCATCAGAGGAGGTCGACCTTCCCTCCCCCGAGGGTACAAAAGCCTCGGGGGAGGCGGAACTAACCCTCTTTGTCCTCTTCCATCAGCTCCGGCGGCAGCAGACCAGCGAAGAATTACAACAGAAGCTGGTTTACTATGCACGTGGAGGAAGGGAGAGGGCCTCACAGCGTAGTCATTTAGGTGAGTGTGAAGATTTGTCTGTGCTGATCAGGACGAGGGCTCACCGTGCTCAAGCTGTGCTACACTTCGCAGTAGTGCGAGATTCCTAGCCTAAACGTTGCTTTCATTGTCTTTTCTTCGAGGAAAAGCGCCGCTGAAGGAATGCAGTCGTGGTGAATTCCAGACCCGGAGCAGAAGGCTAGCCTGCAATGTAAGCAGTGATCGTGGAAAAATCCTCAGCGTGGCAGGCAAGGGCGGAAGCCTCATGGTTTGTGCATAATGGGTATGTAATGGTAAGCGGACATTGCCGGCCAAGTTTTAAACGCGCGGGCCTTTGTAATTAATTTTTCATGTCGGTGCGGATGCTTTATGTTAATTGTGAACACTGTATGTGCGCGTTTCCCTCAGTATATCGTTCCTTCATAGTGCCACATCATTTGTTTTAAATTTTTAGAACTTCGGAATGCCACTGCGGCAGAGTATCTTTGTTGAGCCTTAACACAGTTTGTGGCTCCGAGTTAGTGCAGGGCAGCGACCCTCGATTTACGCAAATTCAAATTTTCCCCTCAGGGGATGACACATTCCCAAATTGTCCTTTGAGGAGAGGAAGCTGATCTGTGACCCGGAGAAAGGCAAAGATTAAAGGGCGGCGGCTCGGGCTCGCGCGGGGCATGAATATTTGATGCCCCTCCCCCACTCTCAACATTTAATGGCTGCTCCGTTTCCTCTCGGGGCTCGAGAGAGGCAGGAGACGGCTTCGAGTTAATCCGCGCCGTCCCCGGGAGCAAGGAATTATTTCTAATACGCAGCACGTCTTTCTCTATATCTATTTGGAGGGAGCTTTCTATTGCGAATACATTTATGAATGGGACCGTGAAAACTATTATGGCTCGTAAGCTGTGCTCGTAGGAGCAGCGTACTATTCAGTATGCAGACAATGTTACGTGAATTCGGCCCCATAATCTTTGATCCGGTTTATATGTGCGATAGGACACACTTGCGCCATTTCATCCTACTTTTTCATTTTCTTGGGCGATCTCCCCCAATAAGGCTGGAGAAGTTGGGTTTTCGAAACCTTTTGATTTTGTAAATGGAATATGGACTTAATAGTAGCCCCTATGCTTCCCCAAGCGTGAATAATTTCAGAAAGCCCCACGGCACTTTTCAGTTAATTTATTAAATAATGTGTGATTCTATTAAATGCGTGTGAATAAGAAACCATTTTTTGTCTACTAACCTGCTAAGGCTGCCATCAGTTTCCTGCAGTTTGAATTCCTAGTACTGTGGGGGCTCCGTATTTTCAAAGTACAGGAATACACGCTATTCTCAGCCTTTTGCAAGAAATACGGAATACCCGTGTAAATCGGTAATTCCACACTAGATTCCTTTGGGAAAGCCTCGATCCCAGGCTGTCTGGAAATAAATCCACACATGTTGGCATGTTTTGCTGTTGTGTTGTCGGGGAACTGAACACATGCTCGCATCTGCTTTTTTCATTTCGAGCTCTTCAACATGCTGCTGGTATTACTTCACAAGAGGGCTGTGACTGGGTCCAAACATGCTAGAACTGTAATCTTCCTTTTTTAGAAGAGGCTGAGTTCTCCTTCTGTCCTCTTAAGCATTCCACATAGTTTTACTAGGTACGCGTTGTCATCTCCCTATTAATCCTATGAAGGGTTTTGGATGGTTAATTGTAACTCATCAGACCTAAACAAAGGGCGTTCTCCGCACGAGGGCCTAAATGTACTATCATGGTACGACCAGCGTCTGTCCCATTGAGCTATGGTCTTAAAAGGCTCTCAGAAGAGGCACTCATTCTATGCAGTCTGTCGAGACTCTTACTAGGAGAGCTCTCGAGGTACTATGTGCATTGTAAAGGCAGAAAGTCAACCGGTATCTGGATTGGCGGAATTAATTGGTCTATGCACAGATTTAAGTACAAGTTATCTGCCATGTAATTAATTATCTTGAATCCACTCATGTCTCCAAATGGCAAATTGAAATTCTGTATATTCCGGTTATTTCTTACTAATATTAGCTGGAATTCAAGAGTCCGGTTAAAATAAAACCGACTTCCATAAAGTGTAAGACACACCAGGCATTTTGAGTCAATGTTGAAAATAAGTCACAGTCAGCAGATCAAACATGGCCTTGTGCCGGGAGAGTGCGCCATGCTCTGCACTGGAACCAAAGTGAATATTGATGAGAATCGCCAGTCTTGGCAGCACGTTCCTACACAGGGCTCCAGTGCTTCTGCGGGGGGTGAAATAGTGGAATTAATTGTATGGATTAGCCGAGAAATCCTAACAACCGGTAAAGGCGCGCCCATAAAAGCCATCCCCGCATCCTAATGGAGGCGATTCTCAAGCCCGGAGCTGCTCCGTGACCCCAGCCTGCCGAGAGGAAGAAGGTGAAATCAGACCCCTTTGCTGTACTTTGTAAGAGAACGGCTGGTTTGCGCAGTTTTCTGCAAATAAGAAACGCATCTCAAACTCGCACAAATTTGCATATGGCATTTATTGCCCAGTTTGGAACATAATACATGCAATGGTGGCATGATAAAGGGGTGTATTTGCAATTAAATACAATTCGAAGACAATGGCCAACCTCCCTGTCGAACAGCTGTTCCCTAAAGAATTGCTTTTAAAGAGCTACTGGTGAAATAGATACTTCTCTACAGACTCCTCAGTCCCCCTTTGAGTCGCGAAAAGGGGTAAAACGCAGAAAGCAATTAATCAAAAGCAAACTGACTTTCCTTGGTTAAAACAGCAAATGTATTCGGGGGTGGAGTTGCACAGGAATCATGGCTGACGGCTTCCTGACCTGCACCTTAATACAATGTTTCATATATGCCAACATGCTTAAAATGGAAACAATTATTTTCTATGGTAGTAGAGGCAAAAAATGAATAGAATTTTGAATTCAGAAATCAGGAGTTTTACGCCTGAATATGGTCAAGTGGCATGTAATATTAGTACCAACATAATTTCACCCGGGTAGTATTCACCTATCCTATTAAAAGTCATCAGGGCTCCGGGATGGCGGGAGATTTGGGGCTGACCTGCTGGTGGTCCTGGTCTCCCTACCCATACCTGGGTAGCCGTTGGTGCCACAGGTGGTGGCAGCTATTGATTATTGACCAACGGCTCCGTTGATTGGAAGGCAGTTAATTTGAGCAGCCCGGAGGTGAAACAAAGGCCCCTGGGAGTACGGGCACTGCAATTGAATGATTACGTATGTATGTGGGAGTATTTGAATAAGTGATGTTTTTAAGTGATAATCAATATATGAAAGAGTTTACAAATTAAGGAAGCCAATGGAGTAATGGGCTTTCTTGTCCGGGATCTAGGCAAGCAGCATCCACACTCCTAGTCAGTTAAAAGCAGGTAACTCCAAATTAACCTGCACTTACCCTATGTTAGCTCGGCACAGAGCAGTCAGGCTTACTTTGGAGGCAGGGTATAGAATAGGCGTGCAATTTTCCTCAGCAAATCAGATTAGGTTAGATATCGTGACCTGATGCTTCCGCACTATTGGCTCTTCCGGAAGGACCCGTTAAGACGGCTTCCATTAACAAATAATGCTCGGTAAACATTGCTCTGGACCTTTTCTTAATATCTTAAACAACGTTCTTAAATGTCGGTATTATATGGGTGGGTTACAAGCGGACATTGTGCATTTCCGCATTAAGTACCCATAGGCCCATGGCCATCCCGTTCACTATAAATCGGTAACAATTGCTTGACAGGCCAAGTACCGGGTCCCATAGTGGTCAATTATTAGTCTCCTTAGTAACCAGTGATTGCATGCACAACAAAGGTAGGTTAAACCATGTAAAGCAAATATTGTATAGTGAAGGTGAATGAAGCATTCACTTCAGGGTGTAACATTGCTGAGCTCCTCTTGGGGTGGTCATTTACGCATCCTCCTTTTCTCCGGGGTCTGGGATAGTGAATAATCTAAATAAAATACACAAAAAAGTGATGGACGGAAGATCCGATTATCGCATGCACGTATTAGCACCCAGCCCGCATCCCAGTTCTTTGGGAAAGCCGAACATGGTAAAAAGTTTCCACTTTCTGCGCAAACAAAAGAGCCTATCGGGAAATGTCCATGTCACACGGCCGCGAAAGGTTTAGGCGTTCTTTTGCTACGTCGGACTTATGTGATTATGGGCTATATAAGCGCAAAAG
The DNA here is from genome assembly GCF_964261635.1 of Lissotriton helveticus. Lineage (NCBI taxonomy): Eukaryota > Metazoa > Chordata > Amphibia > Caudata > Salamandridae > Lissotriton > Lissotriton helveticus. The sequence continues at coordinate 1,459,284,857 of NC_136061.1, read as the reverse complement.
GTCGCTGACATCAGGGTTCATGGCTCAAATACCTATAGATTACCTCCACGCTACCTTAGTCCTAATAGCGGTGAACATTCGGCATTAACAAACGAGCCTAACTTAAGAGAATCTTTTATTAAAGCATGCATTTATTGCATGAATTCTATACTTAGATGTAGAGGTTTATATGAAAGGTATTATAGTTGACTCCTCTGGAAACTAAAATAGAGGATAAGGGAACTCCTCTGGAAACTAAAAATAGAGGATAAGGGAATGCATCTTACAGTAGACGTGGGTGGTGAACCTCGTTCCGTGCACCTAGTTTGCAGAGTTCTCTGCACTCCTCGCTCCGCCGAGTACACTGGTTTCTAAAAATTCTGCTCTGCATAGCACAGTTGTTCCGTTACCCTAGTCTTAATAGGATATGAGGTCCTTTATGATGATCACCCGCAGTTACTAAGTGGCAGATGTTGCAGTTACTGCAATACCCCATTGGCTAAGATTAGGCTCTGCAGCACACACTGAATTCTAAAAATTCTGCTCTGCATAGCACAGTTATTTCCGTTACCTTAGTCTTAATAAGATATGGGGTCCTTTATGATGATCACCCGCAGTTACTAAGTGGCAGATGTTGCAGTTACTGCAATATCCCATTGGTTAAGATTAGGCTCTGCAGCCGCGGGTTATGCGTCCCATTATTCATTCCCAGCATCATCTTTCCTTGGGCATCATATTCGACTAGGGATTAAAGTAACCTCCCAGAACATGGAATTCCTGGAGGTGGACCAAGTTTGCAATCATCTATGTTTATATCGGAGGATCAGTACTGCCAGGTAGCTTGGCAAGGAAGGCATGTCACTGCAAGGAGTTGCAGCCAGCCTGAAGTCACTTTATTAGCTGTCCACCTTCGACGCTATCGAAGCGAGGCCCTGCGTGCCATCAGCCGGGAATTCATACATGAACAGGGAGTGGTGTGAAGTGGCTCCCAGAAACTGAGGCGGGTAGGGCGGGGGGAGGGCGAGCCCGCCAGTAAGCTACTCGCCCTGTGGCGGGGTCCCAGCCAAGAAAAGGGTGTGGACTTCCTTTGGTATGGATTGGCTGCCCATGGAAAGGGCAAGCATTCATTGATGTGCTCTGGGCTGGCGGGAGCAGGGACTGACCTGCTGGTGGTCCTGGCTGTTCCTGCCCTACCCCAAGAGGCCGGTGCGTAGATTTATAATCATTGGAGGGGGTATACCCCGGTATGGTTGTCACAAGTGGTGGCAGATTTGATTTACCTGCGGCTCTGTTGACCGGAGGGCGGTCAACTTAAGGAGAGCAGGCCATCTTGGTTGGGGCCTGCTGGCACAGCCCGAAGGTAAAGAAGAAGGCCCCTTGGAAAGCGGGTTGCAAATATAATGACAATTTATAACGTTGAGATTTATAATGAATCCTGTGATGTGGATAAGCGAAGTATTTAAAGATCTAAAGATCTACCTTAATCAAGATGAATAAAGCATTAAAGAAATGACACTGCTTAAAGATTTAATAAAAGACGGTGAACGACAAATCTGCTTCATGTCTTTTATGTGTGGAAAGGGGGGGGGGCGACTTGCACCCGGTAGGCACACTATTTACGCAGAGAAGGAGCAACCCAACAACTACAGACCCTCCTTCGCCGAGCACAAGCTACGTCTTACTCTCCAAGATCAAAGTGTTTCCCTACTATCCTAATTACACTGTTTGTAGCACCCAGGTGTCATGCTCACTGGCTGTGCCATGGCTAGTGGTCCAAGCAAATATCATCTCCCGCTTCTTTTGAATACTACAAGTAATAATACACCAATAGCACTAAATAAAATCTTTTAGACTAAATAATTAATATTGAGATGCTGACTCTATATCACACCCAGAGTCTATGTATGCCATCTGTGTCACACCCATTGGTCCAAACGGTGAGACCTCAATCTTGGATCACACCCACATGCAAGAGTACCATAAATGTCTCACCCAGCAGTCCAAGCGACAACCATCCTTCACCATTCCTAATCTGCTGACAATCAAAAAAGGTGACTACTCAGTTTGACATATAAAATAGGCGATATGTCAGATTACTCTGGTGGTAGGGCATGCAGGTAACATTTTTATTCTTCTTCCAAGTTTGCCATACGTCAAATGCTGGAATTAAGGATCAGATGTAGTCTCTTACCCACTGATGGCAGCTTCAGGATGGAACTCTGACTTGCGGATTCAGCAGAACTTCCAATTAATTGCGGTGTCTGTTCACTGTTCTTGCTGCACAGATGTTAATTTGTACAGGTGGGGTCATGTTTTTTCGGTTTCAGTTGGGCTCGAAGACCCAATATCTCCTGACTGGCTCACCAAGATGTTGCTCGGATGTGAATTGACCTTGAAATAAAGAAAGACAAGAGGCATTTGGCAAAACAGGAACAGTTATTTTAATTGCAAGCAGCAGCCAGGAGACCAGGCAACAGAGTCGGAGTTTGACGACTGTCTGAAAGCACATTGGTTTTTGGTTGTCATTTTATATATAACATAAAGTATCAATAAGTAATGTGTACATTCCTTTGGAGACAGAAATCTGAGCCTAGCTACAGGGCCATAAATCTTGTCATTTGCTAAGGAACGCAGATGTGTCTCAATCTTGCATGTGCACATATGTGGCAAGTCGGTACGTGTATTGAGGCATTGAGAGCGATTGATCACTGTGTGTAGTGTGCATGCTGTGTTATGATTGGCTGAGTGTCCCTAACCTGATGTGGCATCTGACCTTATGTTGTTTTGGGAATGCGCACCGCTCCAACCAAGCGTGTTTTATTGTGGCTAATCTCGTAAGACCATTATGATGTTGCAGCCTATCTGTGGGATCGATCTGGGTTTTCCTGTTCACGCATTATTCTAAGGGTTACATGTCACCTTACCTGTGCTCTGTCAATAAGTTGCTTTGGCCTAGGATTCAGGGCCTGTCTGACCAAATATTTCTGACTCGGGATGAAGGGGAGTTCATTGTTATAAGTACATATATCATGGCGTACATTGACATTGTATTTTTCAACATTAACACTTCCGCATGCACAACATGCTTATTTATAACATCAATATTGTTTTACCCTATTTCTTGTTTTTTGCATAGTTTACACAATAGACATTAAATGTATATCTAATGTCTATCTATGTCACATATACACATGTTTAACTCCAGGCTGATAAAACCTTTGCATTACAAGTTTTTCCCAAGTGAGCTTATCCCCTAAAGTGCTTTGTGTATCACACCTATACTAATGGCATACATTAATTCAAAACATCTCAAGAAGTATGACTAAATAGACTCAGATAATCTGCTATAGCTAAAATTTCTATAGCGAAAACCAAACACATATCAGCTTGCAATACAGCTAACATTCTCATAAAACCCAATCAACTGCCATGTTAAAACTTTTCTATTATATAATTAGACATATTATATATCTCTAAATTTCGTCCCGGTGGGCTTACATAAATTTATCGTTCATTTTTTTTTTTTTTTCTTATTCACCAAACTGAGCACAGTTAAACTTACAATGAGTACATTTTGACAATTACAGTATTTTGCTTGATTTCTGATATGTAAATTCCATCTTTGAAGTATACCATACAAATATTAATTTCTACCAACATAATTTAACACCTTGTTTTAAACAGTGAGGGAATCTAACACAAACAATAAAGGAGGAAACGAGAAAACAGAAAAAATAAAGGGATATTAAACAATCCCCTCATTCTTCCCAACCCCCCCCTAGTCATCCTTTCTTTGCATCTCTTTCCATTTACTTATTGGCTCCCAAATTCTTCTCCCCAAGCGTCTTCCTCTCCTCCCTTTTCGAGCATAGATATTTTTCTCTATATTATATGCGTGCAGCGTGTTAGCCAGCCAGTTTTGCAGTTTTGGGGTGTTTTTATCTAGCCAAGCTCTGGCTATTGTCAATCTATAAACAGCCATTATTACAAACAAAAATTCTGCATACTGCTCCTGCTCCCGTTCAGTCACTCCTAACATAATCCAAGATGGTGTAAGGGAAATCACAATACCCAAGGACCTTGCTAAAAACCCCTCTATCTCTTTAATCAGTGTTTGCAGTTGGGGACAAGTTGCAAAAATATGTATGCTATCTGCTTCCAGTGCATCGCAGCGGGGGCAGTTAATTCCTGTATTCCCACCCCATTTTCCTATCCTTGCGGGAGTAAAATAAAGAAAATATAATGTTTTGTAATGCTGCGACTGCAGAGGGGCTGCTCTTAATATTGTACAGCCTAAATTTAAGGAATCGTGAAACAAATTTCTTTCAACTCCCAGTTTGTCTGCCCATTTCTTGCTGAATTTCTCTAGGTCATCCTGCTTTTCTTTCAGCAGACTTGCGTAAAAGGACCTAATTGTGCAATCCCCCATCAGCTTTATTTTCTCCATTATTTCTATTTTATTAAAGCCTACTGGACCTCCCACTCTGTTTTTTAAAAAACTTCTAATTTGCAAGTACTTGAAAAAACCCCTATTGTGTATACCATATGTATCTCGCAAATCTGAGAATTGCTTAAAACCTTCCTGGGAGAACAAATCTCCTATTTGCGTAATCCCACATACTGCCCACTCTGCCATTGTCTGATCGGCAAATATTTCCGCTGGGAGTGATCTGTTATTAATCAGGGAGACATACCTATTATACCTCCCCATCTTAACTTTCTTTGAGAAGGCATTCCATACCGTAACTGCCGCCAATACAGTTTTGAACTTTGTTCTCTTAAAGTAACTGAAATCTATACATTTTAGAAAACAATTATAGGCATTTGCCCCTAATGCAACAGCATAGACTCCAGTAGACATATTGTGCGTTCTTATATCATCAGTATTCCCCCCAATAAGTCCTTGTATATATTGCAAAAGAGTAGCCATATAATATAGACGGAAATCTGGTGCACCCCAGCCCCCTTTTTCCCTAGGAAGAATCATATATCTATAGGCCCTCCGGGTCTTACCATGTGCCCAGATGAACCTATTACATAGAGCCTCTATAGTGTTGAACCAGCTAGCTTCAAACAACAAAGGTACAGCCCTAAAAAAATACAAACATTTGGGTAGAATCATCATCTTGATAATATTTGTACAGCCGACCAATGACAAGTGTAAATTGTTCATTTTTTCCAGATCCTTTTTAACTTGAGCTATCAAAGGGCCCATATTGCTTTTAACAATCTTATCTACTTCTGCTGTGATTTGCACCCCTAGATACGTTGCTGTTGCCGCCACTCTATCATCATTACATATGACCCACTGGTTTTTAACAATCTGAGTTTTAGTGTTATTCAGACTATATCCTGAAAACTGTCCAAATCGCACGGCTTCATCTTCAATTGCCCTGATTGCAACTGTAGGTTTTGCAGTCAGAACGGCCACGTCGTCCGCATAAGCTAGCGCCTTAAGTCTACAGCCATTTAAAACTAGCGGTGGAATCTGATCATTACTTTCCATCTTACGTATATAGGGATCAAGGTATAAAGCGAAAAGCAGCGGAGAAGAGGGACATCCCTGCCTTGTCCCTCTCTGGATATTAACTGCAGATGACTGTCCTCTATTAACCCTTATCTTGGCCGTCGGGTTTATGTATAGAGTCTGGAGGGCTTTTAGAAATCCTGCACCTATACCATTCCATCTCAAAACTTCCCACAGGTATCTCCAGGAGACCCTGTCAAATGCTTTTTCAGCGTCCAGGAACAGAGCTGCCATCGGATCTTTTAAAGTGCTTGCTACATCGAATGCCGTAATTACCAGTCTGGTATGTTGAGTTGTTCCCTTGCCCGGAATAAACCCATGCTGAGACGATATTACCAATTTTTCGATTACCCTGGATAACCTTTTCGCCAAAATTTTGGAAAATACCTTAATGTCTGCATTCATTAGAGTAATGGGGCGATAAGACCCCGGGACGTCTATGGGTTTGACTTTTTTTGGTATTACAATAATATCTGCGCCTCCCCATGACTCTGGAACAAACTCGCCCTTTTGCGCTAGTATCATCACATTAAACATTTCTTTTAAGAGAGAAGGTTGAAAGATTTTGTAAAATTCTACCAGAATCTGGTCCGGACCAGCTGCTTTCCCAGATGGTAAATCCCTCAAAGCCTCAACCAGTTCATCTAACTGCAGAATCTCTTCCAACCCCTTTCTGTCCGCCTCTGCTAAGACTGAGGGCTCTATCTCACTTAGATAAGTCCTTATATCCTCCTCTCTTTCCTGACCATCTACTGTATATAGCTCCGTATAAAATTGCTTGAATACCTCTCTGATCTGTTCCGCTTCCTTGACCCTAACTCCCTGAGAGTTTATAATCTCCTTAATCTCAGTCATCCCATCCCTTTGCCTGGCTCGCACAGCCAATATGTGACCCACTCTTTCACTGAGTTCGTAAACCTTTTCTTTATTTGCAATATACCTCTCAACAGTCTTTTCCGCCATCCCCTCCATAGCTTCGGTTTTAAGGGCAACTATTTTCAATAATATCTGATCAATTGGAGACCGTGTGCGTATGGCTATCATAAGTGCTTCCTCTGCTTCCATGATAAGTTTATTAATTTGTTCAACTTTTACCTTCAGCATTTTTTGAGCCGTAATAACATAACTCAGTGTTTCCCCTCTTATTCCAGCTTTAAAAGCGTCCCACACTATCCCTGGTGCTGATGTACCTTTATTTATCTCCCAGTATTCCTTAATCCACTTACTCATTCTTTCCCTATAGCACGGATCCTGGAGCAGTGTTCTATCAAAAGTCCATTGTCTTGGCTCTTTATTTGTTCTTTGCCCAACAGTTACAGTTAATACTAACGGGCTATGGTCTGAAATGATCCTTGGCTCCCTACGTATTCTTGCTCTTTCTAACAGCCCTCTTGTAATTAAAAAATAATCCAACCTAACCAATGTCTGATGAGGGGCTGAAAAAAAGGTACTCCCATCTAGGTTTGGATGACAATTTAACCATGGATCTTCCAACGAGTTATTCATTACCATATCTGCTAAGGCTCTATAGGTCCTTTTTTTCCTTCCTGAATAATTCCTACCAGGATCTAAAAAGCTACTATCTGCGTCATGTATATTCAAATCACCGCAAAGTATAATGGGCTCCGGCCACTGCGTCAATTCTGTATCTAAAAATTGAAAAATATCTGGATCATCTCCTGTGGATCCATAGACCGAGACAATCGTAATAGTTTCCCCCCTGAAGATTAGTTCTACTATGACCCATCTACCCCACAAATCCTCCATCTTCCTCTTAACCTGCGTGTCCTGTCTCCTACCCAGAATCGCCACCCCTCTCGTCTTTGTGTTTTGATTAGTTTTCGCAAGTACATTGAAGCCAAGCTGGTCCAGTAAATAAGCCTTAGTGCCTTCAATGTGTGTTTCCTGGAGGCACACTAGGTCGGGATTTAGCGATTTTAGCAGAGCAGCAGTTTTAAGCCTTTTATTTAGCTCATTAAGGCCACAGATATTTACTGAAACTATTCTACATGTCATTACACTTCGTGATTTTTCCTACATTTTGTATATACCTATGCCAATGGCATTCAATAAACTTCAGTGTTACATTACCTATATTTTTTATTGCTGCATTGTTGTATACCATGTACCACACATCATCTTTTACTCTCCTACGTGTACTGTGCTTGTAACCACCTCCTACGTGCGTGCCTTCCCCACCCCCCACCCCCCTCCTACCCCCCCCTGCCCCCCTCCCTTTTAGACCCCCCCTCCCTACTACAGGCAAATAGGCCAATCCTGGCCTATGTGTGACCCCTGTAGTCTGCAGTGTCGCTACTCTCTCCTATCCTGCTCTCTCATCTGTTAGATATATCCATATATACTTTTATTGATATTCTCATTTATGGGGTTTTTGGTGGGCTATTTGTTGGAGTTTTTGGTGGAGTTCTAACTCTACTTTCCTTTCCTTTGTCTGACTCCGTAATCTCTGCTAGATACTCCGCTGCTCTTATTTTCAGACGTGAACATCTTGGTATACCCTTTCCTGATGACTTTCAATCTTGACGGAAATAACAGATAAGCTTCTGCACCTTGCTTTTGGAAGGGAACTATCATCTGCCTTAACTTCCACCTTTCTTTCCACGGTGATGTTGCAAAAATATGGTCTAGCAAAGAAAGTATTTCCGTCAGCTGACTTTCTGGAATCAGGCCTAGCTTTATCGATTATTTCTTGCCTTGCTAAAAAGTTCCCTAGAAAGACCAGCATAGCTCTTGGTAGGACAAACTCCAGGGGAGGAGCAGGCTATAGCACCATTCTCAGCAAACTGGATTGAAATTTTCCATTTGGTCATTAGGCCCCATCCAAAAATATTAGTAGGGGACTCTTTCCCCCCTATCTCCAGCTTGAAGGGTTCCCTGAAGGGGATCACTGCCACCGTTCCCGAGACCCTTTGAATGGTTGCATTGCTCTTTGATATGGGGCCTGGCCCCACCCGAAGGTTCGACCTTGTCACCCCCATGTCTAATAGAAAGTGGTATGGTGTCCCATTTACCAGCATCATGGCCATGGGGGATGAGTAGTGTGTGTGTGTCCTTGGTATTCTGTTGTTCTTTGCCGTGTCTATTTCCTGCATCCTCACCCTCACTGTCAGATTCTGGGGACTGGTGTCCTCTTCCTTACTATTGCCAGTTGTATTACTGTTTAGACTTGTTATGAGAATCCTAGGCGCTCGTGACTGGCGAGTCATGTAACCTAGTGCAGGAACAGATGGGATGACCGGCACCATAGAGAACACCTCCATACCGGTGTGTGGTGGGGGAGGTGCGGATGCGATGCGTGTGGATTTTGGCACATAATTGTAGGTCGCCACCTTGAAAATGGACCATAGTTCCAACGGTACCTCTCTTCTAGTCCTTTCAAGTCCCAAATATTTGATCTGAATGTGTGTCCTTATGCGTTTGTTTGTGTTGGTGTTGAAGATTCCCCCCACTGGCCAGGGGAAAGCATATGTCTTAGTATGTGCATGTCATTCAAGGTTACATTTATCTAGCTTTTTAGCCTGTGAAGGGGAATCTAGTTTGTATGTGGTTTAAAGGCAGCTCCATGATGGATTGGAAACTGTTTAAGGGATTTAATGCACTTTTACACTTCTAAGATTTTTTTAATAAACTTTAATTCTACTTTGATCATGGGGAAAATGTGTACATGGGATTATGCTAGCAATAACTACTTTACTACAAGCTAAGCTTTAGACAAAGATGCATTAAACTAACTTAGTACATAAAAAAACATATAAAACAAAACAAACTGTAAGAAAGTGCAATGGGTAGTTCAAAACATGATTAATTTATTTTAGCAGCAGAACAGCAAAATGTGAACAAATGACAGCTTTTTCATATGCACATAGAATTGTTAACTAGACATAATAATCAACATAGAACACAGTTGCAATCATTTATCAGCACCACAACATCAAAACAAATTCATCAATTGAAAACCATAATAGAAGTAAAAGAGAAAAACTGGCAGAGAAAAAAAATTATGACTTTGTCAAACATTCTTAGCCCTGTCCGAGAGCATGCTGCCCGATGACAAGGGGAAGCTCTGCGCGACACAAGGGACTAAGTGAGCCTGATCGTCCTCCAATATCGGCTCTCTGACACAGATAGCAACAATTTACGCAGAGAAGGAGCAACCCAACAACTACAGACCCTCCTTCGCCGAGCACAAGCTACGTCTTACTCTCCAAGATCAAAGTGTTTCCCTACTATCCTAATTACACTGTTTGTAGCACCCAGGTGTCATGCTCACTGGCTGTGCCATGGCTAAGCAAATATCATCTCCCGCTTCTTTTGAATACTACAAGTAATAATACACCAATAGCACTAAATAAAATCTTTTAGACTAAATAATTAATATTGAGATACTGACTCTATATCACACCCAGAGTCTATGTATGCCATCTGTGTCACACCCATTGGTCCAAACGGTGAGACCTCAATCTTGGATCACACCCACATGCAAGGGTACCATAAATGTCTCACCCAGCAGTCCAAGCGACAACCATCCTTCACCATTCCTAATCTGCTGACAATCAAAAAAGGTGACTACTCAGTTTGACATATAAAATAGGCGATATGTCAGATTACTCTGGTGGTAGGGCATGCAGGTAACATTTTTATTCTTCTTCCAAGTTTGCCATACGTCAAATGCTGGGATTAAGGATCAGATGTAGTCTCTTACCCACTGATGGCAGCTTCAGGATGGAACTCTGACTTGCGGATTCAGCAGAACTTCCAATTAATTGCGGTGTCTGTTCACTGTTCTTGCTGCACAGATGTGAATTTGTACAGGTGGGGTCATGTTTTTTCGGTTTCAGTTGGGCTCGAAGACCCAATATCTCCTGACTGGCTCACCAAGATGTTGCTCGGATGTGAATTGACCTTGAAATAAAGAAAGACAAGAGGCATTTGGCAAAACAGGAACAGTTATTTTAATTGCAAGCAGCAGCCAGGAGACCAGGCAACAGAGTCGGAGTTTGACGACTGTCTGAAAGCACATTGGTTTTTGGTTGTCATTTTATACATAACATAAAGTATCAATAAGTAATGTGTACATTCCTTTGGAGACAGAAATCTGAGCCTAGCTACAGGGCCATAAATCTTGTCATTTGCTAAGGAACGCAGATGTGTCTCAATCTTGCATGTGCACATATGTGGCAAGTCGGTACGTGTATTGAGGCATTGAGAGCGATTGATCACTGTGTGTAGTGTGCATGCTGTGTTATGATTGGCTGAGTGTCCCTAACCTGATGTGGCATCTGACCTTATGTTGTTTTGGGAATGCGTACCGCTCCAACCAAGCGTGTTTTATTGTGGCTAATCTCGTAAGACCATTATGATGTTGCAGCCTATCTGTGGGATCGATCTGGGTTTTCCTGTTCACGCATTATTCTAAGGGTTACATGTCACCTTACCTGTGCTCTGTCAATAAGTTGCTTTGGCCTAGGATTCAGGGCCTGTCTGACCAAATATTTCTGACTCGGGATGAAGGGGAGTTCTTATCAGGTGTGAGTTCATTGTTATAAGTACATATATCATGGCGTACATTGACATTGTATTTTTCAACATTAACACTTCCACATGCACAACATGCTTATTTATAACATCAATATTGTTTTACCCTATTTCTTGTTTTTTGCATAGTTTAAACAATAGACATTAAATGTATATCTAATGTCTATCTATGTCACATATACACATGTTTAACTCCAGGCTGATAAAACCTTTGCATTACAAGTTTTTCCCAAGTGAGCTTATCCCCTAAAGTGCTTTGTGTATCACACCTATACTAATGGCATACATTAATTCAAAACATCTCAAGAAGTATGACTAAATAGACTCAGATAATCTGCTATAGCTAAAATTTCTATAGCGAAAACCAAACACATATCAGCTTGCAATACAGCTAACATTCTCGTAAAACCCAATCAACTGCCATGTTAAAACTTTTCTATTATATAATTAGACATATTATATATCTCTAAATTTCGTCCCGTGGGCTTACATAAATTTATCGTTCATAGTGATTATTTTGTAAGTCACTATTGTCACTAAAGGAAAGTGCCTAAAACATCCTATTATGTTTAACACCACATAATAAAGTGCTGATCTACAGTCCCTCTATGTGTACTCATCAATAAGAGACCTGTGCAATTAAAACATATTAAAATTCAGTTACAAACATTACCCTATCTCTGCTGGGAGCTATGTTATAGGTGACGTTATTGATGGGTATGCAAATCTTCCTCTTAATTGAGCCCTGTCTGTATTTTTGTATTAAATTCTGTAATGTATCTGAACTCCAAACATCTGAGGTCCTTCTCCCTATCTCTACTCATTTTGCTCCTAGGAAATGCATCAATCATGAAGCAGGATAACACACTAACATTGCAGGTACCGTGTTCCTCAAAATATCTTGCTACAGGATAGTTCTTGTCACTGTTTTGTCTACCCTCATGTGTTTTAGGATTCGTTGGTGCACCTGTAGTTTAGTGCTTCCCACATATAACAGATTGCATGAACAGGAGAGTATATATACTGCATGATCTGTTTTACAGGTGTACCGTCCCTTGATGTTCCTCATTCTTTTCTGTAGTGATATCTTATACTCTTGTATTCAATCCCATAAAGACACGCTTTTCACTTACTATATTTTCTGAATCCCACACTGCGGTTTAACCAGGTTACACTCTCAACTTCTTCTAGACTGCTCTTAACCAAATAATCTTTCATTGGCCTAGCTCTCCTAAAGGTCAGCCCTAGTCTTTTGTTTACTATCTTCCCTATCACAGGATCATGCCTAATCGGAAGCCCATTTTTCTGAGTATAGTGCCTTCGTGTTTATTGTATGATGTAATCATCCTAAACTTGGGACTCTTTCGAACCTTTTTTGGTACGTACAGAAGATGTTCCCTGGTGAGTTGATTAGCTTTCTCTATGGCATTTTTTAATGTAGCTTTGGTGTAACCTAGTTCTTCAAATCTCTCTGAGAGCAGAATTAATGCTTTATCTGAATCCTTTGTGTTACTGCAATTCCTTCTCATCCTCAAGCATCACTCATTACATAATTAGTGGCATCACTGATGACATTTCAAATGACATAATAGATGACATCAATGATGACATCATCCAGTGATTATAAGATTTTCCAAGAGTTTATAGGGCCAGATGTGTCAAAGGGTTTTACCCATTCTATGTCTATGGGAACATGTGTTTTACATATGGCTCTATGAGTGTAAAACATATATACTAAACTATTATGAAAGTTAAATTAGTATACTGGGGTAAATATAATGAGTGATACTATTTCTGACTTATGTCATCTGAGTAGCTGTGTGACTATCTGTATCAGTGTGCAAGTGGGTGTCTGAGTGACTGTAAGGGTGTGAGAGTGGGTGCATGAGTAGCTACATGAGTTATTGAGTGGTTGTCTGAGTAGCTGTGTAGTTGTGTGAATGGTTATTTGGGTGCATGCGTGAATGTATGAGTACCTATGAGTGTGTGAGTTGTTGTGTGGGTGTGTGAGTGGTTGTTTGGGTGGGTGTGTGAGTGGTTGTGTGGCTATGTGAGTGCACGTGTGAGTATTTTTATTGGTGTGTGAGTGGTTGTTTAGGTGTGTAAGTTTGCATGAGTGGTTACATAGCAGGGTAACTCTGTGTGTGAGTGGTTGTATGGATGTATGAGTAGGTGTGTCTATGGTTGTGGGTGTGTGAGTGGGTGTGTGAGTACTTGTATGGGTATATGAGTATGTCTGTAAGTGATTGTATCGGTGTGCAAGCAGTTGCATGTGTGTGTGAGTTGTTGTGTGCATGTGTGAGCGGGTAGATACATAGGTATGTGAGTAGTTTATAGGATTGTAAGTGGGTATGTATGATTGCATGCCTGTGTGACTGGTTGTATGGATGTTTGAGTGGGTGTGTGGGTGGTTGTATGGGTATGTGAGTAAGTAACTGAGTGGTTATGTGGGTGTGTGAGTGGTTGTGTTGGTGTGTGAGTCAGTGTGAATGATTTATAGGTTTGTAAGTGACAGCGAGTGAGTGGTTCATGGATGTGTGACTGGGTATGTGATTGTCTGCATGGATGAGTGAGCGGGTGAGTCACTGACTTCATTGGTAAGTGAATAGGTGAGTCAGTGGCTCTAAGGTGAATGTTTGCATGTGTGAGTGACTGTATGCGTGTATGAGTGGGTGTGTGAGTGGATATATGATTGGGTATGTGAGTGGCTCTATGGGTGAGTGAGTGTGTGTGAGTGGCTGTATGGGTGAATGAGTGTGTGTGTGAGTGGCTGTAAGGATGAGTAAGTGTGTGTCTGAGTAGTTGTATGGATCTGTGACTGCTTGTGTGGACATATGAGTGGATGTATGAGAGGTTGTGTGGATGTGTGAGTTGGTATGTGAGTGGTTGTATGGATGATGTCATCCTTGATGTCATCAGTGATGTCACTAACCATGTCAGTCAGTCAGTCAAAATCACTTTATTCGGTTAATTAAAACCATAAAAGTATACTACAAAAATGCATTACAATAAAATTTACAAAAAATATTAAATAAACGTGATCGTCACGATTTATCAAAAAAGGCATCATTAATTCATTAATATACAGAATAAAAAGGTGAACAAGTCCTGACACCAGATGCACATTATTAGCAGCACTTCCTTTCTTATTAATCCTGACAGCCGCAGTTAAAAAACTAGCTATATTAAAAATTTCCCATGTATTATTTAACATTTGCAAATAAATGAAAGCCGGTCTTGCATGAGTAAAACCTTTGCCTTCTAAAATTGGTATTATAAAACGATTACAGATATGCAAAAAATATTCACAAAATAAAACAAAATGCAGAGAATCCTGAGTAAAGAATTTGTCACAGGTACATACATCTAAGTCCTTCAGCTTTTGTCATCCCTTTGGCTCGGCAAAAAGCAAATGTAGTTTGTTTAACCTAAATCGAACCAATAGGAAGCAATGGTGCTGGTTAGACACAATGGTTAAGTATTGCTCAATCGTTAATGATGTACATATCAGCTGATGAGCCCGAACAGACGTTTTGCTTAACTCATTCTGCTCTCTATCACTTTGAGATACCTGAACATACATATTTTTAACCCACAATTTATCGGCTTTTAACAATTTCTCCGGGGACCCAAAGAGCTCAGGCCTGCCTAAATAAGCTGCAGTCCTTTTGACATAATTTAAAACTGGGAAGCTACTTGCCAAGTCAAGAGTTAAACAGTCACGAATAATAACACGGTTCATCCCCAGCTCCGTATTTGTCCAAATACTTATCCATTTGAGCAGAGGAGCCATTCCAATGGTGTCTGTTATATAACCTATGCTCATTTATTGATGAATAATATGGGTGGAAGTTGATGACGGTACGGCTAGCAAATTTCTTAGGAATTTATTTTCCACTAGTTGCACGTGCCCGGCATTTCTGTAGCCCCAAAGTTCTGAACCGTAGCTCGCAATGGCCAAACATTTAGCCCTGTAGATGTTTAGCATAGCTTGTATGGGTTTAGAGCTCAATCTGCGAGCAAAATCTAAAACAGCGACAGTTGATCTTGCCATTAAATTTCTTTTGGCCTGCATTTGTGGGATCCAGGAACCCCTTTTGTCAAATAACACTCCCAAATATGAGAATGATGTTACCCGTGTGAGATTGTTTCCCTCACAATAGTGACTTTTACATTTCTTTGGCTTGGCCTTCTTCGCAATGGTATATTTCCTGGTCAACAGGAGCAAGTTAAAGCACTGATCGGTAGTACCCCTTCTCTTCCTAAAACCATACTGAAGGTTGGAGAGGATGTTAGCATTATTCAGCCAGTCTGTAAGCTTGGCCAAAACCACTCGTCCTAGCATTTTCAAAGAAGAATCGATCAAAGAAATTGGCCTATAACAGTGCGGGTCACTTCTAGAACCTTTTTTAAAAACTGGTACTATCACTGATAACAACCAGGATTTAGGTAAACCCACTTTAGAGGCTTTATTAAAAACATTGGCAAGCAGTTTCAACCAAAGGGGTATGTTTGTTAAGAAAAGGTCGGCGGGAAACCTGTCCGGGCCACAGGCTTTATTTTTAGACATTTGGGCTATAGCCTTTGCTACTTCACTAACTATAAAGGTTAGAAGATATTTCTTACCCACATAAATAGAGTTACTCGGTTTGTTTTCTCCCTGGTCCCCATATATAACTTTAAAATGATTGTACCAATCCTCTTCAGGAATATTACCCTCCAACATAGCACTTTTACAGTCAGAGAAGAAGGGTCTATTCACTACACTCCAAAATTTGGCGCTGTTTTTTAACATATCAATAGATGTTAATTCCATAAAAGCATCATTTTTAATTTGAGTTTTACTAAGCTAATTTATACTCTTTCGAACAATCAGCAATGACGGTCTTATCTTGTGTGCTATTTTTTAGTGCACACATTAGTTTTAGGTGTGCAGCCGAACAACTGTGACCAAACCACCTTTCTCCTTTATTTACCTGTTCTTTGAAGGGGTGTGAAAGTTCTTGTGCCACTTGCCTACTAAATTTATGGTATGCACTTAGAGCACCATCAGCTCCTGCCTCACTAACACAGCACAACTGCAAGTCTGGCCCTACTGTATTTTCTAATTCATTACAGAAATCTGCAGGAATGACCATACTCCAATTCAGTCTGCGACCCTGATCTATATTCTTAATTACTGGAGTGGAAACCCATTTATTAACCTCCAAATTAAGGCTAATACCCCCCCGCCCCCGCAAAACCAGTTGTATAGGATTGTGGTCACTAAATTGAGATCACAAGGCTGTGTAATCTTTGACAAATAGTTTGAGAGCGGTATTTATAAAAATGTAGTCTATAGTTGTACCATTTCCGCTCCCTTTAAATGTTGGGATAGCGTCTATATCACCTAAATTAGATGGACAAATGAGGTCCAGATCTGCTATAATTTGCTCCAAATATTCACCTTGTATGGTATGTTCAAAGTGGGGCTCGGGAAACCTGTCGGGCCCTAAACAGTCAAAAATACCACATTGCTTATGACATGAATGTATATTAAAATCCCCTAAAATAATAACCAAATAAGGCGCAGAATAATGCTCCCTATAACCCTCTAAGTAGGTATTTAGGTTGAGCTAGTGTTCTGTGACTGTAATCCTATCAAATGAATTATAAAAATTCACAAATAAAATCCTACTTGAATTTGCTGGGATGATCTCAACACCTAGACAATTTGGTAGTCCAGTTTCTAGCTTACGGTGACTTCCAGCGACCTTTAGGGCAATCAGAGTAATCAACCCACCTTTTGATATTCCCATGTTAGATTAGGTTCAAAATAGGATGTGAAACCATCTAACCATAAAGGGCTATTTTCTTCCCACGATTCCTGAAGCAGATTAACATCATAATCTTTTAAGAAGAGAACCCAATTGTTGTCCTCAATTTTATTTCTTAGCCCATCAATGTTCCAAATAAGTATTTGTACTGTGCCCCAAGATGGCAAGGGTTGGGGTATAACATGCATATGCTTCCTCTGTACTTCTAACTCCTCCACCCGGATAGGTGAGGTGGTAATTAGTCAGTCATTGCCATCCAGATGTGAAAGGGCATCATATCTATTCAAAGTTTCCACCCCACTAATAGTCGAGCCGACTCTACTGCAACCCCGTGTGGTTAAAGGGAAAGTAGAAGTAGAAGTACCACTAGCTAAATGTTGGTCTTCTATGCAAGAGGATCTGTTCTCCAAGCTTGATCTATTACTCGGCCTTTCTAATGTTTTAGGGGGATAAAACACCCCCAATGGTAGAGCTCTAAGGCCCAAAGTATCACCCATCTGTTTACCATCAAAAAGCCAAACTGCTACATTATTTTTATCAAAGTTAACCACCACACAATCTTCCTCAGTGTTTTTGGGGCATTAACCAACCCAATCAACACGTTTTGCCATTATAACATGGGAAGACGCCATTAGACCACCCTCAGAATGTCTAGAGCACCAAAATGTTACTTTACGGATTGAGGGCCAGATGTAGGTAATTCTATTTTACCGACTCATAAATACCGAATTTTACCGATTCGGTATTTATGAATCGGTAAAATAGAAGGTGGGAGATGTAGGTGAAATCGGTATTTGAAATACCGATTCTGTAAAAATCGGTATTTACCGATTCTGTAATTACAGAATCGGTAGTTCCCATTGATTCCTATGGGCTTTGAAGCCCATAGGAATCAATGGGAAATACCGATTCTGTAATTACAGAATCGGTAAATACAGAATCCTGCAAGGGTGCAGGGGTGTCACTTTGACACCCCCTAGCACCCCAAATACAAGTATGTGTGCCATGTGGCACACAGACATGCCCTAAGGGCACGTCTGTCTGTCACATGGCATAGGTGTGCATGCACACATGTGCATGCACACCTGGATTCGGTATTTTACCACCCGGTTGGATTGGGTGGTAAAATACCAAATCTGTAAGGCCTTTGGGACTCAGAAGAGTCCCACCTACATCTGGCAGTTACAGAATCGGTAAAAATACCGATTCTGTATTTTACCAATTCGGTAAATTTACCGATTCGGTAAATTTACCGAATCGGTAAAATTGGCCCCCTACATCACAAATACCCATTTACCGGTCGGTAAGGGCCAAAATCGGCTGTTACCGGTCGGTAAATGGCCTCCTACATCTGTCCCTAGATCTTCTGTAGTTTCCCTTGTTTCAACTTTAAGTTGCTGCACCCCAATAAGGACTGCAACCAATGGAGTAGATTCTGGATGCAAGTGGACGCCAACTTGACTCATCAAACCACTTGAATAGAGCAATTGGAACTTCGAGTTGGTATCATCCCTTCAATAGGGTTCTAAGTTGCCTTGTTGAGCCAAATACTGCTACCTTCCTGAGGATGATCAACAATCTTCCGGAAGTCAGGTCTAGGAATTTTAGGACAAGCTACACTTGTAACGCACCCGATACCCAAATATGTAGTGCTATTTAGGTTACTATTCCTGCTGGCTACATCATGCTGGCCACTTTTGCCATTACCATGTTCGCTCCTATTTGTAACACTCGTAGATGCCCCACCTGCTCCACCCACCCATTTATTCTCAAAATGAGACCATTTCTTCATGATTCCATCCACCCCATATTTCATACAATTAATTAATTCTAGTCTCAGTGTTTCAAATAGAGTGTCAATATGAGTCAAAATTATGTCCATAGGAGTGTCCTTGGGGTAGCTCCAGAGGGAGCAGGAGGTCTCTTTGTGGAATTCAATTGAGTACCAGGCACCACCTGGGGAGCAAAGGCTTTTTTACGGGACCTTCCTTGATACCCTTCACACTTTTCTTTCTTTTTTTCCTTATTATGGTCCGGGGCTGTCATGAGTAATGTACATTGTGAGGGTATAAGTTATAGTTAGCTCAGGTAACCATATCTGCTGAATTTCACTGTTTTTACAATTAAAATCTGAGCCCAACTGTAACGTGCCTGTAGCCTTTGCTATTTTCAGTTATTTTCTAAGGTCTTTTTAATTCTGTTTTCTAACTATATTGTCCCTGTAACATTTCATTTTTTCAGTGAATTTCTATAGTTTTTAATATTGTAATTCCTAACTTTGATGAAACCCTGTAACCTGTGTTTTTAAGTGAACTTATATGTTTATAAATGCCATTTTCTAATTGTAATCTGTAATATTTGAGAATGAGTGTGAGTGAGTGTACAAGTGTCTCAGTGGATCTGTGAGAGCATCTCAGAGGGTCTGTCAGTGGGTGTGTGAGTATCTCAGTGGGTCTGTGAGTGGGCATGTGTCTCTGAGTGGATCTATGAGTGAGCACATGAGTCTGAGTAGGTCTGTGAGTGAGTGCATGATCCCCTGCATGGGTCTGTGAGTGGCAGCATGAGTGTGAGTGGGTGTTTGAATGCGTGCAGGAGTGTGTCTTTGAGTGGGTATGTGAGTGTCTGAGTGGGTCTTTGAGTGGGTGCATAGGCCTCTGAGTTGGTCTGTGAGTGTGTGTCTGAGGGTCTGTGAGTGGGTCTGTTAGTGGGTATGTAAGTTTATGCATTTTCCCTCTTCTGCTTGGCTTTTTCATTTTGTTTCCCAACTGTAACCTTTGAGAGTGAGTGTGTGAGTGAGGGCATGCATGTCTCAGTGGTCAGTCAGTGGGTGCATGAGTTTTCTGAGTAGATCTATGGGTAGGTATCTTTGAGTATGTCTGAGAGTGAGTACATGAGTCTCTGAGTGGGTCTGTGTGTGAGTATTTAAGTCTCTGAGCGGGTATGCAAGTAGCTGCCTTGGTCTCTGAGTAGGTGTGTGAGTGGGTGTGTTAGTCTCTGAGTAGGTCTGTGTGAATATGAGTGTCTCACTGGGTGTGTGGCTGGGTCTGTATGTGGGGCTATAAGTGGGTATGTGTGAGTGTCAGAGTGCCCCCTGTTTTATCCTCATCTACTCTGTTTTGGCTTTTCTGATTCCTTTTCTACTCTGTTTTATCTTTACTGCTCATCTTTTTGTCCTCTGTTCTGCTATTCTGCTCATTTCTCTACCCTCTGTTTTGCCCTCTTCTGCTCTGTATTGCTTTTTCTTCCTATGTTTCTGCCCTCTATTTTGACTTATCTGCTCCCTTTTCTGCACTCTTTGCTTCCATCCTCTGCTCCTCTCTCTCTTTATTGATGTTTTCATCCTTGTACTCTTTTATTCCTTCTGCTATCACCATTCTTCTCCCCTTTCATGTATTCCTCTTCATCAATAGTATTCTCTTCCATTCTTCATCTTCAATCCATCTATTATTTTTTATATGCGTTTGTGCTTCTTTTTTTTCTTTCCCTTCCTCCTTATTGTCTGCCATTTTACCTCCTGTATTATTCATTTCTTCCTCTTTCTTTCTGCCTTCCTTATTTGATTGCCTCAACTTTATTACATCTTCCTAATTTTCTCTCCATTTTTGTCTTTTTTTACAATATTTCGTCTTCTGTGTAACTTTATATAGCTAAACATCCTGCGGCCACACACTGTTCAAAGTAACATCTGCAGAGCAGCAGCCTGCACCTTATTACTCCTACTGCCTGAAGCCACACCCCTGTTAGCTCAACCTTTGGAGGTGTATGACCCACCTACATCATGACAAGAGCCCACTATAATCCATACACTGCCTGGCGATCATGCGCATGCAACTACACAAACTTGTAGTGCCTGATACCCCATCTGCAGGTGGTGTCAGGAAGTAAGGCAGTAGTTCTCTTGAATACTAAAGACTCCATGGAGTCCGTCGTGAGACCCGACTAATGGTCGATAGAAGCAAATCTACTGCAAAGCTTGTGCATTTCAGCTCAGAACCGATAAATTCAATCCCAGCACAGCAAGTGTTATAATAATGTAACAAGATGAACACTCCCATCAAGGGGGTTTTGCGAACATGACTAAGACAATTAAAACATACAATTAGAAGTTCTAGGTGCCAATAGGATCTGCAGCGCATGGGGTGCGGGGGTTGCAGAGGATTCCCACTGGTTGGCACATAGTTGAGCACAGACTGTTGTGTTCATTCGGATGGCACTGAGGCACCGCTCCTATCAGGATGATGCACTGGGATCGAGGCTTAATCTCAATATTGGCATTGATATTCAATAGTTCTTGCCATCCCTGGCGAGGTACTCCCAAGTCCCTCTCAGACATGGCTTTGACAGCCCACTCTAGTTTTGTATTCTGCTGTACCCCCAAACAAACAGAGGAGCAACGCCATGATACGCTGCCCATCAAAACTAGTCCGATTACCCTTGTATCTTCCATGCATCTCCTGTCGGTGTGAGTGCACTGTAGCTTCTAATATCAAATCACTTAAAGAATATATGCCATATGAATTGTCTCTTTTTTCCTTTTCAAGAAATATTGTTTATATCGTTTATTTTTTTAAATTAGAAATCTTTGTTTTGTGGCTCGGAATACAGCTGAATAAAGATTTCCGAGATGCCATCTTGATACCAACTTTTGATTTTGTGGCACTTTCTTGTAACATGCCTGACATGTGCATGCGCTCACACACTTGTGATACATACGCTTCTGGCTCAGCACCTCGAGCAGCTTTCTCTGCTGCTAGTGGGATGCCAAATCTGTCAGCCACCACCTTAATAGTTTGCATTAGCTGAGCACATTATTCTGCCATATCAAGCCTTTCAAAGACAAAATTTAATCTAGAGAATACAGGACCTGCTTGATTTCGGCCACTGTCCTCCCAACCAAGCAATGATGGTCCTAACTTGTTTGGAAGACACTATACCATGCCATTCTATAACTGACATGCACCTGTTTATTTTATAGCTTTACGTGGCTGAGGGTGCGGGTTCGGCCCCCCCACCATCCACATGCCACTGTCCCACCCAGTGGCTATACTCTAAACAAGCATGGGTAAGCAAGCTTATTTCTTTTCAACTTTGCTGTGAATTCACAGATTCACCTGTGACTTTGTGGCAAAATTAAAACAAATATTGTTAATCCCTGGTAGAGTCCCTGTGGGAACCAACCACTAGATCCACGGGGTCACAGTATTCCTACCCTGAGCCCTTTTGTTTATTTTAAAAAAAAATTTTTAGGACTCGGCCAAATCCCAAGATGGCTGCCAACACTTCCTGGTTAAAGTGTTGGCAGTCAATCAAATTTCAGGACAGGGACAGATGGATCCTCAGAGGATGGGTGCCCCTAAATATTTAGATCAAATAACAAAAATCACTGTTTCTGGACCAAGAGATAGCTTTCTGCCAAATTTGATGTTGTTCCATTCAGCAGTCCAGGCTGTAGTCACGTTCAAAATTTATACAGGAATTAACATAGGAAATGCACTTCTTTTGACCCCCTTTTTTTTGCCCCTCGCATTGAAGGATCACACTGAAACTTTCCAGGCACAACTAGAAATTGTCATGAAGATTTGTTAAACAGTGCCAAAGATGTAGACAACTCAAAAAAGCTTTTCCTGGGGAAAATAGGTCCTAACTACCACCACCTACTGGTGACCGCCAGTTGGTAATAGATATATATTCACTGAAAAAGTCAAAGGTTACAGAGACGTTATAGTTAGGCTCAGATTTCACTCGTACAAAACCAGTGAAATTTGCCAGTTATTGTTACCTGAGCTAACTACAACTTACGTCTTTGCAATGCACTGCTTATGACTCCACATATTACATCACTCTTGACATGGTCGCTGACATTACTGATGACATCACTGAAGACATCTCAAATGCCATCGCTGATGATATCACTGATGACACCATCCAGTGAGTGTAAGTATTTTGTAAGAGTTTGAGATTGTTAAACATATATACTAAGGTATTATGAAAGTTAAAGTAGTACACTAGGTGATACTACTTTTAAAATGTATCATGTGAGTGGCTATGTGACTGTATGTATCCTTGTGCAAATGGGTGCGTGAGAAGCTTCATGGGTGAGTGAGTGGGTGTGTCAGTGGCCATATGGTTATGTGAGTGGTGGTGTGAGTGGCTCTATGGGTGGGCAAGTGGGTGTATAGTGATTGTATGGGTGAGTGAATGGGTGTCTGAATGGCCATATGAGTGAGCTACTGGGTGTGTAAGTGGCTCTATGGGTGAGTGAGTGGCTGTTTGAGTGGATGGATGTTTCTTTACGTGAGTTGGTGTGTGAGTGGCTGTATTGGAAGGTGAGTGTCTGTGTGAATGGTTGTATGGGGGAGTGTGGGGATGTGTGAGTGCTTCTATGGATGTGTGAATGGTTATATAAGTGGTTGTGTGAGTGAGTGCGTGAGGGCTTGTACGGGTGAGTGAGTGGCTGTGCTGCCAACTTGTATACCCATACAGCCACCTACATACCTGTTCAGCCACTGAGACAGCCACTAACACACAGATACACACAGTCACACAATGACTCATGTAAACTATGTCAAAAAAGGAATTACTCATTAGTAGAACATAAAGTATACTAATCTAACTTTTGTAGTTCCTTGGTATATATGTATAACACAGAAAAAAATTGAGGAAACACAATCATTACATGATGTGATCAGTGATGTAATTTGAGATGTCATCAGTAATGTCACTGACCATGTCATGAGTGATTTCATATGTGAGGTCATAAGCAGTGTATTGCGGGGGTAAAAGTTATAGTTAGCTCAGGCAAAAATAACTGCTTCGTTTCACTGGTTTTGAAGGAATGAAATCAGAGCCTAAATATAAAACCCCTGTAGCCTTTTTTTCCAAGTGAATTTCTAAGGTTTTTCTAATTCTATTTCCTAACTATAACATCCCTGTAACCTTTGTTTTTTCAGTGAATTTATACAGTTTATCAAATTCTGTTTCCTAACTATACTGTCTTTGTAACCTTTTGTTTAAGTGATTTTCTAAGGTGTTTTAATTATTCTGTTTTCTTCATTTAACTCAGAGCCTTTCAGAGTGAGTGTATGAGTGAGTGCCTGAGTGTTCTAGTTGATGTATGAGTGTCTGAGTAGGTTTTAAGTGTGTGTGAGAGAGTATGAATGGGGATGTAAGTAGGTGTAAGAGTATTTTAGTAGGTCTGCAAGTAGGTGTGTGAGTCTCTGAGATTGTCTGTGAGTCAGAGCATGAGTCTATGAGTAGATTTGTGAATAGGTGAGAGAGAGTATGAGTGATTCTATAAGTGGGTGCATGAGTGTCTGTGAGTTGGTGTATGTATTTGAGTTCATCTGTGAGTAGGTACATGATTGAAAGGGTCTGTGAGTGGGTGTGAGAGTATCTGAATTTCTCAGTGCATGGGTATGAGTACCTGAGTGGGTTCTGCTAATTTTCTGCCTTTTTACTGCTCACTTTTGACCTTTATTTTGCCTCGTTCTGCTTATTTTTACCCTGTATTTTGTCTATTTCTGTTCATTTTGGAAACTTATTTTGCCTCTTTCTGCTCTTTTCTAACTTTTATTTTGTCTTTTCTGCTCGTTTCTGACCTTTATTTTGCCTCTTTCTGCTTGTTTGCTGACCTTTATTTTTCCTCTTTCTGCTCGTTTCTGACCTCCATTTTGCCTCTTTCTGCTCATTTCTGTTTTCTATTTTGCCTCTTTCTACGTGTTTCTGACCTATATTTTGCCTCTATCTATTATTTCCGATCTCTACTTTGCCACTTTCTGCTAATTTCTGACCTATATTTTGCCTCTTTCTGTTTGTTTTTCACCTTTATTTTATCTCTTTGTTCTAGCTTCTGATCTCAACTTTTCCTCTTTTTGCTGGTTTCTGACCTTTATTTTACCTCTTTCTGCTTGTTTCTCACCTTTATCATGCCTCTTTATGCTTGTTGCTGCCCTCTATTTGATGTCTTTCTGCTTGTTTCCCATCCTTATCATGTCTCTTTCTTCTCATGGCTGACCTTTATCTGCCTCTTACTTCTCATTTCTCACCTTCATTGTGCCTCTTTCTGCTCATTTCCGACCTTTATTCTGCCTCTTTCTTCTCATTGCTGACCTTTATTCTGCCTCTTTCTGCTTGTTTCTCACCTTATTTTGCCTTTTTCTGCTTGTTTCTCACCTTTATTTTGCCTCTTTCTGCTCTTTTCTAACTTTTATTTTGTCTTTTCTGCTCGTTTCTGACCTTTATTTTGCCTCTTTCTGCTTGTTTGCTGACCTCCATTTTGCCTCTTTCTGCTCATTTCTGTTTTCTATTTTGCCTCTTTCTACGTGTTTCTGACCTATATTTTGCCTCTATCTATTATTTCCGATCTCTACTTTGCCACTTTCTGCTAATTTCTGACCTATATTTTGCCTCTTTCTGTTTGTTTTTCACCTTTATTTTATCTCTTTGTTCTAGCTTCTGATCTCAACTTTTCCTCTTTTTGCTGGTTTCTGACCTTTATTTTACCTCTTTCTGCTTGTTTCTCACCTTTATCATGCCTCTTTATGCTTGTTGCTGCCCTCTATTTGATGTCTTTCTGCTTGTTTCCCATCCTTATCATGTCTCTTTCTTCTCATGGCTGACCTTTATCTGCCTCTTACTTCTCATTTCTCACCTTCATTGTGCCTCTTTCTGCTCATTTCCGACCTTTATTCTGCCTCTTTCTTCTCATTGCTGACCTTTATTCTGCCTCTTTCTGCTTGTTTCTCACCTTATTTTGCCTTTTTCTGCTTGTTTCTCACCTTTATTTTGCCTCTTTCTGCTCATTGCTAACCTTTATTCTGTCTTTCTTCTCATTTCTCACCTTTATTTTGTCTCTTTCTTCTCATTTCTGCCTTTATTCTGCCGCCTCTTTCTTCTCATTACTGACCATTATTCTGGCTCTTTCTGCTTGTTTCTCACCTTTATTTTGCCTTATTCTGCTTGTTTCTCACCTTTATTTTGCCTCTTTCTGCTCATTGCTAACCTTTATTCTGTCTTACTTCTCATTTCTCACCTTTATTTTGCCTCTTTCTGCTTGTTTCTTACCTTTATTTTGCCTCTTTCTTCTAATTTATGACCTTTATTCTGCCTCTTTCTGCTTGTTTCACACCTTTATCATGTCTCTTTCTACTCGTTGCTGACCTTTATCTGTCTCTTTCTTCTAGTTTCTCACATTTATTTTGCCTCTTCTGCTCATTTCTCATCTTTATTTTGCCTATTTCTGCTCTTTGGTAACTTTTATATTGCCTCTTTCTGCTTATTTCTCACTATTATTTTACCTCTTTCTGCTCATCGCTGACCTTCATTTTCGCTTTTTCGTCTTGATTCTGACCTTTATTCTGTTTCTTTCTGCTAGTTTCTGACCTTTGTCCTCCTGCCTGAAGCCTGCCCAGCTTTCTGAGAAAGACGACTGGACATGCTCCCTTTATCCAAGTCTGAGTGACTCCAAGGGTTAGCTGATTGACTTCCTATTCTGACCTACAGGGACATAACAAGCTCCAGAGGCCTCCTTACACCTCCCCAGCTTACCTACTGCCTGGACCTGCAAATGGTCCTTTCTGAGCCATGCTAACATCTGCAAAATCTAGTCCCTGAGCCCCAAGAGGTGCCTTCCCACCCCAATCTTGCTGCCCCAGCAGCATGCCAAAGTGAGGCTCCTGTGAACCTGACTCTTCACACTACAGTGTCCGCTAGTGATGACCAGCAATGCAGGATCTGCACTTTGTGCTACAACATTGACACCATGGTGACCATCCTCAATATCCTACAGGGTGCTAGTGCTACAGTAAAGACCATCTGTGACACTCCCTGCTCTTCGTGGCCCCTTTCTCCACTGCAAATAGAGCTCTTCATGCTGGTCTTTAGGAGGTAACTTTTTCAGAAGGACTAACCTGGTCCCTGTATCCGGCCAACATTTCATCACAGCCTGCCTGAACGTGTGACTTTCACTCGATAGCACATGTCGGGAATACAGCAAGTGGCTCTCTGTGCCTTGCTTGTGGCGCTATAATGACCTGAAATCATTAAAACTGCATATCTCCGGACCTGCGGATTGATCTTTACCATTTTGGTGTCAAATCATTTATTAAAGTTTACTGCATTTTCCTATATTGGTGTGGGATTTTTCTTGTGTTGTGTTTTTACATTTGTTACTATTTGAGCGCTGAATAAATACAGATTGCCTCTAAGTTAAGCCTGACTTCTTTCCTCCCAAGCTACCAGAGGGTTGATCACAGGTTAATTTAGTGACTTTTGTGGTTCACCCTGACAAGGATTATGGCTACTACTTGAGAAGAACTCACACCTCACACCTCCCTCAACCAACAACCCAATTTCTCAAAAGTAACATCTGTTGACAGTTAATGGTGAAACCACCACTCCCATGGTATGCCTGCCATCCATACTAAGTATGCTTTTTCTGAGATGGAGCACAATGTTTGTCGTTGCACCTACTGAGAGATACTATACCGGAAGCCTTTACACAAAAGGGACCTTTCACGTTGCCTGTGGAATTATTTCCTCTCACTGATTTCTTCTTTCACTTTCTTTCCCTTTCATTCACACCTTCCTCTCTTACTTGTCTGTCACTGTTTCCAAATTGCTGTTTTATTTTAATTTAATTTTACTGATTTCATTCAGTTTGTACAAGCTAATGCTTCATGACACCTATATTTATCTGCAACTAGATTTCAATTAAAATGTTTTCAAATTGTATTTCTTATCAAACGGTAAGAAATTAATCATAATGCAGCTAAAATTCATAACAACAATGCTGTTGTTAGTACGTCGGAATATTTTTTAACTAATTGCTATGTATTCATGTTCCCTTGAATGAGGCACTTCAATTCATTTTGTTTTGTTTGATACTTTTGCTACTAAAGCTTCTAAACACTGAAGATAATTTGACATTTCTGTTACAGCATTAAACATTTCTGACTAAAACTAATTAGATTTCTTGCTTCACCGCTTCAGTTTCAGCATCTGAAAATGATTCATGTTATGCCATGGTGATACTGCACGGTTCAGCTATATATCACTAAATAAGTTTGGGAATTAATCTTCACTTAAGGAGATGTATATTAGAATTAACCAGCACAACGTATACACGTCAACGTGTTCTCCTGACAAACTTAGAGGCATTGCATGAAGTAAACTAGTTTCATGTAATTCAATGCAAATGTTTGATAAGTTACATTAAAGGTTGACTTATTCTAATGCACTCGGAACCCCACTTACTTACTTTTATGCACAACTAAGTACAACAAAGGTGTGCAAAACATCACTTCTGGGGGAAAAATTCTCAGATTTTTATTTAATTTTTTAATTTTGTATTTTAAAGAGTTTTATATAGCGCTGGCTAGACCCGGGGGTATCAGAGCGCTTTACATGAGAATCAACAATGTAACAGAAAAAGTTCAACAATTAAACAATAAATCCCCAAAAATAGGGAATACAATTAGGAGAGGAGAGAAAGGAGAGAGAAAAGTAGTGGAGGGGGGGAGGTGAGAAAGGGAGGAAAAGGGAAGAGACAATACGGAGAGACAAAAAGAAGCCTGTCTAAAGACTGACTGGGTAGGTGACGACCAAGAAGGGAAACCACGGCCAATCTCCCCTATAGCTAAACCAGGTAGCTCCATCGGAAATCAAACAAAATAGTTCAGTCTCAATACATAGAGAGAGGGGAGAAGGAGAGACATAAATAGAGGGAGGATGCGGGAGGAGACAACTGGAGGGAAGAAAGGAAGTGCAACAATGTGGTTCAACAATATAACAGAAAAAGATCAACAATTACACATTACATCAAAACAATCAGCAATACATTAGGAGAGGAGAGAAAGGAGAGAGAAAAGAAGTGGGGGGTAGGGGAGGTGAGAAAGTGAGGATAAGGGAAGAGACAGTCGTAGAGAGGAAAGGAAGTCTGTCTAATGACCGACTGGGTAAGTGACGACCAAGGAGGGATTCCACAGCCCATCTCCCCTATAGCTAAACCAGGTAGCTCCATCGGGCATCAGACAAAATAGTTCAGTCTCAATACATAGAGAGAGGGGAGAAGGAGAGACATAAATAAAGGGAGGAGAGGACAGGATGGTCGAAAGGAAGTGCAACAATGTGGTCAATAATATAACAGAAAAAGATCAACAATTACACATTACATCAAACAATCAGCAATACATTAGGGGAGGAGAGAAAGGAGAGAGAAAAGAAGTGGGGAGAGGGGAGGTGAGAAAGTGAGGATAAGGGAAGAGACAACAAGGAGAGATGAAAGGAAGTCTGTCAAAGACCGACTGGGTAGGTGACGACCAAGGAGGGAATCCATGGCCAATCTCCCCTATAGCTAAACGAGGTAGCTCCATCAGGCATCAGACAAAATAGTTCAGTCTCAGTACATTGAGAGAGGAGAGAAGGAGACACATAAATAGAGGGAGGATGCGGGAAAAGACTACATGAGAGACTAAAGGAAGTCTGTCTAAAAACCGACTGGGTAGGTGACGTCCAAGGAGGGAATCCCCGGCCTGTCTCCCCTATAGCTTAACCAGGTAGCTCCATCGGGCATCAGCCAAAATAGCTGGATCTCAATTGACGTGGGAACATTTCTCAGGTAAACAGGATGGTGACTAAGGGCCAGGACTGGTAGGGGTAGAGGTCGGTAGCAAGAAAGTGGTGAAGAGAAGAGCGGAGAGGGGTAGGGGGTAGGGAGAGGAGGGAGGTAAGGTCAGTAGAGACGCTGGAGGGTTAGTTGCGGCTGTCATTTTAGAAGTTGTCTTGTTTCTTAAGCGCTACTAATTGCAATTGTTACTTTCGGAGTTCTGTGCGCAACATTCATAAAGGGACCCGGTCCTCCACACGGCCAGGCAATGATATTCAGGGCTTCCGCGCGGCTTTCCAGTTGTAGGTGCTTCTCTGCTAGTTATTTAAATGTGATAGCTAGTCATTAAGAGGGGGGACTCCCAGATAACCATTAACTCTGCCAGTGCTGGTTTCAGTGAGAAGTAGGCTGGTTGTGCACACCCTGATTTCGGCTAGAGCCTCCAGTAAGGAAATGTCCTTAAGGGCGAGCCGTTTCCATTTCTGAGATCTCTGGTTCCCCATTCGTCATACCTGTGGGGTAATACAGCATGCTTTGAGGTCGTTACTCTGCCATGCACATTAACACATCTGCTTGTCGCTACGTATGGAGGCTGTTCAAGGGAGACTGGTCTTCGAGCCGGCACTAGGAAGTGCTCTTTATTTATAGAGACTCTGGCAGATGAGGTGTCTGTGTCACAGGTAGATTCAGCAACCAGCCGCTAGCAAAGACACATGTTGGTGCTCTGAGGGTCCCTCGAAGCTGTTTCTGCTCCCACTGCTCTAGCAGCGAGGGGGAGGCCGCTGGTCCAGCTCGTGATCCTACCTTCCCACAGGGCAGTCCTGCTGCGTTGTGGTAATGTCCACCAGTGGGAGAGACGCTGCCATTAGCAGGTCAGGAAGGGTGCCTCCGATATCTTTCTCCCTTTAATCATAGCACTGAACGGGGACATCTCAAAGGTCCGAGCAGTAGTATGTAGACATTGATCACTTACAATGCCTATAGGGTGTTACTGGAAACGGGGGTCTCATATAATTGTAACCTCAATCCCTGCCGACGATCGATTTGGGGGCACCATTTGCGGAACAAAAGGGGTATTCTATGAAGATGAAATGCACAAAAGGACTTAAGGAGGATATTGGTCATGAGCCCCAGCCTCCCGGGTTAACCATCTGGACTCATCAGTGCTCATGGCGATATCAATGAGGTCCAAGCTCACCGTCCTCAGTCTTACGGCGAGCCCAGGAAATGGTGGGAGTGATTCTCAAGGGATCGATGTTGCCTCCTCTTTGCTACAACAACATCACCCAAATTACCAGCAGGCATCTCACTGTGCCTCCGTCGTGGGTCTCCTTGGGCGGCTGCTACACAGCCGAGCGTGAAGGTGCTGTGCTCCGCAAACTCGTGTTGGGGTGGGGGTAGCACACGGAGGGCAAGTAGCTTCTGGAGGACAGATGAACTGGAACTTACTGGTAACATGGAGAAAGCTTGAAACTCAATGATATGGACCTTATGAACGAAAGAGAGAACTCTCAGAGGGGATGGCGAGACAGCCTGCTGCCACCCAGAGTATAGAGTCCATTGGCTGGGACAGATGCTGCCAGCCAGATCAGAACAGTTTATGTAGCAACTGCAATTTCAGGTTAATATAAAATAATCATGCATAGGTTTATTTCTTCTCGGTGGCAACAAAGAAATTCCTTAGAATGCCAGTTCTATTTTTTTGTGCTACTTACATTCACGATAAGAGAATTAAATCCTGCGACAACTGTCCGTAAGATCAGCAATGACATTTTGTTTAGTTTGCATGTTTGCTATTTTTACAAACGCCAAAATACATATTTTTTTGTTCAAAACAACTGTGTATTATACAAATCGAAGAACAAATATCTATTTTGATTTGTACTTGTGTCGGCCATCTATTTAGATACTTTGATAATATTGAGTGGCATCCTTATATGTGTCCGTAAAAATGAACTTTCAAGCAGAATTTGTCATGAAAGTCCTACAACCGCCCCGGAACACCACATCCACTTTCCTCTGGTCTCCTTCAGCAATGTCCCCTAGCTTCCTTTCGCTTTCCTCACCGCTCTGTTGTAACGTCATCCGCATCTCCCGTAGAGCTCTGAAGGACACTATGCCGGGCTGGTCACCTCTCAGTGCCTACTCTAGCTCGCTTCGTAACTCCGGGGACTGCTGCGGTCCATTTGTGGCCAGCAGGTTTCTTGCCGCTTGCTGGAACCGTTTCCCGACCCGACAGCAGTTAGCCAAATCTTCATTAGTGGGCAATTAGTGGGCAATTACACTCAGAGCTGGTAGCAACCCATAGTCATAGGGCAATATTTATGAAGATTGTGGCGCACGGCAACACAGCAAGTCACCTTGTGGCGCTGCCCTACATCACAGGGAAAGGGCAGAAATGTGGTGTATTTAGGCATACAGCGCATTCCTGTCCTTTTCCCTTGTGCTGGTTCACAATGGGCTGCCTAGGGCGAAAGCATGCATCCTTGCACCGTTGGGCAAGGGTTCCTGTGTTGCATGCAGGATTATTTTTGTGCAGGAAGGTGTACCTTCCTGCACAAAAACAATCCTTAGAGGCATTTTCTTCTTTCTATGTGTGTTGCAGAATGCAGCACACATAGCAAGAGGAAGTAACAAGGAAAAATAAAAATATTTCTCTTAGTTATGCCTCTCCAGGGGAGGCAAATCTTTTTGGTACATTTCAATTTACACTAGACTTGGTAAACCTTTGAATGTGCCAAAAAGAATGGAAGTTGCACGGGAAACCCACAGAAAAACCTATGGAAAGCCGCCTTTGCACAGACTAATGCAATGCAGCAAGTTGTTCTGTGCTGCATTACTCCATATTATTGAAGCCATTCAAAACCAAGCACAGTGGCTTTGAGTGGCTTCAACAATATGACTTAGAGGTTTGCGTCATGCATGGACCACATTAGATGTTACCAGCAAAATTCCCAGCTCTCATCAATATGTACTATAGTGTATATCCTAAAGACAGAACTTTAGAGTTTGGGTGGACATTTTTTTAAAGGGAGCAACACATTTGTGGCCATTGTAGAGGAGATACAATCACACAAAGTTATTACATCCAATCCCACACACATTTATTCCCAAAATATGTTGGGGGAGAAATTCACTAACGATTTTTTACCTAATGGAACTATAGGGAGGGAATTTCTCAGCAAGGACAATGTTTTGATGGGGAAGAAAATGCTAAAGGTAATGTGCTAAAGTATACTTGTGTGAGACTTAGGGGCCAATTACGATGAGTCACAAAGCCTCCGACCACAGTTCAGAGGCTTTCTGACACTCATCGTCAGTTTCAATTCTGACTGGCTGATTATGATACAGCCAGTTGGCATTGAAATCAGCCAGTCACTCTGGCTGGCTTCTGACAGGTTCAAGGAGTGCGGTTGCATCATATTGAGCAGTCAGGACCCCCGACCAGAGGTCGGTCGGCCCTGTTTCTGCGACAGTGTCGGGCAGACACAAGTCCTCCTGACATCGTAATAGGCCATTTAATCCTGAAGATTGCCCATCCAGTGATTCACAAAAGTAACTTACACATTTGAGTAAGTTTAGTACTTTTTGGTATGCACAAACTGCACTTTTATAGTAACTTACACTTTTGTAGTAAATCCAGCAGTAACATGGCCAACAATTGGTACTGCACCACCTTCCCATAGAAAATAATGGAGTTGGGGAATTATAACAAAAGTGTAAGTTATCTCAAAAGTGCTGTTTGTGAATACTGAAAAGTAGTAAAGGTGCTTAAAAGTGTTAGATACTACATAAGTACAATTTGTGAAGGGGATTGTGCAGTAGGTTTGTAGTGCCACTGTAGTACTACAAAGCATACTACAAAGTGCTGTATGTGAATCAGACATACATGGTAAAGTGTAGGTAGCAACAGCATACATGATTAGTGTAGTTTTCAATGATTATTCGGATGATTTCCATTAATCACAAATACCTTTGGCATCAACACACATCATAAGGCATCACTCTGTTTTGAGCAAATTTCTGACTTTGCAAATCATACTTGTAATAATTTCAGCGTTTTCAGATGTGTGCCTAGTGACTGCTTACCTCTTGAGCTAAACTTTAAATTTAAAAGAAGTACTTGGATTACTGCTTGACAGTCTCAGAGAAACATTCTGAAATTCTTTTCCCCTCCAAAGAAGTGAATAAAGCGATTCCAAACACTACCTGGGCCACATGCATAGAAGAAAAAAGAGAGATGTATTTTTGACAACATTTAAATATCATTCAACAATATCTCCATTAAAACAATTAAATCATCTTTATAGGATAAATGCAGAAAAGTACAAGTACAATGCATAACAGATAAAACGTAAAAAAGAAGTATATTAAAAGTAGGTAAACAATGTTAAATAAGTTAAAACCGGCCTTCTGTGACTTAAGCAAACTCTAAAACTGAAGCACCTGCATAGACTGTAATAACAATATCACTACAACAATACACCTGTAATTAATTAATTTAATGTCAAAAGAAACAGAGTCAGATATGACAACCCCTCTTGCTGATGACTTCTTTCTTATCTGTTGGATAGATTGCAAGAAGCACGCTGTCTTGAAACATATAAATGGTGTTTCAAAAGTGTTTTTACAGCAAGAGCGCATTAATGTGAATTCAAGCTCAGTTTTTTTCAACATGGGAATAATAAATGTTTTCCTTTCTAGCTTGTAAAATTAGCAAAAGAATAAAATATGAGAAATGGATTGAATAGATCTCTCATCACAAGGGCAAGGAAACAATTGATTTAGGGAATAGATTTGGGACGGGTAGCCAACTATTAGGGAAAGATGTTCAATCTCATCCTAGTCAATAAAAATCGATGCAAATTATTAAAAACGAAAGAAAGGTGGGAAGCATGACCCAGTGCAACCGCGGGTAACGCCTGGTAAGTTAATACTGTAAGTTTTGATTAATTCAGTTGCCACCTATCAAAGTCGCACTAAGCAATAAAAAGATCTTTTAATTTTGATTTATGGAACAGCAAACAATGAAATGGGGTTTTAAATAAGGATAGTAGGCCCCGATATTTAAAGGATCGCTTTACATAAGCTAGCCAGGGAATACTAGCCACCCGGTCAAGCGTAAGTAAATCCACAAGCACCATCTGGTTTAATTTTCCAAAGAGTTAGCCATAGTAAAAGTGGAGCCACTTTGATAAGATCCGTTATAAACGACAGGCCAAGCTCTTTATGAAAAATGATGTTCGGTCAGGAGGATGTGATTTACAACAAATTATTTTTTAAATGTATCACTTACTGCCTGAATTACATCAACATGTGCTGTACTCCAAATTGCTGCACCATATAAAGCTATAG
Source organism: Lissotriton helveticus (assembly GCF_964261635.1). Classification (NCBI taxonomy): domain Eukaryota; kingdom Metazoa; phylum Chordata; class Amphibia; order Caudata; family Salamandridae; genus Lissotriton; species Lissotriton helveticus. Next base: position 1,459,250,020 of record NC_136061.1, on the reverse strand, counting down.
AAACCGATTTTGCCCGGTGGATGTCCAACATTTCCTTATATGCTTTCTTACCTAAATTAGAAGCGAATTTCCACAGTGCTGCTAAACTTTTTTTCGTAAGGTTTGTCTTGTTTATAACCATCGCTGACCAATTTAATTTGGTGTCAAAAAGTATTCCCAAGTACGTAAAATTCTACACGCGATCCAGGGTGTTTGTATCTAATGGACGGAGCTATAGTTATTTCTTTCCGGTACCAACTGCCATCACAAAACCTATCGTTTTGTTGACCGAAAGTCTACATTTTGCCATTTATTCCGAAAAGATATCAATAGATATCGGAAGGGGACCTAGGAGTTCTAGCCATTAGGACTGCATCATCGGCATATAACAGTGCAGGCACGGGTACACCACCTACAGTTGGAACATCGTTATGTTAAATTTTAAGTACTGTGCTTAAGTTATTGTTGTATAACAAGAGGAGAAATGGGGCAAGAACACAGCCCTGATGTACGCCCTTTTCAATTCTGAAGGAGTTTGCACATTTGCCCTGTGTCCCGTATCTGACAACAGCACCTGTGTTGCTGTAAAGTTCCCTAATGAAGAGAATTATGGAGCTATCCACGCCCATCAACTATCTCCAATCAACTTATCCAATTATATCCAAAGTAGTAACAATGTTTGATTGAAAATAAATACAAACTGTTTTATGCAAATCCTTCAATATAATATCAAATACATTGAAGAGAATGCAAATTTACACTATATAACCTCCTATAAAATCATGTTTCTGTAGTTGACTTCCTCTTGTCTTTAACTTTCTTCTGCTTTTTTAGTAAGCTTTCCCTTGCTCCTAATATTTCTTGTGGTACTTTAAGACTGAGAGAATACATTTTGGTACTGTGAAGATTGCAGGCCCAAGTAGGCTATTATTCATATTCACCACATGTTTGTTGCAATGGCTTTCTTGCTCTTGCCCAAAAATTCAATGCAAAAGAGTGGCCAAGGTCATGGACCCCCCCAATGTTAAGTCGTCATTCATTCACACATTATACTGGCTGTTTCCATGACACTGCAGCATGGTAAGAAAGTATGAGATCCCATTGCGTTTGCCAACCAAGACCATATGTCGTTCATTGACCATTCCACTCCTTCATTGTGCTTCAATAATTCAGAGCCATCATAGCTTTGTCACTCCATTATGAAAGGTTTTGGCTGTTTTGAATATCTTGCTTTTCTGACATGCGAACAAACAAACCTCCCAAAATGATAGTTTTGATAGAAGATACAGCAATCCATATAGTAATGAGGTATTGCTGTTGTACTTTGATACAAAATAATAATAATTTATTTATGTGTAATTTGTTTCTCTAACCGCATAGACCATGAATGCCAGGGTCTACCGCCACAGCTCCAGCACAATGGAGGAGGCCCAGGAGGAGGTTGAAGGGGGAGGAGTGTCAGCGGTGAAAGAAACAGGTGGTAGTAAATCGCATTGCTTGCCTATTTAGTATACTGTATTTGTTAAGTGAGGCAGAAATCCCACCTGTCATCATTCATCACCTCCCTGCCCATGCCATTTTACCACCCATGCTCTAACTGCTGCATTGTTAATTTAGCACTGCAGTGTTGGGTAAGCAATGTGCATATGCGTCATTTAATGAGGCATTACAAAGTTTTCAATGCATTGCAAACCAAAGGTTTGTTTCCTAGTGCCCACTCAGCCACCTCCTACTAGTACTTCACTCCATTATTCTTTCCCAAGTTTTGTCCCAGGCTATATATATATATATATATATATATATATATATATATATATATATATATATATATATATATATCAAGGCTTCCATGACGGATTTACGCCTGTTCAAATTTTTCCCTTTCGTCATTCATCAGCCACAGTGACTAACTAAGCAAAACCTTAGCATATAATGATCAGAGACACCATTCCATTCTATAGCAAAGCCTCTATCTAGTTTAATCCCCCTAACTTCACATGCAGTAGAGTAATTTACTGCCAAATTAGGTATTTGTTGAAAGTAAAGTAAGAAAATAAATTGTCCTTTACAACTGCCCTAGCTGCAGACTGCAGAGAGTACCAGATCGGACACTAGCATGCCTCCATTAATGTTGCACAACAAGAATACTATTAGGTTTGCAGCATATATGCTTTACTCAATAATAAGAGGTATTTTTTTCTTTTTACACACAAGGGCATGATTAGTAACCCTGGGCGTAGGACAAGTTTGCGCAACTACGCGCTACGCGAATTGCACATTGCACAGTGCAAAAATGCGTAGCGGGTATTTTTTCTCTCTTGCGGTCCTCAACGTCAAGTTGGCGACTGCGAGCGAGCAAAATAACATCCTGGTAAGACTTTTTCCTTGTTCGCAATCAGCAACATCAAGTTGCCGATCATGAGCGTGGAAAATAAACCTCCCGGCAAGATTCTCAAAGTGGGGAGGTCAGGTTTCTCATTGCAAGTGGTCGTGTATGCTCGCGACCGCTCGGGATGAGAAACTACAAGTCCGCATTGAGAAAGCTGCCACTCGAGTACAAATCTACTCGAGCGGCAGAAAACGATCGCTTGCACTGTGCAAGATGCGGTTTGCAATGATTGCACAGTGCGGACAAGCATCGGCACTGTGCAATCAGTGCAAACAGCATTTTCCCCACCACACTATGCAGTTTGCGTAGCTACGCCTAGCTACGCGTAGCTTGCATAGTGCGCAGTGCACTTCGGGTAGCTACGCGTAGCGCTACTACGCAAACTATGCCTAGTGAATTGGATACTACGGCCGCCCTATTACAAGTTCCATGGAATTATAGTTTATCGTACAGGATATCCTCCACATTTGTGATTGAGTAACCCTGTCCACCATACAAATAATCAGGCCCAAAGTGCACTGCTGATGATGTCACATATTGCATCATTCATGACATGGTCTGTGACATCACTGATGACATCACTGATGACATCTCAAATGACATCACTGATTACATCACTGATTACATCATCCTTGTGATTGAGTGGCAGACCTCCTCTCACCCTAATATAACCTTTGATACACACACTCAAAAATAGAAACTAGCATTTTCAAAACAATGGACATACTAATACCATTTACAACACATCTATTACACTCATCCACCCATGCAGTCCAGCACACATACTGTCTTTAACACATAAAAACAGTGACACACTCATTCATGCATCCATGCTCTTAGTAATACCCTCCACTGAACCATACAGATATTCAGACACTCATACTGATACTCAAAAAACCAAGTAATAACCCATATAGACACTCAAGTAGCTACTCACCAATCCCTGTAGTCACTCATACACAAAGTAAGAGACTGATACAGATATTTACATATTTAAACATTACTCACTAACCCATGTATTCACTAAGGTACATTTAGTCAGTCTGGTATACAATCAATTTTACTAAAAAAATCATCCATTTAGACACTTATATACCCATTTATTCTTCCATCGACCTTGCGATGTACATTTATAAAACGTATTTAATTTTTGGAAAAACACACATTCACTGGATGATTTCATCAGTGATGTCATCAGTGATGTCATTTGAGATGTCCATTTTTCTTCCTTGGGTTCAGTTTCTAGACCAATTGGTGAGCGCCATGAAACCCCTGGGTGAAGTGCGCTGTATAAATTCTGGTTAAGATAAGATAAGATAAGATGTCATCAGTTATGTCATGATTGATGTCACTGAGTGATGTAGTATGTGACATCATCAGCAGTGCATTGCGGGCGCGCAAGTTATAGTTAGCTGAACTAACTATAACATGGGAATATCAACGGTTTTGTACGAGTGAAATGTCCAGCTACATATAACGCCCCTGAAATCTATGTTTTTTTCAGTGAATTTCAAAGGTTTTTTAAATGCTAATTCCTAACTATAACGTGCCTGAAACCTAGTTTTTTTCCAGGGAATATATATATATATATATACATATATATATATATATATATATGTATATATATATTACCCTCTGGCGGTCGAAGTAGGTAGTTATAGTTAGGAACTATTTTCCATAGGAAATCCACAACATTCTATTTGGATTAACTTTGGCGCTGGTTGATGAATCTTCGCGAAATGTTCAAAACTTGTGGGGTGCTCCGGTCCGCTCTAATCTTGAAAGTTTGGCGGTGATTCGTCAAGCAGGGACTGAGAAAAAAGGGGGGGTCCCAAAATGTGTTTTATCTATGCAATTTCCTATTGGACCTTTAGCCACAGCTAAGCCTGAATTGCTGAATGGAATTACGCCAGATTTGGCAGAGAGGTAGTCCTCAGTTCAGACTTGTGCTTTTTTCTGAAATGGTGTCAATCTGTTCAGTAGTTCCTGAGAAAAGTACAGTTAAAAGCATATATATATCTAAGGGCGCAGTGGATCCGCGGACTCTGAGCTCACCGTGAGCGCAGCATAAGTGCAGCCTTCCGATCACGCGCTGAATGCTAATTAGCTGTCAAGTGGTTGTCAACATTCGAAACCAGGAACTGTTGGCAGCCATTTTGTGCCACGGTAGAAGCAAGGCTGAAAAAGTCAGTGGAAAAAGTGTGCAAAATGTAGAAAGCGGGCAGGGTAAAAATACATTTTAAAAAAAAAATTTTTTTTTGCAGAGTGCGATCTAGACCCGAACCGAATCAGATATCAGAGCGCTTTACATATTTTCCAGTTACGTTACATGAGGACACACTTTCATTTTTAGGCAAGAGGAGATTAAAGTTTTGCCCAGAATCACAGGAGGTTTTGGCGTCGTTACCGAGACTCGAACCCAGATCCCCAGGTCCGAGGTCGAGCACCCTAGCCGTTAGGCCAACTCCTCTCCCTCGCCCACTTTGACCCTCTAGAGGTTGTTAGGGAGTGCCAGAAGGACCCTAGGGCCCACACTTTTTTGGGGGGGAAAAACGCCAAGTGCGCGTAGGGTGCGCGGACTCTGCCGTGAAAAAAGTGAAATAAAAGCAGAGTTTTTTTATAATTAGCCCCGGGGGCTAAATTCCAGGGGGGGGAATTATTAAGTTTTGTGGGCGGGCCCAGAGGGGCCTCTCCGCCCCAGGGACCATCATCCCCCAGGGCTACAAAAAAAATAGTTTGGGGGTTCCAAGGCTCACAAAGCCCCGGGGACTACAACTCCCCGGGGCTTTGTGTATTGTGGGAGGGGGCTGGGTGGCCCCCCCTGGAGCTCTCAAGGGCCCTGGGGACCTCCACCCCCCCAGGGCCAGCTCCTGCAGTGTCCCAGGGTGCATACACCTGGGGTACTGCTGTTTTCTATGAGAGCGTGGGAGTCTTGTGGATCCTGCCGTCCTATAGCAAACTTGGGGCCCTATTAGGATGGCGGACGGACCTGCGTCCATCCGCCATCCCCGAGGAAGAGGGAACGTCCGCATGGGTTCCTCAATGGCAATTAGGATGTGACCGCCACCCTGGCGGTTACATCCTGTATTTTTAACATTGCGGCGGACGCTGCTTGAAGCAGCCCCCGCCGCAATGTTAAAAATGAAAGCAGTGCATTTGCATGCACAAAGCGGCAGGCACCGCGCGGTGCCTGCCGCTTCGTGCACGCAAAGGCAGGGGGTACCATAGGTACCCCCCATGTGCACCCCCCACTCTCCCTTCACCCCAGGGGGCCCGCAACGGGCCCCCAAAGAAAAGACCGTATGCCTTTCCATGACGGAAATGCCACCGTGGAAAGGCATAGGACCGCCGACATCCTAATATGCCTGGTGGTGTCTGATAGACACCGCCTGCCATGTTAGAGCTTTTCAGCCACGGTCGGGAGGCGACCGCGGCGGAAAAGCTGCGGACGGAAAAAATATCGCCCAGCCATCCTAATCTGGTGGGGGGGTCTTTTTCCAGTCTGCAGCAGATAATCCGCATCCTCCGGGCAGGCGGTGGCTTCCGCCGGCCCGGAGGATGCGGATTATCCGCAATCATAATCGGCCCTTGGTTTGGATTTTGAAAGATAGAGCAGGGAAACCAAACCAAATTGCTTTTCCACATGGGTAGCTGCATGTTAGCAGTTCCCCATGTGGAAAAGCAATGCTGGTTCCAGAATGATGTGGGGAGCTGGCTGGGACCGTGGGGACATTGGGGCTCCCCCCACGGTCCCCAACATTTTTTATAAGCCCCAGGGGATGGGGTCTCCGGGGATATTAAAAATTAGTGATAGGGGCTTTTTTTAACGGTAAAATTAGGAGTCGCACACCTAGCGCGGCACTAAGTGATGCCCCCTGGTATGCACGCGTTGGATGTACGATTCATAATCTGTAGGGTGTGCAACTGCCACGCATTTGATGCACGACTTCTGAGCAATTGGTGCACGACTGTGACGCGTTGGGTGCGTGACTCCCAGCCAAAAATGCCACATTTTTTTAGATACATATGAAGCTTTTGTGTTTAGTTCTTAGGTGGTTCTAAAAAGAGCCCTTCTGTTTATTGAGAGATTTTGGTACCTACAAGTAAGTACCTATGGAGAGTCTAAAGTTCAAGAGGAAGACTCTGTTACCCTCATCTGTAAAATGTACACCATCTCTCCTATAGATGCCATGCATATTGAAATGCAGATTGTTGTGGTAAATGGACCCCATTCTATAGTCTCGGAGAAAAGCAGAAACAGATTTATTCACATGTTTCCTAGCTTTCTCAATCTGTGGACAAAACTGATTGGACCAGTTCAATTTCTGCCTTTGGCATATGTTAGAATAGACAAAGGCAGTTTGTGGGAACAGCGTCATCAATTCTCCAAAGGTGTCCTTCATAAGCATTTCCAGACCTAGCCCAGTCAAAGTGCCTAGGTCATTGCCACCACAGTGCACAATTATGAGGTCAGGGTGTTGGAGATGCAAAAAGGATTTAACCAATGGCATGAATTTGTACCACTTTAACCCATTTAATGCCTACATTGTGTAAACTTGGGTCTTTGTGAATGCGTTTGTTTTCTGCATACCTTTGGCACCAGAAAATATAGCTGTATCCCACAATCCACACTCTAAGCATCTTGAAGGGAGGTCTGGATGCACTTAGATAGTCTCTGTAAATGAAATGGCAGTTTGAAAAGTAAGATTTTTCTAGTCTGGTGGATAAGATGTAGTTTTGAAAAAAGAAAAGAAATGATTGGTTGTTTGAGAACATTCTACAGTGATAACTAGGGTGTTAATATTTATATTAAATACATATATATAAGTTTTTGAACATTAAATAATTGCAAGGGGGTCCCGCACCCACCGCGTCCCCCGCATATGACGTCACACCCAACCGCGCGACTGTCATGTTGCGTAATACTTACATCTCGGGTATGCGCCATGAGACGTGTACCAGTCGCATAGCGTCCACGTTTGGAAAGTCGTACTCGTCGCACATTGTACGCAGACCCTATACATCAATCCTAAAATGGCGGATATGTTCCACGAAGTGAACGAGGACAGAGCGCTTTGTGTGCACGAGTGTCAAACAAAAAAAGAAAAATATAAGTATATTTAAAAGGATATAAAATAATACAAAAATATATATATTTATTTAAAAAATAAATATTTTTAAATAATATGTGTAGAGTAATTTAAAAAGAATATATCTGAAAATAAGTAGATTAAAAAATATGTACTTAAAGAATATAAAAAATAGAACTAGAAATATATTTAAAAATTATCATTTAAAAAAACCTTTGAAATTCAATGAAAAAACCATAGGTTTCAGACATGTTATAATTAGGCATTAGCAGTTAAAAACCTTTGAAATTCACTGAAAAAACCATAGGTTGAGGCTTGTTATTGTTAGGGATTATCATTTAAAAAACCTTAGAAATTCATTGAAAACACCATAGGTTTCAGGTTTGGTATAGTTAGCTGGACATTTCACTCATACAAAACCATTGAAATTCCTGGTATAGTTAGTTGTACTAACTGTAACTCTCGCGCCCGCAATCCACTTGTAATGATGTCATATATTACATCATTCATGACATGGTCAATGACATCACTGATGACATCTCAAATGACATCACTGATGACATCACTGATGACATCATCCAGGTGACAATCAGATACACCTCATCATACACTACTATAATCTTTCATAACTCACTGTAAAATACAGAGTACCATATTTGAATACATTTGCACAGCAATACAAGTATCTAAAAACCCACTCAGTGATTCCTAGATCTACACACACATCTAATCAATTACCTATAGATTCACTCATACATGTTGTCAATGATCAATAGGACACTATGAAGTAACAAACCTTGGGGGCAATTGAGGAGGTCTCCTGACTTTCCTTGACCTGCGCCAGCACGTCCAGCAGCTCCCCTGACCCCGCAGCAGTTCTCCCACCGCCGCAGCCCGCGGCCGCCGAGCAGAGGACCACAACCCCCAGCACACCCAGAGGCAGAGCCGCCACGTCAGCAGCGTGCCTGGAGGCGCTTTAAAACACGCTCAGTCCCGGCCGAGCGGGGTGCAAGTAACAAACCTTGGGGGCAATTGAGGAGGTTTCCTGGCTTTCCTTGACCTGCACCAGCACGTCCAGCAGCTCCCCTGACCCGCAGCAGTTCTCCCGCCACCGCAGCCCGCGGCTGCCGAGCGGAGGACCACAACCCCCAGCACACCCAGCGGCAGAGCCGCCACATCAGCAGTGCGCCTGGAGGCACTTTAAAACATGGTCAGTCCCCGCGTCGCGGGATGGCGCGCGGACCAAGCCGGGCTAAGCCCGGGCAAAGGGCGGGCCGTCAACGGCCATCCAAGGCAGACCAAGACTGGGCTGGGCCACCCCATTACCAACTAATCATTCTGGTAAGCTCATTATTCACTTGGATTGAGTATGTCTCACCTCCCGGGAAAGGGAAAGAAAAGCATAACTAGTGCGACAGGGGGGGCATAACCGGAACACTTGACAATTTTATTACAAGGGCAGCTGTGGTGCTCGAGAGAGAAATAGCCCTTACGGAAAAAAGGCTGTCTACGGAACTGTTATGCATCAAACGATCCTCCTTGGGTGAGCTAAAAAACGCTGTTACCCCGGATAATGTTAACCCCCAAAGACCGAGAAGCAGGCCGATTTTGTCATCTAAAGTACTAGAAAGGGGGCAAGATATAAGCTTCAGGAACATATCTTCCTGTTCTAGTGTATCTTCGGATGACTTACACCCCATTTCGACTACTACTAAGAATAAACATGCGGGTGAAATTACTAAACTCACTGGTAATCAAAAGGGTAAAAGAAAGAGAGGAGGGTGTCGACAAGTAGGAAGCAAACCTAAAATCCCTAAAACAATAGATAAACCTGTCACACCGGGTCCTAGAAAAATGAACAATACACTAGGTATTTCTGTGAGAGGTCTGACAGACTTAACAAGACCCCCCCCCACATATAAAGGTCTATCAGCTTCAAATTAACACCCATGTCACACCTGGTAATATGGAATGTACTGTAGCTCACATGGAGCAGCTGCTCAAATCATTTACACTCCCCCTGATCGAAAGATTGAAAGTAATAAGTGACAAACTGGATGCCTTGCAAAGGGTTACGACAGAGAATACCTTGAAATTGGTGAATTTAACACTATGTGATCAAACCAGGTGTACTTCTGTAGATCGGAATAAAGGGGCTGTAACCATAACATTATCTAACATTAATACGATACCTCAGATGGCAATAGATGATCTGACGCTACTAAATAAAAATGCGGAGGCAGCTAATGGTTCCATAGGCAATAAAGTACATGTGGTGGAACATAATCCAAAAAATAGATATAACAGCTCGGGACTGACTCTTCAACCGAAAGAGGACGATGGGGCTGGAGTTTATGCTGATTGTATCAAAAATGTGCCCACCTTCCCTGTTATTGATTTACCAGCCGATTCCTCCCCTTTGGTCTTGGTCCTAGGAAATGTTCCAACACTTAGTGAAGGGGTGAAGGAGAACTATAGCCAGCTTAAAAATAAGGTGGTCCTCTGGCTATCATGTGATACAACAGAAGGTAGCAGGATAGGGAATCGCGTCATAATGGTGAGACGGGTGGCCTGGCTGGGCAGGACACAGAAACACAAAAGTGGCGACTTTATTATCATTAATTTTAACAGTCCAGTACCTGTGGAAAGGGTACTAAGAAATGCTATGTTTAGTGAAGGGCCTAGGGGACAGGGCATCGAGATATTACCACTAGACTACTTTTACAGGGATTTGAAACAACCACGATTTGACATACGGAACGGGTGGTAGCACTCTCGGATACCGTACCACCTAGTGCAACAGGGATGGGGTCAACCAAGGATAAGGCCACTATGGGAAACAAGCTGGGGTGGTGAGGGGTTTGCCTCCACCTTCAAAGGGACAAATAGGCTTGCAGCACTCTCCGGCCTAAATGGTTGCGACTGACTGCGTGGTAAGAATACAGTAGCCAGAGACTATAAGTATAGCCATGGATTGCATTTGTATCAAACACCCACCCAGATACTGAATAAACAACAGGGACCTCAGGTGGTAAATGGCCTAGTGGAAGCCCAAACAGTGCCTCAAACGGTACTGCAGAAACAGCTTAAGCCGTCCAGTAACATCGTAGATTGCAATACTAATATGAAATCTAATACATCCCTTATAAACAATGATAAAATATTGGTTAACCAAAAAAAAGATGTTGGGGCAGACAGGAAGGACGCAGAAAGGATGGGGCCATCAAATCTTGGTACTGATAAAGAATGCCGATTCGTAATTAGCTCCGCACGACAGGGGGTACAAGTGAGAATTGTTTCTTGGAACGTCTGTGGCCGGGAGAGCAAGGTGTGTAATACTGTTTGGTGGGAGTTTATACATCAATTTGATATCTTATGCATCCAGGAAACCTGGCTCCTGAATGGTAAACATCTGGATGGTTATAAGACCTTCCATGTCCCAGCTGTGCGCTCCGCGCATGGCAGACACAAAGGGGGTATTTGTATTTATATATCTAACCTGCTGAAGGTTCAGAGGATCGAAATAAGAAATTCCTCACCGTACTATCAGATGTTATCCATTACTGTACGTCCAGGCCTGGAGTTGGTTGTGGTAAATTTCTATAATAACCTCAAAAAGGCTGATTTTATAGGTGCATTAAATAACCTGGAAGCAGATCTAAATTATCTGAGCAAAGCTAAAGGTGGAGATGCATTGCTGATCTGGGCAGGCAATTTTAATGTACCTATATGCAACCTGGAAGTATGTGGATTCAGGGAAAATGGCCTGGAAGATAGTGGAGATATGCACCACTTCATACATACAGACAGAGGGGAAAAACTAAATGACATCATGGCTACTTTCGACCTTGGTTTTGCCAATATGTTGTGATCTCCGGAGGTCGAATTTAGCTCGACCTTCATAGCTAGGGGCTTTCAATCTGTTATTGATCATATTATCTTACCTAATAGATACCATAACTGGGTGGAAAAATTTGAGATTCAATTAATTGGTCTCAGCAATCATTTGCCACTAACCGTATATGTAAATTTACCTGTATGTAATAATGTTGCCACCTTTGAGTCCCTGGCTTGGTCTCAAAATATTGTTTTAGCACGACAAAATGGCTTTGCATTAAAATGGAGCAGCATGGATCCAAAGAAAACCTCTGTTGAGATCATAACTAAGGCTTTGACACCTATCTTGATATGCTTGGATGAGGAATCTACTAACAATGAAATATTGGAAGCTTTTGGGCTTGTTACAAATGTTATTCAGGATATCCTGACCAAAACACATTCCAGGAGACGTAACAAGAGTAATGGTTGGTTTGATTCTAAATGCACCAAAGCATATACTCATTTGAAAGCCACGCTGAGTATCAAACCGAGGGATTATGAAGTTACCAGAGCAGTAGAAAGGCTTATAACCTAGCCCGGAACCTTCGGAAAAAAGAAATTAAGGATCAAGCTTGGGGTAATTTGCTGTCATCCTCCTAGTCTAAAGACCCTAAACTATTTTGGCAGGCGGTAAATGCTCCTTACGCCCCAAAAAAAGACATGGCGAGAATTGAAATCGCCATAGACGAAAATACTTGGATAGATTTTTTTGCAAAGGTATATAAAAATACAGGTGGGAAAACGGTTAGTACGGGAGCTGGGACGTCTACATTAGAGCATGAACCCTTCCCACTAGCCATACACATCTCGTACGAGGAAGTCCTAAGTGCAATAAAAAAGAGCAAGAATAATAAAGCCCCAGGCCCCGATGGCATTCCCAACGATGTGTACAAGACCATTATTGATCTTTGGGCCGCGCTCTGTACACGTATCCTAGTGGCTTCCTGTGCTAAAGGCTTGATAAGACATGGTTTGAATCGGTAATTATACCGATCCATAAAAAAGGGGATAGGGAGAGTCCATCAAATTACAGGCCCATATCCCTACTAGACTCCCTTATGAAGATTGCGGGTAGGGTAGTCCCAAATAAATTACAAACATGGGCTGAAGAAAATATTATTTTAAGCCCCGTCCAGTATGGCTTCAGGCAGGGGATGGGCACGGTGGAACAGGTCCTCAACTTCGTAATTTTACAAGAGAAATACACAAGGGCCAAAGGTAGGATGTCTCTATGCCATTTTTGTAGACCTCTCCTCCGCATTTGATTGTGTGGATCACGTAAAGCTGTGGCAAATATCGGGTGAGATGAAGGTAGAACCTGCTATAGTGCACTTTCTGCGCCAGCTTTACACAGGCCCAACAGCGAAGGTGAGACATGGGTTGAGAGGGGAATGTACTGGGTCTTTCCGCATAGAGAAGGGTGTCAGACAAGGCTCTGTGCTGGCCCCTTTCCTCTTCTCCTTATATACGAACAACTTGGAGGTAGCATTGGAGGCCAGCACAGTTGATTCCCCGATGCATGGAAAAAAACAGGTTGTCTCCCTTCTCTATGCGGATGACGCAGTGCTAATGGCTAGAACCAGGGTGGGTGCCCGGAGAGCACTCTCAAGATATGTCGCATTTATGGAGGAAAGGGGCCTAAAACTTAATGCTAAAAAATCCTTCGTAATGCTCTGTGGGAAAGGTCGGGCCAAATGTGGACCCATTAAGGCGGATGGCCTCACTATTGAACATACTCTGACCTTTTCATACTTGGGGGTGCTACTTGATGCCTCAGGTTCGTGGGGTACAGAGGTTAAAAATAGAACCCTATTGTTTTAACACTCAATTGCAGCAGTAATGAATTTTGCAAAAAAACTAGGTAAAATACCCCCTGGAATTTTGTTAAAAATATACATGTCAAAATGTAGAAGTATTGCACTTTATAGAGAGGGCGTCTGGGGCTTCCAGAATACAGTGCCATTACAAATAGCAGAAAATTATTTTTTAAGATATTTATTAGCGCTTCCTCAGGGCACGTCAGTTTTTAACTGCCATGCAGAACTTGGTATGGATTTTATTTCTGATCTTATTAAGTTACAACCAATTTTGCTGTGGCAGAGAATATGGGTCTCAGAAGCTCTAGGCCTGAATCGGGAAATTATTCTGGATGTTATGGCCATGGACAAAGCTAAACAAATCCCTTGGCCTGAGTATATAAGGAAAACTCTAACTGATATACATCGCCCGGATTTGTTTAGGAATCCAGAACTGATTTGCCTGGTACCCAGAAAGGAGCTAAAGAGTCTATGTATGGCCTATTTTGAAATACTGAGATGTTCGGGTGAACTCGTGAAAAAAACAGTAATTAAACATCAAATGTCCCTGACCTGCTACGCGATACAACCTTATTTAAATCTTTGTGTCATGGCTTTTGATCGCTTTATTTTGACCAGGTTCAGATTTGACTTATTCCATCGTTTGGTAACTTTTCCAATTAAGAATGACTGGTCTAGAAACTTGACATTATGCCTTTGTGACAGTTTATCCCAACAATCTGCATTTCACATGATTTTATTTTGCAAATACTATAAGAGAGAACGTTGTAGATGGATAAAACAATATTTCAGACAGGGACTTTGGCGGCAATGTCGGCCAGCTTACTTAAGCCTACAGCAATTGGAGAATGTAAAATGTATAATGATTATGACTGTTTTTTTAAAAGATGTCCTGAGGAAACGGAATACTATGATTTGCTAATTTTTCTGTAAATGCAGATAAAAATAATCGTGTTAAATTTAATACTGTTTTAAGGCTAAATTATTTATTAGGAAATGTATGAAATGATGATGTATTTTTATGTATTTGTCGCTTTTATGATTTTATATTATAAAAATCGAATAAAGAAAATCTTGAATTGAAATGAATCAATAGGACACTATCAAATATACTTATACACTAATATTGACATTACACACCAGCACACATCCTATTCAGTTATGCAGTCATCCTACTCGCAAACAATGTATCCTATTTACATTTACTCAGCTACACACTTATACAAATAGCACTACATTTATTCATATAGATAGTAACTCATACTTAGTGTGTTATGAAATCACTATTACAAGTATACAGTTATCTATACAGTCACTCATGCAATCAATGAGTTTTATGTACACTTATTTATATACAACAACTGTCACATACACTGTCTTTTATTTTTTCTACTTTGTTGGACATGTACCATTGAGAATTTTTTTTTGCTCATCACCACACCCATAAAGATATTCACTCATCCAAACAACTGTTATAAGACTTAGGGGTCGATTAGGATGGCGGACGGAAATGGGTACTGTCCGCCATGGTGGGGGAAATTTTACTCCCGGCTGCGCCGCGGAGATTCCGCGGTTGGGATTAGGATAATCATGTCACGAAACTCCGACCGCGGTGGACGGATCATAACCAACACCGTCCGCGGTGGACGGAACACATCCAACTCCGTCCGCGGCGGACGGAGTCCAATGAACAACCACTGCCGCGGACGGAAATGACCGCGGAAAATAACACATGTACCGCCATACCTGTGAATACTCCGTGGCCGCAATTAGGATAAATCCGCCCGTACCACGGAATGCACAGCCATCCACGTCCGCGGCGGAAAGAATGCAACGATAACCACAGCATCACTGTGGAAGGCCAACACGCACAACATCCCTAGCGGCAAACAAATGTTAGAAAGTGTACCGCAAGTCCAAAGCAAACATACGAACATTGACAACACCCCCCCCATACACCAACACCA
This sequence comes from Lissotriton helveticus, assembly GCF_964261635.1. Classification (NCBI taxonomy): domain Eukaryota; kingdom Metazoa; phylum Chordata; class Amphibia; order Caudata; family Salamandridae; genus Lissotriton; species Lissotriton helveticus. Next base: position 1,459,234,899 of record NC_136061.1, on the reverse strand, counting down.
AGCACAAGCCACCATGACACGTCCCAAGTATCCAATAATGCACACTGGTCAACACGCCCACCTACCACCTGACTGCCAACAACCATTGAGACACGACTATAAAATGACACCCACACACTACCACAATCCTTTGCATCACAGCATTGCTGCTAGCAAGAGGCCCTATTCGAGATACTGCTAACTCACATAGAAGACACACAACCACCACCCTACCACACCCACCACACAAACACCCACCACACAAATCCTACACATCACACACCACACACCTGCACCCCCCAACTCACTCAACTCACACACTGAGCACCACACACCATGGCACCCAAAAAAAACCTAAATTCACTGAGACAGAGTTGAGGGTAATGGTAGATGAAATAATCCGTGTTGAGCCCCACATCTTCGGGGCCCAAATCCAGCAGACGTCCGTGGCGCAAAAGAACCACATGTGGGACAGGATCGTCACTCGGGTGAATGCGTCGGGGACTGTGCCGAGGACGAAGCATGACATTCAGAGGCGGTGGCATGACCTGAAGACCAGGGTGAAGGGCATCCGAGCTAAAAACTTTGCTAGAGCCAATCATACTGGCGGTGGCACACCCCCGGAGCCCATACCCTACACCGATTGGGAGGAGAAGGTGCTGTTGATACTACACCCAGAGAGCCTAGACGGACTTGACGAAGGAGAAGAGGCTGGTGAGTACAAACCAAGCACCACGATCAGCACGACATGGTCAGGCTCACACAACTGAGAAGAAACATCTCCTACGCCCCAACCCATGCACGTTGAACACCAACTCACAAACATGTACATGGCTCCCAACAGGCCCCCATGTTCACGGGGAGGGTGGTGGTGGTGGAGGGTGGGGTGTGTGAGAGGCCCAAACTACAACTCCCAACAGGCCCCCATGTTCACGGGGAGGGTGGTGGTGGTGGAGGGTGGGGTGTGTGAGAGGCCCAAACTACAACTCCCAACAGGCCCCCATGTTCACGGGGAGGGTGGTGGTGGTGGAGGGTGGGGTGTGTGAGAGGCCCAAACTACAACTCCCAACAGGCCCCCATGTACACGGGGAGGGTGGTGGTGGTGGAGGGTGGGGTGTGTGAGAGGCCCAAACTACAACTCCCAACAGGCCCCCATGTTCACGGGGAGGGTGGTGGTGGTGGAGGGTGGGGTGTGTGAGAGGCCCAAACTACAACTCCCAACAGGCCCCCATGTACACGGGGAGGGTGGTGGTGGTGGAGGGTGGGGTGTCTGAGAGGCCCAAACTACAACTCCCAACAGGCCCCCATGTTCACGGGGAGGGTGGTGGTGGTGGAGGGTGGGGTGTGTGAGAGGCCCAAACTACAACTCCCAACAGGCCCCCATGTTCACGGGGAGGGTGGTGGTGGTGGAGGGTGGGGTGTGAGAGGCCCAAACTACAACTCCCAACAGGCCCCCATGTTCACGGGGAGGGTGGTGGTGGTGGAGGGTGGGGTGTGTGCGACAGGAAACAGAAATGTCTACAAATCTATATGACCATGTAATGTCCACATTACTGACCAGCTCTATCTTGTCCCTCAGGTGATCGTCAACTGACTGGAGAAACCAGTACCCGGCCACCAGCCTCGCCTCCCACACATACAGGACTCTCTGGTGACGAGGACACAGGCAGCTCCGGTGCGGAGGATGGAGCGGGACCAAGCATGCAGCCAGGGCCATCTGGCTCATAGGGACTCCCGGGACCGACCAACGTCGCATGTGTGACTCCAGCGACACCTGTCTCTGTGATCTGCACAGTCCCCACCACCACCAGTACCACCAGTACCACCAGTACCACCAGTAACACCAGTAACACCAGTACCACGACTCCTGCCTGTGCCACCCAGCATAACCCAGCGCACGACGCTGGTCCATCGGCCTCACACACAAGCAGGGTGAGTGGGCCACAAACACAGGCAACGGGACATCAGCCAATCAGGCGAGCCACACACCGCCGTGCAGAGGAAGGACAGCTACCCCATCCAGTGGCAGAGTCCCTACAAGCCCTTGCCAGGTGTCAGGCGTCATACGACCGGTCCCAGGCAAACGCTGATCGTGCACACCAGGACTCAGTGGACAACACCAACATCCTGCGCGAAATCTCTGGCTTCCTTGGCCAGATGGTGCACATCATGGGCCAGCAGGCAACGATGTGGAGGGAATGGGTTGGCCGGAACAACCCCCCCCCCCTCCACCAATTGTCATAGCGCCACCGCCACCATCACCTCCGCCTCCACCGCCACCGTCACCTCCGCCTCCACCGCCACCGTCACCTCCGCCTCCACCGCCGCCACCACCACCTGTGCCCCTGGCGACGGATGTGGCCCATCAACAACCTGCCCTCCCAGCTGACTCTGTTCCACCTCAGAGACGGAGGGGCCGGCCGAGGCAGGAAGTGGCTGAGAGCAGTGTTGGAGCGCCATCCACACGCTCCAAGAGGGGACGCCAATGACAATGTCACTGCCTGTGCCAGACATTCACCCTGCTAAGTATCCTGTCCCACAGACAATCATTCCCACTGGTCTGCTGGACTACCCTGACACCCCCCAATGTGGTGTCAGCACGGACATTTCATCTGCCATTACCTTCAACTCCAACTCCCTCCACCCCACTTACTTGTAAATATTCACCAGCACAAAAGCACAACCTGTAAATAAATTGCACTTACACACACAATGATGTTTTGCCTCCATGTTTATTCACATGATTGCCTTCAGAAACAGACGTAAACAGGTTCAGGGATCATAGTCGTACATCATCATGGCGCTGCGGGAGTGACCTAGGGAAAATCAGAGACAGCAAACACACGTCAGGAAACAGATTCACACACATCACAACACAATGCACAGCAACATTACACAAACGACAACCATCACAAAAGCATGGGATGAGAGCACACACATCATGGAGACTTGTATGTCCAAAGACATGAAGACACACATATGCAACCATCACAAACAACACCCAGCTGATGAACCCCACATCCACACAACACCACCAAACATACATGAGGCATTGTCAACCGCCACTAGAGGTAGTTACTCACATTCAAGGGAAGTAGCGATCTATGAGCTGGCGCCTCTGGTCCACACCTTCCTCCTCACCACTATCCTCATCAGTCGACATGGGTGGGATGGGAGGCCGAGGAACTTCTTCGTCTTCAGGGTCCAACAGCAGTTCAATGTCATTGCGTACTGCCAGGTTGTGGAGCATGCAGCAGGCAATCACGATCCTGCATACTTTTCCTGGTGAGTAAGGCAGGGCCCCTCCGGTCTTATCGAGGCACCGAAACCTAGACTTTAGCAGTCCAAAGGTACGTTCGATGACTCTCCGTGTCCTTCCATGTGCATCATTGTACCGCATTTCACCCGCTGTTGTAGGATTACGTAGGGGACTGAGGAGCCAGGGCCGGTTTGGGTACGCCGAGTCGCCTATGTAGGGGGATGACAGACACAAACATCACAACAAGATATGGTGGGTACCCCATGCAACACAGAGATCACGAGTCCCCACTGCACACTCACCAACAAGCCACGCTTGACCGGGTCGCAGATTTGCCATGAATCGTGGGACAATGCTGCTCCGCATGATGTGGGCGTCATGTGCGGAGCCAGGAAATCTTGCACACACATGGGAGATGATGTTGTTTGCCAGGCACACCACCTGCACGTTCAGCGAATGGAAGTGTTTGCGATTCCTGAAAACTTGCTCCCGTGCCCGTGGTGGAATGATAGCGATGTGTGTGCCATCAATTGAACCCACAACGTGAGGTATGTGGCCCAGTGCATAGAAGTCAGCTTTGACTGCTGCCAACTCTTCCGGCCGTGGGAAATGTATGTAGTCATTCTTGTACAGCATCATAGCTGTTAAGACATCCCGAAGAACCGTGCTGAACATGGCCTGTGACATCCCCCCGGCATGTCCAACTGTGTACTGAAATGTGCCAGTAGCAAAGCAATGTAGTACCGCCATGACCTTTGCAGTGGGTGTAATCGACCCAGGATACGTCCTACGTGGCTGCAGATGAGGAGACAATTGAGCCACAAGCTCCAGCAACCGACGTCGATCCAGCCGGAATTTCCGAATCACCTCCTCGTCAACCATATCCTCCAGCACAGTGTATGGGCGATGCACATTTGGAGCCCTCCTGTGTGGGAGAGAGATGTAACTTAGGTCAACTTACAAACGACGCATACGTGTACAACTCCATCACATGTGAACCTTACTGACAAAACTTCAGTCTTCACCCTAATGTTTAGTAGCCACATCACAGACACACATGCAACTGCATGCACACAAACGATAATTATACACACGCCATGTCATCAAGCACAAATGCCAACACCAATAATGTTGTGCATACGGTAATTACATGCATGGTGACACAACGTCCAAACACATACACGGAATGCATGTGTACCACCACCACTGTAGTCACCTCGCCAGAACAAGACACTGACAACAGATGCATAATTTGGCCATACAGCCGTGATGTACTGTGTAGTTGTGAAGATGTAAGAACGTCTGTAGGGTCACACACGACGTCAACACGTACAAATGCACATCTGTTGCCCATTGTGTGCCGACCGATGGGCATAGTATGGACACACATGCTATATTGTATGACATATGACCTTTCCCTATCACGCTCACATCCCTCATGACGCAACTGCACACAACACATCACGGTGCAGCGTCTGACAAGATAACATAATTGGCGCCGCCATGGCGGTGCACAACTTCCGCTACTTCCCAAAGGCCATACGCGGCCAGCGTCCCTCTTCCCATTGGCTGCATGTGCACGGACCGTCACGGGCACACATCGGCAACCGCACGTGCAAGCTTCAGGCACGGATGCTTCAGTTGCAACAATGTTCTATCACTGGCGCCTCCATGGCGGTGCACGTACTCAGCGGGGGAGGTGCAGGCCTATACACCCTGTAGATGTACTCAATGGACATGCCAGTTCATGACCCCCCTTACAGTCACATTGCATCATCCACCGTACACCGGCCGGAGCGGCCGGGCCTAGGACGGCCGTGCCCGGCCATGTACACAACTGCCGTGGCCGCCCATGTCCAAACACGCCGGGCCTGGCACGGTGGTTGTGGACATGGCCGGCCACGGCGGTTGTGGACATGGCCGGCCACGGCGGGTGTGGACATGGCCGGGCACGGCCGTCCTAGGCCCGGCCGCTCCGGCCGGTGTACGGTGGATGATGCAATGTGACTGTAAGGGGGGTCATGAACTGGCATGTCCATTGAGTACATCTACAGGGTGTATAGGCCTGCACCTCCCCCGCTGAGTACGTGCACCGCCATGGAGGCGCCAGTGATAGAACATTGTTGCAACTGAAGCATCCGTGCCTGAAGCTTGCACGTGCGGTTGCCGATGTGTGCCCGTGACGGTCCGTGCACATGCAGCCAATAGGAAGAGGGCCGCTGGCCGCATATGGCCAATCGCAAGTAGCGGAAGCCGTGCACCGCAACAACAGGGCCAGTCATTGGCCCATTTCACGAACACGCTTCCAGGGCTGACCAATTGCTGGTGACGTATGCCACTGACACGTGCTGAGGGCCCTATATATGTGTGTTGGCCAAAATGACACTTCCTATCCTGGGGACCAGTGCTGCCTGTTCACCTCGACCTGCTGCTGCTGCTGAGCTGACCACCGACTGCTGCCTGTGACCATCACCTCGACCTGCTGCTGCTGCTGAGCTGACCACCGACTGCTGCCTGTGACCATCACCTCGACCTGCTGCTGCTGCTGAGCTGACCACCGACTGCTGCCTGTGACCATCACCTCGACCTGCTGCTGCTGCTGAGCTGACCACCGACTGCTGCCTGTGACCATCACCTCGACCTGCTGCTGCTGCTGAGCTGACCACCGACTGCTGCCTGTGACCATCACCTCGACCTGCTGCTGCTGCTGAGCTGACCACCGACTGCTGCTCTAGTGCCATACTCCGTGATCTTGCCATGTCGAGAGGCAAAGAGATCCGGTCTCGACCCTTCACCGCCGCGGAGCTTGATGTCCTCGTGGACGGTGTACTCCGCAACTATGGACGCCTCTACGGCGCACCAGGACGGGTGGTAAGTGCAGTGTGGGACATGTTGGTGTGCATGAGGGGGCCAAATAATCAGGCCTATTTCTATCTTAGCTGTGTAGTGTGGGCTAGACATATGTTCCTGATTGTGCATGGCTGCTGACAGTTACGTCTTGCCCCTATGTGTGTGACAGGCCAACTGTCCACTGACTTAAACCCTTTTGTCTCCCATCATGGTAGGTCAAGCTGCACCTTCGCAAGGACCTGTGGAGGAGCATAGCACGGGAAGTACGGGCATTGGGGGTGTGCAACAGACGACATACACACTGCCACAAACGCTGGGACGACATTTCCAGGCTGAGCAAGAATGTTGCGGAAGTAACACTGGGCATGATTCCAAGGACGCCCCGTCTGGCCCGACGCTCCATGACCCCTCTCATGCACCGTATCATTGCAGTGACGCATCCTGAACTGGCCGAACGTCTGAGTGCCGATCAACAGCAAACTAGCGGTGAGCATACTGTCTGTGTAGGAAACCTGTGAGTGCTATGCATGTATTGGTGCACAGACACAGTATTGAGTTCCGTGTTGCGTATGTATCTCTGTGATGCCATTTTGGTCCCATTGGGTGGTTCTCATTTGACATCCAGGTCCACCATGTTGACACGCCACTTGCTTAGTAGTTGAGTGTTGAAGCACATCCCCTAGTGGTCCATGGCCCCATGGCAGGAAATGTGAGGATGACTGGTAGAGGTGGGCCGTGTGCAGGATGAGGGCTACAAAATCTTTGTCAGCTATGTAATTTGACAATCCTGGTCCTTCTGTAAGTCAGTCTGCCCATGACTCACACATCTTTTATGTGCATTTCAGCTATGACAGAGGACACTCAGCCACAGACGGTGGAGAGTAGTCGAGGAAATGAGTCCGGCTCAGACTTCGCACACACACAGACTGACACAGAGGAGGCCAGCGCCGGAGAGGGGGACAGGACCGTCCCTGAGGACTCGCATGTGGAGACACCATCGTCCTCCTCATCGGACACTCTTGGTGAGCCTGCACTGTTGTCACAGACTGGGAGTGGGCACTCATCACCTTCTGTCGGAAGACAGCACACAGGGCCCACACTTCCGCCAACTGCACCATGTACTGTTCGTGGCCGGAGGAGTAGGGGGAGCAGAGTGGCGTTCGGTGCAGGCACCGCTGCCCCTGCCACGGTGAGCCAAAATGCACTGTGTGCTGAGGCCGTTGATCTGCTGCGACAGCTGTGTGTGGGGCAGACCAATATGACAAATGCTTTCCAGGACCATGATAGGAAGTTGGGGCAGGTGGTGGCATTCATGGAAGGGATGCATGGCGATCTTGCAGGTCTACACAGGACAGTGCAGTCATTGGCACGCAGTGTGTCGTCTGCAATAGTACAGTCGCATGAACAGGGTGCTACTTCTGTTTCCCCATCTACACCACTGGATGTCTCAGGGGGTAGTGATTATTCTGAGCAGGACTCAAATACAGGTTATTGCACTAGAAGCAGCGTCAGACAGCACGTCAGGGCACGCAGGGCACAGACCCCATCCCCTAGATCAGCTAAATCTGTTCACGTAGACAACGTCAGATACACTGGAGTACACACACAGGATCCACAAGTGTTGTTGGGGGACATGCCTTCAGGAGCTACACAGGCATTCAACACAAAAGGTACTCCCAAGGCAAGGGATACTCACATGTCCATGGACTGTACCTTGGACAAGGCCAGTCAGAAGACAAAGGCACCTCCTAAGAGCAGGGAGACTCCCAAGGGCAGGCCCACAGCAGAGGAAATGGACACTCCCAAGGACAGTGAAAAGACAAAGGCACCTCCTAGGAGCAGGGAGACTCCCAAGGGCAGGCCCACAGCAGAGGAAAGGGACACTCCCAAGGACAGTGACAAGACAAAGGCACCTCCTAGGAGCAGGGAGACTCCCAAGGGCAGGCCCACAGCAGAGGAAAGGGACACTCCCAAGGACAGTGAAAAGACAAAGGCACCTCCTAGGAGCAGGGAGACTCCCAAGGGCAGGCCCACAGCAGAGGAAAGGGACACTCCCAAGGACAGTGAAAAGACAAAGGCACCTCCTAGGAGCAGGGAAACTCCCAAGGGCAGGCCCACAGCAGAGGAAAGGGACACTCCCAAGGACAGTGAAAAGACAAAGGCACCTCCTAGGAGCAGGGAGACTCCCAAGGGCAGGCCCACAGCAGAGGAAAGGGACACTCCCAAGGACCGTGAAAAGACAAAGGCACCTCCTAGGAGCAGGGAGACTCCCAAGGGCAGGCCCACAGCAGAGGAAAGGGACACTCCCAAGGACAGTGAAAAGACAAAGGCACCTCCTAGGAGCAGGGAGACTCCCAAGGGCAGGCCCACAGCAGAGGAAAGGGACACTCCCAAGGACAGTGAAAAGACAAAGGCACCTCCTAGGAGCAGGGAGACTCCCAAGGGCAGGCCCACAGCAGAGCAAGGTCTATCTCCCAAGGGCAGGGACACACACAGAGAGCAGGTGTCTACTGGAGACAGGTGCACCACAGACGACAAGTCTGCTGGCAGGAACAGGGTGGCGACCAGGGCACAGGCTACATCCAGAGACAACACTCCACCTAAGGATAAGGCACATCCTACGGACAAGGCATCTAGCATGGACAATGGCGCAATCAAGGACAGGCATACTTCACCCCTGGCTGCACTGAGGCTGATGTTTTCTACTGAACGCCAAACAGATGTCTCCGCGGCGGAGTCCCCCCATACCTCCACTCCCATCCAGGCCAGTCAGAAGCAGAGGAGGGTGTCCCCTGTTGTTGCATCCCCCATTACACATGATTCCGAGTCCAGGCGGCAGGCACAGAGCAAACGACAAGCAGGCTCCAGCACGTCCCCAGAAACCAGATCCTCGGCTGCAGATGCTCCACCTATGGTGGGTGGTGATTCTTTAGAGTCCCCACCACTTGGCAGTCCTGTCCTGTCCAGGGTGCACTCACACATCCCTAAGAAACGCAGACACACACCATTGACACCTGCCAACCCCGATTTGGCTCAAGGTCAGCTATCCCCAGCTCCCAGGCCCACCCTGCCTCCTGGCCCATACAGCCCTGTGGCTCATCATTTCAGTTGTCCCAGTGGCGCTGGTGCAGTTGACTCTCATGTATCAGATGGTGGCACTGTGTCTGTTGTTGGCTGTCATGCATCATGTAGTGGCACAGTCTCAGTTGTGCCCTCTCCTGTTGCAGGTCCTGGCAGTGTATCTGGGTCTATGGCTCACGTGTCAGTTAGAAGATCTGTGGCTGTGTTGCACACTCCTGTTTCTGGTGCTGGCAGTCTGTCTGGGTCAGTGGGTCACGTGTCAGTGACTACATCTGTGGCTGTGTTGCACACTCCTGTTTCTGGTGCTGACAGTGTGTCTGGGTCCGTGGCCCATGTGTGTGTCACTCGGGCTGTGGCTGTGTCTCACACTCCTGTTTCTGGTGCTGCCAGTGTGTCTGGGTCCGTGGCCCATGTGTGTGTCACTCGGGCTGTGGCTGTGTCTCACACTCCTGTTGCTGGTGCTGCCAGTGTGTCTGGGTCCGTGGCCCATGTGTGTGTCACTCGGACTGTGGCTGTGTCTCACACTCCTGTTGCTGGTGCTGCCAGTGTGTCTGGGTCCGTGGCCCATGTGTGTGTCACTCGGGCTGTGGCTGTGTCTCACACTCCTGTTGCTGGTGCTGCCAGTGTGTCCGAGGCAGGTAGTTCACGCAGTCCCCCTGATTCTGTGATGTGAGGTGCTGAACACTTCACTCAAATGTTATTTCACATGGTGTGTCCATTGAGAACTGCGTGGCACTCTTGTGGTTCCTGTGACGGGTTGGTAGGGACACGTACTTGTGCTGCCTCTGATGTACCTGCTCTGTACTGCACAATGCCCTGTTGATGCTCTGATACTGCATTCTGCCCTCTCGTTAACTGCCTATGATGTACCTGCTCTGTACTCCACAATGCCCTGTTGATGCTCTGATACTGCATTCTGCCCTCTCGTTTACTGCCTATGATGTACCTGCTCTGTACTGCACAATGCCCTGTTGATGCTCTGATACTGCATTCTGCCCTCTCGTTTACTGCCTATGATGTACCTGCTCTGTACTGCACAATGCCCTGTTGATGCTCTGATACTGCATTCTGCACTCTCATGTGCTGCCTTTGATCAACCTGTTCTGTGCAATGGACTGTTGATGCACTTAGCCCCTCTCACGTGCTGCCTCTGATGGACCTGTTCTGTGCAATGGACTGTTGATGCACTTAGCCCCTCTCACGTGCTGCCTCTGATGGACATGTTCTGTGCAATGAACTGTTGATGCACTTAGCCCCTCTCACGTGCTGCCTCTGATGGACCTGTTCTGTGCAATGGACTGTTGATGCACTTAGCCCCTCTCACGTGCTGCCTCTGATGGACATGTTCTGTGCAATGGACTGTTGATGCACTTAGCCCCTCTCACGTGCTGCCTCTGGTGGACCTGCTCTGTACTGCACAATGCCCTGTTGATGCTCTGATACTGCATTCTGCACTCTCATGTGCTGCCTTTGATCAACCTGTTCTGTGCAATGGACTGTTGATGCACTTAGCCCCTCTCACGTGCTGCCTCTGATGGACCTGTTCTGTGCAATGGACTGTTGATGCACTTAGCCCCTCTCACGTGCTGCCTCTGATGGACATGTTCTGTGCAATGGACTGTTGATGCACTTAGCCCCTCTCATGTGCTGCCTCTGATGGACCTGTTCTGTGCAATGGACTGTTGATGCACTTAGCCCCTCTCACGTGCTGCCTCTGATGGACATGTTCTGTGCAATGGACTGTTGATGCACTTAGCCCCTCTCACGTGCTGCCTCTGATGGACCTGCTCTGTACTGCACAATGCCCTGTTGATGCTCTGATACTGCATTCTGCCCTCTCGTTAACTGCCTATGATGTACCTGCTCTGTACTCCACAATGCCCTGTTGATGCTCTGATACTGCATTCTGCCCTCTCGTTTACTGCCTATGATGTACCTGCTCTGTACTGCACAATGCCCTGTTGATGCTCTGATACTGCATTCTGCCCTCTCGTTTACTGCCTATGATGTACCTGCTCTGTACTGCACAATGCCCTGTTGATGCTCTGATACTGCATTCTGCCCTCTCGTTAACTGCCAATGATGTAGCTGCTCTGGTGCCCACTTTGCCCATGTTCACGCATACACTGTGATTATACCCCTATTATGTACAATAAAGGTAGTCTATCAAGTCTCGTGGTCTGTCGTTGTCATTCCTGCTTGCGTACTACAAATGTGTATTCGTATTTGCTTCTCATCAGTGGTTTCGGTAACATGACACTCCCCCTCCCTACGTCACGTCCCTTGCTGGTATTCCCCTCCAGACAGCCAATGGTTTGTGCCTTACCTGCGTCGTCGTCGATAGTGGGCCATGACTAGGACGTGGTGGATCGCGAAGAGCATCGGGAAAGCGTGTAGCGCTTGGTCCATGGTGGTGGTCTGCTTGCGGTGGGTATCTCTGCTATGTCACCTACGTTCGCTGTGGGGATTCCGCCGTGTTCAGACAGGTTGTTTTTCCGCTGCGGTTTTATGTGTATTTTCCGCCATCTTGATTTGGGGGACGGTCTTAGATGTCAGTACGTATGGCAGGGCCTCCGGATGTGTTCCGTCCGCCACGTGGTCGTGTGTAGTTCGGCGGCGGTGCGTGCTTTTCCGTCGCGGACGGAAATTTGACACGTTTTCCTATCCTGATATGGCGGACGGAGTATCCGCGGCAGGCGGACACGGAAAAGGCTTTTTCCGCCTACTCCAGGGCCGCGGTGGCTCTTCCGTCCGCCATCCTAATGAGCCCCTTAGTCTTAACCTCACATACGTACTGATTTAACAATTCACATATCTTTAGGCAGTCATAGATTCCCCGCTGAACCAAACACACAATCACACTCCATTCCAAATAATCAGTTAACTAATCAATAACTAATATAGTCTTTCACATAGCTAGTAACCAACTGGTACAGCACTTTACAAAACAACTAAAAAAGTAATAAAAATATTATCACAGTTTAGTCACTATCCAATATATTTAGTGAGACTCTATAAATTACTCAAGTAAACAATCCATCACACTGCTACTAAATCCTCTATCCAGATATTTATATTTCCACTGATTCTTCAATACAGATTGGTGTATATATAATACATATTTAAATAACAAAACAAACCACATTCACTGGATGATACCATCAGTGATGTCATCAGTGATGTCATTTGAGATGCTATCAGTGATGTCATCAGTGATGTCACTGATCATGTCATGAATGATGTAATATGTGTCATCATCACCAGTGGATTGCGGGTGCGAGTGTTACAGTTAGTACAACTAACTATAACGGAGGAATTTCAATGGTTTTGTATGAGTGAAATGTCTAGCTAACTATAACACCCCTGAAACCTATGGTTTTTCAATGAATTTCTAAGGTTTTTTAAATGATAATCCCTAGTAGTTAGTAGGTAGTTATAGTTAGGACCTACTTTCCATAGGAAATCCACAACATTCTATTTGGAATAACTTTGACGCCGGTGGACAAATCTTCGTGAATTTCTCCAAGGAAATGGCCTGCTCGGTTCCGCACCTTCCCTGAAAGTTTGGGGGTGATTCGTCAAGTAGGGGCTAAGAAAAAAGGGGGTTCCAAAATGTGTTTTCCCCATGCAATTTTCCATAGGGACCTTTAGCCAGGGCTACAGCCCAAACGGCTAAACAGAATTACACGAAATGTGGCAAAGAGGTAGAGTTTAGTTCACAGACTGTGCTTTTTGTTAAATGGTGTATATGCGTTCAGTAGTTTCTGAGCAAATTGCAAGTAAAATCATAGCGATATCTAGAGACGGGGTGCAGCACGTGTACTGAAATTCGTTCAATTACGAGCGCGAGCTGCATGTTGATTGGCTGTGAACTGTCTGTCAACACTCGAAACCAGGAAGTGTTGGCGGCTATCTTGTGCCTCGGTAGAACCGAGTAACAAGAAAACAGTAAAGAAAGTTGAGAAATAAGGGAAGGGGGTAGGCTACAAACATTTTGATCCTTTACGCTTGTTCAGGGGGTTGTACATGTATGTTTAGGCTCTTTTTTACTTTAAAAAAAAAAAAGAAAAATTGCAGAGTACGCGTATGGAAATACGTAGAATTACGAGCAGGAGCTGCATGCTGATTGGTTGTGAACTGTCTGTGAACACTCGATACCAGGAAGTGTTGGCAGCCATCTTGTTCATCGCTAGAAGTGAGTCACATGAAAACAGTAAACAAAGTTGAGAAATAAGGCAAGGGGGCAGAGTAGAACCATCCTGAGTCTGTAGGCTTCGTTAGGGGTTAGGTTTAGAATTTTTAGGCTATTTTTTAAATTTAATTTTGAATAGAAAAATCGCGGAGTACGCGTATTTACGTGCACGAGCTGCATGCTGATTGGTTGTTGACACTCAAAATCAGGAAGTGTTGGCAGCCGTGTTGTTGGTCGCTAGAACTGAGTCAGAAGAAAACAGTTAAAAAAAAGGCGAGAAATAAGGAAAGGGGGCATGGTAGAAACATTCTGATCCTGTAAGTTTGCTCAGGGGGTCGTTCATGGATTTTTAAGCTCTATATATTTTTTTTATTTTAAGTAGAAAAATTGCGATGTACGCGTATTTACAAATGCTGATTGGTTGTCGATACTCCAAACCAGGTAGTGTTGGCAGCCGTGTTGTTGGTCGCTAAAACCGAGTCACAAGAAAACAGTTTTGAATAAAATAAAAAAAGGGTGAGAAATAAGGAAAGGGGGCATGGTAGAACCATCCTGATCCTGTAGGTTTGCTCAGGGGGTCGTTCATGGATTTTTAAGCTCTATATATTGTTTTAATTTACAATGGAAAAATTGCGGCGGACGTACAATCACGAGTTGCATGTTGATTGGCTGTCAACGTTGCAAAGTAGGACGTGTTAGCAGGCATGTTTTATATTGAAGTATGGCTGGGGGGGCGTACATGCCCCGGGGTCCACCACACTCCTGGGGCAGTAATCTTTAAAACAGGGTGGGCGTGAGGGCACGGACCTCCTAGCTCCGGGTGTTACCACTTTTTGGGTTTTTTTTAATTTTGGGAGGGGGTAGAGCTGATTCCTTCCTGAAGCTCTTAATTGTTCTGGGGACCACCATGTCTCGGGCCGACTCCTGCAGTGTCCCGGGATGTGTTCCCCGGGACACTGCTGTTTGGTATGGTAGGGCGGCAGCGTCGCGGCTTCCACTTTAGCACAGCACACCGGTTTCCTATTTGAAAGGGAGAGCAAGTTAAGCTGCTGTGTCTTTCAAGTAGGAATTAGATTGATTTCGTTAGAGAGCAGCATATAAACTGCTCTCTCTGAGAAAGCAATGCCGGCTCTCGAAGGATGGGGGAGACGGCTGGGACCGTGTGGGCATTGGGTTTCCCCACACGGTTCCTAATGATATGTTTTCAATCCCTGGGAATGGGTTTATTTGCAGCTCCTTAAACATTTGTATATATAGTTCTTGCAAAATTCTTTTTTGTGTTGGGGAACAGAGTATTACTCCAGTGACTTTGTCATGCATGTATGTTTTTTTCTTTTTATTTACTTGTATTCCGTATTATTTACAATATGTTTCTACCTCTCTTCAGAATTAGTTCCACAGCGTAGCGTCTATGGCAGTGTTGTTTTTTGCTTGCCTCCCTCCACCCTAATTGACAACGTAATGGGGCACTGCTGTCGTGTCTGTTTTAAGTTTGCAACACAGTAGTAGGATAGATAAGGATAAATAAGGATAACTAAAGCACTTGACACAATGTAGTGTATTTAATTTTCCAATGTTTTTAAAATAGAATATACTCATGTACAAAATATTGTTTTATTTGAAAAATAAATATTTAATATAATTTTTTTGAATCACCACAGGAGCTGATATTATAGTAAAGATAAAAAGAAGTGTTTATGAACAAGGAGCTACAACAGAAGAAATTCAGTATGGAAAATCAATAACAGGATTTGAACACATTTTCGAAATTAGTAATATTGTCATAGAAGAGCTGAACATACTTTTCACAAGTAGCGAGAATGAAGAGGAAGATATAAATGCTGGAGATATTAGCTGAGATTTCCTATATTAAAGGTTATATGTTGATTTTGTGTAAGAATTGATAATACCAGTCAAGAAAGGCAGAAAGTGTGCAATTTAAGCACTGCTTTTGGCTGAGGTAGTTCATGCTAATTAGAAGATAATGTCAAAAAAGTAATTTTGAGCATAGTGATGCTCCAGATCCATGCATTTTGTTAGGTTGATAGACTGTTCCCCGTAAGACAAAAGTTCATCACAATAAATGCATATAATGTTAATTTCACCGAAATGAGCATTAATTTGTGGGTGTGGATTGCTTGCTGAATATGCTGCTTCAGCAATTGCTGTGCTTGGTGCAGCAGTAGGTGGGTTCTCTCTGTAAATGAAAAGGAGGACATTTTTCTGTGTTAGGCTCTATACGAATATTAGCCTGAAATGGATGGACACATTTAATAAGAATAGACTAATAGGTATTTAAATGCATCAGTTCAGAAGGAATTATTACGAAGTCTACATTATTATGCACAGCACTAGGAGGTATTTTGTTCTTATCTAATTTGTTATAAAAATAGTTAGAGATATGCTGATTAGAATGCAATTCAAAACAATTCTGTGACAAATAAGTTGTGAAATGTTTCGTCATTGATATTTTCCTTTTTAAATACAGATGAACAGTACTGGTTTGATTTTTATAACGAGTTTGTTGAAAACAAATGGAAGAATAATTTGGTGTTTTGGTGTTAGTGAAATCACCTACAACTTTGTAATATGTTGCTCATATTTATCTACAGTACAACATTGTACATACTGTTACACATTTTCTTCTATTAATGTCTCAGTTTCTGCATGGTTTTCCTGAGGACCAAAGTAACTACGCTGAATTTCTTCAGAGACATTTGTTACATCTGATACAGATGCACGGAAAAGAGTACTGTTCAATTTTTTTTAACATTAGTGCTGGAATTTTTGTCTAATACAATGTTCTGATTAATTTTCTGATTTGAGTATGATGAACTGGTAACATTCTGAATTGGTGAAAAACACTTTGGCATACTTTTTTAGAAAGACAAAGCAGGGAATGACTTTGCAAACCAGTATTTTCGCTCACTCTGCAAGAGTCTAGTTAGTGCCACATCTTAATATTTTGTTTAACACTTTTGTTATTAGGTAAAATGTTGCATTAAAAAAATTATTAGATTCTTAACTTACAGTATAAATACTACTACAATTGGAAGTGTTCAGTGGAGTTTTAGAATGTGTTCCTAAAAGTTCCTCGGGTAACACTTCTTTTGCATTTCTAGGAACAATTTTGTGTTTCGCAATAGCATAACAATTTCTAACCTCATAGGTACGAATACTAGTGTCATATGTATGCAAATCATTACTCTGAAGATAACTTGTCATTAGAAAAGGCTTAGAACTTGATCTATTGTTCCATTCTCCTAAGAAAAATGTCTGAAAAATTATGTGTTAGTTTCTCTTTTCAATTTACTTTTGGCCTTCATTAAAGGGATCGATGAATGCAATTTTGTCACAGTTAACAGAATGTGTGGACACAGTACAATTGTCTGTCTTAAATAAAGCAAAGCTACATTCCATGTTGTAGATGGAAAGGTGAATTGAAGTTGTTAAACCTCTTGTCCTTAGTGAGGGTCGAAGGCAGAAGTTGACACAGAAATGGAGGAATGCTTTTTGTTTCTTTGTTAATACAAAATCTGAAGATATACAGTAGAAACATCTATAATTTTAAGAAATGAAGGCTGAATTTCCTAATGTACAAACTGTAAGGAAATGTGATGACATTGTGAATTGTCTGTTTTCAATAAATCAAGATTGTATATTTGTATTGAATGTTTTCTGTACTACTGGCGGTATTGGTATCTAGTTGTGAACTCTAGTGAGCGCAGACTTTATTGAAGGCTCTTCTTTGTAGACATAAGAGAAAGTTAAATGCAAAAGTGAATTGAAGTTGTGAACTCTGCTGTTCGGAATGTACATTGAAGGTACTAATCGATACAAATATTGATGTATGCTATTTTGTACAGTTAACAGAATGTGAGGACATACTATAATTGTCTCTGCCTTAAGGAAAGTAAGGCTGAATACAATGCTGTCCTTAATGTAGAAGGAAAGCTGAATGCAAGTTGTGTACCCTGTTGTGTGCAGGTTAGATTGAAGGCAGTTGTTGATACAAAGATTGAAGAATGCTATTTAGTTACAGATAACAGAATCTGTGGACATAGAATTGTATTTGTGATAAGGAAAACAGTGTTGAATGTAATGCGGTCCTTAATGAAGAAGGAAAGCTCAATTGAAGTTGTGAACTCTGCTGTCTGCAGTGTAGATTGAAGGCAGTTGTTGAGACAATGATTGAAGAATGCTATTTAGTTACAGATAACAGAATCTGAGGACATAGAATTGTATTAGTGATAAGAAAAACAATGGTAAATGTCATGCGGTCCTTATAGTGGAAGGAAAGTTGAATTCAAGTTGTGAACTCGGCTGTCCACAGTGTGGATCGATGGTAGTTGTTGGCAGAAAGATTGGTCAATGCAAGTTGGGAACCCAGTTGTGCGCAGTGTAGATTGAATAATTAATAATCCCAGGCAAGAAAGGCAGGAAGTGTGCATCTAAAGCAACAAAGTTTGCGATGAGGAGTGGTCGAAGGAGGACGCATTGGTGACAAAGTGTTTATAATCAAGTTTTCTAATAAATATTGGTTGTTTATTTACAGAAGTAGGTTGAAGTATGTCGCTGAAAAGTTTGATATATTTTTTTCTAATTAGGTCATTTAATTTAATATGGTGATGTGGTGATGATTTGTGGTGCACTGAGTTAGAAATCTTTGGCGCTGAGGTTGAATGTAATGCAGTCCTTAATGTAGAAGGAAAGTTCAATTGAAGTTATGAACTCTGCTTTCTGCAGTGTAGATTGAAAGCAGTTGTTGAGACAAAGATTGAAGATTGCTATTTAGTTACAGATAACAGAATCTGAGGACAGAGTAGAATTGTATTTGTGATAAGGAAAACAGTGTTGAATGTAATGCGGTCCTTAATGTAGAAGGAAAGCTCAATTGAAGTTGTGAACTCTGCTGTCTGCAGTGTAGATCGAAGGTAGTTGTTGACAGAAAGATCGGTCAATACAAGTTGTCAACTCAGTTGTCTGCAGTGTAAATTAAAGGTAGTTGTTGACAGAAAAATTGAAGTATGCTATTTAGTTACAGATAATAGAATCTGAGGACATAGAATTGTATTTGTGATAAGGAAAATAGAGTTGAATGTAATGCGCTCCTTAATGTAGAAGGAAAGCTCAATTGAAGTTGTGAACTCTGCTGTCTGCAGTGTAGATTGAAGGCAGTTGTTGAGACAAAGATTGAAGAATGCTATTTAGTTACAGATAACGGAATCTGGGGACATAGAATTGTATTTGCGATAAGGAAAACAGTGTTGAATGTAATGCGGTCCTTAATGTAGAAGGAATGGTGAAGTGAAGTTGTGAACCCTGTTGTCTGCAGTGTAGATTGAAGGCAGTTGTTGACAGAAAGATCGGTCAATACAAGTTGTCAACTCAGTTGTCTGCAGTGTAGATTAAAGGTAGTTGTTGACAGAAAAATTGAAGTATGCTATTTAGTTACAGATAATAGAATCTGAGGACATAGAATTGTATTTGTGATAAGGAAAATAGAGTTGAATGTAATGCGCTCCTTAATGTAGAAGGAAAGCTCAATTGAAGTTGTGAACTCTGCTGTCTGCAGTGTAGATTGAAGGCAGTTGTTGAGACAAAGATTGAAGAATGCTATTTAGTTACAGATAACGGAATCTGGGGACATAGAATTGTATTTGCGATAAGGAAAACAGTGTTGAATGTAATGCGGTCCTTAATGTAGAAGGAATGGTGAAGTGAAGTTGTGAACCCTGTTGTCTGCAGTGTAGATTGAAGGCAGTTGTTGAGAAAAAGATTGAAGAATGCTATTTAGTTACAGATAACAGAATTTGAGGTCACAGTAGAGTTGTCTCTGCCTTAAGGAAAGCAAGGCTGCATGCAATGCTGTCCTTAATATTGAAGGAACGCTGAATTCAAGTTGTGAACTGAGCTGTCTGCAATGTAGATTGAAGGCAGTTGTTGACACAAAGATTGAAGAATGGTATTTAGTTGCAGATAATAGAAGTTGAGGTCACAGTAGAATTGTCTCTGGCTTAAGGAAAGCAAGGCTGAATACAATGTTGTCCTTAATGTAGAAAGAAAGCTCAATTGAAGTTGTGAACTGAGCTGTCTGTAGTGTAGATTGAAGGCAGTTGTTGACACAAAGGTTGCTGAATGCCATTTAGTCACAGATAATAGAATCTCAGGATACAGTATAATTGTGTGTGCCTTAAGGAAAGCAAGGTTTAATGTAATGCTGTCCTTAAAGTAGAAGGAAAGTTGAATTCAAGTTGTGAACTTGTCTGTCCACAGTGTATATCGAAGGTAGTTGTTGACAGAAAGATTGGTCAATGCAAGTTGTGAACCCTGCTGTCTGCAGTGTAGATTGAATAATTGATAATCCCAGGCAAGAAAGGCAGGAAGTGTGCATCTAAAGCAACACAGTTCTGTGGAGTTTGCGATGAGGAGTGGTCGAAGCAGGATGCATTGGTAACAAAGTCCTTATAATCAAGTTTTCGAATAAATATTGGTTGTTTATTTACAGAAGTAAGTTGAAGTATATCTCTGATAAGTTTGATATTTTTTTTCTAATTAAGTCATCTCATTCAATATGGTAATGTGGTGATTTTTGGTGCACTGAGTTAGTAATGTCTCCCACTGCACCCAGCATCCGGATTTCCCCGAGTGACGCCCTGATTTGTGAGGACACGCACCTGATAGTGCAGCGGCCGGGCTTGGCTCCGCCATTCTGCAGCAACTCCGACCGGCCGGGCTTGGCTCCGCCGGTTGGACTCTATCTCCCAGCAGCCTCCAGGGGGAGGCGGCGACGACATCCACCAGCGCGCCAGGCGGCGCATAAAGCCCAGGCAGGGGCCGAGTCCCCTGTCTCCCACTGCACCCAGCATCCGGATTTCCCCGAGTGACGCCCTGATTTGTGAGGACACGCACCTGATAGTGCAGCGGCCGGGCTTGGCTCCGCCATTCTGCAGCAACTCCGACCGGCCGGGCTTGGCTCCGCCGGTTGGACTCTATCTCCCAGCAGCCTCCAGGGGGAGGCGGCGACGACATCCACCAGCGCGCCAGGCGGCGCATAAAGCCCAGGCAGGGGCCGAGTCCCCTGTCTCCCACTGCACCCAGCATCCGGATTTCCCCGAGTGACGCCCTGATTTGTGAGGACACGCACCTGATAGTGCAGCGGCCGGGCTTGGCTCCGCCATTCTGCAGCAACTCCGACCGGCCGGGCTTGGCTCCGCCGGTTGGACTCTATCTCCCAGCAGCCTCCAGGGGGAGGCGGCGACGACATCCACCAGCGCGCCAGGCGGCGCATAAAGCCCAGGCAGGGGCCGAGTCCCCTGTCTCCCACTGCACCCAGCATCCGGATTTCCCCGAGTGACGCCCTGATTTGTGAGGACACGCACCTGATAGTGCAGCGGCCGGGCTTGGCTCCGCCATTCTGCAGCAACTCCGACCGGCCGGGCTTGGCTCCGCCGGTTGGACTCTATCTCCCAGCAGCCTCCAGGGGGAGGCGGCGACGACATCCACCAGCGCGCCAGGCGGCGCATAAAGCCCAGGCAGGGGCCGAGTCCCCTGTCTCCCACTGCACCCAGCATCCGGATTTCCCCGAGTGACGCCCTGATTTGTGAGGACACGCACCTGATAGTGCAGCGGCCGGGCTTGGCTCCGCCATTCTGCAGCAACTCCGACCGGCCGGGCTTGGCTCCGCCGGTTGGACTCTATCTCCCAGCAGCCTCCAGGGGGAGGCGGCGACGACATCCACCAGCGCGCCAGGCGGCGCATAAAGCCCAGGCAGGTCCCTCCTCCCGCGAGGACGCGCGCGGGACGCGCCGGGCTAAGCCCGGGCAAAGGGCGGGCCGTCTGAGGCCGTCTGAGGTCGGACAAGGTTGGGTTGGGCCAGGTCCCTTATCTTGTGGTGTTCATAAACGCTGTGTTGTACATCTGCCAATTTTGGTGATTCCCACAAGTGTGTATTGTAGTCGCTGTGTACATATTGTATCATGCCGGTCAAAAAGGCAGTTACTTCCAGTAATTCTATTGAGAATTATCTTGTACAGGTTGTCGAAAGAATCAACAGTGATAGGAGATCCTCTCTTGGTATAGATCTGACTACCCAATCCTCCATTACTGATATTGATTTAGATGATCCTTTTGGTCTTCAGATTAACACCTGTCCTAACGGCGTAATGCCTGACCCTGCTCCTGATACCAGCATTATTCAGCCTAGTGGTATTGTAGCTGGAATTGTAGACCGCAGTATCGACGAGGCTTTGGTAGAGATCACTAATAGTAGTGAACCCCTGATTTCTCCCTCAGCTCCTATCTCAGTTGTAGGGAAACGGGAGGGTCTGAGGTCAGCTAAGAACAGAGTAGCAAACCCTCCTAGGAAACACTCAGAGGAAGAGGAGCTTGATCTGACCAATGAGGCTTCTCTTACACTTTCCAACGCCCAATTCATCAGATTATTGTCTCTGATTGATAATAAAATTAAAGGTGCGGTTAAACCTCTTGTCAGTAAAATAGACAAGTTAACATCTGAGGTTAACCGATTAGAAGGTCTATTAAAAGATACTGTGAGTGAGATGGATAAGATCCCAGAAAATGTTTCTACCAAGATTAAGGACATCTTAAGCAAACCACATACTATTGATAGCAGTGGATTGGTCTCTAATTCTGTCCCAAATCCTCAACTGGTATCAAGGTGCGACCCGGCTGGTGATGTTTCTAATGTTTTCATCCCAGCCCCCGACACTGAAGACAAAGCTGTGGGTAAAGGATCTTACGAGCTTGTAGTAGAAGCTTCCCCACTAGTACTTGTTCTTGCCAACGTACCACCATTGGCCCCCGATGAGAGGGAAACAACATCTTCCCTAATCAATAAATCCTTATCGTGGTTGACAAATAATATGGTTATTTCTCCTTGGGGTAAGCAACAACTTTCAGAAGAGCTTGTTAAAGCGAGAAGGGTACAGTGGATCGGGGACAGAGTGAAAAAGTTTAAGGGGGAGTGTGTGGTCCTACATTTTTCCGACCCAGGGGTTTTACCTAACATTTTGCCCAATATCTTCCCACCACAACGGAGATCCACCTCAATTGTCCCACTGACTTTGGACTTCTTTTACCCAAGAAAGGGAAGCGGGCCAAATTCTAGTATTCTAAGAACTAAATGGAACATTGTGACAAAGAGGGGGAGAAAGGATGTTGCTTCAGTGGATTGGGGATTGGGGTTGGAAAATCGATTCTCTGCATTATCGAATCTAAATGCTTGCGACTGACAACCACTTAGAAGCAAATCTTTGATTTTGTCTGATTGTGATGGAGGTATTGTTGAAGGGGGTGGTAATGTTGATAAAAATTGTATTTTGGAGAATCCTGCTCTGGAGTTAGTAGCCCCCACCAACGAAAATAATAGGGTGCAGAACTCCGGTGGTACAGAGAGTCACGAGATTATTATAAACCCTTGTTCTCCTATGATACCTAACTCAGGGAAGCTTTTGTCCTGGAACATAGCTGGACTATGTTCGAGGATGGATTGCGCTGACTGGTTGGGATTCATTAATAAATATGATCTTTGTATCTTTCAAGAGACTTGGGCATGTGACCCTATCTTTGCCCTGGGGTATATAATTTTTTTTGTTCCTGCCACTAAGGGCCCTAAAGGTCGGCCAATGGGGGGCCTTACTATGTGGATCAGGCAGTCTCTGAAAATCGTAGTAAACTGTGTGGAGCTTGATCATAAAGATATTCAGCTTATCAGATTGACCAGTGATGCATCCATCACCATAGACATTTATAATGTCTATGTTAGAGGTGGTAGCAAAGGAAAATCAGAGGTTCTTTTGAGTCTTTTTAACTTTCTTGAGACTCATTCTGCAGGTAAAAATATTCTAATTGCAGGCGATTTAAATCGCACATTCGAACCCCTTATCACTGGCGACTCTCCTCTTGGAGAAGAGGAAGATAAGCTTTGGAATATCCCCATACTAGAATTACCACCTATAACTCGCTGGACATCGGACATATTAGGCTTGAACGCAATGTGCCTTGAGCATGGGCTTCGAGCCCTGAACGGTCGAACTAAATCAGACCGTGTTCCTGCTACGACTTTTAACAATGGGCGTAATAAAAGTCGTATTGACTATGTCATTTGTAGTACGTCATTATGGTCATCTCTTAATGACATGGTAGTGATAGCCAGGCCAGAAAGCGATCATGATCCTTTATGTGTTTCACATAATTGGTGGACATCTAAAGAAACTATTCACAACCTCCCAGATGAACTTCTCCCCCCAGCGATTATACCATCTAACAATATGCGTAGGTTAAGGTGGGCAGGTGTTAAGGCAGATCAACAGACCCTTGCAAAAATAAGTGCTGCGGCTGACAAGGCAATTATTGCATTGGAGAAGGTAGACGGGTGTTCACAGGGCAATAATGATATTATAAATGCACATACTATACTTTTCACGGAAGTTAAAGGCTTCTTTGTGAAACCTGTGAACAAGAGGGCCTGCCCTTGTAAACCAGCAAAATGGTATAACCCTGCCTGCAGGACGGCTAGATTAAAACTAGGAGCTGCAATTAAAAGTAAAAATTTGGATGAGATCCGTTCAGCCAGGAAGCACTACAAAAATTGTATTGTAAGGGCTAAAAGAGATTGGGATGAAGAATACTGGCTGAAGCTAAAGGATGCAAGCGATAGTAAACATTCCAGACTCTTTTGGCATATTGTCAAATGGGGTCATGATAGGCCTCCAGAAACTCCCAATAACAACGTCTCGCATGATGCGTGGGTTAAATTTTTCAGTGAGCAGTACTCTTCCAGGGATCAACTTTTTAATAGTGCAAATCCAAAGTACCTGTATGCAGATGATGACATCTTTGTGCAAAGTGAAGTACTGTCTGCCCTGAAATCTGTTCACCCTGGCAGAGCACCAGGTATAGACGGAGTCCCTGCGGATGTCTTTTTAAATGACACCGACAGGTGGAGTAAATATATCTGCCTCTTATTGAATCATATTGCCAAGGGGGCAGAAATCCCGGTATCATGGTGTGGTGCTGTTATTATTCCAGTTTATAAAAAGGGAGACCGTGCCCAACCTTGCAATTACCGCCCAATTAGCTTAATTGACACAGTACAAAAAGTTGTTGGACGTGTAATTATTAACAATTTGTTAGATTGGGCTGAGGAGCAGAATGTTTTATCCCCCTTCCAGGCTGGGTTCCGCAGGGCAACCAGCACTGTGGACCAGGTCTTCCGTTTTCAATTGATACAATGGAGGACCGTGGTACTGGGAGGATGCAGCCTTTATGCAGCGTTTGTTGACCTGCGGGCTGCATTCGACCTGGTGCCAAGGGCAAAATTGTGGGAGGTTCTTGCAGCTCTAGGGGTCCCAAAGATTATTTTAACGATGATTATGAGACTCCACGAGGGCACTTATGCCAAAATTCAATGGGGTGGCTATGGCAACGACACTATTGATTTTCCAGTTGCCAGAGGCGTCCGTCAGGGTTGCTCAATGGCACCAACGCTTTTTACTCTTTTTATCAATGGAGTCGTTGCCCGCATGCAATCACAGGCAGTGGATGCCCCTTCCCTTGCAGGTGCAAAAGTCCCTATTTTAATGTTTGCTGACGACACCCTAATTTTATCAAAATCCCCCAGCGGTCTTCAAAAGGCTTTGGTCATTTTTGATAAATTTTGTAGCGACCATGGCCTGGAGGTTAACGCCGATAAAACAAAGCTCATGGCTTTTAATCCATGTAGAAATTTTAAATCTAAAATAACCATGAGTGGGCGTTGCCTCGAAGTAGTAAAATCTTTTACCTACTTGGGTATTCATATTTCAAATGACAACAGATGGAACCAACATATAAACATCGCAGTTTTAAGACACAAACAACTGGCTGGTACCATCATCAAGGAGCATTTTAAATCTTTGACAAAACCAATCAAACCTCCTTTAATCATATATGAGGCTAAGGCCTTGGGGTCAGCCCTGTACGGGGCTGAGCTGTGGGGTCAGGAAAATCTTCTGGACCTTCAGGTCTCAGAAAATAATTTTCTTCGTAAACTCACAGGTACCCCTCAGAGTAGCCCCCTTTTGCCTCTTAGATATGATCTCGGTAGGAAAGAAGTATCGGTAATGTGCAAATTACGTCCAATATTATACTGGCGTAGAATCTGGACCACCCCTGAGTTGTCACAATATGCAGCTGGGTTTGCTGATGTCATCAAAGCAGACCGTTTTCACAAAATCAAATGGTTTAGACTTTTAAAAGCAGCATTAGGCGAACTAGGGTTAGCTGAACTGTGGTGCGACCCAACTGGGTCGTCCTTCCCAACTAAGGAATTTATAAAAAATCTTTTCTGGGAACAGGTAGAAAACAGGAGCCTTCTTAGTAACAACCATGGGTCTATGACGGTTATTTTTCTTGAAGCTAAGCTCTTCCCCATGTATGAAATCTACTGGGATTTAATAACGAAACCCATGGATAGGAAACTGTTTTTCCAAATGAGGGCTGGCTCTCTACCTCTGTGTAATTTAACTGCAAAATGGAGAGAGGGAAGTCCAGCTCTATGCCCAGTCTGTGGGGAAGGAAAGGAAACGTTGGGTCATTTTTTGTTCTCTTGTTATGCATATTTTGTTCCTAGACGTGTTTGGTTGGCTCCTATGTCTAGAAATCTGGGTACTAAAAGTAGCATGGTAGCTTTACGTATAATAAAGACTACCTCCTTAAATTGGATCACCATAGCGACCGCAAAGTTTTTGGGGTGGTCGTGGGTAATAAGGCAGAGATTGCTAGTAGGGTAACTACTCTCTGCTTAGTGATCAGAGATTGCTAGATCATCTACTCTCTGTTCCCCACGCGGGGTGTCTGATCTGTTTTAACTTATTTATATCATGTGAACTTTGCACCTTTTGTCAATATTTTGTTGTTAAATGAATTTTTTAATCATCTTTTAAAATGCTTTGTGCTAAAGTCATATTCGAAACTGTAATTTAATTGTATTTTTATTATGTGTTTGTTTGTCTGCTTTTATGAGTAATACTCGAATAAAGCACTTAAAAAAAAAAAAAAAAAGTAATGTTTGGCGCCGAGGTTGAATGTACCCAGTGATGATGTGTAATTGGACGGGGTACAGTAATTGAAGTAATGTGTTATGTCGATTGAATTCTGCGTGACTTTCATTTAAAAGGTACAGTATGTCTCACTATGACATAAAACTGTTCACTCTTTTGTGATGATTTATGGTGCAGTGAGTAAGTAGTATGTTTGGCGATGAGCTTGTATGTTCTCTGTTCAGTTTATATTGAAGGTAGTTGTTAATAGAGATAGACAAATGGTATTTGTCACTTATTTAAAGAAAATCTGAAGACATACAGCAGAAGCATCTCTAAAATATCAAATGAAGTCTGAATTTCCTATTCTTCAAACTGTAAGGAAATGTGAGGACATTGTGAAATTGTCTATGTTTTAAATAAATTAAGATTGCATTGAATTTTTTCTGTAGTGCTGGGGGTGTTGGTATCTAGTTGTGAACTCTACTGAGTGCAGAATTGATTGAAGGCACTTCTGAGGACACATAGTGAGGAGAAATGTATATGGAAAACTGAATTGAAGTTGTGAATCCTGCTGTCTGTAATGTAGATCGAAGGTCCTAATCCATACAAACATTGATGTATGCTATTTTGTACAGTTAACAGAATTTGAGGACGGAGTACAATTGTGTCTGCCTTAAGTAAAGCAAGCTGAAAAGAATGCTGTCTTTAATGTAGAAGGTAAACTGAATTAAAGTTGTGAACTGAGCTGTAGTGTAGATTGAAGGCAGTTGTTCACACAAAGATCGATGAATGCTATTTAGTCACAGATAAAAGGAACTGAGGATACAGTATAATTGTCTCTGCCTTAAGGAAAGGAAGGCTGAATACAATGTTATCCTTAATGTGGAAGGAAGGTGAATTCAAGTTGTGAACCCAGCTGTTCATAGTGTAGATTGAAGGCAGTTGTTGGGACAAAGATCGAAGAATGCTATTTAGACACAGATAAGAGAATCGGTGGACACAGCATAATTGTCTGTCTTAAATAAATTGAGAGTAATATGTCATACTCTGTTTTACACATTTTTTGCATTTTTAAATGCACTAAGGCAAGCATTAAATTTGATACCATGCTTACGTCATCAATATTGAGAATTTTAATTTTCTTTCAGAGTCTTAACAACAAGCTTCTCCAGATAGCTTGTAGTATTGTAATTTGTTGTCATGCTCCAGAGGTAGATTAAGTAAAAGGTATAATGTAGCATTGGAAATGTTAATCTTTGGTCATATTTTGAATATATGGAATTTATTACAAATATGCGACAAGTATATGATACTAGTTATGGAAGTATTCTATAAGATATAAGAATTGGAAAAAAGAGTGAACATGGCAAAGAAGTTTTACAGATACGATTACTTTGCAATTTGTTTGCAAATGAAAATATTGTTTCTGAGTTTTTAGTTATTTTTAGAATGATTGATAACCCTAGTTAAGAAACGCAGCTAGTGTGCAAATTTCAAACTGCCTTCGGCTTGGGTAGTAGCTACAACGAAAAGGCTTGATAAAGGGTCTAGACTTTGAATCAGAATATGAAATTGAAGAATGATTGATAATCGCAGTGAAAAAAGGCAACAAGTAGGTGTGTGTATGTGTGGATGATGTGTTGATTGAGTGGAAGATGGATAAGGTAAAAAATAGGAAAGGGTGCAGACGTGCAAAGTACCCACTGCTTTGTCAGGGAAGTTGTTCTTTAGATATTCAGCTCATTACACAGACTGAGCGTGGCAAGAAAGGATTAAAGTTTGGAAATGAACCACTGCTAATTAAGGGGAGGTAGTTACGAAGAAGGCTAAATAAAGCGTCTGTACTTTGAATTTGGATTATAAGAATAATAATTCATAACCCCTGCGAAGAAAGGCAGCAAGTGCAACATTTTCACCTGTCTTCTGTTGGTGTAATATCTATATAAAAAAGTTCTTAGCAGAGATACTGAAGATAAATTTGGATTCAAAACTGAATTTAAGTTGTGAACTCTGGTGTTTGCAGTGTAGATTGAAGGCAGTTGTTCACAGAAAGATTGATGAATATTATTTCCTTACAGTTAAGTGAATCTGAGGACACAGTACAATTGTCTTGGTTATAAAAAAAAACAAAGTTGGATTTAATGGTGTTCTTAGTGTAGATAGAAAGGTGAATTGAAGTTGTGAACCCTGCTGTTCGTAGTGAAGATGGAATGCTCTAGTGAGCACAGTTATAGATGAATGCTATTTGTCATATTCTTTTACAAAATCGAAGACATAGAATCCATAAGTCTGTACCTTCAATAAACAAGGTTGGATTCAAATTTTTCTGTAGTAGTGGGCATACTGGTGTGAAGGTTTGAACTCGTGATCGCAGAATATATTGGAGGCAGCTCATGGCACAGATAGTGAAGACAAATGTAGATTGAAAGATTTATTGAAGTTGTGAACACTGCTGTCTGTGGTGTAGATTGAATGAAGAATCAGTTAAATTCTGGATGAATATGGATATGTGGTGATGGTAGGAGGTAGCGATTACCAAGACTTCATGTGTGTGTGACAGCTACACAATATTGTTAATTTAGTGTGTGTGAATGCAGCGCTGATAAGTGGTGGAATTAGTTAGTGGCATGTGAAGCAAGTAAGTTTTGTGGCGTCTGTAATTATCCATGATCGAAGCAGGATGTGTTGGAAGCAAAGTCTTTAAAATTAAGTTTTCTAATAAATATTGGTTGTCCATTCACAGAAGTTAAGTTGAAGTATATCTCCATAAAGTAGGCTATTTTTGTTTCCAAATACGTCATGCCATAATTGTCTCTGCTTTAAGGAAAGTAAGGCTGGATTCAATGCTGTCCTTATGTAGAAGGAAGTTGAATTCAAGTTGTGAAACCAGCTGTCCGTAGTGTAGGTTGAAGGCAGTTGTTGACACAAAGATTGAAGAATGCTATTTAGTCACAGATAACAGAACATGGGGACACAGTATAATTCGGTGCCTTAAGGAAAGCAAGGCTGAATACAATGTTGTCCTTAATGTAGAAGGAAAGCTGAATTCAAGTTGTGAACCCAGCTGTCTGTAGTGTAGATTGAAGGCAGTTTTTGACAGAAAGATTGATGAAAGCTATTTAGTCACAGATAACAGAACCTAAGGACACAGTATAATTTGTTAACCGTAGATCATACTGGCTCTTTTTTAATACTGGTAGATTTTTATTAAGCTTTTTATTATACAGGAATGGCAGGAAGTGTGGAAATTACCCACTGCCATTGATGAGTAATTGTTATGAAGAAGGCTCAATAAAGGGCCTGCACTTTGAATTCCAATTTGAAGAAAAATAGTTGATTAGCACAGCTAAGAAAGGCAGCAACTGTGCAAATTTCTCACTGCCTTCTGGACGTTACATATCTACATGAAAAAGGTTTGATAAAGGGACATGAGTTTGAATCATAATATGAAATCGAAGAGTATTTGATAATGTCAGTCAAGAAAGGGAGGAAGTGTGCAAATTTTGCACTGCTATCGCCTGGGTTAGTAGCTACAACAATAAGGTTTGATAAAGGGCCGTTTCTTTGAATACGGATATGAAATAGAAGAATAGTTGATAACCGTAGCCAATAGAGGCTGCAAGTAGGTGTGTGTATGTGTAGATGATGTGTTTAATGAGTGGAAGATGAATAATGTGAAAAAATAAGAAAGATGCAAGTGTGGAAATTATCCACTGCAATTGATGTGTAGTAGTTACCACGAAGGGTCAATAAAGTGTCTGTACTTTGAATTAGGATAAGAAGCAGTAGATTTGATAAACATAGACCATAGTGGCTCTTTTTTAATATTGGTAGACTTTTGATAAGCTTTTTATTATACATGAATGGTAGGAAGTGCGCAAATTACCTACTCATTGACGAGTAACAGTTACCAAAAAGGCCTAATAAAGGGCCTACACTTTGAATTTTAAGAGGAATAATGGATAAGCCCACTTAAGAAAGGTAGCAAGTGTGCAAATTTCCCACTGCCTTCTGGCCGTGCAATATCTACACGAAAAAGGCTTGATAAAGGGACATGAGTTTGAATTAGAATTTGAAATTCAAGAGTATTTGATAACCCTAGGAAAGAAAGGCAGCAAGTGTGCAAATTTCCTACTGCTTTCGGATGGGGTAGTAGCTACAACAAAAAGATTTGAAAAAGGACTTTGAATCAGAATATGAAATTTAAGAATAATTGATAATCCCAGGCAAGAAAGGCAGTAAGTGTGCAATCTTCCTACTGTCTTTGGCCACGGTAGTAGCTACAATAAAAAGGTTCAATAAACGGCCTGCATTTTGAATATGGATATGAAATAGAATATTAGTTAACCACAGCAAAGAAAGGTAGAAAGTAGGTGTCTGTGCGTGTACATGATGTGTTGATTAAGTGGAAGATAAAAAGGTAAAAAATAAGAAAGAGAGCAGACGCACAAACTACCCACTGCTTTGTAAAGAAAGTGGGTGTTTGTTTTTCCAGTCCATTACACAGACTGTGCGTCGGATTGTGCAGTGGGAGCCTGAGAAATGGGTATCTCATCTAAGGAGTTTAGCGGGTGCACAAAGTACACACACTGTGCGGTAGAAAGGACGCAGAAAAGGATGCAAGTGTACAAATTATCCACTGACATTAATGGGTAGTACTTACGAAGAAGGTTCAATAAAGTGCCTGCACTTTGAATTTTAAGAGGAATAATTGATTAGCCCACTTAAGAAAGGTAGCAAGTGCGCAAATTTCCCACTGCCTTCTGGCCATGCAATATCTACACGAAAAAGGCTTGATAAAGGGACATGAGTATGAATCATAATTTGAAATTCAAGAGTATTTGATAACCCTAGGAAAGAAAGGCAGCAAGTGTGCAAATTTCCTACTGCTTTCGGCTGGGGTAGTAGCTACAACAAAAAGACTTGAAAAAGGACTTTGAATCAGAATATGAAATTGAAAAATAATTGATAATCCCAGGCAAGAAAGGCAGTAAGTGTGCAAACTTCCCACTGTCTTTGGCCGCGGTAGTAGCTACAATAAAAAGGTTCGATAAACGGCCTGCATTTTGAATATGGATATCAATCAATCAGGAGTTTGTTAAAGCGCGACTACTCACCTGTAAGGGTCTCAAGGCGCTAGGGGTGGGGGGGGGTTGAGGGGTGCAGGTTCCATTCCATCAAGGAGGGGGTCTGTCGAAGAGCCAGGTTTTGAGGTTTCTTGCGAAGATGGGGAGCGATGTTGTCTGTCTGAGGTGGAGCGGAAGGGCGTTCCATGCTTTCCATGGGGATATGAAATAGAATATTAGTTAACCATAGCAAAGAAAGGTATAAAGTAGGTGTGTGTGTGTGTACATGATGTGTTGATTAAGTGGAACATAAAAAAGTGAAAAATAAGAAATAGAGGAGACGCACAAACTACCCACTGCTTTGTAAAGAAAGTGGGTGTTTGGTTTTCCAGTCCATTACACAGACTGTGCATCGGATTGTGCAGTGCGAGCCTGAGAAATGGGTATCTCATCTAAGGAGTTTAGCGAGTGCACAAAGTACACACACTGTGCGGTAGAAAGGACACAAAAAAGGATGCAAGTGTACAAATTACCCACTGCCATTCATGGGTAGTAGTTACTAGAAAATATTAGATAAGGTTTTGATAACTCTTTAGGCAAATGTTGCTTATAAACTAATTGCCTATCATTGCAATGTATCCAAGCTTTCAGTGATTTTAAATAAACAGTGTAATGTCCAGAAGTTGTAGAAGGTCCATTATGAAAAATAATTGCAACAGTTACAAAAGTTCTTCCTGACATTGAAACTTGACCAGCTACAACATTTTTAATTAAATTTTCCAATATTGTTATTGGCTGCAAAAGTGCAAATTACCTAGTGTTTACTTGGGGAAGTAGTTACAACAAAAAGGCTTGATATCGGGATTTGTGTTTGAATTAGAATATGAAATTGAAGAATAATTGATAATCCCAGCCAAAAAAGGCAGCAAGTAAGTGTGTGTACGTGTGGATGGTGTCTAGATCGAGTAGAAGATGAATTAGGTGAAAAATAAGAAAGGCTGCAGATATGCAATCTACTCTCTGCCTTGTCAGGGAAGTGGATCTTTTGATATCTCTTTTATTATACAGAGAGGGTGTCGTATTCTGCAGTGGGAGGCTGAGAAATGACTACCACATCTAAGGAAGCAAAGCAAGTGTACTAAGTTCCCACTGTGGGCCGTAGAGTTTAAAAATAAGAACACCCGACCCTTTTTAGGGTCTCTACTTTGAATTAGAATAATTAGAATAATAGTTGGCACAGATAGTCAAGAAAGGCAGCAGGTGGGTGTGTGTATGTGTAGATGATGTGTTTAATGAGTGGAAGATGAATAATGTGAAAAAATAAGAAAGATGCAAGTGTGGAAATTATCCACTGCAATTCATGTGTAGTAGTTACCACGAAGGATCAATAAAGTGTCTGTACTTTGAATTAGGATAAGAAGCAGTAGATTTCATAAACATAGACCATAGTGGCTCTTTTTTAATATTGGTAGACTTTTGATAAGCTTTTTATTATACATGAATGGTAGGAAGTGCGCAAATTACCTACTCATTGACGAGTAACAGTTACCAAAAAGGCCTAATAAAGGGCCTACACTTTGAATTTTAAGAGGAATAATGGAAAAGCCCACTTAAGAAAGGTAGCAAGTGTGCAAATTTCCCACTGCCTTCTGGCCGTGCAATATCTACATGAAAAAGGCTTGATAAAGGGACATGAGTTTGAATTAGAATTTGAAATTCAAGAGTATTTGATAACCCTAGGAAAGAAAGGCAGCAAGTGTGCAAATTTCCTACTGCTTTCGGATGGGGTAGTAGCTACAACAAAAAGATTTGAAAAAGGACTTTGAATCAGAATATGAAATTGAAGAATAATTGATAATCCCAGGCAAGAAATGCAGTAAGTGTGCAATCTTCCTACTGTCTTTGGCCACGGTAGTAGCTACAATAAAAAGGTTCAATAAACGGCCTGCATTTTGAATATGGATATGAAATAGAATATTAGTTAACCACAGCAAAGAAAGGTAGAAAGTAGGTGTCTGTGCGTGTACATGATGTGTTGATTAAGTGGAAGATAAAAAGGTAAAAAATAAGAAAGAGAGCAGACGCACAAACTACCCACTGCTTTGTAAAGAAAGTGGGTGTTTGTTTTTCCAGTCCATTACACAGACTGTGCGTCGGATTGTGCAGTGGGAGCCTGAGAAATGGGTATCTCATCTAAGGAGTTTAGCGAGTGCACAAAGTACACACACTGTGCGGTAGAAAGGACGCAGAAAAGGATGCAAGTGTACAAATTACCCACTGACATTAATGGGTAGTACTTACGAAGAAGGTTCAATAAAGTGCCTGCACTTTGAATTTTAAGAGGAATAATTGATTAGCCCACTTAAGAAAGGTAGCAAGTGCGCAAATTTCCCACTGCCTTCTGGCCATGCAATATCTACACGAAAAAGGCTTGATAAAGGGACATGAGTTTGAATCATAATTTGAAATTCAAGAGTATTTGATAACCCTAGGAAAGAAAGGCAGCAAGTGTGCATATTTCCTACTGCTTTCGGCTGGGGTAGTAGCTACAACAAAAAGACTTGAAAAAGGACTTTGAATCAGAATATGAAATTGAAGAATAATTGATAATCCCAGGCAAGAAAGGCAGTAAGTGTGCAAGCTTCCCACTGTCTTTGGCCGCGGTAGTAGCTACAATAAAAAGGTTCGATAAACGGCCTGCATTTTGAATATGGATATGAAATAGAATATTAGTTAACCATAGCAAAGAAAGGTATAAAGTAGGTGTGTGTGTGTGTACATGATGTGTTGATTAAGTGGAACATAAAAAAGTGAAAAATAAGAAATAGAGGAGACGCACAAACTACCCACTGCTTTGTAAAGAAAGTGGGTGTTTGGTTTTCCAGTCCATTACACAGACTGTGCGTCGGATTGTGCAGTGAGAGCCTGAGAAATGGGTATCTCATCTAAGGAGTTTAGCGAGTGCACAAAGTACACACACTGTGCGGTAGAAAGGACACAAAAAAGGATGCAAGTGTACAAATTACCCACTGCCATTCATGGGTAGTAGTTACTAGAAAATATTAGATAAGGTTTTGATAACTCTTTAGGCAAATGTTGCTTATAAACTAATTGCCTATCATTGCAATGTATCCAAGCTTTCAGTGATTTTAAATAAACAGTGTAATGTCCAGAAGTTGTAGAAGGTCCACTATGAAAAATAATTGCAACAGTTACAAAAGTTCTTCCTGACATTGAAACTTGACCAGCTACAACATTTTTAATTAAATTTTCCAATATTGTTATTGCCTGCAAAAGTGCAAATTACCTAGTGTTTACTTGGGGAAGTAGTTACAACAAAAAGGCTCGATATCGGGATTTGTGTTTGAATTAGAATATGAAATTGAAGAATAATTGATAATCCCAGCCAAAAAAGGCAGCAAGTAAGTGTGTGTACGTGTGGATGGTGTCTAGATCGAGTAGAAGATGAATTAGGTGAAAAATAAGAAAGGCTGCAGATATGCAATCTACTCTCTGCCTTGTCAGGGAAGTGGATCTTTTGATATCTCTTTTATTATACAGAGAGGGTGTCGTATTCTGCAGTGGGAGGCTGAGAAATGACTACCACATCTAAGGAAGCAAAGCAAGTGTACTAAGTTCCCACTGTGGGCCGTAGAGTTTAAAAATAAGAACACCCGACCCTTTTCAGGGTCTCTACTTTGAATTAGAATAATTAGAATAATAGTTGGCACAGATAGTCAAGAAAGGCAGCAGGTGGGTGTGTTTGTGCTAGTGGATGCATGATAAGGTGAAAATTAAGAAAGGCAACAGACTTGCAAACTACCCACTGCTTTGTAAAGGAAGTGGGTGTTTGGTTTTCCAGTCCATTACATAGACTGTGCATCGGATTCCGCAGTGGAAGCCTGAGAAATGGGTATCACATCTAAGCAAACAGTCCAGAAAGTACAGTCACTGTGCGGTAGAAAGGATGAAAGAAAGGACCCAAGTATGCAAATTACTCACTGGTATTCACAGTTTGTAGTTAGCACGAAGGCTGAATAAAGGGTCTGCATTTTGAATTTGAATTCATTTTAGAATAATTCATAACTCCAGCCAAGAAAGGCAGCAAGTGTGTACATTTTCCACTCCCTTTGGACGGGGTAGTTTTTATAACAAAAAAGTGTATTAAATGTCTAAAAACTAATGTTAAGGACAGTGACGCTTCTGTTTGTTGTTTTTGATGAGGTTGATAGATTTTTTTGCGTAACATAAAAGTTATTCGCAATAAATGCATAGAAATTTAAGTTTACCAAATTGAAGAACAATATGTGAGTATGGACTGTTTGCTGAAGATGCTGTTTCAGTAGTTGATGTGCTTGATGCAGCAGGAAGTTGGTTGTTCTGCAATCTCTGTGTTGCAGTGAAGCTAAGTTGTTGGGGTGCAAGTTGTTTAAGTGTTGCACTATATTTGCTGTGCCAAAGGAGGATTTTTTGGATTGATCACACCTTGAAAGAGTTGTTTGGTAAAATTAACAGGTTACTAATGGTTGGTTTGTTTCAGTTAGTATGTGTGTGGACTTTGCTGGAATCTGTAAGGGACACATTAGAGCTTTCAGAATACAGGAACACTTTGTACTTAGTGACGTCAAATTCTATTTTGTGAAGAACTGTTGAATTCTAAATCCGCCTTTAGAACTAGTGAGAGGGTAGCATTTTAAAGTGTTTGTTAGGTTACACTACATGTGTTCATGGAGCTAAAGAAAACTTAGCATGGTTATGCATGGGCATCGTCTCAAAGAAAACGTAGCATTCAGGATTGCAAAAGCTTGAGATAGTAATCTTTTTAGAGTTGAAGCAGAGTTCCTGTAACATTGATACTTAATTTTCTTTTTGAAATTCAGCAATAATTTTGTGTACCTGTTGAAATATACATTTAAATGTTCCTCTTTGAAGGTCAAGAAGCAACACTGCTCCTCTACACAATATTGTTCGATGGTAGTCTAAAAAGTAGTGGTAATTTCACTGTCACCAAGGTAGGTATCTGACAATAGAATGAATGATATTTTTACACCACTATTTCATAGTCCTATTGCAAAAGGTGTGTATAGATTGAACAAAAAGATTTTTTTTTACATATATAGGCAGTAACAACTAAGTATATACATTTCCTTTTATGGATTGAAGGTGGTCATCTGCTGCATTCGAAACATTGGGCCTGCTGAAAAGAAAGTGCAAAGTAAGTTGTAATTAATATTGCATGATTTAAAGATGAATAGGTTGTTGAAATAAAAATGTTATAAGTATTTATATGGTAAACATAGTTCTAGGGTCAGAATATGGGGTATCATAATCTGGATATCGGCACACAAAGTAGTTTTGTTCAGTGCCAGTAACTACTGTGGAAGTTTGTGCTTTTTAAATCCAAAAATATTTTTGGGTTTTGCCAAAGTTTGTTTTAACGGTGAGGGCACAGCAGTTTCCACTGCAATAACGTTTTAGTAACAGGATGCCAAAAGAAGTCACGCAGTGACAAAATTAAAAAGCTGACCGTCAATTTTAGAGTTACTGCCTTTGCTAATGTTTGTTTAATTTTGTTTTCCATACTCTTTTTGAAACTAGTTAGAGATTTTCCATAATGACATTTTTGAGCAATAGTATGGATCAACATTTAACTAAAAGATTCTGCAAAAAAAATGGTAAGTGAAATTTTATAGTAGTTTAGCAAAATGTTTTTGTTCCTGCTTTCTCTTTTTTATGAGCATTTTAGTTTGAAAGGGAAGAATCATCAATCTTGCTTTTAAGCTTCTGCAATTATTTGCATCAAATTGCAGAGCATTCTGGGAGCAGGAAACATAGACTCATAGTAGTAAACTTTGCAAATGTGTGTACACTTTTTTTTACTAGAAAAGCTGCCAGTAGTGTAGTCTCAGCTTACAACATTTATTTTGAACACTCACTCTAATAATAATGAGTTTGGATCAATGTGGTGGAAGGTCATTAACATATGGACACAAATATTACCTCTGCATCAGACTGTTCCCATTGCTGCTCCAGAACGTTTTATTGAAAATTGGCAGCTGAAGGGTTTGTGCTGCAGGGGATGGGACTACTTGTTCCAAGGACAAAGTAAATGTGATTTTTTGATAGCCCTGGCCCCAAGAGTGGTGCAAGAGTTCCTGATAAGTATACGTGGGCCAGACGGGTTTCAGAGCTGTATGCTTTTCTATACTGTAGGCACTGACAGTAGTGCAGTGAGAGCTTACAACATTTACTTAGAGTGTCCAGCTGAAAATTAAAGGCATTCAATTAATGAAGCATAAATGCAGGTTTGAAAAGCGATAACATATGGGCAAACATATTACGTTAACTGCAGACAGTGGTCTTCACTGACCTATTATGTGGTACTGCTAACTGGTGGGCAAAGGTTTTGTGCTGCTGGGAGTTGGGCCTACTTGTTCCAAGGATATAATACATATGAAAACTTGTTGACGTTGATCCCAACCAATATGTCCTGTGCATCGGGCTATAGGAGTTCCACATCCCTGACGGTGCATAGCCAGCTTTCGAACATAGTGGAGGCAACTTAGAAAAGATCCTTACCATAAAATTTTCTGTAGAAATTGCTGAAATTTTCTGGTTGTTTTCAACAGACTATAAATGTAAAAAAGATGTATATAAGCGCATCATAATAGCAATGCTAACCATTGGAAAGTTAATTTGCAAATTATTGTGGATGTTGCAAGTGTTTTGAAATCAACACAATGGGACTGTGGCAACTATTCAAAACAATAATAATTATTTGTATTGGGGTTGAAAACCAATCATAGGTTTGACAGCAACTGTGTTAGGACCATAGTAGTGGTAAGACAAAATGATATGCAAATAGCAATATGGTTCCGACAGGCACTATAGATTAGTTTGGTAGATGTTCAAAAATGTTATCCTTGAAAACCCTTTTTGCTATATACGAGTATTTTAAAGAAGTAAACTATTAAGATGAGTAACTGTCATTGGTGATGGGCGTGACGCTTCAATTGTTGTATGGAAATCCTTTAGACAGATACGAATGGTTATGTTTAATAGTTTTCTTTTTAAAATTTCATAAAGAGAAATTATATTGGCAAATTTATATTTGTGCAATATAATTGTTGTAGTACTTTATTCGATAAAAATGTATCATAAAAGTAAGTACATTTTCAATCTTAAAAACAAACCATAAAATTCATATATTCAGTTTACAACCAATAAATACGTTAAAACTACTTATATACAATAAAAAGAACCCAAAAGGCCTAAAGTGCTACGGGAATGTGCTCTCGTACAATAATCTAGCTAGACTTCAGTTATCTAAGACATATTATTCTTTATCAGCTTTGTACGGATCTGCCAAGCCTTTCCTATATACTTTGCAACCCCACATACAATGGTCAGAGATGTAGTATCTGTTGTGAGGATGCGTAAGGCCATCCTATATTGCCTGACACCCAACTCTTTGCATAGCGGTTTCAGCCATCTACTTCTAACTCCCCTGTAAGCTTTACATGCAAACAAAAAATGTGGTACAGACTCTCTAGGGCATGGACAACCTGGACAGGTAGCTTGGTAGGACCATAACTTTTTCCAACTCTCAGTAAATTCATTTAGAGGGAGTGTCCCGTACCTCAATTTTAAGTAGAGTGATCTATCTCTTAGGTTTTGAATAAAGTCTAAGAAAGGTGCAAGCTTCCTAACAGGTTTGTGCTCCAGAAATTGGTCAGTTAAAGGCCCCCAGTTGGAGCCATGTAATTCCTGCCTGTACACACTCCCAATACATTTTCTTGACAATTTGTTTGGGAGGTGGGGATTGGGTCGCCCAGGAATCCCCCATCCCCAGGTTTATGACCAACTGTCTCAATTTGCTCAGCCACACAATCTTCCTTCAGCTATTCAAATTGATAAGTTCGTCAAGCACTGCTGCGTAGTTTGCCAGTTCGGGAGTCCTTCTCAGGCGCACCCAAAACAGTAATGGGCAAAGGCGAACTATGTCTTTGATTGAACGTTTGCCCATGTCGTGAAGGAGGGGTTTTAAGGGGGTTGAAACTGGGAGGGAAACCAAATCTCTCAAGAACTTATTCTCGGCTCTGACCAAGTCCGTGGTATTCTCGAACCCTCACAATTCTGAACCATACACTGCTGAGGCCAGTGCCTTCCCTTCATACACCGCAAGGGCCGGGGCTATGGGTCTACTAATGGAGCTCCGCTGATCTTGTAAAATTGCTCCTGCAACTCTTTAGTGGTTGAGGAGCATTTTGGCAACATGGGAGTTCCATTTCATTCTGTTATTAACCCTGACTCCCAAGTAGTCAAATGCATCAACCACCTCTAACGGGGACCCGTTAAGGGTAATACTGATCCTCCTTGATTTTTTTGACGATGACAATGCCATTAACTTTGTGTTGGAGGTATTAATGGTTAGTCCGCGTTCTTCACAGAACGAGCTAAACCTGTCCAGCAGTTTCAGGAGGCCCACGGGGGTTTTGGACATCAGGAGGGTATCATCTGCGAAGAGCAGGGTGGGTGTTTTTTCCCCTGCCAGGACTGGGGCGTTGGCTGGGTCCTCTCTCAAATGGTCTACCACCCCATTAACAAAGAGAGAGAACAAAGTTGGAGCCATCACACAGCCCTGGCGAACTCCCCTATTCACGGGTACCCTCCCTATCAACTGACCCTGACTCCCCCATCTGATTTTAGTATAATTACCCCCGTGTAGTCTCTTGGTAAACTCGAGGAGATAGCTCGGAAGGCCCATATCCTGTAACACCTGCCAAAGCTTGCCGCGGGGCACCAGGTCGAAGGCAGTCTTTAAATCTATAAAGGCCAAGTAAAGACTGCCTTTACCGGTGGACACAGTTTTCCAGTAAACAGCAAAGAATCTGAAAACCTGGTCCATCGCGCTGACCTTCTGCCTAAATCCTGCCTGGAAATGCGTCAGAATGTTCCCTTCATCCAGCCAAGAGCCTATTCTAGAGGTGATGACCCTGCCCACTACCTTCTGGACTACATCGATTAAACTAATCGGCCTGTAGTTGGCCGGGTCCTCTCTAGCACCTTTCTTGAATATTGTTACAACTTCAGCACCCTTCCATGATTCAGGGATAAATTGACCATGTACAATCAAATTCATTAGAAGAGCGATGAAGGTGGCCCACAGCATAGGATCATGTAAGAGCAAATCGCCCGGCAAACCATCCGGACCTGCGGCCTTACCCGGGGCTATGTTCTTAATAGCCAGTTGTACCTCTTGGATTGTGAAGGGTTTTGCTGTTGCGGAGTTCTCTAAGCCTGGTTCTGTTTGGGCACCTTGCGTTTGCTCTGGTTCTACCTCGCCACAGTACAATTTAAAAAAATTAGAATACCATTGCTGTTCAGTTATGTGATTTGGAATGGGATCTACTCCCCTTCTGTTAAGTTTGTTTATTAATTTCCAAAATAAGGTTGAATCTTTTGACTGGGCCGCAATTTTGAGTTCCTGCCAATGTTGTTCCTCCCAGTCCCGCTTTGCTAGTTCTTAGCATTATTATACTCCTTCTAGCCACCCTTACCGCTGCAGCATCTTTTTTACACAGGGCTGTGGTTATGGCCTTTCTCTTTTTTGTGCACAGGGCCGTGTACCATAGGTTGCCACATTTAGCTATTTTACTTTTATGCCCCCTGGACTTCCTGGCGATAAAGAACGAACCAAACTTCGCTATTGTGCTCCTGTAGAATTCACTCAATTGGAAACCCTGCTTGTTTCCCTGGGCAGTGTTGGTTGATGGGAGTTCTATACTCTTCAATTCTACTAGCTCTCTAATACTGGTTAATACATCTTCCTGACATCCAACCTTACACCATTTCAATCTGCGAATGCAGTTAGATGGGACTACCTCTTTTGTTATTAATAATGGGGCATTAGGTACTTTTCCAATGCTTCCCCATCTAATTTTCATGCATAGCGGGTTGTGATTGCTGTCCTGCGATTGCTTAACCTCCATGTCCACTAGGTTCCCCCATAGGCGTGTATCGAGCAAAATATAATCAATGCGCGAGGGGCCACTAAGTCTGTTATATGTCATGGCCCCTTTTGGATCAGAGATTGTCCTGCCATTCAGTGCTCGTAAATTATATTCTAATGTTAGGGCATTGATTTGAATCACCCTGGGTGACCATTTCCTAATTGGCACCAAACTCAGTGTAGGGATGGACTGTCTCACATCATCTTCATTAGTTCCCAAAAAGTCTTCCTCACTTTAAGGTTCGTATGTGCAATTTAAATATCCTTCCACAATAATGTTGGACTGGGGGAAATACCGGCTAGTGTTGTTTCTAGAGATCCTATAGTGGCTGAGATTTGTGCCCCAGGGGTTCCTCTAGCGTACACATTAAGCAGCTCCACATTATTGCCATTGTGAGGACCTTTAATTGATAAATGTAAGATGTCATCCAAGGGTGAATTATTCTCAGTAATATCCCAGTTCAGAGCAACGTTGACCCAAATATGAAGCCCCCCCCCCGATGTCCGGCCCTTCCCTGAGTTTGTCACCGGGATGAAGTAGGTGGTGTACCCAGACTTGTATAAGGGGATCATGCTCCAAGTCTCCTGGAACATGCAGACCTCATACTTATTGATGAAATCATTCCATTCTTGAATCGCCAGTTTTTTTGTAGGCCTGCAATGTTCCAGGAGAGGAGCTGGATCACCCTTCATTTATCTTCCTCTACCCTGAGTGGACCCTGAATGTCCCGACCTGTTACTTCCCTGCTAGGGGGACTTGGGGTTACACTGATTGCGTGAGTCAACTTCTCGAACTCACCCATATTATGCATTTCTGATAGGTGATTCGAGTGATTATCCTTGGTTAGTCAATCTATTCTATTGAGATCAGAGTCATCCGGATTCCTATCTATAGGCCAAAGTGGAATGCGTCTAATTTGAATATAGGATTGCTTATGGGGGCACGTCCGATACTCAAGGGCCACTAAGTTATCCGCAATTACTGAGTTGCATAGCTGTAATTCAATGCAATCTGTATGGGAACTAAACATAGACAATCTTTTTACGCTAATCATGTCTTCCCTGATAATTGATCTACACCCCCTCACATGGCGGAGCCAATGAATTGCTTTGTTCTGGATGGATTCACTGCTTTCATGGCCAGCGCTCCTACTAAGCTTTGGAACCTTGGTCATGTATACAATAGATGTTGAATTTCTGGGGATGATGTTGTTTGATAGGATGCCCGAGGCGTCACAAACACTCTTTCTTTTTTGAGGCAGGGTCGTGCAACTGGTGTCTATGGGTGGGGATCCATATTCTTAGGTGTCACTCCCCGTGGTTTCGTAATTTCTGCTTAGGAATTGAGGTTGGGCTGCCCAGCAGTAGTGATCTTGCCAAGTGGCCTTTGAACTGGAGTCCCACTCAGTAAAGACCCCCCTCCTATCATAGGGTTAGAAAGTGTAGTTTCCCTTATTTTTGTTGCTATGGCCAGCGTGGTGGGTGTTAGGGATTGGGGATCTTTAGCCCTATGCCCTTCCCCTTTCTGTGTTAGCTCCTTCAGCGTTTTTGTTTATGAAGGCCAGTTCCCTCTCCAGATTTCCCATTTTCTGCAATAGTATCCTGTTAAAGTAGAGGCATTTAGGGCATACCATAAGTCCATCGCTACTTGACTCTAGTTCCATGTTGCCTTGTTCTAAGACATCAATTAGATCTTCTGATTCCCCTTCTAGAACAGCAAATCTGTTGGAACAATTAATACCTTCCTCACATCGTGCCTCATGCGAGACCCCCTGGTTTGTGTTCTCTAATATCTTGTTAGGGATTTTAATCCCAATTGATGTTTCTATGGGGCCTGTCTCAGTGGGGCCTTCAAGGGAACTATGGACTTCGCAGATAGGGGGGGGTAAATGGAGATTTCCTATTAAACATTGCAGGGATCACTTTCTTCCGATGCTGCTTTAAAACCTCAATGAGGGGGTCAGAATTTTCCAATGCATTATTACTGGAATTCCCCACTAAAACATCCTTGCATTCACTGACAATGGCTTTGATACTTGTGAGGACGCAGTTGGTGGCCGCATGTGGTGCATTTTTTGCCTTTTTCCCTTTTTTAGCATGTACGGACAGTGCTCCCCACTCCATAGTCTTCCTTTTACCCATTCTTACAGCAAACTTCTGGAGTCAGACTCTCATGCGCAACTTAGGACCCTGGGGGGGGGACTTTGTTAAAACAACTCAACACGAAGGGATAGTGAACATGATTTTAGGACTGCAAACCCCTTCCAGATCCCCACAGTACCTTTTGTCCTTCAGTCATTATGTGTGAATTCTCGCTTTCCAGAAGTTAAAGGGGGGGTCCCTGCCCTGCCTCTTCCTGTCGTGGGACGGGCGCGGAACGGGCCCGCCCTTGGCCCGGGCTTTGCCCGGGCACGACCGCGCGCGTCCTGCGCTGCGGGAGGGCCGGGCCGGCTTTAAAGGCCTCTGGTGCCCTCCGATGAAGTACCTCTCGCAGCCCCCTGGGAGATGTAGGCACGGGGACTGCTGGCACAGGAACACGAGACCAGGTGCAAGGAGCAGTTGTAAATAGCAGAGGGTCCCCCGTTAGCCGTTCCCCTCACGGCGGTGACTGGTGGCAGCAGGTAGGATGAAGAGGTGACTCAGAGCGCGTCCCGCATGCAATATAATAAATAATAAAGAGGTAAGGAACATTTTTTGTAGGGAAAAATTACCTTCAATTTAATGAAAACTCTTGATAGGTCTGAATTTTCTTACTTCGTGAATCATGACCCATTGTCTTTGTTAAAGGTTTGGAAGTGTATAAAAAATACTGTAGAAATATGATTTTTAGTATG
Organism: Lissotriton helveticus; assembly: GCF_964261635.1. Classification (NCBI taxonomy): domain Eukaryota; kingdom Metazoa; phylum Chordata; class Amphibia; order Caudata; family Salamandridae; genus Lissotriton; species Lissotriton helveticus. The sequence continues at coordinate 1,459,190,580 of NC_136061.1, read as the reverse complement.
GAGAGTTTACATTTTACGGTACAGATGTCTACATTAGATACATTACAAAATTATTTAAAAAGATTACCCTTTAAATTATTTGATAATAACAATTTTGATTGTTTAAACTATTACAACCAGTTATATTTTCCAAGATTAACTTTGAAAACGGACTAATAAATGTTTAAAAACTTGCACTTACCAGAAGTATCCAATGACAGGCAGTATTTGTCGGAGTAAGAAGAATGTCCATTTTCTGAAAAGGTACCTGTGGAGTTAAAATGCAATCATTAATAGGTTTACAGTACAACCCAATTACATTTGTTTAGAGTTATAAGTATTAGAAAAAGTGAATATTAATGAATATATTTTGAAAAGGAACAATGTTTTATTGAAAAACTTTTAAAAATATCTTACATTTGTCATAGTCTTCTAAACGTTACTCGATTCTACTCTTAAACATTAATTCAAATAGAGGTCTGAGAGGGCCATAAGAGGTAGCAGTAACTATTACAAACATGTACACATCATTTTAAAGAATACAGGTTTGGGAGTGTCACGTGACGCAGTAATAAATATTAAAACTAATGGGTGAATTAGGAGGGGGGAAAAACGATGAACCAGAAAGTATATATTCCACAAAAATAAAGCAAAACAGAGCTGGGAGGGCCACGTGACGGATTAAAAAAAATAATATTATGAACGCACACTTTATATCAATACAGGCTAAAGCACGTGACAGTTTAAAGATACGAAACTGAAATTTATGCACTGAGATTTTTTTAAATTAGAGGTCTGGAGGACCTCATGACGCCGAAAGAAACATTTATACTATGTATATACAATTTAAAACTGTTGAGGGGTAGGAGGGTGACGTGTTGCAGAAATGTATACCATAATGTACAAACAATAAAAAGAACAGATTCCAAAGCACTTGACACTCTTCAAAAATACAATACAGAAATTCATGCATGCACAATTTATAAAAATCAGAGGTGTATAGGATCTCGTGATTTATAAAGAAACATTTCAATTATGTAAGGACACTCTAAAATCATTGAGGGGTAGGAGGGTCATGTGTTGCAGAAAAGTATTTCATCATGTACATACAATATAAAGAACAGATTCCAAAGCACGTGACACTGTTCAAAAATATGACACAGAAATTCATGGACGCTCAATTTATTAAAAAAAAGAGGCCTGGGAGTGGTGCGTGACACAGAAGGAAATATTAGGATCAACAAAGGAAGATCAATAAGAATACAGGCCTGGGGCGGCCTCGAGACGTAGAAAAAAAAGTACAATCATGCACGCACAATTAATAATGGATGCCTGCGCACGTTGTGTAGTAGAGAAATACGAAAAAGAAATTCATGCATGCTGAATTTATAAAAAAAGAGACTTGGAGAACTTCGTGACGTAGAAAGAAAAATGTCCATTATGTATGCAAAATTTAAAACCATTGAGGGGTGGGAGGGCTACGTTATAAAGAAAGAAATACCATGATGCACGTTTAATTTATAATAGAGCCAAAAGCACATGACACACCTAAAAAATAGGACACAAATTCATGCACGCTCAATTTATATAAAAAGAGGCTTGGGAGTGTTCCGTGACATCGATGAAAAAAATATTACGATTATGACCGGAAGATGAATATGAATAGAGGTATGGGAGGGGCTCGTGACACAGAAATATATAATATCATGCACGCACAATTAATGTTAAAGGCCTAAGCACATGGCGTAGTACAGAAATACTAGCAAAAAGAACCTTACGAGGGAAAGATGGGTGCTCTTGAGCATGCCAATAAAGCAAGAGTATCAATATAAACAAATTTGATTCATGCGTCTAGGCAAATATTTGGTAGTCATCAATTTTATTCAAAGTGTCCACGTGTCAAATCATGAATGCGTTGTTCCAAACGTGATTCTTTGTCACAAACGTATTTTACGTAGCCCAACAATGTTCAAACGAAAAGTTCATTTTCAAAACAGTACATATTCACCCCGATGCTTTTCGAGCCGGAGTGGCTCTTCTTCAGGGGGTTGAATATCGAGAGGAAGACAAACCGGGTGTCAGTGGAATAGGTCAGGAGGCCGAGGCTGGTGTAAAAAGGGGGACAGAAGGTCGTGTTACGAGAGAAAAAAAGTGATGGTGGGGCAAGGGTAGGAGCATGCTGGAATACGAAAACGATAGGGTGCAGGAAATACACTGGGGTGCACTAAGCATGGTAGGTCGTGTCTAGAATGGGCAGGGAAGGTTCAACCGGAGCGCAATTAAATGCCGACAGTGTTAGTGTGTGAAAAGAGGGGTTAAAGAGAAGTGCACGTGAATAAAAAAGGGTGCTCAATAAATGTCATCTGGGAAGGGTGATAACTACACAACTCGCAAAGTGCTGAGAGAGTTGACCACTGAAAGAAGTGTAAGCTTACCAGAGTAACGAGTGTTCTGGTTTAGATCGGAAATGTAACGTCCCGCCGCGGGTGGCATTAGGGTCTGTAGTGAGAGTGCCGGAGCAACGAAAGCAAGGATATAGAAATAGAACTGGCATAGTCCGTGCAGGTGGCTGACGAAAGTGAAGATGGGCGTGCGCCATATCATAAGGGAAGAGTGTGTGTAAGGAGAGAAGGTAATACGGCTGAGAAGGAAGGAAGAGAACAAGCTAAAAAATGGATGGTAAAAAGTAGAACATAAAAAGAAAGAATAAAAAAGGAATTAAACATAACGAACGTGTTCAAGAAACAAACTGCATAAGTATGGGATTAACAGTGGAAATAGAGGAAATAAACGAGTTAAATGTGGAAGGAGCTGTAGCGATAGTATAGAATAAACATGAGCATAAAGAATCTGGAAAAAAGGGGGTGAAAAAAGAGAGAAGGAACCAGGGAAAAATAACAAGAAAAGAAAAAAGGAAAGAAGACAAAAAGAAAAAAAGAAAAAAGAGAAAAAGGAAAAAGGAAATTGGAAGCTGCCATTAGAGAAAAAGGAAAGCTAGATCAGAACAAGTACATTTAGAGTAGATCAAAGGAAGCTACTGTATTCCAGTCTTTCATTGAGTCCTTTAGGAAAGATGGCTTGCATCTTATGAATCCAAAATAGTTTTCTTTGTAAGAGGTATTTCTTGGTGTCAATACCAGTAGGTTTTTTCACAACCTCCAGAATCTCGAAACGAATTTGACTGAGTGTATGATTTTGTTGCGTGTAGTGAACTGCTAAGCTGGATTTCAAGTTCTTTGTTTGAATGTTACTACGATGTTCAGTTAGTCTTATTTTGATCTTGCGTTCACTTTTTCCCATGTATGGGAGACCGCATGGGCATTTTGAAAGATATACCACGTTGCTGGTATCGCAAGTTGCGTTCACTTTCAACCGAATCGTTGTCCCTTGGGAAGGGTGTAGAGCAATGTTGCCAGGGATAATACTGTTACAGTTCACACAGTTGTGTCAGGGGGTCGTGCCTTTATAAACTTCCGGTACCTCTTGGCGTGGTTTTTACATCTGTTGAAGATTCTTGGATCTTTGGTATGCGAATATTGGTTGGTGCTGGAAAATCTGATTGAAATCTGGTTCTAGTTGTAACACTTGCCAGTGATTTTTGATGATGTTTTTAATGGTTTTACGTGCTGTCGAAAATTTTGATACAAACACACTGCGTGTTGCTGTTGCTTGTTTAGTAACTTTCGACTTGAGTAAGGTAATCCGTTCGATTTTGGTTACTCTGTCGTTCGCTGTTTCGACTATTTGAGCCGGGTAGCCTCTTTTTAAGATTCAATATATGATCATTCTACTGTCTTGATTGTAATTGTCAATTGAAGAAGAAATTCTTTTGGCCCCTAATAGTTGTGAAAATGGTAGGTGTCTTTTTAAGCTGGGTTGGTGAAAACTGGTATGGTAAAGAAAATTGTTACGGTCGGTGGGTTTGGTGTAAATGGATGTTTCCAGAACATTGTTTTTTAATTGGATGTCAACATCAAGAAACGAAATTCTTGTGGGGCTGATCATGTGAGTGAATTGTATTCTGTCGTTTACAGCGTTCAGTGTTTGAATGGCGGAAACCAATTGTGATTCTGTACCCGATCATATCAGGAAAATGTCATCAATGTATCTTCCATAAAATTTCAAGTTGTTTTTCCAATGCGGGATGGTAAGAATGTTGGCAGTTTCGTATCCATGCATGAATAAATTGGCGTAGGCAGGTGCCGCGCAATTTCCCATCGCTACTCCAGACAGTTGGATGTAGAATTTGTCTTTAAATTTAAAGTAGCTGTGGAGAAGAGTGAATTGAAGAAGTTCCATGAGGAATACTTGGAGATTTAAGGGCTTAGAAGACTGTAATAGTGTTGTTTCCACTGCTTGCAGGCCCAGGTTGTGAGGTATTGTAGTGTAGTTCCTATATTCCCAATAGGCTCTGCGCACTGGAATAATATATTCAGCAGTGTAGACGTAGGACTGAGGTCGACTAGGTCTCTACTGACTATATTAGACTTAAGGTTTGCCAGCTAGCTCAGAGGTCACTAGAAACTTTCTCGAATAGACAAGGAGGAGTTTAACCTCCCTGGATAGACAAGAAGCTTCTGACAACAATAAAACATGACAACTTTGCTCCCTCAGAATAAGAGTGTATCTCTAGAGTCGTGTGAAAACAATAGACAGCTATTTCACTCAGTCAAGTGTGCATACTTAGTTTCACCAGAGTGTAGAGAAAAGAGAGACGGGCGTTTTCAATAAAAGGTGTTATTTATTGAGCAGTCTTCTTTCTCATACAAGAGAAATGAATTGCCACAATTTCAATACTCAGTATAAAGTAAAGTGCGAACAGTAAAAGGAGTATTATGAAATAATACTGTACAAGTGTTGATATGGTTTCTTAGCCATAGGATACTTTAAAATAGATAAAATATATACATACAAATATACATTGACTAACGTACTCAACTGGTGCTTCTAAATACGCCTACCCCGGTGTACCTGACCTAAGCCTAATACGTGGGAAGGAGTAAGTAAGTAGCAGTTTAAGTTAAGTTGGTTTTGCCAAGGAATCTGAATCAAGAATTCTCTTTAAGGGTTTAGTCAGTTCCGTACCTGGGTATTAGAAATCAGGAGGTCTGGTATCTCTCTCTCAGGACTCGATATCCCAGTAACCCGCGAGGGTATCTGGAAACACCGGAGCTGGATTTCTCGGCAGGAGAAAAGACAGTGTCTCTCTCAGTGCGTCAAAGGGGAGGGGCGGCGTCCGTGGGCTCTCGCATCAGCTGGGCTTTCGGGCAAGTAGATAGCCGCTCTGCTCCAAAACCACCACCGTGTGTTTGCTTAAGGCAACGTTGGTATATTTATACCTGAAAGGTGCCGGGTTTTGACGTAAGGTTGGACATAAGACATCAATAAAGATGTCACAAAGAACTGGCCGTTCTTAGAGAGCTCACAGGAGTTCTAGGACGAAATCAAAACAAAAGCAATGGGGAATTCCCAGGTTGCTGGAGGTTTGGTTTGTTTACGGAACTCGTTGTACTTTCTAGGAGCCTGGGGAAGTAGCCTTGCTTAATTTGGACAGCATGGACTAAGCCTAAATATGGATATGATTCTTATGCCTTTATAAGGATATTATTTATTATAACCACATAAGGGCATAAATCAAGAATATCGAATTAGGGTCCTAGATTGAACTACAACAGTATGGATGTATACAACGAGTTGACGTCAATGGTACAAAGCAAAACTGGTTCAGATGCATCAAAGGCCACAGTCTGTAATTTAATTAAGAAATCCGTGGTGTCTTGCAGAAAACTAGGCATTTGTTTAACTGCTGTTTGTAAATGTCTGTCCAGGTAAGTGCCAATGGGCTCGTGAATGGAATTTCCTGTGCTAACAATAGGTTTGAATGGGGGTTTGTACGGATGTTTATGCACTTTAGGAACCATATAAATATACGGAATTTGAGGATGGGGTTTAGATAAGTATCTTCTGTCTGTGTCTGTGATAGTTCCATCAGCAACAGCTTTGTCAATGGAAGACTGGAGGGTAGCGTTGTATTCTGTTGTGGGGTCATAGTAAATTTCTAGGTAAGTATTGGTATCTTGTAGATGAGTGTGTACACTATCGATGTAATATTGGGTATCGAGGATGACTAAGGCGCCACCCTTGTCTGCTTTACAGATGGTAATTGCTGGATTGTTAGCCAATTGGGTTATGGTGATCTTTTCACTTTTATTTAAATTTGGTTTGTGTTGTAGGGTGTAGCATTGCATGGTTTGTAAATATTTTTGAACCAGTGCTACAAACAGGTCAAGGGTTTTATGGCTGACTGGCGCCATGAAAGAACTTGGTGGACGCAGATCCATGATAGTGTTGTCATCTGGAGTTTGTTGTGGTTGACAAACGTTGGTAAAGAAGTGTCTCAAGCGGAGAACCAGCATAAATTTGTAAAAGCTTACTTGAGTTTCAAGCTCGGTGGTGCAGTATGTAGGAACAAAAGATGTGCCCTTTTGTAAGACTTGCATCTGTGTAGTAGAGATCTGAGTTTGTAAGATATTCATGACTAAACTCGGTGACTCCGTGTTGACTTGGCTATGGGTAGTTGTGAGTCGTTTGTAGTATGTCCTCCTGGATCGCCGATTCCGGCGGTACCTAACTCTAAAAAAGAAGCCGTAGCAGTACTGGAAATAGTAGGTTGAACGGCTGTAGTGCCGCTAGGTGGTGTGGTTGTTTGTTGTGGTAGTACAGAAATACGACACAGAAATGTATGCACGCACAATTTATAAAAATTAGAGGTGTATAGGACCTCGTGACCTATAAATAAAGATTTCAATTATGTAAGCACACTTTAAAACCATTGAGGGTATAGGAGGGTCATGTGTTGCAGAAAAGTATACCATCATGTACATACAATAAAAAGAACAGATTCCAAAGCACGTGACATTCTTCAAAAATACGACACAGAAATTCATGCACGCTCACTTTATAAAAAAAGAGGCCTGTGAGTGGTGCGTGACACAGAAGGAAAAATTAGGATCAACAAAAGGAAGATCAATAAGAATACAGGCCTGGGACGGTCGCGTGACGTAGAAAAAAAATACAATCATGCACCCACAATTAATAATAGAGGCCTAAGCACGTGGTGTAGTAGAGAAATACGAAAAAGAAATTCATGTTTGCTGAATTTATAAAAAAAGAGGCCTGGGACGGCTTTGTGATGCAGAAAAAAAAAATACCATCATGCACACACAATTAATAATAGAGGCCTGAGCAAGTAGTGTACTATAGAAATACTACACAGAAATTCATTGACGAACAATTTATAATAAAGATAGAGGTGTTGAGCAAGTCGTGATGTAGAAAGAAACTTTTAAACTATGTGCATACAATTTAAAACCATTGAAGGGTAGGAAAACCATATGAAGGAGAAAAAAATAGCATTATGGATATACAATTTACATTGGAGGCTGATGTTGTGACGTCTTCTCTTACCTTTGCTTCTGTCGTCTTTTGTTGTGTCTTCAAAGGCTGCGGTTTCACTGAGTCTGGGGTGTTTTGCATGCGGGCGGCGCCACCTCCGCTCCTATGGTATTGTGGCTGGGCGGGGGCAGCAGCAGTGACACCACGTCGAGTGTCAAGAGGCCTCCTCCGCTCGAGCAATCAGTTTGTAGTAAAATCGATGATGACAGTCTGTCTGTCACCGCAGCAGAGGCAGGCAAAAGAGAGCCTGCTCACGTCAGTGCCCGCATTATATGGGAACCGCGGGAGCTGACCAAATCAAGCTGAGGGCCGTGATTGGTAGCGTTTTCGTGGTCTGCAAGAATGACGGCCCTGGGGGACATCCCATTGGCTAATGTATTGGTTTCCAGGCTTAGTGGTAGCAAGCATGCTAGGTGGTGGCATGTGGGGAGTGTGGGCGGGCGTGCACCGCGCATGTGCAAGTATGAGTGTGTGCACTAACAATTAACAACAGAGAGAGATGGGGCGGTGTTATCATGAATGCAGAGGCAGGCCCAGAATCGGATCTTCAATGAGTCAGCACTTCTAATCATTCTCCTTAGCGCGCCCTGAGCTCTGATTTGTCACTGAGAGGGTGATTGCACCATAGTTGGTTCTGCTCATCACACTCGGTACGAATATGCTTTGATGTTACGCGTCGGATTAAAGCTTCGGTGTGACGTCATGTACGGCGTTCTGTACGCGAAAGGCGGCAATGTTTCTTCTTGGTTTAAAACATTTATTTATGTATTTAATGTACATACTAAGGGCAGACATTTGGGATAACTATGAATTTTTTTTAATACTTGTAACAATCATATATTACTTTTAAAAACAATTACACAAATTGCGGTAGAACATCATGCATACTCGTATTAATAGAGCTGCGCGAGCGCATCATAAGCGTACGCAAAGCCATGTGACTTTAAAAGTAGAGATTTGATTCGTTCATAACTTTTCCTATTGCGACTGTTGAAATTTCCGGCCTATTATAATTATTCCACTTTGAGTTTCTAAGAAGAAGCATTTCTTCTGAGAATCTTCTCAAATAGAAGGAAGATCACCATAATAAGAGCAATGGACTCATATTCCAGCAGTTCTTCAGAGGGAGATTTCATTCCTGAAGAACCTCCAAAGAAGAGGAAAGAAGCTCTAATTTGGAAGTTTTTTACTTTTACAGAAGGACAAAAAAAGGTTAATGCTCCAAAAGTAACCTGTAAAATTTGCGAAACAACTCTTTCAAGGGGTGATCCATGTAAAAAATACTCCTTTGGCACATCAAATATGGTGCGACACGTGAAGAACTTGCACCCCAATAGGTTTGCTTCAGCTGCAAGGAGCACATTGCACGAGAACCCACCTGCTGCTACACCACGCACATCAACTGCTGAAGGAGCATTTCCAGCCAGCAGTCCACACCCACAAATTGATTCTGACTTTGCTAATGTGAAAATTCTATGCATTTATTGCAATAAACTTTTGTGTTATGGGGAACAGTCTATGGACCTGATGAAATGCAGGATGCAGGAGCATCGCTGTCCTCAACATTAGTTTTTTTTTTTTTCATTCTTTTGTTCCACTTGGAATTTGTTGAGAAAACACAAAAAAAACTACAAAACAAAAAAAACAGTTCTTTTTAGAACTATCTTCACTGGTCAAAGAAAGAACTATATTTCTATATTAGTGTGTAAACGTTTGTCAGAATGAATGTGTAGTTCATAAATGTTCATGTGGCAGAGGGCTGAGGGCTTCGCGCTGAGCGCTGGGGATTGAATCTTGCTTTTAATTTCACCTGATTTGCGCTGCTGACTGCTAGCAGCTTCATTGCTTTGCCTACCGCCGTCCCGCTGATGACAAGCGGGGAACGGCGACTTGTATTTTTAAGACTCACCACGCCCACCCCCGCCCTCCTGATCCCTCCCCCACCGCGTCACCATCTATTTAATCTTGCCTGCTCCCCCTCGCGCGCTGTCTAAAGCCCTGTGGCAGAGGGCTGAGGGCTTCGCGCTGAGCGCTGGGGATTGAATCTTGCTTTTAATTTCACCTGATTTGCGCTGCTGACTGCTAGCAGCTTCATTGCTTTGCCTACCGCCGTCCCGCTGATGACAAGCGGGGAACGGCGACTTGTATTTTTAAGACTCACCACGCCCACCCCCGCCCTCCTGATCCCTCCCCCACCGCGTCACCGCCCATATAGCCGCCCATTATGCGTCAGCGCAGCGGACGAGCGCAGCGGGCGCGACGTAGGCGCGCCGGAGTTGCGCCAGAGTTAAGCCCGTCTGCGCCCGTCCGCGGCAGCCCGGGGCAAGGGGCAATTGCCCCTGGCTCTCGCTTCCAATACTCAGCCGCGGCTTTGCTCCGACTGCGGGGCCATTGGTCCCTTGATCCCTGCTCTATTCATCGGATTGCACTGCTGGGCTGTAACTCTCCCTGTCACGCCTGTCCATCTGGTTGCCCGCCCCCTCACGTGTCATCTCCGTCCCCCGCCCCACCCATCACTGATTACTCACATCCCCCCCATTATCTATCATATTACTTAATACTAGATCTGCTGCTAAACATCACCATGAACTTTTCACTCTTTTAGACACTGATAAACCCGACCTCCTACTGCTTACAGAAACATGGTTCACTGAAGCCTCCCTCCCTTCCCTCTTGGCTACCCTTCCCTCCACTTATTATGCTATCCGCGCCGACCGTCCCGGCGGGAAAACAGGCGGAGGCGTTGCTCTTATCGCCCGGTCTGATTTCCAGTTTCAAGTCCTCCCTTCTCCCTCCCTGGTCGGAATCGACTATTTGGTGGTCCGCTCTTCCTCCCTTTCCCCCCATCTAGCCATAGTGCTTGTCTATCGCCCTCCTCAACTAACTCCTTCTTTTCTCCCGGCCTTTCAAGACTTACTCGGCACCCTATCGGTCAACTATGCCTCAGTTTTAGTCCTCGGGGACTTTAATTATTGGCCTTCGGACCCTAAGGAGTGCGTGTCATCCAAGGAATTTTCAGAAACCCTCCTTTCTCTCAATTTTGTTTCTTTTGTCCACTCCCCTACTCATATTCACGGGCACATTCTTGACCAGGTCTGGTCCCTTAACTGTTCCCTCTCCACGTTGGTGATTGCCCCCTGCACTTGGTCCGATCACTTTATCATTTCGTTTTCCCTTAGTCTCTTAGTAGCTAAGACCCCTATGTACATCAAAAATTCCTGGACCCGTAACTGGGGTAAGGTCAACTTGCCTGATCTCTCGATCGCACTCCTGGCCTCTCTTCCCCTTCTATCAGGACTAGATTCCGCAGCCCAAGCATCAGCCATTGATTCATGGCTCACGGAGGGAAGCGATTGTTTAGCTCCTCTCCGGCGTACCTCGATTAGGCGCCCTAAAGACGCCAATCGGTGGTTCAACACCGAGCTGAAGGAATTGAAGCTCACCGTTCGTAGGGCCGAACGCAAGTGGAGACTGGATTACTCTTCGAACACCAGGACCCACTACGTTCACCTCCTGGGGACCTATAAGCGAAAAATCATTGAGGCCAAGAAAGCATATTTCTCGGCGAAAATCTTAGCGGCCGAGAATCAACCAAAGGAGATTTTCACCATCACCCATGATTTGGCGTTCTCGGACCGGACCACACTCAAGCCCCCCCCCTCCCAGAATCTCTGCGACTCATTGAACCTGTACTTTGTCGATAAAATCACGACTATCAAATCCAATATCCCTCCGCCTTCTCCCTCCTTTGTTGACCCCCTCCTTCACCCGTCCCCAGCTACCTTTACTTCCTTTCCTCCACTTTCTGAAGAACTCTTCTTGTCCCTTCTCCCTAAAATTAAGTCCGGTTCCCCATCTGATATATGCCCGGCTCATATTCTACGGCAGATTTACACTGCCTGTCCGTCGCCCCCTCTGGGCTTCCTTAACGATTCACTAGCCCGAGGGGTTGTTACTCCTTCGTTAAAAGCCGCTTCCATTGTTCCCATCTTGAAGAAGCCGGGAGCCGACCCTTCTGTGATGGCTAACTATCGCCCCATCTCCCTTCTCCCTTTTTTGGCGAAGGTGCTGGAGCAGCACGTGACATCTGCTCTCAGCGCCTTCGCCGAGGAGAACGGGAGGTTGGCCCCTTGTCAGGCGGGTTTTCGGCCAAGGCACTCAACCGAGTCAGTGGTGGTGTCAGTATCAGACACCCTCAGAGAGGGTATGGACTCCGGTAGACCTCAGGCGCTGGTCCTTCTTGACTTGTCCGCCGCCTTTGACACGGTGGACCATTCCATCTTGCTTTCCCGTGTCAAGGCGGCGGGCGTAGGAGGATCAGCCCTCATCTGGCTCTCGTCCTTTCTGAGGGACCGGACCCAGGCGGTCCATCTTGGGGAGTTTTCAGCTACCCCCTGCCAGGTCCAGTGCGGTGTCCCCCAGGGTTCTTCTCTTTCTCCTTTACTCTTCAATCTTTATATCGCACCGCTCATCTTTTCTCTACAGCACCTGGAGGTCTCGGTATTTAATTATGCCGATGACCTCCAGCTCATTTTCAATCTCTCTTCTAATTCTGACTCTATTTCTAATTTCCAATCTACTCTATCTTTCATCAGGGACTGGATGAACCTCAACCACCTGAAACTCAATCCCGATAAATTGGAACTTGTGGTGACGGGTGGTTGCTCCAGTCCCTGGAATTCACTCTTCTGGCCCCCTTCCTTTGGTTCCCCTCCTACTCCGGTTTCCTCTGTTAAGACTCTTGGTATCAAGCTCAACAATCAACTCACCATGCACTCCCAGATTGGTTCTGTGGTTTCTTCTTGCTTCCTTACTCTCCGCACCATTCGTTCTATCTCTCGCTTCTTTTCTTTCCCTGCACTCAAGCTAATCATGTCCGCACTGGTCCTGTCCCGCCTGGACTACGGGAACATTCTGTACAATGGTATCCCTCAGTACAGCCTTCGTAAATTGCAATTAGTGCAAAACCAGGCTGCCCGTCTCGCCTTTGGTCTCCCCAAATTCCACCACTCCTCCCCTCTCCTGAAAACCCTTCACTGGCTCCCGGTGCGGGAACGTGCCTTGTTTAAACTAGGCTGCGTGGTGTTCCAGGCCAGGACTGGCCTGGCCCCCCTATTCATATCATCGGCCATCAAGGATTATGTCCCTGGCAGAGACCTTCGATCCTCAGCCCAACTCCTCCTAGCTGTGCCCCGCTTCCGGAAAAAGAAACAGGGTGGCTCGAAATTTTCTTTTCTTGCCCCCTTGTTTTGGAACTCTCTCCCTTTTTACCTTAGGTCCCTCACTGATTACTCCGCCTTCCGCAAAGCCTTGAAGACCTTCTTATTCCCTCAGGCTCTTCCCTAGGTTTTTGTCCAGTTTCCAGTCGCTGCCTCAGTGACTGTCCCCGCTCAGTGGGCTGTCTTCGACTTTAGCGCCAAGAAACCGTTTAGGTGTATGTTGCGCTCAATAAATATTTTAAACTTATGAATATCTTACTAGTGTATGGAGAATGTGAAAGTGCAGAACTATAAGGAAGTGCTACAGCATAAATCTATAAGGTGTTTACCTATAGTATACTGTAGTTTGTCTGAAGCACTTGAATGTAACATATGTACATAAATATGTTACAAGCCTATGCTTCAATCTGCGGTGCTGATGAAACTGCCTGGGTGAATTTGTATATGTTAGGGGCAGATTTACAATCCCCGTGTGCCTCTTTTACACAGTCGTTGCGTCACTTTTGTGACACTGCCGTGGTGCAAAAGATGTGCCATGGTGTGTGCTAATAGCAATGTGACACATCTAGAGGGTGCATTACATTGTAAAGCGCTGCACCAGAAGAGGCTTTCTTGTGCAGGAGGAGGTGCAGCAACGCCTCCTAAAAGTGACTGAGTGAAATGTATAAAATTTCATTCAGTCACTTTTGAGCTTCTGCTGCATCAAAACCTTGCACATGCTTGAAGCAGGTGTCAGGATTGATACAGCATTGTGAGCATAGGGCTTCAAGAGCATTGCTGGAGCTGTGTTATACTTGTAACCGACGTCAAGCAATAATTCATCCAAAAAATACTTTGCAATTTAGTTTTGTTTTTATTTTATAATAAGAATATGCAATATAATGTAAAAAATAAAATAAATATAAATATTTATATTAAAAATATAAGAAATTAGTATAAAAAGAAAGACATAATAATTAATACATAATGCATAATGTAGCACACATGGAAGGTACAAAATGTCATTTGTTTTAAGGATTGTTTATGTGCAGGAAGGGTCACCTTCCTACACATAAACAATCCAAGGTGTTTTGCTTTTTGCATGTGTGCTAAGCAAAAACTAGGAGAAATAAAGCATTTCTCCTTGTTTCGCCAAGTTAAGGACAGATTTTCCCTGGTCTTAATTTTAGCGCTGCCGCCTATTTGCGCTGCCCTTGTAAATAGGTGACAGCGTCAAAATCAATGGGTGTAGAGGTGAAACGCCTACCGCAACACCCACTGCCCACCCTTTTCACACTGAGAATAGCATGAAAGGGGGCCTTATTTATAAGGTAGCGTTAAGCCATGTTAATAAGGTGAAGCCCTTTTCGCCAAGGAAACATCACAAAAAGTGAAGTTCCCGTGGCAATAGGGGATTGTACATATGCCCCTAAGATTGAGGTGCCAATTCCACCCCATCCGGATAGCTTTGTCACAAAAATAGTATCCTAGGAGCCATAAAGGGCTATAGAATAAATATTCACCTTACCTAGTGTGCTGACTATCGAACAAAAAGGGTCTTTAACCAGGTCACTTCAGAGGCTGCCTTACAACTACTCAGTTAGGACATACAAAATAGATAATATGCCAGATTTCTGTCAGTGGCAGAGTGCTCGGGTTCTCTTTTTATGCTTCTTACTAGTTTGCCATAAGTCAAATGTTTTAGTAAGGTTCTGATGTAGTCTTTTGCCATCTGTTGTGGCTGCTTCATGACCGACCTCTGACCCACAAATTCAGCAGTAGTTCTAATAAATTACGTTGTCTGCTCACCTTCCGTGATGGATAATGTGAATCTGTTTGAGCAGGGTCTACTTCCTTTGGCTGCAATCGGGTTTGAGGTACCAACCAACTCTGATAGTGGCTCATCAAAATCTTGCATGAACATGAAATGCCTTGAAAAAAACAAGAGGGATTTGGCAAAACAGTAACAGTTCATTTAATTAAACAGTGCGGCCAGGAGAACAGTTACAGGCTTAGGGTCTGAGTACTGTCTCAATTTACAATCGATCAGAAATGGGTCTTTAAGGAATTCATTGAATGCCGTAAACAGTTCTGTTGTTCCTATTTTACTAAGGAATGTGAACCACTGTCTGTGGACACAGGTGCCTCTCCAAAGCTTGTCAGCTTGCTGGCTGAAGGGAGCTTTTGAAACTGAAAGGAGTTTGGGAGCAAACTGCTTCACATCCCAGCACAATTCACCCCTTTGCATTGCGGTAAATGAAGTACACACTTTTTTATTTAGGTGGCCCATTAAACCACACTTTGAGTTTCCACTGACTACAAAGAAGAAGTGGACACTGGGCAGCTGATCCCCACAGGAACTGAAGACTGCTGTGGACTTTTGGCCGTTCAGAACTCGACAGTTGCAAAGACCTGATTTGTCCTGCAGCTATGTATCCTCCACAAGCCCTGGAAGGATGCCAGCACTTCACCAAACAGCCAACATCTCCTTTGGAGCAGAAGAGCTAGTCCACTGCATCCTGAAGGAACCAAAAATCACATCTGGTTTCTAGAAGTTGTTGTTCATCAGGTCCACCAAGCAGTATCTGTAAGAAAGTGCCTCTATATATTCTGCACCAGGTACAGTGTGTACAGAGTCCAAGGGTCTCCAGAAGTTTGGCAGAGGTTAAAGTTAGATAGAACCCTACTATCTAAAGTGATAGCTTGGTGGAACAGTAAGGCAGTATCAGAGGACAATGTTAAGCATTTGATGTACACACTCAGTCAGCAAATGAATTTACACACTCAAGAATTGAACTCTAGGCCAATTGTTTTTGTATAAAAAAATATACTGTTGTTTATTCCTAGAACTAAGCAAGCCTGGCACAGGTACGCACAAAAAATACTTTGCAGTAGTAAATTACTTGTGAGAACACAGTTCACAATTGCAGTATAACTTGTTCTGATTTTAGTTACAGTTTAAGTAAGCAGTTAGCAACACTTTGCAGGTATAGTACATTCAAATGAATGGGCATTTTGAGTAAAATGTAATTAATTACTTTTCAGATTACTTTTGCTAACACAGTGCGGGATCCTAGATTCAGCACTGGGACATTCCCTGAAAACAGGTGAGTAAATGCATTTTAGTTGGAGGTACGATTTTGAATGAATATTATTGCATTTCAAAAGTTGACACAGAACATTTTTCACATAGAATCACCAAAGTTATCCTATGGGAGGACATTGACTGAGCAGGTAAGTTAGGTTAATAATATTTTTCTTACTTAGTGCTGGATACCTAGATTCAGCTCTGGGACATTTCCTGAAAACAGTTGAGAAAATGCGTTTTGGGTATTCAGCTGACTTTTCAGGAATATTCTTAGTTTTCAAAAATCGACACTTAGAAACTTTTTGAGAGAAAAAGTATCAATGTTATTCTATGAGGAAAAAGAGGTTATCGGTTTCCAGATAGGGAATTGGTCTTTGGTGTTAGGGCCCTGGGATTAGACTCAGGGGTCTCCCAGGTCAGTGATGCACTGTTGATGCACCCTCAGCAGCACTCGGGCGGCTGGGTGCAGAGTGTTGAGGCCCAATGTTATCCTACGGAGGATAAGGGAACTCCGGTTGGTGGCTGCTGGCAAGCAGGCCGCGGGGTTGTGGGAGCAAAGCTCCTAGAGTTAAGCCCAGGGAAAGTTGGCGACCAAGTTAGCTCAAAAGGGGCACCCTCAGCAGCACTAGGGTGGCCGGGTGCAGGGGGCTGTTTTGAGGTTGGGTGATTTGAATGGAGATTTTCTGGGACAAAGAAACACTGCAGGCTAGGGGACGAGGATCTTCCAGGAGCGACCACCACTTCGAGGGGTAAGCAGGGATGTAGAGGGTTGGTTAGGCACTGCTGGGTTGGGCACACAAGGCCGTCGGGCATCGAATGCAGGGCTGCCTTTGGACGTCGGATTTTCTTACCCGGTCTGGTCGCGGTGGGAGGGGTCCTCTTGATTGAGGCTGCAGGTGTTGTCAGGAGGCTTGAGGCAGGTCAGGGGTCACCGGATCTCATGTCAGGATCGCCGGAGGACCTCCTTGGGGGGTTTTTCCACTCAAACTCGGGTCGGGCTCGGAGGGTGCAGAGTGGGCTGGATTTGCGGTTTCTGGCTGGCACCATAAGCTGCAGTTCAAACACGTCCGGTGTTCACAGGAGAAGCAGTCCTTAAAGTGAAGACAGGCAGGTCCTCCAGGGTTTTTAAGGTTGCTTGCCGCAAGACACGCTGGGGTTTTGCAGGAGCAGGTTAGAGGGGGAGACAGGCCTGTAGGGCTGGGGTCAAGTCAGTAGGCGTCGTCCTCTTCTTAGCTCTGCACAGCTTCTCCTCCTTCTTCTTCTCTTCTTTTCTTGTGGTTGCTGGATCTGAGGAAGGAAGGCTCAGGGTGCCCCTAAATGCTAAATGTAGGGGTGTTACAAGTAGGTAAAGGGCAGGGACCAATAGGTCCCTTCCCTGGGGTGGGTACACCCCCTATTCTGCCACTCTCCAGTGGGACTGGGGCAGGAACCTGTCCCTGGTTGGCTGGGTCCCCCCATTCTCAAGATGGTGGGGACTCGAGGTTGTGCTTCACCTCGCCTCCCCCATCTTAGGGGTGGAGTTGGCAGAGGTGGGCACACCTCTCTTAATCACTTGTTTTTCCCGCTGGTTCCCCTGCCTAAAGTTGGGGGTAGAACCATTGGGGACCAGTTGCTGAAACCAGCAAATGGTCTGGAGAGGCTCACAAAGGCGGCAAGCCATTGAAGCTTCTCCTTCGTGAACCCCGCCCATCCTGGGGGATGAGGTTTGGCACCTCGTCCCAGGATGTGCATTGTTTCAGGCCCCGGAAAGCAGCAAGCTTCCGATCCAGGGGTCCAGAAACATACTTGGTGGTGGAAGCCTAGGCAGCCACTTAGTCAGGTCACTAGAGGTTGGCCGAGTTTCAGGGGTCATCTCTAAGATGCCCTCTGTGCTGCTGTGCTGCATTAGACATTAAATCCCACACTGGCATCAGTGTGTGTTTAATGTGCTGAAAAGTTTGATACCAAACTACCCAGTCTTCAGTATAGCCATTATGGTGCTGTGTACTTCATAATGACAAACTCCCAGCACCATATACTCTTAATTGCAGCACTGTACTTACAGTGCCCAGGAATGGACTTGGCTACTGTAGGGGTACAGGGCTCATACACCTGTACCCTCACAACTTGCATAGGGCAACCAGCTAGAGGGGTGACTGATGTATGCCAGGGCAGTGGTTTGTGAGCATGGCACACCAGGATGTGTGCCTTGTCGACTCTTCACTTTGTTCTGCACCAAGACACGCAGCCTGCAAAGGCAGTGTGTGAGTGTCAGGGTACAGGGCCTCTAAGGGTAGCACAGAAAGTGTTGCAAACCTTAGAGGCCTTCTCTGGTCACAGTGCCCTGGGTACTTCTGGTACCATATACCAGGGGATGACATGTGGCCAGAGATGCCAATTGGGATTAGGCTTCAATGCAGTTTTAGGTAAGGAATATAAGCCCTGGGTACCTGATTAGCAGGAGCCCAGGGCACACTCAGTAAAAGAACATCAGCAATTCAGCAAAAAGTGGGGGCATACCATGCAAGAAAGAGGGCACTTTCTCACAGTCGCCACCCAGAAGAAGGTCAGCACACTCAAGCAGGTCATGTCTGTCACCCCTCCTAGTCTGAAGATGCCTGGACCTCCACTAGCCTTCCTGCACCAATGCCCTGGAAATTTAAGTTGATAGCTTCGAGGTGTGTTATCAAATAGGAATGTGGTTAAATAGGAAATAGATACTTTTAGTATATGTACAGAGAACATTTCATATAATTAATTACATTTTATATTCCACATGTTATTTTTATGGATGGTATGGTAGCAGACCTCTTGCTGCAATCAAATCTTGTTGAAAGTCTGGTCTGGACCCCAATGACATCAACAACAACCAGCCGATGAGAGATGTCTGGTCTGCAAGGGCCAGCACTGAGAGTGGCTCCATTGGGAGCTCCTGGACTTGTTCCCCTTTGCAACCTATTTCCAAATACCACCCCATGACTAAAAAGGATCCCACGGAAAAGTATTGCAAGTATATGTATGCAGTGAATGTTCTTTCTTCCATAGGAAACACTACGTGCAAAAATGCACTGCTGGTTAACATTGCTAAATCTGTTCTGAAAAAGTACTTACCTCTTTATGAAGTTCTTGGTTTCAACCTATATATAAAAATACCTGTTATTTTTCTCAATTGGTGAGTATCTTCTTTTTGAGTGTGTGCATCATTTATTGACTATATGTGTGCAACAAATAACTTATACTCCTTTCTGATAAGCCTACGGCTGCATGACCACACTACCCCAGATAGAGCACCTTAGGATTGCCAGAACAAGCCCCTGTCCATTCATAAGGGATCCCTTGACAGCATACTTATTTTGGTATACTATATAAAGAGGCACCTTCCTAGAGGTAGAATATAAATGAAAAGTATGGAACAGAATATTATCATGATATGTGTAGGAAGACCTGCTCTACAAGGGCAGGTCTTTACTTATTGCGGGTCCATTAAAGACAAAAAATAATAATTAATTGAAACACGTACTGGGGAAATGAAATTTGCATACAGGTAAATCATTCAATTCTATGAGCCCCACCATTTGGAACATAGAGATTGCAAGTAACTGATAGCACAGTAAATTAGACCCGTGTTGGTGATGATCGCAATTCGTCCTTGTGATTTAATAGGCAGCTTGTGTGGCAAAGTTGAACAATATCGAGAATCACTGATTTAAGATAAAGGTGATTTAGTCTGAGAGCAGGCTCAGCTTAGTAACCATGTTTAGTATGTGTCTGCCATCTTGGTCATTGGTAGCATCCCCCTGTGTAACATCCTGAGCCTAGGATGGGTATTTTTATGATCCCCATACCTAGATGGATTGAGGTAATCATCGATCAGATGGGGATGAAAGATCCAGCAAGCAGAATTCATTGCACATTTAAAAAATCCAATAAGCAATATGAAGACCGATGTTCCTGCATGGCTGCCATCTTAGTAAAGGTCAAGGTGTCGCCTTATTATTAAAAGATTAGCCAGTGAATATCTGAGATCAATACTTGTGGTTTGGAAGTCAATTTGGGTTGTTTCCATGCTTAAATCATCAGCCTTTTTTGTATCAGTCTAGTACGAAGGTTGATTGCAATCCGGCGGTGCAATCCGGTGTTCTTATGTACTCGGTATTAAAGGGTTCCTCAAGGACCACTGAGCAAAGCACAGTCTAATAATGGACTAAAACACAGCTGGGTGACCTAGACTTGTCGTGCTTGGAGTCTCTTGCCTAAGTGGTCATCTTTAATCCCACCAGGACACACAACTTCAATTCTGCTTTATTTTCAATGCAATTCCAACAATATTGAGAGGTTTGTGTTGTAACTTCACTTACCATCATGATACTAACTTCATAAATATGGGACTCTTTTGAGATGAAGATAGGTCCCTGCACCTCAAGATAATTTGATACATAACCATAACATTAATGCATGTTCACTGGGGATTGATTCTATGATATGACCCTGAACAGTGTCATGTTGTCTGGAGGTGCACACCATATGCACTCTCCTTAAGGAGCACAATTACCGAAGTCAGATTGTCTGTAGCAGACTGATATGGTGGTAGCAACACGACTTTGGTGGTAAGACATGCTTTTTTAGTTGTCTTTTCCCGATGTGGGTCTATTACTGGCTTTTAAAGTGGCCTTCCAGTCCCCTTCAACAAAATCCTTCTACCATCCAAGTGGGACATGGGTGTCTCATGTGTATACATTACCTCTGAGCATAGCAATTGTGTGGAAAAGTGTTCCCTGCACCTGACAACAATGTGAATAACTGCAGGGATCCTTCAGTACATACCAGAGGTCCTTTGTAGTAGGTCAGAATTTCGGGTGTGGATGAAATGAAACAGAGGCCCCATTTGCAGGTCAGGACGGTTCATTTGAAATTTTATGGCCCACTGTTCACTGGAAGAGCCACCCCCATAAGTTAACAGGCAGCTATAAAGGGTAGTCTCCTTTCTTTTGTACCCATGTTTCTAGTCTCCTAGGACAGGAGACTCTGTGCTCCACCCCACCTCCCTTGTATTGTCTGACAGCAGACACTTTGACTGAACCCATCTGATTGAATTAACCAAGAACGGGTCTAAGAGCTGACTGTTCTAAGGCACATACATTGTCTGCAACATTGGCATAGTGAGGGGACAGAAGATTCCAGCCAAGGTGACAAGGTTTCTCTACAAGAATCTGGGGGATCAAAACCAGTGGTGACTGGGAAACTCTTGGTCTTTCCAGGTTGGTGTAACTACCGTCAATTACCCTTGCCAGGTTTGGAAACAGAAATATCGATTTTTACCGGCCTACCTGCAGATGATGCTTTAGATTGCTTCAAAGCAGAGAGCTGGCTGACTGCTCAGGAAGGGCATTCAAGGCACCTTTCACAAATAGAATCCTGCGAGGAAGAAAAGGGCCTCACATGAGCTGAGGAAAAAGAATCCAAAGCTGTCTACTGTAATTCTGGAAACAAACTCCTCTACTCTGCCAAAAACGAGGTCTGAATCCCCTAAAGTATCCCTGCAGCATGTTTTGTAGTATATGGACGTTGAACCAGAGGATGATGTGGAACTTGACACAGCAAGAGTTCATCCAAAATGATCAGGAGCTGGGAAGCATCAGCGTGCTGGGGAACCCTGATCTTATCCTGTGGTTTTCCATGAAAAAAACGGAATGTTAAAGAGGGTACTAGGCTTACAGAGTGGATGTTAACCATTAAGAAATACTGCCTCAATGGGTAGTAAGCATATGTATTGTTTGGGTGGTGGGGATTATGACTGTAAAAAAAAAATGTAAATACATATTTGTAAAGCACAAACTACTCATCCTTATGGGTCTCAAGGAGCTGGAGCCCTTCGTGGAAATTAAGTGAGATATTGCCCAGAGTAACACGGTGCTGAGCTGAGCTGCGTCTGGAGCCGGGGATCGATCCGTGAACTTTGTGATCCGAAGTCAGCTGCCCTGGCCACTGCACCACACCTCTCCACATATTATTGGATTCAATGAAGACCCCAAAAGGCAAGATATCCTGAACAATGAGGGCTGTCACTCAGAAACAACTTCCTTTTCATCAGTTTTTTCTGCCTCTGTATACCTAAACCAGTGTTTGCAAGTGCACCTGCCATAGACCACAACCATGTTATCTTGGCCATGCAGGGACAGTGCAATCCCTGCTCATTAGGCCATGCCCATTGCTACTACATCCACAGCTGCACTTCCCTCTTAACCAACAAATACTGCAGGCACTGATTGTGCTATCATGACTAAAATGTACAAAATATAATGCACAAAGGGATCTATACCACTATGTGGAGGTGGACAAACTCACTCATTAGAAGAAAGAGCATTGATCGCCATTGACCAAGGTAATTTTGTCTTCCCATGCAAATCCGACTCTTTGGGAGAGTACCAGGAACTACTTTTGCTTTCCAGTAAGAGTACCATTGAGAACTGTTCCAAAAGAAAACCAAAAGTTATCCTCCAAATGAACACTAGAATATTCCTTGATTAAAGAATTATAACTTATGCTCTAAAAATAATAATATATATATATATATATATATATATATATATATATATATATATGTATGTATGTATATATATATATATATATATATTCACTGAAAAAACCATAGGTTTCACACCAGTTATAGTTAGCTGGAAAGTTTACTCGCATAAAACCATTGAAATTCCCACGTTATAGTTAGTTGGACTCACTATAACTTGCGCGTGCAATGCACTGCTGATGACGTCACATATTACATCACTCATGACATGGTCAGTGACATCAGTGCATTGCACGCGCAAGTTATAGTGAGTCCAACTAACTATAACGTGGGAATTTCAATGGTTTTATGCGAGTACAATTTCCAGCTAACTATAACTGGTGTGAAACCTATGGTTTTTTCAGTGAATTTAATAGGTTTTTTAAATGCTAATTCCTAACTATAACTGGTGTGAAACCTATGGTTTTTTCAGTGAATTTCATAGGTTTTTTAATAGCAAATCTCTATAGGTATGAAATGTAATATTTTTTATAATGAATTTTATATTGTATAATTATGTAATACTATTTTTTTTTGTTTATTTTTTTTATTTTATTTTATTTTTTTTGCCCCGGAGCGCTCCCGGGGCGCGTACCGATGCGCTCACCGGTGAGCGCAGTGTTACGGTGCGCCCCAGTGCGCTTACCGGTGAGCGTCCCGTTAGCGCTATTGCCGCGAACGAAAACATCATCGTGACGTACCGCGTGATGCGTCTTATGACGCACGGCGTAAATGCACCCGGAAGCTCCCGAACGTATACGATCGCGCAATGTAATCGCCGCCGGGCGCGTCCTGACGCACTTTTGCTATGCGCCCCCGGGCGCGCCCCGGGGCGTGTAGCATAAGCGCGTCGGGTCATGTGACCTGAAAATAACACTTATCATTGGTTCAGATCAGTTTTGGTTTCCAAATGATGAAGGCCCGAGTCATGTGACCTGAAAGTAACACTTTTCATTGGTTCAGGACAGTTTTATTTTCCAAATGATGAAAGCCCCCACCTATTTTCCTCATTCTCACTTTGTACTTTGAGTGAGGAAGACCTGTTGAAAGACCTCTCTGTACCTATTTGTCTGAAAAATGGCTACAGTAGCAGCAGCTGCAGGAGCATCTGCACCACCACCACCACCACCACCAGCACCACAAGGACCACCACAACTCCACAGTGGTGGAGAACAAGAAGAGGAGGAGGAGGAGGAGGAGGAGGAGGAGGGGAGGTTCCTACCAGAAGATACTACCCCATATAAGCCAAAGGAGCACTTTATCTGGGAGTTTTTTTCCATCCCAAAGGACAAGAAGAAAGTTAATGCGCCAAAGGCGGCTTGTTTAATCTGTGGCTTTCAACTTTCAAAGGGGAACCCTAACAAAAAATACTCTTTTGGCAACAACACCATGATTCGGCACATGCAACGCCGGCACCCTAATAACTATGCTATGGCAGAGGTCAGGGAACTGGCCAGAAACACTGCCCAATCTACTGCCAGCCCAAAGTATATGGGCAAGGGAGATGATCCCAAGCATTCAATCCAAGTTTTCCAATTTTAAAATCGTTTGCATATTATGTGGAGGGACAATATGCTATGGTGAGCAAAGCATTACACTTGTCATCCGTGCTTGGGATAACCACAAGTGCCCGAAGAAACATTAATTTTTTTTGCTCAAGTTGAGCCATTTACAATTCCCTGTTTTTTGTTTCTCCCCATAAAAAATACAATATAAATATAAAACTGTTCAGAAAAGCCAAAAAAAGTAAAAAATGTTCAAAAAAACAATAAATAAATATAAAACAACAAAAACAATAAAAAAACCAGTTCTTTTAGAACTACCTCTAATTTATAAAAAAATGCTACATTTTTAAAAAACTCTGTCTTTCTTTTATTCTCCAGGGTACGCGTACCGGTATGTGTACCGGTACGTGTACCGGGGCACGCACCCCCCCCCCCAAAAAAAATGTTTACAAAAAATAAAGGAGTGAGCTTGAGGGAAGGACACAGAGAGAGTGATGTTAAGAGAAAGAGAGCTAGAGGGAGCAACACAGAGGGACTGTGTATTAGATAGTAAGACAGAGAGAAGGTGTAATAGGGGGTAAGTGAGAAAAGGAAAATGAATAAGGGAGCGAAAGAAGGGAAGAGAGAGGAAGAAGACTAAAGCAGAGGTACTGGGAGAATGTGAGTGGGTGTTGAAAGTAAAAGGAAGGACAGTAAAGGATGGGGAATGAGGGGTAGTGACGGAACCGGAGTAAATGAACAACGGTGAGGGAGGGTGAGAAAAGAGCAGTGAGTGTAAGTAATTAATATAAATTTAATTACATGTTTTTACTACACTTTGTATCTGTGAAAGAGAGAAAAAAATAAGTTATAATTAGTAAAATATATATTTTAAAATAGAAGAGACAAGTCAAGAGGTTAAAAATCATAAAAATGTGCTAAGAAATAAAGTAAGAGTGAAAGACACAGAAAGGGAAATAAAGAAATGTAGAAGGACAAAAAGAGGGAAAAAGAAATAGAAGGAGAGCAAATTACTAAGAGTAATGCAGATACGTTCAGTGACAGAGAGGAACAGAAGAAGAGAGAAATGAACTGAAGGTAAGAAAGATACTAAAAGAATGTGAGTTAGCAAAACTAAATCAAGAAACAGGAGTAAGTAAAAAGGGAATGACTGAGAGAGAAAGGAGTCTAATTGAGGATGCATTTAGAAGAATGAGGAATGGAAGATAAATGAGAGTGAGTAAAGGGGAGTCATAGAGTGAAAGGATGAAGGGAGAGAGGATAATATAGAAGGATTGAGGGAAAAGGAGTGAGGAAGTTAGTAGTCAGAGAGACTAAGGGGAAGACTGAGTGAAGTGGAGTACAATGAATGAGGAAAGAAAAATGAGTAAGGGAGCAAAAGAAGGAAAAAGAGGAGAAGAGGACTAAAGCAGTGGTACTGAGAGAAAGTGATTCAGTGATGAAAGTAAAGAAAAGGACACTGAAAGATAGGAAATGAGTGGTAGTAATGGAACCAGAGTAAAAGAATTGGTTGAAGAACGATGAGAGAGGAGCAGTGAAGTTGTTGTAAGAGAAATGATAGAAGGTAGATAAACACAAGTGAACATAACACAAGGAGAGTGAGGGACTGAGGACATAGAGGTAGTGAATGGAAAATAGAGAGAAGAGGTCAAAAGAAAGGAGCAAAGAAATATAAGCAAGGGATAGTGGGTGAGTTATAGTGACAGAGTGCAACAATAGTGCAGAGTGAGTAAAGAGGAATTACTAAAAGAGCAAAGAAGGAAAAGACGGAAAAGGGAAATAAAGCAGAGAGACTGAAAGCTAAAAAGTGATGCAAGTGAGAGAGGGGATGTAGACAGTTGAAATGGAAATGAGGGGTTGTGAAAGAAGTGGAGTAAACGAATGGGTGTGAAACAGAGTAAGAGAAAGGCAGTGTGAGTGAGTAAAGAAAGCTGAAAGAGAGAGGAAAAAGGAAAGTGAGTGTGAGACAATGGGAATACAATACAAATTACACAATACAAACTATACAATAATTTGTACAACATATTAGATAGTTTATTTTTGCTGTTCTCAGAACATATTGAATTTCACTAAAAACAGTGAGTTCAAACTATTCATCATATGACTGCGGCAAAAAAAACACAATAAAAAAAGATTGCGTTTAAAAAAAACATATAAACTTCCAAATCACATATGTACATTAATCTTTGATTCACTTACTTTTCCTTTAGGCCAAATAGTACATCATGAAGGTCCTTTTTTGTTGGAAGGTACTCTGCTGTTCTCTAAAAATTCAATTTCATCGACTTTCTAGAAGAAAATCTTCAAAACCATCTGAAATATGTTTCAATGTTTTCATATACTCCTTCTGTTCAGTCATGACTCTTTGCTCATTCCTTCACCTTTCCTTAAGGCCAAATAGTGTCAGATGTATCAGTATATTTTGAAATTACTTAAAACAAACTCTAAAATTACAGTTTTCCCGACGTTCTGAAACAAAGGCTCAAACAACATATTCACAATATTTAAATACCGTATTTTCCGGCGTATAAGACGACTTTTTAACCCCTTAAAATGTTCTGGAAAGTCGGGGGTCGTCTTATACGGCGGGTGCCAAATTTGACGGTATGTTTTCATGCGTTTTTTACATAGCGCGGACTACACCCGAAGGTGTCAGACTGCCTCTGCATTATAAAACACTGCGCGAGCACGCAATCAGAGCACGTGTGTTTTTGGCAATCGGTATAAAATATGAACTTTGTATGCAATCTCCAGACTTGAACTTTGTGCAATCTCCAGACTTTAAAAAGCAAAAGCACAGGTTACGTTACCGCATGAATCAAAGCTAATTTGGCTGATGTGGTTGTTTTTCTACAGAAATCCTCCTGTAACATAAATTGCTCAAGCAGTGAAAATACTAAGGCGTGTTGGCCGCACTGGCTGGCGAGGGGCTGATCTTGTGTTCGTCTTGTGTTTGAGTTCCCTAAACTGCACCATTTCCCGCCCACGCTTTGGACCCAGCCAGGGGCTCTAATCCGCCGTCCTTGCCCAGTGCCGGAGCTCCCCCTCCCCTCGCACCGCGGGGGCTGTGGGGGATATTGGTACGTCATCAACGCAGGCGTCAATCATGCACTAAAAGGTTTATGCAATTTTATATAGCGCAGACTTTACCCGAAGGTGTCAGAGTGCTTTACAGTAGGAACAGTATTGATACAAGAGGAACAATTACAAATGAACAAATTACAAAAGCAAACGTTAAGTTACATGGATCAAAAGTGACAATAGTGAGCAACCAAAATACATGAGGTAGCAATCGGTACATTCCCGGAGAAAAAAGTGATAAGTGTGCAGGTTACAAAAGCGTACAAAGTACGAGCCAAAATAAAATAAAATAAATTCTCAAAATGGCTATGCAGGACTGCGTTGGACTGCGCTGGAAGTGGAGGTAGTCTTATACGGCGAGTATAGCACAAAACCTACATTTTATCATGCAAAGTAGGGGGTCGTCTTATACGCCGGGTCGTCTTATACTCCGGAAAATACGGTATTCATAATTCCATCTCTGGCTCTCTCATGTTGAACATTTCCTATAATACTGATATCACTTATTTATTTATTTATTTATTTTATGCAATTTTTAAAGCGCGCAAATACCCAAAGGGTGTCTCGGCGCTAACGTAAACAGAACCCTCACTGTGGCAGAAAAAACGTTATGGTGAGAACAACCATGTTTTGAGCTTTTTTCTGAAGTGAATGAGCGTGGGAGCGGTTTTGATATGGAGAGGTAGCGTGTTCCAGAGTTTCGCTGTCGAGATGGTAAAACATCTTTCTCCCCAGTTGGCCCTTCTTGTGCGTGGGACCTTCAGCAAGTGGGCTGATGATGAACGTAAAGTCCTTGAGTGTTCAAGCGGGCAAAAGGCTTTTTTTAGAAATAGTGGGCCTAGGTTGTTGATGGCTTTATATGCGATGCATAAAGCCTTAAATTTAGTCTGGCTCCTCACTGGGAGCCAGTGAAGCTGTCGGATATACGGGGAAATGGATGTGAATTTGGGGATATTTAGTAGGGTCCTAGCCGAGGCATTTTGAACCAACTGCAGTTTGTTGAGGACCTTTTCCTGGGCATTCAATAGAAGGGCATTACAGTAATATGTTCTGGAAAAGACCAGGGTACTGATTAAAGTTTTGCCCGCGGAAGGAGGTAAGCAAGGGATTAGTTTTTTGATCCTCTTTAAGATGTAAAACGATGAGGAGACCACAGAGTTGGCATGTTGGTGGAATGTCATTTTGTTGTCAAATATGACTCCTAAATGACGTACCTTGGCCACCGGTTGAGGGGGCGTTCCCATCTCAGGTGGCCACCATTGGGGGGACCAGATCGGTTCAAGTTTCCCGAATGTCATCACCTCTGTCTTGTCAGAGTTTAATTTAAGACAGTTTGATGACATCCAGGAACCTATTGCCCTCATTCCCTCTTGGAAATTAGCCGCGACCGAAATGCCATCGTTGTATGCGGATAACACCAGTTGAGTGTCGTCCGCATAGGTTGTAAGAGCAATTCCATAAGATTTGATAACCCTCGCTAAGTCCGACACATAGATGTTGAAGAGTGTCGGACTTAGCAAGGAGCCCTGTGGTACTCCGCAGGGGAGAAAGAAGGTCTGGGAGATGTAATTACCCATATTCACTGTCTGCGGACGATTGTCCAGAAACGAGGCAATAAGATCCTTAGCTTTGTTTTTTATTCCTAAGGCTGAGACACGGTCGATCAAGGTGACGTGATCGACCGTGTCAAAGGCTGCGGAGAGGTCCAGAAGTATTAATACCGCGGCTCCTCCCTTATCCATTGTAATCCTTATCTCATCTGCTGCTTTTAGTAGTGCTGTCTCCGTTCCATGACCCTGCCTGAACCCAAATTGGGTGTCGTTAAGTAAGTTGTTGTCATTGATGAATTGCGATAGTTGTGTGTTCATAATTTTTTCGAAAACTTTAGCAGGGAAAGGAAGACAAGCAATAGGTCTATAACTGACGGGAAGGAGAGGGTCTAAAGTAGGTTTTTTAAGAGTGGCTTGATGATGGCCTTCTTCCAGACCGATGGATATATGCCAGTTAAAAACATTGCATTGCAGATGGTGGTCATGGCTGGGGAGATGGCTTCAGGGATGAGATTGAGGATGTCGGGAGGGCAAGGGTCAAGTGGTGATCCCGATTTAGTGCGAGCAACAGGCTTTTGGATATGTTCCTGCGTAGTAGCTTCAAAGGCAGTGAAGTTTGGTGCCTTATTGGGAGGGGATACCATGGGGGTAGGAAGGGAGAGAGAGTGGGTAAAGGTTGAGAAAATCGCACTAACTTTGTCTTCGAAGAATTTAGCTAAAGAATCCGCAAGTGACTGTGATCCTTCTAAACGCGGAGCAGGCGGGTTGGACAGATGAGTGACCACCTGGAATAGTTCTCTTACAGAGTTTTTCGCCTGGTTAATTTGGGAAGTATAATAGCGTGTTTTTTCCGATGTAATAAGTCTTTTGTATTTGGCGAGAGCGTTTTTATAGGCGGTTTTGTCGATAAGCCTGTAATGGCGACGCCAGTGCCTTTCCAGGTTCCTGCAGTGTTGTCTTTGCAGGCGTAGGGATTCCGTAAACCAAGGTGCCGGGGGTAGCCTTCTACTGCGGTAGGAAGTTTTAATCGGGGCTAACTTATTGCAAGCTGAATTTAAGTTGCTCAAATAGTTGGTGGACGCTACTGTTGGGTCCTGTTCGTTAGGGATAGTGCTGTGTAGCATCATCTCCGCAAGATGTTCTGGGTTAATATTTTTACAATCTCTGAAGGAGACGGGGGAGGAAGATATAGAGGAAGAAGTAAGGAAATTGTTTTTTATGGAAAAGCAGACGGCTGCATGGTCCGTCCAAATAAGAGGGATTACCTTAGAGACAAATAT
Organism: Lissotriton helveticus; assembly: GCF_964261635.1. NCBI lineage: Eukaryota > Metazoa > Chordata > Amphibia > Caudata > Salamandridae > Lissotriton > Lissotriton helveticus. The sequence continues at coordinate 1,459,160,903 of NC_136061.1, read as the reverse complement.
ATGCGGATTGCTGGCGAATAGTCCATCTAAGGTGTGTCCTGCTTGGTGAGTGGGTTGTTTGACGATTTGCGGAAGACTGGCTGCCGCTAGGTCATTGATCAACAGCGAAGTGTCTGGGTCATCAATTGAATCGAGATGAAAGTTAAAATCTCCCAATGAGGTAAAATCGGGAGATCCCACTGAAGCCTCAATTAGGTTACCAACATTCGTAAGGAATTTCGACCTAGATCCGGGGGGGGGGGGGCGATATATTAGCATACCATTGAATGATTGTTTATCAGAAAGGTCAATAGTAAAGGAAAGAGCCTCACACTCGGTGTAGTTAGGTTCCACATTTGTGACTTTCAAGTGATCTTTATAAATAATTGCTATGCCTCCGCCCCTTCTTTTTGGTCTATCTAGTCTGCTTACGCAGTAGTTTGGCGGAGTGGCCGCTCTAAAATCTGGGCCAGAGGAATCATCCCCCCATGTCTCCGTAATGAATAATAGATCCAAATTAAGTGAATCGATTAATTCGGAGATTTCGGTCTTGTGTTTAGGGAGAGATCGCACGTTTACAAGTGCTGCTAAGACGTGTTGAGGGGAAATCGTGGAAGGGGTAGGGAGATCTCCAATGCAAGTAGGACATTTGCGACGACCTATATTAGAGTTAGTATAGACCAAATGTGGTAAAGCATGGGGCACCTTCGCTGCAGCCCTGATATTTAGTAGTTGGGCGGAGGTATAAGTGAGTACCTTCGTGTTGAGCCACGAGAGTGGCACAGATGAGTCAGGGGAGGTGGCCCTATGCCCGGTCTCGGCGCGGACGAGCGCAGACGAGCTTGCCTTATGCGCGCCTTCGGCGCGCAATCGTCGCGCCCGCTGCGCTTACGGATAGTGAGCATAATTTATGTTGTGGGAATGGTGACGTGGCAAGGGGGCGTTGCCAGCGTAGATGGGCGTGTCCGCTGGTCGATCAGCCCTCACCGGCTGCAGCATGCAATCAGCTATTCGGGATATTGGGGAGTTAGCAGCAGTGGCCGAGGGTGAGTAAAGCAAGTTATCACACACAAAGATTAAAAAACAATTAAAAAGACTCCCGGCTTTCCACTTCAGGAGTGAGTTCTGTTAAACGAAGCGCTAGCAGTCAGCGCTCGTTTAAATAGTGTGGCGGGGGGTGTGGCCAGCGTAGATTGGCGTGTCCGCTGGTCGATCAGCCCTCACCCGCTGCAGCGTGCAATCAGCTGGGCGGGATATTGGGGAGTTAGCAGCAGTGGCCGAGGGTGAGTAAAGCAAGTTATCACACACAAAGATTAAAAAACAATTAAAAAGACTCCCGGCTTTCCGCTTCAGGAGTGAGTTCTGTTAAACGAAGCGCTAGCAGTCAGCGCTCGTTTAAATAGTGTGGCGGGGGCGTGGCCAGCGTAGATGGGCGTGTCCGCTGGTCGATCAGCCCTCACCCGCTGCAGCGTGCAATCAGCGGGGCGGGATATTGGGGAGTTAGCAGCAGTGGCCGAGGGTGAGTAAAGCAAGTTATCACACACAAAGATTAAAAAACAATTAAAAAGACTCCCGGCTTCCGCCTCAGGAGTGAGTTCTGTTACTATGCGATCTACTTACCGTACCTTTATGGGAACTATAATTTTTATATTATCTTCATCACTTTTACTCACAATATAATTTTAAACAGCAGACTAACTTTTATTAACTGCTCCTGTCTTCATAGGCCAATTACCTTTACTTAAACTTTGGTTCTAAAAACACTAGGTATGAATTTTTTAAGTCAAAAGGCAAACGTTGTTTGAAAGTCAAATGAGTATCATTACAGTTAGTCCAACCTTTTCGACATTTTAAATAGCCTGTGTAATGCCCTGATGTTGTTGGAGGACCGTCATGATAAATAATAGCTACAGTTGCAAAAGTTCTTCCTGAAATTGATAACTGAGAAGCCACAACATTTTTAATAGAAGTTGTCAATTTAGTTCCATCAGGTCTACATCGTTGGAACATTTAAATGACATACTGACCATAATTGTGTATAAATATTGTGGACAGCATTGCAGACTTACATTGGGTACACACCATATTGTGATCCGCTGCTTTAACTAGATTATTAAAAGTTACTGATTTTCAGTCTGGTAAAGTCAAATATATAAATCTTTCGGTGTCTATTGTAGTACTACTTGATAACCTACAGTTGTCGCAGTCATGCTGCCATTGATAAGAAAGGCTAAAAAGATTTTTTATATCTACACCTTCATCTTCCAATACATCAAACATATACATTAAAATTCCTGACAATCCTGCTGAATATTCTGTGAAAATTGATTTGACCAGAACATATGTCTAGAAGATTTCGAATTTCTGAAACACTTTCTATTTTTGCTCTATCACTGCTACATTTCTCAAACACAGAATTCAATAAACAGCAGAATGTTTGATCCCGATTTTCAACAATCTGTTCTTGTAAATTTTTAAGAAACAGAACTGTTTTCAAACTGAAATCCAACAACATCTTCAACAGGATCCCTTTTCTTTCTGCTTACAATTACAGTTTCATCTACTTTTTGTCTTTTTGCTACTACCTCACTGCAATTATTCTCATTTCTTCTTTTTCGGCCAACCACACGTTTTTCAAACAAAGGATATTGAAGCAAATGTGGAGCATACTCTTTTCTTAACCTATTGTATTCTTTAACACAATCTAGATCTGCACAAATCTTTGTTTCATCACACTCAATCAAATACAATCCTGATAAAGTTCTGACTCGTGATAATGCCACATATGCCATACCCTCTTTAAACACAGAACTTCCAATGTTCACCAAAGCACTATCTACACTTAAACCTTGAGATTTATGAATTGTCACCGCATATTCCAAAGAAACAGGAAACTGTTTTCGGCGAACATATAAGTCTTTCACAAGCAAAAATCTAGCTGAACAACGACAAATTTGTTCTATTTCGTCAATGCCATCAAATTTAATTTTTTAAATTTCAATTCCATCTCTATTTTTGTAATTCACAAAATCAACAACATGACCCATTGCTCCATTTAGCAGACCTCTTTCAACATTTAAATTCCTTCTCAAAATGATACGACAATTTAAACACACATTCAGAGTCTTTTCAAAACCAGCAGTTTTAGATATACTCTTCTCTAATTAATCCAATTTTGATTTCAAATTTTCTGACAAAATAATTGTTGCTCCCATATGCTCTAATTTATCTATAGCTTCCAGTTTCACAATCTCTTCATTTTCTAACTTCAACCGCTACCGCGCTACCGCGTTTTCCCGCTGTGCGCTGGAATTTCAAAAATGCGCGGTTTGTGACAAAGCCAGCTCGTCATCCGTGTAGCGCAGGTAATGCCCATTAAGAGCTGGCTTTGTCATCCGTATCGAAGGGGTTAACATTTTGTGGTTGAAGATGGAACATTCTTGCAGAGTTGGCATCAAACATATCCCAGATTTGTTTTCAGTAATTTTCTTAAAAATATGCTCAGGAAGAATGTTTTCATTTGGATACAAATTTGAAATTAATCGTGCATGTAATGCTTCTTTCCCATGCTCACTTACTTTTCCGATTTTTACATCTTGTAGAATATTTTTATAATCTTCATCCTTTGCCTATCGCATATTTTGAAGCAGTTCTCCGTATTATCGAAATTTAACCATATATTAACGTTTCCAATGCTTTCTAGGCACTTCCTGATATCTTCATGTGTGAGCATTTTAACCGCATGCGTGCGGGCGGAATTCCGCTCGTACGCTGAGATTTTTTAAAGCGCACTTTACGTGACGAGCTGGGCTCGTCATCAGCGTAGCAGGAGGCTACCTCATGACGAGCCCAGCTCGTCATCAGCGTCAAAGGGGTTAAACACTGGTTGTCCCTTCACTGGAGTCAACTGCTGTAGATCTCCAAAAACAATAATGTGTTTTCCTCCGAATAAGACATCATAGTCCGTTCTAAGAATTTCTTGCATTCTCAAATGCACAAAAGCAAGCATTAGATTTGAGACCATGCTTACTTAATCAATGATAAGAAGTTTCATTTTCTTCAGGACTCTGGAAACTTCAGAACAAGCATCTCCAGATAGCTTGTGGTATTGTAATTTGTTATCATGCTCAACTGGTAGCATCAGTAAACGATGTAAAGTAATCCCTTTAATGTTATGTGCTGCAAGCCCAGTTGGAGCAGTAACAACACAAGACAGCGGTGATTCAGTCCTTTTCTGCAGATAAGTTGCAATTGCTTTAATCAGAAAACTTTTTCCAGTTCCCGCTTCTCCACTCACGTACAGTCGGACAGGCTTAAATGATGTACATGAGCACTCTTTTTTCTCATGACTGAATCCATGTTCAACCTGTTCTGTGACTTCGTCATATATCTGTTTCTGCTCAAGGTTTAGTTGTTTCACCAAATCTTCTAAGTTAACTACATCATCTTGAGCTTGTTCCATAGCTCTTTCCACCTCATCCATGGCAGTGGCAGCTTCATTTTGGATAATTGGTCCTCCTAGTGGATCCTGACTCAATGAAGCAGAACTCTGACTGTCTTGAGAACTGTCTCTAGCATTCTCTACAGCAATTGTGGCTTCTTGCTCTATTTCTTTGTTCAACATTTGCAGATAATTTGGAAAATAAGGACATTCTATGGTATCCTTGGTTGCATTAAAAGAATCTTCGTAACAGAGAAAATCTCCAAGTAGTTCCTCTTCTGTACGCCATGGCTTAAAGAGTTGCAAAAGAGCTAAATAGTAAAATTCCCTTTTCTCTGGATTTTCGCAACTCAATTTTCGATGATTAATCAAATGGCCTTTTCTCTGCTTCACTAGACATCCTTCACACCCAATGATAGCATATATTCCATTATTGATATCTTCTCTGATGGTCCTCTTATAAATATAGTTTTGCAGAACTTCATACAAACAACTGTTCTCAAGATGACTACTTCTATTTGGATAGTATGTATCCAACATGTTTGTCTTCAAAATATCTGTACTGTTTGGTTCTTTCTCCGCCAAATACTCAATTTCTTGTACAGATTTCAAAACTCAGTTTCGTGTTGCAGCAAGACCTAGACTCACCCAAATAACTGTTGGCGTAGAGACTTGCTGATGATAATCGATCAGAACATTCATATGCTCCAATTTCTCGATGCGACAACATCTTCAAACTGAAAGTGTATAATTTTTTACTTATACTCTTTTCATGTGAAATGTCCTCCCACATTTCCTTCAGTTCTGTCTTTTCTTTTTTTGTGATGTATGACATCACATATCGAGCCACAGCAATAGAGTTGTCAGCAACGAACTGAATATCCATGTTAGCATTCCACATGGACAAAATCACTGGGTTGTAGTCGTTGATGTACTGGACTCTTCTTTTCTTTTTAAATTGTATGTATTTTCTGGTGTTTTCCTCGTCACAGTATGTCGCAGAGAAGACATCAAATTATTTATTCTTCCTTTAGAAATCACTGGTCGTGGAAACCCGAAACGACATTTTGTGTAGAACTTGTCCTTGTTTCTGAATTTTCGACGACAGTATTTTCCACAACGATGGGATTGAAAGCGTAAAACTTGTTGCCTTAAACTGTTTTCTTCGGTAGTTTTGGAACAGCACATGTTGAATACTCTTCAATGAAACTCATCACTGTGTCATCCGAATCTGTTCCAAATTTGGGTGCATCTTTAATCCATAACAACATATGTATGTGAGGAGCACCTCTCGCTTGATACTCCTTTCTCCAAAAGAAATCCAAAACCTCTCCAAGGGAGGATTTTTTTTGTTGGTAATGAAAGACATCATAGCTTCAAATCTATGACTGAAATATCTGCATACATTCACTGGATCCAAAGAACACAGTTCTCCAGGTGTTTTGAATTCTATATTTTGCATGTTTGCATTTGCCTCTCGTAGAAATTGAAGTAAGTCGTCCCATGCATACTCATCACAGCTAAGAGTAAGGAACCATATAGGAGTTCCTAAGTTTCTTAGCATACATTTCAATTCCCCATGATGACGGTACCAATACTCATTTGTACCACGTTGACATGCCATGAGATTGATTAGATGAGATTCCAAAATATTGTCTTGCAGATTGACTTTCTCCATAAAATCCCTCGCCAAAACATTTTGCAGATGTGCTCCACTTTTAGTATATGATTTACTGCATAAGAAAGTCCAGACAAGTCACTTTCATACAGTAGATGAAACAAATATGGGATGCATTGACGAAACCTTGGATCTTCAGCATATAATCTTGAAGTCCGGTATTCAGATGCAGGAATTTGAAGTGGTCGATCGTCATATCGTCCACCTTGACCTGTTGGAAATAGCTGTGCAAAACAACGAGCTTCCAAACTTTCTTCCCATACACTAATGGGACTTCCTTTTGCTGCTTTCATTTGAAACAAGTCAATTGCATTCCCCATTACTTCTTTGGAATGCAAAGGATGAACAGTATAATGTTCATATATTTCTTCACTTCTAGACACATCAACTTTTTCAATTTGGACGGCTGAACAATCACTGTCGTCTTCTGCAGCTGTTTCCTCTGCTCCAACACATACATCTTTGTAGTACTCATTGTTTTTGACCAAATACAACGTTGCCTTTTTGACTTTCCTAACATCCACTAAATCTTATTTTGTAAAACAACCAGTAGTGAACTAAGTTAATAAGCCAAAAAACCCAAGGACACCATACACTTACTTAATAAAATATTGTGACATGAAAAAACTTCGCATATTATGTATGAAATTTATTATTTTTTGAATTTTGTTTCAGATATTTTCATATTTTTTTATAGACATTTCTTATATATAAATACAATTATTACATTAAAAATCAATCACATACATATTATATTTCATACCCTATATGAAAACATACTACACCTCAAAAAAGGAGAACAAGGGGGATTAAACAACACAATTGACAATGGTCTTGAGTAGGGCTAGTGGAGTAAGCAAAGCGGTGGATGGAGACTCTACGCGCGTTTCGGCACTTGCCTTCTTCAGGAGTCCGTCAATTGCATAAGGACATTACATTCAACACTGAAAAACATATAAAAACCGTGTCACAAACTAATTAGTACTATAATATTTACATTAAATCAACCTTGGGTCTAGGTCTAGTTTATACTTAAAAAACACAAGCTTATACATCATTGGTGTAATTACAGGATTAATCATGACGGAGCAGCTATCAGCACATTGAAAAATTATGCTTTAAATCTAGTAAGTCAGTTCTGTATCTGATAAAATGTGCCTATGTACTTACTATGCTCTAAACATTTCTGTAATATCTAGTAAATTGATGTGCACCATAAAGCAAACCAGCTTCATATGTCAATTACTTCTTCAGTGTCAGCTACTGGCTATATACCATTTTAATGATGAGATGGTCACAAAAAGTAATGAATTTTATATTTAGTCATCAGAGCTTAATCATTATAGGAAAGAGAATTAATTAAGAAGGGAAAGAGGATAATGAAAGAAAAAGAAAAAGAAGAGGAATAACGATCCGGGTTGGTATACCACATGTATTAGACTGGGGTTGTCATATATAAACTTGTTCTTAATGACCTCTGTTGGGTATTTGTAGGCATTCAAGTTAAACCCTAACCAGAGGGCGGGGACGAATGGACGGAGAAGGCAGGGGAGGGGGGAGTTTCATTTGTTTATGGACAAAGGATGAAGAATACTATTAATATAGTTACTTACATAAAGATGTGGTATTATTCAAATTTCATTCTTGGATACAGGGTGAGTTATTCACCTAGAATGTAGCGCTTCCATACCTATTTTGACCAAAACAATGGGGGAGGCACATTGAAATAAAACTATGTCTAGAGCTATCAGACTTTGAACTCAATAGAAATAGATTAGAGGTTTCATTTAGTAATTTAAAGGTTTACATAGGGTAAATATATAAAGTTACCCGTTTGTCTCATCTTTTTAATCAGTGTCATTTACTTGTTTGATTATATGGTGTGGGTCCATTGTTCAAACTCTATACTTGTTATACTCTGATTTTATTATTCTGATCTACATAAACCCTTATAGTTTTAACTGACCAAATTAATGTAAAGAAAAACGAGTAATAGTACTACATGTACCTTATATTCCATACTATTGTTGCACTTCTTGGAAGACTAGCCGGCGAATTAAAAAAAATAGGTGAAAAAAACTGTAATAAATAAAGAATACATGTATATTAATCCCAAAAGGGGAAGGCGAGGTAGGGGGGGGGAAGAGAGGGTGGAAAAACCTGAATATTTACATGTAGATAAATTCGAAGTCAATGAATAGTTACCTTATTTTTAAGTTTTTTAGTGGCCACAACTTAATTTAATACCATCTTCGTGGCCATTCGGAATGGGAGTTTATAAAAACAGGCAACAGCTGATGTACTGGATAGAGAACGATCTTGACCACTGTTGAGACGAATGAATAACTCTTAGAGAACGGTCAAGTTATTTATTAAATGTAACTTCTAGGTTATCCAAAAGGATGCCGATATTGTTACAGATAGGGTAGATACAAAGACGTTATACCTGTTTAAATTGTAGATAGTTCTTATTGGGTAGACAAAGTACACATGGCGCTGACAAACCTTCAAGGATAGAATCTCTAAGGGACAGGGAAAAACCAAATAATAAAATGTATTTAAAAATTGGACTTCCCTTAAGCTTATGACAATGCTATTTTTTAGTTAAATCATGGAACATACCTATTCTGCATAGACGCCGTGATGTAAATAAGATGTTTGATATCGTTAGATCAAGGGTCGAGAGCGCTAGCACTCCTTCAAAAATTTAAGAAGAAAGAGAAGAAAGGTATAAATTATATTGAAACTGCACTTCTCTATAGGCGTCATTACGTTTACGATAGACCGATCATAAAAAGTTACCTCGTTATGAACTAACGCCATGATGTAGATGGGGTTCTCAATTGCGTCCGTCGTCGTGGCCAGCTCAAGAAAAAAGGTTACGCGTTGGTGGGCTGTTTATATATCCCCTCATGCTTAAGGTTTGTTACTCAGGTGTGTGCAATAAAAACAAAGGAATAGGTGGGCGGGGCAAAGAAAGGAAGGGGGAGGTTTGTAACATATGACTATATCGAAGGTGTTGACATCCGCATGTATACGTCACGGTTAAAATGCATCGGCCAATAGGCATGCACGAGTAGTTTGGAAATAAAACTACAGAAAGGCGCGATGTGATGATTGTCACGAGATATTATTTGCGATTTTAGGCCAGTAGGCTCTCACGAGTAGTTTAAAATAAAACTACACCAAGACGAGATATAGTAATTATCGCAAGACTTGGTACTACATGGTAACTTTGCACGCCAAAAGTTAGCACCCAATTGGCACAATAGAGTAGTTTTGACTATGAACTACAGTCATGGGGTGAACTAAATAAATGACAAATATATATATTATTTTGTCTGGGTGAAAAATGATTGCTTAGTATGGTAGTATATATCATAAACAATCTTATTTGCATGAGAACCAATACATTAAAATAAACAAAGCATATTAAAAAGTCTATCAGTTTTAATGGTCGTAATTTAATGGCAGTTATGGGGCAATTGGTACCAAACATTAAAAATATATATAGCCAGAAATTAATCATTATAAGCCTAATTAAGTAAGGAAAAAGGCCTAATGCATACATAGTAAATCCTGTATCACTACTTATATGATAATGTTTAGATGATTGCTTGCTCCCACGGAATCTCAAGATTGAGTCCCGTAATGGTTGTTTCCAAGGCAAAAATCCAATACACCTCTCTCTTTTTACGTATCTTATCAGGGCAGAGTCCTACTCTTGGTTGCACACTTTCAAGAATGTACCACCTGACATCTTCTGGAGAATGACCATATTCCAAGAAGTGTGCCACCAAAGGGGCATTAATTTTCTTGGTGCGTACTGCAGATTTGTTTTCTGTTATTCTTTTGTTAATTGATCTGGAGGTTTCACCTACATATCCCTTCGAACAAGGACATAGTATTAAATATACCACGTTCTGTGTTTTGCAGTTTGTCATTGTTTTGTTGGTAATTGTTATGTTATTAAATGTAAGGTCCTTCCCTTCAATGGCTTGTGGAAAAATCTTACAGTTACCGCATTTAAAATTGCCTGTAATTGGGTTGCCACTGGTTATGCTTCTTTGTGTGGATTTCACCTTGTCGGGCAGTCTTGATCTTACAACTAGGTCTTTTATGTTCTTATTCCTTTTATAGGCAAAGACTGGTTTCAATACATGATCTTGTTTGGACTTATTGAGATTCAGGAGATGCCAGTTGGAATAAATAATCTGTCGCAGCTTGTCATTCATTAGGGAGTGCCTGGTAACAAATACTAATTTGTCATTTTGTTTCTTTTCCTTTTCTTGCAAAATAGACTGACGATCAAAAAATCGTGCTCTTTTTAATGATTCCCGGACAAGCCTGTGCGGGTAGCCACGATCTTCAAATTTCTTTTTCATAATTGTAGCACGGTCATCGTAGTCTTGTAATTTTGTGCAATTACGCCGTAATCTAAGAAATTGGCTAAAAGGGATACCATTTTTTTGTGATGCAGGGTGGAAACTTTTATAATGGAGCAACGTATTGCGAGCAGTAGGCTTCACAAATAGATCCACATAGAGTTGGCCTTGGTCATGTTTGATAGTCACATCTAGGAATTCCATCTCAATGTTACTAGAATGTGATGTAAACCTGAGGTTACTGTCTCACGCATTCAGCCATGCTATAAATTCATTGAGAGTATCCTCATTCTCGTCCCATATGAATATCACGTCGTCGATATATCTCGAACAGTGAAAAATTGTTTCAAAAAAAGGAGAGATTTCATTGAAAATATGAAGATTTTCAAATTGAGCCATATAAATATTTGCAATAGTAGGGGCGCAAGATGCCTTTCTTAATGTTTTTTAACAAACTTAAAACTACCCTATTGGGAAAACATTCGTTTACGAATGTCCCTAAATTGGTTTTGCCTTCTATTCCTATACATATTATTCTCTCCTGCTGCAGCAGTAACATTTTTGGGGGGCCTCTCCTTCCTCTTCAAATTTGCTCTCTCCTTCTGTTTATTCACATTCTCATCAACATTTTTTTTTTATCTACATATGTTCCGAAAGAAAGACTTAGTCGTCTTACCAGGAGCTTTTTTCCTGTCTTTTGAAGTATTTGTTGTAGAGGAGTGCTTTAATTCCGTTGCTGTTTTTTATTTTTTCCGCTTGACATCTTTTCTTCTCCTCCGCCTTGAGGGCATATTTCCTTACTATTCAAATCTTGATTTCAATCTGTGTTAAAGAAAAAAGATAACACATTTTAGACCGCTATTACCAAAGAACAAAGCAATAACAATAAGCAAACAATATAAACACTGCTTTACAACATATCTAAGTTTATATCACAACAACTATGTAACTAGGAGTAAGACAGAGAAAAAGAGCTAAAGGAACTAACACAAAAAGACAGAGAGAGTCGGACAAAGAAACAGGTAGAGGGAGTAAAACATAGAGAAGGAGTAAGACAGAAAAAGGATGTAATAAGGAGAGGGAGTCATTCAATGAAAGGGACAAAGGGAATAAGTCAGAAAAAGGATATAACAGGATGTAAGACAGAGAGAGGGTGTAAGAGGATGTAAGACAGAGAGAGGGTGTTAGAAGAGGAGAGGATGTAAAAGAGACTAAAACAGAGAGAGGCTGTAAAAGGTAGAGAGAGAGAGTACGTTTGAGAGAGGGTGTAAGAGGAACTAAATCAGAGAGAGGATGTAACAAGGAGTAATGAGAGAGAGGGAATAAATCAAACACAGGGTATAAGAGAAAATAAGTCAAAGACAGAGTGTAAGAGAGTGTAACACAGAGTCAGGATGTAAAAACGAATAAGTCAGAAAGAGGGTGTTAGAAGGGGACAGGTGGAAAAATACAGTAAGTTAGGAAGAGAATATAAGAGAGACTTATACATTCTTGGTAATACTTAGTAAAGAAATATTGGTGCATAAAGGAATTGTATTTTGTAAATGAGCGAGGTTTCCGTACTGTAATGAAATACTTATACATATGACCTTTTCTCTGTTTTTTAAATATTATTTTAAAAAAAGAATTCGGGCACATGAATTGGTTTTACATTATTGACAAGGATTAGATAGTATCTACATGATTAAAAAAATATATTAGCACATTTCACAATCATTTCACCTGTGTTTCCTCAGATTAGTAAGCAGATTGTGCACATGAGGTGAGGCCTGTGTCCAGGGGTGCAGAGGATGTGAGGCCTATGTCCAAGAGTGCAACGGACAGGACTCACCTCCTCTGACCCTTGAACAAGCCTGACCTCCTCCGTGCGCCCAGGACAGGCCTCACATTTTTTGGTAAAATTAATGGTAACAGGATGCAGATGTTACATTCTGTCCAGGGGTGTAGATGAGGTGAGGCCTGTCCAGGGGTGCAGATGAGGTGAGGCCTAACCAGGAGTGCAGATGAGGTGAGGCCTGTCCAGGGGAGCACAGGAGGTGAGGCCTGTGTCCAAGAGTGCAGTGGACAGGACTTCATAAAGCGTCTCTCCCACTTCACCCTTACACACAGGCCTCATCTCCTCAGCAAATTTCACAATCATGAAAGCCATTTCGACTTTCCTCACCTCCTCTGCACCATTTGCAATCATGTCAGGTGTGTTTCCTCATATTAGGAATCACATTGTTTTTTTGTTTATTGTTGCTTTCTGTTATTTTTTTTCTTAATGCTTCATTAAAATTTTCTGCTGCATACAGCAAATGTATTTTGTAAAAAACTGAAGTTTCAGTAGTGAAATGGAATGCTTGTACATATAACCTGTACTCAGTTTTCTTAATGTTAATATAAAAACGATTAAAGGGCAAATGAATGGCTTTTACATTTTTTAGAAGGAATAAATAGTGTCTGCATGATTAAATAAATATTTTTGAACCTTTCACAATGATGTCACCTTTAGGCCTCTTTAAAAAACGATTTAGGGTTGCAGATGAGTTAAGGATTTTCCAGAGGTACAGAGGAGGTGACACCTGTGTTCAAGACTGTAGTGGGAGAGACGCCTCTCCTGGGGAGCATAGGTGGTGAGGCCTGTGTCTAAGAGTGCACTGGACTGGACTTCATGAAGCCTATCCTCCACTGCACTCTTGGACACAACCCTCGCCTCCTCTGCACCCCTGGACAGACCTCTCTTGCACTACACTCTTCAACACAGGCATCACCTCCTCTGCACCCCTGGACAATCCTCACCTCATCTGCAACCCTGAATAGACCTCAACTCATCTCCACCCCTACACAGGCCTCAGCTCATCTATACCCCTGGACACAGCTCATCTCATCTGCACCCTGTTACCATCAATTATACCCAATATATTGAGGCCTGTCTAAGGGGCACAGATGAGCTAAGGCGTGTCCAAGGGTCAGAGGAGGTGAGTCCTCTCCACTGCACTCATGGACACAGGCCTCAAATCCTTTGCACCCCTGGACATGCCTTACCTTATCTGCACAATCTACTTCCTAATCTGAGAAAACACAGGTGACATAATTGTAAAAGGTTCAAATGTATTTATTTAATCTTGCAGACACTATGTATTCCTTCTCAAAAATATAAAAGCCATTCATTAGCTGCAACATCGTTTTTTAAATAAGATTTACGAAACAGAGCGCAGGTCCTATGTACAAGCATTCCATTTCACTACTGAAACCTCACTATTTTTCAAAATTCAATTCTTCTATCTAGAAAATGTTGATACCAAACATTATCATTAAACTTAACAAAATGCAGCAAGAAAAAAGCTCAATCTGCTCCCTAATCTAGAGTAACACAATTGACATGATTGTGAAATCTGCAAATATATTTATTTAATCATGCACACACTATTTATTCCTCGTCAAAAATTTAAAAGCTATTCATTTGCCCAAAAATCATTTTTCAAATAAGATTTTAGAAACAGAGCGCATGTCCTATGTACAAGCATTCCATTTCACTACTGAAACCTCACTATTTTACAAAATACATTTCCTCTCTCTTCCAAACATTGCTACGAAGCATCATCAAAAACCATGACACAATTCAACAAGAAAAATGCTCAATCTGCTTCCTAATTTGGGATAACAGAGGTGACATCATTGTGAAAGGTTCAAGTATATTTCTTTAATCATGCAGACACTATTTATTCCTTTTCAAAAATGTAAAAACCATTGATTTGCCCCAAAGATGTTTTTTAAATAACATTTTAGAAACAGAGCGCAGGTCCTAAGTAAAAGCATTCAATTTCACTACTGAAACCTCACTATTATACAAAATACAAATCCTCTATCTTGCAAATGATCTTACCAAGCATTCCAACACCAAAGAAGCTCAATGTGCTTCCTAATCTGAGGTAACACAGGTGACATCATTGTGAAATATTCAAATATATTTATTTAATCATACAGACACTATTTATTCCTTCTCAAAAATGTAAAAGTCATTTATTTGCCCCAAAATCGTTTTTTAAATAACATTTTAGAAACAGAGTGCAGGTCCTATGTACAAGCATTCATTTTCACTACTGAAACCTCACTATTTCACAAAATACAAATCCTCTATCTTGCAAATGTTGATACCAAGCATTATCAAAAAACATGACACAAACCAACAGCAAAGAAGCTCAATGTGCTTCCTAATCTGAGGTAACACAGGTGATATGATTGTGAAAGATTCAAATATATTTATTTAATCATACAGACACTATTTATTCCTTCTCAAAAATGTAAAAGTCATTTATTTGCCCTAAAATCGTTTTTTAAATAACATTTTAGAAACAGAGCGCAGGTCCTATGTAGAAGCATTCCAGATCACTACTGAAACCTCACTATTTTACAAAATACATTTCCTCTCTCTTGCAAACATTCCTACCAAGCATTATCAAAAAACATGACACAAAACAACAGCAAAGAAGCTCAATGTGCTTCCTAATCTGAGGTAACACAGGTGACATGATTGTGAAATGTTCAAATATATTTATTTAATCATGCAGACACTATTTATTCCTTCTCAAAAAATGTGAAAGCCATTCATTTGCCCCAAAATCGTTTTTTGAATAACATTTTAGAAAAAGAGCGCAGGTCCTATGTACAAGTATTCAATTTCACTACTGAAACTCACTATTTCACAAAATACAAATCCTGTATCTTGCAAATGTTGATACCAAGCATTATCAAAAAACATGACACAAACCAACAGCAAAGAAGCTCAATGTGCTTCCTAATCTGAGGTAACACAGGTGACATGATTGTGAAAGGTTCAAATATATTTATTTAATCATGCAGACACTAATTATTCCTTCTCAAAAATGTAAAAGCCATTCATTTGCCCCAAAATCGTTTTTTAAATAACATTTTAGAAACAAAGCGCAGGTCATATGTACAAGCATTCCAGGTCACTACTGAAACTTCACATTTTTACAAAATACAATTCCTCTTTCCAGCAACAACTTTTTATCAAGCATATTCAAAAAACATGAAAAAAGTCACATTAAAAAAACACATTTTGCTTCCAAATCTTCTCCATAGAGTATACAAGTCTCTATCTATATTAAATGAATCATTACTCACCTTTACAAATGCTTTGGGAGATTGAGAACAGTGTCAGACACACACACCAATATTTCTTTAGCAGAGCAAAAGGTATGTACTCCAGGCACTGCAACCATGAATGGCACAGAAAATCTCTAATTCTACACACGTATCCCTCATGCTAACCAATCGAAACTCTTCCCTCTCTATTTTCACACCAACCCCCTTCCCCCCCCTCAGCACTTTCTACCTGTTACCATAGCAACTCCCTCCTCACTGACCTCTCAGGTTTAAAAGTTTATCCTACAATGTTGCAAATGAACTCAGCAAGGATGTTTGACCTCTCAATACACCAGCTTATCCGGTGCAGTGTTTCTTTAAATGACTTTTTCTTAACCATTCAAATTACTTCTTTCACAGAACAGAACCATGCACACTAACTTTCAGTTTTCAACTATCTGAATCCACCAATCATTGCTTGTGATTCAAGAGCACTGAAACTCCACAGTTTTTTTTGTTGCAAACTCCTACTGTTCCAACTGCCATTTCATTCCCACACGTCATCTGACTGCACCAGAACCTCCTCTCACCATGTATCCTGTCTGGATTATTGGACATAGCTACATCCACTGGGCTCAAAGGTATGCAGCTATCAGAAATTTTCACAGCCTTGATTTACCAAATGTGGACATCAAGTGGATTGGCCAAAGAGGATTGAGATGTCATCAATTGATACCATTGGTGAAAACCTTTTACCATCTGCCACACCCTGACCTCATAATTTTGCACTGTGGTTCACATAAAAACCACTGGAGAGACTTTCACCAAATATAGAATAGGCCCTACTACATACCAGTCCCTACCATTTCCCCAAATTTGGTGGAATTCCATTGAGCCATTTGGGCTGTAGCCCTGTCTAAATATCCTGAGGTAAATTACATGACAAAAACACATATGAAGTGTTAGAATTTACTACCAATTAAAATGTTACTTTAATTTTCTACTTTTATTTCCTGACATTTGATTGGTTATGTACATGAATATAAATGAAAAATGAGAGGGAAACACCGCCATTTTGACTACAACTACCTGAGGTACATCTTTAAAGGATATTCTCATAAAACTTCAACAGCTTTCTGTAAGGTAAGTTGTTAATTTGTAAAGGGCACTTTAAGTTAATTTGTAAAAATGTTTTCTGATAGTTATTTACTGTCCCTCTGTTATAGACATAGATTAAGATAGGCTTCTCTGTAATAGTTATAGATTGAGCTAGGCTTCTCTGGTATAATTATGAATTTACTTAGGCTTCCTCAAATACACTTTTTTATATTTCTACTTCCTGCCTGATACCATACACTGCCCAAAGATAACTTCACTGTTAAAAGCTCAGAAGTACCTCTCTGAACTTAAACCCAATAGTTCCCTAACTCTACTGATATAGTTATTTTTTTATGCAATTTACAGCAAGAAAATGGAAGGAGAACAAGAAATCATCAATATTTATTTCGAAATTACCGATGAGGAGATTGTTCAAGACGATTTTGTTGACGAGGACTTTATGGGTGAGTCTCTGGACCAACAATTTTTTGACTGTTTACAAGATATTGAATCATGCAATTTTGAGGAGATTCCAGATCATCTGATGCTGGAAGTTTTATTAAACTATGAAAATTCTAACCAATACATTTTTATTTAATAATTAAAAATTGTTTAAGACATTATTCTTTTTATATGTAATTCATGAAGTAGTACCAAAATGATTATAATAAAAAGTGAGACTTACAGTATACTGTGCAATTTTAAAAGATCATAAGTGAGCAGGGTAGACTACCCATGATCCCCTAGGCCTTCTCAGGGAGTGCTTAAAGGATCTGTTTCTGCTTTCCTGACAGACTATGGTATGGATTCCATATACCACAATACCTTCTGTAACAACATTGAAGATATCTACAGAAAAGAAGGTGTACATTGAATTTAAGACTCGCATTGGTACCCACATGGTGGTACCTACATGTTGGTACTTAAATCACCCACACAACACAACAACTCTATTCAGAGCTACCCTACCTCTAAGCACTTTAAATTATTATTTTACTGTTTCACTGGGTTTTCCTCATGGTACGCTCCCGGTGCACTTACCGGGCGCTCCCCCCGTGAAAATCGAAAGAAAAAAAATTTGACCCGCGAAGCCCTTTTATGGCCCCCACATCAAACCTATGGGGTCAGGGGGGTCTACCCTGCTCCCTTTTAGTAATTTCCCCCTTTGTTTTTGCCACCTCTTGTGTCTCGATCCTACCGACACAAGATGGCGGCCGCTCCGAACTGTTTAGAATGTTGACAAACACCCGAGAGCCAATCAGCTTTCCGCTCGCGAACTCGCGTTACGCGCCGGGTGCGCTTCCCGGTGCACGTACCGGGGCGCGCTCATAGATATATATATTTTTTTTAACCTAAATTACTCAAAAACCACTGGAGCACATATCTTGAGACATAGCAAAGGCACATCGGGCTACCAGTCCCTACAATTTTGCCAAGTTTGGTGGAAATCCATTCAGCCATTCGGGCTAAAAGTGAGTCCAACCGCCCTATGAAAATTAACATTGGGAAAACACGTTTTGGGACCCCCTTTTATCTTGGCCCCCACTTCACGAATCCCCCCCAAATTTTATGGGAAGGAGCGGGCCATCTTCTTTGAGAAATTCGTGAAAATTCGTCAACCGGCGCCAAAGTTATTCCCAATAGAATGTTTCGGATTTCCTATGGAAAACAATCTTAACTATAACTACATACTGGCGACCGCCAGTAGGTAATATATATATATATATATATGTATATATATTACCTACTGGCGGTCGCCAGTAGGTAGTTATAGTTAGGGCCTAGTTTCCATAGGAAATCCTCAACATTCTATTTGGATTAACTTTGGCTCTGGTGGATGAAACTTTGCGAATTTCTCAAAGAAGATGGCTCGGTCCGCTGCGCTCCTTCCCGGAAAGTTTGGGGGGGATTGGTGAAGCGGGGGCTGAGATAAAAGGGGGGTCCCAAAACGTGTTTTCTCCATGTTATTTTCCATAGGACGTTTAGACACGGCTACAGGTCGAACGGCTGAATGGGTTTATAAGAAATTTGGCAAAACTGTAGAGTCCGGCTCGCAGATTACGCTTTTTTGGAATGGTGTAAATCCGTTCAGTAGTTGCTGAGAAAATTAAAGTTAAAGTCAATTATATATCTGTAAGCGCGCACGGGTGCGCGCACTCAAGCGGCTGCGCGCGAGCGGAATTTTTTTTTGCTGCGTGACGTGTGTCAACGTTCGATTCGAAGGAAATCAGGAAGTGTTGACCGCCATTTTGTCACTGCGAGTAAATATATTGTTCATTTGAAAGCGTTGGAACATGGAAAGGGGAGAAGGTAGAGATTGTTTTGCTGCGTAGGTTTTCTCAGGGTGTGCAGTAAGGTCCTTAAAGGCGAAAATATATATATATATATTTTTTTTAAAGTTGCGGGGTGCGCGCACTCGGGCGCGCACACTTATTTAGAAGAGTGTGAAAATGGAGATAAAGCAGAAGTTTGAGTGCTTTGATATAAGGTGGCTCTGAAAAGAGCCCTTGTGTTAATTGAGTTTTTTCTGCATTTATAAGTAAGTAGCGATGCAGAGCCGGATGTTGCAGAGGAAGATTCTGTTTCTGTCTTCCTTCTTACTTAGTTATGGTTTTTTCACTCTCACTCCAGGCTTTTAGTCTGTGGATGGAAATCCATGAACCTAGACTCACCTATGAAAATCATACTATTGATGCTTGACTGAGGCCAAGGAGATCAGAGTGCATGTGTGTGTAAGGTGATGTACCTTTGGGGAGATGATGTTACGTTTAAACGTAGCCTCTGAGTGCTTAGTTCGGTTCTGTTCTCTCACTGTTGTTGATTTAGAGCCCCAAATACAAAGGCTTGTTGTTGCTTGTGAATCCCCAAGTGTATATTTGCTCATACTGATCCATGACGCCCCGGCGTATCCATGTCGTAGGCTGCACGAGTGGGCGAAACTCAGCTGGCCGAGCAAGACTTGGGGAGGGGCAGGAGTCAAGAGGAAACAAGGAGGGTTTTCATCATTTGGGACAAAAAATATTTCTAAACCAATGAAAAGTTTTATTAACAAGTCACATGACCTGTTATGCTTACGTTACGCGCTCCGCGCCGCGCCCCGGATTGCTTCCGGGAAGCTGCGCTTTGCGCCTCGCGCACCGGAGCACTTCCGGGTGCGCTAACGCAGCGTGTCATATGACGCATTATGCAACAACGCGATACGTCGTTGGGGCTCCACCGGAACTGATTGAATTGGTAGTCTACAGTGTTTCTGGAAGTTTCAGACTGAAGCTGGCGTCAGCATGAGAGCACCCCGTGGCTACGTCGTGGCCATTCTGCGAGCAATCATGGCAGAAGCTCCCCACCGGAACTCTGCGGGAGTCGGGGGCCCCGGTGACTCTTGTAGAATCTTCAAGGCTGATGGGACGCTATTGGGAATGGGGCCCATGCCGTAGCAGTCAAGCGTCCGAGTTCCAGGGTTGTCCAGAGCCATCCTTGCAGGCCAGGCCCAAGTCTGTGGAGCCGACCGCCATTTCCTGAGCTCCGTGGCAGCCGCCTGTCGCTGTACCGGAAGAGTGGGTGCAATTCAGCCGGATGGCGGGTGAGACGCTGTAATAGCAAGAGCAGGCGTAATTCAGCTGGCCGAGCGAGGCACTGTGCCGCAGGTGCGGGCGCAACTCAGCTTGTCGAGTGAAGCGCTGGGGTGTAGCTGAGAAACCTCCACCTGGGGAGGTGGGGGAGGCTCGTTCGCGCCGCCTCTCCCTTCCAGTGCACCCCACGCCGTCTCCTGGCGCAGGTATATGTGATGGTTGGACCAGGGCACCGCAGGACGTGTCTTCAGGTCAAACGGATTGTGGGACAAGGCCCAGAATGGAAGAGTCACCAAAAGGCTAAAAGTTCCGCCGGACCCCGGGAGCCGGCCGCCTATGTCGAGTGAAGTGCTGGGGTGCAGCTGAGAAACCTCCACCTGGGGAGGTGGGGGAGGCTCGTTTGTGCCGCCTCTCCCTTCCAGTGCACCCCACGCCGTCTCCTGGCGCAGGTATATGTGATGGTTGGACCAAGACACCGCAGGACGTGTCTTTAGGGGTGTAGCTGATAAACCTCCACCTGGGGTGGTGGGGGAGGCTCGTTCGCGCCGCCTCTCCCTTCCAGTGCACCCCACGCCGTCTCCTGGCGCAGGTATATGTGATGGTTGGACCAGGGCACCGCAGGACGTGTCTTTAGGTCAAACCCTCAACTATGGCACCCAACATCCAGGACTTATGACATTTGTGGAAGGCAGTGACATCGAAGCATCTCAGGGACCAAGCATATGCAGAGTCCTTCCTACAGCCTCTGCGTTCCTTCTTACCTAGTTATGGTTTTTTCACTGTCACTCCAGGCTTTTAGTCTGTGGATGGCAAACTATGAACCTACACTCACCTATGAAAATCTTACTATTGATGCTTGACTGAGGACAAGGAGATCAGTGAAGCGCTGGGGTGTAGCTGAGAAACCTCCACCTGGAGAGGTGGGGGAGGCTCGTTCGCGCCGCCTCTCCCTTCCAGTGCACCCCACGCCGTCTGCTGGTGGAGATGTTGCAGCAGGCTGCCATGTAAATAGTTATTTAATTAAACGTTTTACCCTGTTACTTTGTTGGTGTGTTGTATATATTTATAATATTTGCATAGGGTTTCTCCTTATTTTGGGCGGGGTGGGCGGCGGAGGAATTTCACTGAAAAAAACATGCATTTGGATCGATGTTGCAGCAGGCTGCCATGTAAATAGTTATTTAATTAAACGTTTTACCCTGTTACTTTGTTGGTGTGTTGTATATATTTATAATATTTGCATAGGGTTTCTCGTTATTTTGGGCGGGGTGGGCGGCGGAGCAAATTCACTGAAAAAACCATAGGTTATAGACCATATATAGTTAAATATCTCAAGTCCATCTCTGCACTCGATGGAGATACAGGTCGTCGATCAAAAAATGTGCTGGCCACCTCTAATGGTAATAGCGTGGCCAGGGCTTTTGTCAATCCCTCTGCAAATTGCACAGGGTGCTCTTGTTTGACATGCCGCACCATGGTATGTATGGAAAAGGAATATTTTTTTGTTGGATTTCCTCTAGAGAGAAACGAGTCACATATCGTGCAGGTTACTTTTGGTGCATTTACTTTCTTTTGATCTTCAGGATAAGTGAAAAATTGCCAGATGAAAGATTCTTTTTTTCTTCTTAAAGGTAGTCGATCATTTTGTTCAGATTCGGAAGATGAATGAGATACGGTAGCCATTTCACCAAAGTCTTCCGAAAAATGTAGGACGTTGTTCTCTCTTGAGAGTAGAAAAGATAGTGAGAGAAGTGGATTGAGTGCTGCGTGTAAATTCCAGAATAGAAACTAGTAAGAACCAATTGGAAGTGTTGTTTTCATGTTGCAGCAGGCTGCCATGTAAATAGTTATTTAATAAAATGTTTTACACTGTTACTTTGCTGGTGTGTTGTATTTATTTATAATATTTGTATAGGGTTTGTCGTTATTTTGGGCGGGGTGGGCGGCGGAGCCGAGCTATCTTGCAGCCATCATGGCGTCGAGCTCGGTTTCTCTCACTAGTTTCATATTTCTCATGAGGGGTTGTTCCTAACGTTTCTATTTAAGCGAGGTGAAAAAGAGATCCTATCAGTGGCCTACTGATTTTGCTTGATTCCTTTTGTTTTTTCTAACGATTTTTAAGTTAAAGTTTGCTAGCACGATACAGCGGCTAGTCCGCATTTTATATATGTCTTTTTTATTAGGGGTCTCCTCCGGTGGAGTCGGACGATCTACCTCTAATAACCGGTAAGTGTTCCTCTGAAGGAATGCGTCTTGAAAGTGGCTGACTGTAATGTATGATATTTCACTCAGTGACTTTCAGGCCCATGCTGTTTCAAAACTGTGCATGTGCTTGAAGCAGGCGTAGGTATTGACGCAGCATTGTGAATATAGTGCATTGGTGAGCCTTGCTGGAGCTGCATCACAATTGTGATGCAACTCTAGCAATGTATTAGTTTTTGAGCACAGATGTGTTACGCATGTATGGTGTTTTTGTACCATGGTGCGCCACATTTCAAATGTGGCACACCATGGGTAACGGAGCACTACCATACTGTGGTGCACATTAACTGGTGCATATCTGGGTATGAAGTAGTTAACATAAATCTGCCCCATAGGTTACAAATCCGCGTTTAGTAGACTGTTTGGCCTTTGTAGTTTTATGTTTTTTCTGTTATTCTATGTAGGTATGTAATATTGCAAGATTTTTGTCACGAAAAAGAAGCCATGAGTATTGGGTTTGTGAAAGATTGCAAGATTTTTAAAATTAAAAAGGAAAAATCATGGCATTGTTTAATATAGTATTGTAAATACTTATCTTTAACAATGATGAGAGAGTAAAAAAAGGTTAACCTGATGTTCGAAAGTTATTCACAGGCTTCTTTAGAGGAAGTATTTTATATGATTGTAGCGTGGGTGTTTCACTTTTTTATAGGTAATAGAATGCATTCTGCAAGCATGTAGTACTCCTCCTGCTACAGCATAAATATTCTTCAGTGCTTATTTTCATTTCGTAAGTGGTATTGAGACCGACACAGAACTTCAATGGATCGGAGGGGCTGTTCCTGTGCATCTGGAGTAAGCATGGGCGTAAAATCCGCTCCGATCGCGGATTTTTCGGATTTTCGGCAAATTCGCAATCCGCGAATTTGTCGAAAATCCGTGAATCCGCTCGCGGCGGATTTTTTGCTTGGTTGCGGCGCGCGGCGTGGTGCACGGCGTTCACTTTCCGTCATTTAGCGTTTGCCGAGTTGTTTTTCTTTGCGAGTGCCGCGCCATTTTGGATCTTGCTGCTTGATCCCGCGGGAGTTTGGCGCCCGCGAATACGTTATCGCGGCTTGCCACCTTGCACAGCACACCTCGCGAGAGTTCGCAATTGCGAACACGCAGTTGCGGCGGAAAGGAACAATCTCGCACTCGCGAAATAGAGCTTTTGCAATTCTGCACAAGAAAATCACCAGCAAACAGGATAAACCTTCAGAAAATTATGATTTTTATCAGAATCACTCCTCAGGTTGACATTTGCATGGCCTTTTTTTTTGCAAGGAGTCCATTTTTGGGGGGGGGGAGGAAGGAAGTGCCCCACAGTCTCCAACTTCCTGTTCCTGTCCAGCAGGCTCCTCCCAGTGCTTTGTCCATCTCCTGGTCACTTTCATTTGGATCTGGAGCTGGAAGGATTACTTTTTGTGGGTGCTGCTGGATATTTGGATTTGAGGCCTTTTTGACTGTCTTTGGATCACTTTTGGATTAGAAATCAACTTTCACAAGTAAGTTTGTTTGGGGCATTACAGTTGCTGCAAGTAAAATTTTGGAACTTTTTCAGAACATTAAATAAATTATATTGTGGGTAGCCACAGTATCCAGTAGGACCAGGGTTGGTTAGGGGTGCATGATACAACTGTTTTGTTGAATTTAAACACCATTGAGGCCATGGATGGGCTGGGATTGTGCTGATTTTTGTCGTTTTTTTGGGCCTGCTGGTGGGGCCCTTTGCCCAGGGGTGGTGAGTGTTGCATGGGCCTAGTCTTTCTGTGGGGTGTCTTCTTGAATTTAAACATAATTGAGGCCATGGATGGGCTGGGATTGTGCTTATTTTATTGTTTTTTGTCATTTTTTGGGGGCTGCTGGTGTGGCCTTTTGCCCAGGGGTGGTGGTGCATGGACTGAGTGTGCCTGTGGTGTGGTCTCACTCTCTTTAATGTAAACATCATGGATGGCATTGGATTGTGGTGATTTCTGGCTGTTTTTCTGTTTTTTGGGGGTGTACTGTTGATGTGGACTGGCCATGTGGGTGGTGGTGGACGGTGGCCATCTTGAGTGCTGGCTGGTACAGGCAACATGTGCTTGGGGTGTAAGGGGCCATTTTGAGGAGAGGCAGTGTCTGACGCCTGCACTTATTTTGCCTACTTTTCATCCATTATGCCCAGGGGTAGTGAGTGTTGCATGGGCCTAGTGTTTCTGAGGGGTGTCTTCTTGAATTTAAACACCATTGAGGCCATGGATGGGCTGGGATTGTGCTGATTTGATTGTTTTTTGTCGTTTTTTTGGGCCTGCTGGTGGGGCCCTTTGCCCAGGGGTGGTGAGTGTTGCATGGGCCTAGTCTTTCTGTGGGGTGTCTTCTTGAATTTAAACATAATTGAGGCCATGGATGGGCTGGGATTGTGCTTATTTTATTGTTTTTTGTCATTTTTTGGGGGCTGCTGGTGTGGCCTTTTGCACAGGGGCGTGGTGCATGGACTGAGTGTGCCTGTGGTGTGGTCTCACTCTCTTTAATGTAAACATCATGGATGGCATTGGATTGTGGTGATTTCTGGCTGTTTTTCTGTTTTTTGGGGGTGTACTGTTGATGTGGACTGGCCATGTGGGTGGTGGTGGTGGCCATCTTGAGTGCTGGCTGGTACAGGCAACATGTGCTTGGGGTGTAAGGGGCCATTTTGAGGAGAGGCAGTGTCTGAGGCCTGCACTTATTTTGCCTACTTTTCATCCATTATGCCCAGGGGTAGTGAGTGTTGCATGGGCCTAGTGTTTCTGAGGGGTGTCTTCTTGAATTTAAACACCATTGAGGCCATGGATGGGCTGGGATTGTGCTGATTTGATTGTTTTTTGTCGTTTTTTTGGGCCTGCTGGTGGGGCCCTTTGCCCAGGGGTGGTGAGTGTTGCATGGGCCTAGTCTTTCTGTGGGGTGTCTTCTTGAATTTAAACATAATTGAGGCCATGGATGGGCTGGGATTGTGCTTATGTTATTGTTTTTTGTCGTTTTTTGGGGGCTGCTGGTGTGGCCTTTTGCCCAGGGGTGGGGGTGCATGGACTGAGTGTGCCTGTGGTGTGGTCTCACTCTCTTTAATGTAAACATCATGGATGGCATTGGATTGTGGTGATTTCTGGCTGTTTTTCTGTTTTTTGGGGGTGTACTGTTGATGTGGACTGGCCATGTGGGTGGTGGTGGTGGCCATCTTGAGTGCTGGCTGGTACAGGCAACATGTGCTTGGGGTGTAAGGGGCCATTTTGAGGAGAGGCAGTGTCTGAGGCCTGCACTTATTTTGCCTACTTTTCATCCATTATGCCCAGGGGTAGTGAGTGTTGCATACTTGCATGTCCCTAGTCTTTCTGTGGGGTGTCTTCAATGTAAACATCATGGATGGCATGGGATTGTGCTCATTTTTCTGTGTTTTGTCGATTTTTTGGGGTGTATAACTGAACTGATGTTCCTCTGTCTTCCATTGCTTTTAGGTGCACAAGAAGACTCAAGAGAACCACCAGTGCCAGGAAGAAGTCCTGCAGCGGTGTGTGCAGCATAACGTCACGCGACGTCACGTCTGGACACAGAACCCTCTGCAACTCGTGCAACTGCTGCCTGCTGACCTGCTCTGAAGAAGATGGCCCCAAAAAAAGTAACCCGTAGCTCCTCTAGCAAGAAAGGTGCCAGTAAGGAGCAGAAGAAGCAAGTTACCAAGGACACTGGTGTGCCGCCCGCCCCTTTTTTTGGGAGTAAAAAAAAAAGTATGCCTGCAGCAGCAGCGGGATCTGCTGGGGACCAAGCTGGCAGCAGCACCCCCGCTCCATTGGGCTCAGTGCCACCACCACCACCACGCCAACTTCAGTCCAAGCCCTTGAGTGCTGCAGAGGCAGCCAGTATAGTTCTTCAATCCCCATCGACCAGTGATGATGGCTCATCGCAAGACAGCAGCAGCAATGTCCCTGAATCAACACAGGTTGTTGTAGCTCATCTGACGAGTGTTGAACAACCACAGCCACAACAACAATCACATGTGCAAGTACAAGCCCAAGTACATGTGGAAGGAGAGGCAGCGCAAGGAGATGCGCAAGCAGAGGTGCATGGAGGGTCACAAGTGCCCACAATAGTTGTTCCTCCCGAAGTAGGGGCACATCAGGAAATCGACAATCAAGGCGAGGTATCATTTGAGGAAGCCACTCCTCCTGATGATCCTTCATTGTCTTCCACACCCCTAGCAAGGAAGAGATCAAGGGTGGTGTCTACATCTTCTTCAAGCACACCTCCTTCTGATGATACGGATCAAACTTGGGAACCAGCACCACAGCCGTCTGAGAGTGAGGCACACCATGATCCAACAAAGGTAGTTAAGCGTAAAAGGAAGCTCGTCCAAAGTCTCAGAGTTATGGAGTGTGATGAGGCTCAACAAGAAGTGGCGGATACTGCTGCTGATGAAGACTCTGCCAACGACGACCCAGTCATCATAAAGGTCACTGCAGCCCCAGTGGGCATGCAGCAAACAGACATTTTGACCCTAGCCCGAAGAGCTGCTGAGCGTGATGATGATGATGATGTTGTCGATGAGGAGGCAGTGGAAACACCACAATCATTGGAGTTAAGTAGTACACCAACTCGTCCCGCTTCCATATTTCTTTCTGGCAAGAAGAGACCTCCGTCAACCTCGACCTTAATTAGTGGCGGTGAAAGTGCAAAACGTACAAAAGTTGGGCAATCCAGATCCTCCACTTCATCTGGCATTAGCTTCATGACCACCACCACCAGTATCGCCGCCTCCTCCAGGTCCCACAGACACTTCAAGTCCCCAGTTTGGGACTTCTTTACTGTTTGTCAAAGAAATCCAAAGTTTGCCATTTGTACCCTTTGTAAGGTTGCAGTTAGTCGTGGTAAGCCAGGTACCAACTATGGTACCGGAGGCCAGAGAGGTCATCTTAGGAGACAGCACACTGTCAAATGGTTTGCGCACCTAGATGCGATCAAGAAAGGCCAAATTCAAGGAAACGTTGATGTTTCATCTGATGATGACGAGGAGGAAGAAGACGTGTCAAACACTTCCCTTACACCCAGTACCCCTGTCAGCAGCACACCCAATGTGAGGCACACTAAGAGTGTTGGAGCGAGTGAGACACCAACGCACAAAAGTTCACCAGCGAGCAAAATTGGGTCAACGAAGTCATTATCAGCCCGTAAATGCTTGGTCCAGGGCAACATTAGAACAATGCTTACTTCAGACGTGCCATATGAACGCAACCACCCACTGACGCGTCTGTATAACACTAAGCTGGCTAAAATGCTAGCTGTGGACCTTCTCCCTTTTTCTTTTGTAGAAGCGGTAGGTTTTCTAGAATTAGTGGCAACGCTCTGCCCTAAATGGAAGGTTCCTAGCCGGTTCTATTTTGCCAGAGTTGCGGTTCCAGCACTACATGAAGATGTGCTGGAGGCGATTGGGGCAGCTTTGCAGAAGAGTGCTGTTCACACAATACATCTGACAACAGACATGTGGACCAGTGGCGCAGGCGCTGATTACATGTGCATCACTGCACACTGGGTCTCTTTTTCAGGTGTTAAAGCAAAGCTAAACGCAGGTGTTGACCCGGACAAAGTTTTCAAAGCTGCTCGGAAACATGCAACACTAGCCATGTTTGGCTTGGAGAAAAGTCACACAGCAGAAAACCTTTTGGAAGAGTTTGACAAAAAGGTCTTGAAAATGCTATCCCCCAAAAACGCAAGATTGGTTATGTTTCCACGGATAATGGCGCCAATGTAGTTAAGGCCATGTGGCAGGGTGACTATTTTAGAGTGCCGTGTTTGGCGCACTGTATCGACCTGGTAGTTCAAAAATTCTTGAGTGATAAACACAGTCCAGCGTTCGAGGTAATGGCCACCTGCCGCAAAATGTGCAACCATTTCAGCCATTCTTTTAAGGCCCGGAAGCATCTGAGGAGACTGCTACTTGAACGTCAAATGCCAGTGAAAGCACTCATCCAGGAGGTGGCAACACGTTGGAACTCAACCTTCTACATGCTTGAGCGTCTGTATGAGCAGTATACGGTACTCGATCACTATTTCTTCACAGAGGGTACATCTCAGAAGGAGGACATGCGGTTGGGTGCGGCGCAATGGGACATAGTTAAAAGCCTGACAGACATGCTTTGTCCTTTTGAGTTCTTCACGCGTGCAGTCAGCCAGGAGGACTGTAATTTGGGAAAAGCTATCCCATTGTTGTGCATGCTGGAGCACCAACTGATGGCGGTGTCTTCTGAGTTTGAAAAAGATGAAAAAAAAAAGACCATTTTATTTTGTCTGAGAAATTATTAGAGCGCCTACGTGGTGATGAACGTCTTCAAAAAATCAAGTCAGAACAGCATTACATTTGTGCTACTATTCTGGATCCACGCTACAAAAAGGCGCTGGCAGGCAAAGCATTCTTTCCTTTTGCTGATGCAGATGTTCAAAAGTACAAACATTGGTTAGCCTTGTCAGCCAAGAGGTTTGAAAAAGAACGGCAGGTTATTGAAGGAGAAGCAGCATCAGCAGGCCATCCCCAGTCACAAGAATCCACTTCTGCACCTGTGGCTGGGGCACAAGTGACCTCTCAGCCGTTAAAGACACCGGCAACTGGATCATCTTCTGCACCACACACAACACTAACAGTGGCTGCTGAGGAGGATTGGCTAAGTTTGCTTGGGTATGGTTCTCGAAAAAATGTCAAAGGCACAGCAAAAAGTAAGCAAAGTGGAGGAACCGTTGATGACCTTGAGTCGATGGTGCAGGACTATATGAATGACTCAACAGAGGTCTTTCTTAATGATGAGCCATTGCAGTATTGGCATGGCAAAAAACAATTGTGGCCACAGCTCTCCAACCTGGCTATAAACTATTTGTCTTGCCCACTCGCTAGTGTGTCTTCTGAACGTGTTTTCAGTGCTGCTGGTGGCATTGTAACTCCCAAACGGAGCCGCCTCTCGCCCAAAAATGTGGAGCGGCTGACAATGATCAAGATGAATCAGCACCTCATACCACCAGATTACAAAGTACGAGAAAGCACGCCGCATGAAGACGAGGAGGACGGCAACGTAGATGAGGGGATTTGTTCTCTGTTCGGTGGCACTGACCTCATCCTGCCTGAATTCGCAGAGTATGATGACGAAATCTTGTTCTTATTCCCTGACACCGAGCCCTGAAAATGAGACAATCAATCAAGAACTTTCTTTTTCGTCCTTATTCACTTTTATTCCTGTGTGCTGTGTGTCTCTCTTTCTTTGTTTTGCACAGTTAATTTAATTCAAACTTTAATCACCTAATCCCAAAAACAAGACCATCATCAGAACTGTCTTCACTTGTTTGCTTATTGATTTGAAGGTGCCGCAGTCTACATTCCTCAGGTTCACAAGTTCTGAAGAACATGCTCCTCTATCCTCCTCCTCCAGACTGCGATTTCCCTCAAAGCAGAGTGCTGGATTACGCCCAATGAAGAAAGACTCAGCACTTGTGGGGGTGTTGTACTTCTTTGCGGGTGAGTTGACGGATTTGGGCCCATTGCTGTGAAGCTCTAATAATGGACAAAAGTGTTTTGGACCAAATATGAGGTGGAAATTTCTTGCCGTTTTTGCTGACTTGCTTGCCTTTGGGGTGCTCTTTGGCGGGGTTCCGGGTGTTTGTGGGTGATTTTTGGTGTCTGGGAGCACTGCTGCGACAGTCTAATCTTGATTGCATTTGCTTTTCAGGAAATCCGTGGTGGAAAACAGGAGTTATGATCATTGATGATGATGACCTAGCTGCACAGCGGCGCGTTTGGACCGAAGGCCGAGAGATATTGTAAGTATGAGATTTAGCTTTTTCGCTGTTTGGGGGTGTTGTCGGGTGGTTTTTTCCGGGTGGGTTGGCGGGTCTTGCCTGGGGCATTCCTGGGAAGGTCTAATACCGGATAGAAGTGTTTTGGACAAAATCCTTAAGGAACAGCCTTTTTTTTGCTATTTCTTCTGTCATCTTGCTCAATGTAGCGTTTTGGGGGGCTTCCTGCTGTTCGTGGGTGGGTTGCGGCCGGGGTCTCTGTCGAAGCACTGCTGCGACAATCTAATCTTGATTGCATTTGCTTTTCAGGAAATCCGTGGTGGAAAACAGGAGTTATGATGATTGATGATGATGACCTAGCTGCACAGCGCCGCGTTTGAACCGATGGCGGAGAGATATTGTAAGTATGAGATTTAGCTTTTTCGCTGTTTGGGGGTGTTGTCGGGTGGTTTTTTCCGGGTGGGTTGGCGGGTCTTGCCTGGGGCATTCCTGGGAAGGTCTAATACCGGATAGAAGTGTTTTGGACAAAATCCTTAAGGAACAGCCTTTTTTTTGCTATTTCTTCTGTCATCTTGCTCAATGTAGCGTTTTGGGGGGCTTCCTGCTGTTCGTGGGTGGGTTGCGGCCGGGGTCTCTGTCGAAGCACTGCTGCGACAATCTAATCTTGATTGCATTTGCTTTTCAGGAAATCCGTGGTGGAAAAACAGGAGTTATGATGATTGATGATGATGACCTAGCTGCACAGCGCCGCGTTTGGACCGAAGGCCGAGAGATATTGTAAGTATGAGATTTAGCTTTTTCGCTGTTTGGGGGTGTTGTCGGGTGGTTTTTTCCGGGTGGGTTGGCGGGTCTTGCCTGGGGCATTCCTGGGAAGGTCTAATACCGGATAGAAGTGTTTTGGACAAAATCCTTAAGGAACAGCCTTTTTTTTGCTATTTCTTCTGTCATCTTGCTCAATGTAGCGTTTTGGGGGGCTTCCTGCTGTTCGTGGGTGGGTTGCGGCCGGGGTCTCTGTCGAAGCACTGCTGCGACAATCTAATCTTGATTGCATTTGCTTTTCAGGAAATCCGTGGTGGAAAAACAGGAGTTATGATGATTGATGATGATGACCTAGCTGCACAGCGCCGCGTTTGGACCGAAGGCCGAGAGATATTGTAAGTATGAGATTTAGCTTTTTCGCTGTGTGGGGGTGTTGTCGGGTGGTTTTTTTCGGGTGGGTTGGCGGGTCTTGCCTGGGGCATTCCTGGGAAGGTCTAATACCGGATAGAAGTGTTTTGGACAAAATCCATAAGGAAACACCAGTTTTGGCACTTTTTGTAAGTTTGGGTTCGTTAGGGTTAGCCCTAGCAGCAGGATTGCATGTGTTTCGGGGGGTTCTATTCCAACGCAGTTCTGGTGTTGTAGAGCACTGTTGGAGCGATGCTGGCTATGGATACTTTTGCTTGCTTGCAAGTGTTTTGAATACAATCCACGGTCTGTATTTGGGCCTACTGTTACTTTCAAAGTACGTTTTGTAACCATTTTTCTGCTAGGCATCGTTTTTGGAGATCTGATTGGGGTTCTTCTACATTTTTGCGACTGGCTTTAGTAAGGGTCTTGGTGGGAGCATTGCTGGGAAGGTCAAATTTTGTTCTAAAACACAGTTTACAGTACACCTACCTTGAGGGGAAAGATCCGCTATAATATTTTGGCCATACTTATTTATCCTTAAAAAGGTGACTCAGACAGAGCACGCAATTTCAAAAATATTGTACTGTCTATTAGGGAAATCAAAGTGTCACTTTTTGAACCACACAGCGTACATACCTTTTATTTATTTATCAGTGGTATTGTAATAGCACTTCCTGTTTTCCGTTCAATAATTACAGGCCGGGTTTCAGTCAACATCCGCCAGGCAGGCAGTGGACAGGGTGTCTTCTGTCAGTGGTCACCAACATTGATGGACGAAGCGTCAGCTGGAATGGAGGAGTGCCGCCAATAAGAGGAATTGTTTGCTGCATGCAACTTACTTACCAAATTCAACAGGACAACTCCAACAACATACGCAATACAGATACAGTATCCATTGTTTTATTCTATGAGTGTGACTGCATGTGCTTAGCTTTAGTTTGTAACCAAAGATTGTCTTTATCTTCAATTATTGTTTGTCCATGCTCTGCTTTTTTTTTCTTCTCTCAACAAAACCTACCCAAAAAGAAACCCCCATTCCCATCCATTTTACAAACCCTAACCCTCTTCCCCCGGGCTGTGTTGTTTTG
This sequence comes from Lissotriton helveticus, assembly GCF_964261635.1. Classification (NCBI taxonomy): domain Eukaryota; kingdom Metazoa; phylum Chordata; class Amphibia; order Caudata; family Salamandridae; genus Lissotriton; species Lissotriton helveticus. The sequence continues at coordinate 1,459,128,381 of NC_136061.1, read as the reverse complement.
CTTGATGTCTGACTAAAATGACATCAATAATTCCACACACTTGCTGGGGAGGATAAGGTCATAGCAACAGGCTGGTGAAGGAATACGAGGATATCTTCTAGACTTACTCAGCTTCAGTACTATATCTTCTAGTAGTAGTAGCCAATGTCAAATAAATTCAACGCAAGTACTAGTTATACTTGCAAGCAAATACTTTACCATTTGTTAGGCTACATTATGGCACTGTTCTAGTGTACTGTCACCTGCTATATTCTCGATCGTACCGTAACCGTTGTAATGCTACAGTAAGGACAAACAAGGTTTCGTTTTCTTTTTTTCCATAGGCATGCAACTGCCACTGTGTCACACCACTAGTACCACCGCAATGAGGAAATGTCACCCGCCCAGGATTGACAACGTTAATCCCCATTTCACGTGGAGCCAGCCCTTGGCCTAGCCCTAATTTCTAACACAAATTACAGGTAAGATAAGCGTTTGGTGGGAGGTAGTATAATAGAGTATTATTTCGGAGTAGACAAGAGATTGACGGTTGTACTACTAAAGTCCTACGACTGTTCAGGAAAACAAAGTTACTGTTACACCCCCGTCCCCCACCCACCAGACTGAAAAGCAGTAAAAAACAGGTATGGTCAGATAAAGTTTAAAAATGTATATTTATGTAGCCCTAACAAAATAATCTCCCTCAAGACCCACCCTAACCCCAACGATTGTCTTTGAAACGTCCCAAAACAATCCCAACTCCCAAATCCCACCCCCCAAAAGTCTATAAAAAAAGGGCAAGGGACACTCCACTACTGGAGGGTGCTGGTGCATTTTGCGGCATGGGCATCATACTCCTTGCGGAGGGTGGCAAGCTCGGAGCGGAGGCCCTTCACCAAGTTCTTATACCTCTGGACCTCCTGCTCCAGGTTGGACATTCGGACTCGTAGGCGGCGTTGGCGTTCCTTGCAGCTCCTGTGGGGGGCAGCTGGTTTTTCTGTTGCTTGGCGGTGGCGGTTGGCTTTGTTAGCCCGGCTCGGTCCCGCTGGAGCACTGCGCATGCTGGCGTCCCGTGGGGTCACGGAGGAGGATGCAGCGGTCCCAGCCGAGGATGTTGTTGTTGCACCGCTCGACTGCGTGTCCTCCTCCTCCTCCAGGGCCACCAGCCGCCGATATTCGGCGACAGTGGCATCCAGCCTCCGTTGCCGGGCCATTCTAGCCTGCTCCCTCCGTGTTGTTGATTTGGAAGGAGCAACTATATGAAGAAAGAAAGACATAGTCTGTAACCAATGCTCCTTAGCATTAATAACACAAAGTGATTGAGCCGAAAGTTGGGTCACAGTACAAGTAGCAAATTGAAAGCACAGTACATAACTATTGAGGACAGTATCTATGTAACCTCCCACTTCTGCATCCTTGCTCTAACATTAGTGGTAGTTTAATGAACAAATTCTACGACCACTATGGACTTCCATTACAGTCGACTATGACAGTACACCAGTCTTATTCTTCTTCTTCTCTCTTGTTTAGGAAAATTGGTACGTTATCTTATGCAAGCCGGCAGAATGACATGGACAGCACAGTGAACTTGCACCCGAGAAAAAAAGTTGCACACCATGATGAGTGAGACAGACGTGCGTTACTGTACCGGTCCAGTACATGCAGGTGGTGAAGCTATTACTTTTCTATTACGGGTGGCACTGGGAATACTCTGTTACAAGGGCTACTGCTTAATTAATTTACCTTTCACCCTACAGTGGAAATGAGTACTAGAAAAGGAAAATGAAGAAGCTAACTAATTTGATTATCTATCACTTCACATGGGACGTATTTGATGACATATGGGATGACTTTAGGTGCTTTGCTTAATATTGAGTGAACAGTGATACACCCACACATGAATGACGTACTACAAGTAAACTAAAGTTATTAAGAGAGGTACGGAGTGTCCCTAATAACCAGATATATGCTGGGATTGCAGACGCAATACAAAGTACTGCTACTATTCATGGTAGTATTGGACACATTTACAATTTCTTTTCCTTGCCTTCCCTGCACTGGAACGGACGTGCGGGTGCGGTGGTACATGCTCTTCAAGGTAACACTTAGTTCATCCAGCGACCATCTACTCTCTCTAGATACACATGTGCTATCTAAGAGTCAGAGAATACCATGCTCCAGGCATCCATTCAGTCAAAGTATACGCACACATACAGTTTCTGTTTCACCCACCCAGGCTGCTGTCCTTCCACCCATCCTTGCTTCATCATTGACCCAGCCATGCACCATACCATATTCTTTCCTTCCCAGCCACCTCGGGGGCCAAGCAAACACATATCGTTCTTCTTTGCCAGCCATCATACAATTTCGCGTCCCACTTACTTACACCCTTCTTTCGCTTTTCGTTCATCCCATCCATCACGTTCGTCTAAGAACTTATTGGGATTCTTCTCACCAAAAACTTCACAGCTAAGTCGAAGTACATTTCGAGGAGGCTACTACCTGGTTGATTTGTAATACACCCGTGCAGAAAGCACACTATGCAGTCTTCAATCTCAATAAGTAAGGAATATATAGCTTACCTGTTTCCGCCACCACCGTTTGAACCCCCACAGGACCGTCCGCCGGCTCTTGCACCGCCTCCTCCCCAGAGTCCTCCGAGTCCTCGCCCAACACAGCCACCTCCGCGTGGCCCCGTCACCAGATGTTACACCTACAAAGTACATTTAAGAATGTTAGAATACACCACTCACTACTATATAATATTTGGTCTAGGAGAAATGATAAAAAAACAGAATACAATGTAATAATTTGTGACTGTCTACTCCAAAGTAAAAATGTCCCTTTTCCCAGGGAAGGCTGTTGTCTTGCTGCACTTTTATGCACAACTGATGAATGCTTGCTTTTTATTTTTAACACGCACCACTTTTTCTCCTAACAGACAGAAGCTTGACTCCTAAGAACACGACCAGGATCAAGTTCAAACCAGGTGAGAGCTCGGCTCGACCACAAGAAATGTGTCCAATTAATCGTCAGCACTAACCACTTTTCCGTTTTCAGTTAAATAGTTTTATGACAAAGTAGATTTTAATAAATGTGTTTACTTTTAATAAAGCTTTTAAACTTAAATAGACTCTGTGGTTTTTGGTCCTCCAGACTAGAGTGGATGAGCTAAAGGTTTTGGAATTTTTGCAAGCATGAGTGCCTCTGACACTTCTTGACTGTGCTGTGACTCCGTACTCTCTTGTCCTGCGTACGATAATCTAGAGATCATTGGGGATCAATAATCGGTGACTTCGGGAGCTGAATGACTCTGCCACACTATCTAGTCAGTAAGGAGACAGTGCATAGAGCTATTGCTGAATAGAATGGGAGTCCAATGGAATTGCCAAATGTCCAATCTTAGTTAGCTACACAGACAGACTAATAAGAATAATCTAGTAATACCACAGGGAGTCATATTAGAGCCAGGATAAGAATTTATATCCAGTCTACAAGAAGATCAAAGACGATTTAGAAAAAATCGAATGAGGAACGCTAGGAAAAAATAGGTACTCTTTATTACAATTAAAACTTACTGGGGCCAGCAAAGGAGCCCTCGCCTGCCCGATCCTGGCCTGCATCCTGAACAGCACCCTCCTCCTCCTGTGTCCTCTTGCCCTTGGGGGGAGCTGATGTACAACATGAAAGAAAGAAAGACCAGAAAACATGGATGAGATTTGTCAACCAAATCAACCATTTCAAAAGAACAATAACAAAATTTTTTGGAGAAATAGCAAATAGACAACTATTCCACGGGATCTATCTCATGTGGTATACTACGTTATTCGTATTGCCTGATTTGCGGACCGTTGACTTAGAAAGTTCCTATGTAACTCAATAAACAGACTACTAAAGAGGTTTGCCTAGGCCTGGCACTACAGGCAGCAGTCCGCAGCACGCGAAGTGACAGACAAAGTCCATCCTGCCTGCAGATCAGTGAATACTCAAACTATCAATCCACCCACCACCACCACTATTTCTTCTTATAGCCATGTGTCTAAAGGAAGGAGTGGACTTCAGTCTGTTGGGGCTGATTTAGAAGTCCCTTGCGGCTCATTTTCCTCCATTGTTGCGTGACTTTTGTGACGCTGCGGCAGAACAAAAGACTCGCCATGGTGTTGGTGCGGCGTATATATTAAAACAAAAGAAATTATGGGCGATGCATCACGTTGTAAAGCCCTGCGCCATCAGGGGGCGTTCCGGCGCAAGGGAGGGCATACCTGCGCAGGGACGAATCCTAAAAGTGGCTGAGGGAAATCTACAAGATGTCAATCAGTCACTTTTAAGACAATGATGCATGAGTCAAACCCTGCGCGCTTGAAGCCGACGTACGGCTTGATGCAGCATTGGGGAGATAGGGTACCCCAGAGCATTGCTGGAGCTGCGCCATCGTTGGCACGCAACTCCAGCAATGCGCCGCCTTTACGGCACAGATGCGTAAGGCTTCTGTGACGTTTTGGGCCAATGGGTGGTGGTGGCATGGCACACAATTACTGCCGCATCCCTGCTACTTTGCAGGGATGCGCCGGTAATTGAAAATATGACCCTTAGTGTCTAGCATTACGCAGTTCTTATCTTTACACTACACTCATACATAATTTCTCAGGCCAATGAAATGAACACAATGTACAAAACAAATAAGCATAGTAGCAAGCAAGGCTACTGAGAAGGAGAGCAGTGCACCTGAAATGCATAGAAGATTTTGAAATATAATTTACCTACAATGTAATCGGCAGCATTATTGCTCTTGGTAAAGAACAAAGATTTGCAAATAACAGAGCCGGATAAAACAGAGTAGTGATGAATAGCTACTACTACTCACCAAGCCCGGGGACCTCTATGCCGAGCGCGTCCAGCAAGTCCCGTTCCCGGTCCATGACATCGGTCAAGCGGTGGGTGGCCTGGTTATATGTGCGCCGGACCCCAGAGAGCTTGTACATGGCCCGGCACACCTTCTCCCACCGCTTCCGGCGCTCCCGGATGCCATAGCCAGTCGCGATCTTGCCGCCTCCCAGGATCGTCTTGGGGAGGCGGCACTGGACGTGGAAGATGAGTGCCGCCACTTCCTCCGCGCTGAAGATCTCCCGCGGCACCACTTGCTCCCCCCTCAAACGCCCGCACGGGAGCCAGGCACGGGGTGCGGGACCCTTCCCCTTCTCAGGGTGCTTCCCGGCTCCCTTTACCATGGTCTGGGCAGAAATAAACTTAAATGATAAAGAAGAAATAGAATAGTGAAGAAGAAAAGAAAAGAGTTTAAAAAAGTAGTTTAAAAGTAACTAAAAGTAGCAGAAAACACAAAAATATACAGCTAGAAAAATAGAGGGATAGATAATAAGTAAAATAGATTAAATAAACTTCAAACAAGCAAAGGATGGCAGAGATTCAGAGAGGATACAGAAAGCATGCCCAGAACCATAGCAATGAATGAGAAACAAGATGGCCGCGCCCGTTCACAACCGCGTGGGTAAGTTCGCGCGAGATTTTCCTCGCGAGCACGCGCGAAATTGTACTAGCGAGCAGCACAGTTTGCGAGATTACACATAGCGGCCGGAAACGGAATTACGTCACGCAAACAAGATGGCCGCGCCCGTGTACGACCGCTAGGGTAACTTGGCAAACGTATAGCTACAAGCGCCTCGCGAACACGCGCAAAAGCACGCGAACATACACTTCGCAAAAAAAAATACGTGTATTCGCAAGCATTCGCGGCTCCCGAAATCGATCTCGCACGGATTCGCGCCCCAAAAAACGCGCGAAATTGCAGAAAAAACGGTTTTTGCTAAACTGAAAGCAATGAGCAGGTGCAAAAGTTCAAACTTAACATTTGTAACATTCACTGTAGTGCTTCCTGAGGGGCCCCTCCAGAGTTTGCAACTATTCTATGACCCTGCTATGACCCAAACAGCAGGCTCATAGAATAGCTACAAGTAGACCATAAAGGTCCTGTGAAAAAAAAATTCACTGCAACAGAAAGCAAATTACAGATAAGGAAGGAAGCAGGTGCCAGCCAGACTGGAACTTTCTAAATAACTGACACATTAATCAACCCCCAATTAATTCATGGCAGTTGAAGTAGGGGAGGTGTGCTTGCTTTTTTCACCCCCCATAAACTACAGTGATAAACAAACCTAATGGGTGGCAGTGAGGATGTACCAGAGGGTGGCATGGGTGTCCCAGAGGGTGGCAGTGGTGAAACAGAGGGTGCTGTGAACCTGTGATGATAAACCAGACGTAGAAACAACATAGTCGCGGCCGTTGCGTGCCAAAAAGTAAGTTCGCAATTGTGAAATTGTCCCAAAATCGGCGCGAACGCGCGCCAACACAAAAAACGGAAAAATCCGTAAATCCGCAATTTCGCGTACGCGAGATCCGCTAGATCCGCCCATGCTTAATCTGGAGGACTGCCAAGCCGTTGCAGCAGTGGGAGTGAGGCCTCTCACGACAGAGAACTTCAATGGATCGGAGGGGCTGTTCCTGTGCATCTGGAGGACTGCCAAGCCGTTGCAGCAGTGGGAGTGAGGCCTCTTACAGGGGCGTAGCGCAGCTCCTTTTGATGTTCACAATTGCAGATAACAGGGTAGAGATGTGAGAGAAGTGGGTGGAGTGCTTCGTGTAAATTGCAGAATAGAAACTACTAATAACCAATTGGAAGTGTTGTTGTGAAGTCACATGACTTCACAAGCGCGTCTCAGGACGTGTACGCGGTGATAGTATCTGGTCACGTACGCCATTTGGAAGTAGCGGTCTAATTCAGCGAAGTTTCAAAACGTGAAAAGGAGTAAATCCAAATATATCCGGATTTAATATATCTTCTGGGCTGGAATCAAGCATACAATTGTTAAAGTATAAAACCTTTTATATTTTTTTTTAAAATACCAAGGTGTGTACATTCGGTCACACACGAAAGTTTAAAAAGACATTCGCCTCCATTTGATGAAAATTTTCATAATAATAAAAAAGAAGCCTAGGTTTACTGTCTTTGACGTAGTATAAGTTCTTTGATGGGTCTATGAAGAAATTTAATAAGTTGCAATCGCGAAGTTTTCCCGAAATATATAGGCGGGTGCGCGCACACGGTCGCGCACGAACGAAAGCCAAAAAAGGGGAGATAAACCCCCTTTATAATATGCTCCTGGAGCTGTTTTTGGTACAATGAGTTAGTTCTGAAAAGAACTTTTTTTTTATTTTTAAAACAAGTGTTATGTTGTTTGATTTTGGACCAGGGCACCGCAGGACGTGTCTTTAGGTCAAACCCACAAGTATGGCACCGAACATCCAGGACTTATGCCATTTGTGGAAGGCAGTGACATCGAAGAATCTCAGGGACCAAGCATATCCAGAGTCCTTCCCGGGGTATTTGCACAGCGGTCCTCCACCCCTAGGCCGTCAGCTATGCTACCTTGACAGGAACAGTGTCATGCAGTTTTTGATTTTTTTAACTTGCAACAACATTTTCATGTGTGACACAGGATCAAAATGAAATGAAGAAATTTATCTTTTCTCGGGGCATTTATGACTCTCAATTTTTAGTTTAGTAAGAATGAGGCTCTGCTCTCCGTACAGAAGAATTTCTCCACACTCGTTGCATTTCATGTGCACCTTTGCAAGATATGGTCTCAAGTCCATCACAGCACTCGATGAAGATACAGGTCGTCCACCAGAAGATGTGCTGGCCACCTCTGATGGTAATAGCGTGGCCAGGGCTCTTGTCGATGCCTGTGCAAATTCCACAGGGTGCACTTGTTTGACATGCCGCACCATGGTATGTATGGAAAAGGAATATTTTTTTCTTGGATTTCCTCTTGAGAGAACTGAATTGCATATCGTGCAGGTAACTTTTGGCGCATTCACTTTCTTTTGTTCTTCAGGAAAAGTGAAAAATTGCCAAATAAAAGATACCTTTTTTCTTTTTAAAGGTAGTCGCTCATTTCCTTCAGATTCGGAAGATGAATGCGGGGCGGCAGCCATTTCAGCAAAGTCTTCCGAAGGGTGTTGAACGTTGTTCTCTTTTGAGAGTAGAAAAGATAGTGAGAGAAGTGGGTGGAGTGCTCCGTGTAAATTGCAGAATAGAAACTACTAAGAACTAATTGGAAGTGTTGTTTTCAAGTCACATGACTTCACATGCGCGTCTCAGGACTTGTACGCGGTGATAGTATCTGGTCACGTACGCCATTTGGAAGTAGCGGTCTAATTCAGCGAAGTTTCAAAACGTGAAAAGGAGTAAATCCAAACATATCCGGATTTAATATATCTTCTGAGCTCGATTCAAGCATACAATTGTTAAAGTATAAAACCTTTTATATTTTTTTTTTAAAATACCAAGGTGTGTACATTCGGTCACACACGAAAGTTTAAAAAGACATTCGGCTCCATTTAATGAACATTTTCATAATATTAAAAAAGAAGCCTAGGTTTAGTCTCTTTGACGTATTATAAGTTCTTTGATGGGTCTATGAAGAAATTCAATAGGTTCAGATTGCAAAGTTTTCACGAAATATATAGGCGGGTGCGCGCAGTCGGTCGCGCACGAAAGCCTGGAAATGCGCTATCCATTTTATTGAGAACTGTTGCCGAGAGTGCGCACACCGGGTCGTGCACGAAAGTTTAGAAAGGCTATTTTTATTAACAGGCAAATTTTAATGCGTTGAAAAAAAGGCAAGGTACAGACTTTCTAATTCTGTATCGCTTTACAAGGAGTCTCTATGCAACTTGAACAGTGAAGAAAACGGCTTGTTTCCGAAAAAAATATTGCCAGAACTTTATTGACAAAAGTATAGGTTGTACACACGAGATATTTCTGAATTAGCATTTTAAAAACCAATGAAATTCACTGAAAAAACCATAGGTTTTACACACGTTATAGTTAGGAAGTAGCATTTACAAAACCTATGAAATTCACTAAAAAAACCATAGGTTTTACACACGTTATAGTTAGGAAGTAGCATTTACAAAACCTATGAAATTCACTGAAAAAACCATAGGTTTTACATACGTTATAGTTAGGAAGTAGCATTTAAAAAACCTATGAAATTCATCGAAAAAACCATAGGTTTTACACCAGTTATAGTTACCAGGAAATTTTATTCGCATAAAACCATTGAAATTCCCACGTTATAGTTAGTTGGACTCACTATAACTTGCGCGTGCAATGCACTGCTGATGACGTCACATATTACATCACTCATGACGTGGTCAGTGACATCACTCATGACATCACTGATGACACCATCTTTGCGACAGAGTGACAGACCTCTTTTCACTGTAATGTAACCCTTGAAACACATATTCAAAAATAGAAACTAAAATTTTCAAAAAAATGGAGATACCCATACCAGTTACAACAACCAATTCACTATATCCACCATCTATATACACATCCACTCTTTCACCAACAGTTCTATGTAGTCACTCATACATATACTCACTCATCATATATAGTGATACACCTATATATCCTGTTACACAACGACAGTCATCCAAAAGATACTCTCACACATACTCACACATGCAAATAAACTATTAAACATCCATTTATTTGCATATACAGCTATAAACACACTACCACTTTACTTCTAAGGAAAATTACACATACTTATTCTCTTAAACAATCACTTATAGAAACACATACTTATTTAAACAGGAACTCTTACAATCCCTCACTCTCACATATACTCACTTATATACATCAATATTCACATATACTAGATTAAAACATATGTAGTTACAGAAAAAGACACTAGTGAGACAGTGATTCACTCACTAACATACATATATACACACTCATCCACCCATATAGTCCTGCACATATGCTGTATTCAAAACACATACAAACAGAGAGTCAGTCATTCATGCATCTATGTGCTAAGTAACACCCCCACCAAACATATAGACACTCATATTGATATTAAAAAAACATCTAATAACCCATATACCTACACATGTAGCTACTCACCAACCCATGCAGCCACTTATACACAAAGTGAAACAATACATATGTTTAAAAATTTAAACATTACTCACTAATATTTATTTTTCAGAAAGACACACATTCACTGGATGGTGTCATCAGTGATGTCATGAGTGATGTCACTGACCACGTCATGAGTGATGTAATATGTGATGTCATCAGCAGTGCATTGCACGCGCAAGTTATAGTGAGTCCAACTAACTATAACGTGGGAATTTCAATGGTTTTATGCGAGTAAAATTTCCTGGTAACTATAACTGGTGTAAAACCTATGGTTTTTTCGATGAATTTCATAGGTTTTTTAAATGCTACTTCCTAACTATAACGTATGTAAAATCTATGGTTTTTTCAGTGAATATATATATATATGCAATATTAAGTTTGTGTGAATGGAAAAATACTTGCTCTATAAAGGCAAAGCACCAACTAAACACCAAGTTAGTAATTTCTATTACATGTGTATTGATATCTGAATCTTTAACCCCACACTACTTACCTCAGAAAAGAATCGGACATATCTACTTCACTGCTGAAAAGGAAAAATGCTAATGAAATGTATTTGAGACTCGGTGTCTGGGCTCAGTAGTAAAGTTAAGACCAAGGAAACTAGTGGGAAACAGCTCAGGTTATGACTACCTTTCACTGTAAAGTCCTACCTGCAAAGGGAATCCTGAAAAGTTTAGGACAGACTTGCAGTTTTGGAGCAGTGATTAGAAAGAGAGAACATGATGGTGCTGCTTGAATGAGATGAGTGTAATTATGTTTAAGTTCTACCTAAATGGTCCCTTAAAGAGTTCCATCTCGGTAGAACTTGGGGCCCTACTTATGAGCCTGTTTGCAATGCTCTTACACCATGAGATGTGGTGCAAGCATGACACAACCCTTAAATGTGATTTATGAAGCCATGCATGGATACTTTGAGTGGCCCTGAGTTTCTATATAAATCTGGAGTGAGGCAACGCAGTGCAAATCGCTGCAATACCTTACTTTGTCCTAGGAAGGCGTTCCATGGGCATTGTCATGATCCCCTCAAGAGCCCTTTCTGTCACAACCCCTTCCTCTGCCCCTTGAATCGTGCTCTATAACAGGGTGTATGTTGTATTACCGCTGTTGCGCTTTATGGCATGCAATGATACCATGATTGATATTCCCCAACACCCGTAATTCCATTGCACTTGAATCCCAGCAAGCTTCCCTTAGAATCCTGCGAACCAGTCACAAACCTTGCTCCCGCTATTACTAGGTCCTTGGTGTGTTTTTCTATTGAATCCTTGAAAGTTTCCCCTAGAATCCTGTGAGCCAATCGCAAGCCTTGCTCCTTTTGTTACTGTGGCTTTGCTGTTGTTTTCCATAATGCACGTTAGAGCGAAAACAATACATGTGTTTCCTGTGATTTGGTTCCCTTCATCAAGATGCAAATTTCCATTCTATAAGGTCAAAGCAAGAGTTCTAACGTGCTTTCTTTAAAGGATCGAGAACCTTCTTGACAGCTGTATTCCCTACTTGCCACATGTGATTTAGCTATATCCGTTGAGCCTTCAAGCGGGTATATAAACCCCACCCAACCCTTTAGAACAAGCTTGTATGTAGAGATCTGTTATTGTACAGAAGGTAACTGCTTTCTCTTTTTATTTCCAGTGCATTGCATCATCACAAAACCAGAGGTTCTGCTCAATTGTATATCTACCTGGCAAATTCTAAAGTCTCAGAAGTGACAAATCCTGTTACACAGTGTTGCAGAGCCGCTGAGTAGATCCAATAACATAAGTCTCTCTTTTCTCATCTTATCCTAACCCCTTTCCCCCTCTGGGGCTGTGTGTGATCTAAGGCGTTTGGTCCCTTGATCTTTTGTGGCTCAGAGAGGGATAGGAGTTCAGCATTGGTTCCAGTGTCATCTCCATGGTTGAGACCGGGTGAGTGTATGGCAGAAGACCAAGCCTTGCATGCTTCCACTGCCCAGATGACATGGATGACCAGATACTCTTTCAGGTTCCCAGCCCCTGCCCATGGACACTCCAAGTGGTTCAGATTTGGCAAGGGCTTTAGGGGATATACCGCATGAAGTTCAGTCCTTGCAAAGGGAAAATCAATTTCTTGGGACCGTATTGGTCTCATGTAACACTCGCCCCTCACCATAGTTATTTGAGGTGGGACCTGGGGTGGTTCACAAAAGCACATGTCCCATTCTACAACCAGCACACTTTAGTAATTTGGGAAATCTATCAAGCACTCCTGCTCCTGAAATGCTAATCCAGTTTGTGTAGCAGTCACCACTCTAGTCCCAGTGTCCTTGACCCTGCCGGAATGATTCTTTGGGTATAGTCAAATTTTGATGCATTCTTGAGCCAGCCTAGTTGCAATTTCTTTGTAGACCAGGAGCTTGTCCCATTGATACTGCTAGAATAGCCTTTATCATATCCTACCTTGGGAGTACAGCTAGTAGTTGGGCTATTCCACTTATTGAAAATAATGATCCAGTTTTACAAGATTTTGAAAGGTTTAAAGAGGATGACTTGAAGAATTCCCTGGCTCACATTGCAGATTTACCCTCAGATTATTCAAAGTTCATTGACGTAGTTGTTAGGCTTAACCACAGTTTAATGGAACACCCTTGAGGGGCACCCAGACTGCTAGTTGTGTATGTGAGAAGAAAGAGACAGAGTCTATAAATCAGGACAATACACAACCTACGCAGATTGGGAGATTACGCAGTCTTCTGACAGACAAAGAAAAAGAAAGTAGAAAGAAATGAAACCTGTGATTATGTTGTGGTAAAACAGGGCATTTTGCATGGAAATGCTCTACCAAACCGAATGAAACTCGGAACTCCAGTACTTCTGAAATAGTGCTGAAAATGTTAGAGTGCCCAGCTAACATAGGGGTCACTCAGTCAGGTGTGATTCTTGAACTGGCCCCCATTTCCCTGGCTAATACCTCCCATAAGGTTCCATAAAATGTAACAATAACATTTACCCTGGGCTACAGGAAACTTCTTAGATCTAGCCTTGTCCAGTTCCTTACATATCCCACGGGTTACAAAAAGTGAACCAGAGCCTGTGAGAGCTGCAGATAGCTCCGATCTCTCTTTCGGGATGATTGTATGCCAAACTACTTCGCTATCTTTAATATATGAGAAAGGGCATACTAAGACCTTGACCTTTGATCTTATTGACAGACCTTCCTTTGGAGCTTTTTTAGGAATCTCTTGGCTTCAGCTGAACAATCCAGCTATTTACTGGTCCATAATCTTGTAACCTTGGAATCCTGTTTCTCTCTAGCTCATTGCTTTAATAAAACTCAGAAATGTCTATCACACTTTAATTGTGCAGCCCCTAAACCAGACCCCTTCACCCTGCTTCCAGTAGAGTACTAGGACTTTCAAGAAATCTTTAGCAAACAAAAAGCTGCACTACCTCCTCACAGGGAAATTGGTTGCTGCATAGACACTCCCCTGCCATCATTACGCTCAGCCTGGGAGAGAAAATTCTCCTTTTGCCAAATTGGATAGAAAGAAGGTAACTTTTGAGGGGTCACAGGAGGCCAATGATGCCTTTCACTTATTCAAGGAGAGATTCACCACTGCACCAGCACTCAGACATCCAGACCCTCACAGTCTTCCCTTGAAGAGGCGATGCCTCCCAGGTAGCTCTGAGAGGTATGTTATTACAACATTACAGCACACCAGGACACATGCATCCAGTTGCCTTTTTTATCAAAAGATTATTGCCAGCAGAACAGAATAACGCAGTTGCTAAATTAGAGCTATTGGCTATTAAATTATACTTTCAAGAATGGTGACACTCTCTCAGCCAGACATACACAGATTAAAACTGATCTCCTATCTAGATGGGGTTATACAAACCAAGATGCTTTGGGAAAGACACCACAGAACATCGTAAGCTCAAAGCATATCATATGTCTCTGCAACCCAGGAGTCCTTCTTGAATGCAGTTAGGCAGATTATGAGTCAAGAAGAAATGGACTCTTGGGTAACCGGAGAGGATAATCATGTGCACAATGATCTTCCTTACCATGGCACCACCTTTTATGGTCCCACGCAAAAATTGAGACAGAAACTCTTAATCTGGTGTCATGACACTCCATTAGCAGGTCATCCAGAAATACAAATGTCAGCAATAGGTTTGGTAGCCCATATTGTCCAGGGATGTTCATGACTACATTCAGACCTGCCTAATATGTTCTCAGGACAAGGAATCCTATTCTGCTCCATCAGGCTTTATACGGCCCTTGCCAGTGCCCACACATCATTGGCATACCATAAGCATGAACTTTAACACCTTCGCTGTGGCGGCTATTCCGCCGCAGCGCTAAGGGGGTGGGGGGGCCGCGCGGCATGCCCATGCTGGTGACGGAACCGCTCCATCACCAGTCGCGCGCAGTTGAGCTGTGCTGATGACGGAGCGGTTCCGTCATGGCCCCGCCGCTTAATAGAATGCACCACGCAGGCGCGGAATCAGCGCCGCGCAGGCGCGTTGGGCGGACCATGATGGAACTGCCCCATCATCAGCACAGCGCCACCGCGGCTGATGATGGAGCGGTTCCGTCATCAGCACGGAAAAGGTTATTATTGACTAACTCCCAACATTAAAGGCTATACAACCAGTTGGGTGGTATTAGATCTATTTGCCAAGATGGCAAATTTTATTGTCCTAAAATAAATACTTTGCTACCAAGACCTTCCCAATACTGTTTATTCAACAAATCATGCAGTTGTGCAGACTCCTCTTGGTCATCTTTTCCGATTAGGGACAGCAATTAATGTCTAGACCTGGGTGGAGTATGAGGGGTGTTACTCTGCAGAACTCCTCAAAATGCCGGAAAAACTCTGTTGCACTCTGCAGAGTTCCACCAGCAGCAGAGTCTGTTAAGTTGCGCTGATTGCATTGAATTTTAGTGCTGGGAGATTGTCCTGCACTGCAAAATCAGTGCAAACAGCACTAAATGCCGCGCCAGAGGATGCTGCTGCTTTGTGCCGCTCGAGTAGGCAGTCTACTCTGGTGGCAGCTTTCTCAAGGCAAGCAGCAGATTACTCGATGCGAGCATTCACAAACTTATCGTGGCCACCCGTGTTGAGAAATCTCGCTGGCAGGAGGTCTAGCGTACAATGTTTTCTTGCAAGCACTCTCCAACGTAAGTTAGCAAACTCCTCAAGAGAGAAAACTCTGCTTCGTGTCACTTCACAGAGTATTTTGGAACTCTGCTCTCCGCAAACAGCGTGGAGTGGGCAAAACTCCACAAACTCTGCTGGCAGAGCAGAATTCTTCTCCCACCCCTACTCCTTTCACTATTGTGGCACAGACATTGCACATTATTGGACATTGATGCTTAACTCCAATCTGCCTATCACACACAAATTGATGACCGGACGGAGCGGGTAAACCAGGTTTTCGAACAGATTATGTGATTTCTATTGACCTCTACTCTTAAGGGTTAGGAATCCTTGTTACCCTTCACTGAATTTGTTTATAATAACTTACAGAATTCAGTCCCTGGAATTTACCACTTTTATTGTTCAACTGGTATGGATCCATGTGTATTACCCACAAATGTTGTAATGCATTTCGAAAATGTCCCTGTCATACTAGGCTTTGTAAAACATCTGGCTGATTTACAACAGCAGGTGTTATCACCCTTACAACAGTCTAAGTTGAGTATAGTGAAAACCAATGCTAGCGCACATCGACAACAACAGCCAGACTATAAGCTCGTGGATCAAGTTTGGCTGTCCACTAAATACCTGCGAATACAGGGGCCACATAAGCTACAACCCAGATATGGGTCTCTTTTCCATTGAACAAATCATTAGCCCAGAAGCTGTGAAATGACAGTTTTCAGAAGATTTACCCATTCATCCAGTGTTTCAGGTGTCCATATTGAAGCCCTATTGAACCGAAACCCATTCAGCTCTCCCTCCCCCACCTTTAACACTGGATGGTCATTTGAAATTAGAGGCGCTGAGAATCGTTGACTCTAAGCGTGAGAATAGACACTTGTTTTACTTGATAGTTGGAAATGGTATTGTCCTCAAAAGCCGGCTTGGGAACCAGCCAGCAATGTTTGTGCCCTTCCCCTTGTTTGTTCCTTCTATGCCCCTCACCTATAGGTGGTTCCTTGCCAGGGGAAACTGTCACAATATCCTCCTGCGCCCTCTCTCTCCTGACCCCTTCATGCACCCCCTGGCTAGTGGTCTAGAGTGGAGAGCTCATGTTGTATTACCCCAGTGGTACTTTATGGCATGCTATGATACCATGATTGATATTCTCCAAGACCCATAATTGCATTGCATTTGATGTCCTGCAAGTTTCCCCTAGAATTCTGTGAGCCAATGGCAACCTTGCTCTCACTTACTAGTTTCTTGGTGTGATTTTTCAATGAACCCTTGAAATTGTTCCTTAAAATCCAGTGAGCCAATTGCAAGCCTTTTTAACTGCTGCTACTGGGGCTTTGTTTCTTATTTTCCATTATGCACAATAGAGCGAAAATGGCACATTTGGTTCTGTTCATCAAGTTGCACTTGGCTATTCTGGAAGATCAAAGCGAGTGTACCAACTTGTCTTTTTTTTTAGGGTTCGAGAATCCTCCAGATGGCCCTGAGCCCCACTTGACACATGTGGTCTAGCTACATCTGTTGAGCCTTCAAGAATGAATATAAACCCCGCCCAACCCTGAGTCATGGCTTGGACTCGGTCCCTGGGGAACAAGCTTGTATGAAGAGACCTGTTATTATATTGATGGTAACTTCTTCCTCTTGTTTTTCCAGTCGATTGCATCATTTCAAAACTAGAGGTTCTGGTTCAGTGCATATCTTTACCGAGCAAACGTAGAAGGTCTCAGAAGTCACAAATCCTGTTACACAGTGTCGCACAAGCTGCTGAGCAGATCCAAATCAGCAGGTCTCTCTTTCCTTATTTTATCAAAACACCCCTTGTCCCCTGAGGCCTTGTGTGATCTAAGGCTTACAACCTACTCCTAAAAAATGAAACTTCAAGGTTTTCTTTTTTTTTTCTTTTTAAACTCATCCTGTTTTCTTTTAAGAAAAACAGGCTGCTGTTATGGCTCTGATTCCTAATAGGTCGCAAACTGCCACCTACTTCATTAATATTCATGAGGTAGGTCGATGTGCGTCCCCCAAGGAATCTCTAAAGGGAACTCAATGAGTTTTATATATTAGGAAACTTGATTTTCTAATTGTAATTTGTGGAGACAATGGCAATTGGTATTACAAATGTTTGTACATCTTGCCCCTATATCTGCAAACACAATTTATCAATTATCAATTTAAAGATGTCTCAATCAGGGGAGATTAGACCAGAACCTTAAATCTAGTTTCCTTATTATATGCTAACACTCATGCAGATTCAAGGCATTGTTTTTTATATTATGTCCATTTTCTGAGCACAGCCTGCACTATATAATACTGGCCAGTTTAGCCTAGCCTATCTTGCCTATCAAAGTTTGTCTTGTTCACCGGAAGAAATTACAATAACACTAGTGTAATTCACATTATTCCGGCCTTTTGAGTAATGCTTCTTATGTGAAATTCTGTGAAATTTTTAAATTGTGCCACATAGCATAATTGGAGTTTACTTATATAAGAATCCTATTGCAGGGGCTCTAGAACACGGCGAACGGACAAAACATGAGCTATTCTTGTTCATGGCACTTTTGTGTTTTTTGCCCTTTTTTAGGCATGAAGTGCATTCCTGTGTTTAACATTGACTGGAGAATGCATTTCACGTTAAAATATGGTCAGATTGGTATTCTGCCTAATTTTGCAGACATTTTGTGAAGTTAGGCAAAAGGAACATGATGTCTTAAATATAAATACCAGTCCAAATTCTAAAAACCCGCCTTAGACATGCATCTTTTGTGTTACGATACCTGTAATGCAATTGCCACTGTCCCTATGAAAGCTAACAGAAATTTAGGGACAGGCGTTTGATACATTTTTGCCGTTGCAAACGGCCCGATTCACAGAATTGGGCCGTTTGCAGCCACAAAAATGTTTCTTGGGATATATAAAAACCCAAAAGGAGATTTAGTACCTTGTTACTGTATCACAATTTGGGTTTTGCCATTCGGTATTTGGAAGGGGCATGTTGAGGGGTACCTTCCTAATACCAAATTTAAATGGTATGTATGAATGTTTTGCAACCGTAATGAGGTCTCAAATCATTCGCAATTTACCGCCATTTGAAAAATGGTGGTAACCTATCTACAAATGGGAATGGGTCCCCAAGGGACCCATTTCCCTTTGAGGATAGCTGGCAAAATATTTTTTAAGTTCAGACAGTGGTCTCACGGACCACTGCCTACTTTTAAATAATGAAACTTCAAAATTGTAATTAATTCTTGTTAATTGCATCACATTTAAAAAAAACATTTTTGATTTATTTAACAGCAATCACAGACATGGTGGTCTGCTGACCCCATCAGGCCGCCATCCCTGTGATGGCAGCAAATTGTAGTGGGGCTCAAATTGTGACTTAACTCAATAATATTTATGAGGTATGTCATGTCAAGAATAACTTTATTTCAATTCAAAGAACCATAAAAATGTAACAGTTTAAATGAAATGTACAATTAATAGAACATCTGCAGGGAGAAAATTAAAAAAACAATATATATAACTTCAACAAGAGCAATTAAAAACACATCATATTACTTCCATTAAAAAACAATACACAAAACTTCAACAAGAGCAATTAAAAACACATCATATTACTTTCATAAAGAGACAGTTTAGACAGCAGCATAATACCCTGGTGATCTTCTAAAAGTTTTAGTCATAGCATTTCCTAATCATGATAGAGCCCCTTAGAAAGTTGGCTACCTCAATGCAAATGTCAGAGGAGGGCAATGGGTGAAATAATTATAGCCTTCAATATATAAGCAGGGGGAATGTTCCTTAATAGTGTAAGTAGAAATCTAGTTCTCACTGATTTGTATAATGTGCAAAATAATAAAACGTGCAGCGTGCTCTGCCTGGAAGAATGATCACACAGACAGGGCATAAGCCTTCCTGTCCACCCTCCTTGGAGGGGAAATGCCAACAAAAAGTGAACAGTGTGTAAACTGGACCTAGTTAGATAAAATCTAATCTTGGAATTTGTGGAGAAGGTTAGACAAAAGTGTAAAGGGGCAAAAGGCAGCTGAGGCACTCCCATGTCACCTTGTTGTTGATAATTACACATGTTGCCCTCATGGGATATGCCGCTTTCTTAATAGCCTGGGCATATGTAGGGATTCCTTCAGATTTCCAAAAAAAGATCCCAGGCCTATCTCATGGTATTTTTCCCTCTGAAAATAAAGCCAGGGTATTTTTAGGGCACTATCCATGTTTAAGTAATCCTCTATGACATCTCTTGAGACTATTAAGTCTTCTGAGAGCCAAATCTTAGCATAAGCGAATTTTGCGAATTCGCAATTCGCGAATTTGCGTATTTACGAATTCGCAATCCGCAAAATTCACGAATTTTCGCGAATTTGCGGATTTCTTTTGTGTTCGCAAGGGTTTCTGCCAGTTTAAAAGGGTTTTTTACGAGTTCGCTAACGGGAACTTACTTGTCGGGTCGCAACGGTCACGACCATGTTGTTTCTACGTCTAGTTCATCACAGCACCCTCTGTTTCACCACTGCCACCCTCTGGTTCACCCATGCCACCCTCTGGTTCATCACTGTCACCCTCTGGTTCATCACTGTAGATTATGGGGGGAAAAGCACACCTGCCCTGCATCAACTGACATGAATTAATTTGGGGCTGATTAATGTGTCACTGAATTTGAGCTGGCACCTGCTTCCTTAGCTGTAAGTGCTTCCTGATTAATGATGAGCTTGAACTTTTGCACATGCTAAGTGCTTTCAGTTTTGCAAAATTCGTTAGCACACCTGCCCTGCCTCAACTGACATGAATGAATTAATGTGTCACTGAATTTGAACTTCCAGTCTGGCACCTGCTTCCTTATCTGTAATTGCTTTCTGTTGCAGTGTAATTTTTTTTAACAGGACCTTTGTGGCATACTTGTAGCTATTCTCTGAGCCTGCTGTGAGGGTCAGAGCAGGGTCATAGAATAGTTGCAAGTAGGCAACTGAAATCTGGAGGGGCCCCTCAGGAAGCACTACAGGGAATGGTTACTAATGATGAGCTTGAACTTTTGCACCTGCTGAGTGCTTTCAGTTTATCAAAAATCGTTTTTCTGCAATTTCGCGCGATTCGCGGGGCGCGAATTTGCACGAGATCGAATTCGGAAGCTGCGAATTCGAGCGAATATGCGATTTGTTTTTTGCAGCGTGTTAGTTTGCGTGGTTTTTTGCGTTTTCGCGAGCCGCTTGTAGCGCAACAAAGCGAAGTTACCCTAGCGGTCGTACATGGGCGCGGCCATCTTGTTTGCATGACGTATTTCCGTTTCCGGGCACTATGTGTAATCTCGCGAAGTATACGGCTCGCTAGTACAAGTTCGCGTGTGATTGCGGGGGAAATCTCGCGCGAACTTACCCATGCGGTCGTGAACGTGCGCGGCCATCTTGTTTTTCATTCATTGCTATGGTTCTGGGCATCCTTTCTGTATCCTCTCTCAATCTCTGCCATCCTTTGCTTGTTTGAATTTTTTTTAATCTATTTTACTTATTATCTATCCCTCTATTTTTCTAGCACTATATTTTTGTGTTTTCTGCTACTTTTGGTTAATTTTAAACAACTTTTTTAAACTTTTCTTTTCTTCTTCCCTATTCTATTTCTTATTTCTTATTTACCTTCCTTTCTGCCCAGACCATGGTAAAGGGAGCCGGGAAGCAGCCCGAGAAGGGGAAGGGTCCCGCACCCCGTGCCCGGCTCCCGTGCGGGCATTTGAGGGGGGAGCTAGTGATGCCACGGGAGATCTTTAGCACGGAGGAGGTGGCCGCACTAGTGTACTATGTACAGTGCCGCCTCCCCAGGACCATCGCGGCAGGCGGCAGGATCGCAAGAGGCTAAGGGATCCTGGAGAGCCGGAAGAGGTGGGAGAAGGTGTGCCGGGCCATGTATGAACACTCTCGGGTCCGGCGCACCTACAACCAGGCTACCCACCGATGGACGGATATCCTGGACCGGGAGCGCGACCTGCTCGACCTGCTCGGCGTCGAGATCCCCGGGCTTGCTGAGTAGTAGTAGCTATTTCATCACTACTCTGTTTTCTCCTGCTCTGTGTGTTATTATATTGCAAATTTCTGTTTTTTACCAAGAGCAATAATGCTGCTGATTACATTGTAGGTAAATTATATTTCAAAATCTTCTGTGCATTTCAGGTGCACTGCTCTCCTTCTCAGTAGCGTTGCTGCTATGCTTATTTGTTTTCGATTTGTGTTCATTTCATTGGCCTGAGAAATTATGTATGAGTGTAGCTTACAGAACTGCGTAATGCTAGACACTAAGGGGCAGATTTGCAATTACCGGCGCATCCCTGCAAAGTAGCAGGGATGCGCCAGTAATTGTGCGCCACGCCACCACCACCCATGGTGCGCCGTATTTACAATGCGGCGCACCATGGGCCCAAAACGTCACCGAAGCGTTACGCATCTGTGCCGTAAAGGCGGCGCATTGCTGGAGTTGCGTTGCAACGATGGCGCAACTCCAGCAATGCTCTGGGGTGCCCTATCTCCCCAATGCTGCGTCAAGCTGTACGTCTGCTTCAAGCAGGCGCAGGGTTTGAGTGACGCATCATTGTCCTAAAAGTGACTGATTGAAGTCTTGTAGATTTCCCTCAGCCACATTTAGGATGTGTTCCTGCGCAGGAACGCCCTCCCTAGCGCTGGAACGCCCCCTGATGGCACAGGGCTTTACAACGTGATGCATCTCCCATATGCGTCACATTGTTAATATTCGCCGCACCATGGCGCCTCTTTTGTTCTGCCGCTGCATCACAAAAGTCACGCAACAACGGAGCAAAAGAGCCGCAAGGGGCTTGTAAATCTGCCCCTACAGACTCAAGTCCAGTCCTTCCTTTGTACACCTGGCAATAAGAAGAAATAGTGGTGGTGGATTGATAGTTTGAGTATTTTAATGACTGGTGTTAGAACTGGCTATTTCTGGTAGGCTAAGGCTGACGCCAAAGCCAGGCAGAAACCACCATTCTAGTCAGGGCGAGGAAGTCACACGCCAAGATAACCCCTGCTCACCCCCTTGGTAGCTTGGCACGAGCAGTGAGGCTAAACTCAGAGGCAATGTGTAAAGCATTTGCGCCAGCACACAACAGCAACAACATCCTAGGCACACCACAAAAGGAACTCCACACAAGGTTATATTAAAATAACTTTTGTATTGTCAAAACATATCAGATAGGATCACACATATACATTGTGCCAACTGGCACGGGCAATATTCACATGGGATTATTTACACAGGACAGGGCCACATGGGCCACTGTCATAATCAACACTTTGTAGATATAGAAATAGCACTTATAGACCTTAGAATAAGTATAGCAAAAAGAATAACAGTTGTAAATCACATCCAGTAACTACTGGGGACAGGTAAGTACCACCTACGCAACCCTAAACGTCTTAGGAGTATGTCACGCAGGGGACCAGGACCTCACTAGGACCACCTGTACTAAAAAGAACAACCACCTAAGTATCACACAGCATTTAGGGGTCTAGGAAAGAACACATTACCCATGATGCATAAATATACATTCAGAGGAGTAGTGAAGGGAAACACATGATGCATAAACCTACACATTCAGCGGTGTTAAGAACAAGCACATGATGCAATAAAAATACATTCAGAGGTACCATAACAATACAATAGCGCAAAAGTCACATGAAGTCTAAAAACATTCAGAGGTGCAGGAATAAAAACCATACAATTGCGCATAACCTTACATAAGCCACCACCTGTGGCAGTCCCCAGGCCAACTGGCCTTGTTGGGGCTAGGACGCCCTGAGTCTCAATGTCAGGGGGCAACAAGCACAAGCCTAAACGTAGCAGGTGCCCACTACTTACTGGGCACCTGTGAACACTCACAAGGGCCTAAACGCTGCAGCTGGTACTAAGTGCTGCGCAGCTGTGACTGGCCGGGCACCTCTGTGCCATCTCTGTCCCTCTCAGGGACTCACTCTCCATCTTGCGCCTAAACGGTGCAGCTGCCCACTCATTGCTGGGCAGCTGGAGACAAACTGCGACAGGGCCCTCACTGGCCCTTGGACACATCTACACCATCGGTTGGAGCCACACAGGCTCTGGAACAAAACATGCCCTCTGGAGCCCTCTGCCTCCTCAACCAAAATGCCCCTCTGAGCCTGGCGAGCTCTCAAAATACTGGCGGCGTCGTTGGAGCCCCCCTCTAGGGCTCGGCATTAAAAGAAGATGCCCCCAGAGACTCGTGGCTCAAGACACAACTGGGCCCTCTGGGGACGGGCAACGACAATCTGCCCCGATATGCCCCCGAGCCCTCTTGCTCATCGACAACAATGTGGCCGACTCGGGAGCCTCTCAATCAATAATGGCCCCCGGGCCTCTCAGGCTCTAACTGCAGGAATGCCCAAGCCTCATGGGCTCTCTGGACGGATGTGCCCCCAACATTGGAGTGGTAGCGCCACGCAGCCATGTCCCCCTGCCCAGCCATCACTCACCGGGCGTCTCTCGGGGCACTCCAGCACTCTACTCCTCGGCTTCTTAGGTCATCTCTGCTCTCCTCGCGGCCCCTGGGCCCCCTCTTCACTACGGGAGCCCCCGGAAGGGGCCAGGAACATGCTTCCTCACTCGGGGCTCCCTCTGCACACGGGAGCTCCAGCAGCCGGCCACACTCCTTCTCTCGGGGCTCCCTCTCGGTCACGGGAGCCCCGCAACGGCCGCCATCTTCTCTCTCCCTCACCGGGCCGGACTGGCCAATCAGGGCACGGCAGCGGGCGGGACTTCCTCCGGGAACCGGAAGTCCCGACCCACATCAGGCACTCCGGTGCCTGACTTCCTGGTCGCGGCGCGAGGGCCGCGGCGGTGATTTCACTGGCATCATGAGGAGTGGGCACCTTCGAAATCCCAAATAAACATAGCAGCGAGGTGGGCACTTGCTCAGGGCACCAAAACAAGGGGTGGCACCCTTTAGTTTAAAAATAGCGATACTCGGGCATAACGCAGGGTGGCACCTGCAAAACCTCACGCAAAATGCGTGATAGCGACACGCTCGCTACGGGTGCAAAATAAAGCGCTCTCAAGCGCTAGGAGGCAAAATAAAGCGCTTCTATCGCGCTGGGGGCACTGACAGCCCCACAAGCCCCCAGAGATGACCCCTACATCAAGAAGGGTCCCAAAAGTCCTGAGGCATCCAGGAGGCAGCACAGCAGCTCCTATTAAGAGAAATCCTCCAGCAAAGTTCTTCAGGAGTCCAGGACCAGTCCATCAGGAATCCAGGGGTTGGGCCAAGTCCCCCCATCAGCCCAGGCAAGGCAGAGGAGTCCCCCAGAAGTCCTCCAGGCATCCAGGGGCTGGGCAGCGCCCGTCCCTGGTAGATTCAAGTCAGAAACAAGAACATTTTGGAAGGGGACACAGCCCCTTCTTATACAGTGAAAAGTCTTTGAAGTCTTTGCGTAGGCAGTGTGAGAACCAGCTAGACTGGTTTAGAGGGAAGTCCCTTCAGTATCAGGGACAGAGGTGACAGTCGCCCAGCGGGGGGGTGGCGCCAGCATTGTGGCAGGCAGGCACAGCCCTTCACTATCAGGTGCTAATCTCCTCCCACTTCCCTGGCAGCAGATGCTGCCTTTCATCCACGGGCTGACTCAGACAACCTCCTGGGGCTCTGCAGCCCCTGTCACATTCAAACCAGACAGTCAATCCAAAAGCAGGCCCAGGCACTCCTGGGCCAGCTCACCAACCAATCACGTGCCAGCAGACTCACTACACAAATATGCCCACTTCTAAAAGTGGCACTTCTAGACTAGACACAACCATGCCGCATACACCATTACGCAGCATTCAATCTCATGAGTTCTCACATATCAAACTCGACCCTGCACTCCCCACACATCAGGAACTACCATGGGCATACATATTCCCCATTCATTCCTATGGGAGGGCAGGTCACTCACCACACATACACAGAGAGCACACTCACTTTACACTGTACCACAGTGAAAAAGTGCGCAGAGGCCTAAAATCACCAACCCAGGTACCAGAAACAGGCTAGGAAAAAGCAAAAAAAAGTCTAGGGGTGAATCTGCCAAAAGGGCCAGGTCCAACAACTGGTTAATGTAGTAGGAAACTTTTTAGTGTTGTCACTGATCTGCAATCACGATGGAGTTTGTCTGTCACTTCGCGTGCTGCGGACTGCTGCCTGGCAGTCCTAGACAAACCTTTTTAGTAGTTTGTTTAGTGAGTTACATAACTTTCCAAGTCGACGGTCCGCAAATCAAGCAATACTAATATCGTAGTAGACCACATGAGATAGGTCAATATATCCCGTGGAATAGTTGTCTATTTGCTATTTCGCCAAAATATTTTGTTATTGTTCTTTTGAAATGTTTGATTTGGTTGACAACAATCATCCATGTTTTCGGGTCTTTCTGTCTTTCATGTTGTACATCAGCTCCCCCCAGGGGCAAGAGGACAGAGAAGGAGGTGGTATCGGCTGCTGCTACTGTAGAAGGCCAGGATCGGTCAGGCGAGGGCTCCTTTGCTGGCCCCGGTAAGTTTTCATTTTAATATAGAGTACCTATTTTTTCCTAGCGTTCCTCATTTGATTTTTTCTAAATCGTCTTTGATCTTCTTGTAGACTGTATCTAAATTCTTATCCTGCCTCTACTATGACTCCCTGTGGTATTACTAGATTATTCTTATTAGTCTGTCTGTGTAGCTAACTAAGATTGCACAGTTGGCAAAAGGTGTTAAACAAAACTCCCATTCTAGTCAGCAATAGCTCTATGCAATGGGTGCAGTCCTCTGGGATTGTCCATAATGTCTTTTCAAGTCTTCTAAATGTTTATGCTTTGACAATTCCCAACAATAAAATGTGAACGACTACCAAGAAAGAATAAGATACTACTATACTTTTGGTTTGGATAGGAGGACAATCCATACTACTACTGTTGCAGGGACAAATCTGCACAAACAGAACTATGGACACTAAATAGTGCATTGTTTATCAATTATAATAAGCGCAGGTAGACTTTCCACATACCTCAGTGATAACAGACTTTGAAGAACCCCCAATCTCCTTACTGACTAGATAGTGTGGTAGAGTCATTTAGCTCCCAAATTCATCGATGATTGATCCCCAATGATGATTATCCAACGCAGGGCAAGAGTACGGAGTCAGAGTCCAGAAGTGTCAGAGACACGGACTCATGCTTGCAAATTGCAAAACCTTTTGCTTAGTCACTCTTGACCAAAAACCACAGAGTCTATTTAAGTTTTAAAGCTTTATTAAAAGTAAAAACATTTATTAAAATCAAGTTTGTCATAAAACATAAACGGTTGATTAAAAATGGAAAAGTGCTTAGTGATTTATTTCACACATTTATTGTGGGCGAGCCGAGCCCTCACCTGGTTTGAAGTTGAACTTAAATTTTTCTTTTTGGTGCTGAATCGTTGGTCACTCTGTCCTAGTGATGATGATCTGATCTTGCTCTTGTTCTTAGAAGTGAAGCATCTGTCTGTTATGAGAAAAATGGTGCATGTTAAAAAGCAAGCATTCATCAGTTGTGCCAAAAAGTGCAGCAAGAGAACACCCTTCCCTGGAAAAAGGGACATTTTTACTTTAGAGGAGACAGTCACAAATTATTAGATTGGTTTCTGTATTCACATTTCTTCATTCCTAGATAAAATACTAGTGAGTGGTGTATGTCTATGACATCTAACATTCTTAAATGTACTTTGTAGGTGGAAAACTGGACCTGGGGCCAGCGCGGAGGTGGAGGAGGACACTTCTGGGGAGGAGGCGGTGCAAGTGCCGGAGGAAACTGCTGTGAGGGTTGCCACGGTAGGGGCAGGCAGTGGTAAGCGCTTATATTCCTTACTTATTAAGATTGCAGACTGCAGAGTGTGCTCTCTGCACGGGTGTAGTATATATGTTGTACAGTTAAGTTACTATACTGTTAAGAAGACTTTCAAATTTAGAACAAAGTTTTTATCAACCAGGTAGTAGCCTCCTCTAAATTTACTTCAAATCTGCGGTGAATTTTTTTTCGAGAATCCAAATCAGATCTGAGATGAACTTGATGGATGGGATGAACGAAAAGCGAAAGAAGGGTGGATGTAAGTGTGGAAGGACAAGCAAGTTAAAAGTAATGATGACTGACAAAGAAGAATGATACGTGTTTGATTGGTGCCCGGGGTGGCTGGGAAGGAATATGATGCATGGCGGGGTGAAGGATGAAGCAAGGATGGGTGTAAGGAGAACAGCCTGGGTGGGTGAAACAGAAACTGTATGTGTGCGCAATATATCCTTTGGTGGAAATTCAAATGCAAGTCAAGCACGGATGTATGGCTTGCGGTTTCCCAAATACAATGAAAAGGTTGTTTTCCCGTGAGAAAACGTAAGGTTTGTCCAGATGAGAGACATGAAGAAGTATGATTGACATATAGTTTGAATGGATGGATGCCTGGATCATGGTACTATGTGACTCTTAGATAGCATATGTGTATCTAGAGAGAGTAGACAGTCACTGGATGAACTAAGTGTTACTTTGACAAGCATGTAACACCGCACCCGCAAGTCTGTTCCAGTGTAGGAAACGCAAGGAAAAGAAGTTAATTTTGTCCGAATACCACCATGAATAGTAGCAGTAGTTTGTATTGCAAGCACAGCATATATTCGGCTATTACGATGGCCACTCACTACCTCTGTTAATAAGTTTAGTAGAACTCGGTCATTCATGTGTGGATGTATCACTGTTCACTCAATAAAAAGCAAAGCACCTAAAGTCATCCCATATGTAAGCAAATACATACCATGTGCAGAGATAGATAATCAGATTATTTATCTTCTTCATTTTCCTTTTCTAGTATTCATTGGCACTGTAGGGTGAAAGTTAAAGTAATTAAGCAGTAGCCCTTGTAACAGAGTATTCTCAGTGCCACCTGTAATAGAAAAGTAAGACCATCACCACCTGCATGTACTGGACCGGAACAGTAACGCAAGTCTGTCTCACTCATCATGGCGGGCGTCTGTTTTTCTCGGGTGCAAGTTGACTGCGCTGGCATTATGCCGGCTTGCAGAAGTTAACGTACCAATTTTGCTAAACAAGAGAGAAGAATAAGAATAAGACTGGTGTACTGTCATAGTTGACTCTAATGGAGTGAGCCCATAGTGCTCGTAGAATTGATTCCTTAAACTCCCACTAATGTTAGAGCAAGGATGAAGAAGTGGGAGGTTAGATAGGTACTGGCCACAATAGTTATGTACTGCGCTTGCAAGTTGATAGTTCTACTGTGACACAACTTTCTGCTGAATCATTTTGTGTTAATCTTAAAGAGCATTGGTTACAGACTATGTCTTTCTTTCTTCATATAGATGCTCCTTCCAAACCAACACGGAAGGAGCTGGCTAAAAGGGCCTGGCAACGGAGGCTGGAGGCGACTGTTGCCAAATATCGGCGGCTGGTGGCCCAGGAGGAGGGGGACACGCAGTCGACCACAACATCGACCGGGACAGCTGCATCCTCCTCCACGCTCCCTGGGTCAGCCAGTCAGCGCAGCAGGTCTCCAGCGGTACGGAGCCGGGGTACCGCAGCCACCCGCCACCGCCGAGCAGCAAAAAAATCAGCTGCCCCCCACAGCAGTACCAAAAAAAGGTTGCACCGCCTTTCACTCAGGGTGTCCTATCTCGAGCAGGAGCTGTTGAACACCAAAACCCTGCTCGAGACCCTCCGCAAGGAGCATGCCGACCTGGCCCAAAAAATGAACAGCAGCCAGCAGTAGGAGGAGACTGTCCCTTTACCCTTTTTTAAAGACTTCTGGGGGGTGGGAATTGGGAGTTGGGTTTTTTGGACTTTTCACAGACATTCGTTGGGGTTAGGGAGGGGGGTGGGTTGGGTCTTGCGGGAGATTATTTATGTTAGGGATATAAATATACTTTAAACGTTATCTTTGCATACGTGTTTTTACTGCTTTTGAGGCTGGTGGGTGGGGGTTTAACAGTAAGTTTGTTTTCCTGAAACGTGATTCAAGTCGTGTAAGTAATTGCCCAAATGTTTTCAAAACTAAGTGCCTCTCACAGAGTAAGTGAATGCAATAGTCCTAGGACTTTACTAGAACTACCGTCAGTCTATCGTCTCTCCTATTACTCCATTATACTACCTCCCCCCAAACGCTTATCTTACCTGTAATTTGTGTTTGGAAATAGGGCTAGGCACAGGGCTGGCTGCACGGGAAATGGCGATTAAGGTTGGCAATCCTGGGCGGATGAAATGTCATAATTGCGCTGGTACTAGTGGTGTTACACAGTAGCAGTTGCAGCATATGAAAAAAAAGAAAAAGAAATCATGTTTGTCCTTACCGTAGCATTAGAACGGTACGATAGAGAATATAGCAGGTGACAGTACACTAGAACAGTGCCACAATGTAGCCTAACAAATGGTAAAGTATTGAAAGTATAACTACTACTTGCGTTGAGTTTCTTTGACATTGGCTACTACTACAAGAAATAGTACTGAAGGTGAAGGACACAGCAGCGTAATCATTTGCCACGTCTAGGAGGAGGATGTTCTTGATGATCAATCAAGTTGATGGCGCACATGAAAATCTACTTTCATTTGCCAATAATCATGGGTCTGTGTCAAGCTGAGTAAGAATATATATCTCGGATTCCTTCACCAGCCTGTTGCTATGACCTTATCCTCCCCAGCAAGTGTGTGGAATTATTGCTGTCATTTAGTCACACATCAATCAAAACCACACAGCCCGGGGGAAGAGGGTTAGGGTTTGGAAAATGGATGGGAATGGGGGTTTTTGGGAAAGTTTTGTTGAGAGAAGAAAAAAAAGCTCAGCATGGACAAACAATAATTGAAGATAAACAAATCTTTAGGTACAAAGCTATCCATAAATCTTTTAAGTGACATAAAGGAAGTGCATGCACTACTGCATGCATGGTTACTGAAAAGTAAGTAGTACTTTCGACAACCGTGAATGAAAGAACGTGACAGTACAGGGCTGCAATAATTATGCGTTTTTCTCTTGCCTATCTCTGCACTCAGAGAAACACTTAGTACATTAAATTAGGTTTGAAAAATAGCAGAAGTAAAACCTAAACAATGGCTGTAGGGATGAATTTAGAAGCAGAGATCAAAGAAATGCAGAGTTACACTCATAGAAGTTCACAGCAATAACATTACTTAAAAGATAATTAGAAAAGAACGGATACTGTATCTGTATGTTGTTGTAGTTGTCCTGTTGAATTTGGGAAGTTGCATGCGTCCAACCATTCCTCTTAGTAGCGGGACACCTCCATTCCATCTGATGCTCCATCCATCAATGTTGGTGACCAGAAGACACCCTGTCCACTGCCTGCCTGGCGGATGCTGAATTGCGGCTCGCTAATGTGAAGCCTGACTTCATCCTTTTTTTCCCATTGCACAGGCTGAAACCCGGCCTGTAAGTATTGATGGAAAAACAGGAAGTGACAATAGAACACCACTGACAAATAAATATAAGGTATGTACGCTGTGTAGTGCAAAAAGTCACACTTTGAGTTTCCTAATAGACAGTACAATATTTTTGAAAGTGCGTACTCTGTCTGAGTCTCCTTTTGAAGGATAAATAAGTATGGGCAAATTAATTTAGCAGATCTTTCCCCTCAAGCTAGGTGTACTGTAAACTGTGTTTTAGAACAAAATTAGACCTTCCCAGCAGTGCTCCCAGACCCTTACTAAACCCAGTCGCAAAAATGTAGAAGACCCCAATCAGATCTCAAAAAACGTGCGATACTGCTACCTGTCAGAGGCCTAGTAGAAAATGGTGACAAAACGTACTTTGAAAGTAAAGTAGGCCCAAATCCCCCCTTACCCACCATGGATTGTATTCAAACCACTTGCAAGCAAGCAAAAGTATCCATACCCAGCATTGCTCCAAGACTCGCAAACCCCCCCACAAACACCAGGAACCCTCACAAACAGCCCCCCGAAAACGGTAGAGTGAGCGAAATCTCAAAAAATGCAAAAACTTTTTCCCCAGGGATTGTCTCCAAAACACTTTCTTTCGGGTATTAGACCTTCCCAGCAATGGCCCCAGAACTGTCAACCCGGGCGAAAACAAGTTTAACACCCCCAACAAGCCAAAAGGCAAAACCCGGTAAAAGCCACACTTAGAAATCTTTGGGCCTACTTGGAATTCAGTCCAAATGCGCTCTGCAGCTAGGCCCCAACTCCCCTTTTCCACCATGGATTTCCGGTAAAACAAATGCAATCAACATTAGAATGTGCCAGCAGTGCTCACCGACCCCAAAACCCGCCCCAACAACCTAAAATCCCCCCAAACAGCACCCCAAAGACAGGCAAGTGATCAAAAGCGCAAATACTTTTTATGCTCCGATTTTCTCCAAACCACTTTTAGCCGGTATTACACCTTCCAAGCAAGGCCCCCAGACCCGTGAACCCGGGCAAAAACAAGTTTCACCCCCCCCCAAAAAGCCAAAAAGCAAAACCGGGAAAAGCCACACTTAGGAAACTTTGGGCCTACCTGGAATGCAGTCCAAATGAGCTCTGCAGCTAGGCCCTAACTCCCCTTTTCCACCACGGATTTTCTGAAAAACAAATGCAATCAACATTAGACTGTGGCAGCAGACCCCCAAAAACCTGGAAGCCCCCCAAACAGCACCCCAAAGACAGGCAAGTGAGCAAAAACGCAATATACTTTTTCACCTCCGATTTTCTCCAAACCACTTTTATCCGATATTAGACCGTCACAGCAATGCCCCAGACCCGTCAACTCACCCGCAAAGAAGTAGAATACCCCCACAAGTGCAGAGTCTTTCTTCATTGGGCTTAATCCAGCCATCTGCTTTGAGGGAAATAGGAGTCTGGAGGAGGAGGATAGAGGAGCATGTTCTTGTGAACTTGTGAACCTGAGGAATGCAGACTGTGGCACCTTCAAATCAATAAGCAAATAAGTGAAGACAGTTCTGCTTATGGGCTTGTTTTTGTGATTAGGTGATTATAGTTTTTTTTATATAGATTTTGCCAAACAAAGAAAGACAGACACACAGGAATAAAAGTGAATAAGGACGAAAAAGAAAGTTAGTGATTCATTGACTCATTTTCAGGGCTCGGTGTCTGGGAAGAAGAGCTCGTCCTCAAACTCAGTGAATTCAGACGGGAGTAGGTCAGTTAATGGAGAAGAACTTCCCTCATCTAAGTTGGTGTCCTCCTCATCTTCTTCCTGCGTGCATTCTCGTATTTTGTAATCTGGTGGTATGAAGTGCTGATTCATCTTGATCATTGTTAGCCTCTTCACATTTTTGGGCGATAGGCAGGTCCTTTTGGAAGTTACAATGCCACCAGCAGCACTGAAAACACGTTCAGAAGACACGCTTGCGAGTGGGCAAGACAAGTAATTTATAGCCAGGTTGGTGATCTCTTGCCACACATCTCTTTTCCCATGCCAATACACCAATGGGTCATGATGAACATAGACCTCTGTTGAGTCATTCAGATAGGCCTGCACCATCAACTCAAGGTTCTCCAGGGTTC
This sequence comes from Lissotriton helveticus, assembly GCF_964261635.1. Taxonomy (NCBI): domain Eukaryota; kingdom Metazoa; phylum Chordata; class Amphibia; order Caudata; family Salamandridae; genus Lissotriton; species Lissotriton helveticus. Next base: position 1,459,095,719 of record NC_136061.1, on the reverse strand, counting down.
CTCCACTTTGCTTACTTTTTTCTGGGACTTTTGAGAAGCAACCCCAAGCTGCGTTAGCCAATCCTCTTCTTCACACAATATTACTGTTGTGTCTGGTGCAGATGATACGGTTGCTGGTGTTGTTAACGGCTGGAAGGGAAAATCACTCACTTCTGTCACAGCCACAGATGCAGAAGTGGATTTTTTTGACTCCGGATGGCCTGCTGATGCTGATGTACTTCCTTTTCCTTCAATTTCCTGCCGTTCTCTTTCAAACAGAGTGGCTGACACAGCTAGACAATGTTTGTACTTTGTAACATCTGCGCCATCAAAAGGAAAGAATACTCTGCCTGCCACTGCCTTTTTGTACCGTGGATCCAGAATAGTAGCAGAAATGTAATGCTGTTCTGTGTGGATCTTTTGAAGACGTTCGTCGCGAAGTAGGCGCTGTAATAACTTCTGATGGAGAGCGGTAATTTCTTCTGGTAGTTTCTCAATGCAAAACCCTCATGCTACCTCTAATTTACCGCTCAAAAGGTGTTGGGCCCTTCACACCATGTATTACCTTCAGGAGACTTTAAATAAAGATGAACAGTCAAAATACAATTATTATTCAAGCCAATAAAGAGAGTTGTTGAGTATTTTAAAGGGTTTTATTTTCTAATCAAAAGTTAAGTTTTTCTCTGACCCTTTATTCATTAGTAAAATATCAATCAGGTTACAGAATTTGGAAAACAGGAAAAATATCAATAATACAGAACACATTACAGTCTGCATATAAGCATTACATGTAGTTATGAAAATGTGGCGCAAAAGTCTTAAAGAGTTTCTAAGAAAAATAGTCTTGCAAAGCTAATCAGTACTTAAATAGTTTGCAAAAATATGCTATTAAGAGAAATAAATGCATAAATCAAATAAATCTTTTCAGACCTAATTAATTAGTCAAAACATATTAGCATCTAATCCTATCCTGATCCACTGCACTCTCTGTCTGTCTGTGTCTAAAGAGGAAAACAGCCCGCCCTTCACAGGCCTCAAAGGAATGTGTCATGAAGTGCCAAGATATGACGTGGAAGCAAGAAACCTCCCCCTGACACTCCTCAGACGCAAGCCCGCCCTTCAGCAATCTCCCGGGACGTTTCTCGTACCTAACCCATAGAAGCCAGCTGAGCTGAGAAAAAGAAGAAGTGCCAGCCCCCATCCAGAGAGGACAGTATTTATACCATAATTATTGGCAGAGTACACAAAGATGTAACATTTTTCAGTAAAACCTTTACGTGATTGGTCAGTCATGATGCATGAGGTCACACTTCCCTGACTCATTCTAAAAACCTGACTTCACTAGTCTTAACAAAAGAAGCATACATGAATAACTACATTTATAAACATTTGCAACATTTACTAGGAAAAATGTTTCAATCTAATTCATCCTTCCTTCCTTCTCAGCGCAGTAGATGGACACTTTTAACTAACTGGTACATTGGCAGAATTACAAGAATGTGCAGTTCACGCTGTCCTTGACTTCTTCCGCAGTTTGAGTCAAGCTGCCACAGTCTGCGCAGCTCTCTTCACTTTCAAAGCAAGCCATTAGCCTTGCTGGTTTCACAGGCAGCCATTTAATTGTAGGCCCCAAAAATAAAACAAACACAAAGATAATATTAATTTTATGTAAATCAGCCCATTATGTTTCCCTCCCTCATACTAATACCCCTTATAAATGTTTACCTAGCCAAGCTATTAGTGAAAAGCAGCTTTTCTATTATTTATGACAACATGCAAAATAAATGTGAAAATAGCATTTTCATGCTTTTAGTGTAACATTTAAAAGCACACACAGTTAATATAGCGCACACTGTTAATACAGCACACACAACAACATGCTTTAATGTTTTAGATAGCTTTTCATGCAAACAAGCATTTAGTCCCTTGTGTCGTGTTTGGTGCATTATTAATTCACACACATTATAAAAAGAGGTGTTATTAACTGAAAATGTTTATCAAAATATGCAACAAGTCAAAGTCTATTAAGACAAAAATAATACATTTAGATTGTCAAGGGATGAGCTGGGAAAAGAGAAACGCATTCAATGAATCTTCAAAGGTAAAAAGGCCACTTTTCTCTACATTGCAAAAAAAACATGTTAATTCAGCAAAAGCATTTTCAGACTGAAGTGAATAGGCCTCACTTTCATGTTTTTCATGTGCCATGTTTTTAACCTGCACCAAAATGTGCGTGGCAATTTAAATGCAGCCTGTATGAAGCACAAAAAATAAACAATGCATGACTGCAGATGAAATCTGCTCCATCACTTCTTCGCCAACTCAAATGCTTCTTGCTTTCCATCTTTTTGAAACATAGAAGACACCTCCTTCAGTTTGTCCTCTAACATACGCAACAATGGGATAGCTTTTCCCAAATTACAGTCCTCCCTGCTGACTGCACGCGTGAAGACCTCAAAAGGACGAAGCATGTCTGTCAGGCTTTTAACTAGCTCCCATTGCTCCACCTGTATCCTCAGGTCTATCATAGGTGTACCCAGTTTAAAGAAATACTGATCGACTACCGCATACTGCTCATACAGACGCTCAAGCATGTAGAAGGTTGAGTTCCAACGTGTTACCACGTCCTGGATGAGTGCTTTCACTGGCACTTTACGTTCATGTTGCAGGCACCTCAGCTGCTTCCGGGCCTTAAAAGAATGGTTGAAATGTGTGCACATTCTTCGGCAGGTGGTCAGTAACTCGTAGACTGGACTTTCTTCATGCAAGAATTTTTTAACAAACAGTTTTATACAGTGCGCTAAACACGGCGCTCTGAAATAGTTACCCATATCCATGGCCTTAACTACATTGGCGCCATTATCCGTGGAAACATAACCAATCATGCATTTTCTTGGGGACAGCCATTGAAAGACCTTTGTGTTAAACTCATGCAAAATGTTTTCTACTGTATGAGTTTTCTCCATGGCAAACATGGCTACTGTTGCATGTTTCCGAGCAGCTTTATAAACTTTGTCCGTGTCAACACCTGTGTTTAGCTTTGCTTTAAACCCTGAAAAAGAGACTCAGTGTGCAGTGATGCACATGTAATCAAGGGCTTGGCAACTGGTCCACATGTCTGTTGTCAGATGTATAGTGTGAACAGCACTCTTCTGCAAAGCTGCCCCAATCACCTCCAGCACATCTTCATGTAGTGCTGGAACCGCAACTCTGGCAAAATAGAACCGGCTAGGAACCTTCCATTTAGGGCAGAGCGTTGCCACCATTTCAAGAAAACCCACCCCTTCCACAAAAGAAAAAGGGAGAAGGTCCAGCGCTAGCATTTTAGCCAGCTTAGTGTTATACAGACGCGCCGTTGGGTGGTTGCGTTCAAATGGCGCATCTGAAAACAACATGCTTCTAATGGTGGGCTGGACCATTTTACGGGATGATGAAGACTTTTTCGACCCAGTTACGCTCAGTGATGATGATGTCATTTTTCGCATTGGTGTCTCACTCTCTCCCACACTCTTAGTGTAGCTCATATATCTTGCAGGGGGTGTGCTGCTGACAGGGGTACTGGGTGTAACTGAAAAAATGTTTGACGCTTCTTCCTAATCGTCATCATCAGATGAAACATCAACGGATACAATTTGTTGACTTGCAATTCGGGCTGTCTTGATCTCCCTTAGGTGCGCATGCCATTTGACAGTGTGCTGTCTTTCAAGATGACCTCTCTGGCCTCCGGTACCATAGTTGGTACCAAGCTTACCACGACTAACTCGAACCTTACAAATGGTACAAATGGCTATGTTTTCCCTTGTTGGGCTAACACTAAAGAAGTCCCAAACTGCGGACTTCAAATGTCTGTGGGGGGCGGAGGAGGCGATACTGGGAGTGCTAATGCCAGATGAAGTGGAGGATGTGTGTGCCCGAAATATACTACGTTGTGCACTTACAGCACCACCAATTGAGGAAATGGAGGTCGAGGTGGATGGAGGTCCCTTCTGGTGAGAAAATATGGAAGCTGTAAGTGGTGGTGTACTAGTTAACTGCATTGGTGGTGGTCCCATTGACAAGTCACCAAAATCACGCTCAGCAGCATTTCGGGATAGGGTAAAAATGTCTGTTTGCTGCATGCCCGCTGAGGCTGGAGTGACGTCTATGATGACTGCGTCGTCGTCGTGAGAGTCTTCATCAGCAGGAGTATACGCCACTTCTTGTTCAGCGTCATCATCACACTCCATAACTATGAGACTTTCAGTGACCTTCCTTTTACGCTTAGCTACCTTTGTCAGATCATGGTGTGCCTCACTCTCAGACAGCACTGGTGGTTCCCAATTTTGATCTATATCATCAGAAGGAAGGGGGCTTGAAGAAGATGTAGACACCATCCTTGATCTTTTCCTTGCTGGGGATCTGGAAGACAATGAATCATCAGGAGGAGTTTCTTCCTCAGATGATACCTCGGCTTCAATGTGGATTTCCTGATGTGTCCTACTTCGGGAGGAACAACTATTGTGGGCACTTGTGCCGCTCCATGCACCTCTGCTTGCGCCTCTCCTTGCGCCGCCTCTCCTTCCACATGTACTTGGGCTTCTACTTGCACATGTGGTTGTTGTTGCGGCTGTGATTGTTGAACACTCGTCAGATGAGTTACAACAACCTGTGTTGATTGAGGGATGCTGCTACTTTCTTGCGATGAGCCAACATCACTGGTCGATGGTGATTGAACAACTATACTGGCTGCCTCTGCAGCACTCAAGGGCTTGGACCTAAGTTGTCGTGGTGGTGGTGGCACTGAGCCCAATGGAGCGGAGGTGCTGCTCCCAGCTCGGTCCCCAGCAGACCCCGCTGCTGCTGCAGGCGTACTTTTTTTTCCCAAAAAAATGTGGCGGTCGGCACACCAGTCTCCTTGGTAAGTGACACCACTTGCTTCTTCTGCTCCTTACTGGCAACTTTCTTGCTAGAGGAGATACAGGTAACTTTTTTTGGGGCCATCTTCTTCAGATGTCAGAACAGCAGGCCGCAGTTGCACAAGTTGCAAAGTTGTCTGTGGCCACATGTGACGTTGTGCTGCACACACCGCAGCAGGACTTCTTCCTGGCACTGATGAGGAACGATGAGGCTGATGATTTGTCTTTCTGCACCTAAAAGCAAACAAAGCCAGAGGAACATCAGTTAAATAATTGTTGCATATGTAGCGCTTCAATTAATAGTTTGCAAATAAGCATTTTTATTATACCCCCCCCCCAAAATGGAAAGACCAATAAAATGCACCACTGACAGGGTACCCCTGGGCATAATAGATGAAAGCATGGCAGACTGGGTGCAGGCCTATGGCACAACAAAGCACACTGCCTGGCTTCAAAATGGCCCCTAGACCTCCACCCCCATGGACCAGGCCTCAAAATGGCCCCCACCCACATGGACAGGCCCCCACCCCACCCCAAAAAGTCAAAAAACACACAAAAATCACCACAATCCAATGCCACCCATGCCCTCCATGATGTTTACATTAAAGAGACCCCACATAAAGACTCAGTCCATGCACCACTGAGTACCCCTGGGCAAAAGGCCCCAACAACAGCCAAAAAATCGAAAAACACACAAAAATCACCACAATCCAATGCCATCCATGCCCTCAATCATGTTGAAATTCAAGACACCCCACAGAAAGACTTGGTCCATGCACCACTGAGTACCCCTGGGCAAAATGGATGAAAGCATGGCAGACTGGGTGCAGGCCTATGGCACAACAAAGCACACTGCCTGGCTTCAAAATGGCCCCTAGACCCCCACCCACATGGCCAGGCCCTGCCTGGACCAGGCCTCAAAATGGCCCCCACCCACATGGACAGGCCCACATCCCACCCCAAAAAGTCGAAAAACACACAAAAATCACCACAATCCAGCCATCCATGCCCTCCATGATGTTTACATTAAAGAGACCCCACAGAAAGACTCAGTCCATGCACCACTGAGTACCCCTGGACAAAAGGCCCCAACAACAGCCAAAAAATAAAAAAACACACAAAAATCACCACAATCCAATGCCATCCATGCCCTAAATGATGTTGAAATTCAACAAAACAGTTGTATCATGCACCCATAACTAACCCTGGTCCTACTGGATACTGTGGCTACCCACAATATATTTTATTTAAGGTTCTGAAAAAGTTCCAAAATTGTAGTTGCAGCAACTGTAATGCCCCAAACAAACTTACTTGTGAAATTTCTAATCCAAAAGTGATCCAAAGAAAGTCAAAAAAGCCTCAAATCCAAATATCCAGCAGCATCCACAAAAAGTAATCCTTCCAGGTCAAGATCCAAATCAAAGTGACCAGGACATGAACAAAGCACTGGGAGGAGCCTGCTGGACAGGAACAGGAAGTTGGAGACTGTGGGGCACTTCCTTCCTCCCACCCCCCCCCAAAATGGACCCCTTGCAAAAAAAAGTGCAGGCAAATGTGAATCTGAGGAGTTATTCTGATAAAAATCATCATTTTCAGAAGGTTTATGCTGCCTGCTGGTGGATTTCTCGTGCAAAATTTCAAATTTTGCAATTTCACGAGTGCGAGATTGTTGCTGCCAGCCGCATCAACGTGTTCGCAATTGTTTACTCCCGCGATGCGTGATCACGGGCCTTTATGACGTACTCGCGTTGACAAACTAAGGTGGCGGGCCGCGATGACGTAATCGCGGTCGACAAACTCCGCGGGATCATGCAGCAAGGTCCAAAATGGCGCAGCACACGCAAACATGGAGAAAAAAAACTCTTCAAACGCTGAATGACGGTAAGTGAACGCCGCGCGCCGCAATATTGTATTCGTCAAGCGTGACCAAGCAAAAAAATCCGCTGTGGGCGAATTTGCGAATTTTCGGCAAATTCGCGAGAATTCGCGGATTGCAAATTTGCCAAAAATCGGCAAATTCCGCGAGCGGAACGGATTTTACACCCATGCTTAATAATTACAGAGGGGCACTGCCAATACGATCTTCTATGAACTCTTGGCCCAGTTCAGTATGGCAAATTAAAGTGAAGTCACTATTCGGTGCCTTCAGTAATCTTTTAACCCCTTTGGTTTTCATGACGGAGCAGTTCCGTCATGAGCCACGGTGGGCATGTGCTCATGATGGAACTTCTCCGTCATGGCACCCACCCATGGGGGAAAACTGGCACCCCCCATGGGCAGCCCAACAACTTGCTACAAATGTGGATGGCAGCTCTCTTCCGCTGCCACCTCTGACATCCCAGGCAATCCCATGATGTCAGTGTTCACAGCACACGCCGATGTCATCAGGAAGCCCCGAACGCCCACGAAGCCATTTGCTTCCAGGCATCCGGAGGAAAAGGTAAGGAGATTCCTGTACCTGGGGATTCCCTGTACGCGCGAGGCATCGGGGGAGAGGAAAGAGTTTTTCCTCTCCCCTCATGCCTCTGTGCAGGGCATTTCTGCTTCGCGATCGTGCACAGCATTACGATCATGCAGCAGAAAGGCCCCCACTAGGCACCAGAGACTTATTTTATTGTATTGGAAGCGACCCCTTGGCAAGGGTTGTTTCCAAAGGGGGCTGGTATTTTGTGTATGGTTTTTTCGGCCTGTTGTTTTGGCCTGATTACCCCACTAGACACTAGGGACTTTATTTTAAATTAAATAGAAGTGACTCCTTGGGCAAGGGTCGCTTCCAGGGGGCTGATGTACTGTGTATTTTTTTCTGCCCCCCCAGGGGAGGATTGGTCCATTTTCTGGGAGAAGAAAACACCACTAGACACCAGGGACTTTATGTTAACCCCTTCGCTGCCAGGTTTTTCCCCCTCCTGTGCCACGCCTAGTTTTGGCTATTTGGGAAAGTGCGCGCTGAGGCCCCTGTAACTTTTTGACCACATAAGGTATCCACGCCAAATGTGTGTCCTTTTCTTCCAACATCATGGGGATGCTAAATATACTTAGGGTGTGTGCATTCCCCTAAAGGGGTCACAGAAATGAGCCAAAATGCATCAACATTTTGTTTTTTTGGTGAAAAATGGGAAAAATGGGAGGCAAATGAAAGCGTCTGGGTTTTTCCCTGTAAATGTTATCAAAAAAATGTTTGTGGGGCTGAAATCCCCATTTTCCCAGCTCTTGGGGGATTCAAGACTTTTGTCAGAAACCCAACATTTTTACACACTTTTGGCATTTTTCTGGGACATAGCCTATTTTTGCTATTTTCTGGGCTTTTGACCTCCTTCCAGTTAATGGTAGAAATGGGTACAAAAGCTATACTGGATCCTGGAAAGCTATGCATTTTAGAGAGTTATACAAAATTCTGAATTCAGCAAAGGGTCATTTGTGTAGCTCCATCAAGGTTTCTTTATAGAAACTAACAGTTAAATATAGGATAAATTGAAAATTAGTTGAAAAAAACAGACTTTTGTGTCAACGTTTTCACCTGTAACTCCTTCCAATCATGACAGCTCTTTGAAAGCAATATACTGTTACATCCGCTAGACATTACTAGTTGTGGGGATATATAGGACTTGTAGGTTCACCCAAAACCCGACGAACCCAGAGCCAAAAACTGACCAGCAACTTTCAAATGGTTTTTTATTATGTACCGGGTATATAGCAAATATTCTGGAAAAACGTGTACATGGAAAAATCGGTATGAAAGACCCCTATGTATTTCTGAAATGGGAACAAAATATAGAGTTTAGAAACAGTAGATACTTGTACATTACCAAAATTGGCAATACTCATACTAGCATGAGAATTATCGGTCATTTTTTTAAATGACTTCTTTTTTACACAATTTCTTTCATTTGAAAGTCAATGGGTAATTACAGTTCCTTTACAAATCTTAATTACCCTAAGTCTCCATATAAAAATGGTTCCTCACTTGTCTGGGTAGGCATAGTGCCCATGACAGGAAATGGCTCAAAACCCAACGTTAACACACCACATTTTCACAATGAAAATTTTTTGGGGCAAAGTGCCTAGCGGTAGTTTTAGAACCACAGCTAGATACTCAGGGGAATCCAGGATTGATTGACTGTCTCCCACCAGGTTCTGTTACCCAGTATCCCTTGCAAACCTAAACCATTGCCAAAGAAAAAACATTTTCCCCATATTTCTGTGGTGGAAAGTTCTGGAATCTGCGTGGATACACAAATTTCTATCCACCCCACGTTCCCTAAAGTCTTCCGAGAAAAATGGTACCTCACTTGTGTGGGTCTGCCTAGTGCCCGCGACAGGAAACGGCGCAAAATGCATCGTTGACACACCTCAATTTCTCAGTGAAAAATTACCCTTTTTTGGCAAAGTGCCTAGCTGTAGTTTTTGAACCATAGCTCTGCCGGCATCTAGGGACATCTAGCAAACCTATAGATTTTTAAAAACTAGGTACCCAGGAAAATCCAGGATGGGGTGACATGACTGCCTCCCACATGGTTCTGTTACACAGAATCCCTCGCAAACCTAAAAAATTGTCAACAAAATGAATTCCCCCACATTTCTGTGGTGGAAAGTTCTGGAATCTGCATGGATCCACAAATTTCCACCCACCCTGCGTTGCCCATAGTCTTCCGAGAAAAATGGTACCTCACTTGTGTGAGTCAGCCTTGTGCTCGCGACGTGAAACGGCGCAAAACGCAAGGTGGACACACCTCAATTTTACAGAAAAAAATTACCCTTTTTCAGCAAAGTGCCTAGCTGCAGTTTTTGAACCATAGTCCTGCCTGTACCTAGGGAAACCTAGCAAACCTATACATTTTTCAAAACTAGACACCCAGGGAAATTTATGATGGGGTGACTTGAATGCCTCCCACCAGGTTCTGTTACCCAGAATCCCTTGCAAACCTAAAAAATTATCAAGTAAAACACATTTTTCCCACATTTCTGTGGTGGAAAGTTTGGGAATCTGCGTGGATCCACAAATTTCCACCCATCCCGCGTTTCCCAAAGTCGTCCGAGAAAAATGGAACTGCACTTGTGTGGGTCGGTCTAGTGTCCACGACAGGCAAGGGCCCGAAACCTATTGAGGAGACATCAAAATTACCTATCACAAAACAACCAGGTTTTGCAAGGGGGGTCCCATGAGTTTTTGGCCACGGGCTTGGCGAGCCATCTAGGGAAACCTTCCAAACCCACACATTTCTGAAAACTAGACGCTCGGGGGATTCCGGGGAGGTATGGCTTGCATGGATCCCCCAACGTTTCCTTACCCTAGAATGCCCTGCAAACCTCAAATTTAGCTGAGAAAATCACTTTTCTTACACATTTTTGTGTGGGAAAGCTGTGGCATCACTGGGCTGACAATAATTTCCTACCACCCAGCGTTCCCCGGGGTATCTAAATAAAAATGGTGCCACACTCGTGTGGGAGGCCCAAGTTTCCGTGACAGGCAAGGGCCCAAAACGTATTGAGGCAACATAAAAATTGCCTACCTCTAAACGACCTGGTTTTGCAAGGGGGGTCACCTGGGTTATTGGCCCGGTGCTCGGCAGCCACCTAGGGAAACCTACCAAACCCACACATTTCTGAAAACTAGATACCTGGGGAATTCCAGGGAGGTATGGCTTGCATGGATCCCCCAACGTTTCCTTATCCAGAACGCCCTGCAAACCTCAAATTTAGCTGAAAAAAATCACTTTTCTCACACATTTCTGTGTGGGAAAGTTGTGGCATCACTGGGCTGACACAAATTTCCTACCACCCAGCGTTCCCGCGGGTCTCCTGATAAAAACGCTGCTTCACTCGTGTGGGAGGCCCAAGTACCCGCGACAGGCAAGGGCCCAAAACGTATTGAGGCAACATCAAAATTGCCTACCTCAAAACGACCTGGTTTTGCAAGGAGGGTCACCTGGGTTTTTGGCCCGGTGTGTCGTGGTGGGCCTCAGCGAGGCCTACCAGTGCTAGGGGTTCGCCCTTCTCTGCACAAGTCCTCAGACCAATAGGAAAGAAGTTGGCATGGAAACTGCAACATAAAACAGAGAGCTTTATTAACCTCAAGAGGTGGAACTACATTCACACAACACCCTTAGGTAGTGTATGAAGTAGCACACTGAACAGAAGGAACATGCTCCTCTTATAACCACACAGGGGCTCAAAAGAAGGCGGTACAAGTACAGAACAGAAGGGTTACATACATAAAAGGTCATACAGAAATGCACAGTCAACAAGTGGGGGGAACTAACAGTTTGCTGGTTCCGACAGAAATACCCTGACAGTTACAGACTACGACATGTGGTTTATGCAGTTTCAGTTTCCTCTGCGCATGTGCAGAGTGGCAGAGCCTAAATATAGCCTGTCTCTAAGCAGAATACAAGTGCAAATGACAGCAAGGTAGGACAGAGCACATGGTGAGCACATGGCAGACAAAATGGCTGCCGAATACAAGATGGCTTCAGCTAAATGCAAACCCCGATTGCTGCCAAATTACAACACGTGCTTGGCGGCCACCTAAGGAAACCTACCAAACCCACACATTTCTGAAAACTAGACATCCGGGGGATTCCAGGGAGGTATGGTTTTCATGGATCCCCCAACATTTCCTTACCCAGAATGCCCTGCAAACCTCACATTTAGCTGAAAAAATCACTTTTCTCACTCATTTTTGTGTGGGAAAGTTGTGGCATCACTGGGCTGACACAAATTTCCTACCACCCAGCATTCCCCCGGGTCTTCCGATAAAAACAATGCCTCACTCATGTGGGATGCCCAAGTACCCGTGACAGGCAAGGGCCCAAAACATATTGAGGCAACACCAAAATTGCCTACCTCAAAATGACCTAGTTTTGCAAGGGGAACACCTGGGTTTTTGGCCCGCTGCTCGGAGGCCACCTAGGGAAACCTATCAAACCTACACATTTCTGAAAACTAGACACCCGTGGGATTCCAGGGAGGTATGGCTTGCATGGATCCCCCAACGTTTCCTTACCCAGAATGCCCTGCAAATCTCAAATTGAGCTGCAAAAAAAATCACTTTTGTCACACATTTTTGTGTGGGAAAGTTGTGGCATCACCGGGCTGACACAAATTTCCTACCACCCAGCAATCCCCTGGGTATCCCGATAAAAACGGTGCCTCACTTGTGTGGGAGGCCCAAGTACCCACGACAGGCAAGGGCCCAAAACATAGTGAGGCGCACAACGTTTAGGACCCTTGGCTGTTGAGATAGCTCCCTGAGCACGTAGAAAGGGAAACTGAAATGAGCCTCTTGGCTCATTTCAGTTTCAGTTTCACTGGAATTAAGTCAGCATGACGTGCGTGCCGATCGTCATTTCAGGGAAACCAGGGGGGGCCTAGGGAGCTGGGGAAGCTCTTTCCCAGCTCCCGAGGCTTTTTTGGTAAAAAGGGAATCCCTCTGGTTCCCGCACCAGAGGGATTTCCCAGGGAATGTTCCATGACGAGCTGGACTCGTCATGGGCACAGGAGCACTGTGTCCCATGACGAGTCCAGCTCGTCATGGGCATACAAGGGGTTAAGTTAAATGGAAGCGACCCGTTGGGCAATGGTCGCTTCCAAGGGGCTGATATTTTGGGTATGTTTTTTTCTGCCCCCCTGAGGCAGATCAGCCTGTTTTTTAAGTCCTTTCTGCCCCAGGTGGTAGAAAAAAAACCACTAGGCACCAGGGAGTTTATTTTTAATGTAATGGAAGCAACCCCTTGGGCAAGGGTCACTTCCAAGGGTCTTATTTTATGTATATGTTCTGTCTGCCCCCCCCCGCAGTTCTGCCTGTTCTTTTGGCTTTTCTGCCCCCGAGGTGGGGCAGAAAACACCAACTAGGCACCAGGGATTTTGTTTTGTGTGTAATGGAAGCGGCATGGTTGCTTCCAAGCGGGTAAAATGTTGGTAATTTATTTTCTGCCCCTCCTGGGGACATATCTGCCCCTTTCTTTTTGGACTTTTTGCCCTAGGCAGGAGGGGGGAGGCAGAAAACCCTACTAGGAACCAGTGATCTATTTATTTTGCAAGTAGGGCAAATTTCTGTCTGCTGTTTTCTGCCCCACCTGGGGGAGAGATCGGTCTGGCAGACAACCTCACCACATCCCTTAGCCCTATTTGAAGGCCTATCTGGCAAATTGACCACTTGGGTACTGACATAGCTTGTTATAATTATTATTTGTTTTATTTTTTGTGAATTGCAATTGTAACGTTTTATTTCTCCCTTTTTATTCTCGTTCAAGGCTTTTGCTCTTTAGACTGTTCCAGGTTGTGATTTTGTTACTGGTAGTTCTGAAGTTTGTGTAGTTGCATGTGCTTGGTAAGAAACCTTTTTTGTACATGGTAAATGAGTTTTATTTCCCTGCATGAATGTGTTTTTTGCAAATGGTATTATGATAGCAGTATTTCTGGCTTCTGTTTTATGAGTGTCAAAATATTTTTGCATTTGTGCTCAATGTGTTTTTTGTTGTCTTGTGAGTAATTAGTTTTGTTTCTTCTTTCTAGTGGGATATCATTGCTTTTTGCTGTGTCTCTGCAGAGTAGGTGCTGGTGAGTGTAGCTATCTTTGTCAAGTGAGTCATTGTATTTGAGTATATAGATCTTTGTGCTAAAGCCACACTTGGTTTATTACCTATTTTGCAGTGTTTGTTGTTGTTGACTTGCTTGAGAAGTCTCCTTTCTTTGTAAGGACTATGGCTAGCTGCAGGACTACTGCTCAGCAGGTTGTTGGTTTGCTTTTTGAGTCTTCCTCTACCATGGTTCAAAGGCTGACTCTTCATTTGAGGCAGAGGAGGCTGTGGGGGCTGTGGAAGATTCTGGCATTGAGTTTTCTGTCCAAGAGGAATTATCGGATGATGAAGCAACTTTTAGTGCAGATGAAGTGCCTGTCTTAGAGCAGGACATTGATGTGCTCATAGTGTAGCAAGAGGATTCTGGGCTGCAGCCTGGGGCTGCAAGGCCTCCCACTGGAAGTGCTGACCTCTGAGTTGCCCCAGACAAGGTGCAGTCTCCATTGCCAGTTTTTACTGGTGTTCCAGGGTGTAGGATGGATACTGAAAACTTTTTGCCTATAAATCTTTTCAGTTGTTTATGAACGATGTATTTTTGACAGAGATTGTTGAGCAGACTAATTTGTATGACAAACAGTTTTTGAGGACAACAGTGCCAGCCTTAGTCCCCACTCTAGAGCTATCCGGAGATGAAGAAGTTCTTGGGTTTAACTTTTTTGATGGGCTTGCTAAGGAAGCAATCCAGTTCTTCATATTGGTCTACTAGTCCCTTGATGGCAACAGCTTTATTTCTGCCAGTCATGAGTCATGATAGGTATTTGCTTCTGTTTTCGATGCTTCATTTTGTCGATAATGGTTTAGCTTTGCCACAAGATCACCCTGATTGTGACTGTCTTTTTAAGATTAGGCCAGTTGTTGATCACTTTGTAGATCAATTTTCTGAGATCTATGCTACAGGGAAAGAAATAGCAGTGGATGAGCTTTGGTCTTGTTCAAGGGCCGCTTGGTTTTTAGGCAATACAATCCTAGCAAGATGGCACGCTATGGAATTTAGATTGAATATGCTGTGTAACAATAGGACTGGATTTGTCTCTAATTTCAGGATGTATACTGGTAAGGATTCCAGGATTGACCCCCCTGGTTGTCGGTCCACTTTTGGAGTGACTGAGAAAATTCTTTGGGACCTTGGCAGAGGACTGTTTAACAAAGGTCACCATTTATGTGTAGATAACTTCTACACTGGTATGCACTATTTCAGGGAATTGGCCAAAGTGGACACTGTTGCTTGTGGCACAATCCGCTCTAACGTAAAGGTCCCACTACACTGACATTGTTATGGCCATTGTTTGGCCGGACATGGTTTGGATGAATCCCGCTCTGGTGTTTGCCCTTAATGTTATTAAAGTTCAACACACTGTCTTAGGTTTTGTTTCTTCACAATTAACCTAAACCCCCTTCACACGATGCAGATCCATAGCTCAATGGTGTACTCCTCCCTACCCAGACCAACACACTAATCTGATATGACACAGGTACAAGTGGTCACATGGAACATACACAGCATTCACACACCTACGCAGCGTTACTCCATTTTTTCATACTTACAGCGCCGTTGGGCTGGAATAGCAATGCTCCAGGAAAAACACAAGTCCAAACCTGAGTTGGAAGACGTGTGTAACAAATGGAGAGGCCAAGTGTTCGGCACCACATATTCAGCACACGCAAGTGGCACTCTGATATGGGTCCGAGCGGAAATCCCGTTCGTTAACGAGGACTGCGTCTGTGCTGCAGAAGGAAGGTACACATTCTTGAAGGGACGTTTGAATGGTCAGGAGATACTTTTGGGCTCCCTCTATGCCCCCAATTCCAATCAGGCCTCCCATCTTGCTCGCATATCCACAGTAGCAGCCCAATGGAGTGAGCTTCCCTGGCTTCGGGGGGGGGGGATTTCAACTCGGTTTGATATGTGGATTTAGATAGGTCATTCCCGTCCCATAACAAAAAGCCTTTTGGCATCCAACGCGGAGGCCCTCTCCGGTTGGCTGGAAAACTGGGCCCTACATGATGTGTGGCAGCTTTCAAACCCTACCGCCCACATAAATTCTCATTACTCAGCAGTACACAGTCTGCACGTACGCCTCGATCGGCTGGTAGCTTCACCGACGCTGCTCCCGTTGATTCAGAAAGCGGAGTATCTAGGGCAGACCCACTCTGATCATAACCCCTTACTGTTGCAACTGTGCTGGGAGCCGCATCGTCCCCTGGTCCCTATGTGGCGCCTGCAGCCGCAAGCCCTAGAAGACCATGCTTTTAGGTCCTCATTGGGGACATCGATCCTGCAGTACTTTGAGTTAAATGAGGGCACAGCCAGTGATGCGCTTGTCAAATGGGAGGTGTTTAAGGTGACAATAAGAGGCCATTGCGCAGGGGCAACATGGAATATACGTGGTTGGCGGTGTGCATGGACTGGCGCTTGGCTGGCAGTGTGTGTGGACTTGGGCTTGGCTGTTGGTGTGCATGGTCTAGCATTTGGCTGGTGCTGTGAATGAACTGGCGCTTGGCTGGCAGTGTGTGTAGGCTAATGTTTGGCTGGCGGTGTGCATGGGCTGGTGCTTGGCTAATGGTGTGAATGGGCCGATGCTCTGCTGGCGGTGTGCGTGAACTGGTGCTTGGCTGGCAGTGTGTGAGTAGTGACTTGCTGCTGGTCACTGCACACACTGGTAGCCAAACACCAGTCCACACAATCCATCAGCTGGTTCTGTTGCTGTGTCAGGCATGTGGGCATGTGAAAGTGATGAACCCTTGAATGGCGCTGTCTGCTGATGTGAGTCATACAATGTAATAGGCCCGCGGCTGGGGGTGTGAATGGTTTTGTATGTGTCACACATATGAAAGGTATATGAATGGCCTGTAAAGAGGTTTGGCCTTGTTGTGGCTTTACAGCTCACGAGCTGTGAGTTAATAGTTTGGTTTCTCGTTCTTTCAGTTATACACAGTGCTTTTCATTTTTGGGAAATCTCTTGTTAATACAATTATATATACTGAACCATCACTCACCCTCATGCCAAATCCAACCGGTATGTATGTGTGCTTGAGGAATAGATGGTTGTGCAAGAATATTTGTATTTTCTGTCTTTCTCAAGAAGGGTGTCCCTTGTCCCTTTTTGTGAATGTTGTAATGTGTTGGTTCCGTGCCTGGTGGTGTGAATAGTCTTGTGCGAGGTACCATTTTTCTCAGAAGACATTGTGAAATGCGCAGTGCAAATCACTTTGTGGATTTATGCAGATTCCAGAACTTTCCATCACAGAAATGTATTTTTCTCTAACATATTTTGAGGTTTGCAAGGGATTCTGGGTAACAGAAGCTGGAGAGAGCCAGACAAGCCACCCCATCCTGGATTCCCCTGGGTGTCTTTTTATTGGTTTGATTGGTTTCCCTAGTTGCCGGCAGAGCTAGGTTTCAAAATCTACACCTAGCCACTCTCCAAAAAAAGGGTCTGTTTTAAATGTGCAAATGTGGTGTCTCCATGTTGTGTTTTGGTCCGTTTGCTGTTGCTGGCACTAGGCCTACCCACATAAGTGAGGTACCATTTTCCTTGGAAGACTTTGGGACATGCGGGAAGAGTGGAATTTTGTGGATTTATGTGGATTCCCGAACTTTCCACCACAGAAATGTGAGGTAAATGTGTTTTTAGACAAATTTTGAGGTGTGCAAAGGATTCTGGGTAACAGAACCTGGTGAAAGCCAGAAAAGTCACACCATCCTGAATTCCCCTGGGTGTGTAGTTTCAAAAATGTATAGGTTTTCTAGGTTTCCCTAGGTGCCTGCAGAGCTAGGGTTCAAAATCTACAGCAAGGCACTTTGCAAAAAAGCATCAGTTTTCACTGTGAAAATGGGGTGTGCCCACAAAGCCTTTTGGGCTGTTTCCTGTCACATGCACTAGGCCTTCCCACACAAGTGAGGTACCAATTTTCTCTGAAGACTTTAGGAAATGCGGGGTGGGTGGAATATTGTGGATTCACGCAGATTCCAGAACTTTCCACCACAGAAAATTTAGGTAAATGTTTTTATTTTTTACAAATTTTGAGGTTTGCAAGGAATTCTGGGTAACAGAACCTGGTGAGAGCCAGACAAGTCACCCCATCCTGGATTTCCCTGGGTGTTTAGTTTTAAAAAATGTGTAGGTTTGATAGGTTTCCCTAATTGCCAGCAGAGCTAGGGTTCAAAATATACACCTAGGCACACTCCCAAAAAAAGGTTCAGTTTTCACTGTGCAAATGTGGTATGTCTATGTTGTGTTTTGGGCCGGTTCCTATTGCTGGCACTAGGCTTACCCACACAAGTGATGCACCATTTTTCTCGATAGACCTTGGGAAATGCGGGGTGTGTGGAAATTTGTGGATTCATGCAAATTCCCGAACTTTTCCACAACAGAAATGTGAGGTAAAATTTGTTTTTTTGATGAATTTTGAGGTTTGCAAGATATTCTGGGTAACAGAAACTGGAGAGAGCCAGACAAGTCACCCCATCCTGGATTCTCTTGGTGTGTAGTTTTCGAAAATGTATAGGTTTGCTAGGTTTCCCTAGGTGCCGGCAGAGCTAGTGTTCAAAATCTACAGCTAGGCACTTTGAAAAAAACAGGTCAGATTTCCCTGTAAAAATGTGTCCACAATGCCTTTTGGGTTGTTTCCTGTTGCGTTAATTAGGCCTTCCCACACAAGTGAGGTACCATGTTTCTTGAAAGACTTTGGGGAATGCCGGGTCGGTAGAATGTTGTGGTCCCACGCAGATTCCAGAATTTTCCACCACAGACATTTGAGGAAAATGTGTTTTTTTGGACAGATTTTGAAGTTCGCAAGAGATTCTGGGTAACAAGACCTGGTGAGAGCCAGACAAGTCACCCCATCCTGGATTCCCCTAGGTGTCTAGTTTTCAAAACAATATAAGTTTTCTAAGTTTCCCTAGGTGCCAGCAGAGCTAGTGTTCAAAATCTACAGCTAGGCACTTTGCAAAAAAAAGGGTCCGTTTCCACTGTGAAAATGTGGTGTGTCCACAAAGAATTTTGGGTTGTTTCCTGCTGTGTGCAGTAGGCCTTCCCACACAAGTGAGGTACCATTTTTCTCCGAAGACTTTGGGAAATGTGGGGTGGGTAGAATGTGTGGATTCACGCAGATTCCAGAACTTTCCAAGGGATTTTGGGTAACAGAACCTAGTAAGAGCCAGACAAGTTACCCCATCATGGATTCCACTGGGTGTCTAGTTAAATTTTTTTTTACAGGTTTGATGGGTTTCCCTAATTGCCGACAGAGCTGGGTTCAAAATCTACAACTAGGCACGGCCTAAACAAGGGTCTGTTTTCACAGTGCCAATGTTGTGTGTCCATGTTGTGTTTTGGGCTGTTTCCTGTTGCAGGCACTAGCCCTACCCAACCAAGTGAGGTTCCATTTTTCTCGGAAGTCTTTGGTAAATGTGGAGTGGGTGGAATTTTGTGGATCCACGCAGATTCCAGAACTTTCCACCACAGAAATGTGAGGTAAATATGTTTTTCTGACAATTTATGAGGTTTGCAAGGGATTCTTGGTAACAGAACCAGTTGAGAGCCAGACAAGTCACCCCATCTTGGATTCCCCTGGGTGTGCAGCTTTCCAAAATGTATAGATTTGCTTGGTTGGCAGAGCTAGGGTTCAAAATCCATAGCTAGGGACTTTGCAAAAAAAAGGGTCAGTTTTCACTGTGAAAATCTGGTGTCTCCACGATACATTTTGGGCCCTTTCCTGTCGCTGCTACAAGGCCTACCCGCACAAGTGAGGTACCATTTTTCTTGGAAGACTTTGGAGAATGTGGGGTGTGTGGGTTTTGTGGATCCAAGCAGATTCCAGAACTTCCCAAAACAGAAATGTGAGGAAGATTTGAGGTTTGCAAGGGATTCTGGGTAACAGAACCTGGCGAGAGCCAGAAAAGTCACCCCATCCTCGATTTCCCTTTGTGTCTAGTTTTCAAAAATGTATAGGTTTGCTAGGTTTCCCTAGGTGCTGACAGAACTAGGGTTCTAAATCTACAGCTAGGCACTTTGCAAAAAAAGGGCCAGTTTTCACTGTGAAAATGTGGTGTGTCCACGAAGAATTTTGGGATGCTTCCTGTCGTGTGCACTAGGCCTGAGTGGCATGTTGGAGTTGGAGATTTGCAAGGGATTCTGAGTATCAGAACCTGGTGAGAGCCAGACAAGTCACCCCATCCTGTATTTCCCTGGGAGTCTAGTTTTCAAAAATATGTAGGTTTGCTAAGTTACGCTGGGTGTGGACTGAGCTAGGGTTCAAAATCTACAACTAGGCACTTTGCAAAAAAATAATCAGTTTTTACTGTGCAAAAGTGGTGTGTTCACGTTGCGTTTTGGGCTATTTCCTGTTGCTGGCACTAAGCCTACCCACACAAATGCGGTACCATTTTTGGGGTGTGTGGAATTTGTGGAATCCACGCAGATTTCAGACCTTTCCACCACAGAAATATGAGGAAAATGTGTTTTAATAAAAATACATTTTGAGCTTTGCAAGGGATTCTGGGTAACAGAACCGTGTGAGAGCCAGACAAGTCACCCCATCCTGGATTTCCCTGGGTGTCTAGTTTTAAAAAATATATAGGTGTGCTAGGTTTCTCTAGTTCCTGGTAGTGCTAGCGTTCAAAATCTACACCTAGTCACTTTGCAAAAAAAGGGTCCATTTTCACTGTGCAAATGTGGTGTGTCCACGATGCCTTTTGGGCCGGTTCCTGTTGCTGGCACTAGGCCTACCCACACAAGTGAGGTAACATTTCCCTTTGAAGACTTTGGGAAATGTGGTGTTTGTGGAATTTTGTGGATTCACTCAGATTTCAGAACTTTCCACCACAGAAATATGAATCAAATGTCTTTTTTTTAAAACAAATTTTGAGGTTTGCAAGGGATTTTGGGTAACAGAACCTGATGAGAGCCAGACAAATCACCCCTTCCTAGATTCCCATGGGTGTCTAGTTTAAATAAATGTATAGTATTGCTAGGTTTCCCTAGGTGCTATCAGAGCTAGGGTTCAAAATCTACAGCTAGGCACTGTGCAAAAAATGGGTCCGTTTTCACTGTGAAAATGTGGTATGTCCACGTTGCCTTTTGGGCTGTTTCTTGTCACGTGCACTAGGCCTACCCACACAAGTGAGGTACAATTTTTCTCAGAAGACTTTGGGGAATGTGTGGTGGGTGGAAGTTTGTGGATCCGTGCGGATTCCAGAACTTTCCACCACAGAAATGTGAGAAAATGTGTTTTTTGGGCACATTTTGAGGTTTGCAAGGGATTCTGGGTAATAGATCCTGATGAGAGCTAGACCAGTCACCACATTCTCAATTTCCGTGGGTGTCTGGTTTAAAAAAACGTATAGGTTTGCTAGGTTTCCCTAGGTGCCGGGAGAGCTAGGGTTTCAAATCTACAGCTGGACACTTTGCAAAAAAAAGGTGCATTTTCACTGTGAAAATGTGGTGTGTCCACATTGAGTTTTGGGCTGTTTCCTGTCACGGGCACTAGGCCTACCCACACAAGTAAGGTACCATTTTCCTTGGAAAACTTTTGGGAATGCGGGGTGGGTGGAATTTTGTGGATCCACGCTGATTACAGAACTTTCCACCACAGAAATGTGTGGGAAATGTGTTTTGTTTGACAAATTATGAGGTTTGCAAGGGATGCTGAGTAACAGAACCTGGCGAGAGCCAGACAAGTCACTCCATCCTGGTTCCCCTGGGTGTCTAGTTTTAAAAAATGTTTAGGTTTGCTGGGTTTCCTTAGGTACCGGCAGAGCTAGGGTTCAAAATCTTCAGCTAGGCTCTTTGCAAAAAAAGGGTACATTTTCACTGTGAAAATGTGGTGGGTCCACTTTGCATTTTGGGCAGTTTCCTGTCACGGGCACTAGGCTTACCCACACAAGTGAGGAACCATTTTTCTCGAAACACTTTTGGGAATGCGGGCTGAGTGTAATGTTGTGGATCCGCGCAGATTCCAGAACTTTCCAACACAGAAATGTGAGGAAAATGTGTTTTTTTTAATAAAGTTTGAGGTCTGCTAGTGATTCTGGGTAACAGAACCTGGTGAGAGCCAGACAAGTCACCCCATCCTGGATTTCCCTGGGTGTTTAGTTTTCACAAATGTATAGGTTTGCTAGGTTTCCCTTGGTGCTAGCAGAGCATGGGTTCAAAATCTACAGCTTGGCTCTGTGCACAAAATGGGTCCGTTTTGTATGTGAAAATGTGGTGTGTCCTCGTTGCATTTTGGGCTCCTTCCTGTATCGGGGATGAGGCCTACCCACACAAAAGAGGTAAATTTTTTCTCAGAACACTTTGGGGAATGTGTGGTGGGTTGAATTGTGTGGATTCATGCAGATTCCAGAACTTTCCAACACAGAAATGTGAGGAAAATTTATTTTTTGGACACATTTTGAGGTTTGCAAATCACTTATATCTCCTTGTCAATTATTACAGCTATTCGTCAGATTGCCTTGCTACTGGTTGGAAAAATAAGAACATTTCAAAGTAAGAATGGTTGCTAAAAAGGTAAGTGAAACTCATATTTTCAAACCAAGTGACTAGCAGCAACATTGACCACATAACCAGAAACACCTAATTCTCTGGCACTTTCCCTTTGTACTCCTCACCTGCATATCTCGGAAATAAGTTTTTGTTTACCAGATGCAGACCATTGAAAAAATAAATAAGAAGAAACGCCTACTGCATTGTAGGCCAGTTAAAGTACTATTCTGCAGTCATTAACAAAACCACTCAATATCCCTCTCCGTTTTGCCAGACCCTACTCAAAGCCACTGCGCTTCTTGCTCGCTATACCATCATCCACTCACAACACATCCTTGTAACAATACTCGCCACTAAACATTTTTTTACTTATTCGCTGCTGCTGGTAAATATTTGAGAATCAACAGGCAACTGTATTTCCATTATCTCAAGAAATTGTCAATCTATGTAGGGGCAACTGGAATTTTGCAGCTGGGGAGGATCAAATCATGGGGCATAGTTAACTAAATATTATGGTAAGAAAAGGCAAATTTTGTAAATAAATGCAGCACATTTTGTGACATATTTTAGCATTTATTTTTTCGGCATTTTTATTGTTGATGACACTGGCTTAGCGAAGGTTTTACTCCATTAGTACTACTTTAAAACTCATACAGCAATAGGCTACAGAAAGGTGACCCATCAACCTTCACAAAAGGACTTCCACTATGCAGCAACAGATTAGTAACTCTGCACTATGCCACTCCACTGTACGCCACTCTATGTGACTCCACTCTGTCACTCCAGTACATGATACTATCTTCCATTTCATATTACAACACTCTATTCCGCTCTTTGCAATTCCACAATGCAACACTCCACATCACTAGGTAGTGCGCAACATGGCTAAAACACATTGGCAAAGCCAATAGTTCTTCCATAGGCAAATATAATTGAAATGTCATATCACACACTTTTATGTTCATCTGTATTTCTTTTTAAAAAATGTACAAGTCATTGCCATAAACGGCTTGTAGAAACATGGTTCATGAATTATTTTTATAAGTTCTAACATTAATGGAGTCTGATGGACAATCAACACAGGAGAAATTAGAACAATTAGGGGTATATTACCAACAACTAGCGATAATTTTTGTCTCTAACTTGTTTAGAGACAAAAATTATCGCCGCAAATCGGCGATTTTTATCGCAGATAAACCTTGCTATTAGCAAGGTTTATCGCAAATGCGATAAAAAACGGCCGCAATGCATGAATATCGCTGAAAAGTCCGCGATATTCATGCATTATCGAGCAAATGCTCTTAGCCATGTTATCCACCTCCCATTGGATAACATGGCTAAGAACTGCTCAGGGCAGGTGTTAGCTTTTGGAGATATTCGCGCTTAGAGCGAATATCTCCAAAAGTTGGTAATAGGAGATAGCGATGTTAGCGACTGTTTCCAGTGGCTAACATCTTGGCACGCCCACTTTGCATGTCATTAGTGATAAATATCACTGACATGCAAAGTGGGGTCCATGATGGTCGCTATCTCCTATTAGCTGTCGCTAACTGGTGTTAGCGACAGCTTGGTAATAGGGAGATAATTTTATCTCCGCTTTCTTGGCTTTTAAAGCCAAAAAAGCGGAGATAAAACCACTTGATAATATACCCCTTAGTTTTTTATCTGATAACTAATTGAATTTTGCACAATTGCTTATTTTGGGTAACCTGAAAACAAACTGTGGTGATCCTGTCTTGTCATGGACCAAGTGGGAATTCAGTCAGGCTATCGACAATTCAACTGGCTCTCTATTTGCAGGAGGAGGGGTCTTCTGGTACAATCCTGTGTATGTCTGGGTCGGCTCCTGTGCTTTGTGCTTCTCCTATGATCTCTTGCTCCGGTCTTCTCACCTACAACAATTATAAAATGCTTGCTTAATGCATGACTAATGAGTTTGTAAAAGGTGTATTAGAATCATTGACTCCCAAGATATGTAACACATAACATTTAGTCCAAAGGCCATCATTAAAAGAAGCCTTGTGCAAGCAACCCAATGAATAAAATTGCTATAAATTAATCACAATTAATGCGACTAGTGTTCAATTAACATTCACTTTAAATTCTGCTAGTCTTACTTTAGTCTTCACAATCATTGCGTTAGTATTCAGATATTGCTCACAAAGAATACCACTAGTTTTTTAACAGTGGTCATAATCAATGAGACTAGCCTTCATTTTGCTTTTAAAATAGCACCAGAGCTGCAAATAAACCCGTAATAGAATACAACTAAGCTTCAAATACTATTCTTCTAGAATACTACAAGTCTTCTTTTAGCAATCAATTGAAGTGTTCATCATGTATTTGAAGGGTAGTTGAGTAGAACTAGTATTCCCTCATTTGCATATTTCGGCTTGTGGGCATACTACATAGTCTTCATGCATACTTAATAAATACTATATTTTAATAGGAAATTAATTGTAAATGAATACCGCTGTAACCACTGGAATCACGCTAAGTGAAGATCTTCCATTTTGGTGAGGGACTGTGAAAATGTGGTGTATCCGCGTTGCGTTTTGGTGCATTTCCTTTCAGGGGGCACTAGATCTACCACACAAGTGAGGTACCATTTTTCTCGGAAGACTTTGGGAAACACAAAAATGTGGAGCAACTGTATTACCTATTTAATTTCAATACCCTTCTGCCTTCCAAATGTGAGAAAATGTATAAAAAAAGTCACTTTGAAAAATGACCTATAATTCACATGCTGGTATGGGTATCCACAATTTTGGAAAAGTGCATATAGCTACTGTTTCGAATCTGTATATTTTATTCCCATTTCAGAAATACATAGGTGACTTTCATACTGTTTTTTCCCTGTTTATATTTTTCCAAATAAATTGCTATATACTTGGTACACAATAAAAAAACATTGCAAGATGCTGCTTAGTTATTAGCTCTGGGTTCATCGGGTTCTTGATGAGCCTATAAGTCCTATATATCCCCACAACCAAAAAGGTCCATCGAATGTAAACGTATATTGTTCTCAAATATCTGTCCTACTTAGTAGAAGTTACAGGTGAAAATGAGGCATAAATGGCTATTTTTTAACTCATTTTCAATGTTTTCTTTTTTTAACTGATAGTTTCTATATGAAAACCTTGAAGGATCTACATAAATGACAATACAACAGTATAGAGCCTTACCTATTCACAACACCTATATAAAGGACCTACTAAGGGGATTCAATTTACCATAATTTTTCAAATCCCACGGACGTGTGAATTAGCACTAATTCCTTAGGTCAAGGTGTATATTCTATATATAAAAACGTCTCAACAGGCCATTACTCACTGTGAAAAAATTGGTGAGTAGAGAGAGAGTGCCTCACGGTAGCAACACCCGAGGGGGTTCCTGGCTAGCAAGTACCAGTCTAATTGCTAGCCATAAACCCTCTCGGGTGTTGCTACCATGAGGCACTCTCTATCTACTCACCAATTTTTGGTATTGAACGTGCAATAATGGAATAATGGGTAAATAGGGACACCCAAAATGCATAGTCCTTTTTAAATAGATGACTAGGTAGCACGTTCAGACCAGGGGCCCCATTGCCCCATATGTTCTTTAGTATTGTGGTCACTCACTTATGCATCTCCGTGATTTTGTATACGTCATCGGTTACTGTTCCCCGCGTTCCGTTTTTTTAACATGAGATGTTGTGCAGGGCAGTTATTCCTGAGCTTCTACTATTCGATTTACAGTATAGTAGCCTCACATGCTTAATCCAGGTGATAATTGGGACTCCATTTCGCCTGTTGTGTCCATGCCCGTCAAGTGTGTTGAAACATTTTCAGAATTCTACCTGTTTACTTTGTTTTAAAAGACAGTAGACATGTATCCATTGAGATTCTTGTTTATGTCTTTTAAAGTACCAAATGTTTTCCTTGTGTGTTTTGCAGGTTAAGTTACGCTTGCGTTGAGCTGCTCCCCCCGCTTGCTAGTAGCCACGGTTTGCCTGCCTTATTGCCTTTTTATTTTGAGTTATTGTTGAACCGTTTGATTGATGGCTGCAGCATTCATTTACTTTGTGTCTTTTATGAGTGGTAGTTGATTTACCGATCAGCAGTTGGTACAAAGTAGTGGTGATGCTTGACCAGTTTAGGATGATGGTCTCCCCTGTGCCTTTGTTGTTAGAAGACTGGAAGTTATTTTTCCAAGTGGTCAAACTTGATGTGTCAATTTTTCCCCACTTTAACCTGCAGAGTAATTTGTAGATTTCATCTCCGGTTGAAGCTCCCGTGATGTGCGCATTATGATGGCTTTCTGCCTTTAATGAAATTTAAATGCATATGGGGAGGTGGCTGCTTACCTGTTGCTGGGGTTGAGAGAAGTCCATAACTAATGGTTTTAAGATGGCTACTTATTCAAGCCCTGACGAAGTTCCCACGGCACGGGGGAACGAAACGCGTTGGCTGTGTGCCGCTGTTGTTTTCAAAAGAAATTGAATAATAAAGAAGAATCTCCAAAGAATTTACATCTTTCTGATTTGTTTATATAATGCGCAGCCACGGCCCGTGGGGGGAGTTTCGGTGGGGCGGAGAGGCGGGGCGGGGAGGGGCAGGTTGGGGGGTGCTAAAAACTGGAGTATGGATAATTGAAGGTAAGTAAATAATTTAATTAATAAAACGAATTTCGTAGCGCACCCTGCATCACATTTTGCGATGCAGGGCGCGCTACGAAATTCGTTTTATTAATTAAATTGTTTACTTACCTTCAATTATCCATACTCCGGTTTTTAGCACCCCCCACCCCGCCTCTCTGCCCCACCGAAACACCCTCCACGGGCCGCAGCTGTTAATGCACCTTCCTTTTGTCCTTAATTCAAATTAGAATTTAGGGCTTGGGCAGGATAGCATCCAAAGTAACTACATGAGGTAGGTGTATTTGCAACCCGCTAGGAATTGCCAATGAAACTCAAGAGTGTTTCATACATTAGGAATAGTTATTTATTAACCCCTTCCATGCTGCCGCGATTCTGCTCCTGTGCTGAAGATTTCAGCGCGGGTGCGGTCATGACGGCCCCCAGCCGTCATCAGCACACGAGCATTGTAGTGCATGTTATATTATGTTATGTTATGTTACAGCTGCTTATATAGCGCAACGGCTGCCCCAGCGAAGGGGCGTCCCGGCGCTGGACCAGACAGGAGAGAGCGCAACATACCACAAGCTTTAGGGTCAGCTTAGCAGAACAAGTGGGTCTTAATTGCCTTTCTAAAGGATAAAAGGTCATTTATGCTTCGAATCCACAGTGGTAGTGCGTTCCATAATTTAGCAGCCATATATTGGAAGGAGCGTCCGCCCGTGCGGGCGAGTCTGACACGAGGAATCGTGGCCAAGTTTTGTCCTTCTGATCTGAGGGGTCTATTGGGAGTGTAATATGTTATAAGATGACATAACATGGGGGGTGAAGATTTTTTTAGGATCTTAAAGGCCAAGCACAGGGCCTTGAAATTGATTCTTTTTTCCACCGGTAGCCAGTGCAATTTTACCAGAGCGTTGGTTACGGACTCAAACCCTGTTAGGGCCCGTGCTGCCGCATTTTGGACATGCTGCAGACGTTTTTTTCCGCTTGATTGGCTCCCAAGAGTAAGGAATTGGCATAATCTATGCGAGAGAGGATTGTGGCTTGAATAATCAACTGACGTGTGGAGGGGTCAAAATTTTTTAGTATAGGTCGCAGGATACCAAAACTAGTGGCAGCAATTTTTTGGGTGTGGCCGACAAAGCTCAAGGCTGAGTCGAACCACACCCCCAAGTTCTTTACCTCTGTTATGGGGTCAGGGGGGGGCCAAGAATCTCCGGCCACCATTCCTTTCCCCAGGCTTTGGTATCTTTTCCTACTATTAGCACCTCCGTTTTGTCTGCATTAAGTTGTAAATAATTGGCCGTCAACCATTCAGTTACTGCAGCGAGGCCATGTTTAAAATTCAGCGCTCCTGCTCCGTTATCATCACTCAATGTCACCACCAGCTGAGTATCGTCAGCATATGAGACGATGGACAGGTCCCACTCCTTGGCGACCTCAGCTAGTGGTTGGACATATAAATTAAAGAGTGTGGGGCTGAGCGCTGAACCCTGGGGTACTCCCTGCATTATGTTACTCTTTTTTGAGAGGAATGGGGGGATAGCTACCTGAAAAGATCTGTCTGTCAGAAATGCTTTAAACCAGGCCAGGGCTCTAAATTAGGTTTTTTAATTATGGGATTTACCCACGCCTGTTTCCATTTAGTGGGAATTTCTGACGTCATCAGTGACGTATTAATAATGGTTCTCAAAGGTTCAAGCACTATAGCATCTGCTTTCCTGAAATGTTCGGGCTTTAGGGGGTCTAGAGGCGAACCTGATTTGACTTTTTGACAGAGCCTGTTAAAGACTTCCTGGTCTAATTCTGGGATGCTAGTAAGTTCAGATATAATTTCTATTTTTGAAGAACTAATCGTGGGCTTTACAGGAAATAGATTATACATTTTCTTAATTTTTTCTACAAAAAACAGGGCCAGATTATCGCAAAATATCTGTGATGTAGAGGTATTCACTTCTACTTTTTTTGCGCTCAGATCTTTCAGGATTTAAAAAATAATTTTGGAAGGGTTGGGGCTTGCATTAATTTCATTGGCATAATATATCGCACGTGTCTTAAAAATCTGCCCGTGGTATTTTTTGTGGATTTCGCTGTATTGGGCCTTTAAGTTAGGATCGTACCGTTTTCTCCATTTACGTTCCACTATTTTGCAGCTTTTTTTCAGGGCTAGTAGCTCTTCGTCAAACCAGGGGCTCGACTCTTTAGCGCGTGTTTGGATCCAGGATGTTGGGATTAATATATCTAAGGCCTGGGTTATCCAGTTGCAGTAATTTTCGTAACATTGATTAGTGTCTTTGGGGTAGGTTAGCGGGAGTTTTTTGAGCAGGTTATCAAAGTTTTCTAGCCGTAATTTCCTCCAAGGTCGCTTATACACCTTGTGGGTTGGTCTGGGCTGGGATTTAGCCCAGCTGGGAATGGACATAATGGTTAACATGTGGTCCATCCATATCATAGGTATGGGCACGGACGCCTCAGCTTCTTCTATATTTGTAAAAATAGGGTCCAGGAGATGTCCTCCATTGTGAGTTGCTCCCTGGACCACCTGCCTTAGTTGAAACCCTGCTAAATCTGCAAGCAGATTGGTTATTTTTGCCTCATTGCTGCGATCAAAATGTATATTCAGATCTCCGAGAATATTGAAATTCGCCGTTCGGGCTGCCAATGAACAGGCTGTCTCCAATAACGCTTTTACTAAGTTACTTTCATTTCCCGGCGGTCTATAAATTAGAATACCTGAGAAGGACAGGTGCGGGTTTATTTTAATAGTATAGCGAGCGCTCTCGCAACCCGCAATTTGTAATTTGGTAAATGTGCATTCGAGATGGGATCTGGTCATAACCGCTATCCCACCTCCTCTAGTTTGTCTGTTTAAGGAGTGGATGGTATAGCCTGAGGGAGTGGCCAAATTAGCTACAGATATTGTCTCATCTTGCATCCATGTTTCAGTAATAAATAGAATGTCAAGGGAGTGGTCAATGACTAAATCATGTATTTGTGAATAGTGTTTTCCTAGGGATCTTACATTCAGTTGTGCTATTCTTACAGAGTCATGCGGTGAGGTAGTCGAGAGTAGTTGTGAGGTTGATATTTTAGGGAGCATATATCCACATTCACATCGAGTGATACTCTGCAGCAATTGAGGGTCTATTTTTTCACAGGTAAAGTGTATGGAGTTGAGGTCCATCAGCTGCGTCTGGGTATATACAAGATTAGTTACCTCGATTTGGCCAGGGTTCCTGGCGAAAGGCGACATCCTGGCGCGGACGGGCGCAGACGGGCTTCTCTTAGGCGCGTCTTCGGTGCGCCCTTCGTGTGCCCGCTGCGCTCCCTCGCCCTTGCCGGTAAATATACTGCCGGCTGTCTAGGTTAGAGCGGAGCAACTAGACCGCTCACCCAACCAAGATGGCGGTTCTAATCGGCACAATCAGGAAGTGGGTGAGTGGCTCTGTAATTCGGGCTGTCCCCCGAGTCTCCCTCCACTACGAACAGTCAGCTGCTGACTGGCGGTGGAACCGAGGAGTCTGCGGGTGCGGAGTCAACTCAGGGGTAGGTGGCGTATGCAGTATTAAAATCACAGCATAAGTACAAGAGTATATTTAAAATCTATACAAATGTTAAAATAATCGCCCCGTGAATGATAAGCTCCAATTCACCCCTGAGACGTTTAAAGTGCAGTTTTTGTAAATTAAAAGTGCAGAGCTGCTAATCTGGCCGGCGAGCTATAGAGTATGGCCCGCTTCTCAGCCTCGTCTTCAATCAATGCGCTCCCTCGCCCTTGCCGGTAAATATACTCCTGGCTGTCTAGGTTAGAGCGGAGCAACTAGACCGCTCACCCAACCAAGATGGCGGTTCTAATCGGCACAATCAGGAAGTGGGTGAGTGGCTCTGTAATTCGGGCTGTCCCCCGAGTCTCCCTCCACTACGAACAGTCAGCTGCTGACTGGCGGTGGAACCGAGGAGTCTGCGGGTGCCGAGTCAACTCAGGGGTAGGTGGCGTATGCAGTATTAAAATCACAGCATAAGTACAAGAGTATATTTAAAATCTATACAAATGTTAAAATAATCGCCCCGTGAATGATAAGCTCCAATTCACCCCCTGAGACGTTTAAAGTGCAGTTTTTGTAAATTAAAAGTGCAGAGCTGCTAATCTGGCCGGCGAGCTATAGAGTATGGCCCGCTTTTCAGCCTAGTCTTCAATCAATGCGCTCCCTCGCCCTTGCCGGTAAATATACTGTCGGCTGTCTAGGTTAGAGCGGAGCAACTAGACCGCTCACCCAACCAAGATGGCGGTTCTAATCGGCACAATCAGGAAGTGGGTGAGTGGCTCTGTAATTCGGGCTGTCCCCCGAGTCTCCCTCCACTACGAACAGTCAGCTGCTGACTGGCGGTGGAACCGAGGAGTCTGCGGGTGCCGAGTCAACTCAGGAGTAGGTGGCGTATGCAGGATTAAAATCACAGCATAAGTACAAGAGTATATTTAAAATCTATACAAATGTTAAAATAATCGCCCCGTGAATGATAAGCTCCAATTCACCCCCTGAGACGTTTAAAGTGCAGTTTTTGTAAATTAAAAGTGCAGAGCTGCTAATCTGGCCGGCGAGCTATAGAGTATGGCCAGCTTCTCAGCCTAGTCTTCAATCAAACTGGCTGGGGGCCGTCATCAGCATGCAAGGGGTTAATTGCGATTTGCAAAAAATGGCAATTAAGAAATCCCTATTCTGATCTTCGTACCTCTAACTATAATTATCAGTTCATATAAGAAAACATTTTCTACAACTCTCTAATAATTTACTAGAAATGAGTAGTTATGCACAAAAAATGTGGCCTCAATGCACAAAGAAAGTCTAGCCGCAGTGCGACTCACCACTTTTCCCTTCTGCTGAGAGTGGCACTGGAGGGGCAGGAAAACAGGCAATGTAGTTGCAAAGAGCAGCGGGGAGCAAACCTGTAGCCGTTATATATTGCTGGATTTCCTCTTCATGCATCCATAGCTCAGAATGTATCAGGAGTGGGCATATCACACCAACAGATTATTCATTTGCACAAGTAAGCTGCTTTCGCCTTTTTATGCGTAATTTTAACTGAATGTAATGTAATGTAATGTGGAATGTAATAGGCTATTTGTAGAGAGCAACTGTCCCTCCGAGGAGCATCATGGCGCTGAGCGGAACCCAGAGAAGGAGGCAAAACTGGTTAACTGCTGGCGGTAAGAAGGAGGCGTCATATCAGAGTATTGCAAAGAGTGTCTGATGCAGAGAAGTTCCAGGTTTTTAGGGCTTTCCTAAAAAGTGTCTTTGATGTGATCTGGCGGAGCTGAATAGGGAGTTTGTTCCATGCCTCCTGAAAAGGAGTGAAAGAATGTCCATGTCTTATAATGTGTATACATATACTCATGAATATCAACAAATCGGATAACAATGGGTCAAACAAAAAAGGACTATCTAGGAACTGACTGTGTGGCTAGAGGATACAACTGCATAATTCACTCCAAGTGCAACGTAGTGAAATAATTGTTCCCATCAGATCACCGACCTGTACCGCCCAACATCATTTGGGATCCTTCAACCAGAAGGGTAGTGGTTTCACCCACAATGGACTAGGCAGTTGGTGGCCTAATCTAGTCACAGTATCTCAAATGTGATTTCGGTGTATTCTGGCATCAGGAGGTGAAATGACTAGCAGTGCAAAAATGTGCGAATAAATCAAAATGTGCTAGATGACAAAAGTGTTATAAAATTGAGTAATGGAAAAGGAAACCTAATTTTATTATATCCTATCCATTCTCAAATATTAAAAAACAGTGCTAAGTAGTGCAAACAAATAACTACTTCAATTAATATACGGTCGACATGTTTCTGCAGTAAATTCTGCTTCCTCAGGACCTAAATTGTTGCTACTGCTAAGTGCAATCTGTGATATGAAAGAAATTATAAACGATATCACCTTGGTTTCGCCTGTTGTGATGAAGCATGGTCATCCCATATCGGACGAAAATAAAAAAGAAGAGAAAAGACACACAGGATTTATAGATAGTCACCATACATTGATAACATATGTATCTCTTTCTATTTTTGCCAGCAAAATATTTGTGGTCAAATAGGTCCTTTTAAAGTAACTCATTGTTAGCCATAAACCTGTTCAGGCACATTAAAGTAATTTGTATTTGTCACTCACCTAATAGTTAGGGAATGTACTCTCCACCTCACCTGGCTGCAGCTCAGAATTTACTGCAGAAACATGTCGACCGTATATTAATTGAAGTAGTTATTTGTTTGCACTACTTAGCACTGTTTTTTAATATTTGAGAATGGATAGGATATAATAAAATTAGGTTTCCTTTTCCATTACTCAATTTTATAACACTTTTGTCATCTAGCACATTTTGATTTATTCGCACATTTTTGCACTGCTAGTCATTTCACCTCCTGATGCCAGAATACACCGAAATCACATTTGAGATACTGTGACTAGATTAGGCCACCAACTGCCTAGTCCATTGTGGGTGAAACCACTACCCTTCTGGTTGAAGGATCCCAAATGATGTTGGGCGGTACAGGTCGGTGATCTGATGGGAACAATTATTTCACTACGTTGCACTTGGAGTGGATTATGCAGTTGTATCCTCTAGCCACACAGTCAGTTCCTAGATAGTCCTTTTTTGTTTGACCCATTGTTATCCGATTTGTTGATATTCATACTGTTAAGGGATGATAACAATGCTAGGTCGATAAATATTCCCTTAGACCCCCCTTTTGTAATTAGTTTTATACATATACTCATGAACATTTCCTTGGGGGCCGCAAAGTTTTGTCTTTGGTGTGACTGTGGAATGCACCGATGCCAGCGGGGAAGATGGGGTGTAAAGTAGGTGTAGAGAAAGTGAAGCATGGCAATGTTGTCAGGGTGAGGGGGGAAGCATGAACGTTTCTAGATTCCTGCTTGAAAACCTTCACTTTAGAAAACCTCTGATGCACTGCTATAATTTGATTTACTAAGGTGAAATGGTTCGACACGCCAATAAAATACACTTCTTGAATTTTGAAAAGTCTATTGTATTTTAACATGTTTGCTGTCTTTAAAATGAAGGTGTTCCTAAAGTTAAGGGCCTAGTTACTTCCTTTTGTTTAACTGCAATTAACCTATAAATAAGTGCTTGATGTATATTTAACATTTTGTAATGTTAGTGCTGAGTCGAGTAAATACCAGCCCTGTGCTGCTGCTGCTCAGGGAGCCGCATGTACAGGTCAGGAGGGCCGCATGCGGCCCAGGGCCGTACTTTGAGTACAGGACATATATGATACAGTGACTATATCCAGGATTTTATTGCAACAGCTTTTGAGTTCTGATGATTGTAGTTTGGTATTTTGCATTATTGGAATGGGTCTACAAATCTAAGTTCGAAAATCCCTGAATCCTTAAATAATCAAGAGTGGTTGATGTGCAAAATATTACACTTGTCATCTCTAGGCACCATATATTATATGGAATAACATAATACCCTCAAGTGCAGTTGTGAATATTATTCCAAATTACCTCAGAGTGTAGTGACATTGGGCAGGTGTCCAAGGACACATTTCTCTGTGTGGTCACTTGCAATATCCATACAACATGCAGTTACTTGGTCCCCTATATATAACTTGAGCTAGTTTGATCTTCTTTTAAATGCCTGTTATTTTGCTTTTTTTCATTTTTTTCTTCTTATTCACAAGTCCGTTAAACAAGTCCTTTATCCAAAGTCTTTCCCTTATCTTATCCAATAATTGCCAGACAGATTCCCTATCTTTTTACAATTCTATTGGTCTTAATAAATTTTTATGCCGACTTTTTCCAGCGTTTTCACTATTATCCGAAGAGGTTTCAGAAGAAGGACATAGCAGCGCATAACCATTTATCATCTAAACTGCATATACTATTGTTCTTTACATAAAGTGCTAGTGCCTACATTTGATCTTATATATTACACCCGTTTTCCATATTCAAACGATCATTTTGACAAAATAGCAGTCAACGTAATGAAGTGCAAGTGTCAAGAAAGAGCCAGTGCAGTGCAGAATGGTTACCAACCCTTTGGCTTTTCTAGTGACCATATATTTGAACGCAGACCCTCCCCCAAAATACAGATGCAACCCTACATTGATTGATAGTAACCAAGTTATAAAAGTGCATATCTTCCTCCGCCATTATCCACTCACCCGAATCACCCCCGGTTTTAAATTATTTAGTAACAACTCCCAAAGTGCAAGTGCATCCGGGCGCCCTATTCTAGCAGCCAGCTTAATGCCATATTTCATAAAATACATATGAGATTTCAACAGGCTTAGTGCCTTAATAGTACATCATCCCAGAAGGCCTATTCCTCTGCTCAATCCCTCCAGAAACAAAGGTGTTTCCAAATCTTCTCTCCTTTGTTTCTAGACTTCGATCGTATATAGCTTTCTCAAGACTGTGAACTTTCAGTAAGCGGACTAACCACTGATGAAAGGTTGGTGGGTTATTGTCTAGCCATAGCGATACTATGACAATTTGATAAACTGCCATAGCTATACAAATCAAGGCCCCACCTTCTTCTAACCCCAGGTTATGAATCCCTATCGTTATTACCTGAGGGGTAATTTCCACATGTATCTGTAACTTTTTCTGCAGAAAAATCCCTATTGCCCTTAAAAGCAGAAAAAGTTTCCAACAGGTGGGAAACAAGTGTATCAAATCTGCTTTATGCAGTGCACACCTGGGGCAAAAAGTACCTTTCCGCTCTCCCCATTTGGATATCCAATATGGCATGGCAATATTATACAACTCAAAACATGTTTTATAAAAATTGTGCCTGGAGATTGGCGGGCATTAAAGTCCTTAAAGTATTAGAAAACACTTCTAGAAACTCTCCATCTGTTATTCCCAACTTCTCTTGCAACTATACTGAACATTTCCCCAGGTCGACTTTCATATAGATATTTGATAGTACATACACTTGTCCAATCTTCAGTCCCTCAGATTGTGTTAATCTCTCTGCTAGTTCACAACGTTCATACTTCTGTATACCTCCTGCCTTTTTTGACAAGAAATCCCTTACCTGTAGGTATTTAAAAAAATCCCTATTAGGTAAAATAACTTCTTCTTTTATTTCATCAAATGACTTTAACTCTCCTGGTGTAAATGGACATTCGATCTGTGTTGTACCGGAATTTATCCATTTCTGGAAGTATTGGTGTTTGAAAATATCGCGTAGCTCTACGTTCTGTACAAGTGGTGTATAATAGCTTACTTCGGCTAGCCCTACCAAACGCCCCACTGCCGACCATTTCCTAAAATCCTTCAGGAGTGTCTTAAAGCACACTCGTTTATAGAACCCATAATTAATCTGGTGCCAAAGGCACCCTCTTACATCATAAGAGTGTACATTCACATATGCATAGCTTCCTCTCGTAATTTCCCTCCCGGGGGTCGCATTCAACAAGGGTATATAATGTATAATAGTTGCTGACCACCAGTATACTCTAAGATTAGGAAAAGCAAAACCTCTGCGTTCCTTAGATAAATATAAAATGTTGTCACCCTTCCGGGTCTTGTATAAGCCCATATGAACTGTGCAAAGTTCATAAAATCAGGGGAATTGTTCTTAAAAAGTATAAAACCTTAGGAAAACAAATCATCTTAATTACATTCACCCGACCAATCAGGGTAAGATGTAAATTGTCCATTCTCTTAAGTGCTTTTTTAA
This sequence comes from Lissotriton helveticus, assembly GCF_964261635.1. Classification (NCBI taxonomy): domain Eukaryota; kingdom Metazoa; phylum Chordata; class Amphibia; order Caudata; family Salamandridae; genus Lissotriton; species Lissotriton helveticus. The sequence goes on along the minus strand of NC_136061.1, from coordinate 1,459,059,444 downwards.
TCTCCACAGCACATGGTTCAAGATTTTCATTAACGATCTCATCAATCTCAGAATCTATCACCACTCCCAAGTAAGTTGTTTTTTTCACCACCCTTTTCTCGGTGCTTCAGGCAAATTTATTAACAACATTTTGTGTTTTGTCCCTATGCAGGGCATATCCGGATACTGAGCCAAACTTTTGGGCCTCACTTTCAATTACTTTCATAGCCATGTCAGGTTGAGTCGTAACTAATGCAATATCGTCGGCATATGCAAAACAATTTTGAACAGGCCCGGTGTCAAAAAGAGGAGGGATATTCAGTGAGTGCTCCAGATGTTTCAGAAAGGTATCAATGTAAATGGCAAACAATAACCGGAGCAGGGGCACCCCTGCCTTGTACCTCTTGATATATTGAATGCCTCAGTCAGTTCCCCATTCACTTGCACTCTTGCCTCAGGTTCCTTATACAAGGCTTTCACTGCCCAAATTATCTGCTTATCAATCCCTTTCCAGGCCACAGTAGCCCACAGGAATTTCCAGGAGACAATATCAAATGCCTTCTCGGTATCCAAGAATATTGCAGCCATAGGGTCTCCTGCTACCTGTTTCACGTCGAAAAGTGTAATAATTTTCCGAACGTGTTCAACGGTACTTCTATCGGGGACAAACCCGTGTTGACTCTGGGATACGATCTTCTGGAACACTGGTGCCAAGTGAGAGGCCAAAGTTTTAGAATAAATCTTCATGTCCCCTTTCACAAGAGCGATGGCCGGTAAGACCCTAGCTCATGGGTACTCACAAACTTTCTCTCGGGGGGCAAATTTACAGTGTGGTTTGTGGCCGAGGGCCGCACTGGTGGAGGCGGGGTCAGTTGGGGAGGGGGAAGGGGCTAGAAAGAAAAAAACTGTGACCATGAAGTTGAACACAGGCCCCTGCAGCTGACGCGTTCATCCACTGAGCCAACAGACCAGCATACACCCACATTTCTCTTTCTCTCTCTCTCTCTCTCTCTCCCTATCTCTCCTTCCCTCTGTCTCCCTCCTTCTATCTCTCTCTCTCGCTCCCTCCTTCCCTCTCTCTCTCTGTTTCCCTCTGTCTCTCTCTCTCTGTCTTACCTCTCTTTCTCTTTCTGTCTCCCTCCCTCTCTTTCCTTCCCTCTCTCCGTCTCCCTCCATCTGTCTCCCTCTATTTGTGTCCCACTGTCCATCTCCCTCTGTCTCCCTCCCTCTGTCTGCCCTCTGTCTGTCTCCCTCCCTCCCTATGTCTGTCTCCATCCCTCCCTCTGTCTCCCTCCCTCCCTCCCTCCCTCTGTTTCCCTCCCTCCCTCCCTCTGTCTCCCTTCCTCCCTCTGTCTGTCTCCCTCCCTCCCTCTGTCTGTCTCACTCTGTCTTTGTCTCCCTCCCTCCCTCTGTCTGTCTCACTCTGTCTTTCTGTCTACCTCCCTCTGTCTGTCTCCCTCCCTCCCTCTGTCTGTCTGTCTCCCTCTGTCTTTCTGTCTCCCTCCCTCTGTCTGTCCGTCTGTCTGTCTGTCTCCCTCTGTCTCCCTCTGTCTGTCTCCCTCCCTCTCTCCCTCTGTCTCTCTCCCTCTGTCTGTCTCCCTCCTTCCCTCTGTCTGTCTCCCTCCCTCCCTCTCTGTCTCCCTCCCTCCCTCTGTCTCCCTCCCTACCTCCCTCTGTTTCCCAACCCTCCCTCTGTCTGTCTCCCTTCCTCCCTCTGTCTGTCTCTCTCCCTCCCTCTGTCTCCCTCCTTCTGTCTGTCTCAGTCTGTCTTTCTGTCTACCTCCCTTTGTCTGTCTCCCTCCCTCCCTCTGTCTGTCTCCCTCCCTCTGTCTGTCTCCCTCTGTCTTTCTGTCTCCCTCCCTCTGTCTGTCTCTGTCCCTCCATCTGTCTGTCTGTCTCTGTCTGTCTGTCTCTGTCTGTCTGTCTCTGTCTCCCTCTGTCTGTCTCCCTCTGTCTCCCTCTGTCTGTCTCCCTCTGTCTCCCTCCCTCTGTCTATCTCCCTCTGTCTCCCTCCCTCTGTCTCCCTCCCTCCCTCTGTCTCCCTCACTCCCTCCCTCTGTCTCCCTCCCTCTGTCTCCCTATCTCCCTCCTTCCCTCTGTCTGTCTCCCTCCCTCCCTCTGTCTCCCTCTGTCTTTCTGTCTTCCTCCCTCTGTGTCTCCCTCCCTCTGTCTGCCTCCCTCCCTCTGTCTGTCTCCATCTGTCTCCCTCTGCCTGTCTCCCTCTGTCTGTCTCCATCCCTTCCTCTGTCTGTCTGTCTCCCTCTGTCTGTCTCCCTCCCTCTGTCTACCTCCCTCTGTCTGTCTCCATCCCTCCCTCTGTCTCCCTCTGTCTGTCTCCCTCCCTCTGTCTATCTCCCTCTGTCTGTCTCCCTCCCTCCGTCTGTCTGTCTCCCTCCCTCTGTCTGTCTCCCTCCCTTTGTCTGTCTCCCTCTGTCTGTCTCCATCTCTCCCTCTGTCTGTCTCCCTCTCTCCCTCTGTCTGTCTCCCTCTGTCTGTCTCTCTGTCTGTCTCCATCCCTCCCTATGTCTGTCTCCCTCTCTCCCTCTGTCTCTATCTGTCTGTCTCCTCTCTCTGTCTGTCTCTCTCTCTCTCTCTGTCTCTCTCTCTGTCTGTCTCTCTCTCTCTCTCTGTCTGTCTCTCTCTCTCTGTCTGTCTCTATCGCTGTCTGTCTCTATCGCTGTCTGTCTCTATCGTTGTCTGTCTCTGCCTCTATCTGTCTCTGCCTCTATCTGTCTCTGTCTGTCCCTGTCTCTGACCCTATCTAGCTCCGTCTGTCCCTGTCTCTATCTGTCTCTGCCTCTATCTGTCTTTATCTCTATCTGGTTCACCTCACCCAGCTCTCACTCCCTGCTGCCCTCTGTCACCTCACCCGGCTCTCATTCCCTGCTGCCCTCCCACCTCATCCGGCTCTAACTCCCTGCTGCCCTCCCACCTCCCTCACCCAGGCTGTGACTCCCTGCTGCCCTCCACCTCCCTCACCCGGGCTCTCACTCCCTGCACTGGCCTCCCACCTCACCCGGCTCTCACTCCCTGCTCTGCCCTCCCACCTCCCTCACCCAGGCTCTCACTCTCTGCTCTGCTGTCCCACCTCACCTGGCTCTCACTCCCTGATCTGCCCTCCACCTCCCTCACCCGGGCTCTCACTCCCTGCTCTGCCTTCCACCTCCCTCACCCGGGCTCTCACTCCCTGCTCTGCCCTCCACCTCCCTCACCCGGGCTCTCACTCCCTGCTCTGCCCTCCACATCCCTCACCCGGGCTCTCACTCCCTGCTCTGCCCTCCACCTCCCTCACCCGGGCTCTCACTCCCTGCTCTGCCCTCCACCTCCCTCACCCGGCTCTCACTCCCTGCTCTGCCCTCCACCTCCCTCACCCGGGCTCTCACTCCCTGCTCTGCCCTCCACCTCCCTCACCGGGGCTCTCACTCCCTGCTCTGACCTCCACCTCCCTCACCCGGGCTCTCACTCCCTGCTCTGCCCTCCACCTCCCTCACCCGGCTCTCACTCCCTGCTCTACCCTCCACCTCCCTCACCCAGCTCTCACTCCCTGCTGCCCTCCACCTCCCTCACCCAGGCTCTCACTCCCTGCTCTGCCCTCCACCTCCCTCACCAGGCTCTCTCTCCCTGCTCTGCCCTCCACCTCCCTCACCTGGGCTCTCACTCCCTGCTGCCCTCCACCTCCCTCACCCAGGCTCTCACTCCCTGCTGCCCTCCACCTCCCTCACCCGGCTCTCACTCCCTGCTCTGCCCTCCACCTCCCTCACCCGGCTCTCACTCCCTGCTCTGCCCTCCACCTCCCTCACCCGGGCTCTCACTCCCTGCTCTGTCCTCCACCTCCCTCAAACGGGCTCTCACTTCCTGCTCTGCCCTCCACCTCCCTCACCCGGCTCTCACTTCCTGCTCTGCCCTCCACCTCCCTCACCTGGCTCTCACTCCCTGCTCTGCCCTCCACCTCCCTCACCCGGGCTCTCACTCCCTGCTCTGCCCTTCACCTCCCTCACCTGGGCTCTCACTCCCTGCTCTGCCCTCCACCTCCCTCACCCAGGCTCTCACTCCCTGCTCTGCCCTCCACCTCCCTCACCCAGCTCTCACTCCCTGCTCTGCCCTCCACCTCCCTCACCTGGGCTCTCACTCCCTGCTCTGTCCTCCACTTCCCTCACCCGGGCTCTCACTCCCTGCTCTGCCCTCCACCTCCCTCACCCGGCTCTCACTCCCTGCTCTGCCCTCCACCTCCCTCACCCGGCTCTCACTCACTGCTCTGCCCTCCACCTCCCTCACCCGGCTCTCACTCCCTGCTCTGCCCTCAACCTCCCTCACCCGGGCTCTCACTCCCTGCTCTGCCCTCCACCTCCCTCACCCCGGCTCTCACTCCCTGCTCTTCCCTCCACCTCCCTCACCCAGGCTCTCACTCCCTGCTTTGCCCTCCACCTCCCTCACCCGGCTCTCACTCCCTGCCCTGCCCTCCACCCCCTCACCCGGGCTCTCACTCCCTGCTCTGCCCTCCACCTCCCTCACCCAGGCTCTCACTCCCTGCTCTGCCCTCCACCTCCCTCACCCGGGCTCTCACTCCCTGCTCTTCCCTCCCACCTCACCAGGCTCTCAGTTCCTGCTGTCCTCCCCCCTCCCACCCCCTCTCCCCTGTGTGTCAGCCTGGCTGACACAGCCTCCAAGGCACCCCAGTACTTAACAGGTCTTTAAACGACCATTTGTATGTAAATGAGGCTTTTTTCACCTCTTAGCGCCCCTGCAGCTCCACTCTTGACTGTGGCTGGAATCGCCCGGGCCCCCACAGAGCAGGCTCTCTGATTACGCACTGCTGCTCCCCGAGGTGTTTGCTGAAGTTAAAAAAACAAACACACACACTTGCGATGTCTCAAGCTCCGCGGGCCGCCACTGAAGGCTTGCCGGGCCGCCACTGGCCCGCGGGCCGTACTTTGAGTACCCCTGCCCTAGCTCATCCGTGGGTTTATTTTTTGGGGGAAAGTGGTAAGCATGGGCGTAAAATCCGTTCCTCTCGCGGATTTTGCGGATTTTCGGCAAATTCGCAATCCGCGAACTCTCGCGAATTTGCTGAAAATTCGTAAATCCGTGCGAAGCAGATTTTTTGCTTGGTCGAACTTGCCAACTAGAATACTATACAATTTTGCGGCGCGCAGCGTTCACTTACCGTCATTCAGCGTTTGCAGAGTTGTTTTTCTCCATGTTTGCGTGTGCTGCGCCATTTTGGATCTTGCTGCGGGATCCCGCGGGAGTGTGTCGACGTCATCGCGGCTTGCCACCTTGCACAGCGAGAGTTTGGCAACGCGAGTACGTCATAAAGGCCCGTGATCACGCATCGCGGGAGTAAACACTTGCGAACACGTAGATGCGGCGGGCAGCGACAATCTCGCAATTGCGAGATTGCAAAATTTGCAATTTCGCACAAGAAATCCACCAGCAGGCAGCATAAACCTTGAAAATTATGATTTTTATCAGAATAACTCCTCAGGTTGACATTTGCCTGCACTTTTTTTTTGCAAGGAGTCCATTTTAGGGGGGGGTGGGAGGAAGGAAGTGCCCCACAGTCTCCAACTTCCTGTTCCTGTCCAGCAGGCTCCTCCCAGTGCTTTCTTCATGTGCTGGTCACTTTGATTTGGTTCTTGACCTGGAAGGGTTACTTTTTGTGGATGCTGCTGGATATTTGGATTTTTGCAAAACTGAAAGCACTCAGCAGGTGCAAAAGTTCAATCTTATCATTAGTAACCATTCCCTGTAGTGCTTCCTGAGGGGCCCCTTCAGAGTTCAGTTGCCTACTTGCAACTATTCTATGACCCTGCTCTGACCCTCACAGCAGGCTCAGAGAATACCTACAAGTATACAATAAAGGTCCTGTTAAAAAAATTACACAGCAACAGAAAGCAATTACAGATAAGGAAGCAGGTGCCAGCCTGGAAGTTCAAATTCAGTGACACATTAATCAGCCCCTAATTCATTCATGTCAGTTGAGGCAGGGCAGGTGTGCTTTTCCACCCATAATCTACAGTGATGAACTAGAGGGTGGCATGGGTGAGCCAGAGGGTGGCATGGGTGAGCCAGAGGGTGGCAGTGGTGAAACAGAGGGTGGCAGTGGTGAAACAGAGGGTGCTGTGATGAACCAGACGTAGAAACAACATGGTCGCCACCGTTGCTACCCGACAAGTAAGTTCGCGTTTGCGAACTGGTAAAAAACCCTTGCGAAATGGCAGAAACACTTGCGAACACAAAAAAAAAAGGAATCCGCAAAATTCGCGAGAGTTCGTGGATTTTGCGGATTGCAAATCCGTAAATACGCAATTTCGCAGATTGCCAATTCGCAAAATCCGCCCATGCTTAATTACAATCTTTGCCATTCCTCAGGAGGCTGGTGGGTCAGCCCCCACTATAATTTGTGCAAACAGAACCTTAATAACATCCCTCAATTGCCCGGGGAAGACCTTATAAAATTCAGTAGGGATCAGATCTCGCCCCGTTGCTTTTCCCTTTGGTAGACTGGCGAGACCATTTATTATATCTTCCCAATCAAGCAGTCGGTCTAAGTGATCCCTATCTTCTCCCATCAAAAGAGCTTCAGCAGGTTGGGACAAGTATTGCTCCATCTGTTCTATCCTCTGTGACACCCCTCCCCAAGATCTTCTGTATAGAGAGTTCGATAAAAGCACAAAAGGCATTTCGGCACCCCCCTACCTCTGTTGTCAATCCCTCCATGGGGTCCTTGATTGCCCTAATTTCTTTCGGGTAGCTTCCTGCCTTGTACTTACCGCGAGGAGATGTCCCACCCTTTCGCTCCATTCATACATCTCTTAATGGTGCACTAATGCCTTATCCACTGCTTTTTTGGACAATTTCTCCCCTATTAAGGTTTTACTTATTGCAACCCTGAGGATGGTGGTTTCCATTTCATCCTTCTGCTGTATAGCCTTAATTAGATTGTATTTGGCTTGCACCAATCCATTCTGCAGATTCTAAAGGTCAACTTTCTCAATTTTATTTTTCCTCATTGCAAATTGCATGCTTTCGCCTCGTATCCTTGCTTTTAATGTGTCCCATACTATATTCATGGAGGCCAACCCAAGATTCCCTTACAGGAACTTCGGAATCCACTTCCTCTTATGATCTACATATACCTCATCTACGAATAGTGCTCTCTTGAACGTCCATGATGAGCATGATTTCTCCTGATCCCCTATTCCCTGGATCCAGAGGAGGCAAGATGGCCTGTGGTTAGCTGCTCTGTTCCCGCTAGCTCCCCTGAATGGATCTATGCGATAGTCAGCGGCTGGCTGGACTTGCTCGCCTGAAGGCAAAAACAGTGTCCTAGACGGTGGATGTCTTTCTCCTGCTGCTTTTGATCGTCTTGCTCTTAACTGAGAAGTGCTCACGCCGTGAGAGTGCTGAATTGATTTGGCAGATGTGGAAAAAGGTTTCAGTGATAATGGCTGCTCGGGCGCTAAAGTGCTCAAGGCTCGTACTGCGGCTGGTGTCGGAGGCACCATGGGGGGTGGCTCCACACCCTCGGTTTCAGTAAACCTGAAGGAGGCAAGCGGGAGCTTCGGCGATGGTAAACAACATGCCACTATGACCAGAGGAGCAAAGAAGCATTTGGAGCCAAGAAAGCACCAGGGAAACCAGGTCAGCAGACAGTAGGTGACCTTGCGCAGCCCACTCTCATTTCCATGTTTTCCAGCCGGTCTGCAGCAGAAACTGTAAGTAAGGGGCAAACTTCCATGCAGACACAGATAACCCCTGGGACAGAGGAGAGTATGCATTGTTGAGTGATGGGCTCTATGGAAACCGGCCCGAGGAATGATAAATTTGACCTACCCTCCGGAAATGTGTCTCCTGGCTCAGAGAAGTGTTCAGATGATAATTTGGTGGAAATAGGCGACCATTGTGATGTTTAAAACTTAAGGAAGGAAAATGAAGATGAGATAGCTACTCCAGAGAGTGAAATATTGCTACAAGAACCGGAAAATGAGCAAGAGATGGATAAAAACCTAGCAAGGAGAGACATGGGGAGAATGGGACAGCAGACAAGAGAGGAATTCTTGCCCGAAGGGACTGGGGAGGATTTTGTTTCACCAACTGATGAATCGGACCCCTCTGGGAAAGATGAGATTTCCTAAAATAGTAGTGAAGGGGGCCTTGAAACTTGAGGATCCACTGCAAGTAACCCAGAAGAAAAAGAGCATAGGTGGGCATACAAGGAAAGAAAGTTAAGGATGGCAAGGGGGGAGATAGCTGAAATGGGACTACTCGGATACCCACCCAGTTCCGGGTGAAGAAGTGAGGGAAGGCGTGAAAGAGATGGCAGAGCCGTCACTATTAATGATACTATGCTCCATTCAGCAGATGCAGGAGGAAGTAAGGGCGGATGGTCGCAGGGCCAGATTCGCCGACAAGAAGGTACAAGCTGGGATTAGAAAAATAAATACAAAATTTGTGGATTTTGCAGAAAGGCTGACTATGGTGGAAAGTCGGACTGAGGCCTTAGAAGTAGATTTGAGGCACTAAAGGAACAGAACTTAGGACAGAGTGGAACCCTACCAGATGTTATGCTCAACCTCGAGGAGCAGCAAAACAGGAAGCGGAGGAATAACTATCGTTTCTTGGGGGTACCAGAGGGGGTGGAAGGTAATAATCCGAGGCTGTACATTGTGAATCTTCTGAAAAATACTTTTCCGGAGCAGGTGACACCGGACTGGAATGAGGATATTCAAAGAGCCCACCGAGTGCCCCTAACGATGAGGAGACTGCCCCAAGAGCAACCAAGGGCTTTTTTAGTGTTCTTTCGCAATTTCCTACTGCGCCAACTTCTGTACGATCAAGCTTGTCCAAATACCCCAAAGTGGCTTGAGGGTGTCTCCTTTTTTACTAAGCCGGACTTTGCCCATGCGACTGTGGAATAACGATGGAGACTGAGATAATTGATAGCACCTCTACAGAAAGCAGGGGCTGAGGTGTTCTTACAGAACCTGGCCAGGTTGAGAGCAAACTACAGGGGTAATACTCGGGTGTTTGCCTCAGAAATTATGGCGCAGGAGTACCTAAATGAGATTATTAACTTAGGGAAAGGTGTGGACAGCATGAAGTTGTAAGGTCAGCAGGCCATGAGGCTGTGACTGAAAAGAGAAATGAAAATGTTGCACTTATGTTATTTTATTTTTTCCATTTGGAGGGGTGGCGGGGCAGCTTATTAGACGCACATCATTCAGGCTCCGCCTCATTGCCTAGTTATGGGGGTGGGTGGAGGGGGACTCTCCTGGATGGGGGAAGGGGGAAGTGGGGAGGGAGGGTGGATGGAAGGAGAGGATGCAAGAGGAATGGAGAATGGGTACATTGGTTAAGGAAGTCACAGGTGAATTCCGCAAGGGTGAAACCCGAAACTTACAAGTCCTGATCGGGGGGTTCTGATATAAATTGTAGTGATGAATAAGTTGAGAATTGGATTAATTAATATTTGTGGTTTGAATGACACTAAGAAGAGACAAATGGTCTCCAAAGGGTAGAGATTATTATAAGGCTGACATAGTGTGTCTTCAAGAGACCCATGTGGAAGGATACCAGAAAGATCTCTTGAAACAGTTGGGTTACAGGGTAATAGGGGCAACTTCACGGGGAGCACGTACTCGGGGGGTCGCAATCCTTGCTCGTAACAATATTATCCAGTTCTCTTCCATAAAGGTAGATACAGAAGGGCGGTGGGTTATTGCTAACTGTAGCTCCCTAGGCTCTTTTAAATTTACGTTATGCTCCCGTTATGGGAGTAATGTGGATGATCCGCAGGGGCGTAACACAGGCCCCCGCAGCCCCCATGGTGTGGGGGGGCCCGCGCTCCACTAGGGGCCTCCTCCACGGCTGTGCAGCTAGTTAGCACTGCATACATCCGTCTGCGATGTGAGTTAGGTAACTAATGTGACCCTCGCCGTAGTTCCACCTTGCTGCGGCCTCATAGTAAATGGTGCACGGTTACGTCTGCGCAGTCTTCACTGTTAGGGTGGGGCTGGTCATTCTCCTGCGCATGCCACTTTGCGCACTTAAAAGTGCGCGTGAGGTGGCTGAGCGGGACCGTGCGGCCTTTATTTAATTATTGCCAGCCCCTGGCTAAGCTTGCCTGGTCTTCTGCTGCCCACTGAAGCCTGCCATTGAAGCTGCAGGCCTTGCCGACCCCCTCCTACAGCCAGGAAGCCGCCACCTCTATTGGTGCTGATGTCTCCATGGCAAGTAGTTCACAGCTTTTCTTCAAGTAGGCTTTTTTTCCAACTTTGCACTCTCTACTGTATTCAATCTACCTTATTAAACGTTCCCTTTCTCCGACATTGCATTCGCTATTCGGTACTCTTTTCTATTTTCTTCATTTGATCTCATGTTGTACCCCCCTCCTGCCGCGTTTCTTTCCCCTTTCCTTTATATCTCCCTCTCCTGGGCTTTTCTCCGACTTTTCTGCAACTTCCTCGCTTGACTACTTCCAACTCTCGGCTGCAGTTCTCTCCTGATTCCCCCAGTTTTTAAAATGCATTTCAGCTTCCCTTAAATATCTGGCCTTCTCTCATCCATTCATTCCATGCCCCCTCCTGCAATCTGGACCTTTCTTCCATTCCTTCTTCTTCCGCACATTCCCTAGATCTAATTCCGACATTTTTTCCTGATCCCTGCGTCCCCAGTCTCTTGTCCTCACCCATCTTTCTTACATTCCTCCCTGCCTCGTGCAGCCCTTTCTTTCTCTCCCCTGAAGCACCCTTTTCTCCTGCATTTCTGTCTCGTGTCTGCCCCGGCTTCCCCAGGTCCAGGTGGCAGGACTCACATGGCTCAGACTACACAGCTCTAGTTTGGCTTTAGCATCTCTGTTTGGAAGTTGCTAATACTCCCGCTTTATTTACATATGAACATATAGCATCCTAACATATACCATGCACTTTACTTACAGCCTCTTTGATGACAGTTCATAAGTCGCTGTTCTATATTAGGATTGTTACTCATGAACGTCTATGACATTAGGTTCTCTGTGACAAAAACAGTAACACACCGAGCTATCTACATAAAATGCAGTTATGTGATCTTCTTTGTACCAGTGGCCTAAAATTAGCCCCAGAATGTGGGGCCCTGAACCCCAGGGACACTGTACATGGGTGGCAGCCCCAGGCCTGAGAGGTCTTGACTGGTTTAGGGGCAGAGGGGCCCCTCCATGTACTTTTGCAGGGGGGTCTCCTCAAGTTTCGTTACGCCACTGATGATCCAGCTTTATTTGGGTGGGTATCAAATGAATTGGTGCATTGGGAATTGCCAATTGTGGTATGTGGAGATTTTAATATCAATCTTCAGAGCGAATGGAAGGTGGGGGAGCAATATATTGGCAAAAAACGTAAGGTGCACGAGTCCTTATGTAATATGTGCCAGGAGCATGGGTTGGGCGATGTTTGAGGGGAATTAAGACCGCAAGATCACGGCTATATGTACTACTCTGCGCCCCATCAGAAACATGTAAGATTGGATTACTTTTTTGCCTCATCTACAATTATACAGAGAAGTGTAATCGAAAAAAGCTTCCAGATATCTCTCAGACCATAATCCACTTGTCCTGGAGATACAGGGAATAGGGGATCAGGAGAAATATTTTGCTTTTTTTCAAGGGAGAGCAGATGTCAGAAACCACCACGTAGTCTTTTGCATTAGCCTCTCCCATGTGACTTATGTCTTAATAGTGCTAACAGCGGGAATTGAGCTCCCCTGCTGCTTTCTGCGTTCACAAAATGGACGTGTTTTGAGAGCAAAACATTCATTTGCTATGCGCTCTATTTTCATTCATTTTCATGCTGGGATTCTCAGCAATAGTTCCAGTTGAATTACCTTTACTAGGCAAAAAGAAGAACATGAAAACAATTTAATTGATCATACTGTTTCATCTGTGGAAACCTCTGACGCAACACTACAGCGCGCTGACAGACAATTACACTCCATGTGTACCCTGAAGAAATGCGTTACCGATTGACACCTCTGCTTCCAAGCTATCGCACTATGGTTTGACTGAAAATGTTTTCTGTGTGCCTGTCAGATAAATATAAAAAAGGAACGGTTAGACGTTACCAGCAAAAAAAAGGTTCTGCTTTATGACCTCTAAAACAGCTTTGCAAAAATGTTTGTAGTAAACCTGAATACCATTCATTCTTCTAGAACACATCATTTTGCAATAACAAGATGGCATATGGAGTTTGGAATATATTATTTTAAGATGTGAGTTAAAGCAAAACCATCATGATGGGTAATGAGTTATTTAAAAAAAAAACATCAAATTTATGTAATAAGAACATTGCAAGTTACCAACCATTAATAATAACGATATTGGATCTCAGGAAGGAATGAATGAACGAACGAATAAATTACTCTTTATTTAACAATTAATTGATATCAGGGTGCACCAGCACTAACATGGGCTTAGTATACAATAATATTTTGCATTAACACAGCTAACGACACCCTCTTTTCCTAAAGGTGAAACTTGGGAATACGCAGTGTTAAAGAAATGCGTTTTAGGAAAAAGAGAGAAAGGCCTTGGAATAAATACTGGTCAGAAGGAATATAGAACATTGGGCCATATTATCAAGGAAGCTGCGGTAGTTTATCGCCGCTTTACCGGCAGGAAACTGCCGATAAAGCGGCGATAATGTTCACACATCTAACCTGGGCTTCGATTGAAATTCGATTCGCATATTATCAAGCCCATTATCGCCGCTTTATCGGCAGTTTCCTGCCGGTAAAGCGGCGATAAACTACCGCAGCTTCCTTGATAATATGGCCCATTGTGTGTACTTCCTGACTCTAGCAAAGTTAAAGCAGTAATCATGGGTTTTATTACGGAAAGTGGCATGTACCTGTGAGTGGAATGTGCGCCCGTTTTCTGGGCACTTTGCCGCTGGCACCATGACACGAAGGGGAGTATGGGGGGACAGCGCCCTAGTCCCACACGTCGGGCGAGCGTAGCCTGCAGCGCGCCCCCCTGAGACGCCCCCCCGGCCAGCAGCCAATGGGGAGGGCTCACCTGGGGACGGGGGAGGCGTGTCCAAGGGTATATGACCGGGCCAGCATCTAGGCTCGGCCTTTAGTTCCCGCGGCTAGTCCGAGGCTGCTCTGCGCTGACAGCATTGAGCAATTCCGTCATGACAATTCATTGAGCACTTCCGGTCATGACAGTTAACATGTGTGGCTGCATTCCCATCCTAATACTAGATGATTGCCTCTCTCTAGACCCCCGACAGCTACAGCCCAAAGGTTTCCCGTGGCATGTGTAATTCAAGACACAGTTATGAGGATACAGCCCTCTTGCATGGATAAACACTCGATTCTGAAGAGGGTTCATTGTCATGCAGCCCCATTTGTTACAGTATTTAATTATACAGGGCACAATGAGGATACAGCCCTCTTTGCATGTATAAACATTCGATTCTGAAGAGGGTTCATTGCCAGGCAGCCCCAATTGTTACAGTATTTGATTATACAGGGCACAAGGAGGATACAGCCCTCCTTGCATGTATAACCACTCGATTCTGAAGAGGGTTCATTGCCATGCAGCCCCATTGTTACAGTATTTAATTATACAGGGCACAATGATATTTTAGAGCAACCGGGTACAGATTTCATGTAAGGTTCTCCTCAGTACAAGCCTCAATAAAAGGAGGTTTGAGCGCAGAGGGACTGGGTTTGTGATACGAAGCAGGAGCGGCCACGTTCGCTTCTGCACTCTTATGATGGAGACCCGTGGCCAATTTTCAAATGATTATGACAAGTAATCAGAAGCATGACGCAGGAGTTGCGCGCGAGCATTGCGTGCCATGTGCATGTACGAATTTCCGTGGCTATATGTGGGGCTTGCGTTTGCAAGCTTATTTTGTCTGGAGGGCTCTGGCAGTTTATGCCGCACCCTCAACACACTAACCGTAGATCACCTTAAACGACCCCCTGCGTTAGTCCCAATACGACTTCAGAAAACGTGCAGCCACAGAACAGGTTGTCATGCGGCCCGGTAATACTGAAGTTGAGGACAAATGTCAGTTATAAATAAAAGACCGACAGCGGACATTAGGCTGAAAGTTACGACTTTGCGAGTAAATAGTGCGGGGGCTTTAATTTACTTTGGGGGCGGAGGCACCTTAAACTATTAAGCGGAGACACCGTGAAACTATTAAAATTGATTTTCCAGGGTGCTCTTTCACATCTTCCGAAGCAGACCCCCGATGTTATCTGTCCATGAGGTGTTATGCGCAGCGACACCCCACCCTGGGGGAGCGGGGTGCTGAGGCATTGAGCGCTGGGATGTAGGGCATCATCGGAGTTGCGGCTGATGGGGTCGGGGACTCCGAGAGGGCCGGGTGTCTGCAGCGAGCAGTGCCATAAACGTCCCAGCATTATGAATTGGTACGCCATTACAGGCGGCTTTATGCGTCGAGCCTGGTTTTCATCGCTAGACGCTTTCACAGTGTGTTAGTTCCCCCAGTCCCACTGGGGAGGGACGGGCTGGGAAGATATGCTGTAGACTGATCAGCAGTTGGTAAACACGATGACGTGAGTTCAGATAATATGATTTACAGGACATCCCTGTTCATGTTGAACATTTAAACGTGGCCATTTGAGCCTGGTACGTTATAACCGGTCGGCCCCTTGCGCGTAAGCGCGGCCATTTGTCTCACACTCTTTCTTGTTATCAGTCTATCAGTCTTACTACTGGTATATCACTCTCTACTTCACAATCTCTCCTGCTCGCCTTCACGTCACCTACTATTGCGCCTTTTGCAGCCAATCAGCGACCCTGTTTCAGGTCGGTCGGGTGATTGCTTTTCGATATGGGTCAACTAGAGTTTAGGGCCGTAAGCGATGGGGTCTTCATAATGTCGTTCGTTTGGCTGTAATTTGGAGTTTCTAAACTGACCTGCGTCATAAGTCTTTCCTGACACTCAAGAGAACGGTCAGATCAGGTTCAATTTTCTCATGCCTGCAATCACTTCATCGACGTCATGATAGCTTCGACAAGAAGAGAGTTGCAGTCACTGTGGCGCATGATTCTGGTGCGGGGGCAGACGGGCTTGTTGCTCAGTATTCCGGTACCGACCGGCTGTAACACGACCCTGGGTCCCTACGGGCTTGGCAGTGAACAGTATTGGTTCAGTGCATTACATTACCAACAGTAGTTTCTGCTTATCCCTGCTGTGGCAGGGATGTTTACGCTAGCATGAAAACAGCGAAGCATTGATGCGGTGGTACCAGATCCGGCCGCCATTACCGGCCATGCGGTATGACTCTAGTAATGGACCTAGCTTTACATGCGGTATGACTCTAGTAATGGACCTAGCTTTACATGCGGTATGACTCTAGTAATGGACCTAGCTTTACATCGTATCCCCGATGAATGGGTGAGTAGAGAAGGCTACTTGCTATTCGGTAGATGAGGTCCTCAAGCAGCCCTACTGGTCTGGAAGGAGATAGAGTACCTTCTCAAGCTCGGTCCTATTTCGTCCCTCTGCCCTCAATTTAACACTACGCATTAGCGTTTGGGAATAAATTGGGTAGAAAGTTTGTATTGTTCATAAGAGGTTATTTCCATAGTTCCAGGAAACAACCAAGTATTGCCGCCTTCTCTAATCATGAGACTTGCTTAAGTGGTCGAGTAGATAGATGACAGACAAGATGTGTGGATAACATTGTGTTTAAAGTATTTAAGTAGTCAATGGCAGATGATATGATTGCCATTGGCGACCGCGCTAATTGTAGTGACCTCGCAATGATGAGAAGCTGATTTGGATCCTTGGGATTCGAAAATGTGATCCTGCAGTTTGAGACAATCTCTGCAGTAGCACAGCTGTACCAACCCTATATCCTGCAGTTTGAGACAATCTCAGCAGTAGCACAGCTGTACCAACGGGTCGTGCAAGGAGGGACGTAGTTCATCTCCCCGCCGGATCGTATTGTTCCAAAGGCAATTTTAAGCACACAGTGAGGTCAGAACAGAGGCCCTGGGCGAGAGTTCTTTAGGCGAACAAATGCTGAGAAGATGCCAGCTTTATGTGTGTGGGTAGTTTATATAGCGCAAGCTCGACCCGGAGGGTCGGAGCGCTCTAGATGAGCGAAAGTTGCATTGCATGCGGTCACGGTGAATTGGGCAAGGGGAGATTGAATTATTGGTATGGCAGTAAGACGGTGCATCTATTGCAACAAAAGTAAATGTTAACTATTGCAAGAAAAGGAAATGTTAACATAATTACAGCATTTCTCTGCCATTTTGTGCAATGAGTTAACTTGCTGTGTTTATATAAACACATTCCCATGTGTTTGGTGTGTGCTGCAAGTAATACAGCAGTCATGAATTATCATCATGTCTTGCCTTAGCCCCGCCCCAGTTTCCGGAGCATAAATCACTCGTGGGAAAGGAAAGGGTTTTAACTGCCATCCTTTCTGTTGAAGCATCTTCAGGCAAGGATGGCGGATCAGGGGGGATTTACCCAACAGTGACAATTTTGATGTCTTCCAAGTATGAGAAGAGATAACACGCATTACAATGCAACGGTCTCGCCTTTGCAAAATTTAGAGCAATTGGCATTGTAAATGACACAAATTTATGTATGGTTGGTCTTTGAAACAGACGAAGGGAAAACAGCAGGGGTAGTTTGAGGAACGTGCGAGGCAGTGGAGCACAAACCTAAGTGTGCACAACAAGTACAATTTTGTTCTTTCAGATCACGCCAAATACAAAAGAGTACCACGCACAGGTGCAAGGATAATATTGCAAATAATGGCAAATACTTCACAGGGACTGCACCACTCTTTCCAAGGCAGGATGGGGAGCGCTTGGAGGTAACAGGCACACGATACGTAGACATACATTGCGTAAGGGGGTAATTACAGCAGTATACATGAGGGGTTACATGAGACGGCGAGGGTTACAAGGGATAGGAGTACCACCACCTGTTAGGTGTATCTGCCAGGCCATGCTATAGCCATCAGGTAATGACCTTGCAGTGTTTAGCCAGGACATGCACTGTCATAATTGTTTCGGCTACTGTGTTCAGCAGCAAGCAATTAATCCTGATCACAGGGTGACTTCCATAATGCCTTCGCTTGCTTGGTCACATATCACGGGTTTTCCAGCACCAGATACAGTAAGGCAAATAGGCACTGGCCGAAAACTGCTGACGCTTGTTCATCAAGCAGATAGTACGAAAGGTGTACTACTATGACATCTTGAAAGAACACCCTTAAGTTCCCTGAGGGGAAGGATGGAGCATGAAGGCGAGGTCATGGCACTTGGAAGGCCTCTAGCAACTATACCGTTACAACATTACACGGGAAGGAGGATTGCTGGAAATCCATGGTCATAATGACTACTATGCCGTGCCCGTATTACGGTTACATGTTACAAAAGAGTACTAAACACAAGTACAAGGATAATACTGCAGCTAAATGGCAGTGACTTAGGAGAGTCATGCCTTGACTTGTTCATCCTACATATAAGTACAGGCACTGTAAGATTGCCAGATGTCTTTCTCTGTCATTGTACTTACCCAAATACTTTTGATGAAGCACTATTCATTCCTTACAGCACTACTCTTCTCATTTAGGATGGTAGAGCGCTTTTAGTAACATGCACATTATACAGGTACAATACATTGCGTAAGTGGGTAATCACATCAGTATACATAGTGTTCATGTGACGGCGAGGGTCACAAGGTACAGGAGTCCCATATACTTCACAGTCCACGGTGGTACGTTAGAAGGATTCTAGTGATGAGCTGCAAGTAAAGCTATAACAAATACGAATTTAAGCAGTCATCTGTTGATACATGATGGCTTTTCACTGCAGGCATTAACGTTATGCCTGCCATACCCCTCCCTTTTGGTCCTGAGATCAATACCGGTCTTCATTAGCATCCGATAAAATCTTGCAAATAACATGCAGAATGCAACAGAGAAGCTCAATTCAGGTCTTCCATTAGCATCCGACAAAATCTTGCAAATAACATGCAGAATGCAACAGAGAAGCAGGGACCAAGCGAGGACATGCGGCCCCTCTTGTAGAGATTGACAGCTAATGCCAAACAGCTTAATTCAAACTGCGGGACTCACAAGAGGTGGAGGGCCCTGGGCCAGGTACATATTAAGCGGGCCCCCTGAGTCAGTGAATTATGGGTTATGCAGGTCCCAAGGTGGCGAGAGCAATGTTGTGGTATCCAGTCCTGTGTGAGTGGGACCTACCCTTGTAGCATAATCCAGTGCGCGCAGGTTCAGATGGGGTGTTACCATGCGACAACTGGGTATCCAGTATGTTATAAAGCACTTGAGGCTCAAACAAGTACAGCACCCTGTGTACAAAGGTGACTGTTGTACCTGTACCTACGCATCCCCATATGAGGTGCGGCTTCTGTAACTAAGGGCGTGTCTACGCAATCCTCAGTAGAGGTGCGGCTAAGGAACTAAGGGCGTGTCCACACCATAGTGGTGTGGCAAAGGGGACTATGATAGAGGTGCATGAAACAAAAGGGGAAGATGATAGAGGTGCACGAAACAGTGGCAGAAAGTAGATAGGTGGGTGGGGGGCTCTGTCATCGACGGAGGCCTCCTCCAGAGCTGTGGCGGAGTACAGGGCGATCTGGAAGCAGATGGACAGTAGGGGTACCTCTGCGGCAGAAGGATGCAGTCTAAATACCTCTGCCTGGCACAGTAGGGTGCCCGAGCCAGGAACCTGGAGCCGAGGGGGTTCCAGGAAACAGCGTCGGCGCCCCGTTAGTCCTTCGGGCGGTCGGGGGGCCTGAACCGACTGGGGGTGTGCCTCATCTCCCGCCCTGACAGGGGGGGTGGGAGTCTAACGAAATAAGTGATAATGTACTGCACCGTCAGAGCATCGCCTCGCCGTGCAAGATGGCTCCTTGGGCATGCGGGTCAGCGAGAGGCTGCTGCATTGGATCGCCTGTAAGATGACCCACCTATCAGTACCTGTGTTGTACGCAAATAAACCTGCACCACTGGTTTCCCACAAATATGTCTCATGAGTTTCCTTGGTATGTAAGTGTAATGAGCGCATGGGCGAAGCAAGCACTGATGGTGTGGGCACTATGCCTTTGGCACCACGACACGAAGGGGAGTATGGGGGGACAGCGCCCTAGTCCCACACGTCGGGCGAGCGTAGCCTGCAGCGCGCCCCCCTGAGACGCCCCCCCGGCCAGCAGCCAATGGGGAGGGCTCACCTGGGGACGGGGGAGGCGTGTCCAAGGGTATATGACCGGGCCA
Source organism: Lissotriton helveticus (assembly GCF_964261635.1). Lineage (NCBI taxonomy): Eukaryota > Metazoa > Chordata > Amphibia > Caudata > Salamandridae > Lissotriton > Lissotriton helveticus. The sequence continues at coordinate 1,459,040,184 of NC_136061.1, read as the reverse complement.
GCATCTAGGCTCGGCCTTTAGTTCCCGCGCCTAGTCCGAGGCTGCTCTGCGCTGAACCCACCCTGAACCCTGACCCAGCTGCAGAGCGGCGGGCACAGTTTTTGAATACCTTAATGATCTTGTTTTATGTTGCAGGCGGAGTCACAGGGCGATCTGGAAGCAGATGGACAGTAGGGATACCTCTGCGGCAGAAGGATACAGTCTAAATACCTCTGCCTGGCACAGTAGGGTGCCCGAGCCAGGAACCTGGAGCCGAGGGGGTTCCAGGAAACAGCATCGGCGCCCCGTTAGTCCTTCGGGCGGTCGGGGGGCCTGAACCAACCGGGGGTGTGCCTCATCTCCCGCCCTGACAGGGGGGGCGGGAGTCTAACGAAATAAGTGATAATGTACTGCACCGTCAGAGCATCGCCTCGCCGTGCAAGATGGCTCCTTGGGCATGCGGGTCAGCGAGAGGCTGCTGCATTGGATCGCCTGTAAGATGACCCACCTATCAGTACCTGTGTTGTACGCAAATAAACCTGCACCACTGGTTTCCCACAAATATGTCTCATGAGTTTCCTTGGTATGTAAGTGGAATGAGCGCATGGGCGAAGCAAGCACTGATGGTGTGGGCACTATGGTATTGGCAAAAGTGACAGAACATACTTGTTCAGCCCCTATTTTATATAGATCACACCAGGGGCATAACAAAGGCTTGCGCAGCCCCCTCGGTTTGCGGTGGAGGTAGAAGCTTATCCATACCTGAGGAACTCCTCAGCTACTACTGATGTGATTGTGAGGGGTCCTTCATCATATATTGCAGGGGGGGGGGCTCACGTTTTGTTACACCACTGGAGCACATGGGCACACATGTAGCACCAGCGCGAACTCCAGTGTGAATTCTTAGTTGTGCATGGGGGTGTAGTCCAATGCAAATGAGGTAAAGATTTGCTTCTGCAATCGTGCCAGTTTATAGACAAGAGTGTGAAGGCCTTGAAACTGTCAGATGGTGTACTGATTGTACGCTACATATGAACTGGCACCTGATCAGTGTACCCCCTGAGAGCACTTCTTTAAAGAGTGGAAAAGGGGATAGACCTCCCCAAGACATTCTACATCTGTCAGGTGCTGTCACTCACTGAACCAGCCTGCAGGGGGGGTGTCTCTCTCCTTTTTAAAAGCAGGCAGTGGCCACCTGAAGAGTGAAAGGAGAACCGGGAACTTCAAAGAGCCAGTTAGTCTCCAAGTGCAGGTGCGACTTTTTTTCAGCTGCACGTGCATTTGCGGTAATAGGGAGCACTTATCAGGCCAATGCGTCAAATAAACAGAGCAGGCCCAGTTGACTAAAAATGTGATAATCATCTGGCCCAAACAGCTTTTCAAATGGATTTCGCAAACTGTTCCTTATTTAAGTGCTTTCAAAGTGTTAGAACATAACATAGGATGACTTAGAAAAAGACTACAAAATGCTCTTATTTACGTATAACATAAGCAAGTAATTAACCTATGATTTACGTGAATTATAGACCAATCTCTTCGCTAAATGTGGATGTGAAAAATGTAAACATGTGTTGGGCAAAAGTGCTGTGGGAGTAATAAAAAGCCTTATACACTATGAACAAGTAGGATTTGCTGAAATATATTATGCCCATGTTAACAACGGACTGCTTTCTGGAAATGTGGGCACTACAGTAGTAGTATTAATGCGAGGATACTAATCTTGATTGACGCTGACATGGTCTTTGAATACTTGATTTCGGCCAAGGGCCATTAAAGTTTAACACATAACCTTTTTCCAGTTGCCTATGCTCATCACATTATAAACACATATTAAATACTTATTAGATACGAGCTAAAATTCATCATGCAATGGATAAAAAATCGACGATTAAATCATCATTAGTCTTAAATTTGAAACAATATTTACAGGTCGCTAAGTACTTCAGTGCATCCTCAAGTTGTACATAAATTTAAATTCGGCCGCCGACCTATATAATAAGTCCAAAAGGGTGGACTTAGATGTTGAGATTTTAGAATACCTGGAACATATTGAGCTCCCCACTCTCACGAACGTGCACAGAGAATTTTTAATGCTTCCTATAGAGAGGGACAAAATAGTGGAAGCTCTGGCGAGCAAGAAGTCGGGGAGTGCCGCGGGGGCTGATGGGCTCACGGTGGGTTTTTACAAGGCGTTTTTATATCTATTGCTCCCACAATTGGCAGCGCTGTTTGATGATCTTTGCGAGGTAGGCTGTATGCCGCAGTCGATGAGGGAGGCCCTGTTTGGTAGCTATCCCCAAGCCGGGAAAGCCAATGGATGAATGTAGTTCATACAGGCCTCTCTCCCTAATAAATGTGGATGCAAAGATATATGCGAAAGTCCTAGCTAACTGCATGGCGCTCCTAGCCCCGAGTTTGGTGGCACCGGAGCAAGCAGGATTTATCCCGAGTAGGAACCTCACATACAACATCCGTACTGTACTCGGAACGATGCAACACGTGAAGCAGGATTCTAAAGCAATTGCGGTATTCCTTGACATGGAGAAGGCATTTGATTCTGTGGAATGGCCCTCTTGTGGCAAGTATTAACAAGGATGGGGCTGGGGTCGGCGTTTTTGCAAATGATCGGCAACCTGTACAACAGACCCACGGCGCAGATTCGCCTAGGCGACTTGGTCACAGAAGCCATCCCAATATCCAGAGGAATCGGCAGGGCTGTCCGTTGTCCCCTTTGTTGTATGCCCTGGTGGCGGAACCGTTGGCATGTGCGTTGCGCGAGTATCACGGACATGAAGGCATTGGCTTCCCTACCTACAAAATAGCGGTCTCTATGTATGCGGATGATACTTTGTTGTACGTCCGAAATCCCGAACATAACTTATCTGTGATACTTCTAGAAGTGGTGCACTTCGGTGCACTTTCAGGCCTGAGAGTGAATTGGGCTAATTCTGTGGTGTTTCCTCTTACCCCGTCTATGCATGCATTTGACATGGAGTTCCCGCTCCAAAGGACTACTGAATCGGTCAGATATTTGGGTATTCGACTGCATACAGACTCCAAGCTTGTCTTCAGAAAGAACTATGGCGTGGCCATTAGTAAATTAGAGGATAATGTGGAGGTCTGGTTTATGCTCCCGCTTTCTCTTCTGGGACGTATCGCTATCATGAAGATGGTGGTGCTACCTAGACTGTTGTTCCTAATCGTAAATCTCCCGTTGGTCCTTCCTAGAGTCGTTTTCCAAAGGTTGAACCACATCATGAATAAATTAGCGTGGGCAGGGAAGCAGGCACGGATGCGATAGCAGGTCCTGACTTTGCCATATAGTATGGGGGGTCTGGGCGCCCCAGACTTTGAACTTTATTATAGGGTTGCACAAGGTGCACACGTGCACACCTGGATACACGGGGAATCACATATCCCACATGTGCGCATGGAAAAACTTTTGCAGATCCGACCCTCTTGCCAGCAACAATCTTCAAACCAGTAGATCGCAGAACTGGAATTATAGATTCAATAACTGCCCCCAACCATGCATGACATTGTCTCCTGCAGCATCAGGGGGGGTATTGCTGTATTCGCCAATAATGCCGGTGGATTGGGTTCAGTGCTTGGCCCCCTGCAGAGATAAGGGTGTGATAAGTGCGCTACACAAAATGAACATTCTGGTTGCAGGCGATCTATTCCTTGACGAGAAGGCAAAAACCTGGGAACAAGCTAGGATGGTTGAGGGGTAAGACTCATTGATACAGCGCTTCCAATATCACAGAGTGCATAGGGCCCTGCTAGAACATCTAGGGGACGACCTGGCCGAGCCACCCGAGGTCCCTTAACTCACTTACGTGACCAAGGCTGACTCCCCCCGAATGATGGTGACAAATCTGGTTAGGATAGCAATGTCCCATAGGGAGAATCATTACACAGCCACAGGGCTTGCATGGCAGAGAGACCTGCAAATAACGATAGACGACGAGATGTGGCGATATTGTTGCCTGAGCACCAGGCGGGTTTCTCTACATCTTAAGAACACAAAGAGAGTAAGGAGTTGCGTCCGTGGTTGCTGGACGGGGAGTACTCCTGATTCCCTGGTCAAGGTTTTGAAAAGAACAATTGAAGGAGTATTACCCAATGAAGGGGATGAAGGCTTTATCTAGATGAGGAAGCACTGTTCCTTTGTTAGTAAACCCCTCACTCACCACCTGGTGGTGACTTGCTTCATCATCGGGGCCCACCCAAGTGGCCTAGCGTCACTTGGGTGTGCTACAACACCTGAGTTGCAGTGGAGCAGGTAGTGAAGTGTGGGTTGTAAACACAAAAAGGGTGTGAGTGTTAAAAATGTCCTGGTTAATGCTTTTGTATATATTTTAATAAAAAAGTAACTGGACAAAATTAAAAAGATTGGTGAGATAGTAGTAGGGGAGCTACGGTCTACATATCTCAGCTATGTGTTGGTCAACATGTTTCTACCTTTAGGGGCAATCCCCGGTATTCTTCAGGACCAAAAGCAAGGAAGCGGGAGGTGTGTGTCCCCTAAAAGACACACCCTGGCCTAAATCCTTGGTCATCCAGAAGGAAAATATGCTTCTGGGCAGACACACCTAAAATGTCGGGTGCCAATAAAAACCTGGGGAAATAAGAAGAGCAAAGGAAGAAGTTACTATCCTGTAACGTAGTGCAGAATTTAGGTGCAGTATACGTGCAGCTATCCTTTCTTTCCACAGTGGTGAATAAGACTGTGCCTTCATCAATAGAGAGCGTGTCTACCAGTGTTGTGGAAACGTGCTCATAATCGTGGGAGTGAAGCTGGTAGTATGGTATATCTAAGGTCAGATATTGAAGTTGGCATCCTCTGTGTGTGCCTGAAATAGCATGCTTATGCCGTACATTAGAGTGCACTGAACTGGAGTGCTCATTATATTACCGTCGTGGAGCATATTATGCCAACTGGTTGTTTACTATATAATTTATATATAGGCTCGAAAATATCCTGATAAGGATCAGTGATGTACAAACAAAGACAAACTAGACTCATACAGACATAAAACATGGAGCTTGTCACGAGGCGTAACATGACTGGAAAGAAAGGGCTTACTGGAGAAGTACTCTAGTTGAATATCATCAAGCAGGGGGTAGGTGCTTCGCTTGTGCCAACATATTCTAATTGGGAAGGCATATGTTGCAGTAATGAGTAAAAGGAAGTAAACTACATTCCGGTTCATATGCTCAAACCATTAAGGAATCCTGTATGGGGAGGGAAAAATACTTACAGTTGGAAGTCGCGATATAAGGCGGTTCACCTACGTCTACCCGCCGCTGCTCGGATGCAATGAGCGAGCGCGCGCGTTGGGCGTATAAGCGCCAACCTACTTCCGGGGTGAATCACGTGACCGCTACGGCGGCCCGTCAGGGAAGGATGGTTGGTATGGGAACCACTGGATGCTGCGCATGCGTGTTATGACTGCTGCATCGAGATCGCTGTTGAGGGTCCTAGGCCAGCGGCAGTTGGCATGGGGATCAGCCAACGTTGCGCTTGCGCATTAGAAATGGAATGTGGCCGAGGGCGAGATTAGGAGCATTCAGTTATAGGAATGCCCGTAAGTGCGAGGGGAATGGTTATACTGAGTGACATCAGTGAACGGGATAAAAACACCCGCAACATATGAGGAGAGATGTAACTCATGTGTCGGGGAACTGGATGGGAGATACTGGTATTACTTGGGTACAAGGGAATGTACTGATTCAGTGAATGGAAGGAAAATGACAGTTACAGCTAGCAAGGAATTGTAGTAACCTTATGGACTACAAGGAACAGGCTAAAGACCTCACAGAAAAACTTTCACAACGTGGGTACCCAACAAAAATCATTAAGAACTGCCAACGACGAGCAAGAAATCAACCACGCCAAGCACTCTTGGAGGAAACCACAAGAAACAGTGACAATATACCCCTGACCTGTGTGACCACATACAATGGGATTTCCAATGAAGTGAGTAAAAGTATAAGAAAGCACTGGTCAATAATAAACTCTGGATCACTCAACTGGGAAAAACCTCTCTTCTCATATAAGAAAGCAAGCAGCTTTAAAAACACCTTGGTCAACACCAGACCAAAAAAGAACACTACCACCAGTGACCCAACATTGACACAGATATGGGGTCTCCCACCAGTTACTGGACATTCTCGGTGCGGGGACTGCAGTGTCTGTCACCTGACAGAGAATACCAAGACAATTACCTTGGAACCTGGGAAAACATGGGAGCAGAGGTCCCATACTAATTGTAACAGCAATAATGTCATTTACCTAATCACCTGCACCTGTGGAAAACCCTACGTGGGTATGACGACACGCAAAATAAAACAACGTATTTGCGAACACAGAAGCACGATAAGATGCAAGAAGAACATGACAAAACTCACGGACCACTTCCTGACTGCCCATCACACCACCAACGATATGAGGTGGACAGTTATTGAACAGTTGCAAGCGGGCCCTAACATCCAGGCTCGCCTTTTTGAAAAAGAACAGAGATGGGTATACAGACTTTCCACTCATACACAAGGTCTTAACGACAATATTCCGTGGAACTCTGTATTAAAATAGTCCCATGACACAGGAATGCATTTAATTTTGAATGCACCCCTCTCAATTTGGACTCCCTTTGTTAATTCTGCTAGCTGTAACTGTCATTTTCCTTCCATTCACTGAATCAGTACATTCCCTTGTACCCAAGTAATACCAGTATCTCCCATCCAGTTCCCCGACACATGAGTTACATCTCTCCTCATATGTTGCGGGTGTTTTTATCCCGTTCACTGATGTCACTCAGTATAACCATTCCCCTCGCACTTACGGGCATTCCTATAACTGAATGCTCCTAATCTCGCCCTCGGCCACATTCCATTTCTAATGCGCAAGCGCAACGTTGGCTGATCCCCATGCCAACTGCCGCTGGCCTAGGACCCTCAACAGCGATCTCGATGCAGCAGTCATAACACGCATGCGCAGCATCCAGTGGTTCCCATACCAACCATCCTTCCCTGACGGGCCGCCGTAGCGGTCACGTGATTCACCCCGGAAGTAGGTTGGCGCTTATACGCCCAACGCGCGCGCTCGCTCATTGCATCCGAGCAGCGGCGGGTAGACGTAGGTGAACCGCCTTATATCGCGACTTCCAACTGTAAGTATTTTTCCCTCCCCATACAGGATTCCTTAATGGTTTGAGCATATGAACCGGAATGTAGTTTACTTCCTTTTACTCATTACTGCAACATATGCCTTCCCAATTAGAATATGTTGGCACAAGCGAAGCACCTACCCCCTGCTTGATGATATTCAACTAGAGTACTTCTCCAGTAAGCCCTTTCTTTCCAGTCATGTTACGCCTCGTGACAAGCTCCATGTTTTATGTCTGTATGAGTCTAGTTTGTCTTTGTTTGTACATCACTGATCCTTATCAGGATATTTTCGAGCCTATATATAAATTATATAGTAAACAACCAGTTGGCATAATATGCTCCACGACGGTAATATAATGAGCACTCCAGTTCAGTGCACTCTAATGTACGGCATAAGCATGCTATTTCAGGCACACACAGAGGATGCCAACTTCAATATCTGACCTTAGATATACCATACTACCAGCTTCACTCCCACGATTATGAGCACGTTTCCACAACACTGGTAGACACGCTCTCTATTGATGAAGGCACAGTCTTATTCACCACTGTGGAAAGAAAGGATAGCTGCACGTATACTGCACCTAAATTCTGCACTACGTTACAGGATAGTAACTTCTTCCTTTGCTCTTCTTATTTCCCCAGGTTTTTATTGGCACCCGACATTTTAGGTGTGTCTGCCCAGAAGCATATTTTCCTTCTGGATGACCAAGGATTTAGGCCAGGGTGTGTCTTTTAGGGGACACACACCTCCCGCTTCCTTGCTTTTGGTCCTGAAGAATACCGGGGATTGCCCCTAAAGGTAGAAACATGTTGACCAACACATAGCTGAGATATGTAGACCGTAGCTCCCCTACTACTATCTCACCAATCTTTTTAATTTTGTCCAGTTACTTTTTTATTAAAATATATACAAAAGCATTAACCAGGACATTTTTAACACTCACACACTTTTTGTGTTTACAACCCACACTTCACTACCTGCTCCACTGCAACTCAGGTGTTGTAGCACACCCAAGTGACGCTAGGCCACTTGGGTGGGCCCCGATGATGAAGCAAGTCACCACCAGGTGGTGAGTGAGGGGTTTACTAACAAAGGAACAGTGCTTCCTCATCTAGATAAAGCCTTCATCCCCTTCATTGGGTAATACTCCTTCAATTGTTCTTTTCAAAACCTTGACCAGGGAATCAGGAGTACTCCCCGTCCAGCAACCACGGACGCAACTCGTTACTCTCTTTGTGTTCTTAAGATTAAGGCAGCGCACAGCTGCGAGAGTACTAGACACTTCTTCTCTCTCAGCATATATACGGGAGACCGATCACGACACGAACATGGCAGAAAACCAGGGCTTATCCTTTTCTACTGAAGAAATAGACTCTATCATGAGTGACCTCAACGCCTTTGCTGATCCCAGCATTAGCAACACCATCTCACAGACATCGGAATGGGAAAAACTCTCAGAACTTAAACGCAACCGCATTAGAACAATACTACATGGCACAATTCTCAAAGAGTATGTTACAAACAACATGGCCCCTAAAGGATTACTAGTAACCAATGCCCCCAGAATCTTCCTAGAGGATGAGGAATTCAGAAGAGACTGGGCACAAATAGCATGGCACTGCACGCACGATTGGATCATGCTTATCCTGAAAACAGCAATAAGACTTTCAGAAAAAATCCAGATTGAAATCCAAACCACAGAGGGCCAAATAAAGACCACGATTACAGGATACAAAAAGAAATTGGACGAAATAAACAAATAGATCAATGAATACAGAGAAAACCTCACACAACAAAAAGTCTCCAAGTTTCAAAAGGATCTTAAAAAGTTTTCTTTTGTCAAAGCATATCCATACTCGGACCGGGACTACAAAGCGACCACCACACAGGAACAGGACTCTGATGCATCAAGTAATACTTCCCATAGTTCCAACAACAGTGGAGGCTCCAACACTAGCACACCACGACAAAGGAAGAGAGGTGGATACCAAGGAAACTATCAGTGGCCAGAATATAACCACCCCACCTTCAATCCATACCAACAACCACAACAATTCCCCATGTATGGATGGCAACCCCCCTTCCAACAATATCCTTTTCAGCCAAATCAGTTTCGCCCTCCTTTTCAGAACAGAGGCAGGCACGGGAGAGGCCGCAACAAACGGGGAAACACCGTCCATTGGGAAGAGGACGAGATGGTGAGCAGCAACACCAGGAACAAAACCGCATCCAACAGAGCAGGCCCCAGCAACATGAGGACCTAGTTACCAACCTATCGTCACACACCCTTACAGACACTGAGAAGAAGGTCCTCAATAAAGGATTGGGATTTGTCCCTACAGCTAACGTAGACAAGTTCAAACTACACTGCGAACTAGCAGCTTTTTTCAGAAAACTGAAACTGAAAGCGTTTTTTGAGAAGACAAACAAAGAAAGCGTCGAGGAAGTACCTAACGAAACAGGACTCAGAACAAAATCTACCTTTGTTCCCCCACCACATACCATCCCAGTGGAAATAAATACATTTGAACAGGCGGTATTCAATGATATTGAATCCACCAGAACCCCCACACGATATCAAAACATCAGTAGAGTTGAGAGGAAAGCCCTATCAGATCTCAAAGGAGATGATACAATCATCATCAAACCGGCTGACAAGGGCGGAGGCCTAGTAATCATGAACCGCACTGACTACCAACAGGAATGCAGACGATTACTAGATGATCGAAAAAATTATCTGCCCCTCACCAATGACCCTACAGACGATCTCAAAAGAGAAATTGTGAACCTGGTCGAAGAAGCGGAACACAAAGGTGAAATTTCCAAACAGGAAGCAGATTACTTAACAAAAACAGAGGCAAAAATACCATATTTCTACGTGGTCCCAAAGATGCACAAGAACAGAACACCGCCACCAGGTAGACCGATAGTATCCGGGATAGGCTCACTCCTTGAACCACTGTCCAGATTCTGTGACTACTTCTTAAAACCAATTGTTCAAGGAACTACCACCTACCTGAAAGATACTAAAAGCCTTCTAACGCTCCTGGAAACCATCAAAATGGATGATGACATGATCTTGGTTAGCTTCGACATAGAAAGCCTTTATACCAACATCCCCCAGGATGCCACCATTAATGTCCTAATAGAAACCTTGGAGCAAACCGCATGGGAATACAGAACACCAAAGGAATTCATCATTGAATGTGCAACCTTGGCCCTCAAAAGGAATTTCTTTGAGTTTGAGGGATCCATGTATTTACAAATAGGGGGTACATCCATGGGCAGTGTTTTTGCGCCCAGCATAGCAGGACTCTATGTCTTTGATTTCGAGAAAAAACACATCCTCTCACCCACCAACCCATATTTGAAGAACATTGTATTCTGGCGCAGATACATTGATGACGTGCTAGCGATTTGGAAAGGCCCTCAAGAAACCCTTACAACTTTCATCACTTGGATTAACACCTGTGATCAACACCTTCACTTTACCCACAACATGGATAAGGATAAAATGGTCTTCCTAGACATTGAGATTCGAAAAGAGCAAGAAGCCTTGACCACCAAAACACATTTTAAGCCTACGGCAAAAAACAACCTCTTAAGGTTCGACAGCTTTCATCCCCGACCATTGAGGGAGAACCTTCCATATGGTCAATATTTAAGACTACGTAGGAATTGTAGTAACCTTATGGACTACAAGGAACAGGCTAAAGACCTCACAGAAAAACTTTCACAACGTGGGTACCCAACAAAAATCACTAAGAACTGCCAACGACGAGCAAGAAATCAACCACGCCAAGCACTCTTGGAGGAAACCACAAGAAACAGTGACAATATACCCCTGACCTGTGTGACCACATACAATGGGATTTCCAATGAAGTGAGTAAAAGTATAAGAAAGCACTGGTCAATAATAAACTCTGGATCACTCAACTGGGAGAAACCTCTCTTCTCATATAAGAAAGCAAGCAGCTTTAAAAACACCTTGGTCAACACCAGACCAAAAAAGAACACTACCACCAGTGACCCAACATTGACACAGATATGGGGTCTCCCACCAGTTACTGGACATTCTCGGTGCGGGGACTGCAGTGTCTGTCACCTGACAGAGAATACCAAGACAATTACCTTGGAACCTGGGAAAACATGGGAGCAGAGGTCCCATACTAATTGTAACAGCAATAATGTCATTTACCTAATCACCTGCACCTGTGGAAAACCCTACGTGGGTATGACGACACGCAAAATAAAACAACGTATTTGCGAACACAGAAGCACGATAAGATGCAAGAAGAACATGACAAAACTCACGGACCACTTCCTGACTGCCCATCACACCACCAACGATATGAGGTGGACAGTTATTGAACAGTTGCAAGCGGGCCCTAACATCCAGGCTCGCCTTTTTGAAAAAGAACAGAGATGGGTATACAGACTTTCCACTCATACACAAGGTCTTAACGACAATATTCCGTGGAACTCTGTATTAAAATAGTCCCATGACACAGGAATGCATTTAATTTTGAATGCACCCCTCTCAATTTGGACTCCCTTTGTTAATTCTGCTAGCTGTAACTGTCATTTTCCTTCCATTCACTGAATCAGTACATTCCCTTGTACCCAAGTAATACCAGTATCTCCCATCCAGTTCCCCGACACATGAGTTACATCTCTCCTCATATGTTGCGGGTGTTTTTATCCCGTTCACTGATGTCACTCAGTATAACCATTCCCCTCGCACTTACGGGCATTCCTATAACTGAATGCTCCTAATCTCGCCCTCGGCCACATTCCATTTCTAATGCGCAAGCGCAACGTTGGCTGATCCCCATGCCAACTGCCGCTGGCCTAGGACCCTCAACAGCGATCTCGATGCAGCAGTCATAACACGCATGCGCAGCATCCAGTGGTTCCCATACCAACCATCCTTCCCTGACGGGCCGCCGTAGCGGTCACGTGATTCACCCCGGAAGTAGGTTGGCGCTTATACGCCCAACGCGCGCGCTCGCTCATTGCATCCGAGCAGCGGCGGGTAGACGTAGGTGAACCGCCTTATATCGCGACTTCCAACTGTAAGTATTTTTCCCTCCCCATACAGGATTCCTTAATGGTTTGAGCATATGAACCGGAATGTAGTTTACTTCCTTTTACTCATTACTGCAACATATGCCTTCCCAATTAGAATATGTTGGCACAAGCGAAGCACCTACCCCCTGCTTGATGATATTCAACTAGAGTACTTCTCCAGTAAGCCCTTTCTTTCCAGTCATGTTACGCCTCGTGACAAGCTCCATGTTTTATGTCTGTATGAGTCTAGTTTGTCTTTGTTTGTACATCACTGATCCTTATCAGGATATTTTCGAGCCTATATATAAATTATATAGTAAACAACCAGTTGGCATAATATGCTCCACGACGGTAATATAATGAGCACTCCAGTTCAGTGCACTCTAATGTACGGCATAAGCATGCTATTTCAGGCACACACAGAGGATGCCAACTTCAATATCTGACCTTAGATATACCATACTACCAGCTTCACTCCCACGATTATGAGCACGTTTCCACAACACTGGTAGACACGCTCTCTATTGATGAAGGCACAGTCTTATTCACCACTGTGGAAAGAAAGGATAGCTGCACGTATACTGCACCTAAATTCTGCACTACGTTACAGGATAGTAACTTCTTCCTTTGCTCTTCTTATTTCCCCAGGTTTTTATTGGCACCCGACATTTTAGGTGTGTCTGCCCAGAAGCATATTTTCCTTCTGGATGACCAAGGATTTAGGCCAGGGTGTGTCTTTTAGGGGACACACACCTCCCGCTTCCTTGCTTTTGGTCCTGAAGAATACCGGGGATTGCCCCTAAAGGTAGAAACATGTTGACCAACACATAGCTGAGATATGTAGACCGTAGCTCCCCTACTACTATCTCACCAATCTTTTTAATTTTGTCCAGTTACTTTTTTATTAAATATATACAAAAGCATTAACCAGGACATTTTTAACACTCACACCCTTTTTGTGTTTACAACCCACACTTCACTACCTGCTCCACTGCAACTCAGGTGTTGTAGCACACCCAAGTGACGCTAGGCCACTTGGGTGGGCCCCGATGATGAAGCAAGTCACCACCAGGTGGTGAGTGAGGGGTTTACTAACAAAGGAACAGTGCTTCCTCATCTAGATAAAGCCTTCATCCCCTTCATTGGGTAATACTCCTTCAATTGTTCTTTTCAAAACCTTGACCAGGGAATCAGGAGTACTCCCCGTCCAGCAACCACGGACGCAACTCCTTACTCTCTTTGTGTTCTTAAGATTAAGGCAGCGCACAGCTGCGAGAGTACTAGACACTTCTTCTCTCTCAGCATATATACGGGAGACCGATCACGACACGAACATGGCAGAAAACCAGGGCTTATCCTTTTCTACTGAAGAAATAGACTCTATCATGAGTGACCTCAACGCCTTTGCTGATCCCAGCATTAGCAACACCATCTCACAGACATCGGAATGGGAAAAACTCTCAGAACTTAAACGCAACCGCATTAGAACAATACTACATGGCACAATTCTCAAAGAGTATGTTACAAACAACATGGCCCCTAAAGGATTACTAGTAACCAATGCCCCCAGAATCTTCCTAGAGGATGAGGAATTCAGAAGAGACTGGGCACAAATAGCATGGCACTGCACACACGATTGGATCATGCTTATCCTGAAAACAGCAATAAGACTTTCAGAAAAAATCCAGATTGAAATCCAAACCACAGAGGGCCAAATAAAGACCACGATTACAGGATACAAAAAGAAATTGGACGAAATAAACAAAGAGATCAATGAATACAGAGAAAACCTCACACAACAAAAAGTCTCCAAGTTTCAAAAGGATCTTAAAAAGTTTTCTTTTGTCAAAGCATATCCATACTCGGACCGGGACTACAAAGCGACCACCACACAGGAACAGGACTCTGATGCATCAAGTAATACTTCCCATAGTTCCAACAACAGTGGAGGCTCCAACACTAGCACACCACGACAAAGGAAGAGAGGTGGATACCAAGGAAACTATCAGTGGCCAGAATATAACCACCCCACCTTCAATCCATACCAACAACCACAACAATTCCCCATGTATGGATGGCAACCCCCCTTCCAACAATATCCTTTTCAGCCAAATCAGTTTCGCCCTCCTTTTCAGAACAGAGGCAGGCGCGGGAGAGGCCGCAACAAACGGGGAAACACCGTCCATTGGGAAGAGGACGAGATGGTGAGCAGCAACACCAGGAACAAAACCGCATCCAACAGAGCAGGCCCCAGCAACATGAGGACCTAGTTACCAACCTATCGTCACACACCCTTACAGACACTGAGAAGAAGGTCCTCAATAAAGGATTGGGATTTGTCCCTACAGCTAACGTAGACAAGTTCAAACTACACTGCGAACTAGCAGCTTTTTTCAGAAAACTGAAACTGAAAGCGTTTTTTGAGAAGACAAACAAAGAAAGCGTCGAGGAAGTACCTAACGAAACAGGACTCAGAACAAAATCTACCTTTGTTCCCCCACCACATACCATCCCAGTGGAAATAAATACATTTGAACAGGCGGTATTCAATGATATTGAATCCACCAGAACCCCCACACGATATCAAAACATCAGTAGAGTTGAGAGGAAAGCCCTATCAGATCTCAAAGGAGATGATACAATCATCATCAAACCGGCTGACAAGGGCGGAGGCCTAGTAATCATGAACCGCACTGACTACCAACAGGAATGCAGACGATTACTAGATGATCGAAAAAATTATCTGCCCCTCACCAATGACCCTACAGACGATCTCAAAAGAGAAATTGTGAACCTGGTCGAAGAAGCGGAACACAAAGGTGAAATTTCCAAACAGGAAGCAGATTACTTAACAAAAACAGAGGCAAAAATACCATATTTCTACGTGGTCCCAAAGATGCACAAGAACAGAACACCGCCACCAGGTAGACCGATAGTATCCGGGATAGGCTCACTCCTTGAACCACTGTCCAGATTCTGTGACTACTTCTTAAAACCAATTGTTCAAGGAACTACCACCTACCTGAAAGATACTAAAAGCCTTCTAACGCTCCTGGAAACCATCAAAATGGATGATGACATGATCTTGGTTAGCTTCGACATAGAAAGCCTTTATACCAACATCCCCCAGGATGCCACCATTAATGTCCTAATAGAAACCTTGGAGCAAACCGCATGGGAATACAGAACACCAAAGGAATTCATCATTGAATGTGCAACCTTGGCCCTCAAAAGGAATTTCTTTGAGTTTGAGGGATCCATGTATTTACAAATAGGGGGTACATCCATGGGCAGTGTTTTTGCGCCCAGCATAGCAGGACTCTATGTCTTTGATTTCGAGAAAAAACACATCCTCTCACCCACCAACCCATATTTGAAGAACATTGTATTCTGGCGCAGATACATTGATGACGTGCTAGCGATTTGGAAAGGCCCTCAAGAAACCCTTACAACTTTCATCACTTGGATTAACACCTGTGATCAACACCTTCACTTTACCCACAACATGGATAAGGATAAAATGGTCTTCCTAGACATTGAGATTCGAAAAGAGCAAGAAGCCTTGACCACCAAAACACATTTTAAGCCTACGGCAAAAAACAACCTCTTAAGGTTCGACAGCTTTCATCCCCGACCATTGAGGGAGAACCTTCCATATGGTCAATATTTAAGACTACGTAGGAATTGTAGTAACCTTATGGACTACAAGGAACAGGCTAAAGACCTCACAGAAAAACTTTCACAACGTGGGTACCCAACAAAAATCACTAAGAACTGCCAACGACGAGCAAGAAATCAACCACGCCAAGCACTCTTGGAGGAAACCACAAGAAACAGTGACAATATACCCCTGACCTGTGTGACCACATACAATGGGATTTCCAATGAAGTGAGTAAAAGTATAAGAAAGCACTGGTCAATAATAAACTCTGGATCACTCAACTGGGAAAAACCTCTCTTCTCATATAAGAAAGCAAGCAGCTTTAAAAACACCTTGGTCAACACCAGACCAAAAAAGAACACTACCACCAGTGACCCAACATTGACACAGATATGGGGTCTCCCACCAGTTACTGGACATTCTCGGTGCGGGGACTGCAGTGTCTGTCACCTGACAGAGAATACCAAGACAATTACCTTGGAACCTGGGAAAACATGGGAGCAGAGGTCCCATACTAATTGTAACAGCAATAATGTCATTTACCTAATCACCTGCACCTGTGGAAAACCCTACGTGGGTATGACGACACGCAAAATAAAACAACGTATTTGCGAACACAGAAGCACGATAAGATGCAAGAAGAACATGACAAAACTCACGGACCACTTCCTGACTGCCCATCACACCACCAACGATATGAGGTGGACAGTTATTGAACAGTTGCAAGCGGGCCCTAACATCCAGGCTCGCCTTTTTGAAAAAGAACAGAGATGGGTATACAGACTTTCCACTCATACACAAGGTCTTAACGACAATATTCCGTGGAACTCTGTATTAAAATAGTCCCATGACACAGGAATGCATTTAATTTTGAATGCACCCCTCTCAATTTGGACTCCCTTTGTTAATTCTGCTAGCTGTAACTGTCATTTTCCTTCCATTCACTGAATCAGTACATTCCCTTGTACCCAAGTAATACCAGTATCTCCCATCCAGTTCCCCGACACATGAGTTACATCTCTCCTCATATGTTGCGGGTGTTTTTATCCCGTTCACTGATGTCACTCAGTATAACCATTCCCCTCGCACTTACGGGCATTCCTATAACTGAATGCTCCTAATCTCGCCCTCGGCCACATTCCATTTCTAATGCGCAAGCGCAACGTTGGCTGATCCCCATGCCAACTGCCGCTGGCCTAGGACCCTCAACAGCGATCTCGATGCAGCAGTCATAACACGCATGCGCAGCATCCAGTGGTTCCCATACCAACCATCCTTCCCTGACGGGCCGCCGTAGCGGTCACGTGATTCACCCCGGAAGTAGGTTGGCGCTTATACGCCCAACGCGCGCGCTCGCTCATTGCATCCGAGCAGCGGCGGGTAGACGTAGGTGAACCGCCTTATATCGCGACTTCCAACTGTAAGTATTTTTCCCTCCCCATACAGGATTCCTTAATGGTTTGAGCATATGAACCGGAATGTAGTTTACTTCCTTTTACTCATTACTGCAACATATGCCTTCCCAATTAGAATATGTTGGCACAAGCGAAGCACCTACCCCCTGCTTGATGATATTCAACTAGAGTACTTCTCCAGTAAGCCCTTTCTTTCCAGTCATGTTACGCCTCGTGACAAGCTCCATGTTTTATGTCTGTATGAGTCTAGTTTGTCTTTGTTTGTACATCACTGATCCTTATCAGGATATTTTCGAGCCTATATATAAATTATATAGTAAACAACCAGTTGGCATAATATGCTCCACGACGGTAATATAATG
Organism: Lissotriton helveticus; assembly: GCF_964261635.1. Taxonomy (NCBI): domain Eukaryota; kingdom Metazoa; phylum Chordata; class Amphibia; order Caudata; family Salamandridae; genus Lissotriton; species Lissotriton helveticus. The sequence goes on along the minus strand of NC_136061.1, from coordinate 1,459,022,520 downwards.
AGCACTCCAGTTCAGTGCACTCTAATGTACGGCATAAGCATGCTATTTCAGGCACACACAGAGGATGCCAACTTCAATATCTGACCTTAGATATACCATACTACCAGCTTCACTCCCACGATTATGAGCACGTTTCCACAACACTGGTAGACACGCTCTCTATTGATGAAGGCACAGTCTTATTCACCACTGTGGAAAGAAAGGATAGCTGCACGTATACTGCACCTAAATTCTGCACTACGTTACAGGATAGTAACTTCTTCCTTTGCTCTTCTTATTTCCCCAGGTTTTTATTGGCACCCAACATTTTAGGTGTGTCTGCCCAGAAGCATATTTTCCTTCTGGATGACCAAGGATTTAGGCCAGGGTGTGTCTTTTAGGGGACACACACCTCCCGCTTCCTTGCTTTTGGTCCTGAAGAATACCGGGGATTGCCCCTAAAGGTAGAAACATGTTGACCAACACATAGCTGAGATATGTAGACCGTAGCTCCCCTACTACTATCTCACCAATCTTTTTAATTTTGTCCAGTTACTTTTTTATTAAAATACATACAAAAGCATTAACCAGGACATTTTTAACACTCACACCCTTTTTGTGTTTACAACCCACACTTCACTACCTGCTCCACTGCAACTCAGGTGTTGTAGCACACCCAAGTGACGCTAGGCCACTTGGGTGGGCCCCGATGATGAAGCAAGTCACCACCAGGTGGTGAGTGAGGGGTTTACTAACAAAGGAACAGTGCTTCCTCATCTAGATAAAGCCTTCATCCCCTTCATTGGGTAATACTCCTTCAATTGTTCTTTTCAAAACCTTGACCAGGGAATCAGGAGTACTCCCCGTCCAGCAACCACGGACGCAACTCCTTACTCTCTTTGTGTTCTTAAGATTAAGGCAGCGCACAGCTGCGAGAGTACTAGACACTTCTTCTCTCTCAGCATATATACGGGAGACCGATCACGACACGAACATGGCAGAAAACCAGGGCTTATCCTTTTCTACTGAAGAAATAGCCTCTATCATGAGTGACCTCAACGCCTTTGCTGATCCCAGCATTAGCAACACCATCTCACAGACATCGGAATGGGAAAAACTCTCAGAACTTAAACGCAACCGCATTAGAACAATACTACATGGCACAATTCTCAAAGAATATGTTACAAACAACATGGCCCCTAAAGGATTACTAGTAACCAATGCCCCCAGAATCTTCCTAGAGGATGAGGAATTCAGAAGAGACTGGGCACAAATAGCATGGCACTGCACGCACGATTGGATCATGCTTATCCTGAAAACAGCAATAAGACTTTCAGAAAAAATCCAGATTGAAATCCAAACCACAGAGGGCCAAATAAAGACCACGATTACAGGATACAAAAAGAAATTGGACGAAATAAACAAAGAGATCAATGAATACAGAGAAAACCTCACACAACAAAAAGTCTCCAAGTTTCAAAAGGATCTTAAAAAGTTTTCTTTTGTCAAAGCATATCCATACTCGGACCGGGACTACAAAGCGACCACCACACAGGAACAGGACTCTGATGCATCAAGTAATACTTCCCATAGTTCCAACAACAGTGGAGGCTCCAACACTAGCACACCACGACAAAGGAAGAGAGGTGGATACCAAGGAAACTATCAGTGGCCAGAATATAACCACCCCACCTTCAATCCATACCAACAACCACAACAATTCCCCATGTATGGATGGCAACCCCCCTTCCAACAATATCCTTTTCAGCCAAATCAGTTTCGCCCTCCTTTTCAGAACAGAGGCAGGCGCGGGAGAGGCCGCAACAAACGGGGAAACACCGTCCATTGGGAAGAGGACGAGATGGTGAGCAGCAACACCAGGAACAAAACCGCATCCAACAGAGCAGGCCCCAGCAACATGAGGACCTAGTTACCAACCTATCGTCACACACCCTTACAGACACTGAGAAGAAGGTCCTCAATAAAGGATTGGGATTTGTCCCTACAGCTAACGTAGACAAGTTCAAACTACACTGCGAACTAGCAGCTTTTTTCAGAAAACTGAAACTGAAAGCGTTTTTTGAGAAGACAAACAAAGAAAGCGTCGAGGAAGTACCTAACGAAACAGGACTCAGAACAAAATCTACCTTTGTTCCCCCACCACATACCATCCCAGTGGAAATAAATACATTTGAACAGGCGGTATTCAATGATATTGAATCCACCAGAACCCCCACACGATATCAAAACATCAGTAGAGTTGAGAGGAAAGCCCTATCAGATCTCAAAGGAGATGATACAATCATCATCAAACCGGCTGACAAGGGCGGAGGCCTAGTAATCATGAACCGCACTGACTACCAACAGGAATGCAGACGATTACTAGATGATCGAAAAAATTATCTGCCCCTCACCAATGACCCTACAGACGATCTCAAAAGAGAAATTGTGAACCTGGTCGAAGAAGCGGAACACAAAGGTGAAATTTCCAAACAGGAAGCAGATTACTTAACAAAACAGAGGCAAAAATACCATATTTCTACGTGGTCCCAAAGATGCACAAGAACAGAACACCGCCACCAGGTAGACCGATAGTATCCGGGATAGGCTCACTCCTTGAACCACTGTCCAGATTCTGTGACTACTTCTTAAAACCAATTGTTCAAGGAACTACCACCTACCTGAAAGATACTAAAAGCCTTCTAACGCTCCGGGAAACCATCAAAATGGATGATGACATGATCTTGGTTAGCTTCGACATAGAAAGCCTTTATACCAACATCCCCCAGGATGCCACCATTAATGTCCTAATAGAAACCTTGGAGCAAACCGCATGGGAATACAGAACACCAAAGGAATTCATCATTGAATGTGCAACCTTGGCCCTCAAAAGGAATTTCTTTGAGTTTGAGGGATCCATGTATTTACAAATAGGGGGTACATCCATGGGCAGTGTTTTTGCGCCCAGCATAGCAGGACTCTATGTCTTTGATTTCGAGAAAAAACACATCCTCTCACCCACCAACCCATATTTGAAGAACATTGTATTCTGGCGCAGATACATTGATGACGTGCTAGCGATTTGGAAAGGCCCTCAAGAAACCCTTACAACTTTCATCACTTGGATTAACACCTGTGATCAACACCTTCACTTTACCCACAACATGGATAAGGATAAAATGGTCTTCCTAGACATTGAGATTCGAAAAGAGCAAGAAGCCTTGACCACCAAAACACATTTTAAGCCTACGGCACAAAACAACCTCTTAAGGTTCGACAGCTTTCATCCCCGACCATTGAGGGAGAACCTTCCATATGGTCAATATTTAAGACTACGTAGGAATTGTAGTAACCTTATGGACTACAAGGAGCAGGCTAAAGACCTCACAGAAAAACTTTCACAACGTGGGTACCCAACAAAAATCACTAAGAACTGCCAATGACGAGCAAGAAATCAACCACGCCAAGCACTCTTGGAGGAAACCACAAGAAACAGTGACAATATACCCCTGACCTGTGTGACCACATACAATGGGATTTCCAATGAAGTGAGTAAAAGTATAAGAAAGCACTGGTCAATAATAAACTCTGGATCACTCAACTGGGAAAAACCTCTCTTCTCATATAAGAAAGCAAGCAGCTTTAAAAACACCTTGGTCAACACCAGACCAAAAAAGAACACTACCACCAGTGACCCAACATTGACACAGATATGGGGTCTCCCACCAGTTACTGGACATTCTCGGTGCGGGGACTGCAGTGTCTGTCACCTGACAGAGAATACCAAGACAATTACCTTGGAACCTGGGAAAACATGGGAGCAGAGGTCCCATACTAATTGTAACAGCAATAATGTCATTTACCTAATCACCTGCACCTGTGGAAAACCCTACGTGGGTATGACGACACGCAAAATAAAACAACGTATTTGCGAACACAGAAGCACGATAAGATGCAAGAAGAACATGACAAAACTCACGGACCACTTCCTGACTGCCCATCACACCACCAACGATATGAGGTGGACAGTTATTGAACAGTTGCAAGCGGGCCCTAACATCCAGGCTCGCCTTTTTGAAAAAGAACAGAGATGGGTATACAGACTTTCCACTCATACACAAGGTCTTAACGACAATATTCCGTGGAACTCTGTATTAAAATAGTCCCATGACACAGGAATGCATTTAATTTTGAATGCACCCCTCTCAATTTGGACTCCCTTTGTTAATTCTGCTAGCTGTAACTGTCATTTTCCTTCCATTCACTGAATCAGTACATTCCCTTGTACCCAAGTAATACCAGTATCTCCCATCCAGTTCCCCGACACATGAGTTACATCTCTCCTCATATGTTGCGGGTGTTTTTATCCCGTTCACTGATGTCACTCAGTATAACCATTCCCCTCGCACTTACGGGCATTCCTATAACTGAATGCTCCTAATCTCGCCCTCGGCCACATTCCATTTCTAATGCGCAAGCGCAACGTTGGCTGATCCCCATGCCAACTGCCGCTGGCCTAGGACCCTCAACAGCGATCTCGATGCAGCAGTCATAACACGCATGCGCAGCATCCAGTGGTTCCCATACCAACCATCCTTCCCTGACGGGCCGCCGTAGCGGTCACGTGATTCACCCCGGAAGTAGGTTGGCGCTTATACGCCCAACGCGCGCGCTCGCTCATTGCATCCGAGCAGCGGCGGGTAGACGTAGGTGAACCGCCTTATATCGCGACTTCCAACTGTAAGTATTTTTCCCTCCCCATACAGGATTCCTTAATGGTTTGAGCATATGAACCGGAATGTAGTTTACTTCCTTTTACTCATTACTGCAACATATGCCTTCCCAATTAGAATATGTTGGCACAAGCGAAGCACCTACCCCCTGCTTGATGATATTCAACTAGAGTACTTCTCCAGTAAGCCCTTTCTTTCCAGTCATGTTACGCCTCGTGACAAGCTCCATGTTTTATGTCTGTATGAGTCTAGTTTGTCTTTGTTTGTACATCACTGATCCTTATCAGGATATTTTCGAGCCTATATATAAATTATATAGTAAACAACCAGTTGGCATAATATGCTCCACGACGGTAATATAATGAGCACTCCAGTTCAGTGCACTCTAATGTACGGCATAAGCATGCTATTTCAGGCACACACAGAGGATGCCAACTTCAATATCTGACCTTAGATATACCATACTACCAGCTTCACTCCCACGATTATGAGCACGTTTCCACAACACTGGTAGACACGCTCTCTATTGATGAAGGCACAGTCTTATTCACCACTGTGGAAAGAAAGGATAGCTGCACGTATACTGCACCTAAATTCTGCACTACGTTACAGGATAGTAACTTCTTCCTTTGCTCTTCTTATTTCCCCAGGTTTTTATTGGCACCCGACATTTTAGGTGTGTCTGCCCAGAAGCATATTTTCCTTCTGGATGACCAAGGATTTAGGCCAGGGTGTGTCTTTTAGGGGACACACACCTCCCGCTTCCTTGCTTTTGGTCCTGAAGAATACCGGGGATTGCCCCAAAGGTAGAAACATGTTGACCAACACATAGCTGAGATATGTAGACCGTAGCTCCCCTACTACTATCTCACCAATCTTTTTAATTTTGTCCAGTTACTTTTTTATTAAAATATATACAAAAGCATTAACCAGGACATTTTTAACACTCACACCCTTTTTGTGTTTACAACCCACACTTCACTACCTGCTCCACTGCAACTCAGGTGTTGTAGCACACCCAAGTGACGCTAGGCCACTTGGGTGGGCCCCGATGATGAAGCAAGTCACCACCAGGTGGTGAGTGAGGGGTTTACTAACAAAGGAACAGTGCTTCCTCATCTAGATAAAGCCTTCATCCCCTTCATTGGGTAATACTCCTTCAATTGTTCTTTTCAAAACCTTGACCAGGGTTTCTCTACATGGCAGGCTTAGACTGATTCACTTTAAATATATCAATAGGGTGTATTACACCGCAGAGTGCCTACGCAGATACGGACTCCGAGAGGAGTCAGAATGTGAGAGATGTCACGCACGGGAAGCAGACTTTCTGCATTTGGCATGGCAGTGCCCGAGAGTACACGCCTACTGGAAGGAAATCTTTAAGGAGTTGAGTAGGATAGCGGAAGTGACGCTGGAGTTGGACCCTGTGCTTGTGCTTTTAGGATACTCTAAAAAGCTGCGCGCCGATTAATAGACATGGGCATGCTGGTTGCCCGGCGAGTGGTGGCCCTGTGCTGGATGCAGGACCGTCACCCAGTGTTAAACGCTGGCTGCATGATATGCTGTACTGCTGTACGCAGTCGGAAAATTATAACAAATTGCTGCCACCACGGAGCCACCCGAAAAAACTTCTGGGGGCTATTCAGAGCGCAGATACACGAAGGTGGCGAAGGGGAGGGATCTGTGAGGCCGGATTGCCTAGGGGAGGAGGAACTGCTACTTGAGGGGACAACGTGATTAGACAGAGAGATAGCTGATACATGTGGAAACGGATGGAGTCAAACATGGAAGGTAGTGGCAGATAAGGGGTACATCAGGGGGTCATTGGAGGGCAGTAGGGACAATGCAGGGGAACGTGTGTGTTGGGTTGGTTGGATGGGTGATATCATAACCTTGTGGCAATTATGATATGTGCAGAGAGCACCGCCTGCCCCCGGATGGGGTTGTTTGCATTAAGGCTGTGTATTTACTGAAATGCAGACACTATTCCTTCAGCATTGGAGTGACGCATTGTGTACGATTGTGGGGGGAGGGGGGTTTGTGGGTGTAGAGAAGCTTATTTGTAAAATCTAATAAACACATTTAAAAAAAGGAGGGAGGCAGAGGGAGGGAGACAAAGAGAGGGAGACAGACAGAGGGAGACAGACAGAGGAGAGAGAGGGTGACAGAGGGAGACAGACAGAGGGAGACAGACAGAGGGAGACAAAGAGAGGGAGAGGGAGGGAAACAGAGGGAGACAGACAGAGGAAGACAAAGAGAGGGAGAGGGAAGGAGACAGAGAAAGGAAGAAGACGGGAGACAAAGAGAGAGAGAGGGAGGAAGACAGAGAAATGGAGAGGAAGGGAGACAAACAGAGGGAGGAAGACGGAGAAAGGGAGAGAGAAAGAGACAGAGGGAGACAGAGAAAGGGAGACGGAGGGAGACAGAGGGTGACAGACAGAGGGAGGGAGGAGGGAGGGAGGAGGGAGACAGAGGGTGACAGACCGAGGGAGGGAGGAGGGAGGGAGAAGGGAGGGAGGAGGGTGACAGACCGAGGGAGGGAGGAGGGTGACAGACAGAGGGAGGAGGGAGGGAGGGATGGAGGGGGGAGGGAGGAGGGTGACAGACAGAGGGAGGGAGGAGAGAGTGAGAAGGGTGACAGAGGGAGGAGGGTGACAGAGGGAGGGAGGAGGGAGGGTGACAGACAGAGGGAGGGAGGAGGGTGACAGACAGAGGGAGGGAAGAGGGCGACAGAGGGAGGAGGGCGACAGAGCGAGGACGGCGACAGAGTGAGGAGGGTGACAGAGTGAGGGAGACAGGGAGAGGGAAGGAAAGAGAGGGAGAGGGAAGGGGAGAGGAGGAGACAGAGCGAGAGAGGGAGACAGAGAGAGAGAGAGAGAGACAGAGAGAGGGAGACAGAGAGAGGGAGACAGATATATATATATATATATTCACTGAAAAAACCATAGGTTATAGACCATATATAGTTAGGAATTTGCATTTACAAAACCTTGAAAATTCACTGAAAAAACCATAGGTTAGAGACCATATATAGTTAGCTGGACATTTTATTGACATAAAACCAATGAAATTCCATATATAGTTAGTTGCACTAACTATATATCGCGCACCCGCAATCCACTGCTGATGATGTCACATATTACATCATTCATGACATGGTCAGTGACATCACTGATGACATCACTGATGACATCTCAAATGACATCACTGATGACATCACTGATGACATCTCAAATGACATCACTGATGACATCATCTAGTGTCTGTGTGCTTTTGTAAAGTTTAATGTTTTACATATTGAAGAATGAGTGGATGTATGGAAGACTGAGTGTGTGTGTGGCTGGCTGGGAGGTGTGTGACTCTGTGCATATCAATGTGTACTTGTATCAGTGATTGTATAAGAGAGTAAGTATGTGTTAGTATATGTGTGAAAAAGTATGGTGTTCTGTGTTTAACTGTATAGATGAGGAAATCGAAGTGTGATTGATTCTTCACAGGACTGACTAGGTGTATGAGTGCATATGATAGTGTTGTAATAATGAGTGACTGTATGTATGAGTGATTGTATGGGTGAATGAGTGAATGTGTGTGTAGACGTAGGAATCAGTGAGTGCGTATGTAGTAACTGGTATTGGTGTGTCATGATGTCATCAGTGATGTCATTTGAGATGTCATCAGTGATGTCATTTGAGATGTCATCAGTGATGTCGTCAGTGATGTCACTGAAGTATGGTGTTCTGTGTTTAACTGTATAGATGAGGAAATGGAAGTGTGATTGATTCTTTACAGGACTGACTAGGTGTGTGAGTAACTCCATGGATGAGTGGCAGTGTGTGAGTGTCTGCATAGGTGTATGAGTGCATATGATAGTGTTGTAATAATGAGTGACTGTATGTATGAGTGATTGTATGGGTGAATGAGTGAATGTGTGTGTAGACGTAGGAATCAGTGAGTGCGTATGTAGTAACTGGTATTGGTGTGTCATGATGTCATCAGTGATGTCATTTGAGATGTCATCAGTGATGTCATCAGTGATGTCATTTGAGATGTCATCAGTGATGTCATCAGTGATGTCACTGACCATGTCATGAATGATGTAATATGTGACATCATCAGCAGTGGATTGCGGGTGCGCGATATATAGTTAGTGCAACTAACTATATATGGAATTTCATTGGTTTTATGTCAATAAAATGTCCAGCTAACTATATATGGTCTCTAACCTATGGTTTTTTCAGTGAATTTTCAAGGTTTTGTAAATGCAAATTCCTAACTATATATGGTCTATAACCTATGGTTTTTTCAGTGAATTTCATTGGTTTTTTAAAAGCTAATATCTATAGCTGTAAAATATATTCTTTATTACGTGACGTATCACGTAGCCATGTGAGACGCCTCATGACGCGTCGCATAACCGTGACGTATCGGCTCTGCAGCGCAAACAAAACCCGCAACGTAAGCGTGCCGGAGCACGCTTACAGATATATATATTTTTTTTTTAACCTTAATTAGACAAAATCCACACGTGCACATATCTTGAGGCCTTGCAAAGGCACATCAAACAAACAGTCCCTACAATTTTGCCAAGTTTGCTGGAAATCTATTCCCTTCATTTTTTTTTTACTGTTTCTCTTGGTTTTCCCCTTGTTACGCTTACCGGGACGCTACCCGGTACGCGATCCGGACGCTCCAAAAACACAAGATGGCGGACTCCCGTTACGCTGCCGGTTAGCTGCCCGGTTCGCGTACCGGGAAGCGCCTCTACCGCGAAAAATCGCGGGGGACTTTAATATCCCCCTCATCAATCCTAGGGGGTCAGGAGGGGTTTACCTTGCCCCCTTTCCTTCATTTCCCCCTTCTTTTTTCACCACATCTTGTCTCTCGAACCTACCGAGAGACAAGATGGCGGCCGCTCCGGACTGTTTACAATGTTGACAGCTACGCTGCCGGTTAGCTGCTCGGTTAGCTGCCCGGTGAGCTGCCCGGTTCGCGTACCGGGACGCGCCTCTATGGCGTAAAATCGCAAAAAAAAATGTTTTTTTATTTTTTGCCCCGCGGGGCACTTTAATATCCCCCTCATCAATCCTAGGGGGTCAGGAGGGGTCTACCTTGCCCCCTTTCCTTCATTTCCCCCTTCGTTTTTCACCACATCTTGTCTCTCGATCCTACCGAGAGACAAGATGGCGGCCGCTCCGGACTGTTTAGAATGTTGACAGACACCGGAGAGCCAATCAGCTTCACTTCGCGAAGTTCCGTTACGCGTCAGGTACGCGAACCGGGGCGCTAACCGGAGCGCTGTCACAGATATATATTTTTTTTTAAACGTTAATTTCTCAAAATCCACTGGAGCACATATATTGAGACATAGCAAAGGCACGTCGGGCAAACCATATCTACAATTTTGCCAAGTTTCATGTAAATCTATTCAGCCGTTCGAGCTAAAAGTGAGTCCAACCGCCCTATGGAAAAATGAATGGGAAAAACGTGTTTTGGGACCCCCCTTTTTTCTCGGCCCCCCCTTGACGAAACCCCCCCATATTTTTAGGGGCTGCTCAGAAACAAAATGTGCCATTTTCCTGAAAATTTCAGCCAATTCCGTCCACAAACGCCAAAGTTATTAGACATAGAAGTTTCAGAAATCCCATAGAGAAAAAATCCTAACTATATATACCCACTGGCTATCGCCAGTAGGTAATATACATATATAAACATATATAATCTGCTTATCTATATAAATATAAATGCATGCATACATGTACATATATGCATACATATGCATGTTATTTACATGAAAGTTTTAAAAACACTAATAAAAGCAAAGCTAAAAAGCCACCTCATTACAAACAGAATGGCTTTAACTTAAACGAGGGCGAGATCTATTGCATTTTCAATGCTTGTTTACTTTGGTTCTATCAAGAAGGCATTCAGATGTGTCACACATTTGCCATAAATTCTGAATGTTAGCACTCTAGTTGCTCATTAGATCACTGTAGTAAAGCTAGTGCTCACCAGGGAAGTCTGCTGCTAATCATGGTTTGCAGCCATTTTCCCGCATTTTTTATCCCGCAGACTTTCAGTCTGCATACCATTATCCCGCAAGGTCATTGACCTCGCATACCATTATCCCGCATTTTTTCAAAACGCATGTGCATTTATCGCGCATGCCTTTACAAAGAATTACGTTTTAAAGGCATGTATGGTAAATGCATTTGCGTTGTGAAAACCACGATGACGAGAGAGGTAAGTGGGTTTGTGTTAATTTTTTCGTGGGTTAGTGATTGTGTAGTGTAGTGTTGTGTAGTGTAGTGTTGTGTTAGTGTAGTGTAGAGTTGTGGTGGTTGTTTAGTGTAGGGTCATGCTGGGGGTAGTGTTTTAGGGTTTAGGGTTGTGTTGTAGTGTTTGCGTAGTGTAGGGTCATGCTGGGGCTAGTGTTTTAGGGTTTAGGGTAGTGTTGTAGTGTTTGCGTAGTGTAGGGTCATGCTGGGGGTAGTGTTTTAGGGTGTAGGGTAGTGTTGTAGTGTTTGCGTAGTGTAGGGTCATGCTGGGGGTAGTGTTTTAGGGTTTAGGGTAGTGTTGTAGTGTTTGCGTAGTGTAGGGTCATGCTGGGGGTAGTGTTTTAGGGTTTAGGGTAGTGTTGTAGTGTTTGCGTAGTGTAGGGTCATGCTGGGGTGTAGTGTTTTAGGGTTTAGGGTAGTGTTGTAGTGTTTGCGTAGTGTAGGGTCATGCTGGGGGTAGTGTTTTAGGGTTTAGGGTAGTGTTGTAGTGTTTGCGTAGTGTAGGGTCATGCTGGGGTGTAGTGTTTTAGGGTTTAGGGTAGTGTTGTAGTGTTTGCGTAGTGTAGGGTCATGCTGGGGGTAGTCTTTTAGGGTTTAGGGTAGTGTTGTAGTGTTTGCGTAGTGTAGGGTCATGCTGGGGGTAGTGTTTTAGGGTTTAGGGTAGTGTTGTATTGTTTGCGTAGTGTAGGGTCGTGCTGGGGGTTGTGTTTTAGGGTTTAGGGTAGTGTTGTAGTGTTTGCGTAGTGTAGGGTCATGCTGGGGGTAGTGTTTTAGGGTTTAGGGTAGTGTTGTAGCGTTTGCGTAGTGTAGGGTCATGCTGGGGGTAGTGTTTTAGGGTTTAGGGTAGTGTTGTAGTGTTTGCGTAGTGTAGGGTCATGCTGGGGGTAGTGTTTTAGAGTTTATGGTAGTGTTGTAGTGTTTGCGTAGTGTAGGGTCATGCTGGGGGTAGTGTTTTAGGGTTTAGGGTAGTGTTGTAGTGTTTGCGTAGTGTAGGGTCATGCTGGGGGTAGTGTTTTAGGGTTTAGGGTACTGTGGTACTGTTTGCGTAGTGTAGGGTCATGCTGGGGTGTAGTGTTTTAGGGTTTTGGGTAGTGTTGTAGTGTTTGCGTAGTGTAGGGTCATGCTGGGGGTAGTGTTTTAGGGTTTAGGGTAGTGTTGTAATGTTTGCGTAGTGTAGGGTCATGCTGGGGGTAGTGTTTTAGGGTTTAGGGTAGTGTTGTAGTGTTTGCGTAGTGTAGGGTCATGCTGGGGTGTAGTGTATTAGGGTTTTGGGTAGTGTTGTAGTGTTTGCGTAGTGTAGGGTCATGCTGGGGGTAGTGTTTTAGGGTTTAGGGTAGTGTTGTAGTGTTTGCGTAGTGTAGGGTCATGCTGGGGGTAGTGTTTTAGGGTTTAGGGTAGTGTTGTAGTGTTTGTGTATTGTAGGGTCATACTGGGGGTAGTGTTTTAGGGTTTAGGGTAGTGTTGTAGTGTTTGCGTAGTGTAGGGTCATGCTGGGGTGTAGTGTTTTAGGGTTTTGGGTAGTGTTGTAGTGTTTGCGTAGTGTAGGGTCATGCTGGGGGTAGTGTTTTAGAGTTTATGGTAGTGTTGTAGTGTTTGCGTAGTGTAGGGTCATGCTGGGGGTAGTGTTTTAGGGTTTAGGGTAGTGTTGTAGTGTTTGCGTAGTGTAGGGTCATGCTGGGGGTGATGTTTTAGGGTTTAGGGTACTGTGGTACTGTTTGCGTAGTGTAGGGTCATGCTGGGGTGTAGTGTTTTAGGGTTTTGGGTAGTGTTGTAGTGTTTGCGTAGTGTAGGGTCATGCTGGGGGTAGTGTTTTAGGGTTTAGGGTAGTGTTGTAGTGTTTGCGTAGTGTAGGGTCATGCTGGGGTGTAGTGTTTTAGGGTTTAGGGTAGTGTTGTAGTGTTTGTGTAGTGTAGGGTCATGCTGGGGGTAGTGTTTTAGGGTTTAGGGTAGTGTTGTAGTGTTTGTGTAGTGTAGGGTCATGCTGGGGGTAGTGTTTTAGGGTTTAGGGTTGTGTTGTAGTGTTTGTGTAGTGTAGGGTCATGCTGGGGGTAGTGTTTTAGGGTTTAGGGTAGTGTTGTAGTGTTTGCGTAGTGTAGGGTCATGCTGGGGTGTAGTGTTTTAGGGTTTTGGGTAGTGTTGTAGTGTTTGCGTAGTGTAGGGTCATGCTGGGGGTAGTGTTTTAGGGTTTAGGGTAGTGTTGTAGTGTTTGTGTAGTGTAGGGTCATGCTGGGGGTAGTGTTTTAGGGTTTAGGGTAGTGTTGTACTGTTTGTGTAGTGTAGGGTCATGCTGGGGGTAGTGTTTTAGGGTTTAGGGTAGTTTAGTTGTTTAGTGTATGCTAAAGGCATATTCGTTCTAAAAGTTTTCGTTATTTTAATTTGCGGCCTAATAGTACATGCAGGATTTTTTTTGCGGACTATTGGTATGCGGGATTTCATCATATATTCGCTAATCATACTTTCTATGGCAAAATGAACCCCCTCATTTTGTTCCTTTTTAAATTAAATGTTTTAAGAGTTACCACTTTATTCCAATCAAGATGGCTTCAGGTGTGCCATACCTTTGTAATAAGTAGGACTGTTAGCACTCTAGTTGTTCTTTAGAACACTCTGGGACATTCTGTCATTGGGCTATAGTTGGGCTACATCTGGCTGATATTTGGGTACATTTGTTTTTTTTTGTCTCTGGTGGCCATCTTTGGGCTACATTGGGCTACATTGGGCTACATTGGGCTACATTTGGGCTCCAACATATATATAGCCCAATGTAGCCCAATATATATTTTTCAAAGTTAATTTTCGTAAAAACCACTGGAGCCTATATCTTGAGACATAGCAAAGGCACATCGGGCTACCAGTCCCTACAATTTTGCCAAGTTTGGTGTAAATCCATTCAGCCGTTCGGGCTAAAAGTGAGGCCAACCGCCCTATGGAAAATTGCATGGGAAAAACACGTTTTGGGACCCCCCTTTTTTCTCGGCCCCCCCTTGACGAAACCCCCCCAAATTTTCAGGGGCTGCTCAGAAACAAAATGTTCCATTTTCCTGTAAATTTCAGCCAATTCTGTCCTCAAACGCCAAAGTTATTCGACATAGAAGTTTCAAAAATCCCATAGGAAAAAAATCCTAACTATATATACCTACTGGCTATCGCCAGTAGGTAATATATATATATATATATATATATATATATATATATATATATATATATATATATATATATAGAGAGAGAGAGAGAGAGAGAGAGAGAGTGAGAAGGAGGGAGAAATAGGGAGAGATGGAGGGAGAGAGGGAGGGAGAGGTTGAGAGAGGTTGAGAGAGGTTGAGAGAGGGAGAGAGAGGGAGAGAGAGGGAGAGAGAGAGGGAGAGATATGTGTATGCCGGGTCTGGTGGCTCAGTGGACGAAGGCGTCCGCTGCAGGGACCTGTGTTGAACCTCATGGTCACAGTTTTTTTTTGTTGCTCTAGCCCCGCCCCCTCCCCCACTGACCCCGCCCCCACCGTTGTGGCCCTCGGACACAAACCACACTGCAAAATTGGCCCCAGAGAGAACGTTTGTGAGTACCCATGCTATAGAGCAAATATTACACGTGGTGCGTTATTGGTTGTCAACACCCTTAGTGCATCTTGGTGCTTTCTGAATCTCAGATTGTTGCACAGCAGTGTATCCATTTCTTCCTTGCCCGGGTATATGCTGTGCCAAAAAATAAGATGCGTGCTGTGTTTTCAATTGGCCTTGAGGTGCATAGAAGACATAAAGTGCAAGTGCTATCCCCCTTCGTCCCCCAATTTGCTGAGTAGCTCCTGATCTGCAAAGTACTGTATCTTAATTTTAGGTACAGAGTTCTGGCAATGTGTGGCTATACGTGATCAAGGAATTCTACAGAGCTTGGGTTAGGTTTTACAGTAAGAACATGGGTTGTTAACCTTCCCAGACTTGGGTTACAATGAAGGCCATTCAGGATGTGTGACTAGTAAGTTATTTTCAATATATTTTTACAGCTTCGTATTAGGTTAAGTGATACACTCCAGTATAAAATGAGGCCTAATTCTGTGAGCCATTTCTTAACAAATCTTAGGCAAGGAAAAGTAAGACAGCTATCAATGGCTAAGAGTTCTCTTGCACCCTCTCGATATACAGCTAGCTCTGGTCTTAACCATGGACATACCCAGTAAAGCAGTGTTTGAAGTGTTGCAGTATGTCCTTTGCACTTCACGTTTAGATCATGGAACATTGGGGCTTTGTTGCTGGTAGCCCTAATAATCTTCTCACAAACTTATTTCCCCATTTGTTAGTTGTGTGGTGTCACCAATTCCCCAGAGTTCTGATCCATACTATGTAGCTGCATGCGCCTTACATTTGTATATCTCAAGTGCCGGTGTGAAGGGTTTGCCTGACGATGAGCTGTATTTTTTTAGAACAGCTGCGCCCCTGGGCAAGTCGCAGTGCTGAGTGGTTTACCTGCAATTTCCATGACAGCTTCGAGCCGAGCAATATGCCCAAGTAAGTGAAATTTGGGACATCTTCTAGTTTTTGGTTATTCATCCTAAAATCCATTTAAAATACCTTAAAACTGCACAAACTCCTGCACGAAGCTAGGTCATTATACCTCTCAAGTATTTAGCCTTGATATTGTTTGGGCGACTGACTTTAAAGCACTACTGGAAGAGAGAGATTATTTCACTACCGTGCCGGGGCACAGGCAGAATCCCAGGTTGCTCGCTCGTGTCGTATTTCTGTCCCTTGATTTTGGCTGGTGTTCAGTTGCCTCTGACCAAATCAGGACTCGTATGTTTATTATTATTTTTATTGCCAATGAAGAGATTGATGTTATTTAAAAGCTCTCAAAAACGTTGTGTCAGAGAAGTAAAGCGCCTTGCCTTTCCTGTTATGGATATCTGTTCTCAAGTGCACTTTTCTATGACTCATTCTGTGCTCACAAGAGTCTGCGCGTTGGAGCATTGCAGCAATGACTGTTAGTCAGTGGTTCTAAAAAAAAAACACTTAGGTCAAGTAGGTGATATGTTTACATTACAGTATGAATTAGCACAGTCTAAAGATTGTTCAACATACCTCATGATCTTTGAAGGAATGTTCTTCTTTTCATTGAACTTCAGCGACGGGTTTGAGAGGGAGCAGGACAATGGCGCTCAAGCAGATAAGGTTGATGTTTGACAAATTTGTTAACGGTGCTGCCAGTGCAGAGGAGGACCCAGAACCTCTGAATGAGTTAAGGGCAGACACCCATAACACAGCAAATATGTACAACAAATACTGGACACACGTTTTCGAATGAACAGTGACTCTTCTCGCCTCGGAGAATAGGAGGGTAGAACACCATCGGAACCCGGCACCCAGAGGTCTTGGATGAACACGGACTTACCCGCTCGTGTTCCATCGTTATCTTTATTATTTGCATAGCGTATGGAGCATAGTTGCTTATGCTTGGTGGGTGGATGTAAATACTACTGAGATTTTCTGTGCATTTATTTCTCATTAGAGTTTTTCTGTATTTTTCAGCTCCCATGAAGCCAGCCAAAGTCTTTAAAAAAGTCCTTCCCTCCCTCCTCCTTCTGAGTGTCAATGTCTACGATCATTTGTATTGGCTAGTCAATATCAACATAACAAGCATGTGCACTGGTGCATTTCCACCTCCATTTAACTCAGCTAATAACCCTTCCTCTAATTCTGTTGAAAGTCTGGGCATCTATGTAAAGGGGGGTGGCAAGTGTAAGGTCATCTTGCTGTGGCGTCTTTCCTGTTTGGGACTTTTAGAGCCAGGAAAAGTCCGTCCCAGGGCCAGAACTCTGTCTCTCTCAAGATAATCATGTGGGGAATACTGAAGACATGCCCAACGCTCTTAAAAATAGTATGTTGCTAAAAAATGGCTGACAAGGTTTTGAAGGACTAGAGGCATAGGCTCACCTTCAGTTTTCCCGACATGGAAATTAAATTTTCCTGCCTCAACTCCTGGGACGTTTATTCTTGCTTCGTCTCCTTCAAGAGGATGCCTCACATATGATGCAGGTAGACAGTCCGTTTTGCCCTGAGGAGACCCTTGGAAAGTTACCATTCAGTCCAAAAATATTGGTACCCATAAAAGGATTGGATACATGAAACAATACTTCAGAGAGCTGATAGAGAATGATCCCTCTCATTTTTCCATGTTTTCCCTGCCCGCACTCCTCTTTCTTGCCTAAGTGGACACACCTGCAAATCACACAATAAAACACGCCCCATCCCTGACCAGCATCCTTTGCTTCTAACCTACAGCATAGCAAGACAGCCATTTACTGCACTTTTTCGAGAAGGCCCTCCATTTTTCATCTCCACATTTAACACTTTCACCAACTGTAATTTTTTTGCACCTTTTTACATCTATCACTTGTTTGTTCTTCATTTACATACTCACTCACATTTGTGTTTTTTACACGACGCCTGCAAAAAAAAACTAGCTGCACTGAGCATGAGTTGACAATCAAGGTGGATAAAATCATTCGAGTAGAGCCACATATTTTTGGGTCCCAAGTCCAGCATACGAAAATACAAATGTGGGACAAGAGAGCTAACAAAGTGAATGCTGTTGGTAACACCCTGAGCACACAATGAGACATAAGGAAGAGGTAGAACAACCTCAGGCTGAAGGTCCTTTCCAAGCACAACAGCCACCATTTGGACACTCATAGGACTGGTAGTGGCTCTCTCAGCTTACATTACAACTCTTATCCTGGGAGAACGACTTGGCCATCCTGCTTACTGAGGGCTTGTCAGGAATAGAGGGGAGAGTGGACTCTGGAAAGTTAACGTCAATAACTGCCACTATATCACATTGTTTGCTCTCAGATCTGCTATTCCTATTCTGTTATCTAGCTACTTTCCTAACATTTAATACTCAAAGTATCTGAGTTGTTGGTTTGTGCGTAGCAATGTGTACTGTCGCATGTAAGACCACATGGATCCAACTCCAGGACATGCCAAATGTTGCAATGCTGACTATAAGTGCATCTCCATTTAAATATCTATCCAGGACCCATGATATGTGTGAAAATGTAACTGTAAGGTCCATCCCAAATGCATGTAGTCAACATCTATGGTATACTGATTATTTTTCAAATGTTGCTAAAGTGATATTGAAATGACTACAATTACCATGGGGCCTTATCATCCCAACTCTAACCCAGATGCTAGGCTCCAATTGCCCATTCCCACTTGCCTCCCATGTCACTTCTGATGTTTACTACTAATGCAGATTACCATTACACAAGTGTTGCTAAAGTGAGACTAAAGTGAGTACATGTAACATGAGGCCCTGTCACTCCAACTCTAACTCTTTGCTCACTGTTCATGCATGTTATTGTTTCTCAAGTTTTGGTAAAGTGACATTAAAAAGCTACCACTACTTCCATGAGGCCCTGTGACTGGAACTCTAACCAATAAGCTACACTGCTTTTGCTCCTTCTCACTTTTCATCTATATCACTGCTGAAGGTCACTACTCATGCAGGTTACCATTACTCAAGTGTTGCTAAAGTGACATTGAAGTGACTACAACTACAACGAGGTCTTGCCACTGCAGCTATGATCAAGATGCTAGACTCCTATTGCTCCTTCTCACTTGTCTCCCATTTAACAACTGATCTTCACTCATCATGGACTGTGCAATGTACAGACAATACTCCACTCAGATATACACATGTACACTTTCCTTGATTGTAGGAGGGTGGATACCTGACTATGGTTACCCCCAATTTTTTTGACTTGTGTTTAGCTGGTTTTCGACTTAGTTGGCCTGGGACCCTGCTAATCAGGGCCCCAGGCTATCTGCTCTCTCTTTAAAGTGGACTCCACGTACCCTAGGTGCATAACTAATTGGATATTGGGCCAACTTATCAGCCCCTGTACAGTGTACTATAGGTACCCAGGGCATAGGTGCACCCAAGGCCTACCAGGGGCTGCAGCATATATTTTGCCACACCTGGCTGGCCATCCAAACTGACACAACTGGCTGATCACTCAGCTGGGGCAAGGTCGTGTAAACACCCCTTGCTTAGATATAGTATACCTATATCTAAACCTATATCTGGACACATATACATCTATAAGTCACTCCTATGGCAGGCCTTAACAATCCTGGAGGCAGAGTGCTTGGTGGTATGTGAGATGGTGCTCTAGCATGAGCTGAGCCTGTCTGCAGCTTTCGGAACCATGTCCTTATAGCTGTTCTGGGATATTGCCATACCATATACTCTTAAAGTGCATTATAATCCTCGTGGTTATTGCTAACTTTGGTTTGGCTTTATCAAAACATGTCGTGTAAGGTGTCATACACTTTAGAATACTACCCTCTCGCTAGTTCTGGCGACTGGGGTAGCATTCCACCCTTCTAGAGGGAGAAGACATTTAACTTTACTTAAATGTGGTTAAATCTAACCATAGCCCCAGCATCACAAAATGGATGCTGCTGCCACAGACACAAGTCTGGCCTCCTGCTGCTGACCGAAACTTGGCAGGGGAGGCTTTGACAAAAGGTTTCCTGTCACAAGGAGGTGTTAAACCACCCCAGACAGGAGATAGTGGATTGAGGCAGGCAGGGCGAGTGAAACTAGACACTGCCTGGGGCACACAAGGTGTCCCATGCATAGCCCAGTTCAAACCGGTCCTGGGACACTCCAACCCGAGCTCTGGCGCGAAACTGGACAAAGGGACAGGGGTGTAACCACACCCTTCCTGGGTCCCACCCATAGGAGGGACCTAGCAGGATATCCAGCCCCTTGATTTGGAATAAAGGTAGGAGCTGTGCCCATAGAAGACAGATAATCCTGACTGAAACTTTGATACAGAACTCTGGACCCTTTGACATCCCACTCGACGTGGAAGACTGAAGAATCTCCCTTGTGGTCAAGGAGTGGCCACCCTGTGCAAACAGGCACCATCCAGCGCCCAACGGTTTGCTTTGTTGCAGCTCCCGCCAGAGCTCGAGCAACAGAGATCAACAAGAACCAGATTCCCAGACATCCAACAGCCCGATCCACAGCCACAGCAAATCTGAGACCCGTGGAGGCGACATGAGACGTGGGACCGGCCATCTTGAAAAGACTGCGAAGTGCTGACCGTGCAGCTCCCGAGGCACCCTTGAAGCTGTGTATTGGGGTTTGAGAAGCCATGTCAGTGGATTTCCATAGTTTATTTTCTGCAAGCAGACAGGGTCTACTTCATTCTCCGGAAGAGAGTGGCCCAGCATCTTGTGGCTTTCCCGTTTATCCAAACTAAGGTTGAGTGTTGGGAGAAGTGGTAGGTAGTCATTTGCTTGTAAGGGGAGTACATGAAAGATCTCAAGGTGTTTCACATGTTTTCCTGAAGCAAACATGTAATCAATGGTGCTTATACCCCTGTAAATTTTCAGAACCTGGATAGACGGGTTAGAGGTTTCAATTATAGTTTGAATGGCCTTCAGTCCATGTTTTTCAAGTGTTTTGTCTAGTTGTTTACTTAGATCATTTTTAGGTGAGCATCCAGTATGATTCCATCCCAGTTCTCACAAGTTAAAAACCCAGCAAAGTATTTTATCGCAGTTAACATGATCGGAGAGGATTTGATCCAAGTTTTCAGTTAGATGGTGCAGGTTTTTCGCTCATGTTATGCCAGAGCTGTTGAAATAGATGTTATTCAGGAGAGGTGTTGTGATAGGTCTTTTCAATGCTATCGCTTGCAGAATCTTGTCTTGAAGCTTTATTTCTGTTACTATTAATTTCAAGTTGAGATTCACATAGGTTGATAATCCCCCACATGGCCTCCCGAAGATGTTATCCTTTCTTGCTCTTTGGTGCACCCCTTGAAAGACAGTAATTGTTTGTGGGGTGAGTGACCATGCATTTCTAAAGTCTAGGGTACGGTATGGTAAAATGGGGGATTATACGCCTGATTTTAAAGTCCTGCTTAGCATTAGACAGGGTTGCGTATTAGCGCCCCTTTTATTTTCCCTATATATTAACAACTTGGACCTATTTTTACAATAAATAAATGCAGATGCCTCGAAAGATGGAATATGTCCCACTCCTGTTTTATTATATGCAGACAATGCTGTCCTATAATCAAGGATGGCAAACGGTCTCCAACGCCTAATAGAAAAGTTCCCCCTATCATGACTGACAAAGACTTACAGCTAAATTTAAAGAAAACATTTGTTACGTCATGCGGGAGCAATCGGCCCAATCATGACAGCATCATGTTGGCTGGGTTGTTATCAAACGAGTGCCATCTTTGGGGATGCTTTTTAACAAGAACAGCACATGTAATATGCACATAGAATCATGTAACATGATGTTTGTAAGAATTAATGAGGGTATTTTTAGATTCTCCGCAAAATTGGGAAATAAACTTATACGAGAAATTTTAACTTTGTATCGGGGTAAGTGTGTTTCAGGAGTCATGGGGGGGAGCAAATACGGCCACCCGACAAACTAACGAAAATACATTTTTAAAATGATTACTGGCAGTTCCAAGAGCAACAGCGAACATCATAGTGCATAAGGAACTGTCTGTACCACACTTAAGCGAACTGAACAATGGGGAGACGCCAGGGAAAATGTTGCCTGTTTTTTTTTGTTTGAGTAGACATATTTTAGGGGAAGGTAGCCACCACAATCCCAAATTCTTCTTTCCCCGATGCTGATATGCAACAAGGATGCGCAGGGAGGCCCTGTGGAGCGGTGTCTTCTCCAGTTGTCTCTAGCTCTGGGCTTGTGGGCTTGTAGGCTTGTAAGCTTATATGTCTTTAGTCCGACCTGGGTACGTGGTATGTATTTGCTAGGTGTTGACTGAGGATCACTGTTTTATCCCGCCTGGTCGGCGCCTAGTCAGTGTGAGTTGAGTGGGCTGGGTGAGGCAAAGCAGGATGGAGCGTGCCATGGCCACCAGCAAGCTGCACCCAGATCTGGATGGGTTGCTCACACTGTGCTGGGATAAGTGTATCCCCCTGTGCCTGCTAAGCCCCCCCACAGCTTGCTCCCTCACCAGTACTTGCCACAACTCTCTCATTGCCTCAGAGTGCTAAATAGTTTCTCCGGATGGAAGGCTGGTTGGTGCAATGAGAAATCCTCCCCCCTCCCCTACTTGCCCCTACCATTTGTCGAAATGTCTCTGGGGCTTTGTTGGGCAATTTGAGTGAGCTGAGTGGCTTGACACAAGGATAAAGTAAATAGGCTGGCAAGTGGAGACCATTTGGCAGTCTCTCTCCCCCTCCACTGCAGTAGTCTCAACAGTAACCTGCCACGTAGCAGCAGTATTTTTTCCAGTGAAGCTGACCGGGCCCCACCCGTGGATACCCCCTCACAGCTCTGTCCCAAGTCCAGGCTGGCAAGGGGTGTCAGGCGGTGGTCATCTCGCCGCACCCGTTGGTTTTCGGCAGGCAGCTTGGATGGATTTCACTCAAGCTCAAGCCCATTCGGCTTCCGGGATCAATCCGAGTATGGAGCCAGTGTAGAGCCATGAGCCGTGCAGCCGTGGCAGGAAACAGGAACAGGAAACCAGGGAATCAGGATGCCAGTCTCGGTATGGTATGACTACACTGCGTTGGAAGTTGAGTTTGAAGTTGTCATGTCTGTCCCTAAAGCCAAAATGCCACACAGCCTCACATCTAAGGAGCTGATGAAATCTAATACTTTGATTGAATGTCTATAAATGTCTAGTAACCAACTTCAACTCCACGCTAATAGTTGACAATATTAATCTCGAACTATTTTGTTCCATTCTAGGTACCCATGTACCTGTTCGTCGCCAGCCGCCACAACCCCTGCCTGTTTCTTTTATTAACTTTTATGTGACTGGTAATTTAGCTCTGCCCTGCCCAGATATGACAATGCTGCACTACTTAAGCTAGGAACTTAAATTACTAAGACCATCAACAACCTCTGCACCCGAGTGCCTCTTAAATTCCCCGGCATACACTGCTATTTCGAACTTAATTACAAATACCACTCTTGATAAGTCTACTCCTCTTCCTATATCTCAAGTAAACTATGCTAGCAACACCACTGAGACCCTTAAACAACTAATGGGGCTTTATTTTAATGCCCGCTCAATTCCGAAGCACGCATTGGAAATATGGAGCCTCTCAGACCTAGAGAAACCAAACGTCCGTTTTATCACGGAATCCTGGCTTCATGAACATGCTTTCCCTGATGTGGCAACCAAATTTCCTGCAGAATATCATCTAATTAGATGAGACAGAGAAACTAAAAAAGGAGGGGGGGTTGCGATAGCCATCAGCGAGGGATTCGGCATCACCACATTAGACACTTCAACCACAGAAAAGTCTGAAATGTTAATTTTTAAAATCGACACTCAATCAAAAGGAACATGGAGAGCTGCTGTAGCCTCCATGCCATGAAACTAATTTTATAAACCACCTACTGGAGACTATTGCCCCGCATGTATTAGCCTCAGATAATTTTCTCTTAATTGATGATTTTAATTATCACGCTCATGGAGGAAACATAAATATCAGCTAGAATGCCTACTGCAGGATTCTACCCCTGATTTAATGTTCCTAACTAAAATGTGGACCAACCAATCATCTGCCCCTGATTGGAATATCGCACTTCCATCTGGTTATTCAGTATCCAGTCAGGATAGGGCAGGGAATATTGGTGGAGGAATAGCGATAATCTATTGTAACCAGTTAAAGGTCCATGTCGAGGCCATTACAGAGCTACCAGCAGAGGCCATGCGCTTCATCCTGAAAGTCAACAATAGCTTCACCCTCCATGGCATAATTCTGTATCGGCCACCTGGCTCAAGAACACCTTTTACTTTTGCTTTACAGAATGTAATGGAATCCTGCTTAGACTTTAACCCCTTCCACGCTCATGACGAGCTGGGCTCGTCATGAGGTAGCCTCCTCGCACGCTCATGACGAGCCCAGCTCGTCACGTAACATGCGAATCCGCAAAAGTCAGCGTGTGAGCGGAATTCCGCCCGCACGCATGCGGTTAAATCACTCATTATTCTGTGTGATTTTAACTACAAGCTAGAACTTAATAACAACTCTGATACGAGTAGGTTATTGGATCATTTAGCTTGCTATGGGCATGTCCCAATTATTGCTTGGACCCACCCACTCTGCTGGCCATACACTTGATGGTATTTTTATTAATAATTCATATGTTGTAGTGGTTAAAACGTCCGCTTTCCCCTGGACTGATCATATGGCGATTTGTTTTAATATCAACATCATCAAAATAAATATTTCCATTATAAATAAAGCAGCTACTTTAAAAATTAGATCTTGGAATGAAGTCCAAGGGGTGAAAATTGAGCAGGCTCCAAACATCTGTCCTCCCATGCGGGTCCAGGACAACAATGAGGCTGCTATCCCGTTCAATAACTGGTTTGCTACAGCGGTTGACCCGGTGGTACCGGAAAGAATCATCAAAGTTAAACGATCCCAGGCAACAACGCCTTGGTACGAACTAGAGCTTAAAAGTCTTGAGTGCATGTGGGGTAGAATATAGCACAGAACATAAGGTTGCATATAATATAGCACTCCAATCTTATTAAGAGGTTATTACAAAAGCTAAAAATACATATAATACTGCAAGAAATGAGGCAGCTAAGAACTCCTCTAAGGAGCTTTTTTAAAACCATCGGAGTGCTATCTCAACCCCAACAGGACAGTCTATTTAAACCCAACCAAGCCTTTTGCAACAAAATGGCGAATTTCTTTCAGGTCAAGGTGCAGTTAATCTATGATGAACTACACAATAACATGCTGTCTGCGGGAACTTACCCTAACTTAGTACTGGAGGACATAGCACCACAGTGCCAATTAGCAAGTTTTGGCACCCTCACCGCAATAGAATTAAATAAAATGTTACTCTCTACCAAATCTGTTTCCCAGAAACTACAATGAGCCATCCCTATGGAATTCAACATGGTGGCTGGCAGACGCAGGTCAATGTCCTGTTCTGTCTAACAAAGTTAAAAACCTTGGGGTTATTTTTGATGACCAGCTCAACTTTTTGGGCCAGATCAGCAGTGTAACCTCCTCCTGCTTCTTCATACTGAAGCTTTTTAGGAAGATATTTCCTTTTATTCCTCAGAATTTGAAGAAATCAGTGGTAGTTGCCCTCGTCCTCTCACGGCTTGACTATTACAATGCACTTTATATAGGCATTGATAAAGCCAAGAGGTTAAAATTACAATCAATAGAAAACGCTGCTGCTTAGCTATTGTTAAACATTCTACAGGGCATTCCACTTCTGATGCTATTAGGTCACTGCATTGGCTCCCGATCCAGCAAAGAACTGAGTTCTAAGCCCTATGCCTGATTCAGAACACATTATTCGGCGGAGGAGCTGCAGATTTTCGGAATTTCTTCTCTTGGTATACCCCCACCAGAAACCTTAGATCCACTGATGCAAGTTTAATTTGTATTTCTAAGATTCGCAAAGTCAGATGGGGAGGCAGAAGTCTGTCACACTGTACAGCCAAACTGTGGAATCAGCTGCCTATCTCCATGAGATTCAAGTCTAACAGGTTTCTTTTTAGGAAGGCACTAAAACATGACTGTTTCCACCTCTTTAAAAATCAGTCATAGCTGCACCGATCCCCAATCTCACTTCTTAGCGCCAAGATGCCTCAGCATTCGAGCACTCCACAAAACTCTATCCTATCCTATCCTATGTTATCTGACGCCAACACAAGTCAACTGGTGACACACCTGAACACACTGGGACTAGCCCAGAGGGTGGTGGGCCCCACGAATCTGGCTGCCCATACGCTCAATCTTTTGTTCACCAACTCAACCAATGTAGGAGTGGAATCCCCTGTCCCTCTACTCTGGTTGGATCATAATTTGTTAAAATTCTCACTATCAATAGACACACCCAAAAAAATTCCAACAGTGAACTTACATGGCGAAGGCCAAGACATTAACGTTAAGCTAGCTACTTTTTCAGCTCTTTTTAACCCCCTCCACTAGCTTACATTGAAAACATTGACCATGCAGTAAAGGCCGTTGAGGACTCAATCTCATTGGCCTTAAACACAGTAGCACATTTGTCAAAGGTGAAGGTCAAGCCCAGAGACTCACCCTGGCTCACAGAAGCCTTGAAAGATGTAAAAATGTCTAGTAGGAATGCCGAGCGTAGATGAAGAAAAACTAAGACCATAGAAGATCGTCAAAAATATAAGCAGGTTCATCGAGGCTATTTAGACAGCATTCGTCACACCAACAAGCTGTATTTCATTGACAGGATCAATAAAGCCACCAACTCGAATTAGGAGCTTTATAAAATATTAAACAAGTTTACTACTCCCACTTTTGCTCTGAGCATTAATATACTGTTGCAAGAATGGGTTGACTCTTTGTCATCATTCTTTGACGAAAAGCTCAAATCTATCCATAAATCCTTTCCAGTTCTTTATACAAAGAAATTTGATAATAATTCAGCCACCAATCTGGATCCCACTACCCTCCTTTTATTAGAATTCACTATGTTTACCTTAGATGAAGTCTCAGCCGCTCTGGCAAAGATGAAATCAGGATCTCCATCTTATCCATTCTCACCTCGCTTCTTTCCAACAATTGCCTCTGTGCTTACTGATAAACTCACAGACGTATAATATGTCACTAGCCCAAGCAATGATCCCGGTTAGATGGAAAGCAGCATAGGTTATGCCTATCCTAAAAAAGAAACTCTGCCGATTCAAAGGAATCTAGTAACTATCTGCTTATCTCGTTGCTCCCGTATTGTGGAAAGGTACTTGAATCCTTGATCAATAAACAGCTTACCACCCATTTTGAGAGTCATGGACTCCTTGATCCATCACAGTCAGATTTCAGGGCATCACACAGTACCGAAAACTCCTTGGTGGAGGTTGTAGACAACATCAGACTTGCCTTAGACAGCGGGCAGTCAGCCATGCTCATTCTATTAGACTTGTCATCCGCCTTTGACACCATCTCCCACAGCATTTTAGAACATCGGCTTTGGGAGTTGGGTGTCAGGGGCAAGTCCTTGGACTGGTTTAGAAATTATCTAAAGGACCGAACGACCACAGTACGAGTTGGCACCCTGGCCTCTTGCAGTCAGTCTGTAGGCATAGGAGTTCCTCAGGGTACCCTTCATGAGCCCTTTGCTTTTTAACCTGTATGTGACACCCCCGGCCAGGGTAATCAGGTCCTACGCTTTTGAAGTGGTCATATGCTGATGACACGCAGCAACTGATTACCCTCGACCCTGACCCCTCTGACACTAAGGTTCACTTTAAAAACTGCATGACCCATATTGACATCTGGATGTGTACCAATCACTTACAACTAAATGGCAGTAAGACAGAGATCATCCTCTTTGGTCGGGTGGATGAAAACTGGTCCAGTGATTGGTGGCAACAGAAGTTGAGCCCCTGTTCATCACCCACATCTGTGGTACGAAATCTTGGAGTGATCATTGACAATCAGCTATCTATGAAAAGCCATTTAAGTCACATAATCAGCATTTATTATGGCATTTTACGTAAGCTACGCAACATTTTTCAATGGATTCCCATTGAATCCAGGAAACCTCTGGTCCAGGGACTCATCATGAGCTGTATCGACTATGGTAATGCCCTGTTAGCCTCCATAAATGAGGAGCTCTATTCCAAGCTGCAAGTCTTGCAAAATACAGTGGCTAGACTAATATTAAACCTCACAGCTAGAGCACCATCAGTGCCTAGTCTGAGGACCCTCCATTGGCTCCCGATTAAACAGTGCTGCAGCTTCAAAATCCTTTGTCTTGTCCATAGAAGTATGTATGCAACTCGGACAAGTTATTTGGCTAAGAAACTTGGCTGGTATCACCTAGCAGGATGCTTAGGTCCAGTTCTAAATGTCTTCTTACCACTCGCAGAATTTGCACTGCCAGAAACGGTGTTCGATCTTTCTCCTTTCTCACACCTGATAGCGCCATGAGACCCTTAGGTGATATGTGCGCCCAACAAGTTCCTCTGATTTGACTTGACTTGACCCATCAACTTTGACACAAAGAACATAAATGTTTGATCTACCACAGCACTGGAACTGTGGTTGGAAACCAAACAGAGCTCATCTCTTCCCCAGCAAGACTCCCTCAGAGATGACAACATTCCTGAAGAGGTGTGCGTGGATGACTGTCCTGACCCATCTTGTCAGTATGGGCAGACGCCAACAGTGAAGCTCACTGTGCCTACAACCACACCTCCCACCACAGCTACAACACTGCCAACCACTGTCCCTAAAGCTGTGCAACTAGCACAGGGACTACCATCTTGTGCAACCCAGTCCTGGTTTCTGATCCGGCTAGCACCACCTCAGTCATGGAGGAACCAGGACCCAGTTGGAGGGTGCAGTCTGTACCTAGCGCACTGCGCCAGGAGGGTAGGCATAGTGGGAGGATATATTTGGGCCCACAGAGTGCACCCACAAGGACACAGATACCCTGGCTGCTATCACCCAAGTCATGGGTCTCTACCAGGACTCGTTACAAAACGAATACCAGTGATGTGCTACAAACACTTTGCACTACAATGAGGAGACACAGCAAGAGCTACATCCTGTTCATGGACAATGAAGAATTAGCCAATGTGAAGGCTGGATAGAAGGATTTGGGCACAACAAAAATTGTGTTGGATCAGATGACACACACATTGCATTAGGACCAAAACACCATAAGAAATATGTCCAGTGTGGAAACCAGGTAACTTCCACTCCATCGCTGTGCAAGCTGTCTTGGTACAATCTGAAATATGTCCAGTGTGGAAACCAGGTAACTTCCACTCCATCGCTGTGCAAGCTGTCTTGGTACAATCTTTGTACACCCAAACTCTGTGACACAGATTCCCAGGAAGAATCCACATCCACTTCATATGTCGGAACAGCATCATATACCTGCTAAAGTCACAACTCTTAAATGTCTAAATTAAGATGACATGGTGAACCTACCTAAAACAGACCAACAAAGCGAGATTAGCTAAGAAATGACACACATCACATTGTCGACTTCTAGAGAACGCAGTCCGTAACAACATTTACAGCAGAACAAAGTTACACTTACAACATCAACACTTTTCCCCAGATCTTTCCAGAGCCATTATCCTAATTTGCAACATTAACATCCCCCTCACAACATCACTACATGAAGTTGCAAGACTAGTCAAAGTTATCACATTTCATACAATACACTTAGGAGAATTAGTTCAGGATTAGATCCTGGTTTTCACTCCTTCTTCTTTACCACTATCATCATCTTCATCTGGCTTTCCAGGGTCCCCAACAGGTGGGTCTTCATGGTCTACATCCTCTGCGATGTAAGGGATGTTCAGTCACAGGGAAATGTTGTGGAGAATGCAGCAGGCCAGGGTGATCTTACAAACCTTCCTGGGAGAGTCCCAAAAGTCCACTCCACTGGACTCCGTGTTCTTCGATGGCCCTCATCGAATCGGACATTCCCTGGCATTGTAGGATTTCTCAGTGGTGCCAACAACCTTGGCTGGTTGGGATAAGCTGAGTTTCCTAGATGGAAAACAGACAAAAGGGCAACATTTAATCCTACACTTTCAGATCATACTACTTAACATTTCCCACACAAAGTTAGGACAGATCACACTTATCTACAAGACAGGCTTCTCCAGTAGTAGCTGTGATATCAGCTGGGGGTATGGTGCTGTTCCGCAGTATGTAGGCATAATGGGCAGATCCTGGGAACTTAGCACAGATGTTTGAGATGTACAAATCCGCTAGGCAGACAACTTGCATATTGATAGAATGGTAGTGCTTCCTATTCCAGTAGACTTGCTTCCTGTCGTGTGGTGGTACTAAGCCAATATGAGTGCCATCTGTGGATCCAATCCCTTGTGTGATGTGTCCGAATCCATAGAAATCAGCATTCACAGAGGCTAAATCCTCACGTTTGGGGAACTGGATGTAGCAGCCCACGTGTCTCAACTTTGCTGTAAGCTCATCTGTGAGGATACGACTGAATGTTGGTTGTGATATTCCACCAGAAACAGCAGCAGTGAATTGAAATGAGCCTGTGGCCAAACAATTGAAAACTGACATGAGTTTAACTAGTGATGAGATTGATGTAGAATTATTTAGGTGAAGTGGAGGTCAAGCTCCAACTGATTACATAGATCCACGATTGTTTTCCTTTTCAAACAGAACTTTGTGATAATGTGTCGTTCTTCCAAGGTGTTTATGACTGGAAATGGACTGTACACAGGTGCCTGGCATCTCTGCCCTCTCCCAGGGTACCTATGTAAGGAGTAACACAAAAATGTATTTTGGTCACAATGTGCAGAGTAAAATATGAATTGAAAGGCAAAAGCTGTGTTTCTGAACATCAATGCTTCATGAAGTAGTACTCCTTTTACACTATCATTGTCAAATCTCGAAATCCACCTGTCATCACCAAGGGTCCCTTCACAGGTTTATAACTGACTGTGCACATCCTCTAAACTGAAGATTGTTTTAAATGTCCACTATAGTAAGGGTAGCAGAACAATGAATGTGAAACTACCACCAACCGTGGTGTTCAGTTTGTGGAGCACATTTGGCGTACGCACAGTTTTCCAAACAGCTAACATGGCAGGTGCCTGACCTCGCTAATGGGATATGTTAAATGTTGGCCATAGCCATAGAATAAGGTTGGGCATAGTGACGTTCACTGGCCAATAGCTTTGTGTGCTGATACTGATGACTGCGTACATGTCGCACAGGTATGCAGTGGTTGGAAAATAGCTTACTTGCCTCCAGACACTGCTGCTATCAAGACCTCCTCCATTGTAGCTGTTTTTTTTTCACCTCTGGAAGCCATCACAGCACACACTACAGGGGATAGGTCCCTTTACTTCCTTTCAGAGGAGCTGGAGACCCTAGTAGATGAGGTCCTTCCACTGCATTCACAGCTTTCTGGCTCACCAGAGGGACAGGTAACTTTTTCAAGGACAACTATTCAATCTGTTCAACTTCTTCCTTTCTGTTTCACAGGGCTACAATGTGTTTCTGAGTACAGTAACTACAATGAGTTCTGAAGGATGATCATGGTAAAGTAAATTGTTCTTTATGAGTTCACACCATGAGCCATGCCTGTACACTATTAGAAGCAGTTGATGATGATGTTAGCCAAGTTTACCATCTCACTTATCACTTAGCCCTTTTCATACATTAAAAAAATTGTCTGGGAGGGAGCTATACCTCGCAGACCCCTTCAGAGTACCAATTAACCATATGTTCACACATTAAATGAATTGGATTTAAATGTGAGGTTTATGTGGGAGAAGTAGCCTCAGCATGCAGAGAGCATGGCCTGACATTATTATGTGGGCAGTATTGGCATCATGGCCAGAGTTACAGTGGCAGGAGAACTGATACACAGAGTAGTGACCCTGGAGATTCCTGCAGGTCCATTGATGTTCCCAGAAAGAGTGATTTGTCCGACTAGTAGCCCTGATAGCTGTTATATGGATAATATGAGGCATGGTGACTGAGGTGATTCCCCTGACCTTACACATCTTTTTTTAAAATGTATTTTTTATTTTAAACTCGACCTTTATTGACATCAGTGAGGACACACAGCCAGGTGCCTACATCCCTTCAGGCCGGCACAGCAGTATACGACATTCTATGCATAAGGTAGTGGGGGGGTGCGTACACAGCAAGACGCCTACAACCCAAAGGGCAGGCCGCGTTAGGTAAACAAATAAAGCAGGCAGTAGTCAATTTAGGTCTCCTAAACGATAACAAAAAAACCAGATGCCTTCTAAAACAGAATCCCCGCAAGGTCAGCAGTCCCAGTTAGCCATATTTCCATAAATTATCTTAGTCCGGTTACCACACGGGTCTCAGGCCATTAGGTGTGGTCATGGAATCCCACCCTTCGTGCTCCGCCCTCCGTCCCAATATCTTACCCTAGGATCTTATGAGCCCACACCCGAAAAATCTCCCACCTCTTCAAACTCCTCCCGGTACCCCCTCCGATCCCCCATATTAGTAAAAAGGTAAAGGAGTTTCGGCAAAATGATCATCTTGATCAACGACTCCCTAGCCGCCATGGAAAGAGGCATTGGGACCCATCCAGCCACCTTGTCCGTGATGATGTAGATCGCGCAACCGTAATTGGAGCACATCAATTACTACCGGCAAGAGAAATTCGGATACCCAAGTAGGTAATGGTGTCCCCGCACCACTTAAACGGAAAGCGAGGCGCAAATTCCTCTGTAGTATCTGTAAGGGGGAAGATTTGGGATTTACCCCAATTCAAGTTAACGTCAGAAAGCTGTCCAAAGAGTATGAGCAGGCGACGAATGGGGTTAAGGCTGATTGCAGGGCCCCGCAAATAGAGTGTTAGGTCATCTGCGTATAAAGAAACTAAAATTTGCCTCTCAGGATCTATAAGTGCATGCTCACGGTAATGCTGCCATACCTTTGCCACCAGGGGCTCAATAGCTATGGCGAAAAGCAGCGGCAACAGGGGGCATCCCTGCTGGGTGCCCCGTGTGATAGAGAAGGGCGCCGACTGGATTGCATTCACAACCACCCTGGCACGCACCCCAGAGTAGAGCAAGTTGATCCACTCCAGAAAGGGTGTCGGAAACCCCATGCGCTGAAGGACAAAAGCAAGGAAGTCCCACTCCCCGGAGTCGAACGCCTTAGTGGCATCAAGAAATATAGCTGTAGCATTGGCATCCGGATCAATGTCATGAAGGAGCCCAAAGAGCGTCCGCAGGTTATGGGATGTGCCTCGAGTGGGCACAAAACCCGACTGGTCCGGTAGCACCAGTGCCGTCATAAGGGAACTGATACGATTAGCAATAAGTTTGGCCAGGATTTTAGCATCAACATTTATTAACGAGAGAGGCCGATATGAATCGCATGAATGAGGCGATTTGCCAGGTTTAGGTATCGAGATGATACGTGCTTCCCTCATAGTGGGGGAGTATGCCACTCTCCCATGCCTCTTCAAACACATGTCACATCACTGGAATAAGGAGATGATGGAAGGTCTTATAAAATTCAGCCGGGAGGCCATCCGGACCCGGGGCCTTCCCAGACTGTAACTGCATGATCGCTGTAATAATTTCCTCATCTTCATGGTGTCGTAACAGAAATTCCCTCTGCCCATCCCCCAGCCAGCCAATCGCTGTATACTCGAAGAAAGGGCCAAAATCTACAGCCTGAGTTCTGTGAGTGTTATATAACTGTTTGTAAAATCGCCTGAAAATTTCCAAAATTTCAGCTGCTCCATTGTGCAGTTGTCCATCTTCCCCTTCTATCTCCAGCACCGTGTTCGAGAGGTGTGGAGGTCGGGCCAAAGACGCCAGCACTTTTCCGGGCCTATCTTCCTCCCCATACTGCTGTGCTCTATGATATTTCCCCCTGTATTTGCATTCCCTATCCGCTGTTTCCTGATATTCACTAAGGGCACTACGTAGCCTAGATTGCAATGCAGGGGTGGGGTCTCATCGCAATTCAGTCTCGATGCGTCCAAGCTCTGCCTCCAGGTGACGCAAGGTGGAACGAATGTCTCTCAGGACTCAGCCACTCTTTGCAATACATATACCCTGCACCATGACCTTAAAGGCATCCCATAGGGTGGAATAGTGTGTCACCGAGCCCTCATTTCTATGAAAGAAGTCTGCAATCTCCTGTTCTAACTTCTGCTTAAAAACAGGGTCCAATAAGGAGAGAGGATTAAAGCACCAGAACTGAAAAGGGGAATCCATGCCCGGAAGGGTAACAGCCACCAGTACCGGGGAATGGTCCAAATAGGTCTGAGGCAAATGGGAGGAATGTGTAGCCCAAGGCCCTTCGAAACAAGCCAGACATCTATCCTCGACCATGACACCCTGGCTGTGGTGTAAAAAGTGCCCTCCCACCTAGTTGGATGCAAATTTCGCCACACATCAACTAGCTCATAATCCTCAAGTAATGATTTAAGGACAGCTTGCGAACAAAAGGTTGCGGATGAGAGCGATCCATACCAGGAGCAATTGTCACATTCAGATCCCCCCCATAGCAGATGTGTTGACCATATCTCCAAAATATTCCCCCAGAGCACCCGGAAAAACTCAGGATCATCAGTGTTAGGTCCATAACATGACACCAGGGTGAAGGTTTGACCAGCTATTCGTCCCCAAAGGATTGCATATCGCCCCTGCTTATCCGCAACATTCCCTAACGGGGTATATGGAAGGGACTTTCTCACCAGTATGCATGTGTCCCTGGCATAGGTAGAATAGGAGGAAAAACACGTGTGACTGGCCCATCGAGCAGCAAAGGTTAGAGGGACAGTGGGGTTAAAATTCGTCTCCTGTAACATAGCACAGAGTATATCATGTCTGTCCAAATACGATAGTATGTGCCTTCGTTTACGGGCGTCCACCATCCCCCTGACATACCAGGTAAGGAAGCGGTAGGTAGGGTCCCTGAACGCTCATCCATTGCACATCCTAGGGCAGAGCTTTCCAAACTGTATGTCCCGACACAGTACTGTGTCGCCTGCAAATGGTGGGTGTGTCGTGGGATGACCCCAGTATTAAGAACACTTAGCACATAACTGCTGCTAAGAGGCATTCCTTTGAAAGAGTGCCTGGAGTCTGCCACAGCAGCGCAGACTCTGAGACACTCTGCTCTATGGGGCCCAGGCGATTCACAACAAAGCCTTATTAACAAGTAAATGGTCTTTTAAAGACTTGCAAAGTACCTGGGTGCGGCTGTGTGTGTGCCCAGGAAGCTGGGATGGGGTGACAGAGGCTGATAGACAGAGGGTGACAGGCAGAGGGTGACAGGCAGAGGGAGGGAGACAGAGGGAGATAGAGGGAGGAAGACAGAGAGAGAGGGAGACAGAGAGAAGGAGACAGGGAAGGAGACAGAGGGACGGAGACAGAGGGATGAAGACAGAGGGACGGAGACAGAGGGAAGGAGACAGAGGGAGGGAGACAGAGGGAGGGAGACAGAAGGAGGGAGAGAGACAGATAGAGGGAGACAGACAGAGGGAGGGAGACAGACAGACGGAGACAGACAGAGGGAGGGAGACAGACAGAGGGAGACAGAGAGAGAGGGAAACCGTGGGAGACAGAGACAGAGGGAGACAGGGAGGGAGTCCGGGTGAGACAGAGGGAGGGAGAGGGAGACAGAGAGAGGGAGACAGAGGGAGGGAGACAGAGGGAGGGAGACAGAGGGAGTGAGACAGAGGGAGGGAGACAGAGGGCGACAGAGAGAGGGAGACAGAGAGAGGGAGACAGAGAGAGAGAGAGAGAGAGAGAGAGGGAGACAGAGGGAGGAAGACAGAGGGAGGAAGACAGAGGTACGGAGATAGAGGGCGACAGACAGAGGGCGACAGACAGAGGCCGACAGACAGAGGGAGACAGACAGAGGGAGACAGACGGAGGGAGACAGACGGAGGGAGACAGAGGGAGGGAGAGAGAGGGAGGGAGACAGAGGGAGGGAGACAGACAGAGGGAGGGAGACAGACAGATAGAGGAAGACAGACAGAAGGAGAAAGACAGACAGACAGAGGGAGGGAGACAGAGAGAGGGAGGAGGGTGACAGAGGGATGGAGACAGACAAGAGGGAGACAGACAGAGGGAGGGAGACAGACAGAGGCCAGCCAAGACCGGCCGAGCCTACCTCAACAGACGGCTCTCCTTCTACACCCTCAACCACCAGCTACGCTCCGCCGACCTCTCACTCACCTCCGACAGACAAGTGGGAGGGAGACAGAGGGAGAGAGAGGGAGGGAGAGAAAGGGAGGGAGACAGAGGGAGAGAGAAAGAGAGGGGGGGAGGAAAACAGAGAGAGGTAGACAGAGAGAGAGAGAGGGAGACAGACAGAGTGAGTGATACTGAGGGCGACCACGAGAGAGAGAGAGTGGGAGAGAGATAGAGAGAGAGGGAGGGAGACAGAGAAGGAGGGAGACAGAGAGAGGGAGGGAGACAGAGAGAGACAGGGAGAGGGAGAGGGACGGAGACAGAGACAGATAGAGATAGAGATAGAGACAGACAGAGACAGGGAGAGACAGAGACAAATAGAGGCAGAGACAGGGACAGGGGCAGACAGGCAGAGACAGACAGAGACGGAGAGGGAGACAGAGGGAGGGAGACAGGGACAGACAGAGACAGGGACAGACAGATAGAGGCAGAGACAGGGACAGGGACAGACAGAGGCAGAGACTGAGACAGACACTGACAGAGAGGCAGAGAGGGAGACAAAGAAGGAGAGGGAGACAGAGGGAGAGAGAGCAAGGGAGACAGAGGGAGACGGATGGAGAGAGAGCGAGGGAGACAGAGGGTGACAGAGGGAGGGAGACAGAGAGAGTGAGACAGAGAGAGAGGGAGACAGAGGGAGGGAGGCAGAGAGAGACAGAGAGAGAGGGAGACAGAAGGAGGGAGACAGAGAGATACTGACAGAGGGGGACAGACAGGGGGAGAGGGAGACAGAGGGAGAGGGAGACAGTGGAGGAGAGGGAGAGGGAGGGATACAGAGGGTGGGAGAGAGAGAGAGGGAGGGAGAGATAGGGAGGTAGAGAGAGGGAGGGAGAGAGAGGGAGGGAGACAGAGAGAGGAAGACACAGAAAGAGAGAGAGAGAGACAGAGTGAGTGAGTGAGAACCCCCCGAACCCCCCTTAGGTGGTTCGGGCTAGCTCGTTACGCTCGCTCGCTACACTGCCTTACTGTGTCCCAAAATGATGCATCTCCAAAAAGTATTTCACCAACATGAAACGTTTGGAAAGCTGTGTCCTAGGGTATTGCATACACCTGCAGCATGAAGTGGCATCCCGGTTCTCAGTACGCATGGCCCCAGTAGCTCGAACCATAGTGACCTGTGACATGACCTGGCTTCGATCAACATTCAAAAATCCAAACAACAAATCCACACCCCCCTCCCACATCAGCAGCCCAATCCTGCCGTGGCCCCAATCCCTCCCTCCCATCCCCCCACACCGCCAAATTTGGTTCCCAACAGGGGAAAACATCTGTACCAGTGTCGTAACTAGTGGTACTACACACATAGTCATCCCATTAAGGGGTCTCCTGCTAGGTGGAGTCCAGAGGGTGTCAAGGGATCGTCCTCGCCATAGCGAGGGTGCTCGGGGTACTATATAATGGTCATCCAGAGTGTAGTTACACATTGCCTAGAAACATTCGCTCTTGCAACAGGCATAGTGGCAAATCATAACTGTCCTCGTGTGTGCAAGCGGCAGTGGGCGGGCACCTAACCCAAACCCAACCAGTGTCATTGCAGTCATCTCTGTTCATGGTAAAATCGGAGTATATCGAGACGTCCATCCCCTCATGTCGGAGCTGTCCCCTTTCTCTGGATAGGCGCAGGGCCACATCCCGGGCTCGGCAGTTGAGCAGGGAGCGAATATTGGACGAGGAGTCGCCCCAGGCACGGGCGGGTCGCAAGCGACCTATGAGCTCGCTCCACCAGCAGCACCAGTGAGAAAGCTTCCCTCCTGAATAAAGCAATGAGATGGCGCTCCACATAGTCCTCCATTCTCCCAGGCGCAGTTGTTTCCGACACGGCCAAAATAAGGAGGTTATTTCTTCAAGAACGGGATTCGAGATCCTCGTTTTTGGCCGCAATCACCCTCAATACCCTCTCCATTTCCAGCGTGCGAGACGTAGTCGTGGTAGAAATCTGAAATACGCCGTTCTGTCTCCCCCAGGTAAGCATGGGCGGATTTTACAAATTGGCAATCCGCGAACTTGCGTATTTACAGATTCGCAATCCGCAAAATCCGCGAACTCTCGCGAATTTGTGGATTTTTTTTTTGTGTTCGCAAGGATTTCTGCCAGTTCGCGAGGGTTCTGTACCAGTTCGCAATTGCGAACTTACTTGTCGGCTCGCAACGGCCGCGACTATGTTGTTTCTACATCTGGTTCATCATCACAGGTTCACAGCACCCTCTGTTTCACCACTGCCACCCTCTGGTACACC
Source organism: Lissotriton helveticus (assembly GCF_964261635.1). NCBI lineage: Eukaryota > Metazoa > Chordata > Amphibia > Caudata > Salamandridae > Lissotriton > Lissotriton helveticus. The sequence continues at coordinate 1,458,984,576 of NC_136061.1, read as the reverse complement.
CATGCCACCCTCTGGTACATCACTGCCACCCTCTGGTTGGTTTATCACTGTAGATTATGGGGGTGAAAAAAAGCAAGCACACCTGCCCTGCTTCAACTGACATGAATTAATTTGGGGTTGATTAATGTCTCACTGAATTTAAACCTCCAGTCTCTCTGGCACCTGCTTCCTTATCTGTAATTTGCTGAACTCTGAAGGGGCCCCTCAGGAAGCACTACAGGGAATGGTTACTAATGATAAGATTGAACTTTTGCACCTGCTGAGTGCTTTCAGTTTTGTCTGTAATTGCTTTCTGTTGCAGTGTAATTTTTTTAACAGGACCTTTATTGTATACTTGTAGCTATTCTCTGAGCCTGCTGTGAGGGTCAGAGCAGGGTCATAGAATAGTTGCAAGTAGGCAAATGAACTCTGAAGGGGCCCCTCAGGAAGCACTACAGGGAATGGTTACTAATGATAAGATTTAACTTTTGCACCTGCTGAGTGCTTTCAGTTTTGCAAAAATCCAAATATCCAGCAGCATCCACAAAAGTAATCCTTCCAGGTCAAGATCCAAATCAAAGTGACCAGCACATGAAGAAAGCACTGGGAGGAGCCTGGTGGACAGGAACAGGAAGTTGGAGACTGTGGGGCACTTCCTTCCTCCCACCCCCACCCCCCAAAATGGACTCCTTGCAAAGTAAAAGTGCAGGCAAATGTCAACCTGAGGAGTTATTCTGATAAAAATCATAATTTTCAAGGTTTATGCTGCCTGCTGGTGGATTTCTTTTGCGAAATTGCAAATTTTGCAATCTCGCAATTGCGAGATTGTGGCTGCCCGCCGCATCTACGTGTTCGCAAGTATTTACTCCTGCGAAATTGTATAGTATTCTAGTTGGCAAGTGCGACCAAGCAAAAAATCCGCTTCGCACGGATTTTATGAATTTTAGGCAAGTTCGCGAGAGTTCGCGGATTGCGAATTTACCGAAAATCTGCAAAATCCGCGAGCGGAACGGATTTTACGCCCATGCTTACCCCCAGGCGTTCCTCATGTTGGTCCACCTTGTTTGACACTCCATCTAGCTGCGCAGCCATGGAGTTCATTTTGGATTCAATAGAGGTCAGGCTATATTGCATGGCCAGGAGCAGGTCCTCCAGATCAGCTGTCGTTGGTGTCTGGGTCTCCGTTTGCTCCTCTTCGAGGTCCGTGTGAGAGCACGTGCTTTTACGTGCCTCGAAGTTCAGCTTAGGCTTTTGTCCGTCGGGTTTCCCCATGATGTCCAGTCGCTCAGTGCGGTCCTCAGCGTCCGTTCTCTTTTCTGGCCAAGTATCGGAACCGAGGGCCCCTATCTGGGTCGCACACATTCCAAGACACAGCGCCACGCAGCAGCAGGTTAACCCAGGAGGCACCCAGGGAGGAAGAGAGCCAGATCCCACCCCCTGCAAACCAGGGGGGGCCACAAGGGGGGCATCCCAAGTGCTTCCTCAAAGATCCTCCTCCGAAATTGCCTGCAGCTCACTCAGAACCCTTAGGTCCCCTCAGGACCCCAGTCACTACGTTCCTTAATTGCTCCTGTTGTACTGCATTGGGCACTATTCGATTGGTGGGGCCTCCCCCTCCAGGATCTTCAGTCTGCTATGCCTCCCTATCAGTGTTGCGGGCTCCTTCTCTTCCCCTCAGCACTGCTAGCTGCAATCTCCAGAACAGACAGCCGGCAGGCACCCCACAGGACCCTCTCAGCCCCGACCTCCAGGCTTTCTCTCCCATGCCACCGCACCCACCCCTCCGGAGCCAGCACGACAGCCCCCTCGCAGCACTCCAGCCACAAAAGCAGCATCCTCCTGCAGATCGCCCAAGAGTCGCCGGTCACAATGTCCACAGCGGCTCCCCGGCTCCTCCTCCTAACAGCCGGCCCGCAGTGTTCAGTGGGGGCCGCCAGCCTCCCCCCTATGGCCGCGCGGCACAGCCCAGCAGGTCGCTCCACCTCGCTCGGGACCAGCACCACAATCTCAGCGTCTGTCCTTATCACCTCGCCGTCATCCGTCACGCGTCCGCCATGTTGGAGCCGGCCGCAGCCCCGAGTCGGCCGAGTGAGTCAGTTCTCCGCAGCTAGGAGTTAATTTCTCGCTTTTCAGAACAATGACTGTCTCTTTACACACACAGGTCTGTTGACACTTTTTAATAGCGTTGCTTCTACTGTCCAGGCCTATTGCACATCTGAGACATGAAAAGTGTAGATAGTATGTTTCTTTAAAGAGATTTTGAAATGCGATTCATCTGCTTGGCTACAATATTTCCTATCACACAACACACACAGTTATATGTAAATTGTCATCACTGTGCCTAATGTGGAAAATAGCTGTCCTGTGATGACAGTACATACCAAACAAATGTATGTTGACTCACTATGATACTCAATAAGTAGTCCACATGTCTACCCAACCACTAGAGAAGTATCAATCAATCATAGCATTTATATAGCGTGCTACTCACCCGGAGGGTCTCAAGGCGCTTGGGGGAGGGGGTGGGTCCACTACTGCTCGAACAGCCAGGTCTTGAGGCGAGGTGGTCTTGGGTCAGGCGGAGGTGGGTCGGGAGGGAGTTCCAGGTCTTGGCGGCGAGGTAGGAGAAGTAGCTCTCAGTGTCACACATTCCAGCCCTTACCTTGTGACCGTAGTCTTAGGATGTTGTGTATACTATGGTTCTTACCACTAAGGACCATATGCATCAATGAAATGGGCCTGGCAGGAAAGGCATCTGAACAGTCATGCACAGTAGTTTTTCTTCCGAAGGTCAAAATGATGTGTTGTGTGTCATGGTACCTCTCATTGCATTCCATGTAGGATGGGCCTTGCCTACATGATGTTAATGGTTTAGTCAATGTAGGTCATGACCAGGCTTGAGTTGAGGCTAGTCATCAGATGAACACAAAAGTGGGTATCCATGCTTTGGTTGTGCATAGCCTGTGACATGGACACATGCAATATGCTGACTCTTGATGAAGGCTTGTGCTACACGTCAATATGATGTGTATCGAGCTGACAGTTCTCCTCAAATGTCTAGTTGCAATCTGGTTCTGCATCTATTGCATCCATACAGGTCAATGACCATCAAGAAAAGGCCACTTCGAAAGCTGTTGCCCATAAGATGTGGTCCCTAGGGGTCTACAACCAGCGTGGTACACACTGCAGGAAGAGTTAGGAAGACAAGCAGTGCTGGACCCGGAAGATCGAAGAGGTAAAGCTAGAGGAGTACTCCCAATATGGAAGGGATGGGCGCCAGACCCGGACTCCTCTGATTATCTGCATACTGCCAGTGGCCTACCTGGACCATGATGGGAAGTTGAGGCCCCAACAGCAGCCACAAGAGGGTGAGTCCTGGCCAGAGTTATATATGTTACTCTGCCAACTTTGTGTGTTACCGGCAGGCATTTCCAAACCAAGATTAGTGGTAGCCCATGTGATACACAAAATTTGAATCACTGTTACTATTAGAGTGCCTATGTCTCACGAATAATTTTTTGAATAAAGAAGAAGACACTTTAAATTACTACTTCTATTTGACTTCATTTGAGTGCACCTTCCATTTTGTTTCTTGTATTTTCATTATTCTGTACATCCTGTGGCAGAGGGTGTGGGAAGAGATTGCACCATCCTGATTTGAGAACTAGACGATCCGTAGTGCTTGACCTGGTCTACTGCCTTGGTCCTTTTGTTTCACTGTTACTATTAGAGTGGGATTAGGTGCATTTTTTAGTGCTGTGGCTACTGTCTTTCCGGCATGGAAAACCGCAGAATCCTGTCCATATCCAATCCTCTCCTTTTGAGCAGACACTTGGCTGCGTAAAATGAGTAATCATCTCATGTTCTCAGTAAATCTGGGTGACAAATGTACCACACAGGCAACTGATCTTGCTTATGTGTGTAGTGATGTACCCTCCCTACTGTCTCTCATTTGATGGTGGCCCTATTGCATGACATAGAGTTCACTGTACACGCAGTGACTGTACAACAGTTCTCGTTGGTAAGTACTGATTATGCAGTGAAATGAGAGCGCAAATATCACTGGTACCATCAGCATTAGTGCCTACACTTTGCCCAGTGTGCATTTCCGACTTGATGATTCATCTTCAATATTTTTTCTAAACACTCATTCACTGACTGGTGAAATATATGAGTGAGTGAGTTGTAGAACAGCGTGGATTTTATGAGTATCTACAGGGATTCTCGCAAGGCAATCTGAGTATGCAGTACCAAAGAGTGATGTGATGTGCCTGCCATTGGTAGTCTAGTGATCCCACATCTTCATGTCATAGAAGTTCAGTGACACACAAAACCTTCAAAGGTGTATTGGCTTGTGGAAATACAATTTCTGACTGGATATTATCACCTGTACCGAGCAGGACTGGGGATGTTCATTTGGCTATATGGAGTGTTTTGCAGTGTGAATTCAGGGTAACTATCTTCCACATGTTAGAGCCTAATTGTTTTTTAGTAACTTTATCTGTTTAGTGTGTTACATAGTTAAACTACTTGTGTTCAAAATTTCAATTTCAGGTAGTGGTCAAATGATGTGAGTCTGTCACATTCACTGTAGCATCTTGGTTAGAGTTGCAATGACAAAGCCTCCTGGGTGTTGTAGTCACTTCAATGGCACTTTAGCAATACTTATGATAACCTGCATTATAAGTGAAGATCAGTTGTGACATGGGAGAAAAGAGGGAAGTGGGGCTAAAGGAGTGTAGCATCTAGGTTAGAGTTGAAGTACCAAGACCTTGTGGTAGTTGTAGTCACTTCAATATCACTTTAGCAACACTTAATAAATGGTAAGCTGTATGACTCGCAAAGATATGTAGAAACATGGGAGACAAGTGAGAAAAGGCAAAAGGACTGTAGCGTCTTGGTTAGAGTTGGTGTGACAAGGCTTCATGGTCGTTGTAGTGACTTCTATATCACTGTAGCAACACTAGACGAACAATAACCTGCATTATAAGAGAACGTCAGTAGTGTCATGGGAGACAAGTGAGAAGGGGCAAAAGGAGTTTAGCATCTTGGTTAAAGCTTGAGTGACAAGGCCTCATGGTGATTGTAGTCACTTTAATGTCACTTTAGCATCATTTGACAAACAAAACCGGTATTATAAGTTAACTACAGTAGTGACATGGGGGACAAGTGTACCGTTAAGTGGTGACTGGGGAAAATAAGCACACACAACACAATATTGGTACAAATCAGCATTAGCTCACGACAAATACGCAACTGTCCATATCTTATATGTTGGTGTCCTGGAGGAGGGAGAGCCACCCAATCTTCCTCGTTTGGAAACAAAACTTCTCCGCAATAGGCAAAAGGATCTTCAAGCACTCAATTTATTCAAAATCCAACCACTTGACATTGCCATTTAAAGTGCCTTGCCAATACGTGTTTCGTCTGTTATTTAAACTTTAACATAAGACTTCATCAGGGCTGAAACACAAAGTTATAAGGAATGTTCAAGTATATCGTCATATGGAAGGATATCGTAGTCTATCCAGTCCCATCACCAGGGTAAATCAACAAATCGGTGCCTCATATATTAGAGTCAATCGCTACACAACAGGAGTGTAAGGGAGTACATTGTGCGGGGGACGAGGAAGAGGTAAAGGAATGAGGAAGGTATGTATATAGTGTCAGAGCCTAATTTGCAGTATAATGTAATTGCAAGCTCACAATTAGTGTTTTAAAACTGAAAAGCAACAGTGAATAAATGTGCATGTTTGTAAGATTTAATATTGTCCGCCACATGAGTGTGAGATCCAAACTCACCCTCCAGAATCTCCAAAATATGAATCTAATAAAGTCTGGTCAGGTCTCCAGACAAAAAAATCCTCAATCTGTAAGAGAAAATTACTTAATGTATTCATGATAATCGATAAATAAAGAAAGATTCACAAGGTAACATTCAATATGAATGCCTTATCAAGTATTTTAATATGTGGATGCAAGGACTTTGTGCACGTCATCATTGCATCGTAATATCTGAGATCAAAATAAGTGGAAAAAACTTTGTAAGTATGGCCCAGTGAGTTCCAACTGTCTGATTGATCCCAGTGTGTTATGGGATCACAATATCTGTCTCCAATAAGGGGGTGGGGGGGGATGTGCCTAAAGTTGGAATGTGCTTCCCTCAACATACCTCCATCCTGATGGTTTGACCATTTTAGGTTCGGGAGGGCTTCCACCCCCAGAGTTCTTTGCTGTTCCCTTTAACAAAATTGCATCTCATACACTGATGCGTTCTGCATACGCCACCAGTATACAACTCCATATGCTATATCAATCCTCATATAATTCAATTACCTTGGTAGACCCTTTTACCTTCGAGAGTATAGCGATCTCAGCTCGTCTTGCGTTTGTGGCATTCTGTGTGGGTTGTAGTCACTTTAATATCACTTTAGCTACACTTGACAAACAAAATCTGCATTATAAGTGAACTTCAGTGGTGACATGGGGACAAGTGAAAAGGGTCAAAAAGAGTGTAGCATCTTGGTGTTGCAGTCACAAGATATCATAGTAGTTATGGTCACTTCAAGGCACTTTAGCAACACGTAAATGGGAAGACTCTAAAGATCAGTAGTAACATGGTGGACAAGTGGAAAAGGGCAAAAGTTATGGGTGAGACAGATTAGAAGGTGCAATATTGTTGAGGAGGTGGTGTTGTGGAACACCAAATAATCCACATGTCACTGTCAGTGTATACAATTTATAAAGACATGCCCAATTGTGTACATTCTGCCTGTGCAGTACCAGTGTTTTGACTTAGAAGGGATTATAACAGATATATATTTTAATGACTTATAAGAAACAATTCCAGACAGGGTCCTCGTATCTGTGTAAACTACTTGAGGACCCAACCTCTCTTGCTTGGTCCATAGCAGGGTAACGTTTCACAGAGGAGTCTATGGCAACAGGTAGATGTATGACTTACCATTGATTTTAGCTGCGACAGACTGAATTTTGAATTTGGTCAAGGAGCTAGAGCAGAGGCAGGACATGCATGATGGGCTCCATGATGGCAGAAGATGAGTAGAGGTGAGTTTCTGCATTATATTCCCCCCTTTTGCTGTCCACGGTGTGGTGGTAGGATAGCCATGGTCACACCTGTTATAAAGCTACTTGTAATTGGGTGGGTGGTTTGAATGGTAGTCTGAGATTCCCAGAGCCTCATAGGCCCACTCCGTGGATGTTACGCGTCGAGTGGGCTGGCTGTGTCAGCGGTTTGGTAGCGGTCTTTAGAAAACCAAAACGCACAACTCATAATATGGCAGTCGGACCGTCAAGCTCACCATGTTCAGACCGCCACCGCTGGTACCATAGTCCACTGTCCATCAAACTCATTATAAGCATCTAAATCTGAAGGAAAGGATGCTACCCATACGTGGGAAATACCAAGAGACTCCAGGGTGGACTGCTCTTTATCACAGAAATATGGATGGAATACGGTGCCTCAGCTGTTCTACATGGTACCACTCGTAATAGCTACTTGGCTGTCTACTGAAACTGAAAAACAATAGGCTCAGTGGAGGACTAGCTGCAGTCTATACAATTTCCCAGGCAACTACCATGAATTACAATCATATAACACCAGAAATTGAATCATTACCTATACATTGTTCAAGGATCCACACCATCACCACCACATTCCTATTAATTTACAGACCACTTTCACATAAAGAGACATTTATATATGCCTGCGCAAACAATGGTACTACGGATTACCAGCAATCAACATGGAGTGCAGAATTGTATATTTTGACAGTACTTGCTGTGAAAACAAGTGCAATACTAAGCCAAGAGTAGCCGTAATTTCTGATTAAACATCTTATTTCAATGATTACATAGCGGATCATAGATTAAATGCCAAAAGTATGGATCCTGGTGGTTCAGAACGTGAGTAGCGTGAAGAGGATAAAACCAACAAAACACTCAGGCTTGCCTAACAAATATGAGGTGAAGACTTGTAATTCTGGCTGACTCCTCCCTTCGCCTTAATCACCAAAGAAAGATTTCTTCTCTGGTGGGGCACAAAGCTGACACAGAATCAACTTGTTAGCATATTTGTAATGTTGTATTCAAGGGAAGATCCATATGGATTAAGATGTATGTGGCACTGAAGAAGTGTGATTCCTTGGATTCAAGAGTCAAAGAATCTGGAAGATCACACTCAAGTCAAGTCCAACTCTTTTATTTCCAAGAAAGAAATTCTTGCAGAAAAATAACACATTTTCAAATTCATAAATAGAATAAACTTAGAAATATCATAAAGTCTGTAATGAATGGGACTAATGCACATTTATACAACAAGCATATAACACAGATCTAAAAACAATATAAATCGGTATATAAAATACCTTTACAACTAAAGTGCATCTAAGGGGTGTCAGCAACCCGTTTTCACCATATGCATTAAATTATTCAGGAGTGCAATGGTTTGCCCTATTAAGATATAAAACTAGTTTCAATTACTTAGGTAACAGAAGTGCTTTGTTCAACAACACATTGCATGAACCATCAAAGGGTCAATCCATATGTAAAATACCTTCTAAAATACATTTTAGATAAATCTACTGCTTAACACTTTCATAAGCACGCATATTGTATTCAAGTAAGCACAATTGGCCCTATTGGGGTATAAGCTGCATAAAGTATCAGTTATAACTAGTAAAGTGCATTGTGCAATTACAAAGTTACCAAAGACTTAAACCTGTCTGGCTTTACTGAAAGGCCCTATTTATTCTGTTTCGAGGTCAATTTAATATGCATAGCATCCTCTTAATTTATTCTGCATCTTCCTCATTAATTCAAAATTGTCCCTGTATCCTAAGACAAGGCATTACTTCTAAGCTAGGACAGCACAAGGGGAAAAATCCTGGCATAACATGGCACAATCTGGTGTAAATACTTGCTGACGGCAATGGCTACATATTGATGTCTCAAACCACATGATAGGCTTAACCCCATGTCTCTGAACCCTATCCCATATTTTGTTAATACTGGTTGCAGGATCGTCCTCCTTTCCTCTAAGAAAAGTACACAGCCTACCAGTACGTGACTCACTGAATACCTTTAACCACACTTTTATGGAAATTGACCATGGTTCTTAATTATCTGTGCTTTCAACAATGGCATCTGCCACGCTGGATCAATTCCCACCCTCAGACACAGAATTTCATGGTGCAAAGTCCTATCTTGGATTTTGTATAAATATGGGAAGGAGTCTGTGGCCACTTGGGATAAAAGAAAGGGCACAAAAGATGTCTAGTTCCTCAAGTACTGAAGATCCTAACTCCATGTAGTTTCTACAGCACAGCACCTAAGAGTTTTCTCTATTTCACTAATTTGTTTCACTTTGCCCCCTTCAAGGTGCATATCTGGGACACCTAGACCCTCCATAATAACTGTAACTGAATTCCCCTTACCAGAGAAGATTGACATTACCTGTGGAAGAATTAGTACAGATAATTTATCACAGAGGAATCAATTTGTAATCAAGAAATAAAAACGCAGGGCCTTTGCAGCCGCCAGAGCACTCCAAGCTACCGTGTTCAACTGCATCCTTACAGCTTGAATTCTTGCATTTTTGGGTAGATCAAACACTGATTTCAGGATACTACCTTCTAGCCCCTCTCATGTAACCCATCTGTTCATTGCCAGCGCCTCCGCTCCATACAGAGCCAGTATGACTTTACTTGGTGGCTCAAAGGTATAACTGCCATATTTATGGTTAACTCATTTCAAGTTGCTCACTTCGGGCTTCAGTGTAATCCTCTAACTGGCAAGATGTTTTTTCCCATCTTAAGTTCTGAAAAACTCATCCCCAAATATTGTACTCCGGACCTGCTCCAACCACATATTCCCTAGAAGCCAGGAAAAACTATTTTTCCACTTTGTAAATAGCTGAGTTTTAGATCATCATTTTTTTCTAGGCAATAGGAGCTTAATGCATTTAATTTGATTTAGGACCCAATGGGCTTAGGATCCATCACCGCCAGGTCATCTACATACATACGGCAACTAGTGCGCCTACCCCCAAATGTAGGAGAGAAACTATGGGTAGCACTTAATACCTGGAGTAGGTCCGCTATGAATGAACTGAGCAACAGGGGAGCTAAAATGTATCCTTGGCATAAGCTTTTTTCGACCGGAATTGTCCACGACAGGCTATCTGCCATGTCAAGATCAGCCTGTACCCAGTTATTACTATACAGTTTTACAAGGGGATCCAACAGAGCCTCAGATATGTTCAACTGATGTAGCTTACACCTTAGCAGGCCTCTGTCCACCCTTTCGAATACCGCCCAGAAGTAAATGAAGCAGCAGCAAAAACCACCTACCAACTCCATTGACCACCTTGCAACCCACCACAGGGTGAAATGGTGGTTCGTTGTTGAATATTTAGGCCTGAATTCTCAGCTCCAGGGTGATCAGCCCTGCGTCAAAAGCCCAGGTGGCTAGGTGCTTCAATAGGGTTTGGGCAAATAGGTGAGAAGTGATATCTATTAAAGAGATCAGGTGATAGATGGCAGGTTGGACATTTTTACCTTTTTTAGAAATCGGCCTCACTACCGCTCGCTTCCATTACTCTGGAAGGATACCTGCAGATGTTACCCACTTGTAGAACCGATTTAAGATTGTGCCCCACCTCCTGGGTTCCTTTAAAGATAACAGATGAAAGGCCATCTGGACCATCAGCCCTAGAAGATGATTACAGATGATTTCGGACAGCACCACTGATGACTGGGAGTTTGCGATAGCCTCTTTATAACAGATTTGGAAGTAGCTAACACTAGGTCCAAATTTGATTTATAAAGTTCCCTTTTTTGTGGGCACATAAGTTGTGATATGCCGTTCGATAACTTTATTTCGGTCTCAATGGACCATAAAAGCACATTATAAAATACATACATAGGACAACAATAAAGTTAATAAATAACATAGAACAATACAGAGACATCATATATTTAGCATTATTGACAAGTTAAAACTAAACATTTAGCCATCCCATTTCAATAGAGTAATTGACAATAATCATTCTAAAATACTCCTACGTTTATGCCACATCCCATTTAAAAAGCGCGAGACAGCAAAAACAATAGGGTGATGTGTATCATATTTTAAAACTCTGAAAGCTTGAAGACAATGCCTAAAACCTAAGTTCTTACAAATCGGAATCACCCAATGTTTTCTCAGTGCATGATATGCAGGACAAGTAAAGAAAACATGAATTTCAGTTTCTATCTTAGGTTTACATGCTGGACACTCAGTGTTGTTTTGGCTGTCCCATTTGCTAGTAAACAACATGAGAGGGAGAGTCCCCATCCTGAACTGCATATATAATTTCCTAGCCGATAATGGGTAGATCAGGTCTGGGAACTCCTCTTTTTTGTAATTCTCTTTTACTCGAAGAAACTCAGATGTCAAACGACCGATTGTTGAACTTGCGTGGAGAGTTAAAAGATTATTGTGCCTATAGGGTTGAACCAGATCTGCCCTAGTTGTTGAAGGGCATACTACATTTGGAGTTTCCCATAGCCCAGACCTTCCTAACCTGCTACTAATTGTTAGGAGAAGGGCCAACTTCCACGGGAGCGAAGAAGAATCCCTCCACCTCCAAGACACAGCAGCAGGAATGCGATAACAAAGTATACGACACTCCTGTCTACTGTCTCCTAAAAGTATGAGGGAATTTACCCAAGGAGTGTCCACCACTCTCCTCATACGAGGGGTAACAAAAATAGTAGAAGGCGTCTCTGGGGATGGTCCAGTCTAGGAAACAAAGAGCAGGTTATGAATAGTCACAATCCCTATGCTTACTCGAAACACAATAAAACATTGACAAGTGTGATCAATTATGGATCTTACCCCAAGTGTAGATCGGGCAAGCGTCAACGATGAGTCCAGGCAACAGGGAGGGGGCCAAATAAGGACTCACGAAGGACTCAACACACCTCTGACGCAAACCAAATGGTAAGGGAAGGTGAGGTGAACCGGCCGGCTGCCTTAAGGGGGCCAGTACAGCGGAGCAGTAACACCAAACACCAAACACAAACAAACCAACAACAACAGAAAAGGAGTGAGGGGCACCGACCGGCTGCACAGGGGGCGAGTACAGCGGAGCAGCACCCACTCAGGAGGTGAGACACCCGGCCCCTAGGAAGATAGGGCGGAGCGCTCACTCTCAATAGGAAGCCCAATAAAAAAGGAATAAACAAAGGAGGTAGCGTAGGCTGTAAAACTAGAATATAGAAGAAAGTGAACCGACTACGCCCGCAAAATGCGTGAGGAATAGCAGGGCGTCGCGTTCACTAGAAAAAGGAGCGGCGAAGAATACCGCTTTACCGTACAGACTCCACACGCACACTCAAGGGGTAGAAATCAAGTGGCAGAGGGGCGGCAATCAGGTAGCACAGCGTCAAGAAGACAGAACTCCAACAGAGCCCTCAGACGCCAGCAACAACTCGAACAGGAACCAGGAAGTGGGAAGGGGGCGTGGTCACCGGAAAGTAAGCCAAGCAAAGATGGGAGGGCTCTGCTCCTCCTTATTCCACTTAGGGAGTGTCAAGAAAGTACGGGCTTTGACACTAAGGGGCCACAGAAAGTGTAGGAACCAAAATGAAGCACACAAGTCAATGTTAAATCCTAACAGTACTCCTCCTTAAAGATCTATTTACAGGACCTGGCTTCGCGGGATGCAATCTGTGGAACTGTCGGATCAACCGCACTGCATGTATGTTTTCTGCAGGTTCCCAGGACCTTTCTTCAGGGGGATATCCTACCCAATCAATGAAGTACTGGAGTTTACCTCGGATTCGTCTGGAGTTCAAGATTTTGCTCACTTCATATTCTGTCTCTCCGTCTATTTGTACTGGAGGGGGAGGGATTTCAGGGACAAGGGAAGGTATGTATTTTTTGATCAAGGAACTGTGGAACACAGGATGGATTTTCATACATGGGGGTAGCTGGAGTTTAAGTGTGACAGGGGAGAGTATTTTCTCTATTGTGTAGGGCCCTATGAAGCGTGGTTGGAACTTTTTCGACCCTTCCATTCTGAGGTTTTTTGTGGACAGCCACACCTTCTCTCCTATCACGTATACTGGTTCAGTTCTACGATGTTTATCTGCTTGTCTCTTCATTGCTTCTTTAGCCTTTTCTAGCTCTGTCTTGGCTGCTTCCCATGTGCTCTGTATGCGGGCATGTTGTTCCTTTAAAGCGGGTACTGTGTCATCAGGGGGTAGGACAATGGGGAGCATTCTAGGGTGTTGGGCTTGAACGAAGTAAAAGGGAGAGACCTTGGTGGCTGCATGACTGGAATTATTATAAGCAAATTCAGCTAAAGGGAGGGCTTGAACCCATGTAGATGGAATAGTGGTTAACAAACACCGCAAAAACTGCTCTAACGTTTGGTTAGTTCTTTCGGTTTGCCCATCTGTTTGGGGGTGATATGCGGTAGAAAGTCTGTGATCAATTCCCAACACCTCACACATTCCTCTCCAGAACTTAGAGACAAACTGGGGACCGCGGTCTGAGATGATAACTGTGGGCAGCCCATGTAATTTCACCACTGTGTCCAAAAAGACAGCCACTAGTTCTTTAGAGGAAGGTACTTTCTTGAGAGGAACGAAATGACTCATCTTGGACAACAGATCTACCACTACGTAAATGGTGGTATAGCCTTGACATGGTGGTAAATCAGTCATAAAGTCCATACTAATAGTATGCCAGGGTGCAGGGGGTATGGCTATATGCTTTAACAGCCCTGTGGGTGCACAATGAGAAGCCTTTTGGCGGGCACATATCGCTCAAGCGTGTACATATTCCAAAACATCTTGAGACAACGAATCCCACCAAAACCATCGGCGGCATAATTCAAGAGTCTTACGCCCACCTGTATGGCCGGCCAAAGGGCTACTATGACACCATACAATGATCCTTTGTCTCAAGGGTGAAGCAGGCACAAACATCTTATTGTCATGGTAATAGATCCCTTCCTTGATGGTGTGGAGAGGGTTTTGTAACCACTCATCCGATGGGATTGCGATTAGTAGGCCTTGGAGGTCCTCCAGAAGTGTGTGGTCTTTCTGCCCCACCCCAAGGATCTTGTTTTCAGGGATGATGGGAAGTGGTTGTTCTCGGTTGGGGCGGTCATCTAGTCCTAGACGGGACAATGCATCTGCTTTTCCCTGTTGTGTGCCGGGCCTGTAAGTGATCACGAAGTCATATTCGCTGAAGAACAATAGCCACCTCATCTGTCTGGGTGTGAGCGCTCTGGCCGATTTAAAGAATTGCAGATTTTTATGGTCAGAATAAATGGTGACCACATGAGGAGACCCTAACAAATGATGTCGCCATTCTTGAAAGGACAATTTGATGGCCAACAGTTCACGCTCCCCTATGGTGTAATTTCTTTCTGCAGGCAGTAAGGTCTTGGAAAAGTAGGCAATGGGATGCATTTGACCAGTATCGGTGTCTCGTTGGGATAGAATACCCCCTACAGCATATTGTGAGGCATCAGCCTCCACATAAAAAGGTTGAGAGTTGTCTGCGTGCCGGAGAATAGGAGCTGAAGTGAACTTCTCTTTTAAGGCACAAAATGCATGTTCCGCCTCCAATGTCCAAACAAACGGTACCCCTTTTTTCAATAGTTTTGTGATGGGGGAAACCGTGTCAGAAAACCGATCAATAAAGCGCCGATAAAAATTGGCGAATCCTAGAAAGGATTGTATTTCTCGGACTGAAGTGGGACTTTTCCATTGTGTCAATGCCTCAACTTTCTTGGGGTCCATTTGAAGGCCACCAGGTTTAATGGTAAAACCCAAGAAATCTACTTCTGAGGTATGAAAGGTGCTTTTGTCCAGTTTGGCATATAACTGATTCTCCTGTAACTTGTGTAATATTTTTTGGACATGCTCTACATGATCTGTTTCGTTGTGGGAGAATATGAGAATATCATCGATATAAACTATAACGAAAACATCGATGTACTCCCTCAGAATGTCATTAATGAAATATTGGAATGCCGCCGGGGCATTGCATAACCCGAACGGCATTACACAATATTCATAGAGACCATATTTTGTACGAAAGGCAGTTTTCCATTCGTCTCCCTGTTTTATCCTAATCAAATGGTAAGCACCCCTGAGATCAATTTTTGTGAATATTTTCGCCCCTTTTATCTGGTCTAGAAGGACAGGAATAAGAGTAAGGGGATACTTGTTTTTTATGGTTATCTTGTTCAGGGCTCTGTAGTCCAAGCACGCCCTGAGCCCGCCTTCCTTCTTATCAATAAAAAACAAAGGGGAAGAAACAGGTGACGTGGAAGGTCTGATGAATCCTTTGGCAAGCATTTCATCCAGATAGTTTTTTAGATATTCGTTTTCTGAGGGAGTCAAGGCATAAATGCGACTGCAGGGTAAGTCAGCACCGGGTATCAGGTCGATCCTACAATCATAGCTCCTATGTGGAGGCAATTTGGTAGCTTCCTGTTCACTAAATACATTGGAATACTCTGCATATTGGTCAGGCAAACATGAGTCCACCCCCGCTTGTACTGCACAAAATAACGGCAAGTCTGGTTCTCGGGCTTCTTGGTAACAGTGTTTTCTACAGAAAGAAGAATGTAACGTAACCGTTCTCTTTTCCCAATCTATAGCAGGGTTGTGGATCTGCAACCATGGGACTCCCAAGATGACACCAAAATTGGGGGCATCAATTAGGTCAAAAACAAGGTTCTCGGAATGTCCGTTATTGAACACGATAGTCAGTGGTGGAGTTTGATAACTAATCATTCCGGAGGATAACTCGGAACCATCCACCGCCCAAATGGATTCAGGCTGAGGTTTAGCTACAAAGGTAATCCCCAATTGTTTGGCTAGTTGGATGTCAAAAAAATTTCCCGTAGCTCCGGAATCTAATAGAACTGACATGGTATATTGCCTTTTGACCAAATACGTGAGAGTAATGGGTACAATAAAATGCTTAACCACTAGTACTGGTTTGGAGGAGATCTGTGGATGTTTTGAGCTTAAGGAATCGACCTCTCTGTTCCTCAAGCTTTCGAGTTTTCCGAACTTGAAAGACTGCTTACTGATTGCCTTGAGGTTTTAGGATGCACTGGACATTCTCTAGCGAAATGCCCTCCTTTGCCACAGTAAAGACAAAGGTTAAGTTTCCTTCTCTTCTCTTTTTCTTCCGTGGATAGAGGCCCGCGAATTCCCCCTATTAGCATGGGTTCCGGGGCATCTTTCGATATGGGTTTCTCAGTTCGGTGGAAAACCATTTTGGGCACAACAGTGCGATGCCTTCCCCCTTTTCTCTCATGCAATCTATGGTCTAATTTCACTACCAGGTCGATAAAGGAAGCACAGTCCTCTGGGGGATTTACTATCTGGGAGAGCAGGTCTTTTATTTCCTCACATAGCCCCCTGTAAAACAAAGAGGTTCTCTTGTCTTCGGGTCAGTGAGTTTCGGCTACCAAGCGGTTGAATTGCGTTATATAAGAGAGCAGATCCTTCGAACCTTGTCGAAGGTTGAGTAACTCCGTGTCACTAGCTTGCATGTAGGCATGTTTAGCAAAAAGACTTCGCATTTTCTCTTTAAACTGATCGAGGTCATACAACAAGGGATCGTTATTCTGTACTAGCGGCACAGCCCATTCTGCTGCATTCCCGACTAGATAGGATATGATGAACGCTACCTTAGCAGAATCGTCAGGAAAGGACGCAGCTTTGCACAAGAACTGGAGTTGGCATTGGTTCATGAAAACTTCGTATTTGGAGCTATTTCCTGTGAACCTCTCGGGCATGGCTAAGGGCACAGGGTTCGGGGTGTTCACCGTGACTTGAACAGGGGAAGCCGTAGGATCAGTGCTAGCTCTTGGGTCTTGTTCTGTTGGGGACAGTGTGATTTTGGCAGGCTGAATATAGCTTTTGCGGACTTTAGGAATGGTGCCTGTTCTCAACTGATGGACTTCTGCAACTAGTCTCTGGTTTTCTGTACCTAATCTTCCTACTTCTGTCTGCAGGGCCACAAAAGCTGCCATTAAATCCTCCATAGTAAGGGTCTGGGGGGCAGGGCCCGAAGCCTCCATGGCGGGGTCAGGATTCATCCTCGCTCAGGGGAAGGATAATTCGTGGGCTTGGCTTTCTGTTAGGAGAAGGGCCAACTTCCACGGGAGCGAAGAAGAATCCCTCCACCTCCAAGACACAGCAGCAGGAATGCGATAACAAAGTATACGTCACTCCTGTCTACTGTCTCCTAAAAGTATGAGGGAATTTACCCAAGGAGTGTCCACCACTCTCCTCATACGAGGGGTAACAAAAATAGTAGAAGGCGTCTCCGGGGATGGTCCAGTCTAGGAAACAAAGAGCAGGTTATGAATAGTCACAATCCCTATGCTTACTCGAAACACAATAAAACATTGACAAGTGTGATCAATTATGGATCTTACCCCAAGTGTAGATCGGGCAAGCGTCAACGATGAGTCCAGGCAACAGGGAGGGGGCCAAATAAGGACTCACGAAGGACTCAACACACCTCTGACGCAAACCAAATGGTAAGGGAAGGTGAGGTGAACCGGCCGGCTGCCTTAAGGGGGCCAGTACAGCGGAGCAGTAACACCAAACACCAAATACAAACAAACCAACAACAACAGAAAAGGAGTGAGGGGCACCGACCGGCTGCACAGGGGGTGAGTACAGCGGAGCAGCACCCACTCAGGAGGTGAGACACCCGGCCCCTAGGAAGATAGGGCGGAGCGCTCACTCTCAATAGGAAGCCCAATAAAAAAGGAATAAACAAAGGAGGTAGCGTAGGCTGTAAAACTAGAATATAGAAGAAAGTGAACCGACTACGCCCGCAAAATGCGTGAGGAATAGCAGGGCGTCGCGTTCACTAGAAAAAGGAGCGGCGAAGAATACCGCTTTACCGTACAGACTCCACACGCACACTCAAGGGGTAGAAATCAAGTGGCAGAGGGGCGGCAATCAGGTAGCACAGCGTCAAGAAGACAGAACTCCAACAGAGCCCTCAGACGCCAGCAACAACTCGAACAGGAACCAGGAAGTGGGAAGGGGGCGTGGTCACCGGAAAGTAAGCCAAGCAAAGATGGGAGGGCTCTGCTCCTCCTTATTCCACTTAGGGAGTGTCAAGAAAGTACGGGCTTTGGGCCAGATGTAGGTAGCCCTTTACCGATCGGAATCGGCCGAAAATACCGATTTTTGTCCGTTTCCGATCGGTAAAGGGCTATGGAGATGTAGGGGCACATTTTCGGTAATTTTACCGAATCGTTATCATTACTGAATCGGTAAATTTACCGAGTCGGTAATATTTACCGATTCGGTAATGATAACGATTCGTTAAAATTACCGAAAATGCAATGTAGGTAGCCCATGTTCCATCAGCACATGGCTTACAGAATCGGTATTTTACCATGGAATACAAATCCATGGTAAAAAACCGATTCCTGTGTACATGCACATCTGTGCATGTACACATGTGCCATGTGACAGACAGACGTGCCCTTAGGGCATGTCTGTGTGCCACATTGCACACATGGCCGTTTTGGGGGTGCTAGAGGGTGTCAAAGTGACACCCCCTGCACCCTTGTGAATTCTTTAATTACCGATTCGGTAAATACCGAATCGGTAATGCCTAATCATTCCTATGGGCTTCAAAGCCCATAGGAAAGAATGGGCATTACCGATTCGGTATTTACCAAATCGGTAATTAAGGAATTGTTAAGGATTCGGTAACGAATCCAGATGTTGGGACCTACATCCCATTTACCGATTTTAAAATACCGAATCGGTAAGATTCGGTATTTCAAAATCGGTAAATGGGATTTACCTACATCGGGCCCTTTGACACTAAGGGGCCACAGAAAGTGTAGGAACCAAAATGAAGCACACAAGTCAATGTTAAATCCTAACACTAATTGCCTTAATGTGACTAAGCACAATGTTTTTTTACTACTCAACGTTACCCACACCTCCCTAAATTAATTTCTATAGGAGGCTAATTCAGAAACTGTCCATAGTCTTCTCCAGTACATGAGTGGCCTAAGGGCTACTTCCTCCTCAATGGGAAGTAACCCTAGATCCATACGAAGGGGCACTAGCAGTGTACTAGGTGGAAGTCCCACCAAATTCCTCATGAATGTATGCTCTACCTTCATGAGGTTGGCAGGCTTATGGTGCCCCCAAAGTTCAGCCCCATAGAGGGAGGCCGCCCTGGCTTGTACTTTGTAAATTTCGATAACAGGGGCAGCTGGTTTAAACTCGGACACTCTGCAATTTCAGTATCCCCCCCGCTACTTGGGTTAACTTTAGGGATGCCTTAGCTAATTGGTTATCCCATTCCAGATGTTTCGAGAGGGTTATGCCCAAATACTCAAAAGTCTTCACTCTCTCAAGGGGAGTGCC
This sequence comes from Lissotriton helveticus, assembly GCF_964261635.1. Taxonomy (NCBI): domain Eukaryota; kingdom Metazoa; phylum Chordata; class Amphibia; order Caudata; family Salamandridae; genus Lissotriton; species Lissotriton helveticus. The sequence goes on along the minus strand of NC_136061.1, from coordinate 1,458,965,143 downwards.
GTCCAAAAATGGATTCGGGCGAGTCGACCTGGTTGTGATATGCAATTTTTGAAGTCTCCATTGCTTCTCTTATACTTGCAGTATTTGTATTTGAATTAAAGCGTCATCAACACTTATTTATAGTCCTTCTTCTCTCCCAACAATCATCTCCAAGCCAGTCATTCCCCTTTTCTCTATTACCAGAAACAGGCTTTAAACCAACCTTTGATAGTCTGAAGTGGGCTAATAATTGCTTTTTCAATCTGTTGTACCAACCAATCCCAGTATCTCCTACTTTTATGTATAGGAGATCAAATTCAATTGGAGATTGAGCCTGAAGTGAGTAATCCAAGATCAAAACCTGCATTCTTTTATGTTAAACTTCCTCAGGGAAGCAGGGTTATGTTTACTCAAGACACAAATGAATCTGTAAACTCCAGGCTAAGTGCATAGTGATCACTAGGCTCTAAACCAAGAACTCTAACTCTTTTACCTGATGAAACTAGTAAATTGGCACAAACAGGTAATCAATGGGCATACAACTGTTACCATTTCTAAAGGTTCTGGCGGCAAGGATATCCTCATTCCACTGTCCATTAACATTAATCAAATTCTGCTAAACTAAGCAAGGCAGAAACTTCACGTCTCTTTGGTGGAACTTGCTGGGAAAGTAAAGTTGGAATATTTAATACCAACAGCTGCTTCATCAAGGAGTAATCAAACACTTCAAATGCTGATTTCTCATTGAAGTCCTCCCCCCTCTAACAAAGAGAGCATCAGCATATTCCAGTGACAATTGTTGCGCATCATTAACCAAGTTTAACAGTTGACACTCAGGCATGGAGCAAACTGGTGGGACATATATGTTTAGACAGACCATTTGTCTAAACTCTGCAACATCATTAAGCATGTCAATTAATCAGGCATGTACCCCAGCACAAGCAGTGTACATCTTTGTTACTTTCCTCCCACAAAGGACAGATGGCAGGAGTAGTAATCCACCTACAGCTGTTCCTCTAGTCGAGGCCTTGTCATTTAGTGCCATGGGGACAACTGGGCACTCTAACAGCCAGGTTTCCTGGAGAAACAATACAAGGCAATTACTCAGAACCTCTCTATAGTTTCCCGTTTTCATGAAAGATTTAAACACATGAAGGTTCCATACAAAGACATTTCCCAGCATTAGATGCCCTACCACCTAATAATCAATCTCATCAGCTCCTTTATTACTCAGTATTAAGTATGACGACCATGTATGACTTTGGGGGAGGGACTCTCCCCTACCCATGAACTAGACCACTGGCAGCTGAGGCCCTCATTTCTCCAGGAATTGTGGGGATGTCTAATCCGGAGACATTGTTTACAACAATTCCAACTCCAGCCTGTGCAACAGTAGGGAAGGTGTTGGATTTTAAATCCAACACCTTCTGCCCCTACAGCAAGTCATTGTAACGAATCCTGCAGCAAGTTGTTGTAACGACTTGCATTGTAATGGTATACAATGTAACAATTTGGTCCTTGTAATGCCTGCGTTGTAATGGAATGCATTGTATAGCATTTGTTGTAACATCATATATTCGTCTAATCACATCAAGATGCCTCGGGCTTTATCATTCTGAAACATAATGGTCACTAGTCAGAATCAGAATCAGAACGAGCTTTATTCGATTGTAAACATTAAAATCATAAAAGCACACATATAAAAGATAAGTACACTAGTCTTCTTGCGACCCATTCCCACCAGCTCCTTCTTGCACATGTTCTCTGTCCTATGCCTAGGGACCTAATTAGATTACCTAGTTGCATTTTAACCTACTATGTTCAACAAAAAATTTGGTTTTCCGGGGACAACCACCATCCCCCAGCTGACTGGTACTCTACCTCAGCACCTTTGTATAGGCAGATGTCATTTGCTACCAGTGCAGGTGCTGAGGTTTCAACTATACCCTTTGCCTCCTCAGACTAAAACAGTGTACAGGATAGCTCTGTCCCTTCTGCAATCTTGTAGTCCATCAGAACCAAGTCCCTTGAGGAAAAGTTCTTTATCTTTTTATATTTGTGAAAATACTACATATTCCCTTTGGATGGGCGTTTAAAAGGTAGCTGCAGTGGAGTTCTAGAGCTGGGGTCATCCCTTACCTGCACTGATAGCGGTCTTTTGGAACATTTTCAGCTCTTTCTTACCAGATTTACTATGACAGGATGGGGTCTCTCTGTACGTCCTTTTCTCCCAATTTCCTCCTTACTTTCTACTCCTGAGTTTTTCCTTCCCCTTAGAACTCTCCTTGGCCTTCCTATGCCTGCCTAACAATGACCTTTCCCAGGGGACTAATTGTTTGCCATTTGCAGGGTGCGCTATGTCTGTGGGCATCTCAAGAGGTTGCCTAGGATATGTCACTCCATACACCTTCTGCCATGTTTTATACTTACCCTCCTACTAGTTACAAGCCTTTAGCCCTCATTCTGCATGACAGATTGATACTAAACGTTGAGAGGACCCTTCTCTTCCCCAAAGACACTACCTCCTTTCAGAAATTGATAGGGACATTTTTATATGAAGGGCACACCCCTAGAAGAAGATCACACTCAATCCATGTGCACCAGACACTGTGATAGTTATTATGGAAATGGCTGTAAGCCTTCAGAGTCTGAGTGTTTTCCCAAAGTGTTCAACAGACTCCTACTCTATTGTGGATTTGAAACATGCATGCCATCAGATAGAACAGGCTCAGTAATCTAAGCCACTCATAGCAGTCTTGATGCCTTTTAGATTATCACAGAATAGAAGTATGCAGTCTGTCTTTGTGTTAGAAACATTGGTCCTACAGAATGCCATGTTAATCCATTCAAAGATCTGGAGGAGCACATAAAGGGCCAGATGTACCACCCATTTTTGCATGTGCAAATGGGTTTGTGCAGCCCTGAGGGAGAGACTGCATCCTGTAGGAGTATCGTAGAGCCGGTGTCCATTTCAGTAGGAGCCAAAGCATCCCAGGGTGGCTCAAAGAATGCATTCATCAGCTGTGAAATACGCTGGGGACAACAGTACTACAAATGGTCCTTGAAGAGGTCCATCAGTACTTCAGTGTCTAGTGGCGCAACCGATTGTGCACCTAGGCATAGATTCAATACACATTCTTGGCTCCAAAGCAGACAGTGAAGTACAGGGTGAACACAGTGAGGCCAAAGAGGCCTGAAAGACAAGAACAAGTGCTCATTCAGTTCTCGAAGCAGAGGTGTGTTGAAGAAGTGTATTATGCACTAACGGCATCTCAGCACAAGCAGTGCTCTCTCCATTCTGGGTTGAACTGGAATGTCCATTGTGGAGCATAAAAATGTAAATCAGGATTCCCTCCACAAGAAGCAGGGCAAGCGGGAGCCCCTTAAAAATGCTTCCCAACATGGAGTGTATGAAAGATGGTATAACTCTGAAAATCCTCTGAAAGGTGCTAACCAGTCCAGAGTCAATACATTTTTAAAAGTGCACTATTCCCTCTGAATCAGACATATTAAAGATACAGTGGGCCAGCTCCCCAGAATACAGTGGGAAGTTAGTGTAGAGTAGTGTCTGTATCTCAGACGAGGACCTTGCAACCTGGAGGTCAAACGTCTCTCTGGCTGAAGTTAGGCCACATCTTTTTGAAAAAGCATGGCTTTCAGTTCGCTTAGAGAATCAAAGCGTATGTTGGGAACATTAATCGAAGGCCATAGAGTTGCCTCCCTAACTGTGTGGGTAGGAGGAAACAGTACTTGTGTGCAACAAGTGACTATGGAATTAACCGTTACTAGATAAGTGATGCCTGGTTCCATTCTACTGCAACCTTGATCATTTAGCATCAAATAGCTCCCATTTGAGAGCACTTGAAAACCGAATGAATCATGGGAGCTGCGGAACCCTTCAGATAACAGGACAAGTTCACAACTGAAGCATTGCATTCTCCATGAAGAGAAATTTCCTTGCGAACTAAGGATGCGCTCAAAGCATCCTCTCAGTCTGAACCACTAAGGAAAACTTCTATGTCCCTATTCCTGCATCTAAACCTGAATGGTAATTCCCTGTACCCGTGCACATAACCTTCCCCTAGTGCTTTGTATCTGCCTACTTGTTGGTATTATAGACAATATTGGAATTGGAAAGTCGTGACAGATAGGCTGATGTAACCATGGATTATTCAGTCTGTGGATGGTGTTTCAGCCACGGGGAAGGTAATTGGTCTACTTCTCCAATGTGCAACATGGTGTATCTTGTATCTCTTTGTGCTATTACTATCTACCTTTCTATTAGATCATATGGAAAAACAAATTTGTACCATTGATGTAATGCCATGGCACTTGGCCAGAACATAATGTTTGCAACGTCCAGCTTAGTATTATAATGGACCATAGCTGTGACTGTCCATGCTGTAAAATATACATGTCTTGCTTTATTATATCAATTGCAGAAGGCACTATGTTGGTCAGTGAATACATTCTAAATAATAATGAGGTAATATATTTGTCAACCACAGCCAAAGCCTTTCCTAAATTAATCCTGTTGGTCTTGCACAGTCTCTCAGCAGCTTATATTTGAGAAATTATCCACTGCTTGTTGTGTAATCCATTCAAGAAGCGCTTTTGACATGGCATCCGGGGACCTAATAGAAAACCCCCGGGGATCCATGTTATCAGAAAGAAAGGAAAAGTGTTGCTTCACCTGAAAAAGTGTTGAAGTTTTTAGCCAATCAAGGCACAACTTCCCAACACTAAATGACGCCACTACAGAGTGTTCTAATTGTACATATTGCTCATCTGACCTAACAATCCTAAACTCTTCAGTGTTGCTCGAGAATCTAAATTGCCACACATTTGTGTGCACATACGCCAAACCATCCATCCCTTCCCATTGGGGTCTGATTAATCAAAGGAACCATTACATATCATGGTATCTAGTGTATCCTCACTGAAGTGTGTTAAGTTGTGCCAGTTCTACAGACATGAAAATGAGGGAATACAAGGTGTGTTCAAGGCCTGTATCTTGGCTATTCCAAGACAGGAAGTTTGTTGCACTATTTTATTCATGAAACTCATTTGATGTGTTATGAGGCACTCTCTGAATAAGGCCTCAGTTCCCTGAACCTGCCAATCCTTTGTCTTCCAGACAGATTTTGTATCCATGATGTCCTTCCAGACAGTTGGGAAATAAAGGAAGAAGAGTATATCAGCTTGGTATTGGGTAGCATATTCTTCTTTAATGGTGTAGGTGCAAGCGTGTAATAAGAAGAGGCTGGGTCTGACGTGTCAAAACCAGAAAAAGAAGCAAACTTTTGTGAAAATGTTTTTGAACTACATTTTGGCAGTGTTGACCAATGTTCCCATAGGGTATAATTATAAACAGCATGTGGGATATTAGCTTTTGGTAGGAAATGGTAACAATCATGTCGATTAAAGAACAAGCTGCCAAAATTAGATGTATCATCATACAATTCATCATTAGAAAATGCAGCTGATTGCTTTAGAGCTGCAAGCAAATTGTGCACAGTTTCAATGTCCCAATCATCCGAGAAAGTACTAGAGTTGATGATATAATTTAAGGACATTTGAAACAAATATGGTATTTGTAAAAGATCATTTGGAACATACACATCATACGATTCCCTGTTGCTCACTAATCCTTCTCCTTCCGGAACTAGAACTGTTTTAAAGTTCACCAGGGACATGTCCCTTAATTCATGATGCGATGATGCATGAGGTTTCAGATCCAAGATCACAAGTTGTACTGTAGCGCATTCAGGGAGATAGTGTCCATTCAGAAGCAGGAAAAAGACAATTACCAAACCAGTCCAAAAGTCCAGGAAACGTAATCCAATTGTAATCCAGAGATGTAACTAAGGAGTAACAAAGTATGTCTTTTTGAGCCAGATAGAGAGCATATACTCGTTGTTTGAAAGGGAGAGGCTGTGGTGATAGCTCAGGTTCACTTGAACCCGGTGAGAAGTTGTCATAATGCATGAAGTAGCCAGAGGCCGTCTGGTATATTTTTGGCTGCTCAGCAGGTTTTGTTGACCTGGGAGATGACTCTATTTGTCTTGTGCTCACTGCGCCACTGGATTCAAGATAGCCTGGCTGATGAGGGGTGATTCCCTGAAACCTGTCCCAGGATGCTTGTTTCTGGTCCAGGGAAGACCTGGCTAGGCAGTTCGAGCTGTTTTGTTCTCATAAGGAACAGGGTCAAAACGGATTTGCATTTGGCTGGGTCCAAACTGGGGAAGCTTGATGAGCAAAAGAAGGATGGATTAAACCCAGACTTTGTGACTGGGGGTGAATGTTTGCATTGTTCAGCATTCTGTCCCTCAATTGTTCAGTGGCCTTTAGTAACCCTAAGTGGGAAGAGTATGCCGGGATGTGGGTCCAGTGCTCACTGTCCAACTAGATTCAAGCTAGCCTGTTTGATGAGGGGTGTTGCCCCAAAATCGGTCCAAGAACGCTTGTTTCTGCTCCAGGGAGGACCCGGCTTGGAAGTTCGAGCTGGACTGTTCCCATGAGGAACAGGGTCAAGACTGAATTGCATATGGCTGTCTACAAACTGGGGTTGCGAGGTGAGCAAAATAACGATTGATAGAGCTCTTTCCGTATCTCTATCAAGTCTGTTGCTAGTCCGTAATTAATGGCACTGTGCCTGACTGCTAGAAAAAGGCAGTTGTCTCCCCATTATTGAAGAAAGCTACACTGGACCCCCAGTGCCCCTCTAATTACAGACCCATCTCCCTGCTACCGTATCCGTTTAAGATCTTGGAAAGATTAGTGAGTAAATCTCTTTCAAAATTTGCAGAGGATAATGATCTGCTGGATGAAGTCCAATTTGTGTTTTGCCCAAAACATGGTACGAAAACTGCCTTGGTGGCTGTCTTGAATGACCTGAGAATGCGGACTGACAGTGATCAAGTAGCCATTTTAGTCCTGCTTGACATGTCGGCCGTATTTGTTACGGTTAACCATCGGACTTTGATTAAGAGATTGGAGAAGATGGGTGTTGTGGGTAGGGCTCGGGACTGGCTGCAGTCCTATCTTTGAAACAGGCAGTAGGCAGTGACCTTGCAGCCATTTACATCTCAGAATAGATGCGTCAATCATGGGGTCCCACAAGGCTCGGCTATTAGCCCAATTCTTTTCAACCTCTATCTTTGCCCACTTATCGCACTGATGAAATCCTTTGGCATTGATGTCATAAATTATACAGACGACACTCAGCTCATCTTCTAGTTTGAGGGCAACAAAGCAGTGCCTCTGGAGAAATTCCACAGCTGTATGCGTAAAACAGCGGAATGGCTGAAAGAGAACTCGTTACAATTTAATGGGGATAAGACTGAAGTACTCTGCTGTGCTGCAGGTAAAATTCCTTGACCTCTTCAAGTAGATTTTTGGCCAGTCTCTGCTAGCAATCCCCCAATGCCCGTTAAGACAGTGCATAACCTAGGAGTGTTAATAGACAGTAATCTACAACTGGACTCTCAAGTAAATAAAACTGTGAACACCTGTTTATCTTTGCTTCGAGCTCTCCTGAAAATACTCCTGTTTTTACCTGCTTCAGCTCGACTCCAAGTGGTACGGAGTATCGTTCTAAGCAGAGTAGATTACTGCAATGCACTTCTTCTGGGTGCCCCAACCTCCCTGATAAAAAAATTGCAAAGGGTACAGATTATGGCGGCTAAGCTTGCGCTAAGTGGGCCACGCAGAGCCTCTGCTACACTTGCCCTAAAGGATCTACACTGGCTGCCCATTCTGCAAAGAGTCCAATTTAAGGCACTCTATATCGTTCACAGGGCAGTACATAAAACAGGGCCTAAGTTGCTACAGAGGAAATTCTATTGGCATTCTCCTGCTAGATGCCTGCGTACTTCCTCTGCCGGCTTGCTTTGTATCCCCCATGTTAATAAAGGTCGAATGGGTGGCAGATCTTTTAGCTTTACAGCATCCAGACTCTGGAATGCACTGCCTCTTGAGCTTAGACAACTTAACATTCTGTCACATTTTAGGAAGGAATTGAAAACTAGACCGTTTCCCAGAGATGAAATCCTTACATAACTCTGATTAGATACACACAGTGGCTGATTGGTAATCTAAGCGCCAGGATACCCGTTGGGTGGCAGTTGACCTATACACGTACTCCTTACATTACATTACATTAAACCAGATCTTTATGACTGGCAGTGAATGTTTGCATTGTTCAGCATTCTGTCCATCAATTGTTCTTTTTGCTTACATTCATATAGATGGTGTCAATTTTCCAAATTGAGCTTTCTGTACTCGTTGACTGTACAGTTGTACTTGTTTCAACAAGAAGAATTAATACTTCATGGCTGTTTACAGCTTCTCTTTGGACAGGGGAATCTTCTGTAGTTATTAAAGCTTCCATCTGAATTTCCTGAACGGTATCCAAAGGAGTATGGCAGCTAGCCAGGAGCCCATGTAGCCTACTGTTGAGAATTAACAACATTGTGTAAAATGATCAGCTCAATGGAGACAAACCTTTTGTCTCTGCCACCTGAAAAGGCTAGAAGTACAGTACTAGAACCTACAACAGCTAGGACAGGTACACGTGCTCTGTAACATGGTCCAAATTCATTCTTGTTCACAGTTTTTTCTCTGACCAGGTTCCCAATCTTCGGGACCCAGGCAGGTCTTGCCGGTATGACCTTCACTTCTCAGGTGGTGGTGCGTTTTACTTGGACGTTGCTTTTAGCGCCCCGGAATTCATCGAGTTCTTGTAAAACAGCCAAATGTTCATTGATGTCAAAAGATTTTTCCGCCGCCACTGTGTAGATGATATCAAGGTTTGGCACCCACATTCTCATACCTTACAGGAGTTTATAAGGAGAATTACCCCCCACAGATTTTCTTGGCATGTTATTGAGTGCCTTCTGGACGCCATATAGGTGATTGACCCAACTGTCATTCGAGCCTAATACCCATGCTGTAAAGGATTGATTTAAGTCATAGTTTTTCCTCTAAACTACTGAATTTCCCACGGGATGCTGGGGAAGGAGTACTGCAACGCCACACCCAAACTCCCCATGGCTTCTTTGTAAACCCAAGAGCAAAACGCCGGGCCCTGGTCAAAATGTAGTTTTGTCATTGTGTATGTTCAGATGAAGACTTGCAAATCCTTTATAAAAGTTTGAGGGTCAGCCGAGCGCTGTGGTCAAACAGGAAACTGGAGCATGAATCCACTGTCACCAAGGTGTAATTGTAAGTCCCATTTGAGTGTCAGGGGCTGCAGTGATCCAAATAAACTACCACCAGAGGCTTGTCTGAGAACAATAGTGGTGTCTAAGGTGGATATGCTAAGGTTGAGCCTTTCATCTGTTCACAGATGTCTCATTTAAGAACAAAGTCCTTGGTCTGCTTTGTTAGACCTGGCCACCAATAGCGCTGCTATGGTAACGAGACTGTAGCAGTTACCCCTGTGTGTGCTGAACCCAGACCCTCATGTGCGGCTTGCATTGAACACAATCTGCATTCAGCGTTTGGCATTACTCCATCCCCCACTCCTGGAATCTGAGCATAGAGAATGTTTTGTGCATCTAACTTGTAGGAGTACTTGAGAGGAAAGTCTTTTGGCAGGTGGGTGTAGTTGCGAGCAGCATTGATGACCATCATGATGTATATGTCTAACCTCGTGCTGAATGAGTGATTACAGTAATGGTAGCAGTGCAAACTGTTGCCTTGGTGGCTTCATCAGTCATGGAATTCCCTTCAACGTGAACGCCAACCTGCTGATGTCTTAATGTATGGATAAAATGAGGCCGTGGCAAGCATTCTTTCAGGTTCGCCACCTGTTCCCAAAGTAGCTTGTGGCTAATTGTGCAACCCTTGGAATCTCAAAATCCATTCTGGCCCCAATAGTGAAGATTCGTTATAGGACTGGACACAGTAGTATGAATCACACACTATAAGGGTGGGGAATTTGGGATCCGTACTTTGTAGTGCCAGTATTAGGACTTTGAGTTCTGCTAGCTGCACCGTAAAATCCCCTAGAGACTATGGGGGTCATTAGGATAGCGTGCGGAAAACCACCCCGACCGCCATGGAGGCGGAAATCAACCACCCGCCTGCACCGCGGATACACCGGCGGCCACATTAGGATCAACCGCCACTAAAGACCAACCGCGGTGGTAGCGGGCCAAGCAAAGCCGTCCGATTCGGGCGGTGATGGCCAAAAACCGACCGCGGTAGTCAGAAAAGCACCAACCCGCTGCAAGGACAGCGAACACACCGCACAGGAAATTAAGATAACCCCGAGGGTGTCGCGGTTGGGACCGCTGTTACCGACCACTGCGGTTGCACACAGGAGTGAATGGGAAAAATAGCGGAAGAGCTGCAGCATAGACACCGCAGCGGACGGGCCATGAAAAACATGGTGGTGGATGCCAAAACACCGCAGTTATGCCAAACAGTGCACAAATAAATTCAGCCATGCCCCCAAATACATAAGACACATACAAATAAAACAAATAAAGCCCAAAAAAATATTAAAAAACCCGAACAACTCCCACAACACACTTGACACTCAAATTCCACTTGGACACACCCACACAGCTGAGTATAAAGCCACCCCCTTCACTGACCACAATCCTTTGCAACACTCCAGAAGAGAAGGCCATACACCACATCTGACAGGAGAGGCAAAAGAGCACAGCACAAACACACATCCACCACCACTATCACTACCACCATTACACCAGGACAAACAATCCCCCAGCACACAACACACCTCACACCTCAACACCATACCCCTGCACCCACCCTCCTGTACCCACAAACACCTCAACCACCACACACCATGACAACACAAAAAATGCCCAAATTCACCGAGATTGAGTTGACAGTCATGGTCAATGAGATTGTGAGAGTAGAGCCACAACTGTTTGGTAGCCTGGTCCAACAGACACCATTAGCCACGAGGACATAAATGTGGGAAAGGATAGTCCAAAGGGTGAATGCAGTAGGGACCACCGCAAGATCCAAGAAGGAGATCATGAAGCGGTGGCATGATCTCAAGAGGGTTGTCAAGGAGAGGAGGAGCAAGAACTGGACGCTGGCGAACGTGACTGGCAGTGGCCCTCCCATCCCACCGAAAACATTCACACCATGGGAGGAGAAGGTGCTTGCCATACTGCTTCCTGAGAGTCTCACAGGAGTAGCCAGGGGAGTACAAACAAATGCCAAACAACAAACTGAGAAGTACTACCTTGCAATACCTAAACAGCATTATACTGTCCACCTCACCCAACAGGTAGCTAGCCATCTTGCTTAGGAGGCCTGCATGGGGGAGGGAGGGAGGCCTGCACTCCCACTCCCAGCATGCCCCCTGGCCTACAGCTGAGCAGGATACAGGCCTCCCCCACCCAGAAGCAAGTGTCAGCCATTGAACTGTCCACTCTCACCGAACAGGTAGGTAGCTATCTTGCTTGTGATGTCTGTCTGTTTGAGGGAGGCCTGCACTACCACTCCCACCATGCCCCCTGTCCCACAGCTGAGCAGGATACAGGCCTCCCCCACCCAGGAGAATGTGTCAGCCATTGCACAGTTCAACAAACAGACTTACAGGTAGGTAGCCATCTTGTATTGGAGCACTGCTTGGGGGTGGGAGGTCTGTATCACTACTCCCAGCATGCGCCCTCGCCCACACTCCAGCAGCATGGAGGCCCCCCCACCCAGGAGCAAGTGTCAGCCATTGCACAGTTCAACAAACAAACTTACAGTTAGGTAGCCATCTTCACTTAGAGGGTGTTTGGGGGATGGAGGCCTGTATCACTACTCCCAGCATGCCCCCTGGCCCACACTCCAGCAGCATGGAGGCCTCCCCCACCCAGGAGCAGGTGTCCGCCATTGCACTCTTCACTCTCACCGAACAGGTAGGTAGCTATCTTGCTTGTGATGTCTGTCTGTTTGAGGGAGGCCTGCACTACCACTCCCACCATGCCCCCTGTCCCACAGCTGAGCAGGATACAGGCCTCCCCCACCCAGGAGAATGTGTCAGCCATTGCACAGTTCAACAAACAGACTTACAGGTAGGTAGCCATCTTGTATTGGAGCACTGCTTGGGGGTCGGAGGCCTGTATCACTACTCCCAGCATGCCCCTGGCCCACACTCCAGCAGCATGGAGGCCTCCCCCACCCAGGAGCAAGTGTCAGCCATTGTACAGTTCAACAAACAAACTTACAGGTAGGTAGCCATCTTCACTTGGAGGGTGTTTGGGGGAGGGAGGCCTGTATCACTACTCACAGCATGCCCCCTGGCCCACACTCCAGCAGCATGGAGGCCTCCCTCACCCAGGAGCATGTGTCAGCCATTGCACTCTTCACCCTCACCTAACAGGTAGGTAGCTATCTTGACTCTTCCTGATGTGTGTGTGTGTGGTAGACCTGCATTCCTAAACACAGCAACAATTGCATACAATGCATCGAGATCCAACATGTATGAGTAAATGATGTCCCTTTGCACTATGAAACTACACACAGTGTTGTCATGAATTGTACTACTGGTACTTCATATTTGTGTAGTGTACAGACAGTCGTTTATACGCAGCTGACACAATACTTGCACAGTGCCCAACACTGACCATTCCCCATCTAATCCACAGGTGATGAAGAACTCACTGCTGAGGACCACACCAATGACCAGCAGAGCCAGTCTACACCCCCGGCACATGGACTCTCAGATGTGAACTCCCAGGACAGTTTGGACGATGAGCTCCAGCCCGGCCCATCTGGTGTGCCACAGACCCAGAGGTCCCAGGCCCCCATACTCCCCACCACCACGTCTGCTGCAACAACAGCACAGCCGACCCCTGCTGTCACAGCCTCTGCCTCCACCGCAGCCACCACCACCGCCACCAACGCTACCACTAGTACCACCAGTACCACCTGCAGCACCCTCCCTGCCCCAGGGACGACCAGGCCACAGCAAAAACTGTTGAGGGCAGGGAGAGAGTGCGTGGACCCACAGTGGCGAGGCAAGAGGTCCGTGGCAGCAGAGCAGGTGGGAGGGCCAGGGTCACCAACAGACCTCGGGAGGAGTGGACACCATCCCTGGACCACTTCACCAGAGTAGTGGAGGAATACCAAGAGGTCCAGGGACAAAGTGGCCGGTCGGATGAACTTTTAAGGGAGCTCATCCTGCTGATGAGGTCCATCGATAATCGCCTTGGACAGATGGTGGACCTCATGGGCCAGCAAGAGGCGTTGCAGAGGGACAGGCGTGTGTCCCAACCACCACCTCCGTCCCCTCCTGTTGTGCCACAGGATGACAGTGCACCATCCTCCCCTGCGCCAACAGAGAGGGGTGAGTCCCCGCACGCCGCTGGCCATTCAGCAGGCCCCCCCGCCAAAAAGATCCAGGGGGAGTCCAAAGAAGAGCCTGGGAGTTTCCGGAGGCAAAGCACCTGCCACACGCCAGTCACGGAGCCAGCTGTGATGACAACCCTCTTCCATACTACATTGACTGTTTGGACTGTCTTTCCCCACATTTCCTTGGCAATGGCACCTGTCTGTTGGACTGGGTAAACACATCCATGTGGACTCTACTCTTGCATCTCATCGAACGGGACTGTCAACTCACTGCTCATTCCCCACTGTCATGTAAATATTCCCGCACAAATCACATGTCCACTGTCAAAATAAAATACCTGACGCAGCAGATTTTGTGCAGTCTTGTATTTAGTGCAATATTTACAATGTTGACAAGGTCCATGATGTGTCCAAATGCTGTACAGTTTGTAGTGCATGATTCATCTGTAGCACCTAGGGAGACACAACAGAACAATAGTCGCTGTTCACATTGTGGCATCACAGGCAGAACACTACACAAAACATACACAAGATACAACAGGCATACTAGACAATAGACTGCAGGTGTGAACAAATAGGGTCCAGCATTCGTCCCCATATGGAACGTCAATGTCACATTTACCACACACAGGTGACTGAACTTGTGCCTGTCGGTTACATCCGCGCATAGCCCTTCACAACAACAGCAACCACACCAGACAATGTACACGTTGTACCTCGTCACCCACCTTCAAGTGAAGTAGCGGTCGATGAGCTGCTGGTGCAGGTCTACTCCTTCCTCCTCTCCACTGTCCTCATCACTAGACTCAGGTCCTTGAGCAGGGGGGAGCCTTGGTTCCTCACCATCGTCCAGGAGAAGGGGGACCCTCTTGTGGATGGCCAGGTTGTGCAGCATACAGCATGCCACAACGATCTTGCACACCTTCCCAGGCGAGTATGCCAGTGCACCTCCGGTCCTGTCAAGGCAGCGGAATCTTGACTTCAGCAGGCCAAAAGTCAGTTCGATTACCTGTCGGGTCCTGCCATGGGCCTCATTGTAGCGGATGTCAGCCGGGGTCCTGGGATTCCTGAGGGGGCTCAACAGCCATGACCTACTGAGATATGAGTCACCTGTGAATGACAAACACTCATTGCAATGTTGCACAGCCAGAGTGCATAAGGTAACACACAGCACGCCATATAAGTAGGCATACTCACCCACAATCCAAGCACGCTCGGGATGCAGATTCTCTATCATCCGTGGCACCATGCTGTTCCTCATGATGTACGAATCATGCGCCGAGCCTGGATACTTCGCTCATACATGAGAAATGGTCATGTCCGCAAGGCACGCCACCTGCACATTGATGGAATGATAATGTTTGCGGTTCCTATAAATGTGCTCCATCGCCTGTGGTGCCACCAGACCTACATGGGTGCAATCGATGGCACCAACAACATGTGGGATGCGCCCAAAGGGATAGAAGTCCCCCTTCACGGCAGGCAATTCTCCTCCCCTAGGGAAATGGATGTACCGAGTCCGATACAGCATCATGGCAGCAAGAACATCCCTCAGCACCATGCTAAACATGGGCTGCGACATCCCTCCAGCGCTAGCCACGGTCTCCTGAAAGGAACCTGTCGCAAAGAAGTGGAGTGCTGCCATCACCTTGTATGTGGGTGTGAATGCCGTTGGAAAGTGGCGGCGAGGCTGCAGGTGGGGCTCCAATAGATCACACAGGATCTTCAGTGTTGGTCTATCCAGGCGGTATTTCCATATTATTGCCTGATTCTCCATGTCCTCCAGCACTGTCAGGTGACGTAGGAGATTTGGCCTCCTCCTAGTTGAGATGTAAAATTCGAAATGTCAGTGACAACCATCATAGATGGTCACAGCACATACCATCAATGATAGCATGGAAAAACATCGACTGCCTGAGAGATGCATGGCACACAAGGTTACATGGCTGGCCTTTTGATACACACAGGGGGCACACCTCTCCACTGACAATACACAAGGGCCACAAACACACCAGAGAATGTGAATGTGCACATACTGGAGAACACAATTCACCTGTGCAAGCAAGGTGCTACAACATCCGCCAAGTAAGTAAGGAAAGTACCATGTCTGTATCATACCCATCTCTTGTACCTGTCACACCTCAATGCATCATGTAAACTCTGCACACATCCATCGACACCATGATCACAGTATCAGGAAAACGTTCAGTTGTGTGCATGAGCTGTTGTGAATGCACCAGTCTGATAAGATACAATGCAGTGACTCAAGCCTTGTTAAGGTCATCACTGACCCACTACAAATTGATTAGTACCACATCATGAACACCAGCTCAAGAGTGTCAAGCATCATCAGCCATGAAATGCATAAGTAACATGGCAGGGACCACAGACCAATGTGTGTCACACTGAACGTGCGTCCACCTGTGGATGACATGGAAGTATGGCATTGTGTGTACAATGATGTGCCCTTCACCATGTTGCTGCTGTGTACTGAAACAGTGTTCAGGATTGACATAGCCATGAATGGTTATGAAAATAGCGGTACCTACCGCCTGTCCCCGGTGGTGTGACACCAGCACCACCCCCTTCACAAGTGCGGAAGCAATTAGCATATGGACCTGTGTACATGGCGATGACCATGCTCCGCCATATGAGTCGCGGTACCTACCGCCTGTCCCGGCGGTGTGACACCAGCACCACCCCCTTCACAAGTGCAGAAGCCATTGGCATATGTACATGTGTACATGGCGGTGGCCATGCTCCGCCGTATGAATCGTGGTACCTACCGCCTGTCCCCGGCGGTGTGGCACCAGCACCACCCCCTTCACAAGTGCGGAAGCCATTGGCACATGGACATGTGTACATGGCGGTGGCCATGCTCCGCCAGCGTGTAGGCAGTCATTGGATGCATTTGAATGATGCACCATCTTGGTAGCGCACCCCGGGCACCCGCGGTGCATCACCGCCATGGAGCATTGCCTACAGCCAATGGGAGCGATGATCGCGGTGGCATGATGCAGATTTGAAAAACGTGGAAGGTGTGCTCCGCCAGCGCGGAGGCGGTCATTGGATGCATTTGAATGATGCACCATCGCGGTAGCGCACCCCGGGCACCCCCGTTGCCTACGGCCAATGGGAGCGGTGATCACAGTGGCATGATGCAGATTTGAAAAACGCGGAAGGTGTGCTCCGCCAGTGCGGAGGCGGTCATTGGATGCATTTGAATTATGCACCATCGCGGTAGCGCACCCCAGGCACCCTAGGTGCATCACCGCCATGGAGCATTGCCTACAGCCAATGCGAGCGATGATCGCGGTTGCTTGATGCAGATTTGAAAAACGCGGAAGGTGTGCTCTGCCAGCGCGGAGGCGGTCATTGGATGCATTTGAATGATGCACCATCGCGGTAGCGCACCCCGGGCACCGGCGGGGCATCACCGCCATGGAGCATTGCTACAGCCAATGGGAGCGATGATCGCGGTGGCATGATGCAGATTTGAAAAACGCAGAAGGTGTGCTCTGCCAACACTGAGGCAGTCATTGGATGATTTTGAAAGAGGCAGACCTGGACAACCAATTGATGCTGCTTTGCAGCTTACAGACTACCCCAGGGGGTTATAAGTTTGTGGGAGTGAGCCTCACATTTCCACTGCTCACAGAGCCTGCTGCCTGGGACCCTCTCCTGCTGCTGCCTGAAGAACCTGCTGCCTGGGACCCGCTCCTGCTGCTGCCTGAAGAGGCTGCTGCCTGGAACCCTCTCCTGCTGCTGCCTGAAGAGCCTGCTGCCTGGGACCCTCTCCTGCTGCTGCCTCCTGAGCCTGCTGCCTATGACCCCTCACAACTCACTTCCGCCACAGGTGTTGCATGTCCACAGGAATAGCAAGGACGGAGAAGATCCGCGCCATTCCATTCACCAGCGAGGAGCTAGAGGTCCTTGTGGACGAGGCGCTGGCACAGTACCAAGGCTGTTTGGTGGTCCCAATGTCGTGGTAAGTCGCCAAGAAGGTAGCCGTGGGCAGAGGGTGTCAGACGTGTAGTTGTGCTCCTGCAGTATATGCCTGAGGGTGTGGGGTTGTGTCAAACACTGACAGACAAGCTGACTCCAGGGCGAGGGAGTGTGGGTGTCACAATGTCACTCTTTCCCATGCCTGCACCTGTATGTGTGAGTGGGGAGAGTTACATTGTCGGCCATACAGAGCCACCGAATGTTTGCCATGTAGGTGCCAGGACATTAATAGCTTGTGTGAGTATTTCTGTGTGCCCCTGTTGTCTGACTCAGTGTGACCCAGGGAGTCGGAACAGTGGCTACCCACACAAATGAAAAACAACACCAGACTTACATGTTCCTTGCCCCAGTTCCTTCCCAATGAATAATAGATATGCCACATCTGTTCCCTGTGTAATTTCAGACTTACACACTTCTGTCGATGCATATTATGTTGATGCATCTTGTATTTGTTAGATTATCCTGGACCCTATACGTCCCAATGTGTGCATGCAATCACATCTGTGTGGGCCATGCAAAGTGCCCTTGTGAGGTGTCCCCCAGTTTGGGATGAAGGGAGGTTACAATAGGTCCGGAGTCTGGGTCTTCCTACTGTACTGATAGATGTTGGTACCTGACATTGTGGAACTGGTCATTTACCCTTCTTTTCTCTAATACCTGCAGCTCAAGGTAAACCAGCGTAAGGCCGTGTGGAGGGCCATTGCGGCAAAGGTGCGAGCCCTGGGGGTATCCATCCGCCGACGCACACACTGCCACAAGAGGTGGGACGACATCAGTCAGCTTGCAAAAACTGTGGCTGAGATGACATTGGGGATGCTACCACGCACAGGGCGTTTGGCACGGCGCAGCATGACTCCAATGATGGGCCGCATCTTGGCAGTGACTCATCCAGACCTGGATGCATTTCTGAAAGAGCATCGCCAGCAAGGCAGGGCTGGTGAGTATCTGGGGAGTGTGACTTTTGCTTGGTGTGGATGCATGTGTACAGGGCCTGTGGCAGCGGTGAGCCATACAATGTGCGTGTGTTGCTGTGCTGTGCTGTGTCATGTGAGTATCTGCTGTGATGTGTGCTTGTATCAGGTATTGTGCCACCCTGGCCTTACAGAGCAGATACTCCCTGCTGTACTTTCACATTGCCAGATGTGTTGGGCTCCACATGGACATTCAGCATTGGGATGGTGTGTGTGATCTATTATGGGGTGAACCGCTGTGTCCACTTGCTGAGTGTGAATTCATGTATGCCTACTTTGCCTGCACCATGATCGTTGGTGCCCCAACATCTGCAAATAATGTGCCCCAGATTATCACATGGTGCTTGCTATGGACTACGAGGCATTGAGGACTGTGATGTCCTAATAGGTGTGTGTGTTGTCCCCTCTTGTTCCCTGGAGGTCTGTTAGTGGTAACAAGTGTTGTACCCTCATCATGTCACAAGGTGTTGGCAGGCCAAGTTGTGTGTGTGGTACACTTCATCTATGGGCAGGGTGTAGTGCTGTGTGGCATCAACATGGCTCACTCATGGCAGATATTCAGTGTTGCAGGCACTGTTGTGGTCTATGGTGTGTGTAGCTGTACAGTGATTGCAGGGGGTGATGGTTACCATGGAGATTTGGGCCTCTCCTGTAGTGCATTGTCTTGAATTTCTGTGACCAGATGATGACACTTACACAACCCTGTATCTCTCTCTCATGCAGATTCACAAGAGACCACGGAGGAACATGAGCCCGAATCCAGTGGTGGCGAGAGTAGCACTACAGCTGCAGCAGAGGCCAGTGATACAGAGCCCACCAGCGCATCTGAGGGAGACAGAAGTATGCAGGAGGAATCCGTGGCTGAGACACAGAGTACCACATCATCCGATGCCAGCGGGAATGCATCCATGTTGGCAGGCACAGGGGATGGGGAGTGTGCATCATCATCTACCACCCAGCGGCCAGTGCCCAGCCTCCCATCCACTTCCTCTGGTGCTGCCCGTATCCGTGTCACCAAGAGGGGACCAGTCACATTTAGACCTGGCACCGCTGCCCCTGCACCTGTCCCCCCTGCTGCCCTCAGTGCAGACTGTGTAGAGCTCCTGCGCCAGCTCTGTGTGGGCCAGACCGCCCTGCTTAATGCCTTCAGTGACCATGATAAGAAATTAGGCCAGGTGGTTGCATACATGGAGGGCATACACTCAGACGCGGGTGGGCTACACCGGACCGTCCAGGCGTTGTCATCCACAGTCACATCAGCCCTTCAACAGGCACATGCTCCCATTGCAGCTCTGGTGCCTTTGTCCACCCCCCAGTCAGTGGCCACATCATGTGACAGTGACCACGGTTCGCCTGCGTCACCAAAAAGATACAGCACCAGGAGCACACAACAGACACAACCCAAACACTCACGCCCACAGACACCATCCCCACTGAAGAGCAGGACCACCCCACAATGTACAGGCAAGGGCCAGTCAGGGAAGATCAAGGCCAGGCGATCAATGAGGTAGACATCAGGCTCACATGCCGCAGAGGCATCACCAGCAAAAGACTCTCCTGTCACAGAAACTTCACACAGACCTACCCATGCAGTGTCTGTGTCCACTGAGGAGGTGTTGCATATCAGGGGTACACCTAGGAAGAGCACAGGGCCACATCCACCCACCACATCTACCCCAATTCCGAGTCCATTGAAGCAGGTAGAGGAGGGCACTGTAGAGACCACCCCTGCCAAGTAGTCAAAGGAGGGCACTGTAGGGTGTACACCTGCCAAGAAGTCAAAGGAGGGCACTGTAGGGGGTACAACTGACAAGAAGTCAAAGGAGGGCCCTGTAGGGGTACACCTGGCAAGAAGGCAAAGGAGGGCACTGTGGGGACCACCCCTGGCAAAAAGGCAAAGCAGGGCACTGTAGACACCACCCCTGGCACAAAGGCAAAGCAGGGCACTGTAGACACCACCCCTGGCACAAAGGCAAAGCAGGGCACTGTAGACACCACCTTGGCACACAGGCAAAGCAGGCCACTGTAGGGGGTACACCAGGCAAATAGGGGAAGGAGGTCCTGAGGCGTAGCCAGACCAAGCGTTCCGCAGGATCCAGCACATCACCAGAGGTAGTGCCAGTGTCTGCACCTGCTGTGGGACAGTTGGTGTGTGTGCCTGTTGGGTCATCAACACTTCCCATCAACCCCAAGACAGGGAAGCCAATTCATATTCCCAAAAAGTGGAAGGGCACCCCTCCAACCTCTCCCACCCACACTGTGTCAGAAGTCTGCATGACTCCACCTCCACGTGCCACTAGCCACCTGGTCCACACAGCCCTCCAGCATGCCAAGCCACTGTTAGCCCCACATCACCTGGGGCTCTGTCACCCCAGTTAAGTGGGCCTGCTGTCACCGACACACAGCCAGGTCCAAGTCAGCAAGACTTCCAGGAGTGAGTTGACATCCTCCTCATGCGCCCGTGCCTCATACAGGTGTGCTAGTCCTGACCATTGTTTACAAGCATGGACACTGGCCCTGTAGCTCTGCTGTGCTGTACGCTCCACTGCCATGGACACTGGCCCTGTTGCTCTGCTGTGCTGGCCTCTCCTCTGCCTTGGACACTGGCCCTGTAGCTCTGCTGGGTCGTGCTCTCACCTGTGCCTTGGACACTGGCCCTGTTGCTCTGCTGTGCTGGCCTCCCCCCTGCCATGGACACTGGCCCTGAAGCTCTGCTGTGCTGGCCTCTCACCTGTGCTATGGACACTGGCCTTCCTGTTTGTGTTTCACCTGTGCATGGTATATAGCATTTTTGCATCATTTTGAGCCTTACTGTTGTCTACTATTGTTGTACCGCTGCATCGGTGCAATCTGTGAATAAATACAGTTACTTCTGGTGTGTGTTTTGTCGGTGTCCTTGCTGATTAAAGTTCTATTTGTGTTCGCATTTGTTTGCCTGTGCACCATGCTCCATGTATCACTTCAACATTGCAAGGCTCTTTGCAGCCATCATAATTTTGGGCAGGAGTGACAGGGTCTTCAGTCCATTCTGAGCCTGCAAATTGTGTGATCTGTGATGGCTATTTTACCTGGCATGCAGTCATCTTGTTAGTGATTTGCTGTTGTTGCCTACACTGTTCACATGTGTGGTTGGGGGACACTGCCAGCACAGTGTGTGATGCTGTGCAGATGTTTCGAAGCTGGCTGGGATATGTAATGTAGTATGTGTGTGGATTGCTTTCTGTGTGCCCAGCCTTGTATGTGTATGGTCATCTTGTGTTGGGCCTTGGTCCTGGTGCCATGGCCTACATGAGATGTGTGGTGTTGGGTGTAGCAGAGGTTTACAGTGTGAAGGGTGTCAGTTTGTAGTGGATCTGTGTGTGCCCCTGTATTGTGTGAGACACACATGTGTCACCCAGGAGTTGTATGCGTGTTGTTCGTTTTGTCTTGCCCTGGGTAGAGGATTGTATGCCCTTGTGTGAGCTGTTTGTAGTGCACTGTGCTGTGTGTAGGTGTATCCATGTTTGATTGGTCCTCAATGTGTCTTGGGTGTTCTTGTCTGAACTGTGTGGCCCTGCTGCTCCACACTGGAATTGTGTTTGTGTTTGTCATGCATTGCAGGCATATGTTGGGTTTTCCACTCCTGTATGGCATGGTGTGTGTGGTTTTAGGCCATCCCCTATGTGTGCCACTTGTGCTTGGCCATTGCGGGTGTTCCGTCCCTCCATTTGTGTGTGGTACACCTCTTACATGTCTGCTATTAACATGCAGGCTGTTTAACTTAGATGTCAGCTTTCCCCTTGGTTTCCATGTGTGTGTGCCTCCCCATCACTTCATATGTGGGCTTGTGCTTTGTGGTGCAGTTCTTGGGCCATAGGTGTTGTTCCACTCTGGACATTGCCCCAATGGTATATGCATGCTGTCCTTGTGCTATTGGTCATTCTGTAGTGGTCATGTGGACTTCAGCTGTGTGTGCTGGCCAGTGTTCAGGTGGAGGTGGCTGTGCTCTTGTATCCCAGAGTGGTGCATGTGTAGTTGTTGTGTTTGATGTGTGGATGTACGGTGTAGTATTGCTTTAGTTCCTGGGTGTGGTGTTGTATTTGTGCAGTGCTGATTTGTGGAGTGTGATACGGTTGTGTCAATCATGCCTGTTAGGCAGACAATGCTTGTCGTGCATGCGGTACTGTGTGTATGTGGCCTTGGCATTGCCTGATGTGCATCCCCTGATGTCGTGTGGTGTTTGTTGATAGAGGTTTCATGTGCATCTGTGATGGGTTTGATGTGGCTCTGTGTGTTGGTCCTGTGTGATGTTATTGTGTACTCCTGTTGTGTCTGTTCTCCCATTGATTTTCCCCAGTTTGGCTGACAGGGTATGTGTGTTTCTGTTGGAGTTTAGTATGTGTTCCTGTATTGTTTGTGTGTTGTTCTTGTTCAGGCATCGGTTGAGGCATCCCTGTGTGCGTGTTGTGTTTGTGGCTACACCCAGGGTGTGTGTTTGTTTGTGTGTGTGTGTGTGCTGGCAAGGATTGTGAGCCTTGAGTGTGTGTGGCAGTGGTATGGTGTGTTCCTTGTCCGCCACTCCTGCAGTGGCTGTCTCCCTGGTTGTGTGTTGTGTGGTGCAGGGAGTGTGTATTGTGCTTGTTGTTGCAGTGCTTCTTGGTGTGCATGGGGGTGCACGGGATGGGCACCTGGCCTGTGGGTTGATGGGGTGTGTTGCTGTGTGGTTGAGGGCTGAGTATCCCTGTGGTGTTTGTGCCCTGCCCATGCCTTGGAGTGGCCCTGCCTTCTGCATAGTGCGCATGTATTGACCGCGACAGTGACGTGACCGGGACCGGGACGTTGCTGTTGGTTGGCGGTCGATGTGTGTCCCGGATGCTGAGGGGTGCCTTGTTGTGAGGTGGGTGATGTGTGGGTACCCATATGGATGTGTTGTGTCCTCCAGCAGGGTGTCTGTGTGGTGATTGGACCCTGTGTCGGCATGTGTGTTGTGTGTTGCATTTGTGGAGTTGCGTACCTGCGGCGTCGTCTGTGGCAGACCATCTGACGATAGTGTTGTAGGTGGAACATCACCGGATGCATATGGAGGGCTGGGTTCATGGCGTTCATGACTGGGTTCTCGGCGATTCTCGCTCTGCTGTCGACTTTCCGCCTGCTCAGGCTGAGCGGTGTCTCCGCTGCGGTGCGTCTGCTTGTTTGGGCCATCCTAATTTGTCGAGCGGGGCGGATGTCATTCGGCACGGGGGAGAGTCTCGATTGGCTCCTGCCGCCGCGGTGGCGGGCGCACTTTGATGGCGGTGTGCGTCGCTCCACGGCGGACGGGAAATGACCTATGTTTACCTATCCTAATGTGGCGGACATGAGTTCCGCTACTCGCGGGCAGAAAAAGCTGTTTTTCCGCCCCGCCACCACCACGGTAGTGCCACCGCCCAACATCCTAATGGACCCCTATGTATGTATTTTTTCAGGACAGAACTTTCCATCATGCTTGGGTTCCTTCACCATTGCGTATGCTGCAGAATATTGGTGTTGAGTCCCTATGGCAGGCTGAGCAGATCCATCAGCATAGTTGATATAGTCATATTGATCTAGAGGCAATATTTCATACAGCAGAGAATATTCTTGTTCGTACTTCAGGAATGCTTGTGTTTGTAATGTAGAATCAAATCTGTAATCTACATCAGTTGCAGTGAGAGAGTTAGCCAATTGAATCCATTGAAATGTAGTGCTATGGCATTAGAAATGCTTGGTTTAGTAACAACCTCTAAGGTCGGTACCGGGGTAACGACTATTATGTGCTAACCCTAAGCTAGTGCTCTCTCCCTTACTACAGCAGTCTGTACTGCTGTGAGAATTATTTCAGTGGGTAGAAACCGCATTTCGACATTTGTGTACAAATGCGATCTGTATGAAAAGTGCACTGTATCACCTTCATTGTAGGTGATATTGGTGTGGGGTACGGTATGTCACCCAACCTGAAAGAGGAGATAAAGTTTGGGGTAGGGGAGAGGTAGAGGAAAGGGGTGAAAAAAGAGAGAGAGGTAGAGGTTCATCCCCAGTATCAAGGAACAAATCCTGAAGGGGAGGGCCAGGTCTTGCCTCTTAGTTGCCGTCACACACCCCGAAGGATGTCATGCTTCATCATCGGGCTTTTTTGCTCCTTGTCGGGCTGGCGCTGCAATGCCGGACGGGCCCTCGAAGGGTTGCTTTTATGGAGATCTTTTAAAGAGAAAAGCTGTTTGGTGAATATGGGTGTTTGTTGGGGGGAGGGGATCCAGAGAGAAGTGATGGTGAGGTGCGTGCGGAGGTAGATAAAATTACCTAGGGGTTTCCACTAGTGGGTTTTTTATTTGTGTGGTACCCCTGGTAGGCTAAAAAACCAAAGGGTTGGTGAGTCATAATAAGGCATAATGTGCCAGTGTAACTAAACACAAGGTCAACATGTTTCATGCTATGTATGTCCTAGTGGTCTGTAGCTTTTTTTCAGGACCTAAAAAGGAAAGTTAAAGTGCACATCAGAAAGGGAGGGGTTCCGCGGTGGTAACCCGGTTGCTATGTGAGGTAGCTTGGGGTAAACCCTAGGAAGGTATACCTAGAGGGGTCCACAATCTCTGTAAGTAGATGTGTCCGATTGGTACCTACAAAGGGATGAAACAAAGGGACCTTGCGTGCCCCGAGCGACAGCAGAGTGGCCAGTGTTGATGCCACAGGGTGTAGCAGTCAAAGACTGAACGGCGGCTGCACCTCCTGTTCCAGTGTACACCCCTTACTGCCCAGGTGGCAAACTTGCTAGACGTTAGACAGAACATGTTAAAAGTTAGAAAAGCCCCGCTCGTAGATGGGGGCGTGTTACTGATTTCCCTCTGACTACATGGGAGAAGTATCCCACCGCTACGCGTCACTGGTTGAGCCCGTATCATAGAGACTAAAGATAGGAGTAAAAAGTCAATCCAGGCAATATTAAAATACAGGCTGGCCCCCGAAATGCCAGGCACCCGTCATAACCGTGAATAAGCGACCACCTTTTGGTTGGGATAGGTGTGCCGCCAGCTGCACGCCTAAAACCTCGACTATTACAACCCGGCATTTCCGGGTCAAGCCTGTATTTTATTATTGCCTGTATTGTCTTTTTACTCCTATCTTTAATCTCTATGATACGGGCTCAACCAGCGACGCGTAGCCGTGGGATACTTCTCCCATGTAGTAAGAGGGTAAGCAGTAACATGCCCCCATCTACAAGCGGAGCTTTTCTAATTTCTAAAATGTACTGTCTAACTTCTAGTAAGTTTGCCACTGGGCAGTCAGGGGAGTCGACTGGAACAGGCGATGCAGCCATGGTTCGGGCTTTGACTGCTACACACTGTGGCATTAACACTGGCCACTCTGCTGTGGCTGGGGGTACGCAAGGCGCCCTTGACCACTCTGCGCCCCTTACCGCGAAGGGGATTATGGCTAATTAGCAACATTCACAGGTGCACAGACGGGAGATCAGGGGTACTGCTGTCATTTCTTCACCACGCCATTCTATGAGAGTATGTGACCTGATCTCCAGGCCTCTGAGTTCTTGGTATGTGCTGTATTCTGACTGCAACCCTGTTACCACTGCAACGCTGTATTAACTGTTTTGTATGTGTTTGTATTCGAATATACTCTGGTCTGGGCACGCGGTCAGGTCCACCGTCCAGTGATCTTATCAGTAGCATCGCTGGGCCAACAGGCACCTGACGCATGAGTTTCCTTTTTTCTTCCCTTTGCTTCATCCCTTTGTAGGTACTGCTTGGACACATCTACTTACAGAGATTGTGGACCCCTCTAGGTATACCTTCCTAGGGTTCACCCCAAGCTACCTCACTCAGCAATGGGGTTACCATCACAGAACACCCCCCTTTCTGACATGCACTTTCACTTTCCTTTTTAGGTCCTGAAGAAACGCTACAGATCACTAGGACATACATAGCGTGAAACATGGTGACCTTGTGTTTAGTTACACTGGCACATTATGCCTTATTGTGACTCACTAACCCTTTGGTTTTTTAACCTACCAGGGGTACCACAAAAATACAGGACCTTCCTGTACATAAACAATCCATGGCATTTTGCTTTTTCCATGTGTGCTGCACAAGGCAGCACACATGGAAAAAACAAAAACGAGGCGAAATAATGCATTTCTCCTCATTTCGAAAACTTAAAGACCAGGTTTTACCTGGTCTTAATTTTGACTCTGCCTCCTATGTACGCCATTCTTGTACATAGGGGTCTGCGTCAAAATCAATGGGTGTTGCGGTGAAACATACACCGCAACACCCACTGTCCACCCATTTTACGCAAACCATAGCATGAAAGGGGGCTTTATTTACAAGGCAGCGTTGACCTACATTTAGTGGCTTAACGCTGCCATAAGGCACAACCCCTATTGCCACCACAACATCGATAAAAGTGATGTTCTGGTAGTGATAGGAGCTTGCACATATGCCCCAACATGTTTGTATGTTTCTGTGTCCAATGATTGATAAAATCATAGAACTGTTTTACTCGCTCTGCATAATCCAAAATGTTTGTTCTGCCAAAATTCAGGAATCCTAAAATGGATTTTAGTCTTTTCAGAGTTGTTGGAGGTGGGAGCAGTGCACATTTTTCTTGCCTTCACTTGACAACTTTTATCCCAGAAACAGGACTTTGAGATAGGCCATTTTAGATTTTCTGAAATTGAATCGTTAACCCAGGTGAGCGAACCCAAGAATTATGTGTTTCACTCTAGCCAAGTGTTCCATTCACTCATCTTCCATCAGATAAATATCATCTATGTTTGGCAATGCATCCTCATCAAAATTTTGAAGTAACTCTGTTTCCCTGGCTGAGAACAGCCCTGGGCTGTTCTTATACCCTTTGGATTAATGGCAAAATTGACGCTGGGAACCTAGCACTGAGAATGGTGTCAAATATCTCCTTCCAGGCACTATATTCTGGCAGAAAAATCCACTTGAGATATCCAATGTTGTTTTGTATTTCTTCCACACAATATTATAAATTAGCGCAGCGCTATATGCATTTTGTGCTGCAAATTTGTTTGTGGAAGTGTTCAGATCTATGTAGTCTAAAGCTAGACAGTATGAATTGTCTGGTTTTATTACGGGAAACAAGGTATTATTCATGGATAAGGTGCAATTTTCTATTACATCCTGGTATTCAAGTTTTTTTATGATTTCTCAGACCTGTTTCTTAACATAATGTTCTATTGGGTATTGCCTCTGGGGTTGAGGAACTGATTTTAATGGGATTTCGTGATGAGGATACTCAACATCCCACCCATCCTGATTGCGGTAAAGTGCAGGAGCAAGTGCTAACGCCCACACCTTGGCATATGAATGTTTAACTGATTCTGGAACAAGGTCAGAGAAAGCAGATAAAATCACTGTTTCTCCCAGTGAACATTCTATAACGAACTCAGGTGGCCAATCCTTGAAATGAATATCGTAACCATATGTCAGGTTATCCTTAGAGAGTGCCTTGATGTTCCTGGGTATGATCCCCTCCATTTGGAGCATTATTTTGTATAAACAATGTGGGACACTTGCCCCACAGTTTCCACTGTGATATACACATTCAGCCCTGCTACCACCAGATAATCCATCAGGTTTCAGCGAGCTATTGTGACTTCTGCTGTGCAGGTTGCTAGTTTGTAGGGAATAACATGCAGATTTTAGTGTTTAACTCTGCATGGTACTGTAAATACTGTACACATTTCCCTTGTTACATTTTGGGAGGTTTGACCTGCCGAAATTTAACATAGCTAGAGGCATTTAACTCATGCGATAATTATTGGATACTTTACATACTTTTTGACTTGTAATTCTGATCTGTGCGTAAATATGAGTTTGCCCACGGGTCGGAATTAACCGAACCATACGTAATCATTCCCTAAGGGTATTCTTCAAGAATAATTTTTCTATCTCTTCCTTGTCCCTGCTGTTATTTTGTAGGAGGGAGATATATTATGTTTTATTGCACCCTCTCCCCTCTCTTTCCCTTCCCTATTGAGTTTGATGGATGAATGTTTCTCCTGTGACTTTTAAGGCAGTTTATGTGAGGATTTTGATAAGTGTCCTGTAATGTTTTCATGCCTTGTACAGTTTACAAAGTGATGTTGGTCATTTTTGTTTACCACATTACCCTCGCACTTGATCCCGGGAATCTCTTTCTTTTAAGTACAGTGAAGTTGCCGTTGGACTGGTCAGCAATAGACAAAAGCAAACAATAAATAAAATGTAAATTGCTGGAACCAATGCCGATTTGCGTGAGTGCCCTTCTCTCGTCGGCATGAAACAACTTTGCAGGACACGCAAAAGAAATAATAGTAGCTTGATGCTAATCTCAGACCCATAAGCAGAAGATGCCGCTGTGACTATCTGAAGTTATGCATTGATAAGATTATAACGCTTTAGTCTGGTGAGTTTGGCAATTACTCGGAAGGCGTGATAGCATTTTAATAACTCCTATCCACTGAAGAACAGCTCTGTTAAAGGATAATTGTGAGCTCCAGCTGTGTCTTTAGTCCTGCTTAGCAAGTAATCCCATCAACTTGATATGCTTCAGCAAGATTCAAAGTTTTTTATGCGTCTGTTCATGGTTCTGTGGCATTTGTTTTGAAACAACAATTCTGTTTAACACATTTGTGCATGGGTTTCAGATTTGTTTTCGATGGACCTTCCTTTTTCAAAGTAGAGACACCACGTTTACAATATTGTAAAGCATGTTTGTATTTTTTACGTTTTAAATTATGTATTAAAAATGACGAGTGCAAAGCTTTATTGAAGACACAAGAGTACATTTAGATATTAAACTAGCCCAATGTTTTTATTTGCATGATCTTTTCGCAGATATCATAAGGCCATTTAATGAGACTAAAGATGAGAGATGGGTTTCCTATGGCTCTTCAGGGGAAAAAAAGATTTCCTGCCAGCACATGAACTGTATTAATATTGAGATGTTCAATTAATTTTGTTTTGAGTATATAGGGTTTTTAAACTGTACATCACATGTTTCTATCGCCACAAAGAATGCTTACGCTGTAGACTGGTGAAATGAGTAACATTCATTAGATAAAAAATATCTGCAGCGTGAAAGTTAGTGATACATCTGAAGCATGGTCTGCCCTAAACAATGAATGAATGTTCAATATCAAGCTATATTTGCAACATCTTTACGGGTTGTCTGAGTCTGATTACTACAAATGAGGGTGCTCTAGGTAATGAAGTCCAGTAGACCGTAGGTATTTTCAGCCAAGTTCTTCATTTTTAATTTCATGCGTAATTATAGTAGTAAAAAAGGCTCAGCCAACGCGTTTCATTCCCTCAAGGGGAACTTTGTAAGGGCTCAATCAATCAATCAAAGACATTTATAGAGCGCACTACTCACCCGGAGGGTCTCAAGGCGCTAGGGGGGGGGGGTGCTGCTACTGCTCGAACAGCCAGGTCTTGAGCTTCTTCCTGAAGGAGAGGTGGTCCTGGGTCAGGCGGAGGTCGGTCGGAAGGGAGTTCCAGGTCTTGGCGGCCAGGTAGGAGAAGGACCTTCCTCCTGTTGTCGCTCTTCGGATGCGGGGGACGGCGGCGAGGGCGTGGTTGGTCGATCGGAGGTGGCGTTTGGGAACGTAGAAGTTGAGGCGGCTGTTGAGGTATCCTGGGCCTTGGTTGTGTAGGGCTTTGTGTGCGTGGGTGAGGAGCCGGAAGGTGATTCTTTTGTTGATCGGGAGCCAGTGCAGGTCTCTCAGGTGTCTGGAGATGTGGCTTTGTCTGGGGACGTCGAGGATGAGTCTCGCCGAGGCGTTCTGGATACGCTGGAGTCTCTTCTGGAGCTTGGCGGTGGTTCCGGCGTAGAGGGCGTTGCCGTAGTCCAGACGGCTGGTGACGAGGGCCTGGGTGACCGGCTTCCTGGTCTCGGTGGGGATCCACCTGAAGATCTTACGTAGCATGCGCAGGATGTTGAAACAGGACGAGGAGACGGCGTTGACTTGTCTGGTCATGGAGAGGGAGGAGTCCAGGATGAAGCCCAGGTTGCGTGCGTGGTCTGTCGGTTTGGGTGCGGTGCCCAGGGCGGGGGGCCACCAGGAGTCGTCCCAGGCGGAGGGCGAGGAGCCCAGGATGAGGACTTCCGTCTTGTCTGAGTTCAGTTTCAGGCGGCTGGTTGTCATCCACTCGGCTACGTCTTTCATCCCTTCGTGAAGGTTGGCTCTGGCGGTGGCGGGGTCGTTGGTGAGGGAGAGAATCAGCTGGGTGTCGTCGGCATAGGAGATGATGTTGAGGTTGTGTTGACGTGCGATGGCCGCGAGGGGGCTCATGTAGACGTTGAAGAGGGAGGGGCTCAGCGAGGATCCTTGAGGGACGCCGCAGATGACTCCGGTGGCCTCTGACTTGTACGGTGGTAGCCGGACTCTCTGTGTTCTTCCGTCGGGCTGAAAGAATGATATACAAAAATGACACAAGTCACAAAAACAATTATACACAACATCAAGAATTCGTGTTAAGGAAAAGGCACAAGACCCAAACAAAAAGACACAAACTAACTCACACATATACCTAACGACCACAATGAGTGTTGTGAAAAAGGCCCAAGGCTCAAACATAAATCCACATGAACCCACTCAATAGGAACAAACAGAAAACACTACATTTTAAAAGGTTATTACAATAATGCCCATGCTCAATCAGTCAATCAATCATTGCATTTGTAAAGCGCACTACTTACCCGTGAGGATCTCAAGATGCTGGGGGGCGGAGAATGCTGCTACTGCTCGAAAAGCCAGGTCTTGAGAAGTTTTCTGAAGGACAGCAGGTCTTGGGTCTGCCGTAGGTGGATGGGGAGGGTGTTCCAGGTCTGTGCGGCGAGGTGGGAGAAAGATCTGCAGCCTGAGGTTGCTCTACGGATGGGGGTTCTGGGACGAGCGCGAGGTCAGCGGAGCGTAGCTGGCAGGTTGGGGTATAGAACTCGAGTCGTCCTTTGAGGTATGGTTGTCTGGTGTTGTGGAGTGCCTTGTGTGAATGGGTGAGGAGCTTGAAGGTTATCCTCTTGCTGATGGGGAGCCAGTGCAGGTCTCTCAGGAGGGGTGTGATGTGCCTGCGGCGAGGGATGTCAAGGATCAGGCGTGCAGAGGCGCTCTGGATGTGTTGAAGCCTTTTCAGGAGTTTTGCCAAGGCTCCTGCATATAGTGCGTTTCCGTAGTCCAACCTGCTGCTGACGAGGGCCTGGGTGCCCGTTCTTCTCATTTCGGTGGGGATCCACTTGTAGATCTTGCAGAGGGTGTTGAAGCAGGAGGAAGAGACCGTCTTGACCTGCTTAGTCATGGAGAGGTTGGAGTCGAGGATTATCATTAGGTGCGTGCATGGCCGGTGGGTGTTGGAGCTGTTCCCAGTGCGGTCGGCCACCAGGAGTCTTCCCATGCTGAAGGGGTGGGTCCGAGGATGAGGACCTTTGTCTTGTCTGAGTTCAGCTTTAGTCAGCTGTTCCTCATCCATTCAGTGACAGCCTTCATTCCTTCATGGAGTTTGGTTTTGGCAGTGTGGGGGTCCTTGGTGAGGGAGTGGATCAGTTGGGTGAAATCGGGGTAGGAGATGATGTTGTGATCGTGTAGTCGGGCGACTTGGGCGAGCAATGCCATGTAGATGTTGAACAGCGTAGGGCTGAGGGATGAGCCCTGGGGTACGCCGCAGATGGCCTTGGTGGATTAGGAGCGGAAGGGGGAGGTGGACGCTCTGTGTTCCACCGTAGAGGAAGGAGGTGGTCCAGTCCAGGGCGTGGAGGCGTGTTCATAGTGTGCGATGGCAGACTGTGTCGAAGGCGGCTGACTGGTCCAGGAGAATGAGGGCCGCGGTTTCTCTGTTTTCTAGCAGGGTTCTGATGTAATTGGTGGCGGCGATGAGGGCAGTTTTGTTGCTGTGGTTGCTGCGGAACCCGGACTGGGATGGGTCCAGGATGTTGTTCTCCTCGAGGTAGCGGGTCAGTTGTTTGTTGACGGTCTTCTCGATGACCTTCACTGGGAACGGGAGCAGGGAGATGGGCCAGAAGTTCTTGAGTTCCTCGGAGTCCGCCTTGGGTTTCTTGAGTAAGGCGTTGATCTCGGCGTGCTTCCAACTCTCTGGGAAGGTTGCTGTCTCGAAGCAGATGTTGATGGCGAGGGTGGTGGTTAGCTGGTCTTCGGTGACTTTGCTCCAACAGCAAAAAACATATAACAGGAGTAAACTCATAAACCCAATTGAGACCGGGTAGTGATAATAACAATGATACAGTGTCTCAACAAGGATATCTTATAGACGGACAAATTACAAGTGAATTAATCACAATGCAACAGGGAAAAAAAGGACAGGGGAGACCAAGGAATGATACAAAATTATTATTTTGCATATAAAGAGCACATTGGCAAAATAAATTAGAGTAACCAAGAATAACCAAGAGTGTACTGGCAAAGTGAAGGTGAATAAACAGCGCAGTGCCACAAGTGATTATGTGACAATGTGGGTCGGCATAAGATAAACAATTAGCATACAATGGTCAAAATACAATATTTACATATATCTCCAAAAACTTACATTTATTATTCACAAATTGACCAAACAAAAGAAGAAGAGAAAAGCCGCAATTGGCGTTGCCCGGGTCGACGGCTTTTCAACCTTTATGACTTTAGGTCATCATCAGGACATTGGTTATTTAAATAGAATTCTGTGCTCTATAAAGTAAAGAAAGAGGAATAGATAGAGTTTAGTGCCCTTATTCCAAGAATTAAAAAAATTAAAAACGTGAAGAATAAAGAAAAGGCAAAAAAGTACTACCTTTCAAATAGGTAGGCTGAACCCAGGTCTGAATATTGAAGATAAGTCTTCGTTGTGAAATCAGGAATGAATCTGATGAATGTAAAGGAAAGGTTGTTCCATTTTGCCACAGTTAAACAATCGAAAGGGGTGAGGGAAGGGGAACCGGGGGGGAAGGGAGGGAGAGGAGGGGAGAGGAGGGGGAGGGGGAGAGGGGGTGATGGAGGAAGTGGGGGGGCTGGACGGATATAATAGGAAAGCAACAATGCTTACCCGTAGGGCTGTTGCTGACTGTGTACATCAATTGGTGCAAGTAAGCTGTAAGGGTACAGAGAAGTGAAAGGCACATTTAAGGCTCGTATTGAGACCAGGACTAGAGTAGATCTACTGGCTGACTAGAATGTCCAAAGAAAAAAGTGGTTCTTACCGGTGGCTGACTCAATTGGGTCCACGATAAAGGAGCGGTTTCAGTATCGTGGCATGGCAATGGCGTGCCGACCAAAAACGGCTATTAATCAAAGAAAAGCGTCACGTTTGAATCGGGAGTCTCTCCTCGCCACTGCGGGGGCCGGTCTCAGTAACTTGGCCGATTTGATGAATAAAGCGTCTGCAGCGTTTCCGAGAGTGCGAGTTTCCCGAAGTATGGATAACTCACGTGACTAAGCAGACACTAGAGCGTCGGGGAGGCGTCATGTTGTAGTGCCCCGGGGGGACTACTAGACGTAGTACAGAGATATCGAGCAAGAGAGAGGTATTTGGGTGCCCCGGGGAGACTAATGAGTAAAGCAGGTCCCAGCACGATATAAACAGAGGGAAGTGGGAAGACAGGGGAGGGAGGGGGGGAGTAGAAGACTAGTGTAAAGGTAGGTAGGACCTGAAATGGAAAAGGGCAGTAAAGGAAAGAAGAGTGAACTCAAAAGATAGTAAGGCACCAACTAAAGTGACATAAATGGCACTTCATATTATCATATAACAGTAACGGGTAAAACAATACAATCATGAATCTCGAATCAGACAATATTAATTAGTCATATGCATATCGAACAGTGTCTCAAAAAGCCTGACTAAAAATACTAAGAACACTATATAACGATATTAAGAAGTATGCTGTAATAGTCTTAGATGATTTTAGGTTTCAGCAATTATCGTGTTCCATTCATCAAGTGAATTCAGCCCGTGTGCCACTGAATCAGTACGTGTAATCCATCTACATTCGCACTTATTCATCAATGTTTGAAGGTTGCCGCCTCTTATAGGTAGGATTGGGCAGTCTATTACTTGCCATGTCAAATCTACTTCGGAGTGGTTAAACTCTTTGTAATGAGATACCAGTGGTGCAGTGATGATATTGCACCTGATTTGGCTCTTATGATGGGAAATACGATCTTTTACCATTTGCGTTGTCTGCCCTATGTAGATTAAATTACACGGGCAGCGGATGGCATAGATGACTTTTCTAGAGCGGCAGTTGTTGAATTGTTTCAAGTGAAAGGTACGTTCTGCCTTTAGTGTTGCTGGTCAAATCACAAACACTACAATTCTGGCACTTAGTGGCCCAGAATAGGTGCAAGACCCCAAGCCGTGGTTAATGATTGGTGACCTTTTTGTTTTTGTGGCCATGTAATGGCATGTACCAATTTGTCCGAGAGATTATTTCCTCTTTAGTAGGAAAGTAAAGGGGGTTCAGAAAAATGTTTAAAGGTGCGTAAGACTGACTATTTTTTGATTATCTTGCCTACCATATTGCTACTAGGGCTAAAGGTGGAGACAAAAGGAATACGTTGATTGTCACTTTTAATAGATGGACCCAAAATTATCTCTCGGTGGCTGTACCAAGCACGTTTTTGTGCTCGTCTGACCAGTTGTTTAGGGTAGCCTCTGTTTATCAATTTCTCCGAAAGAACTGATGCTTCACGGAAGTAGTCCTTTCTCCATTTACAATTACGTTGTATGCGTAAAAATTGCCCATAGGGCAAGCCATCACTTAAAGCACGAGGATGGTAACTTGAGTATAACAGTAGTGTATTTCTTTCGGTGGGTTTTCTATACAGAAGTGTACCAATAGCGCCATCCTCCACA
This sequence comes from Lissotriton helveticus, assembly GCF_964261635.1. Classification (NCBI taxonomy): domain Eukaryota; kingdom Metazoa; phylum Chordata; class Amphibia; order Caudata; family Salamandridae; genus Lissotriton; species Lissotriton helveticus. The sequence continues at coordinate 1,458,930,006 of NC_136061.1, read as the reverse complement.
TGTAGTGTCAAGTCTAGAAATGGAAGGTCGTTCTTGCGGATATCAGAAGTAAAGGTGAGATGTATTTGGTTGTTGTTCAGCCATGAATTAAAAGATAAGAGGTCTTCTTGTTGCCATTGCCAAAGTAAAAGAATATCGTCTATATATCGACGCCATAATAGGATGTTATCCAAAAATGGATTTTGCACAGATAGAATACTTTCAGTTTCCAAATGGTGTACATAGAGGACCGCAAAATTTGGGTGAAACAAGCGCCCATAGAAACTCCTTTTACCTGGAGATAGTATGTTTCTTTATATAAAAAATAATTGTTGGTCAAGGCAACCTCCAGAAGTTGAATTATAAATTCAGTCGGGATTTGCATAGGTCTTACACGAGTATTCAACAAATTTTCGATCATATCTAGTCCCTCTATCTGAGGAATATTCGTATATAACGATTCAATATCCAAACCGGCCATGAGGTCGGTTTCGATATTCAATGGAAAATCCTCTATAAGATTTATCAAGTGTGTGCTGTCCTTGACAAATGTATTAGTTAATGGGACAAATTCCTTCAGGATGGCATTGATAAATTTCCCCGATGGCTCCAAGACCGAGCCACAGCCCGAAACTATTGGTCGGCCGGGTGGAGTGTCTAGATTTTCATGTATTTTTGGCAGGACATAAATTACGGGTGTCCGCGGGTATAGATTGTTTAGAAAGGCGGCGGGGCATCTGTTGGGCGCGGTGGTGCGTGGTGGGTTTCCGGAAGGTGAAGTGGATGCAGCGATGGTCGGTCCAGTGGAGTTCGGTGGTGTTGCTGAAGGTGGCGTGGGAGCTTTCATAGGAGATGGGTTCAAGCGTGTAGCCGGCGGAGAGGGTGGGTGTTGTGACGAGTTGTCTGAGTCTGAGGTTGGCGAGGTTGTCGATCAGGGTGGTGGAGTTGGTGTTGTTGTTTTTCTCGCGATGGAAGTTCAGGTCCCCGAGGAGGATGTAGTCCGTGGAGGCGAGGGCGTGTGTACTGACGACATCTGCGATGGAGTCGCTGAACTGTAGTCGGGGCCCGGGGGGTCTGTAGATGAGGGTTCCTCTGAGGGTGGTGTTGGGGTTGGTGTGGATCTGGAAGTGCAGGTGTTCGGCGGTGCTGAGGGTGTTGTCGGTGTTGGTCGAGACTCTGAGAGTGTTCCTGTGGACGATGGCTATTCCTCCTCCTATTCCGTTGTTGCGGTCCCTGCGGGTGATCTTGTAGCCGGCCGGGATGGCTATGGCGATGTCAGGTGTCGAGGAGGGGTTCATCCAGGTCTCTGTTAGGAAGGCAACATATTGGGAGGTTGAGTCGAGTAGGTCCCAGAGTTCGATGGCGTGTTTGCGGGTGGAGCGGGTGTTAAGAAGGATGCAGCTGAGGTGGTTGGGTTCTTTCCTGGTCGATGGGTTGTTGGACCAGATGCTGGTGAAGCTGCAGTTCTGGCAGGAGAAGGGCCCTTGGGTGCCCTTCGTACGGCCAGGTAGCAGGTGCGTGCTCGTCCGGTGTTGAGTGCGTGGAGGGTGCTAGAGTCGTAGCGGAGACATGCGCTGTGGCGGTCGCGGGTGCCAGGGGTTCTGGTGCTGGGAGCAGTCCAGGCGCGGTCGGCATTTGGAGGGACGATGAGCTATTTGAAACTTTAAAAACACATAAGTATATGTACAAATAATAACGATAGGAAAGAACATATAGTTAAGTCATGTACATATGACAGGGTGACATCAAAAGGTACTAACAATTTGCATAGACTACAGTATTTAGTGAAGCATATAAGTCATATACAGAATGTGAAGGGCCTACAAGGCATGTACATACCATCATATGTGCAAAGGAGATATATCCTCGGTAGAGCAAACATTGTAAGAATGCAATCCAAGGTCTTCTGAGAAATTACAGGTGCTTAAGGGGCGATAGGCTGTGTGTATTAAAATTAATATTTCAAGAGCTGGATATGCAAACATTGTTAGAAACAAGATCCAAGGTATTCTGAGTAGTTAACAATGACTGAGAGGAGACAGGCCATGCATAATCAAATTCAAATTTCAAGAACTCATAAGTGAAGAGCTGCGTGTGACGTATTGTGATTCCATAACCTAACTCAGTAGACAGGCATTAAAACAGTACAGAGACACCCATGGGTGTTCTTGTAAAACATAACAAATGCATTCCTTAACGATGTTTGGGACGTTTCTCAAAGTCGTTCTTTTGATACAAGAAATGTTCTCCAGTGTATTGCGCTGGAAGCCCTCAGAGTATCTACAGGCATAATAAAACCTGCATTTTGCAACCTAATAAATATAGATAACAAATGTGAAATAATGATAGAGCAAGACAGGTAGCCAATATTATCGCATTCTTATTGTCATGCATTCCCATCAGGTTACAAAGCCCTTAAAGACTGGAGTCCGAGACAAACATCATGCGCTGCCGTATGGGCAACCAATGTAGCTGGGGGAGGAGGGGGAGTGAAGCTGATCTGTGGGGGGCATTTAAGACTAAGCGTGCAGGAGTGTTTTGTATCATCTGTAGGCGGTTTAATGAGGACTCGATGGCTGCGATCAATAAGGCATTGCAATAGTCTAGCTTACTCAGTACTAGGGTCTGAATCAGGGTCTTTCTCATGGAGTCGGGAAGATAGGAAAAACTCTTCTCTGTAGGCCCAATACGTGGAAGCACGCACTGATTGTGCACCACATTTGAAGTGGCACACAATCAGTGCACCCTCTGAGGGCATCTCACCAAAGTGGTAAAATGGGGTGCCAGAGTCCCTTTGACATCCGCCCGTCAGGCCATCTCTGTCCCCCTTTGAAAGGTAGGCAGCATTGCTGCAAGCAAATGAAAGGACAGACTGTCTGAATCAAACAGTTGGTCTGCTTTTAATTAATGTGCTTCCCCTAGGGAAAATACATGTGAACTGCAATGCTCGGACAGCTCATTAACCAAAATAGGATGCAGCAACCTGGTGTGCACATGGCACATCCAATCAAAAGTGCACCTGGGTAGTACACCCTATGTATAATACAGGCTGTTCGAAATTGGGTTACTGGTTGGCCCCAAATCAACTGGTGCTCAACCTCCTGGCAGCTTGGCACAGAGCAGTCAGGGTTAACTTAGAGGCAATGTGTAAAGTATGTGTACAACACTTCAAACGGTAACACACTGAAAACACCACACAAAAAGGTCTCAACCAGGTAGGAAAACTAGAGCTCAATTTAATAAATACAACACCACAAAATCCAATCAGTAGAACCGAAGTCAATAATTTTTAAAGAATAGGGTGAAAAATAGCTCCTAAAAGCATATGGTGCCAACCGGGGATGTCTGGTTGGCTGCACTGGGTCTAAGTAAAAATTTCAGGTAGACTGCAAAGGAGCATGGGTTAGATACAGTCCCAGATTACTCCTGTTGAATTTTTACCATCTCAAGTTTTGTGCCAAGACTCCCATTCACATCGGAGAGGGCCTCAGGGAGTGCACCATGGACGAGGGCTGGCATGGCACATAGAGCAGGCTGGGCTTTGCGCACGGGCTGGCTGGAGCTTCGTGATGGCAGTCCTCCACAGGTGAGCGATGCTAGCTGAGCAAAGAGCTGGGCTGGCGGCGGTTTGCACTGAATTTTGGTGTGAGCAGCGCAGTTCTTGTGTGAACTGTCCAGTTTGTTGATTTCATGAGCCTGTGGCCAACATTAAGGGTCCAGGACCTGAGAGGTACCACTTGGGGTCGATAACTCACTGCAGACGGGTCCAGGATCTGCTAAGGAACCTTTTATGTCCCCAAGGATCAAATAAGGAGGCCAGCAGACTAGCCCTTTGTAACACTCTGATGCCCTAGGTTCAAGATGAAGTTGCTGGTTCAGTTCTTCTCCCCAGGCAAGAGAGCAACAGGTAGTAGGTTAGGTATCATTTCTTTCTGAACAGCAGTCCAGCAGAGTGGTGGTCCTGGTACTAGCACAGCAGTTTTTCTTCCTGGAAGAGTATCCACATATCCAGACATGTACTGAAGTGGTGGTGTCCAAGGTCTAGTATATATGCCTTTGCGTTAGTGAGCAGCTTCTAGAGGCATGCCATCAAAGTGCACATGTGACCTGCCTTCCTGGCCCTGGATATAGACTAATTACACAGGATATTCAGCACTTTGTGCAGAGACAGAACACATACCCTATTCAAGTGTAAGTGGGCTGGACCAAGCTCCTCCTTCCCATCCTGCCAGTGATGGCCATTCCAATCACACCTAAGGGTCCTATTCTGTTTGGCTGTCTAGGATTAATACACAAAGCCCAACTAACATACACAGTCAAATAAGTGACCCATGGACAGGCTGCAGGCACGAAATGGCTAAGGCAAGAAAATGCCAACTTTCAATAAATTACATTTTCAAAATGTTTATTTAAAATCCATTTTCACCATGAGCTAGGAGTTTTCCTTACATTTACAGAAACACTAAGCATGAACTATTTACCTGGTTCCATTTGGAAATTACACTTATATATGTAATACAGTAACTAATGTTATCTTATAGGAGCGGTAGGTCTTGCAGTAGTTAAAATTAATATAAGAATTTTTTACCACCAGAATATGTAAAACTTAAAAGTGCATGTCCAACTTGTTAAATAGAATGCCCCCTTGCCATATGGGCTGTCCAGGGTCTACCCAGCGATAACTAATATGTTTTAAAAAGGAAGGTTTGGTCCTGGAAAAAGGTCTATTTTCCAAGCTAGACATTGCAAATTAAAATTGCAGACATAGGCTTCAATGGAAGCTCTGAGGCATGTTTAAAGGGCTACTTTAGTGTACGTACAATCAGTGCTGCAGGCCCACTAGTAGCATTTAATTTACAGGCCTTGGGTATGTGTAGTGCCACTTTACTAGGGACATATGAGTAAATAAAATATGACAATGGGTATAAGCCAAATGTGCCATGTTCAGATGAAAGAGCTCAAGCACTTTAGTACTGGCTAGCAATGGTAAAGTGCAAAGAGTCCTAGGGACAACAGAAATAAATTCCGCAAAAAAAGGAGGAGGAGGCAAAAGTCTGGAGATGACCCTACAGAAAGGGGCAAGTCCAACACGACCTCCTCCAGCCAAAAGCCAGTGTCGACTTATTAAAATATTGATGGGCTTCCCTGCTTAGTTGGTGGAACATGAACGGAGGCCCTGGTGTGCAGGGACACTTGCCAGTTCCAAGACTCTCTAAACTCAGTTGAATCCCTCTGTCTATATTCTCCCAGGCCACTGGACTCTCCCATGGAGAACTCTTGTCCTCACTTGTGGGACCCACCTGTAAAACTCCAAACCTTTCTATCCACACAGATTGATCCAGTAGGCAGACAGTACCAACATGGTCAAAAAGGTGATGTGGCCTATTCCTCTTCCTGGGTCAGATGTCTATCCCCAACCCAAGGAAAGTTCTGCCCATAAGGACAGTAACTAACAAAGGCCAGTGACAGCTGTCAGTGTCAAGAGCAAGGTCCTAGGCCTTTTGGGGTTATATGGCCTCTGAGGTTTCTCAGAGTGGGGGGCGGTAGTCCTGGATGGTTTGCACTCTATTCCTACTCCACCTCCCACCAGTTTATGGATGGGTATACTGACACTGGACAATCAGCTCAAAGTCTGTACCCTGAGGTGGAAGAAGGGGGTAGGAGTGAGTTCTTCCTCACCCTGCCCCTCCATCTGGGTCCTGTATGATTTGCCTTGGAATTGTACCCCCAGACATCTGAACAATCAGGGCACCCTGGGTGGCCCCCACTTTTAGTTCTCCTGACATCTGACAACTCATTGCCCAGAATGTAGTCTATGGGCATCTGGGGACAAATATGACCTTCCTCTGGCACCTCCCCACCCCTCTCCATTGACATTAGGGCCAAAGTTCAGAAACAAACCAGCCCATTGGCCTGGGTTACCCTACATACCTGTGTGGTGTACTGCTCTGGAGAACTAGATGTTCCACTATCTTGGTCTGGCTAGCTCTTTTGCCCCTCTGAGCATTGACTGGGACTCCATTCCCTTTCACCTGGTGAAGGTGTTGACTCTCAACCAATGGATCAACAGGTCACCATCTGCATCTATCCCCCAGCTAAGGGAGATCAGGGCATGAGGTGTTTCTTAGGATAGGCAGAGCTGGGTTGGAAATGGGGTGCCCTAGGCCACTGACTACCAGAACCTCCTCCCTGTTTCTCGGAAGGGGCATGTGAACCCTTTCCTCCCCCTTACTCTGGGACCTGGCTGTGTCTCCCTTCACCTTTCCCTCACTCTTCTGGGGGGACTTGAACTACCCATCTTAGTGTCACTCCTAGGTTCCTTCTTGTGGCCCCTGGTGCTGAGTCATTCGTTCTCTTTCTTAGGAAGCTCACTGGGACCAGTGAGCTTACTATCAATCAGGTGCTAGCTCTGATCTAGAAAACCAAAGATGAACATGTGACAACCCCTGATAATCCTTTACTGCACTGCCAGTCAACCAACCATCCAGTGGCTTGCAAAAGGAATCCACACATTTCACCCAGGTCTGATGGGCCAGTTTCTGACTCTTCTTGAACTTGTGCCTATGCTACTCTGGGTTGAGGCCATACATTCTGACAGTAGCTTTCTTTATGGGGGAAGATCAATAACAATGGGCAACCCAATCTACCCCTGGCGGCTTGGGCAAGAAATATTGCAAGGTAAAGGCACCTACGAGGGATTTATTTAACACAAATTCTATGTCACTTGTTATCTTTAGTCTAGACAGCTATCTTAATTTGCCTGTTTTTGAATGAATATATCACACAAACATATTTGACAATTATTTTAACATGTGTCAATCTTGTACAGACATAAAATATACTTGAAACATGGTTGTATGTATTCAAAAAGAGTTTTATAAAATGATGTTTTCTGTATATATAGAGGGTTCAAAGGATAACATTACACAATGAAACCGGAAGTTCTATTTACACATCTAGATGGTCTAGTCGACGAAACGCTTAATTAGACCGAAACATCGGCAGTTACATCTTTTTCTTCTTTTTTATTGTTAAATTTTTGAAGAAAAGGTGTTCACATTTGTTACCAGGAAAAACATTGATGTGATGTATATGTAAATAGAAATTCCGGTTTCATTTTGTAATGTAATCCTTTGATCCCTCTATATATACATAAAAATCCTTTTATAAAACTCTTTTTGAATACATACACCCATGTTTCAAGTATATTTTATGTCTGTATGTCAAATATGTTTGTGTGATATAATCATTCAAAGACAGGAAAATTAAGATAGCTGTCTAAACTAAAGATAACAAGTGACATAGAATGTGTGTTAAATAAATCCCTTCTTCATGGGGGGACACCTCAACCTATCCCACTTACTTAGGGCCAGTGGGGCATCCCTCCCTTTCCACCGACTAGCCCCTAAATCCTTCTCAGTGATCCTGTGCATCTGTAGCATAATCTCATATGTTTTGCACCACTTGTCAATGCTGTTCCCCACAACAAAGTCATGCACCAGACCTTTGAGAATATGGAGCCTCTTGCCTCCAGAAGGCACTGTAGAAATATCACCATCATCACTGCTATACTTTGCCTTAGTGGCTTTGATATCCAGCTCCTTCAGAGTCAGTTCATGAGCCAGCAAGAACTTCTTCTCCTCTAAGGCCCTCGCAGTCTTCTTCACCTCCACAGCCAGTTTTCTTTCTTTCATTCTTAAAAAGACGATTTGCAGCATGAATTTCGATACATCCCTTTTTTTACACCAGGTCTTACAGGAACACAATGCAGGAGGAGACACTGCTCCCTGCCCGGCAGGGAACTCGACTTAAGGGGTCAAGTCATCCCCTCAACTGCAGGTGGTACCACAGGAAGTTCCTCTCCATCTCATTAACCTCTCCTGTGGCTTCAACTGATGGACTTCCACCAAGGACATCAGCTCCATTTGGAGCACCATTTTCCTGATGGTGCTCTTTGCTGTAAGCCACCTCTCTTTACGGAACAGCTTGAGCTGGGCCACAATGTAGGAATCCATGTTAGGCAGCTCAAACTCCATACGTGTAGAGGTGGAGTCAGGCACCAGTCAGAGAGAGTATTTAGAAAAAGCAAATAGTCCAATCAGAGAGAATTTAATACCCAAATTGGCCTCATATATGTGATGGTGGTGTACGAAAAATTACTGTATGACTTTTAGGCTCCTAAAGGCCAGAATTCACTCCCTGGATAAGACTGGAGGAGCCGTCCTCTCCTCACCCGATAAGGTGAGCCAATACCATATGTTGCATAACATAGCCCTGCGACGGAGCATCCTCTACATTGCAGAGAATGGAGACCATGATGAGCCACCAGTGAGGATGTTGAAATGCCAATGAAGATGATAGTGTTAATGAGAAAATGATTGACTTAAGTATACATTTACATGTTATGGCATGAAGGTTGAACCAATTTTTAATCTAATGAGGAGAATAGTCTGTGCTGGACATTTTTCAGAAAGGAAAAGTGAAATCCAGAGCAAAGATGTGTGTTGATCAACGTGTTGGCACATTGACAACTGGGTTCTTTTACAATGTTCATCTTTGATTACTCTCAGAAAATGTGTCCTCAAAAGTACTCATTGTTAATGTGTCTAATTTGTAATGTAATTTAATGAATGTGTTATTTTGATCTGTTTTAGGATCCTTTACAAAGTCATCTTCATTTGGACATTTTAACATTGTGACATTTGCAGTTATATGCTGCTGTTGCAGAGTACAAAGGGAACATGGATTGATCCTTTGGAAGATACACACAGACATTAGTTGTACATATATTGCTTTGAGGCAACGTGCATATAGATTGAATTGACGTTTTGATGGTGGCCTTGAACTTGTTTACTGTTGAATGTAGACACAAAGCCAATGTGTGCTGCTTGAATTGCTCTAACATCATGTGGTAGTCGACACAGAGTATACTAATCTGTCTTCATGTTGTCAAAATGCTCATTTTATGTTAAGCGTATGAAGTTACTGATGTGTCTCATCTTTGTAGAAAGAACATCTTCTAGCACACCACTTAAAAGTTGGTTGTGGTATTTCCCCAACTACTGCAATAGGGTATTGGAAAGCTCCTGGAGCCACCAAATTGAGTACTGCCAGAATATTTGACTCTTGGTGTTATTGTTTTGCAATTCTGATTGTGAGGCAGAATATCTGGCCCCTCCTGATGACATATCTCAATAATATGTTGCCTATTGACACTGAATGTTTTGATTATATCCTCTTCTTCCATGGTGACAAGGTCTGGAACAGGAAATGTGAAAATGCACTGAGTAGGTATGGTTTGTTATGGTTAAGAAAAAATTGACTGACACATTTTTTTCAAATTTAATAAGATACTAGTTGATGATTTTTTGTGATCTGTTTTTTGTTGTCATGGTTGCAAATTGAAAGAAACATTACCAAATTACAATGGTTGTATTGTTTAATAAACATTTGCTTTTGTACTTTCTAAAATGTATAATGCAATAAAAATAATGAATAGAGCAAAGAAATACAACACCAGTCTTTGACTTTATTTTTGCTTTTATGAAACAAAACCAAATAAACAAAAATAGGATAAAGACCATGGAGCGAACAACATTTGTGTGACTGTAACCATCATTGAGGAGGCACAATTGTTTGAAGGGTGCTGTCCATAATACAACTGACATCAGAAAGGTAAATGTGTCCAGAAAAAAGTCCACAGGCTGAATGGTCGTCACACACTGGAGGAAATTAGGTTCTGCGTCTCTCGGTGGTGGTGGTCTTGCCATCCTCTCCTGGTGTTCCAGATGAATGTGTGCTCCTGCGGGGGACTAGTGGATCCACAGTTGCAGGGATTGAGGTGGGGGACGGTGTTGCCTTTGTGTGAGGGCCTTCCTTTCTGTGGCTGAGGCAAATGTAGTTGGCCCAAGTTTTGTTCGACCAGGTAAAGGGAAAGTTGGAGCTTGAAAGGCCCTGCACATATGAGTGTAAATGTCATGTAGCCCCCCAGTCAGAGATCCTATTTTGGAGTTGTGATGTTCCATCTGAACATTGAGCTCCCCCTGGAACTGCTTCATTTCTGGGAGCTCTGCAAGGACCTGGCCTACCATATCTTAGGACCGATGCATGGTTCCCAAAATGTGGTCGATGGTGGCCTGTGTGACAGTGAACCCAGTGGGCCTCACTATGCTGGCCCACAGATTCTACTCCCATTACCTGTGCTCTTGACCCAGTGTGCCCCATCCCACTGGTTCCTGTCTGAACTGGAGGTGGTGGTGGAGTTGTCCAAATAGAAACCTGGACTGGGGGCACAAGATCAGTGTGATGTTGGTTTGGACACAGGAAGTGGAGGTATCAATAAGCTGAGGTGTTGTAACAGCTGGGGTGGGAGGTGTAGGTATGGGCAGAGTGGGGCTCACTGGAGCTGTTCTTCCCAGGTAGAGCATATGGATCAGGCTGCTCCTCTTCATCTGGAATTTCAGGAGTGGTGTCCTCCCTGAATTCTTGATCCTGGGCTGGAGTGGAGGTTTCCTCAATGACAGTTGTTTGACTGTGTTCTGGCTGTCGGCCATAATATGAATGTGAAAAAATGAATACATTGTAAAAGTGTGGATTGCACATCCAATAAGTGTTAAGCAAAAAATGGAACAACCTAGAAGGGAAACAGGTAAGAAGATGTCCTGTAGATGAAAACAAAATTTAGTAAGTATAGATAGATGAAATGTGCCAACCATTCAACACAACACAGTTGAGAGGAGAGATATGAAATTACCCATTCAGGGCCTAGCTGGCTAAAAAACAAGCATTTACACACTGTGTAAAAAAAAAAAAAAAAAATATATATATATATATATATATATATATTACCTACTGGCGGTCGCCAGTAGGTATATATAGTTAGGATTTTTTCTCCATGGGATTTTTGAAAATTCTATGTCTAATAACTTTGGCGTTTGTGGACGGAATTGGCTGAAATTTTCAGGAAAATGGCACATTTTGTTTCTGAGCAGCCCTTAAAAATTTGGGGGGGGTTCGTCAAGGGGGGGCCGAGAAAAAAGGGGGGTCCCAAAACGTGTTTTTAACATTGAGTTTTCCATAGGGCGGTTGGCCTCACTTTTAGCCCGAACGGCTGAATGGATTTGCACGAAACTTGGCAAAATTGTAGGGACTGGTAGCCCGATGTGCCTTTTGTAGGTCTCAATATATGTGCTCCAGTGGATTTTGAGAAATTAACGTTTAAAAAAAGATATATATCTGTAACAGCGGACCTGGCAGCGTCCCAGGACGCGTACTTTACGCGCAACGGAGCTTTGTGAAGCGAAGCTGATTGGTTCTCCGGCGTCTGTCAACATTCCAAAAAGTCCGTAGCGGCCGCCATCTTGTCTCTCGGTAGGATCGAGAGACAAGAGGAGGTCAAAACAAAGGGGGAAATAACTATAAGGGGGCATAGTAGATCCTCGCTGACCCCCTAGGTTTGATGTGGAGGTTTTAAAAGGGCCCCGCGGGGCAAAAAAAAATAATAATAATAATAATCGAACGGCTGAATGGATTTGCACGAAACTTGGCAAAATATTAGGGACTGGTAGCCCGATGTGCCTTTGCTAGGTCTCAATATATGTGCTCCAGTGGATTTTGAGAAATTAACGTTCAAAAAAAGATATATATCTGTAACAGCGCTCCGCTTCGCGTAACGGAGGTTTGCGAAGCTGATTGGTCATTCTGTCACTGGGCTATAGTTGGGCTACATCTGGCTGATATTTGGGCTACATTTGTTTTTTTGTGTGTCTGGCGGCCATCTTTGGGCTACATTGGGCTACATTGGGCTTCATTGGGCTACATTGGGCTACATTTGGGCTCCAACATATATATAGGCCAATGTAGCCCAATATATATTTTTCAAAGTTAATTTTCGTAAAAACCACTGGAGCATATATCTTGAGACATAGCAAAGGCACATCGGGCTACCAGTCCCTACAATTTTGCCAAGTTTCGTGGAAATCCATTCAGCCGTTCGAGCTAAAAGTGAGTCCAACCGCCCTATGGAAATGAAGGAAATGAATGGGTAATTTGTAATTAGCAAATAGCTAATCGCAAACTAGGAATGGTAAAGAATCGCTATTTATTCCTTAAAGTTCGCTATTTAGGAAATGCAAAAAACTTTGATGATACATATGGCGGTTCATCTCTAACAAGATAAGAAGCATAGGGATACATTTATGATGACTGGCGCATCACCAGGGATGTGTTAGTCATTCTGTGCCGCTGTTCCGTCACCTATGGTGTGCTGCATTTACAATGCGGCGCATCATGGGGCAAAAACAGCACAGATGCGTGATGTATCTGTGCCGTAAAGGTGGCGCATTGCTGGAGTTGTATTGCAAGTGTGATGAAGCTCCAGCAAGGGTCGGGGGTGCCCCTGTCGCAGGGTTTCTGTTCTCACACAGAACTGTGGACAGAGGATTGGAACCTCGGCGAATTAGGGTGTCCCAAAACTCACGTTAGTAATCAAAAACTCCTTAGCAAGCTAGGTACAGTGTCACATTGGATATAACAAACTCTCAATGTTTAGACAATCCAGAATATGAACTTATAGTACCTCAGGATACGTGGAACTCATGAACAGTCGGTCGTTATATATTTCTTAGAAACCAGAACATGGAGTTAAGAAGAACACATGTGTATTTGAAATGTTTATTTACTAATGCCGTCTTCTCAGGCGTAGTATCTTAGATAATACAAGTACACATATTATCAGTAGCAAAATTACCAGCATAGTTACTAGTACATAAAAAGCGAATGGTGATAGTATGTTAACATGCTGTAAATGAATAAGAGTTAGCAACACTTATAAGCAGCCGCGGGCCGTGGAGGGAGTTACGGTGAGGCAGGGAGGCGGGGAGGGGGAGAAGCAGGGTGGAGAATACAAGTACACATATTATCAGTAGCAAAATTACCAGCATAGTTACTAGTACATAAAAAGCGAATGGTGACAGTATGTTAACATGCTGTAAATGAATAAGAGTTAGCAACACTTATAAGCAGCCGCGGGCCGTGGAGGGAGTTACGGTGGGGCAGGGAGGCGGGGAGGGGGAGGGGCAAGGTAGAGAGGGCTCCACCCTGCTTCTCCCCCTCCCCGCCTCCCTGCCTCACCGTAACTCCCTCCACGGCCCGCGGCTGCTTATATCTCACCCTCCCTAATACACATATTATATTATTTGCTAAGAAGGTCTCTTTGTGTTGGTTTAGGGCGTGCCCATACTTTAGTGTCTTAGATTTGAAGGAATCACATCAGCATACACCAGCTCTCTCTTCATGTGAACCGCATCAACTGTTGTGTATGTGTGTTCGGCAAAGCAATATAAAACCCGCCTCATGCCCAGAATTGGCAGAAGTTGCACTTATGTTATGAGTATGAAGTCGTGGAGATCAGACCTCATAATAATTCTGTATCGTGTTGTTCTTGAAACTTTAGCACTCGCTGTACAGATATAGTTTAACAAGCAAAGCAGATAGTAGAGCAATAACATATTATTCTCATGTAAACCACGATGAACTACTAGGTGGAAAGCTAAAGCAACAACTAAGTGTCGTGTGCAGAAGTTGCAAAAAAGGAAAAATGGCGTTTAAACCGGTAATGAGCCCATGCTAACTTAACACGGTGTAAAGATATCCAGGACCTAGATGACACCTCCCCATGATCCGGAAACGAACTGAATAAGATAATAGAAGTGCCATCTCATGAGAGCAGATTGCAAGTTTATATGTGGACGGTCCGCAAGGTAAAGCATTAAAAACTAGGAAAATTTAATGCTAAAGAAAAATAAAACAGCCAAGTACTTTATCGAGTCTTAAGCCAATAGGCAAGGTAAATAATAAAAACTTGACAAATAAGTCAATGAATTGTCAATGAAATGCTAGTACTCAGCATATCAAACATGAAAAAGGTCTATGACATAACTGTGTATGCAAAATAAGCTGCAACAGCCTCCAATAGGAAGTCACCGTCTTCATCCGAAAACAGTTCAGCCATCCAATTTAAAAGCGGAAAAGAACATACGTGCTCTCCCAGCACCGGATCCTCTATCACCATCAGAGGACAGCTCGGTGGGTTTTCAAGAAAGCTCTGTTCCAAGAAAGACTGTGCTGCCGCCAGTAAATTCCAGGGACCAAGTAGTCCATGCATCAATGCCACAGCCATAATCCTTTCGCCAGGACAAACCAACTCGTGAGTAATGATAGGAGTCATCAGCTGATTAAAGTCGACGTCAGGAGAAACCGGTCCGCAGAGACACAAATCAATGGCCCAATCGAAATCACAGGTCAGGCAGTGAAATACAGGCTGGACACAGGTGAAGTAGGAGAATCGAAAAGATAATCCATATGCCGTGCTTAATATCGCCAACGGCATTGTGCCATAATATTCTAGCATGCGATTGCGGAACAGTGTCAGCAGCTGCAGGGTGGGAGGTTGCATAGGAGGGACATCCATATTTAAAAATGTAAAAAAGCACAAGAGCGTCCGCTGGTAATGCAAGTAAAAATGCCAATCCACGAACCAGAGTGGAGAAAATAGAATGAAAGGAAGCAGGGATGACTCCAAAGATTTTCTCAAATGAAGTCACAAGACCACTGGTAACAACTTTAAAAAAGTGCGCCAGGGTCTTTGTGGAGGATGCGTTAAAGATAGTCGGAACCATCTTGCTGAAATTGAAAGGCAAATCTGAATTGAAAAGGGTCTGCACCTCTGTACGGGTGTTCGCTATGTGAAGCACGAAAGTTTCACGGGCCGAACTCAAGGCCACCTCTCTCTGAGACAAAAGAGCTCTTATTCTTGCCATGCCGTTGAAATCTGTCCCAAGGTTGGTATTTGTGGCCAGATTGAAAACTCCCTATGTTCATGTGTGGGAGGAAATAGAACATTTCTGCAGCAAATAACCCGTTCACTTACTGTTACGATAAAAGGAATACTTTTAATTAACTCAGAACAATCTTCATTATTGAGCATCAAATAACTACCATTTTCCAACAACTTGAACGTGGGGATGATAGCAGGAACTGGCGTGCCTTGCAACACGCAAGCCATATTTGGTCGGTGTTTGTTGCATGAACCGTGTAACTGTATGTGCCTACACATTAGTGAATGATCTGGCGTCTCAGTGCATTCCTCTCCATTCAGATAAACTTCTTGATCATCTTTGAAACATCTGTATGTGTATGGAAGCGACCAGACCTCATGAAGAAAAGCACTACCTAAAGGTTCATAACGACCTATTGGTATATATTTCATACAATTTGAAAACTTATATAAAGCAAAAGGCAGCGTTATTAAACCGTGGATAAGGCACGTTGCCAAAAAACCCGCAATCCTCTGCTGATGATGTCACTGAGCATGTCATGAATGATGTAATATGTGACATCATCAGCAGTGGATTACGGGTAATAGTATCTCTAGTTTACTCCCCTATAGCTGTCTTTCTTTTAACATAAGTGTCTGTTTCCTTCCCTTATACTTACTGTTTTTGGTTCGCTTCTGGTTCGCGTACCGGCGAGCGAACTGGGAAGCGAACTAAGAGAAATAGAGGTTGGCACAGTTCCAAATATTGTACCAATTTTTTAATAACGGGGAGGTAGTTCTGAAAAGAACTTTTTTTTTATTGTTTTTGTTGTTTTATATTTTTTTTATTATTTTTCGGAACATTTTTTTACTTTTTTTGAATTTTTCTGAACAGTTTTATATTTTTGGGGGTTTTTCTTGGAGGGGGCAATGAAAACGATTCATTGTAAAGGGCTCAACAGGAGCAACAAAACAAAAAAAGAAGTATTTATTATTTTGGGCGTTTTGTACAAACTTGCATATGATAGTCAATAGCTCTGTTGATCAGAGTGATGCTTTTTTCTCCGTAGGAAATGAATCCATCGCAAAATACGCAGATGTGTTTTACTTCACCAAATTTCATTTGTATATTTGGCACCATCTCCCTGCCCTCTGGTCCCGTTACTTCCGGTACAACAGATCTTCTGGCCATAATAGGGAGATTATCTAGGTCGTTCCGAAACTGTGCAGCACTGTAGTTGTTAGGATGCCACCTAGTCATATGGCGATGCATTGTGTAGTTTCCGAAACTGTATTTTTTCTCGGTTCCTCTGGACAGTCTATCTTGACATATAAGGCAAGTTACGTATCTTGCATTTACTTTTTTCTGACCTTTGGGAATTTAAAAAAATTGCCAAATGAAGTTTTCTTTCCGGTGAGACGTCCTGGGCTGCTCAGGCAAAAACTGCCTCTCTTCGTGCTCGTCGTCCTGTTCCTCTTCTTCTTCTTCTTGTTGAATTATAACTTGAGCAGGTGGTCCACTCTTCCTTGGATGTGGTGGAGGTGGTGGGGAAGCACCAGCTGAAGCTACTAAAGAAGCCATTGCTCAGTGATCACAAAGGGTCTTTCTCTCACAATGATGAAAGTCAGAGTGAGGAAAGAAGGAGGGATTTTCATCATTTGGGAAAAACAAGAGTTCTCAACCAATCAAAAGTGTTCATTTTAGATTATATGACCTAGTCTTACATCATTAGGAAACCAAAAGTGAAATGAACCAATGAAAAGTGTTATTACCAAGTCACATGACTTGCTGTGTTTACGTTAAGCGCTTTGCAGGGCCTCCCGGTTTGCTTCCAGAAACCTGCGCTTTGCGACTCGCTTCGCGTACCAGTTCGCTAACGTAGCACGTCATATGACGTATCACGAGACAACGTGAAACGTCATGCGGACGGGAGGCGTCACGATGTTGTTTTCTAACGCGGCACTTGCGGTAAAGAAACGTTTACCGGCTCGCGGTCTATTTCGCGGCATCAAGGTCAGCTAACGGGAAGCTTCCCGATTCGCGAAGCGGGAACGAAGAAAAAAAAATATAAAAAAAAAAAATTATTCATAAACATATAAAATATATTTTTGGATTTAAAGAAGAATACATTTTACAGCTACAGATATTAGCTGTTAAAAAACCAATAAAATTCACAGAAAAAACCATAGGTTATAGACCATATATAGTTAGGAATTAGCATTTACAAAACCTTGAAAATTCACTGAAAAAACCATAGGTTATAGACCATATATAGTTAGGAATTAGCATTTAGAAAACCTTATTTTACTCACACAAAACCATTGAAATTCCATATATAGTTAGTTGCACTAACTATATATCGTGCACCCGCAATCCACTGCTGATGATGTCACATATTACATCATTCATGACATGGTCAGTGACATCACTGATGACATCACTGATGACATCTCAAATGACATCACTGATGACATCACTGATGACATCTCATTTGACATCAATGACCACATCACTGATGATATCATTCATGTGACAATACAATGCATCTCCTCACATTTTAATATAACCTCTGTTTCACCCAGTGTTAAAAAGAGAGTATAATTTTTGAAACCATTGACACACCAATACTAGTTACTACATACGCACTCACTGATTGCTACGTCTACACACACCTTCACTCATTCACCCATACAATCATTCATACATACAATCACTCATCTTTACAACACTATCATATGCACTCATACACCTATACAGACACTCACAGTCTGACACTCATCCATGGAGTTACTCACACACCTAGTCAGTCCTGTAAAGAATCAATGACACTTCCATTTTCTTGTCTATACAGTTAAACATAGAGCACCTTACATTTTCAAACATATACTAACACATACTTACCTTCTTATACAATCATTGATACAAGTACAGATTGATCTGCACAGAGTCACACACCTCCCAGCTAGCCACACACACACTCAGTCTCCCATACAAATACTTGGGCAATCAATCAATAACCCATATAGTTACTCATATAGCTACTGATCAACACATGCAGCAGTTTACAGAACAACAGACATAATGATGCACAAATTAAGACAGTTTAGTCACTAACCCATGCAGTCAGTGAGACACATTTAATCACTCACTCATACAGTCAGTCATGCACCTACTAAATCCTTCGTCCAGACACTTACACATCCACTCATTCTTCAATATGTAAGACATATTTAAACTTTATAGAAACAAAAAATCACTGGATGTTGTTATCAGTGATGTCATCAGTGATGTCATTTGAGATGTCATCAGTGATGTCATCAGTGATGTCACTGACCATGTCATGAATGATGTAATATGTGACATCATCAGCAGTGGATTGCGGGTGCGCGATATATAGTTAGTGCAACTAACTATATATGGAATTTCAATGGTTTTGTGTGAGTAAAATAAGGTTTTCTAAATGCTAATTCCTAACTATATATGGTCTATAACCTATGGTTTTTTCAGTGAATTTTCAAGGTTTTGTAAATGCTAATTCCTAACTATATATGGTCTATAACCTATGGTTTTTTCTGTGAATATATATATATATATATATATATATATATATAATTCATTGAAGAAACATAGGTTTCAGGCCTTATATAGTAAGGAATTAGCATTTAAAAAACCTTTAAAATTCACTCAAAAAACTATAAGTTTTAGGGGTGTTATAGTGAGATGGACATTTCGCTCATACAAAACCATTGAAATTGCTCCTACATAGTTAGTTGTACTAACTATATTTCGCGCACCCGCAATCCACTGCTGATGATGTCACATATTACATCATTCATGACATGGTCAGTGACATCACTGATGACATCTCAAATAACATCACTGATGACATCCAGTGAATGTGGTTTGCTTCATTATTTAAATATGCATTATATATATAGCAATTTGCATTGAAGAATGAGAGGATATATAAAAATAAATATTTGGATGGAGGATTTAGTAGCAGTATAATTGACTGTTTACTTGACCAATTTATAGTGTCTCACTAAATATAGTGGATAGTGACTTAACTGTTTGAATATCTGTATCACTTTGTCAGTTGTTGTGTAAACTGGTTCTCCAGTTGGTTACTAGCCATGTGAAAGTCTATATTAGTTATTGATTAGTTAACTGAGTATTTGTATGGGAGAGTGAATGTGTGTGTGGTTCGGTGGGGGGTGTGTGACTGCCCAAAGATGTGTGAATAGTTGATTCACTAGATATATGAAGTTAAAACTACATGTTCTAACAGTTGTTTGGGTGAGTGAATATCTTTATAGGTGTGGTGATGAGCAAATATATTTCTCAGTGGTACATGTCCAACAAACTAGAAAAATAAAAGACAGTTTATGTGTCAGTTGTTGTATATAAATAAGTATACATAAGACTCAATGATTGTGTGAGTGACTGTATGGATAACTTTATACTTGTAATACTGATTTTATAATTCACTAAGTATGACTTACTATCTAAATGAATAGATGAAGTTGTGTTTGTATAAGTGTGTAGCTAAGTAAATATATAAGTATTATCCATTGTTTGCATAAGTGAGTAGGATGACTTCATATGTGAATAGGATGTGTGCTGGTGTGTAATGTCGATTTAGGTGTATAAGTATTTTTGATAGTGTTCTATTGTTCATTGACAGCATGTATGAGTGAATCTACAGGTAAGTGTTTAGATGTGTGTATACATCCATGAATCACTGAGTGGGTTTTTAGATACTTGTATTGCTGTAACAATGGATTCAAATATGATACTCTGTATTTTACAAATTGTGATGAAAGATTTTACTAGTGTATGAAAAGGTGTATGTGATTGTCACGTGGATGATGTCATCAGTGATGTCATCAGTGATGTCATTTGAGATGTCATCAGTGATGTCACTGACCATGTCATAAATGATGTAATATGTGACATCATCAGCAGTGGATTGCTGGTGCGCAAAATATAGTTAGTACAACTAACTATATAGGAGCAATTTCAATGGTTTTGATTGAGTGAAATGTCCAGCTAACTATAACACCCCTAAAACTTATAGTTTTATGAGTGAATTTTAAAGGTTTTTTAAATGCTAATTCCTAACTATATAAGGCCTGAAACCTATGGTTTTTTCAGTGAATTTCAAAGGTTTTTAAATGCTAATTCCTAACTATATAAGGCCTGAAACCTATGGTTTTTTCAGTGAATTTGCAATTTTTTTTAAATGCTGATTCCGAACTATAAAAGGCCTGAAACCTATGTTTTTTTCAGTGAATTTCAAAGGTTTTTTTAATGCTAATTCCTAACTATATAAGACCTGAAAGCCCACCAGGAATCTCCAGTATGCGCCAGGGGACTGCATTGCAGAGAGGTGTAATGTAGCCACGCCCCTTTTTACACCTCTCTGTAACGCAGCCCCCGTGCATGTTTGAAGAGGGGGAACTAATTCCCCTTGCATACTGGGGGCCCCTGGGGTCCAACTAGCCCACCTGGATCCTTCAGTATGCGCCAGGGGTCTGCATTGCAGAGGTGTAATGAGGCTATGCCCTTTGTTACACCTCTCTGCAACGCAGCCCCCTGGCGTGTTTGCAGAGGGGGAACTAATTCCCCTTGCATACTGGGGGTCCCTGGGGGCCAACTAGCCCACCAGGAGCCTCCAGTATGCATCAAGGGGCTGCATTGCAGAGAGGTGTAATGAGGCCACACCCTTTTTTACACCTCTCTGCAAGGCAGACCCCATGCATGTTTGAAGAGGGGGAACTAATTCCCCTTGCATACTGGGGGTCCCTGGGGGCCAACTAGCCCACCAGGAGCCTCCATTATGCACCAGGGGGCTGCATTGCAGAGAGGTGTAATGAGGCCATATCCTTTTTTACACCTCTCTGCAACGCAGCCCCCATGCATGTTTGAAGAGGGGGAACTAATTCCCCTTGCATACTGGGGGCCCCTGGGGTCCAGCTAGCCCACCTGGAACCTCCAGTATGCGCCAGGGGTCTGCATTGCAGAGGTGTAATGAGGCTATGCCCCTTGTTACACCTGTAAATGTAAATGTAAATGTATTGCGACTTATATAGCGCACGTATCACCCGAAGGTATCAAGGCGCTTGCTTAGGGAACCCGTCCTGGTATTCCCCTGTGAGATACCCCGGCAGGGTATCCACAAGGTGAAAGCCAGGCATCCCGCCGCGAGGGGCCATAGTGGAGATTAAGCAAGCTATTGCCCAGAGTCGCAGAGTGCGACCCCGTGAGTCGAGTAGGCACCGGAGCGAGAATTGTTGAGTCCGTGGAATTTTTGAGCCCGAGACCCGCCGAGGCGGGGAATCGAACCCTGGTCCACGGCCGATCTCAGCTTCCGGGTCTGCCGCCTCTAACCACTGAGCCACACTTCACCTCTCTGCAACGGAGCCCCCTGGTGCATTTGCAGAGGGAGAACTAATTCCCCTTGCATACTGGGGGTCCCTGGGGGCCAACTAGCCCACCAGGAGCCTCCAGTATGCGCCAGGGGGCTGAATTGCAGAGAGGTGTAATGAGGCCACACCCGTTATTACACCTCTCTGCAACACAGCCCCCGTGCATGTTTGAAGAGGGGGAACTAATTCCCCTTGCATACTGGGGGTCCCTGGGGGCCAACTAGCCCCCTGGAACCTCCAGTATGCGCCAGGGGGCTGCATTGCACAGAGGTGCAATGAGGCTATGCCCCTTTTTACACCTCTCTGCAACGCAGGCCCACTGGCGCGTTTGCAGAGGGGGGACTAATTCCCCTTGCATACTGGGGGTCACTGGGTCATATCTGCCCAAACGCCGATATTCCGAACGATTGAAAATGACTTTTCTTGAGAAACATTTGGATTTGGATTATCATGTCCTATACTTTGGAGTTTTTGAAAGACTGACTTTGAGGATGCTATAAATTACTCAAGTCTGCCCGAATTGTGTGGGTAAAATTGATACCTAGTCACTTTGAATAAGAATGTGCTTACGTCTCGTCTAACATTTGGAAGAAATATCTAGTTATATGACAACAGAAAACCGACATAACTTGAAGGAAATAAAAACGCCCTGAAGAAGTTCTGTTGTACAGAACAAAACGCGTCGGCTGGCTGTGGTACATAAACTTTAGGAAAATAAAAGCATTTGAATATACACCAAGATTCAGCGCTTCAATAAGGACTCTAAGTGATATGATTTGATTGGACTTATTGTGCAAGTGGTTCTGTGCCAAACTTTGGAATATTCTCCACTACTCTCTACTACTTACTCTCTACTACTCCACTACTCTCTAATGCTCACTATCTACTACTCATTCTCTACTACTCTACTACTCTCTATTACTCTCTCTCTACTACTCACTCCCTACTACTCACTATCTACTACTCTCTACTACTCACTCTCTACTACTCTCCCTCTACTACTCACTCTTTACAACTCACTCTCTACTACTCTCTACTACTCACTCTCTACTTCTCACTCTCTACTACTGTCTACTACTCACTCTCTACTACTCTCTCTCTACTACTCTCTACTACTCACTCTCTACTACTCACTCTACTACTCACTCTCTATTACTCTCTACTACTCACTCTACCACTCACTCTCTACTACTCTCTACTATTCTCTCTCTCTGCTACTCACTCTCTACTACTCTCTACTACTCACTCTCTACTACTCACTCTTTACTACTCTCTACTACTCACTCTCTACTGCTCCTAACTACTCACTCTACTACTTACTCTCTACTACTCTCTACTACTCACTCTCCACTACTCACTCTCCACTACTCTCTACTACTCACTCTACTATTCAATCTACTACTCTCTACTACTCACTCTCTGCTACTCTTTCTACTGCTCTCTACTACTCTCTACTACTCACTCTCTACTCTCTATTACTCACTCTCTACTCTCTACCTCTCTCTACTTCTCTCTCTACTAGTCTCTACCTCTCTACCTCTACCTCTCTACCTCTACACCTCTACCTCTCTACCTCTCTCTACACACACACATATACACATATATATATATGCATATATATGCATATGCATTTATATATATGTATGTGTATATATATATATAATTACATATATAAACATATATAATCTGCATATCTATATAAATACAAATATAAATGCATGCATACATATACATATATGCATACACATGCATGTTATTTACATGAAAGTTTTAAAAACACTAATAAAAGCAAAGCTAAAAAGCCACCTCATTACAAACAGAATGGCTTTAACTTAAACGAGGGCAAGATCTATTGCATTTTCAATGCTTGTTTACTTTGGTTCCATCAAGAAGGCATTCAGATGTGTCACACATTTGCCATAAATTCTGAAGGTTAGCACTATAGTTGCTCATTAGATCACTGTAGTAAAGCTACTGCTCACCAGGGAAGTGTGCTGCTGGTATTCAAAGTGCATGTTTCAGTCTGCATGTCAGAATTCTTTTAATGAAATAGAAGAGGATTTTTTTTTTTTTGCAGAGTTTTATATAGCGCGAACTAGAACCGAACCGAATCAGTTATCAGAGTGCTTTACATAGCACCAGTTACGTTACATGAGGACACACTTTCATTTTTTAGGCACGGGGAAATTAAGTGATTTGCCCAGAATCACATGGGGTTTTGGCGTTGTTACCGAGACTCAAACCCAGATCCCCAGGTCCGAGGTCGAGCGTCTTAGCTGTTAGGCCAACCCCTCTCCCCAGAGTGGGGTTGAGAAGTCACTCAAAATGTGCCCTAATTTTTCTTTCAGGGAAGGAGCAGAACTGAGCTGGCCAAAATTTTGGAAAATTTCACGCAATTTCCTCAATCGACGCCAAAGTTATTCCCAATAGATTGTTGTGGATTTCCTATGGAAATTAGGTCCTAACTATATATACCTACTGGCTATTGCCAGTAGGTAATATATATATATCTATCTATATATATATATATTCACTGAAAAAACCATAGGTTATAGACCATATATAGTTAGGAATTAGCATTTACAAAACCTTGAAAATTCACTGAAAAAACCATAGGTTATAGACCATATATAGTTAGGAATTAGCATTTAAAAAACCTTATTTTACTCACACAAAACCATTGAAATTCCATATATAGTTAGTTGCACTAACTATATATCGCGCACCCGCAATCAACTGCTGATGATGTCACATATTACATCATTCATGACATGGTCAGTGACATCACTGATGACATCACTGATGACATCTCAAATGACATCACTGATGACATCACTGATGACATCTCAAATGACATCACTGATGACATCACTGATGACATCTCAAATGACATCACTGATGACATCACTGATGACATCATCCAGTGACTGTGTGTTTCTGTAAAGTTTAAATATGTTTTACATATTGAAGAATGAGTAGATGTATAAGTGTCTGGATGAAGCATTTAGTAGGTGGGTGACTGACTGTATGAGTGAGTGATTAAATGTGTCTCACTGAGTGCATGGGTTAGTGACTAAACTGTCTTAATTTGTGCATTATTATGTCTGTTGTTCTGTAAACTGCTGCATGTGTTGATCAGTAGCTATATGAGTAACTATATGGGTTATTGATTGATTGTCCAAGTGTTTGTATGGGAGACTGAGTGTGTGTGTGGCTGGCTGGGAGATGTGTGACTCTGTGCAGATCAATGTGTACTTGTATCAATGATTGTATAAGAGAGTAAGTATGTGTTAGTATATGTTTGAAAATGTAAGGTACTCTATGTTTAAGTGTATAGATTAGAAAATGGAAGTGTGATTGATTCTTTACAGGACTGACTAGGTGTGTGAGTAACTCCATGGATAAGTGGCAGAGTGTGAGTGTCTGTATAGGTGTATGAGTGCATATGATAGTGTTGTAAAGATGAGTGATTGTATGTATGAATGATTGTATGGGTGAATGAGTGAATGTGTGTGTAGACATAGGAATCAGTGAGTGCGTATGTAGTAACTAGTATTGGTGTGTCAATGGTTTCAAAAATTATACTCTGTATTTAACACTGGGTGTAACAGAGGTTATATTAAAATGTGAGGAGATGCATTGTATTGTCACATGAATGATATCATCATTGATGTAGTCATTGATGTCAAATGAGATGTCATCAGTGATGTCATCAGTGATGTCATTTGAGATGTCATCAGTGATGTCATCAGTGATGTCACTGACCATGTCATGAATGATGTAATATGTGACATCATCAGCAGTGGATTGCGGGTGCGCGATATATAGTTAGTGCAACTAACTATATATGGAATTTCAATGGTTTTGTGTGAGTAAAATAAGGTTTTTTAAATGCTAATTCCTAACTATATATGGTCTATAACCTATGGTTTTTTCAGTGAATTTTCAAGGTCTTGTAAATGCTAATTCCTAACTATATATGGTCTATAACCTATGGTTTTTTCAGTGAATTTCATTGGTTTTTTAAAAGCTAATATCTGTAGCTGTAAAATGTATTCTTCTTTAAATCCAAAAATATATTTTATATGTTTATTAATAATTTTTTTTAATACTTTTTTTTTGTTCGCTCCTGGTTCGCGAACCGGGAAGCTTCCCGTTAGCTCATCTTGATGCCGCGACCCAGTCCGCGAACCGGTTAACGATCCGTTAGCGCAAATGTCGCGTTAGAAAACAACATCGTGACGCGTCGCGTCCGCATGACGTTTCGCGTTGTCGCGTGATACGTCATATGACGCGCCGCGTTAGCGTACCCGGAAGTGAACCGGTATGCGAACGAGGCGTGAAGCGCAGCTTCCCGGAAGCGATCCGGGACGCGGCCCAAAGCGCGTAACGTAAACACAGCAGGTCATGTGACTTGTTAATAACACTTTTCATTGGTTCATTTCACGTTTGGTTTCCTAATGATGTAAGACTAGGTCATGTGATCTAAAATTAACACTTTTCATTGGTTTAGAACTATTGTTTTTCCCAAATGATGAAAACCCCTCCTTCTTTCCTCACTCTGACTTTCATCTTTGTGAGAGAAAGACCCTTTGTTACCAGTGAGCAATGGCTTCTTTAGTAGCTTCAGCTGGTGCTTCCCCACCACCTCCACCACATCCAAGGAAGAGAGGACAACCTGCTGAAGTTATAATTCAGCAAGAAGAGGAAGAAGAGGAAGAGGAGGAAGAGCAGGAAGAGAGGCATTTTTTGCCTGAGGAGCCCAGGAGGTCTCACTTGAAAGAGAATTTTATTTGGCAATTTTTTAAATTTCCCAAAGGCCAAAAAAAAGTAAATGCAAGGTACGTAACTTGCCTTATATGTCAAGATAGACTGTCCAGAGGGACCGAGAAGAAATACAGCTACGGAAACTACACAATGCATCGCCATATGAGTAGGTGACATCCAAACAACTACAGTGCTGCACAATTACGTAATGAACAAGATAATCCCCCTATTATGGCCAGAAGATCTGTTGTACCGGAAGTGATGGGACCAGAGGGGAGGGAGATGGTGCCGAATATACAAATGAGATTTGGGGAAGTAAAGCAAGTCTGCGTACATTGCAATGGGTTCATTTGCTACAGAGAAAGTAGCATCACTCTGATCAACAGAGCTATCGAGAATCATGTTTGTCCGAAACGCCCCAGACAATAAATTCTTTTTTTTTTGTTGCTCCTGTTGAGCCCTTTAAAATGAATCGTTTTCGTTTCCCCCCCCAAAAAAAACAAAAAAAATATAAAACCGTTCAGAAAATACAAAAAAAGTAAAAAAATGTTCAGAAAAATAATAAAAAAAATATAAAACAACAAAAACAATAAAAAAAAAGTTCTTTTCAGAACTACCTCCCCGTTATAAAAAAATTGGTAGAATATTTGGAACTCTGCCAACCTCTATTTCTCTTGGTTCGCTTCCCGGTTCGCTCGCCGGTACGCGAACCGGGAGCGAACCAAAAAATTTTTTTTTTTAAAAAGAACAGTAAGTATAAGGGAAGGAAACAGACAGTTATGTTAAAAGAAAGACAGCTATAGGGGAGTAAACTAGAGATACTGTTACCCGCAATCCACTGCTGATGATGTCACATATTACATCATTCATGACATGGTCACTGACATCATCAGCAGAGGATTGCGGGTAACAGTATCCCTAGTTTACTCCCTATATCTGTCTTTTTTTTAACATAACTGTCTGTTTCCTTCCCTTATACTTACTGTTCTTTTAAAAAAAAAAAAAATTTGATCAGTCAGAAACAGTGACAGTAATAGAGACAGAGTGAGTGACCAAGAGTGAAGAAGTATGAGAAGAGAGGGACTAAGAAAAATAGTGGAAGGAGTAGAGTAATTAAGTAATAGAGAAAGGAATGAGGGAAGTAGCAAAGGCAGGAAAGTGATGGTTAAAGAAATGAAGCAATGGAACTAATAGAAGTTAAATGTGATAGAAATATAACGAAAAGAGTACAAAACATTTACCTTATAATTGTCGTTAAGTTAGTCATTTGTTATTTTTATACTTTCAATCTGTGAAAGAGAGAACAAAAAATTGAAAAATATTAAAACATGTTTTTAATGAATTAGAAAAGACAAGGGAAAAAATAGAAGGACAAACAGTTTTTCAACAACTTTGACACTTACAGAAGCCTCTGCTTCTCCAGGCCCCCTACACAGTTCTAAAAATATACATTTTAAACTAACAGTATCTTGATGCAGATGAAGTGAGTCCTGTCTTGCAACATGGTGCATCTTTTGCATGACTGCTGCATCGGTTTCATGTGGCATTGTTTTTTTACAGCATGACACATCTGCCTAGATTCATCATTTTATAATTTTGTCTCCTCATAGCAAATCTTTTCAACCGCCACTGCTTCACAAAAGTGACGCACAGTGGCGCAAATGAGGCACACACCTATCATAAATCTGTCCCTAACATGTTAAATGATTCATTCAGGATGACAATAAGGTGTGGCCTATCCAGAGGTTTGTTTAAGGTGAGGCCTACTCAGGGTTGCAGATCAAATTTACACTTGTTGAACAATACAGAGGAGATAATACATGTGAAGGCCTACTAATGAAGTAAGTCATGTCCACTTCACTCTTGAACAAAGGCAAGACCTCTTCTGTGTCCGTGGACAGACCTAAACTTCATCTGCACAATGTCATTCGTAAACTTAGGAAACACAGGTGATATAATTGAAAAATGTGGAGTTTATTTTCCTCATTTCACAATCACATCACCTGTGTTGCCTTTGCTTAGGTATCTCATAGTGCAGATGGAGTCTAGCATATCAAACAGTACACAGAAGTTGAGCAGTGTATACAACAATTTTGACACTTAGAAAAGCTTCACCTTCTGCATGCCCCCTACACAGTGCTAATCATATACATTTTAAACTGATGGTATCTTGCTGGAGATGAACTGAAACCTATCTTGCAACATGGTGCATCTTTTACACAAAAGTGACCCACAGCGGAGCAAAAGAGGCGCACAGCCATCATAAATCTGACCCTAACATTTTAAATCATTGTTTCAAGATGCCGATAAGCTGTAACCTATTCACAGATTTGTTTCAGGTAAGGTCTACTCAGAGTTGCAGATGAAATTTAGGTTTGTTGAAGAATACAGAGGAGAAAAT
Organism: Lissotriton helveticus; assembly: GCF_964261635.1. Taxonomy (NCBI): domain Eukaryota; kingdom Metazoa; phylum Chordata; class Amphibia; order Caudata; family Salamandridae; genus Lissotriton; species Lissotriton helveticus. The sequence continues at coordinate 1,458,901,615 of NC_136061.1, read as the reverse complement.
ACATGTGCAGGCCTACCAACCAAGTGTGTCATGTCCACTGCACTCTTGAACAAATGTCAGACCTCCTCTGTCTCCAGGAACAGGCCTAAACCTCATCTACACAATGTGATGTGTAATGTTAGGAAACACAGGTAATATAATTGAAAAACGTGCAATTTTTATTGCTCATTCCACAATCATATCACCTGTGTTTCCTTTGCTTAGGTATCTCATTGTGGAAATGTAGTCTATCATATGAAAGACTACGTAGAATATGAGCACTGTATGCAACAACTTTGACACTTACAGAAGCCTCACCTTCTCCATGCCTCCTACACAGTTCTACATCTACATCATAAATGCAAACAGTACAGAATTAATTATACATGTTAAATGGTTTATTTTTGCTGTTCTCAGAATGTATCAAATTTCACTAAAAACAGTGACTTGAAGGTATTCATCATATAACAGCGGGGAAAAAAAAACACAATCAAAATGATTGTGTTTAAAAAACCCATACAACATAACAAATCAGAATTCAGAACTCCTTAAAGTTAACTTACTTTCCATGACGTCGAAGGATGTCCTATGAACAGCTTACACTCTGTTGTGCTGTTATTACTTTCAGCCCGCCACTTTCTGAAAGAAAACCTCCATCGTTTTGAAAAATATGTTACATACAATAAATGACTTCTCGCTCTCTACCACACGCTTCCACAAGGCCAAATCATGTCAGAGCCATTTATAACTCTTGGAATTCTTGTAAGCCAATCCCGTCATGTTGTATTTCCGCAACTTTCAGAATTAAAATGTTGAAGATCATTTTCACAATCCTGGATTACTAATATCTTCCCCTTCTTGCTCAGTCATGTTCTACATTTCCTATGACACTAATACTGCTTACTATGAAGCAGACTTACACTACCTCTATGACTACTACAATTATTTAATTCTCTACATCACTTTTAATCACAAAGCAATGTAAAACAGTAGACAGCATTGCAGACTTACATTCCCTCTACTCCATGTTTTGATTGGCTGCTTCAATTAGCTTATAAAAAGAAACAGTTTTTCTGAACTCATTCAAAGTGCACTTATTTCTCCATGACGTCCAGTGTTATGGTAAGAAGTTATGTCTCTGTACTACACTTATCCTCAAGGCCAAATCGTGTAGGAGCCATTAGAACTTCTTGAAATTCCTCAGAGCACATCCCGAGATTCTTTCCCTAAAATTTTGGTTTTAAAAACACCAGGTAAGAGTTTTTAAGGTCATACGGCAATTTTTTTTTGAAAATTAAAACAGAATCATTGCAGAATGACCAGCCATTTCTAGATTTTAAATAAGCTGTGTAATGTCCTGATGTTATTAAAGGACCGTCATGATATATAATTGCTGCAGTTACAAAAGTCCTTCCTGATATTGACAACTGTGAAGCCACAACATTTTTAATTAAAGTTGTCAATTTTGTTCCATCAGGCCTACATCGTTGGAACATTAAAATAACATACTGGCCATATGTTCGTATAAATAATGTGGACATCATTTCAGATTTACATTGGCTACACTCCATGTTGTGATCAGCTGCTTTTACTAGTTTATTAAAAGAGACTGATTTACTGTCTGGCAAAGTTAAATATATAAATCTTTCTGAGTCTACACTAGTAGTACTTGATACCCTACAGTTCTCGCAGTCATGCTGCCATTGATAAGAAAGCCCAAACAGGTGATCTACATCTACACCTTCAGCATGCAATACATCAAGCATATACATTAAAAACTCCTGACAATCTTGCTGAATATTTTGAGAGAATTGTGTTTGGCCTGAACATCTGTCTAACAGATTTCGAATTTCAGACACACTTTCTATTTTTGTTCTATCAGTGCTACATTTCTCTAACACAGAATTTAACACACTGCAGAATCTTTGATCAGAATTGACCACAATCTCTTCTTTTACATTTTGTAGAGAAAACAAAACATTAACCACTACATTAGCATAGCAGTTGACACCAGAACTGTTTTCAAATTGAAAACCAACAACATCTTCAACAGAATCCTTTTTCTTTCTGCTTATAATTTCAGGTTCATCGACTTTTCGTCTTTTTGCTACAACCTCCCCAGTATTGGTCACATTTCTTCGTTTCCGGCCTACCACACGTTTCTCAAACAAAGGATATTGAGGCAAATGTGGCGAATACTCTCTTCTTAACCTATTGTATTCCTTAACACAATCTAGATCCGCACAAATGTTTGTGACATCACACTCAATCAAGTACAATCCCGATAAAGTTCTAACTCGTGACAATGCCACATATGCCATACCCTCCTTGAACACAGAACTGCCAATATTCACCAATGCACTGTCTACACTTAAACCTTGCGATTTATGGATTGTCACCGCATATGCCAAGCAAACAGGAAACTGCTTACGGCGAACATATAAGTCTTTTACAAGCAAAAATCTAGCAGAACAACGACCAATTAGCTGTACTTCCTGAATGCCATCAAATTTAATTTTTAAAAATTCAATTCCATCTCTATTTCTGTATTTTACAAAATCAACAACATTACCCATTGATCCATTTACCAGACCTCTTTCAACATGTAAATTCCTTCTTAAAATTATACGGCAGTTCAAGCACACATTCAGAGTCTTTTCAAAACCTGCAGTTTTAGATATAGTCTTCTCTAATGAATCCAATTTTGTTTTCAAATTCTCAGACAAAATAATTGTTGATCCCATATGCTCTACTCTGTCAATAGCTTCCAGTTTCACAATCTCTTGCTTTTCTAAATGCAACATTTTGTTGTTGAATTTGGCACATTCTGCAAGAGTTGGCATCAAACATATTCCAGATTTCTTCTCAGTAATTTTCTGAAAAATATTCTCAGGCACAACATCTTGTTCTGGATATAAATTTGACAGTAATCGTGCATGTAAAGCTTCTTTCCCATGCTCGGTCACTTTTCCAATTCTAACATCTTGTAGAATAGTCTTGTAAACTTCATCCTTCGCCTGACGCATATTTTCATGCAGTTCAGCATAATTGAAGTTTAACCATACATTGACGTTGCCAATGCTCCCTAGGCACTTCCTGGTATCTTCATGCGTGAGCATTTTGAACACAGGTTGCCCTTTCACTGGTGTCAGCTGCAGAAGATCTCCGAAAACAATGATGTATTTGCCACCAAATAACACATCATAGTCTGTTTTGAGAACTTCTTGCATTCGCAAATGCACAAAGGCAAGCATGACATTGGAAACCCGAAGTGGCAGTCCGCCAAACCCCTCCTTGTCAAACTACATTGGCTCCCGGTCAGCCTAAGGGCCGCCTTTAAGGTTGGCTGTCTTATCTTTAAGTCTCTCTCTGGTTCTTGCCCCGCTTTTCTGAAATCCCTTATCCGACCCTACTGTCCTTCACGTAACCTTAGATCACTTCACTTACATCTTTTGGTGGTTCCCCCCTTTAAACTCTGTAGATCTGGGGCTCGAAGATTCGCCTTCCTCGGCCCCAAACTCTGGAACTCTCTCCCTCTCCCAGTTAGGACCTCCGGCACTCTCTTCCAATTTCGCAAATCACTAAAAACCTGGCTCTTCCCACAATCCTGCTAATCCCCTCTTTTTCCTCAGCACCCTTTCAGCGCCATGATACCTCCGGTGACAGTGCGCTATACAAAATCCCCTTAACATAACATAACATAACATAACAAACCATGCTTACTTCGTCAATGATAAGAAGTTTCATTTTCCTCAAGATTCTTGAAACTTCACAACAAGCATCTCCAGATAGCTTGTGATATTGTAATTTGTTGTCATGCTCCACTGGCAGCATCAGTAAACGATGTAAAGTAATCCCTTTAATGTTATGTGCTGCCAATCCAGTTGGAGCGGTGACAACACAAGATAGCGATGACTCTGTCCTTTCCTGCAAATAACATGTAATTGCTTTAATAAGGAAACTTTTTCCAGTTCCCGCTTCTCCACTCACGTACAGTCGGACAGGCTTCAACGACGTACATGAGCACTCTTTCTTGTCATGACTTAATCCATGATCAATTTGCATGGTAACTTCGTCATATATTTTCCTCTGCTCAACGTTGAGTTGTCTTTCCAACTCTTCTAAGTTAACCGCATCCTCCTGAGCATGTGCCATGGCTCTTTCCACTTCATTCATAGCAGTGGCAGCTTCATTTTCGATAACAGGTCCTCCTAGTGGATCCTGACTCAATGAAGCAGAACTCTGACTGTCCTGAGAACTGTCTCTGGCAATCTCGGCTGCAATCGTTGCTTCCTGCTCAATTTCCACATTCAACATTTCTACATATTTGGGAAAAGCAGGACATTCTATGGTCTCCTTGGCAGCATTGAAAGAGTCTTCGTAACAGAGGAAATCTCCAAGCAGTTCCTCTTCTGCACGCCAAGGCTTGAAAAGTTGCAAAAGTGCTAAATAGAAAAACTCCTTTTTTTCAGGAGATTCGCCACTCAATTTTCGATGGTTTACCAAGTGGCATTTTCTTTGCTTGACCAGACATCCCTCACTTCCTATTACAGCATACACTCCTTTCTCAGTATCTTCTTTGATGTTCCTCTTGAATATGTAATTTTGAAGAACCTCATACAGACTAACATTCTCGAGGTGACTGCTTCGATTTGGATAATATGTATCCAACATGTTGGTCTTCAAAATGTCGGTACTGTTTGGCTCCTTTTCCGCCAAATACTCAATTTCCCGCACAGGTTTCAGAACTCGATTACGCGTTGCAGCAAGACCAAGACTCGCCCAAACGATACTCCTGGACTTGGCATAGAGACTTGCTGAAGACAACCGGTCAGAACATTCGTAAGCTCCGATTTCTCGATGCGACAACATCTTCAGACTGAAACTGTACAACTTCTTGCTGAGGCTCTTTTCATGGGAAATGTCCTCCCACATATCCTTCAATTCTGTCTTCTCTTTTTTGGTGATGTAAGATGTCACATACCGAGCCACAGCCATACAGTTATCAGCCACAAACTGTATATCCATGTTAGCATTCCACATGGACAAAATCACCGGGTTGTAGTCGTTGATGTACTTAGACTCTTCGTTCCTCTTCAAATTGTATGTGTTTTTAGGTGATTTCTTCATCACATTATGTCACAGCGAAGACATCAAACTGTTTACTCTTCCTTTAGAAATCACCGGTCGTGGAAAGCCGAAACGACATTTGGTGTAGAACTTGTCCTTGTTTCGGAATTTACGACGACAGTATTTTCCACATCGATGGCTTTGGAAACGTAGAACTTTTTCTCTTAGGCTTTTCTTCTCCTTTGCATTTGGAACAGCACACATAGAATACTGTTGTATGAAACTCATCACTGAGTCTTCTGGATCCGTTCCAAATTTAGGTGCATCCTTGATCCACAGCAACATATGTATATGAGGAGCACCTCTTGCTTGGTACTCCTTTCTCCAGAAGAAATCCAACACCTCTCCAATAGGTGGATTCTTCTTATTCATAATGAAAGACATCATAGCTTCAAATCTATGATTGAAGTACCTGCATACATTGACTGGATCCAAAGAGCACAGTTCTCCGGGTGTCTTGAATTCGATGTTTTCGATGTTTCCATTTGCCTCTCGTAGAAATTCAAGTAAGTCTTCCCAGCCATACTCGGCACAGCTCAGAGTGAGGAACCATGTGGGAGTTCCTAAGTTCCTCAGCATACATTTTAAATCACCATGACGACGGTACCAGTACTCATTAGTACCACGCTGACACGCCATGAGATTAATCAGGTGAGAATCCAAAATACTGTCTTGGACATTGACTATATCCATAAAGTCACTTGCCGAGATGTTTTGCATGTGTATACCACTTTTCAAGATGTGTTTCACTGCATATGACAGTCCAGACAGATCGCTTTCAAACAGGAGATGAAACAAATAGGGAATGCATTGTCGAAACCTAGCATCTCCTGCATACAATCGCAAAGTCCGGTATTCAGAAGCAGGAATTTGATGAGGTCGCTCATCATATCTTCCTCCCTGACCTGTTGGAAAAAACTGTGGGAAACACCGAGCTTCCAAACTTTCCTCCCAAACACTAATGGGACTCCCTTTGGCTTGTTTCATTTGAAACAACTCAATAGCATTCCCCATGACTTCCTTGGAATGCAAAGGATGAACACTATAATGTTCATATATTTCTTCACTAGTAGAGGGTTCTACTTTCTCAATTTGACCAGCACACACATCGCTATCCTCTTCCTCACTTACTTCCTCTTCTGCAACATATACATTCTTATAGTATTTATTATTTTTTTTCAAATACAATGTTGCCTTTTTAACTTTCCTAACATCCACTAAATCTTGCCATATTTTCTTATTCTTTGTCGGAACCCCATTAACTAAGATAACCAGAGGTTCCTCTTCCACTTTTTCTACTCCAATTGTGTTAATGTTTTTCTTCAAATCTAGAGGCAAATAAACAACTCTTCCCTTTAATCCTCTCTGTAAATCTGATGGAGGCAATTTCCCTGTCTTTGGCTCCATTCTTACAATAGCCTGAAAGGGATGGATACTTTGAATCAAAATAGATTCATAAGTATTTAAATCCTTCAATTCAGAAGGAATCTCAACCAATTCCAGATTATTATGAACTGCTCTAGCAGGCATCTGATTTTGATTTAATTTGTTACAACAATAAGTACACACACGTTGATCCAATCCCAAATCAAAACAATTTTCTACCATCAAGTATGTTGTGAAATCCTTCCATTCACTATTATTTTCCCTTTCACTTTTTGCATATAAATCCACTAACTTAGTCTGATTCTTATAATAAGTGCGTCGACAACACACACAAGTGAAATTCGGCCTCTCACTTGATTTCACCTGAAACGTCGCAATTTCCCTCTGGAAATTATCTGTACTGGAAACATGTACACTATCTTCCACATTACCCGCTTCTTCTTGGTCAATTTCAACATTCTCCTCTTTACTTCCAAAGTAACAAAACTCAATTTCTTCACATATATTCTTCACATCTATTTCAGAACCATGCAAAAGAGCAGCGCATAATTGTTTAAGCATAATTGCTGGACTCTTAGCATAATACAACATTCTAACTAATTTCCTCACTTCATTATGATGCACTGCTAGCATCCTGAAATGATGAAAAACACTCTGGCATACTCTCCTGGAAAGACAAGCCAGTGAATGACCATGCAAACCTGTCACTTCTCTCACTCTGCAAGGATCTAATTCTTGCAACAACTTCATTTTCTGCTTCAAACTTTTCTTATTAAATGACCGTACAAAATCACAAAGCAAATTGATGGAATCCTGTCGCACACTGCAAATACTACTACACTTCCAGGTATACACAGGACCCTTAGGACGTCTTCCTAAAACCTCATTACCTAACACCTCTTCTGCCTCTGTTGTCACAAGTTTTTCTTTTTCAACTGGACAACCATCTTTCACTTCATAAGCTCGACCACTGGTGTCAAGTGCATGCACCAAATCATTATCCTGGAAATAACTCTCCTCATTAAAAAATGCCTCACAGCTTGAACTATGCATCCATTCTCCAGAAAAAACTTCACAAAAATTACTACGATTAACTATTCTCTTCCATCTACTATTTCTTTTGAAATCATAAATTGCCTTGTTTAGCTTCCTAATTCTATTGATTATCAAAATAAATAACTTACGTTTAATTTCAAATGCCTGATCAATAACTTTCTCAACTATTTTTTTTCTCTTATAAAAAACCACTTTCTGTTGACCTTTCTTAATATTTTTTAACAAATTGCCAATTATCCTGTTGCGGAACATTCGTTTACGAATGTCCCTAAACTGTTGTTTCCTTCTACTATCATGCACAGAGTTATCTCTTGCTCTAGCAGTAACATTTTTCATTGGCCTTTCCTTTCCGTTTGAATTGCTTCTCTTTTTCTGGACTGAAACATTTTCTGTAGTAATATTTTTTTTACTACAGATATTTCTTATGAATGTTTTTGTACTCTTACCCGGTGCTTTCTTGGTGACTTGACAAATCTTTTTGTTAGAGAACTGCTGCTTTTTTTCATTGACCTGCTGTCTTTGACGTTTTGCAGCCTTTCTCAGTCTTTCTTTGGTTGGCATACTGAAATCTTGAAATGATCTGCAGTTGAATCTGTGGTAAAATGTATTAACAAATGTTATTAACCACTATTACCCAACAGTAAATCAATAACAGTAATCAAAAACTTAAAACACTACTTGACATTTTTACATAGAAGATTTTTTAGTGCTTGCCAAATTTAGAATACAGAAATAGCAGAAAAGAAATGGAATTTATATTCATTTTACCTGTGCTGTTTTATATGTGAATCTGATCTAATTTTATGAGCATATTTTAATATTTTATTGAAGACACTACACATAACCTGTTTTTGAAGGTGTCTTTATTTTTAAATTAAACGGTTTACATTTTTACTTTTTATTTATTATAAATTTTTTAAATAAATGTTTATAGTTCCATAGGCTCAAGCACGTCAGCTTCCCATCCTATGTCATACAATTCTGACAAATCTGCATCCTCATCACGTTCTCCTTCATCCTCAGGATTTAAATCATCCAAGGGATCAACATCCACTGATGTTTCAATTACGAGTTCAATGATGAGGTCGAAATCAACTGATTGCTGATTGTCTCTCATGTTGATGTTGTCTTTATCTTTAAACAAAGATAACAACAATGAGATGTTGCAGAGTAAGGCACAAATCTCAGAGACTATAATAGTAAAATTGTTTATAAAGAGTAACATTTTGCAGCTATTATTTAGCCATGACCTGCGATGCTGAGGAGGTAAGGCCTATGTCCAAGTTTTCAGTGAACAGGACTCATCTCTTCTTAACCTTGGATAAGCCTCACCAACTCTGTGTCCCCTGCTCATACTTAAATGTAAAGTGGCAGATTTATGTTAACTGACGCATTCCCAGGGATGCACCAGTTAATGTGCACCGCTGCTCTGCCACCCATGGTGTGCCGCATTTACATTGAGTGAAAACATCACAGATGCGTCATGGGTGGCGGAACAGCGGCGCAGGATGACTGGCACATCCGTGGGGATGCACCAGTCATCATAAATCTATCCCTAAGCTTCTTATCTTGTTGGAGATGAAGTGAGGCCTGTCTTGCAACATGGTGCATCTTTTGCATCACTGCTGCATCGGTTTCATGTGGCACGGTTTTTTTACACCATGACACATCTGCCTAAATGCATCAATTTGTAATTTTGTCGCCTCATAGCAAATCTTTTCCACCGCCACTGCATCACAAAAGTGACGCACAGTGGCGCAAAAGAGGCATACACCTATCATAAATCTGTCCCTAGCATTTTAAATGATTAATTCAGGATGACGATAAGGTGTGGCCTATCCAGAGGTTTGTTTAAGGTGAGGCCTACTCAGGATTGCAGTTACGCTTGATGAAGAATACAGGAGGCCCATAGGAATGAAGGTGCAATTTGCGATTAGCAATTAGCTCATCTTAAATTAGGATTTTTTCCAAGGGTGCAGGGGTGTCTCAAGAACACCCTGCTGCACCCCTGAAAAAGAAATTTGGGGGCATATGGCGCACTTACATGACCAAAGGGCATGTATGGGCGTCATATGGCACCTTTTGTTTTTTGGAAAAAAAGCTTTTTGAAAAGAATTCGCAAATTACCCCCAACTAGAAGTTGGTGGTAATTTGCAAATCCTTAATGGCATTTTTTGCATATTTTTTGTTTGATACATTGCATTTAAGGAATTGCAAAATTTGCAAATCCTTAAGTGCAATCGCAAAATAATGAATAGCAAATTTTGCTATTCCTTATTTTGCATCAAACTTGTTTGATACATACCATTTGTCTAATTAGCATTCGCAAAGGCCGAAATTTGCAGAATTTTGGCCTTTGCGAATGCTAATTAGCTTGATGCGTATGGCCCCAAGTGAGGCCTGTCTTGCAACATGGTGCATCTTTTGCATCACTGCTGCATCAGTTTCATGTGGCACGGTGTTTTTTACACCATGACACATCTGCCTAAATGCATCAATTTGTAATTTTGTCACCTCATAGCAAATCTTTTGCACTGCCGCTGCATCACAAAAGTGACGCACAGTGGCGCAAAAGAGGCATACACCTATCATAAATCTGTCCCTAGCATTTTAAATGATTAATTCAGGATGACGATAAGGTGTGGCCTATCCAGAGGTTTGTTTAAGGTGAGGCCTACTCAGGATTGCAGATCAAAGTTACGCTTGATGAAGAATACAGAGGACATAATACATGTAAAGGTCTACCAATGAAGTAAGTGATGTCCCCTTCATTGCGCCAGTCATCATAAATGTATCCCTAAGCTTCTTATCTTGTTAGAGATGAACCGCCATATGTATCATCAAACTATTTAGCATTTCCTAAATAGTGAATTTTAAGGAATAAATAGCGATTCTTTACCATTCCTAATTTGCGATGAGCAAATTGCTAATTGCAAATTACCCATTCATTTCCATGGGCCAGGAGGTCCATAGGAATGAAGGTGCAATTTGCGATTAGCAATTAGCTCATCGCAAATTAGGAATTTTTCCAAGGGTGCAGGGGTGTCTCAAGAACACCCTGCTGCACCCCTGAAAAAGAAATTTGGGGGCATATGGCGCACATAAATTTTAAAAACATTCCTTTACCTCAAAAACGATTTTCAAGTCATAATTTGAAAACACTGCCCACGGGGAAATGACTTAAAATGTCCTTAAAATGTGAAGGTAAACACCCAGGCTATCTGTCTAACAAAACACCAGCTATGTATTCAACTGCACCATTACCAAAAATAGAGAACTTAAACCATAACACAAACAAAAATAATGATATCAAAAATAGTGTGTTTTAATAAAAACAAGGATACATTTTTACAATGTAGTTATACAGTTATGATAAATTGATGATAGAAAATGATATACTTTTGTATTAAAAAACATAAATTAAAAAAACATTAGAAGGACAGTGATACATGTCCTATCTATTGTTGCTGTGGCTGTTGTATGTCAGTCAACGCGTTTACCAGGGGGCCCTTGTTACTTCACAAAATTAAAATGTCCTTAAGACACATGAAAGTGTTTTTTTAAAGCCTTTGCAACTTTTTTGGGTCACTTTTAACATGGCTATGTAACTCAAACAGTCAAAATCTAAATTTACCATGCACAGGTGGGAGCATATTTACAAGGAATTTGCTCCACGAGGAAAGGTCTTTTAATTTAATATGGGAAAAATAACATCAGAGACACTGAAATGCCTTATAAAGAAGCATACACCATTATGTCCTTGTCATAAATTTTAAAACCATTCCTTTTCCCCAAAAACGATTTTCAAATCATAATTTGAAAACACTCCACATGGGGAAATGACTTAAAATGTCCTTAAGACACATGAAAGCGTTTTTTGATTGCCTTTGCAGCATGTTTGGGTCACTTTTAACATGGCTATGTAACGCAAACATTCAAAATCTAAATTTGCCATGCACAGGTGGGAGCATATTTACAAGCAATTTGCTCCACAGGGAAAGGTCTTACATTAAAATGGGAAAAATAACATCAGAGACACTCAATTGCCTTATAAAGAAGCATACACCATTATGTCCTTGTCATAAATTTTAAAACCATTCCTTTTCCCCAAAAACGATTTTCAAATCATAATTTGAAAACACTCCACATGGGGAAATGACTTAAAATGTCCTTAAGACACATAAAAGCGTGTTTTGATTGCCTTTGCAGCATGTTTGGGTCACTTTTAACATGGCTATGTAACGCAAACATTCAAAATCTAAATTTGCCATGCACAGGTGGGAGCATATTTACAAGCAATTTGCTCCGCAGGGAAAGGTCTTACATTAAAATGGGAAAAATAACATCAGAGACACTCAATTGCCTTATAAAGAAGCATACACCATTATGTCCTTGTCATAAATTTTAAAACCATTCCTTTCCTCAAAAACGATTTTCAAGTCATAATTTGAAAACACTCCACAGCTCGTGTGCACAAAAAAACCCTGTCAGTACTAATACTTCACATTTTCTCCAATTACAATTTCTCAAAGAAACAAAATCTATTTGTAAAACACTTGAGACAAATCAACATTTGAAAAACACAACTTTCTTCATAATTTTCTCCTTAAAGCACACTATTCTCTATCTAAATTAAAGAAATCTTTTCTCACCTTAGCAAATACTTTGATTTTCAAATCAGTCTCAGAAACACACCAATTTGTCTTCAGCAGAGCAAAAGGTATGCACTCCAGAGTCTGCAGCTATCAAAAGCACAGAAATGCTGTAATTCTTCACACATATCTCTCATGTCACCCAATCAAAACTTTTCCCTCACTTTTTTTCAAATCAAAACCCTTCCCCCCTCTGCCCTCTCTGCTTTTTTTGCATAGCAACCACCTCTTGGAAGACCTCTGGTGTTTGCAAGTTCACACAACAATGTTGCAATTGAACTCCGAACTCTCAGTGCACCTGCATATCCAGTGCATTCTTTCATTTAATGATTTTTTCTTGACCACTCAAAATACATCTTTCAAAGAACTCATCCATGCACCCTAACTTTCTGTTTTCAGCAATCAAAATCCACCAATCACTGTTACTGCTTCATTAACACAGAAACTCCACAGTTTTTTTCATTTTAAACTCTTATTTTTTCAACTGCCATTTCATTGCCACACTTCATCTGACTGCAGGAGAACCTTCTCTCACCATGTTTTCTGTCTGGATTGTTGGACATAGTTACATCTATTGGGCTCAGAGGTATGCTGAGAACAGAAATTTACCTAACCTCAATTTACAAGATGTGGAAATTAAGTGGTTTGGCCACAGAGGATTAAAATGTCACCAATTGATACCATTGGTGAAAACCTTTATGCATTTGCCAAAACCTGACCTGTTAATTGTGCACTGTGGAGGTAATGATTTGGGCACTTTGACTGGGGTAGGTCTGGAAATGCTTTTAAAGGACACCTTTGAGCAATTAATGGCACTTTTTCCTCAGACTGCCTTGGTATATTCAAATATATGCCAAAGACAGAAATGGAGGTGGTCGAACCAATTTTGTCCACAAATTGAGAAGTCGAGGAAGCATGTAAACAAATCTGTTTCAGCTTACATGAGAGACCATGGAATGGGCTCCATGTACAACAATAACTTGCGTTACTACATGCAAGATATCTACAGAGGAGATGGAGTTCACTTCTCAGATGAGGGCAACAGAGTTTTCATTCTGAATTTAAGACTGTGCATTGGTACCTACTTATAAGTACCTAAATGTACCATAAACCCAAAAGCTCTTCTCAGAGCTACCCTACATCTGATCACTCACAATTATTATTTTTCTCTAACTTTTTTCACTAATTTTCAACAAAGTATGCTCCCTGGGGCGCTACCCGGTACGCGAACCGGAAGCTAACCTCACGAAATTTTTTAAAAAAATGTTTTTTTTCGCACATATAAGCCTCCTCAGCCACCCTCAGAAAACATAGGGGGTTAAGATAAGTCTACCGTGCCCCCTTCTACCCATTCTGAACATTATTTGCCCTCCATCTTGTATCTTAAGTCGACCAAAACACAAAATGGTGGACTCCCGTAACGCTTAAGGTTCGCGTACCGGGGCGCTCGCCAGTTCGCGTACCGGGGCGCTCCCCAGGAAGCGCACCATCAAAAAAGGTGGGAAAGTAATTTACAGAAAAACGACTGGAGACACTCTCACCAAATATAGATTAGCTCATACTACATACCAATCCCTACCATTTTCACAAATTTGATTGAAATTCCATTTAGCCATTTAGCCTGTAGACCTCTCTAAATACCCTGAGGTAAATTACTTCACAAAACACATCTGAAGTGTTGGAATTGACAACCAATGAAAATGTTACTTTCATTTTCTACTTTTATTACCTGACATTTGATTGGTTATGTACCTGAATATATATAAAAAAAGAGAGAGAAACACAGCCATTTTGACTACTACTTCCTGAAGTACATTGCAAGTGCATTTTCACTGACAACTTAAACTTGTTTTTAATAGGTAAGATGTTATTTTATAAATTTGAAAGGAGAACTATGTAATGCACTTTAAATTAATTTGGGAAAACATTTTCAGATAGTTATATACTGTCCCTCTGTAAGAGTTAGACATTGAGAAAGGCTTGTTTATTATAATTATGGATTGATTTAGGTTTCTGTGCTATAATTATGAAATTACTTAGACTTCTTCACAGGCACTTTTTAATAGTACTACTTCACGCCTGAAACCATACAGTGCCCATAGATAACTTCTCTGTTATAAACTCACAAGTACCTGTCTGAACTTAAACCCAACAGTGCCCTATCTCTACTGATATATTTATTTTTTATGCAAATTACAGCAAGAAAATGGAAGGAGAGCAGATTATTTCCTTCAAAATTGTTCTGGAGAACAACACAGAAAAAGTTATTGAGGACAATGATGACTCAGATTTCATGGATGAATCACGGGACCATGAATTAGTTCAATGTGTAGATGCAGTAGATTCGCTGATTGAAAATGAGGACATTTCCGACAATTTGTTGTTAAATGTTCTGTTAAATTTGGAAAAAGAATCACAAAAATAAAATTATTTAATAATCAAAAATTGTTCGAGACTTTAATCATTTTTATATGTAATTCATAAACTAGTACCTAATTGATTATAATGTAAAGTCAGACTTATTAATTTTTTGACTCTGCATTGGTACCTACATATTGCTACTTAAATAAAAAAAAAACAAAAAAAAAACAACAAAACGAACAATCAATAAACATACAATATTTTAAAAGTCTATCATTCTTTTTTCCTCATAGTACGCTCCCCAGTACGCTTCCCGGTTCGCGAACCGGGCGCTCACCACGCAAAAAACAAAAATATATATTTTTTTTTTTGCCCTGCGGGGCCCTTTTAAAGCCTCCACATCAGACCTAGGGGGTCAGGGAGGATCTACTATGCCCCTTATGGTCATTTCCCCCTTTGTTTTGGCCTCCTCTTGTCTCTCGATCCTACCGAGAGACAAGATGGCGGCCGCTCCGGACTGTTTAGAATGTTGACAGACACCGGAGAGCCAATCAGCTTCGCTTCGCGAAGTTCCGTTACGCGTAAAGTACGCGAACCGGAGTGCTGCCCGGAGCGCGCTTACAGATATATATCTTTTTTTAAACGTTAATTTCTCAAAATCCACTGGAGCACATATATTGAGACCTAGCAAAGGCACATCGGGCTAACAGTCCCTACAATTTTGCCAAGTTTCGTGCAAATCCATTCAGCCGTTCGGGCTAAAAGTGAGGCCAACCGCCCTATGGAAATTAACATTGGAAAAACACGTTTTGGGACCCCCCTTTTTTCTCAGCCCCCCCTTGACGAACCCCCCAAAATTTTCAGGGGCTGCTCAGAAACAAAATGTTCCATTTTCCTGAAAATTTCAGCCAATTCCGTCCACAAACGCCAAAGTTATTAGACATAGAATTTTCAAAAATCCCATAGAGAAAAAATCCTAACTATATATACCTACTGGCGACCGCCAGTAGGTAATATATAGATATATATATATATTCACTGAAAAAACCATAGGTTTGACACTCAATATAGTTAGGAACTAGCATTTAAAAAACCTTTGAAATTCCCTGAAAAAAACATAGGTTTCACACCAGTTATAGTTAGCTGAACATTTTACTCATACAAAACCACTGAAATTCCCACGTTATAGTGAGTTGGACTCACTATAACTCGCGCGCCCGCAATCCACTGCTGATGATGTCACATATTACATCATTCATGACATGGTCAGTGACATCACTGATGACATCACTGATGACATCTCAAATGACATCACTGATGGCATCACTGATGACATCTCAAATGACATCACTGATGACATCACTAATGACATCATTCATGTGATAATACGATGCACCTCCTCACACTCTAATCTAACCTTTGATACATCCAGTGTTAATTACAGACTACCATTCCAGTAACCATTGACACACCAATACCAGTTACGACATACGCACTTACTGATTCCTAAGTCTACACACACATCCACTCATTCACCCATACAATCACTCATACATACAGTCACTCATCAATACAACACTATTATATGCACTCATACACCTATACAGACACTCACACACTGCCACTCATTCATGGAGTTACTCACACACCTAGTCAGTCATGCAAAGAATCAATCACACTCCCATTTCCTCATCTATACAGTTATACACACAAAACCTTACTTATTCAAACATATACTAACACATACTTACTCTCTTTTACAATC
Source organism: Lissotriton helveticus (assembly GCF_964261635.1). NCBI lineage: Eukaryota > Metazoa > Chordata > Amphibia > Caudata > Salamandridae > Lissotriton > Lissotriton helveticus. The sequence goes on along the minus strand of NC_136061.1, from coordinate 1,458,885,286 downwards.
ACTGATACAAGTACACATTAATCCATACAGTCACTTACGCAATCACAGGCTCTCATGTTTAGTCATTTATATATGCCAATTCTCACATGCACTGTGTTTTACATATGTAATTACTTGCACATGTAGCACTGAGATATCCATCCACTCACCAACACACCCATGCACACAGTCAACCACCCATACAGCTCTTTCCACATGCACTCTTGAACTCATATACCAAGTAAATCAACTGCTCACACATCTATGCAAAAAGTCACACACCTCCCAGCCACCCACACACACACTCACCCTCACATACAAATACTTGGTCAACCAATCAATAACCCATATAGCCACTCATATAGCTACTGATCAACACATGCAGCAGCTTACACAACAACAAACATACTGATGCACACATTCAGACAGTTTAGTCACTAACCAATGCATTCAGTATGACACATTTAATCACTCACTCATACAGTCAGTCACGCACCTACTAAATCCTTCATCTAGACACTCATACATCCACTCATTCTTCAATATATAAAACTAATTTTAACTTGACAGAAACACACATTCACTGGATGATGTCATCAGTGATGTAATTTGAGATGTCATCAGTGATGTCATCAGTGATGTCATTTGAGATGTCATCAGTGATGTCATCAGTGATGTCACTGACCATGTCATGAATGATGTAATATGTGACATCATCAGCAGTGGATTGCGGGCGCGCGTGTTATAGTGAGTCCAACTAACTATAACCTGGGAATTTCAATGGTTTTGTATGAGTAAAATGTTCAGCTAACTATAACTGGTTTGAAACCTATGGTTTTTTCAGTGAATTTCAAAGGTTTTTTAAATGCTAATTCCTAACTATAACAAATGTGAAACCTATGGTTTTTTCAGTGAATTTCAAAGGTTTTTTAAATGCTAATTCCTAACTATAACGATTGTGAAACCTCTGTTTTTTCAGTGAATATATATATATATATAAATGTTTCAATTAAAAGAGTGGAAAAAGTGACCAATCATCATCACATTTTATCCACTGTAAGAGATTGTTTTTTATATATACAAAAGGAACTCATTAAATCACAAAACGTTTTGGTTATTAAAACCCTCTTAAAATTCTATAAGATTATTCAATGAAAAATTCGCCATAACAATAAAATCATACAATTATCATACAGGAATATGATTTACTTAGGGAATTTCCACCTGTAGGTTTTTCCTTATTTTTAATACCTGCCATAAATATGAGGCACAACTAGAGTATTTAATTGCTGTAAAAATAAAAGAGCTGGTATGCACAGTTTAAAATTATGTGCTTTAAATATAGAATACAATTGTTTTCCTGGGAATTTCATAATATTGGTAAAAAAATACAATGTGCAAATTTGTTATAGTTGACTCTCTGTCACACAGGCACAGGGCACAGGGCACGTTCTGACATGGAGTAACAATTAATCGGGAACCCGACCATCAAAGGCAACAGATTTGCCCTAAATCCGGTCAATGTATACTTTTGAAGGTCGTCTTTTACCAGGGTCAGGTAAGATTTCAAGCCCTCGTAATGAGCCATCATACAAGAGAGAATGGATTGTTTTGCTTTTTACCCAACCCATCTCACCCCCATAGTCTTGTTCTGGACACAGTATTTCAGATTACCTTTGGTTTGTGATCTACAAGAATCTGGTTTATTATAAAGATCTGCTTGGCCAATCTCCTGATATAGGGATTTTCCGTGTCTCAGCCCGGAATCTCTATTGCACAGTCTTAGTTCATGTTGTCCCTAAGGATTATTTTGTAAAGCCCCAGTTCCTCTCACGAATAAATTGAGTTCCAAAGCATGATCGGAACTACCTTGATCATGTCTGATATGTACGGGACTCCTAATTCAGAATGCACTATATAACTTGGGGGAAGAGCTAGGGTATGTTTAAAGAAGGAATTTTTGACCCTTTGGATGATCCGTATATTGGCCATTCCCCAGACCCCTATACCATATGAGGCTACCACCACAGTCTTGCTTGCATATATAGTGAGGAGTTCCCTTATTGGCTTAAAACTCAGCTTCTTTATAAAAGAAAAGATCCATTAATGGATTTCTCCATTTGCGCATACCTATTCGCTATCATGGGGGACTAAACATTTTTACTATCAAAAAATATCCCTGAGTAGCAAAAGATATGTGATTCACTCAATTTGTGCCCTTCCACATAAAAGGCAGGTTTTACCCTGGTTTTGTTAATATAAGTCATGGTATATGTCTTAGTGCCATTTACTTTCATGTCCAAATCTGACATAAAAGCAATATAGTCATCAATTAGACCCTGCAACCCCCTCCCGGTTCGGACAATAAATACAGAATCATTTGCATACAGTAAAATTGGAAGGCAGAGTAAACCAATCATCGCTGTATCACTAGTAACCCTGGGCGGCATTCACGGAGTTACACTACGCGAAGCGCAAAAAAAACTGTTGCACTACGTAGAGCTCTGCAAGTGGTGGAGTTCCATAGAAAAATGCTGTTCGCGGTGATTGCACATTGCGGATGCTTGTCTGCACTGTGCAATCATTACGAACGGCACCTTGCACAGCGCAAGTGGTCCCTTCTTTCTCTTTTCTGCCGCTCGAGTAAATTTTTACTCGAGCTGCAGCTTTCTCTATGCGAACAAGCAGTTTCTCATCGTGAGTGGTTGTGAGTATACGCGACCATTCGCAATGAGAATCCTGACCACTGCGCGTTGAGACATCTCGCCAGGATGTTTATTTTTCACGCTCGCGCTTGCCAACTTGATGTTGACGATCGCGAAGGCGGAAAAATCTCACTGGGAGGTTGATTTTCCTCCCTCGCGCTCACCAACTTGACGTTGGTGAACGCGAGCGAGGAAAAGAACTCCACTGCGCAAAGCAGAGTTTTTTGTTACTCCGCAAGCTACACATAACGCGGAGTGTGGGAATTCCAGCAAACTCCGTGAGCATAGCTGAGTTCACCGCCCAGGCATAATCACTAGCAGACATGCTTTGTACTGATCCTACCCAGTTCGTGTATTGGGAAAAATGGAAGGGGGCCTGAACACACCCCTGCCTAACCCCTCTTCTGATGTTAAAGCTGCCTAAACATTCGCCATCCCTTTCAAAGTGCACACGGCCATTAGCGTCCAAATAAAATTGCCTAACATAGGAAATAATTACTGCCTCAACCACTAAATCCATTACAATTTTTGTGAGTGTGAGAAGCAGTCAGAAAAGCTGCTGATAGATCCATGAAGGATAGATATAGCAATCCCTTATTAGCCACAAGCCACCGTACATTTCCCAATGATGATACTTAGATTCAAACATTGGTTGGCTGTTCTCATCCCTTTCTTTAACCCAAATTGAGCGTCAATTATTATATGGCTAGTGGATGCTCAGTCTTCAAATCTATTGAGTAATATATGCCTCATACCTTTTTCAGTGGCATCCAGCAGTAATATGGGCTGGTTATTTTGTGGTAGGGATTTATTGCCTATTTTTATAGATCGATGAATTTCCATGATGTGGGGGGGCTTGTCGCTTCACTGGCATTACAGACATGTGTGAGAAGCAGGGTCCACTGGTCTTGTTGCTCCCAATACATGTCCAGAGGATACTGTCTGGGCCTGGGGCCTTCCCTTTACTGCTTTCATCCAGGGCCCTTTTGATCTCATGCAATCTAACAGGCTGGAGAGTGTGCTGTAAAATGTTTGTCCTTTGGGTGTCTTGGACTCCTGCACTTCTTTGTGTCACTTGTTCCATGCTAATGGCAGGTTAGTTATCATAGATAACAGAAAAAATGATATACCCAAGCCTCCTCTGCAATTTGCACCTCAATTGAGGGTTTAGGGGAACCCTGAAATAGTTATTAATAATCACCTTCCAAAGGAATCACCTATCCTGAAGGGCACTGGTCTGTAACAAATCCTCCAGGGCTGCTTCTATAAAGCATTTCTTTCTCAAGGCGATTTTCTGTTTACAGTGCACGAGCGCCAACCTAATTGATATCAGATCCCTTGTTTGCTGCTGTAGAGCTATGTGCTACTGATTTCTAGCTGTCGTACACTCTGAGTCAAACCAGCCCCTCACTCAAGCATGTGACGATTTTAGCCTATGACTCAAGCCTGTTTAATACGTAGAGTAATGGCTGAAAAGAATGAAACTATCTGTAGAAGGTCAGCCTCCAAATCTAGGCATATCTTCATCTCAGGCATAGTATGCTGCAAAATAGATAGGAGAAAAGCTGAATAGTCTACTTTCTCCCATTTGATAGAGTACCCATTAGTCGTTGGCAGGATTGGATCAAATCCCAGCTTTAGTGAGATGTTACTTTTCTTGGCTAGGGTCACCCTGACCTCTAATAATGCATAACCGCTACACCTCGAAAGGGTGGTTTCAAAGCCTTTGATAACTGGCCATGTTATAACCAATGGTTGACTCATAGTTATTTCTAAGGAATGTAGCTGCTAGACCTTTGCTCTCATTCAGCTTACTATTTTGGATCCTAAGGCTAAATTTCACCATTTAACTATTCAGAGTTGTTCCATAAGTATCATGTTTAAAATGAGCAAGAGCCTCACCTTGTGCATCTATAACTGTACAAATGGCTTATCTAAAAATGAACAATGATGTATATTAAAATCTCCTTCCCAAATAATGCACACAGGTTTATAATGTGAGGATGTCGCTGTCTGGATGGCTAGCTCCTGGTCCATCACTGCTTGGGTTCTCGAGCTGTCAAAGCAATTATTATAAAAAATACTTAGGAGAATATTCTATGGCTCACCAACCTCACATACCAATAGATGAACGTAAAGAGATTCATTCATGCATTTTAAGATTTTCCAGGATATGGTGTTCAGAATATTGGCTACTAGACACACCTTGGCTCTCCCCATAACTGAAGGTTTAGCCGGGGTAAAGAAACCCATAAATCCATTGATAGGGTGAGCTATCATCTCCCATGATTCCACTAAGCAAAGGATATGGGCACCAGACATCAATCTGTGCCAATCGGGAACATTAATCTTGTTTTTGAGCCCTTCCACTTTCCATGATATGAGCCCCACTCCTGGGTGTGTAGATGCATGTGGGCCTTCGCTAAAACCTGCGATTTCCTTCACGTCATGGTGGGCAAAGAGCTTAAGAGTTCTGATAGTAGTCACATAGTGTTTCATAGGGGTCATTGCCACAGACGTTTAACTACTATCCTGATTTCTCATGTGTATAGAGCTTCCTAGTTCAGGGTCAAGTCAATCCTATCCTTCATCCCTGATAAGCATTCAAACTTGTTTCCCACTCTGTATGGTTACTTTGGTGTGCTAAGGGTCTCTAGCTGTGCTCCCCCTGAGTCGAACTCTTGTTCATAAGTAGCATCCAGGACTTCAGGGGGGCAGGAGCTGACTCTTTAGGTCTATAAAAAAATCCAAGGGAGACAGAGGAGATATTGTTTGACATCAATTCAGTTGACCTCCATGCATGTAATACCCTCTCAGCTAGAGCAGGGTTGTGAAAGTTCACAATCACGCATTTACCTGGGATAGATGTCTCTCTTCTAACCACCCAGCTCACCCATCTAACCATTATTATAAAATTGAACAACCCACTAACCCCCTTCAATCTAGCCCTTGCCCCTGTCCAATGAACTACTTTGATTTTTAGTTCATTCCAGGTTTCATCCTTCGCTCTGGAAATTGGGGGAACACCAACAAGGGCAACCACATACGATACACAATCAGGTTGCAGGTCCATAGTCCTGGGGGGAGGTGTTCTATTTCCCATTTCCTCCTAATGCTTATACACTGGAACACTTTTAATGGTTGAATTAATGTTTACATCGAGCCTATGATTCCAAGGCCCTGAATTAGATCTGGTATCCCTTCTCTTAGGTCCCTCATCTGCTTCACCCCTTCTCTTCACCTATGGGCCTCTTCGGCTTGGGACAACTTTGTTACATTCAGCTCCCTTCATAATCTGGTCCAAGGCTCTTCTACAGGACTGTAGCAGAGTCACAACTGAGGTCAGTTATATAGACAATGAATTCATGGTGGAAATCCTCTGTTCCATAGCGACCAATGTATCCTTGATATCCCTGTAAGTTGTTACCACAGATTCAAGTCCTCCTTTTGCTTCCCCAGTGGACACACTCTTTTTATCTGTTGTCCCAACCCATCGTTTTCCACTCTTGATACCCATTTGCGGGAAAGGGAGCTTGGAATGATCCGTTCCTGGGCCCTTTTGCTTCGGTTTCTTTTTTTAGGGGGATGCTGCACAGGTCCCCGGGGATAATACTTTTTTGGGGGCAGTATAGAAGATGCTTCACACAGACTTGGCTGTTCTGGGATCTTTATCTGGTAGTGTGCCCACCTTTGTGGTTGCTACTAATACCACAGGTGCAGTCGACTCTGTAATTATGGCAGCTGCTTTTAAGGTTGCTTCGAGTTTAGCCTCAGTATGATCTAGCTCATTGTTTAGAATTCAGATGGCCCCCATTATGAATTTTTCAAGAGGGCTAGTAGTGGCACCCTCTGTCATGTTAAGTTTCCTTTTTGCCATAATCCCTAAGGTTACCTGATCTCACCTGGACAATTCAGTAATGAGCCAATAAGTTTGGGACCCAAGAGCTGCCTCAAGGGACCAGACCAAGGGGGTTGGCCCAGCCCAACCTCTTCCGGGTATTTACTGGCACGGATGGGCCCGTCCTTGGCCTGGGCTTTGCCTGGGTGCGTTCCGTGCACGTCCCGTGCACGTCCCATGTTGCAGGAGAGAGCACAGCCCTTTCCAGCACCCTGATGACAGTGCTGCTCCCTCTCCTCTGGTATTCTCCTGCTGGCGCTGGTGCCTCTGGGTGGTGAAGTCCCCCAACACAGGTTTGTTTACTTCCAGCTGCAGGAGAGAGCGCAGCACTTTCTGGTGCCCTGATGACAGAGCGTTCCCCCTCCTCCTCTGGCATTCCCCCTCCTCATGCGGGTGCCTCTGGGTGCTGAAGTCCTGAAACACAGGTTTGTTTGCTTGTGTTGTGGGAGAAAGCACAGCACTTTCTGGTGCCCTGATGACAAAGCGTTCACCCTCCTCCTCTGGCAATCGCCTCCTCACACGGGTGCCTCTGGGTAGTGAAGTCCTGTGAAAGAGGTTTGTTTCTTTCCTGTGTTGTGGGAGACAGAGAGTAGCACTTTCTAGCGCAGTGATGACTGCACTCATCCCCCCCTCTGACGTTTGCCTTCTGGCACGGGTGCCTCTGGGTGGTGAAATCTTGCTACAGAGGTTTGTTTGCTTCCATTAGTCATCATATAAACAGAGCAGAGTAACTCTTTTACATATACCACTCATATTCAGCATATAACACACCTTAAAATGTTTAGGGCAACACATTTTGATTTGTGAAACTAATGACATCAATTCTGTTACATGAAATGAACATCAGGGCTTACAAAAACTTCAACACAACCGTTCAAAAGAGAGCATTGAATAGATATTGATCAATAAATGACACTATATGATATGATAGAAAAAGGGAGAATGAGCAAAATTACATTGCAATATTATTTTCACAAAACAGAAACAAGGCCTCATGGTAGTTGTAGTTATTTCGATGAAACATTCACAACACTTGCAAAGTTGTAAGTTGAACAAACCTAGTGAAAATCTGCACTAAAAAGAGAACAGACATTTATTATATGACTCACATATTTGTTATTTGTTTTTGCTGTACATACACTTACACGCACCATAACATAATGTGAAACGTAATAGAGATTGAAACCTGTTATCTTAAATACAACACAATACATTCAAACAAACAAGATGTCACTGACACAGTTAGGTTTCTATGTAAAAAACATGCTGAAGACATTAGCAACAGCTAACTTAAAAGGAACCAGGACATTAAGGTTTAGTGACACATTGAAAGGTTTAACTTACCAGTGTCCACTCTACCAGGGATTCCTGCCAAGCCTCCAGGGTGTAGGATCTGCAAGACCTACTCTTCCCAGGGAATGAGTTGTAATGGTGGGCTGGGAGAACCACCACCAGCCCTCTGGGCCTCCAGGTGACACTTGGAGGCCAGGAAACGCACTCCTGCTGCATGTCATTCTACCTCTTCGTAATTTCCTCCTGTGTGCTTAGGTTGTTTGCTACAGTATTCACTCTGTCAACTATTCTGGCCCACATTTGCCTTTTCTGAGATATGGTTGTATTTTGTACTTGAGCTCCAAACAAGTGTGGCTCTACTCTAATGAATTCATCCATTATGACTGACAATTCACCCTCTGTAAAACGTGGATTTCTCTTCAGTGCCATTATCCAAATAAATATGAGGAAATCCAATTTAACAATCATTAGGGAATAAATGAAAGATGAAGAAAGGGAAAAGCAATAGGGAAATGCAATTAAATGGCCTGACTTCAGTGAGCAAATTTCTCCTTTCAAATGTCATGGTGCAGTGTATGAGAGGATGGTATGCCGATGAAAGTAATTAGTCAAGTTTCATCAGGTGTGTTATACTGGCATCTATTCAATGGCCAGATTAATGGTACACTGTTCACTGCATCCCACAACAGAATCCCTCACTCGGGAAACTGACTCTAGGACACCGCCAGTACAACTTTGTAATCAATATAGGTTTGGCGCAACCTCTCTGCCATGACAGCGATGGAGTACTATTATTCAGCATAGGAGTCAACCGCTTTACAAGCAGTGAGACGCATAAATGATGGTGTACACTCTGTCCACACGGACGGAGATTCAGCCAGCACACTTCTAAATAGGGCAGGCGGGATTCCCTCAGCAGCATAGCAGTCCAGTCAAGATCTAAATCAGGCCCTACGTTTTTCCGAAGCAACAAAGCAGAGGATGCTTGAAAAATCAATGTGGGACCCAATGAGCGGTTAAGCTACATAAACAAAGGTGAGGGTCCCACTGCCAGCCATTTTTGCAGAATTAATGGTGCCAAATGTGGTAGGCAAATCTCTCAGCTCAAAATGGGACACTGAGCTTTTGTCAGCATGCACCACTGTTCTCAAATGACAAAAGGAAATCCCTCCTTTCCTTAGCTTTTCCTAAAATACAAACACCCATCTTGAAGCACTAGGGTCTTCAAGATGTCAAGAAAGATTTGAATTTAAATTTGAATTCAAAAGTATTTATTGAGCGCACGATTACCAGGCAGTTTCTTGGCGCTAGGGGATGCAACCCAGGGCAGCAGAAAAGTAGGTGCTAAGACGAAAAGGCCTGTGAAAAAAGAAGAGTTTTGAGCGACCTTCGGAACTCAGGGTATGTCAGGGTTGACCTGATGGTAAGAGAAAGGGAGTTCCAAAAGGTCGGAGCGAGGACAGAGAACTTCGTGCCCCCGATTTGATCTTCCTAAACCGGGGTACTAAAAGGAGAGATTGGGAGGAGGAGCACAGTTCTCTACTGAGGATGTAAGCTATGATTTTAGAATGGATAAAAGCTGGAGTCGTCCCAGCACGGGCCTAGCAGATCATGCATCCCATCTTTTTTTTTTTTTGAGTTCAACACTGCTTTATTGTATAAGACAAGGCAGAGTACACAGCTTTGCGTGCCCACAACCCGGAGGCCGGCAGCGTGGTATGGTAATTATAACACAGCCTTGTAGCCGGCATCCCTGAGGCCCGGTGGCATAGTATATGCACGAGTGATGGTAGTTACACAGCCGGTGTTGCGGGGTCCCTGGAGGATGAGCAGCAGCAGAACAGTGTTATCAACGTTAACATTCAGTGACAGGACAGTGATAAAAATTCCCCAACATGGAAGAAAACAAGAGGCATTTCATTCTCCCTTGAAAAAAGAAACAATGTCAAATCAGTGAGGCAGTCTAGGTAGGTAGTACAGTGTGGCTCTTAGTAGTCGTGACGCCGTGCTCTGAACAGTCTACTAGCAAATCCGAGGGTAATGGCACGTGCTGTGGCTTGTATGCAATGCGTTAGGATGGAAGAAGAATTTGGGGTTGTGCAGAATGTGGTGTATGGGAACCAAGGTCCAACTTAGGGGTGGGGGGGTGGGGGGGAACACTCGCCACCAGGAGTGGGGGCCCTCAATAGTGGGTATAGGGGCAGCGGCATGGAAAGCTGACCATTCCAGCTCATCTGCAGGGGGCAAAGTACGTCCCACTCTGACCACGGTGACATGTGAATGCTGTAGCAAGGGAGAAGGCCCATTCTAGGGGTGTAGGTCCTCCACAGGTATATCCACCTCAACCGATCTTTGGAGCATATAGCACACCAGGGGACCCCAAATGTCTCTAGGTTTACAGGACGTAGGTAATAAGTCGGCGAAAGTATTGTGCTGGTCCTGACAGTAGGTCAAGTCCACCAGCCAATCCTTGAATTTGGGCGCCCTGCCACGGCCCCACCGACAGGCCACACACCTCTTGGCTACAAGCAGCGCAGTATCAACAAATTTCCGGCTAGAGCTAGGGATCTGCTGTGTGTATCCGAGAAGCGTCACCAAGGGGTCCATAGGCACCGTAGTGCTCATCATGTCTGTAAGGGCATCCGTCACTTGTTGCCAATAAAGGGCCACCTGCGGGCATTCCCACGCCAAATGCAAAACATCCGCATGGTCGGCGCGGCAACGCACGCATCGGTCGTCCTACGCCAGACCAAATCTAAGTTTGCGCACCGGTGTATAGTACATCCGTTGTAGGAATTTATAATGTATAATTTTGAATCTGCTACTAGCAGATAAGCGGGAGGTGAGCGCACAGCAGTATAGCCACTGCTCATCAGTGATGTCAGCAGCCAACTCTGTGGCCCAGCGCGCCCGAGCTTTGGATTCCGGTATCGGTGCAGCATCTCTGAGCTGACGGTAAAGGCCAGACACCAAATGCGCCCCATCCCGGGAGCTTACCAGTAAATGAAGCGGAGGTAAAACCTCATGTTCGTCAGGGACGTTGGGGAGTATGTCCCGCATTCCCGCCCGTAACCGGATGTAATAAAAAAGATCCAGAGGAGTGCGGCCGTGCGTCGCGAAAAACAGGTCCGCCGTTTTAAACTTACCATTAACAAACAAGTTCCCCCAGCAGGAGATGTGTAGTTTAGCACAAAGGGTACGGAATCCCTGTTCCCGCAATAGAGTGAGGTTCGGATGATAGGTAAGTGGCAACTTCGGTGAATAAGGTAGCAGGCACAACAAGCTCTTGGCCATACGACGCCATGCATCCATCGTGCATGAAACGGAAGTGTTCGGCGTGGTGATGGATGATTCCGGGCAGTGAAGTAATCCTGAGAGTGGGAGGGGGTGCACTATCCAGTCCTCGACCGCAATATGTGGCATGTAAGGCGTAGGGGCCATCCAGTGGTAGGCAAAATGTGCCTGAGCGCACTGGTAATATTCCTCGTAGTTCGGGACATCGAATCCTCCTTTGTCGTAGGGCAAGGTAAGAATGGACCATTGTAGCCGTGCGTTCTTGCCTCCCCAAAAAAGCCTGCGTATCTCCATTTTTAGCGTCTTAAGAAAAAGGTGCCCGGGAAATAGGGAATGTTGGTAAAGAGGTAAAGGAATCGGGGAAGGATAACCATTTTAATTAGGGATGCCCTGCCGGCCATAGAAAGCGGCAGGGTGAGCCAGCGATCTATGGAGACCGTCAATTTTGTGATAGCCACTCCATAATTGGCCCGTAATGTCTCCTCCCTGTCACAGGAAATACGTATCCCCAGGTAGCGGAGGTCCGTCCGGCACCTCTCCAATGGATAATCAAGGGGAAAGTCACCTACCGCTTCTGTTAAAGGGAAAATTTGGGACTTGGACCAGTTGATGTGTACACCGGACAATCCGCCAAACATAATGAACTCCCTGAGTAGAGGATTAAGATGTATCTCCGGGTGCTTGACATACAGGGTGATGTCGTCTGCATATAGGGACACATCAATTTGTCGCTGTAAGCATTGAACCGCCCCATCGCGATGAAGTTGTCGTAGGCGGGAAGCCAGAGGCTCAACAGCTATGGCAAACAATAAGGGGGAAAGCGGACAACCCTGGCATGTGCCTCTGGTAAGGTCGATAGGGTTCGACAGGTGTCCATTGATCAGCACTCTCGCCGTAGGTTGAGTATAAAGCAGGCGAACCCAGGATATAAACAAGGGTGGAAACCCCATGCTTGCCAATACAGAAAATAAATAGGGCCATTTGACTGAATCGAATGCTTTAGTTGCATCGAGAAATATGGCTGCAACAGGCGTTTCAGGATGCACGGTATGTAGGAGAGAGAACAGAGTACGAAGATTGTGCGACATAGAGCGGCCAGCCACGAATCCAGATTGATCGGGCAGCACAATTCTAGTCATCAACAGTGACAACCGAGTAGCCAGAACTTTAGCGAGGATCTTTACATCGCAGTTTAAGAGGGAAAGTGGGCGATAAGAGTTACAAGAGCTGGGATCCTTGTCAGGCTTCAGTAAAGAGGTGATGACAACCTCGCGCATAGAGCAGGACAGAACGCCCTCATCAAGGGATTCCGAGTAAACCTCACGTAGGACAGGAGCCATGATATCAATGTATGTTTTATAAAATTCGGCAGGGATGCCATCGAGGCCTGGGGCCTTACCATTCTGAAGAGACATGATGGCGTCCCGGATCTCATCGAGCTCGAATGGCGCAGCTAAAAAGGCCCTATCCCCATCGCTAAGCCAACACAACACTACATCCCCCAGGTAACCAGCATAGGACGTTGCAGACCCCGCGGTAGAAGTGTAGAGTGAAAGATAGTGTGCCGTGAAAGAGTCAAGAATGTCATCCGAGCTTCTGACAGTGACGCCATGTGCATCTGTAAGTTCGAATATGATATTACGATCACGTGGTGGCTGTGTGAGTGCAGCTAGTACCCTCCCAGGTCTATTACCCTCACAATATTTTCGGGCTTGCCAATATTTGCCCCGGAATTTAGACTCCCTAGCAGCTTCCTCCTCAAATTTTGACAGTGTTTCCCTAAAAGTAGCATGTAGTTCAGGGCTAGGTTCATCTACCATGCGGCGTTCTAGAGCGCTCAGTTCTTTCTCCAATGCGCCAATAGTGCGAAGGATATCACGTAGGACCCCACAGCTCTTGGATATACAGAAGCCCCTAATGGTTACTTTGAAAGCTTCCCAAATGTGTTCAACTGAGGCAACTGATCCCTTATTTCTGGGGAAAAAAACAGCCACCTCTTCTCCCAATTCAGTTCGAAACAGAGTGTCCAGTAAGATATCTGGGCGAAGCCTCCAATTTGGTCTTAGATTATCCCACCCAGGGATACGAAGGTGGAGTGCAACGGGGCTGTGATCAGAGTGCGTCCTAGGTAGGTGGGACACCCCTACTAGCTCCGCAGCAATCCCCTTGGTAATTAGAAAATAGTCCAACCGTGCCCATGTTCCCGTGTGCGAAGTAAAGTGAGTGCCCTCTCTCCCCAACGGATGTAAGTGTCTCCAGGCATCCAGAAGTTCCCCCTCTGCAATCACTCCCTTCAGCGCCTCGCGAGCCCTGGGTTTATAGGAGCACACTCCATCAGCTCTATCTAAGTGAGGTACCAGCGCCATTTGAAATCACCACCCCATATGATGTGTCGGGAGCCCGCCACCAATATTTTGCCCCATAGAGTGGTGAAAAATGCAGGTGTATCCACATTTGGCGCATAGGTCACAATTTGAATTTGAATTTAAAAACATTTATTCAGCGCTCTTTTACCAAGCGGTTTCATGGCGCTATGTGTGATGCAGTGGGCGGCAGCAGCTGGGAGAGGCTAGGCAGTGTAAGCTCGCAAAAATAGGAAGGTTTTAAGATCCTTCCGAAACTGTAGATAGGAAGGCGATGTGCGAAGGGCAGCAGGGAGAGAGTTCCAGAAGGCTGGAGCAAGAACAGCGAATTTCGCTCCACCAGCCTTCTGTTTTTTAAAACGGGGGGTAGCTAAAAGGGCCCTATGAGTGGAGCGAAGTTCTCTACCTGGAAGGTAGGGCTTGGTAGCTGAGCATACGAACTCGGGGGCAGTGCCCGACCTAGCCTGAAAAGTGAGGCAGCCAAGTTTAAAAAGGGCGCGCTCTCTCACCGGCAGCCAGTGTAGTGCTTTAAGCAGTGGAGTAGCCCGATGATATTTAGGTAGGCCATGAATCAGGCGGGCAGCCTGGTTCTGTACCAGCTGCAGGCGGTGAATCACATAGGCAGGAGCCCCCTTATAGATTATGTTGCCATAATCGATGCGTGAGAGTACCATAGCCAGCACAATGATTTTTAAAGCCGAGAGGGAAAAGAAACGGGAGTTCAGAAGGATCCCAAGGGTTTTAACTTTAGGTACAGGGAGTGGAGGGACACCAAGTGACGAGGGCCAAAAGGAGGGGGACCAGGGACTGCAACCACCTCCGGTCAGGACCAGCTCGGTCTTGTCCGGATTGAGTTTGAGGTGGTTGCAGTTCATCCAGTCCTGAATGAACGTCATGACTGTCTGGACATTCTGGGCGGATGAAGGTGAGTGGGAGAGGTTGAAGATTAGCTGGAGGTCATCGGCGTAATTAAACACTGTGACCTCCAGCTGCTGTAACATAAAAATAAGGGGGTAAATGTATAAATTAAACAGAAGAGGGGAAAGTGATGAGCCCTGAGGGACCCCACACTCCACCTTACGGGAGGCCGCGGTGAAGCCAGCCAGATGGACCGCTTGAGCTCTCCCGGCTAGGAAGGACTCGAGCCATGAGAAAGCCAAGCCCTCTATGCCCGCCGCCCTTACACGGTTGAGAAGGATGGAGTGGTCCACCGTGTCAAAAGCGGCGGACAGGTCCAGGAGGATCAGGGCTTGCGGAAGGTTGGTGTCAATACCTTCACGCAGCTCGTCCATCACTGAAATCACCACCTTCTCCGTGGAGTGCAGGGGGCGTAAGCCGGCTTGGCAGGGGGAGAGGCAATGATTTGCCTCTACGTGAGTGCTCAGGTTGGCCGTGACATGGGTTTCGAGAACTTTTGCTAAATAGGGCAGAAGGGAAATAGGGCGGTAATTGGAGGGGGAGGATGGGTCGGCGTCAGGTTTTTTTATGATTGGAATGACAACCGCTGATTTATGTGGACTGGGAACAATGCTATTTCTGAGTGAATCGTTAAGAAGAGTCAGGGGCGGGGTAGGGCAAGCTAGATAGATTTCCCTAAGGATGTGGGCCGGGGCAAAGTCCAGGGGGGAACCCGATTTAACCCGGTGAAGCAGCGGGGGAAGTGTGTCATCGGTTAACGGTGGAATAGTTGTCAATTTAAGGGCCGTAGAGGGTGGGGAAGGATTAACAAATGTAGGGGAGGGCGGGGGGATGTTGATTTTGATTTTGGCAACTTTGTCGATAAAAAACTCGTTAAGCGAGTTGCAGAGGGACTGGGAAGGGGGGATAGTGGCCGTAGCTCTGCTGGATGATGCCAGTTCATGTACAGTGGCGAAGATTTCCTTCGAGTGGGACTCTGCTGCCATTATCCTGCTCGTATAGAACTCTGTTTTGGCCTCAAGAATGCCCTTTTTATAGGCTTGTAGGACGGACAAGTAGATTGTCTTTTGCGCGGGACAATAGGTTCTTCTCCATGCTCGCTCGGCTCTCCTTGCAGCTAATTTCTTTTCTTTTAGGTCTGGGGTAAACCACCGATTGGCTGCGTGGGCTCGCTTGACTGTGAGCCGCCTCAGGGGAGAGAACTCGTCACCCGCCAGGGTCAGCCAGTTGTTAATAGCGGCCAGCTGGGTAGTAGCTGCAAGGCCTGAAAGGTCAGGGCTGGTTTTGGCCAGGGTCGAGCAAAGGGAAGGCATGTCAGTTTTGCCCCATTTCCTGACCCAGGTGTTCTTGGGAAGCTGGGGTTTGGCCACAGGGGCTAGAGCAAGGGAAAAGGTGATAATGGAATGATCTGACCAGGAGCAAGGGGATATTATGGGGGATGTGGAGGGGACATTCAGTGCCCAGATCTGGTCTAGCGTGTGGCCGTGTGTGTGGGTGGAACTGTGGGTGAGCGATAAAAAGTTCAGACTGATCATGAGGTCGGTGAACTCTTTGGATTGAGAGCTCTCAGCAGGGTCATTAGGCCAAAAGTTAAGGTCCACTAGGACTAGTACAGATGAGTTGTTGATCACCAGGGTAGCCAGGAGGGCCTGAATGCTTGAGAGAAAGGAGGGAGTGGGTTGGGGAGGACGTTAAATTAAAACAAAAGTAAGGGGTACCTGGTAGGAAGTCGAACGGGCTACTAGGTAGTCTACGTCAGGGATAGGAAGGGAGGGGAGAATCTGAAAACTGAGATCGGTGCGGGCTATTAGGGCCACTCCTCCGCCCCGCTTGCCCTCCGGACGGTCCGCCCGAATGGCGGAATATGAAGAGGGCAATGCGGCTAGCACATTGGGCAGGGAGTCAGCCTTGAACCAGGTCTCTGTTAGGAATAAGAGATCTGGTTCATAAGTGTCGATGTAATCGAATAGCTCGTACTGGTGATTGACCGCAGACCTGGTATTTAGGAGTGTGGCCGAGGTGTTAAATACCGGAACAAGGGGGACAAATGGTGACAGGGAGGTGGGGGGAGGCATAATAGGCAACAAGGCCAGATGTGACACGATCCCAGGGGGGGGTTGGAAGGGGAGGTGAACAGGTCAAGATGCATCAGGTGAGTAGTTACTGAGGGGTCAATGGTACCTGGAGCCCAATAGGAGCGAAGCTGAGATGGCGAGTACGTGATTAGACGGGCAGCATCTCGTGCCCCTAGCCCCGGCCAGCCGCGGATGGGCGCAGACGGGCTTAACTCAGGCGCAACTCCCGCGCGCCTTCGTCGCGCCCGCTGCGCTCGTCCGCTGCGCTGACACATACTGCCCGTTTAAATAGGGGCGGAGCGGCGGGGGAGTGGCAGGGCTGGGATAGGGAAGTCAGCCCAACCGAAGATGGCGCCCGCTGCCGCTGGGAGCCCGCAAGCACGATCAGCCCCAGCCGGCAGCTCGCTTCTAGGAATAGAAAACAAGTTAAAACCTGCAGAACTTTGAAATAGTTAGTAACAGTTTAAAAACACAGTGCGCGGCGTAGTAGCGCCTCCGCTCGCATTCAGCGGGGCGAGATGCAGGTAAATGGTGGCAAAGCTCTCCTAGCGTTCACCGGTCAGCCCACTGCCACCGGGCCACTGGCAAACACGAAGGGAGAGAGGATCGCGCTCCTCAATAGGGGCAGAGCGGCGGGGGAGTGGCAGGGCTGGGATAGGGAAGTCAGCCCAACCGAAGATGGCGCCCGCTGCCGCTGGGAGCCCGCAAGCACGATCAGCCCCAGCCGGCAGCTCGCCTCTAGGAATAGAAATCAAGTTAAAACCTGCATAACTTTGAAATAGTTAGTAACAGTTTAAAAACACAGTGCGCGGCGTAGTAGCGCCTCCGCTCGCATTCAGCGGGGCGAGAAGCAGGGAAATGGTGGCAAAGCTCTCCTAGCGTTCACCGGTCAGCCCACTGCCACCGGGCCACTGGCAAACACGAAGGGAGAGAGGATCGCGCTCCTAAATAGGGGCGGAGCGGCGGGGGAGTGGCAGGGCTGGGATAGGGAAGTCAGCCCAACCGAAGATGGCGCCCGCTGCCGCTGGGAGCCCGCAAGCACGATCAGCCCCAGCCGGCAGCTCGCCTCTAGGAATAGAAATCAAGTTAAAACCTGCATAACTTTGAAATAGTTAGTAACAGTTTAAAAACACAGTGCGCGGCGTAGTAGCGCCTCCGCTCGCATTCAGCAGGGCGAGATGCAGGGAAATGGTGGCAAAGCTCTCCTAGCGTTCACCGGTCAGCCCACTGCCACCGGGCCACTGGCAAACACGAAGGGAGAGAGGATCGCGCTCCTAAATAGGGGCGGAGCGGCGGGGGAGTGGCAGGGCTGGGATAGGGAAGTCAGCCCAACCGAAGATGGCGCCCGCTGCCGCTGGGAGCCCGCAAGCACGATCAGCCCCAGCCGGCAGCTCGCCTCTAGGAATAGAAATCAAGTTAAAACCTGCATAACTTTGAAATAGTTAGTAACAGTTTAAAAACACAGTGCGCGGCATAGTAGCGCCTCCGCTCGCATTCAGCGGGGCGAGATGCAGGGAAATGGTGGCAAAGCTCTCCTAGCCTTCACCAGTCAGCCCACTGCCACCGGGCCACTGGCAAACACCACACAACAAACGTGTAAGTGTCTCGGCCTAACCTACCCCACAACAGTGCGTATCGCCCCTCCTTATCAGCAAATTCCCCATACCTGTGAAACGGTACAGTTCGGGCCACAAGAATAGCCACCCCCCTAGCATATGAGGAGTAAGAAGAAAAAAGTCGGTCCCCAGCCCATCTACTTGCAAAGGTATTCCTGTTACTTGGGGGTAAATGGGTTTCTTGCAACATAAACCAACCTATCTCGAGTGAATTACACCCGACCACTGTGCACTGTTGCGAAACTCTGTTTACATTTCTGTTCTCTGTAAACTTCTAAGTCTAAAGAGAACAGAAATGTAAAAAATCATGACTGTTTTGTTCAATGTACTGAATTGAAAAGTTATGTTGACACAATTGAAATTCTATTTTGATATGGTTTAAATTTTGAAAAATAAACTCAACAGAGTTTCGCAACAGTGCACAGTGGTCGGGTGTAATTCACTCGAGATAGGTTGGTTTAAGTGTGGGCACGTGAGGGCAAACGTGCTACCATTGTTGCACGCGTAGATTATCAACAAAAAATACTCATTTAGAAATCGTGAAAACAGGTGTGCTTCTCCTACCCAAATTCATTTCTTGCAACATAACCACCTGAGCGTGGTGCCTATCAAGATAGGCGATGACACTGCGACATTTTCTAGCATCATTCAACCCTCGAACATTCCAGGACAAGCAGGTTAAATGCACATTAGCAATTAGTGTAGCCATAAGTTGGTCCGCAGCCAAAACAGTAGTATCAGGCCAGGCAAGGAGCCCGAGTCTGCAGCGCAACACCACCAAGGCCAGTCATACCATCGTAGTATCTGCCTACATATTCCAAGCAAGTATAGCCTCAACGTGTAACAACCCAACCCCCCTCCCACCCCAGCATCCCAATCATGCCAGTAGCCATTGAGTCCCATCCAACGCTCCCCCCCACCCCGCTATTCCCAACCCACGCAACAACAAAACAATCAGTAACAGCTTTAAGGGGAGCACCCTGTGGGGGTAAAACATAGAGTACGCACAGCGACTTCCTGGCCCATAGCTCCAGTCTGTTCCGCCCTCGGTGGAGCCTAGAGCCAAGAGAGCGGGCCTTGGTTTACATTACCACAGGCATGTCGAGGCCACGTAAGGTCGGTTCTCGTATTCCGTGCAGGCCCCCTGGTCCGTATGATGATCGATATTCAAACAGTGCAGGGTAAGCAGCCATCGTGATCCATGAAGGCGAGCGTTATTCGTTCAGCTCTGGCGGCAAATCATCGTGACCCAAAGCCGCTGCAGCACCTTGCCCCTCCCTCCTTGTCCGTCGGAGTGTTTTTAGAAAGTCCTCCACCTTTTGCGGGTTCGTGAAGAACCGTTGTTGACCCTGATGAGTGATCCGCAACTTCGCAGGGTATAAAAGAGCATAGTCTACTTGGGCTTCTCGAAGCTTTTTCTTTACGGGTATAAATTTACGGCGCTCCTCCTGCACCATCGGTGTGAAATCCGGGTATATGGAAAAGGTGATGCCGTTGTACTGTAGGTTACGTTGAGTACGGGCCTATCTCAGCGCCGCATCCCGATCCCGATAATTCAACAGCTTAGCTATAATAGGTCGGGCGGCAATCCGGGCTTGGGCACAGGCGCCAGAGAGCGGTGCGCCTGTTCCACGATAAATTGGGGAGAAAAGGCATCATCTCCAATCAATCCCTTAAGCAATTTCTCAATATAGAGTTCCATCCTGCCCGTGTCTGTAGATTCCGGCACATTCGTGACGCGTATATTGTTGCGGCGGCTGCGGGCCTCCAAATCCTCATTTTTTGCCGCTATGATCCGAAGCAAATTATCCATCCGAGCTAGCTGCGTCGTGTGGGTCGCGGCGGTATCTTCGGTAGCAGAGATTCGTTGTTCCGCATCCGTCAGTCTCTCTTCATGGCTATCCACCTTATGAACCAATGCGTCCAGTCGGGATGTGACACCGTCGACCTTTTCAACCACTGTCGCAAACCCCTGTCTCATTTCCTGAAATAGGGCAGGAAGATCGAGGTCCGTTGCAGGAGGTGCGCTGGCTGGCAGAGGCGCCCCACTAGGTCCAGGGCCATCAGGCCCCGATTTCGCGCCTTTTCTGGCACCATCAAAGCTCAGCTTCGCCTGACGGCCATCGAGGCGCCCCATGGTCGCAGCAGGAAGTAGTCCCAAGACACCGCGCACCCGGCATGCGCTATGCGCGTTAGGGGGCCACAAGCAGGGTTCCAGGCAGTGCAGAGTCCCAGTCAGCCCCTACAGCCCTCGGCGTGTCCGCTGCTGACCAGGATGGGCTGGTGTAGTAGCTGTCGAGAGAAGGGGGCTAGCCAAGTGTGTCCCTCAAGGTCCCAAGAATGGCAGCGTCAGTGTACTAAAAGCTCTAGAGGGGGGGCGATGTGTAAACATAGGTAGATTGCAGCTCCACAGCCCAGTTGTCGGTCAGCGACCGCCGATATCCAGCGCAGGGAGGACAGTACCCGGGCCTCAGCCGTCGCTATCAAGCCGGGCGTAAAGCAGAGATACACCCCTCATAAGCGGGAGTCAATGCGTGGCAGCGTTAAGCAAAGGGCCAGCTCCGTCTGGCGGAGGGTTAGTACAGGAAGCTCGCCAGCGGTCAGTCCCCCAGTCCGCGATGTGCGTGGGGATCCTTGTAGTGGATAGCACACAGAGTCGTCACGTGCTCCAGTCCTCCCAGCCCAGGACGCTCGGCCAGCGGGTCTCTTCGGCAACCCAGGGCACCCCCGATTCCCTTCACCGCAGCGAGATGGTCGGGGAAGCAGCGGCTGCTCCAGGCGGCTCACGAGCATTCCAACACTCGCTCCCTCGTCGGGCGGGTAGGGTAAGCTCACCTATGGTCTTCACTCGGGGAATACGTGCCAGCGGGGGAGGGGAGGGGGGGCGGTCCGTGCAGCAGGACGATTATAGTGCGCCCCCTCGGCCGCCGACTCCAATTCAGGATCTTCCCCCATCTCCAGGCAGCCAATCAGAGGTGCGGCCCAGCCCCTCGTGGCCGACCTCGGACTCGCGCAGTTCGCCGCCCCAGCGCTCTCCTCTCACCGGCTCCAGGGCAACCCTCGGCGAAGGTTGAATCCGCGATAACTCCGACCTCGCAACCTGTAGCAGCCCCAAATTTAGGACGAGTGTGGAGTATGCTTGCCTGCTTGCAGCGGTGGGTATTGCTGGCGATTCGTCAGCCTGTAGCACAGGATAATTATAGGATTTTTCACCAAGGCGCGGGAGCTGCTTGCTTAAGCAGCCATTCCGCTCATGCGCCCTCTAGCGCCCCTCATGCATCCCATCTTAAAAAGGGCGCGTTCTCTGATGGGAAGCCAGTGAAGGGCTCTAAGTAGTGGGGTGACATGATGTGACTTGGGAAGACCATAAGTAAGGCGGGCAGCTTGATTCTGTACTAATTGGAGACGCCGAAGAGCGTAGGCAGGAACACCATTTTACAGAATGTTGCCTTAGTCCAGGTGGGAGAGGACCATGGCCATAAGAATAAGTTTCAAAGCTGCAAAGGAAAAAAATTGTGAGATCTTTCGAATAGTGCGTAGGGTAAAGAAACAGGAGGAAACAACCGTGCTAATCTGGGAGTGTAGAGTAAGGTGTTGGTTAAGTGTTATCCCTAGTGTTTTAACTGAGGGGGACGGTGATGGGGGAGGGCTGAGGGAAGAGGGCCAAAAGAAGGGAGTCCAGGGGTTGGAGCTGCCACCAGTGAGAACCAGCTCGGTTTTATCAGGGTTGAGTTTGAGGTGGTTACAATTCATCCAATCCCTGATAAAGACCATAACGGATTGGAAATTGTGAATGGAGAGTGAGGAGTCAGAAAGATTGAAAATGAGCTGGAGGTCATCGGCATAGTTGAATACCGTGACCTCCTTCTGCTGTAAAGCAAAAATGAGGGGAAAAATATATGAATTGAACAGAAGAGGGGAGAGGGAGGAGCCCTGGGGGACGCCACACAGCACCTTGTGTGAGGGAGCAGAGAAATCGGCCAGATGGATGGCCTGTGTGCGATCCCTCAGGAAGGAGGTGATCCAGGCCAAGGCGGGCCCCCTGATGCCCGCCGCCTCGACACGGGTGAGAAGAATGGTATAGTCCACCGTGTTGAAGGCGGCGGACAAGTCAAGGAGGACGAGGGCCTGGGGCTGGTTGACATCGATTCCCTCTCTGAGCGTGTCCATAACCGAGATGACAACTTTTTCAGTAGAGTGTCGCGGGCGGAAGCCCGCCTGGCACGGCGCTAGGCGACCACTGTCCTCAATGAAAGAGCTGAGGACTTTGGTAACATGGCGCTCAAGGACTTTACCCAGAAATGGGAGGAGGGAGATGGGATGGTAGTTGGTAAGGGAGGATGGGTGAGCACCAGGCTTCTTAAGGATGGGGATGATAATGGCAGATTTATGAGGAGCAGGGACAACACCCTGCTTGAGGGAGTCATTAAGGAAGACGAGGGGAGGTAAGGGACATGCCGAGAAAATCTCTCTCAAAATGTGAGCTGGACAGATGTCAGAGGGGGATCCTGACTTCACTCGAGAGAGCAGAGAGAGGAAAGTTTCCCTTGTCAAGGGGACTATCTGGTCTAATTTAGAGACGTTGGCCGGTGGATGGGGGTCTGAAAAAGCAAAGGAAGGCGGGGATATGTTAGCCTTAATAACCGCAATTTTCTCAATAAAAAAGTCATTGAGAGAATCACAGAGGGATTGGGAGGGGGTGGGTTTGAGGGTAACTCTATCTGAGGAGGCCAGCTCGTGGACTGTGGCAAAGATTTCCCTGGGTTGGTTTTCGGCCGAGAGAATTTTGCCAGAGAAGTAGCTGGTCTTGGCATTAAGGATGGCTTTTTTATATTCGTTAAGGATAGAGGTGTATTGAGATTTTAGCGTCGGACAGTAAGCGCGTCTCCAGGCGCGTTCTGCACGGCGCACTGCGAGTTTTTTCTCTTTGAGGTCAGTGCTAAACCATCTATTGGCGTCGTGGGCGCGTCTGATTCTGACGCGCCTAAGAGGGGCTACTTGGTCACACGCACTAGACAACCATTTGTTGATGGTGTTAGCGTGAGAGTGAGTTCTTCGAGGACAGGACAGGAGGCTAAAAGGGAGGAAGATTATCATGTACTTCTCTTCTCCAGGAAGTTAGAAGGCATAAGGGCACTGGAAACTGGGTAAAATCTTTGCATGGACCATTGAGGGAATAGAGGTAACTTTGTTCAGCAGTCCCAATCTATATTAAAGCTCTCACAAAAGGATGTCCCAAAGATAACTCCAATGCTATAGTAAAAATCTCTGAGGTACCATCATTTAAACTAATTCCAGCCTTAATTGCCCCAAACATAGACTGGTAAACATATATTACACGGATAGGTAGTCAGTGTCTATTTTAAATTACACCTATAAATGTGTACATGGGGTTTTTGCATATGGCTTATCTGAATGATGCATTTTCTGTATTGTGAAATAGTTGCGAATTCTTCCCTGTGGTTTACTGGATTCCTCACATCACTTTAACCCTAAACGTTGAGCTCAGACCTGCACCAGAAGAACTAATAGATATTTTAGAAGCTTTTATGCTCATATCTGTATGCAAACATTTTTTAAACAAATGTTTATACTGAATACAAGTGCTTTCCAATTTGTTTCACGTCTACATGCCGGTGGTTTTCTCAAAAAAATATTAAGTATATTTCCATAAGTGTCTAATGTTATGTAAGATTGTGTTTTATTTATAAGATGAATGCTGATTTCGAACTACTAGGTACTTGTACTATGACAGGTGTGATGTGGGCTACTACAATAAACCAAAAACAACGAATTTCAAATTGCATTAGATAATATATATTTAATATTAATGTATGTAAGACGTGTATTTAGAGTACAGTCATGCACACGTATTCACAATATTTTGAAAGAATGGTTCTCAAATTTAATTTCCCTAACCTTCTTAGGTGAAACAAAGTTATAAATGATTAATGTGCTAACAGTTTCTTCGAAGTAAAAAATGAAATGTCATGACATTTTAAAGGCAAGGTGTTAAATCTTCACCATGTCTCCCACCTCACCGCACCTAACTTACATCCTCATTGATATTTGTGAATGTTTCAAATGAACCGTGTTTCTGACAGTCATTCATTTTATTACTGTGAAAGAGGTTGCATGCTGCTGTGACTAAATGTTTTCTGAGAATGTAAAGTATTTGTGAAAGGTGTATGTTTGGGTGTGACATTGGTTAAAGTGTTGGGGTATGATGGCAGGTTTGAAGATGGGAATAAGTAAATGTTTATAAACCGCTGCACTCCTGGGTAGATAATGTCATCCAAGGGTAAATACTCTAAAATGTTAGTAGGTGCGCAGGAACACACCTTCTGGGTCCAAAAGGTGCTACAAGACTAGGAACGAAGCAAGCCTTACAGCCAGTAAGGACAATTCCTGGGCCCTCTGATGTGCACAAAGTGCGTAATTCAAATTATAAGCACTCCAAAAATAAATGTAGTCATAGTAGCTTATCAAGCTAAGTTGCGTTCGCAATCACAATTTAGCTGTGGACTATGTAGGTAGGCAAATACCTACTTGCAAAATAAGGAATCACATAAATTGTGATTCCTTATTTTGTGCAAGCATTTAGAGAATGGCAATTTGCGATTCCCTCTATTCAATGCTAGTAGGCATCGCAAATTGCAATATTGTCTTAAGGATCGCAAATTACCACCAACTTCCAGTTGGTGGTAATTTGCGATTTCCTTTAAAAAAGCACTTTTTTACTTTTTTCAAAGTGCCATGTGGCACACATACATGCTCCTTTTGGAACCCTTGCACCCTTGAAATTGTGTGCGCAATTTGCGAGTACCTATTGGGTACTCGCAAATTGCGCGCGCAATTCCCATTAATTCCTATGGGCCTATTGGCCAATAAGAATAAATGGGGAGCTATTCCTTAATTGCGAGTTGCAATTTGCGAGTCGCAATTAAGGAATGTGAGGAAATCGTAAAAGAAATTGCTAATTTTTATTTGCATATCGTTTTGCAATTCTCAAATAGCGATTCTCTAAAAATCTCTATTTGAGAATCGCATATGCATTAGTTGATACATATGCCTGATTATGTTGCATGCAAACGTTTATGATGGTTGGCATTTGGATGTATCAAGGTGTGTGGTCATATGGTGGTGACTACATGAGTGTTTGATGATCGTGGTGTATTATCATGGTTATCGTGGCTATATTGTAGCGGGCGATTCGGTGGAGAATGCTGGCTGCAAGGGCAAATAATAGTAACTGTGGGGTCATGTAGAAATGGCTCACTGGGGTGAGTTACTGCTCACATGCCACACACTGGGTCATAACGTAAGAGGCACAGATACACTGAATCTGACCAAGAGTGATCACGTAGCCTTTAGTTATACCTTTGGACCACACCCAGCCCTCTGGCTGCAGGCTCAAGACATTATATTGTAGAGGCCAGGTGGCAGTCTACATCCCTTGCAACTTTTACTGGCATGAAAACAATAAAGGAAAAACAATAAAATAAAATAATAGACTCATGGAACAGAAACACAGCATGCATAGTCTCTGAGTCTCTGGCTGGGTGCCAGATTGGGCTATAGTCCATACCTCTGGCTGCAACCACTTGAATCCTGGTTAGTTGTACATCCATCACTCCCACTTCACCGGGTGGCAGGCAGCTCTTTTTAGGCTGTAGTGGGGACTCCTTCCCATTGTAGTGGCCTCGCTGATGATGTATTTTGGCCTGGCTTGGGGTGTGTGGCAACGTCATTCATGGGGGTTTATTCTTCAGGTTGTTCATGCTCTGCCGATCTGGCCCTCTTAAACCATGTAATATTTCTAGACATTATGGATGATCCTCCCTGAACTGTGACCATCATCCCCTGGACTCAGGTGACTTCCCACACTTCTTTCTCAAATGGGGTGAGGAACTTCTGTCTCTGATGTAGATCTTTCATTATCACTTTGTCACTGACAACAATGTCGGACACCACTGATTTGCAGTCTTTGCTGGCCCGATCATCGGTGGCCGGGCGCTTTTCCTACATAGTCTGAACATCAATGGCTGCCTGTTTCCAGCGAGGCCCTGCTAAATGATGTCTCAAGCACACCTCCTCATCAGCAGGTAATTTGGAGCTCACCCTTTGTTGCTGTGAGTGTCTGATGATAAGCTTTCAAAAATTACTGCAGCAAGCAATCTGAGTCTTCTCCTCTCACTACCTCAGATCTCAGAGCTTGGTTTAAAGTGTGTATGAAGCACTCAACTTCTCCATTGGCCTGGGTCCACTGCAGAGTCACTTTCCGGTATTTTACATTGAGGCTCTGGTGATGTACTTGGAACTCTTGCCCCTGGAATGACTGACCATTGTCAGTCTTTATTTCACCTTGAATGCCTAACAGTGCAAATATTTCTCCAGTGCAGGTTTCACATTTCTAAACACCATCAACCTCATTAGCATTACAGCTGGGTACTTGGTGTGGCTGTCTATGATGAATTAGGTGAGTTGGCCATTGGGGAAACTGCTGAAATCCATGCTGACAGATGACCATGGATTGAGGCTCACTTCTTCTGTGATCACTGGTGTGGTCAGTGGGTCTCCACTGGTGATGATGTATGAGTGGTATCTCCCACCTTCTCCTCTACCCACTTATACATACTCGGGAGCCACACCTTATCTTGGAGGCGGGCTTTGGTCTTGACGATGCCCTGGCGTCACTGGTGAGCAAGTTCTATGATTCTGGCCCATAGACTTTATCGGACCAGAATTCACATCTCTGTGGCAACAGCACTTCATCACTCATGCTAAGCTCATCACACCTTGAGACCCTTGCGGGTGAGTAGTTGTGCTTAACAGACGCCTGATTTATTGATTGATTGATCACAAATCTATCAGATTTGTTTGATTGCCACCGACTCCTCCACAGCGAGTGCTGGGGCCCCCGTCTAGGAAGTTGTGCCACTGTTGTCTCTGAAGTGCCACACTGCTTTTGGAGATACAAGTGTTGCTTGCGGTGACCTCCAGGATTTCCGTTACAGACAGCGCTCTAGTTCAAGCATCCTGAACAATCCTCTTTATGAAGCCTTCCTCGCCTTTATCTTGTTCCTTGCAGCAGGTGTCAACGGACGTGGCGGGGTGTCTGGGCGGGTAGTCTGCAGGTTTGTTCACCCCTGGGCGATACACCACCTCTAAAGAGTTCTATTGAATTTGAACTGCCCATTGTTTGATCTGCAGTGGCCCTATTCTAGAGGTGCCAGCAAACAAGGGGACCAATGTTTTGGCAGCTGTCCCTATGCAAAATCTCTGCCCACAGAGATATAAGTGAAAGTGCAGACAATCCCACTAAACTGCCAGGGTCTCCTGCTCAATCGCGGCATGCCGAGTCTCAGGATCAGTAAGAGCCCTGCTGTCACAGGTAATGGGGACCCATGACCCTTCGCATTTCTCCTGGAGCAAGGCAGCACCAAGGCCCATGTGGCTTTCATCTACTACCAGCTCGATCCGGCATCTGTGACAGAAGTACGTCATTGTGGCACCATCTAGGAGCACTTCCTTCACCTTTCTGAAAGCCTGCTCTATCCTGCTGTCCCAGGGGCAGTCATGTTTAGTCAAAGCCAGTAGGGGTTCCCACAAGGTGGCAAGATTGGGGAGAAAATGTCCACAGTAATTAGCCATCCCCAGAAAATGTCTTACTTCAGATGCATTTGGGAGGACAACTACTGATTGTATGGCTTCCAGCTTCTTGAGATCAACCTGCAGACCTTCGCTCAAGAAGTTGTATCCAAAGAACTCAACAGCGTTCATGTAGAAGGAACACTTCTGGCGGTGTAATGTTAGCCCACAGTCTGTCAGGCATTTGAGAGTGGCTCTCAACCTCTCAACCTCACATGGTGCTCCTCCAATGTGTCAGGGAAAATCAAGTTGTTGTCGCTCACATTGATCACTCCGGCCATCCCCGTCAGCTTCTCTTGAATAGCGCCTTAGAAGACTTAGGCATCTGAAGAGATCCCGGAGTTGATGTGTTGGAGAACCAATGAGTACTATTTCGATTTGCCACAATGTCATCAGCTGTCGGGGTGATGTGCAGTTCCCAGTAAATAGCTTTGTTTGGCAATCTCATGTCTATATGTCTATATGATACCCATGGATTTGGTCCAATTACTTTTTCGATTACCCAAGACTTCTGATCTGTTCTAGCTATTTCTCAACTAGTGGGTGTAAGTGGAAAGGCACTTTTCTGTGTCTCAGGGCCAACGGCCCTATGGTCTCATCAATGTGTAGCCTTATCTACACTACTTTTAGGCAGACTAGGCCCTTGAATAGTTCAGGGAATTCTGCCAGGATGTTCTCTGCATGTGACTGATGCACCTGTCGGGCAAGGAAGACCAGACCTAGGTCTTCTGCTTTGTGACATCCCAGAAGGGTATTGGTGTCTACTTTCATCACATGGAACCTGGCGTCTGTCTTTGTTCCTTCATTTTCTACCATGATCTCCACAACTTCTCTCAAGGGTATCAGCTCTGTTCCTCCATATGTATAGATCCTGGCCTTCATTGGCATCAGATTAGGTCAGGGCACCTAATCTGTTTGCAGAACTGAGTACTGATGACATTTATGAACTCACCTGTGTTGGTGAGGGCAGTGATCTGGACCCATCCTATCTCCACCTTGCAAATGAGTGGGGCCTTTTGCAATGCTTTTCTCTGGCCATCAACGATATTGTGAAGACCTCATAATCATCTGCAGGTTGATTTGCAGTGTCTACATGCTGCCAAGCCTGTGCTTCTTCTTCATCTTTGTTGAACAGTTGTCTGAGAGTCGACTGCCCTAACCCCCAGTATCCTGAGCTTGTACCTGTGCCTCCTTTGAGGCACACCATAACAAAATGATTTGTGCTGCCACATTTCAGACAGGGTTTACCTTGTGCTAGGCACATGCTAGGAGTGCATTGTGCTGTGCCATGCCACAGGTTTATCAGACCTTTTTGACCTGTTTGGCAGTGGCGTCAGAGAGCAGTCAGGCAGGTCGCTACTGGATAGTATCCATTTGTTCCTCTTGAACTTTCACAGTCTTTGGTGTGATTGGCATGCCTGCGCCACATGCAAGGGCCGCCTCCATATCCTCAGCCCTGCTGTCTGTTAGTATTTGCGACCTGGCCCCAATCAGTATACTGTCCATTGTTATGCCTGGTTGGCAGAGGGTGAATTTTCATAGTGTGGACGAACGCCAACCTTGGATCAGTTGAGCCCTGATTTCATTTGGTCAGACGATGTTTGTCATGTGTTGGCCAGTGTGTGCAAGCACGCATAACATTTTTACATCAATTCGGCTTCAGTCTGCCGGTCCTGCCATAGCGTGAATCTTTCGTAATTGGGGTAAACTGGGTACTCAACTGGGGGTCGAAGTGTCAATTCAGAGCACCCACAGCCACATCAAAGTTGTCCTTGCCCCCAATGTTGGGGAAATGTTTAAATAGATCATATAGCTCTGTGCAACCCATGTGAAGCATTTTGGCGTGTTGAAAACGCTCTATCCAATGGTGCCAGCGAGGGGCAGCTGTCGCGGGATACACCAGCTGGATGAATGGTGGTAGTACTGTGATTGGCATCTGTGCATACCTTTGTGGCTCCGAGGCCACTATGTCTTGTAGTTGGTCTGACATTTTGGCACCTTGGATGTGCCTAGTGCTTTCCACAATCAAAGTTCCACCTGGGATGTCACTCTCAACATGCGTCGCTCTGTTAATGCTTGCTTACAATCAGCCCCCAAGGCAATGGGGACTGTTGATGGTTTGCGAAGGGACACAGGCGTAGTTCACACGTATGTTTTATTCTATTTTCACACCGCCTTGCTCTGGTACATGCAAACGCTGATGCCTCTGGTGACTCTCACCCTCAATGACATACATAAACTCATTCCTGTTCTTTTTTCTATACAGTATTATTGTTCTTCTTGTGTGTCTTTCTAAACTTATTCTTTTCTTCTCAGAGTTTGACTTGAAGGCACAATGTACACATGCAAGGAGAGGGACCACACAACCAGCCTCCCGCCCCAACCTTGGGAAAACATCAACAACACCAATACCTGTACCTCACATCAGGATGCGAGAAGATTTTCTCCTGTGCAGGCTGCATCTCAGCCATGAGCACTCGCAGCTGCCGGGGGTTCCAATGCAGTCCATAGGCCACCGCTAGACTGAGTATCAGGCACACACGCAGGGACCACTACAGCCAGAGCAAGATGTATCGCCTCTTCACTTTCTCCAGTGCTGGGACAGCCAATGTGGGGAGGGTCACAAAGTGACGGTGTTGCACCACACTGCATGGCCGTGCCTCCACTACCTGGGCATAGCCTAAAAACACAGTGCCACACAGTCCTCCCTTTGCTCCACAGAGAGGTAGGCACTTTGTGTGTGCAGATTAAGAACCAGCCTGGTTGCCAATGCAAGAATGGCACACCAGGGTGATTGACTGTTTGCATGCCATACACCGGGTCATAAAATAAGGGACACTGACACACTGAATACTGGGTATTGCCTAGTGATCACAAGCAAACACTCAGCCTTTATTTGTACCGTTGGGCCGCGATGGACCCTTGGGTTGCAGATCATTGAGGCTGAGTGGCACTATACAAGTGTATAATGGTGGTTGTGTGGATCTTTGACTGTGGATATATGGATGTGTATATTGTGTGCAGATAATAGAGTGTAGGTTTGTGCCTGATTCTTTTTTTTAAAGTTTGTTTTTATTTTCATAAAATACAACACACCAAACCAAAAAATATTGATACATGCCTTTCAATATGACAATATACAAATGTATGACACTACGCTTACAATAAAAGCACATGTGTCTATTTTTAACATCTATGCTGATGTCTGGATCATCGGGTAGCATATGTTGTTAACTGTGGCTGTGTTCAAAATTTGATATAGTGTAACCTTAAGCTGTTTCCAGCCATGCCACCTATAGTTTGTCAAATTTTTGTGGACCCCCCCTTGCACTATAAATCACATGCTATTATGTGTAGAAAATATTTGTTCCATGTTTCCACTCCTGTAAGCAGTAGGAAGTGGTAGAGAATTCTGCCCTCCAGCTTTTGCTATATCTCTATTGGCCACCGAAATCCAAGACTGATCAGAGCATGTGCTAATCAATAATCCCTTGCAGGGCAACTTGGGTGGTGGTAAATCTATTGTTTGACCTGTAATTTCTGTGAGGTATTGTTGAATACTTGCCCAGTAGGGCTTTATAACTGTGTACTCCCAAATCATGTGTATCAAGGTGCCTCTCTCTCTAATGCACCTACTGCATTGTGGGGACATCCCTGGTTTCATCTTGGACAATTTCTCTGGGTTAAAATATTTTCCATGTTAATAGTGAAGCTGGATGAATCAAAGGCAGGAGGAGATTGCCAGTGTGTGAATGGCCTTCCTAGCTTCTGTCGAGTAATCATCATCAACTGTGCCAGTCTCACTTCCCATCTGTCTCATAGTTGTGTCAAAGGATCTGAAGTATTAACTATAAACGAATGGCATATTCCCCAAAATATACCAATGTCACCTTGGGCTTTAAAGAATTGAAGTGAGGAAGGTGTGTCAAAGTAAGTCACAATGAGTCTAATATGTGCTTCAATAGTAATAAACTAGTAAACTCCAATCTATGTTGCAAATCACTCCATAGAGCAGCAAAATACTTCTTGACAGTTCCCTCCCAGATATCCCTCCACTTAAAACTTCCTATAAGCTTTTAGGTCCTACATTCGGGTGCCATCTTTGTGGTTGTGAGCCAGTCACCCTGCCACAGTAAGGTTTCCAATGTGGGTCCTTGATACCAAGTAATGTATGATAATGCTTTGCACCAGACCCTCAGCACAAGCGTAGTCAACTCTGGGAGGTTTTTAGGGATTGTGGAGGGGTATAAAAGGAGAGCAGGATTAACTTCTTGAAAATGGTCCAGCTCCAGTTTATGTGCTGGTTCATCCCTGTATCCAGACATCCATTCATTGAAAACTGTACGTTGTAGAGCTGTACATCAGCCATGCCCAGAACACTATTATATGTGTTCTGTGTGCATTTGGAACAGGATATCCTTGGCCGTTTAGCCTAGACACCAGAATGCTCTTAGGTTGGCTTTCAGATTGTCAAAAAAGGATTTTGTAATAGTGTATTGATCATTTGATCATTTTACATGAGATATAATCATTTTGGAAGGGCTAACATTTTGTCACTTTACCGGTTATTAACAGTGGGAAAGCAAACTATTTCCGGATGTTGTGTTCTTGTAGTGTCAACAATGGGGAGATGTTAAGGCTCGATGCCCAATGGAAGAGCATATCAATTTTGATCCCCAATTATTGAAAATTACCTGTGTGTATCTGCAGTTGTGGTTGCTATGGCATTTTATCCACCAGTGGCTATATTATAGAATACGGTGCACTTCCTTGTTAGTGCTGAGCACATCTTCCAAATGGTGTGCTCAGTGCATTGTATTTATATCAAATGCACTCCCCCAGGGCAGAAGCAAGGTTGTGCAGCACTGGGACGGCGCATGCATTTGTGCTCCTTTGGCATGTTTTGTAATACGGCCCCAGAGGACTTATGGCACCAAGAAGGATTTTCTCCAGTTAACTACAGATCATGCTGCACCTGTGTAGAGACACAGTATATTCATTTTTCAGGACTTAGTCATGTGAGTATTCTGCTGGAAGAGGAGTACATCATCTGTGAACAGAGGTATATGGTCCTCTGGCTATCCTACCCAATACAATTCTTCCACCAGAGCCTCTTACTTTCAACCAGAGATTCTATTCATAATGCAAATAGGAGTGGAAACAGGCTGAAATCTCATCTGGTGCCCCTATTGATAAGGAAGGAGTATTGAAGTGCTTCGTTAACCCAGACTTGCACCCAGGATGCTAATCACTGACATATTGATGCATATTGTATCAAAACATTAACATTTCAGAAATTAAATATCAATTACTAAAATATCAACTTCCTATACTCATCGATAAAAGCAAAAATATCAAAAACACAAATATTATTGTCAAAAATATGGATTTTTACCTATATATCGAAAATAAAAATACCAGAAACAAAAATATCATTACCTTAAATAAACATACAATATGTCAAAAATATCTATTCAAACAATGTCAATGAC
Source organism: Lissotriton helveticus (assembly GCF_964261635.1). NCBI lineage: Eukaryota > Metazoa > Chordata > Amphibia > Caudata > Salamandridae > Lissotriton > Lissotriton helveticus. Next base: position 1,458,852,002 of record NC_136061.1, on the reverse strand, counting down.
AAAATTATTGCCAACATATTTAAATAATCATTAATAAATAGAATAAAACACACTTTTTATATAACACAATTACTTGAAATAAACCCAAAACTTTGTATATACATATTTAAATGTAATAAAAATAAATTACATCAACAAAATAGTTACTATTCACCCCAACAATTATCTACCTAAAATATAAACAATGCAACACCCAAAAGAATTAGCATTAACTAGAAACATTTCAACACCAAACCTAAATATTATTAAATATATATTTATATATAAATACATGTGTATCCATGAATATAAAACTATGCATCGTATATTAAATATAAATCCTAAATTAGCATTTAACATAGAGGACTCAACTGAATAAAAAAATTCAAAATCAACTAAACCAACCAAGAAAATAAAACTATAAACACTTTTAACCAATGACAGCAAACAATCAACTAACTCAACAATGTAACAGTCACACTAATATAAACATCTCAATTCTTCAAAAATGACAAATGCCCAAGGCGAGAAACCTGTACCAGATTCTCTCACCAGACCATTAAAGAAAAAATATACACATCTCAACAATTATCAAACCAAGTTGTATTTAAACTAAAAAGTAACTGTTATTAAACTTAACAATCGAAAAGAGCAAATAAACACACTCTCCAACTTCTATATCTTTACATAGACTTCCTAAGAAAGTAATCTATAAAATAACAACTATAGATTACCAACAAAAAGATATAAAAAAGTAAGTATACATAAATTAATAAAAAAGTATAAACTTTCCTAATTAACAAGTAAAAATAAACCTAACAACCAAAACTTCTAAAAAATGCCAAGACATTAATTAACATTTATTATTAAACATACACTTGTTTTCATTCAACAGAAAAAAGCAGTTTCTCCACATTAGAACACCTCCAATGGAAAGTATACAAAACTGTGTGAAATATCTAAACAAATGTAAGTATAATAAATAGAAGTACTTGTATTTTCTGCATGTTAATAACAAACGTGAAAAAGATTAAAATATTATATATATATAAACTATTACACTTCTTTAAGGTACACATTCAATGCTGCCAAATTTATCACTTCACAGAAAGAAAATTAATTTACCAAATTACATGGACTACACCTACAGTCAAGAAAATGCATCATCAGAATACAGAATATATAAACTGGATATGTACTAAATATTATTCTAACGCATTTAATGGGAGGGCAACTACAATGTTTTAGTTCATATAGGAGAGCACAAACAGCCCCAACTGTTACAGAATAGAATTAAGTGAAAGATTGCAGGATATAAGAGAGACAAGCACTAGCTCCCAGGAGCCAACAATCCTATGGTCCCAAACACATACCAGGGCAACTACCACCTATAACCACTTTAAAAAGTTTAACTGCATGAACTAAAAAGCCACCAGTGATACCCCACCTACCCCTGGAAGATAGCAACACATACACATTTTACAATAACACAAAAAGAGGAACCTTTCCTTTCACATTACAACCTAAATATTCAGAAACTAATCATAATATTCTGTACATCAGACAACCTAATAAAACTTACCCAATGTCAAACCTGGATGACAGATGGGACCTTTAAAATGTGTCCCAAACCCTTCACTCAGATATACACCATGCATGACTTCAGAGATGAGCTGGATTTCTAAAGTTGGGGATTTAGTTCGAAAGTAGATTGCAGATAAAAAAGAGTTTGGCCCATCCTACCGTGCCCTGGTGCCTGTCAAGGCAGTCCAAGGTACTTGAACAGTGATGTGTCCACTGCTTGCTGGTTGTGAACAGAAACACAAGTTTCTATTGATTTGATCAAGCTATATCATGTGACCAGTCCTCCAAAGTTGGCCGCAAAGGATTCTAGGATAGTTCCTACACACCTCTCCCTTCTCTGCACAAAATCGCTCTTCATGCATTAAGCAGTCCAAATCTTTCTACACCCCAGCTGCGGTCTTAAGATGCTGAACTTTCAATCACACCAGTTAATGATAATAACACAGAATGTGTTTCGACCATGATTTTGCCATTTTCCACTGCTGCTCCGCACCATTCCGTTATGTACTATTGGTCACCTTTGGAGATGTCTGTCTGCCTGATAATGTCCCTGTGTTTACTAAGAACGCCCCCAGTTGTTTTGTCAACATTGATGATTTTTCTTCTTTGACTTCCATGTGTGGTGTGCTTCCACTGTTCCTTTGACTGAAACAGACTCATCAATCAATCAATCATGAAATTTGTAAAGCGCACTACATACCCGTGAAGGTCTCAAGGCGCTGGGGGAAGGGGTGCTGCTACTGTTCGAAGAGTCAGGTCTTGAGTAGTTTCCTAAAGGTAAGTAAGTCTTGGGTTTGCCGTAGGAGGATGGGGAGTGTGTTCCAGGTCTTGGCAGTGAGGTAGGAGAACGATCTGCCGCCCGTGGCCATTCTTCGGATGCGGTGGACGGTAGCGAGGGCGTGGTCAGTGGAGCGGAGCTTGAGGTTCGGGATGTGGAAGATGAGTCGTCTGTTGAGGTAAGCTGGTCTGGTGTTGTGTGTGCATGGTTGAGGAGTTTGAAGGTGATCCTCTTGTTGACGGGGAGCCACTGCAGGTCTCTCAGGTGGGGGGTGATGTGGCTGTGTCAAGGGATATTGAGGAAAAGGCGGGCAGAGGCGTTCTGTATGCGTTGCAGTTGTTTTGGCAGTTTGGCCGGGGCACCAGCTTAGAGGGCGTTTCTGTAGTCCAGCCTGCTGCTGACGAGGGCCTGGGTGACCGTTCTTCTTGTGTCGGTTAGGATCCACCAGTAGACCTTCCGGAGCATGCAAAGGGTGTTGAAGCAGGAGGAAGCGACGGTGTTGACTTGCTTGGTCATGGAGAGTGTTGAGTCGAGGATGAAACCCAGGTTGCGTGCGTGGTCGGTGGGTGTTGGTGCTGCTCCCAGGGCGGTTGGCCACCAGTAGTCGTCCCAAGCTGAGGGGGTGGAGCCGAGGATGAGGACCTCCGTCTTGTCCGAGTTCAGCTTAAAGCGGCTGTCCTTCATCCATTTGGCGACGGCCTTCATTGCTTCGTGGAGGTTGGTTTTGGCCGTGAGGGGGTCCTTGGTGAGGGAGAGGATCAGCTGTGTGTTGTCGGCATAGGAGATGATGTTGAGGTCGTGCAGCCTGGCGACGTGGGTGAGCGGGGCCATGTAGATGTTGAACAGTGTCGGGCTGAGGGATGATCCTTGGGGTACGCCGCAGATGATCTTGGAGGCCTCGGACTGGAAAGGGGAGAGGCGGACGCTCTGGGTTCTGCCGTAGAGAAAGGAGGTGGTCCATTTCAGAGCCTTGTCTCGGATCCCTGCATTGTGGAGGCGTTTGCATAGGGTGCGGTGGCAGACAGTGTCAAAGGTGGCTGATAGGTCCAGGAGGATGAGGGCCGCGGTTTTGCCTTTGTCCAGCAGGGCCCTGATGTCATCAATGGCGGCGATGAGGGCGGTTTCGGTGCTGTGGCTGCTGCGGAACCCGGACTGGGACGGGTCCAGGATGTTGTTCTCCTCGAGGTAGCAGGTCAGCTGTTTGTTGATGGCTTTCTCAATGACCTTTGCCGGGAACGGGAGCAAGGAGATGGGCCGGAAGTTCTTGAGGTCTCTCGGGTCTGCCTTGGGTTTCTTCAGCAGGGCGTTGATCTCGGCGTGCTTCCAGCTCTCCGGGAAGATCGCGGTCTCGAAGGAGATGTTGATGGCCTTGCGGAGATGGGGTGCGATGGTGGCGCTGGCTTTGTTGAAGATGTGGTGTGGGCTTGGGTCTGACGGGGAGCCTGAGTGGATGGTGATCATGATCTTGAAGGTGTCGTCGTCATTGATGTGGGTCCAGGTGAGCAGGGGGTTGCTGTGGGTGGTGGCTGTGGGGTCTGAGGTGTCGTTGGTTGTTGGGGAGGTCAGGTTGTCGAAGCTGTCATGGATGTCGGTGATCTTGCGGTGGAAGAAGGTGGCAAGGGAGTTGCACAGGTCTTGCGATGGTGGGATGTCGGTGGTGTTTGAGCTGGGGTTGGAGAGTTCCTTCACGATGTTGAAGAGCTCTTTGCTGTTGTGTGCGTTGTTTTCGAGGAGGTCCTTGAAGGAGGCCCTTTTGGCAGCTCTGATGAGGTGATGGTGTTGGCGCATGGCATTTTTGTGGGCTTCTTGGTTCTCCGGTGTCTGATCGCGGTGCCATTTCTTCTCTAGTTTTTGGCAGGTTTGTTTGGAGGTCAGGAGTTCTGTGGAGAACCATCTAGCATTCTTGATGGTGTGTCTGTTGGAGGGTTTCTTGAACGGGGTGAGAGTGTTGGCGCAGTCGTCGATCCAGCGCCTGAGGTTGCTGGTGGTGGTGTCGGGGTTCAGTGGGGTCGGCGGGTGGGCATCGGGCCAGGGCGGTGTTTAGCTGGTATTCGGTTATTTTTCTCCAGCTTCGGCGGGCGACCAGTTGGGTGCGGTGGTGCGTGGTGGGTTTCTGGAAGGTGAAGTGGATGCAACGATGGTTGGTCCAGTGGAGTTCGGTGGTGTGGCTGAAGGAGACGTGGGGGCTTGCGGAGAAGATGGGGTGAGCGTGTGTCCGGCAGAGTGGGTGACAAGCTGTTTGAGTCCGAGGTTGGCGAGGTTGTCGATCAGTGTTGTGGAGTTATTGTCGTTGGCGTTCTCGAGGTGGAAATTCAGGTCTCTGAGGAGGATGTAGTCTGTGGAGGCGAGGGAGTGTGTGCTGATGAGGTCCGCGATGGATTAGCTAAACTGTGGTCGAGGTCCGTGGGGTCTGTAGACAAGGGTTCCTCTGAGGGTGGTGTTGTGATCGACATGGATCTGGAAGTGGAGGTGTTCAGCCAAGCTGAGAGCTTCTTCGGTGTTGGTTGAGATTTTGATGGTGTTCCTGTGGATGATGGCGATTCCTCCTCCTGGTTTGTTGTTGTTCCAGTCTCTGCGTGGGATCTTGTAGCCGTCCAGGATGGCTATGGCTATGTCCTGTGCCGAGGAGGTGTTCATCCAGGTCTCCGTCAGGAAGGCGACGTCTGGGGGGGTGGAGTCGAGCAGGTCCCAGAGTTCGACGGCGTGCTAGTGGACTGAGCAGGTGTTGAGTAGTATGCAGCTGAGATGGGTGTGGCCTGCAGTGTTAGGATGGGCAGGATGTGATGGAATGCGCTGGCTGGTGTAGCTGCAATTTCGGCAGGCGAAGAGGATCGTGGGTGAATTTCGGGATGGCCTGGAAGCAGGTGGAGTTTCGGCTGGCGTTGAGTGCATGGAGGATGTTGGTGTCTTAGCGGTAAAACACACAAGATAATGGACGGAATGTTGCACAATGGCAAAACATTCACCCCCAGCCACAGGTCTGGGTTTAATCCATCGTTATTTTGCTCATCAAGCCATCCCAGTTCAGAAATGGCCATATGCAAATCAGTCTTGACCCTGTGCCTCATGGGAACAGTCCAGCCCAAACTGCCAAGCCATGTCTTCCCTGGACCGGAATCAAGCATGCTAGGACCGGTTTCTGGCTATCAGCCGTCTTCAGCCAGGATAGCTTGACTCCAGTGGCTTAGTGAGCATGGTACCCACGTCTGGGCATACCCTTCCCACATAGGGTGAACAGCAAAACACACAAGATGATGGACGGAATGTTGCACAATGGCAAACCATTCACCCCCATTCATAGATCTGGGTTTAATCCATCGTTATTTTGCTCACCAAGCCACCCCAGTTCAGACATGGCCATATGTAAATCAGTCTTGACCCTGTGCCTCATGGGAACAGTCCAGCCCGAACTGCCAAGCAATGTCTTCCCTGGACCGGAATCAAGCATCCTAGGACCGGTTTCTGGCTATCAGCCGTCTTCAGCCAGGATAGCTTGACTCCAGTGGGTTAGTGAGCACAGGACCCACGTCTGGGCATACCCTTCCCACATAGGGTGAACAGCAAAACACACAAGATGATGGACGGAATGTTGCACAATGGCAAAACATTCACCCCCAGTCACAGATCTGAGTTTAATCCATCGTTATTTTGCTCACCAAGCCATCCCAGTTCAGACGTGATTATATGCAAATCAGTCTTGACCCTGTGCCTCATGGGAACAGTCCAGCCCGAACTGCCAAGCCATGTCTTACCTGGACCGGAATCAAGCATCCTAGGACCGGTTTCTGGCTATCATTGGCGGTGTTGGGTCTTGTGGGGGTCGTGTGGGCCAGGGAGTCTAGTGCTAGGCGCAGACGGACTTGCCCCAGGCGCGCCATTGGCGTGCCAGCTGCGCGACCACACAGCGGTCGACATTTGTGGGGGACGGGGGGGGAGAAGAGCAGCTGGGAGGCATGGGCAGGGCAGAGGGGCGTGGTCAGCAGACAGAAAACAGTAAACAACAAAGGGCACGCTTCCCTAACTACAAGCCACACCACCGAACTCCACTGGACCGACCATCACTGTATCCACTTCCCTAACTACAAAATACAGGTTAAAAAGAGTGAAATAACAGGCACAGTATAGGACAAAAGGTGACAAAGGCACAACCACCAGTCACACTGCAGCAGGACAATACAGACCGGCTGACTCAGGGAGGGCTCGAACCCTGCAGCGAAGGTCTGGCAGGCTGCAGGACGAGGGAGAACTGTGGAGCTGCCTGGGGAAGTGAGATCCTGGGACCGAGGTCAGAGGATTCACCTGATTCCTCCATGGCCCTACTGTTGGATTTTCCTCCACTATTTTTTCTCTTCCTCTGGCTTGGATTCATTACAGTTTTTTTCCACTTCTGAATGTACACTATCTCCCAGATTGTCCTTAACCAGAACTAGTAGCTGAAGTGCTTACTCCCCATTCTTTATCACATGAGGCCAAAAGAGACTTGTCCCTGGTGAACATTACTGCATTACCTGTCCAGTAGGTAGCCCATAATGGAGGCCGAAGGTGAGGTCTAAGGCGAGGCCTTCCAAGATGTGGCCCCGGAAAATTGTGGGGTCTGTGGCGTGCGACCACTCCTACTAGGGTAGGAGGGGATGATGATCCTTCATTGCTGATTGTGTGATGCCCTGAAGGACTATCTTCTCCCCCTGGGTGTGGGCACGTGCTTGCTACAGTCCAGGACCCGTAAGACCTCACGCACTCGACTGACATTCCAGGGAGGAGAAAAGACACAAAGGGACTTATTCTGGCAGACACTGCCTTGACAACTCGCCAGCTGACTTCCGCTCCCTGAGTGGAGCCCCTCAGCTGGCAGTGACGCAAGACTGAGTCTGCATCGCCATGGTGCACTTCAGCCACCAAGTAACTCCTGCACAACTCACCGCTCACCTGCCTGATCCTAAAAACATACAACCAGAGAGTGCCAATGCACACACTTAAAAATCCGTGACTGTGCTGCAGCAGAGCATACAGGTTGAAGCTGCATGACTGAGACAGCCCTACCATACGCTACACCCATACACTTGGAGGAGCTGTGGGCCCACGGGAAGGGTTTTCAGGTGTTATTAGAAGATGACATTGTGGTGAGTCCTTTCTGCTAGGTCTTATTGCCTATGGCGCTCTGACTCTAGCACTTTACTTCCCAAGCCTCCTGGTGCCCTGATCTCATCCTACAGCATTCTCGCCAGGCCTTGGTGTAATCATAGATCATCCAAGAGCCTCCTTCAGGTGACACTGGGGGTACAAGTAGTATGGGGAGGGTTGCCTAGTTCCATCTCTCTGAATGCTGGACATGTATATTGAGTAGTGGACATGGCTTGCCCCTGTCAGTCTGTCTCCTGTGAATCTTGCCAATTGGAGTAGTAGTGCAGCAATAAAGACATACAAACTGACTTCACCCAGTTGTGGGAACTCACAATAGCACTGTGATATTGCACACATGGTGCCCCAGACTGCTTTGCCAGATCACAGTGAAATTGTCTACCACGACAACTTTGGTTCGGCCTAACCTCCGATGCCTGGATTGCTGCACCTAGTACCAGTTACTGCTCCACAGTCTTGCATACTAAACTCCCTGATTGATGATATTTGAAATCTGGTGTGAGGGAGAGGCCACTGATCCTAACTATACCTAGAAACAATAGGGGATAGACATTGGCGAGTTGGCATAGGATACCACTACCTACTCTACTACCATAGACTTGTGAATACGCACCACAAGATGACAGTGTCTTGCTGTCTATCCTACTCACTCCCAACTAACTCTAAGTTTATATTGTGAGGACAAAATGACGGTGAAAAGAAAGACCACCAATCCTTTACCCCAGATAAAAGTTAGCCTATGCCATCCTCTACTTCCATGGACTGGACCCTAAACACTCTGAATCATCTGGCGGCTACACTTTGCACTCACTCCACTCAGTTTGACAAAGGTCTGCAGGCTATCGAGACACTAAATTCCCCCTGGAAGTCCAGATTGACACTGTCTCTCTGGATGTAAATTTGCTGAGGGCTTACCATTGTAAACTTGCTGACCTGGTGGATAAAGCAGAGTCTGCCCTCATTGTAATTAGACCCATAATGCAGGAACTGCAGTTGCAACTAAAGTCGATGGGGGATGAGGTGACCACTCTGCGAGACATAGTTTACATCACATGCGATACAACGCATGCCATTACAACGCGGTTTCTACAATGACCGCATTGTTACATCACAATACAACGACTGTATGTGCCAGAAGGTGTTAGATTTAAAATCCAACACCTTCCCTACTGTTGCAAAGACTGGAGTTGCCATAATAAATTATACTATTCCAACATCCACTGGCCCCTACAATAAGTTATTGTAACAACTTGTGTTGTAATAGTATGCGATGTAACAACATGGTTGTTGTAACGACTGCGTCGTAATGGCATGCGTTGTATCACATGCAAAATAACTTGTCATATTTGACCACACTACACCACAGAGCAGAAGATGCAGAGACCCGCTCTACGTGCAATGACATCCACCTACTGGGATTTCCTGAATAAGCCGAAGGAACCCGTGTGGAACTTTTTCTCAAAAACGAATTGATGGCAAAGGAGCTGGCAGACAAGGTGCCTACATTCTTTTTCATAGTAAGGAGACAAAGGATACTGGGCAAACCCCCCCCCAGGTGCACCACACTGCCCCTATTATTGCTCGACTTCTCAACTATCAGGACTGTGACCTGCTACCACAGCAGTTCAGAGCAAAGGTGCACTAGCAGTGTGAGAACACAGTTATCACAGCGTACTCTGACTACTCTATGAAGGTGCAGCAACTATGTGGCTCCTACACGAGGGTAAACAACACCTCAGCGTTTTGAATTTTAAGTATGCGCTTCTTTTTCTAGGGAAACTCAAAGTGATCGATGGAGAGACAACCCACATTTTCTGCTCCCTGAAAGATGTATGGATTTGGCTGCATGCCAAGGGACTGATACTGGGTCCAACTGAAGATTGGAGTGCAGGGGAATGGTTGGTGCCCAGACCTCAATGACACAAGCGGAGATCCATTAGGATGAAACCATCCTGGGATCAAGTGGCAGCGGATCAAGAGGCCACACTGCACAGCATTAATTCCTTTGCTCTTCTACTTAGTGAGCACCCCTCAGAGTCTGGCTCGGACCCAGATGGCTCTGTGTCATCGACAACTGGTATCTACCAGGGAGTGAAAATCGTCCCACGGTTTGCAGATGAGTTATAATACAGGTATTTACAGGTCCAAGCATGAGCAAACATGTGCATCTTTACTGCTGGTGTGCCTGGAAATTTCTATGGTAAGCTATCAAGCTTGGGGAGCTGAATGCTGAATCCTCCTGCTCGTGCTTAAACTTAACCAGGAGGGAACAAAATTACATTGTTATGATAGTTGTTTTATGTTTGTTTATGGGAAACCTTTGTATACATACCGACCTCTGTGGGGTTGTCGTGTAGTTTCTAAAAACGTATATACGATCTGTGTGTTTAGACAAAATAGACTGTGGGATTGGTGTTCAGACTGATTCCAGACACCCCCACAGAGTATGTTGGCCTGTATACCAGCTAGCTCACAGTGCCACTTGAAACCCTGCTCACTTTTTCTCGGAGAGATACACAGAATAAACGGTGGGGACATTTTCAATAAGCATTTATTGAACCAGCGTCATTCTAGTGTAAAATAGGTGTGTTGAAACAAACATTAGACAGAAACAGATATAAATGATAATAATAACCAACAGAGTAAAAGGATGGTAGATTTATACCATAGTGCTAAAACAATCAATGCAGGCAGTTATAGAAATACATTACAATAAAATGCGCACTCCTACGATGCAACCCTAACTAGATGTACCTAGCATGTATGTGGGTGTAGAGCCAAGAATCCCTCTAGAATAAAGTCAAGCCCATTACCTGAAGAGAGTTAGTGTGGGACCCCATCTTGGTTTCGAGTTGGACTTCCCACGAGGGATATCCGACCACAGCGAGCTGGAGGGTCTGCATGCAGAGACCTCAGCGTCTTGCGTCAGTGTGTCAGAATGGAAGTCCTTATTCTCCTCTCCCTGCCTCAGCAAAGATATGGTGTATATTTACCCAAAGTGGTACCCTCAGGGTCTCTACCTTGCAGTGTCATGCCAGACTTAGGATGATGGAAGGAATGACTCTCATACGAAGTTATTATGCAGGAGATGGTAGTCCTGCTGTGTTTCCAAGAATACTCATACATAATGGATAAAGCTGGTTTTCAGGGAACACCCCATGTCTTGTAAGCAGTACTGTAACTAGGTAAAAGGTCAGTCCCAAGAAACTTTATGTAGTGTAATGGTAGGGGAAAATATAGGTGAAAGGTTAGGTGACTTCCCGAGCCTATATTGGGATAACTATATGAAACATAACACCCACAGCTCATCCGACTAACGACATACTATATTTGTATGTACTTCTAGGTATCCATACCCAAACAACTAATTAGTCAAAAAACTTTAATGCATTTTCCAAATCTTAAAAAATGCTAAAAATGCTAAAGTTATATTTTAAGTGGTAGAAGTTACACTAAAATATGTTTGCATATATAGTTCGAACAATGAATGCAGACATCAAAATTGGAATACACTGAGGACACAGTAGAACATGGGCCAATATTGGGTCCAGTGAAGCATCAATGTCCGGTGGTGCAAGCGATGGAAGTGTTAGACAAATATACAACACGCGTTCTTGTCCACAGAACAGGCATTGAAGGACAGGCAGAACACAGTCGATCCAGACTGGTCTAAATGACAGCAACCAAGACTTGGTCAGTTCGCGAAGGCGAGGTGTGCCCAGATGGAGTACCATGCGATCACGGTAACGGTGCCCCAGGAGTGAGTGTTTTTTCCATCTTGTTGGTGACAGGGACGTCCATTGTGCAGCAGAAAAATGGCAATCAGGATACCTGCTATTAGGAACAGGATAAGGGGAAGCCCTCCAAAATTGCTTCCGAATACAAAGTGTATGAAGTAGGAATTAACTGCAAAGACTGTCTGAAAGGTGCTTAACAGTCCAGAACCTATGGTCTTAAATAGGTGTACTATACCAATCTTAGCAGACATGTTAAAGATATGTTGTACCATTTCTGTGAAATGGAAAGGGCACTTTGTTCGTACTAGTGCCAGTATCTCAGCTGAGGGCCTCGCGACCTGGAGATCAAAAGTCTCTCGGGTAGAGGTTAAGGGCACGGTTTTCTGTAAAAGCATGGCTTTCATTCGGCTCAGAGTATCAAACAGTATAAAGGAAACATTTGAGAAGGCCATAACGGCGTGCCTCTGACCGTATGGGTCAGTGGAAATAATACTTGAATACAGCAAGTAACCCTGGAGCTTACAGTGACCAGATATGCCCTACCCGAGAGCATCCCACACAACCTTGATCATTCAGCATCAAGTAACTCCTATGTGAAAACAATTTGAACACCGGAGTAATCACGGCAGCTGGTGATCCTTTCAAGTGAAAGGATAAGTTAGCGACTGAATCATTACAGGCCCCATGAAGCATGATATACTGGGATATGAGAGATCCACTTAAAGTGTTCTTGCAGTTAGTACCGCTTAGAAACACTTCCATGTCCCCACTCCTGCATCAAAATCTTTATGGTAAATCCCAAGATTCCATGATGAATGTCCTACTTATCGCTTCATATCCGCCTACCAGTTGTTGTTCTAGGCAATACTGAAACTGGAAAGTTGTGACCGCAAATGTTATATGGCCATGGATTAACCATTCTGTGGATGGTGACTCTGACACAGTAAAAGATTATTGGTCCAGTTTTTCAATACGCAGCAATGAATATTTGCTCCCCTTTGTGCCATTGTTATCTGCTTCTTAGTTAGATTGTATGCAGAAAATTGGGACGTACTGTTGATATATCGCCAAGGCACATAACCAGTGCGCATTCATTGCAGCGTCCAGTTGAATAACATACTAGAACGTATTTGAGATTGTCCGTTTTGCAGTATGGACAAGTCCTGTTCTAGTTGATCTATAGCAGAAGATACAATCTTGCCCAGTGAATAAATCCTGGATGTTAATGTAGTCATACCATACCATTGTCAACTACAGCAAACGCCTTTTCTAGGTTAATTCTATCAATTTCACGGAGTCTCTCCACAACTTCTTGTTGAGAGAATTTACAGATTTCATCATAGACAGGGTATAAGAAACATTTCTGACCTGGCTTTTGGGGACATAATAAAAAATCCCTTAGATCCACCTTATCTGATAGTCAGTATAAGTGCTCTTTCACCTGGGACAGTGTCGAGGTTTTTAGCCAATTGAGGCATAACTATCCAAAACTGTATGATGTCACCATCCCCGGATGTTCTCTTTGTACATAGCGTTTGTTCCAGCCTATGGATACTAAACCCTTTGGTTGCACCCCTGATTCATGATTGATATCTGTTCATGCCTGTGGGCCAAGCTAACCATCCATTCCAATTGGGGCTGTGATGAATTGTACGGTATGATATCACCTATTGTATCCCCTCCTTGTGATGTAAAATTCATGTGTGATGGTATGGGAATCTGAGGTGTGTTCAAATCCTTGTTTTTGACTATTGCAAGACAGTGTCATTCAGAAATATCTGCTGTGGGATGAGGCATGCTCGAAATAGTGCTTCTGTTCCCTGTACCTGTCAGTCCTTTGAACCCCAGACTGATTTAATGTCTATTGTGTCCTTCCATAAGTAGAAACCCTGTTCAGACAGTTGGGAAATAATAGATGCAGAATAAATCTGTTTGGTGTTAGTTAGCATATCTTTCTGTGCAGTATTATGTGCAAACTAGTAATATGAGGTCGGGGCTGAAGTGTTGAACCCTGAAAAAAAGGACATTTCTGTGCAAATGTTTTTGAACTACCTTTTGGTGGTGTTGGGCAACGTTACCATTGGTGGTATGTGAAAATATTACGTGGGATACTGGATCTATGTAAAAAGTGCTACCCATATTGATGGTAACAGTACATAGTGTTATAATCTGATGTGTCTTCTAACATTTCAATGCTTGAAAATGCAGTGGATTGTTCTAAATCAGACAACATGTTATTTCCAGTTTCCAAATCCCAATCGTCAGAAAATATACTCGAGATAATGATATAATTTAGAGAAATTTTAAATACATGTAGTATTTTCAAAAGTTCAGTGTGACCAAACACATCATAAGCAACCTTGTCTCAGACTATACCAGCAGGAATTGGAACATCTGTAATATTCATGAAGGACAGGTCTCTTTGTTCACGATGAGATGACGTATGAGGTTTCAGGCCCAAGTTCACATTTGATACTGCAGAGCATTCTGCGAGATATTTTCCATTCATGAGTAAGCAAAAGACACTCACTAGGCCAATCCAGAACAGAAAAAACAGTATTCTAGTTATTATCCAGAGATGTAGCCATGGTGAGACCAGGTAAGTCGTTTTCAGAAAAGTGTAGAAACCACAAATTTGTTTCTTAAGGGAAACTGAAACTGGTGTTGTTTCAGGTTCACTGATTTCCAGAAAGAAAGTATCAAAATTGACGAAGTAACCAGATGCGTTTTGATCTATTTTTAGTAGCTCAGCAGGTTTTGCTGAACTGGCATTCGTCTCTTGTGGAGGCATATTGATGTAGACATTGGTGTTAGGACAAATTGAAAATTGTCTTTCATTTGTGTTTTGAAGTTCAGTTTTCAGAAAAACGAGTTCCATTTCATTGTTGGAGATTCCATTATTTGGTATTGGTGACTCTTCAAATGTCTTTCTGTCTGAACTTGCTGTATGGTAGTGAGAGGAGAGCATCACCTACTCAGGAGCCCAGAAGGCCTACTATTCAGTATCGGCCACATAGTGTAGTTTGATCAGATCAATGGAGATTAATGTATTTTCTTTTTTGAAGGCAAGAGGCGGAAGAAGTACTTTTCGTGTTCCTTCGACAGCCAAGACAGGGACTGACTTTCTGTATGATGACCCAAATTATTTTTTGTCCACAATATTTTCTCTGACCAGATCCCTGGCTTTTGAGGTCCAGTCAGGTCTTGCCTTGACTAACTTGACTTCCCCAGTGGTGGTGCGTTTTACTTGCACATTGCTTTGTAGTACCTGGAACTCATTGAGATCCTGTAAAACCGCCAAACGTTTATTGATGTCAAATGGTTTTTCATCCACCACTTTGCTTTCACAATCAAAATCAAGTACCTACATTCTCGTCCCAAAAAGGACCTCATAACTAGTGACACCTCCTAGGGAACTTCTTGAGATATTGTTAAGGGCTCTTTTGATCCAGTATAAGAGATTGACCCAACTACCACCAGAACCTAATACTCTTCCTGTTCAAGATTGCTTTAAATCTTTGTTTTTCCTCTCCATTACCAAATTTCCCCTGGGATGGTATGGAGAGGAGTACCACAATGTAACACACAAACTTCCCATGGCCTCCTTGTAAGCCCTAGGGCTAAACGCAGGGCCGCGGTCACTATGTAATGTGCCAACTGCATATGCCCTATGAAGACTCACAAATCTTTTATAACAGTTTGAGCATCAGCAGAGTACTGAGGTCATACCCATCGGAATCTAGAGCATGAATCCACTACCACCAATATATACTTGTAAGCCCCATCTGATTGTAAGGGGCCGCAGTGATCCAAATAAACACAAGCAAGTGGTCTGTCTGATATCAGTAATGGTGTCTGCGCTGGGCGTGCTACGATGGAACCCTTCATCTGCTGACCGATGTCGCAATTTAGGACAAAATTCTGTGTCTGTTTCGTTAATCCTGGCCACCAATAGCGTTGCTTCGTAAAGAAACTGTTGTGAAAACTCCTGCATGTGCAAAACCTAAACCTTTGTGTGCAGCTAGAAATTTCAATATAATCTGTGATCCATGTTTGGTATTCCTCTATCCCCCACTCCTGGAATTTGAGCATACAGAAAGTTATTTGCATAGAACTTGTAGGAGTGCTTGAGTGGAAAACCTTTGGGCAAGGCTGTGCTGTTTGTGCGTGAAGCAATTGCAGCTACCATTATCTGTCCGTCTATCTTCGTTTTTGAACAAGTGATTACAGCTATGGAAGCAGTACGTATTGCCCCCTTTGTGGCTTGATTGGCCAATTAATTCCCTCCAACGTGAACGACATCACGTTGGTGACTCAGCGTGTGTATCACATGAGCTCTTGGTAGTTAATTTTTCAACTCATCTACCTGTTCCCATAGCAGTTTCTGCTTAATTGTGCCACTTTTTGAGTTTTTAATCACATTTTGACCCCAGTAGTAAAGATATTCATTGTATAACTGGACACAGATAAAAGAAACGCACACAATTAGTGTGGGGAATTCTCAATCCATATTTATTAGTGC
Organism: Lissotriton helveticus; assembly: GCF_964261635.1. Lineage (NCBI taxonomy): Eukaryota > Metazoa > Chordata > Amphibia > Caudata > Salamandridae > Lissotriton > Lissotriton helveticus. Next base: position 1,458,836,263 of record NC_136061.1, on the reverse strand, counting down.
TAGTGATAGGGTTTTTAATTGTGCCAGCTGTGCCGTGCAGTCTCCTAGAGACTGTGTGTTCGTACTGCTAGGATGGAACTTGCCTTCCTGCATACGACCATTCACAATTGCACATTCAGCGCTGTATTGCTGTTTACTTCCTACGGCCAGCTGAGCAGATCCGTCTATGTAAATAATGTATTCAAAGTGATCTAGAAGTATTATTTCATTTGTGAGAGGATATTCGTGTAAATATTGCAAATTTTTTTGTGTTTTAAGTGTATAGTCATATCTGTATAACACATCTGTTGCAGTGAGCGATGTAGCCCATTGTATCCATCTTGGATGTAAGGCTTTAGCATTAGTAACACCAGCCTTTGTAACAGCCCATAAGGCTGGTACTGGAGTTGCGATAATTATTCATTTCCCCTGAGCCCCAGTGCTCTTTCTCTCGCTACAGCGGTCTGTCCTGCTGTCAGAATTTTTTCTGTAGAAGCAAAAAGCATTTCAGCGTTTGTGTACAAGTGTGATTTGCATGCAATTTGGACTGTTTAAAAGAAAGTCATGTAAATATATCCTGATAAACGGTATCATGAGGTTGCGGACATTCCCGTGTGTCTGCAAGTGTTTTGACGCTATCATGTCAGATTGTATGAAACTAAGGATATCTGTTTGTTCCTGTGTCCAATGCTCGCAGAAAGGTTTTACTTTTTCTGTGTAATGTAAAATGTAAGTTTTGCCAACATTAAAGAATCCTAATATGGATTGTAGATTTTCAGCAATTTAGGGGGTTGGAGTGGCGCACACTTTTCTAAAAAGTTAGCTGCCGGGCTTTACCCTTCACTCAATAACTCATATCCCCAAAATAGGACATTGAAGTGGGCTATTTTTTAATTTTTAAAAAGAATTTTGTAGCTTTCAGAGGCGAGCCCCACAGTAATGCTGCTCACCCTGGTCAAGTGATCCTTCAAATCATCATCTGTCAGATAAATATCATCTACATAGGACAATTCCTCTTCATCCAAATTCTGATGTAACTTTGTAACCATAGTGGAAAACAACCCAGGGCTATTTTTATACCCTTGGGGGAGTCGACAAGATTGACACTGAAAAAGATGTTAAATATCTGCTTTCAGGCACCATATTTTGGCTGAAAAATCCATTTGAGATAACAAATGTTGTTTTGTATTTCTTCCGCACAATGTTAGTCATCAATGCAACACTATGTGCATTATGTACTGCAAATGATTTAGTGCATGTGTTCAGATGTCTATAGTCTAAAATAGACCGTATGAATTATAGGGTTTAATTACAGGAAACAAAGGATTATTTATTGAAGAGGTGCAACTTTCAATTGCACCCTTATATTCAAGTTAATCTAAGATCTCAATGACCTATTTTTACCATTCTCGTTTTATTGGGTACTGTCTCTGTGGAGTTGGAGTAATTTATACTGGGATTTCATTGTGAGGGGACTCAGCATCCCACCCAATATGGTTACAATATAATGTTGAAGCAAGTGCTGCCGCCCACTCCTGCGTGTATGTATCTTTTAAGTATATTGGAACGAGGTAGGAAAAACCCAGTAAAACTACCATTTCTCCCTTTGGGCAATCCATAACAGTTTCAGGCAGCCAAACTTTTTCAGCTAAAGGATATAATAGCCATGAGTCAGGTTCTCCCTATAGAGACCTTTTATTTTTCTGGGACGGTCCCCCTCCATTTGGAGGGTTATTTCATGTATCAGGTGTTTCCACCATGATATGTTCATTCAACTCCGCTGTCACAAGAAATTCCAACAGGTTCTGGCAAGCTATTGTTACTTCTGCTACGCTTTCTAGAATCGTCAGAGCCCATTCCTCATTCAGAAGTTGAGTCCTCAGAATTCTGGGCATGTCTAACTTTAAGTCCTGCTACTTTCTTCTTTTTAAGCTGAGGTTTTAATTATGGCTGTTCTTTTTTCGAAGTATAGTCTGAAGCACGTTGCGTGTCTCAGGACTTTGTGTGCTCTTCTTGTCTGTGTTCTGACCGTCCATCCCTCTCAGAGTTTTTTGATGAACTGAAAGGAAAATGAAGAATGTGTATCAGTATCCTGATACCTGTCAGGTTTTTAATGTTATCACAATCTCTACGGTTGTACCTCATTTTGAGGGCTCCTCTCGAGGAGACCCACCCCTGGATTGTGATCTATTCTCTCTATTCTTTTGTTTTTTTACTGTTATTATCCCATTTCTTCTTGGAAGAATCAGGAGCTTGCTTGGCGGTATCCTTTCCAGGACCACCCATGAGTTGTGGTTTTGTTGCTCTAGCTCCCAAATTGTCTCTACTTACTTCAGCATAGGTATCTTCAATAAGTTTAGCTAATTCACGTTCCTGTTGTAAAGGAGTGAAATCCCTTGGGCGTTGGTGTATTGCCACTGCTGCTGCCTCCCCTTTTATGTTTGCTGATATAATAGCTGATACCTGGGCAAAATTTCCTAACAATTTCATCCCTAAGTTCAGAGCAGGCTCTGTTCCATTCTCATTCTGTATCTGTCTTAAACAATCTGGTATTACTGCTAATGGAGGGATACCATGAGTTCTGGTATATATACGACAGCAAAAGCATACCTTAAGAGGTACAATCCTCTATCTGGGGCACTATACCCATTGCCAAGCAGATTGTTAGCATTCTGTGTTTTTCTTGAGGGCTTGTGTGTGAAAATACTGCCTCTAGCTGTGTTATTTTCTGAGCTATCCAGAATGGCATTTGCTCACGTCTAGTGGGTATTTTACCAATAACAATGTGTAGCGTTTGTGGTGTTCTTTTAGTTGTAGCTCCCTGAATTTGTCCTGCTTGTGTAGCCCTTGCTGGCTGAAGTGTGAGTGTTCTCATCACAAACTGTGTCAGGATTCTGTAAAGTTTTATTATTTTTTTATGAAGTGGACATAAGTCTGCTACTGACATTGTGTCACTGTCTAGAGGTGATGTGTTGGCCGCTAGAACTGGCCAAGTCACTCCATCTCTTCCGAGAGGACTGAGTCTCATTTTTTCTTTTGTGTGTTTGAGAGCACCTTTAAACCAGTTTATGTGCTCCTGGTACGTCAGAGGAACTTCAATGTCCTGATACAGATAGTATTCCTCTGGTGTTTCATCTTCAAATTAAGAATGAAATGTATGTGATTGTGCATCAGCTTGTAGGAATTTAACCCATTAATAGAACACTTCTGTTCTATATGATTCATGTGCCTCAATCACAAATGTGACTGTGCCACCCCTAGCTGCGAAAATGTGAGTAGGGGGTCTCTGAGAACAAGATAACTGGACTACTCAGATTTGACCTTTAAATGAGTACCAAACCAATGTTGGCGGCACCATGTTGTGTAGTTCCTATAAACCCATGTAGGATATGCGCGTTTAGACAATATAGACTGTGAGATTGGTGTTCAGACTGATTCCAGACATCCCCACAAAGTATGTTCGCCTGTATACCAACTAGCTCACAGTACCACTAGAAACCCCTCTTACAAAGGAGAGATTAGTTCTTTGCAACTATCGAACATGACAACTCTGTCCTATCAGGGATCGTGGAAACAGTATAATACTTTTTGCTTAGTCACTCGTGCTCACTTTATCTCAGAAAGATACACAGAATAAATGGTGGGGACGTTTTCAAAAGCATTTATTGAACCAGCTTCATTCTAGTGTAAAATAGGTGTGCTGAAACAACCATTAGACAAAAATAGTTATAAATGATTATAAGCACTAACAGAGTGAAAGGATGGTAGATGTCTACCATCGTGCTAAAACAATGAATACGAGAGTAGGGAGAAAACTGTAAATAAATAAGCACTTAAATCGCATCACAAACTTATCCTCATGGAGAAAAAATGTTTCTTCTCATCAAGAATAGAGGTTGCCGGCATACAGATAAAGAGATTTTTAAAATAGTAAAGGAATTCTCATCCCCCAATACTGTGTCTAGGATATTTTTCCCCTCAGCACTATGGGTGGATCAGATGGCCTTATTTTTTGCTGACAAAATTAGAAAGATCCAGGACATTTTCCCTAGCTCCCATTGGGCTAACAATTAGGACAAGGTCCCCCCCACCTTGCCCTTCAGCCGAGCTGCCCTCTATTCACGGAGTTCCCTCCTCTTTCACTGCCGACTTCATTAAGTATTCTGAAGAATCTGAAAGTAGATGCCCCTTCTGACCCTTGTCCTGCATCTATTTTGGCAACAATAGCTTCCTCCATCAATCACTATGTGAATCAGATTTTGAATACCTCCCAAGCCCATATCCCTCCTGCCTTTTTTTTCCAAAGTACTGGAAAAATATGTTCACTCAGTCACTTCTGCATTTCTTGAGACAAACAACATTTTGTATCAAAGTCAATCTGGGTTTTGCCCAAATGTTAGCACCGAAACGGCCCTTCTGGAAATTTCGGAGTCCATTAAGGACGTTTTGGACAAGGGCGGCAAGGCCATACTGATATTGTTAGATCTTTTAGCAGCCTTTGATACCGTCCCCCACAGCCGACTCCTAAGGAGACTCCAGGAGTCTGGTTTTAGAGGAACGGTTTTCAAATGGTTTGCCTCTTTTCTGTCTGGGCGCCAACAAACTGTCTGGGCTCCCCTTTTTTCAGCCTTAATCCACCCTTTGGAGGTGGGAGTACCTCAGGGCTCGGTTCTTAGCCCAACTTTATTCAATCTGTTTATGTCTCCACTGGCTACTCTAGCTGAGTCACATGGAGCTAAAATAGTGTAGTATGCTGACAACACCCAATTACTTTTGACATGCGACAAGGATAGAGAGTTATGTTTTTCTGGCTCCAACAGAATGAACTGAAATGTCATTCTGATAAGTTGGAAATCATCTTCTTTGTCTGCCCATCTAAGAAATAATAGCAGAGCTGGTGGCCTCAGGATATGCACCCTCCTGCTAACTCGGTATCATCCGTAAAAAAACTTGGTGTAAAACTGGACAATTCCTTGAGTATGAAGCTACAGGTTCAGACTGTGGCCCGTCAGTGCTTTGGCTTTCTGAAAATGCTCAAACAATTTCTGCCACTACTTCAGATCCCATACAGGAAAATTGTGTTCCAGGCCTTGATTGGTTCTAGACTGGATTATGTGAATATTCTTTATCTTGGTCTTCCAGAGTATCTGCTTACCCGTCTTCAGATAGTGCAAAATTCTGCGTCCAGGGCTATTCTTTCTATTGGCCCCATGACTCGGATGTCTGCTCATTTGAACTCTCTCCACTGGCTCCCGATCCGCAAGCGGATACTGTTTAAGGCCCTTGTGCTGGCTTTTAAGGCCTTACATGGTTATGGAGCCCCTTACCTGAGGAATAGAGTTCAATTCTATCATCCACAACGCTTTCTCCGTTTCGCCTCATTGCCGCTAGTCTGTACTCCGGTGGTGAAATACTCCCGAATTGGAGGTCGCTCCTTCCGGCTGCGAGTGGCAAAACTATGGAATGATCTGCCGCTTGCTGTGAGACTACTCCAGGATCTCCTTCCCTTCAGAAAAGCCCTAAAAACATGGCCGTTTCAGCAATAACTAACCACTTCGAGTTCTGCACATTATCCCTTTCTGTCTAGCTCAGTCACACTCACCCAGCGCCGGAACAATCAGTAGAGTAGCTGTGTGCTTTAAACCATGTTAATATAACATAACAGGCAGGTGTAAATATACATGACAATATAATGCTTAGTCCTACGATGCAACCCTAACTAGATGTACATAAGTGTACCTAGCACATATGTGGGTGTAAAGCCAAGAATCCCTCTAGGATAAAGTCAACCCCATTACCTGAAGTGAGAGACTCTGGGACCCCGTCTTGGTCTTGAGTTGGACACCCCACAAAGGATGTCAGACCACTGCAAGCTAGAGTGTCTGTGTGCAGGAACCTCAACGCCTCGCCTCAGTGCATCAGCATGTAAGTCCTTTTACTCCTCTCCCTGCCACAGCAAAGATATGGTGTATATATACCCAAAGCGGCACCCTCAGGGGTTTTACTTACTGTGTCATGTCGGACTTAGGATGACGGAAGGAAGGACATTTATACATTTTTATTATGCAGGAGATGGTAGTCCTGCTGAGTTTCCAAGTAATCTCCTACATAATGAGTGAAGCTAGTTTTCAGGGAAAATCCTACGTCTTGTAAGCAGTACCATAACTAGGTAAACGGTCAGTCCCAAGAAACGTTATGTAGTGTAATGGTAGGGGAGAATATATTGGGGTACCTATATGAAACATAACAGGGTCTGCATTGGTTGGAGAGAAGGATGCATTCATTAATGTGAGCTGTTGGGAGTATGGGGCACAGGTCACCTTGGGTTCACAGTCCGTCACCTGGCACACACACTATTTTTATACATCATATGAACATGTACTGACAATCTTGTCCCACAGGTATAATGTGGTAACCTTCAATGTGCGCAGCACGGCAAACCCTGCCAAATGATATTGAATCTATGCATACCTTAAGCACCATCATATACATATCACAATCCTGCAAGAAGCACATCTCATGGCCAACGTTCTCCAGAAAGGCCAAGAAAAATGACAAGGACAGCTGTGTGTCACATCCTCATTAGAATTTGCATGTAGTGTGCTGATAAGAATTGCACCTGGAGCCTCATACATGATGGATCTTCACTGTGTTGATGCATAAGACAGACATGTGGTGTTGGAGGGATGCTTATATGGGGCACAGATTAACACTTGTAGGGATTTTTACACCCAAATCCAACTAAACAGAATTTCTTGATGTGCATACTCCGGTCTCTGGGGTTGGGACTTCAACTGAGTGTCAGAAGTGATCTAGGACCATTTCCTCCCTCCCTTGCGGGGTGCCATGGGTGTCAGGGCAATGCAACCCTTACAAAATTGGCTGACACAAAAACGTCTATATTGTGTGTTGTGGCTGGGACACCTAGTGACCTTGAGTATTCATTATATTTCCAGCCCACGACCTCCATACCTGTCTCAATTTCATTATTTGTACCAATCAGCTGGGTCAATTGGTTACCCTGTCGGAGTACCTGGCATATACTCTCTCATACCATTGCCCAATGAAAATGGTCCTGCAATTTCTACATGGTGACTTCAGACTGAAGCACACTACATCCCCCTTTTGGTGAAGGTCTCCCTACATACATTACTCAGTACTTTGACCTTAAAAAGGGATCCACCCCTCTCAGGACTACAGAATGGGACACGCAAAAAGTAGTGCTATGAGGCATTTGCATGGCTGCCACCTGTGGGGAATGACATGTATTGCAAGTAGAATTACTAGGGGGAGGGTACTACGCAGCTTAGAGAGAGAAGTAGATGTTCGAGAGACAGGGTTTAAGCTTCTCCAACTCAGCCATTGACAGTTTAGAAAGGCAGAAAAGTGACTGGATCAGTACAACTATAAACACAGACTGTCCATATTACCTGCAGAGGGCAAGAGATTGGGTAGAATACTAGCATGGTTGTTTACGGAAGGCCAGCAAAACACCCCGATTGGGGCCATCAGATGTGGTGATGGCTCAATGGCCTCCACGCAAGCTGATAATAACAATGCATTTTAAGATTAGTACCACACTATATATTGAGCTGCGGATGCTCCTGCCCCCAAATTGCTGCATCGATTCCTGAATGGACTGCCACTACCTCACCTGGTCCAACTCCAGAAGGCCGATCTGGAAGAACCCATTCAATTGGAATAGATCGGAGCATCCGTAGCCCATATTGCCTGAAATAAATCTCCAAGCATGGGTAGGCAACAAGTGAATACAATGCCACATTCTCCTCTCCACTTACTCAGCCCTTCCTGGGGGTGTTCAATGAGGCCAAATCGCATGACCAATGCCCAAACACGCAATCAAGGCATTTATAGGGGTCCTCCACAAACCGATATGTGTTCTATTGGATGTACAGTCATACCATTGATTGTCCCTCCTCAACCTAGACTGCAAAGTCCGGGAAAAGGTGCTCCCAAATAAACCGCTCCCATTGATTGGCACACTAGTCCACGATGATCAGTCAGGATTCATACCGAGATGTAACACTTTCCTCAATATACTGATCATTGATCATCTTACTGATCATCTACGGCACACCCCCGAGGCGTACCACAGGGTGGCAGGTCTTTTGACATCAAGATAGTTTTCGATACCCTAAACTGGGAATTTTTACTGATGACATAACAATGTATGGGGTTCGGGTTGGGGTTTCTAGGGTGGATTTGTACATTGTACTCACAACCGATCGCTAGAGTAAACAAGCATTGGCACAGCCAATAGGTCTCGCCTAGAGGCCCTATAAGTATTTAGTTATGCAGCACAATATACTTACTGCAATAACATTAACTGTTGCATGACTAAACACTTATAAAGTCCCAAAGGCGAGACCCATTGCCTATGTCAATGCTTTTTTTTGTCTGTTGCAGAGATATTTATTCATTTCTAGTCACGCTTGCGACTTCATGCTTTTGACTATAAAGTTGAATTTTAAAGTAAAATTCTTCCATGCAGCTGGCCTCATCCTGCAGTCAGTTGTAGTTTAAAGACCGTTGCTAATAAGGCTGAGTTCGGAAAACAAGACCAATACCTTTAGACATAACCACAGGCTACACTGCTTGTGGGTGGGAGCCACATGGCGCGTGTGTCCTTCCAAAACCACAAACCTACCGCTCTGGTACATTATATGTCCACGTGAAAGCACCAACACATCATCATTTTAAAACCAGACTGGCCTTAGTTGTGCTTGGGAAGTGGCGTGTATGTGCATTGGCATTGGCAAATACACCAGGTTTTGCCTTTAGGAACTATTGGCTCTGTCAGTAGTTCTTAGCAATGCTCTACAGTATCCCCAATGCAGTGAGTTTGATCGGTAAATAAAAAAGTAGGACAAACACTTTTTTGTGTGTGTTTTTTTGTAGCAGGGTTGAGAGGAAGCAATATTGGGGACGCAAGCAGGAGCACTACAGTGCAGAATCAACACAGTGGGCGGGGAAGTCAACACCAGAGAGAAATGTGGATCACGGAGGAAGAGCAACACAAGAGCTAGAAAGAGTAAGGTGGAGCTTTTGGGGGGGGGGCTCATGAGCACAACACAGGGAGGCGGGAGAGAAGTGCAAGTGCAAGAGACAGCATCACAGAGAAGATGGCGGCTGCGCACGTGCACGCTCGCGTGAACGCAAGCGTAAGGCCAGCCAAAGTGTGGGGTAGCACTTTGAAAACTCACCTACTAAATGCCTCAGAGCAGCGCATGCGCTGTCTCAGCGAGACCTAAAAAGGCTCAGCTTTCCAATTTTGAGAAGCACTCGAGGTGCCCACTGTCATCATTGCAATTTGCAATTGCCATGAAGCCGCTTGCCTGCCTCTTGCAACTGCAGATGCAGGAATGGGGGATTCGAGACCTGGACATCCATCACATTGTGTCACTTTATGTGGACGATGCACTGTTCTTCTTGTGCGATGTTGGCGCTTCTCTCCCAGACTTGATGTGATTATTAGATGATTTCAGAGCTATCTCTGGTCTCAGAATAAAATGGCCCAAGTCCCGTCTGTTCCCTCTCTCTCTGACCCTTAAACCCCACAGGGATGCTTCCCTGGAACGCTATCTCAAATGGTACTATGACACATTTATATATCTGGTCTTCCAAATATATCACACCGATAGGGCCACCTAAGAGAGCAACATGGGTAGAGTGTTACTGTTAGCACATGGATCCCTCCCTTTCTGGTTTTCATTGCCCCTGTCTCTGTTAGGGTGGGTAGAGATTCCTAAGATGCTTGTGCTCTCCAGATTGTTGTATTTTTTGCTGCACCCTAAATACTCTTTCTAAAAGCTGAACAGTCTCTTACTGGACTTGATACGGAGGGAAGGTTGCTAGTTTTTGATCCTAACCATAGCGCAGCGGCCACTGCTTGAGGGAGGACTAGGTGCACTTTATTTCAAACTATATTATGCAGCAGCACAGCTGCAATGGCCGCTGCGCTGGTTAGAAGTGACCCTGGGTGAAAGGACAGATGGCCATCTGAGTGAGGCTTGGCGGGACGGGTGTCTACTAGGCCTGGGGGTCAAATCAGTTCCGCTCACAGAAATTGCGATAATTTGACATTTTCGTGTTCCACGGAGAGCGTGAAAATGCCAATATTTCTGCGATCCGCAGCGAACCGGAATTTTTTTTCATGCTCGCGCTGTAAAACTACTTTCTCGCCCGCGCAATCGCCGTACCTAACCTGGATCCCCGCGTTCGCCAACAAGTTTTCACAATCCGGTCAAGTGCTCCACAAGATGTTGGATTGTTGGTAGCCATTTTGTGCTATCTCGTGAGGGATCGCACCCGCGATCACGTCATTCTTCTCGCGATCATGCACCGCGAGAGTATGAGATCTCGAACACGTCATTCTCCACCGCGAGCTAGAGCCTGAGGACATGAACACGTCATATCGAATGCAACAAGGAGCGAGAGAAGAGAACCCAAACACGTCATTCTCCACCGCGAGCAAGACCGTGAGGACGCGAACACATCATTTCCATCACGATCATGCAGAAAAATACCGCAAACGGCCAAAAAAAAACGTCTGCGTTTTCGTGATATTTCGCAAATTCTGCCCACCCCTAGTGTCTACATCTGGCTGAATGATTGCAATTGCCCACCGGAAAGTGGTTAAAGTCTGATGATGACAGCGTGGGTGTGCTGGTATCAGTTTGTAGATGGACAGAACCTCCCCCTCCCCTACTGTCATTAATCAATTTGGAACAACAGTTGGAAATGTGAGAGCTACCTGAATGACTCAACTTGACACCATGGAAAATGGCAGGAATAACAATCTAGGGTATCTCTTCAGGAGTCATCATTTTCCTTTATGGACATAATGTACACATATGCCATAGGTGTGGGTCACTTCCTGACTTACCATACCATTCAGCACACAATGAGAACCACATGGGAAGCTCGAGAGGCAGAGCCTTCCCAGGTGCCCATCCTGCACTCACTCTTCACACATGGCAGAACTAATCAAGCCACCTCAAAGCTATATGTGACACTGACAACTAGTGCCTTGGTAGATGTGGGGAAAGCGCTGACCCATTGGAATGATGCCCTTCCCCAACCACTGAAAGATAAGGCCTGGGCACGGACTCTTCAACTAGTGAAGGAGGTACCCAGAAATCCCACATTCCATTTCATGCAACTTAGCTGCAGACATCATGAATACCTTCCCACTCAAGGTATCAAGTGCATAATCCCTATATCCACACCTGAATGCCGCCTGTACAGGCTCGTAGAGGCTGGGTTCTACCACATGGTCTGGGAATGCTCTCAAATGCAATTGACATGGGTGGCAATTACGGCCACCACAGTAGAACTAGCACCCACCCCTGAATTTTGCTTCCTTGGCCGGCGTCCCAAGGCCAAGGGAGATGAACATCTACAAAGGTTTATTGACCTTCCGTTTGTACTTTTCAAATGGCAAATCACAAAGGAGTGGAATGCACCCTTGGTAATAGGTTGAATAAGCTACTATAATAGGCATGCGCAAAAGCAGGCGCACTACATTCATTCCACGCTAAATGAATAGCAAGGGTGGTGGGTGGTGGGTGGTAACTGGGATATCTACATTGTAGCTATTGAAGCCAAAAACGACACCCACCAATCTTGAGGGGAACACTCCATGTACACATAGAGTAATGCTACACATGTTGACAGGACACACTCACAGGCCCCCTAGATTGCTGAAACCCGGTGGGCAGCAGACACTGGACATTTAGTCCAGGCCACAAGATTCATGGACACTAAAGCTTAGATTTTCGCTCACTTTTTCTAAATGCATGATAGACCCCAATCCCAATATCCTACATGATGTGTAAGTCTTCTTACCTCCTCCACTCCACAAGTCCCTATATAACATGTATATCATTGTATATGCTTGTATGGTGTAATATGTATATTTTGAAGGCAGTCTGTGACATGATTATGTACACTTTATACATAAATCTGAATTGCACACAATCAAATGGCTTCATTGTTGTGAAATAAGAACAACACATTTAAAAAAAATAAGACTTTTTCCAATATGGAATCTGAATTAGAATCAAACACTATATTTGAGAATGAGGATTTATATTTTAATTCTTCAAATAATGGTGAAATGATTTGTTACCATCATTAAGATAGTGCTAAACATGCTGTTTTTCATTATACACAGTGGAAACACTACCTGACACCATCTGTAGGTAGTCTTAAAACATACTCAACAAAGTTCCCTTATTGTTCTTGCCCTTTCCTTACACCTTTGCAAGTGAATAAAAATATGCTCAGATAAACAAAATTGATTAATTCTAATTCATTTATCTCACAATTAGCCCTGATGGGTTATGATTTGTGGAAGGACAATATTGAACTTAAATCTGTCTGGAGTACACAGCACTGGCAGGTCCAGGGCTCTTCTTTATTTAGGGTTGTCTGATCCCTCGCCAAGTGATCTTTTCAAACAAAACAGTACAACAGATTAAGAGGCATATTTATGAACCCCTTGCACTTCCGTAGCATCAATTTTGTGACTCTCTTGTGGTGCCAACCTTGAATCATTTTAATGAGGCCACACTAAACCACTTTGTGTAGCTTTGAATGACCTGATAAATATGGAGTACGGCAAGGCAGCACAAAGCACTGAGATGCCTTACTCTGCACTAGGGAGGCATTCCATGGGCATTGTGGTGGGTGTTCCCACGCAACACCCATTGATTTTGATTCTTGCTCACATTTACAAGACCATGTAAACCTGAGGATGCTCTAAAACCTTATGCCTCTCAAGGTGAGGCATAACAAGGAGAAATATCTGTATTTCACCTTGTTCATTCCTCTTTCTATGTGTGTTGCATTCTGCAGTGCACATAGAAAGAGGAATGTGCCTCAATGAATTGCTTCTCTGCAGGAAGTTGCACCTTCTTGCACTTAAATAATCCTGCTGACAACACAGCCTTCATTGATGCTAGGCTGTCAAAATGGCACCTGCGCAGTGGGAAAGGACAGGAATGCACTGTATAGGATAAATACAGTACATTCCTTCCCTTTCACTTCGATGTAGGGCAGCGCAGCAAGGAGACTTGCTACGCTGCCCTATGCCAAATCCCAATAAAGAAGGCCTTATATATATTGGCTTGGGTAATACTAAATGTCAATACGCACAACATTCACAATGTTGAAAGATTTTATGATTGGCAGCATTTATTAATTTTACAGCAGTACTGCTGAATGAGATGGTGCAAAATGGAACTTATAATTTATAATTTTCTAGTTCAGCTGGGTGGTTATTATTGCCCATTAATACCAATTACTGCAATTCCATTTTTTTAACTCTTCTAAAGCGTTTGCAGCTTGTGGGCCAGACTCCTGGTGTATTCAGTTGCAACACTTGGTAGTTGTTAATACCTATTGCATAGAAAATGTATGCCAGCAATGGTTATAACATTCCATCTTGTATGCTGCCAAAGACCACTTGTCGCTCCTTTTTGATAACATGGATTTACTATATTTTTATTAGATCCCAGAGTTCCTCATTTTAAACGTTTTATGTATGCCACATACAATGAAATTTAGAAAATGTCTCCAAAAGAAGCTGCTGAAAAACTAAGACAAATGGATAAGGAAAATCTTGAATAAGCATTGTTAGTTGTCGATAATGGGATAACCACATTGCCAACCCATATTTTTTCACTGAATAATATTGTTTCAGCTGCATTTCATACCGTGGAGAAGTGTGGCTCAATGGTTACAGCGGCAGACCCTGATGCAGAGGTCTAGCCCGGGACCAGGGTTCAATTCCCTGCCTCGGCGGGTCTTGGGCTCAAAAATTCCACGGACCTGATAATTCTCCCCTCTGTGCCTATTCCAATCATGGAGTCCCACTCTGCAACTCTGGGCAATGCCTTGCTTAATCTCCACAACGGCCCCCACAACGCTAAGGATGCCTGGCCTCCACCTTGGGGGTGCCCAGGAGTGGACATCTCACAGGGAAAACAGGATGGGTTCCACAGCGGTATTCATACAAGCGCCTTGAGACCCTTGCGGGTGAGTAGTGCGCTATACAAGTATCAATTTACATTTCATACCGTAGAGAATGACATGTATATGCTTCAACATGGCCAAAGCCAGTTAAGACTGATTTCACAATTAAGAGGCCAATTACAATGTCGGTCAGAAAGGCTCCGAACAGCATTCGGATTTTCCTAACCCGCATCGACCTTCTCGGTATCATTTCCGATCGACTAACTATGTTGGAAAGGTTCAGGCATTCTGAATCGGTTCCAACCGGCATTCGGAAACTCTGACTCGGTCAGAGCCGAATTGTACAGGTCTATGGACCGCGTTTCCTACCAACGTATTACGATGTCGGATTCAGATAGCCTTTCTGAATCGGTCTGTCCAACACAAAACTGCTTTAGGAAACTGAATTTTGGGGCCCATAGCAGGCCCCTCTTCACCCAGAGGCCTCTATTTGGGACATGTGGGATCCCTCTTTACAAACATGCACAGTGTGGCAAGCACCATGGGGTGCCCGCCACAGTGTGCAATGTTTTCTGAAACACCCCTTTTTTTTAACCGCTTGCGCGCTACCGCGTTTTCCCGCTGTACGCGGGAAATTAAAAAATGGCTTGTTTATGACAAAGCCAGCTCGTCATCCGCGCAGCGCAGGTAACGCCGATGACGAGCTGGCTTTGTCATCAGCGCCGAAGGGGTTAATGGGAGTCTGTGTTTTCGGTCGCAACATAGGCTCCCATTGCAGTCAAATGGAGTCTGATCGAATGTTGTTCGGAAACATCTTGATCGGTCGGTCAGACTCCCCGAACTCGAGTTGGTAGAAAATGAATCCGACAAGGAGTTGGTCGGAACACTTCCCAACCGACATCGCAGTGAGGCCCTAAATTGGACATTGCATATTCTGCTAAAATGGCCGCCAAGTAGGTGCTCCCTGCAGGAGCACCCACGTTGGGGATTACCATATCGGTCTATATCCTCTGGTTAACCCCGCCATCCGCCCTTCTCGCTCTCTGGCATCTTTTACCGTTAGTTACTTTGAATTAGCTGCAAAGCGGATCTTCTCTTGAACTCTGGATCAAACACTGCAAGGTCTGGACACGACGTTCAGCAGCCCCTTCGCCTCTTGGGGCTGCCTTTTGAGACAGTCTATGGAAGCTTGACGAGCCTCTCTATATCTCTCTCACCATGTGCCTTAAGGATTTTGCCTCCGGGGTGGTGCCTGGGTGGCTGCTGCTTGAGGCACCTCGCTGGGCGAACCGGAGGTACACAAGCCGCTACATCGCGCTGCTCCCCTGCAGGTCCAACAATGAAGATCATGCTCTCTGGGCGGTGGTTTTGCTAGGTACCTCACCTAAAGAATCTTAGTGGGGTGCTGCCATCTGTCCTCTGCCTCCAACGAGCACTAGGAACTCGACGACTCACGCCACACCTCTCTCTTGCTGTTCTCCCTGAGTGCATGATCTTCAAAGCACATCTCTAGAAGAATCCAGAGAGACGTGTGCCGCTGCGCCGCACTGCTCATTGGTGAACGAAGCCTCTCATTTTTGGAGATCTGCGGTCTGTGCCTATGAACCGCACCCCTCTTCTACTGCAATACCAAATCACCCCGGGTAAGCTCACAACATCCTTTTGCCACCATGGGTCATTAATTGGGCCAAATGATCGACAAGCCAGGCCAAACAGAGCTTTTGACTGACTGCTGCTCTGGGGCCCTGCACCTTCTGTTGCTTGCTGGCCCCTCCGCATATCCTTGATACTTTTTGATTGATATGCCGATTTAGTTGCTTCTGTTGCCCGCACGCCCCTCCACTAATCATGATACCTTTGATTGAAGTGCCGATGTTGTGCCGGTGCTTTTGATTGCCATTCCATGCTGCTACCACTGGTATTTTGACCTTCGATCTGTCCTCCACAAAATGATGGTGCTTTGATTGTAAATCAACCTCTAATGGCCTACTTCTTAGCCGTCTGAGTGCCCAACGAACGTTCAAGGGCCTGACCTCAGGATATGGCATCCAATCCCTGCCTCCACGCAACATTATCTGTCCCTTCAATCACCCCGCAGAGACGGTCAGCGTTCCTCCGCCCGGTCAGCATTAATATGGCGAGGCCCTGATTGCTTTGACTGCTGTGCCTTGTTGCTACAGCCGGCATCCTGTCCTCCGATTTGGCCTCCTCAAAATGGCGGCGTTTTGACTGCTCCAAACAGTCTCTAACGACTTACCTCTTGGCCGCCTGCGATTACCGTGCTGCGATGGACGGTTCTCCTCCACCTTGTAAACATTAACATTCTGGTTCTGGATCTGGTGGCTCAGTGGACCAATGCGTCCAGTCTTTGGTCAAAGGTATACATCTTGGTGGGTCCACTCAGCCTATCGTCTGTTCAAGATCGATAAAATGAGCAACATTGAGATGGTAACAATCCACATCTGTTATTCATGGCCAAGATGCCCCAATGGGTGAACGTTGCTATTACAAATTCATTTGTGTCAATTCTTGGGCCCCCAGTGAGGCAGCCACAGAATGCTTCTTTCTGACATTTTGGGCCCCTGCTGATCATTGTTTCTCCCATGCTGTGAGGCCTCTCGTGGCCTCTCTTGCTTTTCCTCGGAAGCAGCCACAGACATATAAAACTGAATCTAATTACGAAGCTACCTGCTGCTGCACTGACTGCATCCTCGCCCTGCCGATTCTTAATCCTGCGAACCTGACACTCCAGAGAGTCTTCAGCTGAACGTATATTTTTCCTGCCATTAAGTCTTGCTCCATTGTAATCTCCTTGCAAAAATCTTAATGTTTTTGTGTTTGATGGTAACCTTTGTCTCTTACTTTGAATGTGTATCCTCTAGAAGCAAATATTAGGTTAGTGCAATATGCGCTCAAATGTTCTACCTCCACGGATGCTCTAGTGTTCTAACTCATTGCTCATTGTGATCCTGACTAACCCTGGGCGTAGTTCGCGTAGCCGCACTCCGCGAAGCTACGCGAAGACGCACTTGCACTCCGCGAGCTACGCGTAGCTCCGCGGACATGCGTAGTAGGTTGCTAGACCCGTTCGCGCGCCGTTTTTCGTCTTCGGGAGCGCGGTGCGCGTGTTCGGGGCGCTGCCTGCATGCTCGCGATAGCTAGCGCGCTAAGTTACTCAATGAGGTTTGTCCCGCCCGCTTGCGTTCCCTTATTTCCGGTTCCGGGTCACAAGTAACGTGTTCGCGTTGTGTTAGACATGTTCGGGAACTCATCTTCTCGTTCGCACTGCCAAAGTGCGTGATCGCGTCAAATATCGCGCGAACTTACCGCGGCGGTCGCGACGGGCAGAGCCATCTTCGATTTCACACTCTGGCTATGGTTTTGGGCCTACTTCAGCATCTCACTCCTATCTCTTCCATCCTGGTCTTTTCCCTCAGTTTTTCTAACTTTCTTTACTTCGTACCTATTTCTGTCTGTGCCTAGGTTTATATTTCTCATTTTATTGTTACTTTTACCACTTTTTTTGCAACTTTTCTCTTGTTTTATATTACTTCCTTCTTTTATCTTTCTTCTTTCTTCCCCTAACCTTTTTGTCTTCAACTTTCCTTCTCCCCTCCACCCAGAACCATGGTGAAGGGTGCCAGCAGAATCGGCGGCTCAAAGGGCAAGGCGGCTGTGCCTAAAAAAACCAGGCTGCCTTGCGGCAGAATGCGCCCGGCAGGAGTGACGCCCCGCCAACTTTTTGGGGAGGAGGAGTTGGCCGCCCTGGTCTTTTTTATCCAACGTCACCTCCCCTTGACTTTGGCAGCAGGCGGCAGGCCCGGCTCCGGATACCAGCACATTGAAGAGCGTCTCCGGCGGTGGGGGAAGGTGCGCCGTGCAGTCTTCCGCTGCTCCGGTATCCGGCGTACCCACCATCAGCTGTCCCACCGCTGGGCCGACATTTTGGACCGTGAGCAGGACCTGTTGGACCTGCTTGGTGTGGAGGTTGTGGGTCTTGGTGAGTGGCTACCCCAAAAATAAAGTGTGTATATATATATATATATTACGCTCCATGGGGTTGTCCAAGTAGCAGGTAGCACCCGAGCCTGCGTGCGCCTTCCCCAAAGCGTTAGTTGGTATGGGCAGTTGCGTGTTTGAAATAGGCCCGACGCGTTTCGGAAATTTATTTTCCTCATCAGGGGCCAGCAGTAAAGTGCATGACGTCTACCATCTCCCTGTATGAAAACACATATTGTGCTTGTGGGAGATGTAGTCCATATATCCTGGATGGATGCACTCTCAAATTACTGCTCGTTCCAAGGCTCTACCATGAGCCCCAAACATCACTCCTGTCCTCATCCATCACGCAGCTCCACATACGAGACTCCTTGGATAGCGAGTCTCGTGGCCCCCGTTTCTTCGGGGTGGTGCAACCCAGCGGCAGGACCGCCGCTAATGTATTACGCTCCATGGGGTTGTCCAAGTAGCAGGTAGCACCCGAGCCTGCGTGCGCCTTCCCCAAAGCGTTAGTTGGTATGGGCAGTTGCGTGTTTGAAATAGGCCCGACGCGTTTCGGAAATTTATTTTCCTCATCAGGGGCCAGCAGTAAAGTGCATGACGTCTACCATCTCCCTGTATGAAAACACATATTGTGCTTGTGGGAGATGTAGTCCATATATCCTGGATGGATGCACTCTCAAATTACTGCTCGTTCCAAGGCTCTACCATGAGCCCCAAACATCACTCCTGTCCTCATCCATCACGCAGCTCCACATACGAGACTCCTTGGATAGCGAGTCTCGTGGCCCCCGTTTCTTCGGGGTGGTGCAACCCAGCGGCAGGACCGCCGCTAATGTATTACGCTCCATGGGGTTGTCCAAGTAGCAGGTAGCACCCGAGCCTGCGTGCGCCTTCCCCAAAGCGTTAGTTGGTATGGGCAGTTGCGTGTTTGAAATAGGCCCGACGCGTTTCGGAAATTTATTTTCCTCATCAGGGGCCAGCAGTAAAGTGCATGACGTCTACCATCTCCCTGTATGAAAACACATATTGTGCTTGTGGGAGATGTAGTCCATATATCCTGGATGGATGCACTCTCAAATTACTGCTCGTTCCAAGGCTCTACCATGAGCCCCAAACATCACTCCTGTCCTCATCCATCACGCAGCTCCACATACGAGACTCCTTGGATAGCGAGTCTCGTGGCCCCCGTTTCTTCGGGGTGGTGCAACCCAGCGGCAGGACCGCCGCTAATGTATTACGCTCCATGGGGTTGTCCAAGTAGCAGGTAGCACCCGAGCCTGCGTGCGCCTTCCCCAAAGCGTTAGTTGGTATGGGCAGTTGCGTGTTTGAAATAGGCCCGACGCGTTTCGGAAATTTATTTTCCTCATCAGGGGCCAGCAGTAAAGTGCATGACGTCTACCATCTCCCTGTATGAAAACACATATTGTGCTTGTGGGAGATGTAGTCCATATATCCTGGATGGATGCACTCTCAAATTACTGCTCGTTCCAAGGCTCTACCATGAGCCCCAAACATCACTCCTGTCCTCATCCATCACGCAGCTCCACATACGAGACTCCTTGGATAGCGAGTCTCGTGGCCCCCGTTTCTTCGGGGTGGTGCAACCCAGCGGCAGGACCGCCGCTAATGTATTACGCTCCATGGGGTTGTCCAAGTAGCAGGTAGCACCCGAGCCTGCGTGCGCCTTCCCCAAAGCGTTAGTTGGTATGGGCAGTTGCGTGTTTGAAATAGGCCCGACGCGTTTCGGAAATTTATTTTCCTCATCAGGGGCCAGCAGTAAAGTGCATGACGTCTACCATCTCCCTGTATGAAAACACATATTGTGCTTGTGGGAGATGTAGTCCATATATCCTGGATGGATGCACTCTCAAATTACTGCTCGTTCCAAGGCTCTACCATGAGCCCCAAACATCACTCCTGTCCTCATCCATCACGCAGCTCCACATACGAGACTCCTTGGATAGCGAGTCTCGTGGCCCCCGTTTCTTCAGGGTGGTGCAACCCAGCGGCAGGACCGCCGCTAATGTATTACGCTCCATGGGGTTGTCCAAGTAGCAGGTAGCACCCGAGCCTGCGTGCGCCTTCCCCAAAGCGTTAGTTGGTATGGGCAGTTGCGTGTTTGAAATAGGCCCGACGCGTTTCGGAAATTTATTTTCCTCATCAGGGGCCAGCAGTAAAGTGCATGACGTCTACCATCTCCCTGTATGAAAACACATATTGTGCTTGTGGGAGATGTAGTCCATATATCCTGGATGGATGCACTCTCAAATTACTGCTCGTTCCAAGGCTCTACCATGAGCCCCAAAGATCACTCCTGTCCTCATCCATCACGCAGCTCCACATACGAGACTCCTTGGATAGCGAGTCTCGTGGCCCCCGTTTCTTCGGGGTGGTGCAACCCAGCGGCAGGACCGCCGCTAATGTATTACGCTCCATGGGGTTGTCCAAGTAGCAGGTAGCACCCGAGCCTGCGTGCGCCTTCCCCAAAGCGTTAGTTGGTATGGGCAGTTGCGTGTTTGAAATAGGCCCGACGCGTTTCGGAAATTTATTTTCCTCATCAGGGGCCAGCAGTAAAGTGCATGACGTCTACCATCTCCCTGTATGAAAACACATATTGTGCTTGTGGGAGATGTAGTCCATATATCCTGGATGGATGCACTCTCAAATTACTGCTCGTTCCAAGGCTCTACCATGAGCCCCAAACATCACTCCTGTCCTCATCCATCACGCAGCTCCACATACGAGACTCCTTGGATAGCGAGTCTCGTGGCCCCCGTTTCTTCGGGGTGGTGCAACCCAGCGGCAGGACCGCCGCTAATGTATTACGCTCCATGGGGTTGTCCAAGTAGCAGGTAGCACCCGAGCCTGCGTGCGCCTTCCCCAAAGCGTTAGTTGGTATGGGCAGTTGCGTGTTTGAAATAGGCCCGACGCGTTTCGGAAATTTATTTTCCTCATCAGG
Organism: Lissotriton helveticus; assembly: GCF_964261635.1. Lineage (NCBI taxonomy): Eukaryota > Metazoa > Chordata > Amphibia > Caudata > Salamandridae > Lissotriton > Lissotriton helveticus. The sequence continues at coordinate 1,458,815,325 of NC_136061.1, read as the reverse complement.
GGCCAGCAGTAAAGTGCATGACGTCTACCATCTCCCTGTATGAAAACACATATTGTGCTTGTGGGAGATGTAGTCCATATATCCTGGATGGATGCACTCTCAAATTACTGCTCGTTCCAAGGCTCTACCATGAGCCCCAAACATCACTCCTGTCCTCATCCATCACGCAGCTCCACATACGAGACTCCTTGGATAGCGAGTCTCGTGGCCCCCGTTTCTTCGGGGTGGTGCAACCCAGCGGCAGGACCGCCGCTAATGTATTACGCTCCATGGGGTTGTCCAAGTAGCAGGTAGCACCCGAGCCTGCGTGCGCCTTCCCCAAAGCGTTAGTTGGTATGGGCAGTTGCGTGTTTGAAATAGGCCCGACGCGTTTCGGAAATTTATTTTCCTCATCAGGGGCCAGCAGTAAAGTGCATGACGTCTACCATCTCCCTGTATGAAAACACATATTGTGCTTGTGGGAGATGTAGTCCATATATCCTGGATGGATGCACTCTCAAATTACTGCTCGTTCCAAGGCTCTACCATGAGCCCCAAACATCACTCCTGTCCTCATCCATCACGCAGCTCCACATACGAGACTCCTTGGATAGCGAGTCTCGTGGCCCCCGTTTCTTCGGGGTGGTGCAACCCAGCGGCAGGACCGCCGCTAATGTATTACGCTCCATGGGGTTGTCCAAGTAGCAGGTAGCACCCGAGCCTGCGTGCGCCTTCCCCAAAGCGTTAGTTGGTATGGGCAGTTGCGTGTTTGAAATAGGCCCGACGCGTTTCGGAAATTTATTTTCCTCATCAGGGGCCAGCAGTAAAGTGCATGACGTCTACCATCTCCCTGTATGAAAACACATATTGTGCTTGTGGGAGATGTAGTCCATATATCCTGGATGGATGCACTCTCAAATTACTGCTCGTTCCAAGGCTCTACCATGAGCCCCAAACATCACTCCTGTCCTCATCCATCACGCAGCTCCACATACGAGACTCCTTGGATAGCGAGTCTCGTGGCCCCCGTTTCTTCGGGGTGGTGCAACCCAGCGGCAGGACCGCCGCTAATGTATTACGCTCCATGGGGTTGTCCAAGTAGCAGGTAGCACCCGAGCCTGCGTGCGCCTTCCCCAAAGCGTTAGTTGGTATGGGCAGTTGCGTGTTTGAAATAGGCCCGACGCGTTTCGGAAATTTATTTTCCTCATCAGGGGCCAGCAGTAAAGTGCATGACGTCTACCATCTCCCTGTATGAAAACACATATTGTGCTTGTGGGAGATGTAGTCCATATATCCTGGATGGATGCACTCTCAAATTACTGCTCGTTCCAAGGCTCTACCATGAGCCCCAAACATCACTCCTGTCCTCATCCATCACGCAGCTCCACATACGAGACTCCTTGGATAGCGAGTCTCGTGGCCCCCGTTTCTTCGGGGTGGTGCAACCCAGCGGCAGGACCGCCGCTAATGTATTACGCTCCATGGGGTTGTCCAAGTAGCAGGTAGCACCCGAGCCTGCGTGCGCCTTCCCCAAAGCGTTAGTTGGTATGGGCAGTTGCGTGTTTGAAATAGGCCCGACGCGTTTCGGAAATTTATTTTCCTCATCAGGGGCCAGCAGTAAAGTGCATGACGTCTACCATCTCCCTGTATGAAAACACATATTGTGCTTGTGGGAGATGTAGTCCATATATCCTGGATGGATGCACTCTCAAATTACTGCTCGTTCCAAGGCTCTACCATGAGCCCCAAACATCACTCCTGTCCTCATCCATCACGCAGCTCCACATACGAGACTCCTTGGATAGCGAGTCTCGTGGCCCCCGTTTCTTCGGGGTGGTGCAACCCAGCGGCAGGACCGCCGCTAATGTATTACGCTCCATGGGGTTGTCCAAGTAGCAGGTAGCACCCGAGCCTGCGTGCGCCTTCCCCAAAGCGTTAGTTGGTATGGGCAGTTGCGTGTTTGAAATAGGCCCGACGCGTTTCGGAAATTTGGGACAACCCCATGGAGCGTAATACATTAGCGGCGGTCCTGCCGCTGGGTTGCACCACCCCGAAGAAACGGGGGCCACGAGACTCGCTATCCAAGGAGTCTCGTATGTGGAGCTGCGTGATGGATGAGGACAGGAGTGATGTTTGGGGCTCATGGTAGAGCCTTGGAACGAGCAGTAATTTGAGAGTGCATCCATCCAGGATATATGGACTACATCTCCCACAAGCACAATATGTGTTTTCATACAGGGAGATGGTAGACGTCATGCACTTTACTGCTGGCCCCTGATGAGGAAAATAAATTTCCGAAACGCGTCGGGCCTATTTCAAACACGCAACTGCCCATACCAACTAACGCTTTGGGGAAGGCGCACGCAGGCTCGGGTGCTACCCGCTACTTGGACAACCCCATGGAGCGTAATACATTAGCGGCGGTCCTGCCGCTGGGTTGCACCACCCCGAAGAAACGGGGGCCACGAGACTCGCTATCCAAGGAGTCTCGTATGTGGAGCTGCGTGATGGATGAGGACAGGAGTGATGTTTGGGGCTCATGGTAGAGCCTTGGAACGAGCAGTAATTTGAGAGTGCATCCATCCAGGATATATGGACTACATCTCCCACAAGCACAATATGTGTTTTCATACAGGGAGATGGTAGACGTCATGCACTTTACTGCTGGCCCCTGATGAGGAAAATAAATTTCCGAAACGCGTCGGGCCTATTTCAAACACGCAACTGCCCATACCAACTAACGCTTTGGGGAAGGCGCACGCAGGCTCGGGTGCTACCCGCTACTTGGACAACCCCATGGAGCGTAATACATTAGCGGCGGTCCTGCCGCTGGGTTGCACCACCCCGAAGAAACGGGGGCCACGAGACTCGCTATCCAAGGAGTCTCGTATGTGGAGCTGCGTGATGGATGAGGACAGGAGTGATGTTTGGGGCTCATGGTAGAGCCTTGGAACGAGCAGTAATTTGAGAGTGCATCCATCCAGGATATATGGACTACATCTCCCACAAGCACAATATGTGTTTTCATACAGGGAGATGGTAGACGTCATGCACTTTACTGCTGGCCCCTGATGAGGAAAATAAATTTCCGAAACGCGTCGGGCCTATTTCAAACACGCAACTGCCCATACCAACTAACGCTTTGGGGAAGGCGCACGCAGGCTCGGGTGCTACCCGCTACTTGGACAACCCCATGGAGCGTAATACATTAGCGGCGGTCCTGCCGCTGGGTTGCACCACCCCGAAGAAACGGGGGCCACGAGACTCGCTATCCAAGGAGTCTCGTATGTGGAGCTGCGTGATGGATGAGGACAGGAGTGATGTTTGGGGCTCATGGTAGAGCCTTGGAACGAGCAGTAATTTGAGAGTGCATCCATCCAGGATATATGGACTACATCTCCCACAAGCACAATATGTGTTTTCATACAGGGAGATGGTAGACGTCATGCACTTTACTGCTGGCCCCTGATGAGGAAAATAAATTTCCGAAACGCGTCGGGCCTATTTCAAACACGCAACTGCCCATACCAACTAACGCTTTGGGGAAGGCGCACGCAGGCTCGGGTGCTACCCGCTACTTGGACAACCCCATGGAGCGTAATACATTAGCGGCGGTCCTGCCGCTGGGTTGCACCACCCCGAAGAAACGGGGGCCACGAGACTCGCTATCCAAGGAGTCTCGTATGTGGAGCTGCGTGATGGATGAGGACAGGAGTGATGTTTGGGGCTCATGGTAGAGCCTTGGAACGAGCAGTAATTTGAGAGTGCATCCATCCAGGATATATGGACTACATCTCCCACAAGCACAATATGTGTTTTCATACAGGGAGATGGTAGACGTCATGCACTTTACTGCTGGCCCCTGATGAGGAAAATAAATTTCCGAAACGCGTCGGGCCTATTTCAAACACGCAACTGCCCATACCAACTAACGCTTTGGGGAAGGCGCACGCAGGCTCGGGTGCTACCCGCTACTTGGACAACCCCATGGAGCGTAATACATTAGCGGCGGTCCTGCCGCTGGGTTGCACCACCCCGAAGAAACGGGGGCCACGAGACTCGCTATCCAAGGAGTCTCGTATGTGGAGCTGCGTGATGGATGAGGACAGGAGTGATGTTTGGGGCTCATGGTAGAGCCTTGGAACGAGCAGTAATTTGAGAGTGCATCCATCCAGGATATATGGACTACATCTCCCACAAGCACAATATGTGTTTTCATACAGGGAGATGGTAGACGTCATGCACTTTACTGCTGGCCCCTGATGAGGAAAATAAATTTCCGAAACGCGTCGGGCCTATTTCAAACACGCAACTGCCCATACCAACTAACGTTTTGGGGAAGGCGCACGCAGGCTCGGGTGCTACCCGCTACTTGGACAACCCCATGGAGCGTAATATATATATATATATATATATATATATTTATATACATATAGATTATATATATATATATATATATATACATATATAGATATATAGTTGTCTAAATATTGTTATTGTATCTTTGTAAATATTGGCTGAATAAGTAACGCGATGACTGTTGCCCCTAGTTACATTTGCGATGTATTCCGGTATATCTACTGTCATTGTATGACAGTGTTCTTCTTCTTCACTGGCTCTTGCGTGTTGTTTCAACTTGGCGCTAGCTGTTGCTGTTTATTGATGTGAGATTTTCTTTATTGCTGAGAACTGGAGTTAGTTAATGCTATTAATAGAGTCTTGTCCTTCCTTTGTCCGTCAGTGAAATAGCGGTGGATGGATAATTATTAATTGTACGTTGTTTGCATATTGTAGCATTTTTTTCACGGCCTTCTCTTCTGCATGAATGGAATCCTTTTCTTGCAAAGAATGCTAACGTTACTTTGTTCTTCTTACCTCAGCCAGGGCCGGCTCTAGGGGGCATGTGCAAGCTGTGCAACTGCACAGGGGCACCAAACTTCAGGGGCCACCGCACCAATAGATATCCTTAATGTAATAATACTCTAAGGATGGATACATATTTGCGTTGCGGCCCCTGGCATGGATTTGTTGCCTCCGGCTCTGTTCCACTGTAGCAGTGTGATTTGCAATTATGTCTATGTTTCACATCACTCAATGTATTTATCTATGTTTATTATTTTAATTTTTACATGAACCACAGAATCCAGGGGCAAGCAGAATACAGGGACCGAGTCGGCGGGTGAACCACCAGTTACACAGAGCTCCTCTACTGCGGATCCTGCTGCTGTCCCCAGTAAGTCCAACAGTGCTTGTTTTTTCCTCTGTAATGTGTCTGCAGTGCTTTGTCAATTGACAGCAACCAAGTAGGCATCCAGAATGATGTTTGTCTAGTATTTTTGTAAACGTTAGTATACCACTACTAGTCTTGTGGGTATTCTTCTATCTCCTACGGAGTTATATACATATTGCACAACTATGTAACTATGCACACGAAAATTGGATGTTGTTGGTACTGATAGGCAGGTTGGACCTTACTTACACCTCAGTCACAGAACTCTGAGGAACGCACAATTCACTGAACGTCAGCCTATATGGCCTGAGTCATTGGTCTATTGTTCAAATCACACTCCTGAACCCCAATACCAAGATGCCGAATGCTTTTAGGACACAAACCGTTAGCTAAGAAACCCCCTTTTGCTCACTCACTCGTGTGAGTCTCTAAGACAACAGACAGTGAAAATAAACTTCAGAGTCAAAGTGGTCATTCCAAAGCTTTATTTTGTTAGAAGTAAGTAAGTAACATCAATGTTTTTAAGTGCTTCCGTCCAATACGTTGAAGGGCCCACCAGAAAAAATCCAGAGTTAAAACAGGCATAATAAAGTAATCAACATTTGTACAGCTACTAGTGCACAATAGGGAAATGTGGCAACTATCGGAGACCTCTCACCAACGTATACTGGTCAGATATTCCTCTTTTTTTGTAAGCTATGGAAATGTCCGCTTCGTAGAAGGCAATCTTCTCACCTGCCGAAAAATAATGACAAAAGTGGTGCACGTTAGACAGTATTAAATACATTTATGCCAGTTTTATGCAGCCATGCTAAAAAGAAGTTGTGTAACCTGTAAGCAAACTGTATCCCACAATCCACATAGAAAACTTAAATACGGGCCCTTTTACTTTCCCACCTCTTCAGGTGTATGCATTGAACAATGATGTGTTGCCCCAGAGCGTCTTCTCGTACTGCGCAACAAGCTGCGAGTTAACACATGCGCAAAACTGGATACATTGATGTACAAAGGTTACGTAGTTCACTTCCAATTTCCAAGGACTAGAGTAGCAGGACAGATGAGATGAGCTTGGGTACCATACGATAACAATGAATGCTAATAATATGTCTAGTGACTCTGCTGTACTATGCAATGTGGACTCATACTGATTACGTACGTTGGACTTAACTGTTTTGAAGAACTCCATTCTTGGTGAACAAGTACAAAGTGGGCTGTGCATCCATCTAAAAAGGCGTACTTATTTTTATAGGTGCAGAACCCTTACCATCGACCAGTGCCGACGGGGACAGCGGCGCTGCTTCAGCGCTCCCGGCGGGGACAGGAGGAACAGAGGCACCTACACCAGCAGCAGTGGGGGGGGAGCCAACAGCGGCGGGCGATGGTAAGTTACATTCAATAGTGATCTGCATTACTTGGTGGGAGGGGAAAACTTTCTCACTGTACTCTACTGGAAAATATATGTTACCTTTACTTGTCATTAGCATGCTAAGCATTACCACTACAGTAATGCAAGTGCCTGATAGCAGTCGGATGCATGGGTTGTTGTTAAAGCATGTAAAGGGGAAAACACAGCTGCCAGCGTGGTTGGGAGACACACCCAATACCGGTGGTTAGTGGATAGTCTCAGCAGCTGCGGTGTTTTGGGCAAACCCAAAGGCAAGGGAAGGAGGGGACGACTGGGTGCATGGGTCGTTGCTGGTGAAACACAAACCAAATAAGGTTTGTTGCGCGGTATAAAGTATTATAGTCTTTACTAGACATGTGCTACTAGCTGCCCCCTGTTAATTAATGTTACTTTGAGAGTGTTCCCGCCTTCCCGGAACAAAAGGAGATATGTAAAAGACAGGTGTTCGTTCTAATGTGTGTGACCGTTGAAGTACACCCATGCTAATAGGGCAGACATAAAGCCGTGACAAAAAGTCCGAAAAATGAATAGAGGCTGTAGAATGTTCAAGATAGACGCAACACTATTTCTGGTACTCAGCTTGCTTGCTAGTGCTACTGTGCCGCCCACTATGTGTTGAATCAATGTTGTGTTCTTGATTTGCGGGGAGTTTGGATTAACAATTCTGTTTCTTTCTTTATAGTTACTCCTTCCCAAAAACCAACCAGGAAGGAGTTGGCAGTCCGGGCCCGGCAGCGGAAACTGCAGGCAATTGTAGAGGCCTACCGCCGGCTGGTGGATCAGGCCGAGGAGGAGGAGGAGGAGGCGGCGGCAGCAGCTGCTGCCTCTTCCAATGCCCCGGGCCCCAAGCCTGCAGGACTACGTCGCCGTGGTCAGGCAGCCGCCCGCCGCCGCATTGTTACATCTTCGGCGGCCCCCCCACAACAACAACAACAACCACATGCATGCAAGTGTAGGTGCCGTGCTTTCAAAGCAAAGATTCTCCGCCGGGTAGCGAAGTTGGAGGAGGAGCGGAAGAAGCAGGAGGACGGTCTAGAGGAGCGTGTCAAAATACTGGTGGACAAACACCTGAAAGCCCGCCGGCTTTGAAATGGACCCTGTTTTTTGCCCCTTTTTTAATCCTTTTGTTGGTGGGTGGGATGTGGGAGTTGGGGTGTACATTTGGGTTGAAATTTGGTTGGGGTTAGGGGAGGGTAGGGAGGGACAGCTCTGGGTCAGGGGGTTACATTTGTTATATATTTTATTTTTCTATTATCATTATTAAAATATAAAAATAAAACAAAGATATTATTTTCACAAGAAAACATTTGAAGTTCATTTGTGTTTGTTGGGGGGGTGGAGGGGGGACTGTTTCACCAAATAATGTACGTTGTGCAACATGAACATGCACTACGAACGATAAATTAAGTACTGACTGCACCTGTAGTAGTAGGGTCACAAGTGCATAAATAATTTATATTATTAAATAACATGGGAAAATTGCCCATCACGTGAGTCTGAAGTTACTACTAGCATACTTTAATTCCATGCACATTTGCTCAGAGTCGGCTAAACAATCCTATGCAATGCATTGCATCATTCCTTTAACATACCTGTCCTAGTTGTCAGGGAAGAGGAGCTCGTCCTCAAACTCTGTGCGTTCAGACAGAAGTAGGTCATGTAACCCAGTAGTGAGGACGTCTTCTTCACACTCGCTTTCTTCATCCGGCGGTGATTCACGTACTTGATAGTCTGGTGGTATGAAGCGTTGATTCATTTTTATCATTGTCAGCCGCTCCACGCTTTTGGGGGAGAGACTAGTCCTTTTCGATGTGACAATGGCACCAGCAGCACTGAAAACCCGCTCAGAGGAGACACTGGCTACAGGACAAGCCAGATACTTTATCGCCAGCCTGCTCAGCACTGGCCACTGTCTCCTTCTTTCATACCAATAGACCAATGGGCTTTGCTCCATGAACACCTCTGTTGTGTCATCCAGATAGGCCTGAACCATCCGCTCAATGTTCATTGGTGCTCGGCTTTGCTGGTCCTCTTTTCCCTTTGCAACAGCAACGGACTTACCCATCCCTTTCTGTATAAAAAAATCAGTTATGCTTTTGGTTGGGTCTGCTGAATCAGATCGTGTAGGTGCTGCTTTTGGTACTGTTGGTGCCTGCTGGAAAGCAGACGCACTGCTCTCACGCTGTGAAGAACTTGCGTCAGGAGTACTTGGACTGGCCTGGGCTGGCAGTGGCAGGCCTTTAAGTAACAGCCGTTCAGTTTCTAACTCATTAGCTTCCGCAGCTATGGAAGTTTTGTACTTGTCAACATCCTCATCTGAAAATGGAATTACTTCGTTACTGCTGACAAATAATTTGTACCGTGGATCCAAGATTGTTGCAGTTATGTAATGTTCACCTGACACAATATTGTTGAGCCTTACATTTTCACACAAGCGGTTGACTAAGCCCTTGGCTAAGGTATATGCATCAACTTTTTGTTCGTCACCTTCGTATGTTTCACAGACCTCCTTCACCTGTTGCTCAAGCATGTACAACAATGGGATGGCTTGGCCCATAGTACAGTCCTCCCTGCTAACTGCACGTGTGAAGACCTCAAAGGGTTGTAGCATCTCTGTGATGCATTTAATGAGGTCCCACTGCCACATCTCAATGGTCAGGGCTTTAAGATTAACAGTAGGATCCCCTAATCTTCTTGACATGACATAAGCATTCAGTGGGATGTACTGCTCAAAGAGACGCTCAAGCATGAAATAAGTTGAGTTCCAACGTGTTGGGACCTCCTGGATCAGTGCTTTGACTGGCAACCTATGCTCTTGCTGAATGACCCGTAGCAGCTTCCGTCCTTTGAAAGAATGGTTAAAGTGCGTGCATATTCTTCTGCAGATGGCCATTATGTTGCTGACTTTGGCTTCATTTTTCAGAAAGTCTTGCACGACTAAGTTTATGCAGTGTGCCAAACAGGGTACCCTGAAATAATGTCCTTCTCTCATTGCCTTCACTACATTACTGCCATTGTCGGTGGAAACAAAACCAATCTTAAGGCCTCTTGGTTTCAGCCATTCAAAGACCTTGTCGTTAAAGTCAGACAAAATGTTTTCAGCAGTATGACTTTTGTCCATACCAAACATGGCTATAGTTGCATGTCTGCGCGTATCATTAAAAATTCCAGCAACGTCACGGAGGCCTGAAGTTAACTTGTCTTTAACACCTGCAAAAGAGATCCAGTGTGCGGTGATGCACATGAAATCTGTAGCATCGCAACTGCTCCACATGTCTGTTGTCAGGTGGATACAATGGACAACACTCTGTTGTAAGGCTTTCCCAATCAATTCCAGCACATCGTGGTGTAGTGCTGGAACAGCCACTCGGGCAAAATAGTAGCGACTGGGAACGTTCCATTTTGGGCAGAGGGTTGCCACTAATTCCAGAAATCCAACAGCCTCAACAAATGAAAATGGGAGAAGGTCCAGTGCTAACATTTTCGCAAGTTTGGCATTGTATAAACGTGCTACTGGGTGGTTCCGCTCGTACTTTCCCTCCTGCCTTAACATGCTAGGAATGGTAAGCTGCTTTGCATGTCTTTGAGTTGTGCTAGACGGACCACCTTGCATCGCAGACTTTGCACTCCTTGGTGTTTCCAGCTGACTCTGGTGCCACTGAGAAGTTGCAGATGCGGAGGATGTGGACTTTACCACTCCAGTGCTGGCGACAGGGGTCGATTGTGTACCACTCCTAGATAGAAGGTCATCGTCTCCCTCTTCTTCTACCTCCTGGTCAACCATGAGTGGACCTTGTACCACTGTATCCCCACCAACACGAGTGCTAACATTTTTTAAGCTTGCAAGGTGGTTCTCCCACCTGATCACGTGTGTTTTTTTCAAATGGGTCGTTTGGCCTCCAGTCCCATAGTTTGTACCAAGCTTACCACGACTAACATTGGCATGACAAATGGTGCATACAGCAATGTTCTCCTGAACTGGGTGAACCGTAAAGAAGTCCCACACTGGGGAGGTAAACTTTTGTCTCCTGCCATAGGAAGAGGAGGACCCACTGCCAATGCCGGATGGACTGGAGGATTGTGGAATTTGACTATGGGACAGCTCAGTCCTAGTACTGCCACTACCTCCTTCTGTTGAAGTGGCGCTTCTGCTGGATGTCGGATGCTGCCGGGCCTTCGCTGTTGAAAAAATTGGAGCTGGTGTTACTGTGGGTGTTGAGTGTGTAGGAGTTATGCGTGGTACCTGCTCATCAGTCATTGCAGCATTTCTGGATAGGGTGAAAATGTTTGTCTCTACATCCTCTGCACCAGGAATAACGCTTGTGATGATGACAGTGTCAGACCCGTCTTTATCACCAGCAGTATCCTGCTCACCTACATCGACCTCCATAAGTTCAAGCCTGCCTGGAAACTTCCTTTTTCCTAGCATGGTCTTCTTGGGATGTCTCTCCTTTGAATGCGCAGATAGTTGTGGCTGCCAATCCGTATCAAGGTCATCGGAAGCGATGCTTTGCGAAGAACTCGATGCACTAACCCTCCTTTCCCTTGGTGAATTCGAAGGAAATAGATCACCTACAGAAGTGGCTTCCTCTTCTTCTTGCTCGGAAGGAGGCTCTACTTCCTGAACTGCCCCGACTTCGGGAGGAACAACTACTACTATTTGGTGCGGAGATGGTGGTTGTTGTTCTTGAGGAAGTACTATTGCGGGCTGGGGTTTTTCAACAACATCTGTTGCGGGCGGTGGTTGTGGTTGTTCAACAACTGTTGCGGGAAGTGGTTGTGGTTGTGGGTGAACAACTCCTATTGCGGGCGGTGGTTGTGGTTGTTGAACATCTACTGCTGGCGGTGGTTGTTGAGCACTTCCATCTTGCGTGGATTGTGTACTACTTTGAGACAGCGATAAGTTTAGTTCTGGCTCAGTATCACTGCTCGCAAGCAGAAGGCTGGCTACCTCTTCGACCCTCATCATGTGCTTGGCCCTGGGATGCTGGCTTGCCCCCACTAATGCAGATGTGCTGGTCCCAGCTTGCACCCCAGACCCCGCTGCTGCAGGCGTACCTTTTGGGGTGCCAAAAAAGGTTTTGGGGTCCATACCAGACTTAAGTGACACTTCCTTCTGCTGTTCCTTCTTCGCAGCAACTTTCTTTGTGGTGGAGGACCTGGTAGTTTTCTTAGGGCCCATCTTGTTCTGATGTCAGTCAGCTCACAGCAGCACAAATTGCAGAGATGTCTGGTCAGATGAGTCACACACCACACGTGGCGTCCAACTGAAGGACGTCCGTCTGGCGGTAGAACGAGCGATGGATGAAAAAACAACCAGCACCTCCTCAGTCTTTTTTGTGCACCTACAAGTAAAGAAGGCAGAACAACATCAGTCAAACAAGCAGTAAGGCAACGTGAACAATTGAAAGACACACAGGTCAATGTATAAAAGACAAAACAGAAGACTAATAATACCAGTCCAGCAGCACCACAGCTCAAAGGCCACATGAAGTCCAGAAAGAACCAATAAAGTGAAGCAGGCCTATAGATACCAATATGGACAGAAAAACGAGGATGCCTGCTGCACATGACAGGTTAATGTGCAAGGAATAAATAGCCCATGGCTAAGACAGAGGTTGTAAACATAACACCGCAAAAACACATACAAAGAAACCCCTGCCCAGGCTCCCAAAACAACAACCAAATGACAAATTCTGTTTTTTTGGGTGCACAAGAAAGACCTGCAACATTTTTGAGAAACTTTTATGCAACTCGGGACATATTGTCCGCGAGAATGCTAAATCGGCATGTTCGGCAGCGCGAACGGAATAAAAAGTCGTGTTCGCGTTCCCGAGCAAGTACATTGAGTGCGCGAACACGACAAAAAATGTAAGTTCACGTGCTCACATGGTGCGAAGTTACCAAAACTACCCAAGCTGTATTCCTAGGGTTACCTAATGGCAGAAATTGACAGAGTATTTAAAGTTTAAACACACCCAAAACCAGAAATACCCCACACATAAAAATAAGATTTTCTATATCAATCCAAGCCATCCATGATTTTCACATTTAAGGGTACACCACAAAAACAGTTGATTAACTTTCATGACCCTATGAGTAGTACCTATGGCCTACTGCCAGAGTAGGCCACAAGGTTGGAGGCCTATGCCTATGGCAAAAGCACAAAGGAAGGACACACAAAATGGCCGCCGACATAGGGCCTGGCCACCGACAACAACATGGCAAAATATATCACAAAGGAAGCATACACAAAATGGCCGCCACCACATGGCCTGGCCACCAACAACAACATGGCAAAATCACAAAGGATGTAGATACAAAATGGCCTCCACCACATGGCCTGGCCACCAACAACAACATGGCAAAATATATCACAAAGGAAGCATACACAAAATGGCCGCCACCACATGGCCTGGCCACCAACAACAACATGGCAAAATCACAAAGGATGTATATACAAAATGGCCTCCACCACATGGCCTGGCCACCAACAACAACATGGCAAAATAAATCACAAAGGAAGCATACACAAAAAGATCACCACCATAGGGCCTGGCCACCAACAACAACATGGACAACTTTACAAAATGGCCTCCACCACATGGCCTGGCCACCAACAACAACATGGCAAAATAAATCACAAAGGAAGCATACACAAAATGGCCGCCACCACATGGCCTGGCCACCAACAACAACATGACAAGAAAGAGAAGACAGACAATAATGCCTATGGCAAAGGGACAATGCTTTGCTTCAGAAAATGGACACACCACACCACCGCCCAAATTGGTCACCCCACCCCAAAAAAAAAAAAAAAATAACAGAGGAGAGAAAATGGAAGTGGTCCATGCTCCAAAAAGAGAAAAGTACTAACAAAATGAGAACATAACATAAATGAGGAATTTTTAGGTGCACAAGAAAGACCTGCAACATTTTTGAGAAACTTTTATGCAACTCGGGACATATTGTCCGCGAGAATGCTAAATCGGCATGTTCGGCAGCGCGAACGGAATAAAAAGTCGTGTTCGCGTTCCCGAGCAAGTACATTGAGTGCGCGAACACGACAAAAAATGTAAGTTCACGTGCTCACATGGTGCGAAGTTACCAAAACTACCCAAGCTGTATTCCTAGGGTTACCTAATGGCAGAAATTGACAGAGTATTTAAAGTTTAAACACACCCAAAACCAGAAATACCCCACACATAAAAATAAGATTTTCTATATCAATCCAAGCCATCCATGTTTTTCACATTAAGGGTACACCACAAAAACAGTTGATTAACTTTCATGACCCTATGAGTAGTACCTATGGCCTACTGGCAGAGTAGGCCACAAGGTTGGAGGCCTATGGCAAGAGCAAAGTGGCTGGAAACATTAAATGGCCGCCAACACATGGCCAGGCCAACCACAGAAAGTTAATAAAATGAACTCATGCATGCCTACACACTAACTACATGGGGTACTAGCTACTAGGGTCACATATTGGCTTAAAAATTAGAAACATTTTAAATTCCACAAAATGCAATGTTAGAAAAAATTTACAATTTGGGACCTCATGAAAGTACAGGCCTCCATCAATAATTTAATTCCAGGATTGAATACTGTTGTTAAAAAAAAATCAAATCAAACAAGCACAAGTCTACATCACTCATACATTACACAAACTTACTTGAAAAAGAGAATTCCAATTCAAAAAGTCCTCATTAAATCCAAGGTAAATCAGTAATGCAGCCAACACAGACAGAAAGTGATCCTTCCAGCTCAAAATCCAAAGGAAAGTGAGCACCACATGGACAAAGCACTGGGAGGAGCCTGGTGGACAGGAACAGGAAGTTGTAAACTCAAGAGCCCTTCCTCCTTACTCTGCAAAACAAGAGTAGAAACAAAAAGAGGGGTCCTTCCCCCCTAAAAATAAAGCCAAAGGTACAACTTTAAGGTTTTTTGCCTTTTTTTTCCTAACCAAAATGGTAATTTATTATGGTTTTAACATGCTCGCGAGTTATTCTGTGCAAGAATGCAGTTTCTGCGTGTTCGGCAACTCGATCTTACCAAAAAGCATCCTCGCGCGTCCTTATGACGCTATCTCGCATCAAAATGACGTTATCGCGTTCGCACAGTCGCACGGGACTGTGCGAGAGTGTTTCCAAACATGGTGGCACAAGCGACCAGGAAAAAACGAACGCAGAACGAAGGTAAGCCATTGCCGCGCACGCGATAATGTTATTCAGCGCGCGAGAACTACGCTACGCACCGGATCGCGGAGTTATCGACAGCTACGCGTTCTCCGCGGAACGCGGAGCTGCCGAAACTCCGCAAGCTCCGCGAGCGGAGCGTAGTTCTTCGCCCAGGGTTAATCCTGACTGGGTTTTACAATTTTCCTTAATTTTTGGTAATTTTCTCTCATGCTATCCTATCCTCTTGTGCCCACTCTTATTGGTAATCTCTCTTTTTGCGCTTCACTGACCTCCCTGTCTCACCTCTTTTCCGATATCAAAATGGAGGGAAGAGGATTCTAGGTCCATTCAGTTCCCCTGGACAGATACGCAATAATCAAAAATAGAATGGACACTGGTTTCTACAAAACCATTGGTTTGTACTTCGAAAACCCTCATAGACAACCTGATTTACAACGGTGCGGTATATCTTTTTATCCGCCTCACCAGGTGTCGTGGCGTATTCATAGGGTAATCGATTAACGTGCTGGGTGTCAGCCTCACCCGAGGCTACCTCCGGTACAGGTAGAAGTGTCCAGAAATAGTGACAAAGGAGGTAAGAAAAATGGGTAAAAATAGTGGCTAGTTCAAAAATGTATTAATTTATTAGGAGGTAGGTTCTAGGCACTATGGGTAAAATTAGATCGATATGGAGGTAATCAAGTAACTAGATTACCGCATGTCTTTGAAAAATATGTCTACATGTTTCAGCTCTCTTGGCCCAGCCGGGTCTATGGAGCTTTCGTCAGGACAGGAACATATACGAAAAAACAAATAAGTAAAAAACTACCACAATTTGTGTAGTATTTGCTGATAAGTAACAATGACTTATACTCAGAATGCCAATGCTGTGGAGACAAAAACCAACAATATAGATTTTACATTTGGCTAAAGGCTCAAGTTTGGGCAGGCACACATGTATCAGTGACATGGGGGGCACGTAAAGACTCCGTATTCGGGGTCACTACCATATAGGTGGTTGTAAAACTACAACGGGGAGGAAAGGAAATAGGAAAAGCAATCAGGTCTGGGTATATATATACAGTCTGCGATACGTTTTCGGACAGCATAACTTTATACAGAGATCCCACTCATAAAACTCTCTCTCCTAAGTGTCAGAAGAGCGGTAAAGAGACACAGCCCACCAAAATGGTGAAAATGGTGAAACGCACTTACAAAGTCCTATACCTCGGTAGTTTAAGCTCTAATTATTAACCACCAAGAACTCTGAAAATTAATAAAGTTACCTGTATTCAGCTTGATGATAGCTTCAACAGGGAACAGGGAGTCGCTTAGTGGTCTTTTGCTGTGAGGGTTACAAGCGAGTATCGCGTGTTAATCGCGCTGCTTGGTCACTTACCGGATTGAAGGTTCTAGGATACGCTGCCATTCTTACCCACGTGGAACATCATAGGATCCCTTGTGCTGACTCTGCCCCTGACTCTTTTCCTTCAATCGCTTCCCTCCCATTCGTTTTAGCTCTCTATGCTCATACCTGGTTCTTTTTACCTATTTCCTTATTGCTCAAGTTAACACTCAAACCTCAACTGTATTGTAATTTCTTATTATTCTCTTATTTTCATCTTTATCTTCTACTTTATTTTGCTCATCTTCTATTCTTCTATCCTCAAGCTCCCTCAACTGCTGTCCCCTTCAGAACTACCGGCGTCTAAACACATCTTACTTCTACCATTTTTGTACTTTTCTCACATGATAACCTATCTCCCTGTGTATGCTCTTATTGATATCTTCTTTTTTGTGTTTTACTGACCTCCCTCTCTCACTTTTTCCCTCTAATTGTTTCCTGCACCTTTGCGTTTTCTCTCCATATCACCCCCGTATTCACCGACCTCCCTCTCTCTCTATCTCGCCCCCTGATTCCCCTTTTGCTTTACCTCATTTCTTTCACCCTCTCTCTCTTTCCCCCCACTCCTCAACTCAGTGATCTATCATGTCCCCATTCAACCACTCCTTCTCCCCAAGACTCAACCGTCTCCAGACAAGGCCCCAAGTCATGGACCATTCTCTATCCTCCCAATTTCTCAAAAAAGGGCAAGAAAAATTGTAATCATAAATTATTGACTCGGCACCCTGAAACACTATTTGTTGATAACTACCTCACCCTCTCCTCCCCTATAAAAACCAACTAAAAATCGAAAAGCATCTTCCTTCACCACCTCCCAATATCTAAATCAAGCAACATTCCCTATGGATTTAAACTATCTACTACCCCTTCTCCAGCTTTTCTCTGTGAAATTGACCTTCCATATTTAAATCTGGTAATATGCTCATACAAGCCTCTGAATACCACCTCTCCCTTTTGAGTTCCATTTCAAACCTTGTCCTTCTTATTATCCAAACCTTCTCCTAACCCCTCATCTACCCAACCTCTCAATGCCCTTTTGCTCTCCCCCTCTCTCCCGACTCAAACCCTCCCGCCCCTATACGTCTCAGCTGCTAATGCTGTTTCCCTAAACTCTCAATCCAATTGCTCACTCTCCCCTGTGACCCTCCCTCCCCCGGATTCTCAACTACACACTCCATCTCCCAATCATACATGTTCTCCAATATTCGACTCCCTCCAACCCCTAACTTTATTCCGAATCACTCTCCTACCGCCTGCTCCCCCATGGAACTCCCTAATGCTCCCCACCCGGCCCCCAATTTTACCCTTTCAGAATTGCATTCCACCCTCCAAACCAGCTGTAAATTATCCCCACTCCCCTCTCGCCCTCTTATCATCTCAAACCACATCTACTGAATCCACAAATGCCCATCCTTCTCATAATCCCTCCCATCGCCCAACAGCCTGAGCACTCCTCTTACCCTCCCTCCCGGACGCTCTCCCCCTTCTCACGTCAGACTTCCTCCCCTGATCAACATAAAACACCCCCTATCTCCCATCTCCTTCTCAACCATGTTCCCCCTCACTCTTTTAACCCAGACACTGTCCAATATAGAACACATTCTCTCAACCCTGACAACCGAACTCACACGACTGAGAAAAGATTTCAACTCCCTCTATTCCAGGTCCCTCAGCTCACAACACATCTCTAATCTCAAACCATAGAGTACTACACCCCTCTGCTGCCGTACCCAAAGAACCCTCCACGCTTCAAGCTATCTCTCCTCTTTCAACCTCCTGTACCTTTGCAACTCTTGCCTTCCAAATACATTGATTAATGATCCCCCTCACTCCAGCACTCCCATTATTTTGGGGACTAGCAGAATTCCCTCCTCCCCATCTCCCCCAGACCTCCATCCCAACTTACCTCCATCCATGCACGCTCCCCTCCTAATGCCAACCATAAATCCCTTGCCAGGGGGCGTGGCTAGGCATCTGGCAAGTTGGCCGCACCCTAGTGTAGCTCTGCCAGCCGCGGAAATTATCCTGCATCTATCCTCCTCCACCTGCGCCATCCATCTTTAAAACAGGCACGAGAGCCCTGCTGGCATCGGGGGCTACCCGGCGCTGTGCTCTGTTTTGCTGGGAAGCACCTGACTGTGCGGAGCTGCCCACGCTGTGATGGTGGCCGCGCAACACCTGGATCGAGTATCCGGCACTGCCTGAGGCCGAGATTCTCCACCCTGTGCAGCAGTACGGTTAGAGGCGACTTGGCGGTTGGGCGGTGGACGACCCCCAGGGCGCTGCAGTTCCCACTGGACTGGCAGGGGGACTCCGGTGAGCGCTGCGGCTGGAGCGGGTGCCACCCCCCTCCAGGATCCATCTGGGTGCGAGATCTACGCGAGGCCACGGCTCCTGTGGCGGTGGTAGGCCGTGAGCCTGATCGGCGCGGCAAAGAGCGCCACCCGGGAGCTCCTCCTCTCCTCCTTGGCTATGCTACTCAACTGCCGGTGAGCGGGCCGAACATTGAGGCACCCCCTGGATACTGTGGTAAGGCATGTGCGCCCTAGCCCTGCCATCGCCCTATAGCAGCACCCGTGAAGCGGTACAGGCCCAGGAAATACCTTCACAGGGTGGACTTTAGAGTGCAGAGACATGCCTGGCACTTATTGCGATAAACTGCCCCCCTACCCCCCTACTGTATGCTGAGCACTTGGCACCAAGTCCATTATTATTAGAAGATCATCGCAGGTGTATGCTGTGCGCCCAATACGCTACTAGCGCCATATCAGGGAGACACTTGGCATATCCACGATAACGTGGGAAATAGCATCCTGCGCCGCCTATAGTGCTGTCCTTTGTCACGTGACTGCTTAGACACGCAGGAAGCAGCCGCTGGGCACCCTTTGCGACACAACCCGGCTTTTGCTTTAGAGGCCTCTGTTGAACAACGGGTGGAGGACCTCCAGAGTGCTTCACTGAATTGTCACTCCTTCCCCGTGACCATAAACCATCATGGGGAAGCCCGACAAATCTCAACCTCGGTTGACATTTGACCAGCGCAGAGGAGCTAAATCCGCACAAAGCGCAGCCTCTGACTCTGAGCTAGATGCCGCTGCACCGCCACCCACAGCACTGGAGAAGTCCTTCACGGCCATACAGGCTAGCCTGCAAGCCATCGACGGTAAAATAGAAGCGTTGAATGGGAGGATGGACCACTTCTCCTCTAAACTTGATAAACAAGCCGCGCATTTGGGTGAAGCAGAACAGCGTATCTCTGACGCAGAAGATGGGCTACAGCAAGTCACCACTAAGACGTCTGACATCACCAAACTCCTGGCCGGCATATAAGCCAAAAACGAGGATATCGAAGCGCGCTCACTTCGCAACAATGTGCGCATACTAGGCCTTCCGCAGACCACAAATGTAGGAAGACTTGAGGACTATGTGGAAACGCTTTTACGTGATGTCTGCGGAGCGGATAGCCTGTCGGCCATGTTTGCTGTGGAGCGAGCACATAGGTCGCTTGCGGCATGTCCTCCCCGTGATGCCCCGGCGAGGCCGATCATTGCTAGACTCCTACATTTCAGAGATCGCGATACGGTCTTACGCGTCACTCGTCAGAAGGGTACCATTAACTATCAAGGAAATGTGCTCACGTTTTTTCCAGACTTTACAGCCACTGTCCAGGCGGCCAGGAAAGAATTTCACGGAGTTAAAAAACTGCTGATACAAGATCATGATCCATACGCCATGCTTTACCCGGCGCGGGTGCGCATTGGAGAGGAGGCTACAGCGAAGATCTTCACAAACCCCAAGATGGCTATGGATTATGTAAAATCGCTACATCAACGCAAGAGTCCCCCACCACATATGTCAGATGTAGACAACTGAGGGCTTCACTTATAACTCTGATGTGACTGTGCACTTTTTTCTCTTTCCCCCGCATTGCTCTGGCAACACATTGCAACCTCCAAAGTGTTTTAATTGGTGGACTATGCCAACAAGAGTTTGATTTACCTGTGGTTACTGTGTGCTAGGGGGGGATAGGAAGTCATCATTCCTCTGCTCAGGTATGTCCTGGGTTGGGATCTGTTCGGTACACTGCTCACAGTGCAGCGTCTGATTGTTTCCAAGTAAAGCCTGCAACACCTGCTTCTCTCTGTGTCTGGGGCGTAGGAGGGGCAGATCTCTAATGTAGTGATAATGTACCCTGATGTCGATATCATGCTCCAGCCCCTTCCTTGCCAGATCAATGAGTCGGCTGCGGGAGGGTGGATACCTCATCGACCCTGTGGCCCCTCCCCAAGAGATCAGGAGGTATAATGCGACGCTACGATCCCTCATGGGTGTTCCCCAATCTTTGTGTTCCTTCCTTTTACTTTGGTTCGGCATCACCCAGTGCATTTATAGTTGGTAGCAGGTTACTGGGTTGATGTCCTTGAGAGTTGGGGCATATCGAGTTGGAACCTTTGGCATATTGGGGCAGCTGAAGTGGGTGGAGGGAGGGTGGGACAGTTCATATGTTCTATGCTACAACTGCAGTGATTGGTATGTCGCTAGTCTATATGCTTTTTATGTCCTTTGCCACACAAATTCTAGCTGTAATGGTCTTCATCACTTAGTGATGCGATATTTAATATGAGGGGCAACACGATTAAATGTATGACTTGGAATGTCCGACGTTTGAACACACCAAAAAAGACAAGGCAGGTACCAGCGTACTTAGACAGACATGATGTGAAAGTTGCTTTGATTCAGGAGACTTATCTTACTAAGCACAATGAAGGCAACATAGCTGGCAGATGGGCCGCTTATAGAATAGCTGCATCATTCTCAACTTACGCAAGGGGGTGCTCATTCTTATTAAGAAAGGGGTGCCATTTCAGGCTCTCCGCACAAGTGTCAATGCTAAGGGCCGGTGGGCTGTCATGCAGGGAAAGCTAGGTCTATGGGTGGTCACCATTGTAAACACATATGGCCATGTAGTAGATGATGCTACACCCTTCCTCCACATGCTCGATGTATTGCGATCCTTGCCGGAATCTGGTATATTATGGGGGGGGCGTCCTTAACACTCATCTAAACCCATCAATCGACAAATCTGACCAGGTTGGTGCCTGCATGGTTAGAGTGGCCCATTGCTTCAGAGGGGCCATGGCGGAAATGGGACTGGTTGACTCCTGACGGCTGCGGCATGCGGATGGCCTAGCTGGCATGCACATATCACCAGCATTTAACAGCTGGTCTCGCCTAGACTACTGGCTCCTTAGCGAAGATGCAGACGCATGAGTGGCAAGGGTCGACATTCTTCCCCGGACCCTGTGAGACCACACTTCTGTCACACTTGAAATGACTCTACCAGATGATCCGCATCAACCCTTCACGCGACGATTTAGAGCATCATCGCGGCTAGATCCGATATTTGCGGACACCATACGCTCTAACATAGTGCACTTCTTTGACTTAAACACAGGGTCGGTAACCAGTCATGCTACACTATGGGAGGCTTTCAATGCGACGGTCCGGAGGGTATGTATCGGGACGACGGCAGGGATACTTAGGGACCTCAGAGGCCAACTATCGAAGTTGGAAGCATGCCTGAAAGAATTGGAGGCACAATACGAACACTATCCAACTCTGACAACACTAGCCCAGATCCGAGAGCTGACGGAGGAATGCACCACACTGGTGGAAACAGAAATTAAGTACTTATCCAAACGACATGTTGCCCACGCATTTGGGGAGGGTGGAAGGCCCGGCAAAAACCTAGCAGATAAGCTGCAGCATAGATCAGCAAACCCCCCTATTGACCACATAGTAGATAACACCGGTACATCACACCACACGCATGATGCAATTGTGGAGCAGTTTAAACAGTATTACGCATCGCTGTACTCCACTAAGGGAGGTATGACTGAGGGTGACATGACAGAGTACCGTGAGGACACAGCTATTGCGTGGCTATCCCATATCCACAGGAAATACCTAGAGCTGCCAATAGATGACAAAGACGTTAGGGAGGCCATTCTAGCTCTACCCAACAATAAGGCCCGTCGGGCCTGACGGCCTAACCGTGGAATTTTATAAACACTATGCGGACCTTCTTATTCCGCATCTCCTGGAGATGTACGCGGAAGCCCATGACACTGGCCATCTTCCCCCTTCCCTCCAACAGGCCCTTATAATCACATTGCTAAAGAAAGATAAGCCCCAGGCGAGCTGCTACTCATACCGCCCTCTTTCGTTAATAAATCTGGATGCAAAAATCCTTGCAAAGGTGTTGGCCACTAGACTACATCCCCTCATGCCCCTCTTAGTACTCCCTGACCAGTCTGGTTAAATCCCGAGCGCTCCACCTCCCTCAACCTTCGCACCATATTTGCTATGCTCTATGTGTTAAATCCTCACTTGCCCGCAGTTGTTGTATTACTGGATGCAGCAAAAACATTTGATTCTGTAGAATGGCAATGCCTTTTCTTCATGCTACGCTGGATAGGTTTCCCCCCGTTTTTCATCAGATGGGTGCAAGTCCTGTACACTGACATCACCGCAAGGGCGCGAGTTGGCGGGGTTACTTCAGAACCATTTGCCCTGGAGAGAGGTACTCGACAGGGCTGCTCCCTATCCTCTATCCTCTTCGCCCTCATCCTAGAACCATTAGCATGTAGAATCAGACAGGGACATAGGACAGCCGCCCTAAATTTTCACAACCGACCTGTGGGAATTTCTCTCTATGCAGATGAAATGATCGTCTATGCCTGTAAACCCCGCATATACCTATCCCCAGTGATCCGCAAATATATAAAATTTGGCCTCTTCTCTGGACTTCAAATTAATTGGGAAAAATCCATCATTATTCCCCTGACGCAAATCACCACCTCGCCACAGCTATAATATCTGCTCTTATGGTCGGCTGACCCAGTGAAGTACCTCGGAGTGTGGGTTCACCGGGACCCGGATGTGGTTGTTAAAGAAAACTATGGCTGAGCCTACACCACACTGACGGAACAAATTGATAGATGGATGGGGATGCCTTTTTCTCTGTCAGATCGCATAGCCCTCATTAAGATGATAGTCCTTCCGAGGTTCTTATATTTATTTTGTAATGGTCCTGTTCCATTAGCACAACAATTTTTCGAACAGCTTCGATCTTAGCTTCTGCGACTGGTATGGGGAAACAAGCAGCACAGACTCGGCTGGCACACTCTTATACAGACAAGGGGGGATTTCAAGCTCCGGACGTCTACGTGTATTATCTATGTAGCCAGGCACAATATGCTCACTATTGGTTCAAACCACATGACTTTCTGCCTCATGTAGCAGTGGAAGAGGGTGATGCTTACCCAGTTACACTAACAGGTATTCTCACTCAAGTCAGACGTCACACGCCCAAACACGAGATAAACACTATAGACGTCACAGTGAAGGCATGGCAGGAGATAGGGAGGAGAATCAAAAGGCTTCCACTATATGCACCTGCTCTGCCGTTACAAGGACATGCCGCCATTTCGGTAGCGCAGGAACGAGGCCCCATGACAACATTGCGCGAGGTGGGCATAACACTAGTGGGAGACCTCTACATAGACGGGAAGTATGTGACTGATCACTACTTTGATTATGTACAGCATCCCACACCACTTTTACACTTTACATGCTTCCGACTACGTCAAGTGATAAAGGCCAACTACACCACATTTCCTAATGAACCACCACAGTCCAGTGTGCTGCAGACAGTGATAGTCGCTCCTAATCGGACGAAGCTGATAACGAAACTATACAAAGTGATACAGGGAGACAAGCCAATAGCACCTGATAGGAGTCTGACCCGCTGGAATGCGTTACTGCTGCCTCCCATTACAGAGGCAGTGTGGGAACAAATCTGCACATTGACGGGAAGGTTGACATCTAATAACAATCTCCGCATTATGCACGTTAAATTTATACATCAGGTTTATTACTCCCCCCTAAAATTGCACAAGTTAGGCCTGTTGTAGGAGGTGTAGCCGAGATGCAGCTCACTTTTTGCACCGAGCATGGCCGTGCAGAGCGGTATTTGAGTACTGGGAGCAGATAATTGAGTTGCTACACAAGATGACGGGTCAGGCACTGCCATGTACGCCCTTAGAATGTTTTCTAAACTACACCCCACAATGCAAGTAGTTAGTGGGTCGTTTTGTGCGAGTAGCTTTGTTACTGGCCAAAAGACGTATATTGTTCACGTGGGATAGCAGACTGAAACCAAATGTGAAATTGTGGCTTAAAGATATGGCATACTGTCAGGAACAATTAGAGCTGTACTCAGAAGAACTACCGAGGTCATCCAGGCCCAAGGACATCTGGGCCCCCTTCAGGGAATACCTATGGGCTCAAACAGAGCAAGCCTCGGAATGACTGCCTATCGTGCTAATGCACTATCTTACTGTACAAACTTTGGACTCGCCTCCTATGCTATTACCTAAGAAGACTGGAATAGTTTGTGTGGTGGTATAACCCTCCACTGCTTTTCTGTGTTTTTCTTTTTTTCTCTATGCGGCTAATGCTTGTTACGATGTACAAACAAGTTATGTTATATACCTAAAGTGATGTCATTGCTCTGTACTGATGTGCTGTGAATATAATCTGTGCTATATTAAAAAAAATAAAAAAAATAAACCCCTTGCCTGCATACTTGTGAACTGCGGTTCGGCTGTTCGACATGCGATCAAAATGTCAGTAACTATCCTTAACGAAGCTATTGACAACGCCTTCCTCACGTAAATCTGGCTCAATGACCACTCAACGTCCAGCCTTGACTTACTTTACCCCCCCCCCCCGGTTACTCTATCATCAGAAAAGACAGAACTAAGAGAATAGGAGGTGGATTAGCCATAATCTTTAAAAACAAACTTCAACTTTCCCTTGTCAAGAACTCTGACCGCGATACCTTTGAATACCTTGAAGATGAATTTAAGCTTCAAGGTTCTCCCCCGATTTGACTAAATAATATCTACCACCCTCCTGGTGATCCTCTGCCCTTAACTGAGGAATTATCTGATCTTCTTACCCAATCCTCACTTTCAAACTCAAAAAATCTTTTCCTATGTGATTTCAACATCCAATGGAATGAGTCAGAGAATCCCACGGTCAACATCCTTACTAATCTCCTTGTGATCAGTGACCTCAAACAACTTTGCCATTCTCCAACCCACAATAAAGAGACCACTCTTGACACCATCATTGCCAATAATGACTTTGCTTACCTTTCCAACATCGTCCCTATTGACTAGTCGGACCATCACCTCATTCCGTTCTCTATCACCGCCACGGCTCCAACCCCCACCACAAACATCAAATCCATGGAATGGACCAGAAACCTTAATCGTATACCCCCTGGTGAACTGGAGTCTAAACTCCAAGCACAACTTCTTCTCACCCCTCTCTCCCAAAATGTTGACAAATTCACTGAGCATTTTTAACAAAACTGTCATTGATGTATTAGACCAAATTGCCCCGTCCAAATTTAAAACTCTAAGGAATATTCAATCCAAATTGTGGTTCAATTCTAACCTCAATAACGAAAGATGCACACATAGACTAACTGAAAGAGCATGCAGACAGCATCCATCTCATGCCCTCCTTGCCCTCCTAAGATCTGCTAGATCTACCTACAAGAAACACATTTTCTCTGAAAGGCTTCCTTCTTCCCCACACAACTTGATTGTGTCATAAATAGAGAGCTGTTCAACATAGTTCAAAACCAAACAACTTCTGCCCCACCAAAGTTCATGGCCACAACTGAAAGATGCGAAGAAATTTCAAACTTCTTCTCCAAAAAAATGACCAAAATAGACGAATCCTTCATTGTATCTCAGATCCCCAACCCCCTATTTTCCACTGACTCTATTTCTAAACCACCCACCTTATCAACTCTCTCCCTGATTCCTCCTCCCACCTACTTCCCCCTACCCTTCCGATTTTAGCCTTTCAAACTCACAGCTTAAAAACAACGCTTCCTGGCATAATTTCCACCATGTAACTGAGCTTGAAGTCTCAAACATCATTTCTAAACTCACACCGTCCTCACACACTAAAGACCCTCTCCCTTCTAACCTTGTCCAGGAGCTAAAGCACATCATTGCCCCCTATTTGAATACTAACATCAACTCCTCCCTTACCACGGGATGTGGTAAGGGAGGGATGTACCTCCTTCCAACTCAGACAAATCACTCCCATACTTAAAAATCCCAATGCCAACCCTAATGACCCTAACAATCTCCACCCAATCTCCAACCTTCACCCAGCTTTCCAAAGCCCTTGAAAAATGTGCCCTCCTTCAACTGGAGAAACACATTGACACATTTAATCTACTGGATTCCTTAGAATCTGGCTTCTAAAAAGGCTGTAGTACAGAAACTTCCTATTGTTGATCCACCACTCCCTAGATAATGTTGAGACCTGCCTACGTATTCTATTCAACCTCTCTGCAGTGTTTGATATTGTTAACCACCTTGTCTTACTTAACGCCCTCAAAGATCGCTTCGGGCTCCATGGTCCTGTCCTTAAATGGTTCCCCTGCTTCCTCCAACACAGAACTCAACAAATCAAAATCTACAACTGCCTCTCAAACCCTACACCCATCTACCTTGGTGTCCCCCAGGGATCCATTCTCTCTCCCTTTCTCTTTAACCTCTTTATGGAGCCCTTTACCATCATTCTAAAACAAGATGAAATCAACTACCACCTCTATGCTGATGACACCCAACTTTACTATAAAATTAAACCCCACTCTGATGTACTGCACCTTAACAATATCCTGACAAAAATCCAATCCTGGTTCCATTCCAATCATCTCAAACTCAACCCTAAAAAAACTGAAATCATTCTTGTCTCTCAAAAAAACAACCCTCTTCCTATCCAAACATGGATCTCTGACCTTAATGCCCTCAACTGTCCACTCTCCTTATCGAACTCAGTAAAATCTCTTGGTATAACCATTGACAATAGCCTAATGCTTCAGGTCCACATAAAAAACTCGGCTAAAGGAGCACTCTTCACTCTCCGTCATCTCAAGAAAATTAAACATTTTCATTCCAGCGGACAACTTTAAATCAGTTGTCCAAACTCTTGTCCTCTTGATACTTGACTATGGTAACGCAAACCTCCTCCGGTAACCCTAAAGTTCACCAAGCCACCCTCAAATCTGTGCTCAACCTAGCGGCCAGGCTAATCACTGACTGCAAACGTTTTGACCATATCTCCCCAGCGCCTAAAGCCCTGAAATGGTTGCCCATCGAATTCATATCCTCCTACAAGATTGCTTGCATTACACACAAAGCCCTTCATCAAAAGACCCAGTTGTATCTCACTAATAAGCTCAACAAGGCAGGCTGCTCCCGACCGCTGACAAGCACAACACCCTCCTCCTTCTCCCACTCCTGTTAAAAAAGAAAGCCACACAATCTCTCTCTTTCTCCAGAAGTGCCCCTAACATCTGGAATCCCTTCCTAAAGACCTGCGCTGTAACCCCATCTGCATCAGCTTTAAAAAAGACCTCAAATTGCACCTGCTCAACAAATATTGGGGTCCTTAAACCTTTTCTTTCCTCATCTTTTCTACTCTCTCCTTTCCTCCATTTTTCCCGTCCCCACCTTTCGCCTTGTTCCTTTCCCACCTCCTACCAAATTTCCCCCCTAGTTACTACCTCCCCTTCCTTTGTCTATGCTTCTTCCCCCTATTCATGCCTAACCACCCACTACCCTCCTACCATCGAGCCAACCTCCATCACACCTACGTTACAGTTAAAACTCGATTACCTGTATCCATTTTATTTATCCAGATAGTTCTTTCTTGCCCCACTGACATATGTAAATCGTATTAAGCTATTTGTTCTCTGCAATCTATCCTGTTTGAATTCCACGTTACGAACAATTGTGTTATTCCTGTATGATATCTATACTCTTGTAAAGTGCTCTGATACCTCGAGGTCAAGCCAGTGCTATATAAAACCTTTAAATAAATTAAATAAATTGCAGGTTTTTAAATCAAATTGAGTGCCAAAGAAGCATTTATATGCAACTGAATTGTTTTTGTCTGACAATTTTACATGCATACAGAAGGCCATGCCTAAAATGCGCCAATTACACTATGCTTGGCTAGAAACGTTGCCTTTTTCTGTAGCTGAAACTCCATCAGCCACTTGACTGTTTCACAGTTTTCATTCTCACCCTAATGCAAAGTTTAATTTCACTTCATGTCTTAGACTTTTTTGTATCAACCGATATGAAGAAATAGGTGCCCTTTTTCATGGAGCTAAGTATATCCCCTTTGAATACAGATGCATGCACAAAAACAAAGAGGTTATTGCTAACCTACATGACTAAGAAACTTCTTTGAGTCACTCCTTCGTTTGTAGAGAAATAACAATTTGTGGCATTTGTAAAGTATCTATGGCTAAGCTTGCATGTTATTTGAAGGTTGTCCCGGTACAATTGAAAACATCTGAATTTTTGCTATTTTCAAATGGAAGCTACTTAATTTTATATGATCTCAGTTGCTGCAAGATGGAGCCAGGTGTTCCTGAAGTAGTCACAGTTTCCAAGGTTGTGTCTTGCTTTATGAACATCTTTTATCACACCACACATTGTATTGGGAAAGTTACTTTGCGGTCGAAGGTCCTACTTTCACAGATTAACAATAATCACTTAAGCAGACTGAAAATCTTATTGTTTAAAAAAGGTGTGGCTTTAACATCTGCCAGAGAGATTTTTGATCTGCAAGTTGCCCGTTTTTCTGCTGAGGTACAATCACTGTTACTCAATTGCCAGAGCATTTTGGTGAGCTGATACACAGTATTTTAATTCTTCTAACACTTTTTTTAAGGTGATTGGATCTAGGTTTTTTTCTATGTCTCAGACTGTGCTTGTAGTTACCCCGTGTTTTATGCATTCATTGTTTTCCAGTGTTTAAGGAGGCATTCCAATTGTGCTATTCCTTCTAGATGTTATTTTGGTCCAATTATTGTTGCTGTGCATTAGATGTCCTTCACCAGGGCCTGATGCTAATGGAACTACAACATGACCTCCTCTGTAGTGAATGCATGATACAGTACTTTGTAGTGGCCTTATTATTGGAACAGAATGAGAACTGGTCTCTTTCCTTTCAACCCGTGTGATTTCAGAGAGTGCAGCCTGTGTTACGCTGCCTATGGTTCTCTTTTGAGTGTGCTATTGACTTGTGCATTGCTATGCAATTGGCCCAGTCTCCAGGCATGTATCAACTTGTGCATCCTTTGTGGTTGCATCAGTTGCGTTGTCTTGTGAATCTGCTCCCTTTGCTGCAAGATACCTACTATGAGTCTCTTTACCAATG
Source organism: Lissotriton helveticus (assembly GCF_964261635.1). Taxonomy (NCBI): domain Eukaryota; kingdom Metazoa; phylum Chordata; class Amphibia; order Caudata; family Salamandridae; genus Lissotriton; species Lissotriton helveticus. The sequence goes on along the minus strand of NC_136061.1, from coordinate 1,458,785,800 downwards.
CCAGATGCTCCTTTGACTTCTGGTTACTCTTCAGTGGCTCCACTCCTACTACATTTGCCCTCAACTTCTGTTAAAGGGACTGGAGATGAATGTCTTTGTCCTTTGGATCTTCTTCTGCAGGCCTCTGTAGACGTGTTGTCAGGCTGTGAGTTAAATCCTGGACCAGACAACATTTTGGATATGGATTTGATGGACTTGATAGACATGTTGCATTTCAATTTGGAAACCTGATAGACTCTTTAATTGGCTTTTTGATTTAAAAAAATTATTTTCTTCATTTTTTTTAAATGTGCATGCTTATTTAAATTAAGATTTTATAGCTTTTAGCATCAGCTTATAATATTAAAGTGTTTATGTGAAACGCAAGGCTTTTTACGTACATATCACAAGATTGGTATGTATATTCACTGCTATTTTTTATTGAGTTGTCTCCTTCCAGCCATGGGAAGGTTCTTATGTAGCCTACATTTAGTCTGCATTTTAGCTGTGCATTTTTACTTAGTATCATTTTCCTATGGTAGTTGGCACATCATTTTCCTAATGCGAGAATGTGCCAAGCACCATTTATTGCTGACAGTCATTGACACCCTGTAGTCTGCATATTTAGTTCAATGGTCGCATAACTAATAACACAGTGCCTCATTTTGCTTTTCTTTATTTTTTGTTAGTTGGAGATTACTATTTCTTCCCAGACAAAGTAAGACACTGCTCTGAACCTTTTGTTCGGTCTGATAACGTTGCAATTTTATTATTTAAACAGTATCCATGCTGAAGCCAGTGAGAGGTTCTCTTCCTGTCGGAGTCATCATGAAATGCTGCTGTGAGCTGTAACTAAGATGTATCCCCTGTTAACTGTACTCTCAGATGGAGGTGCATTCGTGAATGAACTCAGGCCGTCTCCCTGATACACAATGCCAAAGTGTGGAGTTTAGTCATTCCAATATGCTTGGCAGACAGGTGCTCCCAACATGCTCTCTCTAGCATATAGAAATTAGTAATAAATAGGAGTAATCTTAGTAACATTAGGAACAATTAACACTTTTGAATTGTTTGTGTTTTTCACCATTCTAATATGTCTTCTAACAATGATGTGTCTCTTCTTTCTAAAAATTGCAGTTCATATTTTATATACAGAGATGAGAGCTTTTCAAAAACGTTTGAAAATGCAATATCATATCTTTTCTTAGCGACACTTTGGCCTGGCAAACGTGATAAACAAATTGGTTTAATCTGTTTCCATGATTTCTTTGGGAATCTGAGAGTCATGTTCTAGGTTACTGACATCATTTATAACTTCTGTAAGTTTAGGATTTTGGATGCGGTACTGTGAGCTAGCCAAACAGAACAATGTTTACTGATTACATCAAAAGCTATGGGGCCCTATTAGGATGGTGGTCAGAAAACTACCCCTACTGCCATGGTAGCGGGAAAACACGGCTCGCCGGTACCGCGGCAAAACCGGTGGTCCAATTAGGATCCACCGGAAAAAAATTTAAACCGCGGTAAAGTAAGAGCCACCGAAAAAATGCCCGACGAGTGTGAATAAGGCAAAAATTTGTCTGTAGCGGTTGAATTCACTGCGGAGACATTCCAACCCTCTGCCAGACACCGGCATTAAAATTAGGATGTCCCCAATATGACCGTGGTGCCTTCTGCTGTTTCCGCCTGCTGCTGTCGAAAACAGTGATGAATGGGAGAGACGGTGGAAGGGCTGGAGCATAGCCACTGCTGCGAATGCTCCATGAAAAAAAGGCAGTCAAAAGAAAAATACACAACAAGGCCACCAAGTGCACACAGCAAACTAGTCCTGTCCCCAAAAACACCTAACACATCCCAAAGACACACCCCCATGGCACATTCAAAAAGTAGAAATCCCAGGACAAGCCACACAACACTAACCCTGGGTGTAGGACTATGCTACGGCCGCAGAGCGTGTGTAGTTTGCACAAACTACGCGCTACGGGAATTGCACGTAGCACTGTGCAAAAATGCGCAGCTTAGCATAGTGTATATTATTTGCTTAATCATGTTCCTCAAAGTCAAGTTGGAGACCGCGAGTGAGCAAAATCAACATCCTGGCAAGACTTTTTCCTCATTCGCGAACAGCAACATCAAGTTGACTGCAAAGTGCGGACAAGCATCCAGCACTGTGCAATCAGTGCAAACAGCATAACCCTACCACACTGCACAGTTCGCGTAGCTGCACACAGCTTGCATGGTGCAAAGTACACTTAGCATAGCTATGCGTAGCGCTACTACATGAACTACTCCCAGGGTTACACAACACATCTAACTACCTCATTTTGACACACCCACATAGTTGAGCATAAAACCAGTCCCTTCCCTGACCACAATCCTCTGCAACACTCCAAAAGAGAAGGGCTCAAAACCATATCAGAAAGAAGAGGCAAAACATAACACCACACACACACATCACCACCACAACCGCCACTTCCACACCTGCACCTCAACCCCCTTGGCACATCACACACCATGGCACCACAGAAAATGCCAAAATTCACTGAGAGTAAATTGAGGGTAATGGTAGATGAGATAATCGGAGTTGAACTACAATTGTATAGTAACCTGGTCCAACAGACACCTTTAGCCAAGACACATATGTGGGCAAGGATAGTTGACAAGGTAAATGCAGTAGGGACCACACCGCATTCCAAGCAGGAAATCCGGGAGCGGTGGCATGACTTGAAGAGGGTTGTGAAAGAAAAGAGGAACAAAAACCATGAGCTGGCTCCAGGGACTGGTGGTGGCCCTCCCCTTCCACAAAAAACATTAACGGAATGGGAGGAGAAGGTGGTTGCCATACTGTATCCAGAGCATCTCACAGGAATAGCCAGGGGAGTGCAGGCTGGTAAGTACAAACAAATGTATACCATCACACTGCTATGTACTGTTTTGCAAAACTACAAAGCTACACCTCCGAGGTACAAATCCAGTCATCAGCACCACAACACGCAACACAGGTCTCACAGATGTACCATGCACTCCATCTGATTCACCCCAAAGCGAAACAACATTCACTGGGTGGCATGTGTACAGACAACCAGCGCCACAACTCCCACCAGGCACCCCTGTCCCACCACTGCGCAGTATGGAGCACTCGCCCCCACAAAGCTTGTGGCACACATTGTATGGTTTACCCTCACTTAACAGGTAGGTAGCCATCTTCCCTGGAAGGCCTGTTTGTGGGGTGGGAAGATTGTAGCACAACTCCCTACATGCCCCCAGGCAAACACCTGAGCAGGATGGAGCACTCCACACCCAGAATCAGTTAGAAGACATTGCCTCACTGCAAATAAACTAATCGTTAGGTCACCATCTTCAAAGAGAGGGGTGTATGTGGGTGGGAAGACTGCACTACCACTCCCAACATGCCCCCGTGTTCCCCAGCTCATCAAGATGGAACACTCCCTCCCACCCAGATGCATGTGGCAGCCATTGCATTGTTCACTTCAAACTAGCAGGTAGGTAGCCAATTACCAAGGTTGTTATGTTTGTGTGTGGGAGGCCTGCACTACTACTCCCACCATGCCCCCTTGTTTCCCAGCTCATCAAGATGGAGCACTACCTCCCACCCAGATGCATATGGCAGCCATTGCATTGTTCACTTCACACTAACAGGTAGGTAGCCATTTACCAAGATTGTTCTGTCTGTGGGTGGGAGGCCTGCACTACTACTCCCACCAGGCCCCTGATCTCACCCCTGAGCAGGATGGAGCACTCCGCCCCCACCCAGAACCATGTGGCAGCCTTTGCATCGTTCAACCTCACCTAACAGGGAGGTAGCCATCTTCCCAGGCAGGGCTGTGTGAGGGTGTGAGGCCTCCACTACGACTCCCACCAGGCCCCCTGTCTCACACCTGAGCAAGATGGAGCACTCCACCCCCACCCAGAATGTACACAACAATTTGACAACAGGACAGGTAATCAGTCAGTGCATGCACCCCAGCATACATCCAGAAAAGAATGGAGACAGATGTGACAACACAAGGCCTCATATCACACACAAATTGACACAGATACAATCTCAATATACAGTGTGCAGACAGCTAAGCGTATGTAACTGTGACAGAAACAGGAGTGTGACTCACAAAATCCAATGTTGAAGCAAATCAGGGCACCAACATGCACATCAACAAATGCTCTCTGTAACTTCAACGGGGGCTGACCCTGAAGGACCATAGGAAAAGTAAACAAGCATGGTCTGTTGAACAAAGAAATCAAAGCACAGGACAGGACAAATGAAGGAATGAGACAACAAAGGCTAGTTCATGTGCAGATGTAATGGCTGTCAGGCAGAGCAATCCACAAAGATGCTTCCCACCAAGTTGTGTATCCACCAGTTTTCAGATGACAACCTTTATCAAAATCATGAAATATGCAAGTGGGCCATGGTATCCTTTGACATGTCACACCGTGGCCAAAACATGTATGTACCCCCACATCATGTTATGATGTTAATCACTGTGCAGACTCACAATGTGTAAAATACTCAACTGTGCATTGCATTGCCAGTAAACTAGAGAGTGACCAGCAAGCTTGAGGTGTGCACATCAATGACAATCTCCCCTCTGTCCCACAGGTGACCAAGAACTGAGTGAGGAGGACAACAACACCAACCTGCGGAGCCAGTCTCCTCCTACGGCACATGACCTCTCTGGGGCAGACTCACACGATTCAGATGATTTTGAGCAGGAAGCAGGCCCATCTGGTATGTCAGGGTGCAACCAGTCCCAAGAAACCACAGCCACCCCCCCCCACAGCAACAACTACAATGCTGAGGATTGCTGTACCAACCCCGGTCGCCACCACTATCACCACCACCAGGGCTGGCTGCAACACCCGCCCTGCCACAGAAGAGGTTCACCCCACCCCAACAACTGCAGAGGCCAAGGGGAGTAGTCGTGTGCAGGCTGTGATGAGCCGACAGGCCCGTGACCGCAGGGCAGGGGGAGGCCAAGGGACACACGAGGAGAGAACGGCACCATGGGACATAAACCCTGGCAAACATCACCAGAGTTATTGGGGCCTACAAACAGGTCCAGGGACAAACGGACCAGGCCCACCAAGATTCCCGTGAGAGCCAACAGGTGCTGAAGTCCATGGACCACCACATAGTCCAAATGTGGACCTCCTAGGCCAGCTGTTGGCGGAACTGAAGATCAGGCCAGCTCCCCATCTTCCACTGCAGACACAGAGAGGGCTGAATCCCCAGACCCCACTGGCCCTGCAGCTGTGTCCCCACTGGCAAAAAACAAAGGGGCACACAGAAAAAATCCTTGGGACCAAGTCTGCATATTTAGTTCAATGGTCGCATAACTAATAACACAGTGCCTCATTTTGCTTTTCCTTATTTTTTGTTAGTTGGAGATTACTATTTCTTCACAGACAAAGTAAGACACTGCTCTGAACCTTTTGTTCGGTCTGATAACGTTGCAATTTTATAATTTAAACAGTATCCATGCTGAAGCCAGTGAGAGGTCCTCTTCCTGTCGGAGTCATCATGAAATGCTGCTCTGAGCTGTAACTAAGATGTATCCCCTGTTAACTGTACTCTCAGATGGAGGTGCATTCGTGAATGAACTCAGGCCGTCTCCCTGATACACAATGCCAAAGTGTGGAGTTTAGTCATTCCAATATGCTTGGCAGACAGGTGCTCCCAACATGCTCTCTCTAGCATATAGAAATTAGTAATAAATAGGAGTAATCTTAGTAACATTAGGAACAATTAACACTTTTGAATTGTTTGTGTTTTTCACCATTCTAATATGTCTTCTAACAATGATGTGTCTCTTCTTTCTAAAAATTGCAGTTCATATTTTATATACAGAGATGAGAGCTTTTCAAAAACGTTTGAAAATGCAATATCATATCTTTTCTTTGCGACACTTTGACCTGGCAAACGTCATAAACAAATTGGTTTAATCTGTTTCCATGATTTCTTTGGGAATCTGAGAGTCATGTTCTAGGTTACTGACATCATTTATAACTTCTGTAAGTTTAGGATTTTGGATGCGGTACTGTGAGCTAGCTAAACAGAACAATGTTTACTGATTACATCAAAATCTATGGGGCCCTATTAGGATGGTGGTCAGAAAACTACCCCTACTGCCATGGTAGCGGGAAAACACCGCTCGCCGGCACCGCGGCAAAACCGGTGGTCCAATTAGGATCCACCGGCAAAAAAATTAAACCGCGGCAAAGTAAGATCCATCGAAAAAATGCCAGACGAGTGTGGAGAAGGCAAAAATCTGTCTATAGCGGTTGAATTCACAGCGGAGACATTCCAACACTCTGCCAGGGCAGCAGAGACACCGGCATTGAAATTAGGATGTCCCCAATATGACCGTGGTGCCTTCTGCTGTTTCCGCCTGCTGCTGTCGAAAACAGTGATGAATGGGAGAGACGGTGGAAGGGCTGGAGCAAAGCCACTGCTGCGAATGCTCCATGAAAAAAAGGCAGTCGAAAGAAAAATACACAACAAGGCCACCAAGTGCACACAGCAAACTAGTCCTGTCCCCAAAAACACCTAACACATCCCAAGACACACCCGCATGACACATTCAAAAAGTAGAAATCCCAGGACAAGCCACACAACACTAACCCTGGGTGTAGGACTATGCTACACTCGCAGAGCGTGTGTAGTTTGCACAAACTACGCGCTACGGGAATTGCACGTTGCACTGTGCAAAAATGCTCAGCTTAGCATAGTGAATATTATTTGCTTAATCACGGTCCTCAAAGTCAAGTTGGAGACCGCGAGTGAGCAAAATCAACATCCTGGCAAGACTTTTTCCTCATTCGCGAACAGCAACATCAAGTTGCTGATCGCGAGCGTCAAAAATAAGCCTCCCGGCAAGATTCTCAACACGGGGAGGTCAGGTTTCTCATTGCGAGTGGTCGCGTACGCTCACGACCGCTCGCAATGAGAAACTACCAGTCCGCGTTGAGAAAGCTGCAGCTCGAGGACAAATCTACTCGAGCGACAGAAAACTACCCCTTGCACTGTGCAAGATGCCATTTGCAATGACTGCAAAGTGGGGACAAGCATCCAGCACTGTGCAATCAGTGCAAACAGCATTACCCTACCGCACTGCACAGTTCGCGTAGCTGCACACAGCTTGCATAGTGCAAAGTACACTTAGCATAGCTACGCGTAGCGCTACTACATGAACTACTCCCAGGGTTACACAACACATCTAACTACCTCATTTTGACACACCCACATAGCTGAGCATAAAACCAGTCCCTTCCCTGACCACAATCCTTTGCAACACTCCAAAAGAGAAGGGCTGAAAACCATATCAGAAAGGAGAGGCAAAACATAACACCACACACACACATCACCACCACAACCGCCACTTCCACACCTGCACCTCAAACCCCTTGGCACATCACACACCATGGCACCACAGAAAATGCCAAAATTCACCTAGAGTCAATAGAGGGTAATGGTAGATGAGATAATCGGAGTTGAACTACAATTGTATAGTAACCTGGTCCAACAGACACCTTTAGCCAAGACACATATGTGGGCAAGGATAGTTGACAAGGTAAATGCAGTAGGGACCACACCGCATTCCAAGCAGGAAATCCGGGAGCGGTGGCATGACTTGAAGAGGGTTGTGAAAGAAAAGAGGAACAAAAACCATGAGCTGGCTCCAGGGACTGGTGGTGGCCCTCCCCTTCCACAAAAAACATTAACGGAATGGGAGGAGAAGGTGGTTGCCATACTGTATCCAGAGCATCTCACAGGAATAGCCAGGGGAGTGCAGGCTGGTAAGTACAAACAAATGTATACCATCACACTGCTATGTACTGTTTTGCAAAACTACAAAGCTACACCTCCGAGGTACAAATCCAGTCATCAGCACCACAACACCCAACACAGGTCTCACAGATGTACCATGCACTCCATCTGATTCACCCCAAAGCGAAACAACATTCACTGGGTGGCATGTGTACAGACAACCAGCACCACAATTCCCACCAGGCACCCCTGTCCCACCACTGCGCAGTATGGAGCACTCGCCCCCACAAAGCTTGTGGCAGACATTGTATGGTTTACCCTCACCTAACAGGTAGGTAGCCATCTTCCCTGGAAGGCCTGTTTGGGGGTGGGAAGACTGTAGCACAACTCCCTACATGCCCCCAGGCACACACCTGAGCAGGATGGAGCACTCAACACCCAGAATCAGTTAGAAGCCATTGTCTCACTGCAAATAAACTAACAGGTAGGTCACCATCTTCAAAGGGAGGGGTGTATGTGGGTGGGAAGACTGCACTACCACTCCCAACATGCCCCCGTGTTCCCCAGCTCATCAAGATGGAACACTCCCTCCCACCCAGATGCATGTGGCAGCCATTGCATTGTTCACTTCAAACTAGCAGGTAGGTAGCCAATTACCAAGGTTGTTATGTTTGTGTGTGGGAGGCCTGCACTACTACTCCCACCATGCCCCCTTGTTTCCCAGCTCATCAAGATGGAGCACTCCCTCCCACCCAGATGCATATGGCAGCCATTGCATTCTTCACTTCACACTAACAGGTAGGTAGCCATTTACCAAGATTGTTCTGTCTGTGGGTGGGAGGCCTGCACTACTACTCCCACCAGGCCCCCGATCTCCCCCCTGAGCAGGATGGAGCACTCCACCCCCACCCAGAACCATGTGGCAGCCTTTGCATAGTTTAACCTCACCTAACAGGCAGGTAGCCATCTTCCCAGGGAGGGCTGTGTGAGGGTGTGAGGCCTCCACTACGACTCCCACCAGGCCCCCTGTCTCACACCTGAGCAAGATGGAGCACTTCACCCTCACCCAGAATGTACACAACAATGTGACAACAGGACAGGTAATCAGTCAGTGCATGCACCCCAGCATACATCCAGAAAAGAATGGGGACAGATGTGACAACACAAGGCCTCATATCACACACAAATTGACACAGATACAATCTCAATATACAGTGTGCAGACAGCTAAGCGTATGTAACTGTGACAGAAACAGAAGTGTGACTCATAAAATCCAATGTTGAAGCAAATCAGGGCACCAACATGCACATCAACAAATGCTCTCTGTAACTTCAACGGGGGCTGACCCTGAAGGACCATAGGAAAAGTAAACAAGCATGGACTGTTGAACAAAGAAATCAAAGCACAGGACAGGACAAATGAAGGAATGAGACAACAAAGGCTAGTTCATGTGCAGATGTAATGGCTGTCAGGCAGAGCAATCCACAGAGATGCTTCCCACCAAGTTGTGTATCCACCAGTTTTCAGATGACAACCTTTATCAAAATCATGAAATATGCAAGTGGGCCATGGTATCCTTTGACATGTCACACCGTGGCCAAAACATGCATGTACCCCCACATCATGTTATGATGTTAATCACTGTGCAGACTCACAATGTGTGAAATACTCAATTGTGCATTGCATTGCCAGTAAACTAGAGAGTGAGCAGCAAGCTTGAGGTGTGCACATCAATGACAATCTCCCCTCTGTCCCACAGGTGACCAAGAACTGAGTGAGGAGGACAACAACACCAACCTGCGGAGCCAGTCTCCTCCTACGGCACATGACCTCTCTGGGGCAGACTCACTAGATTCAGATGATTTTGAGCAGGAAGCCGGCCCATCTGGTATGTCAGGGTGCAACCAGTCCCAAGAAACCACAGCCCCCCCCCCCCACAGCAACAACTACAATGCTGGGGATTGCTGGAACAACCCCGGTGGCCACCACTAGCACCACCACCAGTGCTGGCTGCAACACCCGCCCTGCCACAGAGGCGGTTCACCCCACCCCAACAACTGCGGAGGCCAAGGGGAGTAGTTGTGTGCAGGCTGTGATGAGCCCACAGGCCTGTGACCGCAGGGCAGGGGGAGGCCAAGGGACACTGGAGGAGAGCACGGCACCATTGGACATAAACCCTGGCAAACATCACCAGAGTTATTGGGGCCTACAAACAGGTCCAGGGACAAATGGACCAGGCCCACCAAGATTCCCGTGAGCGCCAACAGGTGGTGAGGTCCATGGACCACCACATAGGCCAAATGTGGACCTCCTAGGCCAGCTGTTGGCGGAACTGAAGATCAGGCCAGCTCCCCATCTTCCACTGCAGACACAGAGAGGGCTGAATCCCCAGACCCCACTGGCCCTCCAGCTGTGTCCCCACTGGCAAAAAACAAAGGGGCCGACAGAAAAAATCCTTGGGACCAAGCTGTGGCAAAGCACCTGCCAAACACCAACCAAGGGGCCAGCCATGATGGCCCACCTCTTCACCCTTCCATTGACTATGTCAACTATCCTTCCCAATAACTGCCATGTTAATGGCATCCGTCTGCTGGACTGGGTCACCACAACAGTGTGGTGAGGAACCAATTGTCTCATCTACCATCACTGAGAACTCATTGCTTCACCCTTTACATTTCTGTAAATATTCACTCCTGTGACATATCTATCCCTTGTAAATAAACACTTCTTAAAAACAAATGTCGTGTCTGCTCCATGTTCATTATAGAACAAAGGAGGGTATGCAGTTCCCCTGTAGAGAGGGTGTATGAACCAATGTGGGTGGAGACACACAGGAGGGGAATCCTCCTTGTCGGAACTATAGTCCTCACACACCCAGCAAGCTAGGTTTCATGCTTCATCATATGGACTCACATTGTAAGGTTTCTGCCTTATGGTCGAGGTCCCTACAGTGTGTGTATAGCTTAGTGGTTGTCTTCATACATCTCACATTACTTTTGTGTTCAGTAATTCATAGCTTGATCTGTCTCATCGTCGTCTGTATATATTTTTTATCACAGGGACAAGTTAAGAGGTATATACATCTGGCTGTATTGCAATTAGTGTGCCTCTTGAGTTGCCATGTAAAGGTGTCCTACAATTGGATCTCCTTGAAGACATCAGTCTGATCACAGACAGAACATCCCCTGCATGCATAATGACCAGTAACCAGTGGTAAGTCCCATAGTGTCCTTCTGGCGCCTGGCTCCTTGGTTCTAGGTCTGGTATGTACTAGGGTGTCCTTCAGGTTGGATGTACATTTGAAGGCAAACCTGGGACGTGAGAGGTTAAGGTCCCCTGTGTTCACTATACCCCAGTGTTTGTTAATCACTTTCTTAATGAGAGATGAATTGTGGGTGAAGGAGGTGACACAGAGGAGCACATTAGTGGGTTCTCTTTCTGAGACCTGAAGTAACGCATCTCTTGGGTTATTCATAGCCCTTTTGTAGGAGTGCCTGATCTGTTGAGCTGGATAGCCCCTTTCCCTTAAGTTGTGTTTTAGATGTTGGATCTCCGTTTTCTAATCAGACAAGGTGGTACAGTTTCTCCTAATACGGAGATACTGATCTAAGGGAAGGTTGTTTCTGAGTGACCTTGGGTGATGGCTATCGTATAGGTGGAGGCTGTTCCTGTCAGTCGCCTTTCTGTAGGGGTTGGTGCTAAGACCTGTTTCGGTGAGCCATATCCTTAAGTCCAGGAAGGGAATGTTGGAATCAGATACGGTGAGGGTAAATTTCAAGAATACGTTTTGTGTATTGATCCAATTACAGAAGGCCTCACAGGTTGTTAAGTCAACTTTCCATAGTATGAGGATGTCATCTATGTATCTCCTCCATAATGTCAGGTTGTCTCTGTATGGGTTGTTGGCATTCATAATGACATCTTCCTCAAAGGTAGCCATGTATAGACAAGCCACACTAGGGGCGAAGGTACTTCCCATGGAAGTACCTTGGGTCTGGTGGAACAATTGTGAGTCATATTCAAAAAAGTTTTCAGTTAGGGCCAGGGTGGCACAGCTCTTGATGAACGGAATTGGCGTGGGTAAGGTCCAGTCTTCTTTGAAGAGACTTGGTATATTACCTCCAAGGTGGCTCGCTGCGGAATATTAGTATACCATGCCTCCAAGTCTAAGGTGACCAGTAGGTCCACCCCAACCCTTCCCTCGATGTTGTTGATCAAGCGGAGTACATCAGTAGTGTCCTGTACAAATGAGGGTATCTTCCTCACCAAGGGCTGGAGAAAATTATTGCAGAACTTTGAAAGAGGTTCGAGCAAGGACCCTATCCCTGACACTATTGGTCTCCCTGTGACCGGTGTAGTGTTCTTGTGGATCTTGGGGAGGGAGTAGAAATACGGGGTCTTGGGGTCGTTTTTCAGGAAGTCAGCTTCCTTCTTGCTTATCCACCCATTAGTCTCATCCTCAACAACCAAAGATGCTATTTCAGCAGACAATCTGGAAGTCGGGTCCACAGATAAGGGGGGTAGTGGTTGGCGTTGACGAGTTGGTGTCTACACTCTTTATCATGACCCACGGTGGATTGGATTTCAATCGCCCCTCCCTTGTCCGCCTGGTTGATAGTGATGGCTTGGTCATTAGATAGTTCCCTGGCAGACTCTCTTTCTGCATTAGTCGGATTGTGGAACAGAGGAGCTCTGGTAATGTTCGTCAGCCCCTTGAGTACAGCTCCCTCAAATGCCAGGATCTCAGGGGGAACCATATTGTTTTTTGATTTTTGGAGTGAACGTCGAAGGATTGCATAACCCAGTTTCATCTTGAACAGGTGGGGCCTTGTCATGACAGAATGCTTTGAGTTGTTCTTTCCTGAAAAATTGTTTCAATTCACACATCTCATTGAATTTGTCTGGTATGATCGAGGGAACAAATCCCAGATACTTTTCCAGGACTGTCTTTTCAGTAGTATTTAGGAGTCTGGTTGAGAGGTTGACTACTAAGCCCTCCTTCCCCTGCTCATGCTTCTCATCTCTACTGACTGTGGTGTCTGATACTACCACTGTACCCCCTTCTTTGCTCCTCTTCTTCACTGTCTTCCTTTGCACCAGCCTCTGCCTGAAAAATGGGGGTTGTTTATTGGGTAGTAGTGTTATGGGCCCTTAAGATATATTGGGTACTGCCGTGGTGGAGGAACGGGACCGTGGAACATAGGCCCATTATCAAAGTTGGGGTATGGTTGGAAATTGGGTCTCCATTTATTACGGTTACCCCAACTCCCAGTGCTGGAGATACTGTTTGATGAACCCCTTCTGCTACCAGTGTCTGAGCTTTCATCTGAAGAGTAACTATATAAACTTAATAAATAAAATAAATAAATAAACTATTCTTGGATGTGGTGTAATCATCCTTTTTGCAGGGGTAAACCCTCTCCTTATCGAATGTAGCTACATCCTTTTGCAGTTTGGTAACCTTTTGTTTCAATACAAATTCTCTGTTTTCTGCAATTTTATTGTTAATCTCCGCTAGTTTAGATGAAAAGGCAGTTTTGGGGACAGATGATTTCAATGCAGCCTCTGCCACCTGTATTCTCACCAAGAGAGCATCAGCTAGTCTTTTAGCCGTGTTAATCATTAAGACCAACAGGTCTTTGGTGCATTTCCATGATACCTGGCACCAGTCTTTCTTTAATGGCCCATCCTCTAGAAATATTTTAGGCAAGATGTTGACTATGAGGCCGTGGGGTGGGATGTTCGCCTGCAGGTACTCAGTCATTAGGGCAACATTGAGGGTAATCTTAAGCCATTCTTTCTTAGGTTGCGTAATCGAGGTCCAGTCATCTGTAAGTGATCCTGAGGCTACACCCCCTCCAGAACCTAATAAGGAAGGGGCTGTTCTCAAGATGTCGGCTATAGCTTCCTCTTCGAAGGTAAGTCCCGGGGTATCCTCCATTTTAGGTAAGGTACCCGGCTATCCACACACAGTGGAGTGGTGGTATAGCTTGTGGTAAAAATGGGCCAATCAGTATAGGGATATACTTTTTGGTAGCCTAAAGAAGCGTCCCACGGGGGTTACCCGTGCCAATTAGTCTCATACAAAGAGAGGGACAGAAAGGGCTGTTTAACGGGGTCCATCGTACGTGCCCAAATACTGTAGAACAAAGGAGGGTACGCAGTTCCCCAGTAGAGAGGGTGGATGAACCAATGTGGGAGGAGACTCCCAGGAGGGGAATCTTCCTTGTCGGAACTAGAGTCCTCACACACCCAGCAAGCTAGGTGTCATGCTTCATCATATGGACTCGCTCCTTGTCGGGTCGGCGGTGCAATACCTGACGGGCACCCATAAAGGGCTCTTTAGCAGAGATCTTCTGTTCCAGCCGTATGGTGTCTTGGGTGTGAGGGCCCTAGGTGTGAGTGTAGATGTAAGTGAATGGTTTAAAAAAGGTTGGATAGTCCACAAGGAAAGTTTAAGAAATTGGTAATCCACCTTGTTAAAAAACGAAAGAGAGGCTCCATGTTCATCACAGTATGTGCCATGTTAACCATGATCACAATGTCACAGTACCACGGACTGTCTGAAGGCAAGGAGAGGCTGAAGGGACCTAGGAAAACACAACAGAACAATAGTAACTAATCAGACGGTGGCATCACAGCCCACACACAAAAGTTGTCATCAAGGTACACCAAGCTGCACACATAACAATGACCAACACAACTGACATCCCATAGCTGTGCATGACTAATGTGTCTCCTAAACATTGGTTGCCAGCACTGAGGCAAAAACAGGCTGCTGTCACAAAGATCACATCGACCTTTTCACAACCAACAACATCAGCAGACAATGGCCCAGTTGTACCCTGTCACTCACCTTCAAGTGAATTAGTGGTTGATGAGCTGTCGACACAGGTCAACACCTTCCTCCTCTCCATTATACTCGTCACTGGACATGAGGTGTTTTGCAGGTGGGGGCCTCCGCTGATCATCAGCATCCAGAAGCTGTGGGATCTCTTTGCGCAAGGCCAGGTTGTGGAGCATGCAGCAGGCAACAACGATCTGGCACACCTTTTGGGGTGAGTACATCAGGACACCTCCGGTCTTGTCTAGGCAGCAAAACCGTGACTTCAGGAGACCAAAAGTACGCTCCACCACATGACAGGTCCTCCCATGGGCATCATTGTAGCAGACTTCAGCCGGTGTCTTGGGATTGTGCTGTGATGTATTCCTATAGGTTCTGAATCGATCCCCCTATTCCTGACCCTATTCTGGTTAAACAAACCAACAAGTTAACTAACAGTCAGCCCATGAGGCAGAAAACCCCCATGATGCAGATACCGTTATCTGACGCAGTCACACTACGGCACAGGAACGTGTTATCTGATTAGGTCATAACGCTTGCGATCTAATTAGACAAGCGATATTCCTCCAGCCCCTGATAAGGCATACGGAGTTCTCATAACAAATCAAACCTATGACAACCTGGGCAAAACCCTGCGGCCATTGTTTTGATTTCACCGAGAACTTCAGCAAAAGAATGTGCTAACGAGCAAGTCGTATGACATCCTTATTGACGTATCTATGTCCATCCTTACGTCAATCTCGGCACCTTAAAGGTATAAATATTACCGATATTGCCCTATGCAAACACACGCGGTGGTGACGAGACGGAGCAGCCATACTTGCCGAAGCCCAGAGCAGAGCAGACCCCGCTGGCACAGCCCCGCCTTCCTGACGCGCTGAGAACGAGACGCGCTGATTTCTCCTGCCGAGAGATCCAGCACCGGCGTTTCCGGGTAGCCCTCGCAGGCAGCCTGGAATATCGAGACCAGAGAGAGAGATACCATCCCTCATTCAACCTAGATTCCAGGTACATAACTGAATAACCCCTCACAGAGAATTCTTTAGTTATTTACTTGGCAAAAACAAACTTAACTTAAACTGTAACTTTCTATTCCCGCCCACGTATTAGGCTTAGGTCAGTTACACGGGGTAGGCGTATTTAGAAACACCAGTTGAGTACGTTTAGTCAAATGTATATGTGTATGTAATATATTTTATTCATTTTAAAACATCTTATGGCTTAGAAACCATATCAATGTTTTTACAGTATTATTTTATACTATTGCATTTAATGTATGCACTTTACTTAGCTATAAGTATTGCAATAATATCGATCCATTTCTCTTGTATGAGAAAAGAGACTGATCAATAAATAACACCTTTTTATTGAACACGCCCGTCTCTTCCTTTTCTCTACAATCTGATGAGACTAAGAATGCACGTACTGACTGAGTAAAATAAATTGCCTTTTGTTCACACGACTCTCGAGATATACTCTTGATTAGGGGAGAGCAAAGTTGTCATGTTCTATGGTTGTCAGAAACTAAATCCCTTCTTGTCTAATCAGGGAAGTTAAGTCCTTCCTGAACATTCGAGAAAGTTTCTAGTGAACTCTGAGCTAGCTGGCAAAACCCAAAACTTTAAGTCTAGTATCGACAGTAGTAGACCTAGTTAACGTCTGGCCTAGGCCTTTACTGCTGTAGGTATTATTCCAATGCGCAGAGCCTATTGGGATGATAGGAACTACACTACATGGCGCCTAACGCGTTTGGAAAGGGCGATAAAACTAACGTAAGACATTTAGAGTAACTCAGTCGTGCTTTCTCACTCAGACCCCTTTTCCCATAATACTCCAAAGACGTCTGGAGTGGGTGAAAGGTTATATCCGCCAGACCTCGCAGGAGGGAACTCCTATGTATGGTTCTTGGTATAAGTCAATGTTGAAGGATACACTGTTCCAAAATATTGTGCATCTAATCTTTGTTTCCATAAGAAACCTGATCTGCAAACAAACAAAAAGAATAACCATCCTGTCAGTAAAATGGTAGACAGTGATGAAGAAAGAGAGTCAGTTAGATTAGCAACTGAACTCGCGGCAGCTGATGCTACCATGCAAGACGCAGACCCGGATATAATACTCATCCCGGTCATCAAAAGGAAATCCTCGCCCTCTAGTACTTTTAAAATTTAATTTGCATTTGGCAGATTACTTGCCTCTGCACGCACTCACTCACTGGCCGAGTTAGGGCCGGCATCACTGAGGGACTGGGACGAGTGCTCAGTGGCGGCCATCTTTGTGAGGGCTTTCCTCCTTTGCCCCTCAGGCGCCATATAAAAATATACAGCGATGGCTCCGCGCAGCGGACGCGTACAGCGGGCGCGCCGGTTGCGCGCCGGAGTCAAGCCAGAGTCCTGCCCGTCTGCGCCCGTCCGCGATCGGACGGGGCAAGGGGCAGGACATCCTGGTCCCGCTGATACAGATCAGGCGACGGACATGGTGAAGGACCTGCCGCGTACCCACTACCCTAGTGCTACTCTATTAGAACTGGGTAAGAACGCTAACAAACTATGTAAGCATTCCATTGACCCCAATAGGATTCCATCACATTGTAATATATGTAACTACTCATTTAGCACCATTCCGACCCATAGTGCCCCTCTGCCCAAATTAAAAATGCTGTTGCTAAACTGTAGATCCATGGTAAAACATAAAATGGAAATACGAGATCTACTGCAGAAACGAGACTATGATGTGCTGTTTCTCACTGAAACATGGTTAGAGGAATCTTCATCCCCGGATATCTTGGAGACAGTACCTTCGAGTTACAGCCTACTAAGAATCGACAGACCCAAACAACGCGGTGGAGGACTTGCACTGATTTGCAAAAAGGAACTAGAATGTTCGCTAACAAATAAAGTCATCATTAATAGTGAATGTGGGACCTTTTCTATTAAATTAACTTCGCTAATGACCGTGACTGGTCTCCTTATATATCGTCCCCCTGGCAACGCAACCCCTTTTTGCAACCAACTTATAGAAACAGCTACTCAACTAGCCATAAAACATAACAACTTTATGATTTTAGGTGACTTGAATCTTCACTTTGAAGACAATAATGCTAAAGAGGCTCAAATACTTAAAACAGCATTACATGCGTTGGGTATAACATTGCTATCAACCTCCCCCACGCATCAACAAGGCCACCTTCTCGATCCTGTTTTTGCCACCTGGGAAGGAATTGAAATGTCCCCCCCGGTCCCAATAATCTGGTCTGACCATCATATAATTACTTTTAACATCCCTACTAGCAAAACTAAGATTATTCCCAACAAACCACTGTACACTAAACGTCGAAATTGGAAAAACTACACCCCGGATCGCTTGACCAGTGAATTAAAGAAACATCCTCCGCCCATAGGACAATCCTTACAAGACACTTGGAACAATTACGAATTATGGCTGAGTAAGGCATTAGACATAATTGCCCCGTGGACTTCCAAGCCCCCAGTCAGGAGAACCAAGTCTGAACCTTGGTACTCGGAAAAACTAAAACTCGCTAAAACACACTGTAAAGCGACAGAACGCAAGTGGAGAAAAAACTACTCTCCTGAACTTAAGGAAATCTATAAACTGGAATTAAAATCATACCAAAAAATGTTAAGAGAGGAAAAAAGCACCTTCTATCAGACAAGAATTGAAGAGGCAACTAACCCCATGAAAGAACTATTCAGCATCTATAAGGAACTTACAGATACTACAAGCCTAGATATGCAGGACACATATTCTAGTGACATATGTGAACAAATAGCTAATTTCTTTGTCGAAAAAGTTGAGATAATATACGCTACTTTTCCTAAATCCTCTATATTAGGAAAGGAATCAACACGCGGAAGCTCTCGCACTGTTCCACCCCCTCAGAGGCGCGACACGCGAGACGCAACTACACCTAGCAGTGGCACTGAGATGCTACAGACGTGCACTGCGATTGACCAAGGACACTACCCCCTACGCTCCAGCCCTGCCACTAGAGGGACTGCCAAGACCTGGGGGAGTGGTGACTGCAGCGCGCCTACATGACTGGGTGCAGGTGGGGCTTGAGACACTGGCGGACTTATATGACGACGGGGCCATGGTACGGTTCGAGGGGCTAGTGGAGAACCCAGGACTGCCAGCGGGACACTTCCTGATGCATGCATCAATGATACGGGTCCTAACGGAACACTGGGGCGATATGTCCGTGGAACCCGAGACACACCTCTTAATACAATACCTGCACGTTATGGGGGCGGGGTCGCATGTTGTGCACTGGTTAACGCAGGCGCTGAGATCCCACACAACAGCCTCCCTTCAGTCGCTCAGGGACAGGTGGGCCACAGATAGGGGGAGGGACTGGTCGGATAAAGAGTGGGAAAGGATCCTAGAGGGCCCGCAACACGTTCCCCGCAATTCGAGATTCAGTATCATACAGTTCTATATCATGCACAGGGCATATCTGTCCCCGGACAAGATTAACCGCTACTTTGGTTTGGATACCTCCAAATGCCCGCGATGCGCGCTACTGAATGCGGATCTCCTGCATATGCTGTGGGCATGTCCCAAGCTACGGACGTACTGGTATGATGTTAACACACTGTTGACGAAAGGGACGGCACTGGGCCTGCGTGACGATTGGGACACCTGTGTGCTGGGCCTCCTCACCAGGACAAAGCATAACAAAGCGCACATGAGGTTCTGGGATCTGGGGCTGATAACCGCCAAAAGACTCATAACCCGTCACTGGAAAGCCGCGGAACCACCCCTGACGAAACATTGGAGTGCCTCCCTCATCTACTGGGCGACCGCAGAGGGAACGGTGCTATGTAGGGAAGAGACGGCGGGACGGAGGGCCATACCGATAGCCCAGACATGGGAGGGCTTCCTGAGAGCATTCACCAGGGCCTGCCACGATAAAGGGGTGTTGTAAGGAGATGGCTCCTCCACAGTGGAACGGAGGGGACATGACCGGGCTACAGGCTGCGTAGTGAGAAAGGGGAGAACCGGGAGCCACACGCATACGGACATGAAACACCACCCCTGCAGTCCATCGCTCGCTCCCATAACCCCCCCCCTTTTTTTTTTTTTTTCCCCTCTCCACTCCCCCCCCCAACTCCTCCGCCCATCCCGCCTTGCCCTGACCCCCCTCCCCCCCCACTTGTCAGCGGAGCCCGCATACACAGTCGGCCCCACCGATACGCCCCCACCCGAGACCTAGAGCTACCACACACCACTAGTACCTTCTCCCCGAGCACACTCGAAGCCAGCACCCTGCGAGACTATTGCACCCGAAACTGACTAGACAGGACCCATACTGCAGCACCCCCCCCCACTTACCCCGAGATCGGAATCTTTACACCCTCACCTACTCTCCTGGTTTTCCCCAGTTTGCATTGGTGGTAACTACGGCAAGGACACCCCCCAGTTGTCCACGCTGGATCTGCCTTTCCCACACACGCCTTTCACTTTTGACACACGGCGACGAGACACAGGAGTGCAGCGCACATGCAAGCCACTGCCGCAGCCTACTACCCCGCGGGGGCGTACCACTGAACCTCCTAGCCGACCATAGCACACATACAAGTTGCCTGGAACCAGGCCCGGTTGGTTATCCACACTACTGGGGGACATCATGCTATATCACTAACCAGTGAGTGGCGAACAACGGGGGTGCGGCTGGCCATCAGGCTGCCCGCCCTGACGGGTGAGGTCAGGCACCATAGTAAGGTAGGCAGGGCGCATTGCACTATACAGTAGCAGTGAAGCAAATGGTTTGATGAATGCAGTGACCGCCCCATGACAACGAATGGAGTTCTTTAACAACGAGTGCATTTATTGACTTTCAACCGTCGCCTACATTCGCATTGATGATGTACGTGCTACTCCAATTGTTGTTTCCCCTTTGATTATGCACACAAGAATCGTAACTGTATGCCACGTGTACCAATAAAACAGATTTCAATAAAAAAAAAAAAAAAAAAAAAAAAAATTAGGAAAGGAATCATCCCCCATACAAAAGAACACCCTCACCCGATTTACCACACCCGACAAAGAAAATTTAATCAGCATTATTAATAGTATCCATTCAGGTTCCCCTAATGATGTATGTCCTCTAGTAAAAAGTAAAGACATCATGAATAATGTTCTTATTGATCATATAAGATACATGATCTCTCTGTCCTTCCAAGAGTGCTATGTACCAGAGGCATGGAAGACAGCACAAGTCATTCCTCTAAAAAAAAAAACTAACATTCCGATCACCCAATATCAAAATCTCAGACCTATCTCCCTCTTGCCGCAATGCGCCAAAATTATAGAAAAAATAGTCAACAAACAACTAATGGCTTTTCTAGAAACAGAAAATGTGCTCCATCCCACACAATCAGGTTTTAGACCTGGCTATTCTACAGAATCAGCTGTTCTATATTCCACGGAATGTATTCGCAAGATGGTGGACGAAGGTGAGACAGCAGCGTTGGTCATGTTGGACTTAAGCGCAGCTTTTGACACTGTGCTACATGCCACGCTGCTGTCCCGACTTTCGGATAGTGGAGTGAAGGATCATGCACTGGCTTGGTTCAAATCTTTTCTCACCAAAAGATCATTTCAGATACATTGCCCACCCTTTAAGTCATCCTCTCGCGACGTGAGCTATGGGGTTCCACAGGGCTCTAGTTTGAGCCCCACCCTGTTTAACATCTACATGGAACCCCTGGCTCGAGTCGTAGAGAACTTTGGGGTGGGTATTGTTAGCTACGCGGACGACACCCAGCTCATGTTCAAGCTCACTCCAGATAGTGAGAAATTTGCCACCAATTTCTCTGGCTGTATGGCTGCTGTTGCCACTTGGATGGATAACAATTGCCTCCGCCTGAATGGAGATAAAACGGAGGTGTTGGTGGTAGGGAACAAAACTTCAATATGGTCCCAGGCTTGGTGGCCGACTACTCTGGGCGTTTTCCCCCACCCAGTAGAAAAAGTCAAAAACCTAGGGATTATGATTGACTCGGATCTTTCGGGAAAATCCCAAGTCAACAAAATAATAGGTAAATGCATGGGCACGCTAAAAATCTTGCGAAAAATCATCGACCTCATCCCTACTGAAGGAAGAAAAACTATTGTACATGCACTCATAACACCCCACTTGGACTACGGAAACGTTCTCCTACTGGGCCTGAACCAAAAGCAATTGCACCAGCTTCAATGCATTCAAAATGCTGCCGCCCGTATGGTACTGGGTTTACCAAGAAGAACATCTTCCAAAGCGGCCTTGTCCAAACTGCACTGGCTCCCTGTTAGGGAAAGAATTAGATTTAAAAGCCTTTGTTATGCCCATAAGATTGCCCACGACAAAGGACCTACCTATCTAAGAAATCTTCTCACTGTCCATCGCCCAACCAGAGACCTTAGATCCTCGGGTATGTCACAATTCAAACTCCCCCGTATCCATAGAGCGAAAATGGGTGGTCGCTCCTTTTCCTTCCTTGGAGTAAAACTTTGGAATGACCTCCCAGTTCATTTGAGAATGGAACCTTCAGAAACTCTTATTAGAGCCAAATTAAAAACTCACCTTTTTCCCCAATAATACTTTCCTGCACCTTTATTCTGTTCTTCCGCTGTGAGTTTTATCGGCAGTTAGCGCGGGGATACACAGTTGTGCAGCCATGCGCTCTATAAATGTTTTATTATTATTATTATTATAACCTTAAAACTTATAGAAAACGGACTGACACCTAGAGGTGGCACAGTCATATTCGTAATTGAGGCACACGAATATCGGCAGACAGAGGTATACTATTCATGGATAAATTTTCCAGCAGCAAATCCTGTAACAAAGTACTTCCACTATTACAAAATAGAGGAACCTCCTGAAAATTACACTCCTTTCGAGGAGGTGGAAGTCCCACTCAAATTTCAAGAGCATTTGCTCTTATTTGATGGCGCCCTAAAACATAATAATCACATCACCAGGCTCGGTCCTTTAGGTAGACCAGGAGCAACGTGGCCGGTCCTAGCCGGATACACACCACATCCAGACATCGACGGGATGTCTGCAGCTAACTTGCTAACACAGCTAAAACAATTAATAAAAATACATAGACAATTAGTCCAGTATGTGATGCGGACTTCAACAATTCAGCCAGCGATTAAACTCCCACAGCTGACCCCTCACCAGGGGAACACAAATAAAATTACACCACAGAACATCCAGTCCTGCCTAGGTAAAGTACCGGCTAAACGGGAACAAATACCATTCTGGCTAGCGCAGAAAATAACCCAAATAGAGGCGGTGTTTCCAGACACTACCCCGCTAGAAAAGCACAGGATTCTAACTATCTGTCTTCCAATGGGAATCGCACCACACATTGAGGACTGTGACACTTGGGGTACAGTCTTTGCTTCCATCTACACAAAAACGCACGGTGTTCCATCCATTTTGGTAATACCAGATGTGCTAAAACAAATTCAAGATGAATATGGTCCAGAACCCGCTTTAACTCTTGGTATGAAATTACTGAAAGACTTCAAGCAGGTCTCGGCTATATTATTAGCCAACATAAAAGGTGAAGCAGCAAACGTGGCGATCCGCCAGAGGTTAAAAGAGACAGATATAGCAGACCAACCAGCTGAAATTGCCAGAATCATAGAAAAATCCTATGAGGAACTAGGTAGAGATAGTTTAGGTGGAATACCAGTAAAACCGCAACTAATTGAAAGTCCTGAAAAAATATTTTTTAATAATAATTCTACATCACCAAAAAAGAACTGGGATGGAAACAAACAATCCAATCCTAAAGAAAAGAAATTCCAGTCCAGAGGAAGGTCTCCTAGGCGAAGAGAAAAATCTCCGAACCAAAGACACAGGTCACCTCAGAGTGACCCCTCTGGGAAAAGATATAACCTTAGGAATAGGGATAATATAAAAAAGCCTGATAGATATCAAGACATTGATACACGTCCCTCTCAATCTTTTCAGACTTCCTCGCAGAAATCGGAAAGAAGAGGACGATCAGAACAAAGAGAAGAGCACGCCAAGTCCAAAGACAAGGAACCTGCTCAGCTAAAAAAGAAATTACAATTTCCAAAAAAGAAGGTAGCCAGCATTAAAATAGTTAACAATGCCGAGAATACTGAGGACACAACTGAAAAACAGAGAATGGGCTCAGACAATGCTAGACAGCGCAGCAGAAGTGAGCATAGCTCGCAAAGTCCTTATGAATCATCTGGAGACAGTGGACACGAATGAATATCTTCAAGTGGAAACTGCGGACACCAGAGTTAGCAAACCTCACAAAATATACGAAATAACATTGCGTATAGAGGGGGATAAGACTAGAAAAATAAGGGGACTATTTTGGGATAATCTCTCCAAGGGCTATGATATCCTTCGAGCTGAAAAAGACTGGCCACCAGAGTTTGTCAGGGAGTGCCCTCATGGCGAAGAAATAATTATGCCTGCCTTCTCAAATCAAATTCCTATTCATAAAAAATACACACTTGCTAGAAAGTGGGCAGTGGCTCTAGCTCCTGCTTTATATAAAAATCACGTGGGATGGGATGAGGACTCCCCTCCTCACAAAATCCAGTTAAAATCACAACCAACTGCACAAAGGCAGTACCCAATTAAGCAAGAAGCTAAAAAACAGGTAAATGAAATACTAGATCAGCTAGAATACCAGGGGGTGATTGAAACTTGCACCTCACAAATGAACAACCCTTTGTTTCCGGTCTCCAAACCAGACAATTCATACCGTCTAGTTTTGGATTACCGACACCTTAACACATGTTGCAAAACCTTTGCAGTGCAAAACTCACATAGTGCTGCACTAATGAATAACATAGTGCGCAAAAAATACAAAACAACATTAGACATCTCTAATGGATTCTTTTGTCAAAACATAGCACCAGAGAGCAGATATTTAACTGCATTCTCAATAAATGGCACTCAAAAACAATTCTGTCGGTTAGCCCAGGGGTACAAGAACAGCCCGGGGGTATTCTCAGCGAGAGTAACAGAATTACTACAACTATATGATGATGAAGCATTATCTTATGTCAATGACATATACTTAACAGATGATGACTTAGAGACTCACTTGAAAAGAGTGAACACCATAATACTTGGGTTCGCAGCAGAGGGTTACAAATTCAACTTTAAAAAATCCAGAATTGCCCATCTGACAGTCCTGTTCTTAGGATATGAATTATCAAGCGAAGGCAAAAGCCTGGCTGACAATTTCCTAGAGAAATGTGCCGTACTCCAAGCACCTAGAACACTAAAAAACTTACAGTCAATCCTAGGCTTCCTAAATTTCGGAAGAACATACATTGCAAATTACGCAGAAAGGGTCAAACCCCTTTATGATCTGATAAAACCCGATTTTAAAAGATCCAATTGGACTCAAATACACACAGAAATTTTGAGATCCCTACAAACAGACATGCTAATTAAAACAAAATTAGAAACACGTGATAACACACGCAATCTTGTGATTCGAGTCATCCCAGGGAGATGCGGATTCACATACCTGACCTCTAATGAGGGAGAAAAGGTACCAATTGCATTCAAATCACACTTGTACACAGAAGCTGAACAAAATTTCAGCAACAAAGAAAAAATTGTTCATGCAGTTCAAACCGCAATAGCTAGAGAAAAAGATCAAGCTGACGGTAGACATATCACAGTCAGAACAGCTGAATCAGCCTTTGAGGCACTAACAACACCGTGTAATTTACCAACAACAACATTGAATCCGGAATGGATACAATGGGTGAATTCAATCACAACGGACAAAGTATACTATTACTTTGATCCAGAACTAGAAGAATTAAAAAATCTAGAATATGAAAGAACATTCCCTCTGCCAATCGACATTCGGCCTTTACGACATTACGCCTGTGTAATTTATACAGACGGACATGCTCAACCCCCCGTTTGGGGAGAACAGGCATACAACCCCATATGTGGGATTACAAAAGAAGTGTGGCGCGGAGGTAAACTAAAACCTCTATTAACAAAAACACACTCAGTAGAAACTAATTCAGAACAACAAACTGAAATACTAGCATTGAAAATGGCGCTAGATAATGCGGATCGCGAATTCCCGACACTTATAGTGTCAGATTCCTATTACTGCGTCAAATCATATAACAAGGATTTGCAGACATGGATTCAAAACGGTTACAAAGATGACACAGATGCAACAATAAAGCAGAAAATGCTTTGGGAACAAATAGCTCTTTTACAAAAAGAGCTACCAAAGACTCACGTGACACACTCACTGAGTCATCAGCGTGATGGCGTTCACGTTGCAGGGAATTCATTGGCTGAGACAGCCACAGCGGCAGCCACTAAATCGGCTCCCGTAGTTCGAAAAAAGCGTACATTAAAATACATTGACGGTGAAACAGTACTGGCAGTGAAAACGTCATCAAAAGGCGACTGCTCAGCGTTACCGATCAACTATCCACTCAATTATACATACATAATCGATGCAAACTCCGTCCCTTTTGCTCGAATCCCTGGAGTGGGGGATAGGGTGATTCCAAACATGGACAGGAGAAACTTGTTAATCGCAGACGCACATATGGGCGAGGGTCTCAGACACCTAACACTAAAAAATTCTCTGGAAGAATTACAATCACGGTACTGGTGGCCAGGCATGAGTCTGCGTCACACCATGTTTGTAAAAAACTGCCCAAACTGCAACAGAGATCGCAGTGGGGAGAGAAACAGTTTAATACCTCGTCGGTTTACTCCAGAAAAGATCAAGAGTAAAAAAGAAGGCTTGCGATTAACATATACAGGCTAGTTTACACTTATAATGTAGATCACCAGCACTCGGCTGACGTCTGGACTGTTATACAAAGATTTGCGAGTCTAAATGGCATATACGCTAAGAGCATGCTACGTTTGACCATTGTTTTCACTCTAGCCCTCCAGCCTGATGGGAAACATGGCCAAATGAGCATAGCACAGCGGGAATCTTCTCACTTCCTTCCTGAGGGATACGGGATGGTGTAAAGAAAAAACCAAGGCATAAAGCAATCTATAACGGAAAGGATATTAGGTTCGGGAGCTGGGTGGGTCAAACATCTAATAAGTGTCCAACGTAGTCTAAATAACTTGCCAAGAAATTCTCTGAAGGGATTCAGTGCGTACGAACTTCAGTGGTGAAAGAAAAAAGCTTTGATATCAAAGACCGTTTGGCTATTTTGCAGGACTTAAACAAAACAAGAAAAGACCTGAGCAACATAAAATTGAAACAACAGCCAACAACCACTGAAGAACCACCACCTGTCCCAGCAAGACCTGTCTGGATTCCAAAAGTGGGGGATCTAGTCAGGGAAAAGATCGCGGTAAAGAAGGAATTTGGGCCTTCTTACAGAAAAGCAGTTCCTGTCTTGTCTGTCAACGGGACAAGATCAGTTGTACTACCGCCACTTGCTGGAAAAAAGGAGAACCGAGTTGTATCCATCGACCTGGTAAAACCACAACATGTGGCCGATAACAAACAGTAGGCCAAGTGGACTCCCAATAAGTAGCAGAACACCAAGGTTTGCTACCAGTACAGAGGTCCTAACGAAGAGGCTCATCACATTCGAAACGCCTACAGAAAAACAACAAGGACTATGCAACAATGCAATAGAACTCAGACCTCTGAAAACCCAAATAAAAACATTTAGCAGAGACACACCAATCTATAATGAAGTACCAAGTGAAAATGCAAGAAACAGAAATCCTGAACCAATTGGAACAATTGACAGAACTGCATCCGGCTACTTCATAAACTTCGATGATTCCTCTGAAGGCTTCAGTGAATCAAAGACACAGCCATCATCAAAAACCTTTAAAGATAAAGCTAAAGAACTTTTGAAACAACTGAAAGAAACATATCTGATTTCTCCATGGATTGAATTTTGGGTGGGTTTTGGTGCATTTATCCTCATACTTTGGCTCATCATGATACTAACTTTGGGACGCTTCATTGAGGGAAAATATGCAAAAATGGACACAGCAAGTCAGAAAATCAACTTGATCCTCAAACCACACACATCTTCACACATCGAGAAAAGAGAACTTTCTTCAGTCAACTTCACAGCCAATCCGATACCTGGTGGGGTAGCCTGGGACAACACTGACTATGAAATTTATGGTCCGGTCGAAATCCTGAAATATCCACACCAAATTAAGATCTCATTGAGTGACTTTGCAAAACCAAGCTCATTTGCTGATGATTGGGACTTCAAAAGCATTAATAATATGATGTCTGACTTAGTAATGTCTGCTAAATTTACCAAACATGATTATTTGCAGGGTTCTACAAATTATGATAGTATGTACTGTTATAACCACTATGGTAACCATTTTTTACATAGATCTGCACAACCTAGAAATGTTTTAAATTATAATCAATGGGAACATTGTGCAACCCCTCCAAAAGGAAGCTCAAGGACCTTCTATGACAAATATTCATACTTTTCAGGTTTTAACACAAGTAATGCTGAAGCATTCTATTTTAAATTGTCAAACAAGACAGGGACAAAGACCATGATAACCAACACAAAATTGATATATTCAGACTCATTCTTTGAAAAAATGAATACTTTTGGTTTTGATTATTGGGACAAGAATGTTGAATTGAAAAGTGTTTGGGGTACAAAAGAATGGCAAGTACAGGGTATAGAATCTATGTTTAGAGCCTGCATGATCCCAGAACAAATGATATTTTTAAATGACACTGTTCAACAATCCACCTGTCTTGGCCTAGCCAAAATCAAAGACTTAAATAAACCGTCTATTCCAAAGCCAACAATGTTCAGCAATAGCTCTACAGATGAAGAGATAGACGTAAATTATGTATTAAACCAAAACAGAACACATCCTGATTGGAAACAGTGGTTGATCTGGCCCACAGATACAAATAACTGTCAAGATAGATTCCTGAACAAAACACAGGGGTTCAAAATGACCAGGCCAGACCCTAGATATCCCCAAAGACATCACCCAGGGATAATAACCACCTACAGTGTGGGCAAATTATGCCTTCAATGGCTACAAACTTCCACACTGGCAGAAATTAAACAACACCTAACTTTACTTACTGATGGTGCTGACTTGCGTGATTTCATTATGGGACCGCGCAAACAGCGTCAAAAACGTTTCATAGCAGCCTCTGTATATGCAGCATACAATGAGGCCTGGAAGGTTACTCAAATTGAAACAGCAGAGAGAATACGGGAAATTGACCGTATTAATTTGGAAAAATCACTTTCTGTAGTGGACAATGGGTTAATGACTCTGTCCTCCAGAATTTTTTCTTTGGACAGCATTGTGTCTTCAGCAATCGACATATTGTCGCAAGACTTACTGTTATTACAACACGGTCAGTCACAATTGCGCTCTATTGTACAGCTTGGCTGGACGTTACAAAATCTGCGTTCAGGCTATGTGCCTTGGCGTTTAATCAACACAACGTCACTATTCCAAATCTTTAACCTTACTGATAGACAAATCAGTATGGCACAAAAGGGTGCTGATTATACAATCTTGAGCATTGAAAAACTCGAAAGATTACCAGTGACAATGTCAGAACGACCTGTCAGTGAATGGATAATACATGGGATAATAAATATTCCAATCTCAACCTTCAGGTTTCAATACTGCCAAAAATATATACAGGCTGGCATGTACGAGAAATTGGGAAAGGGGTACATTAAAACATCATGGAACCTGCCCTATTCACATGCATGTGTCAGTAATAAAGGACAGAAAGTGTTTCTTAGTGGCAATAATTGTGCGATGTCACTAAGCGGCACGCTTCTGTGTAACGGAATTAGTTTGCATGGAGCCTGTGAAGGGAATTCATACAACCTTTCCTGTCACCAACAAGGCGCACCTGCAACAGAAATAGAACCATTCTTTCAAAGACTCTATAATGGGAGTTACATTCTAATTGTAGACCGCAGATGTTGTAGTCTTATGCCCGGGACTCCTTATCTAGTAACTACGACTGCGAAGGTCAAGTGCTGTGGACGCTCATTGTTCCCCAGCTCCTTTCCAGACAGGGAGGCAAGGGCATGGCCCAATTTGAAAATTACTTCTATTCGAATAGATACTTTAAGCAGAATGAAAACAGTGCTTCTTCAGACGCCTACAAGGCTCACGTCATCAAAAGAAACGTATGATCTACAAGTCGCAAGGACGACTGCAGAGATACATTCATTGTTATCAACTAATTCCCCCATACATTTCGCAGAAATACTAAACGAAATCTTAAATATTTCTGATACCAATGGGGTCTCAAAGGTATTTAAGACAGTATTTTCGATGGCATTAACACCATTCAAAGCCATACTGGGTATTTTTCCAGATTTCGTCCATTCGATTTTTGGCGGACTTCCCCTGATCTTGGGACTAATTGCAGGAATCCTATTCTTGGTCCTTATTTTTCGGTATGGCAACCCATGTCACAGACAAAACTCTTGCGACAAGGGAAGAAACAATCCTAGCCATTGGATACCGGGACCGGATATCAAAAATCCTGGGACTCTCCCGGCTTAGAGACCTGAACATGACTTGGTTTCTATCATTTCGACCAATGTGGCAACATGTGTTTTACCTGTATTAAGGTGTCTGTTATGCGGAGAAGAATGCGTGTTAGACACCTGTCTGACGCTACAATCGGATGCGCCAATGGATGCAGAAACATTGTTGAGCCCGATCAAGGTTCATGCTTTGTGCTGCCCTCAAAGGCTACCAATCCTGATGACGGCATTCGTGGAAGCTTCACCACTACGATTGATGGGTAGTGAAGTTCAAGATGAAAGCAGCATCGATCAGGTACGACCTTCTGTCAGCAATGCAAATCAGAATGTCAATGGAAACAATCATGCGCACGAATGCATGATTACACCTATTTCCGAGTTAGTGGAACTTTCCCAGGAAGCTGTTGACAGTTTTTTCGAAAGCCTAAATGATATGATGTTCTCACCAGAGCAGAAATAGAGACTTTTGAACAAGCTCGCACACGGCGTTCCCTGAATTCGGCCTTCAACTTTAAAAATAAAGTCACATGAACAATTTTCCCTCCAGTTCACGGACAGCAATTTTTCAGCAGCCCCAAATTATTTTTTCATATTTTTCGGGACACTATCTTCTGCTTAAAGTAAGAACTATTCTTAAAGAACTAAGGTTTCTAAATTTTAGATAGCTTATAGACATTAGCTGCCCGCTGGTATGTTCATAAATATTTTAAATATTTTATTCTGTGATGGAATGGTCTCGAACTTTTTTTCTGTATTAAGAGCCATTTCATGTGTATATTCTCATATACCAAATAAGCAATAATGTATACAAATGCGTGATACAGCTTGAGTGCATACAATACATATGATTGCAACTTTTCCGTATATTTGAAAATTTCAAATTGCATTTATGTATTTTGGGGTGGTAAGGTATACACAATACTCTATAGTATGTTGTACTATGTTTTACTATGCATAGATTAGTAAATATGACCATAGTTAGCGTGGAGTGGGTGTGATGTATTCCTATAGGTTCTGAATCGATCCCCCTATTCCTGACCCTATTCTGGTTAAACAAACCAACAAGTTAACTAACAGTCAGCCCATGAGGCAGAAAACCCCCATGATGCAGATACCGTTATCTGACGCAGTCACACTACGGCACAGGAACGTGTTATCTGATTAGGTCATAACGCTTGCGATCTAATTAGACAAGCGATATTCCTCCAGCCCCTGATAAGGCATACGGAGTTCTCATAACAAATCAAACCTATGACAACCTGGGCAAAACCCTGCGGCCATTGTTTTGATTTCACCGAGAACTTCAGCAAAAGAATGTGCTAACGAGCAAGTCGTAGGACATCCTTATTGACGTATCTATGTCCATCCTTACGTCAATCTCGGCACCTTAAAGGTATAAATATTACCGATATTGCCCTATGCAAACACACGCAGTGGTGACGAGACGGAGCAGCCATACTTGCCGAAGCCCAGAGCAGAGCAGACCCCGCTGGCACAGCCCCGCCTTCCTGACGCGCTGAGAACGAGACGCGCTGATTTCTCCTGCCGAGAGATCCAGCACCGGCGCTTCCGGGTAGCCCTCGCAGGCAGCCTGGAATATCGAGACCAGAGAGAGAGATACCATCCATCATTCAACCTAGATTCCAGGTACAGAACTGAATAACCCCTCACAGAGAATTCTTTAGTTATTTACTTGGCAAAAACAAACTTAACTTAAACTGTAACTTTCTATTCCCGCCCACGTATTAGGCTTAGGTCAGGTACACGGGGTAGGCGTATTTAGAAACACCAGTTGAGTACGTTTAGTCAAATGTATATGTGTATGTAATATATTTTATTCATTTTAAAACATCTTATGGCTTAGAAACCATATCAATGTTTTTACAGTATTATTTTATACTATTGCTTTTAATGTATGCACTTTACTTAGCTATAAGTATTGCAATAATATCGATCCATTTCTCTTGTATGAGAAAAGAGACTGATCAATAAATAACACCTTTTTATTGAACACGCCCGTCTCTTCCTTTTCTCTACAATCTGATGAGACTAAGAATGCATGTACTGACTGAGTAAAATAAATTGCCTTTTGTTCACACGACTCTCGAGATATACTCTTGATTAGGGGAGAGCAAAGTTGTCATGTTCTATGGTTGTCAGAAACTAAATCCCTTCTTGTCTAATCAGGGAAGTTAAGTCCTTCCTGAACATTCGAGAAAGTTTCTAGTGAACTCTGAGCTAGCTGGCAAAACCCAAAACTTTAAGTCTAGTATCGACAGTAGTAGACCTAGTTAACGTCTGGCCTAGGCCTTTACTGCTGTAGGTATTATTCCAATGCGCAGAGCCTATTGGGATGATAGGAACTACACTACAGTGCAGGGGGCTCCCCAACCAAGGACGATTGGGATTTGCAGAGTCACCTGGGTGTGAGATACACAGAGCTATTGTTGAATACAACTGTGGCAGAGGACACACAGCCTGCCAGATGACTCTGCATACTCACCAACAATCCATGCACGGTCCCGAAGCAGATTAGCCATCAATTGGGGCAGGATGCTGTTATGCATAATGTATGAGTCATGAGACAAGCCTGGAAAGTTGGCACACACGTGTGAAATTATCATATCCGCCTGACACACCACTTGCACATTGATGGAATGGAAATGTTTCCAATTCCTGTAGAGGTGCTCACGTGTCAGTGGTTGAACAAGCCCAACATGTGTGTAATCAATGACACCAACAACATGGGGATGTGCCTAAGGAGATAAAAATCACCCTTAACAGCCGCCAATTCATGGCTCCTGGGGAAATGTATATATATCTGTCTTTGTAGATCACCATAGCGGACAGGACATCACGTAGCACCATGCTGAACATGGATTGCGACATCACACCTGCACTGGACACCGTGTGCTGGAATGATCCAGTGACAAAAAAATGCAGGGGCCCCATCACCTTCGATGTTGGGGTGACAGCAGTTGGATATGATCTGCGAGGCTGCAGGTGGGGCTCCAACATAGCACGTAGGTCTTGTAGAGTGGCTCTATCCAGATGGAATTTCCAGATGATCTCCTCCACCTCCATGTCTGTGAAGGGACGAAGTATATTTGGTCTCCTCCTATTTGAGATGAAAGGGGACACATGTCAATACAATACAACAAGACATGTGTACAACATCTCATGTTTTGAGAGACACAACAAAAACAATGACTGTCTTCACAGTTGAGTCATAGACCACTTTACATGTAGGGACACCCTCTGCTATACTTCTCGTACACTTGTCCCCTTTCACACAGCAAGTACCTCCAAAACAATATCTGGCCATGTGAATGCACAAAGGGACATTGCCACATCTAGCATGAGCAGCCCTGAGAGTAATACATACAGCATATGTGTGATACTGCAACACTACTGTCACATACATAGCTGCTGTGCCCAAACCACAAGTGTGTGCATGAGCCACAAAAAGTGGATAGTCAAATCTGCACATTGTTCATTAACGCCTTAACCGCTGCATTTTTTCCGCAGCGGTGCAGGCGTTCTAAAGGGTGGGCGGGGCTGTGTCGGCCGTTGGTCGTGCGCAGCACTGGGGAGGGAGTGCTCGCTATGGCCAACAGCAGCAGGGAAGGGGTTACCACATACATCACTGGGATTTTTTCAGTCCTTTTACTCTTTGCACTGTGTACCCATTGCAGAGTACATCACAACATTGTTCGGTGTTCATGCCCATCAATACCACAAGTAACATGTGAGGGAGTACATGGCAATTTTTAAGATCACATACACAAACATGGCACGTGTAGTCAGCAATGGGGAAAATGTCCCATTGGCATTGTGTGCACAAAGACGTCCCATTAATCATGTGGTCACTGTGCACTGTTGACAACTGCACATTGGGCAGTGACACAGCATGATGTGTCCATATGTGCTGTCAAAGTGCTCCGCCACCCAAAACCCGGTCACCCATGTGAATGTATGGCACACAAATCGCGGTAGCTACCGCCTGGTACCAGCGTTGTGTCACCGCCAATCCCCAAAACACAAGTGCTGTAGTGATAGCCTTTGAGACATGCCCAAATGGCGGTTAGCATGCTCCGCCACCCAGATTGCAATGACTCATGTGAATGTATGGCACACAAATCACGATAGCTACCGCCTGGCACCAGCAGTGTCACCGCCATGGAGCATGCCCTCACAGCCAATGGGAACCTCAAGTAGACTAATGCAATTTTGAAAATTGCAGTAGGAGTGCTCCCCATCTGTGGAGCCGGTCATTGGTTGCATTTGAAAGATACACCACCGTGGAGGCGACCGCCTGGCCCCTGTGGTGTGTCACCGCCATGGAACATGCCCTCACAGCCAATGGGAACCCCAATCGCAGTAGACTAATGCAATTTTGAAAATCGCAGTAGGCGTGCTCAGCCATCGCGGAGCCGGACATTGGATGCTTTTGAAAAAGGCTGACCTGGACCACTAATTGCAGAAGCTTAGAACCACTGAAATGACCCCGGGGTTATATATGTGTGGGAAAGAGCCCCACATTTCCACAGCTCACAGTGCCTGCTGCCTGAGACCCCTCACCTGCTGCTGCCTCCAGGGACTGCTGCCTGAGACCCCTCTCCTGCTGCTGCCTCCAGGGACTGCTGCTCGAGGTAAAGGGGGTGTACCCTATTTCACACATTTCCATGCCTGCACATCAAGATTGGAGGGACATGTGTTGTCTTGTCAAAAAACAACCAAAGGAGGGGTGGTACAACAACGCATGTAAAGTAGCCCGTCAAAATCTGAGCATAGAAATAAGGAGCAAGAACCCCACAGAAGTAAGGAAGGCAAGGGAGATTTATAGGCTTGCCCAGAAGGTAGCAAAGAAACAGTGGGATGAGGATCGATGGCGTGATTTGAAACTAGCCTGTGGAACAAAGGATTCTAAACAATTTTGGGCCATTGTGAAATGGGACAGAGGAGGTGTAGCTGAAGCCCCCCAAAACAATGTTGCCAAACAAGAGTGGGTAGATTTCTTCAGACCACAATATGCACGCAACCGAACTGAAGAAGACTGCCCTCTTCCCCCAACTATCAAAACCATCTTTTTACATCTAAAGACGTTAGCATAGCGCTAGATTGCGTGACCGGGGGAAGAGCCCCAGGCATGGATGGCATCCCCGCTGACGTGTTTTTAAGTGATAGATCATCTTGGTGTTTGTATTTTGAGTGTCTAGCTAACTCAGTGGCTAGGGGTGCGCCAATCCCACCTTCATGGAATGGTGCCGCAATAATACCGGTTTTTAAAAAGGGTGACAAATCTCTACCCAGTAACTATAGACCCATCAGTCTTATAGACTCAGCCCAAAAACGTATGGGTCGTTTAGTACAAAACAAATTGCAAGAATGGATAGAAGAACACAACATTTTGTCCCCATATCAAGCCGGCTTTCGGCCATGCACTAGCTCAATTGATCAGGTCTTTTAATTCATAGCACTCTACTGGAGGAACGTGGCCCTGACCAAGGGGACTCTCTACGCGGTCTTTGTAGACCTGAAATCGGCTTTCGATTTAGTCCCCCGTCCCAAACTTTGGAGGGTTCTCGCTGAGTTAGGGATATCCCCGGAGCTATTGACTCTCCTCGTCCGCCTGCATGAGAACAATTACGCCAGAATCAGATGGGGGATGCAGGGTGAGGTGACCGACTCATTTCCTGTCGAGCGTGGTGTTCGGCAGGGGTGTGTACTGGCACCCACGCTGTTCTCATTATACATCAACGGTATAGTGGACCATCTTAGCCGTTCCCCCACTGACGGCCCGATTTTGGCTGGGGCCCGCGTGCCTGTCCTCATGTTTATGGACAATACGTTGATAGTTTCCCGGACCCCGAGTGGGCTCCAGAAGGCTGTGAACGCGTTCGGAGAATTTTGCCAACAGCGTGGACTTGAGATAAACACCTCAAAAACCAAGTTCATGTCCCTGAGTCAGCGGAAAACCTTCAAAGGTACAATTAATTTCAATGGAACTCCACTAGAACAGGTAGAGGCATTTACGTATCTGGGAATATCTCTCCTGAGTAACATGGGCTGGAAAAGTCATATTGACATGGCTGTTTTAAAATTTCACCAGCTTGCGGGTGCCTTAGCCACAAAGCACAGAGCTTCTTTTACTAAGCCAATTACACCTGCTTTAGAGATCTATAATATGAAGGTCATAAGTGCCTCTTTGTATGGTTCAGAACTTTGGGGATTCAACAACCTAAACCAACTGTCAACGGCAGAGAACAAATTTCTACGCTGCTTAGTCGGTGTCCCCCAAAGCACTCCTACCACTCCGCTTCTATATGATCTTGGCAGGAAAAAGGTTGAGGATATAGCACGGTTACGGCCCCTATTGTACTGGAGGCATATCTGGACAACTCCAGAACTAGCTCATTATGCCCTTGCACTAAAGGACATTATTAGGGCTGATTGTTTTCACTCTATCCAATGGCTCAAAGAGATAAGGGGCTTATTAAAAAAGTTGGAGCTTGATCACCTATGGGTAGATGCAGACGTCCCAAGCTTCCCGTCAAAAACAATTTTGAAAAAAAAGTATTGGGAAATGACTTGGATGTCCACCCATAGCAACTGTATAAACACCAATTTAACAGGATGGTTCCTTGATTTTAAACCTCGCCCACTCTGTGAAGCTTACTGGGATATTATAGAGGGCCCGCTTGACCGAAAGCTGTATTTCCAGTTTAGCACTGGAACTTTACCTGTAAAAGCTTTCAGCTATAAGTGGTCAGTAAATCGGGATGACAAATGCCATAACTGTAAAAATCTGATCAAGAATGTATCCCATATGCTGTTTGTATGTCCCCTCTATATAAGCCCTCGTAGCAAGTGGCTAAAACCAAGGTGTATCAATATGGGCACCCAGAGATACATTGAGGCGCTACGGATATTGGAGACTGACTGCTCACCTTGCATAGCGATTGCTGTTGCTAAATTTCTAAGGTGGGCCGGGATTATACGCACTCACACTTTAAATTCTATAGATATCAGCCAATGATTCCTAAAACACTCAAAAAGTTGATTGATCATGTTTTATGTATACATTGGCTGTTTTAAATTATCTTGTGAATGTATGGCACACAAATCACGATAGCTACCGTCTTGTCAGCCATACAGTGACACAGCCAGTTGGCAATGCAGCAGTAAGGACAGTAAATGCTTGTGTGAAAGGCTGTGTGGGTCCCTGTTGTCAATCTCAGTGTGAACCCACCTGGCCTGAACTGTCAATGTCCAAAATGACAAGGACACATCACTGCACGTACAGAGTGTCACATGTGTCTTTTGTCATTACTCTCCATCAATGAGCCATCTGAGCCCTGTAGATTGCACACGACAGGCCCTGTGAGAAGGATGTGGGTTTGTGAGATCATGTCCCTCAATGTGACATCCATGACACAGTAACCCAATCACAGGGCAAGGACATTGAGATCTGTACAGTGTTGGACACAGTGAGTCTAGCCCCAAACAAGGGTTGATATGCAATGTTTGTCTTGCTCTACCTAAAAATGGACAGTAGATGTGGGCAGACTACCCATGGCTTTCTGTGCTGGCATCCAGCATGTGTATGAGATGGTCATGTACTGTGTCCTCCCTCACCCTGCATGCATTTACGTGTGCTTCTCCCATGATGATGTATCCTTTGGGGGATGCATTCTTGACTCTGAAATACATATCTGGGGATTTGTTTGTATCATGCTACTGTACATAACACTGCGTCACTGATGTTTTCCACCTCTGCAGCTCAAAGTACACCAGCGTAAGGATGTGTGGAGGGCTATTGCATGCAAGGTGCGGACTCTGGGTGTCTCCAACAAAGTCATACCCACTGTCACAAGAGGTGGGAGGACATCTGCCAGCTGAGCAAGAACGTGGCTGAGATGACGCTGGGGTTGCTCCCTCGGACTGGCAGGTTGGCATGGCGGAGCATAACACCACTAAAGGCCCGCATCCTGGCCTTGACACAGACTGAGCTGGATGCACGTTTGAAGGAGCATCAGCATCAAGCTATTGGTGAGTACTCTTGGAAGGGTGACTTTCGGCTGTGTGTGTCTGCATGTGTTCAAATCTTGTGCCAGTGCTGGGCAATATTATGTTGGTAGTGTGATGCAGGGTCTTGTAAGTGGCCTCTGTGTTGGGTGCAGTTGGCATGTATTTGCACCACCTGTACATCCTAATGTCCTTTGAGTAATGGGCATTGGCATTGCATTGATATAATCGTAGGCTTCAGGTCTTGTCAGCATTGGGTCAGTGAGGGAAATCCCATGTAAGGGCACGGCAGCGTGCAGATTCTGAGTGTGCTTTCATCAATGCGTGCATTGACTGACCTCAGTATGTTGATGTTTAGACATCTGATGCCAATGTGCAACAGAAGTTGTGCCCCACAGTACAACATCGTGCATGGCATAAGCTCATGGCAAGTGTGGACTGTCATGTTGTAATCTGTATCTGTGTTGTCCCCTTCTGCTCGACCCAGAAATGGCAGTGGCAACATGTGGAGGGGTACATCTTTGCCCACTTTAGGGCCCTAGGTGTGCACAGTGCTATTTGTGTGTCTGGTTGAACGCAGCCCTATAAAGGAAAGTGAGCTGTGTGGGCATGACTTGTGCCCCGTTAGCTTGTTTGCATGCAAAGGTCGTAGTCAAAAATTGAGGTTGCATAATGTTTTTGCACAGGGTGGTGTGTAACAGGGAAATCTCATCATCTTTAGTGATGCTTTGCTTGCATAGGAATGTTCTGTTGATACCAATGAACTGACCCTACATCTCTCTCTCTCATGCAGCATCTCCCGTGGGCATGAAATGACAGGGGACAGACACCAGTGGTGAGGCATCAAGCACAACTGCTGCACACGAGCAAAGTAACACAGATGTGACCTGCGCCTCAGAGCGGGACCAGAGTCTGCTTGAGGAATCATAGCCAGAGACGCAGAGCACAACGTCATCAGACACCAGGGGTGATGCAGCTATGTTGGCAGGCACAGGGAATAGGGACTCTGCCTCCTCTTCCCTCACACAGTGTGCAGTGCCCACCCACCTACCTACATCCACTAGTGCTGGTAATGTTCGCACCAGTAAGAATGGAAGAGTGTCCTTCACCCCAGGCACCGCTGCCCCTTCCCCTGTCCCCCCTGCTGCCATCAGAGCTGAATCTGTGGACCTTTTGCACCAGCTGTGTGTGGGCCAGCAGCTCTCCTCTATGCCTTTCTAGACCACGACAAAAGTTGGCACAGGTGGTTTCATTCATGGAGGGCATTCATTCAGATGTGGGTGGGCTACACCGGACTGTCCAGTCTTTGTCCTCCACTGTGAAGGCAGCCCTTCAACTAGCACAATCTCAGGATCCAGCTCCAATCCCTTTGTCCACCCCCAAGCCCGTAGCCTCATCTGACGATAGTGACCACACACCACAGACCTCAAAGGCTCAAAACAGTACATGCAGCACACTGCAGCAGCAGCCCAAGAGGTCCAGGGCACAGACACCATCCCCACAGAAAACCAAACCCACCCAGAGCGCAAAGACAAAAGCCTGTCAGACGACACCAAGGGCCACAAAGGCAAAAAGCAGGCCACAGCGTCATATGCCTCAGAGGCATCCCCCGTCCAGGACTCTCCTGTCCCAAAAGTGTCCTACAGAGACATGCAGACAGTTTCTGTGCCCGCTGAGAAGGAGGTGCCTGCTAAGAGTACACATAAGAAGAGCTCAAAGGCAGATTCATCCACAACTTCTACTCCCATCCAAAGCCCTGTAAAGCAGGGAAAGGGGGGCACAGTAGGGGGTACACCTGGTAAACAGGGGATGGAGGGGCATAGGCAAGGCACACTGTCCTGCTGGATCCAGCATGCCCCCAGAGGCAGGGGCACCGTCTGCACCAGATGCAGCTTTGGTGGTGAGTTTGCCTGTTGTGTCCACACCACTTTCCAGACAGGGAAGCCATTTTGACTCCCAAAGAAGTGGAAGGCACACCTCCACAATCTCTCACCCACACTGTGTCTCACGGCAGCATGACTCTACATCCACGTGCCACTACACCACCTGGTCCAAGCAGCCATCCAGCTTCCAAGGCCACTGATGCCCCAGCCTCAGCTGGGACTCTATCTCCCGGGTCCAGTCCTTCAACTTTCCCCGACACACAGCCACCTCCCAGTACGGCTGACATGCAGGTCTGAGTGGAAGTCCCCCTTACACACCTGTCTCCCCCACAGCGGTGCCTGTGCTGCCCATTGTTACCACCCTGACTGTGTTGCTGACCATGGCAGGGTACAGTCACACACACATTCCCTGTGCAGGATCTCATGCAACTACTCTGTGCATTGGACTGGCTACTGGCCTTGATGTGTGCCCCTTACCTCTGCAGCTTCTCATGGACATACTCTGCATTTTGTCCTGGCCACTGGCCTTGTTGTTCACTTCTGTTTGACACTTGCCTGTGCAGCTTCTCTTGTACCTCAACTGCACCTTGCCCTGGCCAATAGCCTTGTTGTTCACTGCTTTTTACCAATTTCATGTGCAGGATCTCATGTACCTCAAATGCACTTTGCCCTGGCCACTGGTCTTGTTATTCCCTGCTGTTTGCCACTTGCATATGCAGCTTCTCATGGACATGCTCTGCACTTTGCCCTGGCCACTGGCCTTGTTGTTCATTGCTGTTTGACACTTGCCCGTGGAGCTTCTCATCGACATACTCTGCACTTTGCCCTGGCCAATTGCCTTGTTGTTCATTGCTGTTTGACACTTGCCTGTGCAGCTTTTCATGGACATTCTCTGCCCTTTGCCCTGGGCCCTGACCTTGTTTTCCCCTTGCATGTGCAGCTTCTCATGGACATGCTCTGCACTTTGCCCTGGCCACTGGTCTTGTTGTTCACTGTTGTTTGACACTTGCATGTGCAGCTTCTCATCGACATACTCTGCACTTTGCCCTGGCCAATTGCCTTGTTGTTCATTGCTGTTTGACACTTGTCTGTGCAGCTTTTCATGGACATTCTCTGCACCTTGCCCTGGCCCCTGGCCTTTTTTTTCACTGCTGTTTGACACTTGCCTGCGCAGGTTCTCATGTACCTCAACTGCACCTTGCCCTGGCCACTGGCCCTGGCCATCTTGCCCTGGCCACTGGCCATTGCTGTTTGACACTTGCCTGTGCAGCTTCTCATGGACATACTCTGTGCTTTGCCCTGGCTACTGGCCTTGTTGTTCACTGCTGTTTGACTGTGCAGCTTCTCGTGGACATACTCTGCACTTTGCCCTGGGCACTGGCCTTGCTGTTCACTGCTGTGTGACACTTGCCTGTGCAGCTTCTTATGGACATACTCGGCACCTTGCCCTGGACACTGGCCTTGTCGTTCCCTGCTGTTTGTCACTTGCCTGTGCAGCTCCTCATGGACATACTTTGCACTTTGCCCTGGCCACTGGCCCTGTTGTTCACTGATGTTTCCCACTTTCATGTGCAGTTTCTCATGGACATAGTCTGCACTTTGCCCTGGCCACTGGCTTTGTTCTTCACTGCTGTTTGCCACTTTCATGTGCAGGAGATCATGTACCTTAACTGCACTTTGCCTTGGCCACTGGCCTTGTTATTCATTGCTGTTTGGCACTTGTCTGTGCAGCTTCTCATGGACAAACTCTGCACTTTGCCCTGGCCACTGGCCTTGTTGTTCACTGCTGCTTAACACTTGCTTGTGCAGGATCTCATGTATCTCAACTGCTTTTTGCCCTGGACACTGGCCTTGCTTTCATCAAATTTTGGTATCTATCTGTGTTGTGTGTGAATAAAAAGATGTTACTCCTTGTGTCTGCCTTGTCAATGTACTTGCTAAATAAAAGATTTTCTGTGTGGGTATGGTTTACTGTGACACATGCAATATATGCCACTTCACCATTGCCTATGGCTTATTTCCTCTGATCCTATTTTATCCACTTTGGGGTTCCAGACTTGAGCATCTGTGGGTGTTGGGTTAGCTGTATGTGTGTTTGATGAATGACTGCTTGACATCCTGGGTGTGGTGTTGTCTGTGTGCTGTTTTGCTTGTTGTTGTGGGTGTTCATGGTGTGTCACCCATATCTGTGAGGAACTGGTATGTTTGTTGTGCACACACTGCTTGTTGTGCATGCAGTGCTGTGAGTGTATGTAGCCTTGTCCTTGCCTGGTGTGCATCCCCTGATGTGCTGCTATGTTTGCTATGTGATTTCTTGGCATGTGCATCTTTTGTGTGTCTGATGTGGCTGTTTGCAGTGATTGGGCTGTGTTGTCTCTTGCTGTTGACAGGTGCTCTGTGTGTGGTGTTGTAGTTGCATGCCAGTGTGTGTGTTTTGTTGGTGTGTTTGATTTAGATGTGTTTTGTCAGTGTGTTATGCCGTACTTGTGTGCCTGTGACATGTACTTAGTTCCATTCTAGTTCCTGGGTTGTTTGGTGTGTCCTTGGTGTTTTCTCCTCTCATATGAGCTGTCTCTTGTCATTCTTGTGCATGTGGTACACTATGACACTATGTTGACTTGATGGGTTGTGTGGTATATAAATCTGTGTGTCAATGTAGGCCCATTTCTCCCAGTTTGTGTCCATAAGTGTTATGGGCAGATGCACTTCTTGTCTGTGTTGTGGTATGTTGTCTGTTCTGTGGTATGTTGTCTGTGCATTGTTCCTGACTGATGAGGTTTTGTACTCCTGTTGTGTCTGTCCTCCCATTTCCTTTCCACAGCTTTGCTGCACAGGTCATAGCTGGTCTTGTTGTGGTTGTATGTGTGTTTTTATTGGGGTCTGTGTGTGTGTGTGTGTGTGTGTGATGTTTGTGGATCCCCCAGAGAGTGTGATTGTTTGTCAATGTATTGACTGGACATTAATGGCACCCTTCTGAGTGTTCCTTGTGTTTGACCCAGGTGTTGTGTGCTGCAGGTGTGAGGGGGGGGTGAGTGTGAAGATTCATACTTGTGCCTGACAGTCTTGGAGTGTTGCAATGGGCCCTTTGTGTTGTGCTGCTGACATACTCCTGTCAAGTGGTTAAATATAGATGTTCGGCTGTTCACTGTTTGATTCATTCCCTTCCTTTCATCCCTGTGCCTATACATGGGTTGCCTTGCTGTCTCCCTGAGTTGTCACACTGAGGTGACTGTGGTTTGACTTCACTCACTGTGCCAGCCATGTGT
Organism: Lissotriton helveticus; assembly: GCF_964261635.1. Taxonomy (NCBI): domain Eukaryota; kingdom Metazoa; phylum Chordata; class Amphibia; order Caudata; family Salamandridae; genus Lissotriton; species Lissotriton helveticus. The sequence goes on along the minus strand of NC_136061.1, from coordinate 1,458,742,447 downwards.
GATTTGATGGGCTGAGGGTGTTGTTATATGTTTCTTGTCTTGTATGTGATGTACACATGCTTGGTGGTTGTCTCCTTGGCCTTCCATTTGTTTGCACCTCACTTTGGCTTTCATATTTGTTGCCCTCCATTGCTGCTTGCATGTGGTCTGTGTATGTGGCTGTGTGTCAATGTGAGGTATGTCTGTGTGACTTGGCAGGCTGTGTGTCCAGTTGGGTGTTTGTTTATTTTTGGCGGGTGTGTTCATTTTGTGCTTGGACTCAGTTTCCTTGCCATGAGAGTGATGTTGTTGTGGTTTGTGGGTTGCCCTGGCCCTCTGCTTCTATGTTGTGTGTTCCTCTGCTGCCATACCTACTGTGGCTGCATCCCTAGTTGTTTTGTGTGTGGTGCAGGGTGTGGGCTCACCTGGCTAGTAATTGTACATGGGGAGCACAGGAGGTGCTTATGGCATGTCCCTTCATGTGGGGGTGCTAGTGTGTGGAGGGTGGAGGTGTGACCCTGTGGTCTTTGTGCACGGCCCATGCCTGGCGGCGGCCCTGCCTTCTGCATTGTGTGCATGTTTTCACGTGCATTTACAGCTGCAGTGAGTTGACCGGGACATTATTTCAAGATCGCAGTGGCTGAGTGACCCGGATGCAGAGGGGTTATTTAGTGAAATATAGGACGTGTGTGGGTACACTTGTGGATGTGTTCCTGTCCCCACTAGGGAGTCTGGTGTGGCCAGGGACACCATATCAGCCCCGGAGTTGTGTGTTGTGGGTGTGTGTGGGATTGTGTGTTTGCGTACCTGCGGCCGCGTCTGCGATGGTGCATGAGTTGCTGGTAGTGTATCAGGTACAGCACAGGGAAGACGTGTAGAGCTGGGTCCATTACGATCGATCGGAACCGGGGGGAAGGGACCGGGACTCTGGTTTCGCTCTCTGCTGTGGTGCTTCTGCCATCTCTGGTTGGGCGGTTTCTCCGCTGCGGTGTGACTGGATGTTTGGGGCATCCTGGTTTGTACGGCGGATGGAACGTCATTCCGCATGGTGGTGGTTCTCCATTGGCTGCCACCGGCGCGGTGGCCAGCGCACTTTGATGGTGGTGAGCCTCGCACCACAGCTGACAGTAAATGGGCTGTGTTTGACCATGCTAATATGGCGGGCATGAGGACCGCTGCTGGCGTACGGAAACATGCATTTTCAGCCACCCCCAGCCCCACGGTGGTGCCTCCACCCGCCATCATAATAGACCCCTTAGTGTGAAGAAACCAAACACAAGGATATGATGAATGGAGCACTGAAACCTTTCAGACACTCATCCAGAATCATAGATCTGGATTTAATCAATCATCAATCTTTTGCTCACTTGGTCACCTCAGTTCAGACCCAGCTATATGCAAAAACGTCTTGACCTGTGCCTCATGGGAACAGTCCAGCCCTAAATGCGAAGCCAAGTCTTCCGTGAACTGAAAACAAGCATCCTGTGGCCGGTTTCAGCGTAACACCCTGATCAATTAAGCTAGCTTGAATCCAGTAGCAAAGTGAGCAAGGGACCGTCATTCAGGCATACCCTGTCAACTTAAAGTGAACAAAGCAAACACAAGATGATGGATGGAACGCTGAAACCTTTCAGACATTCAACCCGTCACAGACCTGGGTTGAATCAATAATTGTTCTTTACCTATCTTGGCCACCACAGTTTAGACTCATCTACATGCAAATCAGTCTTGACACAGTGCCTCATGGGAATAGTCCAGCCGGAACAGCCAAGCCAGTTCTCCCCTGAATCAGAAACACGCATCCTGGGACCGGTTTGGGATAAAACCCCTCATTAACCAGGCTAGCTTGAATCAAGTGGCAAAATGAGCAAGGGACACACTTCGGGGCATAACCTGCCAACTTAGGGTGAACAAAGCAAACACAAGGAGATGATGGAAGGATTGTTGAAAACTTTCAGACACTCACCCCCAGTCATCGATCTGGGTTGAATCCATCACTGTTTTTTAGCTCACTTCGCTACCTCAGTACAAACCCAGCTATATGCATATAAGTCTTGACCCTGTGACTCCTGGGAACAGTCCAGCACTAAACTGCCAAGCCAGGTCTTCCGTGAAACAGAAACAAGAATCCTGGCACTGATTTTGGGAAAACACCCCCATCAACAAAGCTAGCTTGAATCCAGTGGCAAAGCGAGCAAGGTACCAACGTCTGGGCATACCCTGCCAACTTAGGGCGAACAAAGCAAACAAAAGGAGATGCAAGAAGGAGCACTGACATCTTTTTAAAACACTCACCCCGGTCACAGATCTGGGATGAATCCATTGTTGTTCTTTAGCTCACTTTGCCACCTGAGGTCAGACCAAGCTATATGCAAATCATTCTTGATCCTGTGCCTCATGGGAACAGTCAAACCCAAACTGCCAAGCCAGATGTTCCCTGAACCGGAAAGAATTCTTCTGGGACCAATTTCAGTGTACCACCCCTCATCAACCAGGCTTGATTGAATCCAGTAGCAAAGGTAGCAAGGTTCCCACAACTGGACATACACTGCTAACTTAGTGTGAACAAAGCAAACACAAGAAGAGGATGGATGGGGTGCTGCAACCTTTCATACACTCACCTCTAGTCACAGATCTGGGTTGAATCCATCATCTGTCTTTAGCTCACTACGCTACCTCAGTTCAGACCCAGCTATATGCCAGTCAGTCTTGAATCTTTGCCTCACGGGAACAGTCCAGCCCGAACTGCCAAGCCAGATCTTCCTGGAATCAGAAACAAGCATCCTAGAACTGGTTTCGGGGTAACAACCCTCGTGTACCAGGCCAGCAGGAATCCAGTGGCAAAGTGAGCAAGGGACCCAAGTCTGTGAATAGCCTGCCAACCTAGGGCAAACAAAGCAAATACAAGGAGATGATGGATGGAGCGCTGAAACCTTTCAGACACTCACACCCAGTCACAGATCTGGGTTGAATCCATTATTGTTCTTTAGCTCATTTCACCAACTCAAATCAGAACAAGCTATTTGCAAATAAGTATTGGCCCTGTGCCTCATGGGAACAGTCCAGCTGTAACTGCCAAGCCAGTTCTTCCCTGAACTGAAAACAAGCAACCAGGGACCAGTTTTTGGGTAACACCCTTTCATCAACAAGGCTAGCTTGAATCCAAAGGCAAAGTGCGCAAGGGACCCACGTCTGCGAATAGCCTGCCAACTTAGGACAAACAAAGCAAACACAAGCAGATGCTGGACAAAGAGCTGAAAACTTTCAGACTCTCATCCCCAGTCACACATCTGGGTTCAATCCATTGTCATTCTTTAGCTCACTTTGCCACTTGAGTTCTGACCCATCTATGTGCAAATCAGTCTTGACCCTGTGCCTCATGCGAACAGTCTAGGCTTAACTGCCAAGCAAGTTCTTCCCTGAACCGCAAACAGGCACTCTTGGAAACATTTTGGGGCAACAACACTCCTCATCAACAAGGCTCCCTTGATTTCGGAGACAAAGTGAGCAAGGGACCAAGGTCTGAGCATACCTTGCCAACTTAGGGCAAAAAATCAGACTCAAGAAGATGATGGACGGAGTGCTGAATCCTTTCAGATACTCACCCCCACTCACAGATCTGGGTTGAACCCATCATCATTCTTTAGCTCACTTAGCCACCTCAGTTCAGACCCAGATTTATGAAAATCAGTCTTGACCCTGTGCCTCATGGAAACAGTCCAGCCCGAACTGCCAAGCCAGGTCTTCCCTGAAACAGACACAAGCATCCAGGTACCGGTTTCAGGGTAACTACCTTCATCAACCTGGTAGGTTGACTCCAGTGGCAAAGGGAGCAATGGACCCACATCTGGGCATAATTTGCCAACTTAGTGCTAAGAAAGCAAACACACGAATATGATGGACGAAGCACTGAAATCTTTCAGACACTCACCCCATGTCAAGAGAATTATTCCCTGAACCGGAAACAAGTATACTGGGACAGGTTTCAGGGTAACATCACTCATCAACCAGGCAAGCTTGAATCCAGGGGCAAATTGAGCAAGGGACCCACGTCTGGGCATACCCAGCCAAATCAGGGTGAGCAAAGCAAACACAAGGAGATTATGGACAGAGCCCTGAAACCTTTCAGACACTAAACCCCTGTCACAGATCTGGGTTGAATCCATCATCGTTCTATAGCTCACTTCCCCACCTCAGTTTAGACCCAGCTAAATGCAAATCAGTCTTGACCCTGTGCCTTATGGGAACAGTCCAGCCCAAACTGCAAAGCCAGGTCTTCCCTGAACCGGAAACAAGCATCCTGCGACCGGTTTCTGGGTAACACCCATCATCAGCCAGGCTAGCTTGAATCCAGTGGCAAAGTGAGCAAGGAACCCATGTCTGGGCATAACCTGCCAACTTACGGCAAACAAAGCAAACACAAGGAAATGATGGACGGAGCGCTGAAACTTTTCAAACGCTCACCCCCAGTCACAGATCTGGATTGAATCCATCATCATTCTTTAGCTCACTTCACCACCTCAGTTCAGACCCAGCTACACACAAATCAGTCTTGACCCTGTGTCTCATGGGAACAGGCCAGCCCAATTTGCCAAACAAGTTCTTCCATGAACTGGAAACAAAAATCCTGGGACTTGTTTTGGAATAACACCCCTCATCAACCAGACAAGCTTGAATCCATTGGCAAAGTGAGCAAGGGACCCACGTCTGGAAAAACCCTGCCAACTTAAGTTGAACAAAGCAAACACAAGCAAATGATGAACGGAGCGCTGAAAAGTTTCAGACACTCACCCCCAGTCACAGATCTGGGTTGAATCCATCATCATTCTTTAGCTCACTTTGTAATCTCAATTCAGACCCAGCTATATGCAATTCAGTATTGACCCTGTGCCTCATGGGAACAGTCAGGCCGGAACTGCCAAGTCAGGTCTGCCCGGAACTGGAAACAGACATCCTGGGACCGGTTTCGGGGTAACAGCCCTCATCAACCAGTCTAGCTTGAAAGTAGTGTCAAAGTGAGCAAGGGACCCACGTCTAGGCATACCCTGCCAACTTAGGGTGTAAAAAGAAAACACAAGGATATGATGGATGGAGTGTTGAAACCTTTCAGACACTTACCCCAAGTCACAGATCAGGGTAGAATCCATCATCGTTCTTTATCTCACTTCGCCACTACAATTCAGACACAGCTATACGCAAATCAGTCTTGACCATGTGCCTCATGGAAACAGTCCAGCCCGAACTGCCAATCCAGGTCTTCCCTGAATTGGAAGCAAGCATCCCGGGACAAGTTTCGGGGTAACATTCTTCTTGAACCAGGTTAGCTTGAATGCAATGACAAAGTGAGCAAGGGACCCACGTCTGGGAAACCCCTGCCAACTTAAGTTGAACAAAGCAAACATAAGCAAATGATGGACGGAGCGCTGACAAATTTCAGACACTCACCCCCAGTCCCAGATCTGGGTTGAATCCATCATCATTCTTTAGCTCACTTCGCTACCTCAGTTCACACCCAGCTATATACAAATCAGTCTTGACTGTGTGTCTGATGGGAACAGTCTAGCACAAATTGCCATGCCAGATCTTCCATGATGCTGAAACCAGCATTCTGGGACCGGTGTTGGGGTAACAGCCCTCATCAACTAGGCTAGTCTGAATTCAATGGCAAAGTGAGCAAGAGACCCACGTCTGGCCATACACTGCCAACTTAAGATAAACAAAGCAAACACAAGAAGATGATGGAAGGAACACTGAAACCTTTCAGACTGTCATCTCCAGTCACAGATCAGGGTTGCATTAATCATGGTTCTTTAGTTCACTTTGTAATCTCAATTCAGACCCAGCTATATGCAAATCAGTATTGACCCTGTGCCTCATGGGAACAGTCAGGCCGGAACTACCAAGTCAGGTCTGCCCGGAACTGGAAACCACATCCTGGGACCGGTTTCGGGGTAACAGCCCTCATCAACCAGTCTAGCTTGAAAGTAGTGTCAAAGTGAGCAAGGGACCCACGTCTAGGCATACCCTGTCAACTTAGGGTGTAAAAAGAAAACACAAGGATATGATGGATGGAGTGTTGAAACCTTTCAGACACTTACCCCAAGTCACAGATCGGGGTAGAATCCATCATTGTTCTTTAGCTCACTTCCCCACTACAGTTCAGACACAGCTATACGCAAATCAGTCTTGACCCTGTGCCTCATGGAAACAGTCCAGCCCGAACTGCCAATCCAGGTCTTCCCTGAATTGGAAGCAAGCATCCCGGGACAAGTTTCGGGGTAACATTCTTCTTGAACCAGGTTAGCTTGAATGCAATGACAAAGTGAGCAAGGGACCCACGTCTGGGAAAACCCTGCCAACTTAAGTTGAACAAAGCAAACATAAGCAAATGATGGACGGAGCGCTGACAAATTTCAGACACTCACCCCCAGTCCCAGATCTGGGTTGAATCCATCATCATTCTTTAGCTCACTTCGCTACCTCAGTTCACACCCAGCTATATACAAATCAGTCTTGACTGTGTGTCTGATGGGAACAGTCTAGCACAAATTGCCATGCCAGATCTTCCATGATGCTGAAACCAGCATTCTGGGACCGGTGTTGGGGTAACAGCCCTCATCAACTAGGCTAGTCTGAATTCAATGGCAAAGTGAGCAAGAGACCCACGTCTGGCCATACACTGCCAACTTAAGATAAACAAAGCAAACACAAGAAGATGATGGAAGGAACACTGAAACCTTTCAGACTGTCATCTCCAGTCACAGATCAGGGTTGCATTAATCATGGTTCTTTAGTTCACTTTGTAATCTCAATTCAGACCCAGCTATATGCAAATCAGTATTGACCCTGTGCCTCATGGGAACAGTCAGGCCGGAACTACCAAGTCAGGTCTGCCCGGAACTGGAAACTACATCCTGGGACCGGTTTCGGGGTAACAGCCCTCATCAACCAGTCTAGCTTGAAAGTAGTGTCAAAGTGAGCAAGGGACCCACGTCTAGGCATACCCTGTCAACTTAGGGTGTAAAAAGAAAACACAAGGATATGATGGATGGAGTGTTGAAACCTTTCAGACACTTACCCCAAGTCACAGATCGGGGTAGAATCCATCATTGTTCTTTAGCTCACTTCCCCACTACAGTTCAGACACAGCTATACGCAAATCAGTCTTGACCCTGTGCCTCATGGAAACAGTCCAGCCCGAACTGCCAATCCACGTCTTCCCTGAATTGGAAGCAAGCATCCCGGGACAAGTTTCGGGGTAACATCCTTCTTCAACCAGGTTAGCTTGAATGCAATGACAAAGTGAGCAAGGGACCCACGTTTGGGAATAGCCTGACAACACAACTTAGGGCAAACAAAGCAAACACAAGGAAATGATGGACGGCGCGCTGGAACCTTTCAGACACTCACCCCCAGTCACATATCTGGGTTCAATCCATAATTGTTCTTTAGATCAGTTTGCCACCTTAGTTCAGACCCAGCTATAGGGAAAGAAGTCTTGACTGTGTCTCATGGGAACAGTTCAGCCCGAACTGCCAAGCCAGGTCTTCCATGAACCAGAAGCAAGCATCCTGGGGCGGGTTTTGGGGAAACACTCATTATTAACAAGGCTAGCTTGAATTCAGGGGCAAAGTGAGCAAGGGACCTGATGCAGCGCTACTCCAGAAATACATTCTAAAACCTCATCACCTTTTCCATGCAGTATTAAATCATTCATTTACTCATCAGTGGGGCCCATAACACTGCGAGTCACTCGTACACACTTTCTCTCTACTTCATGAATTGGTGTGAATCAAAGGAAACCTGCTGGATCATAGCGGAGTGTCTACAATTTTAGCTAACTATTTATAATATATACATTTGCAGTTTGAAATTGTTTACCATGGTTTACCAATACAACAGATTATTCAGACACATCACCAATGATTGTCGATAGGCTAAGGATGAACAAGACCAGCTTAATTCTTCACTTATTTAATTTTGATTAATTAAGATAAATCTTCTAGCATGACCTGTTTTTATTCATTTTGTTTATTCATTCAATGCAAATAGACTGAAGAAAAGGAAAAAAAAATAACTCATATATTTATATTTCATTTAATTCAAAGCTCAGAAATAAACACATTGTTATTGAGCTTATGGGACATCAATATTAGCAAAGGACATAATAGTTCCAAAAACTCGCCTCCCTATTCTCTTTAGCTATAGACCTCATCTAAGGACTTCGTACTCATTCAAGAAAATTCAAAGTTCAGAAAATATCAAAGTTCTTACGCCTCAGGAAAGCTCAGCATTCGGGCAGCATGTCGGAATACACAGATAGAAATCGAAGAAGAGAGTTTTTTCCTAACTCCGGACATACTCTTTTATACCCTTTCTCCCTAGCTAATCTATCTAAACTTTTAAACATTTAGGGTCTTCTCCAATTTTGATTGGACAGTCCAAGGAGTGGATGAGCATAACCTCATCATGTCATTGTTTTAATTTCACATGATCATTTCAATTTAAATTTTCTTTGTTTTAAAACACATCTGCTTCTTTCCAGTCCTTTAAATGGTAATATTGATCTGAGTGCTCACGCTTTCACACCACGGACATCCATTTTGTTGGCACTCAGCTGGACTTTCAGGGCATACTGTCCTTGAACCATTCTGCTCGGGCACAAGCAGCCCATGCTTGACTTGCAGCTTTTTCTTTTAAGCGCATTCGTACTGCTTCTCAATCTCAGAGTCTCAAAAGCGTCCATTTTAACTTAGGCCTCAAAGGCCTAGACGGGAACTATTATAGAAACAAACACAATTAAACGTTAATTATTGAATTTTAAACCGTCTGTTTACCTCCCCCCTGGCTAAGGTATCCCTGTTAGTTGTTACCTAGCAAATAAAGCAACATATATGCACTTTTATACTCACTTGTCGTCATGTTTTTGCCACAAATACATAAACAGAAAGCACATTCATGCCGCTTTTGGTTAGTATAAAGCTTCTGCCTTAGTTTTAAATGAGATAACATCACTTAATTAGTCGATTATAGTTTGCTACACTTAGCAAATTAGTTTTCCCACGTGTAATTGTGTGTGCATTCGATTCTACGTTGGTTAGTTTTAAAAACCACACAATTAATTCATATTATTGTTATGAGGAAGTGACTTCACGAGGGGTACACAAGATTTTGTTTTTCCACCTCGCTCCATCAACTCCCTCCTTTGGTGATTTATCACCAAATACCTCCCAAAATGTAGCACATTTTTATCTCAACATGTTTCAAGTTCTCTGTATTAGTATGAATTATACTCTAGTATCTTCTATTTCTCTAGTATTTTTATAGAGCTTTTCTTGAATCTCTTCCATCTCGATATCATCCTTTTCACGTTCTATTTCTTGTTTTTCTTGAATCACCTTTTTAATTGCCTTTTTAACATTTTGTCTCTTTCTAATGATGCAACACTGTCTTAGTATCAATATCACTATTATTATTATTGTCACTGGAATTAGTACTTTACCTATGATAGAACTACCTATTTCATGTAACCAATGTTTAACTGCTGAAAAACTTCTACCAAGTCGTTCAAGGACACCATCAACCTCCAGTGGTTCAATTTCTTTGTGCAATTCTGTAATATTTTTAATATATCTATCAATGTTTTGACTTTTATCTGGAATGTATGTACAGCAGTGTTGTACTTTCAAAATTCCACAAACCCCTCCTTCTTTTGCCAAAATTATATCAATAGCAAGACGATTCTGCATCACCATAGCTCTCATGGCAACCATTTCATTATTTCCATTAAACATCCACCTCAGTGTCTGTTGAAAAACAATCTACTATCGTTGACAATTTCCAAATTCTTTTTGCGTTAAAAGATATCCCCACTGCTGGTATCAGTGCTCCAAAAACATCACCTATTATTTCTAATACACTCTCTCTCTTTCTACGACTTAAAGGTTTACCGATCTCATGAATCCCGTTAGTACCTCTATCTACATGAAAATTTTTTAGGAAAGACCAGGCCTACATAACAGGTACCGTACCAGTGATCAGGCAACTTATAGTAAGCCTTGTTCCCACAAATAAAATAAATTTCAGGAAAAACAGGATCTTTACCACCTTTAAATCCCCAACTCCCCATTATACGATAGGTGTCTTCATGTTGACTTGCTTCCACAAAATAATTGTCATGTACAGTATTGTCTCTTCGAATACAACATTTTCCTAAAAATGGGGTATCTAGGTTTATTGCCACATTTACATTTTGTCCCTCTAAATTCTCATCCTCAAATTCCCAATATTTAGATTTAGCATGTTCCACTCTTTCATTTCTTTTGTAGATATTTCTTCTTTCTTCCACCATATCTAAAAATGCCTTTTCCTCATTTCTCAATTTACAAGTCAAATTATGTTTAAAAGCGTATTCATGTGCAAATTCTTAAGTTTCTAAGAAAAATTCTCCCATAACTTTTGCAGGTTTAACTTTGTTCATTGTATTTATAACTTTCAATCATGCAAAAACATCATGAGAATTTGAATAATAATATTCTAATTTCCCAGTACTGTAAAACAAACTTGCTATTACACTACATGTAATCCCATATGTAAGTGGAAGGTGGTGATAGGTCACCCCCTCTGACACTGATGCTGGCAATTTCACACAGACATAGCAATCGCGTGCATCCATGGTCTTAACATACTGAGATAGTAATCTAGAAAATGTATTTTTTGAAAAGTCGCTTATCGTCCCATCCTAATGAATTTATGGCTTATATACATGTACTTTATCAGTTTTTAATTAATCTTTCCGTCCATTCATAGTTTCATTTGGTTTCCACTTCTCAAAATCTTCTCTAAAAGGAATGATAATAGCTAAAATCAACCAGACTAACATTAATAGTCCAGTACATATTAACCACATTCTACACCATTTTCTAAAACTAGAACATTTCGTAGTTACATCATTAGTAGCCTTTTTTTCACAGCGATTTCTCACAGTTCTTTCTGATAAACTTTCACGTTACGCTTATAGCATTTTCCTTATACCAATGTTTCAAATCTTGCTTTTCTTTTTCTTTCTTTAAGTCTCAGTTCTTTACTCACTTTCTTTTTCTTGAATTGCGAAATTCAGGTTTTCTTGGCTTCTGTTTACTTCCTCTATAGGAGGCAAAAACATGTAGATCCATTCAGGTGATTTATATTTCTGATTTGGCCTTCTCACTCTTTTTGGCCTTTGGACAACCTCTATTTTCTTTCCCAACAAGTCTTTCTGGCTTGGTATTTAATTTACTTGATCTTCTGGTTTTCTCGCTTTATTGACCAGTTTGAATTTTAGCCCATCATTTCCACTAGGCCAATTGTCTCCTTTACGAGCTCTTTTTGTCTTTGGCTCTGTAGTGTTATGTTCCACTCTCCAAGCTCTTTTCCTTGAATTTTTTCTCAATTGAGTTTCATCTCCACTGTCGTCACTTTTACTCTCAGTATTTTCGACAGTATCACTTATAATGAACTTTATAATGTCTGTTTCTTTTTCAGAATCTGGTTTCTTTTTACTCAGTACTTTCACTCTATTAGGAACATCTCCATAACTGGTACTTGGAATCTCATCCTTGTCGTGAGTTATTTCCTCTTTTCCAGTGTCAGGATTTTGGTTCCTGCTTTCAGAGCTTCCCGACTGTTCTTGAGTATTCTCTTGATTACCAGTTTTGTCTTCATTTTGCTCAATGTCTTAACTGGCATCAGTTCTTACCAAACCTCGACTTTCAGGTCGATCTTCAAAATTTGGTATTTCAACTATTTCACCTTCTCCTTCTAATGTTATGTTATGTTATGTTATGTTATGTTATGTTAAATAGTTTTTTGTAGAGCGCACGGCTACTCAAAAAGAGTGTCCCGGCGCTTTTAATTGAGGCAGGCTGCAGTAAACTAACATAACACATTAAAAAAATAAAAGACACCAGAGTGGAAGAAGAAAACAGAACACAAAGAGGCCTACTGGACAAACAGCCAGGTCTTAAGGTCCTTTCTAAAGGCTAATAAGCCAGTGGATCCCCGAAGAGAAAGGGGCAGGGAATTCCATAATTGGGGCGCCAGTAATCCAAAGGAGCGACCACCCAGACGCGCTCTCTTCACTCGTGGAACAGTAGCCAGAAATAAAGATTCTGATCTCAGAGAGCGAGCTGGTTGGTAGAAAGTCAGTCTCCTCTGGAGATACTTCGCTCCCGACGCATGGAGGGCCTTAAATGCCAATGTCAGAGCCTTAAAGGCGATCCGCTTGCGGATTGGGATTGGGATTGGGAGCCAGTGCAAAGTCTGCAGAGCTGGCATCCGATACCTCCAGATGTCGACATTCTTGTCAAGCTTCAGTATCTGGATTTCTTTCTGGTTCTCCTTCAGAATCAGAATCAGTTTTGCTTTCACCTTCCTCGTGTAGATTTTCACGCTCAGGTACACGAATGGTGTGGCTGGCATGTACCCATCTCTTTACTCCAGCACATTTAACTGCAGTCGTGCTGACCAAGATAACTTGTCTTGGTCTTTGCCAGCGAGGCACCAAACAGTTTCTCCTTCGGTGTACCTTTATCCGACCCAATCTCCAGGAATTAGATCATGAGCTGGATGTTTCTCTTTCGTGTTTGACTCAGTTCCTGCCTGATTGAACACAGAATTTACCACATCAGACAGATGTTTGCAGTAATCCAGTATGATGTCATCATTTATAGTTAACAGTTTATCAACTGGTACAGATGCTTGTCTCATCACCCTGCCCATCAAAATCTTGTGTGGACTTAGTCCAGTCTTTCTGTCAGGTATACTCCTTAAGGTCATCAGAACAAGTGGTAATGCATCAGGCCACTTTAGTCCTGTGGCCAAACACATTTTTGCAATCGAGTTTGTTATTGTTCCATTCACTTGTTCAACTACACCTGAAGCCTCTGGTCTGTAAGCACAATTCAGTTTCTGACTAATGTCCAGTGCTTCACAAATCATTTGTAATAGTTCATTCTGGAAATGACCCCAACAATCTGTTTCAATTGTTACTGGAAAACCGTATCATGGTATGATTTCACGCAAGAGCAATTTTGCAACAGTTAGCCCATCTTTCCTCCGGGTGGGGAAAGCTTCTACCCATAGAGAGAACAGACACATGATTACCAACACATATCTGAGTCTATTACAAGGAGGCAACTCAATGAAATCCAATTGCATTTTTGTGAATGGACCTCCCTCCCATCCTATGGTTCCCAAAATCACAACTATTTTTCTATTGGGATTAAACTGCTGGCACACTAGGTATCTCTGGCACAGACTCTCAGCTATCATCCTAAACTTAGGATTGTACCATGTCTGTCTCAACAATCTTATCATTGCATCCCTCCCAACATGAGCTTGACCATGGTACATTCGGGCCATGTTTGAAATCATGTTATCAGGCATTACTGGTGTTTCATCTTTGTAAACCCAGATTTCATCTTCTTCCCTTTGTCTACATCCTGCTTTTAGCCAAACGTTTCCTCTTTACTATCTTCTTCCTGCATCTGTCTCACTTCCTGCCAATTCTCAGCTACTGTGGTTAGCATTAAAGGACTTACATGTTCTTCTTTCCTATCCATAGATGCAAGATTTCTGGCACAGCAATTTGCACTGGTATCAACATACCTATTGCCTCTGGTTACATAGTCATCCCCCTTGTTATGGGCCGCACACTTAACAACTGCAATTTTATCAGGCATCTGAATAGCACCAATCCACATTTTTACAAATTCAGCATTTCTGATGGGGGATCCTGCAGAAGTTAAATAACCTCTTTGGGACCACAGTTGCCAGTAATCATGGACAACCTCAAATCCATACTGACTGTCAGTCACTATGGTAACTCGTATTTTTTTTCCTAGTTCACATGCTCGAATCAAAGCAATCAATTCTGCTATTTGAGCAGAACGAATGCCTTTCAGACAAGATGCTTCCAGGACATCTGCCACTGTACATACGGCGTATGCAGCACTCAAAGCACCCTCCTCTGTTCTCAGACATGAACCATCAACAAACATCACATTGTCAGACTCAGGCAATGGCTCATCTCTGATATCAGGCCTTGGTTTGGTACAATATTCAAGAACAACCAAACATTTGTGATCAACCTCATTTCTTACTTCAGCTTCCATAGCTTCAGACAACAAGGTGGATGTATTTATGTTTACTCAATGTGAGATTGTCACATTATCTGAACCTAGAATTGTTTTCTCCTATTTTGTCATTCTGTTATTAGTAAGGTATTGTGTTTTTGTTCTAGTGAAGAGAATCTCCACAGAATGAGGTACATATACTCTCACAGGAAATCCCATCACTATTCCTTCACTTTGTTCTAAACTTACACTTGTAGCTGCTACTGCTTTTAAGAACCTGGCAAAGCTTTTGCAACTTGATCCAAAGCAGCTGAGAAATATCTAATTGGTCTCTTCAGTTTTCCATGTCTCTGTATTAATACTGGGTGGTACAAAAGGGGGTGGTGATGGACGGAGCATCTGAACCAATCAAACACTCACTCCCAGTCAACAGATCTGGGTTTAACCCATCACCGTTCTTTAGCCTACTCTGCCACTCCAGTTCAGACATGGCCATATGCAAATCAGTCTGACCCTGTGCCTCATGGGAACAGTCAGCCCGAACTGCCAAGCCATGCCTACCCTGGACCGGAAACAAGCTTCCGAGGACCGGTTTCTGGCATTTCAGCCGTCTTCAGCCAGGCTTGCTTGAATCCAGTGGCAAAGTGAGCAAGGGACTCACGTCTGAGCATACCCTGCCAACTTATGGCGAACAAAGTGGTACAAAAGGGGGTGGTGATGGACGGAGCATCTGAACCAATCAAACACTCACACCCAGTCAACAGATCTGGGTTTAATCCATCACCATTCTTTAGCCCACTCTGCCACCCCAGTTCAGACATGGCCATATGCAAATCAGCCTGACCCTGTGCCTCATGGGAACAGTCCAGCCCGAACTGCCAAGCCATGCCTTCCCTGGACCGGAAACAAGCTTCCGAGGACCGGTTTCTGGCATTTCAGCCGTCTTCAGCCCGGCTTGCTTGAATCAAGTGGCAAAGTGAGCAAGGGACTCACTTCTAAGTATACCCTGCCAACTTATGGCGAACAAAGTTGTACAAAAGGGGGTGGTGATGGACGGAGCATCTGAACCAATCAAACACTCACTCCCAGTCATCTGATCTGGGTTTAACCCGTCACCGATCTTTAGCCCACTCTGCCACCCCAGTTCAGACAGGGCCATATGCAAATCAGTCTGACCCTGTGCCTCATGGGAACAGTCAGCCCGAACTGCCAAGCCATGCCTACCCTGGACCGGAAACAAGCTTCCGAGTACCGGTTTCTGGCATTTCAGCCGTCTTCAGTCAGGCTTGCTTGAATCCAGTGGCAAAGTGAGCAAGGGACTCACGTCTGAGCATACCCAGCCAACTTATGGCGAACAAATTGGTACAAAAGGGGGTGGTGATGGACGGAGCATCTGAACCAATCAAACACTCCCACCCAGTCAACAGATCTGGGTTTAATCCATCACCGTTCTTTAGCCCACTCTGCCACCCCAGTTCAGACATGGCCATATGCAAATCAGCCTGACCCTGTGCCTCATGGGAACAGTCCAGCCCGAACTGCCAAGCCATGCCTTCCCTGGACCGGAAACAAGCTTCCGAGGACCGGTTTCTGGCATTTCAGCCGTCTTCAGCCCGGCTTGCTTGAATCAAGTGGCAAAGTGAGCAAGGGACTCACGTCTAAGCATACCCTGCCAACTTATGGCGAGCAAAGTGGTACAAAAGGGGGTGGCGATGGACAGAGCATCTGAACCAATCAAACACTCACACCCAGTCAACAGGTCTGGGTTTAATTCATCACCGTCCTTTAGCCCACTCTGCCACCCCAGTTCTGTATTAATACTGACAATGCACATCCTTCTCGCTCACTGCAATACAGCTCAAATTCTTTCTCAGAGTCAGGCATTCCTAAAGCTGGAGCTTCACATAAGCTTGTTTTTAGCTGTTCAAATGCTTCCATTTCAGTCTTATTCAGTACAATAGGATCTCTGATGTCTGCTTTTGTTAGTCTCTGCAAGGGTTTTGCTATTAGAGAAAATCAACTAATCCACTGTCTACAGTAACCCACCATTCCTAGGAACATTCTAACTTGTCTTTGTGTATTTTGGGCCTGCATTCCTTGTATCATTTTGATTCTTTCTGTGGTAATTTGTCTAGTTCCTTTAGCAATCTTATGACCTAAGTATTGCACTTCTTTCTGACAAAATTGTAATTTCGATGGATACACTTTATGTCCCTCTTCTATCAAATGATTCAACAATGCAATAGTATCTGATACACATTCATCCCTCGTCTTTGATGCCACTAACAGGTCATCAATATATTGAACCATTACAGATTCTCCACGCATGCTCAAACTTTCTAATGATTTCTTTAGCCATTGAATAAAAATGGATGGACTCTCAGTATACCCCTGAGGAATTCGGCACCATGCCAAAATGTGGTGTCCAAACCGGAACGCAAATATCGGCTGGCTTTCTGGGTGCAATGGAACAGTAAAGAACGCGTTGCACAAGTCAATTACGGTATACCATTCTGCATCATGTGGAATTTGATATAAAATTACTGCTGGCTTTTGTACAATCGGACAACATGGGACAACAATCTTATTAACCTTTCTATGGTCTTGTACAATCCTAAATGTTCCGTTGGGCTTTTTCAATGCCATTATTGGTGAATTACAAGGACTGCTTTCTATAACTCGTAAAATGCCTTGTTCAATCATTTTGTTTATTACTGGTGTTATTCCTTCAATTATTTCTGCCGTCATTTTATATTGGGGAATGTTTGGGTAGCTTACTCCTTCTTTTACAGAAACTTTTACAGGATCCACACCTTTCATAAATCCAATATCTTCTCCTGTAAAATCCCACACTTTCTCTTTTACTGCTTCTTTCAACTCAACAGGTATCTTGTCTCGATCAAACACAGGAAACAATTCATTCTTTTCTGACTCTATCATTGCCATGGTCATTTTATAGAGGCTATCTTCATCTGGAGTTTGAAGTACAATGCCATCTGGTGAACAATATATGGCACAGTTCATCTTACATAGAATATCCCTGCCTAACAGGTTAACTGGACTGGACTGGACTGTCTTTGAAATTTCCGATTTCTACTTCTACTGGTTTCATTAAGGAGGTTTGAATTTGCCTATTAGCCTCACCTACAACCTGGATTTTATCACCTGAGAGAGGAAGGTTTTGAACTTCCACTGATCTAACAGTAGAACGGGTAGCACCAGTGTCCACTAGAAAAGTTACTTTTACATCATTCACTTTTCCATTCACAAACGGACCAGACTGATCAACCTCAAGAGTGGCTCCAAGCACACACTCTTCTTCCTCTCTCAGGCACCGTCAGAAGCTATCATCCATCTCACTCCTGCCATCCTCTGGTAACCAATACTGGGGACTCACATTCACTCTGGGCAATCGGTTTACCTGCTCGCCTCCGCTGAATCCTGTCTCTGCACTGTATCTCTTGAGATTTACACTGTGTGGTAGTGGCGGTTGTGGCATCTGACTTTGCTGAGTAACTACCTGCTGCTGTTGCGGTGGTTGTTGAATTTCCTCATTCTGCAACCAGCAGATTAAATTATGTATTGTCGGGTGAACTCTTGGCGGACACTTACACTTCTTCTTCCAATGCCCCATCCTGACGCAATTATGACAAGGATACATTTTCTTAAGCTCTTCAATGTTCCCTACTATTTTAGGTTCATTCAATTTTCCCTTCAATTTTCCTTGATTCACATCGGTACCTTTATTTTCCAATTGTGCCACCTGATGTTCTGCTACCTTCACTTGTGCCCATATGGCTTTCTCTTTAAACTTTCTCTGTTTGACTTCGATCTCATCACTACAATATTTTGCCTGGCTCAATACTTCGTCCACGGAACATGATTGCCATCCCATCAAATTATGCTTAATCATGTCTCATATTTCTGGTCTTAATCCAAACACAAATCTATACACGAAATGACTCATATCTTTTTCATTTAGTTCCTCCTATCCACTATACTGTTTAAATACTAACAACAATCTCTCATAAAATGCATGTACAGATTATTTCGGTTCTTGCAAAGTCCTGTCAATCTTTACCCAATCCATCTCTTTTGGTGGATTTTTATTTTTCAAAAACACTATTACTTGTTCATATTTTCGCATTACTTCGGCTCCAGGAGCACCCGTCACTTTGTCTCATGGATATTCAGTTTTTGGCCAATATACTGTTATTTAGCACTCAGACCATACGTCTGCTGGTACTACTATGTCAAATAATCCATCTAAATCTTCCCATAGTACCTTTGAAACCTATACAAATCGATCCACTTGTCAATACCAATCTACTGTTTTTTCTCTCAATCTGGGGAAATCATTAGTAAATGATAATATGTCTTGTCTACTCCAAGGAACATGTACATATCCTCCTCCAGGTATTTCTCTCATAGGAAATTCATTTACTACTGTCACTTTTTCTCTCACAGGGAATGCTAATGTAGATTTATCACTGGCTTCTTCTTTTTTCTTTGCCCATTTTGCTTTCCATCTATTCACATCTCCCCATCGCCTTAATAAAACAATTAGCTCTTTTATTTGGGCTAATCTTCCTGCAGTATTCATGTTTTCAATGTCTTTTTCTGTAAAATCTAGTCTGTAGGTTTTCTGTAATGTTTTATTCATCGCAAAATCTACATCTAATTCACTTGCTAATCCTTCCAATTGATCATGTATAGATTTCGTTTCCAGGTAATACTTTTACACATGAACATTAATTTTCCTTCTCTCGTTACTATTGCCTTGTCTTTCTTGAATACATTTTTCAATTCCTTAAACCATGAAGGTTTCTACTTTTCTTTTCCCTAATAAAATTGTATTTCTTTGATAGTTTCCTGTCTTTCAAAAGATTGTGCACTCTTCCATATACTGCTTTGTAACACCAGCCTATCATTGAGCGGTTCACACTATCGCACCAATTAGAACAAGATACGTTGTCTTAGTGCTTAACCAATAGTTTTGCTGTTTTACTGATGCACCAATCAGCCCTTACTCCGTTTTGGTCACAAGGACCAATCCCTGCACGACACTTTTGACGTCAGCTCTGCTCCGGCTTCTGCAGCTTTGAGTGACCCCTCCTTTACAAGGTTTGTCGAGAAGCCATATTTACAATTTTATACACCTGAATCGGTAAGCAACTACAGAAAACAACTCAATTTGTCTGTTTCGTTAAACCAAAGTGATAGTTTTCTCACTCGCATAGGTATTCTGTATTTCCAGTAGACAGCGCTTACCTCTTCTCTACCACAGAATTTTTAGACTCGCCGATAAAGCAGTGCTTTCCTCTACCTTTACCCTTCTCTCAAGCTCGGGTTAAGCTCTATTACTCTCTCAGCGATAAGTTTTAAATCAGGATACACAATGATCCCTGTACTTGAAGGCTAAGATTTTATAGACGGTCCTCACTATGCACCTTTCCTTTCACACGTAAAGTCCCTAAACTTGTGATGTACGACGACACCACTGTGATATACGACGATACCACTACTTTTAAACAGACTATGCGATGTGTGACTTCACTTGCCACACTTCCTCTGCCTGCAGACAGAGTAACCAGTTTCCCACACTATCCAGAAGCCTTTTCGGACTACATAGAAGGTAATACAAACTCAACAGATGTTAGTCATAATTCTGTACATCAAATCCTGTATACATCGCTCTATACATTATCCTAGCTAATTCTATAGCAACCAATGCTCAGCTACCAAGTTAATTACTGATGCAGCGCTACTCCAGAAATAAATTCTAAAACCACATCACCTTTTCCCTGAAGTATTAAATCATTCATTTACTCATCAGTGGGGCCCACTCGTACACACTTTATCTCTACTTCATGAATTGGTGTGAATCAAAGGAGAGCTGCTGGATCATAGAGGAGTGTCTAAAATTTTAGCTAACCGTATCTTGATTGTTTCTTGACATACGAGCGCACGCCACTCGCACTACTCGCCCCTGAGATTGAGTCAGGCTCATGCTGAGTTAGGTTCACGCTTGTAAATTCTGATAGTCAGTGCCCGCTTTCATCAACAGACGGCAGCGCCGATTAAAGACGCCTTCTAGCCGATTTTAGCGCACTTGTGTTTTACTGTAATTTGATGTAAAAAATTGCATTTTACTCTCTTTTTAATCTGTACTGAATTGTCACTTAATTACTGTGCTGCACTCACCTATTGCCCCGGCGGGTTCCCCGTTCCACCGCTGAAAGTTCAGTTTGTGTTGAGGGAACTTGGCGCCACAACCGGAAGCGTCCCTACACCACTTCCGGCTGACACGAAGGTCAGATCCCTAGTTGCTTCCCCATATAAGACTGAAGGGCTGCACTAGTTATCTGGATTGTTTCTTGACATACGAGCGCACGCCACTCGCACTACTCGCCCCTGAGATTGAGTCAGGCTCATGCTGAGTTAGGTTCACGCTTGTAAATTCTGATAGTCAGTGCCCGCTTTCATCGACAGACGGCAGCGCCGATTAAAGACGCCTCCTAGCCGATTTTAGCGCACTTATGTTTTACTGTAATTTGATGTAAAAAATTGCATTTTACTCTATTTTTAATCTGTACTGAATTGTCACTTAATTACTGTGCTGCACTCACCTATTGCCCTGGCGGGTTCCCCGTTCCACCACTGAGAGTTTAGTTTGTGTGGAGGGAACTTGGCGCCACAACCGGAAGTGTCCCTACACCACTTCCGGCTGACACGAAGGTCAGCTCTCTAGTTGCTCCCCCATATTAGCCAATGCCTCCGGTGTCGCGCAGCGGACACGCGCAGCGGGCGCGCCCCTTTCGTGCCGGGACCGGGCCCAGGGCCACATCCCCTGGTCAGACTCAACCACCTGGGAACCTCCCGAGGACTACTTACACATCAGTGGATTTGCTAGCTCTTAGGACGCCCTCCAATGTACCACACTGCCAACCACAGGCCCTCATTTCTGATCCTATTGGTGGCCCTTTTAAATGCGCTTTCTGCATACCTGATCCCCCCCCTCGTTCCTTGTCCAAACCACTACAAGCTGCGCTTATTAACGCACGTTCTCTCCCAAAACACAAAATAGAGATATTAGAGTTCATCACCTCCCATTCACTTGATCTACTCTTCATTACAGAGACGTGGGGTGACAATGCCTCAGGGCCGGATTTCAGGGCCGCCCTACCGGACGGTTTCTGTGCAACTCGCCATGATAGAACGAAAAAAAAGGTGGCGGCTTAGCCATTATTCATAGAGACCATCTTCGCATTAAAACCACAGCCCTTAACCACATAGGCTGTGAATCACTCACCTTCTCCATTGTTCTTTCGAATAATTAGTCCTTTATCGGTACCTTACTATTCCGCCCACCAGGTCCTCGAACCAATTTCCTCGCAAACCTCAATAACCTAATTGAAACTGCAGCAGGAACCCCCCGTTACACTATATTAGGGGACTTCAACTTTCACCTAGAATCCCCCACAGATAATGATACATCCCTTCTTATTGACGACTTCCTGGCAGTAGGACTCCGCCAAATGGGCACCACTCCCACACATAAAGCGGGCCACACCCTCGACGGCATATTCTCTAACAACCCAGACATCACAGTTCTTACCACCATCCCTCTCATCTGGACGGATCACTCGGCTGTCCTTTTTAACATCAATCCAAAAAGGTCTTTTCCGATTCATGCTAAACGCGCCACCTTGCCGACTACCAGAGATTGGAAAAACATCGACATTCCCCTTCCACTTTGACAAACTCTCTTAATACTATGGAGTCTGACCCGGAATTAGCATCAAATAATTATCATACCCACCTTAACGATGCCTTCAGTATTTTAGCCCCCCCAAATTTACCTCTCGAAACGGAAGAACTCCATCCGCCCCGTGGTTCTCGGAATCTCTTCGTCTACAAAGACAATATTGTCGAAACCTCGAGAGACATTGGCGAAAGCACTATCACCCGCAGGATAAACAAACCTACAAGAATGCTCTCGCCAACTATAAACAACTCATATTTTCTGAAAAAAGCAACTATTACGTCACCCAAATCAACTCTGCAAATAACTCGGCAAAAAAACCTTTTCAGGTGGTCAATCATTTGGCTAATTCCCCTGACCCTCCTCCCGACACTTCCCAATCCCTATGTGATTCCTTGGCCAATTTCTTCTCTGATAAAGTCATTTCCATCTTCTCTGCTTTCACCCCCCACTCCTGCCCTGCTAAAAACTTATCAACAGACGCCTCTACTTCCGACTCCCCCACTTTTCTTAAATTCTGTCTGCCCCCCCATTGAACAAATTTCACAGCTAATCCGTGCCACTAAATCAGGCTCACCCTTGGATCCTTGTCCCCCTTCCATTCTCAACCTCATTCCAGAGATCATCGCCCCGGCCATTGCAAATATTTGCAACACTATATTCCACACAGGTTTTTACCCTTCGATGTGGAAAAATGCCTTTATCAGGCCATTGTTAAAGAAACCTAATAAGAAACCAACACCAGCCAGCTACAGACCTATTGCACGCCTTCCGTTTCCCTCCAAAACCTTCGAAAGCATAATGAATAGACAACTATCCGAATTTATAGAGACCAACCATTTGTTGGACGACACTCAATTCGGTTTCAGACAAGGACACGGAACGGAGACAGCACTCATCAAAGCCGCTGATGAGATCAGGATGACTATGGATAAAGGTGGGGCGGCAATCTTAATTCTGCTTGATCTATCTGCGGCTTTCGACACGGTCGATCACACCATCTTGATCGACCGTGTCTCAGCAATGGGCATTAGACAAAGGGCCAAAGACATTCTCGCTTCTTTCTTGGCCAATCTCACACAATCGGTAAAATTGGGGCAATTTGCTTCCCCCATTTTTTCCCTCCCTTGTGGAGTACCACAGGGCTCCTCGCTAAGTCCTACCTTATTTAACATTTATGTTTCGGACTTAGCGAGGGTGATCAAGTCATATGACGTTAATCTTACAACTTACGCCGATGACACCCAGCTGGTCCTGTCAGTCCATCACGACGGAGTCACAGTCGCAGCCAATTTCCGAGAGAGAATGCTAGCCATTAGCTCTTGGATGGCATCCAACTCTCTGAAATTAAACTCCGACAAAACGGAGATCATGACATTCGGCAAACTAGAACCCAGCTGGTCCCCACAGTGGTGGCCAAGTGATATGGGACCCCCACCTCAACCTGTGACTAGAATCAGAAACCTGGGTGTCGTCTTCGACGACAAATTGCTCTTCAACCACCATGTCAACACGGTGGTATCTTCATCCTTCTTCACACTGAGGAAAATTAAGACACTCCTTCCCTGCCTTCCGACCTCTGCGGGTAAAACCTTAATCACCACCCTCATTTTTTCAAGGACTGACTATTGTAATGCCCTCCTCCCCAATGCACAAGAAAAAGTACTAAACAAGCTCCAGCTAATACAGAACGCCTCAGCAAGAATCCTCCTAGGTATCCCCAAATTCAGCTCCATCTCTCCTTTCATTCGCCAGCTCCACTGGCTACCCATCAAAAGCCGGACTAAGTTCAAGGCTTTATGTATCGCGTACAAAGCCATTAACAACACTGGCCCGAAGTTCCTCAAATATGCCTTTCGTCCACTGGTCTCATCTAGGACACTTCGCTCAGCCTCAGCACACCTCCTCAATGTCCCTCGCACAAAAAAAGCTAATTGGGGCGACAGGTGTTTTGTTATCTCCACAGCAAGACTTTGGAATGCCCTCCCCCTCAACATTAAAACCAGTCCCACCCTCCTTAATTTTAGGAAGCAACTAAAAACTTGGTTATTTAACTCATTAAGTTGTGCTCTACCGGTCCATTCTCAATCCTTAAGCGCGTAGACACCCCTGGGTAATTGCGCGCTATAAAAATTGCCAAAACATAAACATAATATATACTTTTGTAATTTTAAATTGTTTACCATGGTTTACCGATACAACAGATTATTCAGAAACACCACCATTGATTGTCGATAGATCTGCTAGTAAAAATTAGGCTAAGGATGAACAAGACCAGCTTAATTCTTCATCTATCTAATTTTTATTTAAACAGAAATCTTCTAGTATGACCTGTTTTTATTCATTTCGTTTCTTCATTCAATGCAAATAGATTTAAGAAAAGGAAAAAAAAATTACTCGTACATTTATATTTCATTTAATTCAAAGCTCAGAAATAAACACATTGTTATTGAGATTATTGGACATGAATATTAGCAAAAGACATATTAGGTCCCAAAACTTGCCTCTCTATTCTCTCTAGCTGTTAACCTCATCTAAGGACTCCGTATTCATTCAAGAAAATTAAAAGTTCAGAAAATATCAAAGCTCTTACACCTCAGGAAAGTTCAGCATTCATGCAGCATGTCAGAATACACAGATAGAAATCGAAGAAGAGAGTTTTTTCTTAACTCCGGACATACTCTTTTATACCCTTTTTCTCTAGCTAATCTATATAAACTCTGAAATATTTAGGGTCTTCTCCAATTTTGATTGGACAATCCAAGGGGTGGATGAGCATAACCTCATCATGTCATTGTTTTAGTTCCACATGATCCTTTCAATAAAAATGTTCTTTGTTTTAAAACACACCCACTTCTTTCCAGTCCTTCAAATGGTAATATTGATCTGCGTTCTTACGCTTTCACACCACGGACATCCATTTTGTTGGCACTCAGCTGAACTTTCCGGGCACACTGTCCTTGAACCATTCTGCTCGGACACAAGCAGCCCATGCTTGACTTGCAGCTTTTTCTATTATGCGCATGCGTACTGCATCTCAATCTCAGAGTCTCAAAAGCGTCCATCTTAACTTAGGCCTCAAAGGCCCGGACTAGAACTATTATAGAAACAAACACAATTAAACGTTAATTATTGAATTTTAACCCGTCTGTTTACCTTCCCCCTTGCTAAGGTTTCCCTGTTAGTTGTTACCTAGCAAATTAAGCAACATATATTCACTTTTATACTCACTTGTCTTCATGTTTTTGCCACAAATACATAAACAGAAAGCACATTCATGCCGCTTTTGGTTAGTATAAAGCTTCTGCCTTGGTTTTGAACGAGACAACATCAGTTAATTAGTCGATTATAGTTTGCAACACTTAGCAAATTAGTTTTCCCACATGTAATTGTGTGTGCATTCTCTTCTACGTTGGTTAGTTTTCAAAACCACACGATTAATTAATGTTATTGTTATGAGGAAGTGACTTCACGAGGGGTATACAAAATTTTGTTTTTCCACCTCGCTCCATCAGACCCACATCTGGCCATACCCAGCAAACTTAGGGCGAACAAAGCAAACACAAAAAGATGATGGAAGGAGCACTGAAACCTTTCAGACACTCACCTCTAGTCACAGATGTGGGTTGAATCCAACATGGTTCTTTGGCTCACTTTGCCACTTAAGTACAGACCCAGGTATATGCAAATCAGTCTTGACCGTGTGGTATATGAGAACAGTCCAGCCTGAACTGCCAATCCAGGTCTTCCCTGAATCAGAAGTAAGCATACCTGGATCAGTTTAGGGGTAACACCCCTCGTCAACCAGGCTAGCTTGAATCCAATGGCAAAGTGAGCAAGGGACCCACGTCTGGGAATAGTCTATCAACTTAGGGCGAACAAAGGAAACACAAGGAGATGGTAGACGGAGCGCTGAAACATTTGAGACTCTCACACCCAATCACAGAAATGGGTTGAATCCATCATTGTTCTTTAGCTCACTTTGCCAACTCAAATCAGACCCGGCTATATGCAAATCAGTCTTGACCCTGTGCCGCATGAGAACAGTCACTCCCAAACTACCATGCCCGGTTTTCCCTTAAACAAAACAAGCATTCTGGTACTAGTTTCAGGGTAACACTCCTCATCAACCAGGCCAGCTTGACTCCAGTTGCAAAGTGGGCAAGGGTCCTACGTCTGGGCATACCCTGCCATCTTATGACAAAGAAAGCAAACACAAGGAGATAAAGGAAGTAGCACTGAAACCTTTCAGAGACTCACCCCCAGTCACAGATGTGGGGTGTATCCATCATCATTCTTCAGCTCAAAATTATCCAAATGAGTACAAACGTTTTCTTTATTAGTTTCAATATTTTAAATTGGCCATCAGTCAATGTGTTTCATTCCTGTGAGGGAACCTCACCAGGGCAGAAACAATCACACAAGATAGAACATTAGTCAGAACAGACAACGTCTATGCTCAAAACATGTTTACTGTCATAAAAAAAATTACAAGACAATTAAAAAAACAATTAAAAACACCAGATGATACAACAAATGACGCCCATACATTCATAACAAAAACATACACTAAAAATATAGGACGGTCCACCTAAAGAAATATTATTCACATGTATTGAACATATATACACATACAAACAATAATATTTAATCGTAATATCAACAATTTTAAATTTCCTAAGTATGTACAAAATGTGCCATGCCTATCCATACATAACAAATTAGAAAGTGTTAAGGAGTGAAAAAAACTTGCATTTGAGACATAAATACCCTAGAAGCTAAACCAACAACCAAAGGATATCAATCAATTATCAACATTCAATGAAAGAAAAATGGAAGAAAAAGGGGTAAAGAACACAAAATGGAGGAAGAGATAAAAGGGAAAATAAACATGATTTAAAAAGAGATTATGAAGCAGAACCTATCCCAATGACGAAAATCATCTAAGGCTGTTGGCAAAGTCTCACCTTAGGTAATTAAAATAAGAATATCTCTGTATTCATATAGGTAGCTCAGGCAAAACACCTCTCAATGAAGTTTAACTGGAAACAAATCCAATCTCCTGTCATGATAAATATGTATACCAACATATCAGCTACATTAAACAGAGGTGAAATATAGACCAATTGTCATGTAACCAAGTAGATCATTGTAAAAAGCGCAATGCAAACGCAGCAAACTAGACAAGATAACCCACCACAGACATAAGTAATCTAAAAGTACAATTAATTGTATATTAAGAAATATTTTTAGAAAGTCTTTCATAAGCACCATAGTCAAGTGTGAACGCAAAAATTCTCATCTGAAATGTCAGGTAGAAAGGTATGACTCCATATGTGTACACTGCAACTTTGGAAAGCCCCACAGTATGGGTTTGGTAGTATTTTGTCCAATATCCTGATATGAAAGAATACCATCATATTAGTCATATGTTGCTGCGAAATACTCCCTCCTCAAACGTATGCGTTAAAGTGCGAGCACGCTCCAAACATTATAAGCAGCACATCACCAGTAGGTGGATGTGAACACAAGGGTTTAGGATCCATTCAATATCGGAGTTAGTCAATATGACAAATATCCATACCAAATTGCAACATCTGATAATGTGATATAATAAAACCAGACCCCAATGTAAACGTATACAAACTATAGTTGGGTCACACTCAAAGAAAACCATGAAATTACATTTTAGCCTGAAAAACCGCAGTAAAAATTGCTAAGTAACATACATAATGTCCCGATAGAGAAAAACCTCCATCCTCTATAGGGCAAATGTATTAAGCCAAGTTGACGTGTATGCATCAAAAACACGTGCAAGGAAAGTTGCCTAAGACATGGTGCATAACCAGATTGACATGTATGCACCCAAAATAGCGTGCAGGGAAAGTGGCCTGAGACGTGGTACATAACATCTCGTGACGAATGCCCGTAACCAGCCATGTGCAAGATATTACTAGAGCTGGGCACCCAAGCTGTGATGGCTAATGGCAACCATAATTGTAAGCACCTCAGACCTGTTTAGTAAAAACCGCCAATAACGAATGTCCTAGAAAATCAAAGCATAACAAATCATCCCTACACTGGCATAGGGGAAAGTCCATACCTTGATAATATATTTGAGCGTGGAGTCAGGTCAATCCATCCGGTAACGGTATTCTGAAAGTGCAAGCAGCATGACAGAGTGAAAAGGCATGGCGTCATCGTTCCGAGGAACGTCCCTGATAACGGTATTTCAGCCGCGCTGGCGGCCACCATCTAAAGAGGTGAAAATAAGCCACATTAATATAATAATCCCAAACACGTCCCAAAGCATGGTCAAGGCATTGATACTGCCTTACTTGAGTGTAACCAAATCAAATACAATGCCAAACGTCGCTGGCCTACATCAAAGAAACCCACAAAAGCAGAACATGGAGAATAAATATACCCATTCTCTATTATATTTAGCCGGAAAATTATATATATCATCTTCAATGATTCCAAAGGTTACCGCCGCACGGGCACCTGTCCTAGTTAAGTACAGAACCAACCAGACATGGAACCCATGACTGTGATAGTAAGCTGTAGCAATAAATGAAAAAACATATAATATACCAACTGGTATGATTATTACACAATTAGAGAGGATATGTAGAAAACATTATCAGCGAAGAAATAAGGAGACTCAATACATATGTTAAATGTGCCAGTGGCATCATATTTATCTAGGAATAACAAGGTAAATGACAGTAGTATCAACACTGTAGATAAACAAATAATACAACCCCAATTGTACTTGCTGGATGAGGGTGCATATGGTGAGCAGGGTGGCGACGCAAGTGACAATGTGATCAGCGTAAACGGCGCATTAGTGATTGGTGTAGAATATATACAGTGATTAGACGAAACAATGTGGCTTCAGATGAATTAAGAAGCTAGTTTATGATGTAGGTAGGCTGTTAGTAAGATGAGCCACATTGTGGGTAGCGCCTTTTATTAGGCTGAATGGTCGACGGCGTTTCGATCCACATAAATTGGGATCATCTTCAGGACTGGGTTGGTTGAAGAACAGTGCTGTCGGGATCTAAGCGGATCAATTATCCAAGGAAAGAAACCGGGAGGCCTTCTGAGTAATTCCTGGGCCTGAAGGTTGGGTCGTTCAGGGTTGGACGGTGGTGTGCTGACTGTAGAAACCGTGTCCGATCCAACCAGTGATCTGGATGGCAGAGACTGGATCTCTGGAGATGAATTGCAGCACGGCAGAGTACAAAGAAGTCTGGTGTAATCAAGGAGCGTGATAGTAAGCTGTAGCAATAAATGAAGCACCGGTAATCTTCCTGTTAGTTGGTTCTTTATTTAAAACCCGAGCACAGGAGAATTAGTTGTACAGCTGACAGGAGCGGAGCTTTCTCAAAAAACAGCTCCCAGAGAATGTCCCATCAACACACACATAAACAATTCTAGATCCTAACTAAGATTCCATCTAAGGTCACATACCACACATCTTAAAGTGACATACTACTCTATCCCCCTTCTTAAAGGAAAAACACAATAAAAACAAAAAAAAACAAAAAAAATAAATAAATAGAAAATCAAAACACAAACTAAGTACAAACAAACATTTCAAGACCTTTAGTTTTTTTTACAATTCTCCCACTTGAAGTCTTAACAATGGACTCATCAGGAATGATGTTCGCTGCCTTAGGTAAAACTTGTAAATTTTCATTAACCTGCGAATTACATTCAGATAAAGAATTACTGTCAGGAACTACTGAATTTTCATTCCCAAGATTAAAGTCACGAGAAACTTCAGATGGTGAATCATCACAGGAGACATCACGTTCCTGGGTTCCAATTACTGTATCCCACCACCAAGATGCAGTGTTTTTGCACACATCGTTATTTTCACTTACACTACTGTGAGACACTGGTGCAAGACGGCTAAAATGCCATTCTTCACCATTTTGTAACAAAGCAGTGTTGTTCATAACTTTGATAACCATTCTAGGTTCACTAAACTTACTCTTACCTTTTGTGGTCTTTCTGGCACTCTTTACTTGAACCCATTGATCCGTACTAAGATGAAACTGTCTAGCTCCATGTTTTGAGTCATAGTATATTTTATTCAATGTTTGCGAATCCTTAATGCACTCTCTAACTCTAGATAAATCACAATTAGTCATACCACTTTTATTCATGCAACCTGGATTGATCTTTGAATGCGGAATTCTGCCTCTCATTAATGAAAAAGGACTTTGACTAGTTGAGCCATGAATAGTACTTCTGTAAGCCCAAAGCAATTTTTTTAAATCTACATCCCACGATAAGTTACCTTTATTTGCCAGCTGCAACACTCCCTTAATACTACGGTTGGCCCTCTCCACAATACCATTTGCGCTCAGATGGTAAAGGGCAGTAAATCTTTGTTGTATTTCAGAGGCCATCAAATAGCTTTTCATTTCAAGGGATTTAAACTGCACGCCATTGTCTGACAAAATATATTTAGGAAAACCTTCTCTTAAGAAAATTTAATCTAAAAAAATAATAACAGTTTTAGTATTGATCACATTTACCACACTGATTTCCAACCATCTTGAAAATTTGTCAATCAAAACTAAAATGTACTTCTGTACACCGTCTTGCCAAGTGGCTGGACCCATGAAATCAATGGCTACAACCTCCCAAGGGAATTTTGGACAATCAGGAGAAGCCAACAGTGGATTAAAGGTTTTAAAAATGTTGTCTGAAACCTCACACTTTACACATGACCTTGCACATCTCTCAACTTCCACATCCATCTTTGGCCACCAATAGAGTTCTTTTATACACAGCTTAGTGCGAGTGATCCCCGAATGCCCCTCATGGCAGAGATCAATAATTTTCTTCCTTAAATCTTTAGGTGGGACAATCCTATCTCCACGTACAACCAACATATCAGAGATACTAAGTTCATCCCGAACTTTCCAGAATCCTCTTAAATCATCTTTGATAATCGTTTTGTCCATCCCACTCCAACCTTTTATGATCAACTGTTTCAAACAAGTAAGATCTGATCGGAGTGTTCTGCTTCAAGCCACTCCTTTTTGCTAAAACTACTTTGAGTCTTATCAAAAGAGATTTGTGCGACAGAAAAATCATTCCATTGATTTTTGTCTAGTGCAATCAATGGCAAGGACATGCGACTTAAAAAATCAGCAGTGAAATTTCTTGTGCCTGGCACATATCAAATGTCATACATAACGTCTTGTAGCCTCATGGACAACCTTGCTATCCTAGCTGTGGCGTTGGTGAGATCATCCGTTGTAAGTAATTTAGTCAAAGGTTTGTGGTCACACCGAACAGTGAATTTCCTTCCCCACGAAAATTTCCTAAAGTGTTCCAAGGCCCATACCATGGCAAGTGTTTCTCTTTCAACCACAGAATAACGTTCTTCTGTGGGAGTAAGAGAACGTGGAGCAAACACTATAATAACTTCCTTGTTGTTATCATTAATTTGGGTAAGAACACTACCTAAACCCTTCCTGCTGGCGTCAGTTGTGACAATGGTACTAGCACAAGGATCAAAACCTTGCAAACTGGGTGCTTGGGCAATGGCCTTTTGTATCTCCTCAAAAGATGTCTGGCAAAGAACACACCAATTAAATTGTGTTTTGTTCTTTAGAAGAGACCTCATGACGTGGGTCTTTTCAGAAAATGTATCCACAAATTTCGCATAAAACTCTGCGAATCCTAAGAATGATCTAAGATATTCTTTGGACTTTGGTGCAGGAACATCTCGGATAGCACTCACTAAACTAGACGTTGGCCTTATGCCAGAAGAACTAACTTCATGCCCAAGATAAGTGACACTCCTTTCAGCAAATTTACATTTTGAGGGTTCTGCAGTGACACCTTTACTCTGTAGAACACTCATTACCTTTCTCAAACGCTCATCATGGATTTTCTTCTTTGGTCCCATTATAAGGATATCATCCTGAAAGAATATCACACCTTGCATATCACCAAATAACTCATGCATGAGCCTCTGAAAAACGCCGCCGCGGACGCTAGTCTGAATGGCATGCGGCAAAATTGAAAACACCCAAAAGGGGTACAAAAGGCAGAGAGGTGTTTACTCATGGGGTCCAAAGAAATTTGGTGATATGCACAAGATAAATCAACGGTTGAAAACCATTTAGCGCCTCTGGTCAAGGTAAGCATCTCGTCAATCCTAGGGAGGGGAAACTGATCAATTATAATGTTGTCATTCAAGTACCTTAAATCTATGCACATACGGATTTTACCATTGGAACGTCTAGCGATCACGAGTGGAGAAATCCAATCGGATGCTTCAACGGGTTCAATTATCCCTGCATCTAACAATTTATTGATTTCCATCTTTACCTTACCACGTAAAATCAGCGGTATATGGCGCACTCTATGGATTTTTGAAATAGCATTTGGTTTAACTCTGATTTTGTGTGAAAAACCTTGGAGATTCCCGATACCTCCACTGAAGACTTCGGGAAACTCTTCCAAAACCCATTTCTTTGTGTTTTCTGACTCACACATAATCAACACTTGTTCAGGACTATTAGGATTTAAAATTATATCAAGTGAGCGCTGATCTTTCCAACCCAAAACAGGTGGTCCATCTCTAGCTACGTATAGCTTACACACAGATCTTCTACCCTTAAATTCAAACATCAAAGATCTAAAACCCAACATATCAATTTTTTGTCCAGTGAAACTTTCAGGAATCACGTCAGATGGTAGTAATTGTGGACCAATTTCACTTGCCAATTTCTTATCCCAAATTGATTTGGGTATGATAGTAAACGGGAATCCTGAATCCACTGCGACTTGTAGCTCTATGCCGCCAAAAGAGATTATGCATAATGGTGTGTTGCTATCATTACCGGTAATGTTTACTACCACGTCTCTAGTAACATTGCCTGAAGTATTCAAATTCTTACAAAGATAATCTTCTTCGTCATTATCTGATAAGTCAGAGTCATTGTTAGTTACAGAGGTAACTTGTGTTTTCTTTTGAGACTTCCCCCTACATTGTTTGGTAAAATGACCAATTAGTCCACAGGCTGAACACTTAGTAGACTTAGCAGGGCACTTATCAAATTGAGCTGTGTGTGATGGGCTGCCACATCTGTAGCATGCAAAAGATTGGGAAAAATGTTCTTCTCTTTTGAAGTTGGAATTTTGATGTGGTTTCCAATTTTGATATTGCTTGGGTTGTCTAAAGTTAGAACTTTTCTCTTTCCTTGTGTCATTAATCTTGTGAACAGTCACTGGATCACTCGAAGTAGAAACTGCCTTAGCACATCTTTCCAAAAGTTCTGCTTTTTTAAGTAACGTAATTATATCTTTTAGGCATGCATCTCCTTCTATCCATAACTTGTCCTGGATATTCTTGTTTTTAGTGCACATGACTACTTGATCTCTAATCATATCATCATGTAAAGATCCGAATTTACACTTGATGGCCAAATTCTTTAAAGCAGATACATAATCCTCAATAGACTCATTTGCATTTTGTTTGCGTTTGTAGAAAGTGCGTCTAGAAACTGCAACACATACAATTGGAGAGTAATGATTATCAAGGTCTGCTACAGCACATTTAAAAACATCTAGATCACCACTTCTTTTTGTCTTTTGCATTTGTAAATATACCCTGAGACCTTCTGGTTCTAAACAATGCATTAAAATTCTTTTTATTCTTTCCGGAGACATAATACTACCATTATCTTCTAGGTTGGCAATATAATTCAAAAAGTACTCTTTCCAATCTAACCATTTAATATTTGGTTCACCTGGGTTAATTAGAAATTCTTTCGGATCACTTAACGTAATGCGGGAATTATTGTGTTAAGTAACAATACTCCTTGAAGTAGAAGCTGTACTGGATTCTCCATTAATTTTTTAAAAATAAATATTAGTTCAAAAAAAGCAATAAATAAATAATAACATTTACAGTCTTACTGTGTAGAAAGGATGAATTGCATTTCTGAAACAACGCTGGTTAAATCCAAGGTAGTCGAGTTGTTCAAGCTGAGTAAAGTAAATAAAGAGAAAAAATAAATAAATATGGCCACCGGTATCTCGTTGCGTGACCTTTACGCTAATTAAGTGACTTCAACGCGTTGAGTATCCGGTCACAAAAGATGCGTGCTGGAGCTGAGAACGTTGGTGTGAGTTCGAGTATATGCTGCACACACGCGTGGCTTCTTGAAGATAAACAACGCCTGAAGCGGTAACAGCAAGCTCGCGATTGAAGTTCAGAGCAGGCTTGTGCATGAAATTTACAGCAGACTCACATTTGAAGAAAAACAACAATGCTCATGCCGGTAATAACAGGCTTGCGCCCGAAGTCCACAAACAGCTCGCGCTCAAAGGTAAAAGTAGCTTCAATAAAGCGCCTTTAATGCAGGATGAGCGAAGTAACGTCAACGCTTAAATAAAGTCAAAAGAAAGTATTTCAGCAAGTAGATGATGAAAACTCACGGATAAGAGGATTTCAGGAGTCAGCCGTCGTCTGTGGTTGTAGTAAACTGAATTCGTTTTGCACAGCGCTGTTGTAGATTATGATGAGGTTGAAACAGCCTGTTCCTCAGACTGTTTAACTGGCTCAAATTTTCATCAATAATTTTTTTTTTATCTGATGAGTACTGGGGGTTCCTAGTCCTCTGTCGCCAAATCGGTGTAGCAATAAATTAAGCACCGGTTATCTTCTTGTTAGTTGGTTCTTTATTTAAACCCCCAGCACAGGAGAATAAGTTGTGCAGCTGACAGGAGCGGAGCTTTCTCAAATAACATCTCCCAGAGAATGTCCCATCAAAACACACATAAACAATTCTAGATCCTAACTAAGATTCCATCTAAAGTGACATACCACACATCTTAAAGTGACATGCTACATAAGCCTAGCACCGTACCAGCAATAATGAGGGTTTTACTAGTGTCCACACGGATGCCTTGTTACTAGATAAGGTGTTCAAAAGATTACAAACTATGTTTCATAAATTCCACCACATGGGAGACTGTTGTGGGCATATAGTGAAACTACCAACCACCCATTACTCTAATATTCAACCTAGTAAGATACCACCAAAGAAAGGGGGGGTATTGCATCGTCACATCAGTGATTGTCATAAGTTTGACAAGATGGTATTTGTTGTGCTTACATATGCTCGTTTAAGGTTCCACACAGAACCTTCTTTTTTTGTCATGGTGCTCTGTGGTGCCTGTTCTAAGTAGAGTCAGTTGGTGCCTCTCTTCTGGACTGAGAGGAGCGGTGGCTCATTGTACCCACGAATAAAGGCTTAAAACCACTCTACTGAGTCCTGTGGTGGAAATCTATTCTTTTGGATCACAACACTATTTTTGGCGATGACTGGGCGAGCCAACGCAACATTGCGCTATTTTATTGGCATCTTTTTATACATCAAAGAAGGTCTTTTTATACATCAAAGAAGGTGAAACCTGTCTGGATATCACATCAAGAAAGGTTTATCAGCATCTGCAATAAAAAAAAGTGCTGCTACCTCCTCCAGCGGCTGTATGCTCCAAAAGAGAAGCTGGCTTCTCCAGCGGCTGATTGAGTTTCATCGAATTGGCATTTTATTGAGGAGAGGAGGTCAACAGGAGGGGCTCGGGTCTGTTTGTTCGCAAGGGTGTGTGTCCTTGCTGGGAAAATCATTCCTGTGTGGCTGTGTCCTTATCTGTAGCTTTACACCGTCAACGTCAGCTATATGCATATCAGTGGCAAAGTGAGCAAGGGACCCACGTTAGCGCTCAGTCCATCATCTCCACTTTAGTCTGCTTTGCCCATTTGTGTCTAAATATGTCTGAGTTACTAGGTAGAAGATCCTTTTTATGCTCTTTTCAATTAAATATCTAAAAACAAAGACTGATTTAGAGGGGGGTGGAATGGAAATTTCACCATTTTGTAAATCAAATGCTAAATCTGGGGAAAATGCTATGGCGTAATATCCTCACCAATATAATCGCTATGGTGGAAGTAATTGCTCCAACGGATCCTCCTTTGGATTTAGCATTCTTTTCTTCAAATCACAGGATTTTACAATTCCCCCAAACGTTAAGTTGTCACCTTGGTCTTTTGCATCAGAGGCCTAAATTACGGGTTTCAAAATGTTCATTAATCAGCAATATGACATTTACTCTAGGACAAAGATAGTTTAATAAACATATACAACGTGTCTCTGGATCAGATTTTCCATTCCAAGGTTTGTTTGTTTTAATATTGATGGCGTGGAACCAAATGTCCCACTTCATATCATCTCCCCAATCATTTTCCTTCAGTTACAATGTATTCCCACAAGTATTTTCTCTTCAATATTGATGCCTGTTATGAGAGAACTTGCAAAGTTGGAGAAAGTATTTTTTACTTGACATTCCCTCTGGAAGCTAGGATTATGGTTCTACTTTTGCTTTTTTTCGACTCTCATTTAGCACACTGAGGTGACCTCTCAAAATCTGCAGGAAGATTTCTCTCCCCATAATTGTCCTATCCCGGGGAGTACTGGGCGTTTTCTTGTTTTCCTCGACCTCACAGTGGTGTTGGATGACAGAGCCAGAGCTCTGTTGAGAAAGGTTCTAAAGAAAAATATGATTCCATCAAATCGATTGATGACATCTTTTAGCTCCACCCAAATAACAAAGTGGGGGTGGGTTAGATCATCTGTAGAAATGCTCTGAATGCTCAACCGGGAGAATACAATTCAAAATTCCTGTTTTAGATCGATTGCCTTTTCCAACTTTATTACATTTGAAAAACACTATCCTAGTTTCCAGCAAAGAGAATGTGTTACATAGACTTCTAGTGGCATTCCAGAGAGTTTTTCACCTTAAAGATCTGCAGGCCAATGTTGAGAAATGTAAAATGATGATTGCAATAGGCATCACCTGTAAAGAACCGCTTGTCTAACTAATAACAACCTGGAGCTGGTTGAAGAGTCTATTTATTCAGGCTTCTGTATTGCCAAAAAATGCATTGTTATTACCAGGCACGGCCAGCACAGGTATGAGCGGGAGTGCGAGGGTGGGGCAGTGGCGGGGCGGGGTCAGGGTGAAAACTGTCACACGACAGGATGGGTAAAATAAAATGAAAAAATTATTAAAATCACTTACCTTGCGCTCACAGCATCACCGACTCAGCGATGCGGCAAGCACAAGGTAAGTGGTTTTATTATTATTGATGTTTATTTTACCCATCCTGCCATTTGTTGAATTACCACCCGCCCCACTGCCATACCGCTCGCACCTTTGCCGGCCGCGCTTGGTTCTCACCATGTAGTAAATGGTGTTGGCAGTTTAGGTAACCATGGGCGAGTTACAGCAGTTTAGAATGAAAAAAAAATGGGCAGTGCCCCTTGTTGCTACCTTTAGAATGATGCAGTTCTAAATCTTCAGCAAGGACACTCCACGGGGATGAGATCTGGGCCACATATATGTTAAACGTTTATCCTTTGCACATGATGCTTTCTTGAAGTGTCCCCAACACACCACAATGAAATTGATTAAAACAACTAGTATATCGTGATACTGTGGTTGACCTCTGATAGTCCGATATCGACTCCTGAGGTATCAGATGTTGAGAATATTCCTATTACCTCTGGATCAAATGTGCTTTGGTCAGACCCGCCACTTGTTGTAAAGCAACAGTGTCACACACTAAAGTAAGGTACTGAGAGAAAATCTGATACAATAATGTCAATGGCTAACTCTCTATGGCCAAACAATTTTGCATAGGAAGGCATTATCTGGGCAGGAATTGTTTTGACTCTTACAGTCCATGATATATCTTTTTACCCTTAAGACATTTCACAGTAAGGTGGAGCCAGAATCATACTACAGCTGTCAATGTTTATCCATTTTTATGGAGGAGGAAATGCATATTTTGTTTGTGTCCCTCATACAACAAACTTTGAAGGATAATTGTGTTTGCGGCCTGGATAGTTGTACTGTCCTAATTTTTTAAAAGACATTTTGCTTTATATTGTAAATTATGTGCGAAAAGCATAGCAAACATTTGTCATTAAGTGTGATATGGAGTATGATCTGTGTTCTTCCTGCATCTCCTAATTATTAATTTAATCTAAGTCCGTCCTAAAATGAAATAGGGATTCTAGTTTGCATCTTTGATTTACTGATTGTGTGAAGTTGTGTTTTTTGGTTGGGAGACACTTTTTGAGCTGGCCAGGGAGTGAAAACTCAGCTAAATATTTTTAAGGGGGGCTTTCGTCTACAAATATTTTAAATGTTTTCTGAATAAATCATTTATGATGCTATGCTTACTTCCAATTTTTCTTTTTGCGCAAAAAACATATATATAACATACATCTGTGGGCCCCCTCTGCGTTGGCCTGCAATAGCATTGTCAAGGAGAGTAATGGTGGTGATGGGGAAAGTGATGAAGGAATACTAAACCGATTCACTAACAATAAGATCTGGGTACTTGATTTAGCAAAATAAAAAAAGAAAATAACTCAGGCCTGTCAGAAACGTTTCTGGGACCAAGGTCACAAATGTCCTGAGGCATCTGGTTCTCTGGTAGCATGAGCATCTAGTTCCAAATAAAAACAAGTGTTAGGACACCTTTCATGGCAGCCTAGCACCACCTTGTAGGATATTGTTGGTGTCTGCATCATCTTGAATATATCCCATGGCAGGGTTATCTTGCTTTTGTGTTATATAAATGCAGATCAGCAGTGACCGCAGTTGAACTGGAAAGAGAGGGGCCTGTAGTATTCAATTATATATTGTTTTTATATTGAGTATATGCCTTTAATGCTTGTGGTTTAGATAGTAGTTTTGAGTATGATCCTTTAAATACTTGTAGCCTTTTGAATGTATTTATATTCTGTATTCTAATTTAGAGTTGTAGTGGAATGCTGTTTGTTTCATTCCTGGTCAGTTTCTACCTATCTGCTGATCTTACCAGACGTGCTCATTTGTATGGAATAAACTTATTCTTCAACCTTATTTTTGGATTCCTTCGAATAATACTACAGGGCCCGTGGCAAACAATCCCTGCCTCTTGGAGAAGTGCACTCAAGAACACGGGGCCCGAATCACACAGTTTTAGTGACAAGAGAAAAAATACTTTACTACTGGAAAATGATTAGGTCAGGAGTACATCACTACTCAGAGAAATTCTTTGTTTATTAGGCCCCTAATGAATAAACAACTCGTTGGAGTCATCACCACAACAAAGACACATCAACCTCACCAGAAGCCTAAGTCCATACATACCATAGCATCATCGAAGACTGGTGCATGTCTTCCATTTACCATTCTCGAACATTTTCCATCTCGCCTCACTTTGCTTGGACACCCCTGTAAAATGATATCAAACCAGATATTCTTTCCTTTCCTAAGAGCACTATCACTGACTGCAGACATCTTGCCACGCCACCAAAGACCACCCCCGCACCCCAGTGACTTGATAAAATAGGTGAAATTAACATATTACATGTATACCAGATGCCTTCTAAGACTTGAGCCTTGAAAGATTATCCACCATTATGCCAGCAGTAACTTATGGAGACCTAGTTCAAATGCCCACTAATATCTTTGCCCTGGCATAGTGCAAGCTCTCTTCTTCCTTGATAAGGGTCTGATTACAGTTTTCCCAGTAAATTGGGATCTCTGCACAGTGTTTGCACAAGCGCCTGGATTCCCTAGCGGGTGACAAGCCACGCTCTATAAATACTACTTTATTGAATGATTGCAGTTATAACTTGTGAGTTGTTTATATGATAATTACCAGGTGCAATACAGTTCACAACCCCTTGCTGTATTTGGCTGGTCAAACGTGCCGGAATTAATTGAGTGAAAAGTTCCTTGTAATTACCAGGGCATTCGAAATTGGGTGCAGTACGCACCAAAATCCACATGCTATCGGGCACTTCTGCGGGATAATATTGGAATAGGCGATAATTATCTCACCAGATAATTTCAAACACCTCTGTGTCCATTTTATTCAGGCCCCATTATGCAATAATGTGAGAAGTTGGCCTGATGTATGATG
Organism: Lissotriton helveticus; assembly: GCF_964261635.1. Taxonomy (NCBI): domain Eukaryota; kingdom Metazoa; phylum Chordata; class Amphibia; order Caudata; family Salamandridae; genus Lissotriton; species Lissotriton helveticus. The sequence continues at coordinate 1,458,702,564 of NC_136061.1, read as the reverse complement.
TCCACAGTTCTGTGGGCACCTTGTATCAGTCTAAACAATCCCTTATGGTGGTGGTTGTAAGTCAACCTTATAGACTAAGTATCCTAGGGGTAGCATAGACCTAAGCAGTCCTAGGCTTAACTCAAGAGGGCATGTGAAGCCAGCTGTTTTACCATATGCAGTCCTGTAATATCAAATGAAAGGACACCACACAAGTTATATATTATAAAAATAGATGTATTTATTACTAGAATAATCCTCTGTACTCTTTATGAGTGCAGAGGCACAAGCGTTTAAACAAAAGCACAGTTAAACATACAAAAGTTGCACAATTATGGATAGGGCCGGTGGCCACTCAAACCATATACTAAATAAGTGGTATAAGTATCACTTTACGAACAATGGTAGAGCCTAGGGCCTTGGGAATCGCTGGGACTACACTGAACTAACAGCAGTTAGGACAGGAGTAGCCCGCGGGATTCGGGTGCAGCGCTAAAAGCACACGCATGCACCAATGCAAAGTCAATGGTGCGTAAAAGTTACAAAGTTACTGTTTTAGAAGTCTTCCGACTGGACTAGAAGTTAGCCACTTAAAACTAGGACACTAGAGGTGTAAACCACTACAGGAGCACCGGCGTTCAATCGTTACCTCACCCACAGGAAGCGGGTGCATAGGTGCCAAAGTGTGTCTGGTTTCGTCGTGGAGTTCTATGGAGCCTGGAAATGAAGATGCTGCAGGCGGCCAGGAGAGAAGAGTCCGGTTGGATCCAAGGGTGGATCAAAGAATTAGAGTACCTGAAAGCAGAGGGGACGGAGTCTGGGTCACTAGCCAGTGACCAGGATTGAACCAGGAAGGAACCAGGCGATGTCGGGCGCAATCAGGTGGTTGTTGAGAAGCTTGTCTCCGCTGCCACATGGACTCTGGGGCACCGAGGATGTCCAGGAGTAGATCATGAGCTGTCCCACAAAGGTTCTCCCAGTCGGCGGTGTCGGCTTCCGGATCTGAGTCAACAGACCTTGGCAAATGCAACCCATGCAGGATTTGAAGATCGCTTCTTACTTAGACCAGCAAGGTCAGAGAGGTTGCTCCTTTTCAGGGGAGTGAGGGTCCGTATGGATCAACCAGACTAGTAGAGTAGTTTCAAAGTTTCATTGTTGTAGTGACCACTAGCTAACGGGCAATTGACCGGACAGATGCGTCAAGCAGGAAAATGCAAAAGGGCCCCACGCAGCACTCAGTGAGTGTGGAGGAGTGATCTTCGGTGCACGAGCTGCTCGGGGCTGGGGCTTCTCAAACCCTAATCCACAGCTTCGAGGGTGCATCGGGAGCTGCACGGTCAGCACTTTGCAGTCTTTTCAAGATGGCCGGCCCGTGCTTCACGGCGCCTCCACGGGTCTCAGATGTAGAGTACCTGAAAGCAGAGGGGACAAAGTCTGTGTAACTAGCCAGTGACCAGGATGAAACAAGGAAGGAACCAGGCGTTGTCGGGCGCAATCAGGTGGTTGTTGAGAAGCTTGTCTCCGCTGTCACGTGGACTCTGGGGCACCGAGGATGTCCAAGAGTAAATAAAAAGCTGTCCCACAAAGGTTCTCACTGTCGGCGGAGTCGGCGTCCGGATCGGAGTCAACAGACCTTGGCAAATGCAACCCATGCAGGATTTGAAGATCACTTTTTACTCAGACCAGCTAGGTCAGAGAGGTTGCTCCTTCTCAGGGGAGCGAGGGCCAGTCTGGAGCAACCAGACTATCAGAGTAGTTTTAAAGTTTCATCGTCGTAGTGACCACTAGCCAACGGGCAAGTGACCGGACAGACACGTCAAGCAGGAAAATGCAAAAGGGCCCCACGCAGCACTCGGTGAGTGTGGAGGGGTGATCTGCAGTGCACGAGTTGCTCGAGGCTGGGGTTTTTAAAACCCCAATGCACAGCTTCAAGGGTGCCTAGGGAGCTGCACAGTCAGCACTTCACAGTCTTTTCAAAATGGCCGGCTCCACGCTTCACGTCGCCTCCACGGGTCTCATATTCGCTGGGACTGTGGATCAGGCTGTTCGAAGTCAGAGAAGCTGTGGTTTGTTGATCTCTGTTGCTCGAGTTCTGGCGGGAACTGCAACAAAGCAAACCGTTCTGCGCTGGATGGTGCCTGTTTGCACAGGGTGGTCACTCCTTGACCACAAGGGAGATTCTTCAGTCTTCCACATCGAGTGGGATGTCGAAGGGTCCAGAGTTCTGTATCAAAGTTTCAGTCAGGATAATCTATTGCTCCTGGGCACAGCTCCTACCTTTATTCCAAATCAAGGGGCTGGATTACCTGCTAGGTCCCTCCTATGGGTGGGACCAGGGAGGTGGTGGTTACACCCCTTTCCCTTTGTCCAGTTTCATGCCAGAGCTGGGGCTGGAGTGCCCCAGAACCGGTTTGACTGGATTTTGCATGGGACACCTTGTGTGCCCCAGGCAGTGTCTAGTTTCATTCAGCCCACCCTGCCCCAATCCACTATCTCCTGTCTGTGGTGGTGTAACACCTCCCTGTGACAGGAAACCTTTTGTCCAGGCCTCCCCAGCCAAGTTTTGGTCAGCAGCAGGAGGCCAGACTTGTGTCGGTGGCAGCAGCATCCATTTTGTGAAGCTGAGGCTCTGGTTAGATTTAACCACGTCTAAGTAAAGTAACATGTCTTCTCCCTCTATAAGGGTGGAATGCTACCCCCGTTGCCAGAACTGGCGAGGGGGTAGTATTCCAAAGTGTATGACACCAAACACGACATGTTTTGATAAAGCCAAACCAAAGTTAGCATTAACCGCGAGGATTATAATGCACTTAAGAGTATATGGTATGGCAGTATCACTGGAACAACAGTAAGGAAATGGTTCCGAAAGCTGCAGACAGGCTCAGCTCATGCTACAGCACTATCTCACATAAAACCAAGCACTCTGCCTCCAGGATTGTAAAGGCCTGCCATAGGAGTGACTTATAGGTATATATGTGTCCAGATATAGGTTTAGACATAGGTATACTACATCTAAGCAAGGGGTGATTACACGACCTTGCCCCAGCTGAGTGATCAGCCAGTTGTGTCTGTTTGGATGGCCAGCCAGGGGTGTCAAAAGATATGCTGCAGCCCCTGGTAGGCCTTGGATGCACCTATGCCCTGGGTACCTATAGTACACTGTACAGGGGCTGATAAGGTGTCCAATACCAAATTGGTGATGTACCTATAGTACATGTCTGTGAATTTAGAGAGAGAACAGCAGGCTGTGGGTCTGATTAGCAGGCCCACAGCCACATTAAGTGAAAAACCAGTGTATCAAAAAGCAAAAATTGGGGTGACCATAGGAAAGCAGACCCTACTCTCCTACATACCCCCCCCCCCGCCCAAATGCAGGGACATTAAACTTAACCTTGACCAGATAAGTCTTCATGTTCTAAGTGGAAATACCTGGAGAGACCATCGGCATTGCCATGGTCAGTCCCTGGTCTGTGCTCCACTGTAAAGTCCATCCCCTGTAGGGAAATGGACCACCTGAGCAGTTTGGGATTTTCACCCTTCATCTGATTAAGCCACAAGAGGGGCCTTATGGTTGGTCTGAATCTTGAAGTGAGTGCCAAACAAGTATGGTCTCAACTTCTTCAGGGCCCAAACCACAGCAAAGGCCTCCCTCTTAATGGCTGACCAACGTTTCTCTCTATGGGTCAGCCTTCTGCTAATAAAAGCAATGGGCTGGTCTTGACCATCTACATTAAGTTGTGAAAGCACAGTTCCCACCCCCAACTCAGAAGCATCTGTTTGGACAATGAACTCTTTGGAGTAGTCAGGACTCTTTAGGATAGGTGCAGAGCACATGGCCTTCTTCAGGTCGTCAAATGCCCTTTAACAGTTGCCTGTCCACTGAACCTTTTTAGGCATCTTCTTGGATGTCAGATCATTCAATGGTGTCACAATGGACCCATAGTTATTTACAAATTTTCTGTAGTACCCAGTCAGAACCAAGAAGGCTCTGACTTGTGTCCGGGTAGTTTGAGGAGCCCAGTCCTGTATGGCCTGTATCTTACTCTCCAATGGTTGAGCCTGAACCCCACCTACTAGTTGGCCCAGGTACACAACCTTGCTCTGCCCTATCTGGCACTTGGTAGCCTTGATAGTCAGGCTTTCCCTTTGCAGGGCCTCCAGAACTTTCTTCAGGTGGATCAGGTGATCCTCCCAGGTGGAGCTGAAGACAGCAATATCATCTAGATATGCTGCACAAAAGTCATCCAACTCAGCAAGGACTTGATTCACCAACCTTTGGAAAGTGGCAGGTGCATTCTTCAAACCAAAGGGCATTACCACAAATTGATAATGTGCACTGGGGCTTGAGAATGCTGTTTTGGCCATAGACTCCTCAGCTAACCTGATTTGCCAATAGCCAGCTGTCAGATCAAATGTGCTCAGAAATTTGGCAGAAGCCAACTTATCCATGAGCTCATCTGCCCTTGGAATAGGATGAGCATCTGCCCTAGTGACAGCATTGAGACCTCTATAGTCCACACAAAATCTAATTTCTCTCTTTCCATCTTTGGTATGAGGTTTTGGCACAAGGACTACTGGGCTGGCCCAGGGGCTCTCTGATGGCTCAATAACTCCCAGTTCAATCATTTTCTGCACCTCAGCCTTTATACAATCCCTGACATGGTCAGGTTGCCTGTAGATTGTATTCTTCACAGGCAGACTGTCACCAGTGTCCACCTCATGGGTGCACCAGTTGGGTTGACTGGGTGTAAGAGAAAACATATGTCTGTGAGCCTGCAGAACCTGTCTGCAGTCCCATTGCTGCTGGTCAGAGAGGCTGCCTGCCAAGGCTACTCCATCCACTGAACCATCATCAGGGTTTTGGGATAACAGGTCTGGAAGAGGGTCACTCTCTTCCTCCTGGTCCCCATCTGTTGCCATGAGCAAGCCCATGTCTGCCCTGTCCACATATGCTTTCAATCTGTTTACATGGAGCACCCTGTGGGGGCTCCTACGCGTGCCAAGGTCCACCAAGTAGGTGACCTGTACCTTTTTCTCTAGTATGATGTGGGGTCCAGAACATTTGTCTTGAAGGGCTGCTGGGGCCACTGGCTCCAACACCCACACCTTCTGCCCTGGCTGGTACTCAGTCAGCACAGCCTTTTGATCATGCCAAGCTTTCTGTAATTCTTGACTGGCCTCAAGGTTTTTGGTTGCCTTCTCCATGTATTCAGCCATCCTGGAGGGGAGACCAAGTACATAGTCCACAATATCAAGTTTAGGCTTTTTGAGAGGTAACTCCCATCCTTCTTTCACAAGACACAATGGATCCCTTACAGGGTGGCCAAACAAAATTTCAAAAGGGCTGTAGCCAACCCCCTTCTGTGGGACCTCTCTATGAACAAATAGTAGGCAGGGTAAAAGGATGTCCCATCTTCGCCTAAGCTTTTCAGGTAACCCTTTTATCATTCCCTTTAGGGTCTTGTTGAACCTTTCAACAAGCCCATTGCACTGTGGATGGTAGGGTGTGGTGAACGTATAGTTCACTCCACACTCTTTCCACATTGCTTTCAAATATCCAGACATGAAGTTGGTACCTCTATCTGAAAGCACCTCCTTTGGAAAGCCCACTCTGGAGAAAACTCCAAGTAGGGCCCTTGCCACAACAGGAGCTGTTGTGGTCCTCAGGGGAATTGCCTCTGGATACCTGGTGGCATGATCCACTACCACCAGTATAAATCTGTGCCCAGATGCTGTTTGGGGATCCATTGGTCCAACAATGTCTATCCCAACTCTCTCAAAGGGTACCCCCACCACAGGTAGTGGTATAAGGGGGGCCTTTGTGGTACCACCTGATATGCCACTGGCTTGGCAGGTGTCACAGGAGCGACAAAACTCCTTGGTATTCTCTGACATATGAGGCCAGTGAAAGTGATAGACAAGTCTCTCCCAAGTCTCATTCTGGCCTAAGTTTCCTGCTAGAGGAATTTCATGGGCCAAGGTAAGAAGGAAGCGCCTAAATTGCAGAGGTATAACCAACCTCCTGGTAGCACGAGGCTTGGGGTCTCTAGCCTCTGAATAAAGGAGCCCATCATCCCAATACACTCTATGGGTACCTTGAGCATTCCCAGCAGCCTCAGCAGCAGCCTGCTGTCTGAGGGGTTCAAGAGAAGCACAAGTTAACTGAGCCTGCCCCAGATCTGCCCTTGAGGGTCCCCCTGTCCCCAGAAACTCAACCTGATCAGGTCCAAGGTCTTCCAGGACAGTCTCCTCTTGGATCACAGAATCATCCTCCTGAGAGGGCTGATCCTCAACCTTGGGCAAGGTGGAAGGCACTGCCTTAACCCTCTTGCTCTTTCTCTTGTATTGTGTTGGTCTATAGTTTCAAGACCCACCACAGGTTCAGGTAGGCACTTCTTGGCCTGGGACCTGGTTACAGCAATATCATGTGCTGAAATACCTAGCATCTCTGCATGAGTCCTATACTCCACTTCTGACCATAAAGAATTCTCTAGATCATTTCCCAAAAGACAGTCAACTGGGAGGTCTGCACTCACAACAACTCTTTTGAGGCCAGTTACCCCTCCCCAGGAGAAGTTAACAACAGCCACACTATGTGTAGTAGTGGCATTGCTAGCATTGGTCACTAGGTAGGTCTCACCTAGTACAATCTGTTCAGGGTCCACAAAGTTAGGTGTCACCATAGTGACACTGGCACATGTGTCCCTGTAGGCCTGAGCCATTTTCTCATTGATCAAAGGTGTCTGCGTGTACTTGCCCAAAGTATTGGGACTTATTGGGGTGGACATAGCCATGTCAACATCACAGATCAGAACTGCCTGAGTTGGAACCCTGACTAGGCCAGACTCCATCTCAGTACCCAGGGTCAACCCCACTATAGCCTTGGGTTGTGCACGACCACTGCTAACTGTACTAGGGGGTGCAGGTGCCTTAGGGGCTGCAGTGGTAGGGACTGTTCCTTTCTTAGTGCATTCACTACCCCAGTGTGAAACTGATTTACAGGTATTGCCCCAAGGTTTCTTTGGCCCATCATTCTTCTTTTTGTTTCCAGTTCGGGACCCACCCTCCTTAGGAGTATTTTGGGGGCGTGAAGAAGACTTCTGGTCTTTTTGTTTCTGATCTCCACCCTTCTGGTGTTTCTGCTTAACCCTTGTTATGACCTATTTGTCTGCCTTCTTACCCAATTCTTGGGGAGAGGTCAGATCTGAGTCAATAAGGTGTTGATGCAACTGCTGGTTCTGACAATTATTAAGGATCTGTTCTCTCACTATTAGATTGTACAATCCTGTATAGTCTGAGACTTTACTTCCCAGCAACCAACCCTCCAGAGCCTTAGTGGCACAATCAACAAAATCAGTCCAGTCCTGAGTCTGAGCTTTTTGGGTATCTCTGAACAACAACCTGTATTGTTCAGTGGTTAGGCCAAACCCATCAATAAGAGCACTCTTCAGGACAGTGTAGTTTTTAGCATCCCCAGGACTAACTGTGAGGAGCTTATCTCTCCCTTTCTCAGAAAAGGAGTACCATAAGATTGCTGCCCACTGATCTTTGGGAACCTGCTGTACCATGCAGGCCTTCTCCAGAGCAGTCATCCATTTGTGGATGTCATCCCCTTCCTTATAGGGGGGGGCACAATCTTTGTCAGGTTTCTATTGTCATAGGACCTGTCTTTCTCTCTAGGAATATTGCTGCCACCAGTGGGTATCTCCCCACTCAATCTTTGTTCCCTTGCTAAAGCAAGTTTAGCTTGGGCCAGGGCTATCTCTTCCCTCTCTATCTGGAGTCTGACAGCTCTAATCCGGGCCTTATGCTCTTTTCTCTGGGGGGAAGTAATTCCCCTTTGAGAGTTCCTTGAGGCATTAGACAGGTTAGAGTCCCTGGAAAGGGATCTATCTCTTCTATTGCCTGGGAGTATTCTGCTGTTGGGTCTGGGGAGGTGGTTACAATCTCCATCCCCATGTAGGCTCAAGTTAGCATGGCTAAGCCTCCTAACTTGGACCTGGATATCCCCCTGATCATCTGAATCATCTCCATCCCCTTCTCCCTCTTCTACCTCTGGGGTGGTGTTCTCATCATCTGGGGGTTCCCTCCTTCTCCTGGATTACATGAGGGACCTGCACTAGCCTTCTCAAGATCATCCCTTTCTAGGATACCTATCAGGATGGGAATGGTAGGGTTGTGACCCTTTTTCAGCCCCCTTGTAGTGCACAAGGCACTCAAGTCTCTGAAGCTGAGTTTGTCATAGCTGGAAGGTGCCTTGGTAGGGTCACCTGCCACAGGCAGAGAACTGGGTTGTTCACCTGTGCCAGACATGACTCTAGTGAGGTGTAAGTGGTGAACTTACCTACACTATGTGTTTTCCTACTAGAACCTTGCTAGTGAGTTGTAGTCAGGGTGTGCTAAGCCCTTTAATCTACAACTACTAAGTTCAGTAGAACTTAAGTATGTAAGCTTTGTTTATATGTACCTATAGTACTCAATGTGATCTTTCAAATGATATAAAGATTGCAATGGTAAAACAACAGCAAGCTCAAATCAAAAACCGCTGCACATCAATGTGAGAAGTTGGCCTGATGTATCCACAGTTCTGTGGGCACCTTGTATCAGTCCAAACAATCCCTTATGGTGGTGGTTGTAAGTCAACTTCATAGACTAGCTATCCTAGGGGTAGCATAGACCTAAGCAGTCTTAGGCTTAACTCAAGAGGGCATGTGAAGCCAGTTGTTTTACCATATGCAGTCCTGTAATATCAAATGAAAGGACATCCCACAAGTTATATATTATAAAAATAGATGTATTAATTACTAGAATAATCCTCTGTACTCTTTATGAGTGCAGAGGCACAAGCGTTTAAACAAAAGCACAGTTAAACATACAAAAGTTGCACAATTATGGATAGGTCCGGTGGCCACTCAAACCATATACTAAATAAGTGGTATAAGTGTCACTTTACGAACAATGGTAAGGCCTAGGGCCTTGGGAATCGCTGGGACTACACTGGACTAACAGCAGTTAGGACAGGAGTAGCCTGCGGGATTCGGGTGCAGCGCTAAAAGCACACGCATGGACCAATGCAAAGTCAATGGTGCGTAAAAGTTACAAAGTTACTGTTTTAGAAGTCTTCCGACTGGACTAGAACTTAGCCACTTAAAACTAGGACACCAGAGGTGTAAACCACTACAGGAGTTCAATCCGTACCTCACCCACAGGAAGCGGGTGCATAGGTGCCAAAGTGTGTCGGGTTTCGTCGTGGAGTTCTATGGAGCCTGGAGATGAAGATGCTGCAGGCGGCCAGGAGAGAAGAGTCCGGTTGGATCCAAGGGTGGATCAAAGAATTAGAGTACCTGAAAGCAGAGGGGACGGAGTCTGGGTCACTAGCCAGTGACCAGGATTGAACCAGGAAGGAACCAGGCGATGTCGGGCGCAATCAGGTGGTTGTTGAGAAGCTTGTCTCCGCTGCCACATGGACTCTGGGGCACCGAGGATGTCCAGGAGTAGATCATGAGCTGTCCCACAAAGGTTCTCCCAGTCGGCGGTGTCGGCTTCCGGATCTAAGTCAACAGACCTTGGCAAATGCAACCCATGCAGGATTTGAAGATCGCTTCTTACTTAGACCAGCAAGGTCAGAGAGGTTGCTCCTTTTCAGGGGAGTGAGGGTCCGTATGGATCAACCAGACTAGTAGAGTAGTTTCAAAGTTTCATTGTTGTAGTGACCACTAGCTAACGGGCAATTGACCGGACAGATGCGTCAAGCAGGAAAATGCAAAAGGGCCCCACGCAGCACTCAGTGAGTGTGGAGGAGTGATCTTCGGTGCACGAGCTGCTCGGGGCTGGGGCTTCTCAAACCCTAATCCACAGCTTCGAGGGTGCATCGGGAGCTGCACGGTCAGCACTTTGCAGTCTTTTCAAGATGGCCGGCCCCGTGCTTCACGGCGCCTCCACGGGTCTCAGATTTGCTGGGACTGTGGATCGGGCTGATAGAAGTCAGGGAAGCTGGGTCTTGTTGATCTCTGTTGCTCGAGTTCTGGCGGGAACTGCAACAAAGCAAATGTTGGGCACTGGATGGTGCCTGTTTGCACAGGGTGGTCACTCCTTGACCACAAGGGAGATTCTTCAGTCTTCCACGTCGAGTTGGATGTCGAAGGGGCCAGAGTTCTGTATCAAAGTTTCAGTCAGGATAATCTAATGCTCCTGGGCACAGCTCCTATCTTTATTCCAAATCAAGGGGCTGGATTACCTGCTAGGTCTCTCCTTTGGGTGGGACCAGGGAAGGGGGTGGTTACACCCCTTTCCCTTTGTCCAGTTTCGTGCCAGAGCTGGGGCTGGAGTGCCCCAGAACCGGTTTGACTGGATTTTGAATGGGACACCTTGAGTGCCCCAGGCAGTGTCTAGTTTCATTCAGCCCTCCCTGCCCCAATCCACTATCTCCTGTCTGGGGTGGAGTAACACCTCCCTGTGACAGGAAACCTTTTGTCCAAGCTTCCCCTGCCAAGTTTCGGTCAGCATCAGGAGGCCAGACTTATGTCGGTGGCAGCAGCATCCATTTTGTGATGCTGAGGCTCTGGTTAGATTTAACCGCGTTTAAGTAAAGTAACATGTCTTCTCCCTCTAGAAGGGTGGAATGCTACCCCCGTCACCAGAACTGGCGAGGGGGTAGTATTCCAAAGTGTATGACACCTTACACGACATATTTTGATAAAGCCAAACCAAAGTTAGCAATAACCGCGAGGATTATAATGCACTTAAGAGTATATGGTATGGCAATACCCTAGAACAGCTATAAGGAAATGGTTCCGAAAGCTGCAGAGAGGCTCAGCTCATGCTAGAGCACCATCTCACATAAAACCAAGCACTCTGCCTCCAGGATTGTTAAGGCCTGCCATAGGAGTGACTTATAGGTATATATGTGTCCAGATATAGGTTTAGATATAGGTATACTATATCTAAGCAAGGGGTGATTACACGACCTTGCCCCAGCTGAGTGATCAGCCAGTTGTGTCTGTTTGGATGGCCAGCCAGAGATGGCAAAAGATATGCTGCAGCCCCTGGTGGCCTTGGATGCACCTATGCCCTGGGTACCTATAGTACAGTGTACAGGGGCTGATAAGGTGTCCAATACCAAATTGGTGATGTACCTATAGTACATGTCTGTGAATTTAGAGAGAGAACAGAAGGCTGTGGGTCTGATTAGCAGGCCCACAGCCACATTAAGTCGAAAACCAGTGAAGCAAAAAGCAAAAATTGGGGTGACCATAGGAAAGCATACCCTACTCTCCTACAAATAATGTAACTTGAAATCAGACCCTGACTCTCACCCTACCACTAGGCGTGTAATGCACTTCTACTCCACACTCTAGATGTTTCTCGGTTTCAATGTAAATCTCCCTTTTGGTTCCATTACTGACAACGATTTTTAGGCAAAGCAATTATTCTTTACTGCTTCCAAAATGTGCTAGTTAAATGCACTGTTACTGCAACCTCTGATTAAAAGTGATATTTAAATACAATTTATAAAGTGTTGACTCCGAATGAGAATTCATATTACATTAGCATTCTCATTAAATGTTTGAAATGAAAGTTACATTTAGGCAATCTCTCCATTTAGAGGTAGCTCTGAATAATTTTACATTTTGCTTTTGCACTTCTCATTGCACATGCACGTCTCCGTCCAGAAACCGAGGTAAATGGGGAATTCAACAAGAGTGCTTAAGTTGTTAAATTCTTTGCTCAAGTCATAGGAACAACATGTTTATATATAATTCAATCTGTAAAGCTCCCTGGAAAGATTTCTGAATAATAAATGTGCTCATTGGAGTGGGAAGAGAGGTGTTTTTATTTTTGATGTAATTCAGTGAAACCAAATTAAATCAGTACTAAAACGTTTTTAAAATTGTCAACACAATCATCGCCATAATCAGGAAGACGTTGAAGATTGCATTGCAGGGTTTCAAGAAAAACTGAACAAAACGATACAAGACATTGCAATCTCATAGAACATCTACTTAACGTGCAATATTCAACAGATATTTTGAAGTGAGATACAACTCTGTGAAAAGATTTCGGAACTGATTACGACTTCGACACAGTTGCACTTGCTCTCCACCAGCACTCCACCAGCACGGCTGAGCCAAAGCTGCGCAAGGACTGCCCGGCTGATTACGAGTTCAACCTGTGCAGGCAAATGGTCCTTTTGCCTTTCCCACAGCGGTGCCCTGAAAAAGGCCACTGCAATGGGAACTGCAAAAATGTTCCAGCATGGAAGGGACTGTGAATTCCATGCCATGCTGGAACTGGAAGTGCAAGCAGACGGGTGGCATATGTTGTGCCCCACTGAATGCATGCCCATGGCAGGGGATGAGGGCCCTGTGGAGCCCCCTTTGTTCCCCCACCGCCAGAATGCATCCCCATGGTGAGGGTCATGGGGGTCCTGTAGGGCCCCCTTTGCTCCTTCACTGCCAGCCTTTTCATGGCAGGCTCACCGCCATGAAAAGGCTGGCGGTGGAGGAACCTGTAATATGCCTTGCGGGACTGCGTCAGTCCCACCTAGCATATTGCATTACCCCTCTGGCGCACCACCACCAGAATTTTTTAATCCTTGGAAAAATAAAGGAAAACACAACCAGGCGACACGTGTTTCGTCATTTGGGAATTGTCCCATGACTGTTCAGGGCTGTACGGGAAGATTCCGAAATGCGAGATTGCTGAACCAGTGATAATTCCAACCCGTTCAGCATAGGTGTGAGGAGCACAGTAATGGTAAAAATAACATAGATGGTGCAAAGTTAACAGAAACGGGGAGGACGGGTAGGTCACAAGCTCCGTTTGCCTGATCCAACAAGAGTGTGCGGACAGGTATGTTCGTTCGGTGGGTGGTCCTATGTCTGTGATGGTCCATTTTGAAATAGATCCAAAAGGAGTAAGTGGGCGGGTGTGTCCATCTTACAGGTGATCCTCAGTTTGTGGTTGCAGGGGAGTACGAGATGGATCCGGCTCGCTTTCCGGTTACGGGCTTCGCATTTGGCATAGCAGAAAACTGTGAGATGCCAATGTACTAGTACAACCTCACATCCATGATGGTGTAGAAATGTCAACTGTCCTGCAGTCTGTTAGTAAACTTATACAATGCATGAACATACATGTGAACACAATGTCAATCTGCATCTCCCCTTCACATAGCAGAGGGAGAATCAACACCTCATGCATTGCAGACCCAACATCACAGAACTGATGATGAAGAGGACCTCCCCAACATTGACACTGACACCCTCCAACAGCTCATGGATAGCTCTGCCACCCCACCTCCAGGAGCAGGGCAGCCCAGCTGCATTGAAGAGGGCCTACCCCCTGCACAAACCACGCAGCAGCAAGCACACACCACCGCGGCTGTCTCCTAGGACCCCTACGACCAACACATGGCATTCCAATGCCGTGTGTTAGGGTGCCAGGAGAAGATGGCTGATCAGCTGCGGGTGGGGTTCAACGTCATTGCAGGTGGGTGTCTAAGTATCATCAGGGACCGCTTACAGTCCCTAATGGACAGCTACTGTTTTCTCCTTGGAATCCAACAATCTATGGATGACATCGCTGGAGTCATGACTCTGAGCCAAGAACAACTGTCTAGTCAGAGTGGCTCCAGTGATGTCAGCCGGGAGTTGGGACACATAAGGAGAATGATGGGGAGCTTGGAGCGGATGCAGGCAGAACAAATGTTTGCCACGGCTGCACACCAGCGAGATGTAGCTGTGATCTTCCATGCCCTGCAGATCCTCTTCAAGGCATTGCCACCACAAGGCCTGGTGCGGATGAATGCTTCTGCTACCACTCCCTCCACATCTCCGCCCCCTGAAGTGTCAGTGCCACACAGTGCGGCAGACATTCCACCCCCGGCCCCTCATGTGTCACAAAACACCACCACCCACATGGTATGCACCTGACACATCAGAGGACAAAGATGATAATGAGTCTGGCTTTGTGGTAAGAATGAAGTGGTAGCATTCATCTCCGCCATATGTCCGGTTTCAGCTTGGTTCTGGCCTCTGCATCATGCCCTGGATTAACACCTTCCACTGTCCCCTGACACACTCAGCGACACTCAACATGGACTGCCATATTTTGTTTGGTTACCAATGACACAGCAAGCACACTGCGGACTGAAGTCTTCCACGTCCGATGAGCTTGTGTCAATCCCTAAAGGACTCCGGCTGGTCCTCCACGGGGCAATAATGTAAAGTGGGGTTTGCATGGCCCTGTACTAATCCAGCTTCAACACTCCATTGAATGTTAAAAAAACATTCTAATTCACACATATGTGTCATGGCTATGATCAATCAAATATGTTAGCATGTGTGAATGTAGGGACAGTGATTCAACAAAAAGATACTCCTTTGGTAATGCTATCAATGCGCATGTATTGGTGTGACCCAGATAGGCAGTGGAACACACATTGTCATTTAAATCGCCAATCATCACAGTTGAATGCAAGTAAAGGTGTGTAGAATTTATTAGCATATGCGTGTCAGTACTGGCAAGATAACTGCCACAGCATGCAGGCCAATGCAGCAGTATGTCAGAATAAGGAACATTGCCAATCGCTGCTGTACACTCCAGGGGAGTGCCTCACCTTTCATAGGTGTGTGTCAACCCGTGTTGTTGTCCACTCATGTATTCGGAGTCCAGGCGAATGCAGTCATGTTCACTATTGTCGTGGGATATGTGACCAGATCTCCAAGATGCAACAAGGTGTTGGGACGTGTGCAATGGGTTCCAATCAGTTGTGGCTGCAGGTACGTAGTCACTCATCCAGGAAAGCCATTGCAGCTTCATAGGCTATCCTTTCCAACATGAGGCCATTGTCGATTCCCTCAAACAGGACGGTGAGTCGATCCATTAGCAGGTCCGGACAGATGAGCTGCGTCCACCCCCTTTCACCAATTAGCACTACAGGTCAATAGGGGAGCAGTTTTATGTGGTCACTGCTCACGAGGATTTGTGTAATCTCCCAGGTCCAGCTGGCAGCATGTGTGCCAAGTATCAAGGCATTCCATAAACGTGTATCACAGTGACACTCCTGGTCGTGGGCCAACAGGCGGCGAACACACATGTCAAAATCCAGTTCAGCTACCGTCCTGTTGGATAGACAGACATCCATGGACTACTCGAATATGCATGATGGACAATGCAACACAGGCTGAACACAGGTGAAGTTGGCAAGGCGGAAGCTTAGCCGGTAACTGATCAACAGAACTGCCAATGGTAGTGCCCCCAGTAAATGCAGCATATGTGCATGGTACAGTTCCACGTGAGAGGGGTTGTGTATATGTTTGGATGTTCTGCTATTGTGTTAGTGGCTCTGATTTGAGCAGCACTGTTGTGACATGCACCATTTCTGTGGATGAAATGCCACAGCTCGGATCAATGAGTTGTTTTAGTGTGCAATGGTTGTACCCTTGGGATGGTGTTGGAGTAAGTGTGAAGGCCATTCCTTGCAAGATAACCTTGATAACCTGTCTGTGGGGTCTGTATATGTTGGTCTTTCGTTGGGCTTTGTGTAGTGTGGGAGTGGTCATCAGCTGCTATAGTATCTGTGAGGGGGTGCCGGGCACATGCAATTCCAGGGTCGGAGGTGCAGATGTGCTTCCACCTGATAGTTCACACAAAGGAGCTTTCATCCCTAATTCTTTCATCTGCTTGCATTCAGGAAATATGATGTGGCTTGTTGGGGGAGGGGTGGTATCTATGCGACTTTGGGATTCATGTATGAGATGACTTGCCTGTGGCATATGTGCGGCATCACTGTGTGTTATGTTGCCTCACAGTTGCTCCTCCCTCCCCCAAGCCTATTGACGTGTATGCAATGCACGGTTGCGGCTCTTGCACTCCTACGGCACACCATTGTCAAGCCTGTCTGCACACGTCCACAAGCCTGACAATGACACAGTAATGTTGGCCGTTGAAGGTGGGCGGCCACGTGAGTGTAGGCCCATGGTAAGGATAGGGCGGACACAGATGTTGAGTGGATGTCTGGCTGAACTTGCGCTGCCAGTAGGGCTAGGCATTTGGCTCATGCTGCGGCAATACAGATACACACAACACTTGGAATGTATGAGCCAGGACCCCGAGCGGACTTGCGCTCCTTCATTTCTCCTTTCGTGCAAGTCTGCCCTCCGGGTGCATGCTACATTGCAACATTGTCGATTGTGGGCCGGGTGGCGTCGACACTACAACAGAGACACATGCATTAGTTACTTCCTTGTCTAGGCCAGAACAGAACCACACCCAGCGACCTGTACAAATTCTTCGCACCCCTACGCTGGACTGGCCTATGCCGGCCCAGCCCACTCCACTTACGCTTACAGGGGGGACTACACAGTTACATGTCCAAGGTCTTAGCCACTGCCTGAGGTGACAGGGTTGCATCCACTGTCCACAGCACAATGTAATTTGGTAGGGCCTGGGGCCACCATGCATACATAAAGACTACACAGACACACTCAGATAGATAGTGGAACTGGCTATGGGCACGTGCTCCCGGACCCTTTTTATTGCCATGGTCATATACCCAGTGATGCCTGTGTTGGATGGGTGTGGGGTGAGTGTAAGCCAGCCCTCAAGGAGTGGTTGGTGCGGGCAACAACTAGAACATTGAGCATCAGATCACACACAAAAGATTCAATCATAAAGGGTCCATGACTTGAGCTGCACTGAGGTAGGGGCACCAGAGATGAGCGTGCTCATGTGAAGAAATTATAAATGATTGTGTCCCTTTGGGATATTCCTGCTTCAGCTGCAGTGGGTTGTGGTACACCTGCCTCATCTTCATCATCATGGTCCCAGGTCTTCCCCACTGCCTGAGGTGACATTGTTGCATCCTCTGTCCACAGCCCGAAACTCAATCATAAAGGGTCCATGAGTTGTGGTGCACTGAGCTAGTGACAACTGAGGAGCTGTTGACAACTGAGGAGCTGTTGGGCTGACATGCCCTCCATGTATGACACCAATTGGCATGAAAGACTGGTATGCGTGTGGAAGACATTCAGCATGGATGTCTGCCCCACATGGATCTGCTTCAGCAAATCCATGGCCTTCACACTCAGGACAGCAGGAGATACTGGTGCAGGGGTGTGGTGCCGGGCTGTGCTCCTCTACATGGGAGCAGCCATGTACACTGAGCATGGGAGCAGCTGTGAGGGTGGAGATGGTGGTGGTGGTGGGCTCAGATATAATTTGAACCAATCCTGGCTTACCCACCACCACAGGGAGTCCTTACTGAGGTCACATATTTGGGAGCTCCTTCAGATGGGGATGCCGAGCTTCCCTCAGTGTGGCTCCCCTCACCATCTGTGCCACTGGGCCCCTTCTCCTCCTCCGCACTGTACCCAGTCTGGCGAGCTGTTTCCCCTTGGTACGTGGCACTCCTCCTCCGGTAGCTGGTGCTGATGCTGTGAACAAGAATGCTAGAGAGATTTACATGAGTCATCTGCATGGACTTGACACATGGATATTGTCACATATCACAGAGCAAGCATATACATCATGTTGACTGCAGCTTTCCACTCATTACACATATGTGTATATGGCACTTGCCAGTCGCCAATTAACCATGGGTTCCATACACAAGATGTAATGTGCAACATTGTTCAGATCAATGTCAAAGCCCACAACCACACTGTAAAATCCTACATCATGTAGCATGTGGTCTGATTTGTAATGCTCCTGAAGGTCTTGTTTCATGACATACTTGTCTCATCTCATGCAAGGGAGTCTTCAACTGACACATCAAATTGGATGCACACATTAGAAATGTGACATGGTAAACATTATTATATCCTCAGTTAACACATTTTGAATCCATGGCTATGGCGTAACTGTGAAAATGATCAGCCCGTATTACAGCAGGCTTCCATAGTCAGTAAATGACTCATTTCACACAGATAACAGTGTTAGGGGTAATTTGTCTACTGCCTTTGGTCCTCTGCTGTCAGGTCACACATCTGATTCTCTTTTTGTACTCCACAAGGTGTTAGGGTGGGAGTCACTTAGCCCACTGTGTTATGTCAACCATGGACAATTTTGGTGGGATTGTCCATGATGTTGTGCACATTGTATATAGTCCAAATGCTACATATTTGTAGAATGACTAACAATTTGAAGACCAATTACTGCATCATTACAATGCTTCATGTGGTACACTATGACACAGGCCTGTCCTGGGGAAACATCTGTATATACCTGTAGTACAGAACCTCAACATCACATAATTCCAGTCACCACTGTGTTCAATCCTGTCCAGACTACTTCCGTCCACATCTTTGGGGGCCAAGTCTGTAAGTCCCTTACGTGGTACACACAATGTGTACACTTTAAAAAACAAAATTTCTCTTTTTCGCCATCAGGGTTTGTGAACTCACAAACAAAATTGGGGGCACAGTTGACATCTATCATGCTGAAAATAATGCAGCATACACATGGATGACCAAGCCACAAGTAGGCAGTCAAGAGATTTTACACACCCGTAAACTGTTGTGTTTGCCAAACATTAACAATACATTTGAAGTTTAGCCTTGTTTCCAACAGTGATCACCTGTGTCTGTCAAAGAATGTCACGTGTAGTCACTGTGACAGAGTGTGACACAAGTAATTTTCCTTTTTGAAGAGGAAAAGGGAATGACACATACTAACATGTGACAGGCCAGTGTCACAGTTGCCCGGAATTGGCATACATCCCCTTGGCCTATGGGATTAATGTGATTATACTGAGCAGTGCAGCTGGAACATATATGTGCCTGAATGACCAAGATTAACTCGACAGCCCATCCACATTAGTGTAACCTGCAGCCATGATGTGTAGCAGTGTCATCACACAGCTGTGTGCTCCACTTGCAACATACTGCACATATATATTTGATGCACTCTGAGTATAGGTCATACATTAGTCACTATGCTGACAATATCAGCCAATTGCATCACTCCATATGGACATCTACATGAACATAATGTTGAAGATTGTGCAGATCACATGAGGATGGGACTACAGTCACTAACCTGGACATAAGTAACACACATGTCACAGATGGAAAGGGGCTCAAGAGGGAATTTACTAATCACGGTGCCTATGCATCTCGTGAGACAGATCTGTGTGTTTGGATTACTTTCGACCTGTCATAGGGGCAGCAGGGTTTGAGACTGCGACATGCTTGTTTTACATAGGTGTTTGACATGGAAAATACTCACCCACTCCTTGCTGCTGTCTGACCCTTAACTGCCCATCCATGTCAGGGAAGACCACCATCAGAATCCAGAGCATGTGGGGATTCAGGGTCCGGCATCCACCCCTCTTGCGTGGAGGTGACAGGTTCAGTTGAACATGAGCAATCCTCCGAGTCCATCCCCGGAGGTACTGCCACCTCTACTGGCAGTGGCGGACGCATCGGTTGATGACCCCAACTGAGAAAACTCTACGGGCAAGGGTCTGCCACATCTTGGCCCTCTGATGGAAGTCGACCTGTGAGAATGACATGGTGACAGTCCCTTGAGTCATAGGCTACATGTTTATGGCACACACAATATTACATAGAGTTCAGTAAAAGTTTGCAAACAATGTCTGCGGGGTGAGCAAGTGGCATTATGGGCAGTTGTCCTGTGTGGAATAATCCGTCAAACCAACGTGAACAGGGCTGAGAAGTAAATACCACCTAGTACACCCACTTCTACGGATCAGTGACATAATATTGAGGGACATAATATCGACTAGCAAAAATATCGGCGATAAAATATCGACAGACAGAATATCGACTTTGTATCTACAAACAGGTAAGTACAAAAATATCGAGTAAAAAATATTGTTTACAAAAATATAGTTTATAAAAATATCGACTTTATTATAAACAATGTTAAATTAAATTAATATTAAAAATTAATTACTAAAATATACTTTAAAAAACTTAAATTACCTTATAATATTTAAATAATGAAAGAAAGTTCTAAAAAATAAAAATTCCAATCATATTTGTTAAAACATATATATATAGTAACATAATATAATTAAATAATGTCCAATATCATTACCGTACGATAGCGGAAGTGTAAAAATTAATATTCCCACTCCAGAGAGTGCAACAGTAGGGAAAGCGTTGGATAGCGTAGGGGTAAAAATTACTATTACAACTCCAGAAAGTGCAACAGTAGGTAAGGCGTTGGATAGCGTAGAGGTAAAAATTACTATTCCCACTCCAGAGAGTGCAACAGTAGGGAAAGCGTTGGATAGCGTAGAGGTACAAATTACTATTCCCACTCCAGAGAGTGCAACAATAGGGAAAGCGTTGGATAGCGTAGGGGTACAAATTACTATTCCCACTCCAGAGAGTGCAACAGTGGGGAAAGCGTTGGATAGCGTAGGGGTACAAATTACTATTCCCACTCTAGAGAGTGCAACAGTAGGTAAGGCGTTGGATAGCGTAGAGGTAAAAATTACTATTCCCACTCCTGAGAGTGCAACAGTAGGGAAAGCGTTGGATAGAGTAGGGGTACAAATTACTATTCCTACTTCAGAGAGTGCAACAGTAGGGAAAGCGTTGGATAGCGTAGGGGTACAAATTACTATTCCCACTCCAGAGAGTGCAACAGTAGGGAAAGCGTTGGATAGCGTAGGGGTACAAATTACTATTCCCACTCCAGAGAGTGCAACAGTAGGGAAAGCGTTGGATAGCGTAGGGGTACAAATTACTATTCCCACTCCAGAGAGTGCAACAGTAGGGAAAGCGTTGGATAGCGTAGGGGTAAAAATTACTATTCCCACTCCAGATAGTGCAACAGTAGGGAAAGCGTTGGATAGCGTAGGGGTAAAAATTACTATTCCCACTCCAGAAAGTGCAACAGTAGGGAAAGGGTTGGATAGCGTAGGGGTAAAAATTACTATTCCCCCTCAAGAGAGTGCAACAGTAGGGAAAGCGTTGTATAGCGTAGGAGTAAAAATTACTATTCCCACTCCAGAGAGTGCAATAGTAGGGAAAGGGTTGGATAGCGTAGGGGTAAAAATTACTATTCCCACTCCAGAGAGTGCAACAGTAGGGAAAGGGTTGGATAGCGTAGGGGTAAAAATTACTATTCCCACTCCGGAGAGTGCAACAGTAGGGAAAGCGTTGGATAGCGTAGGGGTAAAAATTACTATTCCCACTCCAGTTAGTGCAACAGTAGGGAAAGTAGATACTTCATATATTATTTTAAAAAATGTATATATATTAATATCTATAAAAAATTAATTAAAAGTAATTACCAATATAATATAATATAATAATTAATTAATTACAAATACTATTTTAAATTAATCATTACAATTAGTTATCTATTAATGCTAATAAATTACAAATTAATCATTAATTAATTAGTAATTAAAAAGTTGCTTAACAATTAAAATCTAATAAATACCCAAAAAATTAACATATGTAATTGGATATAATTAAATTACTTCCCACCCTATTTCCCTATAAACCCACAACCCACTACAGAAAATAAATTAGTAAAATTAACATAATTATCAATTAATCAATCTAATAAAAATAATTCTCAATTAAAAGTTAATTAATTACCAATTAACAATTATTTAACTATTAATCATAAATAAATAACACTACATAAATTAACATATTTAATTAATTATAATTAAATTACTTCCCACCCTATTCCCCTAGAAACCCACAACCCGCTACAGAAATTAAATTAGTTAAATTAACATAAATATCAATTAATCAATTAAATAAAATTATTTGGCAATTAAAATTTAAATAATTACTAAATATAAAATAATTAACAATTCATTATAAACAAATACCAATAAATAAATTAACATAATTATCAATTAATCAATTAAATAAAATGAATTGGTAATTAAAATTTAAATAATTACAAAATAAAATTAATTAACAATTTATTATAAACAAATACCAATAAATAAATGTACATATTTAATTAATTATAATTAAATTACTTCCCACCCTATTCCTCTATAAACCCACAACCCGCTTCAGAATAAAATTACGCAACATTTAAATAACTTTAAATTCATTAATTAATCTACATTATAACATAAATAAACACTTTTAACACATAAAATATACTATAAAAATGTTGATATTATTAAATGTTCGATATTTTTATTAACCTATATTATGTACTTCGATATTTTGACTATCTATATTTAAAAATTCGATATTACATTACTTACCTTCAAAACGATATTTTTGATGTCTATATTCTGTCCATTCGATATTTTGTCCAGCCTATATTTTGTACTCGATATTATTTCCATTTGATATTTTGTAGTCGATATTATGTCTGTTTACCACTTCTACAGCAGTGTACCTGCCCAGAACACTATTCTACCAACAGCATAGCTTACAGTTACTCTGTTTGCATGCTCCCACTTGAGATTCTCAATGCTAACAGTGCACATTTTTGCACATGTACAATGACAAGGCACTGGAATCATCACTCACTTGCTCCTTTGGTTTGCCATACATCTGGTTGTACAGTGGAAGGAGGCTGTCCAGCAGGGCCTGGTTTTCTTCTTTAGTGAAGGCTGGGGCCCTGTCCACTGTATGTGCTGTGTTAGCTCCCAGAAGATGCGGAGACAGCAGCAGAGAGATGGGGAGATGCAGATGATGTGCGGGTAGTACAGGCAAGTAAGGTGTGTAGGGAACAGACCGACTTTTATCTGTATATCAGAGGCAGTCTCTTTTCCATGCGGACAAAGCGATAGGTTCAACTTGTTCGTATTATTCAAATCTGTCCAATACATAACATTGCTAGCACCCAACACGCCTACTGCGATGTTCGTGATCGCGCAAGACTTTTCGACTGCAAGTACGTCATGGCGTGATCGCGCGAGATTATTCGACTGCGAGTACGTCATAGAGTCCTGGCATCTTGCAATGCGAGACTTTCAGAATGCGAATACGTCATAAGGTCACGTATCGCGAGAGTAAACAATAGCAAATACGTAGATGCTTCGCAGCTGACATACGGCGGGAGATTTGAACATCTCGCTTTCCCGAAATCGCAAAAATTGCAATTCTGCACAAGAAATCTATCGCTGGCAGCATAAACCTTCAGAAATTGATGATTTGAATCAGAATAACTCCTCAGATTGACATTTGGCTGCACTTTTTGGTGCAAGTAGTGCATTTTTGGGGGGTTGGGAGGAAAGAAGTGCCCCAGAGTCTCCAACTTCCTGTTCCTGTCCAGCAGGATCCTCCCAGTGCTTTGTCCATGTCCTGGTCACTTTTCATTTGGATCTGGAGCTGGAAGGATTACTCTTTGTGGCTGCTGCTGGATATTAGTATTTAAGGACTTTTTGTTTGGATCACTTTTGGAGTTGAGATTTTACAAGTAAGTTGGTGTTTGTTTGTTTGGGGCATTGCAGTTGCTGCAACTACAATTTATAAACTTTTAAACAACTTTTTAAAAAATATATTGTGGGTAGCCCACAGTATCCAGTAGGCCCAGGGTTAGTCATGGGTGCATGATACAACAGTTTCTGTGAGTTTTGTTGAACTTAAATATCATTTACGGCATGGATGGCATGGAATTGAATAGCTCACTGTTATATCTATGTGGAAGTTTTTTGTAATTTTGGGGTGCGTGTTAAAGCCACACTAGCCAGTAGGCCCAGGGGTAGTCAGTGGTGCATGGGCCAAGTCTTTCTGTGGGGTCTCTTGAATTTAAACATCATTTAGGGCATGGATGGCATTGGATTGGGGTGATTTCTGTGTGTATTTCGATTTTTTGGGTGTTATTGGGGCCTGGTCCAGGGCCTGACCATGTGGGTGGGGGCCATTTTGAGGCCTGGTCCAGGGCCTGGCCATGTGGGAGGTGGTCTAGGGGCCATTTTGAAGCCAGCAGTGTGCTTTGTGCCATAGGCCTGCACCCAGTCTGCCTTGCTTTCATCCATTATGCCCAGGGATAGTCAGTGGTGCATGGTCCAAGTCTTTTTGTGGGGGTCTCTTGAATTTAAACATCATTTAGGGCATGGATGGCATTGGATTGGGGTGATTTTTGTGTGTATTTCGATTTTTTGGGTGTTGTTGCGGCCAGGTCCGGGGCCTGGCCATGTGGGTGGGGGCCATTTTGAGGCCTGGTCCAGGGCCTGGCCATGTGGGTGGGGGTCTAGGGGCCTTTTTGAAGCCAGGCAGTGTGCTTTGTGCCATAGGCCTGCACCCAGTCTGCCTTGCTTTCATCCATTATGCCCAGGGGTACTCAGTGGTGCATGAAACAACTCTCTCTGTGCGGTATTTCTTCTGTTAATTTAAACATCGATTTAGGATTAGAATTGCATTTTTTTTTGGGGGGGGTTCCGTTTTTGGGTGTGTTGTGTTAATAATAATAAAGGCCTAGTTGCAAATATTAATTTATTTATTTATTTATTTATGTGCTTTTATAGCGCCTGAATAAATCCCCGAAGGGATATCTCCGCGCTCATATTGGGGGGGGGATTGGACCTGTATCTGATCATTACAGAGAATGAGAAATCAAAACTAAATTAATTAGTGCTGAAAAGATGGGTCTTGAGAGCCTTACGAAAGGATAAGTGATTGGTGAGAAGTTTAAGTTCAAGGGGAAGGGAATTCCAGAGAACAGGGCCTGTATGTGCCAGAGCACGGCCTCCTTGACGAGATTTTTTTATTTTGGGGACCTGAAGTAAATGCAGATTACTTGATCGAAGTGATCGGCCTGGTACATAAGGTTGAAAAGCTCTGGTCAGATAATTAGGGCCCTTTCCTGTCAGGCATCTGTGAATGGTGCAAAGAATTTTGAACTTTGTGCGTTGCCGCACAGGCAACCAATGAAGCTTGGCTAGCAGAGGGCGGGAGGGAGTTCTAGATGGAACATTGAGGACCAACCTTGCCGCCGTATTCTGGACCACTTGTAGCTTGTTCAATTGACCCTCATTAGTTGACAATAGAAGGCCATTACAGTAGTCCAGTCTACTAACCACCAGTGCCTGGACCAGGGTTGAAGCACGACATATGCAAAATGTATTTAACTGATGTTCCTCTGGCTTCCTTTGCTTTTAGGTGCACAAAGACTGAGAACCAGGAATCATCCTCATCATCATCACTTGTTGTAGTGCCAGGAAGAAGTGCTCAACTGGCCACAGACAACTTTTGCAACTGAGTCCTGCTGTTCTGACATCTGAAGAAGATGGGCCCAAAGAAAGGTCGCCGTAGCTCCTTTATCAAGAAAGTTGCCAGTGCCACTGCCAGTAAGAAGGAGCAGAAGAAGCAAGTGGCACCACTTACCAAGGAGACTGGTGTGCCGACAGACACATTTTTGGGGAAAAAAAACTACGCCTGCAGCAGCGGTGTCCACCGGGGACCAAGCTGGGAGCAGCACCTTCGCCTCAGTGCCACCACACCAAGTTAGGCCCAAGCCCATGAGTGTCGCAGAGTCAGCCACTTTAATTGCTCTTTCACCATCGACTAGTGATGTTGGCGGTGACTCATCACAAAGTAGCATCCAATCAACGCAGGGCGTAACTCATCTGACGAGTGTTCAACCACAGCCACAACGACAACCACAGGTGCAACAAGGAGAGGCGCAAGGAGAGGCCCAAGGAGAGGCGCAAGGAGAGGCGCAAGGAGAGGCGCAAGGAGATGGGCAAGGAGAGGCGCAAGAAGAGGCGCAAGAAGAGGCACAAGGAGAGGCGCAAGGAGAGGCGCAAGGAGAGGTGCAAGTAGAGGCGCAAGTAGTGGCGCATGGGGAGGCACAACTGACCATAATGCTTGTTCCTCCAGAAGTAGGGGCACATCAGGAAATCGAGATTCATGTGGAGGTATCAGCCGAGTAAGCCACTCCTCCTGATGATCCATTGTCTTCCAGATCCCCAGCAAGGAAAAGGTCAAGGAGGGCTAGTACAAGTCCTTCTTCAAGCCCCCTTCCTTCTGATGATCTAGATCTTGATTGGCACCCACCAATGCAGTCTGAGAGGGAGGCACACCATGAGCCGACAAAGCTAGGTAAAAGAAAGGTTCCCGCAAGGCTTTCAGTTATGGGTGATGACGAAGAAGAAGTAGAAGTGGTGTATTCTGCTGCGGATGAACAGTCTGACGATGACAACCCAGTCATCACAGTCGTCACTCCAGCCCCAGCGGGCATGCAACAGACAGACATTTTTACCCTATCCAAAAATGCTGCTGTGCAGGAGGTGTGCGGCACCTCCTGCACAACACAGGTAACTACTACACCAACACGACCTACAGCTTCCATATTTTCTCTTCAGAAGGGCCGGCAGGGACCTCCATTCAGCTCGACCTCCATTACCTCAAGTAGGAGTGCTGTAAGTGCACAACAGAGTGAAATTCCGCCACGCCCATTCTCCACTTCATCTGGCATTGAAAGTAGTACCCCCACCAGCACCAGAAACCTCAACTCCCCAGTTTGGGACTTCTTTAGTATTAGCAAAAAGGCGGAAAACCTAGTCATTTGTTCGATTTGTAAACAAGTAGTTAGTCGGTGTAAGCTTGGTACCAACTATGGTACCGGAGGCCAGAGAGGTCATCTCAAAAAACACCACATTATCCTGTGGGAGGCGCACCTAAGTAACATCCGGAGAGCCAAAAGTACAAATCCAAATGTATCCATTGATATTGCATCTGATAACGAGGAGCTGATCGTGCAGGGGGAGGTGTAGGACCGAGAAGAGACATTTTTCCTGGTACACACAGTACCCCTGGCAGCAGCACTGCAGTGGTAGCGCCCACACCCTCCTCTATCCCTGCAACATCTAGGAGGCACAGTAGTCTGGTAGAGACACCAATGCGAAAAGGTACATCAATGAGCCTAACGGGGTTGAAGAAGTCTGGATTCTCAACACATATGAAAACGGTCCAGACCACCATTAAAAGCATGTTTTGGTCAGACACGCCATTTGAAAGCAACCACCCAACGGCACGTCTGTATAATGCAATGCTGGCTAAAATGTTAGCGCTGGACCTTCTCCCTTTTTCTTTCGTGGAAGGGGTGGGTTTTCTAGAATTTGTGGCAACAGTCTGCCCTAAATGGAAGGTTCCTTGCCAGTCCTATTTGCCTGAGTTGCGGTTCCAGCACTACATTCAGATGTGCTGTAGGTGATTGGGGCAGCTTTGCAGAAGAGTGCTGTTCACCCTATCCACCTGACAACAGACATGTGGACCAGTTGCCAAGCCGTTGATTACATGTGCATCACTGCACACTGGGTCTCTTTTGCGGGGGTTAGAGACAAGATAGCTGCAGGTGTTGACAGCGTCACAATTTTTCAAGCTACTCGGAATCATGCAACAGTAGCCATGTTTGCCATGGAGAAATCTCATACGGCAGTAAACATTTTGAAGGAGTTTAACAGAAAGGTCTTTGAATGGCTGCAGCCAAGAAAGCGCATGATTGGTTATGTTTCCACGGATAATGGCGGTAATATAGTTAAGGCCATGTCTGATGGTGGCTATTTCAGAGTGCCGTGTTTGGCGCACATTATTAACATTGTTGTTCAAGATTTCTTGAAAAAAGAAAACACAGTCAGCAAGTTACTGGCCACCTGCCGAAGAATCTGCACACATTTCAGCCATTCTTTTAAGGCCCGGAAGCAGCTGAGGATCATTCAACATAACCGTAGAGTGCCAGTCAGAGGACTCATCCAGGAGGTGGCAACACGTTGGAACTAAACCTTCTGCATGCTTGAGCCTCTGTTTGAGCATTACTTGGTAATCAATGAGTATGTCTTTAATGCACGGGGTCTCTGCCTTGACCGTCTGCATGGCCCTAGCCTGCTGTGTGCTAATTATTATCCTTGAAAAGGAGACTCAGAGTACGCACTTTAGAAATGATGCTTGTATGTAATACTGTTGCCTCTGAAAGTTAAAGTGTTATTTTTTCACTACACACCGTACCTTATATTTTTCCTCCGGGGTGTTTTAATATCCCTTCCTGTTTTTCCATCGACAATTACAGGCCGGCTTTTACCCTGTGCGATGGGAAAAACATTAATTCAGGCTTACCATAGCAATCGGTAATTCCGGATCCGCCAGGCAGGCAGTGGACAGTGTGGTCGGTAGTCAGACAAAATATCGAAATTAAAATATCGATATACAATAATATCGATGTTTTAATATCGATGGTATAGTATATCGATGTGCCATAATGTCGACAGACAGAATATCGAGATTAAGGTATGTATGTTAGTAATATCGAAATTTTGTTGTTTAGTGTTATGTATTTTATTTTGTTGTTTATATGTTTGCTAAATATGTTTAGAAATGTATGTTTGAAAATTAGTAATTTTGTTAACATTTTGCGTTTTAGTATTAGAGCGGGTTGTGGGTTTATAGGGGAATAGGGTGGGAAGTAATTTAATAATAATTAATTAATTAATATATGCTTGTAAATATTTTTAATTAATAATTAATTGGTAATTAATTAATATTAATTAGTTAATTTATTAATATATAAGTTTGTACATATTTTTAATTAATAATTAATTGGTAATTAATTAATATTAATTAGTTAATTAATTAATATAAGTTTGTAAATATTTTTAATTAATAATTAATTGGTAATTAATTAATATTAATTAGTTAATTAATTAATATAAGTTTGTACATATTTTTAATTATTAATTAATTGGTAATTAATTAATATTAATTAGTTAATGAATTAATATAATTTTGTACATATTTTTAATTAATAATTAATTGGTAATTAAATAATGTTAATTAATTTTGGGTAAAGGAGTATTTTTAGGGTTCAGGGTCAGTTTTCAGTTCTTGGGTAAAGGGGTATTTTTGGGGTTCAGGGTCAGTTTTCAGTTTTTGGGTAAAGGGGTGTTTTTAGGGTTCAGGGTCAGTTTTCAGTTTTTGGGTAAAGGGGTATTTTTAGGGTTCAGGGTCAGTTTTCAGTTTTTGGGTAAAGGGGTATTTTTAGGGTTCAGGGTCAGTTTTCAGTTTTTGGGTAAAGGGATATTTTTAGGGTTCAGGGTCAGGTTTCAGTTTTTGGGTAAAGGGGTATTTTTAGGGTTCAGGGTCAGTTTTCAGTTTTTGGGTAAAGGGGTATTTTTAGGGTTCAGGGTCAGTTTTCAGTTTTTGGGTAAAGGGGTATTTTTAGGGTTCAGGGTCAGTTTTCAGTTCTTGGGTAAAGGGGTATTTTTAGGGTTCAGGGTCAGTTTTCAGTTTTTGGGTAAAGGGGTATTTTTAGGGTTCAGGGTCAGTTTTGGGTTTTTGGGGTACAGGGGTATTTTTAGGGTTCAGGGTCAGTTTTGGGTTTTTGGGGTACAGGCGTACAGGGTAAAAATAAAATAAATTTAAATTTAATTTAAATCAATTAAATGAAATAAAAAAAATGACATTAAATTATTAAGTTTTTAATGTATTTTAAATGTATATGTATTACTTTTAATTTTTAATTATGTTTTAATGTTTTTATTTAATATTTGTTAAATTATATGTATTTTAACATTATTTTTACATTATTATTAATACATTTAAAAAAACGATATTTTTATTTTCGATATTTTTGTACTACGATATTAAATTTTCGATATTTTTGTACTTACCTTTATGAAGATATGACTCCGATATTTTTGATTTCGATATTTTTGTGTCGATATTTTTGTATGTCGATATTCTGTCTGTCGATATTATGTCATACAACCAGTGTGGTCACCAAGATTGATCGGCGGAGCGTCAGATGGAATGGAGTAGTACAGCGAATAAGAGGAATGGCTGGATGCATGCAACTTCCCAAATTGAACAGGACAAGTACAACATACAGTTACAGTATCCTCTTCACTTCTCCTTATCTTTTAAATAATGTTATTGTTGTGAACTTCTATGAGTGCGACTCTGTGCATTTGCTCTCTGCTTCAAATTCATCCCTACAGCTGTTTGATAAGTTCCTTTGCTATTTTTAAAACTAATTTAATGTACTAATAAGTGTTTATTCTCTCTGAGGGCAGATAGGCAAGTGAAATTGCGTAATTACTGCAGTCCTGTACTGTCAAATTGTTTATTCATAGTTAGTTAGTTGTAGTAAGTGCTACTTTTCAGTAACCTAACCATCCATTTAGCAAACAACTTCATGCATGCACTTCCTTTATGTCCCTTAAAAGATTTATGGATATCTACGTATCCAAAGATGTGTTTTTCTTCATTTGTTGTTTGTCCGTGCTGTTTTTTTTTCTCTCTCTACAAAACTTTCCCAAAAAACACCATTCCCATCCAATTGTCAAATACTAACCCTTCTTCCCCCGGGCTGTGTGGTTTTCATAGAGGTGTGACTGAATGACAACAATAAATCCACACAGTTGCTGGGGAGGATAAGGTCAAAAGCAACAGAAAATCAATTTCAAGGCAGGTCAAGGAATCCGAGGATATATTCTTATTCTGCTTGACACACACCCATGAGTATTTGCAAATCAAATCAGAATTTCATGTGCGCCATTAAGTGAATTCATCATCAGCAACATCATCCTCCTACGCGTGACGAATGTTTACGCTGCTGTGTTCTTCAGTACTATTTCTTGTAGAAGCCATACTCCACGCAACTAGTAGTGAACTTTTGATGGAATACTCTAGCATAGCTTAGGCTACAAATTATGGCACTTTTCTTGTGTACTGTACTATGTATCATACTGTTATAATGCTCCTCTCAGGCTCTCAACTCTCAACTCAATGTTTAATTTCCTTTTTTTCATATGCTGCTACTGCCAGTGTGTACCACTACTACTACCACCACAACAATGACATTTCATCCGTCCAGGATTCCATAGCCAACCTTAATTGCCATTTTCCATGCAGTCAGCCCTGCGCCTAGCCCTATTCTCAAACACGAATGACAGGTAAGATAAGCATTTTGGGGAAGGAAGAATAATGTAGTAGGAGGAGAAGAGAGACTGACGGTAGTACTAGTAAAGTAGTAGGACAATTGAATTCACTAACTCTGTCAGTGTCACTTTTGTACAAATTTGGGTGATTACTTAGAAAATTTGAATCAAGCAGCCAGTTAAGTTTCAGGAAAACAAACGTTCAGTTAACCCCCCACCTTCCCCACAAAACAGTAAAAACATGTATGCTATGTTTAAGTAGAAAATAATTATTTTGATCCCTAACAAAAATAAACTATCCCGCAAGACCCAACTAACCCCTCCCCTAACCCCAACCAATGTTCATGAAATCAAATGTCCCCAAAAGTCCAAAAACCCGAACGCCTAATTCCCCCCCCCAAAAAAAGTCTTTAAAAAAGGGGCAAGGGACAGTCTCTCTACTTTCTCCGGTGGTGTCCTCCTGGGGCCAGGTGGTCACGCAGCTCTCTCCGGAGGTCCTTGAGCAGGGCTTTCTGCCTCGCCACCTCCTGCTAAAGGTAGGCCACTTGCAGGGTCAATCGGTGCATTCGCGCCTTGCAGGTACTGTGGCGGGCAGCTGTTGTTTTCGCTGCTTGGCGGCGGCGGGTGGCTGACGGACCACGGCGCCGTACAGCTGGAGGATTACTCTGAATGTATGACCCAGGGGCAGCAGAGGAGGATTCGTGGATGTTGACTGCGACTGTGAGTCATCCTCCTCCTCCTGAACCACCGGCCGTCGATATTCGGCGACGATTGCCTCCAGCTTATGTTGCCGGGCCCGGATAGCCAGGTCCTACCTTGTTAGTTTAGAAGGAATATCTATATGAAGAAAGAAAATCATACTGTAACCAATACTCTTAAAGATTAACACAAAATAATTCAACAGAAAGTTGTGTCACAGTAACATTAGCAACTTGCAAGCACAGCATTTGTGGCATCTATCTATCTAACCTCCCACTTCGACGGCCTTTGCTCTAACATTAGTGGGAGTTTCAGGAATTCTACTAGCACTATATGGACTCACTACATTAGACTCAGACAGTACACCAGTCTTCTTCTTCTATCTTGTTTAGCTAAATTAGTACGTAAACTTGTGGAAGCCGGCATAATGCCAGCGCAGTTAGCTTGCACCCAAGAAAAACAGACACAAGCCATGATGACGCAGACAAGTTGCGTTACTGTTACCAGTCCAGTACAGGCAGGTGGTGAAGCTCTTACTTTTCTATTACAGGTGGCACTGGCCAAACTCTGTTACAAGGTCTACTGCTAAATTAATTTAACTTTCACCCTGCCCTTCCCCTGACTACTACAAAAGGAAAATGAAGAAGATAAATAATATGATCATCTATCCCTTCACAGGATATTTGCTTATATAAGGGATGACTTTAGGTGCTTTGTTTTTATTGATTGAGTGAACACCGATAGGCAACACATGAATGACAGTTGAAAAAAAAATATTAACAGAGGTAGTGAGTGGTCCCCGTAATCGCCGGAGGAAGGCACTTGTGAGTTGTGACTTGACTTGATAATGTGAACTATACAATATAGATACACAATATATGCTGTGCTTGCAAACTACTGTTAGTCAAGGGAGTATTCTGAAAAATTACAACTTCTACTTTCCTCGGCTTTGCTACTTTGGCACGGACTTGCGGTGTTATATGCTCTTCAAAGTAACACTCTTCATCCAGTGACCGTCTACTCTGTCTACATACACCTATGCTACCTATGAGGAAGATACCATCCAGGCATCCATCAATTCAAAGTAAATGTCAATCATTCTTATTAATGTCTCAACTGGACAAACCTTACTTTTCCTCACTGAAAAACACCCTTTTTATTTTATTTTGTAAACCGCCAGCCATGCATCCGTGCTTGACTTGCATTTGAATTTGAACCAAAGGATATATTGCGCACACATACAGTTTCTGTTTCACCCACTCAGGCAGTTCTCTTTTCTTTCTCCTTCCACCCATCCTTGCTTCAGCCTTCAACCGGCCATGCATCAGATTCCCAGCCACCTGTGCCTGCATTCAAAAACATGTATCATTCTTTGCCAGTCATTAATTTAACTCACTCATCCTTCCTTACACCCTTCTTTCCCTTTTTGTTCATCCCATCCATCAAGTTCATCTCTGATCTGACTTGGCTTCTTGATAAAACTTTCACAGCTGAGTTGAAGTCAAATTTAGAGGAGGCCATTGGTTACTCGTCAACTCTCGCCGCTAGTGCTATTGCTAATGCGAAGTCAAGAGTGACTGTCTTCTACCTGGTTGACAAAAACTTAGTTCTAAATTTGTAAGTCTTTTTAACAGTAAAGTTTACTTGTACTGTACAACATATACACCCCTGCAGCCAGCCTACTCTGCAATCTCAATAAGTAAGGAATATAAAAGTTTACCACTGCCCACCACTACCGTGGCATTCCCCACAGCAGTTCCTGCTGGCACTGCATCCACCCCTGGAGTGACCACCTCCGCGCTGACCCCGAAACTGGTGGTGGGCTGTGCCGATGGTGTTACACCTAGAAAATACATTTAATATTTTTAGATGCCATATACACCACTCCCTATTTTGTCTAGTAATGAAAAGATATGTTACTAAATAAACAAATTTAATTATTTGTGACTCTCTAGTCTAAACTGAAAATGCCCCTTTAGTAAGGGGAGGGTGTTTTTTATTTATGCTTAGCCATAACATGCTACACTTTTTGGCACAACTGATGAATGCATGCTTTTTAACATCCACCATTTTTCTCATAACAGACAGAAGCTTCCCTTCTACCAACAAGAGCAATATGTTACTCGGAGTCGTCATCATCACCACCAAGACTCTAAGTTCCAACCAGGTGAGGGCTCTCCCACATTTAATGTGTAAAATCAGTCACTGTTGAGTTTTCAAGAGTTCACCGTTTATCTCATATGAAGTTTATTTTAATAAATGTTTTTATATAATGCACAATTGAAATTTAATATAGTACACACAGAGCTAGTTGTTTTACTTTTAATAAAGCTTTAAAACTTACATAGACCCTGTGGTTTTTGGTCATGAGTGAGTGAGCAAAATGGTTTGCAATTTGCAAGCATGAGTCCGTGACTCTGAGGGATCGGGACTCTGACTCCGTAGTCTTATGTTCTGGGTTGTATAATCGTTGGGGATCATTCATCGCTGCATTCGGGAGCTAAATAATGACTCTGACACACTAGCTGGTCAGTAAGGAGATTGGGGGTTCAACTTCTGTTATGACTGAGGTATGTGGAAAGTCTAAATGCGCCTATTATCACCAATGCCCTATTTCTTGTCCATAGTTCTGTTTGTGCAGAATAGTCCCTGCAACAGTAGTAGTATGTCCTCCTATCCAATCAAAAAGTAAACTAGTATCTTATTCTTGGTGACCATTGACATTTTATTGTTGGGAATTGTCAAACCATAAACATTAAGAAGACTTCAATAGACATTATGGACAACCCAGAGGACTGCACTCAGTGCCTAGAGCTATTGATGAATAGGAGTTTTGTTTTAACACCTTTTGCCAACTGTGCAAGCTTAGCAAGCTACACAGACAGACTAATAAAAGAGTCATAGTAGAGGCAGGATCAGAATTTAGAAACAGTCTACAAGAAGATCAAAGACGATTTAGGAAAAAATAGATTTATGATGAACATTTGGAATAAATAGGTGCTGTAAAAGTTAGGGAAGTATAATTATTAATATTAACAGGAAAACTTACTGGGGTTCAGCAGAGGAGCCCTCGGCTGACCAATCCTGGCCTTCCTGCTCCGCCAGCGCCGCTACCTCCTCTGTCCTCTTGCCCCTGGGAGGAGCTGATGTACATGAAAGAAAGACACAAACATGTTTAATAGTTGTCAACCAAATCAAACATTTCAAAAAAACAATAACAATTGCACTAAAATATTGACCTATCTGATGTGGTCTACTAAGATATTAGTATTGCTGGATTCGCGGACCGTCTACTTGGAAAGTTATGTAACTCACTAAACCAACTACAAAAAGGTTCTACTAAGACTGGCAGGCAGCACTCCGCAGCATGCGAAGTGACAGACACAGTCCGTCATGATTGCAGACCACTAAAAAGTTTCCTACTACATAACCAGTCATAATATACTCAAACTATCAATCCACCACCACTATCTCTTCTTAGTGGCAGGAGTACAAAGGAAGGACTGGACTTGAGTCTCTAGTGTCTAGCATTACGCAGTTCTGTAAAGTACACTCATACATAATCACTCAGGCCAAATGAGCACAAAATTGAAAACAAGTAAGCATAGTAGCACCGCCAGTGAGCAGGCGAGCATCTGCAATCACAAAAGCTTTTGAAACATAATTTACCTGTAATGTAATCTCTAGTGTCTAGCATTACGCAGTTCTGTAAAGTACACTCATACATAATCACTCAGACCAAATTAGCACAAAATTGAAAACAAGTAAGCATAGTAGCACCGCTAGTGAGCAGGCGAGCACCTGCAATCACAGAAGCTTTTGAAACATAATTTACGTGCAATGTAATCTCTAGTGTCTAGCATTAAGCAGTTCTGTAAAGTATACTCATGCATAATCACTCAGGCCAAATGAGCACAAAATTTAAAACAAGTAAGCATAGTAGCACCGCCAGTGAGCAGGCGAGCACCTGCAATCACAGAAGCTTTTGAAACAGAATTTACCTGCAATGTAATCGGCAGCATTCTTCCTCTTCGGAAAAAAAAATATTTGCAATATCATAGCACACAGCAAAAGATAACAAAGTAGTGATTAAATAGCTACTAGTACTCAACAAGCCCAGGCATCTCCACGCCAAGCAGGTCGAGCAGGTCGTGTTCCCGGTCCAGTATGTCCGACCACGGGTGCTTCACCTGGTTGTAGGTACGCCGGACCCCAGACTCCCGATAAATGTCCCGGCACACCTTACCCCATAGTTAGCGACGCTCCCGGAGGCCGTACCCGGTACCGGGCCTGCCGCAACGGTCTTGGGGAGGTGACGCTGTGCAAAGAAGACCAGTGCAGCCACCTCCACCGTGCTGAAGATCTCCCTGGGATTGCAGCCTCCCCCCTTAAGCGCCCGCAAAGGGAGCCGGCTACGGGGTGCGAGACCCTTCCCCTTCAGGTTTTTGCCAGCTCCCTTTGCCATGGTCCTGGGCAGTTAAAGGAAAATAAAATAGGAAAGAATAGGGGAAAAAGAAAAGAGAGTTAAAAAAAGTAGGTTTAAAGTAACAAAAAGTAGAAAAAACACAAAATATAGATGTACAAAAATAGAGTGATAGATAAAGAGTAAAAAAGATTTTTAAAAAGTTCAAAGAAACAAAGGATTACAAAGATTGAAGGAGGATTGAAAAAGCATGCCCAGAACCATAGCAATGTATGAAAAACAAGATGGCCGCGGTCATTGCGACCACGTGGGTAAGTTTGCGTGATATTTCCCCCGCGAGCACGCAAAAACGGATGCGAACATGCAATTGCGCACCTCACGTAGGAAATGCACAACGCGAGCATGCAACTAGCGCCCGGAAACGGAAATACGCAACGCGAACACTGAAAACAAGATGGGCGCGCCCATATACGACCCCATGGGTAACTTCGCGGTAGCAACGCTGAAAAAAATCCCGCTAACATGCAAAAATAAAAAAATCCGCAAGTTTGCAAAAGTTCGCGGATTTTGCAGACCGCAAGTACGCTTTCGCGCGAATTCGCGTACCGCAAATTCGCAAAATTCACCCATATGTATCCAACATTGTATGTGACAAGGCCAATGCTACACTGAGTAAAAGCTTGTGTTTACACTGACATTGGCCTGCTTTAGCTGAGACAGTTTGCAATACCAATCTAAATCTTTCCTGACTCAGTTATGCTTTTCTCCTTCCCAGGATCATTCATCGTGTGAACTGCTGAGTAGTGACCACACCATAGCCATGATCCAATGTCATACTCAAACAATGAACAGTGGTGGACATACCTGGGCCACAAAACTGTCTGAACAGATGGTCACTTGTTTGGACTTGTGAGACTTTTTTGACTGTGAGGTGTGATCGCAGTTTGTGTCACGGTGCAAAGGTTATATCATTTTACTAAACCTGTGCTTCACCTTGCGGAGTGTGTTGTCTGTTTGCAGACATAAACAGGCTACCCTGATACAAAACATGTTGCATGGAGATACATTTTGGTGACAATTAATATTTTAGGTCTTGCAGATGCGGAAGTGTGCTGACAGTACACTACGATGGCATCATTATTGTGTAAGATGGGTTGTCTAATGACAAGTTGTGTCTGTCTCTCATGCTGTGACTGGTTAAATCCACTGTTAAGCCTGTAGCTGACATTCTGTGAGAGTCAACAAAGTGAATGCTTGGCACACAATGGAGGGTATCAGGAGCAGGTTTTCACTTCCTAGGGGTGATGCATAGCCTTCAGTCTCTCAGTGATCCTTCTTCAGATGACCACTTCCACGCTTGGGGTGGGGGCCCTCAGGTGCAGGCAGCGGCAGCGGTGCAGGGGGCTCCTCCATCAGAGTTCACAACACTCCATGTGGCAGGTGCAGATGGTGATACACCTGATGCTGTGGGCACACAGGAAGGTGTGGACATGTTGTTGTCAATCTGGTGGAGGCAGGTGAGAATGTCCCTGAGTACCGCCACCAGCTCTTAATTTTTTGCAAAGTATGCCTCCACTTTAGCATAATGGGCTGCCTGTTGATTTTGCATTTCCCAGAGGATCCCAATTACCTGGCCAATATCCCCTGTGCTACCCTAATACGCATTCAGGATTCGGGATAGGTGTTGGTTATCTGCAGCATCAGCACCAGCTGCATGTTGGCACATGTCCACACAAACCCTCCCACCACCCCTACCCACCCGAGCAGGACCAGTTGCTGCTGGTACAGTCACCACAGAGCCTCCTTCCTTGTTGACAGTGCTTGAGTTGTCCGCCAACTCCAGAGTGCCCCATGTTGCTGTCCTTTCTGTGTTGGCCTGGGCTGTTGTGTCCATGAGGGTAGGGGTCAGCTTTGTGTTGTCTTATGCAGCAGGAGGGGTCGCAGAAAATGCCAGTGTAAATGCTGCTGGGGCTGCTGTTGTCAGAGCCACACCTGATAGGCCGGGTAGTTCATCGTTGTCCGAAGTATGTTGAGGAGACCTCAACGCCGGAGAGCTCAGGGTTGACCAAAGCCTGGGACTGGCTGTTGTGGATTGTTGCAGAGGTGTTGCCAGCATGCCCTGTGGTTAAACGAAACCCACAATGATTGTTGTGACTGTCCACAGCCCCTCAGATTATTACCTTTACATTGTCTAATGCAGCTAAGGATGACTTGATGTCCAGAGTTTGTCCTCTCCCAGCAAGGTGGAGAAGTGTTGTCAATGGGCAGATTTGTTATGTCTTTGCTAACAGTGAGTGATTTGTATCACTGTATTCTTGACAATGACGTTTGTGGATGTGTAATTGATAACATTAGTGGACAGTTGAATAGGTACTCACCAGGCTCTGGTGCTCCTGGGATTCCATAGATGCCCTCTGGCGGAAGGATGGAACACACCTTCTCTTCCCAGGAAGTTAAGTGCAAGGACGGTGCAGGAGGGCCATTGCCAGTATGCTGACGTAATGCGTGTTCTCTTGCAATGATCTTCTTGACCCTACTTCGCACATCATAGTACCTGTTCCTGATATCGTCCATTGTGCACAGGCAAGGTGCTCGAGTGTTCACCTTGTCAACTATCCTTTCCCACATCCTATTTCTCGGGGACAGGGGGGTCTGTTGGGCTTGGTTCTCAAATAATTGTGGCACTAGTCTGAGCATTTCAACAACAAGTACTTCCAACTCCTTATCTGTGAAACGGGTCTGCCTTGGAGGCATGGTGAGGTTGAATATGGAGGTTAGGGTGAGTGTGAATAAGTAAATGAGTGTGTGTTTGAGAGTGTCATTTGGCAAATATTAAAATGTGTGCAAGTGGTGTGGTTACTGAAGTGTGAGTGTACGAGGAAGAAAGCAGTGAATCTGTGGCTATGTCAGTGTCATCTCAGCTGTTCAATTGTTGCAAAGGATCAAAAACATCTCTTTTGCTCTTTCTATAGGTGGATTGGTGGGTGCAGTACATGATGTTTCAATTTTAGTTTTTTGTGTATGGCCAATGCTTGCTTTCCTTATTTTTAACATTTTCCAGTTGCAGTTTGTGTCACAAACCAACACATTTCAAAGATCTTATCGTACGCATCGTCATCTGTTTGCGTGTTAAACTGTGTCTGACTCATGCCTGCATTAATATGTTCAGCATTCCTAAACAAGTCGGTTGCATTTTCTGTCCCAAGCCGACACATTTCATAGACAGCCTCGTACGCAGCGTCATCTGTTAACAGGTTGAACCGTGTCTGATTCATGCCCATAATGCAGTTTCAGCATTCTCATACGATTTGGTCGGATCGGGCTTTTTTCCGAACGACTTGTCGGACAAATCGGACTCCAAATATGTCGGTTCAACTTTGCATCCATTGCATCGTACACGGTTGACTCGTTTGGATAGCATTCCAGGACAGAGTCGGTAGGAATGCTTTCCATACATGATCGGAATCAGGTCCATAATTGTAAATATACTGCAAAGATTACTTTTGCCAGATGGTGGAACATGTTGTTCCACAACCATAGACTGGATAGAGCAAATCTGTAATGAACGCAAATGAAAATCAAGAAAGACTTTTTGTGGATTTCACTTTGTGTCACATGTACAAACATTAGGAATACCAATTTCCTAACGTATGAAACTCATTTGGCTTCATTTAGGGATTCCTTCTGGGTTACAAATCAACCTACCTCATGACTTTTAATGGGGTAGGTTGCGGTTTGTGACCCATTAGGATCCCAGCCATCAGAGGGTTGAAGGCCTGCTGAAGTCAGCAAACCACCATGTCTGTGGTTACTTTTTAATGAGGCAATCTTTTGTTTTCATTAAAGGAAAAGGGGATGTGCTTAAAAAGAAGAAAGTGAACCATTGAAGTTTCATTATTTAATAGCAGGCAGTGGTCCATGGGACCACTGCCTACACTTAAAATATATTTCTAGTTAAATTCTCATATGGGAAGGGGGTCCCTTCGGATTTCCTGGCCCTTTGTGAATGGGATCCCATCAGTTTCGAGCTGGTTGGTAAAGTATTACTTTTTTTTTACCGGAATTCGGTTTCAAAACAGCAATACATACTATACTGATTCAGTATTTGGAAGTGACCCCCTAAACACGCCCCTTCCAAATACCATATCTCAAATGCAAAATGTGATTCGGCAACAAGTTAATGAATCACATTTTTCATTTTGTACATTTGAGAAAGCATTTTTCTTGTTGCAAATGGTCCAATTCTGTGACCGGAAAAATGCTTTGTACATCTGCCCTCAAATTCTTTACTTTAAGACATACTCTAAATGTTTATACAGATGTTATAGTTTGCGATCACCTTTGAACTAGTTTATCTACATATGTATACTTGTACTGCCCTATGTAGTATTAGTTTATGTCTTATTTAGCAAAGTACTATGGTTCTCAAATGTGTTTTACATGCATTCATGTTTCTGCTCTTTAATTTGATATGTCTTCTTTTAACTATTCTGTAAAGCTTATTTTCCTTTCCTCCTCTACTTTGTTTTTCTTTCTTCCTTTTCATCCTTCTGTTTCTTTTTTTTAAATTATAAAATATTGCTTTCTCTTTTAAATGCAGTGTACAATACATTGGTAAATATCTGTTTATTAGAGAATTTTGGTAATATTGATTATAACATATAAAAATGTATCTATTTCTACTGCAATTACAAAGAATTATTTTTTACATTTTATTTATTTGTTCTAATGTTTGACTGCTGTATCATTTTCTGTTATTCTGCTTTTCCACTTCAATGAAGCATTCTCAAGCAAAAACTTCACCAGTTTCTGGCATGAAGGCTCAGTGGTAATGACTACAACTGAAAAACTGCTTCAATAAACTTAATTTCAAATAATTCTTTTTAAGTGGTGGAACGATATTGATGGAAGAGAAAGAATTATGTAAATTTCTGTGAGGTTTTAATGGATCACAAATAATGATTCAGTTTTATCTCGCCCTATTAGTAAAGTTTATGAAAGGAACTTACCAAGTTAAAAGAGGGAATGAAATATCTTTTACTCTCCAAGCCTAGGATTTGGGATCGATTTGCCACCCAGAAACTTTACATTTGCGATTTTCGTTATAGCAGACAATGATGAATTTTATGTTTTACTGTGATTTATACAAAATCCCCAGGTCCATATACTACAAATCAGCCCTGAAAGAGTTAAGCTTTAGTAACTCCAGAGCAGCTTTTTATATTTACAAATACGTGTAATCATATGTTTTATTGTAAATTGTAGTGGCTATGTTTTTTACTTTTGCGTCTGTACATTTTTTATTATGTGTACTTTTATGATTTTCTTGAAAAATCGAATAAGGTTTTCTTCTACCTCAACTTACAAATGCGTTAATCTCCTACTGTAATCTTTTGTTTGGCGTATTTCTCTACTGTGCAATGGAACTGAGATCTACCTGATGAAACAATGTTTTTAACCTGAAGCAATTTGTTTTTTTTCTTTCTGTGGAAGAAGATTCGAAACCAAGCTGGTAGTATTGAGACAATGGGGGTCAAACGAATTTCTAGCTGAAGAGTGGGGGTTGTGCCTCTGTGGTGTAAAGGCTGTTGATTAAAGCTGCTGAGGCAATCCTGATTCGGTTTTCAATTGAACTTTTAAATTACATCAAATCACCAAGAATAATGACATTAACATCTTTTAAAATATACAGGGACAAACTGTCCATGAGGTTTTTACAATTTGTTTCCATGTACCTGTTGGACAATAGAGCAGAGATTCAGAACAGGAGGAAATGGAACTGAAATTAAAATAATAGAGACATTTACGTCCAACATAGGTGTTTAGCTCCAAATCGGAGGTCTAAATTTCAGGTCAGTGAATTATTGCGAGCCTTAACCTGAAGAGAGACACCCAGCCTCTCCCCTAAAATGTATCGCTTTGCACCCCTCATTGCTGGGCTCAGTCAGAAGGGATACATAAATGGGCGGTGTTCGCACATGATCACTCACCGAGCAGTACATCAAGGGTCCACCTGCTCTGTGCTTTGCTGCCTCCGTCATCAGGCCAACCACCCCCAAGGCCACTTACTACATTGGCGACGAGGGAGTGATGATTCCTCGCTTCACCTGGCTACCTCCTCATTGCTGTGACGTGGAGCCAGTGATCGTCGGAGGCATTGCTTGTCTCCGCCCAGTGACTCCACGTACTTTTGCTGCCACCTTGAACCAA
Organism: Lissotriton helveticus; assembly: GCF_964261635.1. Taxonomy (NCBI): domain Eukaryota; kingdom Metazoa; phylum Chordata; class Amphibia; order Caudata; family Salamandridae; genus Lissotriton; species Lissotriton helveticus. Next base: position 1,458,660,412 of record NC_136061.1, on the reverse strand, counting down.
AGCGACACCCTCAGCACGAGCCTCAGCGGAACAGCGTTTTCCTTCCAGACTCCTGTGCCTTGGCCCACTGAGACTGCTGGCTCCCCTGCTTAACCTGTCCACATCAACAGAGTGGTGGCCTCATCTGGATGGCCTCACGGTGCCCCGGTTCGGACAGCCTCATCGTTTCCAGCCCACATCGCTGCCAGGGGGGACCGCATCGCGCCCCACCACCTGTGGAGAGTGCAGTTGAGGTTTAGGTTTGCTGGACTCTAGTTTCTGGAAAAGAAAAGAAAATATTTATATAAGAAACAGAGGCTACTTGAACAGAGAGTCTCCCGTATTTTGCCACCACAGAACCTGGACATTGCTTCAAGGGGGTATGAATAGTTTTGAATGGGGGAGAGGTGGGTGGCACATAACACAGAAGGGCATCAGACAACAGACCCTCCAGTGGCCACACCCCAAAGAGCAAAGGAAAAGCTACTAGCAACAGGTACAACCCTCTATCACATCTGTAGCATCCAAACACAGTGGCAAAGTAAGTACTCACAACAGTAAGGCTCCGCCTTCAGCAACCAGTGTGCACCCCCACAATACTCTATCCTAAGTGCATGTGCTGCCTGAATCTCAGTGCCAATGGGGGACACACTGCCTCCTTAACCACCAACGATGGCCCAGGTGCCCCTGTTCCATACTCACACACCTATGTCACTCGAATGCACCCTTCAGCCAGCTAGCTAACCAAGCAACGGCTGCACCTCGATAGAAACTATGGCTAGGCTGCCTCAAACAACACTTTCATGCCATGTGAGAAACAAATGGGACTGTGAAATGTTTGCTAGTAATGCACTTTGGGTGCGATGAGATTTACAACCTTTTCAAGACCTTACTGAACAACGGCGATGATCATGACTAGAACGCGGCAGTAGATGCCCTCAATAGAAATCTTGACCCACAGAAGAATCCTGACTACGACCATTTCAGGCTATGCCAAGCCAAGCAGAGGGATGCAGAGTCAGTAAACATGCTCTATGCCGGGCTGCAGAAGCTCGCACACACATGCTTGAACATCAACCAACATGTGGAGATCCACACGCAGATTAATCAGGGATGTAAGTCCATCGCACTCCAATGCCAAATACTCTGCCAACTAGGTATGTCCTTGGACGAAATTTATATCCTCAAATGTTCAAATGAACTCACCAATAGCGGGGCAGAGGAAATTGAAGCTGCCAGGGTCCAGAACGCCAACACCTCATCAGCCATGAAGTCAACCCCCAGCAAAGAAGAGACAGTAAATGCTATACCACAACACCCGCACCCAGCTCAACCGCAGGTCCCCTGGGAAACACCCCGAAAAGTGCGGATATTGAGGTTTCAACCACAAATCAGCAGACCAATGCCTAGCAAGAGGGCAAACATGCCCCAAGTGTGGCAAAATCAACCACTATGCCAGTGTTTGCTACGGCGGAAAAGGGCAGCCGAGAGGAGGTAGTTCAAAAGGACTTGCCACAACTCTTTGCAATTTGGTGCTCGAAAGCCCCTTCAACCCAGGGACACCGCCCACACAAGGGACCACAATGCATTTCAAAGACGATGATGATGACAACTTTGTGATCTCTTTTGCTGGTTGCTCTGGTCGCAAGAGTCGTCCTCTACCTATGTGCACAGTGCACCTCAACAATGTCCCGATTCAAGCCCTTATCAACACGAGGCTTCTGTAAACATCATGGACTCGAGTCACTGTGAAAGGCTAGCTCCCCGTCCACCTCTCACCCCCAGCTCAGGTAAGATCTTCAGATATGGGGGTGTGGAGCCCTGCCACACCCAAGCATGATCGAGGTTGACGTCGCCAGTACTGACCACACTGTCAGGACCAAGTTTCAAGTAGTGGAATGCCAAAAGGGCACACTGCTTGGTTGCCACAGCACTAAAGATCTGGGGCTGGTGTTCTTTGCAAAGCAAATGCATGACTCACACGCAGAAAACCTGCTCAATGGCTTCCCTCATCTGGTCCTAGGGCTGGGATAACTGAAAGATCACAAGGTCACACTACACATCGACAAAACCATCAAGCCCACGGCACTCAGACACAGGCGTGTCCCACTTCATCTCCTGCTACTGGTTGGGAAGGAGTTGCAAGACCTTGAACGTCAAGGGGTAATCGAAAACGTATCGGGTCCCACCCCATAGGTTTTTGCCCTGGTCATTGCGCCTAAACCCTAGCAGCCTGGAGCCATCCGGCTCTGTGTGGATATGAGGCTTCCTAACCAGGCCATCTGGAGGGAAAGACATGTGTACACCCACCATGGATGAGATTTCGGCAGATCTAAATGGGGCACAGTAGTTTTCTAAACTGTATCTGAACTCAGGGTACCACCAGCTGGAGCTGATGCCCGAAAGTCACAATATCATGACTTGTTCCACACATGTGGGACTCCAGACTCAGTTTCAGCATCAACTTAGTGGTGGAGGTGTTTCAGAATGCCATCAAAGAAAACCTCTCAGGGCTGGTGGGTGTAATAAACTTGAGTGACAATATCCACATACATTCCTAGACCCTGGAGGAACATCATAGGCAACTGTGTGTCACACTACAGCGCCTTACAGAACCGGAGTCAACAACCCAGCAGACTTTATGTAATGCCACCCCTCACCAAGCACCCCGAGAGAGCAAACCCTGGAAGAAGAATACACAGAATGCTTTTAGAACAAGGTGGACACTCACACTTGCCCTGAGGCCATCCCCGTAGATGATATAAAGGAAGCCACAGACGCTGATGACACCCTCCCGAAGGTGAAAGAAACTATGGAAAAGGGAATATAACACTGGTTCCTTGAAGTATCCAAGCTAATGTTGGCAGATGACAGAAGACACATCACCAGCTCTAGAGGGCACAGCACAAACTGAGAATGAGTGGATCTGGCCTGGTATTGCATGGGCAGAGGATAGTAATCCCCAAGTGCCTCCAGGGTTGGATGGTCACGCTTGACCATCAAGGTCACCAAGAAGCAACGAAGACCAAGGTGAGACTCCGAGCAAAGGAGAGGTTTCCAGGCATGGATTAGCTCGTGGACTAAGAGCCCAGGCACTGTCACCCATGCATCATCACTGGAAAGGACCATGCTCCAGCACTTGTGCTGACTGAAGCGCCGTGCCTCACTCCGTGGGAAAGAGTCAGCATCAATTTTGGGAGCTTTCCTGATAGACGGAACACTCTTGTGATCATAGATTTGTTCTCCAAGTTTGCAGTGGTTGAGAAAGTACCCTCCACCACATTCGACTATGTGCAAACTGCACTGGAGAATACCTTCACGATGTTTGGCCTGCTGGGAGAAGTGAAGTCCGACAATGGCCCCTTGTTGAAAAATGAGGCAGTATCTGTGAGGCCTGCACAAATAAAATGTTAAATGTGTCCTTCACTGGGAACCAAACACCCTATTGTTGCACTAGGTTCTCAGAGGGTAGCGTTGCAGAGCAGTCTAAGGGCTTACTCGAGGGAGGTGGTGTGGGTTGGTAATCGCCATTACAGGTGCATAGAAATGACAATCAATAATTGAATGTCCAGCCTGTACTTTGCTTTATAAAAGTAAGAGTACATTTATTAAACGCACACACTACTTAATACTAAGCACCAATTTACCAATATACATAAACTGCTGAAATTACTTTGTGACATTGCATAACATCGCCACCCCTCCCGCAGGGGGGGTGGGAACTAGTTCCACCACTCTCATGTAGGCATATCATCTTGCCCCCTAATGCAGTGGGCTGACACAACCTGGAACAAGGGCCTTGCCAACTGGCACCATCCCAGTGGCGACCAATCCCATAATTTCAACAAGCCTTAAAGTAGGTACACCTGCCCTGGGGACACATAACCCTGACTGAGCATCTCATACTGACCATACCGTATGCACCTTTACATCTTGTGGTTAACAGTATGGGTTGTTTCTCCCCTAACGCAGTAGCAAGAATACATGTTTGGGCATCACTTTAAATGAGGAACGTATCAAAGATGATGACAATTATAATGCATTACAATTAAAGCCCCTACAAGGCATCACATTGGAATCACATACTTAAGCATATACAGTTAGACATCCTAGCAGGAATGTCTGGCAACAAAACCCCACTGGGCTTATGATTTCACCTTACACAGGCATTTCACATAACACATGTGACTTTCAGTCCCTCTTAAACATTGGTAAAAGCACTTCTCGTGCAATAGCACATCTTTACCTTCAGGGGATGTACTTTTCCAGACATCCCCAACTCAGACCTTCATACCTTGGTGCGGTCTGTAACGCACCCCCAACTGCAGAACAAAAGTTCTAGCCTTAGAATGCTTGGATTGCTGGCTGAGCCCTTGAGGGGTTATTCTTTACAAGTTTCAAGAAACTTAGGGAGGGACTTCCTTCCTTTGTGCTGGGAGAGACTGCGTTGTTCCTGCAGCTCCCCCCTGCACTCTGTCACACATTTGGCGGTGAGCCCATCCTCCTGGGGCCACCACGAGCCGTGAAAAAGCTGCTTTTCTCTGCAGGCCTACACAAGCACTGCAGGGCATTATGGGGGCGTTTTCTCCATTTGCCCTGAATATTGTAGCACCGGCTCCCCCGCTGCTTGTGGGGAAAGCCGCGATCACTGCTGGTGGCCTCCTACCGCATCCAGACCTCATTGGGGGGCCTGCTTCCACCCAGGGCCCCCTGGGGTCCAGGTGGGTCTGGTTAGCTCTCTTGGTGTGAAGCAGGGTGAACTTGGCAGTGAGCTGTCTTCACTGGATCCCTGCACCAGCCCCTCACTTGGCTCTTCTCCTGGGCCTCTCTTCTCCTTAAGCAGAGTCCCAAGCTTCTGCTCACTGGTCCTAGAATCCCTTCCTTGCACAATTCTGCATCCTAGGACAGTCAGGGGGTCTTCCTTCCAAATGCCCATGGTGCCAGACTCCAGCACCAGTCTTCCTCAGCAGACTACAACCCAGAAAGAGCTCCTCTTCCCGTGGAAACTCTTTTTAAAAGAATGGGAAGGGGGCTTGCAGGAAGTCTGTTTGCACTATCAAACAGCGATACGTCACTTCTCTGCCCCTGCTCCCTCCTTCCTGCCCAGGCATCTGGGTTTGTTCAAATTGGCTTAGTTCATGGGGTTTCATGCTACATGGTCACTGAGAGCCCCTTACCCCCTTGCAGCCTTCTCTCCAGAGCAGATTGGTGCTTGGCACCAGGTGTCAGCTGCAGATGGATGAACTTGTAGCTCCACGCATCTTCTCTTCTTGGAGTGGAGGCCTTCGCCCTTGGAATGCTTGTCATGCAGGGCTGGGTCTCTGATGCTACAGCTTGGGGAGGAAGGTCATTATTTCAGCCTGGCAGGGTCAGCCCCAGCCAGGCGCTGGTTATGAGCTGACTCAGAAAAATATGACATTTCTGGATGACCCAAAAGCAGTACACATATGACTTTGGACTCTGCAGAATACTTCTTCCCACATAAGATACAGTGGACTTTAGTACGTGTCTGGCATCGGTAGGCCCTAGGAGAGCAAAACTAGCCCATGTGCTCCCCATCCTCATATGAGAGTAATGGAGTGAAAACAGTAGAGCAAACTGACTTTCCCTCAAATGTTTCTTACCATTGTAGAAATCCTATTCCATGTCACCACCCAGTTCTGCATGAGTCCTGCCACACCATTCAATCTGTAGCTGCTCCTGGGCGGCCCACGCCAGGAATATCCCCTGGGCAGCCCTGACACTTGTGCACACGCATGCACATGTGTCTGCATGTAACCAGCCAGTGCCCCTTACTCTGTCCGATCACTTACTTCATTGACGCTCATTCGGTACCTGACTCTGGTACCAGCCACTGTCCTTTCACTGCATTTTACTCCGTTTTTAGAGCACCCTTGGTGTTTCTTACAGCAGATGAGGCTTGATTTAATTAGGCATTATACAAATGTCCTGATGATGATCCCCATGAATAGATAGTGGGATCGAAACGCCGTTGACTCTAATTACGCACTTTATACATTTATGTACCATGTGTCATTCAACATGTAAAAGTGCATGATGAAATTTCTGTTCTTTTATTTGAATTCTGAAAGTTGAAGAACCGCCCGCTTTTGCCTAAAAAGCCCTTCTTTGTTTCACGTTGTCCATTGTATTTTCTGTGTATGCTTGAGTAGGGTACAGGCTTGTGCCCCACTTTGTTGAACTGTGGAGAATTCCTCTCCCATACCTTTCAAAAGTAAAGATTGGACCTCTGACCGGCTGGACATGTCACACCAAATATAGAAATGATTGTGGCTATATTTATTGGATTGAATTTTTTCTCTTGTAAGGGACCACTGTTGTTTGAAAAAGAATTGATTCCCAAGGTCCCTTGCTGACTTTATTGGGTGCCCTTGTTGTCTTCAGATACTTTACTCTGTCCGCAGCGCAGCGGCCTACTCGGGCCAGGGGGACACTAGTAAAGTACATATGCAGTCCCTTTCATCATGAATTCACCGTGGGTGAGTCCCAACTTATGAGACTCTCCCACAGTAAAAACTCAACAAATAGGTGTTCAAAAAGCGAGTGGCTCAGATGGTCAGAACCACCATCTAACACCCCCTTTCAAGGACAGGAGTTTCTGGACTTCCTGGCACAAAAGGCAGTCCAACAACGGAGAACCACACTCCAATGGCTGCAGGCTAACAGGGAGGTGGAGAGATACATGAGGACACTTAATCAAGCCCTCAGAATCAGATTAGACGAGAACCAAGAGGCTGAAGTATGTCTTCACCAATTCCTCCTGGCATACTGGCAGACCCCACACTCCACCACAGGGTGGGCCCGCAACCCTCCTATTCTGACAGCCACCCAAGTATGTCATTCCAGAGGACTCTGAGTGGGTGCCACCAAGCCTGGGCATGGAGATGGTGCAGCAGAAGTGGCGAGCAATCAATGAGAAAGCCTCCCAAGATTGACACGCGAGCATCTCTAATTTGCAAGTAGGGTCAAAAGTAGTAATCAAAGGACGGCCACCCGGGGTGGAAGTTCTGCACACAACAAATCCAAAGTATGGACAGTGGTGCAGGTTGATGGAACCATGATAACCGCCAGGTGAGGCCAGCACACCATGGTGAGGAATGTTCCTAGTTCAAGGAGATTCCCCCCAGATACTGCTTTATGCAAATACCCAGATGTGGGCCGAATGCAACCTGGAAGACAAAGAATACCTTCCTGGCGCAACAGACAGAGCAAGTGTACTGCTCAACCCTCAACAAGCAACAGAAGGGCCATCTGAAAGCAAGGGACCCGGTGACTAGCCACAATGTGACATGTCCCAAAAGAACACCGGACAAAGATCCTGCCGGTGAACAAGAGTGAAGTGTGGTGCTGAGAAGTCATCGATATCAGCTGCGCCCAAACCCGTCGCCCAGCCAGAAGCTAATAGACTTTGTGTGTAAATGTGTGTAAGAGTTTTTTTTCAGATATATATTTTGATTAAAAGATCAGGGGGATGTAGAGAGCCACCTGCCCTATCCCCTAAAATGTATCGCTTTGCACCCCTCGTGGCCATGATCAGTCTGAGAGGATAAATAGACAGGTGGTTATCGCACGTGATCACTCGCCGAGCAGTACACCAAGTGTCCGCCTGCTACGTGCTTGGCTGCCGCCATCATCAAACCTACCACCCCCAAGGCCACTTACTACTAAACCCAGATCTTAGATGTCAGTTTCAAGTGCAAACGGAGTAGCACTGACTGACGTTTAGCAGCAGTGATATCAGTACCAGAAATGTATTTCAGTCATGTTTGGTTAAGAACTGGGCATCTACTAATTAGTTGGACATGAAGGTGAACACGTCTAATTGGTGTTTTTGAAGGGAGCTGTACAAGTGATGTACTTTGAATCAACAGTGACAGGCAAAGTAATAATTTCTAACTAGACCCCAGCCACTCCTGAAGCCAATTCCACCTTCCCTTTCTGCTGGCTCATGCTGGCGTAGAAATGCACATTTAAATAAGCGTGTAAAAATTAAAATCAATGAATAATTGAAAGGCTGCTGCCCCAATGGTGGAAGGAAATGTATAGCCCTTACACTGCCACACTGGAGGCAGTGAGAAGTCAAAGACTGACATATCTTTATAAGGGAGTAACCAAAAGGTGCACAAGGAAGTCAACCAGGGCTTGTGTCCAGCCCCGCTATCCAAGGAGGGCCGCTCAAGAGCAGAATTATTAAAGCCTACCATGCAGGAGGGGCGTGGCTTATTGGAGAGCTAAAATGCTTGCTGTATAAGTAACCTGCTATGAATCAAAAGTGATGGGCAAAGTAAAGGTTCCAAACTGGAACCTGGCAACTCCTGAGCCTAGTAGCAAGCTCCTTTGACATTGGCTTGTCTAGGTAAAAATGCAAACGAAAAAAAGCTGATGAAAATGAAAACAATAAATTATTTAAAGACCTTCCTCAAAATAGTGGGTGGCGCTGTAAAGCATTTTCATCACTGGGCAGGTAGTCTTGAGACCTGCTCTAAAGGGACAACTTGCAATGCACCCTCCTTTTACATAGGTCACATTTCCAATGATATACCTGCTCACTAACCAGTTAATGCCCAATTTGCACATATTCGTTTGAGAATGGGCATGAAATATAGAACCTTTATTTTATTTTGGTAAAAGTGACTTACTGAATTTGTGTTATAAAGAAAAATACTTTTCCAACTGATAAAGCAAGGTCAGCTCACAGTTGTCTCTGCATGGATGCAAATTTCACCATAACTCGCCCCTTTCTGAAGTGGTATTGTTTCATACTTATGATGGTCAGTCAGTGCATGCTATCAACTATCTGTTTATTCAGCGCGAAAATTCCTACGTTGGTAGTCCAAGGGAAATGATTGAAGATGCCTGTATGTTTCATTACCCCCTCATGGGTCCTCCCCGTCCCAGCCCTTACCACGTGAGGCAGTCCTGCCTCCACCCAGCCAATCGAAACGCCAGAAATCCAAAGGTCGAAGGTGACATAAGCCCCTCCTACCCACCGCCATGCCTGTTTTTTTTCTGCTCCGACGGCTGTCGGAACGCTGGTGCTCCCGGTTCCTGCCTCTGTTCCTGTTTGCGTCTGGATGGTTTGGTGGTGCCGTGAGTGTTTCTTTTGCATTTTAAGTGCTTCTGTTTATGGTCTTTTCATAATTTTAGCGGCGCGGCCGCTCCGGTCCTCCGGTCGGCCACGCTCCTGTTCTGGGGTCAGGATGCTCCCCGTTCATGTGCTGGGCTGGGGCGGGGAGCCCTCCTGGTGTTCTGGCCCCAGGTCGTTCCGGCGCTGGTGCTTTAGTGCAGCGTCCGGCCCCTGCAGCCATGTTCTTCATATGTGGCTGTGGGTGGAGACTGCAGGGCTGCCCTTTTTTGTTTATTTTCTGATCTCACATACGAGATTGCTGTTTGGGGCAGTGTTTCCTGGAGGTTGCTGGGCACTTCCTTTATTGGTGTGTTGGGTGTTTTCCTGTGGGGTTTACTCCTTTGCTCGCCATGTTTGAGGGGACTTCATCTCCGGTGCATCCACGGAGCTGTTGCTCATTGGTATGTCATATGCCTCTGGTGTCACAGGCTATCATGTGCTGAGGGTTCAAGTCCTGCCTATGCTGTTGATGTGACTTGGGATGTTCATTTTCATGCTGTGCTTTGGAAGTTTGCATTCTCTTTGTCCACGTAGCATCTTTTGCAGTTTTTCTTGGACTGTTTTGCGCTGTCTGCACTGCTGGTGCATGCGGCTATGCCATCATCTCTTGTTGGTGGGAGCGTGGTCGTTTTTCCCTGTTGGGGTATACATTCGGGGATGGTCCATGACATTTTTGGCGTTTTGATGCTGGGTCTTTCTCCTTGATTCATTTGCTCCGGCGGGGTTTATTCCTGTTTTTTACCGGCCATTTCGTGCTGTCCTGTTGGCTGTACTGGCTGCGGTGTGGCTTGGCATTGCCATGCGGGGTGTTCCTCTCTTTCTGGGGACACGATTTCGCCTGACGGTCTTTGTCACCTGGTATTCTCCGTTTTTTTTCTTATTTGCACCTTCTCCCTCTGTCTTCGGAAGCTTCTTCCCTGGAGGTCCGGGTTGGGCGGTTGGTGGATTCCGCTCTCAAGAGTTCGTATGCTGCTTCTCCTTTTTGGGGTGTGTGCTTGCTCTTTTTCGGTCTGTGCTTCGCAGGTTCTTTTCTTGGGGTCCCTCCTTCCAGTCCCGGATGGTTGGGCCTTGTCCTTGGCTACCGGGGCGGCGGGGGCTTGTGAGATTTCTCTCTGGCCTGCGTTTTGGTGCTTTGCCATTCCCCTGGTGCCTTGGCCCTATGCCTGCATTTTTTTTGCTCTCCGTTTGGTTCCCTGCCTCTGCGGCGCCTGCTGCTGCCCCTGAGAGTCAGTCGGATATGTTGCGCCCACGAGGAGTCTCCGTGGCCTGGTGGTTGCATCTCTTCCTCTTCAGGTTATGTGTTCCGCTCCTGGTGTTGACCTGCTTGTGGGTCACCTATCTCCTTTGGTGTCATTGCAATTTGGGGGCTCGGCTCCGTTGTTCCTGGCTCATTGGTCCAGTCTGCTTTGAGAATGGTGATTCCTGTTGGTCTTCATTCTTGGTTGCCGGTTTCCATTCCGGGCCGTTCCCATTTTAGGCTGTTTTCACAGTCGCTTCGTTGTCCGTTGTCACTGTGATGCATTCTGCCGTCTTCTTTGGCGTCGGACTATTTTTTGTCGCTTCGCTCTGTGGTGCTGGTTTCGGTGACGGAGTGGGGCCGGGGGTCCTCTTTCTCTCTGTTCCGGGTCCTGGCTCCCGTTGATCTTTCTGTTCGGTTCTGCCTCCCGGGGCTTTGGTCGGGTTGGTGCGGCTGTGTCCCTTTCGGTTGTGCCCCTTGCAGCCCGGTTTTCCCCTCTTCTTGGTGGGTGATTTTGGCTTCCCTGGGTGTGGGAGTCGCCTGTTTTTCTCGTTCCCCTCCATCCGGCTGCTCAGAGGTTTGCGGTGGTTGAGTTCCGTTTCCTGTTTTCAGGTGTTTCCTTTCGGTCTCTCTCATGCTCCTCTGGTTTTTTTCATGGCGCTGGCTCCTGCTGTGGGGGTTTGCTGGCCTGGTTCCGGTTTCTGGGGTCGTATTGGGTCTGGACGTTCCTTGTCTGGTGCCTGTTCGGGGGCTTCAGTTCCTCGGGACCGGTTTGACGCTTTGCTGGGGGCTGTTTCTCAGTGCTCGCTTCAGCGGCTCGTATGCTTTCTGTTGAGCGTTGCTGGAGGGGGTTGACATGGCCCCTGCGCTAGGATGACACGCGTTTCGTGAGGCATTCCATATATCCGGATCTGTTCTCTGTCCTGTTGGATCTTCTGCGGGTCCTACTGGGTCTTCCTCCTGCCCCGGCTCGGGGTTGGTTTTGTGTCCGGCGGATGGTGGTTGCCTCCTCGGCTGTGGTTCCTTGGGCTCTTGTGCACTCGTTTCTTCTGATGACTCGTTGGGTCCTTTTTCTTGCTGGTTCCGGGGCTCTGGTTCCTCTCTCCCCTGGTCTGGTGGCTTTGCTCTCCCGACCTGGTGTGGGGGGAGCATTTCTGCTTCCCTCTCTCCTCTTGTTGTCCTTGGATGCCTGTCCTTGGGTTGGGGGCCCCGTTGGGGTCCTTGGTGGCCGGCTTCTCTGTTGTTCGGGCTGGCGCTCCGGGGGCTCGTTGTTGTTTGGGCCTTCTTGGGGGGTCCCGGTACGTGTCTCTGTTCCTGCAGGCTTCCCTGTCTTGTGTCTGGGACCACTGCCTACAATTAAAATATATTTCTATTTAAATTCTCATATGGGAAGGGGGTCCCTTCGGATTTCCTGGCCCTTTGTGAATGGGATCCCATCAGTTTCGAGCTGGTTGGTAAAGTATTACTTTTTTTTTACCGGAATTCGGTTTCAAAACAGCAATACATACTATACTGATTCAGTATTTGGAAGTGACCCCCTAAACACGCCCCTTCCAAATACCATATCTCAAATGCAAAATGTGATTCGGCAACAAGTTATGGAATCACATTTTTCATTTTGTACATTTGAGAAAGCATTTTTCTTGTTGCAAATGGTCCAATTCTGTGACCGGAAAAATGCTTTGTACATCTGCCCTCAAATTCTTTACTTTAAGACATACTCTAAATGTTTATACAGATGTTATAGTTTGCGATCACCTTTGAACTAGTTTATCTACATATGTATACTTGTACTGCCCTATGTAGTATTAGTTTATGTCTTATTTAGCAAAGTACTATGGTTCTCAAATGTGTTTTACATGCATTCATGTTTCTGCTCTTTAATTTGATATGTCTTCTTTTAACTATTCTGTAAAGCTTATTTTCCTTTCCTCCTCTACTTTGTTTTTCTTTCTTCCTTTTCATCCTTCTGTTTCTTTTTTTTTAAATTATAAAATATTGCTTTCTCTTTTAAATGTAGTGTACAATACATTGGTAAATATCTGTTTATTAGAGAATTTTGGTAATATTGATTATAACATATAAAAATGTATCTATTTCTACTGCAATTACAAAGAATTATTTTTTACATTTTATTTATTTGTTCTAATGTTTGACTGCTGTATCATTTTCTGTTATTCTGCTTTTCCACTTCAATGAAGCATTCTCAAGCAAAAACTTCACCAGTTTCTGGCATGAAGGCTCAGTGGTAATGACTACAACTGAAAAACTGCTTCAATAAACTTAATTTCAAATAATTCTTGTTAAGTGGTGGAACGATATTGATGGAAGAGAAAGAATTATGTACATTTCTGTGAGGTTTTAATGGATCACAAATAATGATTCAGTTTTATCTCGCCCTATTAGTAAAGTTTATGAAAGGAACTTACCAAGTTAAAAGAGGGAATGAAATATCTTTTACTCTCCAAGCCTAGGATTTGGGATCGATTTGCCACCCAGAAACTTTACATTTGCGATTTTCGTTATAGCAGACAATGATGAATTTTATGTTTTACTGTGATTTATACAAAATCCCCAGGTCCATATACTACAAATCAGCCCTGAAAGAGTTAAGCTTTAGTAACTCCAGAGCAGCTTTTTATATTTACAAATACGTGTAATCATATGTTTTATTGTAAATTGTAGTGGCTATGTTTTTTACTTTTGCGTCTGTACATTTTTTATTATGTGTACTTTTATGATTTTCTTGAAAAATCAAATAAGGTTTTCTTCTACCTCAACTTACAAATGCGTTAATCTCCTACTGTAATCTTTTGTTTGGCGTATTTCTCTACTGTGCAATGGAACTGAGATCTACCTGATGAAACAATGTTTTTAACCTGAAGCAATTTGTTTTTTTTCTTTCTGTGGAAGAAGATTCGAAACCAAGCTGGTAGTATTGAGACAATGGGGGTCAAACGAATTTCTAGCTGAAGAGTGGGGGTTGTGCCTCTGTGGTGTAAAGGCTGTCGATTAAAGCTGCTGAGGCAATCCTGATTCGGTTTTCAATTGAACTTTTAAATTACATCAAATCACCAAGAATAATGACATTAACATCTTTTAAAATATACAGGGACAAACTGTCCATGAGGTTTTTACAATTTGTTTCCATGTACCTGTTGGACAATAGAGCAGAGATTCAGAACAGGAGGAAATGGAACTGAAATTAAAATAATAGAGACATTTACGTCCAACATAGGTGTTTAGCTCCAAATCGGAGGTCTAAATTTCAGGTCAGTGAATTATTGCGAGCCTTAACCTGAAGAGAGACACCCAGCCTCTCCCCTAAAATGTATCGCTTTGCACCCCTCATTGCTGGGCTCAGTCAGAAGGGATACATAAATGGGCGGTGTTCGCACATGATCACTCACCGAGCAGTACATCAAGGGTCCACCTGCTCTGTGCTTTGCTGCCTCCGTCATCAGGCCAACCACCCCCAAGGCCACTTACTACATTGGCGACGAGGGAGTGATGATTCCTCGCTTCACCTGGCTACCTCCTCATTGCTGTGACGTGGAGCCAGTGATCGTCGGAGGCATTGCTTGTCTCCGCCCAGTGACTCCACGTACTTTTGCTGCCACCTTGAACCAAAGCGACACCCTCAGCACGAGCCTCAGCGGAACAGCGTTTTCCTTCCAGACTCCTGTGCCTTGGCCCACTGAGACTGCTGGCTCCCCTGCTTAACCTGTCCACATCAACAGAGTGGTGGCCTCATCTGGATGGCCTCACGGTGCCCCGGTTTGGACAGCCTCATCGTTTCCAGCCCACATCGCTGCCAGGGGGGACCGCATCGCGCCCCACCACCTGTGGAGAGTCCAGTTGAGGTTTAGGTTTGCTGGACTCTAGTTTCTGGAAAAGAAAAGAAAATATTTATATAAGAAACAGAGGCTACTTGAACAGAGAGTCTCCCGTATTTTGCCACCACAGAACCTGGACATTGCTTCAAGGGGGTATGAATAGTTTTGAATGGGGGAGAGGTGGGTGGCACATAACACAGAAGGGCATCAGACAACAGACCCTCCAGTGGCCACACCCCAAAGAGCAAAGGAAAAGCTACTAGCAACAGGTACAACCCTCTATCACATCTGTAGCATCCAAACACAGTGGCAAAGTAAGTACTCACAACAGTAAGGCTCCGCCTTCAGCAACCAGTGTGCACCCCCACAATACTCTATCCTAAGTGCATGTGCTGCCTGAATCTCAGTGCCAATGGGGGACACACTGCCTCCTTAACCACCAACGATGGCCCAGGTGCCCCTGTTCCATACTCACACACCTATGTCACTCGAATGCACCCTTCAGCCAGCTAGCTAACCAAGCAACGGCTGCACCTCGATAGAAACTATGGCTAGGCTGCCTCAAACAACACTTTCATGCCATGTGAGAAACAAATGGGACTGTGAAATGTTTGCTAGTAATGCACTTTGGGTGCGATGAGCTTTACAACCTTTTCAAGACCTTACTGAACAACGGCGATGATCATGACTAGAACGCGGCAGTAGATGCCCTCAATAGAAATCTTGACCCACAGAAGAATCCTGACTACGACCATTTCAGGCTATGCCAAGCCAAGCAGAGGGATGCAGAGTCAGTAAACATGCTCTATGCCGGGCTGCAGAAGCTCGCACACACATGCTTGAACATCAACCAACATGTGGAGATCCACACGCAGATTAATCAGGGATGTAAGTCCATCGCACTCCAATGCCAAATACTCTGCCAACTAGGTATGTCCTTGGACGAAATTTATATCCTCAAATGTTCAAATGAACTCACCAATAGCGGGGCAGAGGAAATTGAAGCTGCCAGGGTCCAGAACGCCAACACCTCATCAGCCATGAAGTCAACCCCCAGCAAAGAAGAGACAGTAAATGCTATACCACAACACCCGCACCCAGCTCAACCGCAGGTCCCCTGGGAAACACCCCGAAAAGTGCGGATATTGAGGTTTCAACCACAAATCAGCAGACCAATGCCTAGCAAGAGGGCAAACATGCCCCAAGTGTGGCAAAATCAACCACTATGCCAGTGTTTGCTACGGCGGAAAAGGGCAGCCGAGAGGAGGTAGTTCAAAAGGACTTGCCACAACTCTTTGCAATTTGGTGCTCGAAAGCCCCTTCAACCCAGGGACACCGCCCACACAAGGGACCACAATGCATTTCAAAGACGATGATGATGACAACTTTGTGATCTCTTTTGCTGGTTGCTCTGGTCGCAAGAGTCGTCCTCTACCTATGTGCACAGTGCACCTCAACAATGTCCCGATTCAAGCCCTTATCAACACGAGGCTTCTGTAAACATCATGGACTCGAGTCACTGTGAAAGGCTAGCTCCCCGTCCACCTCTCACCCCCAGCTCAGGTAAGATCTTTAGATATGGGGGTGTGGAGCCCTGCCACACCCAAGCATGATCGAGGTTTACGTCGCCAGTACTGACCACACTGTCAGGACCAAGTTTCAAGTAGTGGAATGCCAAAAGGGCACACTGCTTGGTTGCCACAGCACTAAAGATCTGGGGCTGGTGTTCTTTGCAAAGCAAATGCATGACTCACACGCAGAAAACCTGCTCAATGGCTTCCCTCATCTGTTCCTAGGGCTGGGATAACTGAAAGATCACAAGGTCACACTACACATCGACAAAACCATCAAGCCCACGGCACTCAGACACAGGCGTGTCCCACTTCATCTCCTGCTACTGGTTGGGAAGGAGTTGCAAGACCTTGAACGTCAAGGGGTAATCGAAAACGTATCGGGTCCCACCCCATAGGTTTTTGCCCTGGTCATTGCGCCTAAACCCTAGCAGCCTGGAGCCATCCGGCTCTGTGTGGATATGAGGCTTCCTAACCAGGCCATCTGGAGGGAAAGACATGTGTACACCCACCATGGATGAGATTTCGGCAGATCTAAATGGGGCACAGTAGTTTTCTAAACTGTATCTGAACTCAGGGTACCACCAGCTGGAGCTGATGCCCGAAAGTCACAATATCATGACTTGTTCCACACATGTGGGACTCCAGACTCAGTTTCAGCATCAACTTAGTGGTGGAGGTGTTTCAGAATGCCATCAAAGAAAACCTCTCAGGGCTGGTGGGTGTAATAAACTTGAGTGACAATATCCACATACATTCCTAGACCCTGGAGGAACATCATAGGCAACTGTGTGTCACACTACAGCGCCTTACAGAACCGGAGTCAACAACCCAGCAGACTTTATGTAATGCCACCCCTCACCAAGCACCCCGAGAGAGCAAACCCTGGAAGAAGAATACACAGAATGCTTTTAGAACAAGGTGGACACTCACACTTGCCCTGAGGCCATCCCCGTAGATGATATAAAGGAAGCCACAGACGCTGATGACACCCTCCCGAAGGTGAAAGAAACTATGGAAAAGGGAATATAACACTGGTTCCTTGAAGTATCCAAGCTAATGTTGGCAGATGACAGAAGACACATCACCAGCTCTAGAGGGCACAGCACAAACTGAGAATGAGTGGATCTGTAGTGTAGCTCCTATTTTCCCAATAGGCTCTGCGCATTGGAATAGTACCTACAGTAGTAAAGGCCTAGGCCAGACGTTAACTAGGTCTACTACTGTCGATGCTAGACTTAATTTTTGGGTTTGCCAGCTAAGCTCAGAGTTCGCTAGAAACTTTCTCGAATGTTCAAGGAAGGAATTAATTCCCCTGATTAGACAAGAAGGGATTTAGTTTCTGACAACCATAGAACATGACAACTTTGCTCTCCCCTAATCAAGAGTCAATCTCAAGAGTCGTGTGAGCACAAGGCAATTATTTCACTCAGTCAGTACGTGCATTCTTAGTCTCATCAGAATGTAGAGAAAAGGAAGAGACGGGCGTGTTCAATAAAAGATGTTATTTATTGATCAGTCTCTTTTCTCGTACAAGAGAAATGGATCGATATTATTGCAATACTTATAGTTAAGTAAAGTGCATACATTAAAAGCAATAGTATAAAATAATACTGTAAAAACATTGATATGGTTTCTGAGCCATATGATGTTTAAAATGATTAAAATATATTTACATACACATATACATTTGACTAAACGTACTCAACTGGTGTTTCTAAATACGCCTACCCCGTGTACCTGACCTAAGTCTAATGCGTGGGCGGGAATAGAAAGTTACAGTTTAAGTTAAGTTTGTTTTTGCCAAGTGAATACCTAAAGAATTCTCTGTGAGGGGTTATTCAGTTCTGTACCTGGAATTTAGGATGAATGAGGAATGGTATCTCTTTCTCTGCTCTCGATATTCCAGGCTGCCTGCGAGGGCTGCCCAGAAGCGCCGGTGCTGGGTCTCTCGGCTTGAGATAGCAGCGCGTCTCTCAGCGCGTCAGGAAGGCGGGGCTGCTGCCAGCGGGGTCTGCTTCTGCTCTCGGCTTCGGCAAGTATGGCTGCTCCGTCTTGTCACCACGCGTGTGTTTGCATAGGGCAAGGTCGGCAATATTTATACCTTAAAGGTGCCGAGATTGACGTAAGGATGGACATAGATACGTCAATAAAGATGTCATACGACTTGCTCGTTAGCACATTCTTTACTAAAGTTCTCTGTGAAATCAAAACAATGGCCGCACGGATTATCCAGGTTGTCATAGGTTTGATTTGTTATGAGAACGTCGTATGCCTTATCAGGGGCTGGAGGAATGTCGCTTGTCTAATTAGATCTCAAGCGTTATGACCTAATCAGATAACACGTTCCTGTGCCGTAGTGTGACTGCGTCAGATAACGGTATCTGCATCATGGGGGTTTTCTTGCCTCATGGGCTGACTGTTAGTTAACTTGATAGTTAGTTTAACTAGAATAGGGTCAGGAATAGGGGGACTGATTCAGAACCTATAGAAATACACGACACCCACTCCACGCTAACTATGGTCATATCTACTAATCTATGCATAGTATAACATAGTACAACATACTATAGAGTATAGTGTATACCTTACCACCCCAAAATACATAAATGCATTTCGAAATTTTCAAATATACTGAAAAATTGCAGTCATATATATTGTATGCACATAAGCTATGAATTAAATGCAAAAGTAAACACGCATTTTATGCATTATTGCTTATTGGTATATGAGAAATTCACATGAAATGGCTCTTAATATGGCTATACAGAAAGGAAGTCCGAGACCATTTCATCACATAATAAAATATTAGTGAACCTACCAGCGGGCAGCTAAAGTCTATAAAGTATCTAAAAATAGAAATTTTAGTTCTCTAGGAATAGTTTCTTACTTTAAGCAGAAGATCAGTGTCCCGGGAAAAAAATATGTAGAAAAATATTTTAAGGGGCTTGCTGAAAAAAATTGCTGTCCGTGAACTGGAGTGAAATTGTTCATGTGACTTTATTTTTAAAGTTGAAGGCCGAATTCAGGGAACGCCGTGTGCGAGTTTACTCAAAAGTCTCTATTTCTGTTCTGGAGAGAACATCATATCATTCAGGCTTTCGAAAAAACTGTCAACAGCTTCATGGGAAAGTTCCACTAAGTCGGAAATAGGGGTAACCATGCATTCGTGCGCATGATTGTCTCCATTGACATTCTGATTCGCATTGCTGACAGAAGGTCGTACCTGTTCGATGCTGCTTTCATCTTGAACTTCACTACTCTTCAATCGTAGTGGTGAAGATTCCAGGAATGCCGTCATCAGGATTGGCAGCCTTTGAGGGCAGCACAAAGCGTGAACCTTGGTAGGAACCAACAGTGTATCTGCATCCACTGGCGCATCCGATTGTAGCGTCAGACAGGTGTCTAACACGCATTCTTCTCCGCATAGCAGACACCTTAGTACAGGTAAAACACACCTTTGCCACATTGGTCGAAATGATAGAAACCAAGTCATGTTCAGGTCTCTAAGCCGGGAGAGTCCCAGGATTTTTGATATCCGGTCCCGGTATCCAATGGCTAGGATCGTATCTTCCATTGTCGCGAGAGTTTGATCTGTGACATGGGTTGCCATAACGAAAAATAAGGACTAGGAATAGGATTCCGGCAATTAGTCCCAGGATCAGGGGAAGTCCGCCAAAAATCGAATGGACGAAATCTGGAAAAATACCCAGTATGGCTTTGAATGGTGTTAATGCCATCGAAAATACTGTCTTAAATACCTTTGAGACCCCAGTGGTATCAGAAATATTTAAGATTTCGCTTAGGATTTCCGCGAAATGTACGGGGGAATTAGTCGATAATAATGTATGTATCTCTGCAGTCGTCCTTGCGACTTGTAGATCATACGTTTCTTTTGATGACGTGAGCCTTGTAGGCGTCTGAAGAAGCACTGTTTTCATTCTGCTTAAAGTATCTATTCGAATAGAAGTAATTTTCAAACTGGGCCATGCCCTTGCCTCCCTGTCTGGAAAGGAGCTGGGGAACAAAGAACGTCCACAGCACTTGACCTTCGCCGTTGTAGTGACTAGATAAGGAGTCCCGGGCATAAGACTGCAACATCTGCGGTCTACAATAAGAATGTAACTCCCATTATAGAGTCTTTGAAAGAATGGTTCTATTTCAGTTGCAGGTGCGCCTTGCTGGTGACATGAAAGGTTGTATGAATTCCCTTCACAGGCTCCATGCAAACTAATTCCGTTACACAGAAGCGTGCCGCTTAGTGACATAGCACAATTGTTGCCACTAAGAAACACTTTCTGTCCTTTATTACTGACACATGCATGTGAATAGGGCAGGTTCCAAGTTGTTTTAAGGTACCCCTTTCCCAATTTCTCGTACATGCCAGCCTGTATATATTTTTGGCAGTATTGAAACCTGAAGGTTGAGATTGGAATATTTATGGTTCCGTGGATTATCCATTCACTGACAGGTCGTTCTGACATTGTCATTGGTAATCTTTCTAGTTTTTCAATGCTCAAGATTGTATAATCAGCACCCTTTTGCGCCATACCGATTTGTCTATCAGTAAGGTTAAAGATTTGGAATAGTGACGTTGTGTTGATTAAACGCCAAGGCACGTAGCCTGAACGCAGATTTTGTAACGTCCAGCCAAGCTGTACAATGGAACGCAATTGTGACTGACCATGTTGTAATAACAGTAAGTCTTGCGATAGTATATCGATTGCTGAAGACACAATGCTGTCCAATGAAAAAATTCTGGAGGACAGAGTCATTAACCCATTGTCCACTACAGAAAGTGATTTTTCCAAATTAATACGGTCAATTTCCCGTATTCTTTCTGCTGTCTCAATTTGAGTAACCTTCCAGGCCTCATTGTATGCTGCATATACAGAGGCTGCTATGAAACGCTTTTGACGCTGTTTGCGTGGTCCCAGTATGAAATCACGCAAGTCAGCACCATCAGTAAGTAAAGTTAGGTGTTGCCTAATTTCAGGCAGTGTGGAAGTCTGTAGCCATTGAAGGCATAATTTGCCCACACTGTAGGTTGTTATTATCCCTGGGTGATGTCTTTGGGGATATCTAGGGTCTGGCCTGGTCATTTTAAAACCCTGTGTTTTATTCAGGAATCTATCTTGACAGTTATTTGTATCTGTGGGCCAGATCAACCATTGTTTCCAATCAGGATGTGTTCTGTTTTGGTTTAATATATGGTTTACGTCTATCTCTTCATCTGTATCAGAGTTATTGCTAAACATTGTTGGCTTTGGAATAGACGGATTATTTAAATCTTTGATTTTGGCTAAGCCAAGACAGGTGGTTTGTTGAACAGTGTCATTTAAAAATATCATTTGTTCTGGGATCATGCAGGCTCTAAACAAAGCTTCTAAACCCTGTACTTGCCATTCTTTTGTACCCCAAACACTTTTCAAATCAACATTTTTGTCCCAATAATCAAATCCAAAAGTATTCATTTTTTCAAAGAATGAATCTGAATATATCAATTTTGTGTTGGTTATCATGGTTTTCATCCCTGTCTTGTTTGACAATTTAAAATAAAATGTTTCAGCATTACTTATGTTAAAACCTGAAAAATATGAATATTTGTCGTAAACGGTTCTAGAGCTTCCTTTTGGAGGTGTAGCACAATGTTCCCATTGATTATAATTTAAAACATTTCTAGGTTGTGCAGATTTATGCAAAAAATGGTTACCATAATGGTTATAGCAATACATACTATCATAATTTGTAGAACCTTGCAAATAATCATGTTTTGTAAATTTAGCAGACATTACTAAGTCCGACATCATATTGTTGATGCTTTCGAAGTCCCAATCATCAGCAAATGAGTTTGGTTTTGCAAAATCACTCAAGGAGATCTTGATTTGGTGTGGATATTTCAGGATCTCGACCGGACCATAAATTTCATAGTCAGTGTTGTCCCAGGCTACCCCACCAGGTATAGGATTGGCTGTGAAGTTGGCTGAAGAAAGTCCTGAAGAGAGTTCTCTTTTCTCGACGTGTGAAGATGTGTGTGGTTTGAGGACCAAGTTGATGTTCTGACTTGCTGTGTCCATTTTAGCATATTTTCCCTCAGTGAAGCGTCCCAAAGTAAATACCATGATGAGCCAAAGTATGAGGATAAATGCACCAAAACCCACCCAAAATTCAATCCATGGAGAAACCAGATATGTTTCTTTCATTTGTTTCAAAAGTTCCTTCGCTTTGTCTTTAAATGATTTTGATGATGGCTGTGTCTTTGATTCACTGAAGCTTTCAGAGGAATCATCGAAGTTGATGAAGTACCCGGATGCAGTTCTGTCAATTGTTCCAATTGCTTCAGGATTTTTGTTTCTTGCATTGTCACTTGTACTTCATTGTAGATTGGTGTGTCTCTGCTAAATGTTTTTATTTGGGTTTTCAGAGGTCTTAGTTCTATTGCATTGTTGCATAGTCCTTGTTGTTCTTCTGTAGGCGTTTCGAATGTGATGAGCCTCTTTGTTAGGACCTCTGTACTGGTAGCAAACCTTGGTGTTCTGCTACTTATTGGGAGTCCACTTGGCCTACTGTTTGTTATCGGCCACATGTTGTGGTTTTACCAGGTCGATGGATACAACTCGGTTCTCCTTTTTTCCAGCAAGTGGCGGTAGTACAACTGATCTTGTCCCGTTGACAGACAAGACAGGAACTGCTTTTCTGTAAGAAGGCCCAAATTCCTTCTTTACCACGATCTTCTCCCTGACTAGATCCCCGACTTTTGGAATCCAGACAGGTCTTGCTGGGACAGGTGGTGATTCTTCAGTGGTTGTTGGCTGTTGTTTCAACTGTATGTTGCTCAGGTCTTTTCTTGTTTTGTTTAAGTCCTGCAAAATAGCCAAACGGTCTTTGACATCAAAGGTTTTTTCTATTACCACTGAAATCTGACTATCAAGGTCAGAGATCAACATCCTAGTTCCGAATAATAATTCGTACGGACTGAATCCCTTCAGAGAATTTCTTGGCAAGTTATTTAGACTACGTTGGACATTTATTAGATGTTTGACCCACCCAGCTCCCGAACCTAATATCCTTTCTATTATAGATTGCTTTCTGCCTTGGTTTTTTCTTTACACCATCCCGTACCCTCAGGAAGGAAGTGAGAAGATTCCCGCTGGGCTGGGCTCATTTGGCCATGTTTCCCCCCCAGGCTGGATTGCCTGAGTGAAAACAATGGTCGAACGTAGCATGCTCTTAGCGTATATGCCATTTAGACTCGCAAATCTTGTATAATAGTCCGGACGTCAGCCGAGTGCTGGTGATCTACATTATAAGTGGAAACTAGCCTGTATATGTTAATCGCAAGCCATTCTTTTTGCTGGCAATATTATCTGCCTTGATACGACGAGGTATTAAACAGCTTCTCTCCCCACTGCGATCTCTGTTGCAGTTTGGGCAGTTTTTTACAAACATGGTGTAGTGCAGGCTCATGCCTGGCCACCAGTACCGTGATTGTAATTCTTCCAGAGAATCTTTTAATTTAAGGTGTCTGAGACCCTCGCCCATGTGTGCGTCTGCGATTAACAAGTTTCTCCTGTCCATGTTTGGAATCACTCTATCCCCCACTCCAGGGATTCGAGCAAAAGGGACGGAGTTTGCATCGATTATGTATGTATAATTGAGTGGATAGTTGATCGGTAACGCTGAGCAGTCGCCTTTTGATGACGTTTTCACCGCCAGCATTGTTTCACCGTCAATGTATTTTAATGTACGCTTTTTTCGATCTACGGGAGCCGATTTAGTGGCTGCCGCTGCGGCTGTTTCAGCCAATGAATTCCCCACAACGTGAACGCCATCACGCTGATGACTCAGTGAGTGAGTCACGTGAGTCTTTGGTAGTTCTTTTTTCAAAAGAGCTACTTGTTCCCAGAGCAGTCTCTGCTTTATTGGTGCATCTGTGTCATCTTTGTAACCGTTCTGAATCCATGTCTTCAAATCCTTGTTATATGCTTTGACGCAGTAATATGAATCTGACACTATAAGCGTCGGGAATTCGCGATCCGCATTATCTAGCGCCATTTTTAAAGCTATTATTTCAGTTTGTAGTTCTGAATTAGTTTCTACTGAGTGTGATTTTGTTAATAGAGGTCTTAGTTTACCTCCGCGCCACACTTCTTTTGTAATCTCACATGTGGGGTTGTATGCATGTTCTCCCCAAACGGAGGGTTGAGCATGTCCGTCTGTATAGATTACACAGGCGTAATGTCGTAGAGGAAGAATGTCGATTGGCAGAGGATACGTTTTTTCATATTTTAGATTTTTTAATTCTTCTAGTTCTGGATCAAAGTAGTAGTATACTTTGTCCGTTGTGATTGAATTCACCCATTGTATCCATTCCGGATTCAATGTTGTTGTTGGTAAATTACACGGTGTTGTTAGTGCCTCAAATGCTGATTCTGCTGTTCTGACTGTGATATGTCTACCGTCAGCTATGTCTTTTTCTCTAGCTATTGCGGTTTGAACTGCACGAATTATTTTTTCTGTATTACTGAATTTCTGTTCAGCTTCTGTGTACAAGTGTGATTTGAATGCAATTGGTACCTTTTCTCCCTCATTAGAGGTCAGGTACGTGAATCCGCATCTCCCTGGGATGACTCGGATCACAAGGTTGCGTGTGTTATCACGTGTTTCTAATTTTGTTTTAATTAGCATGTCTGTTTGTAAGGATCTCAAAATTTCTGTGTGTGTTTGAGTCCAACTGGATCTTTTAAAGTCTGGTTTAATTAGATCATAAAGGGGTTTGACCCTTTCTGCGTAATTTGCAATGTATGTTCTTCCGAAATTTAGGAAGCCTAGAATTGACTGTAGGTTTTTTAGTGTTTTAGGAGCTTGGATTACGGCACATTTCTCTAGGAAATTGTCTGCCAGGCTTTTGCCTTCACTTGATAACTCATATCCTAAGAACAGGACTGTCAGATGGGCAATTCTGGACTTTTTGAAGTTGAATTTGTAACCCTCTGCAGCGAACCCAAGTATTATGGTGTTCACCCTTTTCAAGTGAGTCTCCAAGTCATCATCTGTTAAGTAAATGTCATCGACATAAGATAATGCTTCATCATCATATAGTTGTAGTAATTCTGTTACTCTCGCTGAGAATACCCCCGGGCTGTTCTTGTACCCCTGGGCTAACCGACAGAATTGTTTTTGAGTGCCATTTACTGAGAATGCAGTTAAATATCTGCTCTCTGGTGCTATGTTTTGACAAAAGAATCCATTGGAGATGTCCAAGGTTGTTTTGTATTTTTTGCGCACTATGTTATTCATTAGTGCAGCACTGTGTGAGTTTTGCACTGCAAAGCTTTTGCAACATGTGTTAAGGTGTCGGTAATCCAAAACTAGACGATATGAATTGTCTGGTTTGGAGACCGGAAACAAAGGATTGTTCATTTGTGAGGTGCAAGTTTCAATCACCCCCTGGTATTCTAGCTGATCTAGTATTTCATTTACTTGTTTTTTAGCTTCTTGCTTAATTGGGTACTGCCTTTGTGCAGTAGGTTGTGATTTTAACTGGATTTTGTGAGGAGGAGAATCCTCATCCCATCCTACATGATTTTTATATAAAGCAGGTGCTAAGGCCACTGCCCACTTTCTAGCAAGTGTGTATTTTTTATGAATCGGGATTTGATTCGAGAAGGCAGGCATAATTACTTCTTCGCCATGAGGGCACTCCCTGACAAACTCTGGTGGCCAGTCTTTTTCAGCTAGTAGGATATCATAGCCCTTGGAGAGATTATCCCAAAATAGTCCCCTTATTTTCCTAGTCTTATCTCCCTCTATACGTAATGTTATCTCGTATATCTTGTGGGGCTTGCTAACTCTGGTGTCTGCAGTTTCCACTTGAAGGTATTCATTCGTGTCCACTGTCTCCAGATGATTCATAAGGACTTTGCGAGCTATGCTCACCTCTGCTGCGCTGTCTAGCATTGTCTGAGCCCACTCTCCGTTTTTCAGTTGTGTCCTCAGTATTCTCGGCATTTTTAACTACCTTGATACTGGCTACCTTCTTTTTTGGAAATTGTAATTTCTTTTTTTGTTGAGCAGGTTCCTTGTCTTTGGACTTGGCGTGCTCTTCTGATCGTCCTCTTCTTTCCGATTTCTGCGAGGAATTCTGAAAAGATTGAGAGGGACGTGTATCAATGTCTTGATATCTATCAGGTTTTTTAATATTATCCCTATTTCTAAGGTTATATCTATTCCCGGAGGGGTCACTCTGCGGTGACCTTTGTCTTTGGTTTGGAGATTTCTCTCTTCGCCTGGGAGACCTTCCTCGGGACTGGAATTTCTTTTCTTTAGGATTGGATTGTTTGTTTCCATCCCAGTTCTTTTTTGGTGAATTATTATTAAAACATATTTTTTCTGGACTTGTAGTCAGTTGCGGTTTTACTGGTATTCCACCTAGACTATCTCTGCCTAGTTCTTCATAGGATTTTTCTATGATTCTGGCAATTTCAGCTGGTTGGTCTGCTACATCTGTCTCTTTTAACCTCTGGCGGATCGCCACGTTTGCTGCTTCACCTTTTATGTTGGCTAATAATATAGCCGAGACCTGCTTGAAGTCTTTTAGTAATTTCATACCAAGAGTTAAAGCAGGTTCTGGACCGTATTCATCTTGAATTTGTTTTAGCACATCTGGTATTACCGAAATGGATGGAACACCGTGTGTTTTTGTGTAGATGGAAGCAAAGACTGTACCCCAAGTGTCACAGTCCTCAATGTGTGGTGCGATTCCCATTGGGAGACATATAGTCAGAATCCTGTGTTTTTCCAGCGGGGTGGTGTCAGGAAACACCGCCTCTATTTGGGTGATTTTCTGTGCCAACCAGAATGGTATTTGTTCCCGTTTAGCTGGAACTTTACCTAGGCAGGATTGGATGTTCTGTGGTGTAATTTTATTTGTGTTCCCCTGGTGAGGGGTCAGCTGTGGAAGTTTAATCGCTGGCTGAATTGTTGAAGTCCGCATTACATACTGAACTAATTGTCTATGAATTTTTAGTAGTTGTTTTAGCTGTATTAATAGCTCTGCTGCAGGCATTCTTTCGATGTCTGGATGTGGTGTGTATCCGGCTAAGACCGGCCACGTTGCTCCTGGTCTTCCTAAAGGACCGAGCCTTGTAATGTGATTGTTATGTTTTAGGGCGCCATCAAATAAGAGCAAATGCTCTTGGAATTTGAGTGGTACTTCCACCTCCTCGAAAGGAGTGTACGTTTCAGGAGGTTCCTCTACTTTGTAATAGTGGAAGTACTTTGTTACAGCATTTGCTGCTGGAAAATGTATCCATGAATAGTATACCTCTGTCTGCCGATATTCATGTGCCTCGATTACGAATATGACTGTGCCACCTCTAGGTGTCAGTCCATTTTCTATAAGTTTTAGAGTTATAGATCTTCTTTTGATGACCGGAATGAGTATTATATCCGCGTCTGCTGCTTGCATGGTAGCATCAGCATCTGCGAGTTCAGTTGCTAATCTAACTGCCTCTCTTTCATCATCACTCTCTGCCATTTTACAGACAGGATGGTATTATGTTTGTTTGCAGATCAGGTTTCTTTATGGAAACAGAGATTAGATGCACAATATTTTGGAACTGTTTATCCTTCAACGTTGACTATACCAAGAACCATACATAGGAGTTCCCTCCTGCGAGGTTTTGGAGGATATAACCTTTCACCCACTCCAGACGTCTTTGGAGTATTTGGGAAAAGGGGTCTGAGTGAGAAAGCACGACTGAGTTACTCTAAATGTCTTACGTTAGTTTTATCGCCCTTTCCAAACGCGTTGGGCGCCATGTAGTGTAGCTCCTATTTTCCCAATAGGCTCTGCGCATTGGAATAGTACCTACAGTAGTAAAGGCCTAGGCCAGACGTTAACTAGGTCTACTACTGTCGATGCTAGACTTAATTTTTGGGTTTGCCAGCTAAGCTCAGAGTTCGCTAGAAACTTTCTCGAATGTTCAAGGAAGGAATTAATTCCCCTGATTAGACAAGAAGGGATTTAGTTTCTGACAACCATAGAACATGACAACTTTGCTCTCCCCTAATCAAGAGTCAATCTCAAGAGTCGTGTGAGCACAAGGCAATTATTTCACTCAGTCAGTACGTGCATTCTTAGTCTCATCAGAATGTAGAGAAAAGGAAGAGACGGGCGTGTTCAATAAAAGATGTTATTTATTGATCAGTCTCTTTTCTCGTACAAGAGAAATGGATCGATATTATTGCAATACTTATAGTTAAGTAAAGTGCATACATTAAAAGCAATAGTATAAAATAATACTGTAAAAACATTGATATGGTTTCTGAGCCATATGATGTTTAAAATGATTAAAATATATTTACATACACATATACATTTGACTAAACGTACTCAACTGGTGTTTCTAAATACGCCTACCCCGTGTACGACCTAAGTCTAATGCGTGGGCGGGAATAGAAAGTTACAGTTTAAGTTAAGTTTGTTTTTGCCAAGTGAATAACTAAAGAATTCTCTGTGAGGGGTTATTCAGTTCTGTACCTGGAATTTAGGATGAATGAGGAATGGTATCTCTTTCTCTGCACTCGATATTCCAGGCTGCCTGCGAGGGCTGCCCAGAAGCGCCGGTGCTGGGTCTCTCGGCTTGAGATAGCAGCGCGTCTCTCAGCGCGTCAGGAAGGCGGGGCTGCTGCCAGCGGGGTCTGCTTCTGCTCTCGGCTTCGGCAAGTATGGCTGCTCCGTCTTGTCACCACGCGTGTGTTTGCATAGGGCAAGGTCGGCAATATTTATACCTTAAAGGTGCCGAGATTGACGTAAGGATGGACATAGATACGTCAATAAAGATGTCATACGACTTGCTCGTTAGCACATTCTTTACTAAAGTTCTCTGTGAAATCAAAACAATGGCCGCACGGATTATCCAGGTTGTCATAGGTTTGATTTGTTATGAGAACGTCGTATGCCTTATCAGGGGCTGGAGGAATGTCGCTTGTCTAATTAGATCTCAAGCGTTATGACCTAATCAGATAACACGTTCCTGTGCCGTAGTGTGACTGCGTCAGATAACGGTATCTGCATCATGGGGGTTTTCTTGCCTCATGGGCTGACTGTTAGTTAACTTGATAGTTAGTTTAACCAGAATAGGGTCAGGAATAGGGGGACTGATTCAGAACCTATAGAAATACACGACAGATCTGGCCTGGTATTGCATGGGCAGAGGATAGTAATCCCCAAGTGCCTCCAGGGTTGGATGGTCACGCTTGACCATCAAGGTCACCAAGAAGCAACGAAGACCAAGGTGAGACTCAGAGCAAAGGAGAGGTTTCCAGGCATGGATTAGCTCGTGGACTAAGAGCCCAGGCACTGTCACCCATGCATCATCACTGGAAAGGACCATGCTCCAGCACTTGTGCTGACTGAAGCGCCGTGCCTCACTCCGTGGGAAAGAGTCAGCATCAATTTTGGGAGCTTTCCTGATAGACGGAACACTCTTGTGATCATAGATTTGTTCTCCAAGTTTGCAGTGGTTGAGAAAGTACCCTCCACCACATTCGACTATGTGCAAACTGCACTGGAGAAGACCTTCACGATGTTTGGCCTGCTGGGAGAAGTGAAGTCCGACAATGGCCCCTTGTTGAAAAATGAGGCAGTATCTGTGAGGCCTGCACAAATAAAATGTTAAATGTGTCCTTCACTGGGAACCAAACACCCTATTGTTGCACTAGGTTCTCAGAGGGTAGCGTTGCAGAGCAGTCTAAGGGCTTACTCGAGGGAGGTGGTGTGGGTTGGTAATCGCCATTACAGGTGCATAGAAATGACAATCAATAATTGAATGTCCAGCCTGTACTTTGCTTTATAAAAGTAAGAGTACATTTATTAAACGCACACACTACTTAATACTAAGCACCAATTTACCAATATACATAAACTGCTGAAATTACTTTGTGACATTGCATAACATCGCCACCCCTCCCGCAGGGGGGGTGGGAACTAGTTCCACCACTCTCATGTAGGCATATCATCTTGCCCCCTAATGCAGTGGGCTGACACAACCTGGAACAAGGGCCTTGCCAACTGGCACCATCCCAGTGGCGACCAATCCCATAATTTCAACAAGCCTTAAAGTAGGTACACCTGCCCTGGGGACACATAACCCTGACTGAGCATCTCATACTGACCATACCGTATGCACCTTTACATCTTGTGGTTAACAGTATGGGTTGTTTCTCCCCTAACGCAGTAGCAAGAATACAAGTTTGGGCATCACTTTAAATGAGGAACGTATCAAAGATGATGACAATTATAATGCATTACAATTAAAGCCCCTACAAGGCATCACATTGGAATCACATACTTAAGCATATACAGTTAGACATCCTAGCAGGAATGTCTGGCAACAAAACCCCACTGGGTTTATGATTTCACCTTACACAGGCATTTCACATAACACATGTGACTTTCAGTCCCTCTTAAACATTGGTAAAAGCACTTCTCGTGCAATAGCACATCTTTACCTTCAGGGGATGTACTTTTCCAGACATCCCCAACTCAGACCTTCATACCTTGGTGCGGTCTGTAACGCACCCCCAACTGCAGAACAAAAGTTCTAGCCTTAGAATGCTTGGATTGCTGGCTGAGCCCTTGAGGGGTTATTCTTTACAAGTTTCAAGAAACTTAGGGAGGGACTTCCTTCCTTTGTGCTGGGAGAGACTGCGTTGTTCCTGCAGCTCCCCCCTGCACTCTGTCACACATTTGGCGGTGAGCCCATCCTCCTGGGGCCACCACGAGCCGTGAAAAAGCTGCTTTTCTCTGCAGGCCTACACAAGCACTGCAGGGTATTATGGGGGCGTTTTCTCCATTTGCCCTGAATATTGTAGCACCGGCTCCCCCGCTGCTTGTGGGGAAAGCCGCGATCACTGCTGGTGGCCTCCTACCGCATCCAGACCTCATTGGGGGGCCTGCTTCCACCCAGGGCCCCCTGGGGTCCAGGTGGGTCTGGTTAGCTCTCTTGGTGTGAAGCAGGGTGAACTTGGCAGTGAGCTGTCTTCACTGGATCCCTGCACCAGCCCCTCACTTGGCTCTTCTCCTGGGCCTCTCTTCTCCTTAAGCAGAGTCCCAAGCTTCTGCTCACTGGTCCTAGAATCCCTTCCTTGCACAATTCTGCATCCTAGGACAGTCAGGGGGTCTTCCTTCCAACTGCCCATGGTGCCAGACTCCAGCACCAGTCTTCCTCAGCAGACTACACCCCAGAAAGAGCTCCTCTTCCCGTGGAAACTCTTTTTAAAAGAATGGGAAGGGGGCTTGCAGGAAGTCTGTTTGCACTATCAAACAGCGATACATCACTTCTCTGCCCCTGCTCCCTCCTTCCTGCCCAGGCATCTGGGTTTGTTCAAATTGGCTTAGTTCATGGGGTTTCATGCTACATGGTCACTGAGAGCCCCTTACCCCCTTGCAGCCTTCTCTCCAGAGCAGATTGGTGCTTGGCACCAGGTGTCAGCTGCAGATGGATGAACTTGTAGCTCCACGCATCTTCTCTTCTTGGAGTGGAGGCCTTCGCCCTTGGAATGCTTGTCATGCAGGGCTGGGTCTCTGATGCTACAGCTTGGGGAGGAAGGTCATTATTTCAGCCTGGCAGGGTCAGCCCCAGCCAGGCGCTGGTTATGAGCTGACTCAGAAAAATATGACATTTCTGGATGACCCAAAAGCAGTACACATATGACTTTGGACTCTGCAGAATACTTCTTCCCACATAAGATACAGTGGACTTTAGTACGTGTCTGGCATCGGTAGGCCCTAGGAGAGCAAAACTAGCCCATGTGCTCCCCATCCTCATATGAGAGTAATGGAGTGAAAACAGTAGAGCAAACTGACTTTCCCTCAAATGTTTCTTACCATTGTAGAAATCCTATTCCATGTCACCACCCAGTTCTGCATGAGTCCTGCCACACCATTCAATCTGTAGCTGCTCCTGGGCGGCCCACGCCAGGAATATCCCCTGGGCAGCCCTGACACTTGTGCACACGCATGCACATGTGTCTGCATGTAACCAGCCAGTGCCCCTTACTCTGTCCGATCACTTACTTCATTGACGCTCATTCGGTACCTGACTCTGGTACCAGCCACTGTCCTTTCACTGCATTTTACTCCGTTTTTAGAGCACCCTTGGTGTTTCTTACAGCAGATGAGGCTTGATTTAATTAGGCATTATACAAATGTCCTGATGATGATCCCCATGAATAGATAGTGGGATCGAAACGCCGTTGACTCTAATTACGCACTTTATACATTTATGTACCATGTGTCATTCAACATGTAAAAGTGCATGATGAAATTTCTGTTCTTTTATTTGAATTCTGAAAGTTGAAGAACCGCTCGCTTTTGCCTAAAAAGCCCTTCTTTGTTTCACGTTGTCCATTGTATTTTCTGTGTATGCTTGAGTAGGGTACAGGCTTGTGCCCCACTTTGTTGAACTGTGGAGAATTCCTCTCCCATACCTTTCAAAAGTAAAGATTGGACCTCTGACCGGCTGGACATGTCACACCAAATATAGAAACGATTGTGGCTATATTTATTGGATTGAATTTTTTCTCTTGTAAGGGACCACTGTTGTTTGAAAAAGAATTGATTCCCAAGGTCCCTTGCTGACTTTATTGGGTGCCCTTGTTGTCTTCAGATACTTTACTCTGTCCGCAGCGCAGCGGCCTACTCGGGCCAGGGGGACACTAGTAAAATACATATGCAGTCCCTTTCATCATGAATTCACCGTGGGTGAGTCCCAACTTATGAGACTCTCCCACAGTAAAAACTCAACAAATAGGTGTTCAAAAAGCGAGTGGCTCAGATGGTCAGAACCACCATCTAACACCCCCTTTCAAGGACAGGAGTTTCTGGACTTCCTGGCACAAAAGGCAGTCCAACAACGGAGAACCACACTCCAATGGCTGCAGGCTAACAGGGAGGTGGAGAGATACATGAGGACACTTAATCAAGCCCTCAGAATCAGATTAGACGAGAACCAAGAGGCTGAAGTATGTCTTCACCAATTCCTCCTGGCATACTGGCAGACCCCACACTCCACCACAGGGTGTGCCCGCAACCCTCCTATTCTGACAGCCACCCAAGTATGTCATTCCAGAGGACTCTGAGTGGGTGCCACCAAGCCTGGGCATGGAGATGGTGCAGCAGAAGTGGCGAGCAATCAATGAGAAAGCCTCCCAAGATTGACACGCGAGCATCTCTAATTTGCAAGTAGGGTCAAAAGTAGTAATCAAAGGACGGCCACCCGGGGTGGAAGTTCTGCACACAACAAATCCAAAGTATGGACAGTGGTGCAGGTTGATGGAACCATGATAACCGCCAGGTGAGGCCAGCACACCATGGTGAGGAATGTTCCTAGTTCAAGGAGATTCCCCCCAGATACTGCTTTATGCAAATACCCAGATGTGGGCCGAATGCAACCTGGAAGACAAAGAATACCTTCCTGGCGCAACAGACAGAGCAAGTGTACTGCTCAACCCTCAACAAGCAACAGAAGGGCCATCTGAAAGCAAGGGACCCGGTGACTAGCCACAATGTGACATGTCCCAAAAGAACACCGGACAAAGATCCTGCCGGTGAACAAGAGTGAAGTGTGGTGCTGAGAAGTCATCGATATCAGCTGCGCCCAAACCCGTCGCCCAGCCAGAAGCTAATAGACTTTGTGTGTAAATGTGTGTAAGAGTTTTTTTTCAGATATATATTTTGATTAAAAGATCAGGGGGATGTAGAGAGCCACCTGCCCTATCCCCTAAAATGTATCGCTTTGCACCCCTCGTGGCCATGATCAGTCTGAGAGGATAAATAGACAGGTGGTTATCGCACGTGATCACTCGCCGAGCAGTACACCAAGTGTCCGCCTGCTACGTGCTTGGCTGCCGCCGTCATCAAACCTACCACCCCCAAGGCCACTTACTACTAAACCCAGATCTTAGATGTCAGTTTCAAGTGCAAACGGAGTAGCACTGACTGACGTTTAGCAGCAGTGATATCAGTACCAGAAATGTATTTCAGTCATGTTTGGTTAAGAACTGGGCATCTACTAATTAGTTGGACATGAAGGTGAACACGTCTAATTGGTGTTTTTGAAGGGAGCTGTACAAGTGATGTACTTTGAATCAACAGTGACAGGCAAAGTAATAATTTCTAACTAGACCCCAGCCACTCCTGAAGCCAATTCCACCTTCCCTTTCTGCTGGCTCATGCTGGCGTAGAAATGCACATTTAAATAAGCGTGTAAAAATTAAAATCAATGAATAATTGAAAGGCTGCTGCCCCAATGGTGGAAGGAAATGTATAGCCCTTACACTGCCACACTGGAGGCAGTGAGAAGTCAAAGACTGACATATCTTTATAAGGGAGTAACCAAAAGGTGCACAAGGAAGTCAACCAGGGCTTGTGTCCAGCCCCGCTATCCAAGGAGGGCCGCTCAAGAGCAGAATTATTAAAGCCTACCATGCAGGAAGGGCGTGGCTTATTGGAGAGCTAAAATGCTTGCTGTATAAGTAACCTGCTATGAATCAAAAGTGATGGGCAAAGTAAAGGTTCCAAACTGGAACCTGGCAACTCCTGAGCCTAGTAGCAAGCTCCTTTGACATTGGCTTGTCTAGGTAAAAATGCAAACGAAAAAAAGCTGATGAAAATGAAAACAATAAATTATTTAAAGACCTTCCTCAAAATAGTGGGTGGCGCTGTAAAGCATTTTCATCACTGGGCAGGTAGTCTTGAGACCTGCTCTAAAGGGACAACTTGCAATGCACCCTCCTTTTACATAGGTCACATTTCCAATGATATACCTGCTCACTAACCAGTTAATGCCCAATTTGCACATATTCGTTTGAGAATGGGCATGAAATATAGAACCTTTATTTTATTTTGGTAAAAGTGACTTACTGAATTTGTGTTATAAAGAAAAATACTTTTCCAACTGATAAAGCAAGGTCAGCTCACAGTTGTCTCTGCATGGATGCAAATTTCACCATAACTCGCCCCTTTCTGAAGTGGTATTGTTTCATACTTATGATGGTCAGTCAGTGCATGCTATCAACTATCTGTTTATTCAGCGCGAAAATTCCTACGTTGGTAGTCCAAGGGAAATGATTGAAGATGCCTGTATGTTTCATTACCCCCTCATGGGTCCTCCCCGTCCCAGTCCTTACCACGTGAGGCAGTCCTGCCTCCACCCAGCCAATCGAAACGCCAGAAATCCAAAGGTCGAAGGTGACATAAGCCCCTCCTACCCACCGCCATGCCTGTTTTTTTTCTGCTCCGACGGCTGTCGGAACGCTGGTGCTCCCGGTTCCTGCCTCTGTTCCTGTTTGCGTCTGGATGGTTTGGTGGTGCCGTGAGTGTTTCTTTTGCATTTTAAGTGCTTCTGTTTATGGTCTTTTCATAATTTTAGCGGCGCGGCCGCTCCGGTCCTCCGGTCGGCCACGCTCCTGTTCTGGGGTCAGGATGCTCCCCGTTCATGTGCTGGGCTGGGGCGGGGAGCCCTCCTGGTGTTCTGGCCCCAGGTCGTTCCGGCGCTGGTGCTTTAGTGCAGCGTCCGGCCCCTGCAGCCATGTTCTTCAAATGTGGCTGTGGGTGGAGACTGCAGGGCTGCCCTTTTTTGTTTATTTTCTGATCTCACATACGAGATTGCTGTTTGGGGCAGTGTTTCCTGGAGGTTGCTGGGCACTTCCTTTATTGGTGTGTTGGGTGTTTTCCTGTGGGGTTTACTCCTTTGCTCGCCATGTTTGAGGGGACTTCATCTCCGGTGCATCCACGGAGCTGTTGCTCATTGGTATGTCATATGCCTCTGGTGTCACAGGCTATCATGTGCTGAGGGTTCAAGTCCTGCCTATGCTGTTGATGTGACTTGGGATGTTCATTTTCATGCTGTGCTTTGGAAGTTTGCATTCTCTTTGTCCACGTAGCATCTTTTGCAGTTTTTCTTGGACTGTTTTGCGCTGTCTGCACTGCTGGTGCATGCAGCTATGCCATCATCTCTTGTTGGTGGGAGCGTGGTCGTTTTTCCCTGTTGGGGTATACATTCGGGGATGGTCCATGACATTTCTGGCGTTTTGATGCTGGGTCTTTCTCCTTGATTCATTTGCTCCGGCGGGGTTTATTCCTGTTTTTTACCGGCCATTTCGTGCTGTCCTGTTGGCTGTACTGGCTGCGGTGTGGCTTGGCATTGCCATGCGGGGTGTTCCTCTCTTTCTGGGGACACGATTTCGCCTGACGGTCTTTGTCACCTGGTATTCTCCGTTTTTTTTCTTATTTGCACCTTCTCCCTCTGTCTTCGGAAGCTTCTTCCCTGGAGGTCCGGGTTGGGCGGTTGGTGGATTCCGCTCTCAAGAGTTCGTATGCTGCTTCTCCTTTTTGGGGTGTGTGCTTGCTCTTTTTCGGTCTGTGCTTCGCAGGTTCTTTTCTTGGGGTCCCTCCTTCCAGTCCCGGATGGTTGGGCCTTGTCCTTGGCTACCGGGGCGGCGGGGGCTTGTGAGATTTCTCTCTGGCCTGCGTTTTGGTGCTTTGCCATTCCCCTGGTGCCTTGGCCCTATGCCTGCATTTTTTTTGCTCTCCGTTTGGTTCCCTGCCTCTGCGGCGCCTGCTGCTGCCCCTGAGAGTCAGTCGGATATGTTGTGCCCACGAGGAGTCTCCGTGGCCTGGTGGTTGCATCTCTTCCTCTTCAGGTTATGTGTTCCGCTCCTGGTGTTGACCTGTGAGGTTCTGGTAGAGCAAGTATGAAAGGACACGTACCCCTTAGCTTGAGTTCTTCCTGATTCCCATTTGACCTGAACAGGCTGAATCTGCCTACGTGATGTTGGCCTCACCAAACCAGTCCATGCCCTCTAGTCAATCTATATTAAAGATCTGAGCAACTTGTTGTGTACATTGGCCTGAGCAAGATAAGAAGGCCGAATACAGTAGCCATGCCTGTTTATGGTCCATAAGCACCCCTTATCCTACATTTCTATCTTCCACACCTGGCTCTGTTTCTCTGCTTCTGGGCTTTTACAATGGGGAGGTGACTGTTTATATGATGGGGAGGAAACCAGTTCTATTGTGAGCTTCTCCGGCCTGCACAGGAAAATATGTGATGTTTGACATATGTTCATGATGGAAGATGGGTTGGTCAGTTTGGGCAAGTAGAATGGAATTCATAATTATAGCCTGCTTTGTTATGGTACCATGGGAGCGACCTACAATGATGTGTGTCACAGCAAGAATGTGAGCCTAGGGGCAAACTTTTTGTATAAAAGGCCTGCCTGAGAAAGCTCAGGCAGGCTCCCTCTTTCAGCTGTAGAACTACGGTTGGACGACGAAGCCTCATAATTAATTATAATAAAGATGTCTTTTAATTTTACAGATTGCCTGTCAATTCCTTTGCTGCTTTATTATGCAAACTGCTGGATAGATCCCTGGTGGGGAGAGTGAGTCATTTTCGACTTTTCCTCAAATGGCGCCCAACGTGGGGCGCCATTTGAGGAAAAGTCGAAAATGACTCACTCTCCCCACCAGGGATCTATCCAGCAGTTTGCATAATAAAGCAGCAAAGGAATTGACAGGCAATCTATAAAATTAAAAGACATCTTTATTATAATTAATTATGAGGCTCCCTCTTTCAGCTGTAGAACTACGGTTGGACGACGAAGCCTCATAATTAATTATAATAAAGATGTCTTTTAATTTTACAGATTGCCTGTCAATTCCTTTGCTGCTTTATTATGCAAACTGCTGGATAGATCCCTGGTGGGGAGAGTGAGTCATTTTCGACTTTTCCTCACCTGCTTGTGGGTCACCTATCTCCTTTGGTGTCATTGCAATTTGGGGGCTCGGCTCCGTTGTTCCTGGCTCATTGGTCCAGTCTGCTTTGAGAATGGTGATTCCTGTTGGTCTTCATTCTTGGTTGCCGGTTTCCATTCCGGGCCGTTCCCATTTTAGGCTGTTTTCACAGTCGCTTCGTTGTTCGTTGTCACTGTGATGCATTCTGCCGTCTTCTTTGGCGTCGGACTATTTTTTGTCGCTTCGCTCTGTGGTGCTGGTTTCGGTGACGGAGTGGGTCCGGGGGTCCTCTTTCTCTCTGTTCCGGGTCCTGGCTCCCGTTGATCTTTCTGTTCGGTTCTGCCTCCCGGGGCTTTGGTCGGGTTGGTGCGGCTGTGTCCCTTTCGGTTGTGCCCCTTGCAACCCGGTTTTCCCCTCTTCTTGGTGGGTGATTTTGGCTTCCCTGGGTGTGGGAGTCGCCTGTTTTTCTCGTTCCCCTCCATCCGGCTGCTCAGAGGTTTGCGGTGGTTGAGTTCCGTTTCCTGTTTTCAGGTGTTTCCTTTCGGTCTCTCTCATGCTCCTCTGGTTTTTTTCACGGCGCTGGCTCCTGCTGTGGGGGTTTGCTGGCCTGGTTCCGGTTTCTGGGGTCGTATTGGGTCTGGACGTTCCTTGTCTGGTGCCTGTTCGGGGGCTTCAGTTCCTCGGGACCGGTTTGACGCTTTGCTGGGGGCTGTTTCTCAGTGGCTTCAGCGGCTCGTATGCTTTCTGTTGAGCGTTGCTGGAGGGGGTTGACATGGCCCCTGCGCTAGGATGACACGCGTTTCGTGAGGCATTCCATATATCCGGATCTGTTCTCTGTCCTGTTGGATCTTCTGCGGGTCCTACTGGGTCTTCCTCCTGCCCCGGCTCGGGGTTGGTTTTGTGTCCGGCGGATGGTGGTTGCCTCCTCGGCTGTGGTTCCTTGGGCTCTTGTGCACTCGTTTCTTCTGATGACTCGTTGGGTCCTTTTTCTTGCTGGTTCCGGGGCTCTGGTTCCTCTCTCCCCTGGTCTGGTGGCTTTGCTCTCCCGACCTGGTGTGGGGGGAGCATTTCTGCTTCCCTCTCTCCTCTTGTTGTCCTTGGATGCCTGTCCTTGGGTTGGGGGCCCCGTTGGGGTCCTTGGTGGCCGGCTTCTCTGTTGTTCGGGCTGGCGCTCCGGGGGCTCGTTGTTGTTTGGGCCTTCTTGGGGGGTCCCGGTACGTGTCTCTGTTCCTGCAGGCTTCCCTGTCTTGTGTCTGGGCGGCGACTTCTCTGTTGTCTTTCAGAGGGTCTTGTGAGGCTTCCCTGTTACGGCGGTTGGTTTTCTTTAATGGAATGGTACTCTAGTTGTGCCTTCTTTTGGTGGCTTGGGCTGCTTCCTGCCGTCCTCTGTTTGGTGCTGTCTGGTGCTCGTTTCGATGGGACATGTCCTTTTGTTGGGACATTGCGTGGGTGCTTGGGACTGTGCGCTGGTGCTTGGAATGGCCCTGCGCTGGGATGTCTTGCTGCTTCGTGTAGCATTCCCTCTGTCTGTTCCTCTGTTCCAGGTCCTTTTGTCTTTGGTTTGGGACTCTTGGTTTGGTCATTTTTGCTTCCCCTCCTGTTGCTCTTCTCCCCCGGTTGTTGTTCCGGGGTGGTCTGTCCTCGGGGGTTGCTCTCTCGTTTCCTTGGCCTTCGGGTTTTCTGTATACCTTCCCTCCCGTTTTTCTCCTCCCGGGCGTTCTGAGGAGGTTTGGGGGGTGTCGGTGTTGTTGGGTTGGCCTAGCTGTTTTTGGTTTCCGCTCCTGCTGTTGCTGGTGGGAGTCGGATTTGGCCAGCCTCTCTTGCCTCCGGCTCTGCTTCTGGGTCCGCAGCTGTCTTTGCCCTATCTTTGGCGCTTGCTTCTGACTGCCTGTCTCTTGAGCGGCTGTCTTTAGCATCTTTGGGCTGTTCTTCTGTGGTGGCCTGTGGCATGTGTTGGTCGCATTGGCCTTCCGCTCTTTGGAGCTGTGATGCACTTTGGGGCTCTTTTGTTTCCTGGTGCTCTTCTCTTGGTCGGAATCCATGCTGGGGTTCCTGTTTCTGTGCTGGTTTTTCCAGCTTGGGTTTGTTGTTGGGATTTTTCCCCTTCCGCTTTGTCTGCTCGTTGACGGCGGTTTTTGCTTATCGGGGCCTTGGGGCTTCCTCGGTGGTTGTTGCCCTTTGGTGAGTCGGCTTCTTCTGAGCTTTTGCTTCGTTGTCCGGGCTCTCCTGTGCTCGTTTCTTCTTTGGGCCTTGCCTGCTGTTTTGCATGGTCTGCGGTTGCCCCTTTCATGTCCTTGTTAGTGGCGGACTTGTTGTGGTTGTCCACTGCGGTGGCTTTTTTGCTGGCCTTCTCTTCCGCTTGTCGGTTGGGTGAGTTGGGTGCCTTGCTCGTTTTGTTTCCTTCTTTGCAGTTTCTGCTGGTTTGAGTTGTTTTGCGGCTTAGTTCGGGCTTTTCTGCCTGTTTCTTCGTGTTTCCTTTTGCGGCTGGAGGTGTTGCTTCCTGTTTTGCCTGCTGTGGGGATTTCTCCTGTTCCCCTTCTTTGGGTGTTCGCGGGGCTCTTCTGTTTTGCCTCCAATGTTCACTACAGTCTCGGGTTTCTCCTGCCCTGTTTGTCTCCTGTGGGTTCTGTGTCTGCTTCCTGTGCTGATGCGGCGGGGTCTCTATCCTGGTGCTTTGTGGGGCGGCCTTTTGGCGGTCCCGTCACACTTTTGTGCGACATTCTCGGCTTGATGTTTTTCTTGCCTCTTCTGACGATTTCTGTTGGCGTCTTGTACGCTGCTGTTCGTTGATGCTTTATTGTTTAAAGTTTTGTACTTTTGCATGGATCCCTGGTGTCCTGCATTTTTTCTTCTTGGTTCTCTGCTTGTGAATTCCTCACGTGGTAAGGACTGGGACGGGGAGGACCCATGAGGGGGTAATGTCTTATTACTTACCGGTAATCGTCATTACCCCGATTGGGGTTCTCCCCGTCCCAGTCCTCTTCCCTCCCTCCCTCCCGCTGTGTTTGTGTCTGAGTCTTGTTGATAACAGGCATGGCGGTGGGTGGGAGGGGCTTATGTCACTTTCGACCTTTGGATTTCTGGCGTTTTGATTGGCTGGGTGGAGGCAGGACTGCCTCACGTGGTAAGGACTGGGACGGGGAGGACCCCAATCGTGGTAATGAAGATTACTGGTAAGTAATAAGACATTATTGATCCCATTAATTAAAACATGCATAATATCTTAGAAAGCATTCATGTTTTTGCAAGAGAAATGTGTGTTGATTGCCCCTGAGTTTCTCCCAGGTAAAACCGTCTGGGTTAATTTTATTCAAAGTGCAATGGAAATCTGATGGTACAAAAATAACTTTGCGAGTTTTATTAATTAGGTTCAGCCACATTATGAAAATGGATTACTTGCATCTAGTGAACAGAATGATATTCGCCTTAGAAAAGAAGCTGTGTTAGCTTAGTAGAAGTTTACATTATGGAACGGTCCAATGTCCTTTGTATTCTGCACAATCGAATTCTGTTGTATTATTGCTAACCATAGCTCCCCAATAAGATAAAAAGTGTATGAAGATAAAAACCTTATGTCATTACAGTTCAGTTCATTGCCTGCAGTTCAACAATGGTCTGGTGTTTTAATCATATCTCTGGTCCACTCGTTTCTGATTAGTTTGTGTCTTGATGATCATGCTGCATAGCAATGTTCTCATTTACATACCGCAGATTGCGGACCAGTGCAGAAAAGATTCACATTCTTAAAAGTAGGGCAGCACGCAATAATATGCTCTGCACTAACTTAAACTGAAAGAAAGGAGGTAGCTATGAATACCTTTCCCCTGCCACGGTAAAAACCAGTTTACACATAACTGCTACTAGTCTACATCACTGCTATTAGTTTTTAATGCCTTTTTACTCTTCGGGAGATCGCCTGTCAGCACAACCACGGATACTCTTTGTTTTAATTAGGCCGCTTTGGGGTTTTTTCCAATTGTTTGGGGGCACCCTTTGACTAGTCAAAAATCGTAGGGAGCAGGATTACCTAACGGCAGTGGTGTGTTATGCCACACGACTTGGGGGTTTTAAGCGCCATTTTGCTCAGCGTTCTAGTGTTTATGGAAGCTGGCCTCAAAAGCGAGGGCACTGCGTTGGCACGTGTGCCAAGTCAAGCCCGTCTGTGCCAGGAAGGTGCCAGGGACCAGGACCGCCATCCTTTCAAGTCAGCCACTACTCTCTAAACCCCTCCCAGGGGAGACTTGCCCTCTCCTCCTCCTTTGCGTATTTTAGCTGCGTCCCTTTTATCTTTTGATTTACACCACAGACAACTTGGTTTGGTGCCAAAACAGGTCGCAGTTTATTCACATATAAAATGGTTGTACATTTTCGCATTTTATTGGACATTCCTAACATCCTTGATAATGCCCATCACATTGATTGTCCTTTTCAACGTCCTGTACCTTCCCTTTTAATTGTGCACTCCCCAGGCATCGTCTTTTGCGGGGTTGCCCCATTCCAGGGCCTTCGTGTTCAAGGTTCCAGTCTTCAACTTGCTACCAAATCTGGTGAGTGTCTGTTAGGACCTGGCCGGGCAGTAGGTGCCATTCCGTTTGCCTTAGAACCTTATAGGCCCCTTGCCCGCTCTTCAGTGCCCCTGCCATGTGGCATCCCAAGGGCCCTGTGTGAGTATCTCATGTAGTCTGCCTGTGGCTGTGTCCTGTTATTTCGGTAACCCCTGCTGTGAGGCAACCCAAGGGCTCTGTAGGAGGGTTACCTCTACTCTGTTTGTGGCTGTACAGCCCTTAGCTCCCTCAGTGCCTCTGCCATGAGGCATCCCAAGGATACCAGGTGAGCCTTCCATCTACCTCTAATCAACTTCCTCTCTGTTGTCTATCTATCTTGGGTTTTACCGCCTACCGCCTCCCCTCCACTTCTGCGATGCCTGCTTCTTTCGGTGTGGGTGGGTGGGATTTTGCTGGTCTTCTTTCCAAAGGGGGGGATTCTATTTGTTTTATGGGGGCCTCGCACCCCCTTCTTAACCCCCCCTGGTTTCTCACAAACTCGCCCCTCTGATTGGGCTGTTGATAAGCCTTCTTGGGGCGCGTCCCTTTTACCTTTTGATTTACACCCCAGACAACTTGGTTTGGTGCCAAATAAAGTTGCAGTTTATTAACATATAACATATTTGTAGATTTTCACATTTTATTGGTCATTCATAACATCCATGATAATGCCCATCACATTGATTGTCCTTGTCAATGTCCTGTACCTTCCCTTTTAGTTGTGCGCTCCCCAGGCAGCGTCTTTTGTGGGGTTGCCCCATTCCAGGACCTTCGTAATCACTGTTCCAGGCTTCAACTTGCTACCAAATGTAGTGGGTGTCCGTCAGGACCTGTCCGGGCTGCAAGTGCCATTTCGATTGCTCTGGGCCCTTTGTCAGTCCCTCGCCTGCTCCTCGGGGCCCCTGTTGTGTGCTATCCCAAGGGACCTGTGTGAGCAACTCATGGAGCCTGCCTGTGTTCTGCGTCCTGTTATTTCGCTCCCTCTGTAACCCATGCCGTGAGGCATCCCAAGGGCCCTGTTGGAGAGTTACCTCTGCTTTCTTTGTGGCTGTACGCCGCCCTTAGCTCTCTCAGTTCCCCTGCCATGAGGCATCCCAAGGACAGTGTGTGAGCCTTCCATCTACCTCTAGTCAACTTCCTTTCTGTTGTCTATCTATCTTAGGTTTTTTCCACCATGCTCCCTCCAATTTCCCAATCGGGGGGAGCTCCCTTTCCTCCTCCAGCCTCACAAGAAACCTACCTGCTCTAGTACTCCCACTATGTGGAGTGTAAACATGTCCTTCCTCACCCCCATCAGGTGTACTCCATCGTCCAGGTGGTACCCGGGAAGTGCAAGTTGATGAACCCGTGCCTCACAAAACCCCAACCATTGGCACTGCACAGCTTGGACATGGTGATATTTAACTTGCACCTTGATTATTTCACTGCCCCCAAATCCACGGCCCATCCATGCCCTACGAACTACTATTTCCAAGAAAATTACCTCAGCCGGGCCCACCAACTTTGCTACTGCTGCCAGGCCTGCCTGCATATTTTCTATGAGTCCCCTCCTACCGACAGTTGCAAGGTCGTTCCCTCGCAGGAGTACCACCACTGCATCCGGTCTGCCACTGTGTTCCATGGCTTCCCGCACTGCTGGGAGCAGTTGTTCCCATTTCCTTCCTGGTCGGCCCAGCCATATTACGTCAGTGTTCCCGAGCCATATTCCTCCGAAACTATGCCTGGCCTCCACCCAGCAATGCGCCCGAGTCACAAAGGAGTGATCAACGATCCAGACTGTCTTGCGCTGCTCTGCCGGACCTAGATGGTGGGGGGGAGATACCAGTCTTAGTATACTGAGGGGCAGACGTATCATCTGAAGGCACCGGACGCCCAACGCCCTAGCCTCTTGATCTGATCAGCACCCAACCCAAGCTCTGCTGCCGTGCTGGCTGCCCCAATTCTAAAGGAGTGGGACTCAAATGCCCTCATCAGAAGACCCACCCGATTGAATGCCCTCCTCATTAATGCTATGAATTAGAACCGGCTTTGTTGCATGTACTGTTCCATCCGACAGACAGGACAGCATGCCTTGTCTTTAAGGCAGTTAATCCTGGTACATTTCCCTTTCCCTGCCTGATCCGTTATTGACTGCCGCAGGAGGATATGA
This sequence comes from Lissotriton helveticus, assembly GCF_964261635.1. NCBI lineage: Eukaryota > Metazoa > Chordata > Amphibia > Caudata > Salamandridae > Lissotriton > Lissotriton helveticus. The sequence continues at coordinate 1,458,616,143 of NC_136061.1, read as the reverse complement.
ATGTGGCCTGCTCCTAGCTCTACATCAGCACGGTGAATGCAGGCTCCTCCTGGGTTGTCTGTTGATGGAGCCACTAACTTGCTGACCCTGTATGCCCCAAAAAAAGAAAGCGCAAAAGCTGCCCTGAAGAAGGTGGCCTCCAGGTCCATTGCCCATATCTCTCCCAGGGCCCCTAGGAAGGACTGTGTTGGGTCCTCCCCTTCCACCATTTTGGTGTAGTATGCCACGGCGTTGAGGTGTGCCTTGGCCGAGGACTGTTTTTTTCCTGTCGTGAATGCCCATTCCAGAAAACCCAGGATCTCGCCCTGATCTATCCTGTAGCAGCCTGTGGCCCCTGTTACTTCCAAAGGAGGGGGATTCTGTGTGTTTTCGGGGGCCTCACACCCCCTTCTTATCACCCCGGCCACTCAGAAACTGGCCCTCTGATTGAGGGGGCAAAAAGCCTTCTAGGGGTGACCAATCGCGGTTGCCCCATATTCACGGGCTCCCGATGTGGTCGGGGGGCTTCCCGCCTTCAAGCTGCGTTTTCCACGGGTCCCCATGGGGTACGCTCTGCCTTCCCCAGCCCCGGTTACTACCAAATGCAATCTGATAGGCCTGTACCCTGTTGTTCGTTCAACCTGCTGTGGGTCCTTAAACCTGAGGAATTTAGACTCTAGGTGTGTTCACTGCATTTTGTCATTCCCAACTCCCATATCAATGCCATCTAGAATCAGCCTTGCAGCATCAGCACTCCACCCTTTTAAAAACGTGTCTCACTTAACTGTGGGTTGTTGGTCAAGGGTAAAGTTGAGATGCAGGATTTTCTCAAGGAACTCAGGCCAGACACAGTCTTTCTAACTGGAACCTGTCTTAATGAAGCCTCGTCCCCTGATATTCTCCAGGTCATCCTGCAAGCTTACTCTATTATCAGGCAAGATAGATTATCATGGAGAGTGGGGGAATCGCTATCATTTCTACAAGAAACCTCAAATGTTCCTTTTCCGACCCCCTGAAATAACTTCACTGTGTTGGGTGTTCTTTTCTATTGTCCTCCACAACCTGGGTCTAAATTAGCAGACACACTGTACCCTTAAGTTTTGCCCTATTCTAACTTGATGGTATTACGTGATATCAATATTCACATTGAATATGTCAATTGTCAGACAGCTAAAACTTTATTTGGTCATCTGGAGAGTGTACAGCATGTCCAGAAGGTATTTACCCCATCACACAGACTCAGTCACATTCTCGACCTCGTGTTTACTAACATGGCTAAAATTGAAATGTGAACGCCAATCCCACTGGTGTGGTCAGACTACCTAACAATCACTATAAATTTATTTCATGATTCGATGCAAGCCATCTCTACTCCGGTCCCTATCTGGGCCCAGAAGTGGTCCAAAGGTACTTCGGAGAGGCTCAAATGCCCTGAAAAGCCACAATCTGATTCTATACCACAATATAAGCAAAGACAGCACTCAACTGTACAGCTGGCTTAGAGAAGCTCTTGACCAGATGCCCCTCTGCATAAACAAGCTGCGCAGAGACAAAAACGCCCAAAGCAGGGTGGTTTGACAAGGAAATATTTGCCTCTAAAGAGAATTGTAAGAGGCTTGAGTGCCTCTAGCATCAAAAGTATGACCCCTTTTGTAAGACAAATTATAAGACTTCATTAAAGGCAGGTTAATCTCTCAGTTGCAGGGAGTATACTATTCACGGAAGATTTCAGCATTTAAAATCTCCACACAAACATTTTCGGTGTGTAAAAAACCCTCATGCCAATATCTTCTGTTTCACCTTCTACTTTGCCCTCTGAAAAAAGCTGCAATGCACTGACTTCTATTTCAGCTGAGCAAGTAGAGAAAACCTACATTTCCTTTCCAAAAAAATTGAGGTGTCATCCGCATCTTGAGGTTTGATTTGACTCTTCTGCTGCGGATGGTAAGCTGCATCGATTTTGTTCAGGCTCTTTGAAGGAATAGAGTTCCCTCAGTTCGGCCATCAAGTCTAGCTCTCCAGTGGATTTAACATCTCCCACCATCTTGGAACAGGGATATGAGATTTTTTAACCGGCTGCATGTGAACTGATTCATCTCCCCCTGTCCTCTGGCTGCGTTCCCTAACAATGGAAACACGCCATGGTTGTTCCTTTGTTAAATCAATCAATCAATCAATCAATCAATCAATCAATCATTTGTAAAGCGCACTACAAACCTGCAAGGGTCTCAAGGCGCTGGGGGGTGCTACTGATTGAACAGCCAAGTCTTGAGTGTCCTCCTGAAGGTCAGCAGGTCTTGGGTCTGTCATAGGCTCAGTGGGAAGGTGTTCCATGTCTTGGAGGCGAGGTGGGAGAAGGATCTCCCACCGGTGGTTGTTCTTCGGATGCGCGGGACGGTGGCAAGTGAGAGGTCGGCGGAGCCTAGGTGGTGGAGAGCCTTCTGTTGAGGTAGGCTGGGCCGGTCATGTGGAGTGCCTTGTGTGTGTGGGTGAGGAGCTTGAAGTGTATCCTCTTGTTGACGGGGGAGCCAGTTCAGGTTTCTCAGGTGGCGGGGTGATGTGGCCATGGCGTGATACGTCAAGGATCAGTCGTGCCGAGGCGTTTTGGATACGTTGTAGTCGTTTGATGAGCTTGGTTGGGGCTCCCGAATAGAGGGCGTTTCCGTAGTTGAGTCTGCTGCTGACAAGGGCCTGGGTGGCTGTCTTACTTGTATCTGTTGGAATCCATCTGTAGATCTTGCGGAGCATGTGGAGGGTGTTGAAGCAGGAGGAGGAGACGGCGTTGACTTGCTTGGTCATTGAGAGCGTTGAGTCGAGGATGATTCCCAGGTTGCGTGCATGGTCTTTGGGTGTCGGGTCTGCCCCTAGTGCCGTCGGCCACCAGGAGTCGTTCCAGGCTGAAGGGTTTGGAGCCAAGGATGAGGACCTCCGACTTGTCCGACTACAGCTTCAGATGGCTGGTCTTCATCCAGTTGGCGACGCCTTCATTTCTTCATGGAGTTTGGCTTTGGTGTTTTCAGATATCTGTGAAGGTCGAGGTCTCGAGGGAGAGATTGATGACATTGTGCAGGTGGGGTGCGATGGAGCTGCTTGCTCTGTTGAAGACGTGGTGCGGGAATGGGTCTGACGGAGAGCCGGAGTGGATTGTGCTCATGGTCTTGATGGTGTCATCGATGCTCATGCTGGCCCAGGCTAGCAGGGGATCATGGGCGATGGTGTGTGGAGGGTCTGTTGTGTTGCTGTCTGTTGGGGCTGTCTGTGTGTTGAAGCTGTCGTGGATGCCTGCTATCTTGCGGTGAAAGAAGGTGGCGAGGGAGTCGCACAGGGCGTGCGATGGCGGGTTGTTGTTGGTTTTAGAGAGTTCCTTCACGATGTTGAAGAGCTCCTTGCTCTTAAACATCGGCGTTAGATTCATTGTTGCCTAAAAAGTACCGAAAAGGCACATAAATAGACAATTTTCCACCTTTTAAGAGGATAATAAGCTCCTGCATAGAACTCAATCAGGCGTTTGCCCCTCCTACAGCAATGTGTCAGTTTTGCTGCTTGCCTCCAAGTCTGCAAGGTGGATTATGGACGACAGTAATGACCTCTTGTGATCTGGAAAATACATTGCTCCGGGAGTGCAGGGACATGCTCATGATACCCAATAGATCTGTCCCAGCACTATTATACGCAGATGGCGCGGTTTTGATGGCCCGGACACCCTTGCCATGCAAAGGATGATTACATATTTCTCCCAATTTATGACCAATTTGGATTGAAGAATTAATTGTACGAAAATGTTTTGTATGAATTGTGGCCCCGGGCACAAAATAAGAAGAAAGTTATGTTCATTAATTTTAAACCGTTGGATTTTACTCCAACTTTCCCGTACTTAGGTATATTGTTTAATCAAACTGGCCTATGGAATAAAACAATAAAGACAAGGAGGCTGTTGTTTTGCAAATCCATAATGGCCCTTAAAAAGTTTAGCAGAAAAATGGGTAAAAAATCGATTGGGGAACTTTTAACAGTTTATAGAGCGACCTGTGTAGCAATTGCTACATATGGTGCCGGAATATGGGGATATGCAAGTGTGAAATCATTACAGGTGGCAGAAAACTGTTTTATGAGGTACCTCTTAGCAGTCCCAGATAGTGTTTCTACATACATTTGCCACGCTGAACTGGGTCAACCGTATATAGAGGATGTTATCAAAGTCCAACCAGTACTTTTGAGGCATAGGGAATGGACTACGGAGGAGTGTGTTTTAATCGATCAATTTAGAGATGTCATGAATTTGGATAACGTCAGCAAGATAAGGTGGTTATTATATGTAAAGACGTTTCTCATACAAATAGGCCACCTGGATTACTATGATGATCCCTTATTGATGTCCCATGTGTCTAGGAGAGAACTAAAAAAACAATGTATGATGCATTTGGGAGATCGCAGAATGAGCACTGAAAGGATGAAAAGTACAGTGATTGCTCATCAATTAACAATGACCACTAGCAATATCCAACCATATGTTAAGCGACACATGAGTGATTTTGAACGTTTTTTATTGACGCGATTTAGATTACATTTCTTATTTAGATTTTTAAGTTTCCCCAACATGAATGATTGGACAAAGCAACTTAGTAAATGTCCATGTGATGATCTGTCCAATCAATCGGATATGCATATACTGCTATTTTGGAAATTTTATATTGCACTGCGGAAAAGATGAATTGTGCCCATATTGAACATTATGGATTTTATCAGTGTTGTCCTGCTTTTTTATCCATCCAGAAATTAGATAATATATTAACTATTGTATCTGTATCAGCTTTTTTTTTTAAAATGTGCTTAGAGTACGAAAATCAATTTATGCTTCACCGTAAACAGCCATTTTTTTATTGTGTTATGATTGTTGTTTATATATATGTATACACATATTCTTTTTTTATATTGTGACTTTTTAATTGTACTTTTATGGTTGTTTTCGCATATAATACCCGAATAAAGTTATTAAAGTAAAAGTAACTCCTGCAATGACTTAGGAAGTACTATTGCAGTGGACCAATCACACTGTCACTCTCTATGCACTCTTTCAATCATCCTGGCAGAAGCATGTGTGTGTCTAATCACTGTGCTAAAACACAAGCACATTTGAACTCACTCTGTTGTCAGCCACCAACACTCTAACTATGCAATCACTGTCCATGCACTTGTACAATTACTAAGGCCTTAATAGATGTTGTGGTACAGTCAAATGTGCACAACCTGTGTGGTGCCCTAACCCCCTGCAGACTACTGATTAACTCCTGCAATGACTTAGGTAGTACTATTGCCGTGGCCCAATCATACTTTCACTCTCTATGCACTCTTGCAATCATACTGACCAAACCATGTGTTAGTCTAATCACTGTGATAAAACACAAGCACTTTTAAACCACTCTGCTGTCAACCCCCTGCAGACTACTGAATAACTCCTGCAATGACTTAGGTAGTACTAATGCAGTGGCCCAATCACACTGTCACTCTCTATGCACTCTTTCAATCATCCTGACAGAAGAATGTGTGTGTCTAATCACTGTGCTAAAACACAAGCACATTTGAACTCACTCTGCTGTCAGCCACCAGCACTCTAACTATGCAGTCACTGTCCATACACTTGTACAAAGACTCAGGCCCTAATAGATGTAATGGTACAGTCAAATGTGCACAACCTGTATAATGCCCCAATCCCCCTGCAGACTACTGATTCACTCCTGCAATAAATTAGGTAGTAGTATTGCAGTCCCTCAAACACACTGTCACACTCTATGCACATTGCAATCATCCTGACAGATCCATGTGTTTCTCTAATCACTGTGCTAAAACACAAACACTTTTAAACTCTTTCTGCTATCAACCACAAGCACTCTAACTATGAAATCACTGCCCTGCACTTGTATAAGGACTCAGGCCTTAATAGATATAGTGGTACAGTCAAATGTGCACAACCTGTGTGGTCTCCTAGCCCCCTGCAGACTACTGATTCACTACTTCTATAACTTAGGTAGTACTATTGCCGTGGCCCAATCACACTGTCACTCTCTATACACTCTTGCAATCATCCTGACAGAAGAATGTGTTTGTCTAATCACTGTGCTAAAACATAAGCACTTTTGAACTCACTCTGCTGTCAACCACCAGCACTCTAAGTATGCAGTCACTGCCCATGAACTTGTACAATGACTCATGCCTCAATAGATGTAGTGGTAGAGACAAATGTGCACAGCCTGTATGGTGGCCTAACCTCCTGCAAACTCCTAATTCACTCCTGCTATAACGTAGGTAGTACTATTGCAGTGCTCCAATCACACTGTCACTCTGTATGCACTCTTGCAATCATCCTGACAGAACCATGTGTTTGTCTAATCACTGTGCTGAAACACAATCACTTTTAAATGAACTCTGCTGTCAACCACCACCACTCTAACTATGCAGTCTCTGTTCTGCACTTGTAGAATGAATCAGGCCTTAATAGATGTTGTGGTACATTCAAATATGCACAACCTGTTTGGTGCCCTAACCCCTTGCAAACTAATGATTAACTCCTGCAATGACATAGGTATTACTATTGCAGAGGCCCAATCACACTGTCACTCTCTGTGCACTATTTTAATCATCCTGACAAAACCATATGTTTGTCTAATCACTGTGCTGAAACACAAGCACTTTTAAACTCACTCTGCTGTCAACCACCAATACTCTATCTAGTCACCGTCCATGCACTTGTAGAATGACTCAAGTCAAGTCAATAACTTTATTCGGTTATATTACTTAAAAACCATGAAAGTACATAAAAAGCACAACATATAAAATACAAATTAAACTTGCACAATTAATAAATTCATTCAGATTCATGCAATAGGCTCATTACAATTAACAATTTAGATGGTTATTGATTTTCGTGAGGTAAAAACATTTTTAAGAAAAGCAGAGACAGATGCCACAGAAAATATATCGTCAAGCTTATGGATTGATAAAAAGGCAGGTCGGCATTGTCTTAAGTTCATATACATTAATATGGGCATAATCCACCTCTTTCTTGAAATTGAATAAAATTTACAAAAGAATAAAATATGGATGTCAGATTGACTGGACAAATCAACATAAGGACATTTAATAATTCCATTTGACCAGTCATTTACGAAAGGAAAACTTAGTAACCTGAACAGGAGACCAAATCTAAAACGAATCAGGAGAAACCTTTCAAATTCTCTCATCTGCAAAGTTAGATAGGGTTGAATAACATTCAATATCGTTATAAGTTGGTGAGAGATCACTGTTTTTTTAGTCATCTCTGATTTTTCCCTAAGGTTCTCCAGATAGGTTATGCATAGCATTTTCAGCAGTTTCCTTGGGATCTGGGTCATTAACAGTGGGTCCTCATAGTTATCAAGATGGTCTATATTTACAAGGAAGGTCTTTATGTACCGTAACCACCTCACCCTGTGGACACAATCAAGGTTCAAATTATCCCTCAAAATGAAACGGTTCAGATAACATTCATCCGTAGTCCACACCCTGTGCCACAGGAGAACCGGCTGCACCTTGATAATATCTTCTAAATAAGGAAGACCAAGTTCAGCGTGACAATTGTAGGTGGACATACTTTCCGGTATTGATATAGATATCTCAGAAAGCTATTTTCCGTCAGCTGTAAAGTTGAAACTTTGGAATCCCCCCAGATTCCCGCCCCATATGTGGCTATCGGCACACAGCTAGCTTTGTAGATACATAAAAGTTCTTTTACAGGTTTCTTCCCCATCTTTTTACTGAATAATTTCAGGGCCATTATAGACTTGGTGAATAGCAATCTCCTACTTCTTACTGCGTTACCCCATTGACCAGAACAATCAAACAGAATACCCAGATAGGGGAAAGTTTGAGTAAAGTCTAATGGTTTGGAGTCAATGTACATAGTTCTTTTTCTCTTTTTTGTACGTAAACCACAATGCATACAAAAAGTTTTAGCACAGTTGACTTTCAAATCCAAATTGGTCATAAAAATGGTAAACGAGGTAATTATTTTTTGCATAGCTACAGGGGTCCTTGCCATCAAGACTGGGTCATGAGCATAAATTAATGCTGGAATTGGGCGATTTGACGCCAATGGCATATCTTGGCAATCTTGCAGTAAGGTTTTTTCTAAATCATTAATATGAATGGTAAATAAAAATGGGGCGAGGACACATCCCCTGCCTCACGCATCTTGCAATGTTAAACATCCTAGTACATTCACCATTCTTTCCAAATCTAATAGAGGCCCTGGCGCCATTATACAGGTCTCTAAGAAATTGAATAATATTATCCTCCACCCCCAAATGTTCTAATATTAACCACAGCTTGCTGTGGGTAACACAATCAAAGGCGGATATAAAATCCACAAAGGTTAAAAACATCCTACCTCCTTTGGCTTTAGTATACTTCTCTAGGAGTATATATAAATTAAGGCACTGGTATACAGTGCCGACACCTTCCCTTAAGCCATATTGTAGGTCGCTAATAATCTTGTGTTCATCTGCCCAAGTATGCAACCTATTTAGGATAACTCTACCAATAATTTTGACTGTCGAGTCGAGCAATGATATAGGGCGATAGCACGCGCAACTAGTCCTATCGCCCTTTTTAAATATAGGAACTCGTACCATGTCTGGACTAAACCAGCCAAACTGGTGGCATTAAACATTCAAGTAAGCAATGGCGCCCATAAGGTCATAATATTTTGAAAGATGTCCACCGGAACACCGTCCGGACCCGGTGCTTTGCCTCCCAGGCTCAATTTAATGCTCGAAGTTACTTCTTCTAGAGAAAAATTCAGATTTATTTTACTCTTTAATGAATTAATCGAGTCCGCCTCTGCTATCTCCTTCTGTTTTTCTTTAGTCAGAGCCGATACGCTAAAGCGTTTCAAAATGTCTCACCCATTCAGCTTCGGAAATAGCAATCTCGATCCGTGCCCTAGAATTATCCTTAAAAAAGGGTGCATTTACTGCCTTCCAGAAAGCTGTCATGTCTCGCAATTGGGAAGCTTCACTTTATGCTTCCCACGCTTCCTTCTTCAATGCGTCCCTCCTTATTTTTTGTGCCGTTTTATGTACCTTGCGAAGTTCCCTGATCAGATTCTGATCCCTATCAGTATTATTCAAGGCCCGTTTAAGCTTAGAATAGGCCTTGGTGCACGTCGTGTCAAACCATCTTGATATTTTACTTTTCAGGTTTTTTAATTCTACCCACAGACTATCCTTTATATGTGTCATTATTAGCTTAAAGTTATTAATTGTTTTGATGTTGTCGGCATCCATATCCAAACAAATATTAAAACTTTCTTTACAAGTCCTACTTAATTTACATAGAAAGTCTTCTGGGACTACCTTGGCCCATTTCAGTCCATATCCGTTCTGTCTTGATAATGCAATGTTGCTAGGATAGGACCTAGGTATATTATCACAATTAAGGGCAAACAATGGATCTAAAGTTTCGACCCTAATAGGGAAGTGGTCGCTTAAAGCGTTATCCAGCGTACTATAGTTAGAAACATTGTCTCCATGACATGAGGATATCAAAATGAAATCAATTGTCGAGAATGCCCCTCTACCGTTAAAAGTAGCGGAAAAGGGTATCTCCGGATGGAACATTTTGTTGGCAAATCCTAGATCATTCATAAAAACAATTTCATTTAGAAAATCCCCAGTTTCAGTGTGATAAAAGTGTGACAAGTTTGTATCCTTATCCGCCATCAGACCACAAGTTCCCTTTTCACCCCTTTGGCATGGGGCGCAGTTAAAATCGCCCCCCCATACAACAACAAACTCTTTAGTTTCCTTGATTATTAGACTGTTTAGATCAGTTCTCAGGGTTTTCAAAACTACAGGGATATCTACTGAGGGAACGTTATTATAAAAATTCACAATCAATAAACAACATTTTTTGTCTATATGTAACCCAACCGTGTGATAAAAACAATTATTATAAAACAGCTCAATTCTTTCACATTTAAAAAGGTTCGACACATAGGTGCAGAGCCCGCCTTTGGCTCTGCCTCGTGGTGAGTCTATGGCTGAATTAAATAGAGTTTTAAAACCATTCAAATGATATACTTCGACAGCCCATGTTTCTTGTAGGGATACAATGTGATATTCATTAATAAGTTCGATCCAATAAGGATTATCTAGCTTGGCTCTAAGTCCAGTAATATTCCAGTAGATGATAGACCAAGTACCCTTGTTCATACGATTAATGACACTACAAGTGGTCCCAGCATTTTCTATGTTGCCATTATCAGTCTCTTCATTCAAAGTAAAGTCCCTGGTTTCTGCTTCAGTTCCTATAACTGGGTGTACTAACTCCTTAATGATATCAGTTGGGAGAGATTGCTTGGTCAAACCAATTTTACCTGATTATCCATTACCAGTTCAGGTAAATGATTTTCAGTACATTTAGAATATGCATATTCCATTATTGGTCAATCTACTCCCCCAAGCCCCGATAAAGATTCAAAGCGGTTACCAATTGGGACATTGAATTGATTTTCTAATGAGAAACTGGGGCCACCACGATATAGATTGTAAAATAAGGGGCCATCATAAATAGCTGGTGGGGAAGGGTAGAAGTAGCTTAAATCGAAGGAAAAAATGCCTCCCAAATTTCTATGATTCTGAAAGCCACTTACATGCTGTACCACACGTGGGTCTCTGAAACTAACATTGATACAATCTCCTTCAATATCCTTTATTCTGTGACCCACCCAACTTACTCTGCGTACATTTAAAATTTCACCATGTAAATCCGGTCTAAGTGTTCTGTTTCTACCCAGCCAAAACATTACCTTATTCTTCAGCTCATGATAAGTTTCAATCTTATCATGTTTCAGCTCAGGAACACCTGCTAACACAACTACATATGGATATGAATCCGGGGGTAGATCTAATCTTTGACTGTAACTATAACTCTTATTCCTAGATTGTACCACTTTATCAGATACGTTTTTCCTCGCTACAATCTCAGGACTCCTTTCAATTCTGACTTTCTGCCCCTCAACATGATCTCCCTTTTCCATTGAATCTCGCTATCCGTTTTACCTCACCGTCTTTCATGCCACTTACTGACCTGAATAGTTCTTTATTTGCTGACACGGTGTTCTCGCAGGGTATAATCAGTTGCTTATCAGGGGATAAAGTTATAGTTCTAGTTTGGGGAAATTTAGACTCCTGCAGTTTCTTTCTCCTGCAGAGTTAGCTGGAGTAGTTTGTTCAAGTGACTCAGTCCTTAATAGATGCAGTGGTACAGTTAAATGTGCACAACCTATGCTTTCCCGTAACCCCCTGCACACTACTGTTTCACTCCTATGAAAATTCAGGTAGTAGCTATTCAGTTCAGCAATCACATTGTCAGTCTCTGTGCACTCCTCCTATTATTCTTATAGAACCATGTGATTTTAAAAGAAAGTGTTTAATTGATTTTTATATATAATATGTGTGTTTAGTAATACAATAGTATATTTTATTACAAAAATGATTAATGTCATATATTTTTTTAAAGCGATACAAAAGGGGATGAAGGACGGAGCGTTTGAGCAAATCAAACACTCACCCCCAGTCAACTGATCTGGGTTTAATCCATCACCATTCTTTAGCCCACTCAGCCACCCCATTTCAGACATGGCTATATGCAAATCAGTTTGACCCTGTGCCTCATGGGAATAGTCCAGCCCGAACTGCCAAGCCATGTCTTCCATGGACCGGAAACAAGCATCCTGGGACCGGTTTCGGATTCATAATCCTCATCAGCCAGGCTATCTTGAATCCAGTGGCCAAGTGAGCAAGGGACTCACGTCTGAGCATACCCTGCCACACTTAGGGCGAACATAGCGATACAAAAGGGGATGATGGATGGAGCGTTTGAGCAAATCAAACACTCACCCCCAGTCAACTGATCTGGGTTTAATCCATCACCATTCTTTAGCCCACTCAGCCACCCCATTTCAGACATGGCTATATGCAAATCAGTCTGACCCTGTGCCTCATGGGAACAGTCCAGCCCGAACTGCCAAGCCATGTCTTCCATGGACCGGAAACAAGCATCCTGGGACCGGTTTCGGATTCATAATCCTCATCAGCCAGGCTATCTTGAATCCAGTGGCCAAGTGAGCAAGGGACTCACGTCTGAGCATACCCTGCCACACTTAGGGCGAACAAAGCGATACAAAAGGGGATGATGGACGGAGCGTTTGAGCAAATCAAACACTCACCCCCAGTCAACTGATCTGGGTTTAATCCATCACCATTCTTTAGCCCACTCAGCCACCCCATTTCAGACATGGCTATATGCAAATCAGTCTGACCCTATGCCTCATGGGAACAGTCCAGCCCGAACTGCCAAGCCATGTCTTCCATGGATCGGAAACAAGCATCCTGGGACCGGTTTCGGATTCATAATCCACATCAGCCAGGCTATCTTGAATCCAGTGGCCAAGTGAGCAAGGGACTCACGTCTGAGCATACCCTGCCACACTTAGGGCGAACAAAGCGATACAAAAGGGGATGATGGACGGAGCGTTTGAGCAAATCAAACACTCACCCCCAGTCAACCGATCTGGGTTTAATCCATCACCATTCTTTAGACCACTCAGCCACCCCATTTCAGACATGGCTATATGCAAATCAGTCTGACCCTGTGCCTCATGGGAACAGTCCAGCCCGAACTGCCAAGCCATGTCTTCCATGGACCGGAAACAAGCATCCTGGGACCGGTTTCGGATTCATAATCCTCATCAGCCAGGCTATCTTGAAGTTGGCAGGGTATGCTCAGACATGAGTCCCTTGCTCACTTTGCCACTGGAGTCAAGCAAGCCCGGCTGAAGACGGCTGTAATGCAAGAAACCGGTCCTGGGAAGCTTGATTCCGGTCCAGGGAAGACATGGCTTGGCAGTTCGGGCTGGACTGTTCCCATGAGGCACAGGGTCAGCCTGATTTGCATATGGCCATGTCTGAACTGGGGTGGCGGAGTGAGCTAAAGAACGGTGATGGATTAAACCCAGATCAGTGTACTGGGGGTGAGTGTTTGTATTGTCAACGCTCCGTCCATCACCACCTTTCGTTTTTCTTTGTTCGCCCTAAGTTGGCAGGGTATGCTCAGACGTGAGTCCCTTGCTCACTTTGCCACTGGAGTCAAGCAAGCCTGGCTGAAGACGGCTGTAATGCCAGAAACCGGTCCTGGGAAGCTTGATTCCGGTCCAGGGAAGACATGGCTTGGCAGTTCGGGCTGGACTGTTCCCATGAGGCACAGGGTCAGACTGATTTGCATATGGCCATGTCTGAACTGGGGTGGCGGAGAGAGCTAAAGAACTGTGATGGATTAAACCCAGATCAGTGTACTGGGGGTGAGTGTTTGTATTGTCAACGCTCCGTCCATCACCACCTTTGGTTTTTATTTGTTCGCCCTAAGTTGGCAGGGTATGCTCAGACGTGAGTCCCTTGCTCACTTTGCCACTGGAGTCAAGCAAGCCCGGCTGAAGACGTCTGTAATGCCAGAAACCGGTCATGGGAAGCTTGATTCCGGTCCAGGGAAGACATGGCTTGGCAGTTCGGGCTGGACTGTTCCCATGAGGCACAGGGTCCGACTGATTTGCATATGGCCATGTCTGAACTGGGGTGGCGGAGTGAGCTAAAGAACGGTGATGGATTAAACCCAGATCAGTGTACTGGGGGTGAGTGTTTGTATTGTCAATGCTCCGTCCATCACCACCTTTGGTTTTTCTTTGTTCGCCCTAAGTTGGCAGGGTATGCTCAGACGTGAGTCCCTTGCTCACTTTGCCACTGGAGTCAAGCAAGCCCGGCTGAAGACGTCTGTAATGCCAGAAACCGGTCCTGGGAAGCTTGATTCCGGTCCAGGGAAGACATGGCTTGGCAGTTCGGGCTGGACTGTTCCCATGAGGCACAGGGTCAGACTGATTTGCATATGGCCTTGTCTGAACTGGGGTGGCGGAGTGAGCTAAAGAACGGTGATGGATTAAACCCAGATCAGTGTACTGGGGGTGAGTGTTTGTATTGTCAACGCTCCGTCCATCACCACCTTTGGTTTTTATTTGTTCGCCCTAAGTTGGCAGGGTATGCTCAGACGTGAGTCCCTTGCTCACTTTGCCACTGGAGTCAAGCAAGCCCGGCTGAAGACGTCTGTAATGCCAGAAACCGGTCATGGGAAGCTTGATTCCGGTCCAGGGAAGACATGGCTTGGCAGTTCGGGCTGGACTGTTCCCATGAGGCACAGGGTCCGACTGATTTGCATATGGCCATGTCTGAACTGGGGTGGCGGAGTGAGCTAAAGAACGGTGATGGATTAAACCCAGATCAGTGTACTGGGGGTGAGTGTTTGTATTGTCAATGCTCCGTCCATCACCACCTTTGGTTTTTCTTTGTTCGCCCTAAGTTGGCAGGGTATGCTCAGACGTGAGTCCCTTGCTCACTTTGCCACTGGAGTCAAGCAAGCCCGGCTGAAGACGTCTGTAATGCCAGAAACCGGTCCTGGGAAGCTTGATTCCGGTCCAGGGAAGACATGGCTTGGCAGTTCGGGCTGGACTGTTCCCATGAGGCACAGGGTCAGACTGATTTGCATATGGCCTTGTCTGAACTGGGGTGGCGGAGTGAGCTAAAGAACGGTGATGGATTAAACCCAGATCAGTGTACTGGGGGTGAGTGTTTGTATTGTCAACGCTCCGTCCATCACCACCTTTGGTTTTTCTTTGTTCGCCCTAAGTTGGCAGGGTATGCTCAGACGTGAGTCCCTTGCTCACTTTGCCACCGGAGTCAAGCAAGCCCGGCTGAAGACGGCTGTAATGCCAGAAACCGGTCCTGGGAAGCTTGATTCCGGTCCAGGGAAGACATGGCTTGGCAGTTCGGGCTGGACTGTTCCCATGAGGCACAGGGTCCGACTGATTTGCATATGGCCATGTCTGAACTGGGGTGGCGGAGTGAGCTAAAGAACGGTGATGGATTAAACCCAGATCAGTGTACTGGGGGTGAGTGTTTGTATTGTCAATGCTCCGTCCATCACCACCTTTGGTTTTTCTTTGTTCGCCCTAAGTTGGCAGGGTATGCTCAGACGTGAGTCCCTTGCTCACTTTGCCACTGGAGTCAAGCGAGCCCGGCTGAAGACGTCTGTAATGCCAGAAACCGGTCCTGGGAAGCTTGATTCCGGTCCAGGGAAGACATGGCTTGGCAGTTCGGGCTGGACTGTTCCCATGAGGCACAGGGTCAGACTGATTTGCATATGGCCTTGTCTGAACTGGGGTGGCGGAGTGAGCTAAAGAACGGTGATGGATTAAACCCAGATCAGTGTACTGGGGGTGAGTGTTTGTATTGTCAACGCTCCGTCCATCACCACCTTTGGTTTTTATTTGTTCGCCCTAAGTTGGCAGGGTATGCTCAGACGTGAGTCCCTTGCTCACTTTGCCACTGGAGTCAAGCAAGCCCGGCTGAAGACGTCTGTAATGCCAGAAACCGGTCATGGGAAGCTTGATTCCGGTCCAGGGAAGACATGGCTTGGCAGTTCGGGCTGGACTGTTCCCATGAGGCACAGGGTCCGACTGATTTGCATATGGCCATGTCTGAACTGGGGTGGCGGAGTGAGCTAAAGAACGGTGATGGATTAAACCCAGATCAGTGTACTGGGGGTGAGTGTTTGTATTGTCAATGCTCCGTCCATCACCACCTTTGGTTTTTCTTTGTTCGCCCTAAGTTGGCAGGGTATGCTCAGACGTGAGTCCCTTGCTCACTTTGCCACTGGAGTCAAGCAAGCCCGGCTGAAGACATCTGTAATGCCAGAAACCGGTCCTGGGAAGCTTGATTCCGGTCCAGGGAAGACATGGCTTGGCAGTTCGGGCTGGACTGTTCCCATGAGGCACAGGGTCAGACTGATTTGCATATGGCCTTGTCTGAACTGGGGTGGCGGAGTGAGCTAAAGAACGGTGATGGATTAAACCCAGATCAGTGTACTGGGGGTGAGTGTTTGTATTGTCAACGCTCCGTCCATCACCACCTTTGGTTTTTCTTTGTTCGCCCTAAGTTGGCAGGGTATGCTCAGACGTGAGTCCCTTGCTCACTTTGCCACCGGAGTCAAGCAAGCCCGGCTGAAGACGGCTGTAATGCCAGAAACCGGTCCTGGGAAGCTTGATTCCGGTCCAGGGAAGACATGGCTTGGCAGTTCGGGCTGGACTGTTCCCATGAGGCACTGGGTCAGACTGATTTGCATATGGCCATGTCTGAACTGGGGTGGCGGAGTGAGCTAAAGAACGGTGATGGATTAAACCCAGATCAGTGTACTGGGGGTGAGTGTTTGTATTGTCAACGCTCCGTCCATCACCACCTATGGTTTTTCTATATATTTTTTTAAATCAGGTATTGTTCATCATCATTAAAAAAAAGTTATCATGTCTAGAATTACACAAAAAAAGAAACAACAAAAAAAGGAGTATTATTTGAAGAACACACAACTAGAAGAACTAGATAAACTACAATATGTAGGAAAAAAGAAAAAGTCTAACGGTAAGAGAGCAAAAAAAATATTAAAAACATTCAAAGCCGATAAGGAGTGTACCCATTGTGGAAAGTACAAAGAATGCCTCAAAAACAAAAAAGAATAAGAAGAAAAAAAAATATTGACAAATCACATTCTAAAGAAATAATGTATGGTAAAAGGAGTAAGAGTCAGTATTAAGAAATTAGAAAGAACATGTTTTACAATAGAGTTGGGTTTAATTTGTTGAAAGATGTGAAGACATATAAAAGAAGATCCGCATTTTATTAAAAAGAAGAAAACGATTGAAACTATTGTTGAGAAGGCTTTTCAATTAAAAAGGAAATTATTCATTTTAATTTTAAAAAGAATTTGCTCACTAGTTAAGCCTATACATTTTATGATGGTCAAAAGTAAGAAGAGACAGAACAGAAGTATTTTTTGTGACATTTTTATGGGTGAATGGAAACACAGTTCAAATTCAGAGCCTTTTTTTAATGAAGAGAGTTATTTTCAAAACAATACATTATTGCTTGCAGTTGATACCTGTGGGGGAACCTATGGCTATGAGGTTAGAAATGGTTGTTCAATTGAGAAAGAGAAAATGGTTCTCAGAAATGTAGAAGAAGTGATAGCTGACAAAGTTCTAGGGAGATGGCCTAAAGCTCCAGTGTATACTTGGGATTGTAGTAGTATTTGTAGTATCCAACAGGAATCTATTAATATTTTTCTCAATTTTGTACGAGAGTATAGTAAAAAAAAAGTGTTAAACAAAAGATTAAGATGTTGAAAGGACTTGATCTTTGCAGAGTGAGAACAAATACTGGTTTGCAAGGTTATTCTCTATCTTGTCTTTCTAGAAAAGTATGTCAAAGTGGTTTTTATCATTTTAGAATGTTAGCAATACTTTTAAATATAGTTAAACAGTGCTCTTTTGGGTGGGTCAGTATCAGAAGTAAAAAAGGTTTATGATGAAATAGAGTTTTGTTACTTTGGTCCTGAAAAAGAGAGTGGAGAATGTGAGACATCAATAGAAGTGGGGAATATCCTTTTCAACGCAACTTTTACCACGCAGTGCCTTTACGACGCAACTATTACAAAGCATGTCATTACAACGCATAGCACTGGGGGGCGCTCTAGGATAGGGAATAGATTTAATTTACTATCCAACACCTTCCCTACTATCCACGGGGACTGGAGTTGGAATAGTAAATTAAACTATTCACTATCCAGCACCCCTTAACGCTATGCGTTGTAACAGCATGCATTGTAAAAACTGCGATGTAAAGGCTTGCGTGGTAAAAGCATGCGTTGTAATGTCATACATCCATAGAAGTAGATGTTGAAGAGAATATGGAACATACTACTACAGAAAAGTTTTGAAGAACAAATTACAAAGTTTAAGGTGATTCCCTGTAAAAGGCCAAATTATTCTTATATTTGTTGCCGACGAATTCAGTATAGAAATCAGATTAAGTGTTGATCTATATTTAATAATTGAAAGACAAACTAATGATATGTGGAAGGAATTTGCAACTTATTAGTTGTGAGAGGATTACTTTGAGTTGGGTTCTGACCAGCGTATTTGTAAATATTGTTTTAACAAATTAGACGATAATAAAATGCCTGCTAGAGCTGCCCATAATAATCCAGAGTTGGTAACTATTCCTCCAGAACTGATAGATTTAAAGACTTATGAATCTATTCTGATTCAATGTGTGCACCCATTTCAGGCTATTGTTCGTATAGAGTCTAAAACAGGTAATCCAACAGATTTACAGAGAGGATTAAAAGAAAGAGTTGTATATTTACCCCTAGATTTAAAGAAAAACATTGAACTATTGGTGTAAAGAATGTAGAAAGTGAACCACTAGGTATTCTTGTTAATGGTGTTTCTACTAAGAGCAAGAAACTCTGGTAGGAATTAGTGAGTGTCAGGAAAGTGCAAAAGGCAACATTATATCTGATAAAAAACAATTAATACTACAAACATGTGTATGTAGAAGAAGAAGAAATACTTTTAGGAGATAATAGTGAAATGTCAACTGATCAAATTGAAAAATGGATATTTCCGAAAGTGAAGAAATGTATGAACATTATAGTGTACATCCACTTCATTCAAAAGAAGTGATGGGGAACACTATTGAATTATTCCAAATGAAGAAAATGAAGGAGGCTCCCATGAGTGTATGGGAAAAATCTTTGGAAGCTCGTTGTTTTCCGAAGGTGTTCCCAACTGGAAAAGGGGGACATTATGACGAATGATCAGTGCAGATTCCTGCTTCAGAAAATCGAACAACAAGATTGTATGCAGAAGATCCAAGATTTCGACAATGTATACCATATATATTTCACCTTTTGTTTGAGAGTGACTTGTCTGGACTTTCATATGCAGTCAACCACATATTAAATACAGGAGTACATTTTGAAATGTTTCTGCAAAGGAATTTATGGATAAAGTACATCAGAGAGACGATCATTTAGAATCTCAACTGATGAGTACTGGTATCGTCGTCATGGAGAACTTAAATGCATGCTAAGGAACTTTGGACCTCCTACTTGGTTAGTTACCCTAAGCTGTGCTGAATACGCTTGGGATGATTTACTTGAATTTCTTCGAGAAGCAAATTCAAATATTACAAATATTGAATACAAGACACCTGGAGAATTGTGTTCTTTGGATCCTGTAAATGTATGCAGATATTTCAATGAAAGGTTTGAAGCTGTGATGTCTTTTATCTGCAATAAAAAGAATCCTCCTCTTGGAGAAGATATTGATTTCTTTTGGAAAAAGGAGTATCAAGCTAGAGGTGCTCCTCATATACATATGCTGTTATGGATCAAGGATGCACCCAAATTTGGAACTGATTCGGATGAATGAGTTTTATCTTTTATTGAAGATTATGTTGCATGTGCTATACCAAAAAGAACTGAAGAAAAGACTTTAAGGCAACAAGTGTTACTATTCCAAAGTCATCGATGTGGCAAATACTGTCGACGAAAGTACAAGTCCAAGGAAAAGTTTTTTTCCAAATGTCGTTTTGGATTTTCACGTCCAGTAATACCCAAAGGAAGAGAAAACATTTTCATGTCAGCTGTGAGACATACCATCACTAGAAAATCTCCCAAAAATACGTACAATTTGAGAAAAAGTGAAGAATCAAAGTATAGCAATGATTATAATCGAGTTATTCTCTCAATGTGGAATGCTAATATGGATATCCAGTATATTGTTGATAATTCCATTGCTGTTGCCTGGTATGTGACATCATACATAACAAAATTGGTGAAAGGCGGAGTTGAAACAAATGTCAGAAGAAATTTCCCACGAGAAGAGTCTTAGTAAGAAATTGTACAGTTTAAGATTGAAGATGTTATCCAATTGAGAGATTGGAGCGTATGAATGCTCAGATTGGTTATCATCTGCAATTTTATACTCAAAGTCTAGACAAATCATTTGGGTGAGTCTAGGTCTGGCTGCAATGCGAAATTGAGTTCTTAAATCTATACAAGAAATTGAATATTTAGCAGTAAATGAACCGGAAAGTACAGATATTGTCAAAACAAACATGTTGGATAAATACTATCCAAATAGAAGTTGTCATCTTGAAAACATATGTCTCTATGAAGTGCTGCAATATTACAGTTTTGAAAATACTACAGAAAACATGAATGAAGTAAATATGCAGTGATTGGTTCAGAAGGATGTTTGGTGAAACAAAGCAAAGGAAATCTGATTAATCACAGAAAAAGGAGTTGCGATACTCCTGACAGAAGTGAATTTTACTATTTAGCACTTTTGCAACACTGAAGATTCTTTCAATGCATGTAAAGATAGCATTGAATGCACAGTTTTTGCAAATTATCTAAAAATGTTGAATGAAGAAATTGATCATGAAGCTACTATTGCAGCTGAAATAGCTAGAGACAGTTCTCAAGATACTCAATGTTCTGCTCCACTGAGTCAAGATCCACTAGGACAACCAATTCTTGAAATTGAAGCAGCAATCGCAATGCATGAACTGGAAACAGCAATGCATCAAGCTCAAGAAGATATTATGGACTTAGCAAACTTGAAAGAACAACTAAATGTTGAACAGCAAGTGAGACAACAGATCGACCATGGTTTTCTTCATGAAAAGAAAGTATGCACATGCACATCATTTCAACATATTCAAATGTACGTGAGTGGTCAAGCTGGTACAGGACACAGTTTCTTAATTAAAGTTTTGGCCAGGTATCTACAGAAAACAACTGACTCACATTTGTCTTGTGTTGTAACTGCTCCAACTGGATTGGCAGCACACAACATTAAAGAAATAACATTACATTGTTTACTAATGCTACCTGTAGAGCATGAAAACAAATAGGAAAATCATAAGCTATCTGGAGAAACTTGTTATGAAGTTTCAAGAGTGCTAAAGAAAATTAAACTACTGATCATTGATGACATGAGCATGGTCTCAAACTTAATGCTTGCCTTTGTGCATTTAAGAATGCAGCAAATTCTGAAAACAGTATATGATGTCTTATTTGGAGGAAAACAAATAGCTTTTGGAGATCTACGGCACGTCAGCCCCATAAAAGAACAACCAGTATTTAAAACATTTGCACATAAAGACACCAAAAAGTCTCTGGGAAGTGTTGGAAATGTTAACATTTGGTCACATTTGGAATACAAAGAACTCATTAAAAATGTGTGACAGGCAAATGATGTTGATTATGGAACTATACTTCAAGATATAAGAATTGGAGTATTGACAGAACATGACAAACAAGCTTTGCAAAATCGACTACTCACAAACTTGTTTCCAAATGAAAATATAATTCCTGAAAAAATACACACAAAAATTGCAGAAAATAAATCTATAATCTGCCTAATGCTAACACTGCACGAGTGTTCTACTTTCAATGAAGAACTTTTAAAACTGGAAAATGAACAAATAATAAAAATGGAAGCCATTGATAAAATAGAGCATGAAGGAATCACTATTATTTTGACTGAAAAATGTAAAACAAAATTGGATTCTTAGAAAAATGTGTATCTAAAACTGCTGGTTTAGAAAAGAATTTATATCTATGCGTAAATTGTCGGATACTTTTACGGTGTAATTTGGATGTGGAAAAAGGTTTAGTAAATGGAGCAATGGGTAAAGTTGTTGATTTTGTTAATTATCAAAATAGAGATGGAATTACATTTTTGAAAATCAAATTTGATCAAATTGAAGAAGTAAAACAAATTGGTCATTGTTTTGTTCGTTTTTTGCTTGTTAAAGATTTATATGTCCGTAGAAAACAGTTTCCTATTCATAAATCTCAAGGTTTAAGTGTTGATACTGCTTTGGTGAATATTGGAAATTCTGTGTTCAAGGTGGGCATGGCATATGTTGCTTTATCTCGAGTGAGAACTTTATCTAGATTGTACTTGATTGATTTTGATGAGACAAAGATTAATGCAGATCTAAATTGTGTAAAAGAATATAATAGGTTAAGAAGAGAGTATGCTCCAAAGTTACCTGAATATCCTCTGTTTGAAAAGCGTGTGGTAGGCCAAAAAAGAAGAAATGAGAAAAATTGTAGTGAAGTTGTAGCAAAAAGAAAAAAAGTAGATGAATCAGTAATTGTAAGCAGAAAGGAAATGGATTCAGTTAAAGATGTTGTTGGATTTCAGTTTGAAAATAGTTCTGGTGTCAACTGCTATGCTAATGTAGTGGTTAATGTTGTTTTCTTTCTCCAAACTGAAAAAGAACAGATTGCTGAAAATCGTGATCAAACACTTTGTTGTTTATTAAATTCTGTGTTTGGGAAATGTAGCAGTGATAGAACAAAAATACAAAGTGTTTCTGAAATTCGAAAGGTTTTAGACATATGTTCTGGTCTAAATCAATTTTCACAGAATATTCAGCAAGATTGTCAGGAATTTCTAATGTATATGCTTGTTGTTTTACAAGATGAAGGAGTAGATGTAGAAAATGTTTTTGGCCTTCCTTATAAATGGCAACATGATTGTGACAATTGCTCCTTTTCAAGTAGTACTACAGTAGACACTGAAAGATTTATATATTTGACTTTACCAGACTGCAAATCAGTGTCTTTTAATAATCTAGTTAGAGCAGCAAATCAAAACATGGTCTGTAGTCAATGTAAATCTGAAACGCTATCAACTTTATTTTTAATAAGATATGGACAGTATGTTATTTTAATGTTCCAATGATGTAGACCTGATGGGACTGAATTGACAACATTAATTAAACATTTTGTGGCTTCTCAATTATCAATTTGAGGAAGAAACTTTACAACTGTAGCAATTATTTACCATGATGGTCCTTCAACAACATCAGGCCATTACACAGCTTATTTAAAATGTCAAAAAGGTTGGCAGCTCTGTAATTATACTCAATTGACTTTCAAACAACGTTTGCCTTCTGACTTACTAAATTCTTACCTGGTGTTCTTGCAACCGAAATTTTAGAGAAGGTAATTGGCTTATGAAGATTGCAGCAGTTAATATAACTTAGGTTGCTCTTCAAAATTACTTTCTGAATGAGAGTGATGAAGGTAATAAAAAACATGTAGTTCTCATAGAGATAGTATATGTTTATTATATAAAGTGTGCTGTGAGTATTATAGGAATTATTTATTAAATGTAAGCTAGAGATGGAAGTAAAACTCTTGTTTCATAACGTGAAAGATGTTGGAGCTTTTCTTTCAGAAAGTCGGGTAAATTAGACATTACGAAAACAGTGGACTAATTTCCATAAAAAAGGACTTTCCATATACTATTTGGCCTCGTGGAAAAGTGGATGGATCAAAAGTGAGTTTAGATATGGTTTTTAAAAAATTACATTATTTAAGTAATTATTTAATGGGTTTTTTAAACACAATCATTTTGATTGTGTTTTTTTTTGCCCGCTGTTATATGATGAGTACTTTTGAAGTCACTGTTTTAAGTGAAATTCAATATATTCTGAGAACAGCAAAAATAAACCATTTAACATGTTGTTGAAATTATTTTGTATTTTGTATTATTAAATATATATTATTATCCCATTCTCTTATGCTCACTTACCTATTTCCACCCATATATCACTTCTCTTAACTCACCCTCACTGGCCTTTTTTGACTCTCCCTCACCTCCCTTACCTTATTCCATTTTCCACACTTATTCTCATTAACCACTCCTTCACGGCTCATTACCTCTCTCCCATCCACCAATTTCCAGCTGTCAGTCACTCTACTTCACTCCCCTTCCCTTTGTTTCTTTAATTTATTCCCTCAATAATGCTCCTTCTCTCATTCACCTTATTACACTTCACTCACTTCTTTTCTCACTTCCTATATCCTCTCACATCCTCACTCCCTTTCCCTCACAGCCTGTCTCTTAGCTTCAGTCTCTGGATCCTCTCAATCTATCACTCCTCTTCCGTCATGCTTACTCCCTAAAAATGACCCACACTCCCTTCTTTACCTTGCTTTGCTCTCTTACTCAGTTCCTTTGTGTCACTCTTTCCTTTACTAGCTGTATATTCTCACTCCTTCACTTCGTTTGTCTCAAGCTCACTTACTTTTATCCTCTCTTTATTTTCCCTTTTTCATCAACCTCCCTGCCCTTCAATCACCCTCACTTACCCTTGTTAGTCTCCTACTTTGTCTCTTGTATTGTAAAATATATATTATAAATATTGTAACTTATTTTGTTTTGTCTTTCACAGATATAAATTTAAATGAAAATATCAAACTAAGTTGATATTACTTATAAGGTAAGTTTGATGTAGAATATTTATTTTCTCTATGCTATTTTCCATAACCTCACTACTCTTCTTTGATATTCCCACACATCTGTTTTCTTATAGTGCTTGCCTCACTTATTCTAAATCCCCACATTTACTTTCTTTTTCACACTCTTTTCTTACTCTCACCTTCTTTCAGGTGTGCTCTTTTACTTTCTTTCCTCTGTCTTCTCTTCTTTGTTTTATTTTTTCCCTTCCTTTACTGTCCTTACTCCACTTCACTAATTCCTTCTCTTACTCCCTCTGTCCTCTTACTTCTACACTCCCCTTACCTCATTCTGTCTCTGTTAGTCTCATTCTCTCCGTCCTCTTAGTCTCTCACTCGTCTTCTTTTGAGGTCACTCCCTATAACTTAGTTATAGTCACACACTCACCTTTTTTGATACCTTCTCTTTTACTTACCTTCCTCTCTCTTCCCATCCTTTGCTCTTTCATTCTTTTCCTTTCTCTTACTCTTCTTACTCCACTTCAATAACGTCTTTTCTCAAATCCTCTGTCTTCTAATTTATTCACTCCACTTTTCTCAGTCTTTTTCTATTACCCTCAAATAATTTCCAGCAATGCATCCTTTCACATTGGGGCAAGTCCCTTGTGAAAGTAACTGCATCTGTCTTACGCCTGCTGTATTGTATTGTAATTGTATTGTAAGGGGAGCTTGTAAAGCGCACTGACACCGTGGGTTTCCTGGCGCTGGTTGAATGCTGAAGGACCAGAGGGATTTAGCCAGATTGAGGGAAGAGCCATGTTTTTAGGGATTTACGGAAAAGAATGAGAGAGTTAGAGGTTTTGAGAGAGAGGGGAAAGGAGTTCCAAAGTTTAGGGGCCAGGAATGCGAATCTCCGGCCTCCAGATCTGCAAAGTTTGATGGGGGGGATGAGTAGGAAGTGAAGGTGGGAAGATTTCAGGTTCCGTGAAGGACAATAGGGCCTGATAAGAGATTTCAGAAAGACGGGACAGGAGCCAGATAAAGATTTAAAGGTGAGGCAGCCGATCTTAAAGGCTGCCCTCGAGATGACAGGGAGCCAATGCAGTTTAGAAAGAAGGGGTTTGGCGGATTGCCATTTCGGAATCCCAAGGGCCAGTCTCGCCGCTTGATTTTGAACAGATTGTAGTCTGGAGAGAGATGTTTTAGGCAGACCGTGGTAAATAGAGTTCGAAAAATCTAAGCGGGAGAGGACAAGGGCCATAATTACTTGCAGAAGAGCTTCAGGAGTGAGGAGATAGGCCACCTTCCTGATCCTGCGCAGCTGGAACATGCAGGAGGAGACCACCGTCCCCACTTGGGGCCCAAGGGAGAGGCCGGAGTCAATAGTGACCCCGAGACTTTTTACCGAGGCCACAGGGGTGGGGGGGGGGGCAAGTTCTGCCGGCCAAAAGTACGGACCCCAGTGGGTAGAGCTCCTGCCAGGAAGAAGGAGCTCCGTCTTTCCGGGATTCAATTTGAGCTGGTTTTGACACATCCACTGTAGGATGTGGGACATGGCTGCCTGGAAGTTAGGAATAGCAGAGGGGGAATCGAGAGGAAAGATGAGTTGCAGGTCGTCCGCGTAGTTAAAAACGGTGACGTCCCACTGCCTCAGAGAAAAAAGGAGGGGTCGAAGATAGAGGTTAAAGAGAAGAGGGGATAAGGAGGAGCCCTGAGGGACCCCGCAGGGCAAGTGCTCCCTAGGAGCTCTAAGAGTAGCCAGGCTGAGGGTCTGAGACCTCCCGGTCAGGAAGGATTTGACCCATGCCAGCGCCAGGCCCTGGATGCCAGCCTGCTCGACACGGTGGAGGAGGATGTTGTGGTCCACCGTGTCGAAAGCGGCTGACTGATCTAATAAAACCAAGGCCTGGGGGGTACCCTTGTCAGCGCCGTCTCTCAAGGCATCCAGCACGGCCAAGATCACAGTCTCCGTGGAGTGGCCGGGTCTGAAGCCGGCCTGATTGGCCTCGAGAAAGTTGGAGCTCTCGATAAACTGTGAGAGACAGGCGGTGGCGTGGGCTTCCAGGATTTTAGAGAAGAAAGGCAAGAGAGAGATGGGGCGGTAGTTCGCTGGAACGGCGGGATCAGCCCCAGGCTTCTTCAGAAGAGGCACCAAAACGGTCTCCTTGAAGGAGCAGGGTACCGTACCGGACGAGAGAGAGGAATTCAGCAGGGGAAGGATGCAGTCGGGTAGAGAATGGCAGATGTCTCGTAGTATGGTGGGGGACAACAGTCGTCTGGAGATCCAGACTTAATACGGGTAGCCAATGTGGCCAGGGAAGTGGGATCTAAGGGAGGAAACTGAGTGAAAGAGAGGGCATTGTGAGGGGGAGAGACGGAACCCGCGCCAGGGGGAGTAGCCGGGATGGTGTCTTTAATCAAAGCAATTTTCTGAATAAAAAAAGTACTTAGCGCGTTACAAGATTCCTGTGTGGGGGCCTGAGTCGGAAGTGTCCTGGGGTCGGAAGTGAATTCGTTAAGGACTTTAAAAATCTCTTTGGACTTGCAAGGGGCGGATAAGATTTTTTCTGAGGCATAAGCTTTTTTGGCTGCGGAGATGGCTGTTTTGTACTTATTGCGCGCGGCCACATATACGCCTCTACTAGACGAGCAATAGTCTCTCCTCCACCTGCGCTCAGATCGGCGGAGTTCCAATTGCAGGGTCTTGAGGTGGGGGTGAACCATTTGTGGGAGTGGAAATGTCGGGATCGGTGGAACTTAGTTAGAGGGGCAAAAATATCGCTGGCTGTCGTGAGCCAGTCAGAAATATGCCCCTGAAGCTCGCTGGTGCTTAAATCGTTGGGGAGCAGGGGACGGGTTAGAGAGAGGTGAGATAGAAGTTTAGAGGAGTCGGCGGCTCTCCACTTGCGGGCGGTGCCGCCCTCCTGCAGTGGGATCCTGATCTGACCGACAGCCGAGAAAGTGGTGTCAATCAAAAGGTGATCGGACCACACACACGGTGTTATAAGCGGACAGGAGGACTTGACCCCGTGGACCCAAATGTGGTCGAGGATGTGGCCGCCACTGTGAGTGGCGGACCTGACTAATTGAGTGAAGTTCAGGCTCGAGAGGGCCTCGAACAGTTCGATGGCATGGGGGCCAGCGTCCTCGTTCTGAAACCAGTAGTTGAAGTCACCAACAATGACAGTGCGGGGGGAGGAGGTAGCAAGGTTAGTCAACTGTTCAATAAAAGAGATGGGGAAGGAAGGCATGGGGTGGGGGGGCGATAAAGTACCATTAGGGTAACTGCACCTACCTCGGTCCCAAGACGGAGGACCAGGTTATCCACTTCAGGTAGGGTCATGGAGGCGGAGGCGATAATCTTAAGATTCTTGCGTATAACGGCTGCCACCCCTCCACCGGAGCGGCCCCCAGGACGGTTGGTGTTCAACAGAAAATAATCTGGGGGTAACGCAGCGAGGATGTCAGGGAGGGAATCGTCGGTGAGCCAGGTCTCAGATAGTAAGAGAACGTCTGGCCTCTCCGTCATGAGAAGATGGAAAATATCGGCTTGATGCCTGACCAAAGAGCGAGTGTTTAGGTATAATACCCAGAGCTGCGGCTCAACAAGAGCAGGGGCAATGAGAGGTAGCGCCGGCCCCAGATGAGGGGGGGGAGTACCCTGCAATCCCCAGTGAGGAGATCCTGGCCCAGGTATCAAGAGATAGGGGGCAAGCAGAGGCTTGTAGGCTCATAAGAGCAGAGGGGGAGTAAGAAATAGCAGTGGCAGCATCCCTGGCCCCTGGGCCCGTCCGGCCGCGGACGGGCGCAGACGGGCAGGACTCTGGCGTGACTCCGGCGCGCGACCGGCGCACCCGCTGAACGCGTCCGCTGCGCGGAGCCATGAGTGAATGATTTTATAGGCGCCCGAGTGACAGGAGGGAAAGCCCACTCCAAGATGTCCGCCACTGAGCTTTTCTCTCGGTCCCTCGGTAATGACGTCCCTAAGTCGGCCGGAGGGTGAGGGGAAGGCACGTAGTCTGCCAAAACCGAGCAGAGTCAAAAATTGCAATTAATAAGAGACCAAAACGAGCCCTGAAACTCCAATATGAAGCGCGAGTGAAAGCGCCGAAATGACAAGCAGCGTGGAGCGCTGTAGCTGGTGTGGGACGGACACAAAGGGAGGGGTGAATCAGGGTTTTTAAAAGCAGTTTAAAAAGCAACCACCCGGCTCAAGCCTCAGGGGTCGAGTATCAGCAATCTACTGAGACAGAGTCCTTCTACAGTTTTTATAGGCGCCCGAGTGACAGGAGGGAAAGCCCACTCCAAGATGTCCGCCACTGAGCTTTCTCTCGGTCCCTCGGTAATGACGGCCCTAAGTCGGCCGGAGGGTGAGGGGAAGGCACGTAGTCTGCCAAAACCGAGCAGAGTCAAAAATTGCAATTAATCTGCTGTGAGGCAGATGCAAGATTTTGACACAACAGCGTCCTAAAAGTGATGCAGTGAAATCATATAGATTTCACTGTGTTACTTCTATGACTTTTCCTTGCGTCAATACGCCCCCTTTGCATAAATTACATCTGACGCAGGTATAATGTGGCGCAGGGGTTTACAAAGTGACGTATCTACCTAGATGTGTCACTTTGTAAATATTACTCAACAAGGTACTATTTTTACACCACTGGTGCGTCACAAAAAGTTACGCACCGGCGATGTAAAAGTGACACATGGCCTCATAAATGAGGCCCTGAAGCGCAACACAGAGAAAAACAGTGTAAAAAAGTATAGTACATTTTTTTTTTAAAGAAATGCATCTTTTCACATGGGGCCAGTCCCATGTGAAAGGGCCTGCGTCAGTCTTAGGCCTGCTGTGAGGCAGGTGCAAGATTTTAACACAACGGCGTCCTGAAAGTGATGCAGTGAAATCTCTTAGATGTTACTGCGTCACCTGTACGACCCATCTTTGTGTCAATACACCCCCTTTGCATATATTATACCTGGTGCAGGTATAATGTGGCGCAAGGGTTTACAAAGTGACACATCTATCTAAATGCATTACTTTGTAAATATGACTCAACAAGGTGCAATTTTTACACCATTGGTGCGTCACAAAAAGTGACGCACCGGCGGCGTAAAAGTGACACATGTCCTCATAAATGAGGTACTGAAGCGCACCATAGGGAAAAACAGGCCTTCTCTTTTATTTTATTTCCTTTCTCTTGTTTTAATTCATTGTTTTGAATATTTCCCTTATTTTTTTCTCCTGACTCCACTTCAATTACTACTTCTTTTTCTTTGTCTGTCTTCTTAGTTCTACACTCCCCTTCCTTTAATGTCTTTTTGTTAGCCTAATTCTCTCCATCCCTTTAGTCTCTCACTTTTCTTCTGTCACGCTCACTGCCTATAACTCGTCCATACTCCTACACTCACCTTCTTTCAGACCTTCTACTTTACTTTCTTTCCTCTCTTTTCCCATCCTTCACTCCTTCACTCTTTTCACTTTCCTTACTCCTCTTTCTGCAGTTCAGTAACTGCTTCTGTCAATCCCTCTGTCCTCTAACTTACTCACTCCCCTTTTCTCACTCTCTCTGTGTTACCCCCATTCTCTCCGTCCTCTTAGTCTCTCACTCCTCTTCTATCATGCTCACTCCCTATTACTGAGCCATACTCTCACACTCATCTTCTTTCAGACCTTCTCCTTTACTTTCCTTCCTCTCTCTACACTCCCCCTTACCTCATTCTCTCTCTGTTAGTCTCATTCTGTCCGTCTCTTTAGTCTCTCGCGCCTCTTCTGTCAAGCTCACTCCCTATAACTTAGTTATACTTACACACTCACCTTCTTTCAATCCCCCTACTTCACTTCCCTTCCCCTCTCGTCCCTTTTTTTGCTCCCTCACTCATTTTCCTTTCCTCTCTCACTAAAATTAGGACTGGGGATGGCAGCGGTGGTTCTCTAATGCTCAAACAATGATCATAATACTTTGTTCCCCGTAACAAAGTACGGCATCACAATTTTTGCGTTTGATGGAGGCCTCATTAAAAACAGGCTGAATATTTGGGATCAGCTCCTCTGGTCGCCCCCTGACCGATGCAGTTATTCCTCTAGTTGAAGTAGAGGCACTATTTCTTGGAGCCTCTCGTGCCAGAGCCCTGACACTCTTTCGGGCATAGTTCTGGGCGTGCCTCCTCTGCACGTGCCGAATCATAGTTTGATTACCAAAATTGTACTTCATTCTGGGGTCTTTTCTGCAAAATATAGTATGGCACATATTGAACTCCACGTTTGGAGTATTACAATTCACTGTCTTCTGAAAATGCAAAAAATGGCGGCGATAGTGTACATTAGAGAGAAATAGTGAGAGAAAGAAGGCATGAGATGAAAAAGAGATGTGAAATGCACATTGAAGAAAATATAGTGGGAGAAGGGAAGTAACTGTGAGTAAACTTACTATGTAATACAGAAATGTTGTACTCTATACTATAAGTCTCACTTTATACCACAATCATTTCACTACTATCTCATTAATTTCAAGTACAATAACAGAAAAAAGTCTCAAACAATTTATAATTTATAATATAAATGTATTCTTCAGAATTTTCATACTTTAGAAGTACTTCTAGCATTAATTGATCAGCAATCTCCTCATCACAACTCTTCATAAATGACTCCTGGAACTCAACATCGTCCAAACATACCATTAATTCAGCATCCAATGTTTTATCATTAAAATCCTCCATTCCATCTTCTCTCAAAAGAAGGTCTTCTACATGGATAGTGTAATGAATAGGATCATTTGAGACCTCAATCAAACTCTCCTCAACAGGTTGCAGAAATTTAAAAATTAATATTAACGGTGTCCTCATTGAGATTCATATTATTTTCAATTTTCTTGCTGTAAATAGCAGAAAAAAAATCACTTTAATTTATCGTTTTTAGTAATAGATAATATTAAACTAGCTTTATCAAGTATTTAACACTGGGTGTATCAAAGGTTAGATTAGAGTGTGAGGAGGTGCATCGTATTTTCACATGGATGATGTCATCAGTGATGTCATTTGAGATGTCATCAGTGATGTCACCAGTGATGTCACTGACCATGTCATGAATGATGTAATATGTGACATCATCAGCAGTGGATTGCGGGCGCGCAAGTTATAGTGAGTCCAACTAACTATAACGTGGGAATTTCAATGGTTTTGTATCAGTAAAATGTTCTGCTAACTATAACTGGTGTGAAACCTATGGTTTTTTCAGTGAATTTCAAAGGTTTTTTAAATGTTAATTCCTAACTATAACGATTGTGAAACCAACGGCTTTTTCAGTGAATTTGAAAGGTTTTTTAAATGCTAATTCCTAACTATAACGTTTGTGAAACCTATGTTTTTTTTAGTGAATATATATATATATATATATATTCACTGAAAAAACCATAGGTTATAGACCATATATAGTTAGGAATTAGCATTTACAAAACCTTGAAAATTCACTTAAAAAACCATAGGTTATAGACCATATATCGTTAGGAATTAGCATTTAAAAAACCTTATTTTACTCACACAAAACCATTGAAATTCCATATATAGTTAGTTGCACTAACTATATATCGCGCACCCGCAATCCACTGCTGATGATGTCACATATTACATCATTCATGACATGGTCAGTGACATCACTGATGACATCACTGATGACATCATCCATTGACTGTGTGTTTCTGTAAAGTTTAAATATGTTTTACATATTGAAGAATGAGTAGATGTATAAGTGTCTGGATGAAGGATTTAGGTGCGTGACTGACTGTATGAGTGAGTGATTAAATGTGTCTCACTGAGTGCATGGGTTAGTGACTAAACTGTCTTAATTTGTGCATCATTATGTCTGTTGTTCTGTAAACTGCTGCATGTGTTGATCAGTAGCTATATGAGTAACTATATGGGTTATTGATTGATTGTCCAAGTATTTGTATGGGAGACTGAGTGTGTGTGTGGCTGGCTGGGAGATGTGTGACTCTGTGCAGATCAATGTGTACTTGTATCAATGATTGTATAAGAGAGTAAGTATGTGTTAGTATATGTTTGAAAATGTAAGGTACTCTATGTTTAAATGGAAAATGGAAAAAATAGAAAATGGAAGTGTGATTGATTCTTTACAGGACTGACTAGGTGTGTGAGTAACTCCATGGATGAGTGGCAGAGTGTGAGTGTCTGTATAGGTGTATGAGTGCATATGATAGTGTTGTAAAGATGAGTGATTGTATGTATGAATGATTGTATGGGTGAATGAGTGAATGTGTGTGTAGACGTAGGAATCAGTGAGTGCGTATGTAGTATCTAGTATTGGTGTGTCAATGGTTTCAAAAATTATACTCTGTATTTAACACTGGGTGTAACAGAGGTTATATTAAAGTGTGAGGAGATGCATTGTATTGTCACATGAATGATATCATCAGTGATGTGGTCATTGATGTCAAATGAGATGTCATCAGTGATGTCATCAGTGATGTCATTTGAGATGTCATCAGTGATGTCATCAGTGATGTCACTGACCATGTCATGAATGATGTAATATGTGACATCATCAGCAGTGGATTGCGGGTGCGCGATATATAGTTAGTGCAACTAACTATATATGGAATTTCAATGGTTTTGTGTGAGTAA
Source organism: Lissotriton helveticus (assembly GCF_964261635.1). Classification (NCBI taxonomy): domain Eukaryota; kingdom Metazoa; phylum Chordata; class Amphibia; order Caudata; family Salamandridae; genus Lissotriton; species Lissotriton helveticus. The sequence goes on along the minus strand of NC_136061.1, from coordinate 1,458,583,284 downwards.
AATAAGGTTTTTTAAATGCTAATTCCTAACGATATATGGTCTATAACGTATGGTTTTTTCAGTGAATTTTCAAGGTTTTGTAAATGCTATTTCCTAACTATATATGGTCTATAACCTATGGTTTTTTCAGTGAATTTCAATGGTTTTTTAATAGCAAATATCATAAGCTGTCGAATGTCAAGTACGTGGTAAGTAAAAACATTTTCGTGTTTATGCACACTGATCTGCTTTGAATGCTGCCCCCCCCCCTCATTTCTATTAGGAGTACTCTCTCTTTGCAGATAGTGAAGGGTAGTTAACGCAGGCCTTTGCCCCCGTTGTAATCCGTCGTGCCTGCTTCTCTCTCCATTTGATTGATTGTTCTCTTTGGTTCATTCTCTATTTACAAACAAGCACAGAGTCGCAATACTCTGTTTAGTCTTTGCAGATAGCAAAAAATCGTGTAAAAAAACAAAAGGAATCGAGCAAAATCAGTAGGCCACTAATGGGATCTCTTTTTGACCTCGCTAAAATAGAAACATTAAGAACAACCCCTCATGACAAATACGAAACTAGTGAGATGAACTGAACTCCACACCATGATGGCTGCAATACAGCTCGGCTCCGCCACCCACCCCGCCCAAAATAACGATAAAGAGCGGCTGCCATGATTGCTCGCGGAATGGCCACGACGGAGCTACGAAATGGTGGTGCTCTCATGCTAACGCCAGCTTCAGTCTGAAACATCCAGAAACACTGTAGACTACCAATTCGATCAGTTCCGGTAGCGCCCCAATGTAACCCGGTAGAGAAGAACTAGCCCTCCCCTCTTTGACTGATGGTTCTTGTTGCCTGTCCCTTCTGTTGTCATTTAACAGAACTATTTAGCCTGCTGAAAGGGGTTGTGTTCCGACCGCTGGTTGGTGGAGACATTTTGACTATATTCTGGACCTGCGTTGTCGCGTAATGCGTCATATGACGCGCCGCGTTAGAGCATCCGGAAGTCATCCGGGGCGCGACGCGCAGCGCGTAACGTAAGCATAACAGGTCATGTGACTTGTTAATAAAACTTTTCATTGGTTCATTTTACTTTTCTTATTCTAATGATGAAAGGCTTGGTCATATGACCTAAAAATTACGCTTTTTATTACTTCCGAACATTATTTTTTCTTAAATATATGTTATAATGTTCCAGGCTAATGTACTTTCCCGGAAAATTTACAACTGTCCTGCAAGTAAAATATATTCTTTTTTCGAGAAAAAGGGCGTTTCTTCGTCCCATGACGGAGCCGTTGAGCAAAAGAGGGTCGACCTGCTGTCTTAGTCGCCGATACGCCTGAATATGAGATTCTTATCGATCACTTTATGTTGCAGGAGTAGAAAACACAACAGCCCTTGACCATTTATCTTTACTGCGTTCCTGCGTATTATACCTTTCACCCTTCATGTAATTGGTCTGCTTTATTTCACTTGCCTTTTAATGATACTAAAACAGTGACTATTATTAAAAACTTTACCAATGTATATACTACTACCATGTTTTCTTTTAAAAACCTTTATTGTGAAAATTTCATTATACAAATACGAGCCTATAACCACGTGGGCCGGCCACGGAGCAAACTGTAATCGTATATGATGAGTAGACATTTACACTGTAGAGGAACGTAACGGGCGGGCCATTAGGTTGCAAGAACTAAGGTGTCTAACAGTTGCGGAATCGGTGGACGTACATTTTATAATTAAAATACGACAGGGCCAGTTACAATAAAATTATCTAGATATACATTTGCGGGCAAGTACCATGCGCGACGTTAATTCGAACTTTCAATAGTACAGTAATCAATAACACATCAGAACTTAATATCAATAGGGATGTCGAAATACTCAATCAATTCTCGTCCCCGCCCGCCATGTGCTTCAAAACTGCATACGTATCTCGTGATTTCAAGGTTCTGCAACCAGTACACAACAAGGAGTTACGAGTCCCATTTATTCCGGCGCCATTTTGGGTGAGGACGGGCAGGTCCAGGATATAGTCAAAATGTCTGTACCAACCATCGACTATGATGATGTTCATATGCTGTATTTATAGAGTAACACTCATCTGTCCACATGAAATTAATTTGCCACAATCTAAACATGTCATTTTAATCTTTCCAAAGTTCTTCTAAATATTGGGGACCGTTTCCCTTGCCTCTGATGCTGTCAGTGCCACTTCTTTGATGAATGTACTGGCAGGTCGGGGGTTCTCCTCCAAATCTCTCTTTTATGCAGCACTATAATTAATTGGTGCCACCTCTCCATATGACGATGCATGGTATAGTTACCATAACTATATATTTTTTCGGTTCCTCTGGAGAGTACATCGTGGCAGATGAAGCGTATAACGTACCGGGCATTTACCTTTTTTTGCATGTAGAGGAAAGGAAAAAAAAATCGAGCGTCCGAGTTCTAAGGTGTCCCAGGGCCCTTTTAGTGGACCAGGCCCAAATCCAAAGAACAGGCCGCCATTTTGAGAGTCCTGTTGCAGCCGCCTGTCGCTGTAGCATCAAGAGCGGCCAAAACTCAGCTGAATGGCAACTGAAACGGTAAAGGGGCGCCCCACTACAGCAGACGAGCCTCCACCTAGGAAGGCCCGTTCACGCCGCCTCCCCCCCCCCTTCGGGCACCCCACGCCGTTATTCGGAGCAGTATTGTAGGATGGCCACACCAGTGCAGCAACTTGCTAGACACCACCTCGGTGGTAACCGAATCTCAGCGCCTTGTGGTGTCTTCTATTCAGAAAACATTGTTGTGCTGCCTTCGACCTATTCGCCGCAAGTGCGCACGCAACTCAGCTGCATAGCTTGCTAGACACCACCTCGGTGCTAACCGAATCTCAGCGCCTTGTGGTGTCTTCTATTCCAAAAATATTGTTGCGCTGCCTTTGGCCCCATTCGCACATCGGTCCGCTACTGCCGCCATCTCACAGGCCAACGGGGCACCCCACGCCGACTTTCAGCATTGTAGGATGGCCACACCAGTGCACCTTACTAGACACCACCTCGGTGCCATCCGAATCTTGGAATCTCAGCGCCTTGTGGTGTCTTCTATTCAGAAAATATTGTTGCGCTGCCTTTGGCCCCATTCGCACATCGGTCCGCTACTGACGCCATCTCACAGGCTAATGGGGCGCCCCACGCCGAGTTTCAGCATTGTAGGATGGCCACACCAGTACAGCAACTTGCTAGACATCACCTCTGTGCCATCCGGATCTTGGCATCTCAGCACCTTGTGGTGTCTTCTAGTCAGAAAATATTGTTGCGCTGCCTTTGGCCCCATTCGCACATCGGTCCGCTACTGACACCATCACACAGGCCAACAGGGCGCCCCAAGCTGACTTTTACCATTGTAGGATGGCCACACCAGTGCCACAACTTGCTAGACACCACCTCGGTGCCATCCGGATCTTGGCATCTCAGCGCCTTGTGGTGTCTTCTATTCCGAAAATATTGTTGCGCTGCCTTTGGCCCCATTCGCACATCGGTCCGCTACTGACGCCATCTCACAGGCCAACGGGGCGCCCCACGCCGACTTTCAACATTGTAGGATGGCCACACCAGTGCGGCAACTTACTAGACACCACCTCGGTGCCATCCGGATCTTGGCGCGTTGTGCTGCCTTCGGCCTATTCGCACATCGGTCCGCTACTGACGCGAACTCACAGGCCAACGGGGCGCCCCACGCCGACTTTCAGCATTGTCGGATGGCCACACCAGTGCTGCAACTTGCTGGACACCACCTCGGTGCCATCCGGATCTTGGCGCGTTGTGTTGCCTTCGGCCTATTCGCACATCGGTCCGCTACTGACGCCGCCTCACGTGCCAACGGATTTTCTACGCTTTTTATACCCTATGCCGCATAACAGGTCATGTGACTTGTTTATAAAACTTTTCATTGGTTCATTTTACTTTTGGTTTCCTAATGATGTAAGGCTTGATCATATGACCTAAAAATAACACTTTTCATTGGATGAAAACTTTTTTTTTTCCCAAACGATGAAAGCCCCACCTTGTTTCTGGATGTTTCACACTGAAGCTGGCGTCACCATGAAAGCACCACCATCTCGTGGCTCCGTCGTGGTCATTCCGCGAGCAATCATGGCAGCCGCTCCCCACCAGAAGCCTGCAGGAGTCGGGGGCCCCCAAAACTTTTGTTGAATCCTCAAGGCGGAGGGGACGCTTTCGAGAATGGGGTCCAAGACCTAGCAGACAAGCGTCCGATTTGCAAGGTGTCCCAGGGCCATTTCAGTGGACCAGGCCCAAAAAGAAAAGAGCCTGCCACCATTTTGAGAGTCCTGTGGCAGCCGCCTATCGCTGCACCGCAAGAGTGGGCGCAACTCAGCTGAATTGCGGCTTTTGACACAGTGGACCAAAAGCGGACGGAATGGCAACTGAAACGGTAAAGGGGCGCCCCACTACAACAGACGAGACTCCACCTGGAGAGGCCCGTTCACGCCACCTCCCCCCCCCCCGGGGCGCCCTACGCCGTTCTTCGGAGCAGCATTGTAGGATACCAAAACCAGTGCGGCAACTTACTGGACATTACCTTGGTGCCATCGTTCTGCTGCCTTGGAACTATTCGCACAACAGTTTGCTACTGATGACCCACCCCCCGCGACGCCCCATGCCGGATGCCGAAATCAGTGCGGCACCCAGGCAACATCACCTGGGTGCCGTCCAGAAATCTGGACGTTGTGCTGCGTTGGGACTATTCGCACAGCCGACCGCTACTTCGTTGTTTTTCCTTAAAAATGTTTATATGTTTTTACTGTTTTTGTTTTGTTGTATATATTTATAAGTTATTAAAGTTTTATAATCTTACTACTTTGTTGGAGTGCTATATATTTTTAATGTGACACATAATTGTAAAAACTTTGATGTACAAAGAGTCATCCCTGGAATCTTCCGCTTCAGGCTCGGTCCCCTCCCCAATCACAATACAGGATGGTTTTCAGATAGTAGGAACGCGTGTGCTGTGACGGATCTCATCGAGTGTGGGCCTTGATCTACTATAACTCCTTTGAAGAGGGGTGATTCTTTACAGCTGGGGCCCTAAACTACATCTGCAGGGCTAGCTGATAGCCTAGGACCGGCCTGGACAATTGGACACAGAGGAAAAGGAGTGTCAGAGGGTGTGGTAGTGAATAGGGCGAAAGGGAGGTGTCGGGCGGGCACAGGGTGTGATTCTCAGGGAAGAGCAGCGCAGATTGGGGGAGGTTTATTACCTATGCATAAGACAGAGAACGAGTGTGACCAGTGCCTGGGGGAGATGCTTGCGAGGGTGCTAAGGATCGACAGCGTGCAGAGAGTGGGACTGGTCAAGTCATCTAAAATGGCTGCCGTGCACAACAAAAGTGTGGCATTTGAAAAAAGGCAAGATGGCGCAGACAATGTTTTTCAACACTTCCTGATTTCCTTCGAATCGAACGTTAACAGACGTTGGGGCATATTACCAAAGTTACGCGATATTTATCCCTAACGATGCTTAGCAACAAATTTTTTACCGCTAAGCATCGTCAGAAATTATCGCAGATAAACCTTGCTATTATCAAGGTTTATCGCAAATGCCATAAAAAACGACCGCAATGCATTAATATCGCTGAAAACTCACCGATATTCATGCATTACCGAGCTAATGCTCTTAGCCATGTTATCCACCTCCCATTGGATAACATGGCTAAGAACTGCTCAGGGCAGGTGGTAGCTTTTGGAGATATTCGCGCTTAGCGCGAATATCTCCAAAAGTTGGTAATAGGAGATAGCGATGTTAGCGACTGTTTCCAGTCGCTAACATCTTGGCATGCCCACTTTGCATGTCATTAGTGATAAATATCACTGACATGCAAAGTGGGGCCCAAGATGGTCACTATCTCCTACTAGCGGTCGCTAACTGGTGTTAGCAACAGCTAGGTAATACAGAGATAATTTTATCTCCGCGAAGCGGAGCGCTGTTACAGATATATATCTTTTTTTGAACGTTAATTTCTCAAAATCCACTGAAGCACATATATTGAGACCTAGCAAAGGCACATCGAGCGACCAGTCCCTACAATTTTGCCAAGTTTCGTGCAAATCCATTCAGCCGTTCGATTATTATTATTATTTTTTTTGCCCCGCGGGGCCCTTTTAAAACCTCCACATCAAACCTAGGGGGTCAGGGAGGATCTACTATGCCCCCTTATGGTCATTTGCCCCTTCGCTTTGGCCTCCTCTTGTCTCTCGATCCTACCGAGAGACAAGATGGCGGCCGCTACGGACTGTTTGGAATGTTTACAGACGCCGGAGAACCAATCAGCTTCGCAAAGCTCCGTTACGCGAAAAGTACGCGAAGCGGAGCGCTGTTACAGATATATATCTTTTTTTTACCCCACCCCCTCCTACATGCTCAATACTCTCTCCACCCTCTCCAGGTGAAATCCGTTAACCAATGCCTCCCACTGGACACCCGGTTTCCTGGCGCCTACAGCTCCCAGAATGCAGTATGTTGTGTTGGTAGGCATTGTGGGGGTGGAGAAGAGTATGGGCTGGTGTAATTAATAAACCCTCAAAGTCAAAGTGTCCCGCAACTTCGCTGGTCTCTCAGGCCCCCTTACCGCAGCAACCTTCAAGATGTAGGGATCCTTACAGCGGGGGCAAGGTAGGAAATCCGCCTCGCCTGACTTGCCGTCAGTGACTGCATCACCGCTCCATCTCCTCCCAAACTCGAAGATGGGCCTTAGAGATTCCAGTACCCTGAATGCTGCAGAGATTCCGCCGAGGAAGAGACCAGTGAGTCTAAGGCCAACTTGGTGCTGCGGGGGCCATGAAGGCGCGGCACACGACACCGCGCTGAAAATATGTAGAGTCCCTCCTCAGAAAAAGAGTCGAGGCCACAGCAGGGAAGCCTTTTGAAACCAGCTTTATTGAGGAAACACCAATCGTGGCGAATGCATTTCGGCGAATGTGTGCCTTCTTCAGCGCCTGAGGTGTTTGTAAGGATGCAGGCGCTATGGTAGGTATAAATACCCCGCCCCCTCCTACAAGCTCAATACTCTCTGCGCCCTCTCCAGGTGGAATCCGTTAACCAATGCCTCCCGCTCGACGCCCGGTTTCCTGGCGCCTACAGGTCCTAGAATACAGTGTGTTGTGTTGGTAGGCATTGCGGGGGTGGAGAAGAGTATGGGCTGGTGTAATTAATAAACCCTCAAAGTCAAAGTGTCCCGCAAGTTCGCTGGTCTCTCAGGCCCACTTACTGCAGCAACCCTCAAGATGTAGGGATCCTGACAGCGGGGGCAAGGTAGGAAATCCGCCTCGCCCGACGTGCCGTCAGTGACTGCATCACCGCTCCATCTCCTCCCAAACTCGAAGGTGGGCCTTAGAGATTCCAGTACCCTGGATGCTGCAGAGATTCCGCCGAGGCAGAGACCAGTGAGTCTAAGGCCAACTTGGTGCTGCGGGGGCCTCGAAGGCGCGGCACTGGACACCGCGCTGAAAATATGTAAAGTCCCTCCTCCGAAAAAGAGTCGAGGCCACAGCAGGGGAGCCATTTGAAACCAGCTTTATTGAGGAAACACCAATCCCGGCGAATGCATTTCGGCGTATGTGTGCCTTCTTCAGCGCCTGAGGTGTTTGTAAGGATGCAGGCGCTATGGTAGGTATAAATACCCCGCCCCCTCCTACATGCTCAATACTCTCTCTGCCCTCTCCAGGTGGAATCCGTTAACCAATGCCTCCCGCTGGAAGCCCGGTTTCCTGGCGCCTACAGGTCCCAGAATGCAGTGTGTTGTGTTGGTAGGCATTGCGGGGGTGGAGAAGAGTATGGGCTGGTGTAATTAATAAACCCTCAAAGTCAAAGTGTCCCGCAACTTCGCTGGTCTCTCAGGCCCCCTTACCGCAGCAACCTTCAAGATGTAGGGATCCTTACAGCGGGGGCAAGGTAGGAAATCCGCCTCGCCCGACGTGCCGTCAGTGACTGCATCACCGCTCCATCTCCTCCCAAACTCGAAGGTGGGCCTTAGAGATTCCAGTCCCCTGGATGCAGCAGAGATTCCGCCGAGGCAGAGACCAGTGAGTCTAAGGCCAACTTGGTGCTGCGGGGGCCTCGAAGGCGCGGCACTGGACACCGCGCTGAAAATATGTAGAGTCCCTCCTCCGAAAAAGAGTCGAGGCCACAGCAGGGGAACCATTTGAAACCAGCTTTATTGAGGAAACACCAATCCTGGCGAATGCATTTCGGCGTATGTGTGCCTTCTTCAGCGCCTGAGGTGTTTGTAAGGATGCAGGCGCTATGGTAGGTATAAATACCCCGCCCCTCCTACATGCTCAATACTCTCTCCGCCCTCTCCAGGTGGAATCCGTTAACCAATGCCTCCCGCTGGACGCCCGGTTTCCTGGCGCCTACAGGTCCCAGAATGCAGTGTGTTGTGTTGGTAGGCATTGCGGGGGTGGAGAAGAGTATGGGCTGGTGTAATTAATAAACCTTCAAAGTCAAAGTGTCCCGCAAGTTCGCTGGTCTCTCAGGCCAACTTACCGCAGCAACCTTCAAGATGTAGGGATCCTTACAGCAGGGTCAAGGTAGGAAATCCGCCTCGCCCGACGTGCTGTCAGTGACTGCATCACCGCTCCATCTCCTCCCAAACTCGAAGGTGGGCCTTAGAGATTCCAGTACCCTGGATGCTGCAGAGATTCCGCCGAGGCAGAGACCAGTGAGTCTAAGGCCAACTTGGTGCTGCGGGGGCCTCGAAGGCGCGGCACTGGACACCGCGCTAAAAATATGTAAAGTCCCTCCTCCGGAAAAGAGTCGAGGCCACAGCAGGGGAGCCATTTGAAACCAGCTTTATTGAGGAAACACCAATCCCGGCGAATGCATTTCGTCGTGTGTGTGCCTTCTTCAGCGCCTGAGGTGTTTGTAAGGATGCAGGCGCTATGGTAGGTATAAATACCCCGCCCCCTCCTACATGCTCAATACTCTCTCCGCCCTCTCCAGGTGAAATCCGTTAACCAATGCCTCCCGCTGGACGCCCGGTTTCCTGGCACCTACAGATCCTAGAATGCAGTGTGTTGTGTTGGTAGGCATTGCAGGGGTGGAGAAGAGTATGGGCTGGTGTAATTAATAAACCCTCAAAGTCAAAGTGTCCCGCAACTTCGCTGGTCTCTCAGGCCCCCTTACCGCAGCAACCTTCAAGATGTAGGGATCCTTACAGCGGGGGCAAGGTAGGAAATCCGCCTCGCCTGACGTGCCGTCAGTGACTGCATCACCGCTCCATCTCCTCCCAAACTCGAAGATGGGCCTTAGAGATTCCAGTACCCTGGATGCTGCAGAGATTCCGCCAAGGAAGAGACCAGTGAGTCTAAGTCCAACTTGGTGCTGCGGGGGCCACGAAGGCGCGGCACTGGACACTGCGCTGAAAATATGTAGAGTCCCTCCTCAGAAAAAGAGTCGAGGCCACAGCAGGGAAGCCATTTGAAACCAGCATTATTGAGGAAACACCAATCCTGGTGAATGCATTTCGGCATATGTGTGCCTTCTTCAGCGCCTGAGGTGTTTGTAAGGATGCAGGCGCTATGGTAGGTATAAATACCCCGCCCCCTCCTACATGCTCAATACTCTCTCTGCCCTCTCCAGGTGGAATCCGTTAACCAATGCCTCCCGCTGGACGCCCGGTTTCCTGGCGCCTACAGGTCCCAGAATGCAGTGTGTTGTGTTGGTAGGCATTGCGGGGGTGGAGAAGAGTATGGGCTGGTGTAATAAATAAACCCTCAAAGTCAAAGTGTCCCGCAACTTCGCTGGTCTCTCAGGCCCCCTTACCGCAGCAACCTTCAAGATGTAGGGATCCTTACAGCGGGGGCAAGGTAGGAAATCCGCCTCGCCCGACGTGCCGTCAGTGACTGCATCACCGCTCCATCTCCTCCCAAACTCGAAGGTGGGCCTTAGAGATTCCAGTACCCTGGATGCTGCAGAGATTCCGCCGAGGCAGAGACCAGTGAGTCTAAGGCTAACTTGGTGCTGCGGGGGCCTCGAAGGGGCGGCACTGGACACCGCGCTGAAAATATGTAGAGTCCCTCCTCCGAAAAAGAGTCGAGGCCACAGCAGGGGAGCCATTTGAAACCAGCTTTATTGAGGAAACACCAATCCTGGCGAATGCATTTCGGCGTATGTGTGCCTTCTTCAGCGCCTGAGGTGTTTGTAAGGATGCAGGTGCTATGGTAGGTATAAATACCCCGCCCCCTCCTACATGCTCAATACTCTCTCCGCCCTCACCAGGTGAAATCCGTTAACCAATGCCTCCCGCTGGACGCCCGGTTTCCAGGCGCCTACAGGTCCCAGAATGCAGTGTGTTGTGTTGGTAGGCATTGCGGGGGTGGAGAAGAGTATGGGCTGGTGTAATTAATAAACCTTCAAAGTCAAAGTGTCCCACTAGTTCGCTGGTCTCTCAGGCCCCCTTATCACAGCAACCTTCAAGATGTAGGGATCCTTACAGCGGGGGCAAGGTAGGTAATCCGCCTCGCCCGACGTGCCGTCAGTGACTGCATCACCGCTCCATCTCCTCCCAAACTCGAAGGTGGGCCTTAGAGATTCCAGTACCCTGGATGCTGCAGAGATTCCGCCGAGGCAGAGACCAGTGAGTCTAAGGCTAACTTGGTGCTGCGGGGGCCTCGAAGGGGCGGCACTGGACACCGCGCTGAAAATATGTAGAGTCCCTCCTCCGAAAAAGAGTCGAGGCCACAGCAGGGGAGCCATTTGAAACCAGCTTTATTGAGGAAACACCAATCCTGGTGAATGCATTTCGGCGTATGTGTGCCTTCTTCAGCGCCTGAGGTGTTTGTAAGGATGCAGGCGCTATGGTAGGTGTAAATACCCCTCCTCTCCTACATGCTCAATACTCTCTCTGCCCTCTCCAGGTGGAATCCGTTAACCAATGCCTCCCGCTGGACGCCCGGTTTCCTGGCGCCTACAGGTCCCAGAATGCAGTGTGTTGTGTTGGTAGGCATTGCGGGGGTGGAGAAGAGTATGGGCTGGTATAAGTAATATATATATATAAACCTCTAATCAGCTACTTAGTAAAGTACTACCCATGCAGCCTGGGATTCCGCCTGTTACTCTCATGCACTTCCTAAATCACCCATCCATTACTATCTTCCCATCCTATCACTCCGCCAATACCTAAGCACTCATAAATTAACCATGCACTCTGTGTGTAGCTCTGTAATCATTCCAATTACCAGTGATGTACATATGGAGTGGCCTACCCACTAACACAGGTACACTTACAATGTTCTGTGCGCAATGCATACTGACCTTCAACCAAATACATACTATTAGTACACTTTACTAAATACCCAAGTAGTACCCATGCAACCTAGGAATCCTCCTGGCAGTCCCATGCACTTCTCCAATCACCCATCCAGTACTATCTACTAAACATATCACTCCGCAAATACCTTAAAAACATATCAATACGGCAGGGACTATCTTTGCAGCACTGGAATCATTACAATTACTACTGATGTACTTATGTAGTGGCCTAACCACTAACACAAGTACACCTACAATATTTTCTGCACAATGCATGCAGACCTCTAACTACATACATACTATTGGAACATTCTTCTTAATACTAAGGTACTACCCATGCAGTCTAAGATTCCTCCTGTCACTCCCATGCACTTCATCAATAACCCATCCAGGACTATCTCCTTATTCTATTGCTCCGCTAATACCTAAGCACTTATAAATTCAGCATACACTTTCTTTGCAACACTATAATCTTTCCAATTACTACTGATGTACTTATGGAGTGGCCTAGTCACTAACACAAGTACACCTACAATATTAAATATACTATGCTTTCAGACCTCTAACCAGCTACACACTATTGGAACAGTCTTGTAAATACTAAGATACTAGCCATGCAGCCTAGTAATCCTCCTGTCAGTCTCATGCACTTCTCCTATCACCCATCCAGCACTATTTAATTATGCTACCGCTTTGGCTACTTCTATCCACTTATAAATTCACCAGGCATCCTGTTTCTATCAGTGCAATCATTTACTTACTACTCATGTACTTATGCAATGGCCTAGCCACTAACACAAGTACACCTCCAATATTCTGTGCAGTATGCATGCAGACCTCCAGCCAGGTATATACTATTCATACACTCATTTTAATTCCCACGTACTACCCATGCAGCCTAGCAATCCTCCTGTTACTCCCATGCACTTCCTCAATCACCCATCCAGCACTATCTTCTTATCCTATCAATCCGCCGATATCTAAGCACTTATAAATTGACCTGGCACTCTCTTTGCAGCACTGTAATCATTCCAATTACTTGTGATGTACTTATGAAGTGATACAAAAGGGGATGATGGACGGAGCGTTTGAGCAAATCAAACACTGACCCCCGGTCAACTGATCTGGGTTTAATCCATCACCATTCTTTAGCTCACTCAGCCACCCCAGTTCAGACATGGCCATATGCAAATCAGTCTGACCCTGTGCCTCATGGGAACAGTCCAGCACAAACTGCCAAGCCATGTCTTCCCTGGACCGGAAACAAGCATCCTGGGACCGGTTTCGGATTCATAATCATCAGCCAGGCAAACATGTATGAGCATCTTGGAGAGTTCCAAAACCGAACCATCTAGCATCTGGGCTTGGGAGTCATTCACCGTTGAACTAAACGATAAATGGTCCAAACAAGCTACTGGCAAAAAAGCAGAAAACCCGTTGGGGGCAGCATGGTTCACCAAGAGCCTCAGAACTCAAAAACAACAACTGAATAAATACCTACGAAAACTAAGAACACAGGGCTCATCTTCCACCCAAGACCAACTACTTAAAATTTCCAAAGCCAGAAAAGACCTTAAAAGAGACATCATGGTGTAGTGTAGCTCCTATTTTCCCAATAGGCTCTGCGCATTGGAATAGTACCTACAGCAGTAAAGGCCTAGGCCAGACGTTAACTAGGTCTACTACTGTCGATACTAGACTTAAGTTTTGGGTTTGCCAGCGTAGCTCAGAGTTCGCTAGAAACTTTCTCGAATGTTCAGGAAAGAATTAACTCCCCTGATTAGACAAGAAGGGATTTAGTTTCTGACAACCATAGAACATGACAACTTTGCTCTCCCCTAATAAAGAGTCAATCTCAAGAGTCGTGTGAGCACAAGGCAATTATTTTACTCAGTCAGTACGTGCATTCTTAGTCTCATCAGATTGTAGAGAAAAGGAAGAGACGGGCGTGTTCAATAAAAAGGTGTTATTTATTGATCAGTCTCTTTTCTCGTACAAGAGAAATGGATCGATATTATTGCAATACTTATAGTTAAGTAAAGTGCATACATTAAAAGCAATAGTATAAAATAATACTGTAAAAACATTGATATGGTTTCTGAGCCATATGATGTTTAAAATGATTAAAATATATTTACATACACATATACATTTGACTAAACGTACTCAACTGGTGTTTCTAAATACGCCTACCCCGTGTACCTGACCTAAGTCTAATGCGTGGGCGGGAATAGAAAGTTACAGTTTAAGTTAAGTTTGTTTTTGCCAAGTGAATAACTAAAGAATTCTCTGTGAGGGGTTATTCAGTTCTGTACCTGGAATTTAGGATGAATGAGGAATGGTATCTCTTTCTCTGCTCTCGATATTCCAGGCTGCCTGCGAGGGCTGCCCAGAAGCGCCGGTGCTGGGTCTCTCGGCTTGAGATAGCAGCGCGTCTCTCAGCGCGTCAGGAAGGCGGGGCTGCTGCCAGCGGGGTCTGCTTCTGCTCTCGGCTTCGGCAAGTATGGCTGCTCCGTCTCGTCACCACGCGTGTGTTTGCATAGGGCAAGATCGGCAATATTTATACCTTAAAGGTGCCGAGATTGACGTAAGGATGGACATAGATACGTCAATAAAGATGTCATACGACTTGCTCGTTAGCACATTCTTTTACTGAAGTTCTCTGTGAAATCAAAACAATGGCCGCACGGATTTTCCAGGTTGTCATAGGTTTGATTTGTTATGAGAACGTCGTATGCCTTATCAGGGGCTGGAGGAATGTCGCTTGTCTAATTAGATCTCAAGCGTTATGACCTAATCAGATAACACGTTCCTGTGCCGTAGTGTGACTGCGTCAGATAACGGTATCTGCATCATGGGGGCTTTTCTTGCCTCATGGGCTGACTGTTAGTTAACTTGATAGTTAGTTTAACCAGAATAGGGTCAGGAATAGGGGGATTGATTCAGAACCTATAGGAATACATGACACCCACTCCACGCTAACTATGGTCATATTTACTAATCTATGCATAGTATAACATAGTACAACATACTATAGAGTATAGTGCATACCTTACCACCCCAAAATACATAAATGCATTTTGAAATTTTCAAATATACTGAAAAACTGCAGTCATATATATTGTATGCACTTAAGCTATGAATTAAACGCTAAAGTAAACACGCATTTGTAGACATTATTGCTTATTTGGTATATGAGAAATACACATGAAATGGCTCTTAATATGGCTATACAGAAAGAAAGTTCGAGACCATTTCATCACATAATAAAATATATGTGAACATCCCAGCGGGCAACTAAAGTTTATAAAGTATCTAAAAATAGAAATCTTAGTTCTCTAGGAATAGTTTCTTACTTTAAGCAGAAGATAAGTGTCCCGAAAAATTTTGTAAAAAATAATTTGGGGCTGCTAAAAAATTGTTGTCCGTGAACTGGTGGGAAGAATTGTTCATGTGACTTTATTTTTAAAGTTGAAGGCCGAATTCAGGGAACGCCGTGTGCGAGCTTGCTCAAAAGTCTCTATTTCTGTTCCGGAGAGAACATCATATCATTAAGGCTTTCGAAAAAACTGTCAACAGCTTCATGGGAAAGTTCCACTAAGTCGGAAATAGGGGTAACCATGCATTCGTGCGCATGATTGTCTGCATTGACATTCTGATTCGCATTGCTGACAGAAGGTCGTACCTGTTCAATGCTGCTCTCATCTTGAACTTCACTACTCTTCAATCGTAGTGGTGAAGATTCCAGGAATGCCGTCATCAGGATTGGTAGCCTTTGAGGGCAGCACAAAGCGTGAACCTTGGTAGGAACCAACAATGTATCTGCATCCACTGGCGCATCCGATTGTAGCGTCAGACAGGTGTCTAACACGCATTCTTCTCCGCATAGCAGACATCTCAATACAGGTAAAACACATCTTTGCCACATTGGTCGAAATGATAGAAAACAAGTCATGTTCAGGTCTCTAAGCCGGGATAGTCCCAGGATTTTTGATATCCGGTCCCGGTATCCAATGGCTAGGATCGTATCTTCCATTGTCGCGAGAGTTTGATCTGTGACATGGGTTGCCATAACGAAAAATAAGGACTAAGAATAGGATTCCTGCAATTAGTCCCAGGATCAGGGGAAGTCCGCCAAAAATCGAATGGACGAAATCTGGAAAAATACCCAGTATGGCTTTGAATGGTGTTAATGCCATCGAAAATACTGTCTTAAATACCTTTGAGACCCCAGTGGTATCAGAAATATTTAAGATTTCGCTCAGGATTTCCGCGAAATGTACGGGGGAATTAGTTGATAATAATGTATGTATCTCTGCAGTCGTCCTTGCGACTTGTAGATCATACGTTTCTTTTGATGACGTGAGCCTTGTAGGCGTCTGAAGAAGCACTGTTTTCATTCTGCTTAAAGTATCTATTCGAAAAGAAGTAATTTTCAAATTGGGCCATGCCCTTGCCTCCCTGTCTGGAAAGGAGCTGGGGAACAAAGAACGTCCACAGCACTTGACCTTCGCCGTCGTAGTGACTAGATAAGGAGTCCCGGGCATAAGACTACAACATCTGCGGTCTACAATAAGAATGTAACTCCCATTATAGAGTCTTTGAAAGAATGGTTCTATTTCAGTTGCAGGTGCGCCTTGCTGGTGACATGAAAGGTTGTATGAATTCCCTTCACAGGCTCCATGCAAACTAATTCCGTTACACAGAAGCGTGCCGCTTAGTGACATAGCACAATTGTTGCCACTAAGAAACACTTTCTGTCCTTTATTACTGACACATGCATGTGAATAGGGCAGGTTCCAAGTTGTTTTAAGGTACCCCTTTCCCAATTTCTCGTACATGCCAGCCTGTATATATTTTTGGCAGTATTGAAACCTGAAGGTTGAGATTGGAATATTTATGATTCCGTGGATTATCCATTCACTGACAGGTCGTTCTGACATTGTCATTGGTAATCTTTCTAGTTTTTCAATGCTCAAGATTGTATAATCAGCACCCTTTTGCGCCATACCGATTTGTCTATCAGTAAGGTTAAAGATTTGGAATAGTGACGTTGTGTTTACTTAAACGCCAAGGCACATAGCCTGAACGCAGATTTTGCAACGTCCAGCCAAGCTGTACAATAGAACGCAATTGTGACTGACCATGTTGTAATAACAGTAAGTCTTGCGATAATATATCGATTGCTGACGACACAATGCTGTCCAAAGAAAAAATTCTGGAGGACAGAGTCATTAACCCATTGTCCACTACAGAAAGTGATTTTTCCAAATTAATACGGTCAATTTCCCGTATTCTCTCTGCTGTTTCAATTTGAGTAACCTTCCAGGCCTCATTGTATGCTGCATATACAGAGGCTGCTATGAAACGCTTTTGACGCTGTTTGCGTGGTCCCATTATGAAATCACGCAAGTCAGCACCATCAGTAAGTAAAGTTAGGTGTTGCTTAATTTCAGGCAGTGTGGAAGTTTGTAGCCATTGAAGGCATAATTCGCCCACACTGTAGGTTGTTATTATCCCTGGGTGATGTCTTTGGGGATATCTAGGGTCTGGCCTGGTCATTTTGAAACCCTGTGTTTTATTCAGGAATCTATCTTGACAGTTATTTGTATCTGTGGGCCAGATCAACCATTGTTTCCAATCAGGATGTGTTCTGTTTTGGTTTAATATATGGTTTACGTCTATCTCTTCATCTGTATCAGAGTTATTGCTAAACATTATTGGCTTTGGAATAGACGGTTTATTTAAATCTTTGATTTTGGCTAAGCCAAGACAGGTGGTTTGTTGAACAGTGTCATTTAAAAATATCATTTGTTCTGGGATCATGCAGGCTCTAAACAAAGCTTCTAAACCTTGTACTTGCCAATCTTTTGTACCCCAAACACTTTTCAAATCAACATTTTTGTCCCAATAATCAAATCCAAAGGTATTCATTTTTTCGAAGAATGAATCTGAATATATCAATTTTGTGTTGGTTATCATGGTTTTCATCCCTGTCTTGTTTGACATTTTAAAATAAAATGTTTCAGCATTACTTGTGTTAAAACCTGAAAAATATGAATATTTGTCATAAACGGTTCTTGAGCTCCCTTTTGGAGGTGTTGCACAATGTTCCCATTGATTATAATTTAAAACATTTCTAGGTTGTGCAGATTTATGCAAAAAATGATTACCCTAGTGGTTATAGCAATACATACTATCATAATTTGTAGAACCTTGCAAATAATCATGTTTTGTAAATTTAGCAGACATTACTAAATCAGACATCATGTTGTTAATGCTTTCGAAGTCCCAATCATCAGCAAATGAGTTTGGTTTTACAAAGTCACTCAAGGAGATCTTGATTTGGTGTGGGTATGTCAGGATCTCGACCGGACCATAAATTTCATAGTCAGTGTTGTCCCAGGCTACCCCACCAGGTATCGGATTGGCTGTGAAGTTGGCTGAAGAAAGTTCTCTTTTCTCGACGTGTGAAGATGTGTGTGGTTTGAGGACCAAGTTGATGTTCTGACTTGCTGTGTCCATTTTAGCATATTTTCCCTCAATGAAGCGTCCCAAAGTAAATACCATGATGAGCCAAAGTATGAGGATAAATGCACCAAAACCCACCCAAAATTCAATCCATGGAGAAATCAGATATGTTTCTTTCAGTTGTTTCAAAAGTTCCTTAGCTTTGTCTTTAAAGGATTTTGATGATGGCTGTGTCTTTGATTCACTGAAGCCTTCAGAGGAATCATCGAAGTTGATGAAGTACCCGGATGCAGTTCTGTCAATTGTTCCAATTGCTTCAGGATTTTTGTTTCTTGCATTGTCACTTGGTACTTCATTGTAGATTGGTGTGTCTCTGCTAAATGTTTTTATTTGAGTTGTCAGAGGTCTGAGTTCTATTGCTTTGTTGCATAGTCCTTGTTGTTCTTCTGTAGGCGTTTCGAATGTGATGAGCCTCTTTGTTAGGACCTCTGTACTGGTAGCAAACCTTGGTGTTCTGCTACTTATTGGGAGTCCACTTGGCCTACTGTTTGTTATCGGCCACATGTTGTGGTTTTACCAGGTCGATGGATACAACTCAATTCTCCTTTTTACCAGCAAGTGGCGGTAGTACAACTGATCTTGTCCCGTTGACAGACAAGACAGGAACTGCTTTTCTGTAAGAAGGCCCAAATTCCTTCTTTACCGCGATCTTCTCCCTGACTAGATCCCCGACTTTTGAAATCCAGACAGGTCTTGCTGGGACAGGTGGTGATTCTTCAGTGGTTGTTGGCTGTTGTTTCAACTGTATGTCGCTCAGGTCTTTTCTTGTTTTGTTTAAGTCCTGCAAAATAGCCAAACGGTCTTTGACATCAAAGCTTTTTTCTTTAACCACTGAAGTCTGACTATCAAGGTCAGAGATTATCATTCTAGTTCCAAATAATAATTCGTACGGACTGAATCCCTTCAGAGAATTTCTTGGCAAGTTATTTAGACTACGTTGGACACTTATTAGATGTTTGACCCACCCAGCTCCCGAACCTAATATCCTTTCCATTATAGATTGCTTTCTGCCTTGGTTTTTTCTTTACACCATCCAGTACCCTCAGGAAGGAAGTGAGAAGATTCCCGCTGGGCTGTGCTCATTAGGCCATGTTTCCCCCCCGGTCGGAGGGCTTGAGGGAAAACAATGGTCGAAAGTAGCATGCTCTTAGCGTATATGCCATTTAGACTCGCAAATCTTTGTATAACAGTCCGGACGTCAGCCGAGTGCTGAGGATCGACATTATAAGTGGAAACTAGCCTGTATATGTTAATCGCAAGCCCTGCTTTTTACTGGTGGTATTATCTGCCTTGATACGACGAGGTATTAAACTGTTTCTCTCCCCACTGCGATCTCTGTTGCAGTTTGGGCAGTTTTTTACAAACATGGTGTAATGCAGGCTCATGCCTGGCCACCAGTACCGTGATTGTAATTCTTCCAGAGAATCTTTCAGTTTGAGGTGTCTGAGACCCTCGCCCATGTGTGCGTCTGCGATTAACAAGCTTCTCCTGTCCATGTTTGGAATCACTCTATCCCCCACTCCAGGGATTCGAGCAAAAGGGACAGAGTTTGCATCGATTATGTATGTATAATTGAGTGGATAGTTGATCGGTAACGCTGAGCAGTCGCCTTTTGATGACGTTTTCACCGCCAGCATTGTTTCACCGTCAATGTATTTTAATGTACGCTTTTTTCGATCTACGGGAGCCGGTTTAGTGGCTGCCGCTGCGGCTGCTTCAGCCAATGAATTCCCTACAACGTGAACGCCATCACGCTGATGACTCAGTGAGTGTGTCACGTGAGTCTTTGGTAGTTCTCTTTTCAAAAGAGCTACTTGTTCCCAGAGCAGTTTCTGCTTTATTGGTGCATCTGTGTCATCTTTGTAACCGTTCTGAATCCATGTCTGCAAATCCTTGTTATATGCTTCGACGCAGTAATATGAATCTGACACTATAAGTGTCGGGAATTCGCGATCCGCATTATCTAGTGCCATTTTCAAAGCTATTATTTCAGTTTGTAGTTCTGAATTAGTTTCTACTGAGTGTGATTTTGTTAATAGAGGTCTTAGTTTACCTCCCCGCCACACTTCTTTTGTAATCTCACATGTGGGGTTGTATGCTTGTTCTCCCCAAACGGAGGGTTGAGCATGTCCGTCTGTATAGATTACACAGGCGTAATGTCGTAGAGGCAGAATGTCGATTGGCAGAGGATACGTCTTTTCATATTTTAGATATTTCAATTCTTCTAGTTCTGGATCAAAGTAGTAGTATACTCTGTCCGTTGTGATTGAATTCACCCATTGTATCCATTCTGGATTCAATGGTGTTGTTGGTAAATTACAAGGTGTTGTTAGTGCCTCAAAGGCTGATTCTGCTGTTCTGACTGTGATATGTCTACCGTCAGCTATGTCTTTTTCTCTAGCTATTGCGGTTTGAACTGCACGAATGATTTTTTCTGTATTACTGAATTTCTGTTCAGCTTCTGTATACAAGTGTGATTTGAATGCAATTGGTACCTTTTCTCCCTCATTAGAGGTCAGGTATGTGAATCCGCATCTCCCTGGGATGACTCGAATCACAAGATTGCGTGTGTTATCACGTGTTTCTAATTTTGTTTTAATTAGCATGTCTGTTTGTAAGGATCTCAAAATTTCTGTGTGTGTTTGAGTCCAATTGGATTTTTAAAGTCTGGTTTAATTAGATCATAAAGGGGTTTGACCCTTTCTGCGTAATTTGCAATGTATGTTCTTCCGAAATTTAGGAAGCCTAGAATTGACTGTAGGTTTTTTAGTGTTTTAGGAGCTTGGATTACGGCACATTTCTCTAGGAAATTGTCTGCCAGGCTTTTACCTTCACTTGATAACTCATATCCTAAGAACAGGACTGTCAGATGGGCAATTCTGGATTTTTTAAAGTTGAATTTGTAACCCTCTGCAGCGAACCCAAGTATTATGGTGTTCACTCTTTTCAAGTGAGTATCCAAGTCATCATCTGTTAAGTAAATGTCATCGACATAAGATAATGCTTCATCATCATATAGTTGTAGTAATTCTGTTACTCTCGCTGAGAATACTCCCGGGCTATTCTTGTACCCCTGGGCTAACCGACAGAATTGCTTTTGAGTGCCATTTACTGAGAATGCAGTTAAATATCTGCTCTCTGGTGCTATGTTTTGACAAAAGAATCCATTGGAGATGTCCAAGGTTGTTTTGTATTTTTTGCGCACTATGTTATTCATTAGTGCAGCACTGTGTGAGTTTTGTACTGCAAAGGTTTTGCAACATGTGTTAAGGTGTCGGTAATCCAAAACTAGACGATATGAATTGTCTGGTTTGGAGACCGGAAACAAAGGATTGTTCATTTGTGAGGTGCAAGTTTCAATCACCCCCTGGTATTCTAGCTGATCTAGTATTTCATTTACCTGTTTTTTAGCTTCTTGCTTAATTGGGTACTGCCTTTGTGCAGTAGGTTGTGATTTTAACTGGATTTTGTGAGGAGGGGAGTCCTCATCCCATCCTACATGATTTTTATATAAAGCAGGTGCTAAGGCCACTGCCCACTTTCTAGCAAGTGTATATTTTTTATGAATCGGGATTTGATTCGAAAAGGCAGGCATAATTACTTCTTCGCCATGAGGGCACTCCCTGACAAACTCTGGTGGCCAGTCTTTTTCAGCTAGAAGGATGTCATAACCCTTGGAGAGGTTATCCCAAAATAGTCCCCTTATTTTCCTAGTCTTATCTCCCTCTATACGTAATGTTATCTCGTATATCTTGTGGGGCTTGCTAACTCTGGTGTCTGCAGTTTCCACTTGAAGGTATTCATTCGTGTCCACTGTCTCCAGATGATTCATAAGGACTTTGCGAGCTATGCTCACTTCTGCTGCGCTGTCTAGCATTGTCTGAGCCCACTCTCCGTTTTTCAGTTGTGTCCTCAGTATTCTCGGCATTGTTAACTACCTTGATACTGGCTACCTTCTTTTTTGGAAATTGTAATTTCTTTTTTAGCTGAGCAGGTTCCTTGTCTTTGGACTTGGCGTGCTCTTCTCTTTGTTCTGATCGTCCTCTTCTTTCCGATTTCTGCGAGGAATTCTGAAAAGATTGAGAGGGACGTGTATCAATGTCTTGATATCTATCAGGTTTTTTAATATTATCCCTATTTCTAAGGTTATATCTTTTCCCAGAGGGGTCACTCTGGGGTGACCTGTGTCTCTGGTTCGGAGATTTCTCCCTTCGCCTAGGAGACCTTCCTCGGGACTGGAATTTCTTTTCTTTTGGATTGGATTGTTTGTTTCCATCCCAGTTCTTTTTTGGTGAATTATTATTAAAAAATATTTTTTCTGGACTTTCAGTCAGTTGCGGTTTTACTGGTATTCCCCCTAAACTATCTCTACCTAGTTCCTCATAGGATTTTTCTATGATTCTGGCAATTTCAGCTGGTTGGTCTGCTATATCTGTCTCTTTTAACCTTTGGCGGATCGCCACGTTTGCTGCTTCACCTTTTATATTGGCTAGTAATATAGCCGAGACCTGCTTGAAGTCTTTCAGTAATTTCATACCAAGAGTTAAAGCTGGTTCTGGACCGTATTCATCTTGAATTTGTTTTAGCACATCTGGTATTACCGAAATGGATGGAACACCGTGCGTTTTTGTGTAGATTGAAGCAAAGACTGTACCCCAAGTGTCACAGTCCTCTATGTGTGGTGCGATTCCCATTGGGAGACATATAGTCAGAATCCTGTGTTTTTCTAGCGGGGTGGTGTCAGGAAACACCGCCTCTATTTGGGTGATTTTCTGTGCCAACCAGAATGGTATTTGTTCCCGTTTAGCCGGAACTTTACCTAGGCAGGATTGGATGTTCTGTGGTGTGATTTTATTTGTGTTCCCCTGGTGAGGGGTCAGCTGTGGTAGTTTAATCGCTGGCTGAATTGTTGAAGTCCGCATTACATACTGAACTAATTGTCTATGAATTTTTAGTAATTGTTTTAGCTTTATTAACAGCTCACCTGTAGACATTCCTTCGATGTCTGGGTGTGGTGTGTATCCGGCTAAGACCGGCCACGTTGCTCCTGGTCTACCTAAAGGACCGAGCCTGGTGATGTGATTATTATGTATTAGGGCGCCATCAAATAAGAGCAAATGCTCTTGGAATTTGAGTGGTACTTCCACCTCCTCGAAAGGAGTGTAAATGTCGGGTGGAACCTCTATTTTGTAATAGTGGAAGTACTTTGTTACAGCATTTGCTGCTGGAAAATGTATCCATGAATAGTATACCTCTGTCTGCCGATATTCGTGTGCCTCAATTACGAATATGACTGTGCCACCTCTAGGTGTCAGTCCATTTTCTATAAGTTTTAAGGTTACAGATTTCCTTTTGCTGACCGGAATGAGTATTATATCCGCGTCTGCATCCTTTAGGGCAGTATCTGCTGCTGCTATTTCAGCTGCTAATCTAACTGCCTCTCTTTCTTCATCACTTTCTGACATTTTACTGTCAGGATGGTTATTTTGTTTGTTTGCAGATCAGGTTTCTTATGGAACAGAGATTAGATGCACAATATTTTGGAACAGTGTATCCTTCAACGTTGACTGTACCAAGAACCTTACATAGGAGTTCCCTCCTGCGAGGTTTTGGAGGATATTACCTTTCACCCACTCCAGACGTCTTTGGAGAATTTGGGAAAAGGGGTCTGAGTGAGAAAGCACGACTGAGTTACTCTAAATGTCTTACGTTAGTTTTATCGCCCTTTCCAAACGCGTTGGGCGCCATGTAGTGTAGCTCCTATTTTCCCAATAGGCTCTGCGCATTGGAATAGTACCTACAGCAGTAAAGGCCTAGGCCAGACGTTAACTAGGTCTACTACTGTCGATACTAGACTTAAGTTTTGGGTTTGCCAGCGTAGCTCAGAGTTCGCTAGAAACTTTCTCGAATGTTCAGGAAAGAATTAACTCCCCTGATTAGACAAGAAGGGATTTAGTTTCTGACAACCATAGAACATGACAACTTTGCTCTCCCCTAATCAAGAGTCAATCTCAAGAGTCGTGTGAGCACAAGGCAATTATTTTACTCAGTCAGTACGTGCATTCTTAGTCTCATCAGATTGTAGAGAAAAGGAAGAGACGGGCGTGTTCAATAAAAAGGTGTTATTTATTGATCAGTCTCTTTTCTCGTACAAGAGAAATGGATCGATATTATTGCAATACTTATAGTTAAGTAAAGTGCATACATTAAAAGCAATAGTATAAAATAATACTGTAAAAACATTGATATGGTTTCTGAGCCATATGATGTTTAAAATGATTAAAATATATTTACATACACATATACATTTGACTAAACGTACTCAACTGGTGTTTCTAAATACGCCTACCCCGTGTACCTGACCTAAGTCTAATGCGTGGGCGGGAATAGAAAGTTACAGTTTAAGTTAAGTTTGTTTTTGCCAAGTGAATAACTAAAGAATTCTCTGTGAGGGGTTATTCAGTTCTGTACCTGGAATTTAGGATGAATGAGGAATGGTATCTCTTTCTCTGCTCTCGATATTCCAGGCTGCCTGCGAGGGCTGCCCAGAAGCGCCGGTGCTGGGTCTCTCGGCTTGAGATAGCAGCGCGTCTCTCAGCGCGTCAGGAAGGCGGGGCTGCTGCCAGCGGGGTCTGCTTCTGCTCTCGGCTTCGGCAAGTATGGCTGCTCGGTCTCGTCACCACGCGTGTGTTTGCATAGGCAAGATCGGCAATATTTATACCTTAAAGGTGCCGAGATTGACGTAAGGATGGACATAGATACGTCAATAAAGATGTCATACGACTTGCTCGTTAGCACATTCTTTTACTGAAGTTCTCTGTGAAATCAAAACAATGTCCGCACGGATTTTCCAGGTTGTCATAGGTTTGATTTGTTATGAGAACGTCGTATGCCTTATCAGGGGCTGGAGGAATGTCGCTTGTCTAATTAGATCTCAAGCGTTATGACCTAATCAGATAACACGTTCCTGTGCCGTAGTGTGACTGCGTCAGATAACGGTATCTGCATCATGGGGGCTTTTCTTGCCTCATGGGCTGACTGTTAGTTAACTTGATAGTTAGTTTAACCAGAATAGGGTCAGGAATAGGGGGATTGATTCAGAACCTATAGGAATACATGACAATGGTGGCCAAGAAAGTATTCCAGGAACACCTCTGGGCAAAACGCCATTACTCTTTCAAACAAAGAGACTCCAAGCTCTTCTGGGAAATCATCAACTAGTTAACAAATGGCAGGAACCAACACTATAACTCGGACATTACGGAGGAAACATGGAGAGCCCACATTAAATCATTATATAATGAAATTTTCCACCCAGGCATCGACGATTGTGGCTTCCAATTAAGTAACGGAGCCACTGCTAGAGACCCAGCAAAAAATTACTCCCCCTCTGCTTCAGACTTTCTTCTGCAGATCCTTAAAGAACAAATCTTAAAAACAATAAAAAAATTAAGATCTGAGGGTGCCCCTGGGCCTAATGGCATCCCGAACGCCTTGTTTCGGCACAACCCACCATTCTGGGTAGATCATTTGTCTCCTCTGTTTTTGGAAAATCTAACCTCTAACACGATCCCGGACTCTTGGAGGGGAAGTATTCTAAGCCCCATATATAAATCGGGTTCCCGTTCCGATCCTTCAAATTACAAATTGATTCCGTTAATTGCTGTGGAGGCTAAAATCTACGCATCAAACCTGCTGGTAGATCTAGAGGACTGGGCGGCACGAAAAAACCTTATTCCTCCTACACAAACCAGATTTAGGCCCGGGATGGGCACCCTGACCAACATTTCGGCTGTAACTCTCCTGTCCAATCAAGCTCTCAGAAAATCAAGGCCAATCTACATATACTTCATCGACCTTAAAGCAGCCTTTGACAAGGTTTCAAGCGCTAAGCTATGGCCAAAAATGCACAACTGGGGGGTCCCAGCTAAGTTGCTGGAGGCCATAATCAATCTGTACTCCCAGACGTGGGTCCAGTTCAGGAAAGGAGACGGGCTCAGCATTACTAAGAAGATTCAAACAATCAACGGGCTAAAACAAGGGTGCGTGCTGGCACCGTGCCTCTTTAACATTTACACCTTCGACATGGATGAGCACCTTCGGTCAATCCAATGTGACCCTCCAAAACTTGCCAAAACACCCATACCCAGCCTTCAATATGCGGATGACATCGTCTTTCTGGTGCAAATGCCAATTGGTTTGCAATGACTAATCACTGAACTTGGAGCTCATACCACCTCGGTCCACCTGACCAACAATCACCAAAAAATGAAGGTGATGCACTTTAACAAACACCATAAAGCCGATCGCAAACTCACTTGGACTGTGGACAAGCGACCTTTGACCGAGGTGGATTCATATAAATACCTAGGCTTCCAAATTGATCGCAGACTCACCTTCAAGATTCATCAGTCCCAAGGTCGCACGAAATCCAAACAGCTGCAGTTTGCCTTCAAAATCTTAAAGAACAAGCTTGCAGGCGGCTCCACTGGCCACCTACTAAAGGTTATAGCAGCAACATTCCTACCCTCTATCTCATATGGCACAGAAATCCTGAATTGCAAGGACGCTACAGGCATGAACCTGGAACAATGAATTATTTTTAAGAAACTTTTTGCAATCCCCCGCCATATTCCGCAAGCCCAAATCCGACTTGAGTATGTTTTAAGAAACCAGATCCCCGACAGACAAGGCACACTAGTCAAGTACTATTGGAGGATGCAGGACGCAGGGGGAAACACACTCGCACACCACTGTTAGGTGGAAATCGAAAAGCAAGACAGACTCAAAAATTCCATCTTCGAAGTTCTGAAGGCCTCACTCTCAGTACTGAAGTTAGAGGAGGCATGGCTCACAGCTCCTACCTGCTCCGGCTTTAAATCAGGGGTCAACAAAGCCATAGAATGGCATTCTTTATTATTAGACAAAACTGCCCCAGCAAAAAACAAACACTCCTGGGCCGTGATGCAGTCATACCAGAGGTTGTTACCCCAATCCTACTTGCTGTGTCAATGGATTCAAATATGGTACTCTGTATTTTACAGTGAGTGATGAAAGGTTATACTAGTGTATGAGGAGGTGTATTACATTGTCACGTGGATGATGTCATCAGTGATGTTTTAAGTGATATCATTTGAGATGTCATCAGTAATGTCTACAGTGATGTCACTGACCATGTCATGAATGATGTAATATGTGACATCATCACCAGTGGTTTGCGGGCGCGAGAGTTACAGTTAGAACAACTAACTATAACAAAGGAATTTCCATGGTTTTGTATGAGTAAAATGGGCAGCTAACTTAAAACCCATGAAACCTATGTTTTTTCAGTGAATTTATTCGTGGGCTGGTGGGAGGAGCAGGAGGCGTGGTCACCTAAAAATGCAGAATGGTCCCAAAATATCGTCACATGGTATCGTTATATAGACGATTTGTGCATTATATGGAATGGTTCAGTGGAGTCAGCACAGCAGTATATAGGGATACTGAATGACAACACTCATAACTTGATCTTCACGGGTCAGGTTAGCACTAGTGCAGCGATATACCTTGATCTGAAAATTGAAGTAAAAAACAACAAAGTTATAACTTCCCTATATAGGAAGCCGACAGCGGGAAACAGTACGCTTCACGCGTCCAGTAACCATCCCCGCAAACTCATTCAGTCAATACCCTATGGTGAGCTTTTGCGGCTGAAACGCAATTGCTCTACAAATGAAGATTTCGAGCTAGCCGCTGCTGAGAGCATTGAGAGATTTCAGGCAAGGGGGTATAATAAAACACTTCTTAATAAAACCCTGGACAGGGTTAGGATACCTCCAAGGAATACTTTGTTTTGTAAAAGACATAAACCCAAGAGCGACAAAGAGAAATTCAGGATGATCACTCCCTACTCGCAGGATAGTCATCAACTCAGAATGATTCTGAAGAAACATTGGCATATCCTAAGATTAGATAATATCATAGGAGGGGACATACCTGAGAATCCACTCATTACCTTTAAAAGGGCGCGCTCTTTAAGAGATACGTTGGTACATAGCCATTTATCACCAGTTCCACCAAAGTCTGGCCAGTTGAAAGATGCTAAAGGTTTCTTTCCGTGTGGACGGTGCAAAGCATGTGCCAATAGTAAAAGGGTTTATTCATACGACATCACAAAACATAAACAAAAGAAGATTAACAAGTTTCTTACATGTAGCACGCCATTCGCGGTTTACTGTCTAAAATGCCCCTGTGGGCTAAAATACATAGGGAGCACTATTAACCCAGTAAAGTTGCGCATTCTGGAACATATGAGGGCCATAGCTAATAGGGACTTCTCATATCCAGTTGCCAGACATTTCTCCATCAAACACAATGGTGACCGGAATCTCTTACAGTATTTTTGTATAGATGCCATACCCGATAACATCAGGGGAGGTGATAAATTACAAAAGTTACGAAGATTGGAGTCCCGGCACATAATTGATAATCAAACAAAAAATCCGGACGGATTAAATTGTGGGGAGGAACTGGCGGTGCATCTGGGCAGTTAATCTGCATGAATTCGAGTAAATCATCAAATTGGTCTATGTCTCTTAAACACTGAAGTAATGTATAATGAATGATTTATGCTTATGTTTTCTTTGATTTTTCCTTCTATGAATTGGACATACAACTGAAATGTACGTAGATTTAAGGATTTTTATAAAGGTAAAAAAACTTTTTAGGTAACACTGAAGAGAATGTATAGTATTATCCCTATGATGAATTAATGAGTACCTACGAGGGGGATATACATTTTTTGCATAATGGGCACGGAAACTTTAATATTTGGCAACCAAATAAGGTTGCCAAAAGCCGATCCACGGCAAGATTTTTCGTCTCTGACCCATCATTCAAACTATGGGAGGACAAACTGCCGATTCACGGCGTGATCTGAGATTGATTATTTTCTTTGTTTTCTTAAATCGCGTGTTCTATTAAGGACTTGCTATTTGGGTTTTCAATCGTGCATAATACAATAGTACTCATTGCAAATGTTCATTAGTACTACCAATATGGCGTTCGCACGTTAGTCCTTTCTTTGTGACCCTCAATTACAATTGTGTACTCATGGGTAATAAAATGGCGCCTACAAGCGCGGGACGTTGTAACCACATTGAAGAAGGAAGCACAGCTTCCGAAACGCGTCTGTGCTAGTAAAAGTTGCTATTTGGAAAATTGATCCCGAGTGTGCAGTCCTTATTTCTTCCCGGGACCGGGGAGAGATTGAGCTTTAATTTGTAAAGCGCGAGGCTCCGACGCGCTTGGACCGCACCCGCCCACCAGTAGTGCCGCGCCTTTGGAGCAGAGAGCGAATATATATATATATATATATATATATATATATATATATATATATTACCTACTGGCGGTCGCCAGTAGGTAGTTATAGTTAAGACCTAGTTTCCATAGGAAATTTGCAACATTCTATTGGGAATAACTTTGGCGCCGATTGAGGAATTTGCGTCTAATTTTCCAAAATTTAGGCCAGCTCCGCTCCGCTCCTTCCCTGGAAGTTTCCCGGGGATTCGTCATGCGGGGGCCGAGAAAAAAAGGGGGGTCCCAAAACATGTTTTCCCCATGTTAATTTCCATAGGACATTCAGACACGGCTACAACCCGAACCGCTGAATGGAATTACACCAAACTTTGCAAAATTGTAGGGACTGGTACGCAGAAGTGCCTTTTCTATATTTGGTGAAAATTGCTCCAGTGGTTTTTATGAAAATTAACTTTAAAAAAAATGTATATATCTATATGCGCGCTTCATGCGCTTTGGGGTACGCGTACCGGTAAGGATTTTACCAATGGTATCAATTGGTGACATCTCAATCCTCTCTGGCCAATCCACATAATATCCACATTTGGTAAATCAAGGTTGGGAATTCCTCTGTTTGCTGCATACTTTTCACTCCAGTGAACAAAGCTATGACGCACAATCCAGACTTTAGGCATCTTGAAGGTAGATGTGGTTGTATTCAGATGAGTTGTGGAAATGAAATGGCAGTTTGAAAGTAGGAAATATGAAAAAAAAGTGGTTGAGATTCAGTGCACTTGAAAAACAAGAAATGATTGGTGGTTTTTTAAAATTCTCCACTGAGAATTAGGGTGCATGCTACTGTTTTTTGAAAGAAGTAATTCTAATGGTTGAGAAAAAGTCATTGAAAGAAACATTGCACAGGATTAGCTGCTATATTGAGAAGTCAAACACCCTTGCTGGGTTCATTTGCAACATAGTATCATGAACTTTTCACCTGTGTGCTCTGTTAGGTGGGAGTTACCATGGTAACAGGCTGAATAAGCACTGGGTGAATATTATGTGTGTTTGAAAGTGTTGAAATGTAGAACCAATTAAAATGTTAGTTTGGTTTTGAAATAGTGTGGGAAGAATTGTGATTGGTTCAGTCCAGGGAAATGTGTGAAGAATTACAGGGAATCAGGGTCATTTGTGGTTGCAGTGTCTGAGGTGCATTTCAGAGATTCTGCTTAAGAAAATCTGGTGTGTGTGACTGACACTGTTCTATATCTTCAAAAGCATTTTTAAAGGTGAGTAATGATTCATTTAATATAAATAGAGTGCTGTACGCACTATGGGGAAGATTAGGAAGCATATTGGGCTTCTTTATTCTTGCATTGTGTGTCAAGTGTTTTTGTAAGGCTGGTAAAAAATGTAATGGTGCATATTGGAAATGTATTTTGGAAATGAGTCATGTTTGTGCACTGTAATGTAGTGGTCATTTAAATGGGCTGTGCTCTGTGTCTAAAACCATTTACTATGCTACATGTTTTTGGGTAAAATGTATGGTTTTAACTTTTTTGACAAAGGATCATACTGAGAGTCTGTGTAAATTTAGGGAATTATATTTTCACTGTTTTTATAAAGTCACCTGTGTCTCCTCACAGTTTGCATCTCTTAGCTTATAGGGTACTATTTCTTTTTGCATTGTGTCTCATGTTTCTATGTAATGCTGGCAAAAAAAATGAATGGTGCATATTGGAAATGAGTCAGGTTTCTGCCTTGTAATGTAGTGGTCATTTAAATGGGCTGCGCTCTATGTCTAAAACGATTTACTATGCTAAATGTTTTTGGGTAAAATGTATGGCTTTAACTTTTTTGACAAGGATCACACTGAGTGTCTGTGTCAATTAAGGAATTATATTTTCACCTTTTCTATAAAGTCACCTGTGTCTCCTCACAGTTTGCATCTCTTAGCTTATAGGGTACTATTTCTTTTTGCATTGTGTCTCATGTTTCTATGTAATGCTGGCAAAAAAAATGAATGGTGCATATTGGAAATGAGTCAGGTTTCTGCCTTGTAATGTAGTGGTCATTTAAATGGGCTGCGCTCTATGTCTAAAACGATTTACTATGCTAAATGTTTTTGGGTAAAATGTATGGCTTTAACTTTTTTGACAAGGATCACACTGAGTGTCTGTGTCAATTAAGGAATTATATTTTCACCTTTTCTATAAAGTCACCTGTGTCTCCTCACAGTTTGCATCTCTTAGCTTAAAGGGTACTATTTCTTTTTGCATTGTGTCTCATGTTTCTAAGTAATGCTGGCAAAAATAATGAATGGTGCATATTGGAAATGAGTCAGGTTTCTGCCTTGTAATGTAGTGGTCATTTAAATGGGCTGTGCTCTGTGTCTAAAACGAATTACTATGCTAAATGTTTTTGGGTAAAATGTATGGCTTTAACTTTTTTGACAAGGATCACACTGAGGGGTCGATTCCGATCCGGGTAAAAATACCGGCGTACGAATCGTATTCGTAGCCGCTTCCGTACGAATGTGAAAATACCCTCCAAACTGCGAAATACGATCCATCTCCGTCTTCCTCCGTATGATTCTCAGGGATCCGTACGAACCGCAGTCGGAGACCCGTATGAATAAGCGTCAGGAATCAAACCGTACGATTCGTAAACCTGCCTTACAAACTGACAAGTACGATGCACTGCGGCAACCCAGTACGCGATTTGTACGGACCAAAGTAGTCGCGCTCGTACGGAAAATATCGCGTCACAGCAAGCCGCATCAACATATACAAACTGTTTACCCTTCGATCAAGCGTACACGAACCCCCCACCGGCCAACGGCCCGTATAAGTCACACGCACCGACAAGTATGACCCGCACCCCCCCTTCAAGCGTCCACGACCCTCTGGCCCGTATAAGTCACACACACTGACAAGTACGAACCGCACATCCCCATCAAGCATACACGAACCCCCCACCGGCAACGGCCCGTATAAGTCACACGCACCAACAAGTACGACCCGTACCCCCCCTTCAAGCGTACACGACCCCCCGGCCCGTATAAGTCACACGCACTGACAAGTATGACCCGCATACCCCCCATCAAGCGTACACGAACCCCCCCACCGGCCAACGGCCCGTAGAAGTCACATGCACCGACAAGTACGACCCGTACCCCCATCAAGCGTACACAAACCCCCCCACCGGCCAACGGCCCGTATAAGTCACACGCACCGACAAGTACGACCCGCACCCCCCCATTCAAGTACACGAACCCCCCCACCGGCCAACAGCCCGTATAAGTCACACGCACCGACAAGTACGACCCGCACCCCCCATCAAGTGTACACGAACCCCCCCACCGGCCAACGGCCCGTATAAGTCACACGCACCGACAAGTATGACCCGCACCCCCCATCAAGCGTACACGAACCCCCCCACCGGCCCGTATAAGTCACACGCACCGACAAGTACGACCCGCACCCCCTTCAAGCGTACACGACCCCCTGGCCCGTATAAGTCACACGCACCAACAAGTACGACGCACCCCCCCATCAAGCATACACAAACCCCCCCACTGGCCAACGGCCTATATAAGTCACACGCACTGACAAGTACGACCCGCACCCCCCCTTCAAGCGTACACGACCCCCCAGCCCGTATAAGTCACACGCACCGACAAGTATGACCCGCACCCCCCCATCAAGCGTACACAAACCCCCCCACCGGCCAACAGCCCGTATAAGTCACACGCACCGACAAGTACGACCCGCACACCCCCCATCAAGCGTACACAACCCCCCCGCCCCGTATAAGTCACACGCACTGACAAATACGACCCGCACCCCCATCAAGCGTACACGAACCCCCCCACTGGCCAACGGCCCGTATAAGTCACACGCACCGACAAGTACGACCCGCACCCCCCCTTCAAGTGTACATGACCCTACCGCCCTGTATAAGTCACACGCACCGACAAATATGACCCGCACCTCCCATCAAGCGAAAACAAACCCCCCACCGGCCAACGGCCTGTATAAGTCACACGCACAGACAAGTACGACCCGCACACCCCCTTCAAGCGTACTTGACCCCCCAGCCCGTATAAGTCACACGCACCGACAAGTACGACCCGCACACCCCCCATCAAGCATACACGAACCCCCCACCGGCCAACAGCCCGTATAAGTCACATGCACCGACAAATATGACCCACACCCGCCATCAAGCATACACGAACCCCCCCACCGGCCAACGGCCCGTATAAGTCACACTCACCAACAAATACGACCCGCACACATAAGAATTATAAAGCGCACGTGAACCCCGAAACCAGCACAAGGAGTCCGCAAACGAGTCGCACAACAACACAAAACAAGGCTCCTGTCTACACACCATTGTGAAACAATGTCCAGGCCACATACAAACATGCAAACAGAGGGCCCAAGTAACATCCACCCCATATAACACACCCACCACCAACATAAAATAAGCCACACCCACAAATTGACCAATAAAAGAGTCCACACATACAACCCATCATCCTTTGCAACATACCTATTCTTGCTAACACACAGACATCACACCAACAATTGCAGCCACACACCTTCACACATACACCCTATCTCATCTACACCCACAACACCCCCTTCACAATCAGACCCACACATCCCCATCCATACACACCATCACCCCCTCAATCACATACACCCCACACCATGACCACACAAAAGAATCCAAAGTTCACTAACCCAGAGATGGAGGTCCTTACAGATTAAGTCATCAGAGTGGAGCCACAGCTGTTTGGCGCATTGGTCAGACAGACCAGCATAGCTGAGATAAGACGCCTGTGGGAGAGGATCGCAGACCGGGTCAATGCTGTTGCACCTATCAGGCGCACCAGGCAGGAATGTCAGGCCAGGTGGTATGATCTGCGGAGGATGGTCAAGAAGAAGATGGACCAGGACTACGCCTCTGCACACCACACTGGATGTGGTGGTCCCCGCAGACCTCCACAATACCAGCCCTGGGAGGAGAAAGTCAAGGCCCTGCTACCACCGGTGGGAGTTCACGGAATACAAGGAGCCATTGAGCCTGGTGAGCATACAAACAACTCATGTAATATGGGGGGACTCACACCAGTGCCCAACGGTATGGGCGTGGGGTGGTTATGAGTCCCAGCAGTGCCCAACGGTATGGGGGTGGGGTGGATATGTGTCCCAGCAGTGTCCAACAGTATGGGTGTGGGGTGGATATGTGTCCCAGCAGTGCCCTACGGTATGGGGGTGGGGTGGATATGAGTCCCAGCAGTGCCCAACGGTATGGGGATGGGGTGGATATGAGTCCCAGCAGTGCCCAACAGTATGGTGGTGTTTGTAAGGGGGAGGGTGATAGTGTGGAAGTTGTAGGGTAGGAGGCTGCCCTCATCCCATATATCCCAGGTACACACCCAAGCACCATGCCCAATGCCCAGGGAGAGTGAAATTATGCACATGATAGCAGACAATGGGCCCTGGTGTAGGCAGCACAAGGCCCTCCTGTGACCAGTGCAAACACAAACACCAGGACAAGGTCAGACATCCTGTGCAGGAACCCACAACCACGATCATGGCAGCATTCTACATGGGGGCACAGCCAAACCACGATGGATGGACGCTTGCAAATCACACTCAAACAACTAGCATGGCCTGTCACACACACCCCTTACAGAAACTTATCCCCTGGGGACAGGCAATGGAGTGCAACACTGTCACAATTGTCATGTCACAACAAAACAATCACTGATATGATTACGCATACAAAATTTACATGCACAGTGCTGATTTTCAAGTCTATTGTGCCTCTCACACAATGCACTTGACCCATCTCATGAACGTTGTGGATGCACTAAACTTGCACCATGGACATGTGTATTGACAAGGTGATGCGTCTCCTGGAGAAGTGCCACGTTCTAAAGCCATGAGACAGAAGTGGGTGTATAGGTCCAGGGGGGTTGGCATCGTTTGGCCTTCATGGAACAGCTATATAATACTAAATATGCGATAGGATAGGATCTTTCTGCGCCCTGGGACCATTAGGGATTTACAATTCATCCTGAAAGAAGATGCTCCCCGATGAAGGGCGGTGGCCCGAAATGCATTGGAGCTGGATGTAATCATATATACCTGTGGAGTTGGATTGAATATATCTTTTTGGAAACAAAAACTTTATTTGATAATGGACAAAAAGTAACAAACTGAAAATACATTTTTGAAAAGCAACAATGTTTATTTTCTGAATAGCAGAGGATTACACCAGTTTTGAGTGCCTTAAGGGATGTCATCAATTTTCAATTGATTACACTTCATTTTTGCTTCATGGAACAGCAACACCTATCAAAAGTAGCTGCTTTGAATCAGAAAAATGCGGCTCTGTCTCTTACAGCAACATGGCATCCCCCCCCACTACTCCTGCTGGTTTGCACTACTGTTGTCTGGACTGGCGCTAATGCCCTCAGGGCTCCCCTAATCTCAGCAAGGACTGACCCCGCTGGGTCTACCGGTGTGCTCCCCCCTCTAATCCCCCGTTCTGCCAACGGTGCCGGGGGGGCAGCCCTACCACTTGGGGTGGGGGGGTTATGGGACCTACTGGACTCACATCCCCAGCTCCATGTCCCTGCGCTCTGTCCTTCCTTCTACTAGCCCCCCTTCACCTTGCATTGTACCTTAGGCTTCTTTACCAAAGGGGGAAGGCTGCTGTGGGTGGTACTCCCTCCCTGCGTGGGCGCTCCCCCAAACCCCCTGGTACTGGTTCCTCCTGGGTCACCGTCTCCTCATCACTACTCTCGTCACTGTTATTTTCCAGCTTTGCCAGCACCAACTTGAGGAGCTGGGCAATCTCAGGGTCCTTGTCTTTTCTCTTATGGCTGACTTTCTTAGCTGGCATGATAGCTCTGTCCTCCCGCTCTTCTAGCACTGTAATTCACTGCCCTTGCACCTATTGCGTTACTGAGCTGCTTATCAAGCTATGTTACTATCCCTTGGCACCAAAATGATCGAAAATAACCTCTCTCAACAGCCCCGTGCAATATATGCCCTATGCACCTCTGCCTGTTCCCTTCCGGCGTGTCCCGTGCTAAACAAACTCTGAAAGGTCCGAGCGCTGCTGCCCCGCAATGATGCTGCTCCGCACCCACAGCCTGCGCCCAGCCCCTCCCACACTCGCCGCTTAGCTCCGCAAGGAATCAGCGCACCCGGGGGCCCGCCAGCAGCCGCCAAGGACCCAACAGATACACTACCAATAATACCCTTCCCGCTCCCCACGGCTGCCCACTGGCCCCCCCAGCACACACAACTCCTCACCTTGCAAGTTAGACCGTCACACTGCGCTTCTCACCGCCGCCTCCTTCGTTCGTGGACTCAGCTGTACCGGCTCGTCGCTCGCTCACACTCCGCTGCTCACATGGACAGGGACAAGTTAAAGTTAAATTACACTTTCTAGGGATGGGATGTGGGCCGCACCATGAGCGAGCACAGCCGTTCAGGAGTAGGAGGGGGACAAAGAGACCGGGGCTACAGTGACCGGAACCTAAATAGGCCCCGGTCTCTGCCCCCTCCCACCTGGAAGTGCGTCATTAGACCCGGAAGCAATTGGCCGACCCGGGCCATGCAGGGCCCCCTGCCCACACACTTGATTACGTATGAAGGGCTGAGTGTCGGGGCCCTGTGTGTGCAATCGTCTGGCGTCGTGCTTGTCAAACCCTGTGCATGCTTGACACTGGCATAAGGATTGACACTGTATTGTGAACATTGCATCAAACCGAGCTCTGCTGTATCTGTCTGGTGCCGGCAACACAAGCCACAGCAATGGCTGTGTCAGTCATTCTCAAGAAAATGGAACATGGCTAATACCCCTGAGCACCTGTTAATTGGATCACACTACATACACATACACAAGTGAACAATGCCAACAATCTAAAGCTGCTTGAACTGTGATGCTGACAATGGAGAACACAAAAATGTATGTCATGATAGTGCATTAACAGTGTCTGTCTCTCACACCCATGGGGCAACGTGTGGAAACAACCCCCAACCAGGGGGGAGAAGTATCCCAGTCCCAGGCTCAGCAGGACCCTGACCCCACCGACAGCGACGCCTCACAACACACCGTGGATGACCCCAACCAACCCTGGCCACTCTGTATCCCAAATCCCTGCAGCAACTGGATCAGATACATCTGTGCCAACCACCAGACCCATTCCCACCACATCCCAGCAGACAGGTCAGAGCCCTGCCCATGATCCACCAGAGAGCCAGTCTGAAAATGAGGTCCACCCTTTGGCGGGCACCCTTGAGGTGGCCGACAACATCCACCGTGCCAACACTCAGGGGTTCCGTCGATCCGATGTGCCCACAAGCGCAGGCCATGCTCATGTGGGTCAGGGTGGTGGGAGTGGCGCAAGGCAGAGGCGAGATTCTGGCCAGGAAGCTGCACGCACCGGTATGGTTCAACTGAGTACCATCCTGGAGGCATACCGGCGGGACACCATGGAGGTCAGCCAGGTAGTGGAGGCCCTCAACGAACTTAAACAACAGCAGGCCGAGCAACATGCCAGGCAAGTACGACATCATGGACGGGTGGAGGTAGCACTGGCTGAGCTCTTGACGGTGCATCGGGATATGAGCCAATCACTACGTCAGATTGCTAGCAACATGCATCACCCTCCCTGTGTCACCAGGCTATAAACCTCACGGCAAAGTGCAACACCAGCCACAGGGAGGGAGGAGGAGGAGGAGGAACTGTCTGACGGAGCATCCCATGCATCGTCCAGGCCTGCATGTGAGGGTCCCCCAAGGAAGGTGGGTCATCCACGGCTAAGACGTGGAGAGGCAGAGGGCCATGCACAACTCCCAGGACACCTGCCTGGCATATTGCCCTTGGATGCAACAGCATCACCTATCTGACACTCCCACATGGACTTGCTGGTCACAGGCTGCCCAATGATGCCACGACGCACTGTGGCCTTGACTCTGTTGACTGAAACTGTAAGGCATCTCATCTCCAGCTGTGAACTTTGGATTCCCCCATTTTTGTACAGTACCTACTCACGTTTCCTGCACAAGATCACCAAATAAATTTGTGAAACATCATACGCATTGGTGTAGTAATCTTGTACCCAGAGTCTGAAATATATGTGTGTGGAAATGTATGAAATGCTAGAGGATTTAACAAACCGCATCCATCCACACATTTGGATCTCATTCGGGTTAAGGACACACATAGGTCAAATATTACTAATAACAAGATACATGGATGGCAATACACACCCGTGATGGTTACTAAATGCTGTAGGGGGGTTTGGCTTGAAATACTGCAATTACAGACAGGCACATGAGAGTCACTTGTAGGTTTATAGATCAGGGTTCAAATGCAGGTGTCCACGTAGGGAGTACCAACATCTGTGTTCTGATGTATGAGAACTATCATCAGCATGCAGCTGTACTGTGGATGTGATGAATGGTGCACAGGCCAAGGGTGGCAGGACAAACTGTGGGCAATGGCCTGTTGCACTCTCCACAAGCTCACCTGATCACGTGACCGCCCCCTATGCAGCTACAACAACCAAACCCATGTGACGGGTGCTACGCATCCAGAACACCTTGCCACGTCTGAGAAATCTCTTCGCCAGAGCGGCCACATCACACGACACCCAAGAGATGTGGTTTTGGTGTGTGTTCCCGGTGGCTATTTGACTGTCTGTGACAGCCATGTTGAGGTGGTGTGCTGAGGTTGCGTACTGCCACGTTACTGTAAGGAAGGCGAGGTGTGCTGCTGTGGTGTTGACAAGGCAACACAGTACAATATTGTGCAGTTGGAAGGTGTGTGTGTGCTGTACGAGGCACATTGCCTGGTTGTACGTAGACACACTGTCATGTGGGCCAGCATAGTCTTGCCAGTATGTGTTGCACACACAGGCAGAAAAGCTGTGATTGGTGAGTTTGAGGTTTCGTGATACCAGGTGGATGAATGTCTGGTGTTCTCTGTGTGTAGGCTGGCAGGTGCATGCTTTACAAATGGATGGAAGGAGGAGTATCCTGTAGGTGTGTGCTATCCAGGATCTGGCCACTCGGTGCTGCATTGTAGCTGTGGATGTGTCTGGGTGACTCAGGGTCACGGTAAGCAAAATGGCACCAAATATCACGGTCACAGGATCAGGCCCCTTAGGGCCAAGTGGGGCACAGGACACACAGCATCAGCAGGTGTAGTCTGCACGTAGTGGGTAGCAAGGTAAATAGCACTGACACCGCCATCCACCACATGCACAATATTGAACTTTTGTCTTTACCAACACATTGCATGTTGTCACTGTACACGTATCAACATATGAACTCTTAATTTACATTAGGCCACATTGAATACATGCACATCAGAAAGACATGTGCATTGACAGCAAGGAGGCACAATGTACAGTGGAAATCACACGTCATGCACAACATGATGAAGTTCCTTGGGAGGCAATGCAGCATTATCCAATGTACATGGCCATTGCCATTGCCCTGAACACAATAACAGTCATGCAATGATGTCACCTGTAATGCTGCATGTAGATTCTCCACACGACTTCCAGGGACTGTCCGTACCTTTGATCATCAGAGTGGTGCGATGCTGAAAGGGTTCCACCTCCAAATAGCCCCTTGGTCTGGGTTTAAATGACAGACCCAAAAGGGTGATCAGGTGAGGGAAGGAGAGGATGGGAACTGCAGGGAGGGAGATCTGAAACAGAGGCAAACAAGCATTAGGATTGCATTTTTATGTCACTGATTCAACAAATACCTCATGAGATACACTGTACCAGTCACACCTGTGAAGTGTAACCACTGTACCCTATTTGAGATCACACATAATGCTATGACATAAGATCAGATGCATGTACACAGACACATAAAATATAGTACAGTCTGTCACCTATTAGAATCTTGTGTAACGTTCACAAGTCTGCTACTATGCAATGAGATCCATGTTGACAAAAACTAAGTCACAGTGTATGATGATGTGTACCAAAACAAGACATCAAATTGTATGGCAGTGCTACTTACGCAAAGTCAAATATCTGTATTTGGCCCTGTGTATCCGTAAGGGCCATGAAGGCAAACTTGACATCACCCACAACAGCTGTAAGCATCTCATATGATGAGGAAGATATTGACCTAAATCCAATGAAGCCCCTCTGGAGCCAGTCTGTTGCTCTCGCAAATGAGCCTCACTGTAATAAACATGACAAGCAGTTGGAAATTAAGTCAACAGCAAGTAATGAGGAGCTAGGCCACAGAAATAACCCTACCGTCACCATGAGATGCTGCACTGGACCAGAGAATCATGTGATTAACCTCACTCCACTGGTGGCACGGAATAATTTACATGTGATTCAGCCCACCATTCTAATGTCATCAGCCCAACATACCTGGCATCATGGGAATGGAAAGTGAACTTCAACTCACTGTGAAAGCAAGCGTAGCTTTATTCTCAACCTGCACTGAGGTAACGACATGACAGTGACATGACATACTGGCACAAGGGGCAATGCATCGATGCAAACAGACTCACACGACAGTTGTCTTAACATGAGGGACATACACCGGCCCACACCTACACAACATGGTTTTTGGGAAACCTCTGGCCAACAGGGCTGAGGGGATGATACAGACATATCCAGCTGCACACAGTGAGGCTGCAATCCCCCACAGAGTCCGTGGTTGTGATCTCCCACACAATGTCCAAACATGGTATATGCAATGTTTCAGTGTCAATGTTTAAACACATTGATGCATTCACCAGAGTCAAAACTCTACGACAGATGACTGTCAGATAGGGTGACTATCCTGTCATGGGAGTGGGGCTACATGGAATCAGAAACCTGATGTTGTAGCATGTACGCATGGTCCAACAACTTGCGCATGAACATGTACCACACAATTGAAACTATACCAACGCAAAAAAGCCTTATATGAGTCCTTACTCAAACTGACATTTCCACATGTCTGTGCATGGTCCGTTGATTTGGCTGACGTTGCTATCATCATGAGCAATAGCATGCTGACCAAGATGACACGAACGGACAACAGGCAGGGCGACCTGGGAATGAGAGGCACACAAGGGGTCAAGTACATAATAATTTCATTCAGACATGGTCATGTTGAATAGAATAAGGTTGTACTACACTTGTACATTCCAAGTCCACACATAGCATGTCTGTGTGTGGCATTACATCTGCACCTGTGTGACACTGCACAACAAACATCAAAGTGACATTGCATTCAGTTAGCTGGACGCACAGCATGCTACCCATTCAACTCTATGGTACATGTGTGAACAATATGCACCTAGGACTCACCATCATGAAAAGAAGTTGCGGATGAGCTGACTCCGGATATCATCTTCAACCTCCTCGTCACTGGCATCCTGGCCAAGTCCTTCATCCT
The DNA here is from genome assembly GCF_964261635.1 of Lissotriton helveticus. Classification (NCBI taxonomy): domain Eukaryota; kingdom Metazoa; phylum Chordata; class Amphibia; order Caudata; family Salamandridae; genus Lissotriton; species Lissotriton helveticus. Next base: position 1,458,541,720 of record NC_136061.1, on the reverse strand, counting down.
CCACAGGCCGATGTTCCAGCTCATCAGGATCTAGGATGAGTGGCACGGCCTCCTCCACTGCCATGTCGTGTAACATGCAGCACATGGTGACGATGTCACACACCTTGAGTGGGGTGTATTGGAGGACTCCGCCTGTCTTGTCCAGGCACCTGAACCGGCTCTTCAGGAGTCCAAATGTTCGATTGATCACCCGCCTGGTCTGCCCATGAGCGTTGTTGTACCGCTGGTCTGCAGCCGTTCTGGGTTTGCGTAGCGGAGTCATGAGCCACGGCATGTTTGGATATCCTGCGTCTCCTGCAAATTGACATAATTGAAGTGAGTGTGTAATGTGATGCAGTTGCGGAAATAATGACATACAGACATACATGAGTAACAGACTTTACCCTCCAACAAGACATGCACGATGGTTGCGCAGTTGCAACATCATCTGTGGTACCCTGCTACGCCTCATGATGAATGCATCATGGCAAGATCCTGGAAAACGTGCACAAACATGGGAGATCAGCATGTTTGCAAGACACACCACCAGGGCATTTATCGAGTGGTAATGTTTCCTGTTGCGGAACGCTTGCTCCTGAGCCTGTGGTGGCACCAGAGAAATATGTGTTCCATTAATAGCACCAATTACATGTGGCATGCGTCCCAGACCATAGAATTTCCCCTTGACATCTGTCAACTGTGCAGGAGTAGGGAATTTTATGAATTCATCCATGTGCACCAACATGGCAGCCAATACATCCCGTAAAACCCTGCTGCACATAATTTGGGACTTCCCCCCCACATCAGCTATGGTGAATTGGAACGTACCTGTAGCAAAGAAATGTAGTGCTGCCATCACCTTTACCTTGGGTGTCAGCGCAGTTGGATACCTGTGTCGTGGTTGTAGATGTGCTTCCAGCCTGTCCGTCAGGTCCTGAACCAACTTACGTGTGAAGCGGTAACACCGTATGCAATCGCGTTCCCTCATGGCTTCCAAGTCTGGCAACGGCCTTGCCAGAGGGGATGCCCTGCACAACATATAAAGGAAAAAAAGGGTACAACTTTCAGACAAAGACAATTACAATGGACATGGCACATGCAACACTGCTTCAAGGCATCTAATCATTTATGGGTCTGGCATGGGCTACACATTGAGGACACATGTGCCAGCTGCCTGCCACTCCTCCATGATAACTGATAGACCTGTTGTCTGTGTAATGGACATGACATGCATACAAATGATCTGCTGGGCTGGTCTGAGTGAGCAGGACCATGTTTCATGTCAGTGACACACATCACGTGAACTGCATGAGGAGGGTGTCTGCACATCCAGATAGCTGACAGCAATGCACACACCCACATCACATGTGCCATCATTTGCACATATCAGACATATTGTGCTTGAGGTGTGTATTTGCTATAACTACAACATGTACATTATCAGACTGCAGATATGTATATTTGTGGACAAATGGTCTATAATACCATCATCTAAATTGCGTAACTCTTCATTGAGCAACGTCCCCTAGTCACAGCATGAACCCCTTAGGGGGTTAATAAAGCTCCACAAAATGTAAAGATTCCAATATTTTAGTCTTTCAAAACCTCTTTATTTCCATAGGTTTTTTCAAAATTAATTCTTTGAAGTAAACAATCCAAATTCCAAGATACATTGATAGTTAGTCCAATGCATTTCGGCTGGGTCATAGCCTTCGTCAGGGACCATATTCTAAAAATTAAATAATCACAATTAAGGATATGCCAGAGGCTATAAATCTCACACATGATATAAAGTTAACAGGTCTAGCAATCATGCCAATGCTACAATCTGTGCGCAACATTACGTTGTCTCACGAATCCCTTAGTCCAAAGTGTCATGAGAAATACCATCACACACATGAGCGGATGATCTGCAACAGTGGCATGGTGTGCGTACATGTGTAACCCTGTCATCTCGGCATAGGCCCATCATAGATGCTATTACAGGAGATGAACTTGAGAGTATACAAACAGCATGCACAATTTCGCACATGGCACACACATGACGTGGTCACACACGGTCATGCTGGGCATCAATTTTGCATCTGTGACATAGGGCATGTTGCTGTCATCATGTGACAGATGACAGTACTGAATGTTGTGCCATACCAGTGTTGATGTGCATCACAATATGTTCTAGATGTAACTCAGGTGAGAAGTGTTGAATGTATGTGGAACACATGTGCACCGTGATTAATGACATGTCTGACCAGCTCTTCCCACATCCACTGTGCCACAATATCACATTCCCTGTGCTATATCACTGTCTGCCACACATAGGGCCTCCTGATGTAAGGATGCCATGCAACTATAGACATCCACATCCTCAATATGAGCCTACACCTACATCCCTGCCATGTGATTTCCTGGTATCACTCTCCCAATGTTGACATGAATGAGCTTATGTACGCAGCCTATACATGCATTCACTTGAGCATGTCATACGCACAGTACCCCGATTGAACGTGCGTGTGTACGGCTCGTTTCCCTATTGCATTGTAGCTATACGTGTGCAATGCGTACCCCAAGTGTACGTGCGTGTGTACGGCTCATGCCCCTATAGCATTGTAGGTATACGCGAGCAATGCGTACCCCGATTGAACGTGCGTGTGTACAGCTTGTTTCCCTATTGCATTGAAGCTATAAGCTAGCAATGCGTACCCTGATTGAACGTGCGTGTGTACGGCTCGTTTCCCTATTGCATTGTAGCTATACGCGAGCAGAGCGTACCCCGATTGAACGTGCGTGTGTCAGGCTCGTTTCCCTTTTGCATTGTAGCTATACGCGAGCACGTGCATGTGTACGGCTTGTGTCCCTATTGCATTGTAGCTATAAGCGAGCAATGCTTACCCCGATTGAACGTGCATATGTTAGGCTCATTTCCCTATTGCATTGTAGCTATACGCGAGCAATGCGTACCCCAAGTGTACGTGCGTGTGTACGGCTCGTTTCACCATTGAAAGAGTTGCATTTGCAACGGCAAAGGCACCGAACTTGTGTGGGGAATCCTGAAAATACATAGGGAACATCTAGGGGAACAGTGGAATGGTTAGAATGCATCCAGGTTGTCAAGGAAACAGAGATTTGAGAGTGTTCCACAGGTGTTCTTGAAAATTCAGTTTGCCTAAACTATACAATGTTGCAAAAGTTGTTGTTGAGCTCAGGCTCAGTTCTCAAATCATGCAAATGTGTGTCATGGCCATAGGTGTCATGGGATTGGATGAAACATAGGATGCAAACTATTCTGGCCTATCACACAGTACTCCTTGGACTCACAGACCCTCTGCAGCACAGATATAAGGCAGCATGTGGCTGTGAGAGGGCACTTGCCTGCACAACATTGGAGTGGACAACACAGCTGCTGTCTCTGTATCCTCTGGACCCTGATTAGCTGAGCATGGAGAGGGCACCTGCATTCAGTGAGGGGGAGAACAAGGCCCTGCTGGATTCCCTCCTGCCTAACTACAGCAAGCTGTATGGGAGACCAGAGGAGCAGGTGAGTGATGTGTGCACTACCTTGGGCTGTGCACCTGTTGTGTGTTTGACACTACAGCCAGTGTATGTATTGTTAAGAGATGCTATGTTGTTTGAGTGCCGGTGTGTCCAGTGTGGTCTCTCACATGAAGTTAATGATGTGGTGTAATAGTGTTTACTGCTTCTCTGCATTGTGCTAAATGTGACATTAACTGCAATGTGAATCACACTTTCTGCTGTGCCACACCCTGCATGTTAATTTTGGATGTTTACCTGAGCTCTTGCATTGTTCCCCCACGAATGACAGATGAATGTACTCACTGTAGATGGATTTGTTCATGACATGTGTGCCTGTTGTACAAAAGCATGCTTTGAAGTGATGTACATTGAAGAGTGTGATAGATCTTTGTCACCTGGAAAATGTTGATTCTGATGTTTTGCAAGACTGGTGCATGACGTATGCCGCAGCTATACCCATGTGATGAGACAAGTATGCTGCGCCATGTGCATGACTTGGACAGTTAGCTTGAGGCCTGTGTCACATCTTTTGCAGGTGTGACATGTGCTAAGTGATGTTGTATACAGTGTTGACTATGACTAGCAGATGAACTGTGCCAGGGTGTGCATGTGTGGTCTGAAGATGTTTTTTTATTGTAGTGGCGTGTGTGACAGCATGTCACGTGCTGCAGTGCACCATGATGTAGCCTATATTGCTCAGTGTGTGTCATGCTCAAAGAGTTGTTTTGCACCCCTTATGGCATCTGTAGCCTTTCTATGGCGTGTAGTGCATTGTTGTTTGCTCACAGGCCACATACACATGGACAATGATGCAAGTGTGGTCAGCATCCTATGCCCTGTTGGCATCGTCTATTTGGTGCAAGTGTGTGTCTTTGGGACATGGACCAGGTGTACTGATGTTGTCTCACTTTATATTCGTGACAGGTATCTGACTATGAGAAGGGTGACATCTGGCTGGACATCGCCAGGGCTGTCAGGAGTGAGGGGGGGCTCGCAGGAAGCTCAGTAACATCAGGAAGAGGTGGCAGGACATCTGGTGCTGGAGCCGCCGCATCGCCAGGGTACAGCTCAAGCTAGAAGCTCCACGCTGGCATGGCGGCAGCCGCCACCTCACCCCCCACATGCTCCGGGTCCTGGAAGTGGTGTTCTCAGACCTCCATAGACAGTTGCAGGAGGGACAGCAGCAAGAAGGGGGTAGGTACATGTTTGTTTGTTTTCATGTGTGTCCCATGCTACCTACAGTGCTCCGAGGCATGCTAACACTCCCACAGTTAGAGTGGTGTGGTCAGACAGGCACTTTATGCCTTGGCATAAGAATGGCCCAGTTTCAGCAGATGCTTGTTTACATGCCGTGCCCTACTCCACATTTGAGCAGCGCTTTGCCTATTGATTGTTTTTCACATGTACTCCTATGATGCAATGTCTTAGTATGCATATTCCTTTGCACGTCATCATGTTGGAGGGGGGTCTGTGACACCTGTTGGTACCTTACATGCAGCACCACATGTGCACTGTGTCTGGCCTTCTTCATATTTTTGGCACTGATCTTGAGTCTCAACATGTGTTTAGTGCACGATTCTGCCTCAGTGGCCTTTGTCCATGGTACACTTTCTAATTGTCATGTGTTAGCTACAGGTGCACACTGTACATGTGCACTAATTTTGGCTTGTGCATACTCACACTGGGCAGTGCGTGTGTGCATATTTTCAAAATATGTGGCATGTTCTTTGTAAATAATATTGATGGTGAGCCACACAATGTGAGTTTGGGTGTAGACAGCTGTGATGGCAGTGTGAGGTGATGGAACAATAGGTTCAGGTCCCAGGATGGCATCACATGGCACTTTGGCCTGGACTTTTCCCATGTGGCTCAGGGTGAAAGCAAATCAAACATGACCAGGTCTGCATTTGGGTGGCAGGGTGGGCAAATGAACTGTGATTCATCATCAGCTATCCTGTTGTCAGGCAGTGGCTCATGATTGTGTCTCTCATACAAGTTTTTGCCTTGCCTGTTACTTGTATCCGACTATACATTTTGCGTTGTGTCTCTTACAATTGCCCAAGACTAGACTTAGCATTGTGCATAGTTCAGTGGCATGTTACTCATTATGCATGCCATGTTTAGAAATATGCCCAAATGATTTGTATATGGTATGTCTGATGTGTACAGATAACTGATATGCTTTTCTTCTTCACCTTGCCAACAGCATCATCATCACAATCCGTAGGAGACACAGGCGCGGACCAGGCAGAGGGACCCAGCGACAGTGCGACCTGCTTTGAGGAGTCAGAGGGAGGCAGTGGCACGGAGGGTGAGGAGAGTCAGACGGCCGTCCCTCATGTGCACGACACCTCCTACCATGCGGACAGCTCGGAATCAGACTCTCCGGAGGAGGGGGATTATGCAGCTATGCCATCTTCAACATCTTTGGCTGTCCCCTCCTCCTCCACTACCATCTCCACCCTACCAGTTGTTAGGGTCCCTAAGGTCCGTGCTAGCCCCCGTGTCTCCTTTGGTCCCGGCACAGCAACCCCTGCCCTCAGTGCTGAGTCTGTGGACCGACTCCGGCAGATTCTAGTAGGTCAGACATCCATGTTGACAATCCTCCAAGAACATACACGAATAATGACACAGTTGTTGTCGTTCATGGAGGGCATGTCACCTGCCACGTCTGATCTACGTCGGAGTGTGGCTACCATAGAGTCATCACTGGCGGCAGCACTGTCCACCCAGCAGCATCTCCCCCCCTCATTCAGACCCATCCACCTCCGCCTCTCCCATACCTACCCAATGTACACGCAGACGCCACAGGTCAGACACAACAACAGACACACCCAGCACACCCACACGGCAGACAAAGCGCAAATCTCCACGCACCCAATCTCAAGAGGATGTAGGCACACCCACAGGGAGAGGGGACACACGTCACACACGCATCCACAAACCCACGAGAACAGACTCACAGCCCTCTACCTCCACCCCCAATGTGTCCCCGGGTTCAGGTGGTAGTTTTTCTGAACTGGCTGAACTGTGCAGCCAAGTATATGTAGCCACATTCGGCGAGGCACCGGCCAGTGTGGAGGGATCCACACCACCTGCACCCACTACACCTGTCCATCCCTCTCCTGTCCCTGCAGTGCCGGAGGATTCCCCAGATGATGCCCCCACTGTTTCCACAGACAATTGAACTCTATGTGCAGGCAAGTGTGGGTGTGACAAAATCCAGGATGCCACAACCTTGTTTGAACTTTATTTGGACTGGCAATTGGCCTTCTATGAGCATGGACTCATATTTACTTTTTCTCTTTGGATGCGGCTGAATAAAGCTTTTGATTTTTGGTTCATTAATTTTGGTTTTCTGATAATGGCTTTGACTGCTGTGTGCCTCGGAGCGGTGTGTTCACATTTGGGTATTGTTACTTGTGTCTATTTCCTGATGGTAATGAGGTTATGCATGGTATGTTTCTGCTTTCACTGGTGGGCACTGCTGGGTGTCTTAGCCACACACACACTCTAATGCTGGGCACTGCTGGGCACTGCTGGGGGTCTTAGCCACACACACACTCTAATGCTGGGCACTGCTGGGCACTGCTGGGGGTCTTAGCCACACACACACTCTAATGCTGGGCACTGCTGGGGGTCTTAGCCACACACACACTCTAATGCTGGGCACTGCTGGAGGTCTTAGCCACACACACACTCTAATGCTGGGCACTGCTGGGCACTGCTGGGGGTCTTAGCCACACACGCACTCTAATGCTGGGCTATGCTGCGGGTCTTAGCCACACACACACTCTAATGCTGGGCACTGCTGGGCACTGCTGGGCACTGCTGGGGGTCTTAGCCACACACGCACTCTAATGCTGGGCACTGCTGGGCACTGCTGGGGGTCTTAGCCACACACACACTCTAAAGCTGGGCACTGCTGGGGGTCTTAGCCACACACACACTCTAATGCTGGGCACTGCTGGAGGTCTTAGCCACACACACACTCTAATGCTGGGCACTGCTGGGCACTGCTGGGGGTCTTAGCCACACACACACTCTAATGCTGGGCTATGCTGGGGTTCTTAGCCACACACACACTCTAATGCTGGGCACTGCTGGGGGTCTTAGCCACACATGCACTCTAATGCTAGGCACTGCTGGGGGTCTTAGCCACAAACACACTCTAATGCTGGGCACTGCTGGGCACTGCTGGGGGTCTTAGCCACACACACACTCTAATGCTGGGCACTACTGGGCACTGCTGGGGTCTTAGCCACACACGCACTCTAATGCTAGGCACTGCTGGGGGTCTTAGCCACACACACACTCTAATGCTGGGCCCTGCTGGGCACTGCTGGGGGTCTTAGCCACACACACACTCTAATGCTGGGCACTGCTGGGTACTGCTGGGGGTCTTAGCCACACACACACTCTAATGCTGGGCACTGCTGGGCACTGCTGGGGCTCTTAGCCACACACGCACTCTAATGCTGGGCACTGCTGGGCACTGCTGGGGGTCTTAGCCACACACACACTCTAATGCTGGGCACTGCTGGGGGTCTTACCCATACACACACTATAATGCTGGGCACTGCTGGGCACTGCTGGGGGTCTTAGCCACACACACACTCTAATGCTGGGCACTGCTGGGGGTCCTAGCCACACAAGCACTCTAATGCTGGGCACTGCTGGGCACTGCTGGGGGTCTTAGCCACACACACACTCTAATGCTGGGCACTGCTGGGCACTGCTGGGTGTGTTTCACACACATCACTTGGATGGGACGCAACCTACACATGCATTACTGACGTATGTCCCACACGTCTCACTATTGCACTGGTGATATGCGGTTGCGTACCGTACCTAGAGGTCGATGACGTAGGTGCGGCACGTTTCACTATTATAATGGTGATATGCGGTAGCGTACCGTACCGTACCCAGAGGTCGATGACGTAGGTGCGGCACGTTTCCCTATTACAATGGTGATATGCGGTAGCGTACCGTACCTAGAGGTCGATGACGTAGGTGTGGCACGTCTCACTATTACAATGGTGATATGCATTAGCGTACCGTACCCCGAGGTCGATGACATAGGTGCGGCAGGTCTCACTATTGCACTGGTGATATGCGTTAGCGCACCGTACCCCGAGGTCGATGACGTAGGTGCGGCACGTCTCACTATTGCACTGGTGATATGCGTTAGCGTACCGTACCCCGAGGTCGATGACGTAGGTGCGGCACGTCTCACTATTGCACTGGAGATATGCGTTAGCGTACCGTACCCCGAGGTCGATGACGTAGGTGCGTCACGTATCACTATTACAATGGTGATGTGCGGTGACGTACCGTACCCCGAGGTCGATGACGTAGGTGTGCCACTATTACAACGGTGATATGCGGTAGCGTGTGGCGCAACGTATCCAGACATTACAGGCGTGCAATGGTGATGTGCGCGTGTGGCGCCACGTACAGGTATACTTCAGTTTTTGGGGTTCGTTGTACTCACCGTCTGCGCTGTCGTCGGTTTCTATGTACGAGGTGGTGGGCGTACAGGACTGGGATGACACGGACGATGGCGTTCATGTCTTGTTTGTCGCGTACCAGGGTGCGGTTCGTGCCGGACTCTGGTTTTACGGTAGTTTTGAGCTCTCGTTGTAAGAGAGCCGTACGGAGTGTGTTCAACACGGATCGTACTTCCTGGTACGGATGACGCGGTCTATTTACGTTCGGACGTAGTGTGGAACGTCAGCCAACTGCAAATCGTATGGACTTTCGATTTGTACGGCGTTTTTTACGAGGCGTATGGAGTGACGCTTTCGGTTGGGATCGTTCTTGCTGATTCCTACGGGGACGCTTACGGGTACGAATCGTATGGGAAAAAACGCACCGTACGTAGATTCGGTGCGCTTTTTACCGGATCGGAATCGACCCCAGAGTGTCTGTGTCAATTTAGGAATTATATTTTCACCTTTTTCTATAATGTCACCTGTGTCTCCTTACAGTTTGCATCTCTTAGCTTATAGGGTACTGTTTCTTTTTGCATTGTGTCTCATATTTCTATGTAATGCTGTCAAAAAAATGAATGGTGCATATTGGAAATGTATTTTGGAAATGAGTCAGGTTTCTGCCTTGTAATGTAGTGGTCATTTAAATGGGCTGTGCTCTGTGTCTAAAACGATTTACTATGCTAAATGTTTTTGGGTAAAATGTATGGCTTTAACTTTTTTGACAAGGATCACACTGAGTGTCTGTGTCAATTAAGGAATTATATTTTCACCTTTTTCTATAATGTCACCTGTGTCTCCTCACAGTTTGCATCTCTTAGCTTATAGGTTACTATTTCTTTTTGCATTGTGTCTCATGTTTTTATGTACTGATGGCAAAAAAATGAATGGTGCATATCACTGTGTGCCTGCACCATCTCTCTCTTTGTGTGTGTCATCTCACTCTCTGCCTGCGCTATCTCTCTTTCCGTGTGTCATCTCTCTCTTTGTGTGTGTCATCTCTCTCTTTGTGTGTGTCTTCTCACTGTGTGTAAAACGATTTAGAGAGAGATGACACACGGAAAGAGAGAGATAGCGCAGGCAGAGAGTGAGATGACACACAAAGGAGAGAGATGACACACACAAAGAGAAAGATGACACAGGCAAAGAGAGAGATGACACACACAAAGAGAGAGATGACATACAGAAAAAGAGAGATGGTGGCAGGCACACAGTGAGATGACACACGCAAAGAGAGAGATGACACATACAAAGAGAGAGATGCCACAAAGAAAGAGAGAGATAGTGCAGGCACAGAGTGAGATGACACACACAAGGGAGAGAATGACACACACAAAGAGAGAGATGACACAACGGAAAGAGAGATAGCGCAGGCAGAGCGTGGATGACACTGGCAGAGAGTGAGATCACACCAAAGGAGAGAGATGACACACACAAAAGAGAGAGATGGTGCAGGCACACAGTGAGATGGACAC